>NW_026522014.1:10000000-14800000 GCF_021234435.1 Artibeus jamaicensis | reverse complement strand
GGATAGTTAAAACAATTTTAAAAAAACAAACAAGAAACACAAACTGAGGGAGGGACCGCCTTTAGAGTCAAATGTAGCTGAGCATCATAAATTTCCTAGTGGCCAGGACTACTAGCGGGAAGAGATTGAGGAACACTGCTAAAAATATGTTGTAGGGATTTTTGTTTCCAGAGGGGACCATGCACCTGTTGATGTGTTTTCCAGGCCCCCGAATGATAACAATTTATGAGGCTATTAATACTAAGCCCAAGATTTATCAGATGTGCTATTTGTCTTGTGGCCAATATAACCTCATAAAATGTAGGTTGCATTGGGTTAAAATTGAGCGTTCTGCTAGTGGAGTTATTCGGAGCATTTAAATCGGTTAATCCTACAGGAACGGTACATTTAGCGTGCCTATTAGGGAGGGCCTTTAGGGATTCCTACCAGTTGCAGAGCCTGGCTGAAGGGGGCGGTCCATTGCTGGGTGAGGTAAAACGGAGGCAGCAGGGGAGGAATGAGTCCTGGAGACATGATGATGTTTCTCTAATCCATCCACGCCAACCACGGCCAGCTGAGCTTGGCGCACCGAGAGCGCATGCGTGTGCTGGGGGTCCAGGAAGGGCTGTTGCCAAGAGAAAAAGCACAGTAGAAAGAAATGTGAGACAAGCATTGAGGGAGACACTGAGAGCGACATGTCAACAAATTAAGTTCATCAGGTCAGCGACATAATAAACGGTGTGAAGGAAAAAGAAAAAAAAAATAGAGAAAGGGAGAGGAAAAAACAAGGTCCGGTCAATAAATCCATTCAACAGATGTTTTCACACTGACAGCCGGGCCTGTCTGCCTGGCTAAGGAGGAGTGATGGCAGGAGGCCTGTCAGTTTGAACTGATTGAAAGAAACAGACCTTTAACCCCAAGAGGAGCATCAACTTCGACTCATTTCCGACCTTGATACCAATGTTTTAAATACAGCCTCAGAGTTGCAGCAATGCAAAGTCGGAGAACAAGTCAACCCTTTTCTAACTGCCAATGAGCTGGATTCTGAAAATTCTACCTTCATTTTATTTCAGTGATATTGCTAATGAAATCTCTGAGATCCTAAAAATTACCAAATAAGGTCTATTTTGAAGCCTTTCAGTCTTCTTAATAATGATACATGACAAGGGAATTTTTGTAGGTTGTATGGTATCATCTCAATGCTACAAAAGTTATTAGTTTCTTCTCTAGAGTATTAAATATAATCTCAGTGATTTAACAATGCTATAATTTTTCATGCTTCTCAAGTTATCAAGGCAAAGAACCAGAGTCTGGGAGCCTCTGGAAGATTCACTTAGTCTATTCCTCTGTCGCCAGAAAAAGTGAATCACTAAAACACAGATAAGCAACTAATTTAACTATAAATACTACACAGTGAATATTTCCTTTCTAGCAGATAAGGAAACTGATACTTCAAAAGTTTAACAAAGTCTTTTAAATGCAAGTCTAATTCCTATAACTTAAAAACCTTACATGCCTTCCTGCTTTGATCTACCTGGCCGGCATTTATTTTTTCGAGACCTGATGCAAACATCGCCTCTCCTTGGTGAGGCCTTGCTTTCCACTTCCTGTTAGGTGAGGTGTTCCCCTACCACCCACGGCAGCCTCGGTGTGCTATACTCACCCCGCATTCTAGCACCAGGCTCAGGATGCCCTAAGTGTACCGGTTACGAAGTGGGAATGCTAACATAGCTACATACAACACAACTGTACTCAATGCATATCATCTGGTTTTATATCATTGTACAGTCCTCCATAGATGACTTAATGCTACATATAAACATGAGTTATGCCTATAAATATATATTTAGTTTTAAATCATAGGCAGAGATTTTCCGATTTAGAACACTATTAAGAATCATTTAAAAGTCACATTAAAACAGGTTACAATGAATGTATATGTTGTTACTTCTGTTTTCATGTGCAGAATAATTGAACCATGGGTCATTTGGAAGGCATCTGTCACATACTTAGGTTTTGGGCTTTTGCTTCAATGATTAGGATGGCTTGGTCAAGATCTAGCTGTAGCTCTCACCAGTGTGGCCCAGTTGGTTGAGCATCGCTCTGCAAAGCAAAAGGTTGGCAGTTTGATTCTCTATTAGGGCACCCGCCTGGGATGTGGACCCACTCCCTGGTTGCGCTACGTGCGAGAGGCAACCTATCAATCTTTCTCTTCCTCTCTTCCTCCCTCCTTTCCCGTCTCTCTAAAAATAAAAAATAAATGAATAAAAATAAATAAAAACATCTAGTTCTAGTTAAAATAGTTTCAATGTTTTTATGTGTCTAACTCTATTTTTCTCTATTACCTCTGTAGTTAATGCCTTGAGGATATGTGAGGTCTTTCCAGAAAGTATCTAGCTATGTAATATGAAAAATAGAAATATTTATTGAAGAGGATACAAAATACAAGAAGTATTGTACACAGAACAATGACACCTCAGTCCTCTTCCAAGTAGGTACCTTGGGACCTCATACCGATCTCCCAATCACATCAGATGCCCCATCATATTTTTCTGAATCTCATCCATGGCCTGAAATATCTTCCCTTTCAAAGGTGATTTTACTTTTGGGAAAAGCTAGAAGTCACAGGGCACCAAATCTTGGGTTATAGCGGTGTGGAATGACCTGGATGATTTGACGTTCTGCCAACAAATCTCTGAATAAGATGAGATGCATGAGTGGGCAGTGTCATGATGGGGCTGCCAATCACAATTTCTCTTGCTGTGGCCTTCTGAGTCATCCAAATAGTTTCTGCAGGGGAATGTTCAAGCTTAATGGAAAATATGATGCAGATTTGTTGCTCTTCTCACTCAGACATTTTGGGTGTGAAGCCACACAGTACACATGCTCACTGAGTGGTGTCTACTATCCTCACTGACTAGTACAGCGAAGTCGTCATTGTTCACACATGCCCACTCCAGTGCACTCGGTCTCCATGGCTGACAGGTTATATCAATGTCATGCAAACTGTTCTCTTTATATTAACAATGGTTGGACTTTTTCCAGACAGACTTCATATCAGTAAGATTGACCTAGTAGCTTCTTACATGGATCTTATATAATCAGAGGGAATGCAAGACTTTGAGAGTTTTCTTCCAGGAAAAGGCAGCTTCTATGAGTATGATCTAAAACTCTTGGGTAAATATATACCAGAATGATTCTAACACCCATCCCTCTGTCTCTTCCTACTGTAATCTCCTATATAACCCTCATTAAAACAAATGCAACACAGTCCCTAATTAGTTCCCCTACTCTTAAAAACAACCCATCTTATTCTTTGTTGCAAGGATTCTCTTCCTGGAGCCCTTCTGTGACAAAAGTTGACACACAGTTTCCAGGAGGTAAACCAAAGCCTGAAGACCCTCCCCAGCCTGATGTTTGGTCTCTCGCTGACCTGAGACCAGCCTGCCTCTGCAGCCTTAGATCTGCTCCTTTTCTACACTCCAGCCAAAAATGCGATCTGCTGCAGAACTAGTTTCATCCCAGGGCTGCTTTATGACTTTCATGGGCCCTGGCAACTTTGCCTTCTTGGGACCTGCCCTCTATTTAAAAAAATTAAATGAAAATTACATTTTATGCTTACATTGGCATACATTGGATCCATTATAATGTATTATTGTAATTTTCTTTTCTTCTGATCAAAAACCAAAATTTAAAATATTCTGTCGGCCCTTGAAAGTATTACGGGCTCTGGGCACAGTGCTTATGGTGCCTGATGGTTAGTTACATTGGCCCCCGGTTACTCCTGCCCCCACCCATCTATCTTTTCAGCACCACCCCCTCGACCTGTGTCTCTGAAGCTTCCCATTCGGCACTCATACACATCCTCAAAGGTCCACTCCGAAGTTTACATAGGACCTTTTATGAGGTCCCACCTTCGATCTGTTTTCACTTCCCATTAAATTCCCACCACACTGTTTTTTCTCTCTTCTTTTCCCTGTCATCGTCTTTTCTCTATCAGACTTACTACATGCAATAACCACTCATGGTTGGTACTCTCTGCCAGACACTTTGTTGATGTGTGGGGCCTTTTTTGGCTATTGTCTCTAGCAAGAAGACAAACACTAAATATTTCCAAGTTCGATGTAATTATAAATATAATGAGTGCTGTACAGAAAAAATGAAGAATGTCATTAAAAAAAAAAACTATAAAGAAGAACCTGATGGAAAAAAGAAAGGACTTGGTGAACAGGTTGAGGGAACTTCTACCGAAGAAAGTGATGTTTAATTTGAGATGTGACAGGAAAAACTGACTTCGTCAGGTGATGAGAGGAGAGAAGCTCCAGATACATTTTATACGTGTGTGTGTAATTATCTTTCCATGTGTAATATTGCAAGATTTTTTAACCATGGACTGTGTCTAATACTTGTGAACTTATTCTTTTGCTGTATTTTATATCTTTTTCTTTGCTTTCTTGGAGCTATATAATTAATTATGCATTAAAAATATTCAAAAGATATTTGGAAATTAAAGGCCATTTTTTAGAAAAGCAAAACCACATTTTAGATATCCGGGTTACTAAGTGTTTTTAGTAACTAAATATCTTTGGTTACTAAATATTTTTATCTCTCAATGAACAGCTCAATACCATAAGAACGCCATCTAAATAACACCAATATCTTCCTTCTTTTCAAATAGTGCATATGTATTGCTTTACTTTGGCTTTGCTAGAAGACTGAGACATTGTAGTAACAGCTGGTAACTGATAGACATGATACAAATGATGTTACATTTTAGTACAGAACTTGACCATAAGGTAAGCAAAATTCTATTTATCCAACCTGAACTATTAGGAATATGACAGTGTAGGTAAGAGATAAATAACTAATTATTCCATAGTCGTTATATATTCACAGCATGTAAGTATCCATCCAGCATCTAATGTGGATGAAGAAGGAAATAGATTATAGACAGAAAAATGAATTAAGCATGGCTCCTAATCTGGTGTGTTGACACCCCAAATTCAAGCACTTTATTTCTAGTAATTTTCATTAGGGCACAAGCTTTGCCCATTGACTCATATATTCCCACATAGTGTTTCACACATAGTAGGTGTGAATAAATATATGTTGAATAAAATAATGAATAGGAAAAAGATATATAGTCATCCTTAAGATCTCACTATAAAGATAAAATAAACCAAGAAAGCATATTATAATCAGTCATAATGTAAAAGAACCAAGCAATGGCTAATGAAAAATGTAAGAAAATAGATACCAGAGCAAAAAATTATCACAGGATGACAATACTTTGAAATTACCTAGTGTTGCAGCCAAGAGACAATGAGAGAAATTAGTGATCTGAGGATTATTCTTCCTTTGTACTTTTATGCAGTTTCCAAATGTTCTCCATATCACCTCTACTAAAACTTTAATTAAGAGAAATGGTAAATGTTCTTTAACTAAACAGTGGAATGTTTCCAACACTTCATTAGGAAAAAATCATCATCTTTGGCCCTAAGAGACATGGGCCAAATATTTTTAAACCTCCTTCCAGAAAAAGGGCTACAGAAGAGAGAAGGATGTATTCAGTTCCAAAGAGTTGACTGCAATTAAATGCTTTCACAAACTACGTATGGCTTTTCAGGAACAGGGTGAATCTGGACACTCCGGTAAGGCCCATGTTATCCTTGAGCACATCAGTGACTAAAGGACCACAAAGTGGCGGGCCGCTTTTGTTTCTGATACAATTACTCCTCACCAACAAAAACGTTCCTCTTGAGGTTTAAAATTGAGACAATATTTCTTCAGTTGTAGCTGGAATGGACTGAATATTTTACTAAACCTTTTTTTTCTACCAGAAATTTTAATGGGAGAGAATTTTGTCAATGGTTGTTTCCATACATCTAAGTACAAAAGCACAGGACTCAGGTCAGAGCCTCTTATTAAAAATTGGATGGATACCCAAATTAAGTTTTCAGAACAATGTTGAATTCCATTGGAAAATGTGTTTTCCCATGAAATGAATAAATAACACCCCCACCCTCCAAATAAAGCATGTCTGATGAAAATCCCTTTTAAGTGCGCACTATCGAGCCCGTGGCTTATGCACACACCAGTGTTTCATTTTCCAGGTGACTTCGTTGGGGTCTTTGTTTTGATTTGTTGCTTTGTCACGCTGTTACTCAGGTAAATCCCTCAGTCTACTGAGATGTATTCAGTGTAAGACAACCTTGTGTTACGTGACGTGGTCTAAGGCCTCCATTGCTGAGCAGCATCTGTCTCCTCCCACTGATAAAAAATGCAAATTCCTTTCACAGAAGAGTTACTATGCAGCTATTTTATAAATTCTTCAAGGATGCCTAGTAAGACACCAATGTCACCGGAACCCAAATCCTCTTTAATGATGGGGGATAGGCATTGCCATCTATTTGGAAAGTAATTAGGAATAATTACTAATTATTCATTGTCTTGAAGTTCTTTATATGATGAGCACAATGAGATACATTGCATACAGTAAGATGTTTACCTGAGGGTGACATACTAATGGTTATTATGAGTTCATCAAGTCCTTGGGCTGGAGAGACTTCAAGGTTCTTTTTTTCTTTTTCTTTCTTTTTTTGTAATAGCAGTCATTTTTGGTTTTGTTTCTGTTGGGTTTTGTTTTGCTTTCTTTTTGCCATTGCTTAGGAACCTATTTGATTGCCTCTGGTTCTCACTTTGTTCTGGAGGGTCACATTTGTGCTTCCAGACATGTGGGTGGCTACTCACGGTGAGCTACGATCAATGTCATCATGCAATTGCAGTGAGATCAAATGCGAAAGTCATCAATTATGGTGTTTAGTCTTTGAAATAATCAGAACTATTTGAAGTAGTTTAACAAGGGATATGAGCTCAAAGTAAAAGAAAGATCATGAAAAATAATTAGAAACAATAAAATTCTATTTCTAAAGCCATTTCTTTAAAGTATACATTTCTCCTTGTTTGGAGTTATGAGCAAATTGAATTTTCTTTTTGGTTTGAAGTGCTTTGAATTTCAGAAGTCTTGCTTTCATAAAAAATTAGAATCGCAAATATGCCTAAGGTTATCTTGTAAGATGCCAAAGGCTAGTGGAAATTTACATGTTCTAAAATCTTTGTATTATTCAGGGTGGGTGTAGCAGTTTTGGTCAATTTTAGGCTTTTTAAAGCTAAACATGCATGTTAATCATTTAAAAGTGACTATTAAATAAATAGAAATAATGTGCATAACTTTCCCATAGACAAAAGATTTTGAGAGAAAAGCAAACCAAAAAGTAATCTATCTAAAAATAGAGAAAAAACACAGCATTTTTGGAAAAAGCTCAATATAATTCACAAATAAAATGCTTTAAAAAATCTCCATATGTCACGAGACACAGCTGATGTGAATGTACTCAATTTACTACTTAAAAGATGAAGACAATAAAGTTGAATTTTAAAATAGGGAGTCTATACTCTTTGACAGAGCAAGAATAAATTAAAAGGTTCTATGAAGACATATGAGGAAAATACTAATCTTCACTCCCCTCCAAAAAAGGAGAATTAAAAGCCTTGCACAGCCACGGTCAAAACAGACAAAAAATCAACTTCAGGTGAAAAATATTAGAGACCATATATGGACACATATGAAATAAGTGACACAAAATTTCAATTCACCAAAAAATGTTTTCCTAAACTTAATAACATAGGCTCACAGTGTGAAAAGCATAAACTGGCAGAACACTAAAGAAAAGCTGAAAAATCCACATCATGGAAGGGGGTTATAACAAATTTATAACAAAACGATGGAGATTACAGACTATTTAAATAACACAACTTACTAGCTTAGAGATATGTTGAAATTTGCAACCAATAAACATACATTCTTTCAAACACACATGTAACCAAAAGATCGACCAATACCATAAAGCAAAGTCAACAAACTTACAAAAATTAATATTCACAAATTTAAGAAAGGCAGATGCATCTAGAAATGGACTTGAATGGAGAGTCCAGAAATGAGCCCTTACACTTATGGACAATCGATCCTCACCAAGGCGGCCAAGTCTTTCACCAAATGGTGCTGGGACGGCTGCAGGGCCCCAGGCAGTGGAATGAAGACGCACCTCTTCCCCACCCCACACACAAACGTCATCAGCCAATGCATGGATCATAGCACTAAATGTAAGAGCTAAACTATAAAATTCTTAGAAGATATATTTAGATACAAGATTAAAAGAAAAGTTAAACAAAAAATCCCCCAGATAAGTTAAATATAATCACAGTTAAAATTTTTTGTGCTGCAGTGAACACCATCGAGTAAATATTAAAATAACCCGTAAATTATAGAAACTATTTGCAAACCATATGTCTGTTAAGAGACTGATCAGCACCCAAACTATGTAAAGAATTCTTTTATCTCAATAATGGAAAGAACACCCAATTAAAAAATGACTGAAGTTTCTGAATAAACATTTCTCTGAAACAGATATACACATTGCCTGTAAGCACCTGAAAAGATGCTCAACATCATTAATCATTAGGAACTTGCAAATCAAAACCACAGCAAGATGGCCCTTGTGTGCTGGTTCAGTTAGTTAGCAGGCCATTGGCAAGGACAAGGTCATGGTTCGCTCTCAGGCTGAGTACACACTAGAGGCAACCAATAAATTCATGAATAAGTGGAACAACAAACTGATGTTTCTCACTTTCTCTCTCTCTCTGATCAATATAAAATAATTTTAAAGAGCCACAGTGAGATATAACTTCACACCAACCAGAAGAATTTATAATAAAAAAGAGAGATAAAGAATAACAAGTGTTGGTGAGGAGGTGGAGAAACTGGAACTTTCAGACTTTGCAGGTGAGAAGGTAAAATGGTGCAGCCACTGTAGGAAACAATTTTTGTCATTCCTCAAAAAGCTCGACACAGAGCTACCATAGGACATAGCAATTTCAACCACATGTATACAACCAAGAAACAAAAATGTACGTCCCACATAGCGTAGCCACACTGTTCATAACAGTCCAAAGTAGCAACAACATAAATGTCCATCAGCTGGTGGATAAAGTATGATTTATCTATATAACCAAACACTACCCAATTTGTAAAAAGTAATTTTTTGTCCTGTTTTGCTCATTCATAAGTAAACAATCTTACTTGCTATTTTTAGGGGAAACTTAGGCACTAAAGTGTAAGCTGATAAAACACAGATACCTAAAAAGTCTAACTATCCTGTTAGAATAAATTTTAGTGAATTGAGTCTCAGTATCTTTACATTTAAAAAACACCGCAAACCTGTCTATTATGCCAAAGTTATAAACCAACACTGAGTTGCCAGCAGTCCCCCGCACAGCGCCCCACACCTCCAAAAAATGGGTGCCCCCCATCCCTCCCCCAGCTGGTGGATGCGTCCTATGGAAAAGTTGCTGTAAACTGCTGAGGCCAAACATTTCACTTACAACAGACCTGACAAAAATGAGAATGGTAAGCCTTAGATGCTGGAGAACTTGCTTAATCAGGTTACTAGCAAAGGAAAAATAGGCACAGGCAGAAGCTTCCAGAAGCAAATGCAACTAGATCTGACCCTCTGACCTACCTATGGGTAGTCCATGTGGTTAGTGTGCACAGCGCCCCAGAAGGTGGAGGTCAAGAAGCAAAGAGCTGCAGGTCCCAGGCAGGTCCCTCAGACCCTGACAGGGTCCCAAACCTGCTAAGGCAAGTCTGTCCTCACAGCATACAGACCAAAGGTTTTAAGGGAATCCTAATTGCCCCATGGTCAAGCCAGGTGAGCAGGGTGAGTATGAAGTCTCGAGCCTTCCAGAAATATTACCGAGAACTGCAGAGCTACACAACTCAAAAGAGTGGTCATAAAGGAGGAGACATTTGTGATGTCCTGGGAACATCCTGTTTTCAACATGACCGATGTTTGGGCTCTAGAAGCCAGGTGGACGGTCCTCCCAAGGCGACCTCCTTCCCAGACTTCATGAGCTGGCTTCTACCACCCTTTCAATAACTTCACAGATGAATCCATTTTAGGCAATTTCAGAAAAGTATAAACACTGGGTAGCCCATCCATATTGGAAGGGAAGGGCTGCAAAGCCCTGTTGCCTGCAAATGAAAACAAACTGAGAAGTCCATTCCAGGCCCAGGTAAGGGCAGGGAGCCTGGCTCTGAAGGAGGCAGACTCAGAACAGAGGCCCTGGAATTAGTGAGCATGTGGAGGACACCGAGGCAGCAGGAAGCCGCAGAGCATTCACACCTGGAGGCCATGGCTTCCTGATTAATGGGCCAGGGCCCAGTGCACCAGCGGCACCCAGCCAACACCTGGCCCCCACCCCCAGGGCCACGGTGCTGCAGCCACTTCCCACCAGTGAAGCCAGGTCTTCATTGCAGGCTGTTTATGTAGTACCAGGAATACTGCTGCCCTTTAATGATTTCCAGTGTTTAAAGGGGAGGGTCTGGAGCAGATGTCTTGGGCAAGCAGCACACGAAAACCTGAGACCCCACGGGGATGCCCACTGGCCAGTAGCCTCCTCTGCGTGGGGACTCGGGCCTTCCACAGTGGCTCCCCTCTCTCACCACACCCATCTCAGAGGGGGAAAAAGGGTGCATGCCCAGCTTTCTAGAGAAATGGACAAAGCAGGTTTCTTTCTTGGCCAAGTTTCCTGACCACGGCAGTGCGTTGCATCTTGGGAAAAGGTGAACTGTTTCTTCAGCGGTCAGCACTGTCCTCACATCCCGGAACTGCGTCCTTGCAAAATGTTAGTGTTCTCACCAGGCTTACCGGTCGTGTGCTCCAGAAAGTCCTGCAGCTCCTTGGAGATCACGCAGAAGAGCTGGGCCTGACCTTTAACCCCTAGTTGTAGGAGGAGCCAATGCCGACCACGTGGGAATCAAACTTCCGGCCCTGAGGGATGCCATTTGCTGTCTCGTTCTTGAATTTTATTCTAATTTTCTTAGTGAAGCAATACAGTAAAAGTCTGCCTCCTCCAGTGCCCCTTCCTCTGCAAGGTCTTCGTTCGCCAGTGTTTCGAGACTCAGCAAGATCAGCACTGGCCTCCCAATAGGTGGGATCCCTGTTGATTAAAGTGGCATGTGTTGCATCCTTGTTTGAGCCCAGTTGCCGGTCCACTGAGCACAATGGGTACAGGAAGAGTTTGCGGTCCAGGCACAGAGTGTGCCCCTCGGAGAGGAGCACAGTGAGGAAGTGCCTGCAGGGTACACTGAGTGCTAATTGCGTGGAAAAGCTGCCAGGGTGCTGGGGTCAGCGTGGAGGCCATCTCCAGCCCCACCCAGCGGCAGCCGCAGGAACTGCAGACACTGCTCACAGTTACTCTCTGCCATGATCCCAGCAAACCCCAGGGCCCACAGAGAACAGGTTGGTAGCTGGGATGGGGCGGGTACAAAATGGATAAAGGTGCTCAAAAGATACAGATTTCCAGTTATAGAATAAATAAATCCTGGGGGTGCCATGTAGCATGGTGACTATAGTTAATAATAGTGTTTTGTACATTGGAAAGAAAAAAGTAATAAAACAGTGAAGCGCACTGCAGCGTGGATGAACCCCGGAATACATTATGCTGAGTGAAAAGCGGCAGTCGCAAAAGAGCACATATTACACAATTCCATTTACATGAAATGTCCAGAATAGGCTAATTTATGGGGATGGAAAATACATTAGTGGTTCCCTAGAGCCGAGGCTGGGGCGGTGGGGAATTATTGCTGATGTACGCAGAGTTTCTTTTGGTGGGGGATGAAAATATTCTAAAATTGGCCGAGTTGACTGTTTCACAACTTAGTGACTATACTGCAAACCATTGAATTGAATGCCGAAATGAGTCAACTATACGGCCTGTGATTTCTCAATAACGTTGTTAAAAATTACACTTTTTTTCATCATAGTGCAAAAGGTTTCTATCCCATTAACTCATAAGATAAAATTCATTTTAAAATAATGTTTTTTCATTTTTGTCTCACTTTTGTTAATGTATTTTTGAGCATGTTTTATAACATAATACACTGATGATAGTGTATCACATGTTATAACATGTATAATTTTATAATTTGTAAACATATATTTTATATCTGTTTATCTATCCATATAATCATTATATACATAAGTACATGCTAAAATATTTTTATTGCTTGTGATTTAAAAAGTTGTAGATCAAATGGATTATTGCTTGGTCATACAAAGAACGAAATCTTACATTTGGAACAGCATTGGTAGACCTAGAGCACAGGTGGCAAACACAAGGTCCATGGGCCAAATCCGGCCCTCCACCTTATTTTATCCAGCCTGGCACCTTGTTTCTACCCAGCAGCAGTGCTGAGCTCCTTGCCCCTAGTTAGGGAGTAATTATAATTATACAGTCCTAAAATTATATTCGGCCCTTTGAAGGCAACTGTGAGGCTGATGTGACCCCTGGTGAAAACAAGTTTTCTACCCCTGACTTAAAGGGTATTAATTATGCCAAGTAAAACAAGTCAGATAAAGACAATTACCATAAGATTTAACTTATATGTGGTATCTAAAAAAACAAATTAAATGAATGCACAAAACAGAAACAGACTCATCGATGCAGAGAACAGAGTGCTGGTGACCAGAGGGAAGGCCTGTTAGGGCACTGGGTGAAAAAGGCGAAGGGATTAAGAAGACAAATTGGTAGTAACACAATAGACACAGGGGCGTAAGGTACAGGACAGGGAATATAATCAACAACACTGCTATACCCAGGCGGATACCGAAATTACCAGGGGAACACTGTCGAAAGGGCGTGAATGTCACCTGAAACGTACACACAATAACAGTGGCTGTAAACTGTAATTGAAAAATGAAAAAAAGTGTAGATCGGTGCATACAAATTGGAAGGTGCAGTGCTTTTTCTAAGTAAATATTTTGTAAGATGGAAGGTGCCTTTACCAAATATGTGAGACTGTTTACTATGCCCCCTCTTTCCTATTGAAAAGGCAGCATTTCTGAATTCTAGAGTGAGAGAGGCACAGTGTCTAGGAAGAGCTGGATTAGTGGGCTGTGCTCACCAACCGCAGAAAGCACACACTATTTCTCTACTAACCCTCCTTCCAGAGCCAGGGGGCCACCTCCTACAACAGAGGCCGGGCTCAGCACAGAGGACTGGTATCTCCCAGCACTCCCTGGTTGCTCCCGGTGCGGTCAGGTCAGTCCCACTCCCTTCTTCTCAGGCTCTTTTCCAAACAAGAGTCTTTGTCTAGCATCACTTTCATGCCAGCAAGCAATATACAGAAAAGCACGAAGGATAAGTAAAATTTTCCTTATCGAAAATTATCCTCATTTTTAGATCATGAGGAATCTATAAACAACAATATGACTCATAAGACAAGGCTGAGGGTAGGTGAGCACTGCAAAGCTTTTGGCTAAAGCATCACCAGCAAAATCAGAGGTCACTGGTTTCAAGTATAACCAGTGTTTGTCTATGAGTTCAATGGGAGTGTGTGTGATGTGTGATTACTCTGTGATTCTGGATTGAAGTTTATTTTAGTTACTGTAAAACGGAGTCTATTTAACAACATTGTTCTACCTACATACAGAGTGTATAAATAGTTTCCAATGCATTTATAGATATCCTCAGGTAGAAGAGGTCTCAGGGAAAATAAATTCAGTTACACTATACATTTACCTTTGTGAAGGGTGGCTGGTTGAGAAATGTTTAAGATCCATCCACTTTGGAACAGCCTTAAAAAAGTGACCATTTTAAACAGAGATTTCACTCCTCTACAGAATACAAAAGAAACCACATTCAATTCTTTAATTAAATAAATAACTATTCCATACTGGGTACTTTTTCAATAAAAATACTAAAGAAAGCAAGTTGCATTTTGTTCCTTTATTCGCTTTTTAGCCTCTACAATTTTACAATTGCCTGTAGAAAAAAATTGCCAAGAGAGTGGGTTGAAATTGTTTTAATGACATCACAGCCCAGAGGAAGATGGAATGTGCAGTGGCCCAGACTAGCGCCCTCTGTCTGGGTGGGAGCCAATGGACAGTCAGCGTGAACAATAGAGCTCTGGTCTAGAAACAACGCCTAAAGATAAAGTGGAAGGGAAAGGGTTTTTTTTTTTCACTACGATGAATCTCTTGAACATGCCCTTTATTCCTCTCCTTTGATAATTAAAGTCCAGATATAAAACAAATGATATTGAAAAGAAATGGCAAGCGATAAAAATCATTGCTATTTCACACACATGAATTAGATGGATTTATCTTGAATAGGTGTTCCTAGTCGGGGATCTCTGGAAGAATTCTAGTCGATATAAAACCTTTGCAATTGTGCACAAAGTTGTATGAGTATGTGCATCTGTGAAATTTCTGTGGACACAGTCCATAACTGTCATCAAAGAGGTCCCTATTTTTTTAAAAGTGTTATATCCCTCGCTCAGTTGAATGGGGCACTGTCCAGCAAACTAAAAGGTCACCCGTTTGATTCCTGCTCAGGACACATGCCTGGGTTGTGGATTCAGTCCCAGGGGTGGGGCACCTGTAAGAGGCAACCGTTCAATGTTTCTCTCTCACATCCATGTTTCCCTCCCTCTCCCTTCCATTCCTTCTCCCTCTCTCAAAAATGAATAAGCGTGTCTTCAGGTAAGGATTGAATAAATAAATAAATAAATAAATAACTTTTTAAAATGGTAAAAGGTGTTATGAATCACAGCTCTAAGACAAAAACGCTGTCACTGGCCAAAATAATATCCCACCAATTACAACGTTTAGGTTTCTCTATTAATAAACCAATTTTAACAATGATAATATGTTGTAAGTGAATTTTTGGAACCCCATGGGTGCAACCACATCATGAGCCGAATCACGTGATCAGGATCTGAGCTCTTGCAGAATCAGGCAGGAAGCTTTGTACCCTCACCTCTGAGCCCGAGATGGCATCTTAGGAAACTGGGCATTTAGAGAACCAAGCTACTTTCGCTGCCAGTGTCCAGGTGCGGGTGCTTGAGTGCACACTACCAAACATGTCAAATTCCAGAAAATGTGTGACTTTACCTCCATTTCCCCCCTGGACCCAAAGCATTGCAGGGGTCAGAGGCAGGATATTCAAAGTCTCTCTTGTCACTGAACTGGAAGCCAATTACTGATAGTTCCCTGCTAAAATATTTGGCTAACAAAAAAGAAAAAGAAAGAATATTGTTTGAGCTTCATTCCTTTTGACACCTAACTACAAGCATCCCCTTAAAAAATATACGTTCCCCTTAAAGCAGACAAGTGCTTGAGGAAGCACACAGCTCAGCCTGTAGCACAGAGGAAAACATCCTACATAGAATAAGCACTTGTGACTGACCTCAGAGTGAAGATTGCTGTTTCCTCCACACCCAAACCTGCAACAATAATCCTAGGGTACATTCGCTAAGATGAGTGCAACATAATATACCTCAAAAGACTATGTTTGAGTTTTTTAAAGGAATGTCTTTGTGTTTTTTCAAACCTAAAAATGAATACCTCAAAAAAGCATTGTAATTTAAAACAACTCTAATTATTTCTTGACTTTGTGGGGTTGAAATAATTATCTCGTTCATTCATTCACTATAGGAAGAGTCTACTACATTTAGACACTGTGTTGGAAACTAGAAGGTATGACGGTGAAAAGTGGAATGGATAGTCTAGTGAGGGAGACAAGTATTCATCAAAATTCTGCACAAATAAATAGAGCAACTTTGGTAAGAGCTACAAAAGGGTTGTATACAGTCCTAATTTAAGAGAATCAAGAGCTTCACCAAGGAAGGGATATTTGAACCAGTAGATGACAGAGGATAAGAATATAAGCTGACAAAGAGAGGAACAAGATGTCCCTCATGGAGGGAATGGCATGTTCAGAGGGGCTCTAGAGTAGGAGACCTAGTATACCATGTAACAGGTGCAGGCCGGCATGGCTATGAATCATCACGAGAGGAGGCTGTGGGGGCTGCATTCAAGGTGAAACCGAGGGAGTAGGAAGGGTGAGACCTTGCAGAATTTGCAGTCTGTCTAAAGAGACTGAGTCTTAATCCTAAGAGCAATGGCAACTCAATGAACAGTTTTAAGCCCCCAAGAGTTAGGCCTCAGGGCTGGACATTTAGTGAGGATGATAAGAACAGGTTTGTATTTTGAAATAATTATTCTAGAAGAATAACAACCCATATTTAAAAAATTAATACTTATCTGAGGACATATTCATTGATTTTACAAAGAGAGAGAGAGAGACAGAGACTCCGCAAAGCACCCCAACTAGGGATCAAGTCCACAACATTTTGGTGTGTGAGATGATACTCCAGCCAAGTGAGGCACCCAACCAGAGCTAGGGCCTATATTTTATGTGTAGTAAGTAACTTTAATTTTCAAGCACCTTCCTAAGAAAACTAGAGAAGGTTATAAACAAGAGCATGGGATTCAGAGTATGTACCTGAATTTATAATGGTACCTAGCATGTATATTGAGTGCTGTGTGATGTTAGTTGTAGTTATAATTGTTTGGTCAGTTTCACCAGACTGTATCAGCAATATCAAACATCATTTGGAGTTAATTTTTAGCCTTGTATTGTGAAATTAATAAGTAAGCCAACGTTAATTACACTTTTGTTGCAATTCTTGGTTTCCCGGTTACATCCTTACACTTGACCTTCAGCGATTCTATACTCCCTGGCATTGTCCTATTTGTCATACTTTACTGTATTCAAGCTGTTTTTTTATCTGCATTTACCCATACCTACCTCCATGACCATAGATCAACAGATTTCTTTAAAAATTCAAAATTAAAAATTCAACCTACAAAAAACAAAAGAATCTTAAAATATCTACAAAGAATAAATGGATAATATAATATTATTAGACAATACTTATCAATTTAAAAATTTGTCTGGTATTATTTGATTTTAGTATAAAGGATTCACTTCTAGATAGAATGAGCAGAGTCAAAGTAAATTCCATTAAAATCAATTCCTCCCTCACATAAATGAACTCTTCTATTTAAAAGTTATTCTATCTATCTAAAAACATAAAATAAATATAAGTATGCACATTTTGCACATAATATTATTTATTCATAGATTATCAAAATAATATTGAGTGGATTGAGCACTGGCCGTGAACCAAAGGGTTGCTAGTTCCCTTCCCAGTCAGGGCACATGCCTGGGTTGCAGGCCAAGTCCCCACTGGGAGCTATATGAGAGGGAACCACACATTGATGTTTCTCTAACTTTCTTTCTCCTTCCTTTCCCCTCTTTTCTAAAAATAAATATTTATAATCTTAAAAAATAATAATATTGGGCCCTGGCTGGTGTAGCTTATGGATTGAGCATGGGCCTGCAAATCAAATGATCACAGTTCGATTCCCAATCAGGGCATATGCCTGGGTTGCAGGCCAGTTCCCGGCAAGGGACATACCAGAGGCAACCATACAGTTAATATTTCTCTCCCTTTCTCCTTTCTTTCCCCTCTAAAGATAAATAAATAAAATATTTAAAAATAATAATATTGACAAATTACATTTATATATAAGCTTGAAATATACAATAAACATGAATAAGATATTAAAATGCTTATATTCAATTATCACCAAAGTATACTATATCTGATTTACAACATATCAAATGAACCTGTACTACCTAGTGTTTACTGGTGTTATTTTTCATCTGCTTGGTTCTTCATCAAAAAGATAAGTAATAATAACATTAGTTAACAAGGCTCAAACAGTTCTCAATATTATTAGCTTGTAAGTTCATTATTAGTTTCACCTGGAGATTTTAAACCTTGCTCTTAGTAAATAGTAGCTATTTTTTATTGGCAAAAAAG
Organism: Artibeus jamaicensis; assembly: GCF_021234435.1. Lineage (NCBI taxonomy): Eukaryota > Metazoa > Chordata > Mammalia > Chiroptera > Phyllostomidae > Artibeus > Artibeus jamaicensis. Next base: position 14,782,227 of record NW_026522014.1, on the reverse strand, counting down.
AGGCATTATTGCTAACTTACAGAATAGATAAATACGGCATTCCACAATAGCTCCATGGACAACTATTAGCCTTTCCTATTATGACTCCACATGCTACAGCCCAATTTTTCTCTAGAACGTAGAGTTTGAAATAAGGCTGATGGATGAGGTTGCAACAAATGAGGTAAGAGTAGAAAACTGAAAATGTCTGATTAATGAAAGACCATGTTAATCATTTTTAGGGGTTTTAATACCATTCTGATAATAATAGGTACTCAATGATGTATTTTGAGGAGCTGAAGAGCATGATTACATTTGCAATTAAGGAGGACTTAACCCTTCAGTTTAGCTGGATGGGGATTCAAAGACTGGCTCTTGGCAGAGCTGATGAGCCATGGCCAGTAGGCCACTGGGTGAGCCACATGTCCTTCAGCCTGCCCACTTGTGCCCTTTACTCATTGGGCATTTGCATGGCTTGATATGACATCCCATTGTGTTTGTCTGGTAAAGAAAAAAGGAAAATTCCAGTGAAATATGAGAGAGGAGATGAGAAAATATGAGGCATGGAAAGGGTGAATAAGCCTTTGGCTCCAAGAGTGGTTATTTGAGCTCCAGGAGGCCAAGCCTTTAGGCAAAAAGTAAGAGAGCTTTTTTTTAACTGAGGTTTTAGGATACAAGCACTGTTCTTTTGTGCCTCTTCTGGCAAAATGGGTTCCAGACAGAATGCATCATGGAAGATGAAGGGCAATGAGGGGCTGTTGGCACTGCGAGGGTTAGAAAGCTGTCAGAACCGGGGAGGCAACAACCAAAGTGTGGACGGTGGTAGGCATGGTGACTCATGGCAGGTGCTGGCAGTTCTCATGTGAATGCACACTGATTCCTGCGAACAGGTGAGATCCTTCAAGGCATACCCAGAGCACTTGAGAGGCAGTAATGCAGTCTCTGTTTTCAGCATTATGGTGTCAAGGACTATGATGATAGAGAGAGGTGGGTAATCAATGTTAACATGACCTGTTTTGTAACAACTACTAGTCGCAAGAGTTACAAATGAACCCACAGAATGAGAATACCACAGACAGGCAGGGGACCCTGCATGATTCCTGTTGACCATAGTCAGAGCTACGATCTCAGCAGTGGGTTGAAGGGAGGAAGATGGGCCCATGAAATATGTAGAAGATGGGGTCGATGTACTTTGGTGCACTCAGAAGATGTTTGCTACCTGGGGGCCATGGGCACAGTAATGAAGAGCACAGGCTCTGAAATCAGATCACTTTGCATTTACTGCTCATCAGCTGTGCAAAGACAGCCAAATCACTTAGGTTTTTGAAACCTTGATTGTCCCTTTTTTTTTTGCATTTGTAAATTCTGAATAATAACAGTATCTACAGCATACAGATGAATGAGATGACCCACTAAAAATAATATATCAACACTATTACTCTACTTGCAGAGAGTATTCAGATTACAAGTAAATCAAAGTGTTCATTTTAAAAACCCTATTAGATTGGGGAAGTTCTCCTTTATTATTTGCTCAAATAAGTTTTCCACTGGTGGCTGTTCCTCTTCCCCTTCTGGTACCCCTATAATTTGGATGTTGGAACGTTTAAAGATGTCCTGAAGGTTCCTAAGCCTCTCCTCATTTTTTTGAATTCTTGTTTCTTCATCCTTTTCTGTTTGGTCATCTTTTTCCTCCTTCTGGTCCACTCCTTTGATTTGAGTTCCAGTTTCCTTTCTATTACTATTGGTTTCCTGTGCATTTCCATTCATTTCAATTAGTTTAGCCTTCATATATTCCTCTAACTTGTGACTAAAATCAACCAGTTCTGTGAGCATCCTGATCACCAGTGTTTTGAACTGTGCATCTGAAAGTTTGGCTATTTCTTCCTCACTTAGATTTATCGGCTCTGGGGTTCTGAGTTGATCTTGAGCCATATTTTGATCTGTTCGTGCCTGTTACGTATGAGGAGTGGCAAAGGAAATAGACTACCAGGAAATCCAGGAAGCTCAGAGAGTCCCAAAGAAGTTGGACCCAAGGAGGAACACACCAAGGCGCATCATAATTACATTAGGCAAGATTAAAATCAAGGAGAGAATCCTAGAAGCAGCAAGAGATAAGGGGACAGTCACCTACAAAGGAGTTCCCATCAGACTGTCAGCTGATTTCTCAAAAGAGACCTTCCAGGCAAGAAGGGGCTGGAAAGAAGTATTCCGAGTCATGAAATCCAAAGACCTACATCCAAGATTGATCTATCCAGCAAAGCTTTTATTTAGAATGGAAGGGCAGATAAAGTGCTTCTCAGATAAGGTCAAGTTCAAGGAGTTCATCATCACCAAGCCCTTATTATATGAAATGTTAAAGGGACTTATCCAAGAAAAAGAAGATAAAAATATGAACAGCGAAAGGACAGAAAACTCAATAGTTATTAACAACCATACCTAAACAAAAGCAAACTAAGCAGACAGCTAGATCAGGAGCAGAACCATAGAAATGAAGATCACATGGAGGGTTAGCAACAGGGGAGTGGGAGAAGGAGAATGGGGGAGAAGGTACAGAAAATAAGTAGCATAGATGGTAGGTAGAAAATAGAGGGGAGGGCAAGAATAATATAGGAAATATAGAATCTAAAGAACTTGAGACATGTGGTCATAAACTAAAGGGGGGGAATGATGGGGGAGGGGTGTGCAGGGTGGAGGGGAATGAAGGGGGGAAATAGAACAACTGTAATGCCATAATTAATAAAATATATTAAAAATAATAAAAAATAAAAACCCTATTAGAAATGTATGTTATTCATAGTTGTTAGTTTAAAATTAATATTTATTTGCATGTATGAATGTATATGTGTACATATGTATGTACAATTGGCTAATCTTTACCATTGAATTGTAAAGCAATAAAATGTATCACATGGACTTTATTCTCTATTCCATGTGCTCTTTGTTGTTAATTCAAACTCAGTGGCTTTCCTTGTTAGAGGCATAGCACATGATTTTTTAATTCATTTAGGTCATCAAAGAGCATTTGTCGTACATTCAATTACCAGGTGGGAATGCTGGTAGTCTGTTAGATGAACAGATGTATTGGCATAGGGACTATCTCCAACATGCTGACTGGTGATCGGCTAGTATTCTGAATGGTTCATCTCTTTTAGGGCTTAATTGTGCTTGAATTTGTTCCTGCCGGAGTGTGTGTGCATGTGTAGATAGATATATATTGGTGTGCATACATGTGTGTCTCCATGTGCATTTGTGTGAATCTGCGTGTGCATGTGCCAGCATGTAAAAATAAAAGTTTAGGAGTCAGATTATAAAGTTTCATTCAAGATTTTAAATAATTAAATAGGTATAAAAGTAACATAACAGAAAGCATTTACAAATCATGATCACGAATATTCAACACCCTTTTTCCTGATATTTCTCAGATGTGTCTGTGTTTGGGAGGGCCCTGGAAGAATTCTGGCTGGGATAAGTGTTGGGACGTGGGAAGGGTCAGAGTCATAGGGCAGGGAAGGTCCCCCATTATTTGCATGATGATTGCTTAACATTCCCCATTTGCTTCTGAACCCATAAGGGAAAAGAGTGCATCAGTTTTGTTCTCTATTGGATTCACTGATCACAGATACAAACACATTGTAGAGCGCAGTGGATATCTGTTGGATGAGTGAATCAAACTACACTATTTGAGGTTTCCAAAACTCTGAGATCTATTTTAAAATTTTAATGTAGCTCTTTTTAAAAAAATGTGTCAAATAGATTTAACATAACCTATTTACCACTGAAGAAATTGTTTCTAATATGAAAGTGACTTCTTCATGACACAGAACAATTGAGCATCTGGCATTGAACAAGGTCCAGGGCTCTTTTCCTTGGTGGGTAATCTCTTTTACCATCTACTTTGTTTTCTTAATAATATTTCTAATTATATACATGTAGGTGTGTGTGGAGAGAGAGAATACTTCAACATGACATTTTCATTTTATTTTGTGAGTGTTTCTGTGTTCCACGTATGACCGCAGGTTGTGTTTTCACTGTCCCGTGACCATTCTGGCTCGGGCAGCCTGTGGAGACATTGGCTGACTTACACCTCCCACCTCTAACTAGCAATCTTTCATCCCTGGAATCTTACCTCCCCACACTCCACTCTTAGCTGAACCTCTGAGTATTCAAGTTCTCGCACCACCTTGTTCCCTTCCCTCAGCTTGTGGACCTCACTGTGACTGCCATTCTTTTGGCTTTCTTCTGGCTTTATTTCTGGCACTTTTCAGAATAAACTCCATTCTTTATTCAAATATTTAAAAGATTGGTGTCTCTGCAGGACCTCCCCGCAAGTCTGCAACCTCTGATCGGTCTCAGTATTTGCTTTCTTTATTTTTAAAGTAATGTTGCAGAGTGCTGCGAGAGAAAGCTGAATGGACACAGAAATTGATGCCCTTCATTAAAAATTCAGTCTTCATCCTCTGCTGGCCTCTCAAGTCAGCTGGACAATCTGTCTATGTGTCCCAAGTCCCCTTCCTCCCTCTTTCCCCTTAGCAGCCCTTCCAAATCCCCATCATTCTCCGTAAACCCTTGACCCCAATCAGCAAATGACCTCACCTTCTTCTTCACAGAGGAAATAGAGGCCAACAGACAGCAACTCCCCCAACTTCCTGCCCCCTCCTCTACATTCTTATCAGCACCCACATCCATCCTTACCTCTTTTCCTCATTTTTCAGTTGAAGCGATGTCTCCCCGCCTAGCCAAGGCTAATCCCACCACCTGTGATCTGGATTCCATCCCCTCCCGCTCCCTCCGGGACCTGTTCCATCAATCATCCTTGCTCCTGTATCTTCAGCCTCTCCGGCTCTCTCCCCTGGACATACAGAAATGCTGTCATTGCTTCCAACTCAAACACACACACACACACACACGCATACACACACACAGTCCTTTCCCCTCCCTCTAGTCTCTTCAAGTTACTGCCAAAACTTTCTCTTTTCTTTCTCAGCCAAGCTTCTTAAAAAAAAAAAAAAAACTTACTCTGATTTTTAAAGTAACACATACTCATTTTAGACCTTTTGGATAATAAAGATTTTCAAAGGAGAAAATAATAATTGCCTATAAGATATACTACCCAGGGATGACAACTGTTAATTTATTGGTTTCGTTTATTTAATTTAGTTTTGCTCTGCCTATTAAAAAATGGGCATTGTATTGTACAAAGGTTTGCATTTTGTTTTTTACACTTACTGTGACCATTTTTCAGAAGTCTTAAGTACACTTCACCAACATTCCTGTTAGTGGTGGTACATGATTACTTTCTATTTGTAACAATTTAAATATATTCCTTATTAGACTGTTTTCAGTTTTTCTCTTCTACAATCATAAACAAGCTTTCTAAAGATAAATCAATACTTTTTCTCTCCTCCCATTCACTTCTCTGCCTAAGACAATCTACCTCCTACCTTCTGCACTTGACATGTCTCTTATTAAAGTTACCAGTGATTCCTTAGCAATGTTGGAAAGAATTTTCTGGTTTATCTCACTCAGCTTCTCTGAGGTACTTGACATGGTTAGCGATCTCTCTTTGAAACTATCTTCAACTCTGGTTTCCATTTCCCGTAGAAAGACCCCACCTCCCTGGGTTCCACCCTCCAGGGTCTCCCTATCACCCCATTTGCACATTCTTCTTCCTGGATGTGCCTTTGAAAGTTGGCTTCTCTGGAGCTCCATCCCTAGTTCTTGGCTCTATTTCTACACCGTCTTCCTGGGGGTAACTCATTCTTCACTCACATGCCTCTGGTTTCCAACCTGCACACCCAGACCAGCTTATCTCCTCTGGGGAGCCTTCCTTATCTCTCAGTCACGCAGTCTGAATTACCATTCCTTTTCTTGTTCTCGTATGGCATCCTATTCCTAACTCTTAGCATGATATACATCACTTTTAATTTAAACCACTGGTGACTTGTCCTCTTGCCAGGGTATCTCAGCCTCACACTGTTGACACTGGGGACCAGGTAATTCTTCGTGGTTGGGCTCTTTCCTGTGTATGGAAAGATGTTTAGCAGCATCCTTCGCCTCTACCAACTGCATGTCAGTAGCAGTGCACTCCAGTTGTGGCCATCAAACATGTCTGAAGACATTGTCAAGTTCTCGTAAATACAACCCTCATCCCCAGGTGGAGAACCACAGTGCTGAACTGTGAGCTTTTTGTCCAGCATGCAGCCAGTGTCCTGCATATAAATGAAGTCAAATAAAGAAAGGGGCCCAATTACAAGGAATAACTGGAAAAATTAAAATTAATAAGAAAGATTATTGTTTATAAAAACATTCACTTTTTATTGTCAATGATTAAGCAAATATTTCTAACACGTGTACTTGATCCATGATAGTTATTAAAAATCAACAAAGTCTGTAACTTCCAAGAGCTTACAATTTTGAAGGAGAGAAATGAGTCAGACATGCAATCAGCATACCAATGGAAATCAACTGCACAAATGCGATGCTTAGGTTTCCTGTGGAAATTCGGAAACTTCATTACTACTAAGGGAGAGGAAAGCAAGAAAGGAAACCTATCTGAGGCGCTAGACCTTTTCTTGCATGTGAATAAAAGTGCTGGTTGGCCCAAAGGCAAGAGAAATAAGGTGTTTCCCAATAATGTGGGAAAAACTGGGAAATGTTTCATTCAAACAGATGGGTCAGGACCTAGGTCTTCAAAGATGCAAGTCTGGCCAGAGACCAATGAGATCACACTCTTCAATCTAGCTCCAGAGCCTAGGCTCGTATTTTGCACTGGTGAAATACCATGTAATGCCTAGAAACCTAAAATGTTTTAGATTACAGTTGACCCTTGAACAACATGAGTTTGAACTGTGTAGGTCAGCTGGTACTTTTTTTTTCAATAAATATACAGTCCACCCTTACTATCCCCCTAGTTTTGCATCTGCAAATTCAACCAACTGAAGATCAAAAACAGTGGTTTTTTGATCTGTGGTTGGGGATTCTGGAATGTGGAAGGCTGACCATATGCATATGCATTGTTCTAGACCACTTTATATAAGGAACTTGAGCATTTGCAGATTTGGGAACCAATCTCCTAAAAACACTGAAGGACTATAGATGAGTTTGGGAACAGTCAAAAGTCATATGCAGATTTTCTACTGTGCGGGGGTCAGTGCTGGCAACTTCCCATTTTTCAAGTGTCAACCATAGTTTGATTCAACTATAAGAATGGACATTAGTTGATTAAGCAGTTCAGCTACAAGTTCCATACCCACTGAGATAAGCAGATATAAGCAAATGAGAAGAATCATGCTTCACACAGCATCCCAGTTGTTCTCAGTGGGGGTGAATTTTGCACACCACAGGACATTTGATGATGTCTAGAGACATTTCTGGGGGTAGGGAAGGGGTGCTACTGGAAACTAGTTGGGAGCAGTGAGAGATGCTGCTAAAATACTAAAACGTGCAGGCAAGTCCCCCCCCCCCAACAAGAAAATATTGTGCTGTCATTTTGGAATGGCAATAGTGCTGAAGTTAGAAAATGCGGCTCCATCCTAGGCTTATGGATCCACAGCACCAATTAGCATGTTAAAGGAGCTGGACTCCTCCTGGCTGGTGTAGCTCAGTGGATTGAGCACAGGCCTGTGGACCAAAGTATCGTGGTTCGATTCCCAGTCAGGGCACATGCCTGGGTCGCAGGCCAGTTCCTGGCAGGGGACACACAAGAGGCAACCCTACATTGATGTCTCTCTCTCTCTCCTTTTCTTCTCCTCTAAGTATAAATAAATAATAATAAGACAATCTTTTTAAAAAGGTGGCAAAAAAGGAGCTGGACTCCTAAAGCAAAATTAGTTCAATAATTAATATTTAATGTCATTAAATGCAGGACCTCACCAGATTATTTTATTATGAATTTTGACGATATATTAGATATATTGAGTGAAGCATGCAGAGTAAAACAAAAATATACTATCAAAAATAACTTTACCTGTTTCTTTTTATTTATAAAGTGACTACTAGAAATTATAAAATCATATATGTGGACACTCTACACTGTTGGGTAGGGGTAATCTATCCATTGCTTCATATGAATAAAAAAATTTCATTTCCTGCAAAATGTTGAAATTATTTTTTAACAAATGCGAATTGATATGTTATTCCTCTTTCCCACTCTGACTTAATTTATTGCATTGTAGTTTAGTATTTAACTGCTGATATGGATTTTTTAAAAAACTGTTATCTGATGTGTTTTTGTGGAATACCTCTCCTGTTGTGTGTTTAAAGACAGACTTAACTTTAGCTGCTGAAATCACTTACATGTTTAGACTTCGAGCAAATTCTTGATGTTATACTTTCTCCAAATCCATTTTGTCCTATTTTTGAAGTAACTAAAAGGAATAGAAGATCAAAGTCGAAGCAGATGAGAATGTCATTTGAGAATGTGATTATCACCCAAGAATGATGCTGTCAATGAGAATGTGTCAGTCATCCAAGGAGTATCCAGACCTACAAATTCGGCTGAGTACTTTGAATCACTTAAAATTTGGAAGGAAAAATCAATTGCCGTAGGGCATTATGTAGTACGTGGAAGAAGGCTGAATCTTAAAGTCACGAAAGGTAAGGAAGAGCTCCCAATACTTCCAGTATTTCTAAACAAGGAAAGTACAGAGTCTTCTAAAGTCAACAAGTCATGGAGAAACAAGAGGTGAGCAACAGCAGGGGCAGCATAAGGGCGTACCTTTGTGAATCTGAGACGCCCTTTTTGTGTGTGGCAAGTTAAATCTTGCTAAGGCTGTGCTTGCAGGCAGGCCACACAGGTGCCACTGAGTCCTAATTGCAGCAAGGACACCCTTGGGATTTAACAGAAGACACTTGCACCACAGCAGGGTATGGTTCTGGCTTTGAAGGGCTGTTTGTGATACTATTGTTCTCCTGGCCGCCCTCCTCCCTGAGCCTGGGAGTGGCAGGGATGCCACATTAGTCAAGCAGGACAAGGTCAGGGCTTGGCCCAGGACCCGGTTGTGCAAATATGCAAAGGGAAGTGGCTAAAATTAGTAATGGACTGAATGTATGCCTTTGTCGTGGAGAAAGGGGAGGCCTGGAGGAGCAACTGCCAATCACACTCCTATTGTTCTGTCTGCAGGAATAAGCAGGAATACAACACTGCCCTGGAGGAGAGGGGGTTCTGAGGAGTAGACAGCAGTTTTCTTCCCTTTGGTTTTCAGACGTGTCTCATTGCATTGCTTTCTCCCCAACCCCTTCAACTGGGAGCCCTTCATGAATCTGCTACAGCATTTCATGCATTAGCTCACTAAGTCTTAAAAAACTGGGTGATACTGAAAAGACGGGGCTGGGAACATAGTTTGTGCTTCTATGTAGAAAAGTAGGCAAGAGATTCAGGGAAATACAAACACAGATTTGCATATCTTTGTCTTCTTCAAGTTATTACTTTGCAGAATTGGGCATCTGACAATGGATTTTTACCCTTATTGTGACTTTTGATTATTTTTTTAATTTCAAAAAGTAATTATTAAGCCCTGGCTGGTGTAGCTCAGTGGATTGAGCACAGGCCTGTGAAGCAAAGGGTCGCTGGTTTGATTCCCAGTGAGGGCGCATGCCTGGGTTGCAGGCCAGCTTCCCAGTAAAGGACACATGAGAGGCAACCACACATTGATGTTTGTCTCCCTCTCTTTCTCCTTCCCTTCCCCTCTCTCTAAAAATAAATAAATAAAATATTTTTAAAAAGTAATTATTTAGGGAAACTGTATAATGTGTGAATATTCATAAGAATGCAATGGAAAAAGGAAGTTAGGGAGATAATTACATTACTGCTTACAAAATACTATAATGCTTTTAAGTTTTTAAATTTTCTTTGAGCTTCTATTCAGAAAGAAAACATTTAAAGTATTGTTTTATATTGAATGAACATTAGAAAGTCAGAATTGTGGGGTTTTATTAAGGAAAAATATATGATGTACTTGGAGTATCTGGTGATTTCCTTTGATTTAATTTGGAGAGTTTTAGGGAAGAGTAAAATGAAACAGGTTTTGAAGAAGAGGTCACTGAAACAGATGTTATCTACCATTAAAAAGTTCAATATTTTCCTGAATTCTTCAAACATTTGCTGTTCAAATGAAATAAGCATAGGATTCATATAGTACGTGTGGGTTGCAAAATACATAATTGTCATTCAACTAAATACGTTTAGGGTTCATATGGGACGTGAGGATTTCAAAAGCTACAACCTCCCTCTACTCTCGGAGCAGGAAGTGCATGCCACAGAAATGAATGTTTCAAGTTAGGCAGCCGCCCAGTCCATGTTAGGCTAAGGCCACAGCTTTTGTTGCAGAGAGTAAAACATGGGCAGAGATTTTTGATAAATGTCAGAGTAAAATGTTAATTCTAATTGTTCCGTCGAGTTGTCCTTGATTTGTGACAGGTTTGTTACTCTGCAGATATCTGAGCTGCCAGCACCTATGTGGGGATTTCACCCGGTGAAGTTACCCAGATACCCCCTCTTCTCCATCTCACCTCTTTATTTCTAATTAGCTTGTCCCTGGGTTCTCTCAGGGCAGCCTTATGGTTGTCCTGAAGTGCTTTTGATTCCGACCCACTGGCAAATTAAGCCATCTAATGTTTAGCGAAAACACACATCTGAGACACAGGAATGGTCCGGCCCTATACAGGCAGTGCCTCAGACAGCCCTCGGCTTTCACCCTGCTCGCCCAGGTGCTTTTGGGAGGTGCTACAGGCACCCATGTGTCCCTGATCTCCCTTAAGGTTTGGCATTTGTGTTTTAAGTTCTCATCGTAGCCCCAGGGTGCCTTTTTTATGAAGTAATAATAGTGCTAGGTGCAGGCAGCGCTATTATTACTATTATTACAACCCAGTCATCAGTATGCAGTGAAAATTAGCAGGTCTCTGAAAAAGCAGACCCAGGAAAATTGGAGTGAGGAGGAAACAAACAGGGGAAGATGGATCCGGCTCCGGGGTCAGCAGCCTGTTCCTTTGCTCGGAAGGCAACATTCGGACTAATCGAGAATCGCACTTTTGTCTCCTTTCCGCTCCTGAACTGCCCAACCTGCCACTTATCAGCACGGCCTCAATTGCTGTTAGTAGGTGAAGGAAGTACTAAGAAAACAAGTGAAAAAAGAGAGGAGGAAAGGCAAGCGACACTGAGTCTTTTCTCCACATACCCCTTGAGTACTTTACTCTACTTCATCCCTCCAGAAACACAGAAAATTGGAGGGTTTTGCTCAAGGTTTCACAGTAATTAACAGAGCCAGAGCTGTAACCCTCGTCTTCCTCCAGTATACGCGTTTCTACCTCCGCACACTCTACAGATGGATCTATGGGAAACCGTATCTGCAGGGTGTCACAGGGCGGCTGGAATGTCTCTGGAATCTAATAGATGTTCCCTATCTAATTCATATATGAAGCAGGCAGGTTATGGAGAGATGCCTTTATCTACAAATTACCCAGGATTCTGTATTCGCAAAATAGGAAAGATCTTTGTAAATGATTCTTATTTTTTAAAAATTAATTTGAAAGAGCATTGCATTTTCTGTTAGGCAAAACGTCAATGTGTATGTGTATATAATATCTAAGAGCTGCTAATAAAATGGTTTATCCTTAAGAAACTGCCTTCATCTAAAGCTCCATATCACTACTAACCAGTTGGATCCCATACCACTAGTGTATATACAGTAAACGGGAATTTTTAAAGCAGATGGCATAACAGGATACATTTTATAATAAATTTGAAAAGTAAAAACGTTTTTTGGCTGGCAAGATCACAGCGGAGTTAAAACACATGTATTCATTATTCTCCTAACTATCTCAAAAGAGGAGAAATGAGAGGCCGAAACTGGGAGAAATTCTAGTTCTCTCACGGGGCTGGTTTTGTGTTTTGTTTTGTTTTGCTTAGGAGCAAAAAACACTGTCATGCATCTTTTCAAAAACAAGTTTCTGATTTTCAATATATTAAGGTTTATTGACCCTAATATGAACTAAGCAGAAATAGAAATGTAACAATGATTAGAACAATTTAAAACGCGGTCCTGTATGTGTCTAACTGAAATGGATGTCAGAAAGTAGGCAGATGACGATGGTATACAGTGCAGCACTAGGGGCCTCTCTGGCTCGGTCCTCCCTGTGTACAGAAGTTTAAGGAGTCCCCTCCCATGGTGGCCCTGAGCTTGGCCACGTGATGTGCTTTGACCAATGAGATGATATTTACCAAGTGTGACAGAAGTAGACACTTGGAAAGTGCTTGCCCACTGGGCCTTGTCCCTCTGGTTACTGAGGACCTTCGTACCACAGTGTATGAGCATGGCAGGGTAGCCCCCAGAAGACAAGAGGCCACGTGGAAGGACAGCACTCCCGGCCAGGCCAGCCTTCCCAGGCAGGTGAAAGAGGCCATCCTGGACCACTCATCTCTTGCTGAGCTTGCTGAGAACAGAAGAACCACCAGCCGATCAGCAGATGCATGAGAAAACAACACACAGTTACTCTTTCAAGCCACTGTGTTGTGAATTTGTTACAGAGTGAGGGGTAACCAACTCAACACCATTCCTCCAAAACTGTAAACCTAAATCTATCCAGTGCTTAGAGTAACTGAAAAATGTCACTAACAAGGAGCTAAAAGATAGCCTTGCCCTTGATCTTCCCTTGATAAACAAACTAGCTATTTCAGTTACTTTCAGGAAAATGAATTCTAGAAATGCAATTCTACTGTCACCAATCTTTATGCAAAAGGCTGCAGGGGACAATGAGACGTTTCAGGGGTCGTCAAGTTGATGAAGACAAGGCAGCCCATCCATAAAACTCTTGTGTTTCACAGAAATCCAAACACTTCAAAAATTTTCGCTCTCTCTTTCACAACACACACACACACACACACACACACACACACACACCCCACTGGGCTGTGTAAGTGGAGGAAACATTCACATTCCCGAATTGCTCTAAGGCGTCAAAACTTTCAGGCTATTACTTTTCCAGAAAGGGGGCATTTTTTCTTCTTCTTGAAGCTTCCAACACCAGGACAAGTGTACCTGTTACTCTGTCGCCAGCGTCTATGAGACTCATTGTCCTAAATAGCTCTTCCTTTCTAAGATGTATCTACACCTTTATAAGACACACCTATCTTTTTGCATAGGCATGAATTTTAAGGGGTTCGGGCTATTCCAGCAAAACAAGGTTTTGACAACTGTTCAGCAATATCAAACAATGCTAAAATTTATGTGGTTAACAAGTCACTGTTTGTTTACCATATAAATGCATTTAATACATTTAATGTGAATTCAATTTTGTTAGAATGCTATGTTTTTTATATACAAAATAAAGAAAAATAAAGACTTTAAAGAAAATATACCCAATAGTAGATGTTATGAAACTATAAAATTTTATTTTCTAGGTTTAATCCTCAGTCGTATTAAATATATATGTGTTTAAGTTGGAAATTAGTGGGGAAAATAGCTAATATATAAGATAATATTTAAGGACCACTTGTGGAGGGAATCAAGAAATTTGGATTAAATTACAGATAGTGAACATTCCCAGGAGTGGGAAGATATTCATTACAATAGTAAAAGTATGTGCATATTTTGTATAAATAAGTAAATAGATTGTAGATGATACTGCATTCCTTACAACTACTTCTAAATTTTATAATCATGTTATTTTACAGTAATTTTTTTAAACGCACACTTCTTTCTTGCATTAAGAAGCTCTCACTGGAAGCATATTAAATTGCTTCATAGTTATCTCTAGCCTTCGACATTATTCCTATCCCCTCCCACCCCATCTTTCTCACTCTTTTAAGATTTGAATACAAAGAGAAGGTATGAATGATTTAAAAGCAACTCAATCATTGGAATGTTTGGAAATGTTACCCATTACGCAGAGTTCCAGTCTAAGCCAGTAGCCTAGAAATACATTCATGCAGCCCCCCTTATTACCTATGCTGAATATTTAAAAGATAGTATTGAAAAATGCAATTTTAAAATACAGAATGTGTCACAAGTTTGAGGCCTCAGTAGTTTCCCTGGTTGACAACAGTTTCAGGACAGAATCTTCCGATTTCAGGCTCCTAACACAGTCCAGTGCCAAATAGTTGTATGTGCTTTTTAAGACTAACAGCAGAATTCATGGGCACTGTCAAAAGCTAATCCCCCTGAAGGTGTAAATGGGAAGTTTACTTTTTCCCAACAGATAGAGTGACTCTATGAAGCCTGCTGCTAACCTCTTCAGCTTTACTGCAGGGCAAAGTGTACCCTTTCTTGATGAAATATATTTTGTAAACAGAATGTGACTTGGATTTTTAACAACCAATGTGATGTAAGAACAATGACTGTGGTAACAGAAAGACGAGAGAAATCAGAGTTTCCTCCTCCCCGAATGCAATATCCACCTATTACTGACCACTGTGACCTTTCTGGGAAAAGTCACTTCCATTGGATGGGGCAGTGGCCGCAAGGCAGCGAAACACCACTCAGGGTAATTCTTTACAGATGCCAGGAACCGGAAGTTTCAAGGGGAAAAATGAAAGCCATTCACTCTTCCAATGACATAGGCCTTTGATAGCACAGAGCCATTTGGACTGAGAGCTCCAAGGTCAGGAAGGCACATAAAGATTGGTGATTAGAGAAATACTATATCAGCAAAGTGTGGCAAGCTATTAAAAGAAACTATAGCTTTTATGATTGTGTCGCTGAAGCTCCCCAGGGCTATTTGTATTAGATATTGAGTTAAGCATAACTTATTTAGTCCCAGCATTCCAGAAAACATTTTGATGTCAGCTACTGCAGGAAAGTAAACACAAAGCAAAGGAGGAAACAGAGCTGATCTCCAACAGATAAAAATGGTGTAATTTAATTTTTGGAACCAGGGCATTTTAGAGCATTAAGAATGAGGAATTTTAGAAAGGTCCTTTCAACTTGAAAATAAAGTTTATTTAGGCATTTGGTGGAGGGGGAGGGAAGGAACAAAGGGCTTGCTTACACTACCAATGACTTGTTGAGCATATATTAATGTTTGATCAAAATATATTTTTAATGTCTTTCATGAAATGTTCCCAGGGTTATGCCCTGCATCTAGACAATGGGTCAGTTTCCTTCCTGCTTCCAGGACTTAATAATCCTGCAATTTTTGTTCATGCATCTTTTTGTAGTGGGTCTAATCACAGAATTATTCATGATATTGGTTCATGAAGCTTTCAGGATTCACCACAGGCTCCCAGAACAACTACCAAAATCCTTTTTTCAAGACGTTAATGCTGACACACTCACCATGAGATATCCAGCCCTAAAATGAAAATGTTGGCAGTGATGAGTATACCAAAAAATCTGTTTATTTCCATTTTGAACCAGAGACAACAATGCTTGAACTCTGAACTGCGGGCTCATGCCAGGACTCATACCCTGAGAAGAATTTCCTCACAGGAACTACGAAGACCGAGCAAAGCTTGGTGACTCAGGGAGCAGACAGCAGCCGTCTGAACATATTAGTCAGATTACTGTCTAAAAGATCAGCCACTTCCAACAGTATTAATATATGCAGCATGGCAATTGAGTTGAATGGGGGGGTGGTATTTTCCCCCAAATTTTGGATGTTTCTCAAAGGAAGAAATATTTGCCATCTTTGCAAAAACAGTAAGGTAATTTGAGAGACAGTCTAGAAGGAAACGTGAAAATGTTAACTGTGCTTGCTTTGGGTGGTGAGATAATGGGTGATTTTTCACCTGCTTCTCATACCTATCTGTTTTTACCAACTTTCTACAAAGATTACATGCTCTTGATTAGAACATAAAAAAGGGGGGGAATGCATAAATGCATAGGAACACATAGGCCTTTTTAACATGAAAGACATACCCGTGGCCCTCTTTTCTGTAGGCGACACCTTGCCGTGGTGGACATCGGTCTGGATATAATCTCACAGAAACCGCTCCAGGCTTTACTGGCTGCTAAAGGGAAGCTGCTAGACTGCTTTTTGGAAAGAGCTATGCCTACGTTCAGTGTTTGGGACCTCGAATGCACTTCTCTGTCTCTTATTCTTAGCCCAACTCTCACAAGCCAGCATTTGCTTCTTCACTAGCAAAGAAACCCTCCTGTTTTCTTTTACTCCTTTCTCCTCCAAAAGTTGTTTCTGTTTGTGGAAAGAATGATAACTCCAACAAATGTTTGGAACTCCTATCTGTTGCCCAAGGTCGGTGATGGTCAAGGAGCCAGTGATGATTGTTATTGCCACTCTCTGTTCGGTCTGTGCCAGGTGGTGGTGACAGTCGTGACTGCCACCTGGAACTGCACAGCCGCACCGTTCCTCATTTTGGCAATAATCAGAAGGGCCCCCGATTAATCATAATGGTTACAGAACTACAGTATAGAACTACATGATATATAATATGTTGTATTATCCCAGGTAAGAATTACAACATATAATTATAACAGAGTCCATAATTATGCAACTATAATAGTTTTATATTTTGTAGTTAAGTTTAAGATAACTTAACTATAATTTCACAGTCTATTTTAGTAATTAGTTTTAAGTAAAAGTCTATTTGATTTAAAGAAATTATCATTTTGAAATACTGTATAAATATATCTGGCGAATGGTTAATATCTGATTGAAAACACTAAGGAAAGACCCCCCCCCCAAAATGGTATTAAAAGAAAAAGTGTCCTATCACACTTAAACTATGTTTCACTAAATGGTATAGTGTTCTGACAAAAGATACTACAAATTTGCACTTTTAAAAATAAAGTAGCAGTTTCAGTGCACTCAGCAAAGTAGTCATGGGTGAAATATTGACAGAAAGAGTTTACCGTTGAGATACGGTACAGTCTAAAACACTAGCAAGAAAACAAATACACATGCAAGAGAAAAGCAAGACGTTCTTCGGGTGCTGGTTTTTCTCAAGAAAAGGAACGATTCCTAAGGTCATGTGCTTTCCTTTTGCTTCCTCTCTTTCTTGGGTGGTTGTTAAAGAAAGTTCAGGTGAGGATAAGCTCCTGTTGGACAGTCATAAACCACCCATTCATTCTCCATTCAGAATACTAAGGAACACAAACCTGACATCAAGGTCAAAATAAATCCTGTATCTCTAAGGTTGGTAACGTTTTCAAAACACCAGAGAGATTCCCGAGCAAACCTTCCATGCACTCTTTCAGCACTGCTTTCTACATCACATTCTGGTCATTGAAAGTGTCAGCAGGCCGTACCACAGGCTCCTTCTCTGATCCCGAGGGAAGGAGGCACTCTCAAAATCAGTCTACTAAAATGTCAAGTACGCATGGACTGCATCCTATAATCACAATCCTCACCTGTTGTTGCAATTTTTACGTAGCTATTAGTTGTGAAGTATAGTGGCAGAAAAGATAGGGAAACACAGAGCTCCCCCAGGATTCCAGTATTTTGTTCACATGCATTCGCTTGTGTTTCCTTCCCCCAAAGACCATGTGCAGACACAACAGGACTCTTCTCCAGTCTGAGTGGCAGCCCAAGTACATCTGCAGATGAAGTCGCTAACTGTGCCATCATTTTGACCCTGTCACCCTAAGGAACACCTGTTCAGGTGCAAGTCAGAACTTCCTCCAGTCATCTTGGTTCACCAGACCCAGTAATATGTGTGACTCCACTGGTTCAGAATGTTTGTGCCTCACTTATGTCCTTCCTGATTCCATACAAAGACCTCCAATTAAATACAATGACACTTGCTTACCTAAAACATCAGGAAAGCTTAGGATTTTAATGAAAGGCTATGTACATTACCTTTCACAGCTATGTACATTAGAGAAAATGAGGAAAAGAAGGCAGGAACTATCTAACACATTTCCTTTTATTAATACTTTTTCAATAGCCAAGAAATTCTCCCTAATCTGCCTCTTTGAAGATAAAGAACCATTTGCATACACTGGAGGGGCCTCTTTAATGCAGTTTTCATTATCTTGACTCCAAAGTGACTGATGTCAAGATCAAGGGAGTCGATCAGAGCAGATACACTCCAGGACGCCAGAGAGAAATAAATCAGCCCATCATCTCCATCCTGGAGAGCCCCGCCCCACAAAGGGGATTGGTGAGCACATCCTTGCTGAAGCAGGAGGCCACGTTCCATTATTGTGAGGGCTGACTCTCATCCCTTAGAAGTCTCTCATTCTTTACGTTAATTGGGCCCCCCTGTATCAGTTATCTAATAGGCTAATGAAGTTTGGAGATAAACCAGTTCTTGGCCACTTCTTGCCCTCTGAACACTCCTGGACCCTCACCCCATTCAGCCTTTTATCTCACTATGTTAAAGAGAAAATTAACTCAGAAGAAAATGAGATAACTGCCCCTTGGGTGTTAGGTGAATGTGGTTTGGGTCCTTGGGAAGGAGCAGGAACCACATTCGTTAGATTTTGTGTGACAATTAACTCTTCACCTGCCTCACCATTCTCGCCTGTCTGTAGCTGCTTTGGGGCTGTGGAGGGTCTGTTCGTTGCCCTTTTCTTGACAACCTTGGTTACCCAATTTGTTGAATGGTACAGCAGATCTACTCAGTCAGCCTAGGTGTAGGTGAATTAAAAATGTCATCATTCGGTCTGTATTTCACAAGGTTGAATGGGTGCTATTTTCACTTGCAAAATACAAACGTGAAAACTGTAATTTATTATGGTACTAGCAATTTAAGATGTTTTGCTTGGATCTTGTCTGCGCAATCGGTTACCAACATTCCAGCTGGTTTTGCTTTAGTTGGCTACTAGTGTACTACCCTCAATTTCATTCTCTAAATCTGTGTTTAAAAACAATTTAACAACACTTTGATTCTGTTTGGAAATGCAGTTACGAGTTCTCCTCACTAGTGCAAAGCAACAGTTTAAATGTGGTTTGGAAAATGTCATTTTTAAGGCAGATGACGAGATGCAAATGACTTATTTAGTCGCTCTTTCATTTTACCCATACTGCTTTATTAGAATCGATACCTGGGTCCCTTTAGGAATACATGGCGAGGTGTTTTCAACTACAGACACTGACGTGGCCTTGAAGTCATGAAACACACAGCCGGGAGAATCAGCCTTTATGCTCTGTGAGCAGCCCCTGCTGGAGAGCGGGTCAGTTTATGCTGCTGCTGCGGCACTAAGAGCACCCATTCTTCTTCCTTTTTTTCCTTCTCTTTCCTCCCTGGGGAGATAGGGGCTTTGGATGTTTTTTTTTTTACTTGTGTCTTTAAAAATTGGCTCACTCTTTTCTAACATTGAATATTTAGCTTAAACAATTCAATGAAAAGTCTTACATTTAATTTATTCTCCCATTCAAGGTTTTTTTCCCCCCTATTCTTCCCTTCGACATTTTGTTTTTTGTGCATAATAATGAAAGAATGGTATTAGTTTTAATAAATGTAACTCAGACTTTATTAGGGAAATGTTGTGGTGAACTTAGTTAACAAATAGAAATAAAAATATTTTTGTTTGATTTAATGGTCTCTCCTTTTAACAGTGTCTGATATGACCCTTATTGCAAATTATTGTTTCTTCTGGGTCCCAGAGATTTAATTATATCTAAATTGGCCTAGTTTTTATTCTTAGCTACTATTCAAAAATAAATTAGTTTATATATTATATATTTTTATCACAATAAAAATTTAAAATGTTCCCCTCAAAATGAGTATCTAAAACATCACTTTAAGATGTATTTATCACCAACTAGTGAATATCACTATTTTCTTTCACTGCAAATATCTAGCATTAGTATAGGATTTTTTCTGCAAAGAATGGTAGACAAATAAAAATTCACTATTTGCCAGTATCCAAATGATTCACGCTTCCTTTCAAGATGAAGTATAAAAATATACTTTTATAAATTGTTTGCAGAACATACTAGATGGTCAGTTCTGGATGCTTTTAGTTCCCCTTTTATATATGAGATCAGCAAACAACTAAATGAGACACACCATACTGAGAAAGCATTATATACTAACCAGATCTCCATGAGGTTTTTTTTTTCTTTTTTGGTAGCCCACAAAGTCTCTTTAAAGAGAGATTAACGAGGAATGCCAAACTTGGTCTAAGATAAATGGACTTAGACCCAAATCTTCTTTTTTCCTACATACCACACATACAAAAAAATAGTGAAGAGAGATGGTGTGTTAGAGGTTACATTTCACTTCAGTTACACATTATATAAAGACTAGAATGGGAGGAGTTTAATGTCCTAGGTCAGTGTTTCAAAAAGTATGTTTAGTAGAACCACAACATTTGAAAAAATGTCATAGTCTTATTTCTTAATGTCAGGTTAAACAACATAAATAAATTGCTTTGTTGTAGAACTTATCAGAACCATTCATTTCCTAAATTACATTGGGTGTTTCTAATGACCTTACATAGAATGCAGAGTTTCCAAAATTTATCAGACCAGAGAACATCTCTCTAGAGTCATGTTTCAAAAACCAGTTTGGAAAATTATCTTTGAAGTCATCCAGTCTTCTGCTTCTCTGTGCTCTTCCAGAAAGAGAAACTTCATTGATTCCCAGCCTGCCGGTACCACACTGAGCACCAGGTCTGTGAACAGACCTGAAGTACGTTGTGTCATTTAAATGCCATCATCGACCTCAGGAGATAAATGTTCTCAACTCCAACCCACAGAGTAGGGACTTGAGGGAGAGTTTAAGAGGTCTCAGGACAAATAGGCAACCAAGCCAGGACTCAAACACAACATGTGCTCTCTGCAGAGTCCCAAATCTTTCCCTGATCCTGTGTTACAAAAACTGCTCTCTATTGGTGAAACTCTTCAGTGGCTTCTCTGGGGTGTATAGTTCATTGCTCTTCATTGGAATCAAGATGGTCTACCCTGCAACGGCAAACCTGATGGTTTGATCTAGTACCATGGCAAACCACGCCCACTTGATTTCTCTGTAGCATGGAAAGATTAGCACATTTGATGATAATCGTATTCAGAATGCTCTCCATTCTAGAGGACTAGCATTTATAACACACAGAGTAAGATGGAGGATGCACGCATATTAAAATACCAATCAAAGATAGATTTGAAAACAAGCAAAAGAAATTTATGTTAAAAAATGCAGTTGGAGATTAGCATTCATGCCTGAGGTAGTCTACGTTTGCTTCCTCTTTACCTACAAGCCAAAAACCATACAGCACCTCCTTCCGTCTCGTGGGAGCAAGATATTAATAGCCCATGGAAAATCGACATATAATTTAGTCTGTTCTTTTCAGTCCCTCTGCTCTTTGGTACTAAAGGGAATGCGAGAAAACCAGAAAGAGCAACACAAAGTAGCCAACAAACCCAGCAGAGAAGTTCTCAGAAAACAAATTTGACTTCTGGATCATCTTCTGTTAGCACGGACTGGGACATATTAAATTCTTACATTGCAGAATTTTCTTTCCTATCAGGTAATAAAAGCCCTCATGTTCATAGAATGAGTTTGAGTTCACAAACTGACCTGGTTTGTCATTTCTCAAATGTCCTAAAAGTCTCATCTCAGTCACTTTTCCTCCCTCATTAATCATATCGGTCCCATTCACAGGTAAGACATTCTGCACATGTGTATTGCAAACCCAATAAAATTAGCATTTTTTCTCAGAATTCTCCAAGATAGAATTCCACAAGAATAATTCTGAAATAAATATTCATTAAACAAATATTTAATAATATTAGTCATTTTTTGTTTGCCCTATAATTCCTTAATGGAAAAATATAATCACATGGTATAATAGCACGTGAAAATATGCCATTTTTATGAGAACAGGAAAACTCGCTGAAGGACACAGAACTACTCTATTATCCAACCTGATATATCTTTTAATAGAAAAAAGTCACCATGCCAAAATGTGCTATGTACTCTATGTATTATTTGTCAAATTATTTCATTACTGTCTTTGTTTAACTTATTAAACATCAGTTTGTCTCTAAATAATTACAATTGCCCCATCTTTGGGAAGCTATCGATGCATAATATAAATTATAGCAACTTTTTTGCATGCATGGTACCCGAGCAATTTGACCTTGGTGAACAGAGAAAGTTCTCCTTTTCTTTCAGGACAGCAGCAAGAACACAAAAAGGGCTCTAATCAAGGAAGAGGGTGTGTTTGTAGACCTTTAACATGAGAGAAAGGCCTGAGGAAACTGTTCCACAAAAGATGGACTCACTAAAAATCTATGCTCACAGCTCCCTTTCCAGCTAGTCTGCAAAGGACAGTCAAAGTTTAAAGATACCATTTTCCAGTCAAAGCAAAAATGAAGTGCCTTGATACATATTTTTATCATACAATCTGGGGACAGTTGTGGCAGATATGATCTGTAAGTATCTGCAATTCAGAAATGCACATTGCAGCCTCCGCCTCTTTGCATCTCGATTTCTTTCCCCTCACCTGAGGACCATGCGTACTGATTTGTAAAGAGAAGGGAAGGGTGGAAGAGAGAGTGTGGGACAGAAACACCATTGTGAGAGAGAAACATCAATCGTTTGCCTTCCCATGAGCCTTGACTGAAGATTGAACCCATAACCCAGGCACGTGCCCTGACCAGAAATCAAACCAGCGACCTTTTGGTTTACAGGATGATGCTCCAAGTGAGTGATACCAGCCAGGGCTGCATCCTGGCATCTTATTGCCATCTCCTTATTTCATGCACTCAGAAACTCAAATGCACTTCAGTTCACATCTAACCTTCTTGAATACACAGTATGAGTAAAAACTCCTTAGTCACCATCTGTAAGGGAGGCCTTGCAGAAAGAATTGAGAAGCAGGTAGCAGTGTGCTGGCTGGAACAGAGCTGGCAGGGCTGCCCGTGGAGCCTCGTCCTCACTCCAGGCAGTGCCCCTGTGCCTTTCCCAAGGATGCCCAGGCCATCTGATGAAATACCTGTTTGATGCCAATAAATCATTGATGTAAGGTGATAAAATTGCCCATGGAAGACTGCCTTGAACAATATATACTATGGGAATTTATGTCTTCCCATAGAGCATATAGGCAAGAATGTGATTCCTTTTTTTAAAAATAAAATGTGGACAACGTGTACTATTCCTCCTCCCTATATAGAGGGAGCAAAGACATTAAAAGTGCTTATTTCATGTTTACCATTGCCACAGAAAAACACACCGCCAACCAAACCAAAGATAGCCTGTTTAAATCAAAGGAAATGAGGGCTGCATGATCCTAATGGGCGTAAGTAAAACACAGACCGTAAATCCATCATGCTAAGCACTAGCCTTTATTGCTACCCTGGTTGCACAAAATGGGCTAGCATCAGCCTTGCTGTAAAACCAGAAACCAGCAGAAGCTGTACCCTTAGTGTGAACATCTCTCCAAGAATATCAGGCGCTGCCCTTCAGTCTGAGCACTTTCAATACATTTCTAAAACATTGTTGATGAGATGGTTTGGTCACAATTATTTTCCTTCCTCTCTGAATTCGAACGTTCCACTCCGACCATTTTGATCCTCTACCGCAATTACCATTGACCTTCGTGACACTGCTTCTCAGCCATGTCCTGCTAGAAAAGCCTACTAGAAAATTCAAAATGTCTGAATTTAGAAAACTGTAACAGAGGCCAAAGTACCTGAAAGCTCTCTGCAACCTCCCGTGTCTTAGTTTAAACCCACTGTTTATCCCATAGAGGGAGAAAAAAACTGTATTCACTGGGAACTTTTTACATTGTTTAGAAGACAAAATTCCTAAAACTCCAAATTAAGGGTTTTTTTTCCTTGAAGTTGGGGCAAGCTCTAGCAACAGCATCTTAAATATTAATGGTACTTGTGTTTATAAGTATTTTTCAATGTAAGTCTTCTGTGAACTGCATTTTTAATTTAGCTGCTCCTATATATTAGTTTTAATTTATGTGAAGGAATGCAGGTTTAAAAGCAATAAAATTGAAATCACTTTTAAAGTAGACTGTAATTGAGACTTCCATTAAGTTAGACTACCTTATTATCCTTGCTTTTACTGAGTCAGAGATGTTTTAATTTATTTCAGTGCAAAAAACAGTCTGTGTCAGGTAGCTAATAACAGTCCAAGTGTCTCCTGGAAAGATATTACTCGCCTTAACCTTTCTCTGCAACTGTGAGGGCTCTTGTCATTTTGACTTCCTCTCAGCTAGTGACCTCTGCCCTGCTCCAATTTAAAGATAAACTAAAAGACATTCCCCCTGAATGCGTGCTTCTCCTAGATTTTCTGTGGAAGCAGTAGGGTCTACTTGTCGATCAGTTACTTCCTATATGAAGAACTTACAGGGATGTAGTTGTACATTGGAAGAAGGAAGTTGAGAAAGAAGAAAACAGGAAAATATGAGGTGCCAAATCTAAGAAGCGAGCACAGAACTCAATACCAAAATAAGAAAAGAAAAACTGTGAGAATAAACAAGAAGCCTTTCATGAGGTTGCATTTATCAGCAATATACGTGGTTATATGTGATAATATTTCTAAAACAATTGATGTAAATATGGAACTGCAATTGGAATGAGCCAGATCTTTGTTTGTACATTTATATATTATTAGTAAAAAATTTGTATCAGTATGCTAGAGCTGGGACATTCTTTATTTAGAAGTTTACAGAAAGGCATTTCCTGTGCCACCGGGAACTTCATACGACAGCATTTTGCCTTCAGCTTTTCTTGTTCTCTGAGAACATGGTACGCCCTGGTGTTGCTTTTGAAATCCTATTGTTTATTCTCCTTGTTGATAAAAAACTAAGGTAATTTAAAATAGAGTAAGATCAAAATGATGACCAAAAAAGAAAGAGAATTACTTTAAATAATACACACACACACACACAATGTATATGTCTATATACATATATACAGAATTTCAGACAAAATAATTCTATTGTCATTAAATTTTCAAGTTATATTAGCTGTTTTGGGGTTTTCATATTTTTAGTTAGCTTATAGAGAGAAATTTGAGCCACCTCACTCCTTCCCACATCATATTATAGAAAAACTCCACAATGTAAAGAGAGTATCTGGCAAGACTTCATAGTAGATAATGAGGAAAATTTCTTAGGTAAAGACTAAAATGTTCTTTTTTACCAGAGACTGCACCTCAACATACAATGAAGGAAAATGTCTCCCTTGTGAGAGAAACAATAAAACACATCCAACTAACAGGCTGTGAAACCCTGAAGAAATACACAGCTTCCTCCCTCCCTTTCTGAATTCTTATTTATTTTGAGTCAGGCTATCTTAGGTCATTAATTAACCTTCAAGCCCTTGAGGTCACCTCCATGGATCTGTTCCTCATATAGTGAAAAGTTTTGTTTTTCAATGAATATTAAGGATACCTGAATATTAACCATATTGGCAAAATAATAATATACTGCATATACTAAAATTCTTTGGGTGGTTAAAAAAAAGAAAGAATACAAAAGTCACTCAAATAAGTTTGAATAGCACAGATGTTATTTACCCCAATGTAGAAATTTCTCTCTTACCAATTAGAGTATCAATCATTAAAAAATTGTTGTAAATTAAGTCCTACACATTTGAATATCTGTTGTTTTTTAGAATCTTAAACTAGTCTTTGGTTTTGCATGCAAATATGCACAAAAAGGATCAGCATGACCAGTGAGCTGAATGGACCATTTATTTAAATTATACCTACTTAAAACAATTGAGTTAGTGCCGCTCACTAGCTCCTAAATTGAACAGTGTATTGCCTGGGCTGGAAAATGTGTTGACTTAGGAAATGCTTATACATAGAAATAACATTTTAAAAGGTAGGTTAAAGATTAGATGGGATTAGAATGTGTAAGTATTCATTAACTATATTTGTACTGTTATGGGGCATTTGGAAAGCTCTATCTTTGACCATTATGTTATAAACAGATAACCCCCCTAAATGCCACATCTGTACCTATCATGTGGTACCTAACATCTTTTACCTAATAATTATTAGTATGTGTCATTTATCCTTTTACCAGATTATGACCATATTGGAGGTAGGCAGGAATGTGCTTAACACTCATAGCAATGTCCTGTATGTTATGAATATATGATGAGCAATTAACAAAGAAATGAAAATATAAACTATCTTAGTTAACACTATTTTATGAGTATTTTTATACATCAAGAAGATTCCAACCTTTCTTTTAAACCTAGTGTTAAGTATAATTATGAATAGGAGAGACGAAATGATTTAGTATAAATGTTTGCACTCAGAGTTAAAAGTACCCAATTCACTGGGCAGATTGACAATAGTTCATTTAGCCTTTTGCCAACATTAATCTCCAAATTTGTATTTCTTACATACAGTAAGAAACATAGGAAGTAAACATATATTGTAAATCAAATACAAATTTAGTAAATAAAGTACATCTCACATAGAATATAAAATGTAAGCACTAATGAGTTGAGGATCAAATAAATGACATTTTGCAATGTCTTTTAAGTTATGACCACTAAGTTTTATCAATTAGAATTAAACAGAATCTCATAGCAGCACAATTTACAATAGCCAAGAGTTGGAAGCAACCTAGGTACCCACCAGTAAATGAATGGATCAAAAAATTGTGGTACATATACACAATGGAATTCTATGCTGCAGAGAAAAAGAAGGAGCTACTATGCTTTGCAACAACGTGGATGGAACTGGAAAGCATTATGCTCAGTGAGATAAGTCAGGGGTTAAAAGACAAATACCACATGAGCTCACCTTTAACAGGAAGCTAAACAACAAAACAAACAAGCAAGCAGAATAAAAACAAAGACACTGAAATAGAGAATAAGGGGACAGTGACCAGAGGGGAGAGGGAAGGGAATTTACGGGGAAAAAAGGGGAGGGATTTGGAGGAACAAGTATAAAGGACACAGGGATGAGGACTGGGAGGGGGGGAATGGGAGGGAGGTGGGGAGATGGGGCAGGGGGGGCTGGGATGGGAGAAATAGACAAAAAACTGTACTTGAAAAATAACTAAATAAAATTTAAATAATACTAATACTAATAATAAAAGAACTAAACAGAATTAAAAAATAGTAGGAATGTACTTCATATGCAGAGAAAAAGCAGGGGCCACAACTGTAAAGCCATCCATAGAATGACTTCTGACTCAATAATTTTTGTTTTGCATGACCTTTCCTTCTACAAGTACTAGCACATTCTCATCAAAATAATTGGTAGGAGTAAGAAAAACCTGTTGAAAATTTAATGTAGTAGTAAATGGCCTTCTGATTTGAAGATGAAGGATGGATGTTCTGAATTTATTCAGTGGTCTGTGAGTCAGATCCGAGTCTCTGTTATATCACCACAAAGTGGCTGTGAGGCCCGAAGCCATCTCTGAACCTTCCTGCGTTTGGACTGGAGCTGGACTCTGAGCTCCACAAATTCTCAGGTCTATCCAGCTGTTTCACTGTTCTGAAGCCTCCATTTCTCCGCCTCTGATTAAGAGATGATGACTAAATGGTACAAGACAAACAAATGGCTGGACATGGTGTTTGGCACTTAATTAACTCTCAATACAGACATTTTTGTTGTTATTATCTAACATTTCTGCAAAGAATAAAATTTTATCATTCTGTACTATGTTTTTAATTTATTGATATTAAAGAGAGAAGGAAGGGTAAGAGAAACATCAATTTGTCATTCCACTGATTTATGCATTTGTGGTTGATTCCCGTACGTGTCCTCACTGAGGATGGAATGCAACACCTTGGCATATCAGGATGACACTCTAACCAATGAAACTACCCAGCCAGGGATTGTACTATTTTTAATATTGCTTTCTATAAAACTTTAAACAGCGTGACTCAGTATTTTTACATTTACTTTATGACTAACTTAGTTGGATTATTTTTGCTCATGAGGAATATCAAAAATTCTGTCAGTATGTAATGGGCTTCTCCTACCTTCCTCTATTCCTGTGGGTGAAAATCTATTTGCCCATTTTGGTTCAAAATAGTAAATGAGCGTTCATTTGACTTTTTTAAACATTCTACAATAAACCTTTTGGTTTTTTTCAGCCAGTTAGACATTTGAAGAAAACCGTATGAAAGTAAAAGAAGAGAAATTTTAAAAGTAAGATGGATGGTCAATATTGGCCTACTAGCCTGATAACATCAATAAAAGTGTAAAAATGTATCATCCTTCCATGTCAGGTTGGGTTACATACATATCCACATATATAGACAAATATACATACATACCTACATATGTTAATGAATATTTATATATGTGTGTGTATTTGTTTACTTCATAAAACAATGTCTTTGGGTTGGGAAATAAGATTCCCAACCTATTGAACAATAACTAATCCATATCAGCTTTTAGGACCTTAGTCTTATGTATATTTATTGTTTTTTAAAGATTTTAATTTATTTATTTATTAGGCAGGGGATTGGAGGGAGAAAGAGAGGTAGAGAAACATCAATGTGTGGTTCTCTCTCATTCGACCCTCACCCCCAAAGGGCACTTGGCCCAGGCATGTGCCCTGACTGGGAATCAAACCAGAGACCCTTCGGTTCACAGGCCGGCCATTATTCAACCACTGAGCCACACCAGCCAGGGTTGATCTCATGTTTAAATTTAAGAAATGCATCATTTAAAAACTGGATAGAAAGGGAATAATCAATAGAGGGAAAGGCAATCTATGTACACATTGGAAGGAAATATTTGCCAATCATATATCCAAAAAGGGATTAATACCCAAAATACATAAAGAATTACTACAACTCAACATCAATATTGACAATGATAAATAATCTGATTAAAAGTAGGCAAAGGACTTAAATAGATGTTTATGCACAGACATATACAAATGGCTAGGAAGCATGTGTAAAATGCTTAATATCATTAAGCATCAGGAAAATGCAAATCGAAACCACAGGTTTTGCAAATCAAAATTAATCAGGTATGAAGTAATATATCACTTCATACCTGGTTAATGACCACTGACAAATGACCACTGGCCACTGACAAACAACCAGGCAAATAAAAAGTAACAAATGCTGGCCTGGAGAGGATGTAGAAAAATGAGAACCCTTGTGCAGAGTTACTAGACTTGTAAAGTAGTCCATCTGCTACAGAAAACAATATGGAGAGTCCTCCAAAAAAAAGAGTAAACCTATGCATCGTCCAGCAATCCCACCTCCTGGTACATATAAAGTTGGAAACAGGATTTCAAAGAGATCATTGCACTCTCCTGTTCATTGCAGCATTACTCACAACAGCCAAGAGATGGAAGCAACTTACAATAAATGTCCATCAATGGATAAATGGGTAAGAAAATATGCATGTATACATCAATTGTTTATATATGTCTATATATTTCTTATATATGATATGTAAGTATATTATATATAAACATATGCATTTTTATGATTGTATAATGGAATATTATCCAACCATTAAAAAGACAGAGATCTTAACATACACTATGGATAAACCTGAAGGACATTATGGTAGGTGAAATAACCCAATAACAAATACCACATGAGTCCATGCACAGGAGGTCTGTAAAATAATCGAATGCATACAAACAGAAGGTAGAATGTGGTTACCAGGAACTCGGACAGGGTAAAATGGGGTGTTGTTCTACATAGAGCTTCAGCTTCGCGAGATGGAAAGAACTCTAGAGATGTGTTGTACAATGTGCGTCATGTTAACACTATTGTACTGCGCACTTCAAAGATGGTTCAGATGTTAAATTCAATGTTTTTCACCACAGTAAAATGTCCCATACACAGAGGCATATTAACATAACTCGCACTCAGAAAATTCAACCCATATTCCTCGACTCAAATATTGATAACTGCAGCTTGCAACAAGTAGAGTTAAAATCTAAGAAATAAAAATTTCACTCTGCCTATAATATCCTCCCACTTTAGTGAATAAGCAAAAAAAAAAAAAGAGAATAAAATGAAAACCCTCCCTTTTAAAAAAAGGCAGTCTCTTCAATAAATCTTCCTCATTGTCATAAAACAAATAAAAAATTGCAACTATTATAGTTATCAGCGGACTCCGTCTCTCAGAGTGACTCAGTGTAGCAGAGCCCAGGCAACTGTCCTGCAGGACTCGGAGATCCTGCCTGCGTTCAGTCTCCTCTGCTCATGGGCAGCAATGTTTAGTGGAGAGAACCCACACAGTTGATACAGGTTTCAATCTTAGTTCGGCAACTTAGAAGCTGTAAGGTTTTGGTCAAGACCTACATAGATTTTTGTGCTGTATATATATTTTTACCATGATGGCAAATAATACTTTGTTTTCCTGTCCATATTTCTAAGAGGCTGCCCATTTAGAAGTCCATAGGGCTACCTCAATTAGGTTGGTATTCTCTGGTCTTCTTCTCAGTCCCTGGCCAAAGTCCCAGGCACATGTAGTTGATCAGTACACATTTACGGAACTGGTCTGAACTATTACTGTTTATTAGGCTAAGCTGTAATTAAAACAAACAAATAAAGAGTAGACAAGGGGCATTGGCCAATTTTTATACACATAGTTACACACTAATAAGAGTACATTAAATAAAATGCATGCTGACCTGTAAAGAAAATTTGGATTGTTTGTTACAGGCCCAATTAATTCATAAGCTTAATTACAAATGATCTTTTGCCCCAGCCCTTTTTTCTAAATATCTATTTTAAATTACATAAGTAGTTTCACCATAGTTAAATTTTTTTGTTTAAAAAAAAGAATTTTATAAGGGTTATATTTTCTAGAAGAAACCAAATCGTACCATTTTAATACCTATATTCAAGGGCCTCCCTTTAAATGAATAATGAATAAATACCCTTTCCTTAAAAAATCTTAAGCAGATCTCTATTTCTGAATTAACTGTCACCTCATTATAATTTCATTCCAACCTCAGTCATGTTATACTTCATAACATTTTCAATAAAACTTCAATACTGAAAAGCAGAGTTTTATGAAGAGTTACTGTATTTCTGCCATAAGTTTATTTTCTGTAGAAGGGTGTGTCTAAATGTTAAAAATATATTTACACTTAAAAAGCTACCAGCAAAGTGAATTTTTCCCAATGAATACTACTTTATTCACAAGTCAATGTGTGATGTTGTGCATGTGCCTTCAGAAAAGTCACACATTGAACATACACTTAAGAGAAAATAAAAAGTTAATCATATGTAAAACTAGAGAATATGAAAATAAATCTGAAAATAGACACAATGGTTGAAGATTGAAGTACAATTACACTGAGGAACTGATCATGAAAACCAGTAGAAGATAATAACCACAGCTCTCATTTTGCTGATGTTTGCTTGCCCTTGAACCAAACACAAAACCAATGCTGCTCCTAGGTCCCTAGTAAGGCTTCTACTTTGCATGGGTGATGGTAGACACCCCTATACAATGGGGTTTTAGGAATGTCTGCATTATGAATGTAAATTATGTTCAACAGTTACGTTGGTTAAGAGGATTTACATATGTAGGTTTTAACTCTTAACTTTTCTTTTAATTAAAAACTTATCAACAGTAAGGATCTAATTCCCAAATTCTACCAATGTCAAATCTGCAGTTATTTCTGAAAAATTCCTAATCTATGGAAAAGTAATAGATCTATTAGCATCGGAACAAGGGAATTTTCTTTGAGACTGATTGTCGTTTATTCAGTAAGGTTCTGTGAGTTGCTCCCGAGGCTAAGAGATGTCAGAGGGTAGGGCTCTGTCTTGGCACCTAACACAGTGTGGTATGGGATGACGAGGTTTAATTTAACCCTCTCCGTGCCTGATGCAGTCCACATGCAAATCATCTGGACATTCTAAACTGGGCATGTGTTTAAACTGTTGAAGAGTCTCAGGTCTGGAACATCGAATTTTAAATGTGCAAATTTAAATAAGTTTGTTGACTTGGACAAGTCACTGTGATGCAGGGAAGTTGTTATTAATTCAGCTGAAATTTAAGGAAAAGTCCTCCTTGCAAATCAGATTCCTAAACTGCAGAATATATATTTTTTAATCTTCTGTTTCTTTTCAAATATTCTTAACTAATTTTGAATTGTAAAATGTATTAGAAATATAATCATAACATATAATTAAAGATAATTTTTAAAATTTGAACATATCAGTTAAACAATTTTAAATACCTTTGACCTTCTAATATAGTTTAAAATATTGGCAACAGTTCTTAAAGTGACTGTTAAATGTGTTAAGCACTATCCTTTCTATGAAAACAAAGCAAAATATTTTCATCCAAAATATCAAAAGAAATACTTTCTTCTTCAACAATAAACTTACTGAAAGATTTAGAGATTTGTTACAGTGAAGAAATCACATTAATTATATGCATGAACCAAACACGGAGACTTGATCTAAAGTGACAGTTTGTCGGCTAAGTTAGGGTTACAATGATTCAATGATGATTGTCTTGAGCTTCTACCAACAAAGTAGTAACAAAAATTTCTGATTAGAAAATGATACTATTCTCAACATTATATTAAACCACAAGAGCAAGAGTTCTTCAGGTTCTCAATATTTATTTTTCACCTTCCCTAGGCCAAAATGTCATCTTTTTTTTTCTTTGTAAAAGAAAATCAAAGCCAAATGGTAAAAATGCAAAGATTTGGTTAAGCAAACAGTCAGAATTTCAGTGGTTTTATCTGCAGCATGCACAGCAACCAAACAAAGCCAAGATATTGTCCATCTCTTTGACAGACAAAGAGCCTCAGAGGTCCAGAGTGACATGCCCGAAGGCTGGCACGTGATTGGGCTAATTAAATTAAATAGCAGGAAACAGCTTTTCTATATGCCACGGCCTGGCCACACACAAACTGTAACAGTAAATCTTTTATACTAGCCAAGGAAAAATGTAACCATTAAAAAATATACGGTATCAACACACCATCCAAGAATCAGAAGCCACAGGTCCACATAAACTCCCTGGGTCTGGACTTTAAGATGTTTGTTAAGGCCAAACATCTAAGGACTTCCCAATTCACTTTAGGAGCCATCTAGAAGCCCAGGGTGATACAGAGCATGAAAGAGAAAGCCCCCTACCAGCACTTTAACTTAAGCCAACACTCTGATTGCTTTGAGGACACATTTCTATATCAAATGAACTCAAAACCTCAATACTTCTGAACTGAAGTTAAAACATATTGCTCACTTTCCACCAGTTCTATATTTTACCTCCCCCAACTGGAAATTAAGAGATGAATTTGAAAAAGGCATGGAGCCTTAAGAATCTATTGAGAAACTTTTCTACCAGGTTCCCCACAATTTCTTACCCAGTAACATAGTTTGCGCTGTCACTGCAGTCTTAGGCTTTTGTGTAAGTCAGTATTATTTTAAACAAATCCATACCTTCATGTATCTAGACGAACTTCTATGGGTTGGTAGAAACTACTCATTTTATCAGTGATGGTTTTCATTAGCATTCATTTCTAATGCAAAGAACGGGGACTATGGAAATAGTAATTGTCATTTTAGAAGCATTATGGTGGAAATATAAGGACAGAGAAACTGCTTTCATGGGGCTCCTGAATTAGAGGATTGCAAGGGAATTTTAATAGAGACAGCAGCAGATTCAGAATCGGTACAGACCATCGCCTATCTGTTTAATAAAATTACATAATATACATTAAATATGTAATATAATATAAAAAATAAGAGGTACTCATGATTTCTGGTGAAATTACATTTTTGGTAATTCAGAGAGTATACTCTCAGTATTCAGAGAGTATAAATATTCCATTATTTATGCTTTTCTAACTTGAACTTAAGAATTTTCACTAGATTTATTATTTCTTGCTTTATGAAAGAGTTGACTGAATCAATGGGTCATGACTTAATAAAATTATAGTATACATAATCGTTAACTACAAAAACATATTCAGTTCAGGGGCATTCACCAAGGAAGAGGGGGAGAGAATTTAATTTTAAACTGAGATTGGAAGGGTTTTGGAAGACTCATCGGTATTATTGTTTTTCGCTTGGAGTATTTCATATAATTATAGGATGACAAAATATTATCCAATGCATATGGATTAGCAAGGCCCACACAGTGCAGGTGTGTACCATGCCAGAAATCAATATGCAATTTTTAAGGCTGGCTGCCTATATCTGCCTTCAACAGTAATATTTGAATGTAAAAATAACCAAATATCCAAGAAATTCAAAGCCTAGGAGCAAATGGTCAAGCCACAGAAAAGAAGTGATGTGGTCGAAGCCAGCGATGGCCAGCTTCTAAATGAATCCAGGCCTAAGAGAGAGCTGAGCGTGTCTCTCCCCTCACGCCCTCCCATAAATGCATTTATCTCTTCACACGTTGACCCAATCCCTTCTCCCTTCTTCATCCGTATGCCTGCCCCAGGGCCCTAGGCTAAGACTGATAAATCCCTGGGGCCCTTCATCTCTGTAAACACACAGGACATTTAATAGAGGCTAGGAGAACTCCCAGATGAGAGAGAGACAAACCAGTTCAGAGTCAAGGCTATCACAGACCTGCCCTGACAAAACTTAAGATCTTGAAAGTTGATCAATAATCTTCAAAGGAAGACAACAAATTTAAATTGTCTGATGTCTAACAAAAATTTACAAGACATTAAAAGGAGCAGGAAAAAAGAATACTATTCAAGAGAAAATTAAGTAGTAGACACAGAAATGGCAGAGACAGCAGGATTGGCTGAAAAGGACTTGAAAATGAATGTTATAAATATATTCAAGTATTTAAAAGGAAGTATTTTAAAGGAAACTTTAAAATGAATGTTATAAATATATTCAAGTATTTAAAAGGAAGCAAGTTGGTCAATAATCTTCAAAGGAAGACAACAAATTTAAATTGTCTGATGTCTAACAAAAATTTACAAGACATTAAAAGGAGCAGGAAAAAAGAATACTATTCAAGAGAAAATTAAGTAGTAGACACAGAAATGGCAGAGACAGCAGGATTGGCTGAAAAGGACTTGGAAATGAATGTTATAAATATATTCAAGTATTTAAAGGGTACAAATGAAAAATATATAAAAGAATCAAATGAAACCTCTAGATCTGAAAAGTATAATATCTTAAACGAAGAATTTATTGAATGTGAATAAAAGTTTATCCATCAGAAGAAAAGATGAATATGACTATAGAAACTATATAAACTGAAATACAGAGATAAAAAAAGAATAAGAAAAAAATATGGAGACCTACAGACTTGGGAGACAACATCAAGCAGTCTACCCTAGGTGTAATGGGAGTCCCCAAAGAAAAGGAGAAACACTAATATTAAAAGAAACACTTTCTTACATTGTACAAAAATTTTAAAGTGCAAACCCACAGATATAAGCAGCTCAGTGAACCAGAGCAGAATAAAGCTGCAGTACAGCACTTCATCATCAAGTTGCTGAGAACCAGCGATAACGAGAAACTCTTAAAAACGAAGAGAGGAAAAGTACCTCACCTGGTTTTAAGATGTGCTATAGAGCAATGCTCATCCAGGTCCTGTGGTGTTGTTGCAAAGGTAGGCGTATAGGTAATGGAGTAAAAGAAGGAGTTCAGAAATTTGCTCACATATGCATGTCCGATTGATTTCTAAACACGGCGCCAGAATAATTCAAAGAAACAAGGATAATCTTTTCAAAACTGGTGCTGAAAATGTAGGTACCTATGTAAGATAACCTCAGCCTTTCTTCGCATCATACACAAAATTACCTGGCTCAAAATGGCTTTGCCTTAAATGTAAAAACTGAAGTAGAAGAAGAAAACATAGAAGCAAATCTTTCTCAGATGGGATACTAAAGAACTAACCATAGAAGAAAAAAAATGATAGAATGGGACCCATCAACATTAAAACATTCTGTTCTTCATCATAAAAGATGAGCTATGAGCTAGGTAAAAATATTTGCAACACATGCATTGAGAAATGGATTGAATACAGAATATGTTACTCCTGCAATTAATAAAAAGACACTCTAATCAAAAGATATGCAATATCGCTGGATCAACCATTTGCCAAAGCAGATATACAAATGCCAATAAGCAGGGGACAGATGACATCAGGGAAGCACACCATAAAACCACAATGAGATTCTACTACACAGCCACTAGAATGCATGGAGCTGAAACATCATCTGATAATATCAAGGGTTTGAAACAGGAACTCTAGATACATTGCTAATGAGACTGTAAACTAATGAGCAATCAAAAGTAACTTGGCAGTTTCTTACCATGTTACACAAATGGTTAGCATACAACTCCATAATTCCACTTCCAGTTATCCCCTCCAAAGAAATGTCTACCGAGACTGGAATAGGAAATTCAGAGCAGCTGTGCTCATAATCACCCACACCTGGGAACACCAAGATTCCCAGCACTGGAAGAATGCATAAACAAATTGTGGCATATCCATATAAAGAAACACCATCCAGCAATAAAAAAGAGCTCAGTACTGATGGACACATGGATGGATCTAGAAGAATGTTCAGAGGGAAAAAATTCCAGACAAAAAATATCACAGACTCTTTTTACATGATTTATGTACATTAAATGCTAGAAAAATAAAAACTAATGCCTAGGAACAAAAAGCAGATGAATGGGGCTCAGTGGAGACTGAGGGAACTTGATTAAAAAGGAGTGGGAGGGAAACTCTTTGGGATGATGCAAATATTCTGTGTCTAGACTGTGGTGTACAAATGCACTAAACTCCACAGAACTGCACACACACAGGGTGGGCAAAAGTAGGCTTGCAGTTGTAAGTATGCAAGACACAGTTTATTCTTGTATTATTATTTATTATTATATTCTTTTTCATATGAACAACTATAAGCCTACTTTTGCCCATCCTGTATATTGAGTGAATTTTTGTATGTGAATTACACTTCAAAAGAGTAGATAAAAAAGTCAACATGATTTAGAGAGCTAAAGTAATCAAAATTAAAATCTCATTTCAAAATTTTGATTCAAATTATTATGAAAAAACTGTCCAGGACTTTAGACAGACATTTTTTAATTCCCTGGAAGAACCTCTTTCTGGAAAAATATTTATTTTACCTATTTCCATATCTATAATATGCTGTATTGAGTAACAACTACCCACAGTGCATATATAAAGGCATAAACTATATGGAGGTACTTAAAGTGTGTATGAGGTTACATAAAGTTAAAAAATACTAGAATTAAGCTGAATATCTAAAACTGTGTCAGATATTGTAATAGAAGTAAAAACTGATCATGTAGAATATAAATTATGAAAAATCAATTCAGTTTTGGTAATATAAATAATTTCATCATGTAAACAATTTCCTTATGCTAAGTGAAATAAGCCATTTGGTGAAACACAAATACCTACCTCTCACCTACATCTCAAATACCTATGATCTCACCCACAAGAGCAATCTAATGAACAAAACAGAACCACGAGCATGGAAACATGAAACAGACCGAAAGTGACCGGAGGAACAGGGGTAGAGGGATAATGGTGAAAAGAAGGGGAGGGGACTGGACAAAGAACATGTGTGAATGACCCACAGAC
This sequence comes from Artibeus jamaicensis, assembly GCF_021234435.1. Lineage (NCBI taxonomy): Eukaryota > Metazoa > Chordata > Mammalia > Chiroptera > Phyllostomidae > Artibeus > Artibeus jamaicensis. The sequence continues at coordinate 14,744,882 of NW_026522014.1, read as the reverse complement.
ATGGACAACAGTGTGGGGATTGACTGTGGGAGTGGGGGGCAGGTAGGATGGGCGGGAGAGGGCAAAGGGGGAAAAATTGGAACAACTGTAATAGAATAACAGTTAAAAATGATTTACTTAAGAAAAATTAAAATTTTCCATCATTTTCCCATGGCTGAAAATGAAAATTAAATACCAACCATTATTACTAGAGACAGCTTAAAGATAATATTACTAGTGTGGACATTCAACACAATAGTCCAACAAGTAATCAGTGATTTCACATTTCACATAGAAAACAAAAGTGAGCTTGTAATCATCACATGGAAGAGCATGTCTCCTTGGCATTCAGAAATATGAATAAGAGAAACAAAAAACAAAAATCATTCAAATGGAGTTTAATTGAGCACTTCACACACTCCTTGTGTGTGTGCAGAAACACCACACAGTGCATTTTCCCTGGCTTCACAAGTCAAAGAGACACGATGACACACGGGTAATGGTTAAAAACACTTGTATGATATATTGTATAGAACCGATTCCAGGGTGATTGAAGAGCTTGGGCAGGATGGAGAAGTCAGAAATGGCATAGAGGAGAAAAGCAGACTGGGTTGGAAAAGGAAGTTAAAGACTCTTCAAGACTGGAGCCCTAAATTGAAAATTTACTGCACAGGGTAAGGGATTAATAAGTGAGTTTGGGAAGGAGTATAAAAAAGTTGAATTCTGAAGGCTGACACTCTACACCATTCAAATGAAGTAATTAGGAAGATATTGCTGTAGGTTCTGCCATAAAGAATGGTGAAATAGTAGCGGTATGTTACAGTAAGTTAGGTGAATTAGTAGTATAAAGAAAATGGTAATGAATAAAGAGGCTAATGCAAAGATAAGAGAATAAATTCACTTCAGTATTAATTAAAGCAGTGACTAGGGAAAGCAGAGCCAACGAGAAAGTGACAAAATAGGATGGCCTGAGATAAGAAATAGGAGTACTAACTGCTGATAAGAAATAAAGAAGAGGTGATCATCAGAGATGATTTCATAATTTACCCAGAGTCTGATGGTGGTTCCATTGATAGAAATGGAGAGCTGGAGAAAACAGCACATTCTACAGATGATGAATTTACTAACTCAGAAGTGAGAGTGGAGCAGTAAGTGAATTGTCCTCACCACTGACAGTATTAATAAAACATCTGATAGACTTTGAGTCGCCTTTAAAATAAAGAAGAGATTTTAAACCATTAAGATGCCACAGATTGCCAGCACTATTTTATGACTTTATCTATGTTATATTAAGTAAGAGCAATAGAAAGATCCTTGCAAGGGAAAATACTCTTTTGTTCAGGTTTTATAGCCCACTTATTTTCAAAAAGATGTAGGAGAGAGCTACCAACATAATATAAAATGAGAAGAAGAGATCCAAAGCAGCATCCTACGATAAAAAAATGTAAGTCACGCATTCTCTAATAGCTACATTAAAATGTAAGAGAAAACAAGAAAGATTAATTTTAATCATGTTCTATAACCTAATATATTTAAATATTATCCTTTTACTATGTAATCAATATATATATTTTTCACTCAGATATGAATATATATTCCATACTATGCTTTTGAAATCTGGTGTGTATTTTATTCTTAAACCATATATTATTCATACCAATCACATGTTAAAGTCTCCACACATACACGTGGCCACCAGTTCGGACAGTACGAATACAGAGGTCTCTGCAGAAATTCTGTCAACAGAGGCACAAAGTTCAAAGCAAAGACACCAACATTAGTTCAACATCAAACTTAAGTGCAATGTAGACAAAAAGAAGAGGGTAGCCAGCGTAGAGTTTTAAAGCCCTATAAATGAAAAATAACTCTGATTTAGCTTTGAAAGTTCACAAAAATAATAGGTATTTCTTGAAGAAAAATAAATTTAATACCTTCTTTAGTTAATATTAGATAAATAAACATAAAGATTGTAAACTTTAAACAGTTCATTAGGAAGAAAAAAAACGAAATGGCATCGAAAGCCAGGAAGCAATAAGCAGCAGCACCAGGTAAAGCAGAAAAGCGAAACTCAAATCAACCAGAAATAAGGAAAATAGCTCACACATGAGGAAATGGAGCCCAACAATTATTAAATTCTTATCTCTTTAACATAACTCAAATACATGGACGAGTATTTTTAAAAAACAATGCAGATAGCTCTCAATGGATCAAAGACCTAAAAGTAAATGAGAAAACTGTAAAACTCTTAGAAAGAGACATAGGTGCAAATCTTTGCGGCACTGGATTAGGCAATAGTTTTTTTAAATATAACACCAAAGGCATAAGCAACAAAAGAAAATCAGATTAGGTAAGTTAAACCTCAACAAAACTAGCAATACTGTGCACTGAAGGACACAATCAGGAAAATGACAGACTACCCATAGAATGGGAGAAGCTATTTGCAATTCATATACCTAATAATGGTCTTGGATATAGAATACATTTAAAAACTCTTGCAACTCAATAACAAAAAGACAAGCAAGCCAATTTAAAAATGGGCAAAGGACACCAATAGACATTTCTCCAAAGAAGATAAATGAACAACATCCAATAAGTAAATGAAAAGGTGCTCAACATCATTAGTCATTAGTGAGGTAGAAAATAAAACAGCAATGAGCTACTACTTCACACCGGTAGGAGAGCTACAAAAAAAAGAAAAAGAAAAATTACAAGTGTTGGAGAGGATGTGGAGAAATTAGAACCCCTCATACATGGCTGGTGAGAATGTAAAATATTTAGGCCACTGGATAAAGCAATTGGGGGGTTCCTCAAAAGGTAAATAGTTACCATATGACCCAGCAATTTTGCTCCGAGGTATGTACCCAAGGGAACGGAAACCGTAAGTTAACACCGAAAACTTGTTCACCAATGTTCGTAGCAGCACTGCTGATAAGAGCCCCCAAATGAAAACAATCCATCAGCTGATCCATGGATAAACAAAACGTAGTATATTCAGACAATGGAATACTATTCAGCCCTAAGAAAGAATGAAGTACTGATACATGCTATGATGCGGATGAACCTTGGAAGGGTAATGCAAAGTGAAAGAAGCCAGACACACAATAGGTCACCTAATGTATGGTTTCATTTCTATGAAATGTCCACCACAGGCTGACCCACAGAGACGTAAAGTAAATCAGTAGTGACCAGGGGTTGGAAGGAGAAGGGAATTGGGAGTGACTGCTTAAGTGGTACAGGATTTCTCTGAGTTGATAAAAATCAAAGAAATAAAACTCTGTTGATAAAACTCAGCAGAGTATCATGAATAAACTAAAACCCCAGAATTGTACACTTTAAAAATGATTAAAATGGGAAATTTTATATTATATGAATTTTATCTCAAAAAACCCAACATATTTACAACAAATAGCTCAGAAATTGTGAGAAAAAATATTTTCCAAGTTTGGCAAATGAATATTCAACAAATAGGTCATGAAATTATTTAAATCAGAAAAGAAAAATAAGCAAAAGGACACCTACTATCAAAGAAGAAATAGCAGTAAACATAGTGGGAGTAGCCTGTAGTGAAGTTAAAATGCAGCCAGAATAGAACAATATACAAGAAATGTGAGATCTATTTTTAAAAACTATGAATCAGAAAATTCAAGAATCTTAGGTAAAAACTATGAAAAATCAGGGCGTACTGCAGGAAGTGGTCTGGGGCTCCAGGCCACCTCCAGAACACTGTTTCTGAATCAGACTTTCCCAAAGGGTTTGAAGAATGTGGATTCCTGAGCTCCCTGTCAGGATAACAGAAGCAGAACCTCTAAGGGGGGGTTCATCAGAATCTGAACTGTCAACAGCTTCCCACCAAGAGGATTTTTATGCACCTTTCAATTAGATAACCACCCAGGAGGTCTAGAAACAAATGTCTCTATTTTTCTGCTTCACAACATTTTATACATACTATTTTAGATCAAAATGATTATCAAGTGCATCCTAAATAGTTCAAAAAAAATTTAAAGGCAGAGTCCCAGTAGCTTAGAAATGGGAGTTTCTTAGCCTTTGTTGGGGAGTGAAGGTAGAAAGTGGTGAAGAAAAGCTGAGCGAGCTGGTTGAAATCTTTTCCCCTTCTCTCCCACCCAGAGTTAATTCCAAATGCAGTCCATCTTTTTCACGCCATCCTAGACCTGTCTTTGGTCAGAAAAAAAAGACTCACAAATTTTCATGACTCAAAAAGATCGAACACAAATGTGTCCAAGAACTGGATCTCTCATCTGTGAATTGAAAAAAGGGGTCCTCATGTCCCAATTTACAGCAAGGATAAAAAGAGAAAACGGACTCAAAACTGTTTGAAAGCACTGATGGGCACAGAGAGAGAGGGAATGATTTAAGAAACTTGGACGTGCAAAAAGACTTGTTGCACAACACACTGCGGAGGCAGAGCTTGAGAACAAGGAGCTCCGGTGCCGGAGTTCCCAGGTTCAGATGAGAGAGCCTCACCAACTGGGTGGCCTTGACCTTGTTTAACTCATCTGTGTCCCAGTGTCCTCATCTCTACAATAAAACCTACCCCCCATAAGGTTGTTGTGAGGACTAAGTTAGTTTAGCAGATGTCAAGCTTAAAACAATACATGGTACACTCTATGTTTGCAATGGTTACAAGTCTTTTTGGAAATCAGGATAATCCTCTAAAGTTGCACTGTCTAAACCCCATGGTTTATAAGCTTTAAAGAAGTTATTGTACAAAGAGAATAGAAACCTTTTAAAATCAGTAATACCTTGTTTTATTTGCTTGATTGACCTCCCATATTTTCCTTTAAAATTATTGATTATAAAGGGAACAGTAATCTACCTCTCAAACTCCTTCTCTTGCATCTGTGAGTTCTGATTATAATTGGTTGTAATTTGAAGACCTTGATTATTTATCACCATCAACCCACAATTACAATACCCACAATTGCATGTTTCCATTATTGAAAAAAATCACGAAGAAATGCCAAATTAAAAAAACAATCCTGTTGTCTATATATCTGTTGAGAGCTACTTTTCAAAAAAAATGTTTAGTGTCTGAATTCCTCTTAATAAAATCCTCTAGAAGAAAAGAAATGTGAAACATAAAAATACCTTAAAGGCTGTCTTTCTCAGATCTATGAGAAGTAACAATCTCCACTTCAGCAGCTGCCTCCAGGAGGAAGGCCACATTTTGTTGCTGGAAGAGTAAATCTAATGGATATTTATTGTAAATTCAGGCAAAACCCATTTTTCTAAAGAATAATTTTCTAACATGAGATTGATGTTTTTTTAGTCAAACAGCTACTCTACACTTTGGAAATCAAATGAATACACAGTATAAAAACATAAGCTAATTGATTCCCCCAACTCTTTCATGAGGATGTCTAGTAGCTAGTTCATCTTGTAATTTTATAGTCCAAAGGTAATTCTCAAGATATTATGCCTAATATCAAATGCATTTCCACAATTCTGACCAAAGTATCAAATGTTTGGCATTATAGAATGATAATCCATTTTACAACAGTCAATGATATTAGCTCCAGCATTCCTAACAATCCAGTGAAATATCGTTGTGACTTAGGGTAACTTTGATTTGTATGTCACTATTTAACTTTCGATTAAGGGAATAAAAAAATATAAAACAAATATTTTTAACCTCTTGAACCAAATACACAGCAACACATTATGAAATATTGGCTAACAAGTTTTGCCAGCAACTGACCAGAAGAAGAACAAGGTAGATCATGGCTGATGGGGTGTGTTCAGTCCAGCTCCCTGCACCTGAGTTCAGGCCCCTTGCTTTCCAATGTTGTATTAAGTAATTATTTCCATATAAGGGGAGGTCATTTAATAATGCCTTTCTGATTAAATTTATGTACTGACACTTTATACTTGTAGGTCTGGCTCTCACTGTCCTATACATAACTTAGGACACAATGAAAATTATTTATTTTACTATTTATGGAGTGCTGGTTATAGTCAAGGGATTGTATTAACCTGTTTAAAAATAAGTTTTTAAGTTGAGAAAAGTTAGGAATTGACATCTATTTACATAAAATTTTACATTGACATCAAAGATGTTAACATATCATGAAAAAGGCCGCACTGGGGAAATGAAAATGTAACAAATTTTACATGTGTTTGCTATTTGAAAATGGCTGATGTAAATACTTTAAAATCATTATTGTTGGATTTATTATTTATAATGGCATAGAAGTAACTGCTCAAAATATCTTTATTTTCTTGCTTCAACAAAGAATGGCAATATGTTTTGGTATATAAGACCTAGTGCATGAGTTTCGAATTCGATTATATATCAAGTTTACACAAAGCCATATGTATGAAAGGGGATCTTTTAAAAAAAACTTTATTTGAGAAAGGAAGAGACTTATAACAGAAGGCAAGAAGAGAAACATACAGACAATATATTTACAACACAAAACAAGAGATCACCATCGAGGGTGTAAATTATAATAAATACAGTAGATTTTAAAAGAGACAATTATCAATTAGCTCTAGGATTATTTAAGTCCAGCTTTTCTTTTCACTGGTTCCAGGTAGTTTCTTGATTAAGTTCAAAGACTATCAAATTCAAACAATTAACGTCCACCAACTGTACTGATGAAGCTCTCTCAAATGACATTATAAAAAATAGGTTTATTTTTGTTTGTGATTACATATTTTTGAAGTAATATTATACAAAAGTCTGCTCAGCCACATGTTCCTCCCCAAATAAAATGTATTTTAAAAGATGCACTATCCCTTTTTTATGAGATTGAAAAAAAGACTTTAAAGAAATGTATATTTATGAGATGGAAAAAATATACAATTTTATCTTAGGAATGCCATATTTTTAATGCCAAAAAAACTGACAAAAGTCATTTTAATCTGAAGGAATATACTAACCAAAATATGTTGGTAATAGGAAGTGTTAATAGCTATTTGTCAAATTATCAGAAGGACTTTCGTTATATGGAAAAGTTTTAAACTTTCTAACTACTAGTTATATTAATTTAATTTGAATGGAGACTTTTTAAAAAAGGATAATGTATCTTTAGCAGTAACCTTTTTTAAGAAATATTTTTAAATGCCACAGCAAAATGTAAACAACATGTGCCAGTAACATACAATTGTACAATGTCTACATTTGGCAAAACTGCTATATCTCCTTTGAAACAGGATACTACACCTTAAAATACCTCAGATTTAGAAATATAAATATTTTAATAGAAAAGAAACTTTACAAAGATTCTAGGTCAATTTGGATTATTCATATTAAAGGGGTCTTAATACAACGAATCTTTAACTAGCTTAACAAAAGTAAACCTATAAAACAAGGTAAACATATTAAAAGGGAGTATTGAAGGAAATGTTCCAGTGAAAAGCTTCCTTAACAATTTCCCTACTTGCAGTGTTATTTTCTTAGACAATAAATCAATTCATAGAGTGCCCTTTAAAAACAGAAAGCGTAAAACACTATCCTCCGTTTTTTTCCCCTACATTCCCCAGTACATGAATCACTTGGACTTCCTGTTTCCACAAGGCATTTCCTCTTCAGCCTCAGAGAATCAGTTTTCTGTAGAACAGCAGGAACCTGACAAAGAACTGACTTAAATAAACAGTCTTCTGTTGCCTTCAAAGTTGTTTGTATTTTAAAGCATCAAAGGACACAGTCCTTCTGAAGGTGCATTATGTACAAGTAGGTTCTCTTGTTAAGCCTCGCTCGCCTAATTTTTTATTTGCCAAAATGCTATGGTGTGTGCTGTGTCATTATGGAATTATATTTAAGAGACCCTCTGGACAATGATTATATAATATGATACACCTTCTTTTTTTAAACATGATTTTGACTTCATATCAAATACTAATCACACTGTCACTGTTTTCTATGACTGCAGATGCAGTAGAGTATCTGACTGGGCCATAAGGCTGCACATTAGTTCTTACCAACATTTGCATGTTTCATTTGATCTTATTTTTGATAGACAACATCATCCAATGACAAAAGATAAAAGTAGAATGAGCAGTGCTAGGTGAGACATAATGTAATATTTAAAATAGTGCTGTACTTTGCATCTATATATTTAAAACCACCTCTACTCCTAATATTTTCAATTGCAACCTATACAGTAACCTAAAACTACTGGTATGGGAACCAGAACATTTCACTTAACAAAAATGAGAGAGAAAGGAAGGGGCAGTCTACCTTTAACGGTATTCAAGAAGGTAGTATGATATACTATGTACAACGATGTGAAAACTGAATTCTATATATCAAAAAAAAGTCAAGAACTAATAGAATGTTTCACTGATCAGACTGGGAAACTCTACCCAGAAGTTAACTGATCTCAACAGATAAACTAAAACAACAGTGAGTTCGTTTTCCTTAGAAGTAATTGATGTGGCAGGCTTTGGGGTGAATTTAGAGCCTATTAATTACTACTTGGATACTTAATGTAGTATATTAGTGTACCAGGTATTTTCTTACCAGTGAAGTTTCAATGAAACCTTGATATCTATATAGAGATCAGTATATAGAGAGATCTATATATAGATACATGTACATTAGTTAGAGTCCTTAAACACTAAAACCGAATTGCTCAGAAATAGGAAATGATACCCATTTATCAAAACCTGCAGTGCATTTCATGTTCAGATAATGACTTTAATTACAAATCCTGGAGCTAAATCTTTGCCTATTACCTGTTGCATAAAAGCAGCCTGCTCCCCAGATTCCATTTCCTGGATCTGAGCATCTTCATCACTGTCCACTGGTTCCTCCTTGACCTTCACAGCCCCAACTTGTCCCAGGGTGTCCTCCACACAAGCACTGCTGTCACTCCTAGTGCTGTTGCCACTAGAGGGCGCTCTGTCTTCCTGCATGGCCTGGTCCCCCTGAAGCTCTTCCTCTGCCTCCTCCAGGTGACTGCCTGGTTGCTTCAGTTGTTCAATAGATTTCGAAAGCAGCTAGAAGAGAGTGTTGAGGGGTTCAAATTCAATAGTTCTCGGTGGCAACAGAGCAGCAAAATACACTTTGATTTCTAATGACTCTGTAATACACTTAGAAAATGGCGGAAAAGAGGTAAATAGTAAACATTTTTCCCATGGAAACCATAACATTTTCACAAGAACAAATTGTACTGAGTGAATTTAATCCAAACACACATGGACATTTTTTCTCAAAATAGGAAATGCAATAAAAATAATGAAAAGGTAATCAACAATTTTCAAAAATCTCATTTTTTCAACAATTGTCTACCACTGTAAAAGACAGAGCACAAATGTTCACAGTTCTTATCCATCTAATTTTCCTCTACTTCAATGATAAAACAAATCTTCAAAAGGTTTGAAGATGTATCTTAAAATTGTTTTATCTTCAAATGATAAAGCACATTTTTTGTAAAACCTACAAATATTTTGAAATTCTTAACTTTAAAAATAGAGAGGAATTAAAAAAATTTGATGGCAGTAAAACATATCCAAAAGTAAATTAAAAACCAGACATTAATTTTAATTTGAGAATTATTATTTAGACCTCTTCTTGATCATATTATAAATTAATCAGACTTCCTTTTCAGAAGCATGTGCATTAACTGCTCACTGATTTAAAGACATAATTGACAACATCATTTAAACTGTAAAATACCATAGTTTAGAAGTTTGAAATATAGTTGAATAGTTGAAAATTGTCAAGATGATTTCACCGCACACAGGCCTTTTGTTTTATCTGATGATGGCTGGATTGGTCATCCGCCGATCTGGAACTGTGTTTTCAAAAGCGGTCAGTTTTCCACTGAGTCAGTGCCCACTTAAGCAACATGCCAATTATGTAATAAGCAGCACTCAGAAGAATTCTGCCACTAAAGTCATCAAGACAGACTATTCCATGTAAAATTCAAGTTTACCTCCCACTCATACCCACCTATGTTTTTAAAACTTAAATACATGCTTTAGCGTTAGAATACACAAGTATTCAAACTTTGAAGCCTGTTATAACCTCCTGAGGCAGAAATCTCAAATGGCCCGGCACACACTGATGAACCCTTCAATTTCACTGTAGGCAGAACTAGGGGGAGTTTTCATTCATTTTTCAACAAATATTTATAGAGTGCCGACTATGTCCAAGATATCATTCTAAGCACTGAGGAAACAGCATTGCCCTGTCCTTGTGGAGTCTATGAGTTAGTGTGTTAGAAAGGCACCAAGATGATAAGCAAAGTCATTCTTGTTTTCAAACAGAATAAATGAAAAAGGAAGAAACAGGGTGATAGAGAGTACGTACCAGTTGGAATGGAGTGGACTGTGGGGTGTTAAGAAGTTTGCCCTGAGAAACTGCTGTGTTTAGCCTGAGATGTGAAAGATGAAGGACGGAGAGGGAGAGTTGGTGACGTGTGTGTGAGGGGTGGAAATAAGTGTAAAGAGTGCATCTGGCAGAAAGCACCGTGTGTGGACAGAAAAGCAGCCCCAGGCACCCGTGCTACTGAAATGCCAGTGGGGTGTGAACACAGGGACCGAGGGAGAAGGACGGGAGATGCTGCTGCACAGAGTGACACAGTGTGTAGTATGCTTGGGCTGAGACTCAGAGTCTACCAAAAGGAAAGATAACTTTCGGTAAACTACATCTGAGATCTAAACACCAACCAACATTCATGTCAGAATGAACAGTCAAATTTAAATATTACTTTCCTTGGTGTATGCAGTCTAACTTCGACTGTTCCTGGGTGGTCAGCATGTGGGAAACATTCATCCCATCGTGCTTTTAGTGCCTATAAGTACTTTTTGGGGAACCATTTGCAGGAATTTTGTACCAACTCTAAATACTAATCAGCAACTGCATTTATGTATTTATGTATGTATTTATTTAATTTAGAAACGTTGGTCTGCTACCCCACTATGTATGCATTCATTGGCTGACTCCTGTATGTGCCCTGACCGGGGATTGCACTTGCAACCTTGGCACATGGGAACAGTGCTCCAACCAAGTAAACTACCCGGCCATGGTTCTTCATGTCTCGTATACAAAATACCTGGCACACTGCTAAGACTGTGGAGAAAAGAGACAGTGTAAAATTCCTGAACTTTGACTACACAATTGCAGAATCCTACTGAACTGGCTGTTTAAAAAAGGACATGTAACACCAGAGAAAACAAGCAGGATTTTAATGGAAAAGTCCCAGTTTTGGCTGGGATACCAGGGAAAAAGACATTGAGTAACACCCACTCAGTTCCAGAAAGACGGGGAGCTCATCACTCCGTCCTGTAACCCTACTTCCATCACTCACATCAAGGCAACACAGAAGACCAGGTTAGAGAATCATGTGGGAATGAGATTTATCTAAGAAAAGGCACCAGACAGGTGATGAGGGCTGCAGGCGCCCCTCAGTAGGACTATCTTCAAGAAGATGCTGGCTATTCATCTGGTTGGCTGTTTACTGAGCTGAAGAAAATGCTTCCTCTCACTACCAAAGCTTAGCTGGGCAAGTTCATGACAGCTAGACCATCAGAGTCAGGGGGGAGGGATGGCAAGGACAACTGTGAGTCAGACAGACACCACTGAGAAGTGTTCAGAAGATCCTGCCCAGCAGAACTCCTATGATGACAAGAGAAGAAGAAAAACAACGATATGGTGTGTGTAGTCATTGCCCAGGAACTGAGGGCCATTCATGAAAAGTCAGCCAGACAGCACACCACCGGTTCCCAGGAAATGCCACGTTAAAAGTCCCTGCTTACTAAAGGGTGACTCTGCATCTTATCTAGCTTCTGGGTGCTTGGCTACAAGAGTATTTAATAACCAAGAGGAGGCTATAAATGCCACCTGCTAAGTACAGAGACTTTCTTGTTGTTGTTCCTCTCCTTCACGGTTCCCACATGGCCTCTCATGCCTTGTACTCCTCACCTCCGGGGGTCCCATCATCTGCTGCACCTCAACTCCCAACTTCATGAGCACACCCTACACTTGGTCTTTATTCGTAATAGCACACTCACCTAAACCTCAATTCCAAACATCATTCCTTTCTCCTGGCTCATCCTCAGAATATTCTGACCACAACCACACCTCGAAGGGTCCTCAAAGCTATTGATCCAACCACATTTTCACTGCCCATTGCCACCACCCCTCTTCCCTCACTTCCCTCCTTGCTGGATGAGCTTCCACCCTCCATCATTACAACTCCCTCCCCTACATTATCTTTAACACTTCTGCCTTTTCAAAATTAAGACTTTTAACTCTGGTTACCAATAAATCTCTGCCAAACTCAAGCAGCTGAATACGCTAAGGAAATGTACAAACAAACTGCAATCATGCTGAGTGTCTTCAAATTCATGATCATAACCCTCAAACAGGCCTTTGGGCTACCTGGCAATCCTACATTTCTCAAGTTCATTTACTCTCACTCTTTCAATGACTATTTCAAACTACCTTCTCTCTCCTCTAACTTCTAATATCCAGACCTTTTCCTCACTCCCTGCTGATACCTTTGCTTCTTATTTCACCGAGAAAATAGACATATCGGTAGAGAAACTCAACTGTCCCGCTCACCCCCCTCCTGTTACAATGAAAGCAAGGTCTTGCACTCCTATTGCAGTCTACCCCTCAGCTTAATGCCCTTGATCTCTCCACTCCTGAAGTCGTCCACCCACGCTGTCCTCCACTGCACACGCCCCTCTCTGCTGGAGTATTCCGTTTGTGCACTCTCAGTATTTTTATCCCTCTTAAACCAAACCTCCCGTGACCCCTTCCAAATCTATCAATCACCTTCCATCACAGGAAAACTCCCAAGTTATTTCGCTCATTGTCTTTATTATTTCTTTTCCCATTAGAATTCACAATGAATATGTGTTAGTTCAAACTCTTCAACTGAAATCTCTCTTGTTACAAAAGTCAGTGAGTACCTAAATGCTCCAACCATTGGCAATTAATACACATCAGTGAGGGTGACACATTTTAGAAAAAAAAAACAAGATACCATCGTAGCATCTTTGAAAGTAAGAGATTAATATTACTAGTGTTGGTACAGCCAGAGGTTAGGCAAACTGTGTGAATTTACTGGAATGTAATTTCCCATAGAAGTAAGTATGTCCAAGAACATCTCTACTACTGACCAAATGCCGAGTGTTCGCAGAATATATCAGATGTTCATTTTAACAGAACACCTTCTAAAATTTGACCTGATACTTCTGAGGTCACTAAAGTATCCAGAAATCACGTCATTTCTCCCAAGAATCAAACTGAGTCAGTATTTACAGCCTCATTAAACAATGTTTAGTGTGCAATGTAGAAGCAATGCTGTGTATTCCAGCGGTCCCCTGGGCTTCATCTGCACCTCTGATGCACTAAAGGAACCACGAGGGAGAAACACCCGGACTGAATAATGTTGTGACAACTGGACAAGAAGTCCAAATGGCAAATTGCCCTTCTTGCAAGGGCAGAATTCCTCAATGGTTTGTAAAAAGAAATGTTGCTTGACATAAAATAGTAACTCAGGAATGGAGTTCATATAGGTATAAAGTGTTGGTGTTGGAAAATTTGTAACATTCTTCTAACCTGCATTTGATAAAGAATAAATTTCATGCCCAAGAAAAATGGAATGATCTCCAAAATAGAGTAGGAACCTAGAAGGTTTTACACCCTTCCACTCTGCACTCTCCTCTGAAGCAGCTATTTCTGATGACAACTGAATTAATACAAGCAATTCCGATGTCTCCCCTGAGCTCTAAACTTGCATATTCAGCTGTTTGCTTAATGTCTTTGCCCAGATCTAGAATAGCTAATAGGTACCATAAACTTTAAGTAGATCAAAAATAATCTTTATTCTCATCCCACTCAAATGTATCGATCACTATTTTCTCATTTGAGTGAACAGTATCACCCAATTGCATGAGTCAAAAATCTCGGATCTCTCCTCATTTCTTCCTCACTCATCTTTTTTTCATCAATATTTGAAAACTTAGTGTTTAGTAGCAATCCTTTGACACTTTTCTTCCCGGGTCATGAAACAAATGCCAATGTCAATTGGAACAATAACTACCGCTTTTTCATCATCTCTGGGACAAAATGTGCTCTTTGTTAGGTTTCACAAAATGTAAGAGATAAATGGGACCTCCCAGAGCCAATACCACACAACGTAAATGCGTAGAGGGAGCTGATCTACACTTCTTATTTTATTTTAGGTATTTGACAAAAGCTGTTTTTGTTTAAACAGTCAAATGGGCCAGAGTGGAAAAATTAGCAGTTAACATCAGCAAAATCTACAAATGAGAGTCACAGAAAATCTGCCTGCCAGCTTCGACTTCTTTCAGATATTTAAAATAAAAAGTGACTTGGTGTTATCTGTAAGTTTATGACTATTTACTGAGAACGTCAGTGTTCAAACAACATCGTGTTTACGTGTTTCTGAACTCTGAGTATGGCCACTACTAAGATGGCACAGCCTAACCCTTCTCCAATTTGCACTGTTGCTGAGTAGCCCCAGATGCAGGGAGGAGCTGTCTGCTTACTCTCTCTGTGGGGTGGCGGGATCTCTCTTTGGTTGAACATCTGGAGGTGATCCCCCAGCAAAGCTGAGCTGTTGCCTTGCTGGCTAGAAAACACAAGACGAAACATCTGTGTGACAGATAAATGTGCAAGCCCATGTGAATCTCGGCAGCAGCCCTGTTGGTAAAACACAGTGTGTCATTCGTCTGACAACAGGTGAGTCCCTTTGGTGGGGAACCCAGCCAAGATAAAGATGATGGCTGTACAGCTCCTTTTGTCCCTTTCACCTGGGATCTTCCTCTTCTGCAGTGGGTCTCTGTGTTCTCCATGCTACTGGCCTGCAATTGTATGAACTCGAAGAATGCTACTGGCGACCTGTGACCATTCTGGGTTCATAACACCCACACTTATACATATAGCCTACAGGCCAGATTGCATTATTTATCTAGATTTCCAACACTTCAGGTGTTACAGCTCAACCTTTCAATTCTTATCAATCCCTCACAGGATCATATTTAAACAAGTCCATAATTTCAATGTTTTATATTCCACGTTAAACATCTTATGTCCTATTGACAAATGCTGTGAAATTCATCAAATATTTAAAGGCTGTGCTGCTAATCTTTGTACATTAACCCATTACACTCATCTCCATGTAAGTTACATTGTTTGATAAAAATCTGGAAGTCATCAGGCATTAAGTGTTTTTGAATAAAATATCTCTAAATTCTAATTTATAAGTTTTGCCATGGAAATCTTTCATGTGCCCACAGATGTCTTCAGATTTGGAATGGAAACTAAGAACGGGGTGTATAAGGAGCAAACCCATTTCTGACAGACATCAGAGTTTCTGAAATGATCAACAAATCATTAAGCACAAGTGTTTGAATGTGATGATTAAGCCATGCAAACTGACCTTCCACCCAACTCACTGCTTTCTGACTTTGCCTCAGAGTTTAAGGCAGATTTCACTTGGAACATGGAAATAGCACACTTTCTTTCTTTTAACTAAATGTAAAATTCTTCTCTTGGAAAAATCAAACCTTTTCCTTAAGCTCCAAGGAAACTAGATTTAAAAATAATGATAAAATTCTGTCTCAATTCACAAACAGATTAGGTATGTACCAAATGTTCTCAAAAACAACATGCGGAGTTTGGAGGGCTTTCAAATCTAGAGGTCTACTTAGAGAAGAACTCCACCTCGAGCCAAGACACTCCATGCTATTTTGCTTCTGTGCATTTTAGGAAAATAACCAGAAGAACCAAAATTAAATAACAAGAGAGATTTTCCATATATTACTTCATTATTCCCATACATTAAAAGTCTAAACTAAAAACATCCTTTCTTACTAATACTGAAGATACATAAAATTAATCTAGGGGCCAAGTAAATTCTTAATAAAAACCATGTTTTTCTTTATAGCTCTAAATGATTGTGGAAAACAATACCTGAAATTTAAATATCCTTTCTCTGGCTCTCAAAACATTCTAACATTCCAATAACTCAAACGAGCATTTACTTCTAAGAAGGAGACTGAAAACTTCCTCCTCTCAGCTAGTTTGAGAGAGTTGCCCACTCACGCTTTCAGTCATTCAACAGTTTTTGTCAAGTACCTACTATATGCCAGGTCATGCGAAGGGAGAGGTCAATTAGGCAAGCTCTCCATGGGGTGCACAGAAAATAAGCAACTGAAGATTGGAACTTCACGTGACAGAGAATGACCAGGGAAGTGTTGGCTGTCTGGTTTGTCTGGGCAGGAAAGGCTTCTCTGAAGACATGAGGTTTGAGCTGGGGACTCCAACACCAAGATGGAGTCACAAAAAGGCCTGGAGGTTGGCATCCCATACAGAACTGTGGCTCGCACAACTCTCAGAGGTGGGATGAGATTCCCCACAGAGAGGAGAGGAGGCCAATGTGGCTGCAGCTCATGGAGGAAGCGAAGGGACTAGGAGATGAGGTCACTTGGGGGACAAGAGCCAGATCAGGATAGCCTTGTAGGTCAAAGATGTTTGAATTTCATCCTAGAAGCAATAAGGAGCAACTGAAGACTGTTAAGCAAGCCTTTGACATAATTTGACTTGCATTTGTACATGATCACTCTGGCCACCACAGAAGATTGGATTTAGGTGGGCGAAAGTGGAAACAAGAAGGCTGACCTTTCAGAACAGAAAACCCTCAGCAAGAGAACAAGAGCTATCGGGGCTTTCTCTTAACTGGAGAACAAAGGAATTATTTTTACCTCCTGTTCCGGCGCTGTGTAATTTTATGTCCTTTTATATTACGTAACAGGATTTTCTCAGTAATCTCCTTTCCAATTTTCAGCTGAAAGTACATTTTCTTCCAAAGTTTTCTTTCTTTGCCCTTCAAGGGTAATGAGTAGAGGAATCATGAGGAATGGCACCCTTCTTTATTTATTTTTGCTAACCCTTGGTGATTTTGAACTGTCTCAGAATGGATAAACCCTCAAAGCTGATTATCTTCCAATCACTTGACGTGTGAACATCTTGGTGATCAATCCTTTTCTTTGATGAACTAGATGGAGAGGCAAACCCTGTTTCAAATGGACAGCCAAGAGTAAACCCCAGCTGACGGTACTCGCCACGTGGAAACGTGGGCCCACTGTGGCTAGACTTCTTCATTTTTCAGACAACGCCAGAAACCCAAAATCATGTTTAGAATCTTTCTATTTTTAAAGATTTACCAATAATTCAAATGCTTTTTAGGACACCAGGCAGGCCAAAGGCAGCAGCTCAGTGAAATAGATCCTATCCATGGCTGTCAGCTTGTGACCTCTGAAAATAATCCCACGTACCCCTCCTTGATGGAAGATTCTGCCGTTCAGATCATTTAGGGTAGGTGTCTGCATGCTCGGAACACACACCATCCTTCACAACTGTGACTTCTTGTATGCTTCTTGCATGGTGAAAAAGCCAACTGCTTGGCCAGGGCTTGGAAGTAGGGGTAGGGACTGACCACAGAGGAGAGCCCAAGGGAATTCTGGAGGTTGAGGAACCTGTTCTGGATCTTGATTGTGGTAATTATATGACAATATGCATTTGTCAAAACTCACTGAACTGTACAGCAAAAGGAATAAATTTTACTGTGTGTAAATTATACCTCCATAAAAATTCAATAACTGATCATGATATTTGTTCCAAAGAGAAGAACACGGATGGCTGCATGATGAATACAAAGACGTAAGAGAAAACTGGGAAAGAGAAAATTTAGTGGTTTGGATGACAACAAAGTAGTCTGATGCAGTGTGGAGACCAGTGGGAAGTGTGTGCCTGGGAAACAGTCTCGCGCTCTCAGACTACTATCTTCATTAACAAACAAGGAAAACAGAACTATCAGTGCTGTATAGGAATATAAATACTGAGTCAGATGCCAGCACTGCTGATCATGTTTAACTGCAAGGCACTTTCAGCACATTTGCTTGCGTAAGCCTCACTAGCTACCTCCAAAATTTGCAGATTGGAGAGTTACTGGACAAAGAGGGTCAGCATTTCAACCAAAGATGCACAACTAACAAATAATGGTGCAGGGTTCCAGAAACTTCTCTTGGAAAGAAGATCAAGCATTCTTGACCTTGCAATTCAAATGAGCTCTATATTAGGTAGAAAGCATTATCTGTTTGCACGTCTGTGAGCCCATTCAAGGGAGAGAACATGGTTTCTTTATTTTCATTTCCAGTATGCAGCATAGCGGTTGCTAATAAATCTCCATGGAACATTATAAATTATCCCATGCTAGGAGTTCTTTTGTAGAAGTGAGTTTTTATTACTGGTTGATACAACTAATTTGATAGCAAGAGAATAACGATAGTTTTAGGATATGGGAGCGTGGCCCTGGGTGCATTTCTGCCTGAAAGAATGGGACTAATCTAGACTACATGACATTTCAGGGTCACTATAATCCCTCAGATTTCATGAGTATTTAGAGAAAGAGCAGAAAGCTAGAGAGAGAAAAAAAATCTACAGTCAGGAATTTATAAGCAACCAAAATCTGTAACAAAGAGACGGCTACACATTGGTGGTTTTCATGTCCACAAATCACTTAGCTATATTAAAAATTCCTTAGTAAGGCTTAATTACTTCATCCTGTCAAATGAAGCCATTTGTCAAGGTTGGGAAACAACCAAATTATTTCGTTTCCCTCTGCCTTTGAACTGCCTGGAATCAACATCAGTTAAACTACTCATATGGTTTAATTCCCCAGATATTTTTCTTTCCCCTACTTTCTTACCTCATTGTCATAGCCAACTATTGTTTTCTCATTCTGCAAAAGCGTCTCTGATTAGATTAACAGTGTGGAGTGATACAGAGACACCAAGGTCCTTCCCTTCATCTTTAAGTTATGAATGAAGAAACATTTACGAACGCTATGCATTAATCCACTGAAATGGTCACTTAGTTTCTTTTACAAACACAGGATTTCATCACATCTAATAATAAAGCAGCAAGCCATTTTCTGTATATTATAAACCATCATCTTGTAATTACATAGTGAAATGCTTCTATATGAATTCTCTTTGCTGATATAAGTTGGCATTGCAGCATAAGTGGTTTTTTTTGAAGCTGACTATATACTACACAGATCTACTTACATTGGGCTAATCATGTCAGAATAGCATCTATTTAAGGGTAAAGTCAAAGTTTCTTTTATAAACCTCTACAGATAGATAAATAATCTAGGAGCCTTTTTACTGTTATAAAATTAAGACCGCCTTTCAGGGCTAGCTAAAGTTTTTGGACATACTATCCATCTAATGGGCAGAATGTAATCTGAAATTGGTGATTAAAGACTCTGCCTGGAAACCAGCTGTCAAACGGACAGAGAGAAATTAAACCTGACAACAGTAATGCCTACTTTCCTAAATGAGAGCCCAGTTCAAGTTTCTACTCATCCATTTTTCAAAACTTAAAACAAGGCATTTTCCAACCACCCATAGATGAGATGCCAACGTTTGCATTTCAGTTGAACTTGATGAAGTCAGTAGACTTTCAGCTTCAGGCTTGCTGGGAACTGCGGTGAGATGTTTGGCCAATGTTAAACAACGGCAACCTTCCGATATACGAGAGCGGAATGAACTCCGCCCTGGCTGTAGCGGGCTCTGGGTTGCACTCGCATGGCACTGTTGGAAAGCCATATAATCCAACAGCATGCCTAAATGGCCCATGATCAGGTCCACCAAAACAAAACAAAAAAAACCCCTTCCAAGCCCTGGCTGTTGCGGCTCAGCTGGCTGCAGTATTGTCCTGTAGAACAACAGGTTGGGGGTGTGATTCCTGGTCAGGCCATGCATGGAAGGCAACCAATTGATGTTTCTCTCTCTCTCTCCCTCCTGCCCTTTCCTCTCTCTCTCTAAAATCAGTAACCATATTTTTTTTGGGGGGGGGGGAACCCTTTCAAGATAGAGGGCAATGCATGGGAATTGGGAAGTAGGGTCAGAACTGGGATTTCTCCATCCTGACAAATCCAAACACCAAAGAAAACCAAAAAGAAACAACAATAAAAAACCCCATAAGATGACCTTCCTTGTTTGTTTGCCTTGTTTTTAATGGTAAGTGTTCTACTGTTTGGCAAAAATAAAATTAGGAGACTCTTGTCTCCTGCTTGGTGATAAAAACAAGGTTAAAATCATAAGCACAAGTTTAGGTGAAGGACAGGCTTTTGGATCACACATCCTCTGTCAAACACCAGCTGTGTCAACTGCTGGCCCTGTCACCCTGGTTAACCTGCATAAGTCCGTTCAATTTAAGTTCCTTGATGTTAAAAAAGAGAAAAGTGAGTTAACACCCATAAGAATGTGAGCATGGTGTCCCTACATAACAGTTAGACCCTACAAATAAAAGGGGGCCCATATTATTTAAATGACTGTATCCCCAAAGGTACCAGCGGAGAAGGTACCAGCGGGAATCCGCACAGTGCAGAAAAGAAAGGCAGGTGAGGGCGCACTGGCAGAAACAGGTGCAGCACTAAAGCAAAGACGGCTCCCTGGTCCTCACCTATTGCATTTAAAATGCCAGTTTTCCCACAGGTAAGCCACAGATGGCATTGTCTTTGTTAAACTAAAGTGAATACGAAGTGCTCACTTGTTTGATGTTATGAAGTGTGACTCAAAACATGTACACATTTTATAATGGATGTGCCTCGTAGTTGTTCTTCAAATTAATCTTCTTGGGAAAATATGCATTTTGCACAAAATAGCTTTATTTCAGGACTGCCTTCAGAGACCCTGCATAAGGGAAAAAGTGGCACTCCCACACACGCACACAGTGGTTGTGTGTGACCACAGGCGTGAAGGTGTGGACTCCCTTGAGCTGCTGTGGGGAGATTTCTGGGGACATGGAATGGGTACGAATTACGAGAACTCTCGGAGAATGTGTAGCACTTATGTTAGAAATTGTGCCGAGAAAAGGAATATAACAAACACTACTCTCCTCAAGGGTCACATTCTCTTCTAATACTTAATGAAAGCTCCCATCTGCTCTGTTCCAGCAGTTGAGCAAAATTATATTCATGCCTTGCTTGTCAGACACAATATCTACCTGTTTGAATAGGGCAACGCAGGACATCTGCTTGGCCTGCCTTTTACTTGTCTTGTCTTAGATATATTTTTATTATGACAAAATAGCTTTCATGTCAAAATGCCTAAGTATCGTAGTAATATACATATAATAAATACTTATATCTAGAGTGAACCTTGACATATATACGATATCATCTCATGATTTATGAATTTTTTAAAAGTGTTGGCTGATACCCAGTCATAGGAATGCAAAAGATATTTATCACCAAGCATATATAAGAATGAAAAGGACCAAAAAAAAAAAAGAAAAGATGTAAAATGAACGAGAATATTCAGAGAAGTAACCAAACAAGTCTCAAGTCTTATTTCCTCAAAGATAATTTCCTTCCCTCTACCCTAATGCTTAACACACCGTATCACTGTTTACTTGAATACCGCACCCCCCTCCCTGCCCCACACTGCCGGCTCCACCAGGACACTGCATGTTGTTTTCTCGGTGCCTAAAATAGGGCCTGGCACAAAGTAGGAGTTCAGTATGATCTGCTAAATCAGTATGATCTGCTAAATGGATCCAAGCACAGACCAGCACTTAGTTCAAACAAGTATTGGATGAAGAAAGAGGTTTCTTTAAATTTCTGCTGCTATGGATTTGGTAGAAAGAATATGAAAATACAGGTTTTAGAAAAGATACTATAATTGTAGTTAAAAGAGAGACTGTTAGGCATGAATCAATGCTATTGTATTAATACTGTAACGATAAAATAATTCAAAGAAAATATCATTGGGCAGGGGGCAGAGAGCTACATCTAATTATCTCATCATAAAAAGGTCTGAAGATACTTTGGAAATTTTTCATATATCATTTAGACAGTGGTGGGACTAGCGATTTGTCCTTCATTTAAATATGCAGTGGTTGCCCTGGCTGGAATAGCTCAGGTGACTGAAGCATCATACTCCATATCAAAATTGGGGGGTTCGATTTCCGGTCAGGGCACACACCTAGCTGCCACTTCAATCCCAGGTCAGGGCACATATGGGAGGCAGCTAATCAATGTTTCTCTCTGTCTCTCCCTTCCTCTCTAGTGTCAATAAACATTTTTTTAAATAAATAAATATGCAGCTGTTGGAATACTTCAAAAATCATGAAAAATATATAAGTAACTGAGGTGTATCTTGTTTTCATTTATCATAGTTTATTTTACCAAGAAGTCTGTGGCAATATGTAAAGTTGAAATGCTCTCAGAAGAAAATTACCAATACCCTCTTACTTTTTTATTTGCTCTTTAGTATTTATGAAGAAAATTCTACTTTAGAAACTATTTTCTTTTCTTCCAATACAAAAGAACAAAAGATACTGGCAAAAGCAACAGTCTTACTTTGATGCTAGTATAAAGAAACTCTTGGGTTTTTGTAGAGGCTCACAAGTCACCCTGGCATGAAAGTACTATGCATTAACAATAAAAGCTGTTTAATGTACTTCTGAATTTTATCACTGTTTCAAAAAGAGAGAAGAACAAATGTTATAAGCCACGAATTTCTTATGGTTAAGCTTCTCAAAAGACTTTCAGTGCAAGTAGAATATTCATACTGATTAGCAGAGGTAAGTCATTCTGACAGGGTTCCCACTCACCTTCCTGGCTTGCCCCTCTGTGTAGATATAAAATTACAAATATTATACAAACTCATCTCAGGAATATTTCTGATAATCTATTGAGTACTTACATCATAATTATATGAAGCAAATAATTATTGCAACACACAAATTTTCCATTGAAATGTCACAGTAAATCAGCCAACAAGCAGGTAAATCATTTAGTATAATTAACAACATTTACACTGTATAGTTATAAAAGCATGAATGACTGCTTTCATAAGTGCATTCAAGTTATAGTGAGATCAAGGAAGCCTTCAAAATTTAACAAATAACTCATTGTATAAACTATGGTCTGAAAAGTGCAGAGCAATTAGAATATATTGTGAAAAATTTCATACCATGAAGGACAACCGTGTTTAATGTAACATTGGTTTAGAAATAAACCTACTGCCCTCGCTGGTATAGCCTAGTGGATTGAGCACCGGCCTGTGAACCAAAGGTTCGCCAGTTCCATTCCCAGTCAGGGCACATGCCTGGGTTGCAGTCCAGGTCCCCAGTGGGGGTGTGTGAGAGGCAACCACACATTGGTGTTTCTCTGCCTTTTTTTCTTCCCTAACTTCCCTGTTCTCTTCAAATAAATAAATAAACTCTTTTTAAAGAAAACTACTTATTTTTCTTCTTTGTTATTCCATTTTTGCTTTCCTCAATTCCTTGGGAAAAGAAATTAAAGTTGAGGAAGTAAAAGAGACATTTTGAATGTCACTATGCATCTGTGTCTTTGCTGTACTTCCTGCTGTAATAAGTATCTCAAGAGCAGGGTCCATGTTTTTATGACGCCAACTATTAGGCTCCTGTCTGAATGGATTCAATACAGGTTCATCCAAGATAATGAAAAACAAATGACATAAATTACATTTTCTGTGTTTATTGTTCATTAGTGGGTAGTCTAAATAGTTATAGTATGCATAAATATATTATGATACAGAAACTTGGTAGCTTTGACGTCTAAGTTATGGCCCTCACCTAAAGTGAAATAAATATTTTCATCACCTTGAGGGGAAGGGCGAACTGTGACAATTTGTTCCTTGATGGTTCTGTTCTGAATACTTGAGAATGGGACAGAGGGTTAATATGTTCTTATATAAGATTTTTCTCTGTTCCCTTTGACGATTGAAGGCAGGTGAAATCTTTTCATGAATCTGAAGAATACTCAACGTGCAGATGCCATCTTGACTGAAACATATGGAATACGTACTTGGAGAAAAGCCAAATGGAGACCTGCTTGAGTAATCTAAACACCCAAGCTGAGAGGGGTTAATACATAAAGATCAGCTTTGTACTTTGAAGTTTTCTGGACTTCATTTTGCCTAATTAAGACAAGACTTCATAATCAAACCACTGTACAAACATGTACCTAAAAGTATAGGTTTGTTTCCAATTTCAGAAAGAATTCTGAACAGATTCCAAAGAATCAGCTCCACATGGGACAAAATCTCTGATAAGACCTGCCTTTCTCATCGCTAAAATGCAAATGCCTGCTTTCCATCTTAGTTTCTGCCACGTGACTAAGATTAGCATCACCTATCAAAGTCTCAAGTGTGGTAATAAAACACAAAGATTCTGATAGTAGCATACCATCTGAGTCTAAAACAGTGGCAACTTGAGGCCATAAAACATATATCCAAAAATATTCTTAAAAGTATTCATAGGAATCAAACAAATCTGCTTCCAGATCAGAATGGAAGCAGGCAGAAAGTAGGATTCCCAATCTTTCCTTCCAGGTAGGTTTTTTTCTCACTAGACACCAGACAATTTTTCATGAATACCAGCCAGTTTTAAGTGGTGCTAAGAGACCACAAAACAAACTTAACTCTACCCTAATCTAGCAAACATACACAGAAGCGCATTCGAGTCAACGAGTATGATGCCATTACACAAGAAGGAAGTCGGTTGTCCTATGATCAGACTGATTTGGAAATGCAGAGAAATGCTAAAGCCATAAAATAGGCACCAGTGTGATGATAGATAAGGTGCCTGAAAGACACTGAAATACAGTCTGTACGAGACTGAAAGTTGGCAGGGGCGCCAGTTACCACCGCCTGCAATCTTCCCCCACACCCATCCACACACGTCATCCTCGAAAGCATCAGAGGGCTGGGCTGGAAGAAGTTCTGTTCAGTAACCTGACCTTCAGCTCATGTTCCCTCCATGGCTCTGCCTTGTAAGGTGGATGCCAAAGGGAGGAGAAAAACTCTCCGCCCACCTGCAATCAGGTAAGCAGGTAATAATGACACCCATCTCCTACTACTATTAGAAAGATGATTAGACCTTTGCCCAGAGAAGTTTTGCTTTGTTTACAATACAAGAAAACACTGTGATACTAACCCAATTTTCAGCTATCTATCATTTCTCAATATAATACCTCTATATGATACTTGTAGGTGATATAGTAACAAAGGCAAGTGGATAGAATCTTAATATTCAGGACCTTAACATTTTCCAGGAATGAGATTTGGTTTTATAAGCCAACCCTAGCACAGAGTAGCAGCAAACTGTGCAGACCAGTTTTGCTCACAAATTCACTGCAAGTGCTTTACCAGCCCGCATGCTATTGTTAGGTTGTGATCGCTGTTTCCTTGTGGTCGCCCCAGCCGGAGCGTGCGTAAGGATGTGGTGTGGTAACAGGCAGTCGCTCTCCGATTCAGCCACAACAAGGCTGCCAGAGAGAAATTACCACAAGGTTCTCAGAAACTGTTTTAAACACTGGAACAAAGTGGGACAGGCTGGAAAATAACTATAACATGGAAACATACAAGTTGTTGAAAAATCCCTCGCTGGCTAACCTTGTCCTCGCTGCCTGCATCTGTGCAAACTTCTGAGGTGTCCAACCATGACATTCAACCCTGCCCTGAGCCTCTTCTGCAAGCGTGGAAAATGAGGCTGGGCACATGTGTGCCTGTGTGCCCTTAAGCATTAAAAGAGGTGCTTGGCTCTGGCCAGATGGCTCAGTTGGTTGGAGCATCGTCCATACGCCAAAAGGTTGCTGCTCTAATCCCCAGTCAGGGCGCAGACCTAGGTTGTGGGGTCCGTCCCTGGTTGGCCCACATATGGGAGACAGCTGATCGCTGTTTTTACCTTTCTCTTCTTCTCTTTCTGTCTCTCTCTTCCTTCCTCTCTCTCTAAAATCAATAAACATATACTGAGGTGAGGATTTAATAAAAGGTGCTCAGGCATAAAAGACTTTGCTAATTTATAATGTTAAAACTGCTACAAATGTCCCATGAAAGTAATGATGGTGAAAACCCCGATGCTGGGATGGCGTCCTTGACCCCTGATGGCAATTTCCTTTTGACAACGACAGGTACCAACGTTCGCCCTTGAATGCCCAGATCAGTGAAAAGGACCCCGATTTCCACAGTGGTGGTTATGACATTTCGACTTGGTTGTGGGGGGCTTACTTTGTTCATGTGGATCTGTTGCTGGTATTGCTTCTGCTTCTCCAAGAATTGCTGGTGTTGCTGTTGAATGACCAGCTGAGCCAATGTGCTCTGAGGCAAAGGTGCAGACTGGGTTCGATTCAGGGGCCTGTGACGGGGTAATTTGTGGGTACCTCTAATGCCAGGTGAGATCCTCTCTTTTGTTGCCAAAGGAGACTGAGGATGTAAGGGAACCCCACCTGAAAAAAGGAAAAATATGTGTCCATGTACACACACACACACACAATTTTGTTTAAGAAAAGACAAGAAGCCACAGAAAACAGATGCAGGGGATACAGTTTATGAAGAGGAGTGACTCCTCCAGACAGATGTCAGAAGGAGGCTAGGTTGGATGGGGTAAGGCAGAAGTCCTAAAGCACTAGACAGGCACGCATCTGACCAGTGAAGGACTCACCATTTGTCCACCCTAGCATGTGAAGGTTAAATAAGGTGAGATTTTTTTTCATAGATCTAGGGAAAAAACTGAAGACAATAGCCTTTCCCACAGTACCCAGTAATCAGGGAGACATTGGGGAAGGGTAAATCTCTACCAGTGCCTTGAGTTAAAAAGATATCACATTGGATTGCTGACAAAAGCGCCCAAATGAGCTAGAAATGGTGCCCTTATTAATTACCAGCCACAAGGAGCTTTTGCTGTCGCATTTGTTCTTTCAGTAATAAATGCTGCAGGAGAGCCTGGTGGCTGCTGTTGGGCTTTCCGTCTAAGGCGACGTGCGGGTGGCTGGAAGACGGCGGGAGGGCCCCCCCGAACTGCCCGGGCAGTGGGACGCCTTGCCTGAGCGGCTGGGTCTCGCACTTCTGTTTCTCTTTGAGTGAATTTGAAGCCTGTGTTGAAAAATAATAAAGAGGTGAATCCCCTTTCATCTATGTGAGTCATTAGGTCTGTATATCCTTAGATGAGTTTTTTATCCCATATCCACTCCACTCTCCCCTTAAAAAAGGCCCATCTTAGCCTATGCCCGAGTCAGGCAATGGGTAACGGCAAGACTTTCAATCTAACTGAGTTCACGAAGAAGACATAAAAGTAGAGGTGAAGCATTGGAGACAATTTAGTATTGGGTGTCACTGTACTAAAAAAGATCTTTTAACATTAACAATGATGCTAATTTCAGGCTTAACAACTAGAAAATGTATTTCTTATTTTATCATACCGAGTAAGTAAAAGGTATATTGGAAAAGTAAAATGTATTCAAATTGCCAAAAACAAAAGACACATCAGAGCAATCAACAAGCTGGAGACGAAATGGCCTGTCATTCTGGGGTCTCCGGCACAAGGAATAACTCGTCCCTTCTCTCTGCATCCTCTACTCAGTTCAGAGAGCTGTGTTTCCAATATTTAGTTTTTACAATAAAATTCTTCAGATAGCTCATTGAGAGGCTGCACAAAACATGCAGGAATTTCATTTAAACATGTATTTTATATTAATTCGTACCAGATCCCCAAATCTCTAAATATTGAAAATGACACTTCAGATACTTTTGTTTAATAAAGTAAACTACAAGTGGAATTATATCAAATAAAAATGCTATTAAGAACTTGAAATGTATGATAACAGTAATAAAGCAATAATAATTACACCATCAATTGTAATAATGAATTATCCTATTCAAAGGGTTTAATGAATGGTGGTCATTTTAGTATTACAAAAGCAGAAGTCTAATACCTCAAAATTATGTGGCATGTTTCTTTTCAAAACTCATGTTTCATCTTTCAAAATTGCTGTGCACGAGGGAAGCAAAGCAATTTTCAGTGATGGAGAAATTAAAGGACAAAGAGGTAAATGGTTTGTCTTAGTCACACAGCAAGTCAGTGCAATATTTCATCTAGAAGTGATGCCTTCTCTTGGCCTCTATTCCTTAAAATTTCCCACTACTCAGTGGGGAAATGGAATATTGGAGGTCCCTTTGCCAAAGCAATGCTAAGCTTGAAAAATTAATTGTGATGGCCTCATCCACACCAAAATGGAAGCAACGAAAAATGAAACTTCAATCCAAACCACATTGGTTTATTCATCCAATGGCACCAAATTGTATTACCATCAAAACATTAAATGGTCTGGCTTTAGTGCTTGGTTCTTTGAGAGAAAAATTCTCCCTGACCACATTAAAAGTGGTGTATGTTTGTGTTAGCTGGTAGGGGGGACTGAGGGCTTGCAAAAGGGAGTGAGTATAAAATGCCTATTCATGTGTCATTAGAAGTTTTCCTGTCAGTATCTGCTTATCATCGGAAGAGATAGGGAAAAACAGGAATAGAAGGGAAATAGTTTCTAATAAGTGAAGATTTGAAAATGTCGTCCATGAAATGTTTAGGTTTAGTTTCACCCTTAACTCCTTTTTAATTTCTGCTAGAATCCACTGTTTACAAAGGCTTCATGTGGAATTTCAAGGACGGGGTGGAATCTGGTATTTGTAAACCTTTCTTCTTCAATCCCCAGCTATAGAACGGCTTCCAAATTTTGCTTTCTCCTCACTGGTAGAAGATTATTGTATCGCATAAAACAACATTCCACTCTATTAAAAACACCAAATATATGATACCTCTTGGACTTGTTTTATAATATATATTGAACCCAAATATCAAAATATATCATTGAAGAATGTCACTTTAGGTGTGCTCACATATAAATTAGTATACCCTATACAGATAGTACATTCTGAAATAACTTAGTCAAAAGATGGTTCACTTTTTATAATTTCCTGATCTGGGAATATTGTAAAAAAAAAATCTGAGTTTGACAAGTCACTCCCAGTGAAAAGTTCACTTCTAAACACAGGCAAAATGCATGCCCAGGGGACCACATATTTCTCTTCACATCTAACGTATCACATGACCTTTACATAAGTGCAATTAATTTAATTTTCACACACTTCATAGCCAAATTATTCTAGGTGAAGCTTACAGATCTTTTACAATGACAAAAATATTTTTAGGGAATATGTATTAAATAATTATTGCTGTCTTCTGCTAGTCGGACAATTACCTCCAGAAGATCCTATTTCAGTTGTCAGGACTTTTAAAGTAATTTCTTCACTCGAGCCTCCTGGGAAGAGTTTAAGATTGCTCTTAAAGAGGTTTTCCAGATATGTGCTCTCCAGTATGATTGAGTCAGTAACTTAAAATCTCAAAACAAATCCATTCACAAAATGAATTCTGTAAACACGTGCTGTCAGGCATTAGATAGAAGCTGCGCCTCTCAGCACTTGCCTGGGTGGAGTCCCAGGTCTGCTACCTACTAGCTCTGGGATCTTGGGCTTTGAAACAGCACTGGTCTCAGCTTCTTTTGTAAAACTGTGGCTCGTAATCCCTGTTTCATGGGATGGTCATGTGGAGCTAATAAAATATCTGGAGGGTACTTTCTTTTTTAAAAGCTCTGAAGCATTTACAAATGTTACTTATTATTTTTATATATTATTATAGGAACCAGCCTAAGTCTTTAATTTGAAATTAAACTGAACATCTTTGAACAACTCCGTAAAGAGCCAAGGAGACTCTCCCCAGTTTCCGTGAAGTCTGTACACATCAGAAATGAGCACTCCCCGGTGGAAACGTCACTCGGGCTGCTGCAGGCTGCTGCTGCTGAGGGGCGACTTACGCTGAGCGGGGTGGGCACTGCCGGCAGCCCCAGGGTGATGTTGGGTAGAGAGGGAGAGGTATACAGACTCAGCAAATTCATGGAGTCTTCGTGAATTAGAATGCGTTGCTGTGAAACCATGTGCTGTAAAAAAAGAGAAAAAGAAAAAAAAACAATGAAAGGGGAGTTTCAAGAGATTGCCATACACAAGTTTTACTGTGAAATATTCAGATTTCAGACAATAGTGTTTATATTTTCATATTCAGTCAAACTAATTTTAAATAGTTTATTTTATAATTTCTGTATCCAGGTGTTATATGTAAACATTAAATTGACATTTCCTTCCACAGATACAATTATAAAATCTGAAAAAAGGACTTCCACGTTCCTTTTGCCAAATTCTATTTTATAATTCTAGCTTTATGGACCCCAAATCAATGTGTTTGGCATCAGTTGGTAACGCACAACAACAAAGTTGAGTAATTCTTATGAATATATATACTTTGTATTATTGATGATTTTATAGTCATCACTCATATATATATATGTATAAATATATAGTAATGAATATATATATTTATTACTCAATGAATATATGGGTTAAATATGATTGTACTGATGGGAAAACTCAACAAGGAAATCTTAGGTTAAATGTCACAATATCAGACTTCCATAATAACTGACCATATGTTTTACTTTAAAATTTGTGAGTAGACAACTCTGGGTGGTGCTTTTGGATCGCTCACACCTAGAGACCAAAGTAAATGTTAAAGTGTTACGCGTGCCCGGTGCCACAACAGCTTTCATTTTCGCTGCACACCCAGAGTGGTTTGGCATCACGGTCCTTCTTACAACAAATACCTTTTTAAAAAATACAATACTCGGAGTGACGTTTTCCTACATGTGGCCTAATATGGTTGCTTGAATTACATTTTCTGTTTAATTCTTGCTTCCCTCCCAGAACTCCTATACAAAAAGAGTTACAAAGGTCTTATTAGACTAAGGAACTCTGGCCTGATATGGTCCCCAAGGGAACAACATCCCTGAAAAAGAATACTCCATGTAACAGTATGACACAGTGACTGCTTTCTTCCCAAACAAAAAGCATATGGGACTCCAATAATAGACCACCTCCAAGAGGGATACTGCACACACGGGCCTTGACTAAAGTAAATATAATAACTTGTCAAGCATGTTTGGGGGAGCTGTAGATTTTCCCCTGGACAAACCTGGGATATCAATTAACTGGGAGGAAAATCATGTGCTAATACAATGCAACCTCAGAATGTCACTGAAGAGTGATGCACCAGCAAAACACAGGATGTTATTCCAAAACATCCCCTCAATCATGCGTTTGTTTGGAGATGAGTCATATAGCCTTAAGATAATAAAGGGAGAAGGTTAAATGTGGATTTTTCTCATTACAACTTGAAATTCCAAGCTCGTTCAGATTTTGTTTTTTTCTAAAAAAAAAAGTCAGATATTTGTGCATGAAAGTCAAACCTTTAACATGATGTTGACTTTATATGTAAGTTTTTATAAAGTTGTCCATAACACTAGAGCGTGAAGATTGTTGAAAATAATTTCATCATTGCAATGCATGAGACTGCAATTTCATTTTACTGTTATCAGAAATGGTTCCATATTTGCTCTAATTAAAAAGATAAGCTACTACTTTGCTTACACTAATATTCTTTTAACCTAAATTTTAAATATAAAATATATACATGAAAAACAGAAAGAATGTATGAGGAATTGAAAATATTAACTAGCTCACTGACAACAAGTGGTCCTTTATAATAAAGGGATTCTTTCATTCATTTATGTATGTTCATAGAAGAGACATAAATGTGAAAAAATAACACTGTAAAATGATGTCTAGCATTCACTGCAGGGTGCATCTGCCGCTCACAGCACTGAGACTTGAGAAGCACTACGGGCATGATGACAAAAGATATCACAGACCTCACAGAAGAGGTGACTTTTGTTTCCTCTTTGTTCTGTGATATCCTTCTATGCCCTCGCAGGATGCAAACGTGCACTAAAGTGAGAGAGAGGTTTTTTTTTCTCAGATGGATGAAAGGCAGTGGCACACTGGCTACTCACACATACTGAGCCAAGGGAAAGAATTTGGAAATACTCTCACTGTGGGATTTCAGACCCCTGTAGTTTCATATCAGCATTGAGCGTCTCCATTTCCTATGGCAGTGTATGGGTTCTCAGCACCTGGCATGTATGTGCCAAGCCCTGTGCCGGGGATTTTGGGGGGCTAACCTATTTTCCACAGGCACTTTCCAGCTACCACCATGCTCCTGTGATGGATGAAGAACCTGAGTGATTTCCCTGGGTCTGGTTCCCAATGGGATCAGCAATAAAACTTTACAATTGATCAGGGCTACATGCTTTGCTGTCAGGTTCTGCTGCAGAAGCTTACACGCCACTCTGCACCATTACTGAAAGATAAGAAATCATTTTAAAAGTATGGGGAAGAGGGAAACTTTAGAGAAGAAAAGGAAGCAAAATCAGGCCCTATGGCTTATGGAAAAGAATACAAGTTTCCAGCTGACCTGGGCATAAGAAGAGAGCTAAAGACCTGGCGACCTCATAAACATGAGTATCTTTAAGTCACGGAGTCAACTTCTAAGAAAGCAAGGACGGCCCTGAGTCTCCCAAGTTCACTAAGTATAGTTGGCTCTTCCCAGTTCTTCCCAAAAGAACTGTGAACTGCAGGGACTAGGATGTTATGTAGTTTATTTTCTCTGATTGCAGATAAGAAAACAGGCAGCACTCGTGTAGACCTGCAGTGGCTAGAATGTGAGCAGTCTGTCAGCTCCCTGTCGATGTTCCCTAATAAGAAACCTCGACCTGCATTCCACACAGCTAGAAGAATGGAGACACACTTGAATGCCAGAAAATCTGGTGGTGAGGTACTATTTCACTCAAACAATGAAGGATCTTGACCAGTATCCTTACGAGCCTGGATGGTTACCCCACCTTAGCATTGTGGTGAGCTCACATTTATTTTCAGACAACACCAGGATTCTTCCAGGAAGCACTTTTGTAACTGAGCCAGCCCTTAAATCAGTGCTGTGCTAAGATGGCAATGTTTCACATCTTAGAATGTAAAGAAGATGGTTTAAATCTAAAAAAATTTTCAGAACCACAAACTATTGCTATAGTTAGATAAAATGAAAAAGTTAAATAGATAAATAGATAACACTTCACATTCACAAAACAATGAATGAATAACAAGTTAGATCAACCTTGTGGTATTACATGGTGGGCATCGAAAGATGTCCTATACCCCCACCTAAGTTCACGTGCTAGTCAGGTACACGGAGCAGCAGAGAACTAATTCTCAATAGTAATCATTACTATAGTTAGAGTAGGGTTAAAAACTTAAATGGCACAGAGCAGGGTGTCAATTTTAAACAGACTTTGAAGGGTAACTAGCATTTCATCAGAAGGAGCATGATCTTGAGAAGAGGGATACGACTGAGCCAGGTGTTGGGGCAGGCAAGGTCTCCTCACATTTTAATCGTGATCTTTAAAATGTCATTACTTTTCTCACCACAGTAATTGGAAGCCTATCTTATAGACAATATCTGCAATTCATGTCAATAAAATACACAACACTGAAAAATAGGGCTCTCAATAGAGCTATTTCTTTTGCCAGTGAAATTAACAAGCTATTGGTTTGAAACAAAAGGTTCAAAATCTCTTACAAAATGGACACTGGCAAAAAAAAAAGGGGGGAAAGAAAAAGAAAGCAAAATGTATGATGTCAGCATTTACAGGGATTTAGAAAGTTGAAAGCCATCACACACTGCTGGTGGGAGAGTGGACTGGTACGGCAACCCTGGTGAACAACCCAGCACTATAAACCAAAATAATGACACCACACACCATGACCGAGCCATTCTTCCCTGGGGTAACACATCTTCAAGGAGTCCTCTCACAAAAGCTGTAGGGTGATGTTGGTGGGGATACGCTAAAGCACATTTTGGTGGTGGGTGAGAATTGGAGGCCACAGGATCATCTGACTGGAAAATGGGTAGGAGTGCCCACCATGGGTTTTTACGGTGACTAAAACCAAACTATTAGGTACATGCATCCATAATGACATGCTGGACCTAAAAACACATGGTTGGTGATAAAAAATAAGAAGTAGAATAAGATTGATAACACCTTGCCATTGATATCCACTAAAATTCATGGACACAGAGCAAAAAAATACACATGATGTAAGAACCCATGCACACAAAAATATAGGAGAGAGTGACTGCTTTCAGGCACAAGGAAAATTGAAGTGGGTGCGGCAGGATAGCTAGATTGGGGTACCAGCCCACCTCCCTCCCCTTCTGTAGGGAAACAGGCTTGCAAGGAAAAATGTAGAGGCAAACAAGGATCAATTCTATCCAGCTGGGCCAGGTACCCTGACCCAAAGTGGCCAAGAGCCAATGATAATGCCATATGATTTCATTGGGTTTGTAGATAGAGCAGTACCCAGCATGCACCAATGCCATGACAGTTCCAGAAAGGACAGAAACTCCCCTTCCGTGCCCCTCCCCCCTCCTTTCATGTCCCTCACCATTAACCCTAAATACTAACTCTAGCACCTGGACCCCTTTGCAGGACTCACTCGAACTCACCTGTACCCTCTGAGTGTGTACTTTCACTTTAATTAGACCTCTGTGCTTTACTGAATCTTTCTGGCTTGCTACTGAATTCTTTCTTGCGCAGAGACAAGAACCTGGGCAGAAGCCTTCCTCTGGCTTCCCTGTGAGCCTCTGCCATCATGGCTCACAGGGAAAGCCATGGCTCACATGGCTCACGGGGATAAAAGAGAAAGGAAGGGAGAGGGAGGAAGGACACCTATCTCTCTCAAGAAGACAAGCCCACAGATGACCCTTGACAATACTAGCTATGTGAATAATCATCTTTTTAAGAAGCTCATAGAAAAAGTGGGTGTAGAACTTTCAATTTATTGCATGTTCAAAATTATTTACAGTATGTATGAGCACCAGATAAAAATGTGAGTATCTGCAGTTTGGGTGAGAGGCAGTCAGGACTAGTGAAAAGAAGTGTGGGCTGTTTGCCCTGGAGCTCTACCACTCCCTGGCTTTCAGCTCTGGGCAGCTGCTACCTCCCCCGGACGTCAGTCTTAGAATGACGAATCTCTGACCAGCTCTGTCAGACAATGCCTCTGTCTACTAGAATAGCATGCAGGAATATGTGCTCGTAAACCACAGTTTTGGCTTTACAAGGTCCCTTTCCACAAATCTAGACCATCTAAAAAGGGGTTGAAAGACAAATACCATATGATCTCACCTTTAACAGGAAGCTAAACAACAAAACAAGCAAGCAAGCAGAAGAAAAACAAAGACACTGAAATAGAGAACAAGGGGACAGTGACCAGAGGGGAGAGGGAAGGGAATTTAAGGGAGAAAAAGGGGAGGGATTTGGAGGAACAAATATGAAGGACACAGGGACGAGAACTAAGGGGGGTGGAAATGGGAGGGAGGTGGGGAGCATGGGGTGGGGGGGGCTGGGATGGGAGAAATAGACAAAAAACTGTACTTGAAAAATAACTAAATAAAATAAAAAAATAAAAAATAAAAACACATTTTATTGATTATGCTAAAAAAAATAAATAAAAAATAAAAAGAGAGCCAAACAAATTTCCTAATCTTTTAATGGGTGCCTATGGCTTTCACACTCTTTTCACGATAGCGTTTTTGTTTCTGCTCTCAGATGGCTGATAGAAAATTAAAATCTCCATGTGATGAAGAAATTTCTTTAGGCATTAAAAATCTCTAAGTATTTTTATCAGACACAAGACTGTATTACTAGCAAATGGTTTGGAGACAAAAATAATCGTCATTTAACAAGACTTCCCTTGCACTTAAAAGGCATTGCTGTTTTGTTAAAAGTTTTACTTTACAATATTGACTCATGTTATTTCTAGTAAATGATTCTTTTGTCATAGCAACCTCTTCTCCCTCGGGGAGGAAAGCGTTTTATTTGTTGCCATCCAAAACCATGGCCCTACACCCACTCAGAAGAGAGCATAACATTTACAACAAAAATGTCACAACAACTATTATGAAACAATAGGCAGATGAATCATGTGGAACCGGAGCAAAACAGCGACGTTTCAGCTGACTTGAGAGTACTTAACCTTATTATTAGAATCCTTTTTAAAAGTTGTTCCTCTCTGCTGGAAAAAATTATTTAAAAAATAGCACAGTGGAGCCAGCCACTAATGTTCAACTAGAAATAAACCAGCTGCTTGGCTACTGTTAAAATAGCTATCAAATAAATCTAGGAATCTGAAAGAATGGTGTTGATATTCATGGAAACACATTTGAACCCACAAGCCCACAGTATTAACAATAAAATAACCAGATAGGTAAAGACATCTCTGACTGCAGTTGGAAGGAGAAACTCCTTAGGTTTCAGCTCCGTGACCATGTTTGCAAATGAGTAAAGGAAGTAGCTCCAACAGTCTGAGTTTGGGACCGAGCATATGTGAGAAATAGAAGAAATGGAACAGAAGTGGTCAGAGCAGATGGGGACTCATTCTCACATGACATTTGCTGGCTGGAAGACAAACATGCTAATGAGCTTTCCCTAATAGGAGTCAGTACTGATAACTACAACAACAAAAAAATGAACTTGCTTCACACTTCTAATTTACCACCTGTCTTACAACCACTGATTCCTCCCAAGAAGGCCTGCTGGGGTAGGCATTACCACCTTCCACCAGATCTCAGGTTCAAGGCAAGTTTAAGGACTTAGCCAATGACAACAAAGTGGTTGGTTCTGGTGCCTCCCGGGAAGCCTTCTGAACAGAAGACCCATATATTTGAATTCACTGTGTTGTTTCCTTATTCTGGACTTATGAGTAAATTCTCCTCCTACTCTTGGCTTCACCTTTATCAGAACTATGCAGGCCATGTGAATTACAAGACAGAAAATTTTCTTTCTGCCTAAGCTTCAAGAGCAGCCTGATATACAGACTTACTGCTCTATTTCCTGAAGGCAGAACCCCATTCATGTCCATGGGCTCTGAAAGAATTAGGTGACCAGCTTTTCTGCTCATAGGTCACAGAATAAAGAATTCATTCCAATGAGCCCCATTCTACTATTTTAAAATGAAACCTCACCCATGGTGCTTAAGCAAAGATGGTAGAATAAGTCTCTTTCGTAAATGGCAAAGTGTGCAACTAACTCAGGTTTTGAAAGTGTAGTGTAGGATGTAAATTTTTCATACCTGCCAACTAGTTGTTCCTATGAAATTACATGTTATTACTCATCTGAGATGTCTTTTAAAATCATAGCAAATTCAAAATGATTGTTAAGCCAGAACCGACTGAAAGTATTTTTTCATCTTTTCTCTAGGTTAAGTAGCGGCATTGAGTGTTGCTGAGCTAGGATGTTATTTGCTGGGAGTTTTGGTCTGACTCGTGCTGTCTCCTCGGCCCTCCAGTGTGAATTACACTGCAGACCTCTCTGCAAACGCAAGGCAGCAGAAAACCACATGTTAGCCATCAGGGTTGGATTTTTTGTTCTGGGCCACGGAGAGGCTACCCATCAGTGCATAAAGGTCTGCCCACCTGGCCTTTGGGTTCATAGTTCAGGCACACAATTAATTCATTATGAGGTCACTGCTTGCTTTTGAACTAGTCTTTCCAGCTTTGGAGGCGAATGTCCTGTCACTGACCTGGAGAAATAAATACCTCTACCCTTTCAAACTTCATTAAATCACATTTCCTTCTGGTTTTTTGGTTTTGTTTTGTTTTGTATTATTTTGTTTTGTTTTGTTTTTAATGGTGGGAGTAAAAGGAAAGTTTGTGGTTACAGAATATGTTCAACCATGAGCTGAAAATCTTGGACATCCAAACAATTATTTGTGACAGCAAACCTTTGAGGAATATAAACCAGACTGAATAACATAAGCAAATTCCTTTCATTTATATTCTCTACTGTATAAATTTTGAAATTTAAAGATCAGATCTTTAAAGTTACAACCTGGGTCACTGATTTTAATTTAACAGGTCATGAAAAGCTTGAAGTGAAGAGAAAAATCTCACCTTTCTCATTTATTTCCAATTGCATGAGTATATAATATTGCTTGGTTCTTCCTTTATCTGTACTAAGTACTATACACACATGTGAGTGTGCTTATAATGAAGGAACGTATCTTCTTCTTTGGTAACCAGCCCTGTCGCTAACTCCCCTTCCTCGCCCAACCATGCTAAATTTTGTGTTCCTCACTCCCTTGACTTTTAAAAATACACTTTTACTACATATGGTTTCCAGATCAAATAGTGTACTGCTCTTTCTGAACCTATCAAGTACCATCATGCTGGAAAGTGGCCTTCTGCACCTCTCCACGCTAACAATGAATTTCCAAAACTCATGCATGCTGTCGAACGTAGTTTAGTGTGTTGTTTTCATTTTCCAATGGGACAAAATTCACCCAGAGCTAAACACTTTAGAGTCCCCCAGCATCCCTGCTATCACATTCTTTAAAATAAACTCAAGTGGGAAACTGAACTTTTTAAAAAATAATTGTTACCAAGTTGTTCTTTTCCTGTAAATTGACTGAAGGATTGCAGAACACTGACCAAAGCTGTAGATATTTTTGTGCTAATAAATACAATACCTATAACCAATAGTCCAAGAGTCCCACTTACATCTATGGCCACGAATATAGGCAAGGTGTTTATTCCAGCAGGTATAATGTTTTAGAAAAGGTAAAAAAAAAAGGAGAAAGAGGAACAATGATACGGTGATAAGAAATAGATGAAGGACCTGGAGACAATGTAAAGGCCAGAATTGCTATTCTTCACACTAAAAGATAGTTATGAGCAACAGAACATCTATCTACTCTGCTAATTTTCCTTGGAAATTTGAGGAAAATTTTTGAAATCTTGAATAAAGTATATTTCCCTAGAGAGAGTTTATATCTGCCTTCTCCAGAAACTCAGCGGAACTACAAACCTAGGGCACTTTAAACCAAATTAACGGTCTGAGGTTATGGACATTTAGGACATTAGGCTAAAACTCCATGCAAATATTAGCTTCTGGTTACCGCTTCTAAGGGAAAGATTCAGCCTCACTGCAGGTCCCATCAGGGCACCTCTGGGGGGTGGAGGTGTCCATGTAGCACAGACATGGGCCTTTGGGATCCCAGATTAAGGTGTGGAGAGTCTCCTATTAGATGGGCCAACTTGGTCAGTATTGGCCTTGACTTTCTACCTCCCGAGTTCTGTGCAGCCTTGAGAACTAAAACTCAGGTACGCACATGTCCTCACAGCAAAAGTGGCTTCACTGGCTTCAGTCCTTTGCTTATCACAGATAAGTTCTGGTTTTCTACTTTCTACTATATTTTGGCCTAATAATTTTATGATTTATAAATAATTTATTACAAATGTATATGCATATGTGCACAAAGTTACAGAGACACAGATTGTGCCATAAGGTATAGAAGACATTTCTATGAGTCATGTTCACTGTACCAATGCAACAGTGTTGTCTTGGAGGACAGTGAAGTGGTTCCCTATTTGGTAGGAGCATTCTAGTAGAAGTTTGATAATTATTATACATATCATAAAAGCTATTCAGGTGATGCAAGAATCAGAGACCTGATCAGTCTATTCCAGACCCAAGGGACCATGACTGTAGAAAATACAAGGGAACACTTATAATGGAGAAGCCACTACACCAGCTTTCCCTGCATAGAGCAATGTGTGGTAAGGAGGCATTATAATGACAGAAAAGAAACACTGAGAATTTCATTCAACTGATGGTGACTTCAAACCAGCTGATTCCATAAGAGCAGCTATTTCCAAATTGTTGCCATGGCTTAGCCTAACACAGAAACTACACAGACAAATTCTTGCTGACTCCTAACTCACTCTCCTCTATTCTTATTATCACTGGTTTCAGTAAATCATGCATTGCAAAACAAAGGTTAATAAACTTGACTGCATACCGTCATGATAAAATGATCAAGTTGTTTAGACCAATTTCCTTTGATTTCATTCTTGAAGGACACAGTCCATATCTTATTCATCTTTATGTCCCCACTGCCATGCAAAATGACTGGCACATAGTAGGTCCTCAGTATATGTTTGCTCAGTGGAGCATGTTGTTCCTCAATTATAATCCTCTGATTCTTTTTCATCATTCTTCAGGTCAAGTGAATAAAACCTACCTTTCGACACTGTTCTTCTTTGAGGGTTGCAGGAGACTGTTTTTATACTTACAGATGAATCTATTCCAATCAGAATAACCAAGAACCAAGCAGAAGGACTACTGAGCTATACAGCTGGACAGTTTATACTTAGCATTACTGTGTGTATGTGTGTGTGTGTGTGTGTGTGTGTGTGTTGAGGATTGCATTTCAGTATTTTCAAATCTGACTGACATGCAAATGTTATAAACAAGATCATGTTGACTTGATTCCACACACTATAAATTTATAAGAAAAATTAGTAAGAATGGGTGGCTCTAAACTTCAATTCAGAAATATCACTTTGTTTCGGGGAGCTCATCGAGGAAGACCCAATTTTTAAAATAACCAAAATAATAAGAGTCTTACCTCAGGATGAGGAGTCGGTGGCAAAACCGAAGTCTCATTTTCAGTAACATTTCCAGTTGGCCCATTGTTCGGAGAACTGGGACCAGACCCCGGAGATCCGCTACTGACAGAGGATTCTGAAAAACATTGTGAAGTACAAATATATTCATGAAACGCATAAAAATAGAACTCTAGTTATTCTTTAAGGAGTATATAGCATTGAACACTGTTTTCACCTCCCAACTGAATGACAAGTTCCATTTCCGATAATAAAAAGAATGGTGAAGAATTTTGGGAATATTCCACCTAAGCTTGTAGCCTTATTCCCTTTCTCCCTCCCTTGTCAAAATCATTCAACATCGCCACTATCAACTTTACGCAGAGTACCCTCCTGAACGTTATATTTCTTGCCATCGCCTCTCATAGATTCCAGCCTGAATCCCTTTGGGATGCTGGACATTCTTAACCTCTCTTTACATGTGAAGTAAATTCCATGTATTCCAATATTACAAGTACTCTGCTTTCTGTTTATCACTAACATTAGAGTCACTCCCACTTCCCTCTGTACCCCAAAACCAGTCAGTTACTAGGCCAGTTCATTTTGTTCTTTACATCATCTCTCATCTATCTCTGACCACAATCATTTCGGTTTAAGCCCTCGACACTCCTTTTTCTCTCAGGGACTCTAGCAAAAGTCTCCTAATATTTCTGAGTTGCTACAGTGGTCTCTCAAAATTTTCCTCTACCAGGCATCTCCAGTTTATTGGCATCTCTGGGCCACACTGGAAGATGAAGAGCTATCTTGGACCACCTGTTAAATACACAGACACTAACAAAAACTGATGAGCAAAGATGCTGTGTTGGGCCACATTCAGAGCCCATGGGGCATGGGCTGGACACCCCTGCCACTGTTACCAGTAAGACAGATCTCAGTGGGACGGGTTTCACCACGTTCCTACCCATTGATGAATGCCTGAAACTATAAAAGAGTTTTGAAGTTTATTTGGAATCTAAAAAAATGTGACCCTGGGAGACTCAGATTCAGAGGAAGACCCCAACTGCACCCCAAGGAAGAAGACAGCCAGAGCTTCCAAAGACACAAACCACAAGCCAGAACCAGAGGAACTGGTCCTATTGGCTCCTTCCCAGGGCTGGTTTGAAATGGTTTGGTCAATGGCTGATGAAACTCTAAAGTCAGAGGGAGGGGGGCAAGTTCCAGAATGTACTTCTACAGCAACAGGAAAGTCTAAAAGTCCAAACCTCATCTGGGTGCAGACGTGCAGAAGTCCAATTCTCTAATGACCTTCAAGCTTCGTTTTAGGGCCCTCTGACAGTAGTGCTGCATTTTAAATAGTTCAGTTCACATTCCTCATTTCCTAAAGGAGGCTACAGTGATTTCCTGTTATCGCCCTTCTTGTACTCTGCGCTCAAATCCAGATCACCTACTCCATGTTAGGGGACACTTTCCCCCCTCATGATTTCTTATTCACCTTCTTCTCCACCTCTTTCATGGCAGGTCCAACCCCATCTCTAAGATCAAAGCCTGGCTCCTCACCACCCATCCCCCAAGGGAAAGAAGTTCCCAATGTGCAGGCAATATTTGCTCACCCTCCCTTGGAAAACCTCTGAATTTCAACTTTATGTTACAAAGATTGCTCCACCCAGAGGTTCCCTGCCAATGGAAAGAACGTGAGATGGATGACAAAACTCTGATCTTGCCTCTCCTTACTGTGGGTTTCATCAACTCTTGGGTATCATGACATTTTAAACACATCTTGCTCACCTTCTGTCTATATATCTTGCAAACATTTTGATTAACCTGCTTTTTTACCTTTGCCTCTTTTGTAGTTACTTTCTTTAAAAGAAAATGCACATTAAAAAAATTCTCCTAGGACCTTCTATTCCCCCCAGACTCCTAACTCTCATTTTTCCTGTATGACTAAGTGCTGATTTTTCATTGATGTCTCATTCCAATATCCTGTCTTTAAAAATGGCAACAAAAAAAACTATTGTCTTAAACATTGTCTTGTCATTTTAAAATTACATTATCTGTATTATCAAATGTGAGAGTCAGAAGGATTTCCTTAGGTAGAAATCACTGCAATAAGCCTTAGAATTCAAGGCAGCAAATACTGGGACACTTCCTACAACTTCCCACTGGGAAGGGTCTGCGAGGAGAGGTAGCAATTGATTTTCTGGGAACACTGAGAAAAATCTCAGAAAAGAAGAGACTGTAACTGGGGCTTTACTAAAAGTTCAGGAAATGGGGACGATGGAGAAGTGGAGGTTGGAGGAGGGGGCACCCTGGGCACAAGGAGTTGTCGAGGCTTAGAACTAAAAAATAACAAGGTCTTGGTGGGGAGAAGGGCCGAAAACTTGAATTTGAAAAAGAGGAAGATGGCAAGTGGTTCCCATGCCAGCTACCAGGAGCCAAGACATGGTTCCAGTGTGAAACAGCTGACTGTGGGCCTATGAACTGGAGAAGAGAAGAGAGACACAGAGATGAGAGCAGAAATGCAGTAGTAATTCAAGTGCTGTGATGCTACCATGTCTTTTGACTGGACTGCAAAAATATTTAGCATTAAGACCCCAACAGAGCTCACCCAAATGACACAAGAGCTAGCAGAGAAAGGACAAGAAGGACAGGTGAAGGAAGCTCTGTGTCCTGTGGTTCAGAGTCTCCAAACATATTTCGAATAAGTATAACAATCCAGTTAAAAATATCTGCCACAGCCTCACACGGCCCCGCTCACTGACCAGAAGTGTGTGTCCAATAAATGACAGGTGTCTCTTTGAACATACACTTATTTTCTCAGAAAAGAGGGTCATTACCTTACAAAATTAGGAAGAGAGAAACATGACATTTCAAAAGTAAAGAAACTTGAGTAAACTCTAGCAAAT
This sequence comes from Artibeus jamaicensis, assembly GCF_021234435.1. Lineage (NCBI taxonomy): Eukaryota > Metazoa > Chordata > Mammalia > Chiroptera > Phyllostomidae > Artibeus > Artibeus jamaicensis. The sequence continues at coordinate 14,701,748 of NW_026522014.1, read as the reverse complement.
TGTAACCCTCTTAAGTGGGAATCAAGCATAACTCAGATAGGTATTAAGTTAAATTCCACTGTAATTTGTTAAGAAAGAAAATATGACTGTGGAGAAAAGTTATGATCAAGAAAAGAGATTAATTGGAAAATAGAAAAGGACATTGGGATAAATATAACCTTAGATGATAAGATTCTAAAGCAAAAAAAAAGCGATATACACAGATTTCTATTTACTTCAAGTTTTTCTATTATGAAAGAGCTTACTCTCTCCAATTAGAAAAATTACCTATATCTATTTATAGTAGATGACTGACATGCTCATTATTCTTTGTATTCATTAAAACAGATTCACTCCCCAACTCTCCACCCCCACCAAGGACCTCTATTATGAAAAAACTTTATTAACTCTTAATTTAGAATTCATTTGGCCTAAATTAGTGATTGTACTTGATATTATAAAGTAAATGTAAACTCTAGTACAATAATTTTTACTTATTTAATATTTTTATTCCTCAAGGAAAAATTTTCTCACTAACACTTTTCTTCGGATAAACATACTAATCTGTCAGGATTGATTGGGAGACTAAACTTTTCCCACCCTATATAATCTGTCAAACTAATATTTTCCATTAGTATTCTGTACTTCCACAATATATTAACCCCTAAACTAGACACCATCATTGCCAAAAGAGATATAGAAAACAAATATTTTTTTAATGTGCTAAGGATGAGATCTGGTCTTGGAGAAATAATATATCAACTGCCTACATTGCTATGAACACATTTTTCCTTGAGAATAGAAAAAAAAAATGGTTGTAGATTACCACTTTATTGATGCAAGCAAAGGAAATGACCAGTCACAAGTGTGTTACTCGAAGTAGGTACTCAATAAACAGTGGTCGGTATTATTGTTTTGGCTAGCCTTTTTGGGTCTTGTATCCCTAGGTCTTCTCTAATTTCAGACCAGGTACAACTGGGACTAGGGGGCTTTGTAAGACATCAGGTTGAATTTCCTAACCTGTTCACCCCACTACTAACTGGGCAGCTAAAAAAATAAGAACTCTTCCATTTGAGGCTAGTGAATATGACAGATTCTTTCCCTTCATAAAAGGCAATGTATCCCCCTCCTGCCGTAAGTCCCAGTTCACTAGTAAACACATAAAGTCATTTATGAGTTCTGTAAATTTGTTGAAAAGTCAAGGTTTGCTGCTCCATGCAGTTTAATTTTCCCAGATGTATTTTGTACCTGCGTGTCTGAGTGTGGGGGGAAGTGCTCCTCCCAGACCTCCCTCTGCTCATTTCTCATCACATTTCATTAAAAGTTCTATTCTCCTGGTTGGCATTCCCCAAACGGCCCGCCTGTTTCTGGAAAGATTAAGGTGAGCTTTGGCTTCCCTAGTCATGCCTAGACTGACACATATTTCTGTTTTTCCTTCATTTCCTGTTTAACACAGTTGGTGAATGCATGGCAAGGTTTACGGAACTACTCGTGAGTTTTCAATATAATCTTCTTTCAAGAAAGGTTCCTCCTCAAAATAACTTTTAATATGCAACAGGCATATGTATTCTAAACTAATTTTTTTCATTCCTACTACCAGCATTTTTTCATGTGTATCTGCCCAGTCCTCAATTACCTGTCACCTCAAACACTCGCTTCTTGAATGAAGTGACAACATTTCCATCCTTCCGCCTGAGTAAGGGGCTGCTTCTCCTCTCTGCCACTTTCTGTTTTAACCTGGACCGCACCTTCAAGTTGGGCTCAGAGGCTGGGGATTGAGACAAAGAAAATAGATAAAAATTAAAAATAGAGAGCCAGTTGCTCCTTTGTATAAAAAGTGGCTCACCCTTTACTTGGTCCCTTATCTCAAATGAAAACCCCAAGCATGTAAATAAGGCATCGACCGTGAATTAAACACACAAATATATTCCTTATTGTTATCAAATGTGTGAAATACTTTTATGCTTCTCTAAATGCTCAGTGACAAAAGGAGTTAAAAGATAGGTTTTCTACTTATTTTATCTAACGACATTGGATTGTTAGTGGGGTATTTAATCATTATGTGCTTGGGTCAGGGTAAGATTTATTATGCCCTCATCGTCAGTCCGCTTAATTTTCTCAAGGGTGAAACTCAATAGCCACAAAAGCAGTACCCTGATGTGATCTTAGAGACTCTGGCCTGACTTCTGGTAATAAGAAGACACCTTGGTAGCACGTAATTTATGTCCAATTCTGACTTCTGGAATGTTTCTTTGTCCAAAGTTTCTAACCAGAAATCCTGGGAAAATATACTCACCATAATAACACCAAACCAAGTAGAATCACTTTGGATAAAACTTTCTGTACACTGAGTATACAAGGAGCTACAAAGGAAGGGTGGCCAAGTCTTAGAGTAGAACAGTTAGGAGTTAGGTTATATGTTCCCAAATACAAATGCACCACACACACACACACACACACACACACACACACACACACAGCTAGCTAGCTATTTATTTGATTAAACTATTCTAAATAATGATGCTTTATAATCAGTCATTATTTATTAGGACTCTAAGTAATTATATTTAGAAGAATGGAAATATTGGATTAAGTTTCTGTGTAGTAGAAATCAGTGACCATGATGATGATAAAGATGATGATGGGAAGGATGTTTCTGAGGAGAGGAACATTTATATCATGATTCCTATTTTCTACTACTATTCTAAATACTTTGTCAGTATTAACTTGTTTAACCATAACAACTCCATATGGCATAGACTCCACTCATACCTTGATTATAATATATCAATGAAACACCAAAACACAGAGCGAGGGTAAGTAACTTGCCCAAGGTCACATAGGTAAAATGGGATGAAGCTGGGATCTGGAATAGGGTAGTCCACACCTATACTTATGTCTGAACACCATAAAAATCATAAAAATCCCCCCCCAGGAGTATTGCTAATCTTCTGTGTCAGATACAATGTTATAATTTAGGTAGAACTTTTGATTGGGGAAAATGCTTTCTTTGAAGGAATTTTATACTTTGTCAGACTACAGAAAGCATCACAAGTGGGACTTGAAGTTTTATTTATCTCTTTATTTACTTTGCTTTTAGACTTCAAACACCTCCCCTTCAGTTTCTGCCCCTGTTCTCGCCATCCTGCCTCTCCGCAGCCTCTCCTTGTACCGAGAATGCTTGCATTCTGGCTTTCATGGACTGGCTGGGTGAAACACAAACTTGAAGGGAATATTCAGTTTCAAAAAATTAAACAGGCTAATTTTTAATGTTCCAAGACTTATTTTATGTCTGAAAATATTTTAAAAAGTCAAAAGATGGGGTCTTGAAAATACAGTAGAAGTAGAAAATGGGGGAAGGACAGAAATTAGGATGCAGAACAGAAAGCTCAGGGACTGTGCCCCTGAGACGTGTCACTTACTGGGCTCCCACTTTGAAGCAAAAAAGGTAAACAGTTTGGGGGAAGGGCTAAAAGGAGTCCGACCCACTTTTTATTAGTGGAGAAGTTTGAATCAGAATTACTAGCATCCAATTCACTTAGGATTAAAGACAAGAAAAGGAAATGTATTAATTTAGATTTTTCCCTCTATATACATTTATCTTAAAATTCCCTGAATCACACCAATTTTGTCTCTGAAAAGCAATAATTGATAAATATATTTATCTAAAACCTAGAAAGAGAAGAATGAGGAATCCCTAACTATGTTAGCTCCTGCTATTGCCTTGTTTATAATCCTAGGACAAAGATCAGGCTTTCAGAGTTGGATTTGGGCATGACTTCATGATGAACCCCAATGGATTAAATGTTAGGGTTCATCATATAGACTGCCATAGATTGCCTGTCCAAAAGGAGTAAATCAATTGATTAATCTCTGCAAAGGGTGGCACAGAAAAGGCACTGTGCTTTCAGTGGGAACATGTGGAACTGAGTCCACACGACATCATTTCCCAGACATGGGGTTTTCTGTGAGATGCTAGTGCTTTCTGAGCCTGACCCTGCACTTGGAAAACATGAACACCTAACACCTTCTTTATGTCACAGGGCTCTAACCACCTGACTAGATACCTGAGAGTAACTGTGAAGATCTGGGTGAATGAAAAGGGAAAGGAAAGGTTTGTAGAATTTTTACTATTGCTCCTACTGCCCAGGAACAAAAGCCAGGACTGGGCTCCAACCCCCCAGTTCTCATTCCAGGCTTCCTCCCTCACCTAACCCAGTACAGAGGCTGGAGCAGTTTCCAAAATCAAGACAAAACTGTGCCAATAGCTTGGAAAAACAGCCTATGCCCCTGAAACATTCTACACAAAACCAAGGCTTCCACAAGCTTTTCAGGTTGGCAGACAGCATTCATTCCTACATTTGTCTGTTTAAGAATGGGCTGGACAGACAGACAGCTGTTAAAGTTCTTTCCATGGATCAACATAAAAGAAGTGAACACCAGATTAGGAATGAGAACTGGGTTCTCCTCTTGCATCTGTCAACCACTAAAATCAATAACCTTCAGTAATTCATAGTCTCAAGTGAGAAAGCCAGTTTATTCACACAAATTAGCTTGAGGGACACCTTTGCAGTACACATCAATAGATGTGCATTTAAATGTCTGCCCCATGCATTAGCTACTTGACCTTGGACAACTTACTTTGTATCTGCAAACCACAGTTTCCCATGTTAAAATTGGTTATAATTTTTCCCTACTTCTCCCAACAGGTTCTATTTTCTGTCAGTCTCTGAGCCCATGGAGGGAGAATTCTAGGAGTACAGTTCTATCACTCTCCTCCTGGTGGGATTTCATTTGGGCTCAAGCTGCTGCTAAGACTGCCTAGTGATCCAAGGATTAAGGAGGAGGGCGGGGTCCGGGCATCCTCTGAGCTCTCTGCTTCAGTGTCGCACCACTGACTACAGCTTTGTCTTCCTCCTTCACCCTCCAGAGGCCCTCTGGTCCATGGCTCAAGCACTCCAGGAACAAAATCCCTCTCCTTACTTCTTCAGCCCTGGAGAAGGGAATGGCTTCCTGCTGTTGCTATTTTCTGGGCCCCTCAACATCCTAAGCATCACAGAAGTCTATGACCCATACTATGTAGGTTCTGTTTCCTGCCAGGACTCTGATGAACACAGTCCCTACATATTTTGCAAAGTTATGATAGAATCTAATGATTCTAGTAGAAGATAAACTAGTGGTTCTCAACCTGGGAGAACAAATAACATGGAGGGACATTTGGCAATGTCTGGAGCTTTTTGTTATTTTTTTTTGGTTTGGTCTGGAGATATTTTCGATTGTCATACGTGGGGTTGCTCCTGGAATCTAGTGGACAGAGGGCCAGGAATCTTTCTAAACATCCTATAATGCCCAGGAGAGCCCTCACAACAAGGGACTCTATGGACCCAAATGCCCTTATTTTTAAGTATGAGAAACCATGGAGCAAGCCATCACTGAATGGCAGTTGTTAAGAACTGTCCCACACTGGGACGATCAAAGGAGGTGATGTCTGCCAGAAATTCTCAGAGGATGCAGAACAGAATAAGGACAGAAGGTGAAGATTATTGGAAATCAGGGAGTGATACAAGTAGCTTGAAAATATGGGATATCTCCATATATTTCACCCTCAGAAATTTATTTTAAAACATTTATAATACCACTGTTATTTCTAAAGAAAACAAAGTTAGCCAGCTTCTACTGGTTATAGAGACACACAGAAAGATGTACTTTCTCAGTGTGGAAGGATAATATGTGAAGCATTGTGATATTTTTTTCTATATCAATTGCGGACATAGCTTCTTAATGTGAGGAATTACTGTTAGTGTATAAAGTGCAGCGTAAATTGATTTCCTTAAAATATGCTATATATATAACTTTTCTAATTAAAGATCCATAGCCATTTGTTTTAGCAAAAACTTTTGCCTACATTTCAATACTGGTTTTGAGTCACAGGAGACATTAGAATATCAGTGGTGAGGGTGAAGGTTAGAATGATAGATGACCATCAGTTGGTCCTTGCAACACTTTCTACACTCACTGCTAACATTGCAGAAGCCCACACACCAAAGCTCAGTGTGATACATACCCAAGCAGCCAAATTAATGAGTGGTTGTGCTGACTCAGTTTGCAGTTAAAGTTAATTCCATCTTTTTTTAATGTTCTGGCCTCTCTACAGTCTGAAGATTTCCATTCCCGTGACGTACTAATGGAATGCAAATCCTCCAGGGCCCAGAAAGAGACCACTACGCTGCTTTTGTTTGAACACACATTTCATGCCCAGTTGCACTAATTGCATTTCTATTTTTACCCCATGCCCATCACTTTCTGTATCTCAATTAATCACAGAAACAGAAACTAGCTTTTCAGTGTGTGTGCCCATCTAAAAGCACTTGCATGCTGAGATGGAAACCTTGCATGAAAAATTAATTGTCATTATTTAAATAAAATAATCAATACTAATATAGAGGACAGAACTAAAAACTTTTTTCTCCTTTTACATAACAGAAAAAGTGAAGGAAAAAAACAGAAAACATGTGAAGAAGCCTCAAAAGCTCAATTTATTCCAAATTTTTCTTCCAGTACTGATCAGGCACCATGGCACAGAATTAATTAACTTAGACGTGCTAGGGTATGAGAATAACAGTAGCAAGTAAATAGTAAAGTATATAGCCAATTCCAAGGCACAGTAAGTGACAAGGCCCAGTCATTTCATGGACATTGGTACATGTGAGTGTATTTTCACACATGTGCACACACATACAGACATGGAAACTATCTTCTGTAGAAGCAAGGAGGCCTCTCACACAAACAGACCAGACTCAGATTTCAAACCTAACTTCATCATGTACTAACTGCAACCCTAGGGGAGCTGCTTGACCTCCATGAGTCATTTCATCATCTATTACAGAGCCGTGGCAACGCCTACCAAGCACCTGGTGGAAGATGAGAGCGGTTGAACGGAGCTGCCAGCTTCACTGGCTGTCAACAAATGAAGTCACTCAGTAGGTAGATGTTGGATAGATGAGTGTTTAATGCAGTCTGCATGTAAGATTAAAGGACTTATATTAAAACCAAACAACTAAAATACAAAGATAACAAGGTTAGAAGGCTACAAGTGGTCTACTCCCTCTGCCTGGTGCAATGCTACCTATAACAACATCCAAAGTGACAGCAGTTCTTTTCCAATTTTTTCTCAGATTATTTAAAAGATATTTTTGGTTCATTCATTGACTTTACATATTTCCCTCACTTTTTAAACTTTCCTGTTTATAATTTCTACACTGTTCAGTTCTATGTTGTAAATACATGACCATCGACTGAGAATGATTACTTATTTTGTTTATTTTGTCTCGGTTTTAATCCTAAATTATGAATATTTTTTACACCAGAACTTAGACAAAAATTAAATACCACCTATTGTGTTACGCAGAAGTTCTTCATTCTCACTGGATATGGCCATAAGGAGAAAAGGAATAACTCTCTATGAAGTCATGATTAATAACATTATTAATTAAGACCAGTGGTATCAATCAAGATTAAGAACTAGACTAATCTGTCTTTATATTAATGGATATTTGCAATATTCAACAATTCCACCTGCAGTGCTCCTTTAGCCCTATAATCATCAGCGAAGCTCACGCTGCCACCCCCAGCCTCAGATGCCTTGTCTGGCATTGTCTGTTCTTCTGGGCCATACTGGATTAGTGGCGTTTCTTCATCCAGCCTCTTTCTCTCCTGGACTTCCCCCGCTACTCCCATCCACGGGGCTACCTTATGAGCTGCCATTTTCTCACACTGCCACTCAGGACCAAGCACATAAAATCTATGCCCCATTCTCTCTCCAGTGAATGTCCTTCATAAAGTTTAGGTTTCCTGGTATAGTAGCTGTCCAAGTTGCTTCTCCCTTTTAGGCTAGCACTGCAGCAATCCATGTCAGGTGTATACTGTTCAATCATATGACTAACAATTATGAAAAGACACTCAGGGGAGAGAGTCAATTCTCTAATCAAATTTATCTAAAGATATAGGTTACTCTAATTTTCAAAGTTCATAACTGAACAAAGTTATGTATTTTCAAAATTAGCATTCAGAAGGATAAAATAAGTCTAACACAACTTATGCTCTTTCTTGGCTTAGATAATGTGACTCTGGCTGTTATAAGTAAGATTTTATACATTTTGATATTGAAGAACAAAATTAATTTCTTTGGGGATTATAGATTCTAGTAATATAAAGATTAAATTTCCTAGACAAATGATAGTATTATGCTTTTTGATTCAGAAATACTACTGTAGAGATCTATCCATTTGATTATTGAGAATATGCCAATTACATCCATTTGTTAAAAGAGTTATTCTTTTTCATAAAGCATACTGGTAAATGTTACTGACATTACTCAATTTATATTGTTCTTCTGAAGTGTTTACTTTATAATGACATTTATTGTTTGTTTCTGATTATGTAAGTTATACATGTTCAACATTTTTAGAAATGCAACACCTTATATATACATTATTAAAATGTTTCTTTTGTGTTTTGTATGTAAAAGTATTTGAAAATGAGAATAATTATATTTATGACTATGTCCTATCCATTGACTTAAGAATGTATTATTAGTGTTTTCCCACGTAATTATACATGCTTTAAAATGATTCCATTTATTGTCTTTCACTTAGAATTTCATTATGAATCTTCCCTGAGCAATTACATATTCTTTTAAAAATCCATTATGTGCATATACCACATATCATTATGCCGCATGTACATGTGAGGACACAGTAATGTATTTCAGCAAGTGACGATGTTAAACATTTAGCTCATCTACAATATTTTGCTTTGGAGGACAGCACAGCAACACCTATGACTGTGAATCTCTGTGTGTGTTTGTGAGCATTTCCTTCCATCAGTGTAAATGGGATTTTAATTCCTAGGTTCCTCACGGAGGAAAATGACAATCACCACCAAGTTCTTGTGATTGGGGAAAACTCCCAACGGGCATGCAGCACAGAGTACTGAGGGGTCCTGGGGAGCAGCTGGAGCAGCCTGAAGACTCAGTGTGACGTCCTGGGTCACAAGGCTGTGGTCTAGAGTGGGCAGTGGTGGTCTCTGGGTGGGCATTTTCCCTCGGTGTGCGGATGCCTCCTCTCAGGAGCCAGGGCAGGGGCTCCGAAGCCCAAAGGCCCGTGCCCATCACACCCTTTCCGCAATCTCAGAGCGGCCCTCTGTGCTGAATCCCGTAACCTCCCAGTGTGTCTGTCTCCAGACCACCTGCTGCTCCGGGCGGCTTGGTCAGGAGTCAGTAAAACGTTAGTGATTGAATGAATGAGTGCGTGTCTTACTACTCAATGCTTTTTTCTTGAATACCAGGACAAATGGAGGAGGAAATAATGATTTCCTTAGGATTTTTATTACACTTAAAGTACCAATTACTACTTTTAACAGAGAAGATACTTTAATCAAAACTATGATGCTGTACAGAAAGAAATTATAATGTGTGATGGACATTTCATCATTTCATTAAGATTGAAACTTTCTATGTGTTGGTTCCATTGTTTAATTTAATTCATTCAAGAGCTATTAAATGACAATATTGAGAACCAAGTTTGCAAGTTCCATGAAGACTGGGAATGTATGAGAATATGTCATATGACCATTGTTTATATGGCCCTTTTACAGGGACCAGTAGATAAAATGAACCCATTAGTTACACAGTCAATGAATGAATGAATGACCAAGAGAAAGGCAGTGTTAATGCTGAGCAGGGAACCTTTTTCTCCTACCTATTTGAGGTCTAGCAACAACGAGTAACACATCGACTGTGGTCAATGCCATGTGATGGTATAAGCAGAGTGCTGCGGCTGTAAGACAGAGATTCACTGGCCTTGAGGGGAGATCCCAGGGGTGCTGTGGGATTCTGTCCCACAGAGGTTGGAGGGAAGTGCAGTTCTATGTAGAAGGAACCACTGGTCCAGAGGAAGGGGCCGGCAAATTCAAGGGATTAAGATGAAATATGCTGGCAAGATAGGGAAGGGATTCTGAGTGGAAGTTAAGGCTTCAAAGATATATTGTGTAACAAGCAAAATTTAGCCCCACTATGCAATATTAACAGAGGTTTTTCAATCTGTATCTTCAAACTCCAAATTTCCTCTCTCTTCTAGCTTTCAAGTCAGCACACAAACATGCTCAGATCTTTCCCATTTAAATAAAAAAGCCCTCCCTGGGATACGTATTTTATTGGCCACTTCCTGCATTTATACTTTAACTCATAGTCAAGTTTTGTTTTGAATTTTTACACAGCCCTACACTGGCCACCACCACTTCCTAACCTCAGACCACTGCCATGGGGCACTAACCCACCCTGTCTCACTGCGTGGCCTTTACAACACATAGAGCACAGAGCAGCGAATGAAACAATTAATTTTCTGTCTATTCTTAGGAGTTGCCAACTACACATGCTCTTGATGGGTGTCAATAAACAGCTTCTGAATGAATAAATGCATGCTTGCATGTATCCATGCATGCAAGAAAACTTACAGCAAAAGGCTGGATTTCAAATGTTGAGAAGTGAACTGGCTGAACTTCAAATTCTCTAATTTCTAAGAATTTCTTGATGTTGAATGTATGGCAAGAGGTATAGCAGATGTGGAATGGATAAGGAATTTCATTTTTCTGGCAAGTATCAAAATTGCCATGTTTGGGAGTCAAGGAAATCCATATCCCATACAGTCTAGAATACATTTATATGTTAATTCCTTTATTTATTTTAATTTTTCAAATATAAAGTATATGCTTACCTAAGGAAAGATAAATTTGGAAGATCTACATTTTAAAAATGTAGCAAACTTGGGAATGATCACTTCAATAAAACAAACTAGATTAAAAGCAAATTTCATTTTTCTTCACTTGAGTCTCTAAAATGTGTTTTTTTGGCCTGAATCCTGTGGGATTATAATGCAGTGTTACTTCTGAGGTAATATTTTACAACTTAAATAATGTACTGCTTTTGGGGAAGTCTGAATTTATAGACATGTTTCTAGCTTTTTCAATAATTCTCTTTAGTTCTAAAATTCTATACTTCTAAATAAAAATTTAGAATTACTCAATTCTATACATCTTTTTAGTAATGAACTAATTGCTATCTATGCATGGAAAAATAGTACATCATGTATTTTACAGTTTTAGTTTACCTCCTACTGGATGTATCTTTTATGTACTCTTTGATGTGGAAATGCCATGAACGGTATGTGTGGGTGTTGATCTCTTTAACATACTTTCTACACAGACACTTCAGAGCTACACGGATAAACACAGGTGTGAACGGGTTCCACGCCCAGGTGAGGATCACCTTGGTGGCTGAGAGCTGCCTTCAGGCAGGCCCCGTGTTTGATAGAGACACGTGATGGACCGGCTCACAGGTTCTCATTCAGAAAATGAGTATCTGTCTCCTGAGAACTCCCTGGGTATCGGCATAAATTTAACCTGTATTGTGCTTCTTTGTGTTCTCGGCATGAACTTCCCTGGTTGCACTCATGAGAGTCTGGATTCATTTTCCAGTTTTGATAAACTGACTCGGGTACAGTATTACCCACTCACTGTTCCTGTGCCTCTATTTTTGTGCCTGCAAATGTGGGCAGTGAGGGCCTTTACCCTGGTTTTAAAGAGTTCAGAAGTATTGGGTGAAATGACAATGCATGAAACATAGCAAACCATGGTCTAATTTAACTGCCATAAGGCTTCTTCCCAAATGTATGGACTTGCAACCTTTTTGTCTCTAATGTTTAACTGAAAGTTTTCTGCTCATTCCCATGAAAGCATAAACATCATTCTAGCTTGTCTGTTTCTTTTGCTTTCTCCTGACTTGCCCAGTGTACAGCCAGGCCAAAGCAGTCACTCACTCTCTTTCCCGTAACATATTACTGCATGTTATCCAGATCGGCCCAATATAATCACAAGGATCCTTTAAAAATATGGAAGAGAGAGGCCTAAGAGGGGTAGCATGATCCAGGGTGAGAAAGACTCAACTAACCAGTCACTGCTGGAAGGGACGCGAGAGAACGTGGGCAGGCCCCGGAAGCTGGAACAGCCAAGGACCTGGAATCGCCCTGGAACCTCTAGAAAGGACCCCAGCTCTGCTGACACCTCGATTTCAGCCCAGAGAGACTCATTTTGGCTTTCTAACCTCCAGTACCATAAGGGAATAAACACGTGTTATTTTAAGCAACTAAGCTTGTGGTGATTTATGACCCAGCCATAGAAATAGTCTAATGAATTCCAAGGTTGGTGTTGCTTTGCAAACCCTAATATTCTGAAATACCTATTCTGAGAAGATTAAGTTTTACTTTGCTGTATTTTTTTATTGTATTATCTTTAGCTGAGAAGGTAGGACGCTAAAGAAAACTATTAATGATATATGCCCATCACTTATTAACAAAAGTACTACTTTATTTACTATTTACTGCTTTATCAGATATAATTTTCTACAAAAGCCAAAGAAATTATTAATATATGTGCTTACTTGTAAAAAGATCCAAAGGAGAAAAAAAGACAAAAGTTTAGGTTTTCTTTTAATTTTTTTGGCTTAAGTTCCATAAGGGCGTAAGTGAAGGATCATTTACTTTGACCCTAAAATGCTAAGATCTATTAAATAGCCACAATAAGCAAGCAATTTCCAAAACTCACTCAAGTGGGACCATTTTACTTTCTTGAAAAACAGATTCCATTTGAGATATTAAATTATTAAGCCAAATAAATGTATGATAAAGCCCATTCCTAAGAACAATTCCACATTTTAGTGCAATGTAAGTAACAGGAGGGGAAGAAAGTTTAAACCTCTAATTAGCTGTTTTCAAACTGTAGTTAATTAAAATATTTTTGCTTTTACATATGATCTTTATGGTATGAGATGCAATTCCAGTCTCCTACAACTTAATCAGCTAAATATAAAATGTAACCTTCCATCTGGTAAATCAATTTAACAGACATAATTGTGCCCCACCATAACTCAATAAGACACTGAGGAAAACCATTGAAATGCTATTTCCTTTTCTTTAGAAGAGAATTATGTACAATTTCAGCATGCTTTGCATTTCTAAAAGTTAAAGTCAACAGGGAGGTATCACTCTCCTTTACATGAGTTTCCCATGAGAAAATCAACAGCAAAGTATAAAGCATTTGCTGTTATTCATGAAACACTCCATAATACTAACTTGGCTTTAACCAGAACATATTATTTGGCAGCTAAAACCCTTAATTAGAGTTGTGGTTTGATCAGATTTTCACTGAATTTATGTTCTACAGGGGCTCAAAGCACAACTTTGTTTTTCTAACCAGTCTATTCTATTTCAGGTGGTTTAAATGTTGTACTTGAGCGAGGAGTGGAAAAAAGAGAATGCTGCTCTGATTCTCCTTTTATTGCCTTCAGTGATGCCTCAATGCTTCTGAACAGCACTAATAGCAGTTAGACAAAAAGAATGAGATGCTCCTTTTAACAAGTATTTACTGAGCGCTTGCTCTGTGCAAGGTTGCATTCTAGGTGCTATGTAAGAAAAGGCATCTAGAATGATGATTCCTACTTGAAAAAGGAAGAAGAGATGATGGGGGAACAGTCTTCACTTGATGGTGGACAAGAGGAAAGAGATGATGACAGAGCCAGAGTGGAATCCAATGTTCTAACCTGCATGCGCAGGGGAGAGGTATTAACGGAACGGAGAAAAAGCAAGTCTTGGGGCGGGAGCTGGGAGGGTCAACTTTTAAACCAGGTAGGTTAAAATAACTGCAGGACATCTTGTGAATGTGAGCCTGCATTCTTTGTAAGGGTTGACATGACAGATATGGATTTAGACCATGAATAAAAAGGAACTTAAAAAAGGAGGAAGTAGCTGGGCTGAACCCAACCATCAGAGCTACCTACTGATGCAAATGAATGAATAAAAACTAGAATCAAAGCCTGTACAATAATGATGATCACTAAAACACGGGGAAAATTAATATAATGGAACAACATGCTAAGAAGAGACAAATGAACTTTGAAATGTTATGTTTCCTGGGCTGCAAACGTAACAGATATGTTAGTGGAAATTAGAGAGGAGAAGCTGACAAATGGAAGTGCAGCACATAAAGTTCAAGTTTAAAGGAGGAAGAGTTAGTCAATGGGGTCAAACGACATAGGGATAAAGTGAAAGGGAACCTTAGAAAAATCCTTTGATTTGGGATTTGTAAAGCATTGGTATCCCTTACAAATACTGTTACAGAAGAGAAAAATTGCTGAATCAGATGTGCTATTTCTTCAACGTCATACCCTAGCAGAGTAACTAATGCAGAATGCACCTGCAATACACATTATCCTGAACTCCATTGTCAAAGTGATGGTGGAATAGACTAGAAGTTTGACAAGAGAATAAGAACCAGAAATTCTTAAAGACATGTTATTTCTTTTTTTTAAGGACAGGGATTGATTTTAAGTTGAAAGCATTATAGAAGGAGCTTGGTAAATGGGAGATTAAGAAATCCTTGCTTTAAGAGGATAACTGAGCAAAGTCTCTTAAAAACAGGTACTTTGAAAGCCAAGACTGTTTCTCAATCAGCTCTATGTGCTCAAAAAGAGAGAAGAGATAAATAAATATTTGCTCAGATTTTCCTTCTTTCCCATCCCATTCATCAAAATTGAGAGAGGCAACTTTGACGTCTATCTTTTTGGAAGAGCTTAAATTAGAAGACTGCTCATGAAACTCCAAGAAGAATGACAAAATTTAAGAACCGGTCTTCCCAACATTTTCATCCTTCACTATCTTCATTCTGTGAAGTAGCCAAAAGGCAAACTGTATTTAGAGTCTCACTAATCACCTGTCTGAATTCCTTCTAAATATAAATTAAGCATATACAATTTTTATATTACACATTTTAATGTAACTTCTACCCACAAGTTTAAAAAACATTTCCTTCAAATCAGCCTAAAGTTTCAACCTCATCCTACTTAGATTCTTTTTAAATTAAAAAATTCCAGAGAGTAAATAGCATAGATGGTAGGCAGAAAATAGACAGGGGGAGGGCAAGAATAGTATGGGAAGTATAGAATCTAAAGAACTTGTGACAGGTGGTCATGAACTAAAGGGGGGAATGGTGGGGGAGGGGTGTGCAGGGTGGAGGGGAATGAAGGGGGTAATGGGACAACTGTAATGGCATAATCAATAAAATATATTTAAAAAGTTTTTAAAAAAAGAAGCATAATTGGTAGGTACGAAATAGACAAGGGGATGTTAAGAATAGTATAGGAAATGGAGAAGCCAAAAAAAATTAAATTAATTAATTACAAAGTTCCCTGTGAACTAAACTTCCTGAATGGAGAGAAGAGCCCTAGTAGTCACAGTGTCCCCTCATGAGGGGCATCTCAAATCCTTCTCTCACTAAATATCTTCCTGTGTCTCATGTCAGTCACCTCTGGGATTTACCCAGTACCACCTTTGGACTTTATGACACTTGTTTTTAAACAAGTGAATGCTATTATGATCTTTCCAACACCTCTCCTTGAAAAATGAAAATTTCATTTCACTTTTTATTTTTTGTAGCCCAGAACCCTCCATCACTGACATCGAACTCTCCACCTCCTACCCTTCATTCCCACCCTGGAGGCCCCCCTGAGACTTCTCATGTCTCTAACTCTCTAAACCAGGGGCGTCAAACTCCTTCTCACCAGGGGCCACATCAGCCTTGCTGTGCCCTTCAAAGGGCCGAATGTAATTTCAACTCTAACATTTAAGGAGCAGTCACATTTATCCAGTCCTAAAGTTATTTCAGTCCCTTGAAGGCAACCACAGGACTGAGGTGGCCCTCGGTGAAATGAGTTTGACACCCTGCTATAAACATTCATCTCACATCCACTCATCTTCTTCCTCTGCCGCACCCCCCCCACACATACCTTTCTCTTCTAAAGGACTCAAAGACTTCCAAACCTCTCTCTGTTTTCAATGTGACTCCAAGAAGACCCCCAATTCCAAACTTTCATTCTATTTATCTTTTACTTTGTATGTCTCACTCTTATTTTTCATCAGTATAATCAAAACACAATTCATCAACTTTTTTCCTGAAGCTGGAAGGAATTACCTTCTGCAACACCTTCACATCCATTGGTTTTATCACTCTGTCTCTAGTGAAATCTACATGCTGTGGTAATACCCATACATGTGGTGTCAGAAAGACCGGAATTAGAATCCCACCTCTGTTATTTACTGTGTGAACTTGGATACATTTATAAGCCCTCTGAATGTTAATTTTTACAAAAGCTAGCCAGCTAAACTGTTTTCTATTCTCTTCTTTTGTTCTGATTGGCACACAATAACCCAGATATATCTTTCTAAAGCTTTCATTGTTTCATGTTAATCTCACACACAAAAATATATTGCACTGACTTCTTTGATCTTTCTTTTTTTATACCAGATTTCAAGAAAAAAAGTGAATTTCTGCAAACTGGTTCTTGCCTGGGCCTTCATAATCTGGCAATACCCTAGCCAGCAAAAACTTCTCTCACTGCTGTCCAAAAGAGGTCCTCCACCTGAAGATGCTCACGCTTTTTTCCTTTCCCTAACTCGACCTAACCATTGCTCAAGACACACTGTGAACCAGTTCACTTCGCTAAGACTTCCCTTAATATTCTAGCCTTCATTCTTTGTTTATAAAACTAAAGAACTTTAAAACCCTTTGTGCACTCAAGAAATATCATGCATGCCCATTACTTTAGTTTCTTTTCCTCTCCTCCTAATGGCCATTTTCTAATTTAATTCTTTATGTTATGACGTGTTTAAAAGAATTTGAGGATGCTCTCAAGAAATGGCATAAATTAAACTGGAAAACTTTTTAAACTAAAGATTTATTACACCCATGATAGGTTAGGTTCCAGGAATACAGACATCTTTTTATTCACTGTAGTTGGGGGTGGAAAGTGAAAAATATTTTATAGAGCAGATAGAGTTTAAACCAGAAATTATACCATAAGAAATCTATCCTGTGAAAATAATAAGCTATTTGCCCAAAATAAAAATAACTTTATAATGTTTACTGCACAAATTTTTCAATAGGAGACACTGGAAATATTATGTGTCCAAAAATAGAAAAATTATAGTATAGCTGTATAATAAATTATTATATACCCATTACAGTGACATTGGAGATTTATACTTGAATGTTATACTTAATAGTACAAACACAGAAGTTAATTTTGTTTCTACTTCTTTAATTGATATATTCTAAAATAATTATATAGATTTCCTTTTAATAAAAAAGTATAATCTATGTTTTTTAATAAAATACAAGTTAGGAAAATCTCTGAGTAGGCTAAGGATAATTACTTCTACCAAGCAAATTAATAGCTTAATTTCTAACAGAGAAGAAAAATTTTTTTAAAAGAATTGTATAGCTGTAGTAAATAGTCACACTAATTCTTCAAAAAAAACACACATTATCCTAGTAATGAATCCACAGGAAATTATTTTATAGGTATCTATATGTAATGATAATGGAGAACATAATAGCCATGTCTTTAATAAATATTTTTTAAAGCTGGGAAAATATTCTACATATGTTTTTTCTTATAACTATATCATAAAAGTGATATATATTAAAAGTAAAATATATTCTATATGGATTATTTAAGCACACATAAAGTATATCTTGGTCCTTAGTTCTTACAGTTCCATAAGTTTATTTGTATCCCTACAGAAATGTAGCATGTTGAGAAAATAATATTTTCTTGTATAGTGACTACAACGTATCATATTTGGGCACTAAGTTTACATTTATAGTCTCTCAGAATTGTCATTGATCAATATATTAGTTGATATTTGTGGCAAACATATTTGCAAGATCAGCTGAAAATGATTTTTTATTTCCCGAAGATTATTTTTTTAAAAGAAGTTTAAATACTTGCAGAAAGGATACATCAATTTGTGGTTTTAAATAATTTTCTGTCAACAGAAAATGTCTATAGTAGTAGTAGTAGTAGTAGTAGCTGGATTTAAAAAGAATAATCCAAATTCATCTGTAATTTCTAAAAGAGTTTAACATTATTTATCATTGGACTGAAGTTACATTATAATGGGTATAGTCTAAATTGTTACAATTCACCACTTTTACTAGGATCGATCAATACGGTGCTCTCACTTCTGCAAAACCATCTTCTTCAATGATACTAGATACCACTTACTTATGTACAAAATGCAGGAGCTGAAAGACCAGGTTGCGAAATAAAACTTCCTGTGTTCAAACCTGGCATTGCATTACTGCTCATATAAATAAAATGATACTAAGGAAAATTACTAACTTCTCTTTGTTCCCTTTATAAAACTGGAAAAAAATAATGCAATGTATTTCAAGGGTTGTTGTATGGAGTCAATAATACAGCAAGATGCTTAAAAAGCATCTATCACATAGTTACTCATATTATTATATCTTACCACCTGTAAATCTAGTTAGCTGTTAACCTCAATGGCCTTCAAATGCATGTTTAATAAACATATTTAAAATGCCTGCATATTTAAGCATTATTCTTGCCGGTGGTAATTTAAAAATTTATAGATTACCCATTCATTCATGATCAACTATACTACAACAGCAAGGTAATTGGATGTTCTCTTATTTACCAGCATTTTCCTGTAGAGAAACAGAGTTTATGAAGTAAATACTGTCATCATTAATGAATTAATCATTATGCTTCTCTTGATATTATATTCTTTATTCCTGAAACATGATTTATATCACAAAGTTCCCAGTGCTTTTCTCTGGCAAATATTCAACTCATGAGATCATTGCATAATAATCCCCAATGATGTTTCACAAAATGAGGGATGTGATATGAATCCATTGTGTTGTAACCAGCATTTTTAAATAAAATAAATAGAATATAATAGGAAGGAAACCATTATTTATGATAAAGGCATTGCAAATTTTTATTTTTCAGCTGTGTGTGTGTTCCACATTGTGTGGCAGTTGGTCACAGCCCCCCAAAATTTGAAAGACACTAGTACACTACATGAAAATACTGTGATCTCCATAGAGACCACAAATCTCGCCACCGAGTAAACTGCATTATTATAGAGAAGCAGTGTTTACATGGGAATAGCTACAGGCAGCAGGGACAAATTAAGCAAGCTGAATTGTAAAAGATTTCAACATCATTGCTTCTGGGTAGGGAAGGTAAAGGACTTGGAAAAGCTTCCCATAAATTCTATTATCTCCGATGGCTTTTGAAGAATGAGTAGGCAAATCAGATGTGAAGAGCCCAGTGAGCAGAGGCCCAGGGCATGTGTGAAGACCCACACAAAATTTTGAACAGGATGGTTAAAAGGATTGACTGGAGCTTCCCTTTGGAAGGATGAATGCCCGTCAGTTTTATTCTCAGTCCAATTCATTTGAGAACTACTGTAAACTCCACCCAAACATCCAAGCTGGCAAGTGAGGCAGGCCCTTGGCCTCCTCACCCCAGAATAACCAATCTCTCTGTGCTTCAGGACGATATGTGGCCCAAGCTGTTTGAGTGAGTTAGTCCCGGGAATTCATGAACTGTACTGAGGGGCAAGTTCTCGGTTTTGCTGTTCTTGTTAAACAGTTAGAGGTAAGCCGAGGGCTGTACTGCATTATCCTAGTCACCATTTGGAGGGAGCATTACTGTATGTAGAGTCCAGCAGAACCAGGACAGGGACTCATATTTCTAATGGCAACATGTGAACACATTGAACTGACTTCATTTCAGCACTGGGCCACTCAAATAGTCAGGTAAATGAACCCCTCCAAATCACCTCCCCACCTTTTTAAAAACTAATTTACACAGGGGTAGGCAAAGTAGGTTAGTAGTTGTGAGTACAGAAAATACAGAGTTTATTCTTATATTAATTATTGTATTGTTTATTTGTATGACAACTATAAACTTACTTTACCCACCTTTGTCTCGGTTCCTTGCTACTCAAAAATCAAGAATCCTGAGAAACAGAATTCTGCTCAGACATTCTATTTTATTTGGCTTATATGACTTAGAATGCTTCCAAGGCCAAGTCCAAGGAAGGAGTCTGCTGTGACAGCAGTGACATGCGCCTTGGGCACCGAAAGATTTTTGTGACATAGGCCACACACGTGCAGGTCGAGGTCTAACTAAACCTGCACTGACCTGTAGGATGGCTTCTAGCCAGCAAGTTGTGAATACTGAAATTTAAATGAATTAAATTGTCAACAAAAACCTATCTCCTCAAGTACACCAGCCACATTTTGTGCTCAATTTTAAGTGACTACATCTGCCAAGAGAGCTCTGAATTGAACAGCATAGACACAGACCTTTTCCCTCACTACAGAAAATCTGTCTGAGCAGTATCGGTCCCTACTTATTTTCAAAGGGGCCCCCTATGTACGACTGTTGCAGGCTAATACCTTCTCTCTGAAAATTTACAGTGTTACCTATTTTAAAATAATATAATATAATTAAAACAGATAATCCAATGAATATACTAAATGCCTATAATGAAAACAGTAATATTTCAATGTCTTCTCTTATCTGCATTCTTCAGGTGGTTTGAATCTTTGCTTTCACTAAAGAATGTTTATAATCTGGAAATGTGAAATAGTAGTTCCTCAAGGAGCAAGGTGGGTCAGATGCTAAATTAAATTAACTTTCAATCAAACTTTTAGGCACCTCCCACATGTCCCTCCCTATCACGGCTGTGCATTCTGTAATGGCAAAAACCCTTTCACACTCCTATTGATTTATTTAATACCTACTAATAGGCCCAGTGCAGTGTGTGATTTGTCAGATAAGGAATGAAGATGTTACAGACACTCTCTTCCAAGACATTTTTACCATCCAACTGGGAAGAATAAGATAAAAACAACAGTATAAAATGTGATATCTAACAATTGGCATATGATTGTCAGATTTTTAAAGCAAAAATTAGAGTGATATGGGAATACAGATATGGAAAATGTCAGAATAAAGCTTTCATAGAAAAGGACTTTTGAATGTATCTCCTGCATGGATAGGTGGTAAAGAATAGAAGAATCAGTATAAATATTGAAACAAAAAAAAAGCTCTAAAGCAAACAGTTTTACAGAGGAGACTGGGAGATGGAAATAAAGATAAGTCTGCATAGGTAAATTAAAGCCACTTAATGAAAAATGTAGCATGCCAGTATAAACTGTTACTATGTGCTGAATTAAATACTAATAAGGCCTTTGCGCAAATGGTTAATGGTTTCTCCCCGACTTCTTTGCCATAAATAACACTTTCATTGCAGAATAGCTCATTGGTCCACTAAAAATGTAAAGAAAATGTAATCACAAATATTTCATCATTTATTTTGTCATCTTTTAATTTATTTATTAAATATGTCTATAGATACATAAGTCTATATATTTGCATGGAATGTATTTCCAGTGTTTCAAGTTATAATTGTGAATGTTACAAATTAGAGGCATTTTTCAATGATTCTCATAATTATAAAACAGATGGCTAAATGCTTTTAAAAGTCTTAATTATTATTTTTTGCCAATTTCTCATTCCAATCTTATGTAAAATGTCTTGCCTATTTCTAATTGAGCATTTTATGGGGAGTGAAAAATATGTCATTTGACTTTGCTACAGTTAATTAAAATAAATTTTAGATACAATTTTACAAAAGCACCATCTTTTATTTCTTACTTATACACTCTTCAAATCATTAACATTTTCTTATCTTACTTTTTATAAAACATAATATATTTGCTGTTAGACTTGTGTACAATCTTAGGGATTATTTGATCCAAATCTTTCAATTAATTGAGAAATCTAAGATGCCAAATCATTTGGAGCTATGTTCAAAGTCATACATTAATGACGAGGTTAAAACCACAAATCTACACTCTTTTGAGTCACTTCAATTTTTTTACAAGTATACCATGTGGCTACAACAATATTGCCTACTACTAATGCCACAACATTTTTCTTAGTAATGCACACTGGCTATATACACCGAGGTTGTTTTATGTCAGGCATTGTGCTGGGCACTTTCATGCAGTAACTTCATTATTTACAATAACCACACAAGGCAAATATTCTCCTTACTTGACACTTGAAAACACTGAGGCTCAGAGAAGTGCTGTAACCTGCCCGTGGTCACACAGCTCTGAGCTGGAGCACTGTGGTGGAATTCTCAGTCATATCTAACTCCAAAGTATGATATTATTTCCCATGCTTTGTCTTTCTAGCCTAGACTACCTTTTTCATACTAGATGCCCCCACAAGCAAATAGCTCGAGTTAGATTTTCAAAGTTTTTGCAAGGTTGATTAATTATCCCACAAGTCTCAATAAATACTTGCTCTTAGCACCAACCGGCTGTACAGATTGCGTGTACAATCTGTGAGACCAGTTTCTCATTTGTTGAACTGTGAAGCTTAAACTGCTTTGCTCTTCAATCCTAACCAAATCATACCTAACTTTTGAATAAAAAAACTCAGGAACAAGATTTTCTGTTATGCTTCTTATAATTTTTAAATGAAAAATCACATATAAATATGTGTTCTTTATCACAAGGAATCTTACTATTTAATTCTTGGGTAAATAATACAGTAATTTATCAGTTGTAACATGCACAATTAATTACCTGGTATACTATTTTAAAAAAAGCAAAATCATTGATAGTTAAATTATGAAATATCCATTAGACTTTTTCATATTTCAAATATGTTGTTTTTAAAAATGAGCATCTTAAAATCAATTAAATATGATAGTTTAAAATGGCTAACTTTAAAAAATAATTTTAATTTATTTATCTTTAGAAGGGAAGGGAAGGAGAGAAGGGGAGAGACATCAATGTGTGGTTGCTTCTGGTGCGTCCCCTGCTGGGAACTGGCCCCTGCTGGGAACTGGCCTGCAACCCAGGCCTGTGCCCTGACTGGGAATCAAACCACGATCTTTTGGTTTGCAGGCCCATGCTCAATCCACTGAGCTATACCAGCCAGGGCTAAACATGGCTAACTTTTAATAATTTAAATGGTTAAATCTATCAAAAAGCTTTCTTCTGAGAAAAAAATTTCTGCAAAAAATTAAATCCTTTTTAAAAAAGAAGCTGAATTTTCTAATTTTTGGAGGGCCATAGAAAGATTGGTTTGATTGTCTTAGCTCATTGAATCTCTAGTACTTGATATTATGAGAAAAGTAAGAAAACACAAAAATTCCTTATAATAACCAAGTCTTGCTTATGTAGAAGTTTATATGCTATTCCAACACAGTATTTCATCAAACTTATTTGCAAAGTAGCAAAAATCAATGGAGTGTTGATCCCCAATGGGGAGAAGAACAAGATTACACCCAGAAGAGGAAATAAAATAAAATGCCATAGCATGAATCATTAGGCAAAAGCTTTAGTTAGCAGAAAGTGTTACATTCCTTTCAGAATGTGATTTAAAATTATTTCAGTCTATTCTATTTCTGTCGCTGTTGTTTTTTTTAATTCTCACCCAAGGATGTGTTTATTTATTTGAGAGAGAGAGAGAGAGAGAGAGAGAGAGAGAGAGAGATTGATCCATCAGTTGCCTCCTCCATATGCCCTGACCAGGGATTGAACCTGTAACCTTTTTGTGCACAGGAAGACACTCTAATCAACTGAGCTACCAGCCAGGAATCTATTACAGTTGTTAGAACACATATTTGTTAGTCATGATCTAGCTGAGCAGAGCCAGTCATTAATGTTAACCTCTTAAAAGATATCTATTATAATTAATCAACTGTATTTATATTGCTAACATATGAATCTGACACCTCAAATAGTTAAAAAGTCAGGTAAGTCAACAGTAGACTTCAGGTATGAGCTCCAATATGTAAAATGCTTAAGAAGTCTTTTCTCCCAAATTCACCACAAGGAAAAAGCCAACAAATTAAAAAATCAAAGCAATTTTCTGAGATCTGTCAGAGAATTGAGGTCTCAGAGCAAATCACCACCCTCACTCTAGAGACACAGGAAAATACAAGTAATCACAGCTGAGATCAGCTTCCCAGGAGCAGAAGCCACTGGAGTCAGTGACTGGTAGGAACACGTCTGTGTTGATTTTGATGAATTGCTATAGGCTGAGTGTGGACTACCTTGAAAGTTAGGGACTCCAGGGGCCCAGTCTCAGAGAGAACGCTACACCTTCATAGGTTTTGTTTACAGAAACACGATCAGCTTCTCTCAGTGAAGATCAGTGAGAAGTCTGGTCTTGAATATATGAGGCTAGAAAGTCAGGGTAGAGGAGCATAAAAAAAGTAGCCACTTGGAAATATGCTCAGGAGAAAAGTCACAATTTTAAAATATACCCAGATCCTTCTGCATAACAAAAATTTGGCCTCCAAAAGAAAATATTTTACCAGAGTTTTGGACCTATATGGAAGGGCAATTAGTCAACCGTTGCCTCTCTTAGCCACCATGTTTCACTTAAAGGGAAGATTTTTAAAAAGCTAAGAAACAGTTCAGTAGTCACAGACCACTGGTTCAAGCCTGCTAAAATGCTGAGATTTAATCCTAACACCATAGAACACTGCCCCTCCCTGACATTTTACTGCCACATCATCAGGATTCCAGCACAGCAGCAGTGGATTACAACTGAGAGGGTGCAACACCCTGACTCTATTTCTGAATGTGTTCTTAGGGGAACCCCAAGAAACCAAGAAAATAAAAAACAAAGAAAACAAAACAATGAAACTCAAGAACATTAAAGACTCTGGAGCCTACAGCTACAGCATACAGGGTTAAACATAACCCTGTTCCAGCCATATCAACATAAAATCTCACACAAACATCTAACTATTCAATTTCTATTTTCTAATATATCATGTCCAACTTTTAACAAGCAATTGCAAAGCACACTAAAAAGCAAGAGAAAGCACAGTTTCAGGAGCAGCATACCAGAATCAGATCAGACTGAGTTACCACAAAGATTTTGAAAATATCAAATAAGAAAACAAAATAACTATAGGTTGCCCTGGCTGGCAGAGCTCAGTGGATTGAGTGCAGGCCTGCGAACCACATGATCGTGGTTTGATTCCCAGTCAGGGCACATGCCTGGGTTGCAGGCCAGTTCCGGCAGGGAACTCATGAGAGGCAACCACACATTGATATTTCTCTCCTTCTCTCCTTCCCTTCCTCTCTAAAGATAAATAAATAAAATCTTTTTAAAAAAATTTTTTTATTGATTATGCTGTTACAGTTGTTCTATTCCCCACCTCCAAATAAATAAAATCTTTAAAAAAAGAAAACAAAATAAGTATAAGTCATATGTTAAAGGCTTTAATGGAAAAAGTTGACAGGATGCAATGACATATGGGGAAACATTAGTAGAGAGATAGAAATTCTAAGCAGGACTGAAAAGAAAGATGCTTGGAATCAAAAGCACAGAAATAAAGAATGCTTTTGATAGGCTTATCAATAGACTAGACATAGCTGAAGAAAGAAGCAATGACCTTGAAGACTAGTCAACAGAGACTTCCCAAGCTGAAAGGCAAAGAAAAAAATAATAGAATGCCCCAGAATTCTTGCATAATTACAAAGATGTAACATATGCATGATGAGAATCCCAGAAAAACAAGAAGATAAAGGAGCAAGTGAATATCTGAAATATGACCAGAATCCACAGATATAAGAATCTAAGGGAACACAAAAAAGTATAAACACCAAAATCAAACCACCTAGGCATAGTCGACTACAGAAAACCGAAGATAAAGAGAAGATCCTCAAAGCAACTGCAGGAGAATCGAAAGCAACTTGCCTATAGAGTAACAGGGATGATAATACCACCAAATTTCTTGTCAGAAATGATACAAGCAAGAAGAGAATACAGTGAAGTGTTGCAAGTGTTACAAGAAAAAAACCCAACAACCTAGAATTCTGTATTCAGTAAAATTATCCTTTCAACAAGGAGAAATAACAATTTTTGCAGATAAATAGAAACTAAGGAAATTTGTTGCCAGTAGACTTGCCTTGCAAAAAATATTAAAATAAGTTATTTGGTAAGAAAGAAAAGGATCTAGGTTAAAACTGAGATCTATATAAAGGGAGAAATAAGTGAATGTAAAATAAAATATTTTATTTTTCTTATTTTCAATTGATCTAATAGATGACTTAAAATAATAATATTAGCAATGTACTGGGTAGTTTTAGTTTGTGGAACACTGAAATCAGCAATAGCAACATTATAAATGATGAGAGGAACTGGGAACACTCTGTTATAAGGTGCCCATACCGTATAAAGCAGGATAACATTATCTGAAAGTGGATTAACTGTAAATGTATACTTTGAACTCTAGAGAGACCACAAAAATTTTTTTTTTAAGAAATGCAATTGATACACTAAGACGGTAGAGCACATGGAATCATATAAAATGCTCCATCAAAACCAAACAAGTCAAAAAAAGAGGGGAAGATAGAAAAGAAACAAACAGAGAAAGTATGATGATTAGAAAACAGTTACAAACTTGTTCTAACTGTATCAGTAGCCACTTTAAATGGGAATGGGGGGTCTTATTAGGGGGTAGGAGGGGGGAGGGGGGGGGGGGGGGGGGCGGGCCGCTAAGGATGGGGCGGGGGGGGTGTCCGGGGGGTTTTCCCTCCTTCCTATTTTTTAGCCTTTCCGCTGGCTTTACCGCCCCCACAGGAATGGTCTAAATATACTAATTAGAGAGACTGTCAGAGTGGGTTAAAACAAACAAAACAAAACACAAAAGACCCAGCTATATGTTGCCTGTAAGAAAACAATTTTAAATATAAAGAAGACACAGGTTAAAGGGATCAAGACATTCCATGGTAACACTAGGAAATTTCAAATTAAAACCACAGTGAGAAACATTACATGACTATCAGAATAGATACAATCCAAACAATTGAAACAGAAAATCCCAAGAGCTGGTGAGTATGTGAAGCAACAGGCACTGGGACCCATTGCTGGTGAGTGTGCGAAATGGTACGGCCACTTGGGAAGACAGTTTAGCCGTTTCTCTCCTAAGTTTCAGCTATAACATTTCCAAGTATTTACCCGAGTTAAAAACCTGTATCCATACAAAAACCTGCAGAGAAATGTTTATAACAGCTTTACAATTGCTAAAACTTGGAAAGAACCAAGATGTCTTCTAATAGGTAAATTTATAAACTGTGGTTCATCTTCATAATGCAACATTATTCAGCGTTAAAAAGAAATGAGCTTTCAAACCATGAAAAAGACATGGAGGAATCTTAGGTGCACACTGCCAAGTGCAAAAGCCAGTCTGAAAAGGCTACATACTGTATGATTCCAACTACAGGGCATTTTGCAGAAGACAGCACTGCCGAGACAGGCTGATCAGGAGTGGTCACCAGAGGTCACCAGAGGCTGGTCAGGGGGACGGATGAATAGATGGAGAACAGAGTTTATAAGGCAGTGACACTGTTATATTGTCATAATGGATAAAAGACACAACAGTGGGTGCTTGTCAAAATGTACAGAACTTTACAGCATGAGAAGTAAAACTTAATGTAAATTGTGTACTACACTAATAAAATGCATCGATAGTGGTCCATTAACAGTACACCAAGTGTACTCCACTAATTCAAGATGTTATTAAGAACAAAGGCTCTGAGGGAGAGGGAAGAGTAATACAGAAACCCTCTGCTCTACTATCTACTCATTACCTTTTGTAAATCTTACTTACTTAAAAGTGAAGTTAATGGCAGAAAGGAAGATTCTATCTGGCCCAAGGGAGCAGGGCAGAGCTCCTTCTACGGGAATCTGCTGCTGTGTTTGGACACCGTCCTGGGCTCCCAAGTGCCAGGCTCCGTGCCCTGCTGGACCTGAGCATCGCAAGTTGCATGTAGTTTAAAATAAGAATATTTTTCACTTTTTCCTAAATTCACTTGTTTTATCAATAAAGGTTACAATGTAAGACCTTAAAAAGATTTTCCACAACAATAAGAGATTTAGTTTTAACCTGATGAAAATAAAGGAAACTCAATTCCTTGTCAACCAGAAGGGGCAAGTTAAGATTCGACATTCTTCAAATTGCAGGCGCGATCCTGAATGCATTCTATGCATTACTTTACTGAATCCTCCGAGTAACTGCATGGCCCAAGTACAATATTTACCCACATGTTACAGACGAGGATTGTGTCCTAAAGAGGTCAAGCATACGTCCTAAGATTGGGATCCAGCTTTCAAACGGGGAGATGGATTCAAAGCCTGGGTTCCTGTGTCATATGGCTTCTCATTCTCAGAAAACTGGTGTAAATTTATCACGAGGAGCATATTTTAATAACTTTAAGCAAGAATCACCACCATGGTGGAAGTGAGAGTACTAAAATATATAAATGTTTCAGTTTTTGTCAATCTGGAATAAGATTATGAGTGAATGTCTCTCTAAGCAGAAGTGCTACCATAGTGCTATCTGTACAGAAATGTGTGTGCATGTGTAACGAGAAAGTGAACTAGTGAGAGCCCTGGCCGAGTGGTACACGTGGTGAGAGCATCATTCCTAGATGCCAAGGTTGCTGGTCCGATTCCGGGTCAAAGGACACACAAGAAGCAACCAATGAACGCATAAATAAGTGGACCAACAAAACCGATGTCTCTCTCTCTCTCTCTCAAAATTCAATAAATAAAAAAATTAAGTAAAAACTAGAGAGAGAAGACAGAAATATTTTAAAACATAAAAAACGCCTCCTTGTACTCATTCTGGATTATAATAATTTGAACAGGTTACCAAAGTACCACAACATAAATCTTAACTACTGCACTAAGGGATATATATTTCATCTCTGCCTTCTTTCCAATTTACTCAGTGTGGAAAATGACATTGGCCTTCCAAAGCCTTAACTTACAGTTGGAACCCTTCCATCTCTGAGTCTTTTTTTAGTGGTGCTGGCCATTAAAATGAATATTTCAGTGGGGCTGGAACAGCCCTATTAGCCTAAGCCAAGCTTTATATGACTTGTGCACTTTAAGAGGTTAATCTTGCCAGCCAGCTTCACTTTGTTCAGGAGTATTAAATGGAAACACTGTAACATTCAAAGAAAAGCAAAGTTCACTGGGTAAGACCCCAATAATATAATGGAGCATAAAACCTCTAGAACTTTTTACCATAGTATTTTATGAAACATATGCACATATTCACTGGAACAGAACCCAATTCAAATGGTTTTGAAGGTCAGTTCGAAGTCACCACACATGTCCTATCATTGGGAGAAATACGTACTCTTTCAAAAGTGCCTGGAACCAGAAGCTTTCTTTCCCTGTTTTATGGTTTATTATCTGTCCAGCAGTATACTATATTGGGGGGAAAGGTCACCTGCTACAGCATGATATCACTTGTAGCCAAACCGTAAAGTTCAGTAAAATCTTCCAAATTTCAGTATAAACAAACCCTTGGGTTGTAGAATGAAAGGAATCACAGAGTATACTTCTAAAAGGAAGTGCTCCTTGAAGTCAAGGGAATAAATGCAAATAAGTTTAAACAACGATCTTATTCTCAACTTTATAACTAATTAGGAAAGTCTTTGATGTTCATGGTTATGAAAGGAGCAAAAGACCCAATTCCTACATTTAAGAGAAGAATGATTTAGAAATGGGCCCGATTACAGCCAACTATTCCTATTATTCTGATGATTCCAAAAAGCTCGAATGCAACTACAATTCTCCTAAGGGGAAGGAAATGAAGGTCCGGTTTGCATGACAAAGGTCAGATTTCTGCAGGCGAATGAGACTTCCACTGCTGACTGTTTTCTAGGTTGTCACTGTTTGGCTGGGTCCAGAGAGGTCACCAGAGGTTCCAAATTGCACGCACTGCTTCAGGGACACCCCTGGGGACACTTTTTAAGGTCATTAAGATGTTCTTACTCTGCTTCCAGCTTTACTTCCTTATATCTTGCTAATCCACACTGGCAATTCAGTACTGATGCAGGTTTAAAAGAAACTAAGTATTTAGTATTATATCAGATCAAAAGATACCAGCCACTCACTTAACAACTTCCTCTAAGATTCAGTTCAATGAAATCCAAGTAGACCACAGAGGATAATAATCTGGCCCATCAGAAAAGCTCGACTCTGTGGTAGCTGTCCTGGTGTTCCCGCTGTCTGATCAAGGCCGCTACTCTAAATTTCTTCTAAAGTGATGTGGCTTCCTGTAAAAACCATCTTTCCCAGTTTCCCCAGTCACCACCTGTGTTTAAGTATGGTAATTTGTTATTGATTACTTTCTTTTGTAATAACTCTTCAGTAACTAAAATACAACAAATGCTTAATTAAAGTTATTATTTAACTGTATTCTGATGCTCTTCTATTTAGTACAAATATATGTCTAAACTTTCTCACAGGGGACTGGAAATACACCAAATGGATTATATTTATGAAAGTTGTAAGAGTTCTGCCTATTTATAATTAATGAAGGGTATCTCTAAAGTATTTTAGACAATGTGTGGGAAACATCTGTATTTAATTATGTCATATTTTTCTTAGGCAATGGGAATTGAATTAAGAAATATTTTGAAGCCCCTACAGAGATACAAAAGTATCAGTGGTTGTTCAAGAACTTTATTGGTACAAGGCTAGAAAATGTTTGGTTTTACAGATCAACTGCCTGACATTTCATAATCATCAGGAAGAAACTTAAAATACTGGGCAAACACAAAAAATAGAAAAGACCAGGGCTGTATCTTTTCACCATTATTATACACTACATAGACAGAAAATGTCTTTCATATTAATACAGATTTGCATAACATTCTATAACATAGATCCCGAGCAGGATTTCTCTTTGAATTTTGTTGAGGATGAGAATTTCTAAAAGAATAAATTAACTGCTCGCTTATTCTTCACAAAGGAAAAATCCTAAACTGTTCTCATGGAAATAGTGGGGCACAAAGTATGGGGTTTTAGTACTTGTCCTACAGTATTAAAAAAAAAAACCACATTTTCTTTCTGGAAGCTTACTGGTTCCAAAGGCCACTTCTTCTGCAGTCAGTTTTCAATCTCCCAGTGGTAAGAATACATTCAAAGGCTGCGCACAGCAGGGCAGAAGTCTTTCTCTGTGAATGTAACTGTATCACTCATCAGTAACCTCCTGCCATAAGGGGGCTTGTGTTTTCTTTCCTTTTAGTGACTCCATGGGCTCTTGGATGGCAGTCACTGCCCCGAGACCTGGGGCCATATTCACATAATCTCTGTCAATCGTTCCTCCACAGGCATTGGTGCAAGTAAATGTCAAGGCTGCAGATCAAAGACCACACGTCCTAAAACTCATGTCCTTTATGGATCAATTTTCATAAACTCTACTCTGTGTTTGAGAAATACAGGGAGGCTCACTCTGTGCTTTCTTCCTTTTATCCCAGAGATGTTTATTTATACAAAAGGCAACCTGATTTGTAGATAATAGTGTGAAATTCTGATGCAATACATAAAACTCATTCTTCCCTTTGCATATCCTTCTTGAAGTATTTTACGATGCCTATTGTTTTCATAGTAGAAATGCAAAAAATCTTTGGGTTATTAAAAAAAGACATGGATTGCTTTGCAATACTGACCACCCTTCCCCAGTTTATGGTACAATAGACAGTAAATAATAAATTCTTGCTCGGGATTGATTTTTATTTTTAAATCTTCATTATACTACAAGTAAATTATTCTTCATTATGCTACAGGTAAATTATGTGATAGAAAATAACTTCAGCATGTGTTTTCACAATGCATTTCCATTGTAATTATTCAGCATTGCTTTGGAAAATAAGTACAATTATTTAAAATCATTTTCTCTTGGTAGAGTCCTTATATAAATTACATCGATCTATACTTCTCCAAGTGGACCTGAGTAAAATACAGTGAAGCAAATTATCTTCTCTGAATACCTTTTCAAATCAATTGCGGATATATCTTTTCTTTTTGATTTGCCACTTTTTCTAAAGAACCATACTTGGAAGAAATCATAAGATGTAAACAAAATGTCGACAAGTGCTATTTATGCTTATATCTTGCTAAAGTTTTAAAATATATTTATTATAGAGGTAAGAGTATATAACATGTTAAATTTGTACATATCAGAGGACTAAAACTAAAGATGTAAAAATAAATAGGCCTTAGAGCCACAGGGCTGCTGACTAAATTCCAACTAGAAGCTTCACTGTCCCAGTTCTCCTAAGTGAATTTTAATATAATTACATGAGATTATTAGGCAGAAAACTTCACTCTGGGTTCTGAGATCTGTGAGACATTAGGCAAGTCACTTACTCAGAAGGTAGCTTTGGCCTTACCTGTTTTTACCACTTAAACAATTAAAATGTAAGGTTTTTGGAATGTGTGAGGAACGAAAAACTCATTATTCTCATGTCTGGGGCAAATGATCGAGGCTCATCAGAAAATCAGACAAACGGGGAAATTATAGAGGTCCTAATTCATGGAAAAGATCAAAATTTTCTGAGAACTCAAATTTTTATTTTCTTTAATTCTACAGCTTACTGCTAGTAAGATAATCTGACTAAAATCCAAATATGATAAACTTTTAAATGAGCAAAGGCACTTCAATTACATACTGAATCCACTGATGAAAAACTAGGTGTGCATGTGTGTGTACCTGTGTGCACACGCCCACAACCACACACCTACTTGGTAATGCAGAGGGCGTAACAGCTCGTAGTCCGATCCTCTGACTTCTTCTAGAGGCCAAACCAAGCACAGGGATGTTACGGCAGAGCAAACCAACTTACCAGTTTTCCGAAGGGGGAAGTCGTCCTTTGCGTCTTGTGCTCCTGGTAATGTGTATTTGTAGGATGGAGATGTTCCACTCAGGGGTGGAGAGCTTTGATCCAATGATGTATGGTGGGCAGCCCTGCAAGAGAAAAGGAGGGTTCACCATTTGCACTGGAGTTTTTACTGCATGTTGGTCAGCAATAATCAGTTGCACATGCTGTACGCGTGTCTCAGCTGTGTTTATGTTCTTTCTTTTTTGTGTGTACAAACCACAGCCTCATGTAACCAAGTTCACGATCGCAATATGTTATGCAATGATGTAGGATTCCCAGGAATGCTCACCGTGTGTTGGGTCACAGTCACATAGAAAAGTTTGTTTAATTGAAAGGGGCAATTTACCAAGAGCCTGAGTCACGATAATCTGAGATTATTTTGTATATTTTCTTAAGAGCCATACTAGTGGAAAAGTCATCATCTGAATCCTTTTCAGTTGACAATGCAGATCAACCAAGGTAAAAGTAAACATATAGAAGTATTTCCTTTTTAAAAATTTGCTAGCTAGTGCATGAAAGTACACATGAAGGTTTTCTGCTGAAAAGGCAGCTCTGTGCCAATGGCCTCGGGTCCCCTGACATGTAGGGCACCCAGATAAGGACCAGGGATCATAGCCTTCTTCGCTACGAAACTGATTTTTCAGAATGTTTCCTCTTTTCTGCATAAATACAGTGAAGGAGATGCAATTATGCTAGTGAGGAATGATGTACAGGACTGAACACAGACTAGCCAGGGGATAGAAACATCTAGAATTATTAAGTATGAAGAAAACCATGGGCAAGGCATAGTATCACCAACATGACTGTTCTACCAGTATTCATTTGATTCACTTTCTCAAGAGTTAACTGGTTTAAAGATATTTCATCTAGCTCTACTAGCAAAAAAAGTAGTAAATTCAGAATCTATAATTAATGATTTAAGGTTGTCTGGAGTTGGAGCCTGGAGTTGGAGCCTCCAACTGGATTTGGAGTTGTCTGAAGTTCAACCGAAGTACCAAAAAAAAATTGCTGACTATCATTTGAGAGTCATGATTAATAAACCTAAAGGAATAGCTGAAGAATTTTCAGCAGACAACTTGTTTACATATAGTTGTCTCCCATTTTAAAAAATCTCTTCTTAAAACAGGCTTAGGAAGAATAGGAATTAGTTATAAATTATGTTTGCAATTTTAGGTAATAAAACTGTATTTCTTTTTAAAGACTGTGATGGTGATTGAATATATGAAGTTTTTCTTTAGGAATTGGTTTCTCAAGTGAACTGATCTGCATAATAGAAATTATAAAAACCATTGTAAAATATTTATATAACATTTTGGAAACCTTCTCAGTTACGTTTTTTGGATGTAGAGAAGGTGAGATACTTACAAAATAGAATTCTAAGTACAATAATATTTTAAATAGAACTCCCAGGATGCTTACAATTTCATTATTGCAACAGAGTAATTGAATATTTACTTTTTTATTCTTATCATGTGAGGGGTTAAATATATGTAAGTATAAAATCCTATGCTCATTCAGCAAACACATTTATAAAATGAGGAAAATGTAATTATTATCTATTAGTTTACTATCCAAATATGCTCTGCCTATAAATTTTATCCTAATTTTTAAAACCACTTCTTGCTTTATATTTGCAGAAAGAAGGATTGTGGACAGTATCGCATCTCTTTATAGGACTTGGGGAAGCACGGTTCCATAGAAACTGTGATACCACAACATGTGTGCCGTGTGCTTGTGTGTCCAAAGCCAACCTATCCCCACTTTACAGGGTGGGAAGACATCAGGTGATGTGAGCAGGGAGAAACCATTCATGGAAGACTGAGGTTTACACAGTTACTGCCCTTCACGTTCTTTCCCTTCCCTCCCTTGTACTCCTTCCTTTTTTGTTTTTAAATAAAAAAAATCTTCTCAACTTTCAAAAATAGCTCCAATCTCCATTTTCTATCAAGCCAAGTAAAATGAAATCTCAACCTGTCAAACATTCGGAAATTATTGTGAAGATATCAGATGCACCATCGAGAATAGAAAAATGCGAAGTATGAGTTCATTTCTACGCCCCGATCCCACTGTTGTCAGTTACTTATTGAGCGAAGAACACATATCTTTTCTGGCCCTCGAGATGATACCTGCTAACATTTATTAAGCCCTGCCCTCTGTTACACACTTTACCACATTATTTCATAGGACTTTCCCAGCAAGCCAAGAGGGCTGGGACTATTATTGTCCTTTTTTACAGAGAAGGAATGGGATGTTAGAGAATTCAAAATCTTAGCCCATAGCCACATTGCTGAGAACTGGCAGGCCCCACATTTGTACCAGGAGGGAAGAATACAACCTGTATTCTTTACCCCATTAATAAAAACAGCCAAACACTGCACATACGTGTACCAGAGCTTGGGATGGCGGCTCACGGAATGATTTTTTCCATTAGTTGGAGTGTCTTTTGTTGCTGATTTACTCAAAAGGAATTCTTGAAGCTTCTGCTTTACTTCTGTACTTGCCACTGCCCCTGAAACACACACACACGGAAACAGATGCGATTTAGAGTTTCGTCCTTTCATGCTTCTAAAGTATTTAGCAAAAATTAAGATGTACCGCCACTGGTCACAGCATATGAAGTTTCCCTATTAAAAGAAGAAACCTGAGTCTAAACAGGCTTTAGAAAATGGCATAGTAAGGTTTTGGAACTACTGATGAAACTGCCAATTTTCAAAAGACCTTCCATGATTTCCTTAATTGCTTTTGCAGAAAGGGGGTCCCAGAATTAAGACTAATTTTTCCTAAGCTTTAATAAGGCACTGCTAAGAAACAAAACATTGCCTTTTAAAAATCAAGAATTATGTATGTGAAACCATATAAGTGATTAAACATACAGAATGGTCATTTTTGAATCACTATTATGAAAAACTAACTTTTTAAAAAACTCTTTTGAGCATTCAACAAGTAAATACTGCTGACAATTTCAGTTCAAGTCACCCAATTTTAAACCTTGCTACACAACCTAATTTTGAACTGACCTCATACAGGGGAATTATTTGGATCTGTCTCCCTCTTGTGGATAGTTGTTTTTTTGTTTATTTTGGTTTTGTTTTTTGTTTTTATACAACTACTCTGCCTTAAATCTTCCCAAGGTCTTGGAACTCAAAAACCAAAGAGGCAAGGCCTGAGTTACAGAACAGTCGTTACTTGAGTGGGAGAAAGGCATAGTGAGAAATATGGAAGTACGTTCACTATTAAACAATCAGGCATAGGCAAGACTGCTGTACTGTGACATTAGTTTTGAAATTCAAAAAAACAGAAATTAGTATCTTTGCCAACCAATGTTGTGTTTACTTCCTGAGATGCTTTGCAGACTGAATGCAGAGAGCTGACAGATGAGGTCAAAGCTCTACATTTGGGTCCATAACGTATTATTCTTTTAGTTAAATGCAGACAGTTTGACAAGTTTAACTCCGCTCTTTCTCAGGCTTCTTGTTTTGTGTGGCGATCAGGTAAAGGTGAGGGAAGAGAGTCCATCTTTGCCCCCGGTGCCTCTTACTTTCTCGTCCTCTGTCTTTGCCTCTGAGAGCAGGCAGCTGCTGTTCTCGGCGATGCCTCTCTACTTCCTGTTCTTGCCTCTGCTGCTCCAGTTTCTGCTCCTTTTCTAGGAGTTCTTGCTGCTGTTTTATGGCTAGAAGTTCCTGTTGCAACTTGCGAGAAGAGAAAGACATGAGAGTGTGCAATTTCTTTAAGCTTCATTGTCATCACTGACCAAAATCGAAATGCGACAAGATTTTGGAACTTCTTTGAATGTAGTTCACATTTTTACCCACTTTTTGATAAATTATTAAAATCTAAAGACAAGCACCTAATGTCATAAATGGTCTTAGTGGCATCAATAAGGCAGTTTTTAAGGAGCTTTATTCCCTGTTCTGCCCTGTCAAACACCGTTACCAAATTCACTCAGATCTTTAGTTCCCTGAGGAATTGTCTTTGTAATATAAAATATACAAAACAGGCAAACAGCGGAACTGTCCAGAGGTCTATTTTACCACTCTTCTCACATTGTAAATTAACCATTAAAATCTTCATTTTCTATCCTGAGAAATGGTGCGAAAATAAACTGATTTGAATGAGGAGAAATGAGTTAATTGCAGGGAAGTCTACCTGAAATAGAATAAATGTTAAGAATTTCCAAACTTGGCAGAGAAGGTTTTCAATAGATTAATACAGTCTATTATTCCAAATAGGCTCTTATCTCAAACCAGCAGACTAGTTTGCTCACCCAGCACAAAAAAAACCCCCTCAGATTAGAGAGGCTAGTGAAGAAGAAATCACTTCTGCCCTGGCTGGTGTAGCTCAGTGGATTGAGCGTGGGCCTGCGAACCAAAGGATCGAGGTTCAATTCCCAGTCAGGGCACTTGCCTGGGTTGCAGGCCAGTTTCCAGCAGGGGACTCACAAGAGGCAACCATATACTGATATTTCTCTCCCTCTCTTCTTCCCTTCCTCTCTAAAGATAAATAAATAAAATCTTTAAAAAAAAAAGAAGAAATCACTTCCACTAAACTGCACTTTGGTGCACTGTGGTCTGGTTGTCTGTATCCCTTGAATTTACTTCCAAACAATAAGTGACAATAATACGAAGCATTCTTAATACCTGTTGTGAGATGTCAGTTTTCTCTCGGACTGAGAAATGGACATCTATGAATCACAGTCAATGTGTTCTACTGAAACGCTGACATTACTATATCTGAGACCTAGACCAGTTACTACACTACTCAGAGCCTTGGTTCCTCACGTGCAAGACAGAGAAATAATTGCACTCGCACCTCATGTCCATTAAGTACATGAAACTGAGTTTGTAAATTTCCCCCCCTACTCACTTTAATTATTATTACTATTTTCAACTCTCAATACCACTGATGTCAGTGTAATGTGCTTTTTATATTAGATAGGTATCTAAAGATATAAAACTTATGCTCAAAAGTAATAGAGTAAAAAGAAAAGGCCATGTAGAATGGCGAGTTGATCTGGAGCAACTCCATCTGTTAATCCTGGTAGCCTCACTGTGAGGGTTAGGGTAGGAAGCATTTCTGGGTACTTGTTATATTAAAATCCTTGGCATTCTGGCTTTGATACACTGGTCCTTACTGGGTATTTTTAGATATTCTACTGTGACAGAAAAATTCATAACTTTGCTTAAATTCTGCCTTGGATGTTACTTCTGCACAGATATTGAGATTGGTTGAATTAATATAGTATTTCACCCAAAGCCCCGATAGAATTAAAATTTAATCTGTCTTTGGAATCTAGAAACACTCAAAACGCAAGTTCCACAGCCAGCATTCATTAATGGAGACTGCAGGAAGGCGGCTGAAGAAAACAGAAAGAGAGCTTCAGCACTCGTTTCAGTTGAGGAGACAGGATGGGGAACAGCTTCGGAGACAGACAAGGCAGGGGCACAAACACTGGAACCACCACTCTCTGGCTGTGTGGCCCTGGGCAACTCAGAATATTTCTTTCTGCCTCAGCTTACCAGGTGAAAAAATGGGATAACCGCATTGAACTCAACAGATGTTCATTGCAGAAGCCAGATGCATAACAGTAATATGAATGCTAATAACATTACTAGTAAAAGGAAAAGGTAGAGCCCTGGCCGGGTGGCACAGTTAGGTGAAGCTTCGTCCCACACACCAGCAGGCTGCGGGTTGGCACCCCAGTCAGGGCACAGACCTGGGCTGCGTGCCTGACGCCTGGGTGAGGCACACACAGGAGGTAACGGATTGAGGTTCCTCTCACATCCATGTGCCTCTCTCTCCCTGCCTCTCTCTCTCTCCCTGCCTCTTGCTCTAAAGTCAATAAACATATTCTCAGGCAAGGATTTTTTTTAAATAAAAATGTGTTACAGTTTACATTAGGTGTTGAAGAGTGTTATCTTGGAAAATAAGATAAAATAAGCATTTTAGTTTAAGGGTTTAATGAAATACCTTATAAAACAAGGGGCACAGGGAAGAAGACATCAATTCACCTTCTTAGACACGGTAACATTAATGTTGCACAATCACACAATATTGATACAAATTAATTATCTATGTGAACCCTGCATAAATGTGTTATTTGATATTCAAGGAATTGATCAAGCATCTAAATAAAATATAATGTGTGATAACATCAGGTAATTTATCATATTAATAAATTAGCATACTTAAGTCATTATGAAGGAGTTGAACATAACATGAATTTTTAATGAAAGTATTTGCTGCTTTATGGTACTTTCATAATAAACTCATATTAGATATTTATATAATCTGACCAAAATAGTTTTATTTTAAATGTCTTTGTCAAGAAGTTGAAAGGCATTTTAGAAACAAAGCTAAAGTAATAATTACCTCTGAATATAAAAGAGAAGAAATAGATACATAGACATCTAAAATGACCTGACAAGAAAAGAGACCATCATAAAAAATTCCAGGACATGGACATATTTTTCTCCCTAAAATAGTTTTAAAAACTTGAGTCTGAAATTGTCCACTACTCCCTACCTTCTTTTAATAAAGTATCATCTACAGTCTATTAGACTCATAAAAATATGTTTCAAATATATACAATATGACATCTTTACTATAAGAAATATTAGAGCTAACATCCTTTCAGATAATTAACATAAGCAGATTGTTTAAAAATATAAAATGGGTCGCCCGAAGGTCATGGTTCTCCTTGATGGAAAGTCAATAAGGCAAATGAACAGCACCATGCAGACGAGAATCTAAAAACAGGGTGTGAGGTTCCTACCCCTCACTATTGATGCCATAAACTGCAGGGTAAAAGAGTGGTGGAGACCCCCAAGAAGCCAGGCAGGTTTTTACTCAGCTTTCCCAGCACTTACCCAAGGTTTTCACCTATGCAAGCACAATTCCCTTCCAGCCAGACTCCCCTGTGTTAACCACAACAAACCTTCCCTCCTCCTTACCTCCCACCCTCCAGGGCTCCGTCTCAGGCCCATGGCACAGTGCAGGCTCCCTGAGTGAAAAGGTCAGAGGCAAGGAAACGTTTGCTACCTTGATGTGCTCCTGAAGCTGAGCCTGGTGCTGCCGTGTCAAGTTCTCATGCTGTTTCTGGAACTCTGCAATCAGGAGCTGCTTCTGGATCTGTTGCTGTTGCTGGATGAGGAGTAACTCCTGCTGCAGCTGCTTCTCACGGACAACAGGGTCCACCACGGGCATCATCATCCTGAGGTCCGTCCTTAGGTCTAAAGGAGAGATGGGCTCCAGGCCCACAGGAGCCTCAGACTTTACATCCACTGGAGAAATGGGAAAAAAAGAAAGGGATGATAAAGATTAGGAACTTAGCCCATTGACTGGACACAGACCCAAAAGAAGACACCGTATATACCCTGTACAACAAATTTTACAACAACCAGTCTAGTCTTTTTTTTACAATGATGATCAAAGGTTGTGTGCATATACAGATGATAAAATATGCCATATGCTAATTTTCTCCCAGTCATTTGTACTCTGCCAAGAATCTTCCATATTTCCCTCTTTCAAAGAAATGACTCCAACTACTTACTGCTATCAAAGTTGTTCATAAAAGTTATTCTACTGAACCACTTACGAAAGTCAAGTCAACTTAGGACCAAAAAGGCAACTCTACTGAGCAAAAGATGTCATGTTTTAATAGAGAAATTCTAACACAACGCGATTTGTGAACTTGTAAACATTTTTGCTTGTAACTAGAGTCTGAAGACACAGTCTAAGATATATTCCTTAAAAAGCTGAAGCTTTGTACATACTGCATTTGTATGGCTATTGAACCCAGCAAAGAACAAATACAAATCTGCATGCTAAAACGGCCAAATGGTGAGTTGACTGATCGACCATGGCAAAGACGGCCAGGGCCAATCATGAATGAAAGCAGCCAACTCTTGGTGTGCTGGCTTTTAAATGGCGATGATCTGCGTGGCAATCACTTTACTCCTAAACTAAACAAGCCAGAGAAACCATGAGGAAGTTTAAAACAAATATTCAATCAAGCTGCTGGATAAAGAAAGATCTGATAATCTGAGAATAATTATAGACATTTAAATTTATAAAAATTAAATTAGATAGAGTGTATAACACTCTTCGCACAACTTCTGTTAGAGGATGCCCAGGAGTGCTTATCCACACAAAAGGGCACCGATGGGGTAGGCGTGCAGACCAGTTGCTCACGGCTGGTGTCCACTTTGATGAGTCAGGCTCTGTGCCACACTGGTCATTCAATACTGCGAATATCACCTGGCCCACGGGCATCAAGAAAATTACGTAGTTAAAAACAAAGAAAATTATGCAGTTGAATGAAACAGGGTTAGGTAAAGATAATAGGGATTTTGGAGGAAAAAGACTGTGGCAAACTGGATTAATGGCTTCTCTACAGTGGTCAACCACTATTATTGGGATCCAGACAATTGCTGGTGAAAAAAAACAACAAAGAAAGATATACAGATCCATAGTAGAGTAGAGAGATGCCACCTAAGTTTCAGTGAAAAGTAACTTATAAGATCTAAACACCATGAGAACAACAACAAAAAGCTTCTGTAAGTAAACATTGATGTGCAGGATGCCAATTTCAACCTCTGCTCTAAAATCTAAATCCCTCCTCCCATCCTTCTGTCCTTTCAAATGTGTTAGCTGAGTATGTTATTTAAATTGTCTAGGACTCAGTTTCCTCCTATGTAAAATGGAGATAATCACAGTGAACAGTGACGACAGAGTTGATAAAAGGATCATTCACTAAAAGACTGACAACATTAGCACACCCCTCAATAAAGGCTTTTGGTTTTTTTACTTCCATTAAAATGGAAATTTCCTGTATATGAAAATAAATCATCAATACTGTGTGGCTAACAAAACAGAAATATTAGGAGACAGTATGAAAATAAAATTGTACGTGATTTTTGTTACACATCAGAAAGTAAAAACACTAACAGAAAATGGAGAAATAAATGCAGAAACATAGCTAAACAACTCAAAAAACTCTCCTTCTCTAGTAGAAAAATGCACATTTTAAGTCAAAATAAGTCATCATTTTCTAATTATTAAATATCCTATGTATGATTCATGTATATGCATATGTGTGTATACTGCCCCATTGTAAAGGGTAGGCACATGAGCAAGTACATGACTGCATATTGCAGAAGGGTGGGCACGTGACCAAGTACACAACTGTATATCACAAAAGTCAACTGGGTTCTAAGTTCTGAAAAACAATTTGGTGATTTGTATGAAGAGGCATTAAATATTTCTGCCATTTGATTCAGGTTTGCTGACTGTAGGACTATATCCTAAGGAGATAACAGTAACAGAGAAGAAAGAGTTTGATGCTATATGTTTACCAAAGTGTTATTAGTTTAATTGAAATCATCAACTACAAGGAAAATATGTCATGTCCATTT
Source organism: Artibeus jamaicensis (assembly GCF_021234435.1). Lineage (NCBI taxonomy): Eukaryota > Metazoa > Chordata > Mammalia > Chiroptera > Phyllostomidae > Artibeus > Artibeus jamaicensis. The sequence goes on along the minus strand of NW_026522014.1, from coordinate 14,659,641 downwards.
GGTGTAAAAACATTCAATCACTAAAAATAGTGTATGTGGGAACATGAAAAATGTTGTTACAACACTCAATTTAAAAGAGTAATAAAAGTAATGTGTATCCTATGATACCTTTTTAAACTAAATAAATAATTTAAATTAGTCAATATACATTTATTGAGAATGTTAAATTCCCAGGCATGATTCTAGATGTTGGGATTTAGTATTAAAACAAAAAGGAAACAAATTCCAGGCCTCACACAGCATATCACAGCTACTGGGGTTTTAATCATATTAGTTTCTGAATTCTACTGGCAAAGATTGGTGAGATACTGAGCAGAAGATGGTTGTATTTAGGGTGGAAATATGAATACTTTCCCCCTCGACTTCACTGTATTTTTCCAAATTGCATCTAATGCCTGACTACTACTGTAAGTAACTCAGATTTCCAGATTTCCAGATTCCAGGTTGGGAACCACTAAGTTAATATTCCATCTGGATTTAAGAGCTATTTTCAGAGAGTCAAGAAAGCCAAACAGAAATCCTGTGTATAAGTTAAAGCTGCAAATACTAAAAGAAACATTATTGCCCTTGCTTATCATTTGAACTGCGTGTGTGCACCTGTGAACGGGGGTGGGATGGGGGGCTGGTACCAGTCTTGGAGTGCCAACACAGGTTTTTCTTTCAATGTACTTACTGATCAGAAGCTTATGTTGATAATAATGCCACTTTAATGACAATGGTAATACAATTTATTAATATACCGTAGTTTGGTGGACAATGTCTTTTAAATCATGTTTGTGAAAGGAAAGCTATTAATTGAGCCAAGTCTGAAACTAACTGAGGATGATGCCCGTAAGCTCTCTAGTTGCAGGGTCCAATGTGGAACTTGCAATCAAGGCACTGGTGGAACATGAGATTTTGAGCATTAATTTATAGAGTTGGCATAATTCCAACCAAAAACAAAGGCTCTCAATTATATATTTCATTTTTACATTAAAAAGGCCAAACTGCAGCCTCCAGTTTTTACATGAAAATGCCGATAAACAAAAATCAGAATTTAACCATATACGAATTTAAAATATTTCAAGAGACCCTAGGGTCTCTTCTTGTTGGTATTCTTATTATCCATGAACTGTAAACATTGAACCCCTAAAAATCCTCTCCAAAAAAGATAAGGAACAAAAGTCCCAGAACCCTCCAAAGCAGCTATTGTAAACCTCAAAGGGTAATTTGACTTCTTAACCTGCTATCCCAACAGAAATGATTGTGTCTAACTGCTTGCCTTTGTTCAGAGACTAATCACTAAATTGTGAAAAATCACCCTCAACTTACAAAAACTGCTCTTGATTATAAATAATTGCCCAAGACTGAGAGAAAGCGGCAGGCAAGATCCCAGCCTTTCATCCAATTTATTCAGCAGCAATCCACATTCCATTTGTCTAGACTAAATATAGCAGCGTTTATACAAGAAATCAATAGTGCTTGCAGAGAGGAGAGCGAAGCCATGAATATTTCATCAAACTCAGAGAGAAATGGCAATCAGCAAACTGACGGTTCTGTGTAGGTCATCTTTGGCCTGCTGGATTAGTGCCTGCCGCTTGGACAATAGCTCATCTCTAGCTAATCATAATCGTATCATAGCCATTCTTTCTATTTTTAACATTAATTGCGCTGTGGGTGACAAAGACTCATCGTATTCCAAAAGGAATGATGGATTTTTCTTATGTGTTTGGTGACAGGCTAATAAGCGTCCCCAGGAGCAATGATAGTAACACAATACGGGGACTGAGTTTTAACCAGTCACGGTACCTTTCATATCACAGAGTGTGAAAGGAAGGGCGCTGTCCACAGCTGCTGTGTTATCATAATTAGAAGTAATCAACTCACAAGGAATAATTAACAGCCCATTTTAACAGCGGGGAAATGGAATCATCCCTGTTCACGACACGTCTTGTCTGAAAACATGCAAATTCCTTACAAATTACTTAGAACAGGTGGCCAGTGATACATAAATTAGAAAGAAGCCGATGACAACAAATATTAGTATTAGCATTACTTACAAATGAATCATGTTTTCTTAACAGATCTCAAGACCTCCTAGCTTTATTTGACCTTACCCAGTTTGTCTGATGTTTCAAACACATGACAACATATATGTTACATTCCATGCATGCTAGTATCCTAATACCAAATGCCCATTCAGAACACTCCCACATCATATATTAACTCGTCCTCATTACCATTTCACAAAGCTCTGTTCATTCTTTCTTCTGTGTCTTTCTTAATTATTCTTTGAAAATTATTCCGTTTAGCATTTATCAACTCATGCAATTTTTTTGAAAAGTTTTTAGGTTTTAGTGACCAGCGATCCAAAAAGCTCCCATTTCAAAATAAAAATCTTGGACCATATAGAGGCATATTTACATTTATTTAAACAACACGCATACCTGTTCATCTTAAATTAAATGTTTGTGACCGATGTTTTTCTTTCAAATATCAAGGCTGTTAAAGAGACAGTTTGGGCTACTGAGAGTAATCTAGTAGCCTTGGAGTGTCCTTTATGTCTCTGCTGTAGATGCTGGTATGTATGGCACAGGTGTGTGGGGAGAATTTTCCTCTGTTTGAAAGCAGGGATCTGTGGTCGCTACCACACCAGCTGACTTACACAGGAAGCCTTCCATTTTAAGAATGTTTTAAGTGAACAACTTGCAAAACCCATGGGTGAAAATATGGTAAAGTGCACAATTTTGACCATTTACAACAATCACAACTATGGCTGGAGACTGCTCATGTTGCTCCTCTGAAATGAGATCTATAGTCAGTGTAGCAGGAAATACAAGTTTCCATACCAAAAAAAAAGCCATAGGTACAATCTCATCACAAATTTTTAATGTATTAACTTAGTTAAAAAATGAAACTTGAAAAAATGCATAAAAACTAGAACCATGTTTCACTTTTTCAGTTACTCAAAGTTACAACTCGGGACATAGCTTCACCGGTGCTGCTCAGAGCCAGTTTATATGGAAACTGTGTTCTTTATACCAAGGGAATGGTTATCCACACCACTGGCAAGTGGATGCTGCACCACAAATTCTAGATCTGGGAGAAACAAGCATTGGTCTCATTGTCCATTACCTTCTTCTGCTCCTGCTTTCATGCCCAGAAACCTGTGACCATTTGGGCCTGCTGACTCTGGCCACAGGAAAAGGCTGCCTGCTGTGCTGTGTTCTGCTTTAATGCGGTCCAATCAACCAGGCAGTACTATCAGGAGTTCAGAGTTCAGAAAAGAATGTGGAAGAGCTGCCTCAGATACAGGTAGGTAATCAGGCCTCCTCTAAGAGTAGCCTATAAGAATACTTTAAGCTACATGGCATATTTTGCAGGACTTTATGTAAAACTTCAGCAAGTAGAAGTATATTTCACTCATTTCTTCATATTTGTTTCTTTTTCTCAGCCTCTGCCAGGGGCAGGGTGGTTCTACTAAACTACATCAACAGGTAACCTAACGATTCCACGGCATCTCTGAAACCTGCTCAATGCCAACATATGCACCCATGCTAGCTTGTCAGGGATGCCAGAGAAGGTATCATCTTGTCTCTGTGGTATGTGCTGGCTCTCCCTCTGTTTCTGTACCTTCTAGACAAACCACAGTCAGTAAGGAATAACAAAGTGACAGCCAATTTCAGCGTGATTGTGTGTAAAACTCTTTGTATGCATGTATGCATTCTGCCAATCACCTGGTCAGTCTACACAAGCAGTTTTCCTAGTGAGCCTTCTTGAAGAAATGGGAGAGGTCTTGGGGGCTGAGTGGAAGAGGATCTGTCAGTAGCACATTGGTCCTAGGCCTAACCACACCACTAAGTGTGGGATGTCCATCCCGCCTTGAAGAATGTCACAGTTCACTCTGGTATAGCAACAGTGGACCAGCAGCTTTCCTGATGTGGAGTCACTACCACCTACCTCCTCATCACTGGGTATGTTGATCGCTGGGGAGAGTTTTTCAGGTCAAAGCCATAGGCTTTGGGAAATAAATAGAACTTGAGTCTTTTTGCCTTCTTCAACTCCATGAAGTTGATTCTTTGAAACCATTTTGATGTATCCTTTTCTGAAATCCTGCTACCTTCTCCCATCTTCTTAAGGCAGACTTGGATCCAAAAATGCAATTGTGTCATTTTATTTACATTTGTATTCTTTAGATCCTGTTGGTTATATCATAAAGCTAACTGAGGACAGGGCTGCACCTGATGCTCGTTTGTATCTTGTTCTTCTTGTTCTGTGCCTCATAACTGCACTGCAGCATAAATTCTTTATCGCACCATCGAAAGAATGTATTAAAGAATGTACAGGGGACTGTTTAGCACTGTATGTATTTAAAATAACAACAAAGTCACTGTTAAAGTACCTTCGGGATGACCTGCTTTCTCATCTACCACTTTACCCAGCAAATATTCATAAAGTGTTATCAAATGCAAAAACTGTTTTCTGTCAACAAGAAACTGCTTTCAAGGAACTCACATGCTGATGCGGAAGACCAATCCATGAACCTATGTAGAAAACATGATGCATTAAGGGCAATGGAATTGGTGTTCCAGAATCCCACCTGGGCCCTCTTCTATTTTCTCTCCAGGAGTCTCCATGGTGATCTTTCCATTGCCAGGACTGTACTTGCTCCCTACATGGTGACAATCCTGTCTCCTGCCTAATCATCTATTCCAAATTTGCAACCCACATATACAATGACTGTTGGCAGTCTTCATTGAGCTGTCTTTCCTTCTGCTCTTTCTCCAGTTCTTCCGTTCTCAATCATTGCAGCTAGAGGAGAACACGTAGTGATTTTGACTCCTCTCTCCCTTTTACTATCCATATTTACTCAACGGACATGTTTTCTCCCACTCTTCTTCTTATTCAAGTATTTTTTGGAATTCATTGACATCTGTCTCCTACCACTGCCTGTTGTGCTAAACCAGTCCTCAGTCACCATCCTGGCTAAAGCCCTCCAGTGTGCCCTGTCTTTAATCTGCTGGCCTGCCCCTCTACTCTGTGCTTCCTGCTTGTCTTTCTAGCCTCAACACCATCTGCTGTCCCTTCCCTGGAGTCACGATGATCTTCTTTCAGCTCCTTGAACACACCGTGCTCTCCAACATCTTGGATATTCTTCATACATGTCATCTCTTCCTACAGTCCATTCCTACCCTATCTTTCTAGACTGCTTCTTACTTAGCCTTCATATCTTAGCTAAAAATGACTTGATGTAGGATGTCCTTCGGAGTCCTATTGCATTTTCCTTTTCTTACATTTTGTAGATCTTTATGTAGCATTTGTTAAATTATCTCCCTTCACCATTATTCTGAGTTCCATGACAGCAGGAATTATAGTTTCAGTACCTAGTACAGCATAAAAATAGTAGTGCCACAATACATTCCTGGAATAAATGAAGGAATAAAAGAATAAATGATAGTCATGAGAATCATGTGGAGCCCTGGCTGGTATAGCACTGGCCTGCAAACCAAAGGGTCGATGGATGGATTCCCAGTCTGGGCACATGCCTGGGTTGTGGGCCAGGTCTCCAGTCGGGGGTGCATGAGAGGCAACCACACATTGATGTTTCTTTCCCTTTCTCCCTCCCTTCACCAGTCTCTAAAAATAAATAAATAAAATATTTAAAAATAAAAATTAAATTGAAAGAGAAGAATCACATGGAAATAAAATTTGAAACACCTGTGCACATATACATATACATACACACAATTAAAATTCCAAAGCAACTGCTTACTAGATTTTTGGACTGTCTGAATTTTAGATAAATATTACTTGACTGCTAAAATTATTGACATGTGAGTGAGTGTCTGGCAATAGCGAATATTTATTTGAGAATAAACTCAAACAATTTTCCATCTAAGGTGTCAATTTCACCTTTCCTAGACCCCACCATATCTCTTAAAACTCAGTGTGCTGAGGCGTCACAACCACTGAAGTGCAGTGAGGGGCACCGGGTGCAAGGAAACTGTGCTGTCTGCCTCAGTGGGGATGACCAAGGAGAGCCATGGTCCTGCATTAACCTAAACAGCAGGGCCTGACTCATGAACAATCACCCCATGCTAAGATTATTAGAAAACTAGACAAGAACTGACAAACTATAAGCTAACAAAATTCTTAATCTTCAATTTGAACATGAAGGAATACATTACTAAATGTCAATGGAAAAGAATAAACCCTTGTAAAGTTATTTAATTTAAATTCTTTAACATTTTATGTAACATAACCAATAACTAATTTTTAAAGAATGCTGAAGCACTTTTTATTGAAGGCTATTCACAGAAATGTGTTTTATCATTTAAGTCCTAGAAGGTACAACATTTTCAGAACAAGTAAATTAATAAATTTAAATGTGCCTAACATCAAAAATGAGAAATAGAAAAACTAGCAACGCAACCTCAGTTTGATAACAACACTCACCAAATTTCACTTTAGTAATATAACTATTCTTAGTTGCTTTTCCACTATTAATATCTTTTAATTTTTTCACTATTAATGTTTCTGATTACATCATCATGAAATAAAAAGAACTAGTAAAGTTCTTAAACATGAAAAGCATACTTTTTATAAGAAGAATTATTTAAATTGATTAATGCAGAAACACAATTCTCCCTCAAAGTGATTATGTTCAGGTTGTACATGTCTTCAGTTTCTTTAAAGTGCACTAATACACGGCATAAGTGAAAAGAAAATAAATGCAAGAAGCAATCTGGACTTTGATTTACTATTCTCTTATTTCCCAGGGGCCTGAACAGGAAACAAAAATAACCACAAATGACTAAAATATCAGTAGGCCTTGAAATATCAACATTTAAGTTAAAGCAAGCTAACTTTTTAATCAAAGCCTTACTATTTTGATTTACTTAATTCAAATTCCCTCTCTGCAAATATGCTTTTGAATTAAGCAGTCATAACAAACCATAACACAAACATGAATTGCCAACTCATTTGTAATACCCACTTAGTTCTAAAGTATGGCAGTGTTTGCTAGTTCTTTACCATTCGAAAACCAGGTAAAAGCTTCATTGAGCTTCTTTCAGTATGGAAACAAAATCAAACCAATTTATGTGACTTCAAGGTAATAGGAGCTAAGAAACTAATCCATATTACTTTGTAATTTGAGATACAAATTTAATCTGATATAACTGTAAATGAAACCTTTGGTAGATGTAAAATTGTAGTGTTTTAAAATAGTAAATATAAAAGAAGTTATTTGTTTAGCCATTTCTAACACTGAAGTTGTAGGATTGGGAGAATTACACCTCTTAAGAACCACAATGAAGATGAAACAAACTGTCCCCTTCCCCATATTTTTTTCTACAATTTATAGTCCTTCTAGGTTAGAGACAAATACTTAATCATTACTATTTGCAAATGCCTAACAAAACTTCCTTCTCATTATGAAAACCAAATATTTGAGGCAGGGGATTCCCTTCTAACTCCAGAATCTTGTCCATCATCTGACATGTAACATAAACTTAATAAATAAATACAAGTTTAATGAATATTGGTTGAATAAACATAACTTCTCAGTAGCTACCCCTGTCTAACAACACTCTGGACTAATCACATTTGTTATTCAGCAAATACATTTTTTTCAAAGAAACATTACCAGTTTCCAATGAGGAAACTTTGTTTGCAGAAGTATGTAACTGCTGTTTTGATAGAAGAGAAAGAGCTCTTATTGGTTCTACCACATGGGGGCACCACTTTTGCTCATAAGTAGAAATACACACCATCCTTGGTCAGGAAGAGCTTTGGATATGTGAGTTTTACAATAATTATGCAAGCTTGGAAATGATGCTGGAGCATTCAGATGAAATGTGACTGCCCTATGCCAATTCTAAATTGGGCTTTCTAAACCTGGGTAAGAACAAGAACTAATACCACAATGCCAGTCTGCCTGGAAAGTTTTCTTTTAATGTAAAATATGAAGCCAACAGCAATATGGCACTTATTATGGGCTGAACACTGTTCTGAAAGCATTCTAAAATAAATCTTAATTCATTCATTCTTCTTTACAAACCATGAGGTTGCAGTCTCTGGTAACCCGGGGGGTAGACACAAAGATGATCCTTCTTCACAGGTGAGAAAAAATGGAGACCACAGAGAAATTTGTCAAGGTCGTTAAGCTACCAAGTGGCACAACAGGAATTGGAACACATGTCATCCAGCTCCCGAGGCCAAGATCTCAGCCACTGCACTCTCACTCTTCTTTAGTTCTGAACAAAAGGTATGTGAGCTAATATCTGTACAGTCACGTTGGAGTCAGGGGTTTCCAACCTGCAACCTGTGGGCCCGTGAGGCCCACAATGGCTATGAAGGTGGCCCAACACAAAGTTGTAAACGGACTTAAAACACTGTGAGATATTTTTATGATTACGTATTGTAATGTATTTAATGTGTAGCCCAGGATAACTCTTCTGCTTTCAGAGTGGCCCAGAGATGCCAAAAGGTTGCATACCCCTGGAGTACAGCTTGATATAAATGAGACTGGAAAGTGTTCTGTCAAGATAATATAACATTTTTTATTTTTAGAAATGAAGAGAAGCATTACTTGTAACCACCAATACAGATCAAACAGAGATGTGCAACGGGACAAGTTTCTGCCTATTTTGAGACAACTGTCTATTTTCAGGTGACTGCAAAGCATCTTTCTTAACATGTATATTTCAATGTTCTTTGTAGAAGCAATTCTGTATTTAGGAATTGAGAATTTGGTATTTTCTCCTTTCCCATTAGCTGTAGAAAATTCTGCAGTGTCTACCTAATTCTTAAGATTCACCTTATTCTCCAATCCAACACTATTAATTCACGGTAAAGACTGCGTAACAATAAAGTCATCAATAGTACTGGATTAACTAAATCTCATGAGGCTGAGTCCAAGGTAGAGTGCCTTAATCATAACTGTAAACAGTGTTAATGGGGTTTGAATGTGTTGTTCATAATTATTTAGATTACTTTTTAATTGAAGAAAGGAAATAGTAACAAAAAGGAGGAAGCAGCTGTTTTTTGACAATATGAGAAAAGATTTGACAGGATAGACTTCGGTGGTTTAATTTCTTCTTATTTCAGAGCTTTCTATTTTTGGTTCATAATTCCCTTGCATTATGACGATGATCACTAGCCATTAAAGCACAATTTACTAGGTAAGTGGGAGAGTTTACCTTGAAGAAGAGCCCAAAGTTGTCTGAAAAACCTAACTTTTAAAAATATATAAATAAATAGAAATCAATGTGTCTATATCTGTGCATTAATTAAAAACATTCATAATTTGGCATAAAAATGGAATAATTTTTCTCTGTGGCTTCTCTTTAATTAGACTGTCATTAAAATTTCTATTTCAAGCAGAACTCCTAGTATCTGTTTATAGAAATAGCCTGTGTTCAGAGAACTGTCAGCATTACAGAATGCTTCTCAATATTTTAAGCATAGCTTTGAGGTGATCACTCTATAATTTGAAGTGGTACCATTTGTACAAACAAACGTATGAGCAGTTATTTAAAGCATTAAGAGTGAACTGAACTCCACAGAGCAGAAGTCAGCAAACTATAGCTCAGGGGTCAAATCCAGCCTTGCCTATTGTTTTTGTCTTTTTCTTTTTTGTTTGTTTGTTTTTTACTGCCTGCTACCTAAGAATGATTTGCATGTTCTTAAATGGTTAAAAAATAAACATAAAAATCATTTCATGATGTAAAAATTATGTGAACTTATTCAAATTTCAGTGTTCACAAATAAAGTTTTATTAGAACACAGTATTGTCCAAGGCAGCTTTCATGCTACAAAGTCAGGTTTGACAGTGACGGAGGCAGGCAGTGTGACTTGCACAGCCTAATATATGCGCCATTGGTCCCTGACAGAAAAAGTTTGCCAAGCTCTGCCGCAGGGAAAGCTGCAGCCAATTTTTATTCTCACATATGGTACTTCCTGTGATTTCCTAGCCACCTCTCTAATCTCTACCCTCCCGGTTTAATGTAGAAAGTTAAAAATCACCATAGTTTATTTCAGCTAAAAGAAAATGTAATTAAGTTCCTGACTGGGTGACTCCGTTGGCTGGAGCACTGTCATGTACACCAAAAGGTTGTGGGTTCAGTCCTGGGCAGGGCACAGGCCCAGGTTGCAGGATAGATCCCCGTGTTGGGTGCGTATTGGAAGCAACCAATCAGTGTTTCTCACATCCATGTTTCTCTCCCCCCTTCCCTTCATCTTTCTCTAAAGTCAGTAAACATATCCTTGGTTGAGGATTAAAAAAACAAAGAAAACATAATTAGGAAGCAGATTATGCTGACGAAACATCATATTAAAGAAGCTCTAAGTGTCTTTCACTGGATTGATATATTAATTTTAGACTTTGCTGCTAGCACTTCACATTAAGCAGTGAACTGGAAAACCAAAATATAAATAAGAACTGTGACATTTTTAAATAAGCAAAATGTGCTTTTTTGGCATGGCTTTTTTTCCATTTAATATGATGCTTTATCATCATTCCCATTTTACAGGTGAGACAAGGTATACTGAAGAGGTTAGTGCTGAATTTTCCAAGGGCACAGGCACACCTTTTTTTAAGTATGCTTATTTTTTAATCTTGCTTACTTAAAATCATGGTAAATACTAATTTTGAATGATGAATAAAAGTCACTGTATCATATTCCACACAAAAAGTCTCAGGTGTGTTCTCCTAATGCATCTGCTTCCCATGAGGCAGAGACAGTGCCCCCTGCACGAAGCTGGGTAGAGAACAAATATCTGGTCAATTAAAGTTTCTTTAAATAAAACAAAGAAAAAACATAAACTGCTCCCATCTGTGTAGTAATTGCTTACAATTCCACATTTATTATATATAAGTATATTTATATACACATAACATAAATTAGATATGAATTTATATATATATGCAAAAGGGCAGTATGTGTTGTGGAAATCAACATTTGAATGAATTGAGAAATGTTTGGAAATTACAGGATATTGTGTTTATGTGACATTAAAAATTTTTTTAACTGTGTGGGTTGATTTAGTTCATACTGAATACTTTAAAACCCTGAGGTTTTAAAGAAACATCACTGGGACCTCAATGAGGCAATACTACTACTACAAGGTTGGCTATCATACCCTAGTGATAGATCTGTAGCCAAACCACTGAAGAAATTTGGTGCCTCAAACAAAATCGCCCCAGCATTTAGGCATTTAAGGAAAAAAAGTAATGGAAAAAAAATAGTTACTCAACTATTCTTCCAGATATTAATGTAATGTTAAATTAATGTAACCCAAGATCATAGGAAATACATGGCTAATCATAGAGCTTAGCAAAGCCATTCTCAATCCAATGGTTTCCATTTTATTTTCCACACAATTTACGATACAACTTAGATCAGACCAGTAGAGGAGATTCTGCAGCTTGAGAACCCATTCGTTATACAAAATTTTAAGTTCTAAATCAATGGCTTGGAATTTAGTACCTTCAAAATAAAAAAGGAAATATTATATGTTGAAAAATAAGAGAGTAAAAATAGAAGCAATGTTGCTTTATCCTTTGAGAAATGCACTTGTTTAGCAGTCATATTCATTTCTTCTGCCTATCCGGGTGGGAGGAGACATAAGGAGATAGAACCCCTGTCAGTAAGGAATTTCAGCCTGCCACATTAGGCATGTCTCTGCTAGGTTTATACAGGCCATCTGGTTGGGCTTATTCCTCTCAAGGTAAATCAGGCAGGATGCAGGATTTAGTCAAAGCCAGGGTTCAGAAATTTCTGGACATATCTGAAGAGCAAGTGGGGCTGGCCCGGTAGATGACCATTTGCGTAAATGACTAAGACATCTCCTAAGAAAAATTCACCTTCAGGGAAGAGAAAGGCCAGGCCTAACACACAACCTGACAACCCAGCCTCAGGGCCTCAGGGATTCTGATTCTAAATATGCAGGGCACCCTTCCAGTCCTCTCTGACCTCTAGGGCCCAGTGTACAAACCTAATTTCCACCTTCTGTGCACCACCTTCTGTGGGGCACTGAAAGTGCCTGCACCAAACTCATCAGTGACAGCTTATCGTTAACACCAAGTCTTTGTCTCACCCTGATTCTTCTCCATCATGGGACACGGTTGTTTTGGAGAACAGATGGACAGATGGACGGATGGATGGATGGATGAATAAATAAATAAATCTATTAATCTATCTTCTTCCAGTCACTGACTAATGCCCAATATCATGTCATAGAAAAGAAACAGAAGATAGCAGACAGAAAACTGGGTCCCCTTTTCTAATTTTGATCATTCCACTTCTGTGGGCCTTGGGTTCCTTGTGTATAAAACAAATAAACAAGCTGAAGTACTAATTCCCAAGTCTCTCTCTGTACCAAGGTTATTCTCTCCTCACTCCCAAATTATACAGAGTGTATATCAGTCCCTATCGGAAAGTATATCTCCTGAGAGAGACAATTACTGTTGGCCTTCACTGACTTCTATGGGTAAATCAATAACCAGCAGAGCAGGTTCTGACTGTAGAAAAAGCAGGAGGGTGTAAGAGGGAAGGGAGGGACTCCTACCAAGTAGGAGAACATGACAGAGAACCGAAACCAGAAACTCCTCCGGAAAAGCTTTATCCAATTAAAAAGTATCCTAGAGCAGGCTTTACCTGATATATAAAACTCAACTATAGTCAAAATTGTTTTATTCTTTGATTGTGTTGTTTGTAAACTCTCCTCAAATCTTCCATTATAAACAACAAAACAGTATGTTCCATTTCTGTTTCAAAGGAAACATCTTTTTAAAAATATCTTATTTATTTGTTTTTTTGGAGAGAAGGGAAGGGAGGGAGAGAGGGTGAGGAACACTGATGTGAGAGAGAAACATCAGTCGGTTGGTTGCCTCCTGCTGGCTCCCCAACCAGGGACTGAAACTGCAACCCAGGCAGTTTCAGTGCCCTGTGCCCTGACCTGGAATCAAAGCAGCGACCAATCACATTGCGGGACAATGTGCAACCCACTTGAACTACACTGGTTGGGGTGAAAATACACCTTTTTGTACAAGAGATGTTTCTGTGTAGGGTGGAACAGACAAAAATATACATTTTGTAATTCATTACTTACGAAAACAAGAATAAACATTTTCCTCATGAAGTGCTACTAGAGAACAATATAATATCCGATTTGAGAAAAATCATAAATACTATTCTGATCCCATGACAGGTGATGGGTATGCAAAGAAACCCATTTTGCTTAATAAAGTAACAGAAAACTGCCAGAAATTAGAAACAAGAAAACCAACTACAGTAGAAAAGTAAAACAAAAATATTTATCCACTATTTAAATATCTTAAAATCCCCTTTATTCGTTAACATAACAAAATAACATCACTTGCAAAGGCTTATATAAAAAATTAAAGCCACATTGACAAGTTATTTTTATTATATCAATGCATTTAGATATGAACTGAACCTTTCCTCTGGTGGGGGAGGTGCTAAAAATTCCCCCCTCTTTAACTGAAGAAGCGCCCTGTACTGTCCAAAGCACTTGGTCCTGTTCAATAGCTAAAGCACCCTCCCCCCACCCCCACTCTCTTTAGCTTGGCTTCAAGTCAATGCTGTTTTTCTCATTCCAACTGTTTTGGACATATGCTGGCCCAACTAACAATGGTAAACACAGCAAGCTGTCTCTGATATGGTGCTGATTAAGTCATCTTGTGAACAAGCAGAATCGGGATGTTAAGATGCTAAGAAAAAGAAATTACTTTCAGAAAATCTCCATTTGAACAATATTTGGATTCTCAATTTTAAATTATATGATAAACAAACCATGGGATACTTTTAAAAATACATTCACTGAGTGTTAGTCTAGGCATTCGAGATACAAAGAAAGCTGACATGGAGCTTTATATTCATAGATTTTACCATTCCAAAGAAGAAGGGGAGGCATAAGGAAGAGTGGAGCTCAAAGGTGAGCTTAAAAATAACTTTCCGAAGAATAGTACTTGCTCTGTCTTGTAGGAAAAAAAAAGTATAGGACTGAAATTGTGAATACTGTGAATTGTATTTTAATATCTAATTAGTAAATTATTAGTAACAATGTATCTTAAGCAAAAGAATTAGAAATGGAGACCCAGTGAACATCATAAGCATGTGGTAAAAAGTCATTGGAAAGGATATAAATATTGTAGTGCACCTAATTGTTATTCAGAGTGAAAAAATTATTTTTAAAAATTGGCATCTTAGATTCCGTTTTTGTACATTCGAATCAAGGATTTATTTTTCACTTAGCTTAGATTACTGTATGCCAGCTTCCCCTCATTATGCACATAGAATTGATAAAATCAAATTTTAAAATAAAGCCAGGAATACAATTCTTCTTTATACACACACAGACACATGCACACACACACAGACACACACACACAGTTGAGAGATTAAGAGGAATAGGCAATCACCTACTGAAAATTGAGAATCACCTTAAAATTGAGAAAACTGTAATATTTCATTTATTTATCACCAAATCAATACTTTACATAATTTGACAGGAAGGGGACGAAGAAGAAAAATTTATTCAATAGTTATGACTAGAAAACACAGAATAGAATAGAAAAAGATGAATTTAAGAGACATCTTCGAGTGATAGTAAGATTTGAAGATCAATTGGAGGAAACAAGTAGGAATTCTTTTTAAAAAATCATCGATAGATTGAGATTATGGTAGAGCTTGTACGGTAACAATGAACTATCTTATTAATTTTAAAGTTGGGCAAAAGAACATACAATTTTTTTCTTAAAGAGGAAAAATCTTAAATGAGGGCATATTAATGTCAACTATCATCACAAAAGTTTTCTGATTATACAAAACTGCATTAGGATGTACGTAGAAATCTTCAGAAACTTTTGATTAGTAAATACAATCAAACTAAGTAACAGGTGAAGAAAACATGACCTACATAAAAAATATTAACATCTATAGGCATTTCAACACATGTATGCTGAAATTATAAATCATTTTGGAAAAGAAATTAAAGGGGATCTAATACCATATTTTTAGGACTGTAAGATGCACCAGACCATAAGACACACCTAAGTTTTAGAGGAGGAAAATAGGGAAAAAATTTTGAAGCAAAAAAGGTGGTAAAATATTTAATAACAAATAACATAGGCCACTGCCCCCCCCCACAACAAACCAGGTAATCTATATTCAGACTATAAGATGCACCCGCCCTTCCCTCCCAAATTGGGGGGTGCATTTTATAGTCTGAAAAATACAGTAAGTGCTACCAGATACTCCCCCAAACTGATCTACATGTCCAATACAAGTCCTATCAAATGCCAGTTTTGTTCTGTCTTGCAGAACCTGAGAAGCTGATCTTAAAATTCATATGAAAATGGGAATGGAAGGGACCCAGGATAGGACATTCAATCCTGTCAAGGACACACACGGTATGGAGGATGCACACTTGCTGATCTCCAAACTTACTACAAACTCGCAACGATCAAGACAATGAGGGAGTGGCACAAGAACGCATGGGTAGCTCAGTGAAATACAACTAAGTCCGGATATAAAGCCTCGCATTCATGGTCAGTTGTTTTTTGAGAAGATTTTTAAGACAGTGAGGGAAAGGATAGTCTTTTCAATGAATGATGCTAGGACAACGAGGTATTTAGAAGTAAAAAAAAAATAAAGTGGGAATTCTACCTGCCACCACACACACACACACACACAAATTAACTTAAAATGTATCATAGGCATAAATGTAAAGGTAAAATGATAAAATTCTTAGAACACAACAGAAGACAAAATCTTTGTGACCTTGGATTATACAATATTTTTCAGATAAAATAAAAAACACAAGTGATAAAGAAAAACAGATAAATTTGCCTATGTCAAAATTAAAACTTTTGTGCTGAAAACAATAACATTTGTCCATAGAATGAAAGAAAATATTTAGAAGCCATATATCTGATAAGGGTCTAGTATCTAGCATATCTAAAATAAAATTGCAAGAGTTGAGTGTAAAATTACACTCAAAAACAAAAATACAAACAGCACAATTTAAACAATTAGCAAAGGACTTGAAAAGACAGTTCTGCAGAGAAGACACAGACATGACCAATGAGCAGTTGAAAAGATCCTCAACATCATCAGTCTTCAGGGCAATGCAAATCAAAACCACAATGAGATATCACTCACATCCACTGGAATGGCTATAATCCAAAAAACAGTATAAAACAAGTGTTGACAGGCCCTATGACCCCGGCTATTCCACTCCTAGGTATATTCAACAAGAGTAATGAAAAACACATCCACACAAAAATGTGTACACACATGTTCATATCATGTTATGTACTATCTATTCACGTGAATGAATAATCAATCAAAATAAAAAATAAATGTAAGAACATAAAGATTTGGTCATCTTAGTCCATATTAAATATCTAAGCTTATATTTAGGTACTGCAGCTGGCATTATTGCCTCTACCAAGTGAATATAAAAGAAGTACACATTAGAATGTGATACTTGAATGAAAAAGTATCACGTAGACTATATAAAAGTTCTAAGTTATATTCCCAAAGCTGTTACTAAATAGTTGTCTCTATTTTGGCTGAGGTTCCAGAAAAGCAGTGTCAACGATTCCCACATTCCAGCCCTCCCATGCAGGAACAAACAGGGAGGTCCTGAAAACCCGCTGGGGGAAACTTGGCTTTGCAACGTTGGTACAATGGAAGGTATAAGAGAGCTACGGTAAAACTGGCCAAGGAGTTGAAGACAAGACAGAGAATTTCTTGAGGGACAGTGAAAATATATTCCCCACCCCCACCCACCCTATCCTTCTAATGATGAAAGGTTTCTTTGTCCTTCACCTGAAGATTGATTAGAAGCACCTTAAAGAACACATATAGAAAACTCGGCAAGTTTTCTGAAGTTTTGGAGATGAGATGGAGTGGTTTCTCACTCAAGTCTGAGAACTCTCAAGGATGAAAGCCAAGGCTGAGAGGCTGTGGTACACACTCAGGAAAATACGTTGTGCCTGATGGGCAGGTCAAAGGTGTAGGTGTATTGTGTGGCCCGAATCTGGGCCAGCCAGGAAAAAAAAAAAAAGAGAAAGTGACCAGACTGACTTAGGACTGTGCTAGAATCCGCCCATAAGGGACACTTAATTGGTCAAGGAAACTTCAGCAGGAATATTCAGAAGTGTACAAGTTGATGTCCGAAGCGTGGGGGGGAGCTAGAATCGGCCACTTGAGGAGTACCTCACCTAGTACAGGACTGCGGGTGAGTAAACCCCAATAAGCACCCACAGGAGAAAGAGCTGGCTTTAATCATCTATCCAAGGCAGGGATGTTGGCTCAAGGGAAGCTCCAACACACTACCCCTCCTCTGCCTCCGAACCCTCCATGGCTCCACACTGTGTTTTCAGGCTGGAAGAAGAGTGAATGAAGCTAAAACCTGGGCAAAAGTGGGGAGCTGACCACACCATTCTTTTTTCTCTTTAATGTGTCTCCATGCAGCTGTTCTGAGCTGAGTTGAGAAATTTTTACTCTGACCAAAGTTTGACTGTTATATTCATAGTTACTGAACTGACATGATCTAGGGTTGAAGTGTCTTGAGGACATTCAGTCCCCTGAGGGCGACCCAGGAAGTCACCGAGGCTTCTCCCCCAGGACTGGTCTGAGTGGTCAGAGAGAAAAGAGATTTGAGCTGGTTTTCTCTTGGCACCTACAAATCCCATGCATTTAGTGCAAGTGACAGTAGTTGTGAGAGAAAAGAATGAGCCCACGGAGGGACTAAATGTACAGATGATCCATCCTGGTATTATCAGAACGGACTACTGGTATACTGGCAGGGCACAACCTCCACTCTGCTCTATAGTAGGATTTAGGGGATTAGTTCTAAAATTCAGTCTGGAAATGAGCCCTGATGTACATAGAGCTCTTAGATGATATTGACAGAACAAAGTTTTCAGCATGTCACTGTTGTCCCCTTTTACCCCTTGTATCATCCATGTTTCTTTAATTATCATGGTCTATGAAAGAAACACCAATAATTGCAAATACACCACACTTAGGAATAGATCGTATGTTTATATCTAGCAGTAGAAAAATGAGTGTTTCTGAGAATTCTGCAAATGAAACATGTAAAATATGAGAAGAAGAATAATTAACAATTGGGTCAGAAAAGAGTACTGATTATATAAAGTTCTACATGGCATATACTGTATCCCATAATCTTGGTTCATTACGAAAAGAAACACTCTCTGTTACTGGAGGCCAAAGCTTAACAAATCTTAACAATATTCCTTAAATAGCTTTAAAGTGTTTGCGCCTGTTTATTCCAGGTCTCACATATTGTTAAAAATTTTTGTAGTGCTAGATTCTTTCAAGTTCAGCAGGTGGTAAGCACACTTTTAAAAATGAAAATAAATTCAGGGAAATGCTGAAACACAGTTAAATATTTATTAAGCTCATAATATACCAAAAGCCTATAATAAACTTAAATGTGTGTGTAAGTAAATAATTTTCATCTTTTTATTTTAAATGATAAAAGTAACAGGGTGTTCATGGGAAAACATTTCAGCAGTACAAAGAATAAAGTAGAAGGTGAGAATTTTTCCTACTCCTTCCTCCCACCACTGCTCCTAGAAGAAATACCTAGGAAAAGTTTCTGGTACCATATTTATGGGCCTATCTTTCTTGGCAGCTTGTTTCTGTCTCTGTGTATTATAGACAAAACAGATACCATTGCTGAAATGAAGAACAAACATAATAATGTTATCCTTATTTTTATCTTTAATAGAGAAGAGTTAGGAAGGGATGACTGCAAAATATACCAGGAGGTTTTAACTTCTGTATTAAAAAATCTCACCATCTTCCCATTGCTTTAAAGTTGTCAAAGCCCTAGGATGAAACATTGAAAGTGTTTTCAGATTCTCCTTTGACCTACATCTGCTTTTTAAATTTTAAGTCCATATCACATGGAGAATAGATCTAGAAAGTTGAACGAGTAAGACTCCAAAATAGCTTCTACTGGGTTTAAAAATAACCATAATCATATGATTCCTAAAGTAGCTGGGAATTTGAGCATAGAATATTGTCTCTTAACAAAACTAAGATGTTAATGAGATTCATTAAAAATTCTTCTTGAATCTATTGGATTTCCTAATTTTCTACTATTACCTGATAGATTTTTCTCATTAAAAAATGCTCAGAAGCCCTCTGAATAAGTAGGAATGTTAACAGCCTTCTAAATTTACAACAAAGAATAAAGATGGTTAACCAAAAAGTAACCAAACAGTGATTATTAGATTTATTTAATTATCTCAAAAAATGATCTATCACATTACTCTTAAAACCAGTATGTATGAGGTAGAACCCATTTAGTTTTCTGCTGAATTATGTAGCATTACCAACAATTTAACAAACACATGAAAATGTGTGGGAAAATACTGAGAAACAGAAGTTTTATTGAGTTAAATATTAAGATAAGTGACAGTAAATTTTAAAATATTCAATTTACTTCCAGAAGAACATTTTTCCATATGTGGAATTTGGCTGCTGACTTCCACACTGGAATGAGACAGAAATCAGGGAAGCAAATTAAGGAGCTGAAAGAACATATGGAAATTTAGTAAATATTACTTAGTGAAGATGTTTGGACTTCTGATGACAGATTATAACGCTGTCATAGAATTTAACCTTCTTCCAACTTTTGGCCAAAGGATAAGACAACAGTCCATTTCAGGTATAGACCCTCTTAAATGGTTCCCTTTGAGTCTCTAGGACCCAAGTCCCCATTCCGTGCATGATTGTTAAATGAATGATTTAACGAAAAGTACTACTGGGTAAATTACCTTTACGCTGAATTCATACACATTTTTAGAACCACTTTTTGCCTACAAGAAATTCGTAGGATCATATCTTATCCTTATATAAGACATAATATAATCCCCTCCTAACATGTATTTCTATCACTAAATGTTACTTTTATTTAAATACAGTCATGATTTTCAACTATAACTTCTTTGAACTGTCTGAGAAAATATCCTAAAACTTTGGACACACATAGCAGAGTTCTTCTAACAGAACTTTTGATGATATATATTTTCTTTAAATAAAAACTATTATATACTCATTATAGAAAAAAAATTTTAAATATAAGAAAATCACTGTGATATCTACTTTCGGGATGCATATATGAGACCAAACTACGTAAACCAATTTTTCTTCCTGCTGCCTTTATTAATATCTTAATATATATTGCTGGTTCTTCCTCCTTATCTATGGTTTTGCTTTCTGAACTTTCAGTTACCTGCAGTGAAACCCAAAAATGTTAAATAAGAAATTCCAGAAATGAGTCATTCATACACTTTAAATTCTGTGCTGTTCTGAGTAGGTCAGTGAAATCTCATGCCTTCCCACTCGATCCTGCCTGTGATGTAAACCATCCCTCTGTCCAGAGAATCTGCCTTGTACATATGCCCCTCAGCCTTAGTCACTAAGTAGCCACCTTGGTTATCAGATTGATTGTCAAGGTGTCATAGTACTTGCATTTAATTCTTATTTTACTTAATAATGGCCCCAAAGTATAGAAGTATTGATGTCAGCAATTCAGATACGACAAAGAGAAGCCATAAAATGCTTGTTACGTATCATCAGATCAACAGCAGCCTAATGCTATGTGTCACAATGTCTATGTCACTCACCCCACTTCATCTTATCACATAGGCATTTTGTCATCTCACATCATCACAAGAGGAAGGGTGAATACAGCTAAGTATTTTGAGAAAGAGGGAGGGAGAGGGAGAGAAAGAGGAGGAAAAAGACCACTTTCACATAACTTGTAGTATATTGATATAATTGCTCTATTATTACTTACTGTTGTTAATGTCTTACTGTTTACAATTGTCTACTGCTTACTGTTGTTAAGGCCTCGTTTATAAATTGAACTTTATCACAGGTGTGTATATATAGGCAAAAACACAGTATATATAGGGCCCGGTACTATTCTCAGTTTCAGGATTCCACTGGGGGCTCTTAGAAAGTGTCCTCCCTGAATAAGGGGGGGCAGGACTATTTCATACATGTCTGTGACTATGTATTTGTGTGTATCTGTGTACTAAAATGAGATCATATACTCACAGTGTTTGTACCTGTTTTTCTGAGTTAATAATCCCCACAATTCTATTTCAGAATAAATTCATTTCATCTAAATGACATCATGTTCACACTCAGTTCCCCCAAATTGTGCATTAGAATTAGTTTGTTGAAAATTAGCAAAGTCCCATTTTTATTACCCAGACTTGTTGAAGTCTTTCCAATATTTTGCTATTAGTAATGGTGCTGAAATGGGGACTTTTGTGCATAAAGCTTTTTCTATAATTAGAATTGTTTCCTTAGGAGAGGTTCCCAGAAATGGAATTAATGAATCAAATGCCATGAACTTGTAAATCTCTTGATACCTACTGCCAAGTGACTTTCCAAAAGCATTGTACCAAATTACATTTCCAAGAGCAGGACATGAGAATTTTCTTGAAATGAGCATAGCTAAAGGAGGCTTTGGAACACAGTACAATTGGTAGTAAAGAAACAATGAAATTATATAACTTTATGTGCTCCCATCACTCATCTGCCAAGTTCAAGTAGGTTTATTAAGCATGTGATACACAGGTAGAATTTATCTAAGTAGAAAGATGTATACCATGGTTTCTGCACACAATGATCACACAATCTATGGAGCAGCTACAACAGACTCATAACAGATGATGTCAATATAATGCTGGAAGATAAGAAATGTGTACCCAAGGATTTGTAAGAACAAAGACAGGAGTCCTCCAACACTGTCTGAGATAAGAGAGAGTTAATGAAGGCTTCTTGGATACTATGACAATGTAGTTCTGATGATTAAGTAGGAGTTACCCTGGAGAATGAAATGTAAGGGAGGAATAAAGATAGTCATAGCAGAAGGGTCAGTGTGAGCTTCCAGAATAATCTGTAATACACCTTTGTAGAAACGGGGGACAGGCTGAGCCCCCTTTCCTATGGTTTCTCAACATTTATGACATGTATCATTCCTAAACATAATTTCAACAAGAGAGTTCTCTAATCCCTTCCCGTCTGTGGACAGTATGCTTCAGCCTCTCCAGCTGTTCTCAGGACGAAGGGGTGCTGCTAACAGCCACTTTGAGGGACATTTGGTAACTATATGAACCTATTTTTCATTGTCATGATAACTAATGGTACTAATAACATTCAATGGTCGGGGGCTGGAGAAGCCTAACTTCTAGCAATGTGCTAAACATTTCCATACGACAAAGAATCCTCCTGACTAAAATGCCAGTGGCAGCTCACCCTCCCCTTCTTAAATAATACTGATCTGGACTGTAAGCTCCTTGAAGAAAAGATGGTGTTTTACACATGTTACCCTCATCACACCTAGGACACATGGATGGTAGACATGTAATAAACATACATTGAATACCTCTTTGATGAATTAAAATGAAAGTTAATAAAATTTCAAAAATAAGCAAAATGTTCAAAGCACTTCACCAACTGTCTTATTATTTAACCTTTGTAAATCATTACTTATGAAAATAAGAATAAACATTTTCCTCATTCACAGAGTGCTACAATAGGGTAATATAATACACAATTTGAGAAAAATCAGAAATATTCTGATCTCATAAAATGTGGATATTCGAGAATACCCATATTACTTAATAAAATCACCAAGAAATGCCAATGATTGAAAACAAGAAAACCAACTAAAGTTGGAAAGTAAAACTGAAAAAAAAATTACCCATAATTTAAATATCTTAGAATTCCTTTTTTTCCCCTTGATTAACAAGACAGCATTATTTGCAAAGTCTGATATAAGTAAAATTAAAGCCACATCAGCCATTTATCTTTATTATTTCAGTGCACTTAGATATGAACTGAACCTCCTTCTTTGCTTACCCCCCCCCTTTTCTATAGAAGTTACTCTATATTGTCCAAAGCATTTGGTCCGGTTCAGTAGCTGAAAAACTCCTTTTCTCCCTCCTTCTGTCTTTGAATCAATAACGGTTTTCTCATCACCATGGGGAGCATTACCAGAAAATGATGAGGCTGTAATTTACCAGTCTGTAAAATAAAATCAATGGCAGCCACCTCTCTAACCCTTTAGATTGGCAGAGAAGGCAAATCAGCTTTAATCCCCTCTATCACTTGCCATAGGTGAAAAAAATCCTAGAGACATTCAAGATCCGTGAAACCTTCTTTTTAAATAACCATGGCTCTAACACCCTACTGCCAATGGCAACCTAACACTAAAGTTAATCTTCTGGAGCTGAAGACTTAACATACTATGGAAAGTGCAGAATACAAATGATAAATTCAGACAAGTACACTTTGCTCTTAATTGCTTTATTGGGCTTTTTGGAAGTCTGCAGCATGTATTACCTTTAAGTTTTTCTTCTTAAAACAAAATTTGCCATGATTTATTTTTTACTAAATCTTTACACACCATTAAAACACAGTCATTTAGCCTGCAAGACAACCATGCTGTTCCTGGGGTGGGGGTGGGGGAACACCCTCAAACATAGGGTTCTTAAGATTTTAATTTTACAATAAAACAGGCCACAGGCAAATAAACAAAGTGCTGAGTTAGAAGTGGCAGGAGCATTAGGTTTCAGAATTATCGTAAAACAGGAAGGTTGTGAGGGTGTAACATAGGATGAAAGCAGCCTCAACCCCGGAACCTTCCTGCTGACGTGGGCCCTGCCAAAATCCACAGTGGTGTGTGCACACCACACAAACATGCACACAGTGCACAGACACACAATACTCGAAGGGTAACTTATTTGGGATAGCCGTTATCTTTCCAAAAGTCCAGTGAGAGTAGGAGATAATAAAATAAAAGGTTCAAAGAGCAATTCAATTACTTCTGAAAATCGCACGCTGACGGGACATTTGGATGAGAGATGGTTTTCACACATGGGCCCATGAGCCGTTTCTCCTAGGGCAATGCCATCTGGGAGAATGATCTTCCCTCCTAGATGATCATTCTGCAAACACACTTCCACACACTTCCACGCCTGGAAAAGAGGTTGTACCTGCAGTGCCAGTGTCAAGTTTCTGTCTGAACAATTGCTTCGGGACCACACCTCAGAGAAAAACTAAATATCAGCATTGATCAATATGGCTCAAAATACGCATTGTGGTAAAGAAGATACACATGTGGTTTTGAGTGCTGTACCTCCAGATAATGCCACATTCCAACAAAGGAGTGGGAGGTTGTGCCAAATGGAGGCAGCAGTTAAATTGCTCACCAGAAAAATAAAGAAACCCGGGTCATTATTTTTCCTTCCCTGAAATAAAGAAGCAGCTTCTGCTTAGTTTGGAACAGTCACTGCAAAAAGGGAAGCTTGTGTTTATTCAGCTCCACTCCTCTCAGCAGTCTGGTTCACGGGTTTGTAGTTCTTTGTTTTGTTTTAGGTTTTTTAAAAATTGAATTTAGAGAGAGACAGAGGGAGAGAGTGAGGAACAGAGAGAGAAATACCAATTGTGCATTCATTTACTTATGTACGCATTCGTTGGTTGCTTCTGGAATGTGCCGACAGGGTATCAAACCCACAACCTTGGTGGATTGGGATGACTCTACCCAACTGAGTTACCTGGCCACGGCCTGCTTAGCTTTTTATTACTTTGTTATAGTCATTTATAGGTACTGGAAAGCCTATTCAAAAAGTAGCAACTAAGAAGAATACAATGCAGATTATAAGCAAAAGGCCATATAAAGACACACAAAAAGACATGCAAATTAATTTCAAAATATTCTGAGAGTCAAAAAAATTTTTAACTTAAAATCTAGCCCTTTGCCTAGATAGCAAAGATGCATTTCTAAAATTCTATATTTTCTACCTATAATCCTTCTTGTTCTTGGCATATGCATATTTTTATATACTTGAATAAAATATATAAGGAGAAATTCAATAAGAAGAGTGTAAAGTTTCATGTATTAGTCACTGCTTGGAATTCTTAATCACAGTTATTATAAAGGATTACTTGATAATTCCAGGTAAAATGCTTAATCTTCTAACATGCACAGGCTGGAGAGAAATGATGCACAAAAAAGTGTTATTTATAAAAGATGCTAATAATACTAAACATGATCATAATACAGATAAGCAGCTTAATTTCTTTTTCCTCAGGTGATTACACAAAATCCATTTCAGCTCAGCCTCCCAGAGTAAGTATAATGAGCATGCTACCAAGCGAGATGTCACAGCATTGTCTACTATAAATAATGGGTCAAACACAGAATCACCATAGGAAAATTATTAACTCCTAACCCAGTTTTTAAAGCAATTAAATCAGTGTTGATTCTCTGTTTGAAACCTGAGCAACAACAGCTCAAGATTTTGGCATGATACATTTTCAAAAAAAATGATCTTATTTCCCAGTATAAAAACAGAATTTTATAAAACGGGTACAGAAAGACGGAGTCACACTGCACTCACCTGCACTGATAGATACATTTTAACAACTGGGTTCCTTCTGATGGACATCCACCACTTGGTTTAAAGGACACTAACTCTTAGGTTTCCTCCTATAGGACCTGCTGCCTCTTTGGGGTCCCATTTACTGGTTCCTTTTCTCTTCCCTGATCTCTAATTATAAAATTTGCAGGGTTTAGTCCTTGGTTCTTTTCACTGTCTATGGTGGATCCCTTCATAAACTCATCTAATTTCATTGTAAATACCACTATTTGTTATCAATTCTAAAATATTTTTCTCCCTTTGGGTCTCTCTCTCTCCATTCCAAGATGGAATCTTGGGTCTCTAGATTCCATCTACTCACCAGCTGACAAACGGTGTCTACCTGTATGTCTAAATGATGTCTCAAAGTCACTGTGCTTAAAAATGAACTCCCAATCTCCCCCTCGAACCCACCCCACCTGTACTCCTATCCATATTCACTGTTGGTAACAATCTCCTTCCAGCTGCTCGGGCCCCAAAGTTTAGAGGTATCATTTAGGTCTTCCACCCTCTTCCACCTTCTATATCAAATTCATCAGGAAACCCTTTGGTTCTTCCTCCAAAACACTGTATCCTGATTTTTTAAAAAATCTGATCACTAATACCTCTGCTTGTGTACCTCTCATGCTAACCACATAGTACTGTGTAAGCCAATGTTTTTCTCAATGAAATTACCTCAGTCCTACACTAATTCACATCACACGATCCTCTGCTGAGCCCCATGATAGGTGACCATTTTGTTCAGAGTACAAGTCATGGCCCTCACGAGCCCCTTGTGATCATACCTTCCTTTTCCTCTGACCCACACTCCAATTAATCTCCCCTCATGGCCTGTTGTGACATAGTGGCCTCCCTGCTGTTATTAGACTCAAATATTCCACATCCCACCCATCTGAGTTCCCAGAAAACTCTTACCTCAGATCAATTTATGGCTAAGTCTTTTTCATCTTCACAGTCTCTCAAATCTTCTCTTGCTTGAAAATTATGACCTTCTCCTAATCTCTACTCCATACCTTCCATCTGCTTGGTTTTTTCTTTTTTTCATAGCATTTATTAACTTATTTTATAAAATTTATTTATATTGTATGTCTATTTTATTTGATGACCCTTTTGGAGCTGTAAGCTTTAGGAGAGGTACAATTTTTATTCATTTGTTCAATGGTGTATCCCAAGCCACCTAGAATAATACCTGGCACATAGCAGATACTCAATAAACATTTTTGAGGATTAAATGAATGGAATAGAATAGGTTGGGAAATCATGCAATAAAATGGAATAGAATGGAATGGAACAGAACGGAACGGAACAGAACAGAACAGAACAGAACAGAACAGAACAGAATAGAATAGAATAGAATAGAATAGAATAGAATAGAATAGGATAGAATAGGATAGAATAGAATAGAAGGCAACTGGCGGTTCTGTTTTGCTACATACTTATCATCACTGACTGTTTCTGCTTCTAATCTATTTTTTAAAAGCCTGAGTATGCAAAGAACATTGAAATAGCTATGAAATGATCTGGACTTTTCAACAGAGACACAATAATGATAAATTATTGAATTGTAAAAATTATAATTTTAAAAACCAAAAAGGAACTAGTAAAAAGGCCAGAACCAGCAAGGGCATATTCCTAAATAAGAAAAGCAACAATTCTGAAAATCTTACACAGAAAGAGAAAAGCAAGTTTGGCCAGAATAATGAAATGCTTACACTCCCTATTTATTTCAAAGCAACCCATTCCCAATGATCAGGAGTGTGTGTGCAAATTCTGACTTAAGAAGCTTTTTATTCTGAGGTAATTTTAGAGTTACAGAAAACTGCAAAAATAGTACAAAGAGATCTGTATGTTTTCTCCAGTGGTTACATCTCCCATAATTATAGTACAATGTCTATAGTACTATAATAGTACTATAGACCTATAGTATAGGATGTAAAAATTGATACAATAGCACATAAATGGAATCAGACAGAATGTGTGTGATATTTCTGGACTGGCATTTTTCACTTAGCACAATGTTTGTGAAATCTATTCAAGTTGTTGCTTGTATTGATCATTCCTTCATTTTTTATTGCTGTATAGTATTCCAAGGTGTGGATCATTTGTTTAATCATGCACCTGTGGAGGGACACCATGGAGGTTTATGGTTTTAAGATCTTACAAGTAAAGCTGCAACAGACATTTGTCTATAGATTCCGTGTATGTGAATATAAGTTTTATTTTCTCTAGGATAAATTCCCAGAAGTACAACTGTTAAGTCATACAGTAAGTGCATTATTATATATTTTTAGAAAAAAAAATTTTTCAGAGTGTCAGTATCATCTTACATTCTCATCACCAATTTATAAGTGACCCAATTTCTCTGCATCCTTATGAGCATTTGGTATTGACATTATTTTTAATTTTAACTGTTCTAATAGGTGTATATTGATATCCCATTGTGGCTTTGATTTTATTTCCCTAATGGCTAATGGTTTTGAACATCTTTTCATGTTCTTCTTTGTTATTTGTCTATTTTTCTCAGTTCAATGCTTCATTTCTTTTGCCACTATTGTAATTAGAGTATTTTTTTACTATTAAATTTAAAGAGTTACTTAAACATTCCATCTATGAGTCCATTGTCATATACGTAGTTGTAAAAGTGTTTTGTGTTTATATAGTCAGGGTTTCACTATAAACTCCTATTATATATACTTACTAAAGCAAAAATTCCAGGAGCTCATTACACATCAGGTACAGCTATATTGAAACCACTGATAAAAATTCCCTGTATTTTGTTTTTGCTCTTACTTTTTCAGTGTCTGTTCATATTACCTCTTTATCTCACATATTTTTATCTCTGCTTCCTCAGAAAAACTGAAAGAAAAACTAAATTTTAGAATAAAAATATACGTAAATGTACATTCAACATTCATTCATGCATACTTATTCCGAGATGTATGTGGTGTATGTCATTATAGAACCATACCCACCACATACACCCCACACATTAGTCTCAGATTTTATATGCATGGATTAAAAGCCACAGGGTCAAATCTTGCCCTTTTGCCACTTGTTAGAATACAGATCAATGGGTTCCTATCACTATGCTTCCATTCAGTTGTAAAAAAAGAATGAAACCCTGCCATTAGCAACAACATGGATGGACCTAGAGGATATTATGCTAAGTAAAATAAGTCAGACGCCGAAAGACAAATATCATGTGACTTCACTTATATGTGAAACCTAAAAAACAAAACAAAACAAAGGCATTCATAAATACGGGAAAAAAGAAAAACTGGTGGGTACCCAACAGGGAATGAGTTGTGGAGTGGAGAAATAGGTGAGGGGATTAATTGGTACAAACTCCTAGTTATAAAATAAATAAGTCAGGGGGATGTAATGTATAGCATAAGAAATATAGTCCATAATATTATAATAATCCAATATTATTATAGTCCAATATTATAATAATTTTGTATGGTGGCAGATGGTAACTAGACTTATTGTGAGTCATATATATATATACACACACACATATATACATATACACACACATATATATATAAATATTTAACCACTATGATGTAACCTAAAACTAATAGGATATTGTATGTCACTTATATGTCAGTAAAACTATATACATATATACTTGTAAGGTTCAATAGTAGTTTCTACTTTACTGAAAATTAAACTTATTCCCTTATTATATGTGACAAATACCTTAGATTCTGTTTGATAATTTGAGTTTATTTCCATATGTCCTTTGTCACAACATTAAACTCTGTCTAGATGAGCAAGTTAAACCTGTGTTTATGAGTGAGGTTCCGGCAACTTTGTTTTCAGTCACACTGCTCATTATTGGGAGTTAAAGAAATATCATCATCATCATTGTATTAGTTAGTGTCCATTCAGGGAAAGAGAATCCACATAAGCTACTTCAAAGAATAAAATGATTATGGTAGAATTAGCTGGAGAAGTGTTGGAAGAGACGAAAGAGAAAACCCAGGAAGGGGAAGATGCCAGAGACTTAACAAGTGCACCTGCCAAGAGGGTCAGAGGGATTGTAGACTGGTACAACCATTATGGAAAACAGTATGGAATTTTCTCAGAAAAATAAAAATGGACCTGCCTTTTGACCTAGCAATTCCACTGCTAGGATTATACCCCAAGAATCCTAAAACATCAATTTCAAAGAACCTATGCACCACAATGTTCATAGCAGCACAATTTACAATAGCCAAGAGTTGGAAGCAACCTAGGTGCCCATCAGTAAATGAATGGATCCAAAAATTGTGGTACATATACACCATGGAATTTTATGCAGCAGAGAGAAAGAAGGAGCTACTACCTTTTGCAACAACATGGATGGAACTGGAAAGCATTATGCTGAGTGAAATAGGCCAGGCATTGAAGGACAAATACCATATGATCTCACCTTTGACAGGAAGCTAAAGAATAAAACAAACAAGCAAACAGAATAAAAACAAAGACGCTGAAATAGAGAACAAGTGGGCAGCGACCAGAGGGGAGAGGGAAGGGAACTTAAGGGGAAAAAGGGGGGAGGGATTTTGAGGAACAAGCATGAATGACACAGAGATGAGGACTGGGGGGGGGGAATGGGAGGGAGGGGGGAGACCGGGCGGGGGGGGGAAGAGAAAAAAAAATGTACTTGAAAAGTAACCAAATAAAATTTTAAAAAAAAAAAAAAAAGAAAGAGAAGACCTGAAACACGAGAGCCCAGAAGCTGGGTTGGCAGGATGGAGCCAGAAAGTCGGAAGGCCACAAGGTATTGCCCTTATGGCCAACGAGGCAAAGGCTATGAGATTAGACTTGGACCATGGACAATGCAGCCATTTGGACAGATGGGGAGCCATTGCGTACATTGTGATTTCTGGCAGAGAAGTGGACACAGAGTGGGGAAAGAGACGGGAGGTATACCAATCCTTTCCATCTGCCCTTCAATCTCCATTCAGTGTTGCCCATTCGTTGAACCTATGAAGGAAACAGCTGGGAAATGATACTTGCTAGCACCAGTCATGTGCAGAAAAGAGCAGAGCAGGAGAAAGGCAGACAGTGACCAGAAGAGTTGTAATCAGGGCTCCCACAGGCTAAACTGAGCTGAGGTAGTAAGTCAGATTTCACAGGTGCATTTTGGAAACTCTTTAAAAAGCTCCAGTGGAATTTTGAACTACTATATAAACCTAGCTTTATTGATTATCTTGAAATGTGATTAACCAGGAGGTCGATTCTCTTCCATTCGTCCAGATTAGCTATAACAACTGAGCAAGACCAAGAAATGCACAACTGGGCAGACATTTCCCTGGGAGCCCACTCCGGTGAGGGAACTAGAACTGGCCCTGCAGATCCAGTGATTCACCAACTCTGCTCCCGCTGTGGTACTTCCTGTGATGTGCCTACGCTTTATAACACACTACTGTTTCACACCACTAAGGAAAAAATTACCATCATGCCACACGAAATACCAACACAACTAAAATCTTCTCTAGTTTAAAACAGTAGTATGTTCTATCAGCTTCCTCCTAGGTTGTTAAAGTCAAACAAAAGACTAAGAGCAGGGAGAAGGAAGGTGTCAGGATGGGTCGGCCCAAAGGGGAAGGACAACAGCTATCCAGTGTCTCCTCCGCTGCTGCGCACGGTGCTGGGCACTTGCCATCAGCTAAACTAGTCTCACTCTTACAACGACTTTGAGAGGTAAGAATGTTTAAGCCAACTTCACAGGCAACAGAACTAAGGGTTTGCTTTCAAATGTCCCCTCGGTGAGGGTGGGATGCAGAAGGCTGCTTTCATTCCTTCTAAAAGCCAACTTCTTTCCGCTACACCAGGAATGTTTCTGTGAGTTGATACTCTTAATTCATATTCTTATACTGAAAAGATTCTTTTCTACTTGAGACAAGATAAAATGACTAAATACATCTAAGGAGAACATCTCTCTCTAGCAGCTCTGTAATAGCTAGGGAAGGGCATGCAGCGCTTGGCAAGAGGGACAGGAGGAAAAGCAGCCAAAAGTTTACGAGATATTCAAATCATTCCCTTACATATGCCTGCTGAATGAGATCACAGTTGTGTCGATATGCATAAGATAAGTGAGAACAGAAATGCGTATTGTTAAAAAAATTGTAGCTGTAATTGGAGGAAGTAAACTTGCAAGTACTAAAATCAGGAAATTATAATTGAGAGAATCACAGGCCAAAGAGTAAGAAAGCCAAGCTCCCTCCCGCCCCGGACATAAATAAAGGCATTTTGACCAAATGTAAACAAAGGGATATTTAGGGATACCTTCCCATACAGTGAACCAGTAAACAGCATTACACTCACTACCATATCACTACCTTGACATCACAGTGCACACTTGCCCCCTTTATTCATTTACCCCATGTCTCCTGCTCTATATTTATTCCATTTCCTACGATCTCCACATGGACAGCCACTTGGCATCACACACCTCACACTTGGACTATGACTGTGCTAGGTACTGGGGTATAAAATGCCAACACACAGCATCTATTCCTTGGGAACTTGAAATCTAGAAGAGCAGTTCTCAACCTCCTTTTTCCTGGTGCCTTCAGCATCTTAGTTATTACTTTACTACACCACTAAGCCAAAGGAGACACCTATGGACTGAACTTACTGAGTGGTCAGATCCAAACATCATAACTATGCCCTAACGACCTGATGCTTTTTAGGCACAGTGCAACTTCTCAATCCTTGGAATCAGATCAGAAACCACCATTCTCATCTCCTTTTCCAAACTGGTTCTCTCCAGATACTTGATTGTTATTATAGCCAGCTCCAAAATCCAAGCTTTGCAAAGATAAGAAGTTATTAAAAGGAATGGAGAGTTGTAACATTCAAACCGTCAGCCTCCTTCAGCTGGTAGTTCACATGGTGTTTGACAGATGTCTCTGTATTTCCAGCCAAAATCTGAAATGTCCCATAGCACACTCATGGGTCCACCTGAGGAGCTGCAATTTTAGGAACTGTAAGTTTGGCACAGTGTTTATCAACTTTGGTGCTGGTGACATTTGCGGCTGGATAATTGTTTGTTCTGGGGGCCTGGCCTGGACATTGTGGGGTGTTTAGCAGCAACCCTGCCCTGGCCTCTACCCAACAGATTCCAGGAGCATGTACCCTTCACAGTCTTGACAATCCAAAGTGTCTCCAGACATTACCAAATGTCCCTTAGAGTACAAAACTGCCCCTGTTTGAGATTCACAGGTTTGCTGGAATAAATAGATAAGTAAATCAACATTTGCCAAGAGATAGCAACACTGTTATGATCGAGGTGGGCCAGTTGGCAATGTCTCCATGATGCAAATTGAGTGGTAAATTCTTAATGCATTTGACTCAGATGATCACCCTCTGATCTTTAAAATGCTGTCTTTCCTTGAGCTTCTACTATTGCACCCTTTCCTGTTTTTCTTTCATCTTACTAACTGCCCTTTCTGGTTAAATGCTCTTCCTGCTCTCCAGGTGGCGCAGTGGCCCACAGAGCAGACCTTGGTTCTTCATAGTCTATCTACACTCGCAGCCCTGCCAATGGACCCATCAGCACTGTCACTTTAAGTACAATCTATATGCTGATGACACAAGTCGATGTCTGGCTGGCATTTCACACCTAATCCATTTCACAGCCAAAACCCCATAACATGTTCTCACTCATAAACACACCCTTCGTCTAGTGTTAACGGCATCAGTAATACCACCCAAACCCATCCAGTTACGCAGGCCCAACATTCCAAGATTTATCCTTGACGCTTCTTTTTTCTCTGACAAATCTACTAAATCTTGTCAACTCTACCTTCAAAGCATCTTTTTATCTGATCACCTAGGTCCAGGCCACCCGCATCCCTTACCTCAACCACTGTGACAGCCTCTAACTGATTGCCTTGCCTCCACCTTTAGTCTACAACCCTTTCTCCACACAGCAGCAAGGTTGGTTTTAAAACTTCAGTAAGATCAAGTCACCCCACATGCTTATAAACCTCACTTAGAATAAAAATCCAAAGATCTTTTGACAGCCTTCAGGACACTCTAGGGCTGACATTTGGGTGACCCTCTGGTCTCATTTCTCACTAATCTTCTCTCAACCTCAGTCTCATAAATCCCAGTTTCTATTCCTGGAACACGCTAAGCAAGCCCCGGGCTCTTACATGTGCTGTTCCATATGCTTTTCTTTCCGATATTTCTATTGCTTGTGAAGGAGACCAGAATAACTTACCTCAAATATGCCTGTTTGATATAAAAATTATTTTGAGCCGAAGGCAATTAAGAAACAACAAATGCAGGAAAAGCTCTCTACCCTCCCCCTTTTCTGCAGAAAGGCAGGGCATAAACTCTCCTTTTACTGGAAACAGCCTCTTCCAGCCCAAAGACCGCACCCGAGAACTCTACAACCAAGCAGTTCTCCATCAGTTTCCCCTCATGGACCGACCTCCCCCAAATCTGCCATCCTTGGAAGTCTGAAGTTACTTTCCTTTGTCCTGTCATTTCTCTACAAATGTATTGTTCTTTGTTGGAGAGACTATAGAAGCTGGAGTTCCAAGTCGAAGTTTTGAGTTACTCCTTGTAAAAGTTTCTCCTGTGTGACATGTGTGCTGCATTCATTAAAAGGCTGTTTTTCTCTCAGTGACCCGTCTCTGTTAGGAAGTCTCAGCTGAATACCAAACATGGGCAGAGGTAAAGTTCTGCCTCCCCTGCACTTACTCATGTGCTTCTCCCAGGTCCTGCTCAAAATCACCTTTGAAACTAATTTTTTTTGTGGTTTATTTGTGTATTTTCCATCTTTTCTATCATAGGGTAGGCCTCACATGAGCAGAGAATTTTGACTGTTTTTTGCTCACTAAGACTTAATACAGCCAATACTTAGTAGTATTTGTAGTTAGTAATAGCTAAATGCTATTTGTTGACTATAGGAGTAGCAGAATAGATGAATGTGTGAATGAATGAACAGGTCTGCATGCCAAGCCATAAGAGTAAAGAGGGACTGAACATGCAATTGTGAGTGAGGTGATGGTCAGGAAAAGCTTCCTAGAGTAGGTGGTGCTTCAGCTTGGCCGTGAGGAGCAGAGGAAAGCAGAAAGGAAAGAAGGGCACCCCAAGAGGAGAAAATGGGGCTGGTGAGATGAAGCTCGGAAGGGTAAAGCAGCGAGGTCTGTTAAGGACATTCTAATAAATGTGGTCAGCCAAATTGGGGCACCAGGCAGTCTTCCTTGGCCACTTTTTGCGTCTACCTCACATAAATCACAATTCCCCCATCTGTCAGAAAATCCCCCATGTTATTCTCAAACGCAGAGGCTTGCTCTTCCATTCATGGCATAGCTGAATCTCCTAGGGTGCAGGGGTCAGAAACTGGGAAGGAACCTTAAGGAGAATAAATGGCTAGATAAGTAAACGGGGTTTGACGAAAAAGAACTTTAAAAGGTGAGTGTTGGTGTGTTTATGCTCTGCCCACCTAAAGATTTTAATTTTATCTTGAAAGTGATAATGGCATATTGAACCAAGAATTACCATGGTTACGGCATTTTCTCTATTTTATAAGTATTATTAAAAATGTGATAGCTACATATTATATGATATAAAAATATCATAAGTGATTTCATCAGTCTCCTATTAAGTTGCTTCTAATTTTTGCCATGACAAATAACAGAGTAATCAACACACTTCTTCATCAATTTTTGAGCATGTACCTCTCTTAGGATCAGTGGACATTTGGTCCTGTACAAAATGTCCACTGAGATATTTGGTCCATGACAAAAGGGCCTTGAGATTTGGTCCTATCGAAAATGTCAAGCTCTGGCCAGCTGGTCCACTTGGTTAGAGCATCATCCCAATATGCCAAGGTTGTGGGTTCTACCTTGGTCAGGGCACATACAGAATCGACCAATGAATGCATAAAATAAGTGGAACAACAAATTGATTTCTCTCTCCTCTCTCCTATTTTCTCTTCTTTCCACTCTCTCTGTTTTCTATCTCTTCCCCTTTCTTTCCCTCTCTAAAATCAATAATTTAAAAAAAAGAAAAAGAAAAAATGTCCATGACCATACTTGGTCCCCACCAAATGATCCTTTATACCTGGTCCTGTCAAAACATTCATGCGTAGAAAACATCCCTGGGTTCAAATAGTCCATATGTTCACTTTAACTTTTGGTTTACAGCGTTAGTATATAAAATGTACTATCATGTTTCATTTAGTCCAAGAACCACATGGTGGCTGTATTGCCAATAACAACCCTTCTTGCCTTGGAAGTTTGTCTGGTAATGGCTCATGACCAAGGACTTCTGGCATGGACCAAAGGTCTCCGTGAAGGTTCTGGACAGAGTCAAATGTCCTGCAAGCCTCCCTTAGGATATATTTCTATAACTAAGTTTCCTCTTACAGGTTATATTTGAGAGCTCTGACACACACTTCCAAGTGCCCCTCCAGAAAGTAGGCAGCTCTGCACCTTCTCCCAACACAGAGTATTAGTGACTTTTTGCCACACTGTTATCAATTTTAGGTGTTTTTAAAATCTCTCCAAATTTAATAGATTTCAATAGTACATCGCAATGCTGTTTTGTATTTTCTTGATTATTAATGATGCTAAACATCGCTTCACATATTTAGTGTCACTTGTACATCTGTTTTCAAATTGTTTGCATATGTTGTCTAGAAAGAAAAATCTTAGGAGTTCCCTGAATTGTATGACCATTGCTAACATTTAAGTGTTCCTTTATTATTACAAATATTTATTAACATAAGCAATACTATGGGCCAAGAAGTGTTTGAATTGTTTTATACATATCTGTTCATACGATCCTCACAAGAGGCCAATGAAGAAGACTTACATTAAAATATATTTCTTTACAGATGAAGACACTGAGGTATAGAGAATTAGGAACTTGATAAAGTTACACAGCTATTAAAGGAGGGAAGTGAGGTTTCCCTCAGACACGCTCTTAGCCTCTCTGGAAGAGAATATCTGAAGGGAAAGGAGCTTTAATGTTTGTACCTGTTGTCTTTCACAAGCCTACAGAAAATTTAACTTGGGTTCTCAGCTAAGGACTGAATTAGGTTGCATGAGACAAAGGCAGTTTCTGGAGACCATTTTGATCATCACAGCTGAAGGGAAGGGTGCTTCTTGCATTTAGTGGGTAAAAGCCAGGAACGCCAAGGACATTGTAGAATATGGAGCATAACCCATTACAATAAATTGGCCGGCACAAATTCTCGATGGTGCTAAGCCTGAAAAACCGCAGTTAAAGTGGATAGATTTAGTGTGGAGTTTGGAACTCAGGAAGGTGGTCTGGGGCAGAGAGAAAGACTCGGTGTCAACAAGGTAGAGGCTATGCCACGACAGGATTAAATGTTCACAGATCACTGTGAACACGTGCTCTTATCTACTTAGCCACTCCCCGCAGCTTGCATTGAATTTGTTATTAAATTTTCAGGACAGATGAGGAAAAAACTGAACATTTAGCCCCATATAATTCATTTACAGAGCACCCTTGTTTTTTAGTAATTGTACAAAGAATTAGAATTCCTGTTTTTGTTCCAAAAATATTAAAAACAAAATCCCATATAATTACTGTATTGTCACCAAGATGCTTTCAAGTAAATTTGCTGAGTAACACACGCAAAAATATTTTAGACGAATTAGGTAACCCAAGAATAGAAAAACACAAAATTAAGAAAGTAATATATTAGAATTATAAGTACACTGTGGGCAAACAGAGATATATCACTTTTGTTTTATTTTTTTTAAATTGGCATGAGTAAAACCGACTCTTTGGGCACACATGTCTGTGAATTTTAACACATGTATAAATTAATATAACAATAATCAGATTCAGAATACAAAACAGGTCTGTGAACCCTGAAAATTCCCTTATGCTCCTCTTACCCCAACCCCTGGCAACAACTCTCCTGTTCTCTGTCATTGTAAGTTTTACTTTTAAACAAAAATTTTTTCAAAATTTAAACTTCTCATTTTGCAATAATTTTAGATTTGCATAAGAGTTGTTAAGCTAGCCCTGACCAGCCTGGTTCAATTGGTTGAACATCATTCCACAAAGCGAAAGGTCGCTGCCTTGATTCCCAGTCAGGACACACGCTGGGCCCAGTCCCCAGCCGGGGCACATGTGAGAGGCAGCCAGTGTTTTTCCCTCACATGGATGGTCTCTCCCTCTCTTTCTCCCTCCCTTCCTCTCTCTCTCAAAATAAATAAATAAAATCTTTTTTAAAAAGTTGTCAAGATAATACATCAAGTTCTTGTATATGCTTCCCCTAATGTTAACATCTTCAATAACTGTCGGACATTTGTAAAAACTAAGAAATTGACATTGATATAATAGTAGAAACTGAACTACTGATTTTTCTTTGGATTTTGTTAGTTTCCCATTAGCGTCCTTTTTAATATTCTGAGATCCAATCAGGTCAGGGGTCCAACAAAGCATTTAATGGCCATCTCCTTAACCTTCTCCTTAATGTTGGTGGTATTTTTTTCAAAACTTCCTACTCTCTGAAGATTATATTACTCAAGTGTTTTTGTAGGCTGTTCCTCAGTTTTGGTCTTCCTGGTATATTTGCATTATTACACTGAGGACATGAATTTTGGGGAATTGCACAGGTGAAAGGTCCTCATCGCATCCACATAAGCGTGGCAGACCCCCACACTTGTCGCTGGTAATGGTCACTTTGGCTACCTGGTTAAGGAGGTCTCTGAAGGCTTTCTCCCCTGTAAAACTACTACTGTCTCCTTTCTATACTGCATTCATTGAGTCACTCATTTAAAATTGGTACCATGACTATTCTGTCGCAAGCATAACTTATCCACAACCCTGTCATGGGAAAGGTGTCATGGGAAAGGTGCTTTTCGTTGATTTGTTACTACATACATGAAACAAGTATTATCATCTTGGTTTTTTAAGGTTACTGAGGCTCATGGGAAGTTAACAGTGCTTAATTAGTAAGAGTGAAAGTAAAATTCAAGTGCATGAATATCTGATTCCCAAATACATGCTGTCTGTTGCCTTACTAAACTGCCCATTCATCTACCCAAAAATCAATGTCAATGAAAGTGAAGCAACAAATCCTGGCCACTGTTCCTAAGTATGCAACACAAATATTTTGCCTTTATGCCTTAACATTCCAATGTACTTGAACTAGTGTGTTTCTTTATGAGGCTACAGCTGAGCTGTGTGACAATTCGCAAACTGACAGA
The DNA here is from genome assembly GCF_021234435.1 of Artibeus jamaicensis. Classification (NCBI taxonomy): domain Eukaryota; kingdom Metazoa; phylum Chordata; class Mammalia; order Chiroptera; family Phyllostomidae; genus Artibeus; species Artibeus jamaicensis. The sequence goes on along the minus strand of NW_026522014.1, from coordinate 14,620,947 downwards.
CAGGATGTGTCATTAGTACAGACACTAGACAGCACAGATGGACGTTACCAAATCTGGAGGGAAGGGGCCAAAATGGAAAGTAGGATCCCAGGGGAACATGAAAGCAAATGCATGATCAGAGAAGAAATGCAGAATGTGAATGACAGAGAAGCAGACAAAAAATAATGATGGAGAATTTCAGGGGGAAAAACTCCCATAGCTCTCCTCTGTTCAAGGCTATGGGGACATAAGCGGCTTATTGTAAAATAACGCCATGATAAACTGCCGCAAAGCACAGAGCCGAGATTAGACCAGGCCCTGGACAAAACAATGCCTGAAAGTTAAGTAGGCACTGGAGGTGTCACCAATCGACAAGGTCTTAAGACCCTGGTCCACCTCTTCACCTGGTGGCTGAAATGGAGATGTTCAATTTCAGGATCTGGGCATTTTCAAGAGATGTAATATCTGTGGGCACTGAATGGTTAAAAACTCAGATACTATCTTCATCTCCTGGCCCTTAACTTGCTTCCCCCATAACTTTTAGGTCAGATTAGATTGGACTCGTACTCCCTTCTATATGCACAGTCTAACAGCTTTCCTCATATGTAAGGGAATTTCCAGGGACTTATAATATTATGGCTACTTCTGGCTTTAACTTCCTGTCTCCACTAAATTACTGTTTTCTGGTGTACATTTTTCAGTTTTATCCATGCCCTGGCATTAAGCCTTTGTTAACATAATTTTTTTTAAAAAAAAACGACTTATCCTTTTGATCCCTGCAAAATAAGTCTGCTCATTTGTGGTCTTTATCTGTGGGAGTTTAATTTTTTTGCAGAGTTGGGGAAGAAGAATACAGCGTAAACACGGTAAAATATGAATATGTGACATGCCTGTTTTTCAAGTTCATTGGCTTCTCCCTCTCATTACTTTTCCACATGTTCTCTCCCCTGTTCCGCCCCCCTCTTCTTCAGTTCCATTCCTCTAGGAACAACAACAACAAATCAGTTTCTTCCATTGTCTTGGCAGACAGATTTGGCTCTCTCCCCTACCTCTCCCCAAACCCATGCCTCAAACCGTTCCCACCCTTTCCAGTTAGAAGAAGAGGCAGCAGGAAGGGGAACACAGAGGCAGGATTACTCAGGTCACCCTGAAAATGTTGGCCTTCCAACTCATTCCCGTTGGTTAGATTTCTGTAGTAAAGTATGTGTTGTCCCGTATTTTAGATAACCCCAGGAGGGTTACAAGAATGCGGAAATATGTTAGTAATAATAATATCCTACTAAACTCATTTCCAGGAGAAGCTGAGGAAGAATGCACACAGATATAAACACAGTATTATTTCATGTCGGCATTTATTTCATTACACATGTAGGTTTTTTTCAATTTTGCAAGCTTCTATGGAGAGTAGTAACTGTATGATTAACTTCACTCATACTTTCACTAGTAAATTCCCATGAATTTATGGAGACTTAGGTAAGATTGTTATTGAGCATTAGTAAGTTAATGACCTCCTGGTTTCTTAAAATAATTTAACACTCACACATACGTCTTAATTACCAAAATAACATTCTGGCTATACACAATTGTAATCAATCACTCAGGATGGTTTCAATTTCTATATATGTAGAGGTCAAATACTGTAACTGTACTATAGTAGCTATTTTAAGTGAAAAATCTTTCTTAAATATATACATAATTCTGTTCTTAAAAAGAATACATTGTATATAACTTAATATTTCCCCAGTGGCTGCAGATCATCTAGAAAATGAAATGTTTTATCTTGTATACATACAACTCTCCCCTATTGAGGAATATACATTTGTCCCCCAGACCTAAACAGTCCTTTTTTTAGTTTGCATTCTCCTAAACTAAGGCAACATTTTTAGTACAAGTCATTCATTTGGGAGATGATCCTACAAAACATCAGTAGGACAGCAGGACAATAAGACAGTAAAGGAAGGTAACCAAGGAACAAAGCAAACTACCTCTGCAGACAACTGCAGCTTCATCCCCTTGGGGACCTCTGGTCACCAGTACACAACACATTCTTTAGACTTAACTCAACCAAGGGGCAAGGAAGCTGAGATATTTACACATCAACTCCTGTCAGTCCTTGGTTGCAGGCACTTCCCGGTGGCATTAATGCTCTGGCGCTTCTGACCTGTCACGCGCCTGTAATAGGCATTTGGTGTAGGCTTGGGATACCAGAGAAATCCCCCAGGCAAAGAGAAATCTCTGCTGGCGAGAGCCAGACCGGGGAACATACACCAGAACAAGCCCAGGAGGTTGGGTGGGTACCTAGAGCTTCTGCTGTGAGCTCCTCATAGGAATGTGGGTTCCTTTGTTTACTACTTCAAGTTCTCCCATGTGCCTTTTTGTGCTTACACATTTCATAGGCTGTTTCTTGCCTCTCGTAGGCTTCCCTTTTATTTTCTTGTGTTTTGATTTCTAACATCTGTGTATTTGGAATATACATTTCAAAAGGTTTCATGATTGGTTATGAAACTGTAGTAAAGGGTTTTTTGCTGAAGACTCTTATCTGCTATCCTGGAGGAACATTTGCAGAATCAAAGGCAACCTTGTGTTGTTTCAAAGATGTTTCTGATACTTCCTCTGTGGTGGCACTGTTACCAATAAACCGAGATTGTTGGAGAGCTGAGTTCAAGACAGATGAGCTATTACTAAGGAAATGAACATATGTAGATAAGAATATATCACTGATAGAAATCACAAATGTGTATCGTAAACTTTAATCTTATGACATTCTCATTAAAATTATAGAGATTGATCAGGTCCATGGCCATAATGGGCTTCTTGAGTAGCCTACTTTAGGAAATACCTCATGTAAATTTCTTTAGGAAATACCTCATGTAAAAGATAATAAGAAAAGCATCAAGAGTAATACTGACAATATTAATTTTGGGTGATTTAAAAACTGTATGACTTCTGAATAAAAGTGATGAACTAAATTCATTTATTTCTGCTCTCTCCAGAAATGCCATAAAATGACAGTAGAACACTTAACATTCTATAAACCAACAATGAAAAAGAAAATGGAGCCCTAGCTGGTGTAGCTCAGTGGATTGAGCACGGGCCCGCAAACCAAAGGATCGTGGTTCAATTCCCACTCAGGGCACATGCCTAGGTTGCAGGCCAGTTCCCAGCAGGGGATGCATGAGAGGCAACCATACATTGATGTTTCTCTCCCTCTCTCCTTCTCTTCCCCTCTAAACATAAATAAATAAAATCTTAAAAAAAAAAGAAAATGGAAGAGATGACAAAGATGAGCATGAGAGAGCACTGAAATGTCAGGAGGGAAAGTGACATGAACAGGGAGGAAGAGCCTGGCTGGGCAGAGGCAGTAGCACCTGGTGTGACTGCAGTGAAGATGTACACAGGAGCAGCCCAAGGCTGGAGCATCTCCAAGAGGCTCGGAACGGCCAGGCAGAGGCTGAAGGAAGGAGAGTGGTCAAAAGCAGAAGGACTGAGCCCTGACTGGGTACCTCAGCTGGTTCGAGTGCCATCCTGATATGACGAGGTTGTAGGTTCCACCCCAGATCAGGGCACACACAAGATTCAACCAATGAATGCATAAGTAAGTGGAACAGTAAGTCGACACCTCTCAAAAAAAAATTAAAAACTTAAAAAAAAAACTGATGGACGGATTTAAGACCTGTTGACAGAGCAGTTGCATCTCCATGTCCTCTCTCTCACAACCAGGCCCCTTTCTCCCCTCCACAGGTTGTGTGTCCATTGTTACCACTACAAGACTAGAGTTACCCCCTAGAAGAACTGAACCAAGCTAGGACCCGAGTCCCAGCAGAAAACCCGGGACACATGTAGGTCTGGAAAGCAGTAGATGAGTGCAAGTCTCCCTGCACCATTCATTTTACTCCCTGAGCTCTGGCAGCCTCATGTATTGCCCTCATGTGGAAGCCTGGAGATTCCTCTTTGAAGACACTGACCAATTCGTACACATGCGTACACATGCCAATCAAAGAACTGCGAACTACTCAAGTCTCCTGCCCAGGGTGCCCTCTAGTCCACAACTGCCACACAAATAATGAGTTTCCGGTGCGTGAATATTCACTCCTTAATATGAGAGGCCCCACCTGGCATGCAGGAGAGATTAACACACGTGTAGTAGTGGGGGCAGAGAAAAAGCACAAAGAGCAGGTAAAAAAATAAAAAGCTGATTATTTACAATTAATGTATATCTAATAAAGGAAGCTGCCCACTACATTAAGAATAATATACTTGATAAAGGAAGTTTCTCAAAAAAGTAAAGAAATTTTTGATGCAGTGCTGTTCTAGGAGGTTCGAGGCATTGAGTGTTGCTTATGCAAGGACCCTAAGACAGGATTACATTTGTACAGTTGATGAATCAGGAAGAAAACTATTATAAAGAGGACAAAGAACTTACTCTTTCCCCCCATTTCTTTAATTGTAAGACATTCATGCAGTGGCTGGTGTGGCTCAGTTGATTGAGTGCTGTTCTATGAACCAAAGAGTGCCCGGTTCAGTTCTGTCAGGACAGTGGGTTGTGGGCCAGGTCCCCAGTAGGGGGCGTTTGAGAGGCAACCACAGAGTAATGTTTCTTTCCTTCTCTTTCTCCTTCCCTTCCCCTCTCTCTAAAAATAAATAAATAAAATCTTTAAAAAATTCATCAATTTATTTATTAAATACTGTCAAAAAGCACCATATATACCATGCATTAACTTTAGGCTTATGCAGTTTTTTTTTCAATCATACAAAAAGTTGACTTTATTTTTTTTATTTATTTATTTTTTTTAGTGTTTCATATTTCTTTATTTTTTTTCTTTTTTTTAAAATTTATTGAGTTATTTTTCAAGTACAGTTTTCTTTTGTCAATTTCTCCCATCCCAACCCCCCCTCCACCCCGTCTCCCCACCTCCCTCCCATCCCCTCCCTCCCCACAGACCTCATCCCTGTGTCTTTCATACTTGTTCTTCAAAATCCCTCCTCATTTTTCCCCTTAAATTCCCTTCCCTCTCCCCTCTGGTGGCTGCCCACTTGTTCTCTACAAAAAGTTGACTTTATTTTAAGTCACGTTTTTTTAAAGAGTCCATTTCTTATTCAGTTCTTAATTACATGCACATCAGAGGAAAGAATTTGAAGAAATTAAATTAAGATAAATCATTTAACAATTTCCTCCAGTTTATGTCAGCTGGTTTAAATTTTTATTTTCTTAACTACAATAGTAATTTGAGTGTAACCACATTTCTTAATAAAGCACATTTATATGGGGTTACAGTTTGCTAGTCTACTGCATTGTAGTAAAACAACTTACTTTCAGAATCATTCATATCTGCATATACCTCAACGAACCGAAGACCAGTAAAGAATCCCATTACTCCCCAGTTTACTAGGCAACACCAACAAAAAAACATAAGAGAATGATAATAATAGCAATAGATGGTAAAACTAAGAATGTGATGTAACTATATTATGAAGTGGGGGAGGGAAGATGAAATGAGTTATTCTCATCACCATGCAACAAATCAATATGCAATGTTTAAAGTAAATAAATCAAGTCTCTTATTTAAATGTATAGAGGTTATCACTAAAATCACAAAAGTCAGAAATTGTTAAAATTGACTAATATGGGAAGCAGGACTGGCAATAAGATGAAAGAGAAAACAGTTTCTTTTCATTGTAAGCCTTTCTATATTGATTGTTTTGCATCCTTAAGATAAACTCCCAATACTTTTACAGGTGTTGTGTGTGTCTATTTTCTTTTTTATACACATATGCATAAAGGTATATTATATAATTATACATTTATATATAATAATATATTTGTATATATAATGTACACAAAATAAATATCATATAAATGTACATAAAACCAAGCACCCCGTGCCTTTTCAAACATGAAATGCATCTTAAGTTTGTAACTTCTTAGGGGAAATCCCTCAGAGAACTGGGTGTTCACAGATGGTGAGTTTTTAATGCATGACCAACCACCTATTTCTGATCTTTGAATAAAATAAAAAGTTAATGAATGTAAAATAAGAAACTTCATACTCTTTCAGAGACTTCTCAACAAGTGTTCCTTTTTTTCATTTTTTTTTTCCTAGAAGATTTTGCATTAGCTGAAAAAAATCCTTGCCATCACTCTAAATGTATAAATCATTTGTCGGGGCCGTGCAGCAGAAGTGGCTTTTAGCAAAGGTATCATTTTTTGTTCACCACTCATATGTAAAACACTGTTTATTTTCTGAAGTGGTTTCGGGGTTGGCTAACTTCACATGAGCAGGTCTCTCCCTCAGTTTTGGAAGCAGCTTCCACAGCATGTTAAACAAAGTTGTTTTCAGGTAGAATATACATTATGATATAATTGTGCCATTCTTAAAGCTCTAAATGTTTACTTTTCAACAATAATTAGAGTATGAATTAGGTCAAATTTCATAGGTAGGTAATGAGGCAAATGAAGTAAAATGCTGTGTCTTATCACTCATATTAAATGGATGGATGTCACAGCAAATCATGTACCACATCAGATCAATGGAAGCCAGGTGAGGATTCTAAACATGGGTGATTCCAACTAGTCCAAGTCTCTTTTCTCAACACCAGAAGAAAGCATGTCTTTCTTACCTATAAAAACTGTTGAAGAAATGACTGATAAAATAAGCCTTTGTAAGAAACGAACTACTTAATGGGATAAGCACAAATACACAAAATGCACGCAATCATGAGTTCTTTTTCTTTTAAGTTTAAGGCAACATTGGAAGCTTCTCAAATTCCTAATTTAACAAGCCTTAGGGACTGGTCCGCCAACTTTCTCAATCTGCTTAAGTATCTACGTTGGAAATCTATAGAGACATTCAGCTGTTAAGTACCCATTCCTCCAAACTAAACGTCTGGAGGAATCTTAACTAAGGTAATATCTCTGTCCTCACTCTGGTCTTTATGCCGCCCCACCCCTTTTTAATGGTAGATTTCCTACCACACTGTGACTTGCTTTTATGACCTATGCCAACTGATGGCCTGAGGATGATGAGGAAGGGAAAGAAAGGGGAAGGAGATGAAAGATATCTACTCCTGAAATGTTACCTCAAAAACATTTCCCCACTACTCAAACAATTTATTTTCACCTCTGGTTACTTCCTGTCTCCTATTATTAATTCTCTTCTTAGCTACAGAAAATTTTCGCTGGTGGCATTTGGTTTAGCTGTCTGAAACCCTCCTGTATGGATTCTTATAAGAAAGAAGACTTACACCCAGACAAATGTTTGGGATTCAAGAGATTCACAGGATAGAAGGAAAAAGACATCAGAAAAAACATAAAAATTTAATACCAATACTCTAGAGAAACTCTGGTAGCTGAAATAGTGATTTACCTCTGTTTTTTTTTTTAACTTATATGGTTCCTTTGGCAATATGCATCGTTCTAAATATACACCCTCCAGACTGAGCAGGAAATTACTGAAAGTGAAGGAAAAAGCATTGAAAATGGAAAAGTATTACCTTCTAATGCTTCATGCACGGAATCATGACGAGCTATCTTCCATAATAAATCCTTGTTCTCATCAATGCCTAACTTTTTGTGTATCTATCACTATCATAAAGTATATTTTATTATTAATATTATTAGTGTAAAGTTACATATAAATGGAACCATTGTATATTTTAGAATAAAACTCCTACACCAAAGAGAATGCTCTCCTATATGATTATGAGTTTGTTAAGGCATTTTTAAAGCTCTAATAAAAACCACTAAAAAGTAAGTAAAAAGGGAAAGAAGAATAAAGATTAATATTACAGATCATATGTCAGAATTTTAAGCAAAGGACCAGAAAGCTCGCTTGCACTGAATGTCCGGAAGAGAATTTAGTCCCCTTCCTTTAGCAGGCCTACAACTTAACTGCTGATCCCTGAGCAGCTCCAGGCTTCCCAGTGCTGACACCCTGCACATGTAAAACTCCACGTACAACTTTCGACCCCCCCCCAAAACTTAGTTGTCCCTTGGTATCTGCAGGGAAATGGTTCCAGGACTCCCTGCAGATACCAAAATCCACAGAAGCTCAGGTCCCTTATGTGACATGCTACACTGTTTCAGGATCAACCATACTGATCTACCCTAATAATTTATTTGCTTCCACCTGTGGATGAGATACTACGCTAATATGTTGTCCTGCACTTCCATTATGTTACACTAGCATTAATTATCCTTGCTACTTATCAGCTTCAAAAATGTACTTTCTGAAAAATTAATTAATTTGGCTTAAATTTATTTTAGGGAAAAACTCATGGGAACTACATTTCATATAGAAGGAGTTTCCATAGAATGTTTTTAGGATGATTTTTTACTCAAAATTATTTTTTATCTTCTACCTAAAGACATAGGTAGGATAAACATGCCAGTAAGTTCAGAACTCAAAAAACATCATATTAAAATTTTTCATCATTTAAATTCCACATGGAAATATCAATTCAGGAAACTCATAGACTGACTTTTTAAATTGGATCAAACTTTTTCTGTGAAAATTATTTTCCAAAAATAATTACCAAATTTTGTGCAAAATACCAGACCTTTTATTTTAATTATAATTCTCAGGATGCCTTTGGTATTGCGAACCCTAATTTAGAGAAAGCCAAAATAGCATTTTTTTCCAGTATTATCACAAAGCTAACTTCCTTGCTGAGTTGCGATGTTTCTTTCAGAGACTTTCAAATCTAATTTTTTGCCATTACCCAGAGATCCCCCCAAATTTATAAATGCTTCAGAAATTTTTCATCATTAATTTACTTAATTAGACATAGTCCACATAGCAGAAGGAGGAGGAAGCAAAAGAGGAAAAACAAAGATGGCAAAATTGAGATCACTCAGCGTTCAAATTATGCAAAAGACATGCAAGTTTCACTCTCCGACAAATTTTTTTTTCTCAAAAATTAGGGTAAGGTACAGTTTCAAAGAGTAAAAGAAAATACTAGAAGCACTAGCAGTCTCTAATCCTTTCTCTTTACTGTTCCAACACGGCCAGACTGAGGGTCACATGGAAATAATCTTCCACTGTCAAATCCATGTGAATTTCTGGTTATAACCTTAATAATTCTTCTCCTCACTGTTCTTCTAAAAGATCATATTTTCTCTACTAAATCATTTCATGTTACTGACTTTTATTGTTATAGTATCTAGAATGTAGAATGTTGCTCTACATTCTGGCTTACCTTTCTCTCAAAGAGATTTTTTGTCAAATTTCTTACTGACTAGACAGAATGTTTTTCAAAGCCCCGCCTGAGACCCCTTCGCCTTTGAATTAGTTACTATGCTCCGCGCTGCTGCCTGACCTTGCGTATCGTTTTTTCTCAGGTTGCACTTCAGGTTGTGAAGATCGAGTTGGGTTTTATCCTCTGTAAGTTATGTAGGCTATCCTAAACTGCAGATCCTTTGTACTACAAATAGAACTGATACAGTTAATTGAAGGCTTCCTGCTGCTGTTATGTAGTTAGCTACCGAGGGAGTTTGAAATTTCAGTCAGTTCTTGTAACACAGAGCCAAAGGCACCTTTAATTTCCTCTGACACCCTTATGAGATTAACTTTGATGATATGTTTGGTGACACACTGACAAGAATCGGTTGTCCCACCTTTTAGACCTATTGTATTGCAACTACTAGAGTCTGAGTCTTCAAATGTAGATACAGAGCAGTAATAAAGGTAGTGTCAGTTGAAATACCTATGACAAAAATTTCCACTGCTCATAAAATACTGTCCTTTTAATATCTGAGTACCTTCCTGTGTGATTCCATTGAGTTCTAATGGTTCACTGTGCAGTGTTCACAACATGATCTGTTTGGGTGTTGGGAGCAGTCAGCGGAAGGATTTATGCGTTGGTCTAGGAAAAAGATGATTCAAGACACAAGGATTCTCAAATGTGAACTTAAAAGGCAGCTACATGATGCCAAGAAACTACATCAAGACCTTCACATAGCCATCCATTGTATACTCTGTGAACCTTTCCCTGCAGCTGAGTGACACGGGGGGCTTTATGTTTTAGGCCACAAGGGAATATGAGCAGCTGGAGACACAGTACTGGCAGGTAGGACTTTGAGTCAGGTGAACCAGACATCCTGTGCAGAAAGGAAAAGATCCCTGGAGAATAGAAATCTGGAAGCTGTACATTCTCAACGCGAGATGGACTCAAGGTCAAACATGCAAGCTCTAGAGAACAGGCCATGGACACCTTACTCTGCCCTTCAAGGTTGGACTTAGTTTACAGGAATCTATAGCCCTATATCCAAAGAGCAATCCTGCCTTCATCAAGCCATTAATATATTCCATTTCAGTAGCATTTCTAACTTTAAATGACAACATGCATTGTTCATGAAAAAAGGGGAAATGCAAATATATAAAACCGGCAGCTTAAAAAAAAGCAAAACAATTCAGTGTTTACAAAAAAAAATGAATTGGGCAAAAGAGTTTAGAATGAACATTACCTAATACCCATATAAATGACTCTACTGAAGCCAAAAGATGAATTAGAGTAATATTGTTTATCAGATAGAAATAGATTTATTTTCTGAAGACTCCTAAGATTTCTTGGGTGGTGTATTAAAAGCATTACGTTAACTGCAAAAAAGCAACTTTCCTTCTGTGTACATATTTTTCTATCTTTATTTCATACACACTTAAATTATTTAGTTTCATGACAATCTTCTACCCAAAACCTTTCCCAGAAACTTTCCATGTATACTTTAAACCAGGTGCTGGGGTGATAATATTTTATTAAGCAATGTTCGAATCCATATCTACTCATTTTGATTCACTCTCGAAATCTCTCTCTTTCTCTGAGTTTCTCTCTGTGTCTGTCTCTCAAATCTGTAGACACACACGCACACGCACAGAGATTATGCAGAGGTGGGCAAAAGTAGGTTTACAGTCATGACTATGCAAAACACAGGGGTTATTCTTGTATTATTATTTATTTATTATTGTATTATTTCTGTGTAATATTTGTCTACTATTTTATATTCTCACTTATGATTTATCTTTTAGATAACGTCTTTTTGCACACAAACAACTAAAAACCTACTTTTGTATGTTTACGCTTTCAATCTTCCTGCTTTCCCAAGCTTGAACTTCATTTTCAATTGTATTAATACTCTTAGTAACTTTAGGCTAAAATTCCATGAAGTCCCAATCCATAAAATGTGGCTATGCTGAGTCCAACCTCTGTGCAGGTTGTTTACTTCCTGTGACCTGGACAAGGTGCTACTGAGAGCAGGGGGTCAGCCCTCTCTGGCAGAACTCTGAGAGCTGCCCCATCACAAAGCAGATGGCAGAAGCGATTTTCGTTCCTTTCAATGAGACAAGGCAATAGTTTACATCTGAAGTTTACTGCTCACTAGTATTTCTGAGTGTAAAATCCCTGCACCCCTTAAGACTACAGTTAGAATTTTCTTCTTGTATAACAAAGGAATACAGCTATTAGTTATCTATGTATTATCATTCTCCTATTCACTGTATGTGTAAATATGTGTGTACATGGAGGGGTGTGTGGTGTCTGCATAAAGGTCCAATTTCTACCCATAATACAGGGACTATTCTGAGAACAGCTCACCAGCCAGATGCTGCAGCTTCCATAGGACTCTTCCCCCCTCTGTGCTTTTGCTGCTTCAGGTTGTCTCCTCTCATCCTTCCCCTGTTCCTCGTCAAGGGAAACTGGTCAGTGTTGCCCGCCAGGCTCCACGAGGGCAAGCGTACAGGGTTGTTTGTTCTGTCCCCTCATCTATCTTAGGCACCTACACTATGTCTGGTACATAAGAGGCACGGAAAAAATAGTTGTCAATGAATAATGGCATCACATCTACCCAGTCATGGAGGCTAGAAACCTAAGAGACATTCTACGCTTTTTCCTCTACCTTTTGCATTAACTTACAATTTCTATGTTTTGGGTCCATGCAATTCCCTCTCATTATTCTCTCTGTATTTATGCCCAGGCTCACATAGTTAACAGCCAAAAGGCTGGATAATAGTTGCAAAACCAATTTTAAGGAGTGTCCCATCATTTACACTATAACCAAAGTTACATTTCTAGAAAGTATTTCTGATTATGCTGGTCTACTGCTTAAAAAATCCTTCAGAAGTCAGCAGTCACAGTCTCTGTGTGGAATTGAAGGCCCATAATCACCCACCTCCTGCCAGTGTTACAGCTTCATCTCCTACCATGATAACAGATCGAGGCTCCAAACACAAGGAACTCTCCTTCATGACACCCTTTGTGCAGCACCCCAGACCATTTCCAGTTCTAGTTTTAGCTATATGTTCCCCCATTCAGTTTACTTTGTGTTTTCCTCCCCTCTAAACAGAGTGCTCTCAAAGCATCACCTACCTTGGAATAAATTCCGTGGTCACCCACAAATGCTTCTGTTTTCCCAGTTTTAATAAGAAGTAATTGACATACATCACTGTATAAGTTTAAGGTGTACAGCATGGTAGTTGTATTTACATTGATCGTGAAATGATTGACAGAATAGGTTTAGTTGATACCTATCATCTCCTATAGATACAATAAAAGAAAAGAAAATTTCTTCCTGTGATGAAAACTCTTGGAATGTCTGAGCAATGTTCCCGTTACCACAAGGCAGTGTGAACTAGAGCCGTTATGTTCTATCCATCTATGTTACACCCCTAGTGCTTATTTCTCTTCAAACTGGAAGCTTATATTTTTTTATCTTCCTCGTTACCCCTCTTCCTACCCTATAAATGGCTCCTAATTTAAGCTGTTCAGCCTCTTTGAGCTCAGTTCCCTCATGTTTTTTTCTTTACCATCTACAAAGAGGGTCCTAGGAAGGAATAAGTACAATATCATACAGTGAAAGTTCACAGCGCTTAATTGATCCTCAATGGACTATCACTAAGTTTTAGACACATCTTTGTCCCCTTCTAAACTGCCTTACATAGAAGGTCTAAATAAACATTAAATGGGACAAGAGATAATGTATGTGTGTTTGTATGTTTGTTCAATTTCCTTTTAGTATTAGCAAAAAATTTTATGGTATACCCAAGTGAAAGCTAAGATATTGATATCCTGTCTATTTGTATAGCTGGGAAAAATATGAATAGGAATAGATCACCAATCCTTGGGATAAAAGGAGAAATGGAAATAGCACCAGGTAGCTGGGAGTGAATTCTTAGCATACTGTTAGAAAGTTTTGACTTCTCATAATTTCTCAGCCTGGAGCCTTGACCTTGGTGTCCTCCGAATCCCTGTCATTTCTCTATTAAAATGTCTATTCCTATGTTCAAAGATGATTTACTAATCAGATTATTTTTTAGTTAAAACCTTTCAGTGTATGGCTGTCACTTCCGAATGGCCCTAAGTGTTTCGTATGTGTGTGTGTGCACGCTTGCACACTTGGTAGAGCCAACTTAACCATTCACAGAGAGGCAATTTCTCTATAAATGAACAGATTTCCACACGTGGGCTGTAATATATGCATAACACATTTCACTCGGTGTTAATTTTGGTCTAACATACTCCTGATGGTCTTTATTACCTTGGAGACTTACATCTTGTCTTCTGTATATATATGTAGTTGTTAGTCACTTCTACTAAACTGTCTCACCACTATTTCTCAAGAATGGTAACAGAAGACACAATATTTCAATAAATGATTTTTCCTTTGGACAAATGTTTATTCAACCTCCTGTTTCAAGGCAGTTTGCTAAGGCTTAGTTAAATCTCAACTTCATGTAAAATCCAGTCAACTTTCCAGTAAAAATAACTGGAATAGGCCCTGACCAGGTAACTCACTTGGTAAGAGCATCATTCCAATATGCCAAGGTTGTGGGTTCGATCTTTGGTCATGGCACATACAAGAAACTACCAATGAATGCATAATAAGTGGAACAGCAAATGCTTTTTTCTCTCCCTCCCTTCCACTTTCTCTCTAAAATCAATAAATAAAGTAAAAATAAATAACCAGAAACATTTCAGGATATTCAGCAAAAAGTTTTATTAATTGAATGCTTTTAACTTTTAAGTAAAAAGTAAATATCTTAATATAATTTCACTTTAACTTGTTTTATTATCTTTTGTTTCCCTTAAAATCGGAAATCCTGGACTGCTATTTAGGATCATCTTATTGATATGGCTACAACGTGAACACTGTGTGAACCAAAAGTAACCTGAGAAAGTAGCAGCACACAAATAAACATGGTGAGACTGTGCGGCGATAAATGCCATGAGGGGTAGCATATTACAGTGGAAAGTAGTGGCAATAATTTTCTAATTGGAATTATTAGAGGTTTTAGCCACACAGCTTCTTTCATTCATGGCATGCTCACCAAATAGGTGATGACGGGAGCTGATTCCATATCAGCCGTCTCAAAATGACAAATCTCAAGACATCTGGTTAGGCTGGAGATCTCCTTTTGGGAATTAAAAAGAAACAAGAAATGTTTTGCTCCTAAAATCTGTACCCTGTAGATAGGATCCAACAAAGAATCAAATATCCCATCTAACTTTTCCGATGCCATGTTCCCAAAAGGAAATTACATTAAACTTGTCCATTCAAAATGCAAAAAAGTATGGCATCCAAGAATGAGATTTCCAGCAGAATGTAATTTTAAAAGACACGATTTTTTTTCCATTACTGGAGATATCAAACATTTGAAAAAGCCTGTTCTTTCATAATTGGATTCCAGATCATTATTTTTTTGGCCAAAAAGAAAAGTTTTCTGAATTCTTAAAATAATTAGGCAAGATTTCAAATCAAATTATCCAATTTCAAAGCTCTATTTTTCTCTCTAAAATGCCTGTTCGAGAAGGGCTGAGGATGACTAAGCTTTGTGTCATTCTCATGGCTTTATTAGGAGAATGTTCTAAGTCCTTCACTTTCTATGTAATCAGAACTATAATTTCTTCAGGTTATTTTAAGACCCAGCTATGGCTAAAGCAGGAAACTCAATTTTATTCTGAGCTCTAGACATGTCGACGCAGCAAAGCAAGGCCCCAGCTCCCTGGGCTATCTCCTTTCACAAACCCTCTTGCTTTGCATCCAAGGCTCTCAGCTAGTTGTACTCTAGTCTCTGGGTATTAGGTAACGGTTTCCAAGACATTGGGGGTAGTAGGACTGTTATTTTAGAAAATGTGTGTTGACATATCATAACTCTACAAATGAAGAGCTTACTTGCCCAGAGCATATTACTTACTCTTCCTAACATGAATTTGAAAATCATACTCAACAGAAGGGCAGTTGAAAAACCCAGGTGCCAGAAACATTTGATAAAAAAAAAAAAGCAGAACAGAAAGCTCTATATACATATGTCTACTTAGTTCATCATCTCCCTTAGAATTTTGTAACTTAATTAACCAACTCTAAGCAGGCTGGTTGCCTCTAATTATGCTAAATTTTTTTCTGTGCTGCAAAGTGATATTAATAGTGAGTGACATTTCATCAAGTAACAGGTAACCCACTTGTATAATTGTGAGCTTTATCTAAAGAATAAAAGGGAGAATAAGAAAGGATAACAAACTTAGTAAAAATTATCTGCAAGAGGTCTAGTATCACTACCTTAGTTTTGCTGATCTATATCAAAAAGTCTCTCATACATATTTGTAATTAGCTTTATTACTGAATTCAGTTTATTAATTCTTTTAAAGTTAACACATTGCCAAAACACTATTTCTTTGTGTGTGTGTGTATATATACACACATATATATGGATATATCCATATATATAATACTCATGACTTTAAGAACTTTCTTTTTAATTGATATGTTTCATTCTACTGTTTTTTTCTTTAGATTAAATACTCTTATTTATTACTTTTATACAGTTCCTATAAAACTAAAATGATATTATGGATCTACTACTTGAGTTTACCATCCTATATGTATATAGTTATACATTTTGAGTTTTTCCTCACTCGATAATATATCTCGCTCCTTCTTTCATGCTAATATGTTCAATCATTACTTATTAATTTTAATGACTATAATATAACATTTCAGAGTATGGATTATGGTTATTGATTTTTGTATTGTCCAATACTTAAATCATCTTCAATTTTTCATGACTATAAATAACACTGCAAATAAATATCCTAGTATACAAATTCTTGTTCATTGGTGCAAGTATTTCCGTATAGCATGAAAGTGGAATTACGGAATTGCAGAGTATGTACTTTTAAAATTTTGATAGTACTTAAGTTTCTGTTCATCCAAAATGTCACTGGTACGCTCTTCCTTTAATGCATCATGTACAAGGTTGCCCTTTTCCTCTAAACCCTAGTCAACACTGGGTATGATTTTACTTCTACTAAGATGAGGGGTACAAAAATAACACCTCATGAATGGATTAGCTATGACTGAGACTGATCATCTGCTCGTTTATTTGTTGGTCATTGTTGGTTCTTCCTCCGTTAAAGTGTTCGTCATACCTCTGACCATCCTTCCTCTGAGTTAATGCTATCTTTCTTACTGACTTAGAGTTTGTATTCGTACCTTACAGATAGTAACCTTGTAAGTGTTTGATACGCGGCAACTATTTTCCTTCTCTGTATCATTTAGTGAAAAACAGTGGCATCATCTGACATATAATTTGTTTCTGATTTAGACCAACCACCAAGTTAAACCCTCTAGATAGAAGCACAACAGAGATCTTTCCTAGTGTGAGTCCTGATGACCTCACCTATAAGCTCATTAATATACATGGAAATATTTTTCCAAGGCACTGTATCTAAAGTATAATTTCTACTAGCATCTTTTTTATTTCTGTCTGTGAAGTAGGGCCTGGAAACCAAGCTTTAGGTCACTCTACACCAAGTGTTTCTTAATCACTTAACAGAGCTGACAAATATGTGCAAACCTAATACACCAGGCACGAGGCGTACGGATGCCAAGATTCATCCTCCCTCCTAGTACAGCTTTAAGGGTCAGGCAGCACACCACACAGCCTCACGTCCCTGTCTCAATTCATGTGGGAACAAACATTTCAGATGGACAAGGCCTTCTCTTAAAATAGTTTTAAGTTCCATTTTACTTTTAAGGGACTCTTTTCAAAACAGATTAAACATATCCCTGCTTTTTCAGATGCCCATGCAGGGGGACACAGGGCCGTCAGGGGGCTCATCACTCACCGTATGGTGACACAGGAGTTTCCTCAGGGTTCACTGGTCCTCATGGGATAAGGCTGCTGTTTCTGCTTGTTGGTTTTAATCCTGTCTCTGCTTTTTGAAACTGGGTTGAGAGGGTGCACCTTGTGTGGTGCTCTGTGCTGTGGCCATGGGTAAGCCTAGCTCCTGTATCCTCCCCTGACGTCTTCTGTGGCTGCTGTCCGTGGGTTCGAGAATACAAACAGCCAAGTCTATTCGCCTTCTCAAAATGATTAGTTACACTTACAGGGGTCACAGATTTCTCTAGAATTAGACACAGAATAGATAGTTTCCCAAGAAAAATGTGCATGTACACAAATGTATTCCTATGCAGATAATTTCACAGGATTCAGAAACTACCTGCAGGCCATTCAGGATCCCTTGGGCTCTACCAGTCCTTTTTGTTGTGGTGGTTCTCTTCAAACTCTTGATCCTGGTTCATATACAAGGGGTTCCCATTAAAAGAAGCCAGTGTAGTTACAGAAGAAGGGTCTCCAAAAAATGATACAGTGGGGGAGACAGTAAAGCAATAAATGAAAAATTATGTGAAATCATAATGAATAAACCCTCTGAAACCCTCGGTTAAAACATAGAAAATAAGTGATGGGTTTTGGTGAGACTTTCTCATGTTATCCAAACGGGCAGACAACGAAGACTGTGCGTGCAAACACTGCAAACATGAGTGTGTGAAAGAGAGAACTGAGAAAAGAAAGTGAAGGGGGTCATTTGTGCTTTTAAATTCTCTTTTTAAAGATTTTTTATTCATTTATCTTTAGAGGGGAAGGGAAGGAGAGAGGTAGAGAAATATCAATGTATGGTTGCCTCTTGTGCGTCCCCTGCTGGGAACTGGCCTGCAACCCAGGCATGTGCCCTGACTGGGGGATCGAACTGTGGTCTCTTGGTTCGCAGGCCCACACTCAACTCACTGAGCAACACCAGCCAGGGCTCATTTGTGCTTTTAAAACAAAAAATTGGCCCTGGCTGGTGTGGCTCAGTGGATTGACTGGTGACCTGTGGAACGAAGGGTAGCTGGTTCGATTCCCAGTCACAGCACATGCCTGACTTACAAGGCAGGTCCCCAGTGCAGGGCACGGGAGAGGCAACCACACACTGTTTCCCTCCCTCTCTCGCTCCCTCCCCCTCTGTCCAAAAATAAATAAATAAGAATATCTTTTTTAAAAAACTGCACTTCGGCCAGCAGAGCAGAGCTTTCATTCCAAAGACAATGTCAGAAGCACAGTCTGGAGTTCCCTTACATGTGACAGAAGATTATTGTCCTCACTGCCCTGTTTCTTATCAAATCCGTATCGAAAGCCACTTCCAACCCTGGCAGGAAGCCCGTGAGTGAGAATGGGGGGGAAAGAACGAGGAACAAAGAGTCTCTTTTTTATTTTTTATTTTAATTTTTTTATCTTCACCCAAGGACCCTTTTTTTTTTTCCATTGCTTTTCAACAGAGAGGAAAGGAGAGAGGAAGACAGAGAGAAACATAGATGGGAGGGAGAAGCATCGACTGGCTGCCTCTCTCACGGGCCCCAACTGGGGACTGGGGATTGCTCGCGCCTGCTCCCAGACCGGAGATCAAAGCCACAGCCCAGGTATGAGTCCTGACCAGGAACCACACCCGCGTCCTTTCAGTTAAGGAACAACGCTCCCCCAGCTGAGCCACATGGGCCAGGACCAAATGGCCTCTTCTTTAATTAAGGTGCCTGGCTTCACCTGCACTCCTCTCCCTGCAAGGTCTTGTCCCTAAAGGTTGACAAATGATCACGCCAGCAGTGAGAAAAGCCTGGTTGAAAACAACAGAACACAAGAGGCAGAACGATGTGTAAATGCTAACTGTTTAGCTGCATGCTGGACTCCCAGAGCAGCGGACAGGATGACTGGAGGTGAGGCAATGGCTGAAGGCAGTCTCTGAACCTTCAGTCCGTTCATTCCCAAAGCTCTGGGTTCTTAGCATGTACAAGTGATCATGCTTACGTGAGTCTCTTAGCATGTGCAAGTGGAGAAGAATAAGGAAATGAGGCATTCTCAGAACTCATTTTCATAACGCATTCTTTGAACTTTCATCATTCACAGAACAGAGGCAGGTGACTCATTTTCTAGCCTCTACTGTCAGGTTCCAGTGAGGCCTCTAAATGGACAATGGGAGTTGATACTGATCAAAAGGCTCAGGAGTGAGCCTGGGGCTCCGGTTAAACATTTGTGAGTTATTGGCATAGAGCTGGTAACTGAAGCTGAGGAGGAGAAGGAGACCATATCAAAATAATAAAGTCTTAAAGAATTTCTGAGGAAGGCAGAACTGTAAGACAGTTCACATGAAGTTCCCTACCTGGTGTTACTCCCACGATTACGGAGCTGGGGAGTGGAATTCGCATGTAATGAAGGTGTGTTACTAATTAAGGTCATGGTAGTAGTGATCAGTTGACTTTTAGATATTATTACCCAAGTGGACCCAGCCTAATCATGTAGGACTCTTTAAAAAAGATGAGAGTTTTCTCTGACTGGTAGAAGAGATCAGAGAAACATGCAGCTTAGCAGGGATTCAACCAGACAGTGTCCCTTAACTGCTGAGGAGGAGCGGCCATAGAGAAGCACCAGACAGAAGAGGAGAATGAACCACGCTGAGGGCGAACAAAAACCCCAGAGCCTCCGTCCCCCAGGAGAAGAAACGGAACCCTGCCAACGAGGAGGAGGAGCACGCAAAGGGCTCAGGGCCCCAGAGGAGAGGGCAGCCCCGGCCCGCCTGCTGCTTTCAGCCTTGTGGGGACACTGTAGCCTCAGGCTCTGAAACATAGTAAGTAGATGCTGTTTAGGTTACCTTAGGTTAGGGTTAGGGGTTAGAGGTTACAGGTTAGGGGTTAAGGTTAGGAAAAAATTAAAAATAAAAAAAGAAACTAACAAGCACACTCCAGTGAAAAGCAATTAATTGAGGCGGTTGTGAAGATGAAGCCTACTCAAGCCACCAGTGCCCATGAACTCTCAAGAGATGATTCATCCCTACCGGCCCTTCCTGATGCATGTGCCGTTACACATTTGAAACTGAAGTTTTCGATGTGTGGGATCACCAGTACTGAGCCAAGATATTAGAAATCAGACTAAATACTCACATTTATTTAAAGAGAAATCAGAATTATAAAGAATGCTGGTTAAATTTTAATTTTTTTTTGAAAAATGAAGCCTAAAATCGGATGTTGGCTTTTGAAAATAATATTTGTATAATATTTTTCTTACTACGATGCCAGAAGATGCCTGATTTCTCAATCTAAGCCAGATCGGGTGCTCAACTTACCCTTGTCCTGGAATCTGAATTTGAGCCACGAGAGAACACTCTCTGGAGCTCCTTTCTGAAGCGGGTGCTGGAGGAAGGTTGAGTTGGGCTCTTAAGTTTCCAGCAGCATGATGAGTAGGTTCATAAGGTAGCATTCTCTCCTCTAACTCACTCTACGAATATGGCAGGTAATGAATCAGGATTACAGAATGGGGCCCACTAGAAAGAGGCCTGCAGGAGGCTGAAGGGTTTACAGCACAGCTGTATATACCATTTTTGTATGAAAGAATTAGCCCCCCAAAACTATGTCGCTGAAGGATGTCCATATTTGAATTATGGCCTAGCTAATATTCATAAAAATAATAATGTACCCTTAATAAAAGTATCATGAAAAACAAAGAAAATTATTTTTTTAATTTCAGAATTGGCCCTGGCCGGTGTGGTTCAGTGGATTGAGTGCCGGCCTGTGAACTGAAAGGTCGCAGTTGGATTCCCAGTCAGGGCACAGGCCTGGGCTGTGGGCCAGGTGCTTGGTCAGGGGCCTGTGGGAAGCAACCAACCAGACGAATGTACCTCTCACACTTTCATGCCTCTCTCTCTCTCGCTTTCTCCCTCCCTCCCCCTCTCTCTAAAAGTAAATAAATACTATCTTTTAAAAATAAAGAACTGGTTTTTAAAATATTTCTTAGTATATCTTTACGATTGGCTAGCCCAGTGCAATAATGGACTTAGAAACTCATAAAGTGCAAAGGTATATGTGCAGTTTAAATCTGAGCTGCTATAAATGACACACTTTCAATTCATTAATTCACTTACTCATTCCACGAGCATTCACTGAGCAACTATAATATGTCAAACATTCTTCTAGATCTCATTTTTTGTTTATTTGAATTTTCATGTTTTAATTCATTCAGGGATTTTATTTTTATTTTATAGATATTTTTCTTAAATGTTAATGAGTATGTTCAGGGATGGAACCTATTTTTGTCTCCAAAATTATAATATGTTTTTTACCTCATCCACGAAATATCAGGCTGATTAGCATCATTCCATGAATTGGCAGGGCCCAGAGTGTCTGGAATTCTCTCTCTCTCCTGTGTGGGTGCTAATACTTAGCCCTACCTTCCACATCACATATCGAACACTGTGGAGTTAGGAATCTTTGCAAACTGGCTTTCACTAGCTACCCAAGTTGCTAAAAAAATTTTCATTCTCAGAATACTGAATATTTGTGAATGACTGATGTGTTTTTGGCAAAGAAGTGAATACTTCAGTGAGGCACACTATATTCAGCAATGAGATACACTTAACATATGAAAGAAAAATTTCCATGCATTACATTTTAAAAGATTGGAATGAGAACGAAGGAAAAAATACTGTTGCTATCTTGATTGCAACATGTAGCTTTGGCATCATTTAAATATCACCCACAGTAGGTGTAAAACCCAATAAAATATGACTTTAGAACCAATAACCAATATAATCTCTCCCTTTAAAAATTCTAACCACATTAACTATAAACTGGGGTGTAAAAATTATCAATTAAAAAATTCCAAAGGGTTCTGCAGTTCTTACTGCAAAACAGTATTTTTTATGAAGAAACTTGTTTTGATTTAAATAAACTGTGGGGGGAAATAGCTGGAAATTATGCCTTATTTATTTAGCAGCTGACTTGCATTCATTATTTTAACTGGCAACATTTATTGAAATATTTGACTAAACTTTCTGGTTATTTATATTAATTTCTATTATAGTGTGACTTATATAGAAATTTCTATTATATTAGTCCAAAATAAGACCAAATTTTTAAAAATGAAATGCAATGTTAAATGAGATCTAGAGAACTCAGACGCAGTCACGGGGGAGAGACAGAGAAAACTGAACAGTGATGATAAAACCTTGCACTTCTTATGAGCCGTAAAGTGATCATCTTCATTTCTAAAATGGAAACAATAACTGGTTCTAAGATGAGTTCGGTACATTGTCACACTTTCCTCCTATTCTGTGCATTAGAAGAACGTGATGACTCTTGCACAGGAAGATAGAAAAAAAAGTTAATTCAGCTATAATTGTAATGCATGCATCTCCGCATACACACACAGATACACCAGCACACAGACACCTACAAGCACATAAATACATACATATACGGTGAGAAAAAGAGATTACTCTCATGATTCTGAAGTATTAAATGAAGCGAGGTAAGTCATACCAATTTCTGAAGAGCTCTTCATAAGCAAATCGAACCTAACACTGGGGAAAAGTGAAGGCACTCAACACCAGTCACAGCACGAGCTTCAGAAGAAAGTGAAAATAAACTGGAGGAGAATGACTTCCTAAGCCTGAAATATGCAGTGTTATAACCTGACGGTATCAGACCAAGTCATTCGGGTGGCCATTTGCCCACTGAAGCAAAATTACATTTGGTGAGCCGTAAAGACACAGTGCTGAGACCTGGCCTGTTTTAGGGGAAAAAGTAAATCACTGTTATTTTTTGAAGCTGGTGGGGCCCCTAACAGTGATCCGGGCCACACCCCTCATGTTGGGGAGGTGTCCAGAGAAGATAACTAAACTACCTCCCATTATACGAACAAGGCAGATGAGCTCTCTGAGATCCGACTGGTGTTTCTTCATTAATTTCATTTTCCAGAAATCTTTTAGTTCCTTTCCTAAGTCCATAAAAATATGAATGCACAGATACCCAATTTTCCTGATTTCGTATCTAGTATACCACACAGTACCCATGTTGTTCTTGCATACACTGGGGTGAGATTTACATTCCACACCTTTCTGGCATGTATGGAAAAATACAAAGGTAACGAATGCATTCTGCTTTTTAGCACGTGAATGGTGCTTTGGAAAGAAAAAACTGCAGATATTGGTACATGACAGTGAAGAGCTTGTGAAATCCTTAGTTAGGAATATGAACAGTCTATCATTTCAAGTTAGTTGCAAAAGATACCTTGGATGCAATATACAAGTGACCCTGACCTAACCAGTTACCTTTCCTCTCTGTTTTGTTGAAAATGCTGTGGTCATAACTAGCCTTCATTCAGAAAACAGCCAAATAGAATTCGGACATAGGGGCCTTTGCCTTGGCTGTTCCTTCTGCCTGGAATGCCTTTCCTTACATCTTTGCAAGACTGGGCTCTCTGAGTCACCCAGATCTCACCTGAAAACTCACCTCCTCATTGGCTTTTTTAGGCATTGCCAGCAGCTCTCTGGTGAGGCCTCAGAGTGGTGGTGTTTACCTCTCCTTCCTTACTGAATTATCACCCCTCTCTTTTATTCAATGGTTCTCTTAAATCTCAACCTTTTATTTAACTTAATCTCAAATTATCTTTTGAAAATTGGTAAGCTATATAAATATTGAGTACTTCTCTCACTTAATTTAGCCAAACTTAACTAAACATCTTTCCCATACCGTCATAAAATTCCTTCCCATCCCTCCAGTGAAATGAATGACCTGTGTGCATGAAACAGCACATCAGTTCTGCAGATGTTTACAGTCACCCATCCAAATAGACAACAATGGTTTTATGAAAACAGGTATTTCAGTACAAAATCATTTGACCACAAGTTTACAAACTGAATATCTGAATTGTTCTCAAAGCATTTAGTTATTGATCTATCCTTTGACCATTGATTTGTTATGCAAACTCAGTCACAAAGTTAGTAAAAACAGCCCTTTGTTCTGGTCCTCTGGTAGATCTGAGCGTGATCCTGCCCAACCCGAACTATCATCATCAATACCGCATTGTACACCTTGGTACCTCTCCTTCTATTTGCCAGTTTACCAAATTGCCATCTGTGCGCACTTACACTTACACTTGAAGGTTAGAATCAGTTATTCCATGTTCCCTGGCAGATTCTGGTAAGATTTTAACTGAGTCTGTACTAATACGCAATACATCTCTAAAGTACAGAAGAAATTGACGTCGGGCTATCTGAAGCAGGAAACTGAATGGTAAAGAAGAAGTGAGATTCATGTTTTTACTCTGTAATTCCACTTAAGTACATCCCACTTTTGTATTATGAATGAATCATGCATTTCAAAGAAAATTAGCTGTTTTAAAAACAGATTTCTAAATTAATTTTGGAAAAACTGACTTTTTAATGCTGTGGTCTTCCTATTCATGGGGAGTGCATATCTCAGATTTGTTCAAGGTTTTTTACAGGTCCTTCAATAACTTTATCAATTTCTCCATAAAAGTTTCTATTGCTATTATAAATAGTATCATTTTTTATAATGTTCTATGTTTGGTTATTTCATGTATAAGGCAATCCTTTCCAGTTTTCCTGTTGCACTCACCTTGTACTGGAAAAATCAAACCAAATCATTCCTGTCTTAGAACACTGAAGAGAATCTTCAAAGGCAAAGTGCCTGACATCAAAGACGGCAGGTTTTATCTTTACCATTACATATAACGTTTCAGAAAGAGTTGTGGCTGATAACATTCTACTGTCTTCCAGGTTTAGTTTAATAGGGGTTTCTACCCTAGAAAAAGCACTGTATTTTACTGAATATTTTCCTGCATGCAATGAGATGATCAGTATTTTTTTTTTATTTCATCTGTGAACAGGGTGATACTCACTGACAGACTTTTCCCCTTTATGCATTTCGGCGTTCTTCGAAGTGTCCCTCCATAAAACAAGACCCAAACGGCTAATAACATATGAAAAGCACTCAAGTCCACTAGTAATCAGAGAGAGTCACGGACAAGAAGTAACACTGTGCCATTTTTCACCTCCCAACTTGGCCAAAATATCTACAGTCTGACAATCGCCAATAATGGCAGGGGTGTAGGAAAAATGGCTTTCACATATGTGATTGTTTAGGTATAAAGTAATCTCTACTACATATTGGTTCAAGAGCCCACAGAACTTGACTGGGCAGTAGATAATGAAGTAGAAAGAATGGTCTCCCCCCCCTATTTTAATATAGTTCCCAGTCATCTGAAAATGAACTCATATAAAGTTTTCTAGAGTTAGAGTTATATTCATATTCAGGCCTTGGGCTCTTTGCTGGAGACAGAAGACAGACAGACAGACTGACGGAGATCATTGATCTTTTTGACCTTTGCAAGTCAAAGATCAATGAGACTTTCCATTTAATTATTGGAATAATGGATATTGAGAGCTGACTCTCAATTAAAACATGAAGTCATTGTAGACTAGGAACATCGCTTTTAATATGTTTAGTCATCAGTTGTCTGAGATTGTTTACATTATATTTCTACTTATGACATACGTGTTAGGTAAAGGTGACATCCTGATACCTTTTTCTAACATTTTCATGTTCATCTTTCAGAAAAGAAAAACAAAATGAGTGATTCCAATTAACTGGATGTATAGCTCTCACCATTGTAATTCTCTGGAAATTGGCTTGAGATCATTCTTATTTCTTGGTAATGCTTCATGTAACGATGATAACTCCCAACACAGTCAACCAACCTTCATTTGTCCCATCTCGGTATGATGATTACAGCAGTTAGAAATCTTGGCTCGGACTCACGATGATGAGAAATCCTGACTGGCAGCATCTGCAGAGTCTCCGGGAGAACACTGGCCTGCACTCAGTCCCTGTGCTCTAATAAGCTGAGTTTTCACAGCTACACTGCAAAACTGGGTTCTATTATCCAACCGCCTTCTTGGCTCATCTTTATATTATTAACTAGCTCAATTCGTTTTCTGTGTCTTCATGCCCGTAATTTACCCTAACGTATGCTGATAAACGCAAAGATACACAAAACAAAGGCTACCTTTTAAAAATTATGTATCTTCTCCCTACCTATATTACACCATATTCTCTTCACCATTCCTCTCCCACGTAGACATAAATGTATTGATTTCATTCTTCTCCTTGAATAGCTGTGATAGAGATTGATTCATTCCTTCCATCTGTTTTTCCCTTAATACCTCACTCTGTGAACTCCCTGTTCTGGCATTTATGTTAGATATTTTCTTAAATCATGGATACCCTTGGCATTCAAAATTTGATTATCGAAGTGTTTAACATAAAATCATCTTCTGTTGCCCCCTTCCCGAAGAATATAGCCAATTAAATAATGCATGAATAAATGCAGATGAGCTCTAAATAGCAATCTGAGGTACTGAAATGTTTCAAATTGATACTATTGTTACCCAAAAGAATCCATCCATCTTCGTCCGTTATGTAAGAAAACTGTCTCTATATAAAAATATCACTAAGAACAAAACAGGATTAAATGTGGAGTGGTCTTTGAATAATATAAAATACACCTGTAATCATTTGCAAAACCAAATTTGCTTCCTGCCTTGGATTAAAGAAGAATGCATTTATATTCAGGCACTCTTAAATTAGCTATTGGCATTATTCATTGAAAAATCAAGTCATATATGAATATTCCAAAATTCCCTTTGTTAAGAATAATTACATTTAAAGGGTCATATACACATTGTCAAAGTACTGGAGGTCAATCTTGACTTACATTCTATAATGAACAGTTTCAATTTTTGAGTCAAAGGCTCTAACATCCCCCCATCTGTATTTTTCAAATTTACAATGAAACTGAGGACTTACTTTCTATATAAAAGGAACCATTTCTAAAATATAAAAATTTTATAAAAACAGACTGTGCAAAGACACTATACTCTTTAATCACACATTCATTTATTTAAAAATAGTGTCAGGGATAAATTATGTGCTAGGCAGTGTAGGGAATAAAAATAGAAGTAAAACATGATCCTTTTCCTCTTAGAGCTTATAATATAACTAATTGGGGGGATGGGGAACACAAACATAAATAACCACAGTGCAAGACAGAAAATGGGAATGTTCTAAGACAGTAATGAAGAGCTCTCGAAGGGAGGAGGAGGCAGGGACGGCAGGAAGGACTCGGAGCTGGGGCAGTGCTGCAGAGAATTGTGGGGAGGGGTGAAATTTGGAGACAGTTGAACTGGCCTTTGGAAGAGTTAGGATTTGTCCCAGTGAAGACTAGCTGGAATGGAGCAGAGGGTGTTTCAGAAAAAGGAAATAGCTTATTATTAGTTGATATATATATATATATATATATATATATATATACACACACACACACACACACACTCACACTCACACTCACACACACACACAATAACAGATAAACAAGAAATCCAGCTAAAAATACATTGGGAGTAAAAAAAGGTAGCCATTAACCATTTTCCTCAGACTATCCTGTGAATCCAACAAAGCATGCTGGCCAGGAGTCTGGCCAATCCCAGTTTTCTTGAAGTTCTAGAAAAATTGTAGCTGACAGCCTTCCCCTGGCTTCCCTTGTCTACCTGCTGATAAAGGCTTCCCCATCCCACCACAAGGCAGAAGTCAGTGGAGACTAAAATAGCCCAGGACACTTCCTGCTCTATTCTGGTGGTGCTTTCATTCCATCAGACTTAGACCACTTGGAATGTGGAGGGAAAACCCCATGAGGCATCAGGCATGTGAGAGTGTGTCAGTCCCTCAGAACTGTTTGTCCATCCTACCATATGAACCCTTCATTGTTCTCTGTCCATGAGGAAGCAGGACGTGTGGGAAAATAGCTCTTAGCTATCACACTGCTATTTCTTTTAAAATTTTTTTAAGTTTTATTTATTCATTTGTGAGAGAGAGAGAGAGAGATGGACTTACTGATGCATTAATTGATTCTTTTTTTTAAAGATTTTATTTATTTATTTTTAGAGGGGAAGGGAAGGAGAGAGGGAGAGAAACATCAAATGTATGGTTGCTTCTCATGCATCCCCCCCTGGGAACTGGCTTGCAACCCAGGCATGTGCCTCGACTGGGAATCAAATCGCAATCCTTTGGTTCAAGGTAGGCTTTAACCTCAAAAGGCTTTACATGACTACAGGTGTTAACATGGCCCCCGTTACCATCGGATACTTTCTACCCCATTTTTCTATTTTGTTTTTCCTTAGTACTTGTAACTATCCAAAGTAGCCTTATCTATCCATCATTCATTTGAACAGTCAACCATGTGTCTTCCTATCTGTTTCACGGTTGTACTCTCCATACAGAGAACAGCACCTGGCACATGGTTGGCTCTCAAATATTTGAGTGAAGAAATGAACACAGGAATGACTGTTTCACCTCAGCTTCCAAGGCTTTAAACAATTACATCACCTCCCAAAACCTTCAACCTGCTCATTAAGAGTGGTTGGATGCAACTGGTCCTACAATTGCCTCTACTCCTACCCTCTGAATTTATTTACATCTTGGCTTCTTTGAGACTACACTTGAATCGCTGTGTTTCCTGTTTTTGTCTGTCATTTTGCACATTTCTAATGGGCAATGATGCCTTATACTGTGCACAAGCACAAAAATATTTATCTTTTTAAATGATGTGTTTTTAGTATACAATAAAATTATGCATATTCTCCCAGAGACTGAGGTTATCCACTCTAAAGCATTTCAATTAATGTGTAACATGATGGATATTAACACACCACTTTAACATTTTCATCATCTAAAAGTGAGTAAATAATCAGGAAATATAAAATACAAATTAAACAGATTAAATCAAACTCTAATTTTATATTGAAATATCAGTTAGTAAGGTCTGAATAAAGCACACCATTTAAATAAGCTAAGAATGTGAAAACACATTTTATTGTACATGAAATGTGTTGGGTTCATTAAGAGTTAGTCATTTCAGAACAACTAGCATTGGCTAATACCTACTTTTTTATATTGGGTTGGCCAAAAAGTTCACTTACTTTTTTTCATACGATGGCTCTAGTAGTGCTTGTCTTTAACTTCATTTGAAACAATTTTGTTAGATTGTATTGTGACAGCTGTCCTATCAGCATGCATTAAAAAAAAAACTTATTGAGCTCTTCCCCCTTTGTGGCCATTGCTGAGGCACCGGCAGTCAAAATGAAGTTCAATCCCTTTGTGACTTCTGACCAGAGCTAGAACCATAAAGGACATTTCAATGCACCTTCCCACATTTGCAGGAAGATTATGTTTTTTCTTTCCAAAAAGCTGAGAGAGAAGTACAATGTTCGATCCATGCCCATCCAAAAGGATGATGAAGTTCAGGTTGTGCAAGGACATTAGAAAGGGCAGCAAATTGGCAGAGGAGTCCAAGTTCACAGGAAGAAATACTCCATCCACACTGAACAAGTGCAGCAGGGGAAAGCTAATGGTATAACTGGTCGTGTGGGCATTCACCCCAGCGAGGTGGCTATTGCTAGGCTAAAACTGGACAGAGACTGCTGAAAGATCCTTGGATGTAAAGACAAATCTCACCAAGTGGGAAAGGAAAAGGGAAAATACAAGGAAGAAACAATTGAGAAGACACGGGAATAGTGTAATTTTATACATAGCTTTAATTAAAAACTTGAAATAAAAGAAACTTTTTTAAATTGGTGAATTTTTGTGCAGTCATTTTAATATTGAGGAGGGAAGAAAATATGCATCATTCTTGGCGTATTTCAAGAAAGGTAAAAATGCAATTGAAACGTAAAAGTAGATTTGTGCAGTGTATGGAGAAG
Organism: Artibeus jamaicensis; assembly: GCF_021234435.1. Classification (NCBI taxonomy): domain Eukaryota; kingdom Metazoa; phylum Chordata; class Mammalia; order Chiroptera; family Phyllostomidae; genus Artibeus; species Artibeus jamaicensis. Next base: position 14,591,061 of record NW_026522014.1, on the reverse strand, counting down.
GTGCTAAGACTAACTGAACATGTCAAAGGTGGTTTGTGAAGTTACTTGGTACTACTGACATTTTGGCCAAATAATTCTTTGCTGTGGGGCTGTCTTATGCATTGGAAGGTGTTTAGCAGCACCCTTGACCTGTACCCACTAGAAGCCAATAGCAGGAGATAATTGACATACTCAGAATATCCAAATCAGTGAAGTTATTGGTGAAACTGAAAAAAGTGTCTTTGATTTTATGAAAAAAAAAATACTAAATGGACTTTTTGGCCTACCCAATATACTGAGAATTTTATCTATTTAAAGTAACATGTTACATTAATGCATGCTATCTTTTATAAATGTATTTTATGTATTATTGTGGTAAAGACAGAAGGAAACATGTGATAGGATTTTACAGGTACTGGAATTATCAGAAGCCATCTATGAGGTACATTCACCTATTTTTCCATATCCTATAGTCAATTGTATATTCCTTGCATTTATAATATTCAATTGGTTTTCATAAACCATCTCTTAAGCCCAATCTTCATGGGATTTTAAAAAATCTATATTCAGTAGAGGAATCTTATAGAATTTAGATTTCTTAGCTTTAAAAAATCCTAATTATTTCCTTAGTCACAGAAACATTCTTGCCAATTGGGAAAAAAAAGGCAAGTGTGTCTGTGTGTGTGCAGCAATGCATAAAATGCCATTTCCACTGGAAAGGCCAACAGCGAGGAGCCCTATTTATGAGCCCTATTAACACCAAACAGTGAGGTTAGCAATGTCTGTTTCTAAAAATAAGCCCTGCGTGTCTCCTGTTGTCATCCTCAACCAGAGGACTCCGCGCTCTGTGGCAGGCAGCATCAAAGCCGCTCCTTTGCCTTTCCACAGGCATCAGACATCACCACGGACAGGCCTCCCCTCGGTCAAGGTGGCAGAGATAAAACGCACTCTGCCAGCGGCCACAGCACACTCTCAAACATTGTTGCCCCTTAAGCAGTTATCATGTTGTTTTGGCAGCAGGAAGGAATCTGTGGTTTCACTTGAATGTTATTCTTCTTTATTTAAACTACTAGAAATAACCAAAAATGACAGAATGCTCTTTCTATAAATAATCATTCCAGTGTAGAGTTATATTAGGAGGTAACTCAGATGGCATGATAACGCCTAACAAGCTAATCTTAGACCTGCGATGCCATAAGAAATACCGAGGCTAAGAATAACTGACCCAAAGGAGTCAGGCTGCTAAAGACAGTCACAGACATGTAGGTATCTGTAGACTTTAATGCATTTAACGATCTCCTGAAAGCTTCTTTTCCCTGAGAAGGCAATAAATTATGGTGGTCATTAAAATGACAATCAATAATGCTTTTACAATGCATCGATTCCAAAAAATGGCTCAAGATTCTCACAGCAAATAAGATTCCAACAATAGTTGATGGAAACCAGAGTTGGCTCTTAAGCAATTGGATTAGCATCTGTTGGTGAATTTTATGCATAAGCCACCTGCAGAACATGCAATACTCAGCCAATGAAATAGGATTAAGTATAATGTAGTATGTTGCTATATGAAAACACTATCATCTAAAATTGCCCAAATGGACCCAAATTGGACTAATATATATTCAAAACAGAAAGAATCTAAATTTTGGTAACAAGATCATTCTTTCGGTGCAAGAATTTGATGTCATGTCTTTAAACCTGGAGTTGAGTTAGAGACACAGACTTTCTTGACCCCCTCTGCCATTTCTAGCTAAAAATGAAGGTGGGCATAATTCAAACATTTTGGTGAAAAGAAACTGAACCCCACAGGGCTAACATTTGAAAAAAAGACTTCTGCTGAAATACATTAGTCATAATATGCTATTTTGAAGTGGTACAAAGCTTGCCTCTATGATTAATGAGATGCAATGTGAGAGCCCTGGCCAACAGACCAAACGCACTGGGAATGCTGGTTCGCTCTCCAGTGTCTGCTCATTATTCTGTGTACCACCAGTCTCCTGGAACTTTGGAGGCTGCCTTCAGTTCGCCTTAGCCCTGGATAGTGCTAACTTCAACCAATCTAATGATCAAGCACTGGGGATGTGTATAGGGAGTCCGCCAGCAAGCCACTCAGCATAGATGCCCATTTGTGCCTTAAACCTCCCAGGACCAAGAAGTGTGCCTACATGTTTGTTGATAAATACAGCTGATTCCATATTTTTAGCACCAAACAGATATGGAAAACCTTATCCCATGCTAAATGTTTTTCTGTTTGGAAAAAAGTGGTAGGGGCATGGTGAACAAGAACAAGTCCAAAGCAGACCCTGCCAGTTCCTAGCCGTGGTGACCCTCAGTAAGTTCTCCTGAATCTATTTCCTCACCTGTGAAATATCAATCCTGCTGTCACTGTAAATACTGTGTACCTCTGAAGACGGCTAAATGATAAAAGTGATGCCTGGTACAGGCATTAGCTTATTTTGATACATTAGCTTATTTTGTCGATAATAAGAAGGACAGTGATGAGAAATGATTTAAAAAATGGTCCAATCATTAACCTTTGAAGTTGGGGACTAAACCACTAGATCAGAATAGAATGTGGTAGAGCAACCATAATTAATAATAATAATAATAATGATAATAATAATAATAACTAATGGTGATTCTGTTTTTATATCCCAAAGTGAGCAGTTACTAACATGAAATGTCAGATTCAAAACACACACTTGAATTTCATTGGTAAGCAGATGTAAAAAGCACCATGAAAAAGAATACTTACATTGCATTTACTTCACCAAGAGCTTGTGTAGTACACCTTACATGGGGTACCCTGAACTCATTCTGTGAAAAGATTTTTGTACTAAAGCAAGAACTCCCAGGCCACAGTGTGATTTAATGGAGATTCATTGAAAATGTTCTTGCTTGTGCTTAATTTCAAATTTTCAAAAAACTTTGACTTCTCAATCTTTCACCCAGTTTGGAAATGTCATGCCACCAAAATGTTCTTCAAGTGATCAAAGAGCCACATGGCTACAATTGTGTCAATACTAAATATAAATCACGAATTAAACATTTCTATCAAAAGTGGTAGACCATGAGGGGAAGAAGCAAGAAAATGAAGTTCAGGGGTATTTCCAAACTTATCAACATGCAAAGAGTTTAATCATAAGTAAATGACTAGTTACCCTTTGTGGTTTGGTAAATTTCCTTCTTTCTTAAATGTAGCTTTTATTGGATTTAATTATGGGGTATTTTAAAAGCACAACATATAAAAGGCCCATCACTTACTTTACTCTGAATAATTTAATATTAGAATAATTAATGGAACTGATAGCCTTCTAAAACATATGAATTACTTAGTTTTCTGTTAAAAAACCATAGCATCCTAGAATAATTCTAAAGTATAATGTTCTCTGATAATACTTAAAAGGGTAGGTTGTTTAGTACTATAGAAACTTTTGTTTAAATTAAATTGGTTTTGTGGAACTTAGGCGTAAAAGAATGGAACTAGTGGAAATAGGTATTTTCTTGTCTTTTCACATCCTGCTGGTCAATTTCCCTAGTGTAGGAACAGGAAGGCTGTCCATGGTGGAGCCCAAGCTAACCACTGACAGTCCAGGGTCCTTTTAAAAATGAGAGCGACCACAGTGCAGCCACACTGATTCAAAGCATGTGCCCAGGTATCTTTGAATTCCATCTACACATAGATTGTTTTTTAAGTTATTTTTATGGACTTTTATTCCAATTAAATTTTTCAAAGTATTCCAATTCAGAAAAGAGTTGTTAAAATGCAGTTACCATTCCAGATTGTTAAAAATGTTCATTACTGTAAAATGTAATAATTGTGAACAGCATACTGGCAAAGAGATTGTATTCCGAGTATCTTTAAGATAAGCCTCCTTTAACGCACTGAAAAGTTTATACATTATTAGGTAAATTTCTTGTTATTCTCTGTATCCCTCAAAGCTAATATAAATAAATATTTTACTCAAACATATAATAAATGCTTGCAATGCATCAGTCCACAATGTTGGTTTTCCTTTTTAAAAAAATGATTTACAACCTAGACAGACCTAGTTGTCTACTACAAGTGTGTACCTCCATTTGTTACGATTCCTTATAACAACAGATCATGCTAAGAAAAGTCTTTCCATTCCACTCCAGTAAGAAAAAAATAAATGGATATATATCTTCTTTAAAATGAAGACCCACAATTCAATTGAAAGAGAAATGACATAATCCATGTCCACATTCTTCACGTAATTAGTTATATTTTGTCAAAATTACTAGCAAAGATCATTACAAACACTTGGGTACTTGAAATACGATGGGGGGATCACTTTTTAAAGTATATGGTGGCCTAACCACTCTGTACACCTGAAACCAATACAAAATAATATCAAACGTCAACTGTAACTGAAAAATAACATTTATAAAAGTGAAATAAACCAAGAGGAAAAGTGTGTTCTAAGAAAAAAAAATTTTTAAAGAGAATTCCAACCACTAACACATACAGCAGAGCAAATCCGCCAGTGCCTAGCTGACATCCATTCTCTTTCCGAATAGAAATGAGATTCTTGGTTTCAGTATCGATTCTTCCTGGCTCAGCCCCAGCCCGAAGGAGCTATCATGATGGGCGTCCTATTTTCTTTTCAATGGCTGGCAAAGGTACTGGCAGGTGGTGCCACCCTGGCCAGTGAGTTACGAAGGATGATTTGTGCAGAAATTTTGTGTAAAAAGCCCTTCCTTAAGAAAACACCCAAGAAAGCAAAGTTTCTCTTCCAGGTCTCTGGAATGTATTAGGCATAAATAAATGCAATGCCTGGAAGTAGTACTGTCAACTGGTCACTACCAGAGGGAAGAGCCTTGGGATGTCACTGCCTCCAGAGCAGTAGAGCAGAGCAGCAGGAAGGGCCTGCCCACTGTCACCATTACTGACCAGCTGGTACTGCCTAACTACCCTGCTAGTTCACTAAATGACAGGTTTCTTTGTCATTGGTCAGTATGAGGAGTTTCCTGTTACTTGCGGTGGAGCACAACCTAATCACGTACCTACAACTTACACTAAATCACTATATGGATTCTGGCACAGTAGTTTTGTTTGTGGATGTGTAAGAGACACATTTTTGGAAGATATTGCATATTATACAAATTCAAACAAGGCAAAGAAGCATGATGATGAAAGCAAAAGTCACTCTACCACCCAAACACCAGGGCCACACACACACACAGTGTTTCCTGACTTCCTGCTGCCAACGCATGAGTTCTTCTGGGAAACGAATAAATGGACAAAACATACTTTTATAAAAAATGAAATAATATCACGTATCTTATTTTTTATCTAAAAATCATTACATCTAAATTAATTTAACCACTAAAAAATTACCCTTGAAGTTTTTTACTAAAGGCTTCCTTCTTAAAAGAGGTACTAGTTCCAAAAAGAGCTAAGGCTATATAAAGAAACTGCTTTTTAAAGTCAGCATTTGGAGTCTGTTTATTTATTTATTTTGTTTTAGGGGTGTTGCCAAATGATCTTTAACTGAAATGTTTTCCTTTATGGCTCTTCCCTAGCTGGGCATTCACTGCATCTCTGCTGACCTCGTGAGAAGCCTTCGACTCTGAAGCCCCCAGCCTGGGCGTCCCCGGAATCCCTGTCAGTAGGCCCAGAGAGCTCTGGCACTGAGGACTGGTGCCTCATCGGAAGTGATATTTCCACCATGCTTCCGCTTCTTTCTGTCCCTTGGCAGTTCACGGAGGGCTTCGATGACCAGGGCAGAGGGAGAAGGCACTACCGCAATCTGGGCCTTTCTGTTCTGAGTGGTCAGTTTCACAATAATCCTCAGACTCTTTCAATCACCAGAGACTCTAGCAAGGGCCGACCACTTTTGGAGACAGACCCAGGGGGCCGATTTCGGGGCCAGGGCAAACGTGGCACTGAGTTCCCCACAGATTGACCTCAGGTGTATGACTCGGATCTCCTCGGGGTCGAACTTCGGCATCATGGCGAGGGCAGCTGCTGCAGGATGAACCCGGACCCAGGAGGCCAGAAGAACGCTGCACCTAAGCCTTCTCTAAGCCAGAGCTGAAAACTGGAGTCTTTTTGAAAACAGTTTTTAACTATGTGTTTCTATTTTAAGCAACAAGGAGTCTGTCCCTGCTCAGGGAGAAGATATCAACAGTTTCCCACATCCCTCCACCTCACTCATCTCCTCCCTTATATTGGTTAGCTTCAGGTATATTTCTATGTTGCCCTACTTCATAAAACTCACTCTCTGTCCCATAACCACAATCCCACTGTTGTTTAAATGGATTCAGTGTTGCCCCATTAACCTTACTATGTTTTCTCTAATTCTGAATTTTATTTTTTGTTTTAAGTTCATCTCTTCACTGTGTGGGTTTCACTGTCAAGTAGCCTAGCTCATGTCTGAGAATTTCTAACTCGCCTACCTATTTCCCTTATATTTTATGAACATCTCACCTGGGTAGAACGTTGGGATGAACTTCTAGAACTTCAGAGATTTTTCTTCATTATCTTCTGGTACTAGATATTGAATGATTTCGATGTCATAAGTCTCATACTTATGCCCTTTTTATTCTGCCCTACCATAGATCTTTGCTCTCTCTGAGTGAACCCCTGAAGAATTATGTATCATCTGAAATTTAATCGTCCAGATGGGACATAACTCTGCTGAGCATTTCCAGCAAAGGTCCTTAAAAGACAGGAGCTCTTTTAATCTGCAGATTTTTTTCTTTTGCAGTGAAATTATATTTCTTCATTTCCATAAAATTATCTTCTGTTTAACTGTTTTGGAATATCAACTCCAGGGACACAAATAATCTTTTGTTATGTCGTCTTTGTCTTTCTTATTATTATTGACTTCTATCCAATTGCTTTCCTCTTTGTTGGTAAAGATTCCACTGGTGTCTATTCTGTTTCCTGCTATTCCTAATAAATATTTTTGTTCTATAATTGTCATGCTATTTTCATTCTCAATCTGTTGCCCAAGATCTAAACTATCCTTTTTCATCTCATTCTATTGTTTCATCATCTAATCTTGGAGTTATTGTTTTACAGAATTTGTGTTCTTATTAAGTTTGGCGCTCTACTCACAAGAAGCAAGTATTAGTTCCATGGATACAATGGTTGATGTTTTCTTCTTGGTGGAAGGTCCAAGATTAGTTGAGGAAGGGCATTGTATTGCAGAGAACTACAGATCATTTTCCCAATTTGGAGGGGCGCTCTGAAGCCTTCATTTCTCCAGAGAAACAATGTTTGTTCACCTTCTTCCACCTTCACTAGTTCCTCTTCCAGAATCCTTTCTACTATTCCTCAGTCACAAGAAACAACAAGAACAATTTTTTTAAAAAGTGGAAGATAGCCAATCAGTTTGTCTCTCTCCGGAACTGGAGAGAATTTTCAGTGAATTGTCATCTTGTCAGTAAAACTCTAAAAGGACCAGGATCCCTGCTTCCCTTTTTTCCTGACAACTAGTGTCTGAGGCAACAATACAGTAGGTCATATCATTTTCTTTGCTCAGTTGTTGCTAATATTAAGTGTGTTGGGGGGTGCGTTTCCTGGCTTATACTGTTTTGAGGTCACTCCATTATCTGTCAGGGTGAGAAATTATGTGCTGCATTTTCACATGCCTCATCTCCAGACTCAAAATCACCTTTTTACATCCACAATGTGGGTTTATTTTTGTCTTCTTCCTTAAAGGATTTAAGAACAAGTATGCCACCTGTGTCCATAAAAATAAAAAAGACTCTATCTTCATTCTTGATGGGCCTTTTTATAACTAGCTTTTTGATGGTCCCCTATCAAATTTTCAAACTGATCACAGCCTTATAAGTGAAGACAACCTGAGTTAGAGAAATGCAAAACAGTAATTATGGGGACTACCAGAAGCGACTCTTGGCATGCCGGGAGAGTGTCACAGACTTACATTTTCATAACTAGATTCTGCTTCCCAAGTGGACATACATGACTCCTAGACCCCAAATGTCCCTCTCCCTTTGCCTTTGACGATACACACCGAGGGCGGGAGGGAAGGATTCTGGAAGGGTGAAGATATATTCTCCATAAGAGAGATTCAGGATTTAGGTTTAAATGCTTTTCTTTTACATCCTAAGATAAGAATGCATAGTGAAAAATACACAAAGAAGTAAATAAATGAATAGCAAACAAAGAATGAAAGAAAGAATCCATAGTGAAAATGTCTTCCTTATTGTCATTGCATTTTACTCTAGTGCTGTACAAACAGACTCAAGCACACTCTCTCATAATAATGGTTCCAGTATTTTCTGGTCAATTCTGCTGCCCAGCATGTTAAGCAACAGGCCAGCAACCGAACGGCACCCCCAATCCGTAGCCACAACTTTGGGGCCTGAGTCGACATCTGTACCTACGCTCATTATCACTTGTTTTTGCCACAAAAGTGGACACTCATATGGTAAAACATGTCACTCATACTGAATTCCAAGATTCAATATTATAGTTTTTTCCCTCACTAAAAAGACATTAGCAGACCACACTGAAGAACCTAGTTCTCCATAAAATGTCTAGTATGGGTGGGTCAATTTGAGGAGAATAAATGGAATTATGTAAAACACAATTTAGTAGCATATAAACATCTCTGGAGAAAAATCTTCTGTAGTAATGCACAGTACCCAAAATATCTAAAATAATAAATGGAAACTCTAAAGCAATGGCTAACAATAGAAGAAAGCTTTTCAAACAATCTCAAGAAATCAGCAGTTGAGGCTTCACTGTTCAGTGATATATTCTCCAACTTGCTTACCTTTGATCACAATATAAGGAGACATTTCACAGAACACACTGCTGTATGCACACTAGCTACTCTGATTTACGGTCACAATTTACACAAGTGAAGTATTTACTTCTTATCTGACCAAGAAAAAACAGCTAATTTATCAGATAACTAAACTTACTATCAAAACAAAAAAATCATTCCCCATGTGACATAATAATCTACCTCATCTGTCTTCATCAGACAGCTAGAGCAAGGCACTGAAGGGCCAGGAGCTCGGGTTCATTCGCTGGAAATAGCAATAATAATAGAGAGTACATATGTTAATAACATGATGTTACATGTGAACTCACATGAATACTAACAGGTAAGTAGGAGGACCCTATTATCTCTCGAGCTACAGATGAGCAAACCAGCCACACAATGGGCTAGAGCAGAGCTCTGAGAACAGAGCTTCTGACTCCTAGAACAGTGCTCTCTCCGCCACCCCACGGTCACCAAGGATCTTTTCTCTCTTTCAGATCCGAGGACTCCACCCATTTCTAAGCTCATCAGTCATATTCCTGCCACTGATCCAAAGGGACTAGAACAAGATTTGTAACTAAACTAAGAGTAAGACACCCTTAGCTCAGAAATTAACTTAAAAGACAAACCCTACTGACAAGGGTGACCAGCATCGCCATTACTCTCCCGCCCCCACATCGGCCACACTCAAAGGTTTGCTCACAGTGGGACTGCTGGGAAGATTTTAAACACCCTGATACCCAGGCTGTTTCCCATACCAATTAACTCAGCAACTCGAGAACTCAGGCATCAGTATTTTGTAAAATCCTCCTGGTGACTCCAAGTGTGAGAGCCAGTTTCTCGGGGGAAGTATACAATAAAGACTGGGGTAATTAACTTTAAGGCCGTGTTAGATTAAACAAAATTAAACTTCACACTACATGATAACAAGGATGCAAATGTTTTTATGTCTCAAATGGTAAAAATAAATAGAAACTGGAGTTTCTTTCTTTCCACCAGACAGATGTGGGAGTTAATAGCAATTTACATGGCTTTTTATTCAATTATCAGTGTTTCAGTGTTGCCCTCCTGTAGAACTGACAACAGCGTGGACAGTTTCAAGCACTGTCCTGCCTGAACACGTCGCAGCTTTGTATAGATATTATTAAATGTTGGAAAGATGGCATGGTCAAGTGAAGTCCGAGGAAAGCGAGGCACACACATCAAAGACACTGAGAAACAGGGAAGCTTGTTAACACCTGTGACCAGAGTCACTGCCAGGAGCCAGTGGCTACTTGAAAGGCCCAGTTTTGTTTCTGCCCCGTGAAGAAAACATTGAACTTGTTGCAGAGACGCGAGGCCTGAAAGGATGAAGTGTAATACTCAAGAGACATCTAACATTGTTCTTTTTACAGAGTTGGTCCATATTTAAAAAATACAATGCTCAGTGAAGTGACCGCTTCTACACGAGCTCTTGTCAAATTTACAAGCAGGAAAATGACAAACTGTACTGAAATTCTGGTACATTTGCTCTAGATAAGCGGGCGTTCGTAATGAATATAATTCCTGTCACTTAAATGTAAACTTACCCAATTGTCCAAAATTGATATTTGATTCCACGAAAAAGGCTGGGTCAATGGAAGAATCTTAAAAGCATCACGACTAACCGAGGTTTAAAGAAAACTTGCTTCAAACATAGAACCGTAGGAGGGGGGTGTTCAACACCAAAACAGACTTCATGCCAACCTGTGGAATATTTCTTCCACATCAAGTAAACACCGCTCTATGGTGCATTTTTCCCACAGAAGTCTAGGTGGTGATCTACAGTTATGACGGAGCCCACAGAGCAACTTAGAAGATCTCAGGGAGAACTTGAAGTCAATGCAGCTCGAAGCCTTCAGAAGGGGACCAAAACAAATGCCAAGCTTTATGAACAAGCTACAGGAAATCAATGTGGACAGCACCAGTGACAAGTGATACTGCCTGAAGAGTCCCCCCTTTGGACAGAAACGAGTAAAGCTGACAAGCCTCATCTCTCCTCAGCACACCTTCTCAAAGGCACCAGCACACACACACACACAGAGAAACTAGAAATTGGAATCTGTGACTGCTGTTCTTTAAAACATTGCACCTGCCTCTAACACCTCTATAAAGTGTGTAATAGCATCACATCTGACTGACAATGCTAGACGCCCCACATGGCTTTGAAGAAAATTAAAATAACCATCCACTAATCATAATGCTATTTCATCCTAAATAGTTTCAGTTTGGGCTGATGGGGGAAAAAAGCCACATTTAAACTACCTCCACAACTCCGTAGCAAACACAATTCAGAAGGTAGGTCTATAAATAGATGCGCTTCTGTATGCACACTGTAAATACAAAATCATCAGGCTAGCCGAGAGGCTGCAATGCAAGCTGAAGCCCCAATATGAACTTACCTGATTTTTAAAGTCCCATCAAGAATATGCTTCCAATCAGTACTGATCCCCTTTTTCTAGTTGCATATAAGGCAAAACACCCCCCACTACATTTGACTTTCTCTCAGTCCCATCCTTCCTCAGAAGCTTTGCGATTTCATTCAGAAGCAGCCGGCCCTCAACAGACTGAATATGCACAGAAACAGCAATGAAAGGGATCGAAGATAAACCCTACAGACGCACCAAGAAAATAGCAACATGAACACCAAGAAGCAGCAAATCCTTAAGAAGTGCTTTTCTTAGCTGCATTTCCCAAGCCAGCCCCCTTCCACGGGTGGGTACGATGTCTCAGTTAGGAAGGAGGATCTTACCTGAGCTGATCATACTGTGCATTCTCTGCTGAGCCAAGAGCTGCTCTCGTCCAGCCACCCCATCTGAGGAAAAACACGAGTCACTCTCGTAAATTGTCTGCAGCATATTGCAATCACTCTCCCCTCAGCTACATGAAACATTCATCTCTGCTCTGTGCAGGGGCCCCAGGAGCTGCCCTCACTGGTCCTCCCTCCTCCCCTGAGCAGAAGCAGCAGAGGATCAACTTCAACAATGATCTCCTTTCTGTTCAGATGGACACACACTTTTTCAAAAGACCTGGACACTTTTCCCCGGTTACCAACCTGTGTGCAAAGCAGAAATGATCGGGCGGATGCTATGACTCTCTGGAGTTTAGGTTACCCTGAAAACTAAAAGCAGGTGGGAAATTGGAATGTGCTTCACAGTTATTGCTTTGTCAGAAAAAGTAGAAAAATATTAGCTCTCCCCATGAGGAAAAAAAAAACAATTAAACCTGGCTTAAAGTTCTTCAGGCTGCTAGAGTTTCCCTGCAAGAACCGTCAGTCCTGCAAGTGGCTGCAGCGGGTGCCCTTCTCCTCCTATCTGTTTGCGTGTATGTCTTCCCCTCTCTCTGGTCTCTCTCAGCTCAAGTTGGCTAAACCTAGTGATAATCCATTTGCATATGAATCAACAACAGCATGGCCCACAGGCACAGAAATAGAACAATGGTCGGCCTGAGCCAAAAATAGGTCAAGCCTGGCCGAGTGATTGGAGCCTGCATTAATGCATTTAAAAATACCCCAGCAAACCCAGCTGTCCAGCCTCTATCTTTCAAACCATAATTCTCTATTGCAGGGCCTTAGAAGCAATTAACTCCTTCCTCTCTCTAAGCTTGCTTTACACACTGTTTCCACACTGGTGATTCGTATCCAAAGAAAGGAAGGTAAAAAAAAAATTAAGAAACATAATTCTAAGAGGGCAAATGCACATACATTTCACTTCATTTTATTTTTGTACTATGTGTTTTTGGAAGGGAAAGGAGAGAAGTGCAGAGCTCTGTATTGGTTCTAAAATAATACTGGAAGCTTTTGCTCATAATGTGGTTTCTGCCTCGCCCACGCACAGCAATCCTGGTGTTCTATTTTTGCTGCCTGTTTCTTTGGCTACACGGCACTTGGCTGTAGCACTAGAAGCTTTTCTGCCTTCTAGTTTCAAGACTGACAGGAGATTTAATAGAGGTAGTTTCGGAAAACAAGCGCACTCCAGAATCAAATGTTTATAAAGGACTGGCTCGATATTTTTTTTTCTACTTGCTATTTATGTAAGGCAATTGTCCATTTCACAAATTCAGATATGGTGGTGGCAACCACTATCAATTTTATTGCATCCTGCCTTTATGATCTTTAAATTTTAAAGCACAGCTTAGATCTGAAATGTTCCCTCTATTTCAGCCTCTCGGGCTAAATTCAATTTACCTGCAAAAGGAAAAGAAAGTGAGGGTGCTTTCTTGTGGATGGATGTAGAACTAGTGAACATATGCACCTGTGAATCAATCAATAAACATGCTGAGTCCCTAACTATGAACGTTCTGCATTCATCTCTGCTTTGGTTGCTTGAAATACAGACCTCACTTTTCTAAAAGAAATAGCCTTTATAATAGTTGACCAACACATGTTGGGGAATTCACCTATAAAGTAAATGAACTACAGTATACAGTACTAAGAATTCTATAGTCTCTGGTGTACACTTAGAACATCATTTCCACATGAGAAATAATTCTGCATCACGAATTGGACTGCTAGCATCCAGCCACTCCAGGGCAAACAAGAAAGTGATAGAGCTCTCCTCCTTGTTCTAAACGAAATCAGCAACAAAATGTAATTCTTAGGGCATTAGTAGCAATGAAGATGGGAGAAGAAAAAGCAGAATGTTTCGAGGTCCCCAGAACAATCAGGTGGAGGAGGGATCTTCATCAAGGACAGAGTTGGGGGGCAGAGTAAAGAGAAGAGGACAAGAGTTTGGTGGAAAGGAGGAAACCTGTTAAGTCATTAGGGAGATATAACCCACTGCTGAAGAAAATGGCACTGAATTTTCCTTCTTCACAGATTAACTCCTACTTCTTGCACAATTATATTTGGGCAGATAAATTAAAGGATTTATAAAAAGAAGTTATTCCAAACTGCATTTACTTAAGTTAAACAAGAAAATCTTATGTTCCTGTCAGTGGGAAAAAAACCTTTTAATTCCATCTGGTATTACAAGTAACTTTCACTCGGTTAAGAGATGAGTAGGGATGGACATACGGTGAATCTGGCAATTTACCTCTGAGATGATGTAACCAATCATAGCATTTTAGACCTAGGCAGAAATTCAGAGATTGCCTACAATGGTGTTCAAGCTCTCTGTCCCCCAAGAGGCTAAAGAAAGTACTTGGGAGCCAACTCACACTGTTCTTCACCCAGAAATGGTTTTTCCCCCTGAGCAGGGTAGTCTCACTGTTACCTGCCTACATGTGGGTACCTAAGATTTCTTCTGAAAAAGACCTCTCTTATGTAAAAAAATTAATTGAAAACCATTCATCTAACACTAACAAGTTCCCCATTTTACACATGAGGAAAGTGAAAAGACTCACTGAAGTTTGTAAATGTACTCATGGGTGGTTTTATGCCTAAAGAGTCTTGTGTGGTGTCTAACAGATCCTCTCTAAGGAGGTCAGGTGTTCATGGCCTCTAGTCTGCCATCTTGTCTCTAACCAAAATGATGCATAGAATTATCTGAGATGTTTGGAATAACTTTTAATATTAGCTACTGATGAAAAATGGATCCAGTGTCTAATTGTTTCAGAATGACTTGAACAGAATAGGCAAAACTAGTGATAAACATCTGACGGACAACAAAAATCCCAGTATTGCTATAATATACTCATATACCTTTTGTCATTTTAAGTTTAAATTGTACCCCTCGAACTACAAAAGTCTCCAAGCTTTTATAATCATAAAAAAGTAAAGTAAAACTCCAAAAGAATGCCTTAGTAACTATCCTATTTCTCAGGGGTTCTGGGAAAGGGCATTCCACAGAAAATAGTACAAATAATGTGCCTTCTTCATTTTGACCAAGTTATTTAACTGGAGGTTTATTTACATTTCATCCCCGCATTATTTCATCATTTTTCCCTATCAGCAGTCTTGTATTTCAACACCTGATAATGAAAACCTAGAGTGAAAAGACTTTGGACAATTATCATAAAATAGATACTACTTGTTTTTGAAAGGAAAAATAAGCCTCATTAAAACCTCTACCAAGTATACCGGTTACCATAGTTTCACTATGCAATAAGTCTTTGGAATTTTGAGTTAATTTTTTTTGTATCATCTCAAAAATATCAGTAAAGAAATGTGACTAGGTTTTCTTATAGGCATTTACAAAAGCAATTTACTCACTTCAGAAAAGATATTAAATTTTATATTATAAGAACCATGAAAGCTAATACAAATGTCAGGCTAAAACAGATTGACAGTGTTGAATATCTCAATACAATACATTTTAATTCCATTTAATAAATATTTTGGAAATTGATCTGATATTATAGTTTACATTTCTTAAATATGAAGTACAAAAAAAAAGAAAGGAAACGGGTTCCCAGTTTAATAGAAAATGCAAATGGGAACAAACCCGAAATGTCATTTAAGAGTGACTATGATCATTTGAATTCTTCTTATGCAGGTATATAGGCAAAAACAAGAAAATGTATAAAATATCCGTATGGTACCAAAACATTTGCAGAAACATCCTCAGATTCCTAGCTCACAATAACCTTTTCTCAAATCAGTCTAAGTTGACAGCTGAAGACTTTACTGGAAAGAAGGTTGCGTAACTTCATTTATTTCACTACAGTGATACCCCTCCGTTCATCCCTAATCAGGTATAGGCTTTTCTCACAGTACCAAACCTTGTTATTTTAGAATCTAGATGCTGTCAGATGTAAAATTCGTTTGCCTAAAATGCTGAATTGTGCTTTACAGGAAAGCTCCAAGTTATTCACCCAAAACTGGAACGCCTCCATCCGCTCTCATTCATGTCGTTTCTTCTCCCATCCTCACCGTTCTCAGACTACACTCACAGAAGTAAAATACATACATTTGCCTGTAGGCAACAGACTTGGTTCTTACAGATTCCCAAGGATAAGAAGGCAGAGGAAAAGTACAGTGCACTAATTTTGATTTTGAACTAAATAGCTTATGTACCTGAATTTTCTACCTCCTGAAGGAACATCACCAATTCCTATTAAATAGTAAATATTTAGTGTACAAGTGATCCCTCTCATGAAAACAACCCACTTGGTTAGAAAATGGTCTTCAGATAAGGAAATGTCTCCTGGACCAAAGAACAGGTAAAGGGTTTGAGGAAACACATCCACACGTGTTTTATATGAGACCATTTTACATAAAAACAAAAACATCAACTGAAACTCTGTATTTGTTGGCCTTGCTTTGACTGAAAATATTTCTTCCCTATGAATGGTATGTGTTAATCTATGATTTATTCTATTTGGGGGGGTTAAAAAGCATCAAGATCACATGGGAATTTCTTGGAAATGCAATTCGTGGGGCCCTACCTCCGAATTACTAATTTAAAATTTCTGCTATTTTATTGTGAAAGCCCTCCCAGTGATTCTGATGCACAATAAAATTTAAAAACAATAAATAAATTATCCTTTCCAAAGCAATGATTTGATGGCTAAAAATATACATGGATAAAGTATCTTTTTATGATCCAATTTCAAATTAGCCAGGATAATTAGAGAACAATATTTCAAAATGAAAATAATTAAATTTAGCTAAGAGACTGAAGAAGACTCTTAATATTCAAGGTATGAAAAGAACATGGAGCATCGCCCAGAAAACGATTCTCTCTTGTCTGCAGATGAGCCCAGCCTCACACACTTAAGGTGACAGGCATGTATGCACCCACTTTCTCCACTAAAGCCACTTTGTTTTAGGTTCTATCTTTTCATTTTCTGGTTGCACACTAACCCCTTTACACAAATCTCAGAGCAGCCAGCCCGGCGGGGAGAAAGAGACATGATCATGTGCAGTCCCATAAGTAGAGGGACACAATACATAATGTCCTTTCAATAGAATCCAGGGAAGTTTGTTTTTTCTCTGAAAGTCAATCATTCATACAGTGAACATTTACATTTCACAACCACAGGGCAAGCCCTGAATATATATATATATACACACACACACACACACACACACACACACATACACATACATACATATGTATATATACATATGCATATATATACATATGCATATATACACATACGCATATGTGTGTATATACACATACACTTATGTGTGTACATATACACATATGTATACGCACACGCACAAGACTATCCCAGCCTCTACTTTCATGAATTTTTTAGTTTTACGAGATATACAAAGAAATTACTATATAGTTTGATAAAGAAATTTTCTAACTCTAGATTTTATATCAGTATTCCTTGAATTTTAATTTACAACCATAGATTCGAAATATAAATTTGCAGGTTTGTTAAGATTATAGAGTAGCATATCATACCTTCAAATAAGCATTCTATAAATGGTAGCTATGATTACTATAACTACTACTAATAAAACATCTTTGGGCCCGTAATCCATAAGTGTTAAAATACTTGAAACTGCTAACTGCCTATTTTTCCAAGGAACTACATAAATTCTAAAGAAGATTATGTGATCAATTAAACATTGAATTCCTTATCTTTAGTTATAGATACTTTGTTTAAAAATTTTTTAAAAATTTACTTCCTCCATCACCAGAGCTTAGTGTAATGTCATGCACATGGTATGTCACTAAATATTTGTGCAATAAATACGTGATTCCTTCTCCAGAGGATCCTATTAAGAGACTAATAATCTACAGCAAGTCACTAATATGATACTCAACATCTAATACTTCATTGGTTTTCATTTTAGTATATTATTAAAATCTCAGTAATTATCTTCAAATCAATACTAAATCACAATTTAAAAAAGCTAAGTAAATCCATCTGCAATGGACCTTTTGTGGAGGCACAGTTAATGTCTATACAATTCAACCTGGACCCACCTACCTAACCCCACATGCCATTACCAGCTAGGCTATGGAGGCAAGAAGGGTTATCATTGGCAATACAGCCACAAGGTCATTATTGGGCCAAGAAAACATGATGGGATACTTTATGCATTAATACTGTAAACCAGCAGTATAAATAAATGTTAGGGTCTATTTGTCTCTAGAGACATTTTCTAAGTATAGACATGTTAGCTAGGACCAGGCATCAGGGACCACAGGGTGTGAACAAAGGCACTCATAGAAGTTTTGGGCAAGATTGAATGTCAAGGACATTTTGGCATGAACAAGATGTCTCAATGGGCATTTTAGACAGGACCAAGGATCAAGGACCTTTGGGGTTGGACCAGATATCTCCATGGACATTTTGGACAGGGCCCAATGACACCTAACTGTTCCTTTGGTGACTCTAAAACTAATAGTTCCCATGGGAAATCTATTCCACATTAGCATATGCACTAATAGACCATAATGTAAATATCATTGCATATAAAAAAGAAATCTTTGTAATGGTTCACACTGATAAAGAAGCACTGTTTCTCTCTTACACTGCACTGATCTTGAAATACAAACCAACATTGACTACTCAGCCTATGTTTACTGAACTTTGAATGTATATAATATTTATGAAGCCAAAGAGCCTTAACAAAAATTTTAGTTTCAAGACAAAATACCATTTTTGGCTTCAGGGCTATGAAAATAAAAATTCTGAGAGAATTCCAGGTAAGTAAAATTAGTGTTCTGATCTTAGCCATTTGGTAGGACTCAGATGTTTAATTTTATATTATTCTACAAAGTAGCTGCACCTTAAATATTTATCATTTTTGGAAATAAGTGGGATTCTGATTAACAAAATTAATAGTTGTATGTAGCATCTGGATGAATTCTACATCTGAGTTGTGCGATAAGAGTAATTTCTGCATGCTAACATAAATCATGGCATACAAATAAACCAACCCAGAGTGTTTTGCATCATTTCTCAGCATAAAGGTCAAGTTGATATTTACCATACCAAACCATTTCAATCACCGAGTTAAATCCAGAGAATGCCAGAACGCCTGCCTCTGAAAATAGCAACATTTCTAAATGTTGCAATTAAATTCTGACTTCACAATTCCATCTAGTTGGGTGCCAGCTACCAAATTTAAGAAATAACAAAACCCAACACATACTTATTTTTGACTGATCAAAATATTTATAGTGATGGTGTATAACGAAAGTACAAAAACTTGCAACTGGCCATATAACTAAGTGCAGCAGAGATTCTGTGGGTGTGGACTCCTCCCTGTTTCAGTGACAAGAACAGGAAATAGTGATCCCTCAAGCCATTCAGGTTCTCAGGACAACCTGACTTAAGAAGTTAATCCTTTACCTTCTTTTCTAAACTTCACACTACAGACAATGTCTTGGTATTATCCAAACAAACCTATGCTTCTTCCCTCCCTTTGCATATGCTGTTCGTCTTGTCCGGAATGTTCTTCCATTGTTTTCTATCTGGAAAGTGCCTTTTCATTTTAACAGACTACACTATCTTTCTTTGTCCCTTAAAATGTTCTTAACCTCATCATTAGTATAACAGATTTTCTTTTAGTTCACACTTGCCAGGTTGATATTTTTCTTTTATTTTAACTCCTTGCTTCCCTTTATTTGAAGTATAGCATTTATAGACGACATATTTCTTAGATTGTGTTTTCCTTTTATCTCACAGAAAAATCTTGCATTTGGTAAATTCAGGGAAGGGGATTCACAAGTTCTGGTTGGCTCGTCATCTTTTCAAGAGCAAAAAAGCAGTAAGTCCACTTCATCCTTGAAAATTCTGCCCACATATTACCTCTTCAGCGAAGCTCCCTGGACACGAGCACTTGTGAACAAGAAGACCTAATTCTATTGTAACACGAATCACTGGATAGGTTAATAAATTGGTTGCATACTGTTCCCCAAACCGGACCTCAGCAAGTCAAGATTAGGAAATGTCATTAATCTACGAGCCTGTTCCACACTGCCTAGCACACCATGAGCGGTCCAGACATGTCAGCTGAATGGATACATGCGAATTACATAAATGTACGTGATATGTTTGATAACGTGACACTTCTGTTCATGTTTTCACATACAAATGTCAAGCACATAATGCTCACCATCTTCTGCACCATGCCCTCCCATTCCGCCTGCCACTCTGCCCCAAATCTAACTTTTAGATTCTGTTTTCCTCTCTCAAAAGAGCTCACCTCACATACTCGACATCATCAGTACTCCCTGCAGAGAAATATGATGATTATATTACATACAGCATTTTTGTAGGTGATACTATAATCGTACATAGTTTCATATCATCGATATAAAATACGGGGATTAGCTCTGGCTGGTGTGGCTCAGTGGACTGAGCGACCGTCTGTGAAATGAGGGGTCATCAGTTTAATTCCCATTCAGGGCACATGGCTGGCTTGCAGGCCAGGTCCCCAGTTGGGGAAATGTGAGAGGCAACTGATGGATGTTTCTCTCACTCTCCTTCTCCCTCACTTCCCATCTATCTAAGAATAAATAAATAAATATCTCTAAAAAATAAAAATAATGTTTAGAAAAACAAAGTCAACCGGGATTATACACTTTATTTTGTTTTTTCCTAGAATGAAACATGAGAAACTACAAGTTTAACATGCTAGGCAGTTTACTTATAGCATTTCCATATCTACATTGAAACTATTTGTACTAAACATGAATTTCAGAAGTCTTAATGACTGTCCTGTGCTCTCACAGAGGTCTTCAGCCCTGTTGAATGCGCAGCCTGGCCCCTGTTCCAATCCCTCCACAGGACACAGTGGCAGAACTCTTCTAAACACATTGAAGCTCCTACCAAAAGACATTCCACTTTACACTCTCATTGGTGAAGGTTTCCTTTTTCTGTTTTAAAGAGATCCTACATGGTCTAAGCCTTTTGAAGGAGGGCCATTGTTCACATATTTTCTAAGTCATAGAGAGATATATTCTAGAAAATATGGAAACCTTGGCTTTAGATATTCATTTATATTTGATTCATGAGCACCATGAAATCTCTTTTATATGAAGGCAACTACATAACATTCTAAATTTTATCGTTAACTGGATGGAGAAGAGGCTCTGGATTTAGACAGAATTTGACCTGAATTCTGTATCTGTCACTTATTAGCCAGTTAGGAGCTGTGCTTGAACAAGTTAACCTTTCTGAGTTACAATTTTCTCTTCTTAAAAATGAGGGTGTTGACATCTGCCTTGCAATGCTGTTTTAATATTTAGAAATAGTGAGTATAAAATTTCCACCATTCTAACAAGAACATAATAGGCCATCAATACACTGCAGTTATGTTATTATAGTACATTATTAACACACAAACAGGAAGTGAATAACTGAGAGCCTACTTGTCTAAGCCTACTTCTCTTTTCCGAACTAAGATAACTGCTTTCTCTCAAGGTCAGCTATAACTTCATAAAGTAGAATATAAAGATCATTAGTTTTCACTGGGAAAAAAATAAGTATAGAAAAGCTAGATAAGAAAAATTAGAATGGAAATTCTCATCATACTAATATCACTCTCCAGGCTGATAAACTATGTGTGTTCAACAACTGACTGACCCCTGCAATGAAATAAGAAGTGAAATAGCAAATAAGAGTGTGAATGGTATATGCCAGGAACATAGATTAATAACAATACTCCCATGAACCACAGAACCTTTGCTGGGTACAGTGAATTACATCTGTGTTTGCCACTTAATTTCAAACTGGGAAGATCTTTGGTCCACAATGTATCCCCCAGCTGATGTTTTCATCCAGATCCTGGGGACTCTCTGATTGAAAATCAATAGCTCACATTAATTATTTCAAATAAAGCTATAACAACATGGGTGTTTGTTTGTTTTTAATGCATCGGGGACTATTGTTTTATTTGGCTATATCTGAAGGACTGAAGGAAATTCTCAACAGTAGTTCTCCTAAGTAAAAGAGGCCCTTGAGAAGCCAAATTCACTTAAATCCCAGACCTCAGTTGGGTAAAAATGTACTACTTTTTGAGTACTTGAATTATGCATAATTCTGTATTGACTTGATAGAACCCGATCCTAGTTAAAGGAAAGTCAAGTCCAGGAATGATGAGTGTTCTGAGGGCTGAATGACAGGAAATTCTCAAGCACAAGTTAATGCCATCCCCTTTATAAATAGGGAGAAAACATTAGCAGGAAATAACATCGAAAACCCTCAGGTACTTCATTTCACTTAAAATATGTATTTCTTTCAAAACAGGATCACCCATACATATAGCATTACAAGAAAAAAAAATAAACCAATATGGGGGATGAGAAATATATAATTACTTTTAGGGTCTGTACTAAGGTAACTACCTTTATATCTCATGATATAACAATTAGGCATATTTTTAATACCCCATCATTAGGGCAAACCTACAGTACTATTTTCTCTATTTCCAAATGAATCATGGATTAGTATAATATCTCGAGAATTTTTGAACCATTAAATACTAGAGTACATTGACTTTCAGACTCCAGATGGATAATATTCAAGTCAGTTGATAAGAAAGATGATACCCAAAATTCTGAATCTGTGCTATGAAGATAATACAGAGGCAGTCTTGTTATCTAATCAGTTTTTCTAATAGTAAAATCTATTAACTTGGAACTTTTACATAATTACCAATGTAGCATTAGTCTTAGAAAGTTTGACAGAAAAGAGAGAAAGAACTTCATTTGTAAAAAATTCAAATAACTACATTTTCTAAAGGAAAAAATCACCATGAATATCCAGGAGCAATTCTGACTTCCCAGCAAAAAGCTGCTTCACATGGGGGTGAACTGAGTAAGACACATTAGATACCATGGCCACTCTCAATTCCAAGTGCATTCTACCCAGGATCTTCTCTCTTTCTTTTTTTTTATAATACTCGCCTGAGGATATGTTTATTGATTTTAGGGAGAGGAAAAGAGAGATAGAGAGAGATCGACTAGTATGTTCCCTAACCAGGTATTGAACCCATGACCTTTTGGTATACAGAATGATGCTCCAACCGCTGAGCAACCCTACCAGGCCCCTTCACAGGACTTTCCTCTGATTGTGACAACGGCAATATTGAGACACTTCACAAATCAAAATATTCTGCTACCAAATAGTTTTGGGGCAATGGCTGGGGTTGGGGGGAAGTGGTAAGGGGAAAATGCAGACAACTGCACTTGAACAACAATAAAAATGAAAAGAATAGTTTGGGGGCATCTTTTTTTCTTTTTCTTTTAAACTTGCCTCATTTTTCACTATGTTCTTCACAACTCCAACTGTATATCAGTGCTTTTTCAAATGTCCCTTCCACTGGTTTAAAAATGATCTCTCCCTCAATTCAGCAATAGTTACCTCCTATTTTTTAAAAGATTTTATTTATTTATTTTTAGAGAGAAGGGAAGGGAGGAAGAAAGAGAAGGAGAGAAACATCACTATGTGATTGCCTCTCATGTGTCCCTTACAGGGGACCTGGCCTGCAACCCGACCCAGGCACATGCCCTGACAGAGAATTGAACTGGTGACCCTGTGGTTCACAGGCCCGCACTCAACCCACTGAGCCATACCAGCCAGTTACCTCCTTTTTGAGACATTCATTCACATCTCTACCTCCAATGCCTTTGTCTCCTCACACAGAAGTCAGATGTCAATTTTCTTCTTGCCCCAAACGGAAACACATTTCCAACCCACTGCTGTTCACACTCTTTTCCCTTCTTTTATGTTCCATTAGAGAAGTCGTGGATTAAAGATAACGAAGAAAAATTTAATATTGAAATAGACTGAGTCCAAGGATAGAAAAATATCAAGGTTAATTTTAAGGTGAATATAATATTAATATTTTAGTTGACAAGCTAATTCTAAAATTTATATGGCATATCAGAGCTCTAAGGAAGGTCACAACAATTTTGAAGGAGATCAAAATAAGAGCATGTGCCTTATCAGCCTTCAAGACTTATCTCTTATGTTACAAAGACAATGTATAATTGGTTTAAATACAAACAAATAAGAGACATAATCAATAAACATTATGTGCACATATATTAAAATCTTACATATGTTAGTATTAGTAACATTAGATAAATGAAGATTTTCAATAAATCATGCTAAGATAATTGGTTCTTTGTAGTACACTATTAGATCACTATATTAAACTACATATACCCTAACACAAAATCCAGCCCAAGTAGATGAATCATGTACATACAAAGAGCAAACTTTAAAAGTTTTAGAAGAATAAAATATAAAAGAATATGTTCAAATTCTCAGATTAGGGATAGACTGGTTAAGAAACAAAAAACCCCCTCAAATCATAGAGGAAAAGATCGATTAATATGACATAAGAATACAATTGTGCAAACACATCATTAAAAAATAAAAAATAATGACATTGAGAGAAAATATTTATAGTACATTTAATCAACCAATTATTAGTATTCAGAATATAATATTTACAAATCAGAAGAGATATGATCCAATAATAAAGTAGGAAAAAGATAAAAATAGGCATTCACTGAAAAGGAAACTCTAACATCCAATCTAAGTATGAAATGTTCAAAATTACTAATGATCAGGGAATTAAAAATTATCTCCATAATGAGATACAATTATAAAACCAGCTGCAAGGTTAAAATTGAGTCTAATAATAAACACAAAGTATGTAAAAAATCCTGAATAATAAGAACTCTTACACATCCACAGCTAGTGTTTTTGTTACAAAACTTTCATTTAAGAATAGCTAAAATTATCTGAAAATATTTTCAGTTTGAAGTGGCAAAACTTTGTATTTACTAAGCAGTTAAATATTCTGGGTATATATTAGAATTTTAGGTAAAATCCTAAATTAAATCTTGGCTAAGCTTACCTTTTTCCTCTATTTCTTTTTTTTTTTTGGGGGGGGAGTTGTTACACGTGTGCTTAATGTATTCTTTCCCAGGTTTTCTCATTGTAATTCTGCTGTCAACAATGAGAAATTACTATGGCACCTGAAGTGAAAGTTGATTTCCAAATTAAGTAATATAACATAAAAGGGAAGAGTTAATGTATAGCCCATTATCTTAAGAGTACAGTGTAGAATTAGTAAATGCATAAATTGCTCTTAAAAGTATAGTTTCTTTTCCAGAGATGATTACTACTTTAAGGCAAGTTTCATGTCTGTTGACAGCCCACAGGCAATTAAAGTACTGACTAATCATTGTCTGTAGTGTTAAAAGCAAGAATTGTCAAATGCACATACAGTTGTAATAGGCAAACACATTTTAACCTAACAAAATGAAAACTACTGGAACTCTTATTTAAAAATATCTAAGTTAATGTACCACTGGCAGATTGGGCAGAAGAAGTCTGAAAAACTCATTAATAAATCAAAGAAAATGTGTATATGCCTTCTGTAGTTCTCTTCATTTTCATAAATACTTGAGACAAATATCATTTGAGAATAATGGCAAATATTAAGAACTGATATAACCATTAAATCCTGGAAATCTCACTTTTAAACATCAAAGATTCATGAATGCTAGAAAATTTGACAAGAAATGAATTTTGGGACTATCTTAAAGTTCTTAAATTATAAAAGTGTTATTATTTTACTATTTTACTTTACTTTCTACTTTATTATTTCACTAATAAAAATATTATCTCCACATGAACAATTTGATTTTAATAAATACACCATCTCAACTATATTTGGTAAATGTAGTCTTCTGGTTCCTTCAATAAGTATGTATGTGTGTTTGTTTGCCTGCTATATTCAAAACTAACGACCTCCTCTGCCATCCTTGGTTGAGAAATTTTGAGCCATTGGATATCAGGTTTCCCTGGGCTGGCTTGTTAAACCAACAGTTCATAGGGACCAAGTTAGCTCTCAGAGGTTATTATTATCTCCATTGCAATGAAGTTCTTGGGGAGCCAACTTAAATAAGATAATACAGAATCTATTTCAGATTGGCCAGTTGATAATGGTCTAATTAATTACTTTAATCTTTTGAATGAAAGATCTATCAGAAAAGATACCACGATATCTTTGGAGAAAGCCTGGAACTTAGAGGCAAGGATGGTCAGCACCCACCTAAGCTCTGCTCTGGGGAGCCAGTGTTCAGTCCCAGAGGTTGGTGAATTCCAATAATTGGAAAGAGGAAGTTCTATTTTTCTTAATAGCAGAATGTTTTCCTAGGAATTATTAGGTGAAAACCCATTTGGTATGAAAGATGAGCATTTCAGGTGGTAACTTAAATAGGGAAACTTTGAAAACAAGAGAAAGGTTTAGCTTACTTCAGGCTTTGCTGTTTTGGGTGGGAGTCCAAAACCAGAACAGAGTTTAATTGCTCGGGACCACAGTGTGTTCCGGGGTGTGTGGACAGAGAATGGGGGAAACCCCACAAGAAGTATAGATAAGGTTATTGGCTGCTAGGGAGAAATATTATGAGAAGAAACTAGATATTGAAGGAGGATTTTTTAATGAGGTTTTACTTTGTGGTATTCATTAGACTGTCTTCTGTAGTGGTCTAAAACACTCAACTAGTTCTTTAAATCTTAATGTACACGGAGTTAAAGTTGCCTTTTGGGGTAATGGAACAATGTCCAGAGACAGTCACCCTGGGTTCGGGGCCAGATCCGAAGCTCCCAGTGGGGGGTCTTGCCAGATCTGGGTCAAAGAGGCAAACGCATCTAGTCATCCTGGTCCCATGTTATTAAACATTCAAACCATATAACTAACGAGCATGGTTTTCAGTCAAAATTCTGCCACCAACCTTCTAATTAGAATCTGGTTTCCCAGAATTTGTTGGTCAGAGGTCATGAGGGTACTGTCCCCTGGAGTAATGCTTTCCACAGGGACTATTCATGTGACATCCTGGTTGAACGCACGTGTCTCTGTGGGCATTGCTGACGTGAATTTGTCAAGGTAACTCCACCCTGTGGGAGCACACCAACAAATTCTTGTAATAGACGGGGCTACCTGTTGCAAACCACCTTTAATCGGTGTTTTCTGAGAACACTTCCCAAGCAGAGTTGCATAATTTAGAGAAGATACCCACATCCAAAATCAAAATGTAAAAGTTCAACTTTGGGATAGTAATAAAGGGAATTCTTGATTTCAAACAAATGGCCTATCATGTACGATGGTGATGGATAAATGCAATGAGAGGTGTGCCTTATAAATACATAGTTGCGTTTCAGTACACAAGACCTAAAATGTGCTATAAAAGCCATGCAGGTAAAGGGGCTACTGCATATTATTGTACCAAAGAACATTCCAAAGTAGGACATTTTAAGATTATATAGAGCTACAGGCAGAATAAATAATGCTGAGATCACAATGGGATGCTCCAGAATATTAGTGATCTTAGTGGATTTTGCTAATATTTTGCTGTTTATGACTGACATTCACAGAAGCTAGGGCCTAACACAGTCATTCCAGAGAAAATTTCCCTGCAATGAACAAAACCCCTTTGTGCTTCTGGTAAAACATGACTCCACTAAGGCAATTAGCTGTTTTAAAAATAAACTAATTCATTTTGGAGATCTGATGTATAATTATGCAGCTGCATGGATGAGGAAGGCATGGTGACTGGCTGGAGTGTTAGTAAAATTAGAAAAAACGCATCCTCATGCTGACAGCTAAAGCACTGATTTAAAGTCCAATTGGCACCTTTGTCTTGTGTGGAGCTAAAAAATGAAACTCTTTCTAAAATAATACAAGAAAAATTCTAATAATGATAGTAGGATATCTCCGAGGACAGAGAGGATGGTAACTAAAAATATTTATCCAGAGCCTTGCTTCTGAGAAGTTTGGCATCCTTTGTAAAATTAACTCTTCAATCTCCATAAAAAGATGACTAGAAAATTTAACTCACTTGTTCCATAGACAGAAATGCTTCATACCAGTACCAGAAGCAGACCATTTGGTGATATGACACTTTGTTTGGGTTCAAGAGCAATGGCAGAAGAGCAAAGGGCTCTTGGTCCACTTTCAGAGGGTAGTTACTAAGGCAGCAGCTTCCTTGGGTGAAAAGATGCCAGGCCATCAACCACTCAGGATCCTTCCCAGCTTCGCTGGCCAAAGGGCTCGACCTATCCTGACACTGCACCTGCCCTCACTGGCGGCCTGAGCTTCTACAGGACATAGCCGGTAAATTCACACCATAGGATGAACATTATTTTAAAGTTTAATGACAATTATCTGATTCTTTCAACTACATTACGTGCTTCCCACTGAATGAAAACAATATTTGCATCATGTCTTTCTATACTTCGTTTTATCATTTCTTCTTTCTTTCCTTCCTTTCTACTCCTCCTCTCTCTCCCTCCCTCCCTCCCTCCCTCCCTCCCTCCCTCCCTCCCTCCTTTCCTTCCTTCCCTCTTTTCCAAGCTTTTATTCTCTTTTCTCCCTTGCTTCCAATAGTATTTTATTCATGTTTCTTCCTCTGGGTATTCCAGATTCTTGCTCTGAGTATTTTAAATCTCATTGTTTTTGCCTCTGAATTTCAGATTTCTAGTGTCGTCTTTATTAAGAAGTAGTTATCTAATATCCTGAAACTAGATCATATAAATTTCAGCTCAAGATAAACATATAAAATGATCATTACCTATTTCAATCTTGTTTTTAAATTATTTGAGAGTTCAAAGTTTTTTATAACTTGGTAATGAATCAGCCCAGAGGGGAGGAAAGCTGTAGTACAAAGATAATGAACTCTACACAAATAAAGGAACATATTAAAATTCTATTATTGTAAAAAATGGCTTTCTCAGTATCATTTTGATGCAGTCTAAACATTAGATATAAACTTTATTTCTTTAAATTTTGTTTCCCTAGGTCTCGAGTCTCATCAGCCTTCCCTCGAGATGACGGTGGCTGTAGTGCCCCTGGGGAAACCAGAAGCTGCCGGGGGAGCTACAGGTAGAACACTGACGTGGGGAATCAGTCCTGAGCATGCAAACGTGGCGGGAATTCTGTGGAACATTTTACTTAGATCATTTAAAATTTACAAAAAAGGTACAACAAAACCACAAAGAATTTACTGCCCCTGATACATAGATTCCCCAATATTTAGCACTGTGTTTCATCACATTGCTGGTTTAAATTTAATTTAATTTAGCTTCCAATGAATATTTCAAAACCAGTGTTGGGCAGAAAGGCAGAAAGGCAGAAAGAGACTTCTCCATGCAGATACTGGGAGGCCATCCCCTTCCTCCAATTTTCCCACATGGCCTGAGATCATACAGGGTAAGAAGCTGAGAGGCACAAACTCCTGGCAGCGCCCAGGTGTTTTACTTCTGCATCTTAGGTGGTGTGCGTGGAACGCCATCAACTCACACAGGAGATGGGCCGTTACTCTTCGTCACTTACACCGAGTTGCTGTGGAGCTCGTGCAGCACAAGGTCCCTCTCAGACTCCACCCAAACTGGTCAGAAAGTTTGATTTGTGAAATATTTTAAGCCCACTTAAAGCTATTTAAAATAATTTCACCAACAGGTTGATTCATCAGTATGAAGCTCTAAGGAAGACATAAGGCTTCGGGCAGTGAGAAGTAAACAAATTATATATTATAAGAGCTATGAATAATTATGTATGTTGCCCGGGCTATTGGGGCCAGTGAGGGAATCAGGCTTGCTAAAGAAAAATCAACATATCTTTTGTCTCCAGGTTTACTTGCAAGTTTTCCAAAACAATTCCTCTTCTAAGGTTGGGGGTCATTTTAGTGACTGATGCTGTGGTTTGGCTTGTGCGACACTTTTCAGAAACACAGCTGCCGGCCTATGTGTGCGTGTATGTGTGCATGTGGGCTGGGGGCGTACGTATGGGTAGAAAAGAAATGCTGTCTCACAGAGATTTGTGGGGCTGGTGCACATGTAGGTAATGTCAACTGAGCAGAAATTAGAAGTGACTGGTTCTTATGAAAGGATGCACCAAACTAAGTGCTCTGGGTTAATGTTAGGGGTATGCCCTGTGCTAAATCTCCATCATACCTGCTGCATGGCACTTCTTCCCAGCCCTGGTAGGATTCTCTGCTGAGCTTGGCAAACACAAAGCAGACACCAGTAATGACAAGGGTGGTCCAAGAGCCCAGGGATCAAAGGTGCTTCGAATCCCCAGCACCATCTTGAAGGGGTGTTTGTTCCTGGGACCAGAGATTCAGCCAGTCCAATGATCTCTGCTGCTCACAGTCTGAAATATGTGGATGGCTTAACTTTGTTCTGCTGGCTTTTCCATGCCCCAGATAGGTGAGCCTGCCTGCAGTGCTGCCCTTATGGACTGTTGTGCATCAAAGACACACTGGAAACTGCAAGCTGGCATTCATTTGTTCAATGAGCACCTAGCATACCAGGCACTGTTCTAAACCCCTGGGAGAGACGAGAAACAAAACCCATGTTCTCAAGGGGCTTACAGCCCAGAAGGGGTATAAAAAACAACAGACAAGTCCACAAAGAAGTGGGATTCCAGAAAGTGACCACTGCAACAATGAAATAAAAACTGCAAGGGAATGCAGAGAGACTTAGGAGGTACATTTAGGAGATGATTTGGAAAGGGTGGTAGAGAAATCATCTCTCTTTGTGTGACACTTGAGCTGAGATTGCAAACACATGAAGGAGCCAGGCTCACAAATACGCAGGGAAGGAACACTCCAGGCCCAGGGAATAGACCCTTGGTGTCCACAGTGAAACCAGACCAGTAGAACTGCAGCAAAGAAAGGCGTGGGAAGAGGTGAAAAAGATGACTTTGGAGGGGAAAGCAATCAGAAGCTTTCCAGTCTGGACAGATTACAACAGAATGAAGAGAGAGTTTGAGGGGTTGGGTACAGGGGCGGTGAGGTCCCAAAGTGGAAAAGCACTCCATTCTCTTAAGAGCTGTCATGCTGCAGAGCAGGCCCAGGACCAGGTTGTGACATTGCCTGTCTGGGTGGCAGCTAATGAGGAACAGAACCAGAGATGAACAGATTAGAGGGAGTGGCCTCAATATTATCCGAGCTATTTCTTCCCTTGAAATTTTATTTGAAACCTGCCAGTAACAAACTTTTCTTGGAAGTAGGCAGGGATGGGTATTATAAATAAATGTGATCTGAAAGCAAAACCAGGACTGAAAAAATCAAATCTTCTGGCTTAATGCAGCGAAAGCAGGGCTCCAAATCAAATCTTTAGGTCTAGAGGAAGTCCACAGCAATTACAGAGCAACGCCGTCCACCGCGGAGTGGCCGTGTGGAGGGGAGCACTGCACGGACCCGTAGAATTCTGCAGCCTAGTTTGTGTGAGCAGCGCAGTTTAAAACATGGGAATGGGCTTTAGAAAACCAAAGTCCATAACCATATTTTTTTTAAGGTACCAAATTAGCACATCTAAACCAGCTGAATCTTCCTAGCATCTCTATCCCATTCAACATCCTTGGTAAACAGTCTCTAATTTTCTCTCTACACAATGGCAGCCCCAACCCAGGTGATAAGCAGTTAAAGAGCAGGTGCCTGACCTTAGGTGGGTAAATCCCAATTTCTCTCCAGGAATTTAAAACCAGTCCAGAGCACGGCATTTGCAAAAGCCTGGAGGTGGGAAAGGGTGGAGGCTGAATTATGTTGGCAGGCATTCCACAGGAAGGTCCCAAACCCTGTTGCTAAGCTCTCCCTTAACTCATTTTCCTAATAGATAGCTTTTGTTTAAGTTGGCCAAATTGAGTTAATATTGATTACAGCCAAAGATCTTTAGTTAATATGATGATCAGTTCTTATTAATATCATCCTGCTTCGGAACTGGGAATGTTGGAACAACAACAGAGTTGAGGGCAGGATTCATAATCTCAAAGCTACTCAAAAGGGAGGGGACATTAGATAAAAACCGAAAGATATGGTATAAAAAACATGGGCACTGTGGTCTGGATATCAAATACAGGGACGGCCTCTGGGATGCAGAGCTGGAGTGTGTGTTGAGTGGAGAAAAGGAAAAGTGCCTTGGGTTCTTCCTGCAAATATTTATCAAAACACCTGCCCTATGCCTGGCACCAAGCCCATATTCAGAGGCTGGAACTACAGCAGTAAACAGGGGAGAAAAGGTCCTTGCTCTCTTAGAGGTTCTATTTTTAGACAATTTTCAGAAATGTTCCCTTGATATTTCCTTGTCAATTATTTGAAATAGAGGTTCCACCTGCTAAGTGCATGCTCCACAAACTTCACTGTATATCTGCCCCCCTTCCCCACCCAGGATTCTGGCAAGACACATTCATGCCTCAGGTATCCTGGTAAGTAAAGGAAACAGAAGTTCTCAGACTAAGGTAGAAATGGTAAAGGATAATAATATTGATAACTGAGTAAGCATGCAGATTCCAAGGGCTGATCTCTCTGGAATCAGATGCCAGAAGGTATGAGAAGCACTGTCTTTGCATTTTTAATGAATGCCATGTCATGAGTAAGGTGAATTATAGCAAATATAAACCTTGGTCTGTTCTCTAAGTATTATTGGAACTCAGCCACATCCGCTCCTTTACATATCATTACATATTACGTCTATGATTGTTTTCGTGCTAAAAAGCAGAGCTGAATAGTTGGGACAGAGACAGAATGGGCTGTAAAGCCTCAAATAGTGACCATCTGGTCTTTCTAGAAAAAGTTTGTAACCCCTGGGTTTAAAAGATTCTCATGCAGGCTGTTTAACCTCTGAAAGGAAATACTTTTCCACTTCTGCATCTTAATGATTTTCAAACAAGTTAATTTTAATCGAAGAGAAAGATATTGAAAAATCCATAACTGGCTAAGCACCAAACTAAATTCAAGGAAACATAAAGATTATCCATGGAAATTACAGTAGCTTAAAATAAGTGACTTTTGTGTCTTATTTCTCAAATAAAGACATATATATTTGTTTTAGAAATCATGGAGCATTTACAAAATCACTGCTAATTAGCAACACATGGAGACAACCTCTATTAAATTTCTGACATATTTCCTTGTAGTCTTCTTTGTAATTGGTTTACTCTATGCACGAGGATTTATTTACCTGACATGATTTTATTCTCAAAGTTCATCTTACCTACAACTCCTTAGATCTAAAATAAATACTAGGAGTATCATAAAAGCTGAGTTCTCCATGAAACTGAACTACTTGCAAGGAGGCATCGTAACTCACCAATTTTTATTTTCCCAGCAACTAGGATCCTGCCTGGTACTTAGGAAAGACTTGGAAAATGTTGGTGGAATGATAAAGAAAAGCTACCAGACATTTCTGTTCTGGCCTGAGGTCCTCCCATTGGTGGGAACCCCGTGAACTCCTCTCATTCATGAAATACAATGTGGTACCACTAGGTTGTTGCTATTGAACTCCTACACACTTTCTCTTGCTCTTTTGAGTTCCTTGTTAGATGTGTCAGCGTCGAAAATGTGCTTTTTTTCTTGTTAATGGGAGTTTTGCAAGGTCCACCCACAGTTTCCCAAAATAACACTGTCCTGGTGTTTCCCAGAAACAGCATATACAAATATGACATTTAAAACTGCCCTTTGATTTATGAGATCTGTACGTGATGGTGAATAATAGTGAGAAGTCCCCACATTTGAACATAAAAATTTATGGCTCTTTGCTGAAGTGCAAGTGGCAGAATATTATAAATAAGTGAACCCTGTCGCTCCGTGAGCTCTTGCACACACACAAAGTAGTTCCACAAAGGAAAATCTTCTCACCTCCTCGCAGGTTCCGAGTGAGTCACACTGGCCCATGAAGTAACACTAGACTTTTCAAAAACCTGGTCGTTTTGTTTTCTATGGAAAAATACCAAGTCTGCCACAATTATGTTTGGGTCTGAATTAATAGAGAGTAGGTGATTCTAAAACATGAAGGTATGGTAGGATGACTAAGAAGCTCACACACAGAAAAGTCCAGAATGAGACAGATACCAGAGGTAGCACGATCTCATCCCTTAAACATGAGAAGACTGAAAACAAAGAGATTTCCTTGTTTTTTTATGCTTTTTTTTTTGTATCAACTGCTTTTCATCTATACATTAATCTGGAGGTAGAGAACTTATGAAAAACAACCAAACACAAAGACAATGACATTACTCAGAAATCACTGAATGCTAAATACGTTTAATGTTACTTTATCATGTTTACAGGTCCTTTCATCAGCATTCATGAGCTGATTTTTGTGAGAAATAAATATTGGTTTCTATGAGGTGTCAGACTCTTTGCTAACCTTTTTGGATAAAATAGACATCATATTCATCCTTGTACAGTTTATATTCTATAATCAGGAAGTCAGATATTTAAAGATTTACGCCTTCCAATGGCTAAAGCTATAATAATTGGAACAAAAAAATAAGTAAAGAAGTATTAAATTTTAACACAGAGTACAAGATAGGAATATAAAAGAAGACCTGGCTAAAAACTTCAAATATATTATAAAAGAATTTTTGTTTAAAAAATAGAAAATCTAAATAAAATGAACAAGTGCCTAAAAAATCAAAACACACAAAACTGACCCAAGATAACTAATGAAATCTAAACAGTAATAAAACCATTAACAAACTGAACCTGGGACTTCCACCAAGATGGAGGCATTAGGTGGAGACGCCCTGCTTTCTCACACAACCAAGTTTAGAGACAACAAAATATTAGCAATAGAAAACACAGCCAGAACACAGAAAATTAAACTTTTCAGAAGTCTGATAACAACAAACTCTTCAGCCTGAGTTTGGCTGAAGCAGGGTTGCACAGGAAAACTCAGTCAGATGGACTCAGGTGCACGGATCCCAGGCATGGGGTTGCAAAGGGCCGACCCAGTGAGTGACCTGCGGATCCGGCAAGGGTGCAGGGTGGCTGGGTGACTGTGCTGGCGCATTCCTGCACAGATAAACCAGCGAAGGAGTGGGCAGTGAGACAGGACAGAACGGGTCCCAGCGATGGGAGGCAGCAGAGACTGCCGCCATTTCCCAACTCTGACCCCGCCCCCACATACAGCATCACAAACCAGCAACCCCGCCCTGGAGGCCCCGCCCCACCCCTAAGGCTCTACTCCTCATACTTAATGGGCATGAACAGACCAAAAATGGCTCAAGAAGATCTCAAAGCCCCAGAGCCCATAAATCTAAGTGAAGAAGAAATAGCAAAACTTTCAGATGCACAGTTCAAAACACTGGTGATCAGGATGCTCACAGAACTGGTTGATTTTAGTCACAAATTAGAGGAACATATGAAAGCTAAACTAATGGAAATGAATGGAAATGCACAGGAAACCAATAGTAATGGAAAGGAAACTGGGACTCAAATCAAAGAAGTGGACCAGAAGGAGGATAAAAATGAACAACCAGAAAAGAATGAAGAAATAAGAATTCAAAAAAATTAGGAGAGACTTAGGAACCTCCAGGACATCTTTAAACACTCCAACATCCCAATTATAGGGGTACCAGAAGGGGGAAAGGAACAGCCACCAGTGGAAAACTAATTTGAACAAATAGTAAAGGAGAATTTCCCCAATCTGGCAAAAATAGACTTCCAGGAAGAAGTCCAGGAAGCTCAGAGAGTCCCAAAGAAGTTGGACCCAAGAAGGAACACACCAAGGCATATCATCATTACATTAGCCAAGATTAAATGAAGGAGAGAATCCTAGAAGCAGCAAGAGCTAAGGGGACAGTCACCTACAAAGGAGTTCCCATCAGACTGTCAGCTGATTTCTCAAAAGAGACCTTACAGGCAAGAAGGGGCTGGAAAGAGGTATTCCAAGTCATGAAATCCAAAGACCTACAACCGAGATTGCTCTATCCAGCAAAACTTTTATTTAGAATGGAAGGGCAGATAAAGTGCTTCTCAGATAAGATCAAATTCAAGGAGTTCATCATCACCAAGCCCTTATTATATGAAATGTTAAAGGGACTTATCTAAGAAAAAGAAGATAAAAATATGAATAGTAAAAGGACAGCAAACTCACAGTTATTAACAACCACATCTAAAACAAAAGCAAACTAAGAGGACAGCTAGATAAGGAGCAGAACCATAGAAAGGAAGATCACATGGAGGGTTAGCAACAGGGGAGTGGGAGAAGGAGAAGGGGGGAGAAGGTACAGAAAATAAGTAGCATAGACGGTAGGTAGAAAATAGATAGGGGGGAGGGCAAGAATAGTATGGGAAATATAGAATCCAAAGAACTTGAGACACATGGTCATAAACTAAAGGGGGGGGGGGAATGGTAGGGGTGGAGGGGTGCAGGGTGGAGGGGAATGAAGGGGGGAATAGAACAACTGTAATGGCATAATCAATAAAATATTTTTTAAAAGATAAAAAAAAATTAACCCATAATTAAAAAATGTTCCCACAAAGAAAATTCCAGGTTTCATCAGTAAACTCAATCACAAAATTAAGAAAGAAATAACTCTAAATTCTTCCAGATATCAAAACATTTGGCAAACCTGACCAACTAATTATGCAGATATATCCTGATACAAATCTGACAAGGGGATTTCAAGACAGGAAATTTATAAAATAGTCTTATTCATCAACATAAAAACAAAAACCCTACACAAATGTAGGTATGAAACCCATATATAAAAAGAAAGAATAGAGTCAATTCTTTCTTTTAAAGTTACAGTGGACTTCAGGAAAACTCTCACTACAACCAAAACTACCCACTGGCATGGCTAAAATTACATGAGTGATGCTCCGAGTGTTGACAAGGACATGGAACCATCATTACTCTCAAACAGGTGAACAGAACTGTACGTTGATAACAACCAAACTGGAAAACTGCTACTGAGTATTATATTTGAATACCTTCACATGCTATACCATAACTACTCATAGGGGCAAGTGCATGCTCCCAGTACATGAACAAAAGATATCTATAAAAGCATTATTCAGAACTGGTCAAAACTAGAGACAACCTAAACACCCATTAACAGAATAGGCAAATAAATTACGATATAGTCATGGAGTGGATACTATGTAGCAATGGAAATAAACTAAAGATATAAATAATATTATGGATGAATCTCACACATTTAACTTTGAGTGAAAAGTCTAGTCACAAAACAGTGGACACCGTATTATTGCATTTCTGTGTAGTATATAAAGAGGCAAAATGAAATGACATTACTGAAAGCAATGTAGAGGTTACTCATGGGAAAGAGGGGTTGGGAGGGGACCTCATTACCACCTTATTAAGTGCTTGCATTATTCTGTTCCCTCATCTGAGGTGTTGCAACTAGAATATGTCCATTGAGCACTTTTCTGTATGTAGATTTGACCTCATTACAAAAAAGTAACAAACAACAAAAAAAGAACCTCAAAACAGCATGTTTTTAATAAGAGAGTAAGAATGTGAATGTGGTATCAGAGTAATATTACTATGTAGTCAGGTATAAAGAGTGGATAAGTACAGGAAGCCAAGATACAAAACAGAAGATAAGAAGCTATAACAAATCATCCACTTATCAAAGATTAAATGCTGGGGGATGACTATGGAAGTGGTACTGATAAACATCATTATTTGATAGGTTGAGATACATCTTTATATGACAAATTAATAATTTCCAGCCCATCATTTTTTAAATGTTAAGATCAGGAGTTTTAAACACTGAGGTTTCTGATTCAATAATAGGAGACAGACAT
This sequence comes from Artibeus jamaicensis, assembly GCF_021234435.1. NCBI lineage: Eukaryota > Metazoa > Chordata > Mammalia > Chiroptera > Phyllostomidae > Artibeus > Artibeus jamaicensis. The sequence continues at coordinate 14,553,863 of NW_026522014.1, read as the reverse complement.
ATTAAATTATAATAATAAGTACTGAGTCAAATATAACCAGTTACTAATACAGTGACCATGAGCATATGACTCAACTTTCCAGGCCTTTGGTGGAATAAGTGAGATAATCTATGTAAAATTATATAATAAGTTCCCTTATTATGAGCTATCACCATCATTATCATATATAACTGACTAAAGTCATATTACTTTAAACATTTTTAGTATCATAATCTTTTCGATCAAATAATTCAATTTATTCCAGATTTACTACTTTTTCTTAACTAACATAAAGAAGTCAAATGCATCCAAATCACAGCCCTCTTCTGTATTTTATAAGCAATAAATGGGCAAGGGAGCCATTGTTGCCCCCGAAAGACTGTTCTTAGTAAAACTGCTTAAATCCCTCTTACTCACACAGTTAGTGCTGAGAAGTTTGCAAAATAAAACAAAACTAATCACAGAAGATTTGTTGATTGGGGAGCAAAAGTCAAACAAGATCGTATATTTCTTCTAAAAGTTTATGAAAAAATGTAATGGTAATGCAGTGAAACTGATCTTAAAATAATTGGGGGATCTGTCTTCAGATGCTGCCCTGCAGATATGAGAAGGAAAAGGAGCTCTTAAGAAAATGACAACTTCAGTCCAGATTTGCCAGGGAAAAATAAGAGGATAGAAGAAAAGTATTTGCTTTGCCTAGTACCAATTAGGTATTTTTATATAATAAAAAAATAGAAATCCTATGATCGAATAACAGATTGCATAATAGTGCTGCTAACAAAATCATGTGCAAAAGTTATATAACTAGGTTACAATTTCATAAACATTTGAGGAAACACTGGATTTAACTAAAACTATTTAAGCTTTCTTGGTGCTTTTCTGAATTACAACTACTTTCAAATCCTTTAATTTTACAAGAAATCCTTTCATTAAAAGTCTTGTTTTTAAATCACTTTAACTTAAAGTTACCTAAAATGACCAATATCTATTTCAGCATTGGGTCGTAGACTTTTACTTTTAAATTTTATGAATTTTATAATTTATTTATAATAGAATTGATCTGTGTCAAAAAGAGTTCATTCACATTCTAGAGATCAATTTATTAGTAGCCAGGGTTTTACTAAATACTTAGGATTCCAGTTTTTTTCTGACCACAAAAGCCATGCATGTCTGCACAAACATACACACACGGATTCTGTACACACACCCATATGCACACCGGCACACACAGAGATGACACTTTTTGCTAGAATTTGTCTGGCTTTGTTATTCTTTTCCACAATTAATAGGCTTTCCTACAGAAAGAGTGCCATTAATTTAATTTTCTTTTTGTTTTTTTTTTTTCACTCTTCTCTTTACTCACCCTTCACTCTAATGGTTTTTAGAAGCACTGTCTGTTTTCCAGACTCTATTAAACAAAACAGGTTGAGTTGCAAGTGTTAGTCATAGTAGAGCATTAGGCTTTTTTAAATCTTTCTGCTTAATCCGCCTGACAGGAAAACATAGCAGTTTTTTTCTAAATATTTTCTATTACAGTTCAGGAAAATCCACTCGATACACAAGAATGATGTTGAAAACCACAAAATATAGAAACCCATGACTTTTGCAGCCCCAAATGCAGCTGTTGTGTTCCATAATTCCACACAACTCTATATTATTAAAAAAATAATTGTTGGCCCCAGCTCAGTTGGGCGCGTGTTGGCCCAATGTGCCAAGGTTGCAGCTTTGACCCCTGGTCAGGGTACGCCACTGATGAGTGCTTCAATAAGCGGAATGACAAATCGATCTCTCTCTCTGCCCCTGCTCCCTCCCTCTTCCTCTCAAAAGAAATCAATCAATAAAAAATTTTTTTAATTTAAATAATAATTGTTTATTTTATCCTGAAACCAAGCTTGGCCACTGCCAAAAGCTATATTTCTCTTCTACGATTCTATAAAAGTTAAACTACAAATGCAAGTGCAATGAGGTAAGTAACGCCATGAGGTATCACCTCAGTGATCAAAGGTCTAGCGTTACACATGGTGCTGATGAAGGACTGTGACAATCACAAGTTAATGTATTGTGTGACGTTCTCTGTTCTAAGTTATAACTTCATCCCTGAGCAGTGTCCAAACTGAAAACCTGCAATACTCTGATACAGGAAATCTACGAGGTGTGGAGATTCTGCAGGTTACACGATTGTGTTTCTCAAAGACAAGGACTGGAAGACAGATGTGCTATCAGAAACCTAAAAGGCAGTTTCCTTTCATTTTAACAAAAAAGTCATCCCATCCAAGGTAGTCCAAGGGGGCACATCTGAGGTAGCCCAAGGGGGCACACTTAAGAATAGAGTTCTTAATAGAACTCTATTAAACTTCAGCACAATCCCCCCAAATCTACACTTGCCAATGTTAATTTGTAACTTGAACACCACGAAAATTAAATCATCATCCTAAGCAGGCTGACTCACTGGCAAGAGAGCAAATACGGGGGACCAAGGGCCATTTTCTATGGTTGCCGTTAGTCTACCATAGTCAGTAAAGTAGAATTTATCTTGCCTACTTAAAAAAAAATTGCCTCTTCAGAAAACAGCCCACACAAAAAACTGGAAAAATAAACCATTTGATCATGTAACCTACTGAAAGACAGTAGTATTTATTTGTTTACCCCTTTCTTAGGAAATTTATTTCACCCTTACTGTTTTGATATATTGTACTACTGTGCTTTCTTACCCAATTCCTATCTTGCTATGACAGCCTTTAGAAAATCATCTGAGAGAAGAAGAGTTCATTCTTAGCATCTCAACCTGTGTCTGACTTATATTCGAGAACTTAGGGGGAAGTAAGGGGCTAAGGAGAAGAAGGGATCCAGGGTCCAGATGAAAGAGGTCAAGAAATTAATTAAAAGAATAGGGAGAGGTGAAAAGACCCAAAGACACACCTAATCAATCGGAGAGTCTTGCCCAGCTGGCAACCCTGCTTCTCTACCTCATGCCAGATCCCAGGGGCAATGTGTTGGTCAGTTGTCCATATCAGAACTGGGCAGGCACGTCCTGGCCAAAGTTGGTGCTGATCACCGATTTGATCAATAACCCAGGAAAGAAAGTCATGCTCAGTTAAACTCTAAGAAAACCAGAGAAACAGGGTGCATTCTGGATCTACCTGAAAAGTAACTACAGCAGCCGGAGAACAGTACCCAAAGTAGGAGTTTTAAAACATACTAAGTTTACAGGGAACTCCAGTTTAATGATTGGCCCAAGTGCTGATAAACTAACCTGACTGTGTTGGAACTCACAGACTTTCAGGTGATAAAAATGTTCAGTGGATTTTCCTTTGCCTGTGGATTGCTCTTATTCTATGAGTAGGAGCTAGATCTCTATTTCCTGGAATAACTTGCTGTTATTTCTTCCTTAAATTCTTGGTACAGGATACTGGTGAAACCTGGAATTTTCTTTGTGGGAAGATTTTTAATTATGGGTTCAATTTCTTAAATGAGTGAGGTCTGCTGGGGTAGGAAAGTCAGGTTTAATAAGCAAAGACCTTCCATGGGAATGGCAAACACAAGCCAATGTCTTTACTTCTTTGTTACAGCTTTGGATAGAGGCCAAGGGCCTAACAGACATGAATTCAAAGTACTGGCCTACTAAACAACAAACATTTATTTTTGTGTCAAGTTATTCTCCTGCTACCTTTAACTATTAACCTTGTGAATGAAAGTAGCAAATATGTGTAAGCTTAAAAGCTAAATGTGGACTAATGATACAAATCGGTTATGCATGTTACATAATGAAATTAACTTTACACAACTTATCCCAGTAAAACTATGCTTATTTCACCACTGACACCAACACAGAACAAAATGTGGGAACTATATTTTTGTAATATATTATTACATTTTTACCCCAAAGAAAGCTGGGATAGAGAAACCCACAAATATTTTAACTTTCCTTAGCAGGTAAAAAAACCAAAAATCAACTCTTCGTTTAGGAATCACTTCCTTGCTTCTTCATTTCATCCTGTGGTTTCATTTTCCAGTTTTAGCTGATGCTTTCAAAGTTGACACTAATTGATGATAAAGGAAAATTTTAAAGCAGCAAGGAAAACACTTTCTAAAGATGCTTTATAGCTTTCGGTAATCTAATTTGAGAGAAATGGCAATGGAGCACCACAGAGTGCTTTTCAATAATTGATGGTGGAGATTCATCTCCTAAGTTTAGAAACATGACTTGTGGTCCAACTCTGCTGCGAACCTATTTGTGTAATTAGATGGCTGGCTGCATCCCCCAACCTGGCCCCTTCTTCTTGCCCTCTCTTTTGGGTCTGCAATAGATTCTGTCCTTGGATCCATCCTTTGGAAAATGAGTTAACAAAAACACTTTTTTATAATGTACTATTAAATCCTGATTATTACCAAAGCACAGACCTGGTGCACACATCCTTATTGTCAGAATTTTTTTTTTCCTTCTGCGTTTAGAGAAGAAAATATAATTGCCCATCCAAAATTCCTTAGTTTGTTTTCATTTCATTCACAGGCTTTAATAGCACAGGGTATTTTTGATCATGTAATGAAATCAATGCCTGGGCTAAAATTTCTCATTAACTGGGAGAGGAACCAAGATTACCACAAACGTAAGTACTTCTCATTCAAGTTTTACAGGATTATTAAGTTAGACTTCACGTAAAAAAAAACAACTATCTTAAACATCATCTCGAACTTCAAGTGGAAAAGGAGTTTTATCTTTATTTTATTTTATTTTACTTACATGACTGTACTTGAGCCACAGAACATTGTTCCTTTCAACAAGCAGGAGGAGAGCTGGTGTTTTCCCTACACTCACTTCTTCTTCTTGACTCCATTTTATTATCTAAATATTGGGCTTCAGATGAGGCACACAGACACTCAGCTTTAGAAGAAGAAAAAGAAAAGGAAGGAATCCAGACAAGAGGTAGCTGTGAATTATGGGTAGTGTGTGTGTTCAGGCACAGCTCATGAGACATTGGTTAAGAAGGAAGTGAGTGTGGACGCCATCCTCCTCCATTTTTAGGTAAAGAAAGCATTTCTTTTGAATATTTGTTGTTAGCAAGTGCCAAGATCCACAATGAAATTCATGTAAAATGTTCTACCTTATACAGTTACAGAAAAATGATTATATTTAACCTGGCAATGAGATAGCTGAATGGCTAAATAAAACTTGTATAATTAGTGAATTATCCAAAGCCACTTTTGTAGGATAAATGCTAAAAATAACAGCTGCTTAATAGGGTACAAGACAATTCAATTTAATTAGGAAATTAATAAAGCAAATTTCCTGCTATCCACAGATTCTCAGTTGAGTCATAAGTGAAATAAATGAATAAAATTTTATTTTGTATTACAGTGACTTCTATTTTCTAGTGGTTTTATAGAATATATTATGTTCCACTTGATGTAACAAAGGAGTTTGGAATAAAAGCCCAAATACAAACTTGCATTTGACTTCCACCTTGACTGGCTTTGTGAACTTGAATAACTAATTTAAACTTACCGAGCCAAAGTCGCCTTAAATGGAAAGTGGAAGCAATACTTGGCCTATTGATATTATCAAGCAAAATATCTGAAAATATAACATTTGGAAATTTTAAAGCATTATTCAAATATAAAATGCTGCTGTTATAAAATGTTCTAAAGTTTTAATCTCAAAATTGTAGTGACTTACCTAAAATCAGAAGGTTCATTACATTGACCCAGAACTTAAATTCATCAAATTATTAATTCAAATTTATTTTTCAGCTAAAGAGAAGAAAAAGTCTTTGATTTTATAAATCTCCAGTATTTTCATAAGATTAATAAATAGATCAAACAAGTCATAGATATTTTTTGTGGTATCTAAACTGGCTTTTAATCATTCTATAATTAACACTGAAATTTTTAGTAGTTCTATAATTTTTAATTTAGGCAATTACATTTTCTGAGTAATATGTCTGTTTCACATTAGATTATGAGGTTCTTGGTGCATAATCTAATTCTGAGAATACCTTGGCACTTGCTAAATAAATATTTCTGCAACTGAACTGAAAAGGAACAATTACCCCTATGCATTCAAGGCTCAGGAGTCCCTTCCCGTCGTAGGTAAATCTACATGGGACTCTGCTATTTATAAGTTGCTGGTCAAGTACATCGTTTGAGCTAAATCTTACTCATAAATGGTGATAAATCAGTCCCTGATAGCTGTATACAACTACTGACATTTACGTAAAATATATGTAGGAAAAAATTATGAAAGTAAACACAAAAATAATTGTTTTATACAGTGACAGTGAACCAGTTAAACTGATTAATCAAGGCAAGTTTTTCCAACAGGACTGGCCAACATGGGCACCTATGCCTCCATGACCTCAACATCACCGGTTCCTTTCCACCAAGCCTCAGCCTCTTTCTTAACACAGCACTTCAAGCAGTTGCTTCTAACTCAGGGGGTTTCACACTCAAGGAGAAACATGGTTACCTATTTGTATCTCAGGCCATTGTGTGCTCGCAGCAGTCTATTAGGTATGCTGTTGACCGGTTTAACCAGATGGATTTTACCTCTAAAATGAACACACATTCCAAATGTATCGATGCTGATGCTGTTGAGGGCAGTTCATCATTTTTAAAGCTAGAAATAGGTTTGTATTATTAGGAACAATCCAGGGTGAAAAATGCAAAAGAAAAAAGCAGGTCACTCTCTTCAGTAAGTAAATTGTAAACTCCAATCTCTTGAAACAGTAGACATATTTTTAAAAAGCAATTTTTATCCTGACCTTATAAATAGAGAAATCCTAAGGGAAATTCTGCTTGGAATATATAAATGTATTCAATGAGTACTTTATAACTTATTTTGTTCAAAGTATCACAGTAAAGAGAAAAAAACTAAAATCATGTTTAACCTGCACTGGAAAACAAGAATAACCATTGGCTTTCCCTGATGGCGAGTCCAAGTTTAAATTATGCATGCCCACATTTACATTCTATACTGATGCAGTTTGTAAGTCACCTGGTTACCCACACGCTGTCTATGCATAACATTGAGGCCTTCCTACCCCTGGTTTCACACACAGTTCCCCTCCCAGGTCAGGCCCCAATTCCAGCCTGTTAGCCTCAGTTGTATCACATGGCCCCTGAGATTCACTTCCTGATGCTCATTTCTGTTTGCTTTCTACGGGTATCATGTGTATTCTTATGGGTTTTTCTTGGCCGCTGCTCCTCTATGTTGCACTTTGGCCATATTCTTTATGTTCTTTTTGATCAGTTCATGCTCTGGAAAGACTGTACGTGATGCTCAGTACTTGGTTGCTAATATGGCTCAGCCCAAGACTCACCAAGGCCTCAACACTGCTCCTCATTCTACTGCTGGCCTCTGTCCCATAACTTGGGGACCTGCTCCACAGGCACCCACACCACCCCAGCCATCACCTCTAGGCTGCTGACTGACAGCAGATGCTCACTCCAGACTTCAGACAGATCCCACGGCCAAGTTGCTTGAGAAGTCACACTTTCATAAAACATCTCTTTTAGGTTCCACACACCCCAGAACATGCATCTGTCAAAGGATTGGTGGACTGGGCAGACTCAGTGAAATCACTGCACTGCCCCCAAATCCACGATTTCCCCAGCACTCAGCTCCCCGCTGAACCCAGTTCCCTGGGCCAGATCTCCTCCTTTGGATGAATCTTTTCCCAGGGGCTACAACCAAGTCCTTCCTAAAGCTTCATTTTTCCTAAGCCACCCCTACATCACGCAGTCCACCAGCTACATCAACAGGGCTGAATGGCAAACATTTTTTCCAAGTTTATCATATCCAGGTAAATCAGTGGCTACAAATAAGGAGAAAAGCAGGCGCGCACTGTGTCTAGGAACTCCATGTGCAGGGTGTATGCAATCTGTAATCCTGGCCAGGTGGGATTCCCTGTTACTTGTGCATGTCTGCATGTCTTTCTATCTGCCTATCTATCTGTATGTACGTGTAATACACATACACATATATATATGTGTATGTACACATACCCCCTAACCTGAAAACACAAACTACATTTAAGCTCTTCCCACTTCTTGATACTTGTCCCATCATTCTCTACACCGTGTTGCATTGCACCGAAAGGGGGACTACAAAAGATGGACCACTGAAACCCCCCTTTCCTTTTGCTTAAGAAACTGACTGACTGAAATATAATATCTGGAGCTTTGCCTCTTCTTGAAAATGTAAAGAAAGGAAGCATAGAATAAAATGTTTCGTATTAAATAATATGTTATTACACAAATATGAAAAAACAAGGACAGTACGACTCAATGCCAGACCTCCACGTTCGGTAAGACAGAAGAGAAGCACCATTGAAATGAGAAAGCATGTACTTCTCAATCTTATTTAAAAGTCCTAATCAAATTTGGTCACGAATGGCTAAGTGAATAATGGCAATAATGATGGACTCATAGGTTATACTCGCAAAAAACTTGGGTTGTACAAAAGAGGGTTACCAAAAGTGTCTGCCCTAAAATAACACTGTGCAAGGGCTCAGGGTTACCCCTGAAACAAAGCCATTTTTCGTGACGTCTACCATTCCCCAAAAGCAAAGGGCCCCAGCAATATTAATGGTGCTGATCTTTTGTCTTTTATACAACGGTAAAGTTGATGAATAACTATCACAGCAGTGGAGTTGAATGAAGAATCACAGATGTGGCTGCAATTATTAGAATTGGATACTATCAATGCACCAGTTGGCCTCAGTTCGGGAGCATTTCACAATATTCTTATTGACTTTTCTTGCTCACACATCCTAGTCATTCAGAATTGGAAAGACGTCCAAAAACATTACATTCCACAGACATTTTTGAAAAGCCTAATATTTGTAATACACTAGAGTGTGGCTGGATTCCCTTTCTTCAATATGTGGCCACTAGCCTCAGCTGAATGTTTCCAATAAAGGTAACAAACTCTTTGAGAAACTTCTTTCATTTGTTAACATCTTTGTTAAAAAGGGGGTTTCCTCAATTGGAAACAGTGATCATCTATAAGAAGTATAATGTGCAATGTACATTGGAAGTATAAATTGGTGATTTTTATTATCTGAAACCAGAGACCATTAGTGAAATTAATAAACTAGAGGGGAGGGGAGAGCAGAAAGATCTTTCCTAAAAATCAAACAAAATGTGAAAATACGTTGCTTTTAATATATATTTAGTAAACTTTATGAATACTTACAACTCTGAGCTCCTTCTCACAATAAACAAAGAGTGAATTAAGTATAGTGTTTTGGGGAGGGGCAGTAAAGCTTTTTTAATATAAACTTTTTTATTTTAATGCCACACATTTTTTTTTAAAAGTAAGCAAACCACAGGTATAGATCTCAGTAAACTAACACAAAAGTAAGCATACCTAAGAAACCAGCCACGTCAAGAAATAAAACATTTTTGTGCTGGCTGGTGTGGCTCAGTGGATTGAGTGCTGGACTGTGAACCAAAGGGTCACTGGTTTGATTCCCAGTAGGGCACATGCCTGGGTTGCCAGCCAGGACCCCAGTAGGGGGCGCTTGAGAGGCAACTACACATTGGTGTTTCTCTCCCTTTCTTCCCACCCTCTTCCCCTCTCTAAAAATACATAAATAAATAAAATCTTTTTTAAAAAAAGTAAAATGTTCTGTAAACCATAGCAGTCCTCCTCAGGCCCCTCTCTGTCCCAAGCCCCCTCTAAGTAGCTATTAGCTGTGTTCCTAACACCATAGGTTGGGTTTGCCTCTTTCGTGTTTTTTTCACTTGATAAAATTAAAAGATATACTAGGTAGGCACTTTTGTGTCTCACTTCTTTCTTTCACAATTGTATTTGTGAGGTTCATCAATATTATTGCACACAATAATCGCTTATTTGTTTTCATTACTATATGATGTTCCATTATAAGAATATGTCACAACTAATCCACTCTAATTTTGAAGAACACTGGTGTGTTCCCACGTTTTGGGCTATTATTAATTGGACTGCTATATGCATTTCTGTACGTTTAGTTTTGGGAAACACATCTTGGCATACACATTTCTTTGAGGTATCTTATCTAAAAGTATAATGCTGGGTCATATGGTTATGGACCATAGGACCCTACGCATATGGTTCAGATTTAGTATAAACTGTTCTAAATATCAGGAAAAAGGTGAGTTCCATAACACAATCTTCAGTGTTTGGTTTGCCAAAGTATCCTAGGGCTTTATCAGCTTTACTCCAAGTGTTTCCTTACTCTTCCAACCTGCAAATTCCTCTCCCTGCCCCTCACTTCTTCTTCTTTTTTTAAACATTTACCATGTTGCAAATATTGCAGGTTTCCTCTTATTGGAAAATCAACAGGTTACATTCTACCAGTATTTCAAGGACTTTGCTGCTCAAATAGTTTTCCAACATCACTCTCAGCAAGTTAATAAAATCCAGAATCTCTCCCCGAAATCATAATGTGACTTTTCACTGCATTTGCACTATATTTTTTAAATGAGTCTTTTCCAAATTGTATTAAAAAGCAAACAGGACACTGACTGAGAAGAAAACTAACTGAATGTGTGGGTTAGGAATAAAAAAAGGTGTATTAAAAAAGTGACGTTTAGTAGGAATATGTGAGTGAAAATAAGTTTTATAACTATTCAATTTGCCACAAAATGCCATATTCCTTTACTTCCCTATGCAACCTAATAATTGTTAGAAGTCTAATAATGAGTACTCATAATTTGAATACAACTATACATACACAAAATCTTAAAAGACACTATACCAATCTCATTCTTGGTGGTAGAATCAAAAGTGATCCTGTTTTATTTTAGTACTTTCATAGTGTACAATAAATATGTATTGTTTGTATATGTAGAAAATATCCATAAGAATTAGACAGAAAGAAAAATTTGCTTCTCTTTCAACATCTACTCATAGGTCTTAGTTCTGCTCTGTGTAGCTACATAGAATAAATTTAGCTTATTTTCTACATGAGAGCTCTAGAAATAGCTTATAACTTTATGGTTCTTTCTTCTTCACAGGGTAGATACCTCTAGATCCTTCTTCAATTCTTCCTGTGACATGGTTTGAGGACCCTCTGCAATTGGACTACTTTTCTCTGGACATGTTCTAGCTGTATTCTTCCAAATACGTGTTCTCATGGAAATATGGGCACGATCGGTGCAAAGGGATACTTTTCAGCAATCATACATTAGATTTCCTAAAATCTATGGTAGTGGTTAATAATAAAGTTCTTGCTTCAATATTCAGCCTGGATTAACAAAATATAATGTATAAGCACTTCAAAGATAGACACTCATATAATTCATAAACATAATCTCAAATGTAAAATTTAAATAGACACGGGTAAGGCTATTGCTCTCATGTTTAATGTATCTCAAATTCTAGGCTAGGCATGAATAAGAGGAATGGTAGGCACAACTGCACTTCTGTTTTCCCCCAAATGGGCTCATAACACCAACAGTTCTTCAGTGATTAAACTCCACACGTCTTAACCTCTTCTGTTTTATCAACAGCATAACATTCTCAGCATTTATTTTCACCTCCAACACCAAAAGTCCACTGAAAAAATAGAGTCGTATTATAGACCATGATTTTGGTACGGGTATAAAACTGTTTTCATCAAATACAGGATTGATGTTACACAGCATGCAGTGTATCTTCACGGAGGGGCTATTTTAGGTGTCAATACACTTCCACATAAATCATTCTAAACTCTCTCTTATTTTTATTTTCATACCACTGACTCATAACTAGATTTGGATCTTTGAAAAGGTCAACAATGCCCTAGATATACTAAAATCAATAAACATTTTCATTATTTTAACTACATCAATAATCCTATATTATTTTTAGGATTACAAGAAAGAATCTATTGACATGGGAATTCTACTTTTACCCAAATATTCAGGACTTTTAAAAAAATGTAAGGCTCCACGGCCACAAGCATTCACTGATTAATATTAATACAAATATTCACCGGGGCAGTTTTGTGTTTTGGTACTAGGGACAAATTGGAAGGAGACTAAATATCCAACATTGAGGGATAATGTGCAAATGTTAAAATAAATTGAGAATATTTATAGCTTTCAACATAGAGAGCTGCCTTGGTATTTGTCTAAGTTTTTTTTTTTAAAGGCATCCTGCAGAAAAATACATGGAGAGAGAGAGAGAGACAGAGATTTGCATAGGAAAAAGTTTGAAAGAACCGTAATATTAACAGAGCTCTCCCGAAGGAAGAAGTAGAGGTGGGAAAAAAGCCTTAATTTTTTTGTTTTGTTTTCAATTTACTCAATATGATAACTTTTTTTACAATAAACATCTAGAATTTTTGTAATTTAAAAACCCCAAAATGCTTAAATATCATTTACATGGAAAGCATGATTAAAGGAGAAGATCTGACTCCAAAATGCATCCCTAACCCTTCACTTTTTCCAAGGCTTGTCAAATTTAGGCTAATCAGATTCTTTTTCATCTCTTTGTTGAGCCCAGCCCCCACCTTGGCCTGTGACTGAGGGGTGACCAGTGTTGATGAATGGCTGGCTTTGGAACAGTGATGTCATACTCACCAACCTAGAAAACCATGGATAAAATCTGAATATGACAATAAACTATTTTGGGCCATCTTTTGAATTCCAAATTAGATCCAGTTCCCTAACTTTAGTGGAAGCTCTGTGTGTGTCTGAGAGTGTGGGAGCCGACAAAGCCTAGTGTTTGTCCCACTGCATTTAAATGTCTCTGCATATTATCCTCTTGTCTGGCCAGATGACAGCGGCCCTTGCCAGTCCCTACTCTCTTTAAATAGAGACCTACACTTTTTAAATAGAGCTTACTTGTTCCAGAGAAAGGTTTTCTTTCCTTGTGCTCCAATTTTGTTCTTGAAGGAGCAAATGAGCCTCTATGCCATGGGCCACTCGTGCGCACACACAAGATATGTCTGGCTGCTATGTAGATTTTTGTTCGAAAGTTAAATAACAGTTTTCTGTTTATTCACTGCTTTCATTTCCAGCACCTAATGAAAAGGTCAAGTCATTTTTAGGATATTTCCAAATATCGCTGTCAACTCTTCTTTTATCTATTTAACTATCCATGCATAAAAGAAGTATTTGATTCAGACAAGCTGACTTTTCAAAACAATGCCTTCATTTCTGACTATCTGTAAACAGCTCTGCCTCCGGGCCTTTGGGAGCAGATAGGCTGGGTTACAACACACTGAGACAATTGCTGGCACTGCTGAACTGTACTGGGTTTAAATTTTCATTAAAAAAGGCTCAGAAAGCTCTATGCACATCAACTCCTGTTATCACAGGTATTTCTTTTTTTAATCACACCAAGTGCGATCTAAAACACATATAGGGCCACCAAGTCCCATACATTTTAGTGTTACTCATTCCCAGAATTACACAGTCAAGGAAATTATTGAGTAGAAAATGTGCAAGCTGTCGATACGTAAAGTTAATTAACATCATTATATAGACTATATTAAGAACAACGTTATGTAGAATAATTATATATCTTATGTAGAATATATTGTAAACATATAAACAAATTACATCTTTTATTCAAAATAGCTTCCAGTGGAAAACAATGAAGTAGTCATCAAAAAAGTGAAAGTAACTCAAGGTAATCGGATTTATATTACTATTTAAAGGAACTTGTGATTTGAGCTAACAGAACTAAGCCTGCCTTCCACAATTAGAGAAAGCTGATTACAGCTGATTAAGTAGGTAATCTGTTGCCATTGTATAATTATTGTCTTAAAAAGAGACAATTCGTTTTTCTGAGGCAGTAAACTCTTGTATCACTGATACGGTGAAAACAAGGTCCTGCCTTCCTGCAATACACACGCTGACAACTGGGCATGGCCTTCTTTGGTCATGGAGTGATTAAGCTCTTAAACAATTTGAGAAACCTCACATAGAGCTAACATTTCCAGCCCAGAATCTTACACTGGCTGTACATTCTAGAGGAATTTAGTCATTAAATAAAAGAGATGGGAAAGATAGTATTTTCTATTCTTAGTACATGTGAATAGATGAAAGTCATACTATGAAAAAGACCAGAAATAGTACTTGATGCTAATGAGCAAGAAGAGGAGTGAGCAAAACTCCAGTTTTTGAAAAATGACAATTGAATAGTGTTATCATTCACAACTTATATTTTGGTACCAAATATATAACAGCCCATTGGCACTATTTTATTTATTCACTAGTGGCTTCTTTGGATATGGCATGAAGAACTATCACCCTGCAAGGAAGAGTTCCGGCAAGGTCAAGTTAACCAGAATCCACTGTATCTAAGATACCACCATCTCATCTCAATTGCTTAAACAACAATTTAAATACTGCAATAGGTGTGAGATATACAAGGTATGGAGAATAATATATAGTGATCTAGTTTTCCCTTTTTATTTACAAGATATGCCACCCCATATGTTATATATATGTGTGTGTGTATACACTCAAATGTCTATTCAAAGACATTTTACCATTGCCATTGAAAAGTAAGTCACTTTCATCATTAGTAGCCACCAGAATCAGTTAAGCTTCCCCCCTACTTGCATATGTGTGCACATGTGTGTGTCATACAGATCATAACATTTGTATGTGTATAGAAATTCAAATTGGGTTCTTCTGTCATGAAAGCATTTATAAGTTCCTAAATTCTATTTTATAAATGAGGTGTAGTGTTCTCCTAGTTAGCATGAGAGTTAAACATCTAGTTTTAAGTACATACAGAAATCTTGAGACCTCTGCTAGTATTCACCTCCAGGGCTACTATTATTAAACAATAACATGTTTTTAGAATGGACCATAACTAACACCTGGAGGGCCAGGACTTTAACAAATATATCCTCAACAGTATGACTGGCGCTTACTTCCTGTTTGTATGATGCTATTTCCTTCTGTGAGGTGTATGTGTGTGCTCCCTGTGATGTAACCAGTGTCCAGCCTGGTTTTACCAGCGAGGTGAGACTATTTACCCACTGTCTTCTTTGGTATGATTTTCTGTCAAAGAAAATATAGTTGCATTAAATTACTGAATACTGTTCTCTGATGTCACGGTATACAAAATTAATGCTACAACTTCACTTATCTCTGTGGAAACTGATCCTCAAAAGCAATGAGAGGAGTTTCCTTCAGAAAAACTAAAGTCAATAAATTGGTTTAGGCAAAGGGAGACTAGTCAATGGTTCTCAGATTCCACCTCAATTCAATGGAAGTAAGTTTGTACTGATAATAAGGCAGGGATGGCCGTGAATTCTGTTTCTGTCTGTGGTACCCTAGCAAATCAAGGACTCTGCTGAGTGGTGGTGGCTTGAGAGAATAATTCAGATATTAAGAGTCAGTCAGCTACTGGGCCGGTGCCTGGATCACACGCGGCAGCTGAGTCCCCAAAGACGCCCCCATGTGCATCCTCTCAGCCTCACAGCAAAGTCACCTCCCCTGGGCCGAAGCTGCACATTTGTGGCTGGGCTGGGCCTGAATGAGCCACTGGGGATGTGGACAAACCAGCTGCTAATTAACCAGGCACTGTCATGACTGTCCGAGCCCTGAAAACCCTAGAGAGGACAAAAAATACAGATTTCCCACGACACTACACCATGAGAAATTATAAATAGACACTGCAAAGCAGTACTATGGTGTAACGCCTTCCACTCGAAAGAATAAAACCTATTACAGACATAGTTTGGTTTTATTACTCTGAGAACCACAGTATGTCAAAAACGCAGGCTCTTATGCATCCATTGATAATCCAAAGTATCCAGCTAAACATTGGCCCCAGGGGAAATAAAGATAAAGGCAGGGACACAGTGGCAAAGCAGGGGTGGGGAGGGCGGGGAGCAGGATATATCATGGTCACAGGGAGTACCAGTCTCAGCTTCATAGGAAAGTGAGTCTAGCAATTGCTGTGCATGTGTGTGTGTGTGTGTGTGTGTGTGTGTGTGTGTGGTGGGGGGGGTAGGAAAAGGAATGTGTATTTGGCCTTTTCTATTGTCTCAAGTTTCTTATTTCCAAGCATTAATGTGAATTTAAGGCTGTGTGAAGTAATATATCTTGTAAGAAAAATTAGTGTGACAGAGAAAAAAATTACAGTTCTTCCCACACAATCCCCACAACTGATAGAGGGGTGGAAAGCACTAAATTTAGATGGGAAAGAAATCCTGTGTATAATAGCAATGCGTATGAGCAGGCACTGGTGGTCCCATCATCTTCAGTTTGCTCTCCCTTTGAAGAGCCCCTGAATTGGGATTGAAAATTCGTGTGAAAGTCAATTTCCCCTCTGTGTCTCTATAGTCCCACTAACCACGTAAGTCCCTCCGTGTGCGGAAGATGGATGAAGGAGCTTGGCTGTTATATTCTTTGCCTTCTTTTGTTTTAGATTTCTAAAATCTAAGTCTCCTGAGAGTCTCACCTCGAAACAGGTGAATCCTGAAAAATGTCTTTGGAACCTAAGATAATTTGCAACCTGTATTATGCAAGTGTGACTATAAAAGCTGAGATAAATCACGACTTGTTATTTCCAAGCAAGTGTCATACCACTCTGTAGAAAAAAAAATGTAGATTTTATATGTGCATTTGTATATTTTTAAATCCTTCTAAGTATATTTATTTAAAAATTTAACATTTTGCATTGCCATACTAGTGCTAAAATATTAAAAACTCATAAAAGGTAATGGTAAATCCGCAATGGGGAGAAAGATAAATGACAAATGCCTATGTAAAATATTACAATAAGAGCTGACAGGTGATATGGGTAAAGTAATGTAATACTTTTAAAAATAATTGGCCTGATGTCTACATAGCACTTGAATATCAAAGAGCTTATGATGTTGCCATGAGCAAAAGAATGCCCTGGTCTTAGATACACAAATGTGAGGCCTTTGAAAGGACTCTGGATCTGGGCTACTCCTTCGGCTTTTAGGAACACTTGGTATTATCATATCCATCATATAGATAAAGCAACAAGGTCCAGAGAAGTGGGTGAGCTGCCAAAGTCTCTAAGAGCTAAGTGGTAAAGCTGGAACTAGAAGCAGGATCTTCTTTCCCCTAACGCACTGCCTATACCATTATCTCGTTATGGAACTGCCTTAGAAAACACTGTCGGGAGGCCCAATGGTCAGGCAGCTTTCAGAAAAGACAGGTTTTAAATGTAAGATTATCAGATGAAAATAGAAGTATGAGGCTGTAGTAAGAAAAAGGTTTGAGTAGATTCCAGAGCTTTGCATGCATTGGCATGTTTGTTTATTATGGCAAACACAGCTGTCAGAATTTGAGAGAGGGAGAGAGAGAGACAGACAGACAGAGAGAGGAGAGGGAGACTGAAGCTCTTTACAAATCATATTTATGTTACCATGTGTTATGTGCACTCAGGTACTTTCAATCCTGTGTTTAAAATGCTGGTCTCAACCCACTAACTTGATTTCTCAAAGTACAGATAGGTCCCCTTGTCAGTGAGAAGACAGTAGTGATAGGGCTGGGACCTCTATAGTTGTGGGGCCATGAAATGTCCAGGGTTTCTTAAAGGATTGATGAGAAAAGGTGGTAGGGACTGTCACGTCATCTTCGGTGCAGAGGCTGTAGGGAACCCGATGAAGTAGAGATGAGATGAGTACTGAGTTGTTATAGAAGTGAGAGACTCTGATAAGATCAACAGCCAGTCAGAGTGTAGGCAGGATTTAACTTGTTGCCCTGATGTAATCTATTTGAAACATTTCCAATTTTAACATTATTATGAGGAAGTCAGATTACAATTTGCTCCAAGTGTTTATATCAAACTATTGTTCAGAATTTACAAAATGGAGAGAAGATATGAAGACAGAGGCAGAACACATGAAATAAAGTGCCCAGAGTCCAGAGAAAGCAAGGCAGAAAGAGAATGAAAGAGATGGAGACACGAAAAACTGCTCTGTGTGGTAACCTTCCCATCTTATCTCTGAGATTTACTGAAGAGAAATATTTAGCATTATTCAAAACCAATAGATCCAGCAGGTAATGAGCTATGCAGGATAAACTAACTGACTACCAAGTAGGATCTACTCAACCTTATCCAAAATCATATATGATACACATTCTACATACCCCCACACACTGAGGATAAAGTCATATCACAACATGCACACAATTTATGTCTATTTGGTACTTGCAGTGTTTTAAAAATATGATTAAAAGTTTATCCACATAAAGTCAAAGCAATTTAAAAGTTTAGGAAATATAAAGGACCCCATTCCAGGTTTAACAATTATTAATAGTTTGTTGTGCATCCTTCCAGACCCTCTTTTCTCAATATTTATACACACACAACTCCATATAGACAACATAATGTGTATACAGATCATTTCTTTTCACTTCTGCAATATGTCTTAGACCTTGGACTTTTCCGTAGCTAGATATGCCTCTAACCCATTCTAATGTATGGATATATCATAATCTAGTCTATCTCCAACGGTTATGTGATGTAAATAAAAAAGGCTATATTCATGAGTTTGCACAAAATGTATAAATATTTTCATGTGGTAAGCTGATCCTAAAAAGTTGAATCGCTTGCAACATACTACATTTAAAAATTTTAACAACGACTTGAGCCAAAAATGTTTTTAATAATATACCAAGTGCCAGTTCCCCAGACCACTGCCACCTCTGGGTGATACCAGTCATTCATAAATTTTCACCAGTTCTCAGGGCGAATAGAGGTGGATCCTACAAATGCTGTTTCTTTCTTTTTAATTAAGCGCATGTCATAGGTTCATTGGGCATCTGTATTCCTTCTTCTATGGATATTATTTGCATATGCTTGTATATGTTTACTTTGAATGTCTGATGATCCACAGGAATACTTTATATATATTATTTATATGCTTATGGCATAGAGTTACATATTTACCTAGCATCTACTATATATGCCACATATATTATCCGTCAGCCTACAACATGTCAAACCTGCGATCTTTTTCTTTGACTTCTGAAGTGTGTATGTTGATGATAGAAATTTTTAAGAAACAGATGACAGATGAGCTCGCAGAAGACTCAAACGGGTTGAAATGAATTGTCCACGGTCACATAGGTATACGCTGGTGACTCAGAGGGTCTGATTTCAGTTGGCAGCTTCCTCTGGCTAGCGTTCAAACCAACTATAGTAACAAAAAAGGCATCCGATATTTTTGGCAGCCTTTATCTTAGTGTTCTTGAATATATTATACATATATAAACACACACACGTATCCGTGCACTCTTTTAAAATTCTCCTCTTACGCCCATACTTAAAAGACTACTTTGCACACAGTATTATAGCTTTAGATGAAGTGAAATTGAGCCTAAAATCAACTTTAATTAAAATCAGCTCAGAAAACCTGATACTGGATTGCCAGGGCTAGGGGGAGGTTTACGGAGTTGGAACGAGTCAGCAAAACCTCCGGTCCCATTGGAACAGAGCCTTAGGAATCTCTCTCACTTCACATTAGCTTCATCCTAGAGAGAATCGTTAGTTCATAATACCTATGTAAGTGGTGTCGGTATAGTTAGTTAGAGTCATTCACCAGTACATGTTATGTACCAGGGTATGAATCTCAGGAGCAGCAATCGTATTATTTCCCTCCCATCAAATCTATTCCTTATCCAGGTACTTCTTTCCTCAATAACTAAACAGTGCTAAGCTACCACCCACATTTCATTATCTGGTTACTAACACATGGGTGATTTGAAACTGTAAATAGTATATTAAAATAAAGCCTCATTTGGCAAGTGTCATTTTTTATGAAAATGATCTATTGAATTTACAGTTTGCAAGGAACAACCATCATTAGCAGATGTTAAATGTTTTCTTCCCTTTCTTCTGCAAAGAAATGAAATATTTATGGCATCTGTGAAGCATCAAATAAACATTTTATCATGATAATTCCATGACTTAAAATAATTAAGACAGATAGGTAGATTCCTAGAGATCTGTTTATCCTGAAATGAACATGAAAACAAAACAACCACACATGAATTTTTGTAATGAAAATTAGTGGAATTCGTATCTTTTCCCATTTACCTAACAATTATTCACAAGAGTTCCAACTTTCAGCAACTGCAAACTTTTCCCATTAAGATTACTACCTAACATCTGAGATCGGTGACTAAAAATTAGTCTTTACACACTTTTATTTGGAGTAGAAATCACCTCAAAAATAGCTTTTCAACCAAATTTTGATTGAACACAATAGTTAAGACTTTGTCAGTAATAGATTTTATAAAATTTACTTTTTCTCATATGTCTTCAAAGAAAAACTTTAAGAGACATCAATATAAGTCTTGTACACTTATTATTATTGGTACTATTACTACTAGTACAGAACAAATATCTCTTATTTAACAAAGTTGGTATAGTCTACATAACCATAGAAATTTTTATGGATTATTTTTTTTTAGAGAGAGAAAAAAGGAGAGAGGGAGAGAAACATAGATTTGTTGTCCCCCTTACTGATGCATTCATTAGCTTATTCCTCTATGTGCCCTGAGCAGGAACTGAACCGCAACCTTGGTGTGTTAGGACAACACTCTAACCAACTGTGTACCCCGGCCAGGGCTTAAACCACAGACTTTGATCCTCTGGTGCAGAAGAACCTTTCCTTTCTGATGTTGTGAGCATACACAATGAACATTCAAATGTCCAGCATAATCCTCAGTGTTCAGCAGGTGGAAAGTAGCATTAGGTATTCCCGACTCCAGGTGATGATGCAAACAGAACTGCAACAGAGCTGGGTTCCTCACCCTTTTTGGCACCAGGCACTGATTTCATGGAAGACAAATTTTCCCTGGACTGGATAAGGAGGGATGGTTTCGGGGCAATTCAAGTACATGACATTCAAGCCCACCTCCTTCTTTGTGGTCCAGTTCATAACAGACTCAGACTGGTTCTAGTCTGTAGCCTGGAGGTTGGGGACCCCTGCATGAGAGTGTTTCAGCCAAGGCCCAGGATCTGAAGAGAGCCTGCAACACCAGAATTGTGATGAGAAATCTGTGTCAATTTTTACAAATGTTTCTCCATTCATTAATTCAGCATTCACTTTTACTATGTGCGAGTTCTCACACTAGGCCAAAGGTGTCAAACTCATTTTCACCGGGGGCCACATCAGCCTCACGGTTGCCCTCAAAGAGCCGAATGTGATTTTAGGACTGTATAAATGTAACTACTCCTTAACTAGGGGCACGGAGCTCGGTGCTGCTGCTGGGTAGAAACAAGGTGCCGGGCCAGATAAAACAAGGTGAAGGGCTGGATTCGGCCCGAGGGCCTTGTGTTTGCCACCTGTGCTCTAGGCTCTAGAAATACAAAGATAAATTAGTTAAAATATATGTCCTCATGAGAGTTCCAAATCTCTGATAGGATACAGATAAGTATAATGGGTTACAAAACAACGGAGTTCTACTCAACAGAGGAATGCACGAGGGAGCTGTGCAAAGAGCAAGAAGGAGGTACCCCCGGGGACAGAGGACCTGATCTGCTCACTGCTGGTCTGCTGCCCCGACCAGAGCTGGAGCCGAGTGGGCCCTCGGTACACATTTGCTGAGAAGACAGAAAGAAATCTGACGGTCCCTTGGAGAAAGAAAGCAACAATTGAAAGACATGATTAGGTTTGTCAGACAAATAAAGCTAAACAGCTGGGCTAAGACACAAGGCACGGGTTCATGTTTTATTCAGGCCTCTTCGGACACCACTTGTGCAGGGCGATTATGATGAGAAATCACAGGAGATGAGGTTAAAGAGGTAAAAATGACACACTAAGAAATTCCGACTTCATGATGTAGGCAACGCAGATGGCACTTGGCACAGTATTCTTTCTATACACACCAAGTTCCCAATGAATGCTTGTTGAATAAACTGATTGTCTCATAATACATAAAGAAATTAAGGCTGAAATATGGACAAATTGGCATGCAATTCACAGTCATGCTCCCTATTGCAAATATTGTACAGTATTAAAATCAGTATATAATTTGCTCTTCATCAACGCAGCAAGCAGTTATATTATGTTTAGTTTTTAAGGTACCGTGGGTGGTATAAGAGATTTGTCACAATGTTAGTAACCAGTGTAGGAGCGACTGCATGTACATCAGAAGGACACATTGCATGGAATCAGCCTATTGCTCTTTAAGCCCATTCATAGTTGCCACCTTTGGGGGTCCTTTCTGGATGTGGAGGTCATAGTGTTAATGGGGACATAATGGAGACAAGGCATAGCATTACTAGGGATGGTAAAATACCCACAAAATTAAAGCATGGCTATCATTCCCCAATTCCCATGGCCTTATCAGGCTGAAATTCTCAAAAATATCTGAGAGAAGGAATCCAAGGAACCTCCCCCACTTTTATGCCTTCATAGTAGTAACAAAGTCAAGGGCCTTTGATATTTAATATATTACTTTGTATAATTACTGGATCTAATGATTAATTTTCCTCCAGCCCTTCGTGGGTCCCTCAAGCTCTGATTTTGTTGTACCTTGTACTAACAGTGCTTCATACACATAAAAGCAGTTTCTAGAACAGTGTATTCAGTGGGTTGTGGGATATCATGGGATGGAACGGGATGTAGTGAGAGGAGAGGGGAGGGGTGGGGCAGGAAGGAAGGGGAGAGGGACAGGGAGGGGACAGGTGTGGCAAGGCAGCGCTGGGCTAGAACAGAACATATGGTAAGGGTATTACATAATAAACTGACGCTTCAAATATACATATGTGGGCAAATGCTCCTAATTTAAAATTATTTTATTCCCATAGGTTTTGATCCACGAGTTTGAGAAACACTACATGAGGAGAATAATTAGAAGCTCTAGTTCACAACGGGTTTGGCATTCCTGGCTCTGTGGATCTCAACAAACCTTTCAGAAGCCTTAATTTCCTAATGTGAAACAAGGATGATATCCTGTACATTATAGACCTGTTATTAAGCTGAAAACTTAAATGAACAATATAGGATATAACTACAAGAGTTCTTAACACCTGAGAAGCATTAATAAATTATCAATACTGTTTTATATTATAATCTCTTAGGAAATTTTACTTGAATGTCACTGAAATGACTTGTTTAAATACTTTCACGAAATACTGAAAAAATAAATTAAAATAGAATGCAGTCTACTGACAGGAGTCTATGTTTGATGTCAGCTCTCAGACTTGATTGGAGATGCATCTAAATAGCATAGAAATTCCAGGATTCGGTTCAGAGAAATTTTGAATTTCTGCCTTTCCAAGCTTAAGTTTTATGCTTTGCATTCACTGCAACTAAGATGGGAAAATTATATCAAAAGCACATAATCTATATGCCCCTTTGTTTTTATCACAAACGTTACAGTGCACAGACAAGTTTAAAATGCACACAGGCAGTCGCACCTGAATCGACCTTCCAGGAGCCACCTGCAACTGAGAACAGGAAAAGCCATGCAGCGGAGAGGAACTTTCCTACAAAAATGGAAGAACAGGCAGCACCCTTGTGGCTGAAGAGAAATAAAGGATCACATTCCTTAAATGTGCACTTGGCTGAATTAAGGAAAGGGTTGGTGAGAGGAATAAGATAAGAAAAAGATAAAAAGGAAAAAGTAGATGAATTAATTATTAATTCATTATTACTTTTTCATTCACCAGATACAAAGTGTTTATCAAATCCCTACTTGATGGTGGGCATTATTCTAGGCACTGAGGACACAACAGTTCCAAAACAACATCTTTGTCCTGTGAAGTTCATGTTCTAATAAGTGAAATAGGCTACAAACAACCAAGTAGAGAAATTCCTTGCGGGTCAGTGGTAAGTGCTGTGGAAGTAGCAGGGGAGGGGAAAGGGAGTGTGGGGAGCGGGGCACTGGGGGCTGTCAGGAAAGGCCTCTCTGGGAAGGTGACAATTGAGCGCTGGTCTGAAGACTGATTCGGAAAGCAACACGGACACCTGGGAGTTGTGATCTGTCTGTCTCACCAGTGGGAGCAACAAGGACAAACCCACTGAGTTAGGGGTGTGTGCAGCATGTCAAGGGTTTGGCATGCAGGCCCATGAGGTAGGAAGAATGGCAGGACATGAATGAGAAAGGGCAGACTTTTACAAGCTCTGGGAAATGTATCTGCTTGTGCTCTGAGAGAGATGAGAAGCTACTGGAGGATGCTGGCAGAGGCCAGACAAGGTAGGTCTTCAGAAAGCTCACTGAGGCTGTTGGCTTTAGAATAATAAAGTAGGGCTGCCTCGGAGAACTGGGGTGGGAAATTTAGAGCAGAGGCTAGGAGATCAATGAGAGGACCATTCGATAATCCAAGAGCCATGGTGGAGGCCAGGATCAGCAGGATTACAAAGCTGGAGCCCTAGGATTCGGTGATAGATGGGTTGTGGGAGGGGAAAGAAGAGTCAAGGAAGGCTTCCTATATTAACACATGTGCTGCCGAAGCGAGCACAGGACTGCCTGTGGTAAGATAGAAATAGGTAAGTGGAATTCCAAGATGAATGAATGAATGAATGGATGGATGAATGAATGAATGAGCAGACAAGTAAGAAGAGGAAGAAGAAAGGAAGGACTGAGGAAGGACAAAGGGAAATTGATCACACAAATATTTATACTTAGAGAACTCAGAATAAATTTTACCCCATCCCTGGCAGCTGTGGGTGAGTGTCTAGGCAAGGTGCTGCCCTAGATAGTTGGGGGCTCAAGGTGTCAATAAGCACCCGTACTCACTGAAGGTCTCAATTTACCACAACAGGAATCTGGGAATAGAACGGAGCCTTCTATTTGAAATAATCACTCAGTTATTGGAGGCACAAAGTATATTGGGATGGTGTTGCGCCTGCAACAACTGGTTGTGACTCTCCGGCCGGTTAATACCAGCCAGGCAAGGAAGGTAATTGTACTAAGGATCAAAGAGCTGAGCTCCTACAGCGAAGCAAGTGCCTACGTTGCCAATATTTCATCATTCGGAGTTATTTTCCTTCTCTTCCTAATATGAAAGCTATAAAAGGAGAAAAAAATCAGCCCCTGAAAGTGCTATTGTTAAGACCAAAAACTAATTAGTCATTGCTTCCCAAAGTGTTATGTGAAATGTCTCCAGAAATAATGGTCTGCTTTCTCAGATTTTATAGGTTTGCTGAGTCTAGTGTTCTCTGGAATTTCCTGTTTCCCTTGCTAGGGAAGATTGAGTAAACTTTACAAGTCATCTTGAATAACACAAACCTTTCAATAAAGCCAATCATTTGTGGATTCATAAAGTATACAACTAGACTTAAAATAAGGATGAGAGTGGTAAATAAAAGCAGTTCCAAGATTGTGTATATGAGTGTGACTAAACTTTCTGGTTATTATATGCCTGAGGTAGTCATTTTATACTCTTTGAAGATGCTGAATGAAAAATTCACATTTCCTTTCAGGGTGTACAAATGTCAAATAAATTATGGTCTAAATGTGGTAACCTAATGCCCCTAATGTTTGTAAATAATTTGTGCCAATTCCATTGTAAATTATACAGATATCCCCAGGGAAAAGTTGCTGTTGGATATTAAGTAACTTTGTCATTGTGTTTTAGCAAAATATTCAGATTGTATGCTTCCCACTATGATTAAAAAACTCTATTAGCATTTGTGGAAAACGCTGTGACTAACATGGAAACTCACTCAGCACATTGGCCCTTGGTGGGTGAGAAAGACAAATGACTTTTGCTGAGCAGCTGCCTTCAGAGGTTCCCATGAACAAAGACAATAAATAGAAACCCTGACATTTCTCATCTAAAGCTCTTGATGTATGCCAATCAATTACCTGGAACTACTCGACCTCATTTAGCCACACGTGGCTCATAATTATGCCTGATTCATTCAGAAGAAATGTCACACGTGGGTTGATACCAAGCATCAAATGCAAATAATGAATCTGTGTGACTGTAGTTGTGTATCACGTATCGCTGTGCTAATACATAGGGTCATTTCCTCACTGAGTGGCCTGGGACCGGTCAGTCACGTCCAAAGTGAGAGTCTCTCTCTTCTGCTGTCACTTCCCCACATTGAAAAACACAGGCAGGCTTGGGAGAAGTGAGTTGATGAGTTCATTACCAGGGATATAACTACTACGGTATAGAGTGGACCCATTTATGTGATAATTCCACCTTCAGGCGCTGATCACAAAGACAGTGTTACAGAGACTGGCAGTTTATTCTAGGAAGGGGCCAAATCCTGGAGGGAGCTTGCCAGGGAGAAACTTCCTCTCAATATTTTCTATAAATGTAATGTATAATGAGCACTTAAATGTGGAATCTCCAGAACCCACATGGCACTTTCTGCTTCCTGCCAAAGCACTGATAAGTTAACACAACGTGGAAAATGAAGACTCTCCTTTGGAGTCAGGTATAAGAGTTCACCAAATGGTAAAATATGCCTCAGAGGTCAGCAGCCCACTCCCATATTTTGAAAACACAATGTTCAATGTAGTTGACAAGCTTTACCACAGGAAAATCGGAAGGCAGCTCCCTCCCTTACACGTGTCCCCTGCCCACTCGGCTGTGAATGAGAAGATGCATCATACCACCTTCAGCTCCGCATTTTCCTCTTCGTGGGGAGACAAGCGCTTGCTGAATAATCTTAGCTCTTATCCAACTTTCAGAAGGGTGTCCTCATGATGCATCTCAGATGCAAACTGTCACTTTACAGCTAATTCTGTGTTTGCCCAAACAGGTCTTTCTACAACAATAATTTTAATAACGAGCTTGCATTTTTCTGAAAATTTTTTAACTACTTGGTCGCAATCTCACAATCTGTCTCTAATTTCCTGTCCAATTAATTTTTGTAAAGCAAAGGTTCAACTTTCTGAAGATTCTCTTGTGACAAGAAAATAATGTCTATGACAGCTAGAGACCAAAATTCACAATAAAATATTTGCATTAGTATTTCCTACAGATACCCTCCTCAGATGATCAGAGTACCATATAATTTGAATACACAAGAATGCATTCCTAATTATGTCATTATAAAATATCATCGCTACTGCTTTCTTTAATTATTAAAGGCTAATGTCGGGTAATATCCCATTAAATGTTTTGATGACCTTGCTGTAAAAGTCATATAATCATTTAATATCTATAAAGGCAAAATTTTTTTAAATGCTAAATGTCTGCTTTTTGTGAAGAGTGTTGTCATTATAAAGGAATAAAAAAAAAGAACTCTAAGAAAATGAAACCATGTAAATGAAACTTCAGTAAGAATAAAATTTTAAGTCTCTAGAATTCATATAAAACCTTACATTTTTTTACTTATTTTGTTCTCCTAATATGTGGCTGAAATAATCAAATCTAAAACTGAGGAAGGCCTTATTTCCCCAAGAATATTAAAAAACAATTTTTATATAGGAAATTTAATTACTGCATTGAAGGATGGTAGGGGGAAGAAAACCCTACAATTTATTTCCCAGTAGAGAGTCCCAGGGGATGTGTTTTGTGATATATATAATTATTTAACTTCATGCCAACCTGATACAGTAGGTACAATTATTCTCATGACACATGAAAGAAAATGAGAGCCAAATAATTTCAATACCTTTTCTAATGTACACACTCAACAGAAGGCAGGATTGCATCTGAACCAAAATCCATGTGCTTACAGATTCTTTTCACTACATCATAGTGAAAGAGGTGTCTTAAAAATAACTCAGTTGATTGCCAGGTAAATAACAGTGAATATTTGGAAATGATGTGCCTTGGGTGAGAACCATAGCTCTTTATTATTAGATTGAGGATCAATACTACGAAATACCATAACTTTTAATCAAGAAAATACAAGGTCTGACTGTAAGATTCAGAGTGAAAACAAAACTACAACATAATTTTTTATAGGTAATATGTGTCAAAAGACCTTCATAATGAAGATATGGAGTTTTCTCATTCTATCCAAGGGTGTTTTTATTCCATGGTTGTGGCTTGAGTAGTCTCTAAATGTAGTGGCCAACATTCTTTTCCTCCTTGTAAGTGTTTACAATTCCTCCCAACAAGACATAGAGTCACTTGTCCCATTTCTCCTCTCCTTAAATTTGGGCTGGGAGGAATCTCGTGACTTGCTTTGAATCATGCCACATGCTGCGAGTGGTACTATGTCAGTGCAGAGCCAGCCTTTCAAACACAAACATTAGCCTTTAGGATGCCTACAACCTTCGGCTTTCACTCTCCTGAGATCCATCCTCCACGTAAGAAGCCTGGGACTATGAATGACAGGAGGCCTGTGGAGAAAGGCCCTGGAGGAGGAAGAGGTCACCTTGGACTTGCCATCCCCAGCCCCAGCTGATGCCGTGAGAGCAGGGAGGGGCCGTCCTGCCGAGGACTGTCCAAAATGCTGAGCTGTGAGCAAAGAGGTGGTTGTGTTTTCAGTTAGTACACGTTTGGGGTGACTTGTTATACAGCAATAGAGAAATAAAACAGTGGCTAATGAAATCGGTTGTTTTAGGTCACTGCTTTAATTAGTTTGTACTGTTTTACTCAAAGCCGTCTCCACATGCAGCATCTAGTACCCAGGAACTAAACTTTCTCAGAATTGCCAGAAAAGAAATAAACTAGGATTACTGATTTTCTAAAACCATATATATTATATATACATATATATATATACACACACACATACATATATGCGGTTTTCTACATATACACACAGTGCACACATATAATCTCTCTGGTGTAAATGAAGCACAGAAAAAACACATCCAAAATGGAAAAAAATTAGGACTTTTTGTTGAAGTTTTCACTCTGCAGAAGCTTTTAAGCTTTAAAGAGTCATAAAAATAATCAATGTATTTTTGAAATAAAAACAAAAGATACATGTTCTGAATAAACTTGTAGTGCTCCAGGTAGTTGGATTGCAAAAAACAAAAACAAGCATTAATAAAAACCGTCAGTTCATACCTGTTATACTTTTAGTAAAATCTATCTCAGTTACCCAATAGCTATCTGCTGTAAAGTGACTTTTGATAGAAAACTGATGTATTTGTAACTCCTAGCCCCACTGAAACCTTTCCACATTACACTTCGGGTGCATACTCAGAACTATCAGATCGGAAGTTTTAAGACATAGCCCCTTTCTCCTCAAACTTAGGCCTGTGAAGAGGCAGTAAAATTATTAACATAAATTCCAGATAGGAAATGAGTCTGGAGAGGGGAAAAAATAACCTTCAACCCAATCCATTCCGAGGTTAGTGGCAGTTTTTTGTTTTTTTTTGAAGAGCTAATGACAGGTTGGGCTGTGGCCTGCCGCTGCTCCTTTCTGTCTCCACGTCCAAACCCCAGGGTGATGCCTTCCTTTCCCATGACCTCTTGCCAGACTTCTGCTTTCTTTCCCCACAGGCTCGGTTTCCCCCTCTTTGAAGATTCTGTTTTATAAAATCAGTGCCTCATTCTTGCCTATTAAGAGTGCTCTTTGGAGACCACCATTAGCAGTCCATCGACGGAAACTGGATAGAGGGAGTCCATTCAGATTTTCCTCATGTGTGTAAGTATTTGTTTATTATCTATTTCTAATTCACACATGCATTCGCCAACCAGGCTCTTTCTCATGCCAATATTAAACCTCTCGTGGTTACTGCTGATTGTTAGCTGTTGATGGTTCCTCCTTTCTATCCTTCATCCCCGAATGGTTCCAGTTCCGTATTCCCTTCACTAAAATAGGAGAGGATTGAAAAAAATGACCAGATAGGGGGAGATTGAGGAGAATGGGAAGAGTTCACAGACTCTTTTCTCACCATTTTATTGTCCACCAGAAGACCACCACCGGGAAAGAAAAAAGTCTTTAGTGTACCGGAACGAAAGCATGCACTTCCAGATGGGAGAGTGTGTCTCCTTTCTATCACCAGGGAAAGTAAATGGGGTATAAGTAGAACGATAAGATCTACATTTAGACACAGTGAGAAAAAGAAAGGTTATGCAGTGGCTTCTAAAAATAGCTTACAACAGAGAAAGAGAGTGTGCTGGTCACAGAAAAACAGGGTCAAGGCATTAAAGGCAGACCCAGACCGGAGTCGCTGCCGCTGTGATCCCTTCTGGGGCTGGTCCAGGGCCCAGCCCAGGACTCGGCCTCCACAAACAAGAACAACCAGACTCTCAAGATTTAGTGCCGTCCTTACAAGAGACTGTTTTCACTCAGGGCCCTCATTAATCTTGTGCATTCACCCTGGGTCTAATCATGTGGCAAGCTAAGGTTAAGAGTCTGTTCTTAGGGAGCTAACGGCTTACTTGTGAGGTAAACTCACTCATCCATGACACTGAGCTATCAAGCGGGCAGTGAAAGAAATAATTTAGGAAATTGTGCCCTGGAAGTTTCACGTTACGAATGTGTGAATGTGTCTCCCAGCTTCAAAGTTACCTCACTTGGGAAAAAAAGTTCCTTCTATCTTTCCAGACTTAAAAAAAGTTGTGTTTCTCCCTTCCTTCCTTCCTTCCTTCCTTCCTTCCTTCCTTCCTTCCTTCCTTCCTTCCTTCCTTCCTTCCTGTTTTTAAGAGCCCTTATTTTTGCCAATTTTAATGGGAGTTCTGAGAGAAAAAAATGTGGGTGGAATTGTTTTGAGATTGACTTGTTTCTTCAGTAACTACTGAATTGTTTTGTACAATTATTCCAAATGTGGAATAATTCCCTGAAAACACTGCAGAATGGATGAACTAAAATACCATTTCTCTTTTCTCCTAAGAATACAGTTGTCATGCAGAACACACTAATGGGAAGGGTAAGGGGAGACAGGACAGGGTGCAGAAGGAACATTCTGAACAGTAACAATGGAAGCAGATCAGAGTAATAGGTCACGGTGACATGATGTGTGTCTAACCATGTCCATAGGAGAGCTACACCTTTGCATTAGCTCTTTCCTCTGCCTGGAATACTCCTCCAGTAGATCTTTTGCAAAGCAGCCTCTTTCTCTTTCAGGAACCCCCTTAAATGCTACCGCCTAGGGGGGCCCCATCCTTGAGTGTTCCATCTAAAGTGGCTTCCAGGCATATTTGACCACTTCGCTTTGGTTTAACTTCTCCTGAGCAATATTACCACTTGATATCTCTTTATTCGTTTTACTCACCGCCACTCTACTTCCCAATTAAAATATGAGCTCTATAAGAGCAGGAATCTTATTCTTCTTTTTCACTGAGTCCCCACGAGCCATAAGAATGTTTGACAGAGATTAAATATTTTATAAAATAACCTGAAGTCAGTGAATAAATACATGAAAGAATGCTTTCACAAAACTGCCTATCCTGCAGCATAAATTTTAGGAGTTATTAATATGAAAAATCTACAGGGAGAAGAAGTGGAAGTACCACGCTGTAGATGAAACCATAAAAACCAGGAACTCTGTTTATTATAGACTGATACGCCGGTACCTGCATTTCAAATCCAGCGTGATTGACCAGGACTTTCCTCTTACAGATGACGAGACGCAAGCTCCAGCAACCACAAACAGTAACACTAGCAAAGTCAGTGATTTCCTCAAACAAAATAACTTTGGGAAGTACACCTATTCCTGTGCCTGAATTCAGACGTCATGTCAACAGTCTAGAAAGATAAATAAATCATTCTGGGTAATCAGAGCATGTGCTTGTCCCAAGTGTGGGAAAACTACACTTAGGGAGAGAGTGTTTGTTCCTGCCTGGCCTTGCACACAACCCCAGCAATTTATCTCATCTCGGTGGTTTATGAGCTTTGTTTATCTCACTGAGGTCCTTTTCTCTGTCCCAAACGTTTCTTGAGAACTGCAGATCGTCTTGCGTTCACAGAATGGGAACTGCTCTCAGGCCTGTGCCCGAGGCTGGAGTCTGCAGGTGCAGGCCTCGGGCAGTCCTGAGAGCAGAAAACAGGCTACAGGAGCTTTTCACAGTTATGGTGAATGCTTGTAATTTATAATGAACCTACCCAGTGACATATCCTTGCAGCTATTTTCACAAAGAAACCAGATCCTTTCTACCAAAATGGAAATATTTTAGGAGATCCTTAGGAAAAGAAAAAAATGTATTTAAAAATTGTCCTGCTTCTTCTGGAGTATCTGTTTCCTTTGGTTTGCAAGCCTCCTCAAAAGCCTACAAGTCCTATTGTGATAACAGAGCATAATTTATCATTAGCAATATTCTCCCCACTAAATAAAATGCACTGTATAATAAAAGGAACAATAAACAGCATACGGAATACAGTTGTTTGCTCCTCTTTCGAGATTCCGATGAAGAGTAGTGCCTAGAGAGGAACATATTGCCCCGATTTGGAAAAACGAAAACTGACCTCCCTTGGAAGCAGTGGAGCAGAGTCTTTGTGTGGCACAGACCTGAAATCCTGTCTATACCTTCACCCCAACTGTGACATGTTGACCAGTGACTTCGATTCTTTAGGGCTTAACGTCTTCGTTTGTAAAACAAGAACAAGGATAACCACCTCCCAAAGTTATTGTAAGTTTTCAATGACAGAACGCATTTCTTAGCACACCAGTAATTAACACTTGTATTTATGATTACTATCATCATTGAAATATTATTGTCAATACTCATGCTATCATTGAAAGACATTTTTCTTACTGGTTGTGTTGGTGAATTTCATGGGTCAACTGGACGGGGCTAAGGGATGTCCAGAAGAGACGAGCATTTGAATCAGTAGACTGAATGTGTCCTGTTCTCTCGTCACACAATATAGACAAACAATGTGGGTAAACAATCAAGACTAATCACCAGTCTCCAAAATACTGCGGGTAAGTATTGAGTTGCTAGGCTACACTGGAGTAAAGAAAGGGAGGAAATATAAAGATTCTGTGTGTTGTATGAAGCGGAACAAAATATCCACAAATAAATGGACGCTCAAAAACAAGGAAATTACTTGTTTTCCTGAATATAGTCTTATTGTAATCAATATTTATGTTTTAAAAATAGATAGAGCTAAAGTATTTCAGCATAGCCAAACAGCCGGTGCCAGGGTACTGGTGAACCCAGAACAGTAAACAGACATTTTATGGGGAATTAACATTGGAAAGACCACTTGCACTTTGCCATGTAATAATGACTTAGGAAAAAGCAAACAAAAAACCAAGAAACTTCTCATTTATCTGCTATCCTTATAAGTACCGCGCGCTAACCGATTGCGCCACTGGAGCTCCTCATTTATCTGCTATCCTAATAAACTCAATAAAACATGTAACTTTATCACTAAAATGCACAAAGTATATAGTCGAAAATAGTTGAAAAGGAAAATTTTTTCTTATTCTATAGTCGGGTGAAAACATCCTTAAAGATGAGTGCTTATCCATGGACATGACTTGGGGAACCAACTATACTATATTTAAGACAGCCCATAAGCATCTTATTTCATTAATTTATTGAAAAAATATTTAGATGTTTGTGTTGCTATAGTTTCTTTGGTATGTTTTTATACTTTTTAATGATCAAGTTTTTATTTTATAAATGAAAAAAATTAATATAAAGGTACAACCAACAATCAAAACACCAAGATTTATTCTCTTCAGCTTTACTGTCTGAGGCTGCCACTTCTGTATCCAGTCTCCAAGTCTTCCCACTTCAGTTCTGCCCCCAAGGTCAAGGCACTTGGGCTTTCAACTTAGATGGAGTAACAAGAACTGAATTTATCCTTCTGCCTAAGACAACTAAAACCCTGAAACAAACAAAACCAAAACAAGACACACTGGTTTTCAATATGCTGAACTCAAGCAGTGAGGGCAGTCATCCTGAGAGATGGAAAGGACATGATGTGAGTCTGACAGTTGGCCGACTTTGTTGCCTCCAGAGAGTTTCTAGGCACCAGCACAGGGAGGGGAAGCCCTGGAGGAGCCCGATGGACCAGCAGACTTGAGGAGACAGATATGAGATTCTAAGGAGAAGGCAGCTAAAGTTTTCCGGCCAGAGTACCAGCGGAAAGAGGGCTACACAGAGACGGAGCTCTGAAAAGCTACAAAGGGTTTTCACTAAGAATTCAGTAGGGTATCAGTCACTACAGATATGCAAAGGAACAGCCCAAGACAGGAAAAAATCACCTGAACAGCCTAGAGGTAACAGTGACCAGCACACCCCCAGGCTAGTGGTAGTGCCTGCTGTCACCATTATTCGGGCTAGAAAACCTCCTAATGTAAATATCACGGGGAAGGCGCTCAGAGTGGTGTTGTGTCAGTGCTGGAAAATAAATAGCCCAAAATTAAATGCTGACCTAGTACTGCTAAACAAATATAAAAGCAATACCTGAAAAAAATAAAAGTGTTCACATGTAACTTTACTATATCTCAGAATAAAGCACATTTTGTTGAAATGAAAAAATGCCAGCACCCACAAGTCAAAATTCACAATGACCAGCTTCAAGTAAAAATTAGCAGGCATACAAAAAAAAAATATATGACCCACAGAAAAATCCAACCAGTTGAAGGTGACACAGCACTGAAACAGATAAAACTAGCAGATAAGAGATTAAGACAGTCATTAAAACTATAAAAGATATTAAAAAGATAGAAATTAACCTTATAGAGGTGAAAATTACAATGTATGAGATGAAAAATACAGTCGATTGGATAAATGGCAGAGTAGACAATGTAAAAGAAAGATTAGTAAGTCAGAGAGCAGAACAACAGAAATTACCCAAAAGGAGACAAAGAGAGAGAAAGAGTAGCTACTACTACCAATAAAACATCAGTGAGCTATGGAGTGACTTCAGCAGTCTCATACACGTGTAACTGGAATCCCCAAAGGAGGTGGGAGGGAGATAGAATAATATGTACAGGAGACTATCCAAATTGGATAAAATCTGTGAACTTCAAGTACAAAACACAGGAAAAAAACTACACTGAAATATATCATAATCATATTCCTCAAAACAAATAATAAGAGAGAAAATATTTTATAAACCCAGGGTAAAAAGATACAGTGTAGAGAGTAACTAAGATAAAAATTAAAGCAGATATCTCATTGAAAATAGTATTAAAAAGAAGCTAGTGGATCTTGTTTACATTTGGAGAAAAGAGGACACCAAGGTGACCTCAGTGCAGAGTCTATGGATGATACAAAGATGATAAGGCAATTATATGAACAAGTTTTTTCAAATAAATTGGACAATGTAAAGGATAAAGGAAATGGACAAGTTCTCTGAAACACTATCAAAGTTTACTTAAAAAGAAATAAGTAACCTCAATAATCTCATACCTATTACAGAAAATGTATATTTAGTTTAAAATATTCACAGAAAAAATACTTCGGCCCTTAAATAGCTTCACTTCAGAATACTATCAAATATTTGAAGAAAACATAATGTTAATTCTACACAACTCCTCCACAAAAGTGCAGAGAAAGTAATACTATCTAACTCCTCCCATGAGGCCAGGATTATTTTGATACTAGAACCTGACAAAGATAATACAAGAAAACTACAGATTAATATTCCTTATTAACATAAATATAAAA
This sequence comes from Artibeus jamaicensis, assembly GCF_021234435.1. Classification (NCBI taxonomy): domain Eukaryota; kingdom Metazoa; phylum Chordata; class Mammalia; order Chiroptera; family Phyllostomidae; genus Artibeus; species Artibeus jamaicensis. The sequence goes on along the minus strand of NW_026522014.1, from coordinate 14,518,519 downwards.
TTCTAAATAATACTTCATTCATCAAATCAAACAATATATAAAAACATCACATAATGATCAAGTACCATTTATCCCAAAATGCTCAAATAATTGAGCATTTGTCAATCAATTGATATAATTCTCCACATTAGCAAAAACAAACTAAAAAAATAAAAAGCCCAATAACACTTTAAAGATATATAAATAGTACCTCCATACTGAGAATCTACACACAACACACAAAACTTTGAGTTATTTCAGAATCAGAACTTTTAAGCCTTTGGAGGCAACATATTTGTAGAACTTTAAGAAGATATGGTTGCTAGAAAAAAAAAACGGATACTGCATTACAAGTATCTTGAATTCCTTTCAGACCTTTTCCAAGACAAGGGATAAAAAAGAAATCAAAACAAGCAATACCTGGAATCAGCATTCTTTTAGGAGATTAGATTTCACTCTCATCATTATGAGAGTGAAACAAACTTAAAAGATAAATATGTCAGAGAGTGTGTCTCTGCATAACTCCTCCAAAGTCCCTAACAATCACTTTATTGGCCAGCCGCTGAACATCTCACTGTGGTTGCTACTGGGCAAAGTGGTAAGGGGCGAGCAAATTTCGGAATGGTCCCTGAAGGTGCACTAGAGCTTTTGAAGCAGAGGGAGGTACCATTGAGAAGCTCCTACCTGTGGCTAATTATTAACCAATAGGCAAATATTTTAACATTTTAAAAACTAGTACAACTGTACTGGTATGAACTGGCTGAATACCAGCCCTATGGACACAAAAGTGTAGACACAAAAACACATACACATGAAACAACTGAGAACGACACCCCAGTCTACCAGCATCACCTGATCTAAGAAGTAACTCCATCATAGAGTCAGGAGGAGAAGCATACCAGGAGACAGGTGATTGGAGTTCTTGCCTCAGCTCGGACCAACCAGAAGCTCTGTAATCATCAAGCTAATTAATGTCTCTGAGCTTCAACATAAAATTAGGGGAAGAACAGAGGGAAACAAAGAAAAGAAGGATGGGGAACTACAAAGTAAGTAGAAAAGTAAGAGGTGTACGGGTCACAGAATAAAGATGCAAGGTCCAAAGCTATGGATCTAAGGCATGACCGGGACCTTTCCAGAAGGGGAGGTGCCCCCCAGCACTCTGGGGACACATATGCCAGACACCCCCAGCTGAAACCTTTGCTTTATTAACACTGTAAGCCTGTGCTGCAAACTGCTTCTTGCTGCACAGCTTAGCGCCTTTCCACTTCACAAGAAATGGATTCTTGAAGCTAGGCTTTGATACTCAAATACTTCCTTGAGCTGCCTTTTAAAGATTTAAAAAAAATCTTTAAGCAAAATGAAAATTTTGGATGCTCCTCATACCCCTCACCAAAACAATGCACTTTTAAAGGTAAAGCTTACTTTACCACATTATAAAAAGACTGTTTGCTTGATAAGAATAGGATTTGGAAGATATTTTCAATTTAAGAATAATTAAAGATAGAAGTCATAATTGCACTCCTCTTGCCACACACTTACATTTCATCAGTTCAAAGAACCTCTGGTTCTTCCTTCCTGAAGCAAAATATCCTGAACAAAAGATAAAAGAAAGGGTGAAGAGAACAACTATTTAAAAAAATTATTTTCCTGGCAACTTCATGGTATGTTCTATGGCTCTACTATTACACATTTGAAAATGAGATTTTAAGAAGTAAACTAATTTAAAGGAAGACATAAAATTGTGCGTGTGTGTGTATGTGTGTGTGTGTAACTGTCATGCTCAGAAACCTTCTTTCTCAAAACAAGGAACGATAGGTTCTTAGACAGAGAGTTTTGGAGACCAGGTCTCAGGGCTGATGATGTCAGAACTAAGAGCCCCAGCAGGATGTCCAGTCTCTAGTACAATTTTCTTTCTTCATTGTTAGCATTGCCTAATGCCATATCATTTTTTAAGAGAATGAATTTGAAGAAACGTTCTGTTTTTCTTTCTCAGCAACAAATGAATGCAGTACCTTCAACCCAAAATGTTATGTATGTACAATAATTCACCAACAGAGTGCAGAAACTAAATTATACGCCGCTGTTCCAAAAGAACTATTCTTAGGTTATGATTTAACACTGAGAGAAACAAACAGAAATCCCACCAAAATGTGTAAAGAAAAATGTTGACTTAAAAATTAAAATAAAAATTAAAATACTTTTTATTGTCCATTTTTCTACTCTTGTCTTAATTAACATGATTCACTTCACTACTTGCCTATCTTCAAACAAGCTATAATCCTAATTACGAAGAGCTACTTTTAAGATTTGGGGGGAAATGATTAATTTAGTCAATATGTGAAGCTTTTCCCCTTAAAACTACATATAAAACATAAGAAAGTATAGTTTCCAAAGAGCTACAATCATATCACTTTTTCCAACATTTAGTTTACTGCGTGGAATCATATCGCTAACCACATTATATGCCTTAATATTTCCTGATGAAGAGGTGAACTCAGAAAGGAAGTAAGCTAACATTTAAATATAATGCAAGTGTAATTAAGCAAACAGTGTCTTCTGAAGGGAAAAATGGAAACGGCAGATTTATAGCACTTCATGTGGTAGAAGCAACTTCTGAAGCAAGGGCTGTTTCCGAAGGTTGAGAGGTGAAGGCGGAGGGTGTCACGAGGCAGCTAGTGAGTCTCAGAGAGGTACCGCCGTGCCTAATTATTTTCTTCTATGCTTCTGTCCATAAGCATTACACTTTTCACTTTTCTATGAAAAAAGACCCGTAGTTAATGAGAACCATAAAGATTCCTTAATCAGCTTATATTGTGAAAGAGTATTAAGGTCTCCACTTTCACGACGGGCACATGAAATACACACTTTTATAATATATGACTAGCACAGGAACTTACCTCTCTCTCCCCTTGAACCACCTGCAAATTTTAATAGTCATGTATCGCCAGGGTACCAGAAACTCATAAAAGTTTAACCTGCTAATTAACAAGTAGGTGAGGTTCCAGCCTGCACCATAATGTGTTTGCTTCCAAGGCATAGTCAGCAAAACCTAGAAAATATTCCCTCGATTGTTTTTTCCAACGCAACTATATTCCAGGCCTGATTCCTTACCACGGTCACCAAGAAGAAAAAGCACACAGCTACATTCAAAAAGCCACATCCATATGGTGGGTGTAAAGTTAGTGAAAATGTGGGAAGTAAAAAATTTGATTATCTACAAAACGCTGCTACCTGAAGAATTTTATTTGGACCAGATCGCGGTCGTTGCAAATTCAATCTGAACCTTTCCTGGCATTGTTACACCACAGGTCTGTGCCAGAGGCTGCTGCAGACATTATTACATATTTATTAGGACGATTTGTTCTTATGTGCATATCCAAGCCACCATCCCAGATGTGGGTGTACAAAATACAGACATCTAAAGAGAGCGCCATGAGAAAGAAAAAGCCTCCCAATTCTTTCCTGTAACAATGCTGATGGCTGGTGACCACATTCCGATAAGATGACATCAGGCCACCTGAGTCTCAAAACAACGACCCACTAGCGTCAAGGGCCTCGGTCTCAGTCCCGGCCAACTCGTCATACTAGGAATTACTACCATGTTAAGAAATTGCTTCATTTTCCTGAACTTATAATACCAGGCAGAGCTATTTTCTTTTTCTACTGTTTTATTTATGTGAACTAGCCTCCTAAGAGGGTAATTAAAAGATTTATGCCAGAAAGCGAGTGGAGGTATTATGAGATGTCTGATTTTTTTTGAGGCTGAGAGTATCTGTATATGTAAAAGGCAACAGAGGGCCACAAGTTAGGAAGCGGTTCATTCATTCACCCTTATTTTACTGAGTGCCCTCTATAACTCAGGAACTAGTACTGCAAGTGTAGTGATAAGAAGACAGCACATCCCTGCCTTCATGTATCGGATGAACTACTGGAAAGAAACCATGAGACTGGTTCTTCAGCGTTTCCTGACTTTAACAGATTTCATTCTTTGCTAGCATCAAATACACAAAATAATAATAATAATAATAATAATAATAATAATAATTCATATTTATGGAGTACCAACTTTGTGCCAAGTATAACTAGGCTAAGCATTCTATTCTATATACTTCATCTAATTTAGGCCTCCCAATAATTCCATGATGTAAGTACTGTGCAGGTATGGAGTGAAGTACCTTGACCATGGACACACAACTGAGTATGTTCAGAACTCAAACCCACTTCTGTTATAGCCCAGAGGTATTCAGACTTCATTATCTTTATCTGAAAAATAGTTTAGAATCCAATCTTAGAAAATCTCTATCTACCCAAATAAAGGAATTTTCTACTGACCTCATATATCTCAACAAAAGGATGCACAATCAGATTTCTTTAAGATTTTATTTATTCATTTTTAGAGAAGGGAAGAGATAGAGAAAAAGAGGAAGAGAAACATCAATGTGTGGCTGCCTCTCACACCTCCTACTGGGGACCTGACCCACAACCCAGGCATGTGTCCCAACTGGGAATCAAACTGGTGGCCCTTTGGTTTGCAGTCAGGCACTCAACCCACTGAGCCACACCAGCCAGGGCCAGATTTCTTTTAACAGCTGAGAACAGTAGCAGCTTTTTCCTTAACCATTTCCAGAGCACAGCCTTGACTTCTAGAAACCAATTTTGCCAGATTTACTATTGTTCTATGGAGCTGATACATCCCAGTAAGCTAACACTTAACTCATAAATGCTTCACAGTTTCCAGAATTTGAACACCATGCAATTTACTAAGAGCCTAGACACATTGTACCAGGAAGTGTGTGAGCCACAGGGCTATATTTTTTCTTAAAAATCTTACTCCCTGAATGGACCAATAACAGAAGGCTGAGCACTGAATCTGAATGTCCCTCTCCTGTTGTCTGTTCACTCATTTTCAGATACTTTCTCTGTCTAAACAATATCACCCTACTTTTTCAGTTGCTTGAGACCTAGGAGTAGAATCAACAAAAAAGGAATATTTTATTGTACAGCATAATTTGTCTCTGGTAAAACATGGATACCTGCAGGGGATGTTCAAAGAACACTCTCCTGTGGCAAAGAAGAAATAATTTTTGCTCATAAAATAAATGATCAAATAGAACTCAGAGGTTATCCTAGAAATAGAGCAAAGAAATCAACATATAGGTCAATAAAACCTGAAGATTAGGAGAGTTGAACCTTCTCCAACACATTGAGTGGGAAGAGAGATCTAGAATGAAAGAATCGGATCTTGGAATTTGGGAGACTTAGAAAGAAATACATACTATGATGAGAGATGTCAGTAAGAGCCTACTGAAGCTGGTTCTACATTTACTGATGTGCCTTTAATTGCTTCCAGACATATAATTTATAGCTGTAAGACTGTTTTCATGGCATGCAACCAAGGTGTTTCTTTGGATTCACTGAAGAAAATATATTTATTATTTCTGGAATCCTATCTTGGGTGAATAATTAAAAAAATCATATTTATCTATATGAAAATAGTCATTCATTGCTGTATTCTTAATAGCCGAAGAAGGTGATCAAGATAGAGATGAGGGAAGGGGGAGAAGAGAAGGTGGGAGGAGGAGGGAGGAAATGGAGCGGAGCAGGGGAGAGAGAGAAAGAGCAAAAACAGAGAACTTAAAACTCTAGCCATAAAAGAAATAGGCATCCTCAAAAATTACAGAGGTGTTTTAGCAACAATAATTGTCTTATAAAAATGTTTGAGTGAAAGCACAATATTTTGTGTTCACTATAGTCCAAATTATGGAAAGTCATACCATAGTGAAAATATTTAATGATTTATAAACCATTTGGTCAAGAGAGTAGCTGGATTATCAATATTAGGAATGTTCATTCTAAAAATTTAGGTGGCAGAATTATTTTGCTTTTATATTTAAAACACATATTTACGACCAACAATAGACTGAAAGGAGTTGTTTATGTGACGGCTTCTTCATAAAGCTCAGAGCTGGGTGGAGGCCGGTCGTCCAGAGGTCTGGCAGGAGCACAGAAAGGCCTCCCAGGGGACCACAGTGACATCACGGAGACCAAGGGCAGCGAAGCTCTCCATAGGCATCAGAGCACAGTCTACCTCATGCTTGGCCTAACAGTTGTTTTTCCTTTTCTTATACACTTTTGTGCTACAAGTTGAAGTGCTAGAGGTGAGGATGAGATTAAATTATTGCTGGAGTTTTAAGTACTTTAAAAGAAAAAAAACTCCAGTAAATGTATTTCAACACTATTGATTATGCCTTATTTTTCTTTTCAGAGAAATATTCTCATCCCTGCAATGTAATTTCTTTTCATGTCCCAACCTCCATCACCTTCCTGCAGGGGTGGGGTGATCAGGCAAGCTGGTTATTGTGTTTCGGGTCTGGTAAACAAGAGTTTGCTCTGCATGGGGAGGAAAGGAAGCAGAAATGATTCTTCCCACTACTATTCCGTGGCTAACAGGTGCTTCGACACTGTCTGTGATGTGTTTCTGCAAAAGCGAGTACAAGAGAGGGATGGCTGTTGGGCTGGGGGTTGGGGGTGGGTAATGGGTGAGAAACCTGTGAAGAGACACTGAAAAACGATCTAGAACAGGAATCGATGATCAGAATCTAATTTGCCAACGGAATACCCAGAAAACAAGATTTACATTTCTATGGGCTTAGGTAAGATTAGGTATATGAAATTAGCCTGCATTTGCTGTTTTAAGGAAGAATTGGGGAAACTCTATCAGGGTCTCATCCCCAAATGAGGCTGTCCATGTGTTTTGTGTTACTAAACACAGCTAGGACAAGAAACCTAACATAAGCATACACAGAGAGGTAGGATTCATTCAATGTCAGTCATCAAGTTATACCCCATCCTAGAAACAAGGGCTATTGTCCTGGATAGCTTAGACGTGGCCCTCCCCTTGTAGAGCTTACAGTCTGGCATACGTCACCAATATGCAACCTATCTGCATTCTCCTTTTGATTTGATACTGCTCCTGAAGTCACTATAAATCATTAAAATGATTTACTTTTGCCCTGGCTGGTATAGCTCAGTTGGTTGGACAGCATCCCACAAAGCGCAAGGTTGCTGGTTCAATTCCTGATCAGGACACATACCTGGGTTGCAAGTTCAGTCCTCAGTCAGGCACATAAGGAAGGCAACCAATCGATGTTTCTCTCTCATATCAATGTTTCTCTCCCTGTTTTCTCCCTCCCTTCCACTTTCTCTAAAAATAATACATACATACATCTTTAATTTTTTCTCATTTAAAAACATGTTAAATTTGTCCTTCCCAGGTAAATTATAAACCTGAAGATAAAAATCCTTACATTTTTTTTCTGGTCATCAGTTTGTAGCTCAATAGATGTATGTTTCTGGTCATCAGTTTATAGCTCACTACCTTTTGGTGAAATAACCAGACATTAACTATGCATATAATACCACTGTATCGCATGGCATCACATTCATACTGTTACAGGAAGAGCAGAACCACGTACATCGTCTCGCCCTTGTTGTTTTCTGATCGGGCTCCACTCTCCTGTTTTCTCTGTCCCCCCCTTCCTCCAACTTACTACATTCCTACAGTCCTCAAGACTTTCATAAAAGTTTTCCCTCTCCCTGGAAGGTATCACCCCTCTTGATTAACCAACATGTATTCTTCCTTTATTTAGCTGGAAGGCTACTTCACAGAAGCTTTCCCTGGCCTCCTTAGGATGGGCCAAGTTAAGTACCCTCATAGCAAGCTCTTCTTTTCCTTCCCAACATTTAAGGTCCACCTTAATTTCACATTTTCTTCTGTAATTATTTGACTAATGTATCTTGGTCTGAAAAAAAGAACTTTAAACACGAGAACTCTTTCTGTCCTGCTTGCCATTGGTGCACCAGCTCAGAGCCGGGGACATAGTAGATAATAAATGTTTATGAGTGAGGCCAACCTCCCCACAGTCATTTACTTATTCAGCTATTCATACATTCTTCATTTACTGACATTACTTACTCGTTAATTCATTTTGCCATTCAACTGTGACAAATGCAGAACAATTATTGTGACAAGACACTGTGCTAGACTCTGGGACTGTAACGGGCCCTGCTTTCAAAGGACACACAATCTAGAAGAAACATACAGGAAAAGAATGAGTGCAATAGATGAGTAAGTTTTTTGATAGAAAGAGATATGGAAGCACATGCATAGAAATAGTGAGAAAACACCTGTCTGTTCTTCCTCCAACCAATAAATTATTTTTGACCAAATCATAAGACCACATACGCCATTCTAAAGGAACTATGATTTAACTGTAGGACTAGCTGAATTTTGTTATTGTTTTTTGAACATGTTTCTATTTGAAATAAAATGGCAAATTAGCAATATCTTACTGTATAGCTCACTAAATTTATACACTTAACTGGGAAACTTAAGTCTGTATGTATACACAGTCAATATAAGTCCCTGCTCCAAATTTGTAAATAAAGAAATTTAGTATTCAACTTTCAAATCATGCAATCAGATGTACAGTAAAAAATGAAATGTAAACATATTTCCCTAAGCCACTAATTTGCTATCAAGGAAGGGACTTTAAGGACCAAGCCGACTCTGACTCATAGCTGTGCAATTCTATGATTGTGTTTGCTTAAGCCACATGCTAGCGTTTTACATAATCACTCTGTTTAGAACATCAGATTTCCCATGGATTTTTTTTTTAGTCTTGCTGTGATGCCCCACATTTTCTCTCTGAAGGTTAATATAATGTACATAGCACTTTGCTGTTTGTTCTTGGAAGCGGTGCCTAGCCAATGAGGGAGAACATGAAAGCAACCTTTCATTCAACTGTCTTATGTCTGTTATATATAATACATATAAAATTCATTCCAACCATCAGCAATCCCAAATACTAACCAGTCCCCCACCTTCAGATTCATTATTCGCATTGCCACAAAAGTCAGTCTTCTAAACCAACAATCTTATGCCTCTCACATGTCCGAAAACTTCCGGTGGTAGTACTTCAACACGTTCAAGATAAAAGTCATGTTCCTGGGCTTAGCAAACAGAACCCTCCTCGATCTAGTGCCTGTCTTCCACCCATGAGCACCCCCCAGCTTTGCCCAATCTTGCATGTTATGCTTTGCTGATACTGAACTCTTCTAGGCACGCTCACCTCCACCTCACCCAATCCTGCATTTTACGCTCTGCTGATGCCGGAAAGTCCACAGCTCCACTTACCACAGTATCTCATGCTGTGGTTCCTTGGCTCAAGCTCTTCCCCCAGCCCAGAAGTTACTCTTCTCTTGCCCAGTATTCCTAATCAATCTTTAAGATTTACTTCAAGGGTTCTTCTTCCAAATGCCTTTTCTGAGCTCACTCTGTTTCTCAGAACAACTTAAGATGCCTGTATTGTGATACTTATTACATTATATTGATGCCATCTCCTGACCTATCATACTTCTGGCTAGACTACAAGGCCCTTGAGAACTGGAGAGCAAGCTAGTGTGTCATTTTTTTTTTTGCATCCTCCAATCCAAGTCAACCATGGTGTTTAACACAAGATTGGTGCTTAATAAATATTAGTCACTTTCTTTCCCCAAAAGATACTTATGGAATTTACCAAATAAATTAGTGGGAGAGGAATGAGAAAAGTACACATATAGTCATAAATCAGGAAATAAATATAAGAAATGCCACAAAGGATTGTAAGAATACAAGCTGGTAGGAGTTGAAAGAGGAAACAATAAATTGAGAAAATCAAGAAAGCCTTCCTAAATGAAAGTTCTATTTGAACTGGGTCTTTCAGAATGAGCAAAAACCTTGATAGGAGAACATGGAAAGAAGGTCAGAGGAAACACCTGTACAAATAAATCCCAGGAGCAGGTACTGACAGGTTGTGAACTGCGAGCAGCAATGTTGGCCAAGAGAAGTAGAGGGCATTGATTGAATGGTGTGAAATAAAAATAAAAAGGAGTTTAGAATGGAGCTTTGAGCCTGGGGGGTTCTTGAAGGATCATGAATTTCATGAGTTTGGTTTTTAAGATGCAAGTTAAGGCAGAACCACTGCAGACTTGGGAGCATGGTTTGGGTAAGAGGGAAGAGCTCCCTTACTGTCTCACTAATGCTGCTGAGGCATTACACGTATTTCCTGTCGCCACACCAGCTCTGTCACTAAATGGGAGACACTAAGTTTTATCATGCAAAACACAAAGATCTCAGGTTACAGAAGGTCCAGGAGAGCCAGGGTTCGGTGGGAGAACAGGGCCATGCCAGCCCTCAGCATTTCTGCTCCCACTTTTATGCCCGAGTACATCTCCAAACAAGGTGAACAACCATAGGATCCTGCAAAGTGCAAAAGGGAAAAGGGACCATCAGTAGATGTGTACAGAGGGAGGGGCTGTCCTTTCTTGGAGTGCCAGTCCCTTCCACCGAGCACTGGGGCAGATCATCAGGTCATTTGGTTTCCTATCAGCCTGTAAGTTCACAACTGTCACCCTTTAAATAAATGCACACCACTTCACAAAATTCCAATCCCCCAGAGTTTTCAGAGAGCTATCCCCCAAAGGACTGAGAATAATGAAAGCCGGGGGAAAATATAGGAAGACTTATTTCCTCTAGAACAGCCACAAACAGCCTAAATATGATTAAGTTCAGATTTAAGAGTTTCCCATCATTTTCATGCCACAACTAAAGTTTCTCAGCCTAGCTTACGCAAATTGGACTGCTGTGTTTATTTAACTTCTGATAGTTTAACCTAAACACTCATGCCCCACTCCATTAGGGAAAGAAAAACTAAGAGGAAAGTTACTTTTGCAAAACATAGACTTGATTTACGGGATACAACTCCTGGTTCTTGAAGATGATCGTTGAAGGTCACTCTTCCTTTTCCAGGCTGCGGGAATGATGGCTCTCATCACACCTCTGACTTGTCCCCTGTCTTGCCTGTCCCTCGGAGCCCCAGTTCATGTCCACCCTGCTCTACTCGACTCAAATCAACCCATGTATCACTGGAAGCAGTGTTTCTATGTCTCACCGGTCAGCCTCCTCTCCCAATTCCAGAAACTGTTCCCAGCCTCTTCTCCACTCCCTTCAGGTGCCTACCCACGCCTCTGCGACACCAGCTCACTGAATGTCCCATGTCCAACTATGTCCCCAATTCAGAGGTCACCCGATGGGAGGGAACACTGCCAGCCTCAGGCTCCTACAACAGTATACTCATCTGACACCTGTTTTTGACACTCGTGTCCCATCTTAGTAGTAGGATGTGCGCTCCTCCCTGTCAATCACTATCCCAGCCACTTCTGTTGAACAACAGGGTGCCGAGCACCTTGTTTTTTATGTTTCTAACCTGATTATCCAAAACATTTCCTACGATGGCATGCCATATGTCTTCACTTTGTTGTTAAATGGAATTTAAAAAGCAGAATTAAGTTCTTTGGCTACATCTGCCAAAGGACTTATAATTGTTTTCATCCTTTCATCCTTCGCCTTCCTCTAAGACACGGCTCCAAACCTGCATATTACTTCTATCTAATGTTGGCATCTCCAAGTAGCCACACTGGTCACTGAAATAAAAATAATCAAAGACAGACTCACCCATCGCCTCTCCAAATCTCTGCAGTTTCAGATTCTTCCTTTGGACTCTGAGGGCAATAGGCAAGTGTAAAGAAGCCCTGGGTGCCTTTACACAAGGTGGCAAAAAGGGGATCCGTGACCCCCCTAAGCAACATGGCTGCTGTGCATCTTTGCAATTCCCCAGCCTGAGGAAGTAGAGAAAGAAGCGTGATTTCAGGCTGCCACTACACAGGTGCCTAGGCACCGTCTGCAGCCTTGCTCCCAGCTTCTGTCCTGAAAGGTGACCTGTGAATGTCCTGGAGAGACCAAAGGGGCGTGTTGTTCCTCTCTGTCATACTCTGCAAGACACACAGCAAACAGTCTGCTGAACCCCCAGGGAAGAAGCCTGATTCTTCCCCGTTACTATGTTCTCCTGATGCTCCTCAGAGAAAACCTGCTGCTTGGGCAGAGGAGCTTTGAGGAGCAGGACTGCACTATTTGAATGACAGTTGCTTTCTGGGCTGCTATGATATGCCCTGCCTCACTCACACGGACTACTATGAGGTTCCCCTGTCGACAAAACAATGCATGAAAGCCGAGTTCACTGCGGTTTACACAGTGAGCACCACAGTGAGCACCACTGGTATCAGACTGTTACATCCACGTTTAGCTGAAATTTCCCATAGGCTTCAGTTTCTCCTTCTGTACCTTTTATATCTCGGAATTTCTTGTTGCAATAGTAGAAATCTGGAAGAAAGAAGTGTCGCTTTGCTCTCCTTTCTGTGACACTGGGGATAACTCTCACCCTTGTACATGTGGTACAGAAGGGTGGGGCTCTTGGTTGCTCCATACTGTTTTACTCAGCACCACCTGATAAAAAGCTTATAGAAATTAGCTTTGCCATACACCACTGAGCTGCAGAGTCATTTTTCAGCTTTGTGAACAAGTCCAAAGGAGAGGAAATTATTTTTTAGTAACCAGGCACTAAAATCTGAAAGCTTTTTATAAGGGTTGCTCGCTCCTTTCCACTGAGACCAGGAGGCGAAGGAAAAGCAATGCAACCGCAATAACTTTGCCCATAGGCGGCTTTATTAAAATCTATACAGTGAAATTTTTAAACAGAATCAAATCATCATAAAATATGTTAGGTATTTATGGTAAATACAACTATTATTATACACCTTCCTCCTGTGACGCCACCCTTGGGAGAAAACAGTTTTGTGTGCTTCAAAAATGTGCTGTTGTAAGGTGCATTTGGGCTCCACCGGTGAAGGTCAAGTTGCATTTTCCATTATAAACCTGCTTCCAGGGGTTCATTACTTTGTCATAAAAATCTGCTTGGGGCTGAAATACGGCATATAGAGTTTGAGCTTGGCAGCCTCTTCTTTGAGAAAAAATGTATCAGAATTGGCTAACCTCAGTGTAGTCACACTGAAATGATAAAGTTATGACTGAAATGTATCTTTAAACAATCCAGCGGCTAACACAGCTCAACCACTGAGCTGAGCAAAGGATCACGCCCACCATCTTTCCTCTTCCCACTCGTCAGATCGAAGGATCGATAAAGCCCTCCACAGTGCTTCTAAGCAAGGGAGCTGGAAAACATTTTAAGTTGGTAAAAGACAAAAGAAAGAAAAGAGAAAAATAAACACACTCAACTCTAAGGCAGTGTTTTACTTTTTGAGGTTTCAAGTAATACTTTTCCGAGAACAAAATCTTACTCTGTTTCATTAAACTTCACACTGAAAATACCGTCCTTTCTCCGCAGAAAATAAAAAGACATTCCATGAAACACGAGAAAATACTGATAAAGTCCCTTATTAAATAACGCTCCTCTGTTTTGAATAGTGGTCTGAGTTTTTGCCTAGTTTACAGTGCTGCCTGTTGCAGAAGCGCGGTATCTTGGAGCACTGGTGGCAACTAGTCGTAAGTTAAAGGCACAAAAGATATCTTTTAGGATCGGGGGTTTAAACGTAAATTTTGCCACCAGTAATACAAATTTACTTTGGAAGAAATTTGGAATTTAACATTTTGTGTGATAACCTTGGACAATCACAACCTGAGTTTGTTTCCGATTTCTCGCCAGTAAGATGATGGAGTTGGATTCATCGTTACTGGAATCCCTGCCAGGCCCTCACCCTCGGATGAAATATATACACAAGACTCGACTTGCAGGCCTTCTGTGTTGTGACAGTTAAAATCACCTCATGGGAAGCTGCCTCTCTGGCTGTCCTGGTCCACCTAGGGTTATAAATTGTGTCAATAATGATTGGGCACCTGGAACTTTTTTGTCTGTTGCTCTCTGATGTAAACATCACTAGAACTAACTTTTTGTTATCATGTACCGAAGTGGGGATGCTGCCGGTAATGTATTTCCGTACAGCAGAATGTTTAAAGGTCACTTACATTTTAACCTTTCCATGCACAACATGAATTTTTAGAAGCATATTGCATTTCTGAACGATGTGTGGCTTCGGGTTAACAGTAAGAGAGTTCTGCATTCTCAGACATTCATTAACACAGGGGGAGGCAAACCTAGAAGTGTTCTTCAGAGGTGGCAGTGGTGAGCTTTTCCTGATATGCACATAAAGTGAATGACCCCCTGCCAGAACTGCACCTAGGGAATAACCTCTAGCTGATCATACCTGATGTGGAGCTTTGTAGATTTCCGACGGCCACTTCCAGATGCCCTGGCTTGTGAGCCAGTGCACTCTGAATTCAGAACACACTAGTATTTTACCAACAAGTTTCTTAGTTAACTTATAGAGAGTCTACGTAAGTTTCTTTTCTTGAGAAACAAAATTATACGAACATGATCATGCAACGGCCACTCTGTCCTGCCCTGTCCTCTTCCACATACCATCACTCCTGTGTTCCCTGTGCTTCTAACCTCCTCCCACTCATACCCATTATCCCCCTGAACCACTGGCTTCCATGAACCCCAAATCTACCCTTGTTCCCTTCCTGTTCTGCCCAAAGAGAGGAAGCAGAAATTGTTTTTTTTCCAAGATAGCATCAACTTCTCTCCTGGGCAAGGAAGGTGGGGTGGCATTGTAGGACAAGATAACAGCATCACCTCAGGCCCATTAACTCTACTGTCCAAAAAAGCACAAATGAATCAGAACACCTGTATTTCCAAGGAAAGCATGCTAACTGGAATACTTTTCCTAAGCAAAATTCCAGTATTTAACTGCGTTCAAAGTATTGGCTAATTGGCACAATTATCACTACTAAGCAGACACCTGGAATTTTTAAGCCTGGTCTCCATAAAGAAGTGTGAAACTCAGGGGCATCATCTCTTAATAGTGCCAGTCAGGGGTAAAAATTAACAACTTGAACTCTACCCTTTAAAACTATTTACAGACATAGAACTGGGCTCAAAGTAAAAGGCAAGAAAAGCCTGGAAGGGCAAACAAAGTTACAGAAGAGAATATATGGGAGGAAATGGGCATGGGGGCCATCCACTCCTTGTCATTCCTAAGCTGCAAGGGTATTAATGGCCCCTCTGCACATCCCGTGTTCCATGCGGTGAGATGCGCCCATCTGTGCCATTCTTTGTCCCTCTACACCAGCACCCTGCTAATATCTGCACAGTCCTTACCATTTCTACAATCATCCTCTATATTTTAACCTATTATGTGTCTCCTTCTCTAGAATGTAAGTTCAATATAAGCAGGGACTTTGTGTTTTTTCACTCATACCTGGCACACGGTGTCCCTCCATAAACATTTATGGAAGGAAGAGGCAGAGGGAGGGACGGAGGGCAATCACAGGGAGTTTGGGAATACTGACAAATAATTTCAGTGTCGCTGTCCAGGCAACCTACTTAACTAATAATAGTATTATAAGACTGCATTTCCCCGACAACCTTCCTAATAAAATTAAAAGTGTAATCTGAAATATGGTTATTCATTATGTAAGAAAACAGACTAAAAATAGAATCAACCACTAGACCAATATATAAATTTTCAGAAGATGGTATCTCCCAAGTTTTTCTCACACAAGAAAAAATTGAATGTTATGGTGTCAGCATGAAATTCTACACCTGTAAAATTTTGAGGCAAAATTAAAAGCTTCAGGCTCTTTCTCTGAAATAATATGATAGCCTTGGGGTAGCAGTAACTGGAAATTTCATGTTTAAAGAGTCTTAGACGTGTTGGCAATGTTAAGTTTCCAACACAGAGAACAGGTCTTTTATGCAATCACAAGTAACACTGAGGAAATCCAACTCTGGGATGAAGGATCACACCTGGGACTCCCTGACAAGGAATGTTCTCCTTCCCAACAGAGAGCAGAGATGTTTACAACAATCCCCTTTTGGAAGGCTTAGGTTGCTAAAAAATATACATGGGGAAGTGTCTGGAATCATTCATTTCTTCTGCAAGGCTAGAAGCCGCAGGCACAAATTTACCCCACAACATACCCACATACACATGCACACCATTCTGTGACAGGGAAAGGGCCAGCCTCAATCCAAATATTTAATGACACTGCTTTATACTTATGTAGAATTTCACACAGTATCTCCTTTAATCCTCCCAATAACCCTGTAGGGGAGCTGATAAAGTGAGCCCCTTACAAGCCTCCATTACCTGCCTGGTCACACGGGCAGCACCATGACTCGGAGCCTGACCTTTCTTCGGCTGTTGAGTTTATCTACCCCCCTCCCTATACCACAGCATTTTGATCAAAACAATCCTCTCTCGATAGGATGTCAAACATAGTGTACTTGTCCATGTAGATCCACACCATAAACTTATAATCATTTTGATGAAATTTTGCTGTAAATCATGTCAACTATCAGGTGAAGCAGAATATTGTTAACTGTCCTAATATTTGTGTTTTGAACTTGGTGGAAGTTTTTCTTTTAATTTATTAAAATATGGTAAATAAAAATTTAAAAGCTTAAAATGCCTACCTGTTTTAATACTAAGGACATAAACAGCTGCGTTCTTTTTTTAAAATGTATTTTAATTATGCCATTACAGTTGTTCTATTTTCCCCCCTTTATTCCCCTCCACCCTGCACACCCCTCCCCCACCATTCCCCCCCTTTAGTTTATGACCACGTGTCCCAAGTTCTTTAGATTCTATATTTCCCCTACTATTCTTGCCCTCCCCCCATCTATTTTCTACCTACCATCTATGCTACTTATTTTCTGTACCTTCTCCCCCCTTCTCCTCCTCCCACTCCCCTGTTGCTAACCCTCCATGTGATCCTCATTTCTATGGTTCTGCTCCTGATCTAGCTGTCCTCATAGTTTGCTTTTGTTTTGAGGGACAATGGCGATTCCCTCTGCCGCTTCCTGCAACAGCTGTGTTTTTGATTGATTTGCGAAGTGTCCTTTGATGTAAGAAATGACACATACATTCAACTGTCCCACGAAACCTTTACCTGTCAATGTCTTAAGCAGTAGGCCTGGCATGCACAAGCGTGCTTTTTAAACAATGGACTTTCAAAGAGAAGGAATTTAATGTATTGGAATAGCTCGTATCCCTTGGGTCCGCTTCAGAATAACTTGTGGAAACTTTAACACCCCCCCCCACTCACCATCTCTTTGAATTACTACTGACTCAGAATTTTCCAAAACGGGACCCCTATGTCCATATTTTGAAGTCCACAGGTGATTGAGATTCAGAATGAGATGCGGAACTATCACTATAAAGCATAATATTCGTTTCCTCTGACAAGTTTTTGAAATAATATTTTATGTCGTGACAGAAAAATGATGCAGAGCAACAACTCTGAGGATTTCAGCCTTTGCTGCCTCCCAGCACGTGGTACTTCTACCTCTCCCAACACACACGCCTTTCTCAGCCTCCATTTCAATTTGCTAAATCCGACAGGATACCTACAGAATTTTAGCAGAAAATCAAGAAGGTCCTCATGTCTCAGCCTCTCCTTAACAAACAAGGTCTGACTGTAAAAGATAGCCTCTTCCTAAATATTTAAGGCCCCTTGTAGAAATGCTAAGTGAAGATTATTTAAAGAACTTAAGTACACAGAAACCTGACACACTCATTTTTAATGGGGAGGTAGACTGTTGTTTATTTAGCTTTAGAAATCTATCCTAAATTTGGCTTTATGGAAGCAAAAAAAGTCTAGCTTTAAATTAACAGACTGCGTTCCACTGTCCAAGGGATAATTTGAACTTCACTGAGACATGTCTATGAATGGAAATAAAAATAACTCACGTTGAACTCTAAGTACTTCCCCACAAGCATTCCACTTGCCACAGGGCCTATTGTTCCTTGTAGTGCTTTCAACCTGTAGGAAATTTTCACTGAAGCAATTTCCCATAACCAAGAAAAGGAAGGCCAAAATAATTTTACTTAAAATATATATACTTCCCAAGCTCTCAGCATCCAGGGAATTAAAAGCAGCTCTGTCAGCGGAGCAGGGTGGGAAATGCAAGGCTCACATAACACTCTGAAATTTGGTGGCTTTAATTTTAGCTCACTCTCCTCCTGCCCTCCTGGGCAGCAATCAACTCCAGATGAAGTGTTCTGCTCCCCACTACCACCTCGCCTCGTCCATTCTCTTAAAAACCTAATGTTCGACTCAGAAATCGTTCAACTATCCAGAGAAGTAGCAGAAACAAAACGAGAAGCATGCCCGATTTAAAATGCGTTAATAGTTCGCCATATTTGCTTTTTTTATCCTCCCCCCTGGTCTAGTCCATCTTACGGAAATGTCTCTGATCATTTCAAGCCAAAATCATCTCTCCACCGAAACCCCTTTTCAACTTGTTCTAATTTTAACCAGTTTTATGTTTTATCTCTCTTATTCAGGATAGGTCTTACGAACTTTACTAGTTCGATTCACTCTGCAGCGTGGCCTGGGTTAATTTAGTGACTGCTTGCTGATCAAGTTTTCTGTTCTATCTTGAATCAATGTATGGTTTTATTTGTAAGAAATCAATTTTATCTAAGTTTTAAAAATTACTGGCACAGTTTTTCGTATTTCCTTATGATTTTAAAACCCCATCAAAGCATCATTATGCCTACCCTCGTTTCTAACAGTTTATATATATTAACAGACTTACTTTTTTAAATAAATCTTGGTAGAATGTGGCTATTTTATGAATCTTTCCAATCATTTCTGTCGATCACATCCGAATCTCCACTCAGCCCCTGACATCTTTCCTGCCTCCTCAGCTCCCCGGGGGACTGTTTACTCCGATTCCCAGAGTCCAGCAAATAAACAGTCAGCAGGACAGTATATTCCATTGTATCCGCTAGCCCTCCTCCAGCTCTTTCTTTTTTAGCCTAAATTACATCCAATTGAGCCCCTCCTGTGTGAAAAGGTAAAATGCCATGACCTCTAAAAAAAGAAAAAGCATGAAATGTAGACCTTTCATTTTAAAACCTTTGCTGATAATAAGGCAGAACTTTTTATTTTTAAGTCAACAATGAAATGAAGTAGATGTGTGATGCACAGAGGTCACCAGGCCTTATTGTTCTGGGGTAAATCACAACACTTGGACTGCAGCAGTCAGACAAAATGACAACGTGAGAATAAGATGAAAGACAACAATCTAACAATGATAGTAATAGTAACAGTCCTCATTTACCCATTACCTCTGCGTGGGGGTAACTGAGATTAGCACGGCCCACACGCACAGAAGATACACGCTGTGTGTGTGGGTATGTACGTGTGGATACATAACAGAGCATCCACAGCAAACCTGCAGGCCACCAGAGTAATCCCGGTTTGCCGGGGAGTCTGCAGTCCGTGTGGACTGAGCACCCACCCTGCTCAGGGGGCACTGCTTATAAATTGTGTCCTGAGGACGCAAATCTAAACACTGTTCTCTTTTCCCTTTATCTTGCTCCTCTCATTCCAGAAGGCCAGCTAAGGTTTGAGGAAGAGGAAGTCATTTGACTTAAGGGAAAAGATAGACGTGAAAGGAAAAGGTCCGTGAAGGAGGCAGGGACTAATAATACAGGCAACACTTACGAAGGTCTGGCTCCGAGCACACACCTGTGGGAGCGCATCGCGTCCTCAGAGCAGTCTCATTAAGTAAAAGCTACTGTTGCCCTACTTGGCCAAATAAAAAACCAAGAACAAAAAATTACATAACTCACCCAAGGTGACCATGTAGTGAGTGAGAGAAGCTGGGTTAATAACATTCAGGTGTCTCAGTTGGGAGCTGCCGTTCTCAATAGTCGATAAAATGAAAAAGTGGTAAATGTTTGGAAGGTCCTCAGTGCCATCAGATCTGGTTTACTACCTCCAAGCGTGTTCTGGGGAGCACCTCCATTTGGGGTATCAATAGTGGTGTGTGAATAGGAGGATTCGACAGCCGACAAGTGAGAGGCATGCAGGGTGAAACCCAGGTGAACAGGTCACTCTGTGGCGGAACTTCTCAGAATCTTTAAAATGTACCATGATGCAATGTTAGACTGCTGAGAAAATGGTACAGTGAGCAATCTTTTCTAATCTTCTAGGACCAAGAAATAGTCACTGTTTTGCAGAACAGCAGGTGACACCAAGTGTCTCCCAAGTGACTTCTCCATAGTTCACAGTGGAAGTGGTGAACTGGGAGCCAGAACTGAAGATCTCCAGCTGTTGGCCAGACCTTGTCTAGGCACAGACAGCGACAGGTCATGAAACATATCCTATGGAAAGCGCACACCATTCAAAGTTCTTATGAGCAGGAAAAATCAGGGTACAGAATATACTGAAGTGGAGAGAGAGTAGCAGCCATTACAAAACTACTGAAGAAGTTCAGAAGGAGCCTGCAAAGTGGGCTAGTCTAGCCCTGGCAAGGTGACTCCGTTGGTTGGAGCAGCCTCCAATAAACCCAAAGGTCACGGGTTTGATTCCCAATCAGGGCACGTACCTACGTTCCCAGTCAGGGCATGTGCGAGAGGCAACCGATGGATGTTTCTCTCTCACAACGATGTTTCTCTCCCTGTCTCTCTCTTTCTGTCTTCCTCTCTCTCTAAAATCAATATCCATGTTCTCTGGTGAGGATTTTTTTTAAGTGGGCTAGTCTAATAGGTGGCAGAAAGAAAAATTAGGAAGCAAGAAACCAAACATTGAAGAATAGAAGAAAGCCTTGAGAGTTGCTACATACCAGTGGTTCCTGTGAGGGGCAGAACTTGCTGACCTACTAGGGTCTTAACTGTAATTGCGAAGAAGCCCAAGGGCTGCACCCAAACCTCTTCTCCTGTTCCAGGGACTAGGCGGCTGCCAAGGGTCAGGGACACACCCTCTCATTGCCATCTAACAATTATAATTGTAGCTTTCCCCAAAAAGCCAACAAAATCCTGGTCAAACCTCTGAACACTTGCTTGGTTCTCAGGCTCCTGCCATCCTCCATGGCCTCCCTTCCTTGGCCACTTGTGATGCACATGTGTGTACACGTGTGTGGCCTTTCTTCCTCCCGGACAAGCACAACTGACAGCTAAAAACCTTATTTTTTTCAAAACGACAACACTAATTGATATGTGTGGAGAACATGCTAGGCATGTTCACAAAATGCCAACATAAAATTTAAGAACTACATCTTTAGGCAGCCACGCACTCTTTAAAGCATCCAACCACAAAGGACAGCTTGTATTAACCTGCGCTGTCCTTTGCTGCCTTCACAACAATGAGAATCGTTAGACCTTTCAGAATATCACCTGATACCAACTGTTAGTGCTCAGTACCTTTTCCAGCTTTCGGTCCTCTATCATCTAGTCATTAAGTCCAGTGGCATCTCATGTACTCGTTTTCTTTTTCCGTTTGCATATCCTTGACATGCATGAATTCCTTCCCACTGTCTTGTGTCAGAGACTGCTAGGTAACTGCTCACGGATTGTCCCCTCCTACCATACACACCCCAGCCTCCCCCGCAGTTTGGTAAGATCACAATATTCTCTCCAATGAGATGTCAGCAGGAGTGACACGGGCCACTGCAGGGCCGGCCTTTGTGAATGACCATGAGCACACCTCTACAGTGCCTGGACAGTATGGGAAGCCATGTGTGGAAAATTTTAAAACTACTGTCTGTATGGGTCCATGAAAGACACAGGCAAGGAAAGCCGTTGTGCTGATTTAAACCCGATAACCAAGGACTTTTATGTAAATGAGACACAAAATTTTATTGGGATCATTCACTGACATTTTGGGGTCTTTCTGTAACCACGCCTACCCCCGCTTAACAGAGATGAACTGACACCCTGAAACAGATTGGAACCATAACACAGTCCCCAAGGTCTAATGTTGGCTTAGTGGTCAGAATCAGGGAGCAAGAAAACAGAACAGCTGGGAAAGCTGTTTCTGTTTCCGGGATTTGGGGCTACTCACAAAGTCAGTAAAACTAAAGGCTGCAGTTACTCAAAAGGCAACCCAAGTGCCCAGTGAACGCGGGGCTCCAGGGGCAGAAGCTGCACGAGGCCCTTGCACCAGATGTGGGACTTGTTCCTTGCTGCTTATTGCACAGGATGACAAGGAAGATGAGCTCAGACAAAAGTTAACTCATTTGGAGACAAATGAAAGGGAGTACAGAGTCCAGAAATTTTAGACTTTGCGAAACTCTAAAAGCAGGCTGCTTCTCTTCCCTAAACAGCAGAAGTAAATGTAATTATAGTAGGCTTTGAACAGCAAACTCCATTAAAAATTCCCAATTAAGAAGGAAGACTTAACTCTGTAACAAAAATAAGTTTGTAACTATTCCCACCCCCACCTCTTCCCCGAGCCTTCGTTTCAGGTGGATTCAGGACGGCCACCGTTGAGGAATACTACTGGGCTGCAAAAAGGAGTGGAATCTCATCTTTTACAGTAGCTCGGATGGACCCGGAGAAGATCATGCTAAGTGAAATGAACCATACGATTTCACTTATATGTAGAATCTAATGGACAAAATAAACAAAATAGAAACAGACTCACAGATACAGAGAACAGACTGACAGAAGGGAGGGGAGGTGGGAGGCTGGGTGAAAAAGATGAAGGGAGTAAGGGGAACAACTCAGAGACAGACTGCAGTCTGGTCAGGACCAGAGGACAAGGGGGAGGTAGAAAGGGTGAATGGGGGGAGGGATGGTTATGGAAGAAGACTCGACTTTGGGTAGTGAACATACAACATAACATACAGATGATGTATTACAGAATTGTACACCTGATATCTGCATGATTTTATTAACCAATGTCATCCTAATAAATTCAATAATTTTTTAAAGATAGCCACCATTGAATTGAGAAAGAAGCATAGCAGATAGAGGAACAAAAAAGCAGAGTTAAGAACTGCATTTAGAAAAACGTGGAGTGTGGCCACGGGACTGAAAGCCATGTACCAGAAGCTCCTAAATTCATGAGACAAATGCTGAAGAATCTAAAAGCCTTTGGTAAAAAAAAGAAAAAGAAAAAAAAGCTAAATTATCTCATTAGAATTTCCTGAACGAACTCTGAAGCTATCAAAAATTTGCCCTCCTTCATTCCTCTTCTAGAAGCTGACAAAGGACACCGTCGTTCCGAACTGCCACTCGCAGGCTGTGGGCAGTACAAGCTGCGGACGCCCTTTGGGCACCTTCCTTCCCCCACCCACCCCGAGGTGCTCACGGCGAGTCAGGAACAGTGGGAAACTTTCCAGAGGATTGTGGCAGAAGCCACTTAGAACAAAAATAAAATACTCCAGGAATAATTTGGGGAGTAGTATCATTTGATTATCTTAGCCACCATACATTCAAACACATCAAAGTGCTTTTGGTCAGAATATTTATATTATTTTCATAAGGCAACCCTCATGGGTAAGTGATACGTATTTTTCTCTCCTGGACAAGATGATCCCCCACATCTTCTATACAAAACACAAAATATCATTACTAGAATTTAAAACATTTCAGGAACCTTTTAAATATACAAAAATTCTTCCCTGGCTGGTGTGGCTCAGTGGATTGAGTGGCCACATGCAAACCAAAGGGTAGCGGGTTCGATTTCCAGTCAGGGCTCATGCCTGGGTTGCAATGCCAGGTCCCCAGTAGGGGTGTGTGAAAGTCAACCACACACTGATGTTTCTCTCCCTCACTTTTTCCATCTTTTCCCCTCTTTAAAAATAAATCAGTAAAATCTTAAAAAAACAACCCTAAATGTACAGGAAATCTTGAGTTTCTGCAATCTAATGTGAATAGAAAGCTCCCGCTCCCCACCCCAGGTAATGGCCTCCCCGTCACCTACTTTAGAACACACAAAAAGAGTGAAGGTGTTTCTCAAATAGTGACTTAATGTAACTTGTTGTCTTACTCAAATACACACAGTCCCTAACAAAGTATATCACCACATAATACTATTGAAATTAGTATAAAAAATGTCAAGAAAGGATGTTTTTCCCCTGATTATCACTATACGAACTACCATTGTTGTTTATCATTCACTTTGCCACTGACAGAAGAGATTTTTAAGAATTCACACTGCCTTACTAATTTCTAAAATCCCAAAGATAAGCCGTGTTCCTGTCCCACTGGCTTGGCTCCTGCACTCTTTCAGTTGGAATTTCTCTCTGCTCAGCCTACCTCCTTCCTCATTTTCTCTGAGTAGTCAAAATAGCAGAGTATCACTTTTGGAGTGACATGGCATTTCAGGAAAAGCCCACACGACAACTGTTTAAAATATTTTTTGCAAGCTTCTAACTGCGAAATAAAACACAGGCAATTTGGCGGAGGTTTTAATTGTACTCAGATTCTGCAATAGCAAAAGAGAATAAGATGTGGGAAGTCAAAAAATGGACAGAACTGTGAATCCAGCATTTAACTGAGCACCTTCTCCGTGCAGGTCTTCTTGCTGGGTACTGGCTGGCAACACAAACCTGGCCAGAGCAAGAATACTTATGAACAGAAAAAAGAAGTTTTCTCTTGACCTATCCAATGCTGAAACATACAAAAGGCTATGGTTATTTTAAAAAACAGACTTTTAAAGCAAAGATAGAGACAGGCGTTCTTTTGAGTGGCAGATACACTCTTCCTCTTTTAGGTCTTCTTATCTATCACCAGAAACAGATCTGAAACTCACAATCTCTATATAAGGCCACACACAAGAATGGTCCAAAGACATAAAAAGACAGATGACTGCTGGATTGGGGAAAAGCGAAGAAAATGGTAAGAGAGAACTGAATGGTAGAGGACCCACAAGGGACGTCTCTGCCAAAAGCAGAGAATGGATGTAGCCACATTCTCTGAATAGTGTGTCCTGAAAGACTAGGTCTTAAATTCCCTAAGTAGAAATCAGTAGAAGAGCTAAAAAGACTGAAACAGGCAGTCTAGAATCCTCTTCACCCTGGGAACTACTGGGATTGGACACAGAATGCTTGAGGCTGAAGAGACTAAACACTGTCCTTCCCACTAGAATAGTCACTCTACCACCCTCACTGGGCTTCACAAAAGGGACTGGGGCACCGCCTCATACACTGCAGTGTTAACTGTAATATTCTTGTAGGTATTTGATTCCCCTCCTCTGAGAGGTGAGGCCAAATTGAGGGCAGGTTCAAGGTGAGAGTTATGTGTCAAGTTATGATTCGGTTGCAAAGTCCTTCTTGCTTCAAAATGTGTAAGTGGCATGCACAGGGCCAAAGACTTGTGTTTCAGAGGCCATTTCAAAATTAAAATTACAAAATGAGATTTCCAATGCAATGGGTTCGATGAAAATAAGACTCCCTTTCAAGATGTAAAACTGGAGTCAATGGAAAATAGAAACCAAAGGAAGAGTGAGGAATTGTCTGAAGGAATAAAAAAGATACAGAATGTAGGTAGGTACCCAGGGCGCATGTTACTGGGCTGCCCAGGCTGAGCTGGGCTCGCCAGAGGACTTGTAAAGAGTCCACACCAGGTCCGCCCTATCAGGTCCACCCCTGAGTCTGAGATGCAGGAAAGCTCCGCTGATGAGTTAAGGCCGGTGGGATCTCACCAGACAGGGATGGAAGAAGATACACTAGGAAATCAAAGTGGTAACAAGCGGAGAAGCAGAAAATGAGTATCATCAGCTTAATATTGTGTAGTACAATTCTGCTGGTTTAACAAAGGGTATGTTAAATAATAAAAGTTGCTTGAAAGGTAGCCTTAGGCAATATGAAGTGTGACTTTTTGACAAGCAGTGGGGATCCCGACTGAAATGTTGGAAGGACAAGCAGAGCTAGTGAAATTCCTGTGCTAAGGAATTCTTGCCTTCAATTCTTCCAGAATATCGGTACTGGATGCAACGTTAGAAATTGTCCTTAAAAATAAAACAGTTAAGGATTGCAGGAGGCCTCACTGTAGGTTGGGAGGCTTGAAACAAAGTGACCACAATTATGCTGGTTAGAAGTATCTTCTAAAGCTTGCTAGAAAGAAAATTGCCATCACCAAATAGTTCTAGAGAAACAATATCGTCAGTGTAACTATGGTTCTTATTTTGGTCATTTTGAAATTTGTTGTATCTAGTTTGATGTTTTTAAATAACCTGTCCCTTGTGAACAGGAAAAAGAAAAACAGAGAAATGGCCCCAAACTCAGGCCAGAGACTGATACAACACATCAATCATGATATACACAAAATATATTTCCAAAATATAGGCAAATTTCTTTTAGTAGAGTAACATGCCCCAGACCCAAACTGTAAGCTAGGTATATTCACTAGCATACTAACATAAACATTCATTTCTTAGGGTACTATCATCCAAAAGGAAAATGATTAGGCTTGAGAAGCATGCATGCTGACTGAAGAAAAATACATGGAACATGCACCTATCTAAGTAATAGTCTCAACATACTTCTGTACTGCATGTATTGGATTCCAACATTTTGCAGAAAGGTGCCTATCATACATAGAAGTAAAGGCCCCAGAATGTCTGTAATAAAGCAACAAACTTAAAAACTGACACTCGTGGCAATCACAAGATCTCAAATACAAGATTTACAAAGTAGTGGGCCAGAAAAAAAAAAGGAAGGCTCACCTTTCAGCACAAACTTGCATCTCCAAGTGGTAAATAAGAAAAAGAGCTCACTTTCGACCCAACTCTGATGTTTTGCCTCCAGGAGCCTAACATCAGAGGAAATAATGCTTTTTGTCTTACCATCTCTTGGAAGGACTGAATGGAAGGAACTGGGGCCTGGCAGAGAGGAAGATGCAAGAAGCCCCCCCTGCTGTTGAAAGTCCAGGCCTGACTATACAAACCTCCCCCGCACTCGGCCCCTCCTTCCCCTCCAACTGTGCATCAACCAGAACAGAGATCCATCCATAACTGATTTGGGGGAGCAGCCTGTGGGGTCTCACAAACCTCCACTTCCGGTCACACCTCAACCACTTTTCATCTGAGTCACCTTGGGGCATTTACCTAATCTCGCTGAACCTCAGGTCTTTAAAAGTAGAATATTATTACATACATTAAGAGGTGGTTAAGAGAATTCAGCAATAATGTCTCTAGAAAATATTGAATATTAAATTTTTAAAAATATTACTTTCCTGTGTTTCCCTTCATACATCTGAACATATACTCCTTTTTGGAATAACATATTATAAACATTTTTTAAGAATAAAAATTTCCATAATCTCTCCACCTTAAATGAGTGGCTAACATACTTTCGTATGTTTCAATATGATTCCTTTAGGATGTACATGTGTGTATAGATATACACATATATTTTCAAATAATATTTTATAAAATATTATAAAACATGCCCATGTTTTATAAATAGTACTTTTAAGATGAAAATTAAAATTACAAAATGAAAATTTTTGGTAACTTAATCTATCCATCCTTTTTTTAGTTGATTTCTTCCTCAGCTTTCCTGCTAAAAAGACCCACTTTACTTTGATATTACATTAAGTATATTATCTTCAAGCTCTTTTCTGCTTTCCTTTTTTACATTAAATCCTTTGATCCATCTGAAATTTATTTTAGTGTATAATGTAAAGACATATTTTCCCCCTTAGAGTTAGCCAGGTTTTCCAGAATCATTTCTGAAAGAATCCTTCCTTGCTTTGTACTAACTTAAACGCCACTTCATCGCATCCCAGAATAGAGTCCCTAAATGTTTTAATCCATGTGTCAACCTTGGTGGCCTAACAGCGCCTGTCTGGAGAATTCTCAGACCATGTCCGGGCCCGGGGACCTCCAGTGCCTGGAACAGGGCTGGGCACACACACGTTCAATACATATTCGGTAAAGGGCTCTGTGGCTCGAAATGAAATAACCTTCCAAAGATAACAGCAGTGTCCTCTTTGTACTTTTAAGAAACATATCTAAAAATGTTGGTTTCTGATTTAGAACCTTCAGAATACCATGGTAGGGGTGAATATCTTTCTTGTTCTTTACTGAGAATGTCAATGTTACTTCTCTATTACATGTGGTTAATGCTTAAATATTAGGTTAGGGATAATGTGTCACTGTTAAGAAATCTTCTTTCTATAACTAATTTATTTCTTGCTTTTTGGTTTAAAAACATTTTTTTAAGTACATAATATGCATGAACTCCATTTTGGAGATTTCCTAAAAAGATGACCATGTAGGTTTTACTCCTTTAGTCTATCAAAGTGATTTACTGTTTCAGTAAAAACAACACTTTTGGAGTGTGGGGGGGGTGTCCAGACATCCTTGAGATACTCATATTGACAATACCCAGCAAAACATCATTCACAGAGGAGCTTGCGTTTAATCCTCCAAATCCACAAATCTGTATAAAACCTGTGTAAAAACAAGTTTGTATTCAATTGCCTTTTAATGAAAAGGCATTACATTTTTTCATGAATGATCTAAGAACCCATATACCTAAGGCAAAAACATGAAACGAACCACCAAAAAACACATGAAACATTAACATATTTTCTACTATGAAATGTACTACCAAATCCTGAAATAAGACCTGCATTATCAAAATGCATTTGTCCTACCATGGACCCTTCAACTTATTTGTGTAGTGTATTAAACTTACCTCTAATCCATACTCTATTTTGAAAACCAGTCCCTTCATATTCTTTCCTTAGCATTGTAGGTGTAAATTTTAACATTAAGTGGATAGGTTTTTTTTTTTTTTTTCCCATTAAGTACTTAGTAACAAAGCACTGATCTGAAATGTGCCTGTTAGTTGCAGTTCGGCCTTATGTTGCACGTTTTGAGTTGTGATCTTGTCATTGCCATTTTTTCTTAACTGTCAGTAATTACGGTTTTGGATTCGTTTAAGATCCAAAAATTTAGAAAAGTGGTTTTTGTTTTATGTCTGTAGTATTTTTATTTAAAGCTTCACTATTAATTTCTACTTTATTATTCCTTTGTGTTGAGATCATGTAAACTCTGCTCTTTCTAGCTTGAAATATTTATTCATTCACATTAATTATATCCTCCAAGCTCTTTCCCAAACCATTTGTCAAAGACTCAGAATAACTGTGTTTGCAACACAATTAATCTTTTTCAAAAGTTTTGCTCTATAAATATGACAAGAGAGCTTTCTAGACCTCCAGAGAGCTGGAAGTGAAGGTATTTGGTGAGACCCCAGCACGTGAAGTGCTCTTCCTCCCAAGATGTACGTGTAGCTGTGCAAATAATATATTTGTCTAAGGAGCCAAAGAGAAGTTTTCCTAAGTCCGTAGATCATGAGGGTAAGTTCTGGAATGGTGCTGGAAGCCGATGTGTAAACAGATTCCAACATAGCGAGACATCAGCCTCCCCTTCCAATCTGTAAGGACCATAGAAATCCTTCTGGCATCAGCATTCAGGGCAAAGTAAAACCCTCACGGTCATGCATTGCATCCTTTCTCTCTGTTCAACCAAATCTCTTCTGTTTTGTCATGAACCTTTGGCAAATGTTATGACAAACTTAGGACAATGTTTTGCTCTCTTCCCTGCTAATCTTAATTGCCAAGCTGCCAATACAATTAAATTTCCTGCTTTTTTCTTTGAGTTCTTATTATTTTTATTTCTTTCATTACCATTTATCCCCCCATATTCTCTTCACAAAGTGTCACAATTTTATTTTCACTGTGGATGCTCCTTTATATTATATACAATAAGTCCATTTTGCTCATTTAATGCTTTTTAAAATTATATTCCATGAGTTGTTCTATCAATTCCCCTATTTGCACTTGGCTGATCTATTTTAACTCCTTTTTTGAGTTTAAATTTATTATTGGAAATGGTATTTTTAATCCTAATCTGAAAGAACCTCTTTGTCTTTTAAAGTGGGAATTCAATGCATTTGTATTAATTGTTATAATTAAATATCACATTTTACTTAAGAATCAAAGCCTTTGTTTTAGGAACTTAATTGGTTTCAGAGCAAGACTAAAATGAGTTACTTCACTCATTCCATCCAGGTGGGGAAAAGCATGCAGGGCATTATTCCCACTTTTTGGTAACTTTCTTGGAGAAGAGTGGCAAGATGCAAATCAAAGGCATTACAGCCTGTTCAGGTAATTCATGAGGAATTCTGAAGAGCCTGTATGGAATAAAGATCCCATAGATCTGTCCAGATGCCACAGGTCGGAGTCAAGAAACGGAGACCACATGTTTAGTTACGAAATATGTGCTGTGAGTCCCAGAGAAACAACCACAAAAAAAAGACAACAATCCTCTCAGTTAAATAGAAAAATCAATATTGAAAGAAAAATTCAGTAGCCTCGTGACGGATTCTGAAACTAAGACAAAAAAGAGCTGCATACTAATGGTTCATCTTAACATTTAAGAACTGATTGTAGAGTGAGATTTTTGTGTGCATGTGTGTTCAATAAAACAGAATTGGTTGTCTACCCAATTTCTTACCTAACTCAGGTCAATTTCTGATATAGAATAGAAGGTCATTTATAGGTAAAATTCTGCAATATTTCTAAGAATCCATGAAAAAATAATACTGACTTTCCTAAGAAGATGCTCACAAAATAAACAGATTTATTGTTGCAAGACAAAACACTTGTTTCTGCCATATATATGAAAGTGGGGCTTATTTGCTACACTGACAAACTTAATTGTTTGCTTCACTGAAAGAAATAATAGAAAATAAACAGCAACCACTAACGTAAGTTAATATAGTTACATTTTCAATCTATTCTTATCTAAGAATCAATAAAAACAGTTCTACAACATGCTAAAAACAATGCAACTCTGTATTCATTTTCTTAAGTGCATCTTCTATCATTCAAAGAACCAAATTTTTGAGTGGTGATTCTCAAAATTATTACCAAGGAGAGAAAACATTTCTGAGGTATAAAGTTATAAATTTCAAAAACTGCACCTCAAATAAAAACACAGATCCTTATGTGGAGTGCAAATAAGGATTGAGAGATACAAATCTTGCAAAAAAACAAGTTTTGGTATTATTTCAGTATTGGAATAAAACTGATGTGCCCATAGATCAAATAACCAATTACAGCTGTAGATAAAATTAAATTACGAGAGGCTTTCCATATTTAGTTCTAGTAAAAACAGCACAGATGTCATTTAACAAAAAACAAGCTCCCTTTGCTATCTGCTTTATTGCTTCACTTGCTCAGACATACTGGAGTGAAGGCATTTGTTTTGTTTTGGTATGAGCTCTGCTTTTATAATATGCATGTGTTTATTCCAAAATACAGACTATGTATAAACATATTTATATGCATATAAATATACATGAATAAATAAATAAATATATATATATGTGTGTGTGTGTGTTACAGTTACATATGGGTATATATAAAATTCACTACATTCTGGTCAACATCCACAGGCAAAATATTAGATTACTAAAATTTGATTATCTGTGATTAGGTTTCTTTTCCTCCTAATTATTCTTAATGTGAATTTAATCCACGCCTAGTTATTTTTATTGGGCATTATTATGAAAATATTGTACTCTAATATGGTCAACAATGAAGTAAAATGAATAAATATTTATTTTCAAACACATATAAACATATAGTTTTGTAACTATATGTACAAATATAAAAATATATACTATACTAAAATGGATATATATATATCTAGACACACACACCTATACACACACTACATGGTGGGGAAAAGTAGGTTTATAGTCATGAGTATACAAACAGTTTATTCTTATCTATTAAATATTGCAGCAATTTCTATATAAACAACTGTAAACCTACTTTTGTCACACACTATATATACATATATATATTCCTTAATGATTTGTATAATTAAGGAATAATGAATATGTATTTTGAATATATATTCAAGAATATATATATTCAAAATATATATTCAAAAATATATGGTTTGATATATATTCAAAAATTTAGTTGTAGCATTTGTTTATACTTGAAGGAATATTTATACTTACTTTAATATTTAAAAAATATTTTCCTAAATCTGAACTACAACAGTCATATCTGTTCATCCCTGGGTTTGCCAGACAAAGAATGGCACCTAACTTAGCTATTATCTCCTGTTATTTCAAATTTCTAGATTTACCAGTGTTCTTCCTCCCTACTAAGAAATCTGACACCTTCATTAGATTTTCTGGAATGAAAGTTAAGTATTTCTCAATGCGTAAAATCGAAACACCTACACGTTCCCTGGTCTATTTAAAGGACCAACTTTCTACTTTAAATCCAGAGAAATAATAAAATAAAAATCCTTATCTTTATATGAATAGCTGCAGATTTTGAAATGCTTAAATGTAAGGACATCCTTAACAATGGATCATTATTACATTATTATTATCCTTGGAAGATTAAACACAAAAGATTGATCAGAATAGCTGCTCAATATATACCCTCAGCCTCCCTGATGCACTGAAAGAATAAAATGCACCTAAACTCTGCAGGATATTTAAATTTCAGACCATACTGAACACCTTTGCCACATTCACTCTGAGAACAAGACTTACACTGAAATCTTTATCTTTACCATACTTGAGCTTCATCTAAAACAAGTATTGTGCTTATATACAGACATTGAATATTTTTCCAATCTTAACGGAAAAATAAAAGATGACATTTTCCTAAGTAAATAAGGCATTGATACTCTGTAATTAGTATTACCGACTAGTAAAACACCTGTAGCATTTGTAGGTAAAACTAATGCTCATTTTTAAAGGAAACCTCCAGAAAACTAAGGTCCCTACTTTTCAAAGAGAAAATACATTATTTATGAATTAAAGTGACTGCCCAGTAGAAGTTCTATGTTAGAAATGAACGAAGTGTTGGCCCATATCCATTTCCAGGCCATTACCTGGGTCTGAGCCTCAGTATCTCTGATAACTCTTTCTTAATTTCAGCAAAGGTAAGGGATATTACATCAGCAGTATAGTTAGTAGCCAGAAGCTAGTGTGAATATGGCACCAGAATTATTTTGTGATTTCCAGGATCCTGGAGCCATACAAATATACAATAATTTGCTCAAGAATTTAACAGTAAAATGGAGATAGAGTATGCACTACATCAAAGGAGATGAATCAAAGCATGTGAACCATGAAAAAAAAAGTATGCATTCCTTCTGTGAACCAAAATTATGGCATGAGAGCAAATTTAGTATCCTTTTTATAATGTTCATGTCTCAGATAAGAATTATTATGAATATACACATTTCAAATCATGTTGAAAGAGAAGAGAGACTGTAATTCCATGTCTAGAGCAAATTTATTTCTAAAAGTTTGTGACTGAACAGAGTACTTCTTCCTTCAATCTTTGGGTCAATGTCATGCTCTCATCGTTGCCTTTCCTGATGACCTCTCATATCTCAGACCACCTCATCCTTAGACTCATTCCCAGTCCTTGTCTGTCCTTCACACACAGCAGCTCTGGCTCAGAGGATTAACCAAGATCTCTTGGCCTCTTTCTAAAAAGACAGAAAACTGTACTTGAACAACAATTAAATAAATTAAAAAAAAAAGAAATCCAACTATGTTAAAATTTGAAATCTCAAAAAAAAAAAGCCATCCCGCTAACTGAACAATAATTCTCACTGTCAATAATCAAGCACTTTAATGATCTTGTCTATTCTGCATTAAAAAATCATCTGTTACAAATTTACATAATATATTACTTTAATAATTATTTTTAATAGACACTATTTCAGTTTTGAAAAATGACATTCACATTGGAGGACAGTTACTGTGCCTTTTCTTTATACAAAGGAGCAGATGAAAAGGTGTTAAATGACATCTAGGGTCATGCAGGGCCAGGCAGGATTCAGTCCTGGACTTCAAGTTCTCCCATCAGGGCTCCAAGGCCTGGGCTAGTGTAAACATAGCTACGCTAGCCCAGGGCTGGATGCTGATTCAAAGGAGGACAGGTTGGATATCGGATATTAACATCCCTGCACCCCTCAGCCAGGTGCCAAAATACAGAATTCCATCTGCCTCACTTGCATGGTGGCCAGGCTGAGGGGATGGGAAAGGGGCATTCATTATATACATTATCAACTTTGTTCTTACAAGGTAGGTATTCTCATACTCATTTTATAGGAGAGAAAACTCACCCTTTATGAAGCCTGACTGTCTAACTTCAATGCCCATACTCTCTTTCTTGGAACATTGCTGCCTCCTGTTACACTTGCTACAGGGGCAGAGTACACAGAGATGAATTAAGGGCATGTTAGGTGTGCGTGTGTGTGTGTGTGTGTGTGTGTGTGTGTGTGTGTGTGTGCAGAGGGAGAGTGAGAGAACAGTGTAGTGAACAAACATTCATCCATATTAAAAGGAACACATCTCACAGAGAACAAGTCACATTTTAATTCCACTTTACGATTTTAATAATTTTTATATTCTAGAACTTTTTATAGCATCAATAAATTATGATAAATTAATATCTGCGATTATTTATGGAAGTACTCAGGTTAAATATACAATTACAGAGTGTGTTTTGTATTTCTAAAAATATCAAGTATCAACCAAAAACAATCAAAGGGTCACAAGTATAAGTTTACTATTTCTTTGTAAAAGTGAACATGTCTTTAATGCCAGAAATAATACATTATAATTTTTTTACCAAAACAAATGAAATTTCAAGGCAAAACTGGAAAATGTCAAGGACTAGTCAGGAAGGGTTGCCTCAGGAGTTCAGATCATGTTCCCTCCAAAGCTCCTGCAGTTTCCCCTGGATTTCAAGGCAAGTGGCATGGCCAGTGGGCACTTAAACACCTCACTTCTCGCCGTGGAATCTCTAACCTGCCAGGAAACCCCACTACAGAAGGAACATGTCTTCGATCTTCAAATGAAAGGAAGTTCATAAGGATCTCTGAATGTCTTGGACACAAACTCAACAGAACACTTGCTAATATTATGTGAAGGCCTCCCGAATATACATGCTTAGGTGTCACCAGAACCCCACGAGGTAAGCACTGTTATTATTCCCACTTTAGAGAAGAGGAAACTGAGACAGAGACATACTGAAGTAACCCTTCCTTCCTTTTATCTTTGTTATAAAAAATATACTGTAGGTCCTCATGAAAATTTTTTTCTGAAACAAGATGTACTCTGAATAAATAATAACTTTGAATTAAATAAGCAAACACGCACCCCTTTTCTTACTGTACTACAAAAGTAACATGCTCATCTCATTAGAGCTCAGGTAGAAAGTACAACTGTAGATAAAAAAACTCATCTTTCAGCTCCAATTAATTTACGTTTTGAACCAAAGTTAAATGACTATGTAGATATGAAATTTCTAGTTTATTAAAATCTACTGCTTTGGATAGAGAAATCATTTATGTAGTTCATAACTGTAGTGCCTGTAAGAAGGATGATTGCCTTATCCTTTTCACAATCGTCATACCTAGCCACTGTCAAAGCATTGCCAACAGGATCGCGTAAGCCATCCAGCACAACTGAGCCAGCCAAGCTGTTTAGCTGGTCAAGATAACTCCTTCTGCTAGCCCTGGTAGATCATGGATTAGAATGGATCTAGTCTGAGCCTATGGTGGTCTCACGTTTTAAATTTTTACAGAAAATTGTTGCTGCTCTGTCCCCCTTATTCTTCCACAAATATGTTTTCAATCATTCAAGAATGATCCTGGGAGTGCGAAAGGTTATCTCTACTAACAAAGTCAAAACCTACAAAAAACCAAAAGTTTTATCTAACTCCTGAAGTGATCTTCAGCTAGAAGGAATCCAAACTTGATAAACAGATTGTTCTTGTCTCACGAGCTCTGTGCTGCAGGTTCAGCCATTTCTCGGTCATGCCTGTCCTTGTTTTCGGGATTCAAAAGCCTTCTGAAGACTAGCAGCTACTACTCTCTATGGCTCACTGGTTTACATGTAATTGATTTTACTTGGACAGTCTGATATTCCCACAGTTGCAACCATTCATTGTGTTCGATCTTTCTAGCTCAATGGCTCTCAAACCTGCCTGCCTATTGGAATCACCAGGAGAACTTTCAGAAATACTAATGCCTGGCCTCACTGAAGACAAAATCAGAAACTTTAGGAGTGAGTAAATTCACTGGGCTAAGCTCATTCAGATTCCATGAATCCCTCATTTGTAGTGAGAAAGTAACTGATTCAAGATCATTAATATCTTTAAGGAGTATGAGTCAGTTTCCATTCAAAAGGGTCACAAGGTTGGCGTAAGATCTGCCCCTACCTAGCAAACCTGATAATGGCTCTAGAGAGCACCAGTGCTTCAGGGTCCACATTAAAAAAAAAGGCACATGACCGATGTCAAAAGATCTGTGAATTGTTTTTGTTCATTGTAAAGTAAATTAGTCTGAGCAATGGAACCAGTATATATTGTCTTTCCCGTAGTACCGCATCAGTGGAAACTGATCCAGAGTTCTTAAACCATCTGAAATACTCTAAGGAGAAAAAAGCCCTTTATTCCATAATTATTAAAATTAAATGAGAAAGATGAGGAAGAGCACCAGTGATGAGATACACCAAGTAATTACACACATTTTTTCTGCTTTTGTATCTGTATAGTGATCACTTCCTATTTTTATTTTAGACTTTGTTCTACTACATATGATAAATACAATACTAAAATAGACTTACTATCTCATAAAATCAATGAGTTGCAGTGTACACACAAATGATACTTCATCTCAAGCACTCATTTACTTAAGTTCATCTCAAGCACTCATTTACTTAATGCCTTTGATCAGAATTTTAGGAGACAAATTTCATAAAAAATTCATTTATCTTCCTTCCTAACTTTAATTTTAACTATTAACAATAAAAGGGGTGGAAGCATTCCTCAAAGTGAACAAACAAAATAAAATCTCCTGCACCTAAACATCTACATTAAAGTTGTTTTGAGGGGGAAAAATGTATATCTACCTACATATTTATTGTTAAACTGAAATCCATACTTTGATTATTGCTGCAGAGGGACTGGCAAGGTTTATTTAGCAAATTTCATGCCAAGCTTCTGAAGTATGCACCCTACCCTTTTCCACACATAATTCAACATAAACACTTTTTCTCCTGACAGACATTTTGAAAGATCAAAGTGCAGAACAAAGGCAAAAAGTGACATGAAGCGCGAGTTCTGGACCATTGAGATGAATGGATGGATTAGCCAGAAAATTCACGATGACACCTTGGACCTGCAGAAGTGGTTCTGTTTATGTGATTACAGTTTCAATGCTTAGGAGACCCAAAGCTCTAAACAGCAATTTTCCTCCATGCCCCAACAGGAAACCCTGCAATATTTCAAAAAGCTCATCCATCAATGCCAATCAGTGCAATTCACCTGACATCTCATTATAGGTTTTAAGCAACTGGATGTCATCTAGAAGAGGACAAATAGTTCATTACACAAACCATTATGGACCAAATAGAACCCTTATGCAAAATGCATCAAACAAAACCCAGGATATTGCCAGCAAGGGCTAGATAAAAGTCAAATAAAATAAACTAACTATTGTGGAATACACGTCTTGCAGAGCACAGTGATCCAATTGCCTCACACTTATGATTTACAGAGTTCCATTAGAAGAAGCAGTGTTGCACTTGCTAAACAAAAAAATATGGTTTTATGCATATATATGTGAAATACAGCATTAGATTAGGAGTGAAGTTTTAACTGCATGGACTCTCTGATGTAGGAGTAGGGGGGAAAAAAACGAGAATGTTTGGGTTCACTAGCTGGAGTTCAATATTTTCAGCAATTTCCAGCCACCCTCTAAATTAATGTTTTCAGCAGTGTCGTATACCATCATGTTGATTTCAGAATATGGCAAAACATCAAAATCCTGGCCAGTGTTACTCCTTTCACTGCTAGCTTGAAAGGATATGCAATTAATTATATTGCAGATTTATGGGATTCTAACTAGAACCACACTGACCGGCTTGCTAGTGAGTACAGGAAGAAGGTAACCCACTTGGGGTTTGAAGAGCCTATAGGACTACATGCACAATGGTTTGCAGGAATGAATTACTTGTGCTCCAGTCTATTAAAATCCATACGTTTTCCTTTTTTGTATCATCATCTCTATGGACAAGTTATATTACAGTCAGAAAAAAAAAGACTAAAAATGCAAGACTTAAAATTTTTTTAAAAAAAGCTCTTCTTGAATATGCTTTGAACCTACTGAAAAATTATCGCATTGGCAGGTGTTGGAAAAGTTGACCTTATAATTGCTTTCTACTCTAGAATGATTTAAAGGTTCCCTATAAACCCTTTTCCTCCTCAGAGGAGCAGTCACACTGACTGATGCAAACAATCGCATCTCGAGGTGATGGGAAGGACAGACTAAGAGTGGCCCACATCCCCAAGCGAACCTGAGTCTCTCTTTGATAGACTTGCTCTGCAAAATTCTTTAAAAAAAGTGTTTAGAATAACAATGGTAGGCGTCTTGATTTAATGGGCCTAGTACAGAGCCTGCTTCAGTGCACAGCCCACAGTATTTGGGGGAAATATGTTCCACCCATAATTAGAAATGCCACTGAGTCATTAAAACCATAATGACTAAAAAAGAAGCTCAAGATAAAGTATTCTCAAGGTTTCAGTGTCAGGACACTACCTTACAGGTATTTAACAACAACAACAAAAAAAGGAATGAGAAAAGGAAAAGAAAACAGAACAAGAGATCTTCTATAAATAATCTAACCCTTTTAGAACAACACAATAAGCATTATTACAATAGTTAAATATTGTACAAAAATAATGACATAGTTGTTACTTAGCTTTTCTTGAATTTGAGTTCACAAAAAGGAAATTGTTTAATATAAAAATGGTTTAAGCATCTCAATATACTATTGTTTCACAAGACAAATGGACTCAAAGTTTTTTATTTTACACGACTAAGGATTTTGTCTGATTTCTAATGCAAAAAAAATAGAGGAACACATAACATGATCTAGTCAATTTTTATGGTCTGATATGAGAAAAATTTTAAATACATAAAGAATACTGCAGTAGAACACAGGTAAAACACTAAGAGAACCTTAAATGTCCCATATCTGGATGGTGTGAAAGCACTTAGCCAGCTGGTAGGTTTTCAGGGGCTGAAAAATGGGTTTACTGGACTTTTAAACTCCTAACAGATGGGGAAAAAACAATAATTTATCATCTCTGGACCTAGATATTTATAAGTATTTTTGTCGGCAGTGTATCCAAGCATAAAAGGCTGTGCCCACACCATAAGGAAGTTGAACAATTCTAACCCCTGTTCCTGACCAGAGACACCACAAAGAGGCAAGTCCCTCTTTGAGTTGGCCAGTGGTCATAGGAGGGCTTCTATACTCAGTTTTCCCTCCCCAAATATATGTCTGAAACCTGGACATGTTCTTTCTTCTTCAACATAAATCAACTGAGCCATCACGAAGTTCAGACGGTGGAAGGAGTAAATCCTCACAACCGACACACAGGGGAGAGGAGGGGAAAGGCATGAAATTGAATGGACGGTCTTTTTTTTCCCCCTCTTAAAATTAATTTAAATCTTTTTCCCAGAAAATAAAGCACATTTTAACAAAATAATACAATTTGCTTTATAAACAAATAGTTGATGTGAGAAGCAAAGGTCTCATCAATGGGACCGAATGGAGCCCAGAAAGAGAACCATGAGTTTTTACACACACATTACAAACTGGAGAAAGCACAATGGTAGTGCTGCAGACCATGAATTAGTCCAGGACACCTCACAGAAAACAAAAGGGAAACTGGATCCCTACCTTACACCGCCCACACCCACAAATCCCAAGTGGGTTTAAAGGAAAAAATATGATAGGTAACTTTCACTTTAGAATAAATAGAGGAAGATAGCTTTATGACCATTTGCATATAAAAGAAATTTCAAAAAAGACATAAAAGAGTGTAACTGGTAAAGAAAAAATAATAAAATTGAATCCATTACAATTAAAATCTTCTCTTTACCAAGGAACACTGTAAATAAAGTGAAAAGACA
Source organism: Artibeus jamaicensis (assembly GCF_021234435.1). Lineage (NCBI taxonomy): Eukaryota > Metazoa > Chordata > Mammalia > Chiroptera > Phyllostomidae > Artibeus > Artibeus jamaicensis. The sequence continues at coordinate 14,478,792 of NW_026522014.1, read as the reverse complement.
ACTTTCAGCCTGGGAAGAGGGGAAGAGATATTGGTGACATAGAATTGACACAGGACTAATTACTACCACGTTATTCCCACAAGCTCTGTAAGTCAGGAAGATCTTGTAGAGACGATCCAAAAGGTAAATAGACAAAGAGGCCTTCCCCATTTAAAAAAATATATAAAAGAAAACACTATGTTAAATAAATACATCCAAACATGTTCAACCTCACGCTAATCAGGGAAGTGCAAATTGTGATCACATTAATATCCTCCAGATGACAACATTTGGGAATTCTGAAAACACAAGAGCTGGAGAAGACACATTGCCACAGGATCTCACAGACACTGACGATGGGAGTATAAACTGATGCCAACCATTAAAAAAAATAAGTTGGAATTGTAAAATTTCACGTACCCATATTATGACTCAGCAATTCTACTTCCAGATACACCTGAAAAAAAGCTACACAGGTACCAGCAAACATGCGTAAGCAGCATGTTTAGAAGAGTATTGACTATCATAGCAAAAACCCAAAACAACATAGATGCCTATTAGGAGGAAAATAGATAAGCAAATGTGATTTAGTCAAGGAATGAAATATTAAAGTAGAGTAAAAATGAATACATTCCAGTTATATGTAATAATCTTGGAATGAATTTTAAAACAAAATATTCAGAAAAAGCAAGTTGTGGAAAACAACATATATTATCACAATGTTTACAAAGGTCCAAATCAAACCAAAAAGCTAAACAAATGATTGTTTTAGAGTATATACAGATTTAGTACACTTTTATAAAAATAAACAAACAGGAATGAGAAATATAAACTTGATGGATAGCAATTATCATGAAGCTGAATTGGTGTAAAGCACAGAGTACCGTATATCCTGGTAATGTTCTTAAGTGAGGTGGTGGGTTCACGACCATTCATTTTATATAAATTGCATGTTGTATATTCTTCTGTATGTATAATCCTTACACTAAAAAAGTAACAAATACAATTGACATTTCTAATTTTTGAATTTTAAATGTATTTTTTTTAAAAAAGAATGGGCCCTGGCTGGTGTGGCTCAGTGGATTGAGTGCAGGCCTGTGAACCAAATGGTCACTGGTTTGATTCCCCATCAGGGCACATGCCTGGGTTGCAGGTCAGGTCCCCAGTAGTGGGTATGTGAGAGGCAACCAAACACTGATGCTTCTCTCCCTCCTCTCCCCTCTCTAAAAATCAACCAATCAATCTTAAAAAAGAATGAAAACTGTTCTGTTTGGGTTGTGGATGGTCTTTACTAATTTTTATGTCATTCAAATTTCAAAATGAGATATTTCATATATTAAAAAAACTGGTACTCTTTTCTTGAAATGTAGAAAGAACTGGTGACCATAGCCCCACATCCTTGCATGGTACAAAAATCAGTGAGGCTAAGTAACAGCAGCTTCCTCTCGTCCCAGTTCCCCTACCCAGCTTGGTTGACTCTTTCGTTACCATTCTGATCCCTCTAAGTTATCTGAGTTTGCAATGCCTTAGAATGAACTGGAATTAACAATGGCTCTCTCAGAATGGCAAAATTAAATATGGTTTTATTTCTTCTCTTTGCTTATCTGTGCTTCTTATCTTTCTTAGTGAGTATTGCTAATGAAAAGGAAACACATATTATTTTGATGGATATTCCAAGAGAAAAATAAAGAAATCTCACATAGAAGAGAAGAGAATGAGAAATGAGTTATCTAGAAAGGTAGTAAATGCTACAAGAATTCCGTTTTAATTAAACTTGCCTCATTTATAATGCTTCCATAAATACGTTTAATCAAAAATACTTTATATAGTTGTTTTCTTATCAGGTTAAATGGAGTAAAAATATATAGAAAATAAAAGTATTGAATTAAAAGCATCATGTGTACATAAAAATAGAAGATTCAATTCACTGGAATTTCAAACTGGGAATAAAATATGAACTAGGTGAATAACTATGAGCATTTCTTTTAGAAACCAAGCTATAACTTTGCAATTGCAAAGATGGAAAGCTGCCTTGTAGCAAAGGCCTAACCTCCCTGCCAAAAAATATTATCATCTGTCAGCGTCATATGTTCTTAAATTTTCTTGAAGAATAAAAAGGAAAAGGTGGTTATGAAATTTATGCATCCCACCCTTTGGCTCTCAGCCCTGCTCCTTTGGAGTGTAGTCATTCATGTGAGAGTTCATCAGCCAAGGAGGTTCTTGGCCAAGTGAGAGTAACAGGCCAGAGCCAATGGAAGAATAAGCATAAGCCTTCCTTGGCATCGTGGCAAGTTATTCTGGGGCAGAAATCTTTGACTGGAGCAAATCCTAGGTCCAAATTCTATGCTAGTTGCCATGAGCTAGAAACCCTTACCCCCGCCCCCTCTCCCGCAGGCCAAGGCTATGTCAGCCATTATTTTCTTCTCAGCATTTACAGCTGCTGCCCCCTCATAACTGCCCGTATGTTCTGTAATGGAGCCTCTCTTCCCAAGAGTCCCCTAGTCAAGGATCTGTCATTTTCTTAAGAGGCTTTGCTCACAACTACTCTGCAGAGCAAGATCACCTGTGATCGGTTCTCCTCCAGTTTATCCCCACACAGAGCAATGGAAGTCAAGGAGATAAATAATTAAATTACATTAGTGGGAATGAGCCTGGGAAGACCAGTCTGCAATTTTATTATTCTATCCTCATTCATGATTCTTGGTTGCTTTGGGAGCTCACAGAAAATTAAAATAAAGGAAGGATCAACTGACCAAAAAAAAGCACTCGCAGAAGGGGAAAAAGAAGTAACATGAGATAATGCATCAGGCATTATGTTACAATGATTTAACTTCTCTTAAATTCTACTTGAAAATTCTTCTTCTTCTTCTTATGTTAAAGATGAAGAAACTGAGTTTTTCATTTTAGGGAAAGGTTAACTATTATGTATCTAATGACATAGCTAATAAGGAGTAGATCTGGTGTTTAAATTCCATAGCGTGTGTTTTTTTCCCATTAGACCTCACTTCCTAGAATATGAAATTGTGCAAATTCAGACTTTAGTTGCCTATGCATGAAATATGGATTGCATAGTCAGGCATTTCAAAAATAAACTCATTATTGCTTTATCCATTTGGTGGTATTGCCTATTCCTACACTAAATATTATCAAAGAAAAATCAAATAATATTGCAAAATGATTTACCATAAATTCATGTTAGTGTTATTCTTTCTGCTCACTAATTTTCATACGATGCCAGGAGAGCCTCAATGCCAGGACAGCGAATGTGTGGAGCACACGGCACTACTTCTGCCTGATTACCAGCGCCAGGGACTCATCAGGCTTAGCTGTGCTATTCATGCTACATTGGCCTGAGAATCCTCAATGCAATACCCTGTGCAGCCACTACCAATCCACCGGAGTGAGTGCTACAACAAAAATGTGTACACCAATCTCGTCCCATCTCACTCCCCACAGTGGTGCCAACCCCACCAAAGCCAATCACCAGTCATATCCCCTCCACCCAACTTACTCTCAGTCAATAACAGCCTTGCAGCCTAGTAAACATGTAGGTTTTACACATTTACCTTCCCCCTCCTTGACCCCAAACTCCTCCATCTTCATGCTCCTCTAAGAGGAAAAAGGGGTTTGTTTAAATGTCCAGCCATCAGGGTTCTTCCTCTCTCTCCCACCTTACTCATCAAGCCTTCATTTACTCACTTCTTCTTAATCTTCCAGCCACTATGTCACATGCTACATCCTTGTGTGAACACGTAATCAACTTCTTCTTCCTCATAAGGATAAACAATTTTGCCCTCAGTTCTGCAGCATTTTAAAGGTATCCTGTAACTTTTTCCCAAATCCTGCTGAAGTTATAAGCTCCTTGAAAGAATTAAGAATAATTCTTTCTCCATTTTATTTTCCCCTTATTTCTTCCTTCTTCTCTTCGAAAGGCCTAGCAGTCAAGTTCTCTGGTTTGGTTAGTCTCTTTTATATAGCTTTTTAAAGATTGAAATTTTTTTTTAATTTTTCAATCAGAGTGCCCAATCAATATTGTTTTGTAGTAGTTTCAGGAGCACAGCAGAGTGGTTAGACGACCTTACACTTTACAAAGTGTCCCCCACTATTTTCAGTACCCGCCTGGTATGGCGCAGCTGTTACAATGTTATTGGCTGTATTCCCTATGCTGTACTTTACACCTCCTTGACTATTTTATAAATGCCGATTCGTATGTCTTAATCCCTTCACCTTCTTCACCCAGCCCCTGTGCAGCACCCCTTCTTTCTGACAACCGGCAGTCTCTTCTCAGTGTCTATTAGTGTTTCTTTAGTCTTAGTCCCACTTATTTACCCTGCTGCTCCTTCACTGAATTCCCTGGGGGTCTTGTCAAAATGCAGACTTGGATTCCTTCGGCCTTGCCAGGATCTGACATTCCGAATCTCTAGCAAGCTTCCGGGCAAAGCCCATGTTCTTAGTCCACGGACCACACTTTGAGTGACAGACTATATACGACTCTCTCATTTTTGAATCATTCTTCTCTCACTCCCAACATACACCCCATGCTAGTTCTCTGCATTTTCTGATTGCCCTTTTTCTGCCTTCTCAAGATTTCTTTTCTTCTTTGGGCCTAAACATTTTAACTTTTTTCTGATATTAATAAAAACATTATCTTGAGTATTTATTCTGTGTCATCTGCTATGCTGCAAACCTTAATTCATTATCTTAATCCTCAGAGAAGTTTTTCATTTTACAGATGGCAAATTGAGTACCATCCCCAACAGCGCATAGCCAGCTTGGAGCAGGGATTCGGCTCCAAGGAATTTAATTCCAAAGCTCGAGACCTTCACCTTGGCAGTCCTGCCTCATGTCAGTGTTGTTCAAGAAGCCATGAGTAAGCCAGTGAAGCCAACCTTGTGTCTTGAAAGTAAGCGGCAAAGGGTGTGGTAAGTAAGGGGCAATGGCTGCTGAAAGAGGGATTATGAACTATTGCAGGAAATCTCATAGACAGAACAGGAAAGGGTGAATGAATTGCTATCCTAAAGCTGATACAGCCCATCCACTCTGAACTAATTTCTGAACTTGAAGAATCTTTGAGAAAAGTTAGACTCAAAAAAAAAATTCATGGAGGTAGCAGGGAAAACAGACTCACAGACATGGACAATGGTGTGGTCTCTGCAGGGGGCAGGAGGGTATAAGAAGGTTAAGTGGTAAAGACAAAAGTACAATAAAAATTTTTAAAATTTCTGGCAGGGTATTTTACCGAGGAGAAAAAAATCAAACTCTGGGCAGTTCATCTGCTTACCATGTGAGACACTGAACCAACTGACACGATGTGATGTCCTTATATAAAAATGCAAAAGCAAAGCTCTCATAATGGAGAGCAACCACATAGAAAAAGAGGAGACACCTGGCTATGTGGCTTTTTGTCTGTATTTATGCCTTCCTCAATGCTCAGGCTAACTGGCCTTCTCTAATTAATCCTTGTAACACTGCACTTCTGAGGGGCAAATTAGAAGCAGAAAACATCTCCATTTTGCAAATAAGAAGCAGATGCAGTGACTCGGTGGTTCTCAGTGAATCAGTAACAGAACTTCAAGATCCAGCCTGAATTAGATTCCGCTGATTTATCTACATAGTATAGTACCAAGAATAAACCTTAAACAAAAAAAAGGGTCCTTTTTTTGTTAAATTGAACAAACAGGAATCTCAAAAAATTCTCCTCCCACTTTTTTTTTTTTTTTTGCTAATTGAAGCCAATTTCTGCTAAACATGCAAAAATGTTCCAGTTCTTTCTCTAGGATTAATATAGTTATTTTAATACACAAATCACTAGACAGAAGTCTTGCCCATTAATCCTCGCAATTAGCTTTAGAAGTATCTGAGATCAGACACCAGGAAGTTAACAAAAGATATATACCTCATCTGACATTAAGAAAAAGTAGAGAAGGAAATTGTATTAAAAATCCACTGTGGCTAAAATGAAAGTCTTGGATTAAAGGCTTTATGCAAAACCACCGTATGAAATCCTACCCTTCCTTAAAAGAGATACATAGAATCAGTATAATTAATGGTTGTAATTATTCTTATAATGTGCTTTTCTTAACATAAACATTCTTTAATCAATCCAAAATGTAAAAATGCTTATTAGTGAGCTTACTATTTTAATAAGCATTGACACAGGCCTAAAACTAGTACCTTTAGAAAACTGAATCAGTCTATGATAAATATTTCCCCTACACATTCAACATTTTGGGTAATTCTCAGGTGTAGACTTTTACTTGAAGAAAGATATAAACTAAACAAGAGTGTATATACTTGACCTCGAAAAACATAAGCCAGAACTCTCCTTATTTTGGATTACTGTACCTTCAAAATATGAGACTCATGAAAAATTCTTGTTAAGAAATACATGCAGCATGAGAGCTGGTATATGAAATTTAAAATCATCACCATGAAAAGTTGGTGTACAATGTCAATAAGGGTTGTGAACATAAAAATTTCATTACTCCTAGTTCATTTCTTGCTAATTTTCTGAAGAAAATTACTAGTTTTAAACTGAATATTGTATTCATGATCATTCTAAGCCATTTATTTCTAGATATAGATATAAGTGGTATACAGATTGCTTTGTCATGCTTTTGTGAGTCATAAATGTCTGAGTTCCTCCATGTTTGGAATCCCTACCATGATTTTCATATTTTTATTAAAAACCATGGTTTTTCTGCAAACACAATATAAACTCATAACCTGTTCCTCTTACACAGACATACAGGGAATATAGGGCTGCCACACATAAGCACCACATATTTCTAGTCCATGCCAATAGAATTCTTTAATTTTTGCAATTCTGCAATAAAACTGAAAAGGAGGCCTGGAAGAGTGTGAATACTGCAAGTCCAATGTGGCCGAGTTTGAAGATTTAGATCATTTGCAGCCTGACATCTCATTCTGTTCTCCCAGAAACAATTCATAACCAGTGAGGAGGGCTATGACTCCTAAGAGTCGCCGGTGCTCCACTTGCTCTCCCCAGAGCAACTCCCCAAAAGCAGCAGCAGTACTAAGTTAACTCAAACAGTGGCCCACGCTGAGTCAGCACTTGTCCTTGAACCAAGAAATTCCAGAAGGGCGGGGAGCTAGCAAGGACGGAAGGTTAGAGCAAAGGAGGACTTGGAGGAAAAGAACATATCATGCACGGACAGTGGTCTCCCAAGGATCAGTAATGTGGCTTTCTGCCAAAATGTGTCTCTTTCTCTCTCTTTCTTTCTGCAGTAAAGGAAATAGTACATTAAAGTGTTCCATGGGCGATGGACAATTGGGGAAATTACACATTTGCAACAGTATTGCTCCATGAATTAAAGTTAAGGTCTTTTCTTTAAACAGAAGTAGTATTAACTATATATTCAACAAAAATCTAACCCTCAGTAAAATTTTATGCCTATTGAGTCAGTTAAAGTGTTTCCAAAATAAGAGAAATGAAAGTTTCATTTCATTTCCCTGGTGTAATATAACATTTTGTAATTATTTACCAAATACGCAGAATGAGAATTGTTTAAATTAAAATTTAATTTAAAGGTTTAAGTTCTTCCTGGAGGCTGGGGGTGGGGGTTACTACCCAAATACGAAACCTACACCCAACAGACTAGATTTTTAAAGGGATAAAACACACTGGTCTAAGGAGATCAGTCTGTTTTTGCTTACCTGGGTATTGTTTGAGATTTTAGGTATCTATAGTTTTAGTAATACTATTTTAGAAGAAAACCTACTTTCTTTCCTTGCTATTCTTGACCAGAGGAAAAAATAAATCTTTTCATCTTTTAGAGACCTCATTAAAGTCTTTAAAATACATTATTGTTTATAGTTATCAGGTACAGAGACGGAGTCAGCTAGTGAAAAAAAAAGACTTTGCTAACACAATTCTTAGAAGAGGAGAAACTATTTTGCTCATAGGACCAGGATATCTTGGTCCTAATGAACAAGCCTAATGAACTAAAAAAGTGCTTGTAACTGTCACATATTACAGAGTGATACCAAAGTAAGATAATTCTTCTGCTATTTTTAGATATGAGTCAATCAAGAATTATGTACAAAAAATGCTGTAGACACTATGGGAGCAAATAAGTAAAAAAATATATTATCCCGGCCCTTGGAAGTTATATGTTTTTTTCTAGAAGAGCAAGATAAGTAAGAATCATCAGTAATATATTGTGTAATAACTTTGAACTGAGTTGGACCAAGATTGCTATACTAAGTAAAAACAGGGAAAAAATTATTCCTTAAAAGCAGAACATGAAAATCTTCAAGAAAGAGATGAGCCCTTCTTGAAAGTGGGTCTTGGGGAAAATGCAGAATATATCAAATTGAAGCAAGAGGAAGGGCACTGGACAGAGACCCATAGAGGGAGAAGTGGTGACTCTGAGATTTTCCATTTTCCATAGTAAACAGGGCACCTCTAGAAACTTCTGGTGGAAGAGATATTTTAGAAAGTGTAGGGGGAAATATGAAAGTAGGGATAAAATTGGGAGGTCAATATAGAATAGTCTAGTCATGAAGTTCATATATGTTTCTAGGGCAGGGAAATAAACAAAGAGAAGATGCTAAAATTATTACCAATAAGGATGGGGGCTGAATGTGTGACCGAATATAAAAATAAAAGAATTTCAAGTTTTTACTTGTGTAAAATGAGGAGATGGTAATACAAAGGAAGTCCCCTTGGTGAGAAATGTGATGAATTTGTTCAGAAATGTGTAGGAGTAATTGAGAATGTGTATGTTTAGGGTAGGAGGTCAGGACTGGATATTGGAATAGTCTCATCTAATTTGGAATTACAGTTGAGTCCAAAGAAGTAAAAAAAAAGAAATTCTTAAAACAGTCTGCAAAGAGAAGAGAGAGGACCAAGAAGTAAGGAGTTGGTAGAAGGAGGTCTGGAAGACGGAAGCAGTTGACAGTGCAGTGTCGTGCTGCTGCTTCTGAGGGAGGAGGAAGGGTGATCAGTGGAAAAACAGGCTGAGAAAATATTCTTGGCCTTGGTTGGAAAATGACCAAAGCGAGCCCGGCACATCACTGGAGACAGAAAGCAGATACTGGAGGCTATGGCTAGATGGAAGGTCATTATACTATTCTCTCTACTTGTGGGACTTGGAAATTGCCCTTCTTAAGTTTTAGAAAATTGAGGGAATGAAAGTGAAAGAAAGAAGAGAAGTAAAATGGTAGTTTAGGGGCAACAGCAAATATCCCTTCTTCCATCTCCCACACCACCCCAATTTAAGGGAGAAGTACAGCATAGTCATGAAAAGTATGGGCTTGTGGGTTCAAATATTATCATTGCTATGGGCCAGCTGGTGTCCTGGGGCAAGTTGCTTGATCTTAAGTGCCTACTATGGGATAAGTCCTTTATTTGTTGAATACCAACCATATGATGGGTCATTCACACATGTTATTTCATTTCATCTCCATTCTTATCGTGATTCTCAGCTCAGTTTTCCGATTCAGGAGGATCAGTGAGAATTCATGTGGCTAAAGTTATAGCTAGTAAGGGTAAAGCCAGGAATCAAACCTAGCTCTGTAGATTATAAAGCCTTTGTTCTTAATTACTAAAAGGTATGGAGAGGGAATAAATGAGGGTAGAATGTTCTCTGTGGTACTCTGTGTTGGGTTCCTGAGCATAGTGAAGTACCATTCCCAAGACATGAGTATTTCCTTGATACCTTTTGCATCTACTGTTCTTATTTAACATACACTCAACCATACACAGCTGTCTTAAAGCCAGTCAACGCCTGCAAGAGCCAGTTAGGTAACACATGATTTGGGGGGGGGGGTGGCTGGAGAGCTCACCCCAGCTGTGAAATGGGGCTCAGAAAGTAGCTACCACTCCATACCAGGTCAATGGTTGTGATGTTTCCATATCACAGTGGGTCCATGTGTACAGATCTTTAATTTTTGAAAACCGTATGAAGATTTTTATGCTGACAACTAATTCAAAGTGTTCTGAAACTACTATGTAGGGCAAACAATATATGAAAGTCCTTTGGGCTGGTTGCAACCTCAGCATGACCAGAGATGTACTTTTATTCCAGGAGCCTCTAACAGAGCAGTGTTATTCAAATCCCTTGTGGTACCTGACAGAGGAATAAAGGTGCCCAGAAAAATGGCATGTCTGGTGCCTTAAACAGCAAATCAATGTGCCCTAAGAAATATCCTAAAGCACGTGGTGACATGTTTTGCCTTGTATTGCACTTAACCAATAGCCTTGAGTAACTAACTGATGCTACTAGGAAAACAAACACAAGTTGCTTTAGAATTGCCAAATACTGTTCTATGTACTCTTCACACAACAACTCTTTTAGTCATTTCAAGAACAATATGAGCTAGGTGAATTTATTATCCCCATTACATAGAGAAGTAAACTGAGACAGATCAAATAAGATACTCAAGGTCATAAAGCTAGGAAGCTTCAGTGGTGAGATTTGAACCGACGTAGCCCATTTCCAGAATCTGAGACCTTCACCCCTTTTGGCACGATCTCCCTAAATGTGAATAAGGATAGGAAGTCACTAATGCTGCTGAGGGGGGTGGCTGTCATCCGGTCCCTCAGGGTGATGCAATGGAGATACGTGATACTTTTATTTTTAGCATTACATGTCAGCATTACCTCAGCAGAAAGGCATCTTGTGTGGTAGGTATAAAATATCCCAAATGTTGTTTTTCACATCATTTCTGCTCATACCAGACCACCAATACATATATACTTGTACAACAGCTAAGGCGTGTTCACAAATTTGTAAGTTCATATGATTTTAATGCATTACTGAAAAATATTTTAGGCATTCATGAATATAAGTATGTATGTAGGGATAGATATATAAGTATAAAGTCTTCCTGAAGGTTTTAATATTATTTCATAGGGTTTTTTTTCATTTTACTTCTCAGTTTATTACTGTATTTGATTAAGAGGGAAGTTCCAAACAAAATAATATTACGGGATATGTAAACACACTTATCAAGTTCTTAGTGTTCCCATCTACTCCCATATTTCACCAACAATTTTAAAAATTCAAGCCTTCAGAAAAACACTTGTCCGAAGATGTTTGGATTGTCTCGGCTTTTTAAAATCAATGTCAGTTTGCCTAAAACTAGAAACACAAGATATTAATGTTTCCAAAAGTACTTTTCAATATCCCACTAACCATTAACTACTCTCTCAATGTTGCCACATCTAACAAGCTGAAAACTATTTATACTTTTAAAGAAATAAAAAAGAGTCTTTTCCTGTACTCCCAACATTTAGGGGAAAGTTAATTACAAAATTGTTTTTGTCTAGATTTCTGCAAGTGCCTCCCGACTTCTCCCACATTCCCCAGGGCACCTCTCCAGTCCTTTCTTCATAGAGCAGCTGGAAAGATCCCTTCAAAAGCTAAATTGGGACGATGATGCCACTGTCTTTGTTTTGCTCTTTGAAGCCGTCACTGTGCCTAGAAACGAATCCAAATTGCTCGCAAAGATCTCTCTGACCCGGCCCATCTCCCCTTCGGCAGCCTCTTGGCCCATTTCCTCACTTGCAGTGAGATATCTACACACCTGTTCAGTTCCTAGAAAAAGCCGAGCTCTTTCTTCACTCAGGGCCTCCAACTCTGTCCCCTGCCTAGGAAGCTCTCCCCCCAATCTTTTATGCCTCTGGGGTCACCTAAAGTCACCTCCTGAAAAACAACTTTCCCAACTATCTAGCCTAAAGTCGGTTCCAAGAGTTACTCTCCTTGTTTATTTTCCTTTTCAGAAATGATTTTCACTTGTACTGATGCATTTAGTTTTTGTTTATGTGTCATTTTATCTGTCTTTTCCAGGTATTCCACACAGGCAGAAACTATGCTTGCGTTTTCACTGCTGTATAGGTGGTACCTAACAGAATGCCCTGCACATAACTAGCATGCAATCAAAGTTTATGGAGAGAAGAGAAGGAAGGAGGAAGAAGAGGATAGAGGAGAGAGGAAAGAAGGGATGGGAAAAGAAAACTTAATTTACCTGATAGGTTCACTCAAGTTCAATTTTTTTTTTTTACTATGGGACTTGAGGTCTGTTCAGACAATGGGAATGTCTGTTCAGACAATTCTCAAGTTACTTCTGACCTTTTTTTTTGGAGTGTATGCACATTTTTTTCACATATAACCTGGATTGGACAATGTAGGAAGAATTTCAGAGCCAAAATAAGTATAAGACATAATAAGGTGGACTTCATATTTATTTCAGATTGCTACACCAAAATAAACGCTTATAGATTCTGTGTGTTGGTAAGATCCTAAAATGGTGTAAGTTTGTAGAGGATTTTTTTTTTCAATTAAATGATCACAGGGAAAATTCCATCAATTGTGGGCTAAGAGGAAGCTAGTCATTTCTTAAAATGACCTGAAGTTATATAACTTAGTGATAATTAATTTACCCTTTTAACCATTATTTGGTGGTTTCTACTGTATACAAGACTAATAATATTTACATGAAAATCACTTTATTTACATCTCACGATTCAAAAACTTCTTACAGACTTTTTAAAGGCCTATACTTCTGAGTATTCATTCATTAAAGAGAACACTTTCATCGCACTTGTGTGTATTGTAACCCTTTTTTTTCCGATGTAACCTTATGAATTTATGAGGTCCAGGGATTTGTATCACAAGTTTTTTGGACTGTCCCTCTCCCCACACTTGCAAATAGTGATTGTGTTCTTTAACTTTCCCTAAAAACCAAAACTTCTAAAGGCAGACTGTTGTAAAGTCTCAAGTGAAATTCCTCCTATATCCCCCCGTGGATTGGAACCAAAGATGTTTCTAGGGCATAAACATCCATAGGTGGAAAAGGACCAGGGACAGGGAGGACGGCGTGATTCATTCCACTGAGTCTCGGAAGAGAGGACTTCAACTATGCAGGTCCTTGGGATAATTCCTTAAAATCAGAACGTTTAACTGAAGCAACTTGGCATTGCTGGTATTTGAAAGTTACTGCAGTTTGTTTATTGAAGTTAAGACTTCTGAGAAGACATTGGTTATTTCAAATTTAAAAAAATGTGCTGCCCTCTAGAGGTAAGAAGGAAAAATTACTCAACGGAAAAATAAGGGGAAAAAGTAAAGGGCAGGAGGGCGGGACCCTTACCTTTATTCTCACTCTCTTTCAGATCGAACATATTGCATTTACTGTCATATTGCATATTGCTTTAAAATTAGTGAGTCATGTGGAGGAAATTCTGAATCTGCTGCAAATAATACTTCTCTCTAAAGACACATTTCTGGATCTTTTTTTTTCTTTTTTAAGATTTTTTACATGCATTTTTAAACAACTTTATTAATAGTACACACCATACATTTACTCACTTTAAAAGTATAATGAAATGATCCTTTCTGAGTATATTCAAGCTGGGCTGTGCCACTATCGGCACGCTCCAGTCCCAGAACATTTCCATCACACCCACAAAGATCCTCCTGCCAATTCACAGCTAACCCCCCATCCCTCCCAAGTCCCTGGAAACCACTAATCTGCTTTGTATCTCTATGGATTGGGCTCTTGCTTCATTTTGGAAGTATGCAAGTTGTGCGAAACACCCATAACAAAATTATTAAGACAGCCTTCCTTTTCGTAATGTTTCTCCCTCAAAACATCCTGCTTTGGTTAATGTTATGAAATCAAACCAAGCTCTTGGGGACAAACCTGTAAATACGTACTCAGCAAAGTCTCCCATGGTGTATATTTAACCTTCTGCTCTCACCTTTATGTAAAAATTGGCCATGGGTACACTTGTAATGTACATGGTAACAGTCTATTTCAAAATGAAGTTTTACATCCCAAGGTTTTATAAAGGATTAATGGCTTTTATATTTGCCTCCAATGGGTATGAGAAATCCATTTTTAATTAACTACCCCAAAAATCCTAAATGATTCCCTTTGCTAACAAGCTTTTTAAAAAAATCTCCATTTTGAATCTGCTGAGAGCATTTTAATTCTAGTGGTGTGCCACAGATCCCAGTGATGAAAGCAAAGATTCCCTCAAGAACCCAGATTCTCAAAAGGCTAAGATCTAGAGCCCCATACAGACCATCCTCTGGGCAGGAATCCTGCTCTGGACATTGTCCAGTTACCCAGTGCAGGGCACTCAATTTTTGGTGCCTCAGTTTCCTCATCCACACAGTGAGGATCATAAAAGTTTATCTGGGGTGTAAACAAGCTGAGATGTGTGTCTGGAACAGCCCGCAGTGACTTTGCAATCAGCATTACCTGAATGGTAATTTACCAGGGGTAAATATCATCATTTCTATGTGGGTAAAGAACAGATTTGTGATTAATGATAGAAATGTGACTGACAATAGGCAGACTGAGGATTTTTTAATGATCAACATATAATTACTTATTATCACATACTTTGTGGATGTTCAAGGTCAGGCTGTGGAGGCAATTCCTTTCTGATCCAACAGAACAAACCAGGAGAAAATCAAGGCTGTTCTCAGAAAAGGTAGCAGTTAGCTTCAAGGCACAAGTGCCAAGAATGTGCTGACCCCCCTCACACTTTTTGTATTTCCTGTTTTTTATTGCCTTCTCAAAGGCAATTTCCCTCACCTATCCAAATAGTAAGTCCCTACATCACAAAGGTCACATTATGGAACCACAGCAAGGTGGAAGTGGAATGAATTTAGGTCTGGATAAGTAAAATAAAACAAATCAAACCAAACACAAAAGCAAAGTTGAGTATTAATGGTTTGGTTTTTAGGTTCCTTTTTTCCCCCTAAGCAATGTATGCTTTAAAGCATTATTAACTTAGGGACAATATGTATCTTTGTGAATCAAAACCAGTAGAGAATCAAACCACTATAATTAATGTAACAAGGCCTACTGACTCACCCCCACTAAACACCAGTCCCTAAAAGCCCAAATCCACACATTAATTGCGATTAATACTTCTCTCCTCTTTCAAACACCATGGAGCAGAGTTTTATAAACAGCAAAGAGTGTTAATTTAAACAAAATATAAAAGCCAATTCTTTCTAGGTGGCAAAGCTGGGTCTGCATATTTTCATTATTACATAATGGTTACCTTTAGCCCATAAAGTACAAGGTTATAGTAAGGTCACAATGAAGTGGCAAATGTAATAACTGAGAAGAAAAGTAACTAGAGACCATGTTTAAGATGACTTTTCCCTAGCTTGGAAAATGAATGTTCTTTCAGGGCAGCTCATTCAGTAGTGCTGATTTAAAATAGGTTTTCTATTTAAGTCATTCATCTAGACTCTGTATTATAACAGAATTTCTTTTTTAGTGTTTCCTCCCTCTCCCTTTGAAATGCATAACTCAGAATTTGCCATGTCTCAATGATGGGAGTTAAAGGTTAAAGCCATGCTTGGCTTAGAATGTACATATTCAAATAGAAGAATATGAAACAGGTCACTGGCAAACTATTTGTGTTGCTAAAAACTTACCCTTGTACGAGGCGATGATCAACTAATACCAGGAATTCATAATTTTAGAAGCTGTGTTCTTCACGGTACAGAAAAGCACAAAATCTGCTTAGGCAGAGAAGAGCTTGAGAACGTTCTACCCAAATGTGTTGGTCAGAGTGATAGCTGTGTTTTTCATTTATATGCTGTTGATACCCAAGATACAGCAAATAATGTCATCAATTTCCTTCAATTACCTCCTAAAGGATTCATTTGCACTCGGGGAATAAAAAGGTTGCGACAGTAGCTTCAGGATCACTCAGCAGCAGGAATCGACATTAATAACTATCCTCAGAGGCACAGAGGGAGGGAAAAACGTCATTTACTTAACATTCTTCAATTCTTTGTGGTATAACAAGACGATGTCATGATTTAGGGTTAAAAAGTACCATTGTTTTGCTCATGAGAAAAGTCTTTCATAATCTACACATTTCGGTGACACTTGGAGTTATGAGATCTTAGGCAACCTTTAAATGTGGTATCCCCCCGCTGAAAGCCTTCAAACAGCCTTCAGAAGAAAAAGAAAATCCAGATTTTACTTGACTCCCGAGACTTCAAATAGCCCAGACCTTATTGTACAAAGACGTTTCTTTATGTGATAGATAGCGATGAAGAAAATAACTTTTGTACGTCTGCATCGTAACACAGGGTCATGGAGAGCTAATTAAGCATTCTTCCTTTGGTTTGATTGCATAAAGAGTTGGTTTTGTAACATAATAGCACGTGAAGGTCAGTGTGATTATGAGAGAAACCTTAGATGCTGTGACAAATCCAATAACTATCAGGGTATTTTGTTCATAAAAGTAAAGCATTTCTCCAAATAGCTTGCTGATTTGTTAAGGTACTAGGAGATATTTCGCCGGCTGCAGGGCTAACCTGCTCACAACACTCACAGTGTCAACAGATTTGACAACTAGACAGCGACAACTGCCCAGGCTGTCAACAGATTTTCTTAGAAGACACAGGTTTGTGTTTTGCAGTAAGGCAGGGACCAAAATGAAGATAATCCAGTTGAGGTACACAGGAGTCTGACCCCAGGGGACAAAGAAGGACAAATATCGCTGGGCTCTTTACTTACACACCCCGCTTCACCAGTTCGATGTAGGCAATGCTGATGTTTCCACATGGGAGTTTAAAGTCCTCTTTTACTAACACTGCCCTCTCCCCTCAATTGCCCCCAACCCCAAATCTAAGAGGCTAACCCTCTTTGTAGAAAAGACTTTACTTTCAGTTTTATGTGTCCTCTGAGTATTTAAAACACAGGGTGATTCACATCTTACAAGGCCATGAATCTCTGAAATGAACTTGAGGAAAAGTTTAGTTACCCAACATTCCTGCAACAAATGTGAGACTGCACTGCCCTCCAGAGGTGATTTCTTGGCAAATACTCTTCACCGGTTAACGTGGGGACCGAGGGCCTATGCCTGCTAGGCAATGCTCATTGTCATTTTACCCCTCAAATATGCTCTCAAATATGTATAAAAATATGCATCTGAAAATCAGCAAACTAGTGCTTTTCCTTAAGCAGACCACGTATTTTCTTGGTTCTTTCATCTCGTCTCACTTCCTCCTATCCTGTTCAAAAGTAATATTTGCTGCAGCTTTTGCAAAATGTTAATATTTTTTTGTTTAGGTGGGCCTATTTATGATGTGTGCTTGACCAAGAATTCGGGTTAAGTAGGTGGCCTACGGAAATCCTAACAAAGCGGAGGGGCTCAGAGAGGACTGGGGGTCCACGAAGGGGCACGTAAGGAAAATGAAGACTGTCCAATCTACTGATATCATAAATATCGGGGTCAATACCAAAAAATATCTTGTAAATAGCAAGCAACCGGTCACGATTCAAAAAGAAATAATGGCGATGATTTTTGGGCAGTCACATGGGAAGGAAATTTAAAAACTATTATCTATAGGTTAATATTAAACTCATTGTTAAAAGAGAGAGTTAACACAAGACTTCGGAGTCCTTGATGGAGGCACTTTCACGAACCGACAGTCATTTCACTCAGACAGGGATTACCAAATGTACTGCAGGCTGCACTTGGGAGCCACGTTCTTGCGCCTGGCGGGGCCCTCCCGCCGCTCCTGGGGGCTGGGCTCGGAAATGCGAAGACCCCGGGAACGCAGCTCGGCAACAACAAAGCAAAGGCGGGTCAATGCCGGTCGTTCTGGGGCTTAGACGGGGTCAGAGCTGCCTGCAGCACCTGCGTGGCTATGACATAAGCTTATTCCCTCCATAAATCATACCCCTTCTGCTTTGAGAGCAAATAATAAAAAAGTTGTTCCATGTCTTTGACCTTTATTTCTGGGAAACGTGGATTTTCCCCTTTGAGCGACGGAATGTACTAACCGTCCCCAGTGGGGTGGGCTTAGAAAGCCCAGTCACAGGGCATGTGTAAATATCCGCCTTCTCACTTCCAAAGTGATTTGCATCTTAAACGTCACAAAATTATTATTTTTTAAAGTAGATTAAGTGGGGAGGAAAGGGAGTGTGAGAAGGAAAGAAAAACAGAAGGATACCAGAAAGAGGAAATTAAAATACTGGGACTGTGAGACGCAGAAAGGACCGGCTAGTGGGAGAGGGAGCTCCGCGGACCTGGCCGCTGACAGGTGCCAGTCACCGCTGCGCGCAGGTGCCCAGGACCCTGGGGCACAATGGGTCTTCCTGAGTTCTTTTCCTTTCTTTCTTTTTTTTTTCCCCACGAAATCCAAGTAGTCAGAACAACGGCCTCACCCAGATAAACTGCCTTTTAAAACTTAGCATTAACATTACTTGAGATGTGAATGAAATGGTGTTTCTAGAACTTACTTGAGTTAAGACGAGGTGGATAACTATACACATAAATCATTAAATTGCACACACGGGCCGTAATGCTGGCCCTATAAATCCATTTTGCTGTAAGGCAAACTTTAGGGTGATATAAAATATCAACAGGGCAAAAAAACACTATTGAATGAGTATACCACCTGTATATGATGCTACTGTCACTTCTAATCATAATGAATGATGACCAGAGCGGGCACACAGGAAGTGCACCTGAGCAAGTGTACTGTCTCCTAATATACAGGTAATGCTTAATACCCACATACAGTCTAATGCCCCGGCTTCTAAAGAAAACAGCAAGGAAATGTCCTGAGTATTAATAGTGAATAGCTACTAAGTGAGTTGAGCAAGGGGTCTCTTCAGAGGCTCTTTAATTCTAGATATCCTATCCAGAGAGATGTATTTTATTTTCCTCACAGTGATATTCCAGTTGGTACAAAGAGTGAAATCCAACAACCCATTTTCAGTGAGAAATTATATAATGAAAGGTATAGCTAAGAGAGACAATATAAGGATGACTACCAAGACATAATCTATGAGGCTTAAATTGCTCTGAAAGACATAATATCACTGTATAAAGAATATCAAATATGTCTCCCAATTCGGTTTGCAGGTCAGCATTCGATGTTCAGTATTGTAACTGAGTCCTTGCTATGCACTAGGCACTGGGGACAAGCCACTGTTCCTGGGGAGTGACATTTGCTGGGGAGAAATACAAAAAAAAATCTAAAAACCTCTAGCAGATGTGAGCTATGGATCCTGCTACAGAGAAAACGTCAGCCAGCCAAGAGGAAGGGCAATTTCACTGTGTGTGTGTGTGCAGAAGCTCACCTAGGTAATCAGGTAAGATGTCTCTGGTGAGGTTCGGGGAGCTGTGTGGTATGTCCAGGGACTATAGAGACAAGTTTCCAGACAAGGGAAAGGCTCGTGAACATGCAAGGCACAGCATGCAGTGCTTCGTGGTTCGTGGGAAGGGCTGAATTTCACTGTGAGTGAGAAGACAGGCATTGAGAAACCAACATGAGAACTGTGTTTTTCAATCTCGGGGGATGGGGAATGATTGCTCTCAAGTTATAGGGGTAGTTTATGGGATATGTTGGCCAGAACTTGGGCTTGAAGACCAACATTTCTGGAGTAAAATAATTTCTATTCTTCAATATCACAGCTGTAGGACTGGCTTAATTACTGCATTTCTCTGCCTCCATTTAAATGGTCATAAACCTACGTTGCAGCACTACAGTGAAAATTAAATAATACAAATAGCACCTAAGATTGTTCCTGGATTATAGTAAGTGCTTAATAAATAATAGCTGCCATTTTAATAGTGTTGTAAGCAGCTGAAAGATATGTTTGAAGCAAACTTAGGCAGGAAGTGCAAATTTTAAGAGGGCTAAAGAGAAGTGGAGGGAGGAAGTGGTATTAGGATTGGCTTTGAACCTTGAAGATGTTGAAGAGATCTTGGTATCTACATTAAGTCTCCAAAAGTTGCCAGTTCAGAACAACAGATGTGAAATTTCATAAGGAAGAACCTTATGAACAGATGGGAGATTTCATTAAGGTGTACAAAAACTATCTAATTGTGATAATCAAATTATTACCCTATAATGCAACTGATGAAAAAATTGGTATGGCTCGGTATAAATTAATGATTTCTTAGGGTATATATAACTTAGTGTTCCCAATAATCTGAGTAAAATATTAAACTTCAAAATGAGAAACTGAGGTTCAAAAAAAGTTTAAAAAAACTCCCAAGTCCACATCTAGTAAGTGTGCTCAAACCCAATTCATGGTAAGTGTTTAACAAATAATTCAAGTGAATATACAAAGTTTTAGTCCAAATGTCATGTCTCAATTGCTGCAATGGCCTCTACAGTTCACTGAACCAGATCTTCTGACTGTAAGCATCAGCTGGGGTTCCCGTGCTATTTTTCCTGTGCCTGCTGCAGAACCCGGAACCTTTTGTGAAACAGTCTAGAAATTGACATTTTAATAAATGAACCAGGATATTTTTTATGATTAGGAAATTTTGAGAAACACTGGATAGTTCTGCACGATGTTCTTTTCAACTCCGCAAGGGCTACCTAGCTCTTCTATCTTTTAAAAGGAGAAGGAAGAATACATGGTCCCTTCAAGCCTCTGCCGATTTCAAAACCCAGTATTTAACCTTCCTACCTTACAAACACACAGGGTTCTGAAATAAAGATTGCAATGTTGCAATGTATCACTTTTGTCAAAGGCCCCCATGTTTTTTTAAATTTAATTATTGTTCAAGTACAGTTTTCTGTTTTTTACTCCCATCCCAGCCCCCCCCCCAGTGCTCCCCACCTCCCTCCCATTCCCCCCACCTTAATTTTTGTCCATGTGTCCTTTATACTTGTTCCTGTGAATCTTTCCCCTTTTCCCCTGAAATTCTCTCCCCTCTCTCCTCTGGTCCCTGTCAGCCTGTTCTCTATTTCAGTGTCTTTGGTTATATTTTGCTTGCTTGTTTGTTTTGTTGTTTAGCTTCCTGTTAAAGGTGAGATCATATGGTATTTGTCTTTTACCACCTGGCTTATTTCACTCAGCATAATGCTTTCCAGTTCCATCCATGCTGCTGCAAAGGGTAGGAGCTCCTTCTTTCTTTCTGCTGCATAGAATTCCATTGTGTAAATGTACCATAGTTTTTGGATCTGTTCATTTACTGATGGGCACCTAGGTTGCTTCCAACTCTTGGCTATTGTAAATTATGCTGCTATGAACATTGGGGTGCATAGGTTCTTTTGGATTAGTGTTTTAGTGTTCTTA
This sequence comes from Artibeus jamaicensis, assembly GCF_021234435.1. Taxonomy (NCBI): domain Eukaryota; kingdom Metazoa; phylum Chordata; class Mammalia; order Chiroptera; family Phyllostomidae; genus Artibeus; species Artibeus jamaicensis. The sequence goes on along the minus strand of NW_026522014.1, from coordinate 14,457,759 downwards.
GGATATACTCCTAAGAGTGGAATTGCTGGGTCAAAAGGCATATTCATTTTTATTTTTCTGAGAAAATTCCATACTGTTTTCCATAATGGTTGTACCAGTCTGCAATCCCACCAACAGTGAACTAAGGACCCCTTTTCCCCACAACCTCTCCAACATTTGTTGTTTGTTGCTTTGTTTATGATGGCCATTTTGACCAGTGTAAAGTGGTATCTCATTGTGGTTTTAATTTGCATCTCTCTGATAGCTAGCGACATTGAGTATCTTTTCATGTGTCTCTGGATCCTCTGTATGTCCTCCTTGGAGAAGTGTCTGTTCAAGTCCTTTGCCCATTTTTTAATTGGGTTGCTTGTCTTCTTAGAGTGGAGTCATGTAAGTTCTTTGTATATTTTGGAGATTAAACCTTTGTCTGAGGTACCATTGGCAAATATGTTTTCCCATATAGTTGGTTCTCTTTTTATCTTAAAAACAACATGGGGTTAAGATAAAAAGAGAACCCCTTGTTGTTTTTAACTGAATGGGAATAAACACAATGTACGTGGGAGCTGCTGCTTTTAGCGTTGTTTCCCATTACTGGCTACAAATCCCCACAAGTCCCCAAGGGAGGACTTCCTTATGTTGGAAAGTTTTACGTAGACTTCCTTCCAAAAAGCCTCCCCTCCTAACCCCGGCAGGGGACTGTGATCAGGGTCTCCTAGTACCCAGAAACTTTTCATCGTGCTGTATTTCTCGGTGACATAATGAAGAGTGTTGCTGATGAAGTATTCATTTTCTTTCACTTTCTGGTAAGAGTTGGAAAACAGATTTCATTTGGAAAGCTTTCAAACGACATACTGTTGTATACTCTGGCAAGTGCTGAGGGGTACATCCTTTGCAGTACTGGTAAATATGACTGGATGGCATTACATTAAAATGATGAACACTTACATTTTTCATAAAGTTTTGTGCTCTACAAAGAACTGCTGTGAACAGGGGTCCCCAACCGCTGGGCTGAGAACTGGTACCAGTCAAGGGGAGGTGAATATAATGTGCTTCGATCATCCAGAAACCATCCCTTCCACACATGGGGGAACACCGTTTTTCATGAAATCAGTCCCTGGGACCAAATAGGTTGGGGACTGCAGCTACAAACACTCATTTGGTGTGATACAGAGAACAAGAAAGAGTAATTTTTTTTGAACTCCCCTTCCCTGGTAGGATGTAAAGAAATTGACTGGTAGGTTTCATCTCTCCAGCACCAGGGATACCACTCCCATGAATCAGGAAAAACTGGGGACAGAGTTTTAGGCCTAGGAAACTAAGTAAAGTGGCAAACTGCCTATTATATAATCCTTGGACCAAGGTTAACGATCTTAACTCCCATCCTCTGGCTCCCAACAAGCAATGGGAAACTCCCAGCTTTTCTTGCTTCGAGGTTTCAGTGAATATTAATGGTGAGCATTACTAATAACGCATGCTGGTATCTATTTTTTTAAAGATTTTTATTTACTTGTTTTTAGAGAGGGGGAAGGGAGGGAGAAAGACAAGGAGAAAAACACCAATGTGCAAGAGACATATTCATTGGTTGCCTCTTGCACGCCTTCAACTGTGGACCTGGGCCTGCTACCCAGGCATGTGCCCTGATAGGGAATTGAACTAAGGACATTCTGTTTACAGGCCAGCATTCATCCACTGAGCCACACCAGCCAGGGCTGGTGTCTGTTCTTAAATGTACAAGATAAAAGCGTCCTTCAATCGTATTGACCATTAGCTATCAAAAAGCAGCAACATGCTCCAGCAGTCAAGTTGAGAAGAAGGTTCTGAGAGTATGTTTACAAAGAAAAGAATACTCCTTCCTGGTAAGATGACTTGTTTTCATTTAATGGCAACAAAAGAACTATGTGAAAGCTATAACACTTCTCTTCACCCTAAAACAAACAGCTTTCAGGAAATACTCACGCTCACCATTCAGTCCAACATAAATAAAGGGGAAAACATTGTGTAATGGAGGCTGGGCCATCCAAAAAAAGCAAAACTACTGGAGCTAAAAATACCATGGGGCAATTTTTGAGATGCAAAATTATACAAATTCTCTCATAAGCAATAGTCATAAAGATGTAATGACCTTGGGTGATACATGTTTCAGATCATTGTCAAAGTAAATATACTTAGAAGCCATCTAGTTCCATTTACTTGCAATATCAAGCTATCAATTGCAAAAGGTTTATGAATTCTTTAATAATGCAAACAGTTTTCTATTTCCTAGCACAATTACTGTGTAGTAAGAGGAAAAGAAAGAAATTTCCTTCACTAGGAACAAGAATATAACTTTTCTTTAGCAAATGATTTTTAATTAAACCAATTACATTTAGCGTTCAAATACAGAAGTGGGCAAAAGTAGGTTTGCAGTGGTATGTGTTATCCTTGCATTATTATTTATTAACTATTATACTGTTTATTTGTATTACAATTATAAATGTACTTTTGTCCACCCATGTATTTAGAATGTCTTTTCTATATGTTTTAAATTTTTTAATTTTATTTATTTTTCCTTTTTATTGAATTAAATGGGGTGATGTTGGTTAATAAAATGATATAGGTTTCAGGTGTACAGTTCTATAACACGTCATCTGAATATTGGACTGTGTGTTCACCACCCCACACCTCCCATCATCATTTACCCCCCGTATATATCCTCTTCTACCTCCCCTCACTTTCCTATACTTTTAAAATGAGCATCAGTTTACTCTAGTCTTTCTAGGAAATTTTTAAGAAAAATTGGCACCGAAAAATTTAAAATATCTACCTTCAAACTTATGGGGCTGCTTCTGTGAATGGAACATAAATATTACTATACCTCGGACTCAAAGAGAAACAGATAGAAACAATTAGCTAGTCAGACTCTAGTGTCCTTGGAAAAGATTCAACTCTCATGCATGCCAGGATCCAGCAGGGGGAGTAAATCCCCAAAATATAGTTAAAATAAAGGGAAAAGGCTGAATGAAGTTACAGCAGTAACCAAACTGAAAGGTATCAGTCATCCAATCAAAGAATGATCAACAAAATCTTTAGGTCCTTAGGCTAGGATAAAATGAATTTGAATTATTCCTCATTTGTGTTGTGAAAAATACTTACGTCTTTTTACATGTATTCTGGGGAGCAAAATAAGATAACAGGGAATTTCTTCATCAGTCCACTAGAACCTCCAATAATTGTCTTTCTTTTTAAATGTGCTGTTTGACTAATAATGAGAACAAACTGCCCCTACTAGAAGACAATTGTGTACTTTAAAAAAATTAAGACTATTATTTAGAACACTTTCAGGTTCGTGGATCATATATTTGTGAAATAAGAATTTATGAAATTAAAATATATCTCAATAAAGCTACAAAAACAGAAACTTCGTTGCAGAGCAAATAAAGTGAACTGGTCCCATTTCTCCACACTCTGCAACTTGACTATCTTTACTAAATAAAGAAGGTAGTTTTTAAAGTATAGAAAGTAAGACAGTTACAATTAACCAGGTGCAGAGTTAATCAAACTTGTCCACAGTTCTTTTGTTTGAGAAGACACCAATCAAATCTCCTCCAGCTGTAAAATTCAGAAGTCACAATTCTATATTGCAATACTCTATGTAGAGATGTTGCCAATAAAAATATCCTGAAGAAGCAAAAAAAAAAAAAGAAATTAATAATTTCTTTTTAAAATCCTTACCCAAATATATTTTTAAATTTATAAGAGAAAGAGAGAGAGAGAAACATTGACACAAAAAAGAAACATTGATCAGTTGCCTCCTGTATGCACTCTGACCAGGGATCGAACTCCCAACCTAAGTATTTGCTGTGACCAGGAATCGAACCTGCAACCTTTTGGTTTATGGGACACACTCCAACCAACTGAGCCACCTGGCCAGAGAAAATTAATAATTTATTTTAATCCTACGTGTAGTCAATGAGGAGAATCATGATTCCAAATGTCAATGACCTCTTAATCAAACGTTTGCATATATGAGAGAAAGACATGACCTACACAGACTAACAGCTCTTGAAGCACAGAAAAGGGAGAAATTTCTGAAGGCAATGAAGAAGTAAGTCAGGAAAGCATATTCAACAATAGGTTAAAATATATTCCATGTTCATAATGATCAATTTGAAGCCAATTTACACCTAGGGATGCAGACTATCTAGAGGAAAGAAAATTCTGGCCTTTGGAAACATGATAACCATTTCAGGTTCATAGAATGTCCAATGCACCTGATTAAAATATCACCTGTCGAACCTCTCAGGAGCACCTGCAACCATCTGACAGGTGTTTGTTGCCTGGTTATTTCACTAACTAATGAAGGCAATGAAAGGCTAGAAACACCATCCTCTCTTGTTTCCATTAAGATGCGAGGCTGTGAGGTTTTAGCACACATGCCGAACTATCCCGATTCCAATTACACGGCCTCTCTGGGGAATGGCCTCCCTGATTACTCTTTAATAGAAGACTTTACTCTTCGGAGACCATTTCTTCCTCCTGTATTTTACTTATCAGCCCTTGGAAGCTGGCGAAAGAATTTTTTTTAAGTTAAAAAGAGAAAGAGTTTTGCTAGAAAATCTTCAACTGTGCAGTTAACACTGAATTTGATAAACAGTACATGCCTAGTAACAGCCACCAAAATTCCAAGTTAAATCTGTGCCCTTGGAACAATGCCAAAATGCCACAGCGTATTTGCACTTTGAACAAATTGCACATTTTTAACTCTTATTTTTTTTCTGCCAAAACAAAGGCTCAAAATAAGCAGATTGTATCTTCCCTGAAAACTTTACAATGGTAATTTGGATGTAAAGAGAAAAAAATGCTTTCGAGACCAGCGGAATGATAGATTGATTCGATTTCGTATTTTAGTATTAATACTACCTCAACCATTTCTGGAGGTCATATGTAAGCATAGATATCATCAAAGTGTCACTGTCATCATCAGGCTTGACATCAGATGACTTCATTAGAACACTCTGCTATGTGGCCAGTGTCCTTAACCTCTCCGCTTCGATTTTCTTATCTGTCAGATGGAAACAGTAACACCTTGTAGGCTTGTTGGGAGGAGTCAGGGAGACAATAAATACATGATGCCCGACCTAGTTCCTACCACCTGGTAGCTGATCGGTAAACGGTGCTTCTGCTGTGAAATCTATTTGACATTTGAACATGCTGGAGACAAGATACTAATCACAGATTTTCCAAAGGAAAATAAAAACATTTCTAGCTTTTGAAAAACATTTCTAGCTTTTGCTTATGATCTGAAATGTCCTGATTAATGATAAAACTCTGTAAGGAACTAAGTAGTTTCTGTCAAAATATACTATTCTCCCCACCCCATACTTATTCATTAAGAGTCTTCTTGTTGAATTGTCCACTGCAAAAAAAAGAAAATCTAGTAAAAGTGGATATAATTTGGTCAGGACCCAAAAGAGCTGAGTTACTGACAAAAATGAAGCTACCCATTAAAACTATTTCTAGGTTATACTATTACTTTAGTGATAAATATTATCTGTTGTTACTTTTAAATAAAAGAATACTATGATTCCTTTTGGTAAAGATAAATTTACCAAAATGGAAATAGTTTTTATTGAGAAAATGCAGATTAGTATAGATAAAACCTATGCTACAATGGTTGTTCTTTAAAAAAAATGTTTATCCTCACCAGAGGACATTTATTCATTCTTTTTACAGAGAGAGAGGAAGGGCGAGAAAGAAATGTCAATGTGAGAGATGAAGTAGATTCGTTTCCTCCCTTAGGTTCCCCCACAAAGAACTGAAACTACTCTGACTGGGAACCAAACCCATAACCTTTTGTTCTACAGATGATGCTCCAACCAGCCGAGCCACACCAGCCAGGGCTCAGTGGTTGTTCTTCACTGAATCCAAATAAAGTCAAGAAAACGAGAGTCTTCTAGCTAGGGTCAAGGTGAAATTTCTTAAGCTTTATATTCTGCTGTCTTTTAAAAATATATATTTTAACCATATTCAATCTTAAAACAAAATATAAATTTATATTTTAGTCTTAATTTTGACATGAGGAATAATTCCTTCTCCTCACTGTCAATATTCTACCAAGAGACATGGCTGAGCTACATGCCCCACATAAATAGACACATGTCTCTGTAGGTGATCTCAATGCCATGGTAATGTCAAATGTGCCTCGTCTGGTCTCCATTGTATTAATATTATGTCTACTGTATTATAACATGGCACTAAGAGTGGATATACCATAAATTCCCTTGGAGGTTTTAAGTACCAAGTTACTATTACCTCCCTTGCCAACAGTTCATAAGATAGGAAGTAGTTACCATTAAATATCTATATGTCACATAGGGAATGCCGAAACATTTCCCAGAGGGTGACTTTAGTGATCTAAGCATTATTAAAGAAAAACCTGATGAATCAGATACCATGGAGATATGTCAAAATCCCATGCTGCTGTGTTTGTTTTAGTTAAACAGCCCAGCTTACCTTGGGAAAGATTAGATAAAACATGCAATTTTTTTTCCATTATAGGAGATGTTACGCACTTAGGGTAGAGAGATAAGCCAAGTTGCAAATACAAAATTTGCTGAATTATTATTGGGAATGTTTTGTCTGGACAGGAATTGTCTTCTCTCAGGAATATTCTGAGCACCACACTGAGTGTTCTTGACAAAACTTCTCCCAAGAAAATTTACTCAATTGACTATATTAACAGTTACCACCTATTAATTGGATCTGTGGCTAAAATGAATCTTTAATAGACATGTGATGCTTCTCTCTTCAGTGGGTCCACTTAACCCTTTGCATGCATGTAACATAAATATTAATCTTGCTTAACAGAAATAGAAAATAAATGCGGTAGACGCGCATTTATTTTGTGTGATTTGTAACATGAAGATAATAATAAAATAGGTAATACATTGGGAGCTTTCTCTGTGCTCCTTAAATGTTTGAAAGTGGTTATATCATTTAATTCTTTCAACAACCCTAAAAGTGAACACAAATACAATTCTAGTTGTATAAAAGATGGAATCAAGGCACAGAGAAGTTAACAAACAAGCCTCCTTAGTAAAAACAAAAACAAAAAAATGTATGACATTATTCTTCTGATACAAAAATTACCAAGAACCAGAAATTTCCATTCCCTGTAAAGACAGAATAAGGGACCGGATTTACTCTCCCACCTGAAACAACTAACAATGGGTAAAATATCTGAAGCATTAGTTTTGAGACACAATATCAGGTAACAAAGTATGTGATCACCGAGAAAGGTGGCATCAACCCAGGTCATGTGAAAAATAGAGACACTTACTGAAGAAGATACAAGAAGCATTTGTACATAGAACAATGAAGACTCAGTCCCCTCCAAAGCAGGCACCTTGGGCCCTCACACAGTTCTCCCAGTCACCATCCCTGCCCCATCATATTTTCCTGAATCTCACCTACAGTCTGAAATCTCTTCCCTTTCAAAAGTGATTTTAGTTTTGAGAAAATCCAGAAGTTGTGGGCACCAAATCTGGGCTGCAGGGGGGCTGAGACACCTGGGTAATTTGATGTTTCACCGAAAAATCTCTGCTTGAGACATGATGCATGAGTAACCACATTGTCGTGATGAAGGTGCCCATCAGCAGTTGCCCGTAGCGGTGGACTTCGGCATCATCATAATAGTTTCCTTTGAGGGATGCTCAAGCTTAATGCAAAAGGTTCTCCTCACTCGGTCATTTTGAATGACCACACAGTACACATGCTAACTCAATGGCCTCTACTGTCCCCACTGATTAGTACAGTGAAGTTGTCATTGTTCATGCCTGCACATTCCTGTCCACTGTCCTTGGCTGTCAGGTTACATTGATGTTATTCAAACAGTTCTTGTTGTATTAACAATAGCTGGACTTTTTCAGGACTTCATACAGTAAGTGAGATAAACACTACTCTGACTACTGCCTTGAATGATTTTCTGGTGACAATATAGTTAACAGGAACTCAGGAATCTCCCAAGTGAAGAGACACAGGTGAGAGTCTGGGACAGGAGAGAGCTCACAGAACAGAGTACTACAGAGAAGAGTTCATTACCACATGATAGAGAGGATTCCAGAGTTACACAGAACTTCCCTCAAGTAATTGGCAGAGTACTCATCAGTACACGTGTGCAAGGAAACCACCGTAAAGTATTAGAGGAAATAGTACCCAGTGTCACAAAGGGATAGAAATAGTGCTTATTCCCACTAGCCAAACAGTAAAATCTCATGAATCGTGGGGCATCAGATACCGTAAACTTGAAGGTTCTTCTCACATCAGTGACAAAGAATAAGCACCAGGCATGCCAAACTGGAGCTAGAAGGATAAAACTGTGTCCATTAACTTAACTGTGTCCTTGAATAAAGCTCAAGAGTATGTATCGGCATATGAAATAAATCCAGCCTTCAGGAAGATAAAATATACAATGTTGGTCATATAACAAAAATTACCAGGCACACTAAGAAGCAAGAAAATATAGCCCCTACTAAGGACAAAAATTAATCATAACAGCTCCAAAACTGATAGAGACTCTAGAATTAATAGAAAAAAACATTAAAAGAGCTATGAAACTGTACCCCGTATGTTCACAATGTTAAGTTGTGACATAAAAGATATTAGAAAGAAAAATACATTGGAGGGAATAATTAGTCATTTAAGAGAAAAGATTAGTGACCCACAGATCAAAGAACAGATCAAAAGGGAAATTAAAAAGCATTCTGTGACACCAAAAGCAAAGGCAGAAATAAACGAGTGGTACTACATCAAGTTAAACAGCTTCTTTCAGCCACGGCAACCATCAAGACAATGCAAAGGCAACCGAGGAAATATTCACAAGCCACACATCTGATAAGAGGTTAAATCATAGAAGGGACTCATACAACTCAATAGCAGACAAACAAAATATTCAATTTAAAATTGTCAAAGAATCTTAATAGACATTAAAAAAAACACATACAATTGCCCAACAGCTAAATGGGAAGGTGCTCCACATAGCTAACTGTCAGGGAAATGCAAATCAAAACCAGGATATCACTGCAGACTTATTACAATGGTTATGCAGACAGGAGTCAGCACGTGCTGGTGAGGAGATGGAGAAAGGCAAGCTTGTAAGTTCTTCGTGGTAAAGTAAACTGAGTCGATCACTATGGAAATTATTGTGGAGCTTCCTTAAGGAATGAAAAATAGAACTATCACATAATCCAGCAATCCCACTTCCAGGTATACATCCAAAAGAAACAAAACCATATCCCAAAGAGACGTCCGTACTCCCTGGTTTACTGAAGCATGATTCCTAACAGCCGTGGTTTGGGAACCACCTCAGTGTCTGTCAAAGAATGAATGGAACGAGGAAATGTGATACAGCTGTATAGATACATAGACACACACACAAGTAGCCTTCAAAAAGAAGAAAATCCTGTCAGTTGTGACAATGTCGGTGAACCTGGAGGGCATTATGCCGAGTGAAATAAGCCAGACAGATACGGTATCGCTTTTATGTGGAATCTAAAGAATATGCCATAGAGACAAAGAGCAGGAAAGTGGTTACCAGGGACTGTGGGTGGGGAAAATACAAGGTGGGGCAAAAGTAATAACAAAATATGACAACTTACAACTACTTTGTGCCTATGCATTTGAAAATTTGGATGAAATGGACAAACTCCTTGAAAAACACAAACTGCCATATTCAAGAAGAAATGTGAATAGTACTGCATCTGTTAAATAATTTGCATCTATAATTTAAAATTTCCCACAAAGAAAGCTCCAGGCCCAGGTGGAGATAGCTGTTGAATTGTGCCAAATATTTAAAAAGAAAGCAATGCCACATGCAAACTCTTCCACGAAACTGAAGACAAGTGACTCCTCCCAATACATTACGTAAGACCAGCATTACCCTAATACCAAAATCTGACACATTGCAAGAAAAGGAAATTAGAGAACGATATTCCTCAAACAGAATCTGTCAATATATTAAAAGTATTATATACCTTACCAAGAAAGATTTATATCAGTAGTGCAAGATTGATTTACCATTAGAAAATCAACTAATGAAAGACACCAAAACCACAAAATCATCTCAAGAAGAGCAGAATAATTCAAAATAAATCTTTGATGAACTACAATAAAAACAGGTGCAAATTTAAAATGTATCCAAAATAAGTGCTATTTATTTAATCGTATCATCATAAATATATATGAAGTACCTCCTATGTACCTAACTAAGCCTGATTCTTGGTTCAGAAAACATTCGGGGGAAAGAAAAAAACTTTGCCTCAGTAGAGCTTCTACCTTTACTTGTTGTGGTCACAACATCATCACTCCTCTTTGTTTAGATCTGTCTTTGAGCAGTGGGGCCCTCAGCTACCCACTTCCACTTGCCAACATAGTAAATTGCTGCTACATATTCAAGTGATGATGTGCAGATTACCTAGCTCTTCACAGGCCAGTCCACATTTCTAATCTATTTCTAATTCATAGATCTGAACTACCTTAAATACAATAATTTTCTATCTCACTTGTTTAGCAAAACAAAATAAAGGCACTTAGCTCTATTGTAGTTCAAGATAAAAAATAATGAAAATAATACCTGCATAGTGATTAACACAGTATTTTCCTATGGATTATATCATGGTCTAAACTAAAAACCATGAGCTCACTAGAAAAGCCAGCAATGTCTTTCATTTTGCCAGTGAAAAACTGAAGTCCAGAGATATAAAGTAATTTGTCATTCACAGCTATGCAATTTCTTCGCAAACATAGATGGCATTTTTTATTTTTAGAAGATTTTATTTATTAACTTTTAGAGAGGGGGAAGGAAGGGAGAAAGAAAGGGAGAGGAACATCAATGTGTGAGAGATACATCAATCTGTTCACTCTCACATACCACCAACTGGGGACCTGGCCTGCAGCCGAGGCACGTATCCTAACTGGCACATGACCTAACTGGGAATCAAACTGGCGACCTTTCAGTTCACAGGTCTGCACTCAGTCCACTGAGCCACACCAGTGGGCATTTTTCCACCTCCTTCAAATTTCAGAAAGAGAGAGAGTCTCAGAAATATGTACCATCTTTCTTAAATATAGTGGCCCATGCCCACATATTTTCTAAACTGGCTCCTTTGAATATACCCACAATAACGAAACCTTTCCAGTAGAACAAGGAAACTGCCCATTAGTACTGAAGTCCACTACAGAATATACACATTTCCGAAGTGTTACTTTGTTACAAGGTGATCAGACTGGCTGAAACATGAGCAAGTAAGTGTGCATGGCAGGGAAACTCTAGATTAAGACACTAAGAACTCATGTTATTTTGTAACATTAAATTCCAAAATACAAGTAATGTTCACTATACTTCTGCAAAGTCAATCTGAGAAAACAAGTTCTTCTCACTGAGAGAGCTTTTTGAAGTAGGAGTGTTATAAAAACAAGTTGCTTTTTAGCTCCATATCAACCGAGCTAGAAAAATAATTATCTTAATTGAACAGAGACCAACCCAAAGTGCTCAAAAGTGTTCTGGATATTCTTTTTACCCAATTTCAGTAGCACTGCCTCTCTCTGCACAGCTGACAGGAAGAAATGAAGAAAGGTTTTCCTCTGCTATAAATAAAATACAGAAGTTTGAGTAGAAATGGGCATTTGAAGTTGGTTAATTTGCTGTTCCTCTTTTAAAAAGTCACTAAATTGAATGTGAAAATCATTCAACATAGTAAGTTGTTCATGGATTTCTCCAAATGATTGCAAATCTCTGGAAAACAACCTTACTTCTGTCACTATTTCTGAAATAAATTACATATATTCCAAAATAATGTCATCGGAGAAAAACTAACAAAAGCATTAAGAGATTATGTTTCTAGGCACATGCAGAGCTCATTTTACTTTAATTATACAGTTCTTTAATTTGGTAATTATAAAATATTCCCTGACAAAATTAGTTTTAGTTACAAACTTAGGCATGTAAATTTCGAACAGCCACCACTTTTTCTGACATACTGTCAGAATGTCACCGTTTTTAAATAATGACAGTATGTGTTATGGCACCACTACTTTTTAAAGAAATACGTCCATGAGAACTTAACGTTCAGTTGGCTCCCTCAAAAGAAAAGAGATGGGGAATAAACAGTGGCAATAGATTCACTGGCTTACGAAACACAGAATTAAAATGATAAAAGTTCAGCTTTCACTCATCGACAGCTGTGACATTTTCGTCTATACTCACCTCCACTTGGAGAGTGGTTTTCTAGAACTATTGCCCATGAGATTAAACTAACCATAATAACTCATTTTATCCCAAATGGCTAAGATTGCAACCAAATTTCTACTGGCTGTAATCACTAAAAATAGAGAGAAGGAACACATACTCATAATAATAAGCGCCTGTGTAAAATGAAGATACTGTTATTTATACTACAGAGGATAATATGTTACCAGGCCCCTCTGTTCCCACAACTCATAGCACGGGGCCTGTTTGCTGGTCTGCACGTACCCACCTGGGCTGCATTTGCATCTGTGTTTGAAGGTGGAAACATGAAAAGATAAAAGGGAGGTTAAGATAAAGCAAATGGATAGTCAGAGTTAGGCAACATCTCATGGGGAAGTTAAAATGAGGCTAGCCTAAAATGTTTATAGTAATAATAATAACTAATAATAATAATAAAACAGTCACTTGGCCCTGGCACATGTGCTGTGTGACATTATGACTTCCATCTCAGGGATGGGAGAATGGAAGCCCAGGAGGTGAAATCCATGTCCAAGGTCCTGCAGTCAGCAAGCATGCCCTTGAGCAAAAACCTGATCCTGGGCGTTCTGACTAGAGAGGGTAGTTTCCTGACTTTCCTAAGGAAAAACTTTAACTTGTGGTGTGAACTTTGCACAATTGTAAAAATTACATAATGTATAATATTAGTATGCTATCATGAATAATAAAATAAGTATGTGAAAAAGTGACAAACTATGAACTGTTTGTACAGATGACAAGATTTGGGAATCATGCTAATTCACGGCTGACACTTGCCCCTTACACGTAGATTGGCCTCCTTAACCTAAAATGATGACCCTTGCCCACTCATCACCTGTTCCGATAGATTGGGAAAGTGATGTTTGGGGGTCATCCTACACGCAGCATGGCTCCATGCCCTGCCTTTTACTTCTTTGTCTCCTTCTATGAGAACGTTCTAAGCAGTCTCAGAAAGACCAACAGTTCGGCACTTGTCCCCACCACTGACCTGAGAATAAGTCTACTTCCCCCATCAATCTGTTCTGTAGCGCTCTTCCTACATTTTTTAAATTAAAAATGTCTCCTTCACTCTTTTCCTTTCCCAGTCTCCAGTAGAATCTTGGAGGCAAAGGCTGTGGCCTTCTGTGTGGACTATGTGGACTATGGTCAGCAGCAAACCAGCCTACAGCAAGACCACCATGGGCCCAGGTCACCTTAAACAGGTCCAAGGGCATGCCAGGAGGAGCCAGGGGACGGGAGCTCTCAGTCTCAGTCCTCCCAGCTGAAGAAGGATTGCTGATGGCATAAAGACACTGCAGGACTAAGACGTGGAGAGTAAAAGTGAACAAAGTCAAAGAAAGAATGAATGAGAGAAGATTGATGAGTCCAAGGTAGAGAAAGGGATCTATGACAAAACAAACACAGTATCCTCTTCTAAGATGTACTGAGTTTCTTTTTTAATTTTTATTGAATTCATTGGGATGACATTGGTTAATAAAATCATATAGGTTTCAGGTATACAATTCTATGATATGTCATCTACATAGTATATTGTGGGTTCACCACCCCAAGTCAAGTTTCCTTTCATCACCATTTATCTCCCCTTTATTTTCTTATATCGCCTTATCTCCTTTTACCTCTGGTAATCCCCATACCGTTGTCTGTGTCTATGGATATGTTTCTTCATCTGTTTTTCTGCTTTATCCCTTCACCTTTTTCATCCAGCCCCACAACTCCCTCCTCTTTTACAGCTAGCTACCAGTCTGTTCTCAGTATCCATGAGCTTGTTCCTATTTTGTTCATTAGATTCCACCTAGAAGTGAAATCATATGGTACTTATCTTCCACTGTCTCATTTCACATAGCATAATACTCTCAGGTCCATCCATCGGTCTCAAAGGTAATATCTCCTTTTTCACAGCTGAGTAGTGTTTCATTATATAAATGTTCCACAGCTTTTTTACCCACTCATCTACAGATGGACACTTGGGCTGTTTTCAAATCTCAGCTATTGTAAATAACACTGCAATGAACATAGGGCGCATATATTCTTTCAAATTAGTGTTTTGGGTTTCTTCAGATATATTCCCAGAAGTAGAATCTCTGGGTCATAAGGCAGTTCCAATTCTCTTTTTCTGGGGTAACTGCATACTGTTTTTGCACAGAGGCTGCCCCAGTCTGCTTTCGCCCCAACAGTGCACGAGGGTTCCCTTTTCTCCACAGCCTCACCAGCAGTTATTGTTCATTTATTGATGATAGCCTTTCTGACAGGTGTGATTTCCTATCTCTCTGAAACTATTTTTGAATTGTTTTAAAGCTTCTTCTGTTCCCTGCATGGAATGTATTTCTTCTGAGTTGTTTTTTGTTTGTTGTTATTATTGTAGTTTCATCTTCCTGTTTGAGAGGTTTTATTTCTCTTTCAAAGTTCTTCTGAAAGAAAGACCAGGCCTTCTGGCCAGCAGGTGGGAAGGAGGTCGACCATTCTCACCTTCACTATGCAGACTTTTATTTAACCCCCTGTCTATGTCCCATGCCTCACCTCTGGAGTCCCATAGTCCTGGTGCCCCAAGCCTCTGAAAGATTTTTTTCCTGACAGTCAACTTCCCAGGTCCTGCAGGGGAAGAAGGATAATCTCTTAACTGCATAGGATGGTGGGGTGAGAAAGGGGATGGAGTGATCTGTGACCTAATGGCTACTGAAGTAAACTTCCAAACAGCCCTTAGCATCATCCTTCCCTATAATCCCTGGTTCCTGTAGAACCTGGGGAACAACTGGGTATTTTGTGCCTCAATGCCAGGCTCTCTGTAGACACTGAGTTTGCGTTTCTGCCATTTGGTCACCATGTACCTCCATCCCGCCTTCCAAAGCTTTATCAGCATCCCTTCTCCATAATTATCTCTTCTATTTTGCCTGTCTTGGTCCTGCCTGCCTTCAACTTTTTATTTTTATTGCTACTTTAATGAAGTTTCTGAAAATAATAAAAATAAATACATGTTTTCATTCATACGCTGAAAAATGACTTGATATTTGGAGAAAGTAACTGCCACCATTCATATTTAATATGTTATCCAATATAAAAATACCCTGATTTTTGGCAAGAAATCCGTTGGTATTTCATTGTATGATACTGATGGATTGAGATACATTTTCTTACAGAATTAAGGTTATTTTACTATGGTTTATTGATATTTCCCCCCAGGAATGTGTTGACTTCTTAATGCTTTTCATTCATATCTAGTGAATTTTTTCTTTTGCTGTATGTCTATAATTATTAATGAATTTCTTACACTAAGCCACACCAGTTGAATTGTTCTTTCAAGATATTACTAAATTTAATTTGCTATATTTTACTTAGACTTTTTGCTTATATATTCATAAAGGAGATTGGTCCATAGATATATTCTTGTCATATTATCTGTTAGGTTATAGATTCTGAGTTATGTGACCTTGAAAAATTTTTATCGGAATGCTTTTATTCATTTCTATTTATGCAAACAAAAATTTACTTTTTAAAAATTTGAAAACCTGAAACATTTTGATAAGAAATTCATAAATAATGTGTTTTTCAATTTCTTCCACTTCAGATACTGCATTTCTTTAACTCCGCAACTATAGTCAGCTGCTGCATTTTTCCTGCCTTCATCGAGGATCAACTTACAATTTTTATATTTATTGAAATTTGTATTTTGTTTCAATAGTCGATTCATTTTTATTTTATTTTAAAGATTTTATTCATTTATTTTTTACAGGGGAAGGGAAGGAAAGAGGGAGAGAAATATCAGTGTATGGCTGCCTCTCGTGTGTCCCCCACTGGGAACTGGCCTGCAACCCAGGCGTGTGCCCTGACTGGGAATCAGACTGCGATTGTCTGCTTCACAGGCCCGCGCTCGATCCACTGACCTACGCCAGCCAGGGCTTGATTCATTTTAAAAATAAGCATGCATTACATTTTTTCTTGTTATATATCCAAAGGAGTTTAAGTTATTACTTTTAAGAACCAACGCTTGGAGATACACACCCCACCTTTCCTTGTTTCTTTAAACTTTTTAATTTAATTTCCTCTAAGTCCCCTTATATTGTTATATTTAAATTGTATCTATTTTTTCAAAATCCTAAAATATTTTGTGGTGTTTTATTTTCAGTTTAAAGGGAAGTGACTTAATGCGATACAAGTATATGTGCTTCTAAGTATAACTTTGCTACATTTCAGAATACCCCCCACCCCACCCCAAAAGCATTATCATTTTCCAAATGACCCAGAATTGAAGTTTTAGTTGATTCTAACCAAATAGTTTTTAGTGGCTTCTTTCTTCCAAGGAATTGTTTATTTTGTATTATAATACCTGGCTTTATTACACTTTGTTCAGAGACTATGATATACATTGTATATATAACATCTTTGGGCACAGAACCTTATACCTAACAATATTGGTGTGATAGACTTCCCACTTTGCAGTAAATACTATGCATCATGATCTTTTCATAAGTTTACACCTTCTCACAGTGGATGCTTCCTTAAAGTGTCCTCCTCCACTTATGAAATGAAAGCAGGTCTCTATTTTCTTATTATTATAAGGTGCACACTGCTCCCTCTGGCTCTAACAAAACTTTTAGCTCACAGTCTATTGCACACGAAAAGAGGTAACTTCCTTTAGTGTCAACACACAAAGTCAGGTCAAAAGGAGAAGTGGTGTTTTTCAACCACTTAACCACTATCTTGAATTTAAAAACAAATTTTCAGATGCATTAATTGAAATGACAGAGGCTCAATGACTCGCCTACAATCTCATACCCACTAGAGAGAATCCAGGGCGGGGCAGTTTCTTTTAGATTCTGCTGACATAGTCCTCTTCCAATGTGCTCCCCCTTTTTAATTGGTTTAATTATGAGATGAACTCACTAATTTAAATATTTTTCATTAATTTGATTAGAAAATTACATGCTAGGAGAGAAGGGACCATCCACTTTAATTTACTAGGAAAAGGGTTTTTAGAAAAACAACATACAAACACACACACATGTACACTGCTCTAAATTGTAGACCCCCCAAAACGGGAAAAATGGTCTTTGAGGTGGGATGAGGAAGCCCCTTAGCGGAACTCTGGTCACAGCACATTATAATACTCACGGGTCCCACTGGACTATTTATGGTTGTTAGTTTGAAAATGTTTACATGAGGACATTATCAGAAAAATTACTTAGTATCTTCCTTCCTTAGAAAGAAATTTAATTAGAACTTTTTTAAAAGGCGCTGTTTTTAAACAAACTTAATCGTTTGAATGCCTGGCTACTGTGGTCACAGGAGGCACCCTGAGCCTGACGAAGTCTCTTACATGTGTTCCCGCCTGGGTCTGTGACCTCAGCGCCTACTCTAGCTGCCTCTCCAGACCCCCCTTTTCCTGAGAGGCTGTGCACAGATGGTCCCCGTCATGCCTTTGAACCCAATTTTTGTGAGCATATGTTTACAAATGACATTTTTCTTTACTTCAGGTAACATTAAGAATCTATCACGTGCCAGAGAATAGTGCTAGGTCAGTACAGTGTGAGAAGCTATGGTTCTTGTCTCCAGCAAATTTAAAGTAGTCCACTATTCTTTCACCTCCAGTAGGATGACTACTTTATAATATTTCAAAATAATCATTATTCCAATATGTCTTTTTATGTACCCAAGAGTCATTCTGTACTTCTTTGGAAGTAACTTAAAGGTGACAGAAACCAACAGGAAAAGAGTTAAACACTTCTGTCATATCCTACAAACTATAACACAATACTAGATTATTCAGCTCCACATTTTTCTATGCTTATGAGAGCTATTATAAGTTTTAATTGAAAATTTCTATTTCCTAAACCTAAGTTAACTGAACATATTGACTTTTCATTAAAGAAAAGCTTTCCATTATGCCAATAGTGTCAGAGTTTAATAAAAAAATGTAAGAGATAATTAAGCAGGGACATTTAAATAAATGGAATTTAAAATGTATTACAGGCTTGATTGGCTAAAATTAAACAAGTAATCTGACTGATGGGAATGATACTGAAGAAACAATTAAAGCAACTCTGATCATTTCATTCAGGTTAGTTTTTATTTTCCATTTGCCTTTTGTTACATATACCTGAAGTGTGAAACCTTATGATCAGTTTCCCCTCTCTGATTATGGCTGTGGTAATAGGGAAATCAGTTGTCAATTGATAAGCCTGAATTGTGTTCATTTATTATGTCTGTCTCCTCTGTAATCTTTTTTTTTTTAAATTCTTACCCAGGACATTTTTTAACAAGAGCCAGAAAGGCAGGAAGAGAGTAAGGGAGACAGAGAAACATCACTGAGAAAGAGAAACATCAATCAGTTGCCTCCTATACTCACTTGGACCAGGAATCGAACCCACAATCTAAGTATGTGCCCTGACTGGGTATCAAACCCACAATCCCTCCACTACAGAACTATGTTCCAGTCAACTGAGCCACACTGACCAGCGCACCCTCTGTAACCTTCAGTTTCCCTATGATCGCCCTCAGTGTTGTTTGCCTTCCGTTAGTAAAACCAGGATGCCACAGTGCTAAACTTACTGCTCTGCCATTTGTTTTTGATTATTCTTCCTACATGCTCCGATTTGCATAACTTTATTGTTTTGTGAATTCTAAGTCTGTGAATTTATTACCAAGGCACCTGCCAGTGTTACTGTATTTAAGGAACTGTCAGCAGTTTCTATTTTGGGGTTCTAAGTTGGCTACAAAAATTCACTCTGGGCTGATTTTTGGCATGTGTTATAGGGTAACAAACCAAAAGCAAATTATTTTTAGAAAACGTGGAGAGGATGAAGGGGAAGTAGATTTTTTGGGGGGTTGGGTTTTTTTTCAGGTACAGAAATATAAAACAGAAAACAGAAGTTCAGGGTTTCAGAAGTATTCTGAAAGTTTTCTCTTAGGGTTTTCTGAAAATATCTTTTCAACCCATTGGTCTACATTGCAGACTCATCCTTTGAGGAATTATAGCAAAATATTAAAACTATCTGTTTTATTTATAGGCAAAAATCTTATACATGCAATAATTTTAATAATTAAATAGTTATTTTTGGAGAAAAAAAACATCAATTTAGTGAAGAGTATGCTACAACCAAGAATAAATTTCAGGTTTCTGGAAAATGACTATACATCTGAGTCTGACCGCCTCTTTAATACATAGAGAGGAGACCTAGATGGCTATGTGGAAAAAAAAAAAACATGACCACCACCTTACACCATACACAAACCTCAAGATAGATAAAAGACTTAAATATAAGTCATGACACCATAAAAGTGCTGGAGGAGAACACAGGCAGAAAAATCTCAGATATTTCACACAGCAATATTTTCACCAATGTGTCCCCTAGAGTCAGGAGCACAAAGGAAAGAACAAACAAATGGGACTTCATCAAAGTAAAAAGCTTCTTCACTGCTAAATAAAACATCAGAAAATGAAAAGTAACCAATCATATGGGAAAATATATTTGGCAATGATACATTGGACAAGGGTTTGATCTCCAAAATATATAAAGAACTCATATAATCCCACTCCAGGAAGACAAACAATCCAATTAAAAAATGGGCAAAGGACCTGAACAGACATTTCTCCAAGGAGGACATACAGAGGGCCCAGAGACATATGAAAGAATGCTCAGCATCACTAGCCATCACACAGATGCAAATTAAAACCACAATGAGATACCACTTCATCATAATGGCCATCATTCAACAAAAAACAAATCAACAAACAATAAGTGCTGACAAGGTTGTGGAGAAAAGGGAAACTTAGTACACTGTTGGTGGGAGTACAGACTGGTTCAGCCACTGTGAAAACAGTATGGAATTTTCTCAGAAAACTAAAAATGGAACTGCCTTTTGACCCAGCAATTCCACTGCTGGGAATATACCCTAAGAATCCTAAATCACCAATTCAAAAGAATCTCTGCACCCGAATGTTCATAGTAGCACAATTTACAATAGCCAAGAGTCGGAAGCAACCTAAGTGCCCATCACTAAATGAGTGGAACAAAAAACTATGGCACATTTACATAATGGAATACTATGCAGCAGAAAGCAAGAAGGCACTCCTACCCTTTGCAACAGCATGGGTGGATCTGGAGAGCATTATGCTGAGTGAAATAAGCCAGGTGGTGAAAGACAAATACCATATGATCTCACCTATAAGTGGAACCTAATCAACAAAACAAACAAGCAAGCAAAATAGAAGCAGAGACATGGAAATAAAGAACAAACTGACAGTAAACAGAGGGGAGAGTGGAGGAAGATGACAGCTGAAAGAAGAAGAAGGGTCGTCAAGGAACATGTATAAAGGAACCATAGAAAATGCCAAAGGTGGGGAGGACTGAGGGTGGGAAGCGGGGGTGTGTGGGGCAGAGGAAATTGGTGGTGGGAAAATGGAAACAACTGTACTTGAACAACAATAAAAATAAATTTAAGAAACAAAACAAACAAAAAAGTAGATTCCCATGCACCCACTCAGACACACACTCACTCTCGTCAGAAGAGCTTCACTACACTGGAGGGAATTAGGGATACTCTGAGTTTCATTGAGGTTTGAAGCTTCATCTCTGGAGTCTTCACCATTTAAATCTTTACCAGCAATCAGATAAAAAAATCATAAGCATATGTACAACTTTGGCAAAATAATATGTAATGAGAAAATGTTTATTATCCCAAAGCATCAAGGCTTGGGAGATAGGTACCCTGCCCTTCCCTTCCACACACACCCCCCTCCCCTTCCAATGAAGCAATATGCTCTGCCCAAAGGATCTCAGTGGGTAAGAATTTTGTAGCCAGCTAAGTGATAGGGTCTATAGATCAAACCTTTCTTGAACACTTTTGTGGCTGGGCATTAAGCTAGAAAGCTGGATTAGCAAATTTATGTAAAATTCTGGGCCAAGGAGGAAAATGTAATGTGAAACTGAGGGGAAAAAAAGGACTATCTTCAAAAAACGTAATCTGCATGCAAGCACCGTGTATATACTCAGGTTCATAACCTGGAGCAACGTGGCCCCCTGGAAGTTGCATCACCATTGTGGAGTGGGAGACATCAGTCTCCAAGACCAATGTAAACAGGGAATCATGCCATTCATTCCACTCCCTCTTAAGACCACTTCACCTAGTGGTGGTCTTCTTGTTATAATTTCATTTTCCCTGTAGTGTAATGTCCAGTGAGACAGCACTAAGTAGGTTCAGAAGTGCATTTTAAATCATTTGGTGCAAAGAATTCTTATTGTAAACCAATATATTGAATCTCTGCATTTGGTTTGTACCTTAATATTCTCTCAGGTGGGTTAATGCAAGCATGTCTGAGCTTTGGTGTCAGTATGCTAATCAAACAGGTGTCTGGCTCTCCACTGCCAAAGTCCACACCCTAGAACCTGTGAGTCCAGCCCGGACACACAGCAGGCCCTCCAGAAATGAATGGCGAACAGCAACGCCAAGTTGTAAAAGCCCCTGGAAGGGAGCTGACCTCTCTCTGTAGCATGCAGGAGTTGCTATGTAGTTTTCTTTCCAATCTCAACAGGAACTCAAGTTCAAAGAGAAAAATAGTCATGCGTTAAGTTTTTACAATTTCTTTTTATTTTCACGAACTCAAAAAAAAATGAGCTAAAGCATAGAGCCCTCTAAAACATACCTCATTTCCACTCTGATGTTTTCCCATCATAATTACTGCTTAAATAAATATTCTTTGAAGAGTGTTTGGGGTTTGTTTTTTTTTCCTATTTGTAAGGCAGCCTGTTGCAAAAGGCACCCTAGAACACTTGTAACGCCGCTCTTTTACAGAGGGGCAAACTGACGTTGTTATTTCATTGAAGCCTGTGACAATAAAAAAGGGAAATAAGTACCAAAAGTGGATGAAAATAACCATGAAGGTGTCCCTCACTAATTAATATCAGGAAGTTTGGTTAGTTTGATGTTAGTTAGGAAACACAAAATGATTCCAGAGAAATCCATATGTATTTTTTCTGTGTAGCCAACTTTAGTTGCTCTAAGCTTTTGACTGTACCTTCAATTTTGTGGTTATTAATAGTTTTAATTAGCTTTTTCACACTTATATGATGATAATAAAAATAGCAAGTCCCCCAGATATGTGTTTTTCTTTTAGTGTCTGTTTTTTTAGCACAAAAATTTGCACCACTAGAGACGTTACCCATTCCATAGTTTGTTTTGTTATTGGTTTAATTAGTGCAACATTCTCTGTCTCGGCTTTTAGTACTAGGTAGAAGCAAATGCAGCTGCCATATGTGTAGGTCAAAAATGGTCAAATAGCAATTTCATATGGTTCCAACTAGTATTTACTGAGAAACATGGTTTTTACTGCAAATTAACTAAATGATAGAATTTTGTTTGCTGGCCAATTATATCTAGGTTCTGACATGTAAACCAAAAACAACATTTTAGTTATCTCTCAAAAATTTATTTTTTATATATTTACTTGGGCACATTTATTTCTTTTTTCCCTTTTAGTTGAATTTACTGGGGTGACATGGGTTAACAAAATTCTACAGGTTTCAGGGACACAGTTCTACAACACACCATCTGCACACTGTACTGCGTGTTCACCACCCCAGGTCACGTCTCCATCCATCACCATTATCCCCCTTCACCTGCCTCCACCTCCCCCTGCAATCCCCACACTGTTGTCCTGTCCATGAGTTTTTCTTTTATTCAAGCCTGTCACCTCTCCCACCCAGCACCCCAACACCTCGATTTACAGCAAATAACTCTGCTTAAGAAATAAGTTTATTTCCCCTGTTGATCAACAGGGGAGTGGGAGGAGGAAAGAGGGGATAAAGGTACAGAGAATAAGTAGCATAGATGGTAGGTAGAAAATAGACAAGGGGAGGGTAAAAATAGTATAGGAAATGTAGAAGCTAAAGAACTTACAAGTATGACCTATGGACATGAACTAAAGTGGGGGAATGTGGGTGGGAGAGGGTGTGCAGAGAGGAGGGGAGTGAAGGGGGGAAAATAGGACAACCGTAATAGCATAACCAATAAAATATATTTAAAAAATAAAAAAGAAATAAGTTTTTTCCCTAAACACAACTACTGGTAATCATATGAGCTCTTCATGCACTAATTAAAAATGAAAAAGAGATGTTTCCTTACTAAATGAAGTCCAATAAATAATAAGTTGAATTTCAATATGCTCAAATAAAAACCAGTGTAAGAATTTTTGTATAGCTCTCTTCTTACATATTAGTATGGATTTTAATGAATCATCATCACATGTGAAATGTGGGGGTGAAGGGTATCCCTCACCTCTTGCTTTTATAGGTGACTCAAGGTATCCAAAATCAAAAGAAAATGGTGAAATTATGGAGAACAGGTCATTCAGGAGAAAGACCTGTGTTTACCTGAATATTCTGCAAACTGCAAAACCATTCAAATCACTGCCTAACCTCAGCTCTCCCAGGATTTCAGCTATAAAAACCTCAGATTTCAAAAAAAAAATCATCCTCTATGAAAGGATCTATAACTAGAAATAATAAATGGCTTGGAAAGATGAACTTACATTACAAGAACTTAGCCCACACACTGTACAACTCTTAACTAACCATTCAAGCAGAGTTTTTAAAAATCTACAAGTGTGAAAGGACTGAAAAATCCAAAAGATAGATTTATTTTGGTGGCAGATGGACCACAAGCATTGTGAACGTACTTCCTTATCAGACCCTTTGTTCCAGGTACTGAAAGCCTGCCAGCGTTTTTCATTGTTTGGGACCCAATCAAAAGCACGTAAGCAGTGAAGAGGAATTGAGAGCTGCTAATTCCTGAAGAGAAAGTGAAGCACCTGCTTCATTTGCATAAAAAGCCAACAAAGTCACCTAAGTGTTTCTCAGTGTCTGTCACCCAACTTAGACACTCCCTTCAAGCTTCCCTGGTCCAAAACAATCTGTAAAACATCCTGAGAATATTACTTGTAAGACAAATATGTCGTTTAGGTCATTTCATTCAAATATGCATTGCTTGAAGAATGTAGGCAGGACATTTCAATTTGAAGTCAGGTCTGAAACATGAAAACTAAAGCCATTGAAGACAAAATTGCAGTTTGAAATAGGACAATGGCAAATCTTTAGTAATAACAAACAATATTAAATACAATTGATGACAAACAAGTTCACTCCCACAGTGTCAGAATCACAGTGGTCCAATCTGTCACCTGAAAATCACTTTCACTCTTCACAACATCTGTGAATTGAGAACAAAACCCAGCTGAATTTATTCACTGTCATCAAAACCATTAATCATAGCCAGAGACAGAAAGTTAAACACTTATATCCAATTATTATTTTGGCCTATGTTATTCTAGACCTTGTGATTTTACCAGAACTTGAAGTAAATTTCCCCAAACTTGAGAAATTTACTTATTTAAAAAATAAATTAAAAAATATAAAATAAAAATGCTTGTGCCATAAACTTAAATAAAATGCAGTGATACCTTTAATATTACTGAAACAGCCTTCAAGTCCAAAGCTAGCTGTTTCTGTACAAACCTGACAATGTTCCATTTCATCACGGGAAGGGACTAAATTATTGCATTTCATGAAAATTATCATCTTAACTTTTAATCTGTATTCCCTTAGAACATTTTTGGTTTTGCAAATGTAGAAGGAGGGTGGATGTAGCTTCTCTTAAATCTGACACATAGCATTCTTTGCCTCAGGTATACTAAACATGCCAGTCTCTTTCTGTATTTTAATAGTCACTTAAATTCAATTTGCTGCTAATACTTCCAAAAACAAGTACATTGCAGTGATTACAAGGAGTTTAATCATGTCCTTTGGTTAAACTGTTTTACCATTCAAAGGAGAAAATTAACAAATCAGTATTTTATTCACCACATCAACAGGGGAAACTGTAGGCCAGCTTTTGGGTGTGTTTGTGTGTTACTCATTGACTTGAATTTAAAAAGTGGGTTGTTTTGTTGTTTTTGTTTTCAAAAACTCTGATGATCAAAAATTTAGGTAACTGCAGTATTTCCATACACAGGCTTTGTCTTACACTTGACCTTTTTCTGGGTAGTCTATTTCATAGATTTAACATTATTGGGTCATTCTTGTTACTGTTGGGTACGTATTCCTCTTCTCCCAGACAATGATTCATCTGGTACTTGCAGGGCACCTGTCCCCAGTATGCATGAACAAATTTACTCCTCCACTTCCACACATATTAAACTGCAATGTACAGCATTTGGAGGATGGCAGAACAGGGAAAGCGTTCACTGTAACTTTAAGAACTTCCAGAATTTATCTGTCAGAAAAGAAACTTTATACTCTTTTCAATTTTAGCTCGAAACAATCTGTGGTATTTTGGCATTTGGTGTGGCTGTCTCATGTCACTTATCACATTATAATTATTTCTGTAAACACTAAAGTTGTTGCAGGGACCTCTAAACTCCATAAGGGC
The DNA here is from genome assembly GCF_021234435.1 of Artibeus jamaicensis. NCBI lineage: Eukaryota > Metazoa > Chordata > Mammalia > Chiroptera > Phyllostomidae > Artibeus > Artibeus jamaicensis. Next base: position 14,432,105 of record NW_026522014.1, on the reverse strand, counting down.
ATGAGCTATTTCTTATTCATCTTTTTATGCTTTACACAAATGCTCCTCAAATTTAATGTGCGCATGAATCACCTGGGAACCTTGCTGGAATGCAGATTCCATTCAGTGGTTCTGGGACTGGGCCAAAGCGAGGTTAGGTGTGAGGTTAGGCATGAGATTAGGCTGATGCTGCTGGTCTGAAAAGCATGTGAGTTTCAAGGGCATGAGCACCCCATGCAAGCCATGAAGCACTGCAAGGTACTCCTTTTGATTCTGTTTGAATGCAATACCTAGTTAGCTTTGGCAACACTGAATCCTTACAACGTGCCAAACGCAGTTGATGATTCTCATGTCCATATAAGGTTGTTACTATTATTATCCCCATTTTACAGAGAGGAAAATTGAGGCTCTGAGGGGTAAAGTAATTTGCTCAAGTAATTGAACCCAGGTTTGCTTGATTCAAAGGCCTCAGCTGTTAGTCTCATCAACATGTTTCCTTTTGGCATCTCCTGGACATAATAAATGACCTTGTCTCGGGGCCACGTTCTCCTTGTGGTCTCAGGAAAAATCATTCAACCTTCAACGCCTGGCAGGACACGGCATCTTTGACTTTCCTCCAATCTGTGTAATTTCCTATTTCCCCTGAGTACCCCCCAAATTTGTTCATCCTGCTGGTGTAGCAACTTGCCCAAAAGGATGACAATGGTCTGAGTGGGGGCCTTGGTCTTCCTCACCTGTTTTCAAAGCCTTCGGAGCAGGAACTTGGTCTCCCTCATTGTTGAAACACCAAAACTGAGGGCATGGGGCTTTTAATGGCTATGCTGCCCAGACATCATTCCCGGGCATTCCAGTTTGTCTGGTCTGGGTTAGAGCCGAGGCATTCACATGTCTGTAAAACTCCCTGGGATTCTAATGTGTCACCAGGGGGGAATCCGTGATGGAGTCTCAGAGGACACAGTGAGGGCTCAGAGGCTTACTGTGAGGGAGGCTGGTATCCATTGGAGGGTTCTGACAAGGTCCCCCGGGTTGATGTGATAGAATACTCTACAAAGGAACAAGGGCCGAACCTAAGAGCTAGGCTCTCAAGTGAGAAGCCACCATAACCCTCCTTGAGATCTTCATTTCTATGTTTCCACTCCTGATCTAGTTGTCCTTTTAGTTTGCTTTTTTTTTAGGTGTGGTTGTTAATAACTGTGAGTTTGCTGTCCTTTCACTGTTCATATTTTTTAACTTCTTTTTCTTAGATAAGTCCCTTTAACATTTCATATAATAAGGGCTTGAGGGTTAGCAACAGGGGAGTGGGAGAAGGAGAAGGGGGGAGAAGGTCCAGAAAATAAGTAGCATAGACAGTAGGTAGAAAATAGACAGGGGGGAGGTTAAGAATAGTAGGGGAAATACAGAATCTAAAGAACTTGAGACACATGGTCATAAACTAAAGGGGGGGGGTAATGGTGGGGATGGGGGGGTACGGTGGAGGGGAATGAAGGGGGGAATAGAACAACTGTAATGGCATAATCAATACAAAAAATAAATAAATTTTTTAAAAAGTATTAAAAAAGAAGCCACCATAATACTCTGGCTAAGACAGAACAGTGGTCTGGACCAGGGAAGTAGCAATGGAGATGAAGAGAAATAATTATGGGTCCAGCTATATTTTCCACTGTGGGGTTAACAGGAATTAAAGAGAATTGGATATGAGGTCTGGGAGGTAGAAAGAGATTGAGGTTCACTCCAAGATTCTGGGCCTACGTAACTAGAAGTTTAGGCTTGTACTGACAAAGACAAAGAACGCCAGACGACATCAGTAACATGTAAATGTTTGACACTGACCATCGCAGAAGGAGGCCAACCCACCTCAAGGTCAGTGTCATTTAAAATAAAGCCTTCCCTTCAGTAATGAAGTCCTTTTCTTGTCTTCACTCTCCCTCCTGATGCTCTTCCCTAAACCAGGCTCTTCTCTTCCTTAGATGGTGCCCCAGTCTTCCCCGAGCCCTTTCCCTCCTAGATTCTTTCCCAATTTTTTCCTTATGCTTATTGGATGATTTTTCTCCAGTGGGGACATTATTTTTTGCTCTTTCCCCCACCCTGAGACTAGCTGCCATTTTTCTTTCCTACAGTGACCGCACAGTTTGCCCTTGGTCCTGTTCTTAAATCGCTGCTTCCTATGGTCCATCTGGTTCTGTTTTCTTGGCCTGGGCCCCGAATGAGGAAGATTTCTTGGCTACCAAGGCCAAGGGTAGCTGAATCCACACCCTCCACACCAACCTCCTGGTAAGGCATCAGCATACAATCTGCCCCTGGAATTAAACCTTTTCAGCAAGAAAATATACAAAGAACTTACACTACTCCACTCTAAGAAGACATCTAACCCAATTTAAAAATGGGAAAAAAAACTTGAACAGACACTTCTCCAAGGAGGACATACAGAAGATCCAGAGACACATGAAGAGATGCTCAATATAATTAGCTATCAGAGAGATGCAAATTAAAACCACAATGAGATACCACTTTACACTGGTCAAAATGGCCATCATAAACAAAGCAACAAACAACAAATGTTGGAGAGGGTGTAGGGAAAAGGGGTCCTTAGTCCACTATTGGTGGGATGCAGACTGGTACAACCATTATGGAAAACAGTATGGAATTTTCTCAGAAAAATAAAAATGGACCTGCCTTTTGACCCAGCAATTCCACTGCTGGTATTATACCCTAAGAATCCTAAAACATCAATATCAAAGAACCTATGCACCACAATGTTCATAGCAGCACAATTTACAATAGCCGAGAGCTAGAAGCAACCTAGGTGCCCATCAGTAAATGAATGGATCAAAAAATTGTGGTACATTTACACAATGAAATTCTATGCAGCAGAGAGAAAGAAGGAGCTACTACCCTTTGCAACAGCATGGATGGAACTGGAAAGCATTATGCTGAGTGAAATAGGCCAGGTGTTGAAAGACAAATACCATATGATCTCGCCTTTAACAGGAGGCTAAACAACAAAACAAACAAGCAAGCAGAATAAAAACAAAGACACTGAAATAGAGAACAAGGGGACAGTGACCAGAGGGGAGAGGGAAGGGAATTTAAGTGGGAAAAGGAGGAGGGATTTGGAGGAACAAGTATAAAGGACACAGGGATGAGGACTAGGGGGGGAGGAAATGGGAGGGAGGTGGGGGGCACGGGGCGGGGGGCTTGGATGGGATAAACAGACAAAAAGCTGTACTTGAAAAATAACTAAATGAAATTTAAAAAAAAAGAAAAGGTGATCTCTTGCTAAGCAGGTGATGAGAGCTACAGTCTATCAACAAGGATGAGCTCTTATCAAGAAAAACCTGAAAATTATTGTCCTTGACAACCAAAGACATATCTAACTCTACCCCTGGAGGAAAACTGGACTCTGGTCTCTACTGTAATCTTCAAAAATTAGTTACCCACCTAGAGTTTATGATCATGAAAATTACACTCAGTACCCCTTCCTCAATTTCTAAAAGCACTTTCTCCCTACACCCAAAGTCTATGATTATGAAAAACGGGATGAGCTGAGTAAGCCACATTGCGATGCTCACATTTAAATCCTGAAGTACTGAACTGGAAAAAGTAATTTTCTGATTATGCCACAGTTTGGCAGGTGAACAGTGTTTGATGGCTGCTTACGGGGTGAGTTGAATGTTAGCTTTACCCACAGAGGAGACTTCCTGTGTGTCATCATCAGAAGCTATTTCAATAAAAGAGAAAGGGCCTTGGGAGGATTCGTGACATGGGAGACTACACATCTTCTGCTTGAAACCCCAAAGGGATTCCCATCTGAAGGAAGAACACAATAAATTTAACTAGTTTGAGATATTGAATATCTCTTGAAATTGAGGCTAATACATAATGAAAAACAGAAATAGGAATTTGGCATGACTTTTATATAAATTGTAAGTGAAATGCTCCAAGTTCCAGAAACATCACGGCTCTCCAAATTTAAAAGAAGTGAATGCCAATACTTAATATGGTTCTGTCTGTATCAGGTTGCATCTCATCTGGGGTTCACTATATAATCTGATAGGAGCTTGTCTTAGTTTAAGACATAAAAGTTCATACAGCTATGCATGTGCTACCTAAAACAGACGTGAATTTCATCTTTCAAAAGGGCATAGTATATAATGTCCCTGTCCAAAGGACTGACCTTTCTAGAACTCACCACTAACACAGCTTCAAGAGTGTCCTCTGAACCAAATCAAGCAACCACTGCCTCACTGAATTTTATTTTCTGTGTAATTCCACAATCACACAGACGTTTTTTAAAAAGCTTACAAATGATCCTCTGGTTAAAATGGAACTATCATTCCCTTTAACATTAAGCCGCCCATCTCTTTTACTTATTTATTTTTAGATGGAGGGGAAGGAAGAGAGAGAAGGAGAGAAATATCAGTGTGTGGTTCTCGCTGAGGAGCTAACCTGCAATCCAGGCGTGTACCCTGACTGGGAATAGAACAAGTGACCCTTTGGTTCACAGGCTGGTGCTCAATCCACTGAGCCCCACCAGCCAGGGCCACAATACCTCTATTAAATCGCCTGATTGTTGGGTTTGTCATCAATTTCTGAGCTCTTCTTCTCCATAGGCCCTCTTTTGTTTTGTCTCCTAGTGCATGAAGTGTGATGTGCTGAAGTCTCATGTTAGACAGGTAAGGAGATGAGTAAGGTAGCTAGACTGATGATAGGTGGACAGGATGAGATGAACAAGGTGTTGAAGGCCTGGATTTAAGCAGGAGGCAGTGAGATGAGAATAGGGGAGAATAATATGAAGGGGAAGACAGAAAAACATGCTTGTGGACACTAAGAACAATTTCTATCTGCTCCATTATTTAGACTCAAATCAGATATGACCAGAACAGTAAGAAAATCTGTAGAACTTGCCATATATACATGCAGATAAATAGATAGATATCGATAGAGATATAGATACAGATGTAGAGATCCATTCCTATGCTTTGAGATGTGAATAGGAAATCTATTAATATGAACTGTATCACATTGCCTGACCTACAAAATGGCCATGACATGTGATTCCTCCCAAAGACACATATTTTTATAGAAATGCTACCTATTTCCTGACTCTGTATCCTCTCTCCTCCTCCCCATCATGACGGAGGTAAACATGTTGAAAAGTGGGTAATTGGAAGGTTCTCTTAAAGAGCCGTGGGGCTGCTCTGAGAGCACAGTGCTGGGCACAGGTGGATCGGGGACCAGCAATCAGGGTTCACCCGCCCCCTCCTCAACCCCCCACTGCTCCTTCCACAACACCGTGGCCACGGCAGTAAGGTCCAAAGGGAGAAACAGAGCGGAAGGAAGAGGAAATGTCAGACTTACTTGCATACTCAGAATTTCACTGAGGGACAAAATTATATCCACGGAAACAGAGCTCCCTTCCTCCTCATGTACCAGAGAACAATGAAGGATTAAAAAAATGAATCAGCAGAAAGAATGACAGCTCCCCAAGTTCCATGAGTTAGTGGTGTTTTTTTAGAGTCAGTTCCAAGTTTGCCAAATGCAAGAGTCCTCTGCTGGTAATTAGTCAATGTGATTGACAACAGGGGTACTTTAAAGAGCTACCTGCCCTGCCCTGACACTCATTTCAGAGTTGGAGGAGGGCCAGTGTGCGGGACTTCATACCTTTGCTCGTTATTACTGACCCGAAACATAAGAGCTCGCACCTTTCACAGCACAGCTCCTCCTGCAGCTGGAACTAAAAGACAGCCTCCCAAGTCTGATGGAAGTGTCACTAGAGGATTTAATGAGAGATCAACCATGGAGCACATGGAGGGGAGGAGATAAAGAATACAGTCAAGAATCTGATCAACCCACGTTACATATGCAGGCAACATGGGTAAATGCTCCAAGCTCATGGGAAAGATATTCAGAGATCTCTTAATAGCCGCAGACTCGCTGGAATCGAACAGGCTGTGACTGTAAGCATCCTGGGTGATCACTGTGGGCACCTCGCTGTGGTTGAGTGTCCTCAAGACATTTCTCCCACAGATTTGCCATTAAAAGCAGGCTGCCTACGGTGAGCAGCAGGTGCTGAAATAGCTTGGACTGTAGACTGAGGGAAAATCTTTTGTTCCCAGCATCATGAGTTGTTAAAGGTTATAAAACATGGAACTGAAAATCGGTCAGCAGCAGCAACAACCTGCCGCACTAACTGAAACAGACTGTACAAGGAGGAAAAATGACTTTCCTCAGTTTGTGCTCCAAGGGGGAAAAGTATTCGGCAAATGATGCGATTGTCTGCTGTTAAAAGCAATGCTCTTATTTTAAATAAATGGTTTCAGTAATAATTAAGTCTGGCTGTAGAGCAGTAAACGTGTGTGTACCTTCCTTTCAAAGTGGGGTAGCTAAAAACAGCTCTGAGGGCTACAACCAAGGGGCCTCTTGAATGTCGTATTTTCTAGATTTTTTGCCAGGGCAAAATTATAAGCAATATACTGGTGAGTCGTAAAAGTCAAATCGAAAAATTAAGCTTGTCACAGTGTTTACAATACGACTTCTCATTCCAATAATGATGGGGAACTCATGAAATGTAGGCGTTGCAAGAACAACAAATTTGTTAGACTTAATTTTAGATTTATGGGTGCCAACGAAGAGCATAGTTTCCAAATATTCTGATTTTTTAAAAATCCGGCTGGCATTTGCATACACGCATTCACAAGTTTCTATTTTATTGGTTGTTGGATGAGCTTTTATTTGTAAATACATTGTGCCTACTTTTAAACTGTTTCTTTGGCTTTGAAAGTTGATGCTTAAATGCATAAACATCAAACGAAGGAGATAACTAAAAGCTCTTTGAAGATCTAAAAAGCCATTTTGAAAGTTGTAGTGAACCCCAAAATAATCCTCACCAGCAACAGAAACTACTCTTGTTAGTAATGAATAATAAAAGGGAATGTACAAAAAAATACCATAAAATGGTTTTGTTTCAACTGTCAGATGTTTTTAAGCTTTGCAGCCTAAGGCTATAAAGCACCCAACAGTCAAGACCAGCACTAATAACTAACAAACGTTTCATCTTTGTCTGTATCAGCACGTGTCACCCTTTAATGGAGACAGGAATCTCGGCCTTCCCCACCCCCTGCAGAGATTCTGATGGAGAGATTCTACAGAGGCCCTGGGAGGGGCCCAGATCCTCACATCTCCTTGGTGTGCTGCTGACTGCTGCTGCTATGAGGTCCAGACTTTGGGTAGCAAAGGTCCAGCGCTGTAGTAGACACATATTTTTACATTCAACCTTCCTAATCACCCAGTGTTAAAGGGAGTAATGTAACCCACCTGTCCAATGAGGAAACTGCAGAAGAGAGAGATTTCATGCAACTAGTGACGGACCCGAAATATGAATGCTGGTCTTTTAAATGCCAAAGCCCCTTCTCTACAATATTTCACTGCCTACATCTCTCGAGAAAATGATTCCTCATTGTCAGTAGTTAGTGCTATGTGCTAACAACATGCTACTCCAAGATGAGCCAACATAGATAAAGGAGAGGCATTTAAAAATCCAATTGCTTAGCCCCACCCCAGTAAATTTACGTTTTCTTCAATAAATGTGGCAGAAATGGAGAATTCTGGATATTTTCACCATCACCACAGATGACTCTGGAATCACTAAGTCACTCATTTGTCATTTTCCCTGCAGAGAAGATCCGCTGGGATAAATGCTGTCGACCTTCCACCTGTTACTGAGAATGGCAAGTGTGAGGTGTGGACGCTGATCTGGTATGTGTCCTTTAGGGCACACATTTTATACTTAAAAAAGGTCGGATGTTTATTCAGCACCTTCTATTGAATAATAACTATAAAATGTAATTCTTCAATGAATGCCTAGGCCTGAATTATAGTCCTTTTGTAACTCACCCTCCTTTCACAGAAGGCTCTGATCTGTCGTTGCTGGCACATTCAGCAGCTGTATGTAGAAAACCCTTCCATCCGACACTTTCCCTGGGGGACCAGGCACCGCTACAGAGCCAGTGCTGGTGCGGTTCATCTCCTCTCCACTTCCGTGCTGTGTCAACGGGGAACACATGTCATCAGAAAATAGATGCTGAGTCCGAGCTCCTCCTGATGATTATTATCCTATTTTTTGGAGCATAACTAGGAAAGGCCTCTCTCCATACTTCCATTTTTACAGGTGAATTTTTCAGTAGAGCCACCTGCTTTCAAGGACTTTCATACTGGGCTGTGTGTGCAAGACGGAACAACAAAATTTACAAAGAAAGCTCAGCAGCACAGAAGTAGTGCAATGAAAAGAAATGAGACGTGGACCCGGGCCTCACACCATCAATTTTCCCCAAAGTAGAGGGTTCCATCAGCTTTTACAACAAGGCCAGAGGTTGCCAGAGGCTTTCCACCTGCCTCAGCCATTCCTTTTGGTCAGCAGTTGATTCAGTAGCTGTCAGAGAAAACGTATTCAGCATTGAGGTAGCATGTCATCACTGACAAACTGGAACTGGTTACTCAGCCCGCATTCGGGACAGATACCTCTAAGTCAGAGATTCTTCCTTTTCTGTAAACTTCAGATGTGACTAGACATTCATACACAGTTTGTCTTCTGGTGTCTTCCAAAGTCTACTTTGAGATTCAAGTTTATCAGACAAAAGTCCAGCATACTTACATTCAGCCATTCTCTAGTCAATTCAAGAGCAATGCTCTTAAAAGAAAATGATAGTTGCTTTTGGGAATAATTAGAAATCCATGGCCTATTATTGCTTTCAACCAGAAAATCTGGCTAGTGGAAGTAAACACATGATACAATGTTACCAAACCACATCTTTCAGTCACTATCTCATTCATAGGAACACTGGAACACAGGTAATTTTTTAACGGAGCCTTACTCTAAACAGGACTCCACACTGATTTTGAGGGTACAATGTAGCACAAAAACAGCATGCACTGTATTACTTCCCAATGCGATGATTCTAAATGCCACACTTCTCAAAATATACGATATTGTATGTGCATTTTTGGGCAGACAACCCCAAATAGAGTGCAATGTTCTCAATGAAAATATTCTGTTAATACAAGATATAAAAGTAATTACTAATAGAAACATCTCTCCTGTGCACATTCTGCAGCACCTGCTACTCAAAGTGTGGTCCATGGGCTGGCATCACTGAGAGCTTGCCAAAAATGAAAAGTCTCATCCCAGACTTGCTGAATCCACGCCTGCATTTTATCAAGACCTCTAAGTGACTCAAAGCACTTTAAAGTTTGAGAAACACTGGTGCAGCAGATACTACACTAGCACATTATTTTTAAATGTAATATTCACAACAACTGTATTAGCTGGAGATTATTCTTTCCATCATTGCCATTTATGGATGAAAATACAAGCCCTTCCAAAGATCACATGAACAGGAAGAACAAATGCATACCCAAGGCCATCAGATACAATAGCGCAAGGTGCTCCTCCCTGCTCTGCCATCTTTAAGGCAGAAAGTCCTCATCCAGTGCCCAGAGATGGGTGTTCAGTAGTATACAGAGTTTAGTGCATGCTCCTCATTAGAAGGTTTGTTGTATTCAATGAGTCTACACCCCATAAAAGTCTAATAATAACTTTTTGAATTCCTCATGGTAAGCAGGTACGGGAGCAAACAAACAATTGCAAAGTAATCCACAGAAAATTATTTTCTTAGCATTAATACTTTAACCCTTGAAATTTGAAGAGAACCACTAAACGTGAAAATGTCATATTCCAAGCAGGAATTGACATTTATACATTTTCTCTGAAAAATCTGCAGTCGCGTAATTTTTCTCCCCTGCTGATTTTAAGATGCTTAAGAACTTAAAAAAAATTAAAATAAAAATTAAAAAAAGGAGAAATAAAAATGAAGGACCCTTCATGCTAAAACTTGAAGTCTAACTAAAATTCAGCTCATCACTATAGATTTTTAAAAACACAGTGGGCAAGGGCATAGCAATTGGAATTCATCCATTTTCTGGGTTTGAATTTTAAGTCTACCTCGTGTTGCATATATAATCTTGAGAAAGCATGTGGTTCTCTCAACATTAGTTTCCCAGCACAAGATGAATATAAGAATAATGCTGATCACTGTGCTTCTTGTTTTATTACGTAAGCGAATATAGGCACTGGGCCCAGTGAAGTGCCTGGCATTGTAGTAAGCACTCAAGAAATGCAGTCAATTCTCATTAAGCGTGGTGCAGTATCTTATCAGTGGTTATATTATTAAGAGACTTACTGGACTCTTTCCAGAGTCCAAGAAAGCTGTTCTTCTGATTTTCTAATCTTTGTAAACAAAACAAGGGCATTTAAGGAGTAAGTACTGAGCTAAAAGCAAAGGGAAGGAAGGGGAGGGCCACCTGACCTCTTTCAGTTAAGTTTCAGGATAAGTCAGCACTTCTCAAAGTGATGTGCCCAGACTAGCTGCATCACCTTCACTAGATATTTCTCAGAAAAGTCCGTTCACAGGCCCCACCCAAACTTACTCTGCCAGAACTGAGTGGGCGGGACCAGCAATCTGGGTCATTTTACGTGTCTTCCAGTTCCTTCCCACGCATGCTCAAGTTTGAGATCCGCTGTTTTTGGGAGGAGGAGCACTGGGCCAGGACCGCCCTGACGATGAGCACACCTCCACCCAGTCCCTGAAGGTCTCCCTGCAGTGTGTGGACACCAAGAAATCTCCTGTGATCTGTGACACGCCACCACAAGGATCTTCTCAGGAAGAAAGTAGCCCATGATTTCACCTGTATGTGGAATCTAATGAACAAAATAAACTAACAAACAGAATGGAAACAGACTCATAGATTCAGAGAACAGACTGACAGCTGTGAGAGGGAAGTGGCATTGAGAGGCTGGGTGAAATAGGTGCAGAGATTAAGGAAAAAACCTACAGACATGGACGACAGTGTGGTGATGCCCACAGGGAAAGTGTGGAGGGGACAGGAGGTAAATGCTGACAGAAGGAAACCTGACGTGGGGCGGTGAACATACAACACACTATACAGATAATGTCTTATAGAACTGTAAACCTGAAGGCTACATAACGTTATTAACCAATGTCATCCTAATAAGTTCAATAAAAATGGTTTAAAAAATAAAAAAGAAAGTGCGTTAAGACTGAGGAGGCACTGGAAATACATATTTGCATCAATAAGCAGTTCTCACCTTCCTAAAGTTAGGGTGTTATCCTCCTAGAAACTCCCCCACCTCACCAAAGGGGATTAATTTAGTCACGAAATTATGTAGTACTGTGAACATTTGCACCAAAGGAGCATATCGTCATCTTCTACAGGAATAAATTCCAAGTGTCTGATCCTGGCTTACAGGGTGTGTTTTATGAGGGCAAACTGGAGGGCATCTACTGAGCCTTAAAACAGAAACGTACTAACTAGTGAGCAAAGCGACAGAGTGTAAAGCAAAGGTTAGGAGCCTTGACTTGCGCGGTCCTGCGGTCCACTCCTCACCCAGCTCCCTCAGCCATGAGCTCTGTGACCTTGAACTGCTCATGAGTCATCTTTCACGCCCCTTCCTTTATCTACTCTGAGGGAATAGCAATCACAGCATCCACCTCACAGGTTGGCAAGGATTAAAGAACTTCATACTTATAGAACACACAGAATACTGCCTGAGGGCTAGTAAGTGCCCAACCAATTTTCATTTTTAAAAAAAGTCCACGAAACAGAACCCCCCCCAAATCGGTTGCTTCTGTTATTGTTATTCTTATGAAAAGGAATTCCTTTTCTTTAACATTGAGTTACAAAAATGCCTCTGTGTTGATAGTCTATATAACACCAATAGGATCACAACCTTTATGGGGTTATGGTTCCTATCACTTCCTGTCCTTCTACCAGGTTTTTTTAACCTGAGAACCACTGTGGACAAAGGCCTTGCTTATGTTTCTGCACAGCCCCCACTGTGTCTTCTCCATAGTGCCAAACACATACTTATCTGTGGTGACACAAAAGGAAGAATCAAAATCTGAATTATCAAATACAAATTTCAGCATTCATTTATCTTTTTAAAAAGACAGGCACACAATTAGAAATAATTCTCATGTATCTTAAAAATATCACTAACCTTATTTTGAACTTATTGCTAGAAATGCATCTGCCCATCAAGGAACTTCTACAGTGTCAACCTAGTGGTTCCACTGAGCTGGAGTCAAATTGCTTTCTCAAAACCGTGTGGACAACCTACTCCTCAATAACATAAGAACCCGATCATGGCATTGAACTTAAGTCCCGATGGTTGTACCACTAGCCCTTCTTAAACTCCTGTAGGTTGCTTCACTGATGCACCAGGAGACACAAAAAAGAAAGTTACTACCTGAAATAAAATATCAGCTTCAATTTATTGCCACACCTCCCCACATCCCATATCAAATGTAACTATAAATAGCAGGATCCTATTTAGGAAGTTAGTCTAGCCTAACTTCCGATTTCACTCCCCACCATTCCTATCTCTGTCCTGGAATGCTTCAGCCTGAAACACCATCTTCTTGTATAAGTTTCGATCAGAAACAGTCACTGCAGAGCCACTGCAAATGAGACATTGTCCCCTTGGCTGGGCTGGGCTGGGCTGTGATGTGGGGACAAGGCGAGCATGTTACTATATACAATGGCTTCCTTGCCCAGGCCCTCCCCCTTCTCATGTTGCTGACGGCACAGCTGTGGGCTTCTATCGAACTGGCCACCAGGGAACTGTGCAACATACTTTGGCAAAGGAATTACTTCACCCTGAAAGAAAAGAGCAAAGGAGGATACTAAAAAGAAGAGTCTCCTGCTTGGATGCTGGCCATCTAATTAAACTTAGAAGAGTATTGATTCTGTCCACTCAGATTAACTTTAATTTTATATATAACCAAATTATAGACATAAATTAACTGACACAGATCCCTAAAACACCTCCAAAAATGTATCAAATATCTCTAAGGGAAATTTCCCAAGTGAATGTGATTGCAGTTTCATTCGGACAGCTGATTATTTTTTATTGTCACATAAAATTCCTAGCACAAAGGAATAAATTGAGACAGTGTATTAAGTATAGTGGAGGCTACATGATGTAGCAAAATAAGAAAGCATAACTCTCTAATGGCCATTAAGGGTATGTTGTTATATCAGAGATTCATAAAATATACAGGAGAAGCATTTTAAATTAAATTGATAGCATGTGTAATAATTTTTCACCTCACACATCACACATTAGAAAAGCATTTGCATACATTAAAACCCAAATATCCCCAAGCTTGTGCATGATGACAAGGATATCAAATCTTGAATCCGAGGCTTGGCTAACACAGATCTGGTTAGTGTGTTCCATGTTTTTACAAAATGCTGAGCAAGAGGAAATGAACAAAGTATTTGGATCCGAGCCTTAATCATTTTCAATGTCAGGTCATAAATCTCCTGCCAGGAAAATATTAAATTCTAAAATCACCTCTCAAAGGATTTGCAGCATTGTTTTCTTTAGATTATGCGCTACATCTCGCCAATTTTGTTATCTCTGAGTTGGTGTGGGTATAATTGAGTCAGGAAGACATAGACGGACCGAATCACTTATCCATATTCTTCTACCAAGTTTCCACTTGGTTGCCTCACTGCTGGTTTTCTCATGTGATTATCACTCACTGATACTGAACGTTTTTCCTGAAATTGGCTACAATGGCTTTAAAATGCATGACTGACAGAAAATGCAGGTGCTAAGTGAACGTTTTCTTTGTAAAACTGAGCAGTTCCCAGAACTGTTTTCAAATAATAGAACAAAGAAATAGGTACCCATGCATTCAAGAAAATACATACCTTCCATTTAAATTTCCAAATCTCCATGAATTATAGGAAAATAAATCTGAAAAAGTTTTAATGGCTATAAAGAATAGAACAGATAGAACTTTCAGAGAACATTTCGTGCTTCTAAAAATAAATAGTTAATATCTCTAACCAACTTAGCTGTTAGCAAATTGTGTTTCTTGAACATTTTCAAGGGGACCACTTTAATCATCTAAAAGATGGTTGTCTAGGGCAAGATATAAAGATTTCTTACCATGATTACTGTTCAGAAGCTAAAAATAGGCATTGAAGAAAATTGAGATCAAGCAACTTCCTGACCTAATATAACAGTCTGATCTTTATCAGTTCCTGCGGAAGACTCGGGGCTGTGAAGCTTCTGCTAAGAATAAAAAGACCACACAGAGGACTCAGAGCCCTAAGGGCGATTTGCTTGTAAAATAATCAGACTTGAAAAGGTTAGAAATTACATAACGTCTGTGAAGAGAAACCCTGTTAAATGAGTTTTGGAAAATCCATACAGTGAAATATGATGTAGCTGTGAAAAAGGTGGCAGGAAGGTCCCTAAATATATAGGGGACAAACTCCAAGACATTCTACATGGGGAAAATACACTAAGGCACAAAAATGTGTCAGAATATATTATTTAATGCACCACACACACAGAGCACAATTCGGAGGACTACACAAGAAACAGATAGTGGTGACCGATTCTGGAGAGAGGAGAGGGACAACCAAGGACAAAAGCAGAGAAACATATATTTTTCACCCTATGGCTGTTCTGTCTTTGAATTTTATACCTGTATATCTCATCCATACTTGAAAATCATACTTGTTAGCACTGGGGAGAGAATAATGTCTATGTCCAGAAATATCCTGCCAAGTCAGAAGTTTTTCATATCTAACTGCGAGTTCTGGCCACAAAGTATCCAGCCATGCAATATGAAAAATGGCCATTTACTGAAGAAGATACAAGATACAAGAAATATTGTACATAGGACAATAATGTCTCAGCCCCTTTCAAAAGAGGCACCTTGGGACCTCACACAGTTCTCCCAATCACCATCAGCTACCCCATCATGTTTTCCTGAATCTCATCCATGGTCTGAAATTGCTTCCCTTTCAAAGGTGATTTTAATTTTGGTAAAAGCCAGAAGTAGCAGGACACCAAATCTGGGCTATAGAGAGAGTCGAGTCACCTGGGTGATTTGATGTTTCAACAAAAAACTCTGCAGGGGACATGATATATGAGTGGGTGTATTGTAATGAAGCTGCCTTATGGGCAACCAGTTGCCCATAGCCACAGCCTTCTGAATCATCAGAATAGTTTCCATGGAGGAATGTTCAAGCTTAATGCAAAATTTGATGCAGATTTGGTGCTCTACTCACTCAGTCATTTTGAATGCAACAGCCACACTGAAAACACGCTCACTCAATGGTGTCTACTTCCCCTCCTAACTAGTACAGTGAAGTTGTCATTGTTCAGGCATGTACATTCCAGCCCACGCTCCTTGGCTGCCAGGTTACATTGATGTCACCAAAACTGTTCTCGTATTAACAATAGCTGGCTTTTTCCAGACAGACCTCATGTATGTCTTACAAGGAGTCAAAGATTTCTATCTCCTCTCACTACTCACCAGGAAGCTCCACATAACAGAGAGTGGTTTTACTGTAGGTAAACATATATTCCACCTACAATTCTTTGGATTGTTTAAAGTAAATTTCCCATGGTAGTGCATAGAAGGAGGTTTGGTGGCAATAGTCAATCTCTACCATCCTCCTTACACAAGCTTCCCCAAATAGCACATGTTCTGAGTTTAAAAATTAAAAAAGAAGAGGTGCTATTCTTCCCAGCGGGTCCACTCTTCATCTCTAAACCCTTCTATTTAGGATTTCTATGCTGTCCCCACACTTGGGAGAAAATTGCCCATTTGATACAGTCCTCCTCGATAGTAGTTCAAGGTCAGAAGGTTCTGAGCACCAAAGACAGAACCTAGGGGTACAAGGGAGGGTGTTGGAGTTTGAACCCTGGATTTGTCACTTGCTAAGTAAACTTGGGCAGTTCTCATAATATCTGTAGACCTGGTCTCTTATCTATAAAGTATGGATAATAATAATAATACATAATCTGATAGCACAACCTTTCATTCTGCAGGCCGAGACCCATTAGTGTGAGTAATAGAATCAATTTATTGAGCCACAACTGGCACTTCTTTAATTGAATGAGACAGAATAAAATGGAATACAATAAAAAAAAATACCATGGGTTTTAAGCGTAGTAAAAGCTGATCATGAATTTTTACCATTCACATAGAGGGAATATGTATGTATTAAGTGACAACTTCTCAGTGGGGGTCATGTTCAAAAGCTTAAAAACCTCTATTATAGGTTGACTATGAGGGGAAAATATGCATTAATAAATACCAAGTATGTAGCACACTGCCTCCCACTTGGTAAGCACACTCAGTGTTGCCTTCTGTGATCTTCACTATGATAATGGTAACCTATTTTTGGCTTCATCATCGTTTGCAGAACTTAACATAAGTAAACCACACAAATCATATATAATTGACGGCAGCAAAAACTATACAAAATGCAGACCTTAGTGAAGTTTAATTATGTTAAAATATCTAAAGAAATAACTGTCATTGGTTGCTTGGACAATTTTTAAAATCAGAAAGTGAAAAGAAATGCCATAGTAGGTCTGTGGAACATGCTCCAGGTGACGGTAACACTGAATACAGCGGCCCTCAGCAATCTGGTCAGCACTCGTCTCCATGTGTCTGTGTGGGTACAGGATTCATTCAGGTTCATTATGATCTAGAGAAATACTTCTCTTTCCCCTGAGTCTCTGCAAAAGGACAAATCATCTCACCCGCAGTAGCGTGGAGAAGGTAGGGGACTGAATGAGTTTCACCAGTGATCCAGTCACTGGACAAGGATATCCCCAACTCTGGGTATTAATTGTGCACAGTAAGAAGAAATGGGAGGAGTTAAACTTCAGTAGTTTTAATTTTTATGCTTCTTATTGTAATTTGAAAATAAAATAGCATTCTGATTTGCACATATGTTCCTTCAGAGTCTGGTAAGTATGATGCTATTGTTGAGACACAGGCATATCCCTCTTTACTGACCAGTTTCAGAGCCACATGGCCAGAATAATATGAACAGTAAGAGACACTGTCACCCTGTGAAGCCTATCTGAGCCACCAAGTACAGACCTCCAAAGAAAGATATAACCCAGGGGGGTTCAAAACTTTGTTTAGTGGCAGAACTCAGTCTACAATGTTGTGATATGTAACACAGAAAACCCCTAGCTGCACAGGTGAGGGGAGTGGCCTTGGGGAAATGTTCTAATCATTCCCCACCAATTCCTTCTCCTTCCACGTGGCAGATCTTGAAGGAGCTCTCTGGGACAGGTCTCGGTTCTATCTGTGTAGTTGTCAAAGGACAGCACGGTCAGAAGGATCTGGAAGGCTTGTTAGAACCCAGAAGGCTGGTCGCCACCTCTGTCTGATTCAGAAGGCCTGTGTGAAGCCTGAGCATCTGAATTTCTTACGAGCATTCCAGATGGTGCTGATGTCCTGGTCCACAATACACTGAGGACCACTACCCCTTCTATCTCTTCAACGTATTTGCTAAATGCAACGAAAACAAGAATCACCTGCATTTTATTCCCCTGCAACTAATTTGAGAGATTTACATATTCTTATTACAACAGCATTCTAATAATCAAGGTGTAACAGTAACTGGTTTAAGGATTCCTTTTTCAACTGTGCAATGTTTAAACCCTAGTGATGGTGCATCATTAATCAAAAGCACACTCATCAGAGCAAGAGGAGGTTGACAATGTGCCACAGCAATGAACGTTCCTTCAAGTTCTATAGGTTCTGTGTGCTTACAGAACAATAAATGTCCCTGCTTGGAAATAATCAGAAATGTTCCCTCTTGTTTAAATTGCATAAATGCTTAACAGACGAGGTACACGTATGGTAATCTATGACTGAACAGAGGCCTTTATGTTCTCCTGGGGAACGGAAGGATGCTATTTTGGGAACAGGGAGGCTACCTTCACCATTTTTTTTCCTGAGCGGCAAAATACTGTAATAAAGTATTGCTCAACTCAGATTGAAACAATTTTCCCATCTGTCAAAATATTTTAAATAGTATCAAGCTGGTATTACTTTGTCAAAACATTTCATCAGAAACAGTACCTAAATTTAAACAAGCAGTTCCTCGAACTATGTAAGTAAGGTGAAGAAACTGTCGCTGACACTGTATTTTCTGGAAAATCCACAGTCTCATTAGAAAGACCTGGAAGGAAATGGGTGCTTCAACCAAGGATAAATGTACACCAGGTAGAGAAAAATAAATACTGCATAAAGGGAAGAACATTTCATCGTGCGAGAAATGACATACTTCAATTCTTCCCACACAGCCTAACGCGAACCCAGCTTTACAAATATATGATTCTGGCCAGTGTCAGTAAACTTATGACTGCAACACAATAGAGGCTATGCAGACTGGCAGAGAGACCTCAACAAGCACACGCAGAAGCTTGGAGTTTGGCATTGATGCTAATTCTCTCCTCACCAGCTGCGTGACTTTGTTCAGGTTTCCTGATGTTTCCGGACCTCCGTTTCCACACTCGCATGGACAGGTAAAACCTGTCCTATAAAGTAGACTTAAGATATGGCACCAGGAAGGCATCTGATGGATTCTATTTTCCTGTCTCTGTGTTGAGCCAAAAACTCATATGAATCCCCAGAATTTGAGTTTAAATTAGAAGAGAGTGTGAATAAAAGGTGAATAATGGCTGGCAACCTTTCGTATTGACAATATACATGACATACTCTGGCTTTATATATTCTCCCCTACTTTTTGTTATAAAAATCTAGCACAAGAAAAAGATTAACAGAACAATTTTCTTCCAGTCAGACCCACCTAACAGTTTTTCCCAACAAAATAAAATATCTTCACTCATCTACAAAGGCTACCCAAACTTTTACTTCTTCGATATGTTTAAAATACCCTACCATGCATTAAATACTAGACGAAGGTCAAATATCACTAAGGAGGGAGTATGGTGTATTTGTAGCAAATGATAAGGCTGTGGACTCTCCATAGAGTAAGTAATTGCAGATCAGAGTTCAAGTTTAACTTTTTCCTCACAGGGAAAGTTTTCCTTTCTTGTACATGGTCAAGTGACTAGAAATGACTGAATAAAACAGGGCTAAAATAATGACACTTTTTCTTTTTTGATGTTTACAATATTTTTGGTTTTGAAAGTTTCACATTCTAAGTGATCTAGATATCTAGGACTCAGGTCATTAAATGAATTTAAAAGCCTTAATAATCAAAATTGGTTTGCAACAGTTATATTTAATCTAGTTGTAATATAAACATAACCTAAGACAAAATGTAAAAAGTTTATTCATTCATTTATTCTTTTTATCCTCCCCTGAGGCCATGCCTATTGACTATAGAGAGAGGGGAAGGAAGGGAGAGAAAGAGTGGGAGAAAAACATCTATGTGAGAGAGAAACATCAATCCGCTGCCTCTCGGTGCACCATGACCAGGGTCCAAACCTGCAACCTAGGCATGTGCCCTCACCGGGAATCAAACCCGTGACCCTTTTTAGTCCATGGGATGATGCTTCAACCCACTAAGCCACACTAGCCAGGGACAAAATTTTTACTTAAATTGAAGAAACTGTCTATGTATACATGACGAATTTTTCATCACTCCTCAGAATCCTAGCATAAATTTTAACAAAGAACCTAATTCGTTTTTAACATTTTCATATATATACTTTTTCTAGTCTTAGAAATATTTCTCTTCTACCTGTTGCATGACTTCAAGTATTTTCACTACAAGGCCCACATGGTCAGAGGGAGAGTCATATATGCACAGCTTAGCTTTTCCACAACGGTACTCGGTGTTAATTAATGGTATGTGTTGCTTTTCTGTATGTGATCACTGTTTTTTTAAATATCACTATGATTGTGATTGTTATGATTTCAAAATGTTAAAAACTATTTTTAGAATGAAAGGATGACTAAGCACTTCCTTTGAGAAAGTGACAAGATGTAACAAGAACAATTTTGGCTTGTTAATAGCCCTACAATTACCACTTTTTTTTCACACAAATTGATGTTCAAGATGGTTCTCACACTAAGAGCCTTTCTAACATGCCTCAGGCAGAAATTTCATTTATATTTTTTGTACACACAGAATGTGTGGATTGATCAGTGTGAATATCTGTGCAGATTCTGGCATCAATTACTTGCCTACCTCCACAAAATTCAGAAATGGTGGAGCCAGAACTTGAACTCAGCAAGAACAGCTTCAAGAAAGATAGCCTTGCCAACGCTCCTCCACTCCCCTGCAAAAGATGGTTTATACAGTGGTTTAAACAACAGAGAAGTTTATTTCTCTCTTGTGTATCATTCCAGCTTAGCAGTCATTCTGCTATCAATGTTCTTTTCATCTTTTGCCCTGACATTTCCTAGAGTATTTTTGTCAGCTTATAGTTGAAGTTGGATCCAAACCATTTGAAGTTCCAGCCAACAGATAGGGAAGGAGCACAGAGAGTAACAAACTAATGTCTCAAAGCACAGATCCTAGAATGACATATACTCACAATTTGTTCATTGGAACTCAATCACATGGCCACACCTACCTCAAGTGGGGACTGGGAACTATAGTGCCCAGCTGTTTGGCCATGTGCCTCAGCTACTATTTTATTTCCATGGAACAAGGGGAATGGATTTTGGTAGACAGCTAGCAAATGAACTGTCATGGACTCCAACACCTAGACATTTTAACATAAAGAATCTAAGGTGTCATTCTATAACTACTCTTTTGCCATCTCTGAAAATTTAACAGCTGATTGTGCTATTATTTGACTATGTTACAGTGAGATAAATTTAAAACACACAAAATTGCATTAACTCATATTCTGCTCTTTTTATGACAAACCATCAATCTCTCCATGGCTGATTTATGCTACTACATCCACTGAAATCATATGCTTTTAGGAAAAGCCATAAAAAGATCATTTGAAAAAATCACACAATATTGTATATGTAGTAAATTAGAACCAGAAAAAATTTACTTAAACTGATCTTCACTATTATTAGCTAGTAAAACAGCAAGACATAAGAAGCTGGAAAACTGAAAAGCATGGAACTAATATTTGTTGAATGCCTACCAGTATTCTAAGTGTCTTAATTAATTCAAAAATAATTACTAAGCACTTATTATGCCCCAAACACTGTACAGCATACCTTCTGAAAGGCCAGTTTCTAGTTTTACATAATTATTTAATTTTACCTTTACTTCTACCTTGCAGACTAAACATTATAGATGAGGAAACTGAAACTCAAGAAAGACAATCTGTCTGTGCTGTTTAGAAGGTGAGTTTCAAGCTTTATGTAGTATTTCATTTCACCTTCACTGCCACCTTACAGAGCAGAGATTACAGATGAGGAAACAGCATCAAAAACGTAAAGCCACTTTGCAAACGTCACTTGGCTAGTCGGTAATACTTTCCAAGTTAAAACACAGGTCATCTTGTCTTCAGGACCAGTCTTTTCCATGGTGTCTGGACCCCCTGTTCTAAACACACCACACAGGTTAGCAGTGACTATATATATATATCAAGTGTGTATACACACACACACATCACATTTCACATCATCATCTGGATGTTTTCTCATTTCCCGACTGAAATGATGCATAAAAACTACATATGCCAAGTGAGTCCCCATGGGAACCATGTTCAGAGAACCGTGCACATGGACATACGTCACAAGTGGCAATTAAGTACATAAAATCAGCAGCACTGACCCAAGAGTGTAAACAAACAAGCAGACTAGGGAGTATTGCTGATCACAGGCACAGTGTCTACTTAATTGCAATTTGGGCTCTTGGAGTTAGAGCAGAAATTTCCACTAAAGGAAACTGCCAACTGATGGGGGATCTCTGCTCGTAGTACCTATTTTAGATTTCAGAGGACAACACATAGGACTTCAGAGTTAACATACATTTAAGTGAATTACTTAATCAAATATGATGCATGAAAACAACTAAGAAGATTCACACAAAATTCATTTTCCTAAATATCAAATTCCATGGTAGTCAACAGAGAACAGGAAAACACGGATGTAAATAAGACCTTATCATCTCAGAACTTCTAATGAAAAAGATAAACCTTCATCCTTGCTTCATTCATTGAATGTGACTTGCTGGTGGAGAAATGAGAGAAGGAGCTAGAACTCCTCACCTGAGGGCAGATTTATTTTGATCTCTTGGTTTCTGTAATATGTTAGAAACAACAAAAATATGGTGATGCATTCTATACATGTTTATTGTTGTACATTTTTACATATGTAAATCCACATACCCAAATGCAATAGGAGTCAAAGTCTGGGCCTCTATTTCTGCACTTCAATGCATAGAGAGTAATATAAAAGAAAGTATTACGCTACTTACTATCTCAGTGGGATATTAAATGAAAACTAAATAACTCTCAAATAAAATAGAGGATTAGGCCACTTCATGCAAAAAATCTATAATGTGCCTAGATTGTTCTTGGCTATAATTATAGTCAGTGGAAGGTTAAAATAAAGACAACTTCCTGTTCTATCATAAAATGCAACTTCAACTACCAAACTTAAATTAACTTACTCTACCTGAGAATATAGACATTATATCTTCAAAATCTCTTAGACAATAGCTCCTGATCTCATTCCCTTAAAACATAATTCTGGTGCTTATATTCAGAGGATGGAAGTTCAAATTGAACATTTAACTTAAGGGAAGATTCTTTTAAGCAACTTCACACAAAATAAATATGATATGATCTTCCAAATACATATACAATAAACTTTTTTTTTAAATTGCATTGCTGGAAAAAGTGTTTTCCTTTAAAGGACTTTTTCTTTCTTTAAAGGAAAAGTGTTTTCCTCTAAAGGACAAATAAATTTACATTTCATAACTTCAATTTTAAAGAAAGAAATTAATTTCTTTAACTGTACTTAATTCTTCATTTGACAATATTTTTCTCAGCATGGCTCATGAAGAATTGTGTAAGTGCTTCTTTATTACACTAACTAGACTCATGATTTCAGAGCTTCAAGTGCTCTTTCATGATCATTGGTAAAATAACTGTTTCTCCTAAAATATTTTTTGTCAGCTACATATATGCAATCATTTTTGTCTTCTAAAATGTGTCTTTTTTAGCAAGCATAGACAAGATAAGCCTCTGCCTAGTTATACTATAACCTACCTCTTTACTTTGAATAGTATGTGTGGTACATAGTTCAAGACCTGTAAAATTTATGTGTATTGAGATATTTTCTTATATTTACTTAAGAAGATATTTACCAACTGAAAACTAAATCAATGTGTTCTGAATTTTATTTTGGGGAAAAATTAGCATATGATTAATATATTCTTTATAATCTGCTTTTTCCACTTAGTATAGATAAAATGTTTAAAATGTTACTCAATATATTTAATGGATCCTGCAACCTGCTTTTAATAGGTCCTTGTGTTCATTATGTACATTTATTAAGGCATTAGAAAGTCAAAGCAAACGTGATATTTTTAAAAGGGAGCCATCCACCTGTTGAAACCAGGTTTCACCCTTGACACTACTTGGAAAAGTCAGTGACTTGGAGAGACACAGTCCCAGGAGGAGAAAGTCCTGAATTTTAGGGTGATACCTGAGTTTCTAGGAAAGTTATTTAATATTTCTTGAGACTTCAAGGATTTAAAAGTCTAGATAATATGAATATTGTACATTATAAAAAGTCTCTTGAGAAGGCTTCAATTTGTGACATGTATGACTAAAACCAGCAGCTCGCTGGGCTCAACAAGGAAAGGTGCTCCAGTGAAGATGACCTGCTTCCTCTCCTCTGTGCAGGGTCACTGTCACTGAAGGTCCCCCAGAGTCTGATTCTGGAGGTTTCCTTCACTACCAGGCTGACCCTACTTTTCTAACCAAGTGAGCTTTCTCAAGCTCACTCCAACTTTCTCAAGTTGGTGTCCTGCTTTCTCAAGCTGGCACCAACTCATTTTTCAAATTGTGTCAAGCCATGCATTTTATTCAGTGACAACCTCTCTTTCTCTAACCTCTCAAGATGAACAGTTTTTTTTTTGTTCTTGACTGTAAAAAATCAAATTATGTCACCTCATTTCAAGGAAAAAAATCTACAATGGCAACCAGACCCCAAACATCATTTGTATGCAAAGAGAGTTAAACTACTGGAAAAGCACCCTTGCCAGTAAAGTGTGGTATCATTAAACACAGAACTAAATTTGAAGCAGAAGTAATAGAAAAAAACATATCTTGAAATGTGATAGGGCCCATTACGCTCCTTGATGAGATTACTCGCCTCTCCAATACATTACCCAAAGGCGCCTCCAAACCCAGGGAATGTATTACACTGGAATTATCAGAACTCTTCTAAGTAGGTCAGATTTTGAAGCAAACAAGGCTTGAAATTTTATGCAGTGTTACAAAAAAACATCTTAGAAGCTGTACAACCAAGGTGCTAATAACTTTTTAAAATAATTTTTTAAAAAGTCTTGCATAAACATTAAATACCACTTTAACATGCAGAGTGACACACCTGAGGCTGTTCTTTCACCATCATCCTAACTCAGTTTTTATTAATAAACTGAATTTTAATTATGTGAATATCTGTATTCTTTTGGAAACTTGAAACAAGCTGGGCCCCAGAAAAGTTTAAAATCTACCTCTTATCATTTTGAATAAAACAGATGTGATCCCAACTGTAAATATAAAATATTTTTTCTATCGCCTACCAGGTTTTCTCTCATGATGTTATTGCAAAGCCATGAAATTCTGGTACGGTGTTTTTAACCAATGTTTAGGTTTCTTATAGGTAAACCTAAAATAGCAGGTTCACTGTTTGTTTTTGTAAATGTTTATATGGAATATTGAAAATCTCTAGCAGGTGCGGCATATGTCTGAGAGTATCCTATGTAGCAGCATGATCATATCAACAGTGAATTAGGAACCTAGCCAATCAAATGCAAGTTGAATAAAAGAATGTCAATCCATAGAAAAGCAGAAAATTTCTTTTGAAAAACCACCTCAAGTAATAAAATGTAAGGCTTTTGTAAATGTCTAATGTTATGTTGATAAAGGTGAAATAAGTATGGACCAAAAAAGTACTTGTGAACATAAATAATGCTAATACAGATCTGTTTGGCTTACATCCGCCACGGTACTTGAATAGTCCACCATTAAGCATCATTTTAGGTGCCTGCAATGAAGCCCCCAGTGAAGATGCCATCTGGGAGTGAATACATTAGGCCAATAATAGCTATTGTGAATTACTGTGAATAACACAGACTTAACACACTGGCACTGCTAGCTAGCAGGCCTCTGAGAAAAGGGAATGTAGAACGGTAACACCGAACTTCGGTGTGAGGGAGGAAAAAGCGAGCGAAATCCCTCAGGCTTAGGTCCTAATGGGCAGGCAAGAGGCTCATGAGGTTAAAGGGAGAGATGTCCAAAAGGCAGAGAAAATGTTCCTCAATGATCTTACCTATTACGTGGACCAGCTTCCTATTTGACAGAGGAGAAAATTTCGGGCCGAAGAAACCTACGCTAAGGAGACTGGTCCCTCCAGAAACGGACTTTGCTGTTGTCACCATGTCACCTCGTACGCCCAAAACTTGTGGTGCTTCTGATAACTACGCACTTTCTGATTATGACCAGAGCTATTTCAAGTCATATAAAAATCCCAAATAAAACCTTATCACACTTTTTCAAACCATATAGTATTTCCTGTCCCAAAATCCAACCTAATTTTTAATATCCGTCTACTACAATAATGCACATTGTAAAGACAGAAAGCAGAAGCATATGTAATCAAAATAAATTGATAGAGAGTTTTAAAATAAAAATAAGCAAAGACCAAAAGAAAAAGGTTGTGAAGTTTCTTGTTAAACCCCACCATTATCCATGCTATTCGCCAAACTTAATATCTTTTTGCTCTTCTTCCTTTATATGCCTTCAACTTGAACCCCACGCAAAGAATCTCAAATACCCATCTGTTCTGCCATCTCAACAATGGCTATATCCCTAACTAGATATCTGAAAATGCTTCAGAAAGCTAACTCTTAGATGCCCTGCTGGCATGGCAAGGCCAAGTCCAGGCAATGAACATGGTACTTCAACCTTCTTGAAGGAAAACATAGCATCCAATTCATCCTCACTCTGTGCTTCTTGTCCCAACCCCTTCTGTTCTTCTGTTAATAAAACTCCCATTCTGACCCCATTTTTAAAATACTTTCGTCTTGATCTTAGAATCTTCCTTTATCCACAGGTACAGCCAGTCACAGAAAATGTCCACTTCTAATGGTGTCACTGTTCCCACCCTTAGTCGGAAGCTTTCCAGTCAGCTGCCTACATTTCTCAACTAGTCATTGGTGTGTTTTATTCTTTCCACCCTTCCCCTTGCTAGTTCATCCTATAGTTATAGACATTATTTTAAATTGTGGTAAAAAAAAACACATAACAAGATCTATTCTCAACAAATGGAACAGGACAGTATCGTTAACTGTAAGCATAATGTTATACATCAGATCTCTAGAACTACTTCATCTTGCTTCAAACTGAATACCCATTGAACAGCAACTTCCACTTCCCCTTCTTTTTAGACCCAATCAACCAGCATTTTGCTCTATTTTTATATAAGTCTGACTACTTTGAATACCTCCTAGAAGTGGAATCAGACAGTATTTATCTTTTAGTGACTGGCTTATCCCACTTAGCATAATGTATTCAAGGTGAATCCTGGTTGTAGCACATGACAGGATTTCTTTCTTTTTTTTTTTGACTAAATAATTTTCCAATGTATATCTACCATATTTTCTTTCTTTTGGGGTATATATATATATATATATATATCAAATATTTCTTCTTTATTTTTAAATTATAGTTGACATACAATATTCTATTAATTTCAGGTGTACAACCCCATGATTAGACATGTACATACTTTATGAGTGATGCCCCTAATGAGTCTAGTCCCTGCCTAACACCGTGTGTAGTTATTATAATATTCTTGCCTGTATTCCCTATGTGGTACTTTACACTCTGACCATTCTTTAACTACAAATTTGTATTTCTGAAGCCTCTCATCTTCTTCACTCATTTCCACAAGCCATCTCTCATCTGCCAAACACCAAAATGTTCTCTTATAACAACATTTCCGTTACCCATTCATCTGCTGATGGAGAAACAGGTTGTTTCTACCTCTTGGCTACTAGGCAATGCAATTCACATGGAAATGCTATTATTTATTTATTTATTTATTTATTTATTTATTTATTTATTTATTTATTTAAGATGTCATTTACTTGTTTTTAGGCAGAGGGGAAGGGATGGAAAAAGAGAGGGAGAGAAACATCAATGTGTGGTTGCCTCTCACGCGCCCCCTACTGGAGACCTGGACCACAAAATAGGCATGTGCCCTGGTTGGGAATCAAACAGGGACCGACCCTCCGGTTCGCAGGCCAGTGTTCAATCCACTGAGCCACACCAGCCAGGGCTAAATGCTAATATTTCTTTAAAATCCTGACTTTAATTCTTTTGGAAAAATACCCAGAAATGGAATTGCTGGAACAACTGATAGTTCTATTTTTAATTTCTTGAGGAATCTCCATTCTATTTTCCGTAACAGCTGTACCATTTTAAATTCCTACCAATAGTTTACACGGGTTCCAATTTTTCCACTTCCTTGCCAACACTTATAATTAGTTTTTTCTTTTTTAATAACCATCTAATAAACGTGAGGTGATATATTGTGATTTTTATTTGTATCTCCCTGATAACTAGCAATCTCAAGCATCTTTGCAGATATGTATTAGTCACTTGTGTGTCTTTTTTAGTGACATATCTATTCAAGTCCATTAACCACTTTAATCAGATTATTTAGTATAGTGGTGATTATTATTATTTTTTTATTTTGCTATGGAGTTGTAGGAGTTCTTATATATTTTGGATATTGACCCCTTACAAGCTGCATGATTTGCACATAGTTTCTCCTATTCTGTAGGTTGCTTTTCCACTCCGCTGATTAATTTCTTTGCTGTGCAGAAGCTGTTCGGTCTGATACACTTCCACGTGTCTAGGTTTGCTTCTGTGGCCCGTGCCTTTGGGGTCATATCCACAAACTCATTGCCAACACTAATATTATAAACTTTTCCCCTAGGAGTTCTACAGTTTCAGGCATTCTGCTTGAGTCTTGAATCCATTTTTAATTAATTTTTGTGTCTGGTGTAAGAGAATGGTTTAATTTTATAGACGTTTTTAAAACTTAAGTTATTACTTTGTTTAGGTACACATATATACATAGTAAAATGTTAACACAAATTAAAGAAACAAACCAAAGTTCAGAATTGTGCTTCCTGGGGATGGGCGGGAGACAGTCACACAGGAGGCTTCACTGATAATAGTTTGTTCAATTTCTAAGTTGGTTATGAGTACCTAAGAATTCGCTACATTCACACATACACACAATTTTAGATATATGAATTATTTTATAATAAGGTAAAAATAAAGATTCACTTCTAAATGAAGAATTGGGTCCTTACAGGGTTTTTTTTTAACCAATCCAATACATTTTTGAATTATTTTTTAATATTAAACTTCCCTAATACACACTTTCACTAAGGAACTAATTCTACTTAAAGGTTCCAACTCCGATGTAAAAAGCCTAACATCCATTGGGTGGAGCACTGCCCTCTTTTTCTAACCGTATAGATGAATTCTGTTGGAAATTCCTTCTGTAGAGGCACTTTATACAAATGCACTTTACTTGTATTTACTCACGGTTCTCTACTAAGTCTCAAGATGCAAACAAAATCCAAAGACTATTTCTATGTAAAGTATTGGTAGATAATGAAAAACAGAGTGAGAGATCCCCACTCCCTTGCAGAAACCGCTTGTGAATTAACTTCAGCTGCCAGGGCCTCAGAGTGGGCACTGAGCTCCTCTGCATCAGAGTCTATGTCAGGCTCAGCGCCACTGACACTTCAGGTCAGGTAATTCCTCATCAGGTGAAGTGGTGCTGTGCACAGCAGACTATTTAGCAGCATCCCTGTCCCCTGCCCACTAGGATACAGTGGCATACCTTGCCTCTAGTTGTGACATTCAAAAATATCTCCAGACATTGCCAAATGCCCCCTAGAGGATGAAAATGCCCTCAGTGGAGAACCATTGTGTGAATGGCACCCCCCAGAGACGTCCCCAGCAGCAACGCCCAGGGGCCTTGACATTGGGAACATAAATATGAAGGAAGTGATGATCTCAAGCAGTTTGGTATATAGGAAACTGAATTTAGACCAGCATAAACATTTTATCATTTCCTGGAATGTTATACAGTTACATGAAAAAAATAAGGAAATTTATAAATGTACTCCAACTAGGAAACAAACATATGTCTTAAATAGTATTAGTTTTCATGCATTTATTCAATCAGTTGATAGTAAGATTTTGAATATGTTAAAATTCAGTAACATTTTAAAGAAATTGAATTTTCTGCCTAATTCTTATAAGCCAATGAACTCCATGTTACCAAAACTCATCTTTTTTGATACTTTATTAGCTTTCAATATAGCTAATTACTCCTTTCCCCTGAATACTGTTTTCTGGGTTCTCCTCTTCTCTGGGCACTACCTACCCATCTCCTTCACCGACTACTCCTCCTGTACCTGTCTTCCAAATTGTGGTGCTTCCCATGGTTGAGTCCTGGGCCTTCAGCTTTTCTCACTTCATATCATCTCCTACATGATCACACCCAATTCCATGAATTCACATACCATCCATATGATATCAGCTGCCTACTTGGCACACTCTGTTAAATGTCTCTAAAGCATTTCAACTGAGATGTCCACACCAGCTCCTCTTCCAATGACCCCATCATTATACATAAAGTCTCCTTAGACCCCACTGCTCACGTCAAGGCCGTGATGGACACTTTCCTCAGTCTCGGCTTCTTATGTGGTTCTCTACTGAGTGTACTGATAATACAAGATCTCTCAACTCCATCCATCGCTGTCATCCCCACAGGCACTATTTGGTCCAGGCCCCCATCACTTCTGGGCCATCTACTGCAAGAGTTTTCTAATCTGTTTCTACATGTCTATTATTCCTTGAGAATCTGGTCTCCACTCTGCGACTAATTTAAAAATAGTATTCAGATAATGTAATTTCCTCTGCAAACTTTCAATCACTTCTGATTGCACTTATAACAACATGCAACCTCCCTACCATGACCTCCTGGTCCTGCACAGTCTGCACTCTGCTGTTGACGCCTCCTAGCAACTTTCCCCTTTTTACGTGTTCCAACCATCCTGGCTCTTACTCTCTTTCCCAGACAGGCCAAATTCTTGACCACTTAGGCACACAGTTTCCTGGGATGAGAAGGATCTTTCTGTGTCATTGTGGCTCATCTTCAAGGAAAGTTCTTTTGAGAGAGACTTTCCCCCATCCCCTCAATTTATATATGTCCTGCTATAATAATATTTAACATAGACCAGTCCTATCATATAATTCAGACAACACCCCTATAAGCTCAGTATTATTTTACAGGTGAAGAAATCAAGGCTTAGAAAAATTGGTAAAATACCCCAAGTCACAGAATAACAGGATTGAACCACAGCTCTCTAATCTCAGAGCTTGGGCTCTTCTACACACACACACACACACACACACACACACACACACACACACACACACACACACTGCCGTTCCCAATGTTGTCAGTCCAATGAAGCTGGAATGTATTTTATGAACTACAGCTTCACTGACTTCATATGACTTTGTTTCACCCACTAGTCTAGTCTGTTAGCTTTCAGAGGGTAGGAGCTGTGATTATTGATCTCTGAATCTCTGAGGCAGGTAGTACTAAAAAATGGTGACTAAATGTGCAAAAGAAAAAGAGAGCACTCACCTTGAGGAAAAATAATGCTTTATTTATTCAAGACTTTTAACAAAAAAAATTAATACCCAAACAGCAATGACAATAAAGCAGTGAGTAAGTTAAAGATTAGGACAGAAAAGGTAGATTTGGAAGCACGAGGGCATGGTATTAAGTCATCAGTGGTGGGAGAGAGATAAAAGTCCATCAGAAATGACACTATCACACAAAGCTGAGGACCCTGACAAGCTAAATGGCACTTCTGGACTTGTCTCTAACCATGACAAATATGGACATTTCCAACCTTAAATCCTACTTCATGAATTGTGAATGGTATGTTCTTATGAGATATAGACATTAAATGAGATGGTGGGAGAATTCTAGGAAAAAATGGTGTGTAATCACCAGTATTAAATAGCCTCTTTTATTTCTCAAAGATTTAAGGATGCAAAGATGCGTTATAACGATGACCCTCCCCCTGCACTCCCCTGCCCCTGCCAGCCCCCACTGGGGGGGGCCTCAACCCCATTTACCCCCTCCCATCTCTGCAAAATGAGAGCAGTGTTTCAAATCTCTCCCCATGTTTTTATAAGTGAACTAGGCTGATCCTACCAAGATAACAAAAGTCCGTAGTCAATGAAGGAAAGCTTAAAGACTGCTGATTGTATCAGATTGCCTGGTAAATTGATCATTTTATATCTGATGCTGTCATTTTCAACTGGTTATTCCAGACAGTGTCCCTTTTAGTGAAGGAAAACATTGTGAAAGCACCATTACTCCACTGGAAGGGAAAAATGCCTCCAAAGTTGTGAAATTAACCTCTCCCTTCATTCACACACTTGGTTCTATTTTTACAGTTGTACCAGTAATCTAAAAGAAAGAGCACTAAAAGTCAATGCCGGGTTTCTAAAATGTCTGACTGTGCATGCCCCAGTTCTTTCCAGCACCTCCCAGAAGATGCAGCCAATTCTTACTTCTGCAGTGCATCAGTGTTTATCGTTTGTTTTACAACAGCACTGTGTGTTCTTGAAAATTGACTTAGACAAATTTCGCCCACCACTTACAGAAACCCAAGAGAGACAAATGGCCTTAAAAACAAAAGCCACCACTGAGGCATAGTTAATTTACTAAAAAAGCATTTCTTTTTTCTACCTTCTCAGTTCACTATTTGCTTCATTACAGTGGTAACTCTACCCCGGGCCTCACCAGCCTCTGTATTTGTCAAGATTTATGACAAATTTACAACTTATAATTAGCCGTTATTAAAATTCACTGTAGGAAAGCTATTGCTAGACAAGAGCTTTTCCATTCAGCTTGCTTTAAAGGAATATTGATGATTTTCACCTTCAGGATGGCCAAGAGTAAAATCACGGGTGCATTTTTTATTGCACGTGTATGGATAAACTGATTTGTTATGGACAAATGCTCTGAGAAGTGGTTAAGTCAAAAAGACCCAGAAAAAAATCCTGCTGTCTCTTATTAGCTGGATAATGAAAGTCAATTGCTTAATCTCTCCATGCCCCAGCTTCCCTGTGTATAAAATGATGACATTAACAGTAAGTGTCACAGAGGGACATTAGGATGATTAAATGAGAACATCACCCAATGCAGCAGCAGGCACATAGTAAATGCTCAATAAATAGCATCCATTAGTATGAATATGGTAGAGAAGTAATAAACTACAAAAGGCCCTCACCTCCCCATTTGCCATCTTCAGAGTTGTACCTTCTTCATTACTAATGAAAAAAAAAAAAAAATCTGAGCAGCTTGCAACCCTGGGTGGCCAGGCAAGCTGGAAACTTCTGTCCAAGAGGACAAGATCTCAGAAATGAGGCAGCCTCCCAGACCCAGCTGGTGTGCCTGAACCCCAAAAAGGCAACCCCCACCCCAGGGATTAGAGGGGTGCATGCCATCACCTCAACTACTCATTGATCTGTGAGCTTAGACAAATTTTACTCCCTCGTGCTCAAAGTGAGAAGATAGGCAGAAGAGCTCTGAGAGTGTTTTCTGAGAATTAACTCAGAGCTGGGGCTCGGGGGGTGGGGGGTGAGCAGGGGAAGAGCAGGAACAGGGGTGTCCAGGGACCCACTAGCAAGTAAGATATTTCGGTGGGGATTTTTCCTAGCTTCACATGACCAAATAAATAATCAGGAGAAAAACAATGGTCCTCAATGCAGGTTTGGCTTTCTGTTTAAACACATCTCGTCTTCACTATTAATTTCAGCAAACAGTTCTGTGGCTGACCTACAGTTCAGCAGCAGTCGGTTCTCAGCGGTTTGCAAAGTCTTTCCAGGCACAGTCTCCTTGTCGCCTACCCTTGAAGGATCAGTAGCATTATAACCTCACTTTCAAGGGAGGAAACCAAGGCAGAGAAAGGTTCAGAAACTTCCACGTGGTCACTGGATTATAATGGAGACAAAATCTGACCCCAAACAACATTCATGATCTTAACTATTGTCCTCTATTCCCACTCACACTGGTAAAACAACCATTGGAAACTTGGTCTTGCTTTCTTGGACTCCTCACTGAATTTTCTGCAACAGTATTTCTCTAAAACTTATATGGCTGTGCTGGGATGAGCCTTTAGGAGATGCTAGGCCTCCTTCTTTCAATGTTCTTGATGGGTACATTTCAAATACTGTATCATGATTCAACAAGACTCACACCAAGGGGAGCGCACCAAGGCGGTGTGGAGGAAACATTGTGAGCCCTGAGTTCACAACCCCGGGTGCTGTGTGATAGGTGCATGAAAATCTATACACTGTTCACCCTCCTTTTGTTTGTGTTTGAGATGTCCCACAATAAAAAAAATTAAAAGCAATAAAAACTTCAACCACAAAGAAGCACACTGAGGATCTTAAGCTGTTTCAAGATCCAGAGGGACTCTGGTTCAGTAAGTCAGCGCTTCTGCTGACAATTCCAGTCTCAGTTTTGAGAACTGAGAGCGTAGAAACATTTTATTAAAAATCTCCCTAGTATAAGAACCCCCCCCTCAGAATGTCTTAATCTTCTCTATCTGGAACAATAAAGAGATTCCCAGAATCACACTAATGGGTTTGTTGTTGAAGCTACTGCTGTTAACTGCAAAACCTTTTGCTTCCCTCCTCCTTATAGGTTTATTTTTTCACAGCCTACAAATTACTAAAGACTATTTGCATAGTCAAACTTCAAAATTTCCACCCCCATACCCTTTTCATGGTTCTCTTAAAAAAATCAAAAGAAAGAAACTTACCCGTTCTGTTGTGCATTCCTTCTTTGCCAAAGTGTGCTGTGGTTTCGAAAACTAGCCCAGTCCTTCTGAACTTTTCTGTATCCGTTATAATATTAAAGAGCCACCAGGAAAGGAAGTGGTTAGTCAACTTGCTAATTTTATCAGTCCCTCCCTCTGGTTAAATAGTACCTGATGCTACAGACACAAAATCAGTTTTCCAGCTCATTTTCCTGCTACAGCACAACTTTATAAAAACAGCCTAACTTGAGGGGAAGGAGAATGACAGTATCTAGCTCTTAAGCATGAGACAGTTAATGAATGAACACTTTATTACTATTAATAAGAAGCCTGATAGACTACAGAAACCAGCATTCAACAAAATGAGGAGGAGGAGGAGGAGAGAATGTCTGCCAGCTGCATACTCTGAGCTAACTCATTCAGTGAGGTGGGAAGGGGAGTGATTTTTAATGCAATCAGAAGATGTGTGGGAAGTAGCTGGTGTTCCATTTGTTGATAATTTATTCTGCCCTGGAATGGAGCCAGTTTACCAGATATAGAAACTTCCACAATTTGGGGCCCTGGCTCAGGCCATTGTCTTCCTCTAAAGTTCAGCAATTAAAACATAGGACAATGTAGCCGATGTAGGCCTCTGAGTAAGGGAAAAATAAATGTGCTCTGAAGAAGCTATGAACTGTTTGTTTTTTGTCCCCCAGGTATAAAAGATCTGCAATAAACAAGAAGAAAATACAGTGTCTAAGGCATATTTCAGTGATAAAGTACTTTTGATATGTTGATACAACTGCAAAAGTTTGCAGCATACAAAACACCATCACCCCAGCACCCTACAACATGCAATTTTCTGAGCTACTATATGGGTGGCATTTTAGTGAAATCTGGAATAATCACCTGGAAGTGCATTTTGCACCAAATGTAAGGGTTATGGCATTAAGAAAAAGAATGTCTGAAAACCAAATCATCATTGAAGGCTCATTAACGCTTGCCTCTTATTGGCTGAGAAAATGTTCTTCAGAGCTGTTTTCATATATTCACATGTGATAATGGTGTTGCCAAAAGACTTAAATTTGTCCAACTGAGGCAGGTTAAGGGAACTAGCAATTCACTACCACCACCCTTCCATTTTCAGCCATCCCCCTGTTCAGTGTAACTCACTAGTAACAGGTGAGGGAAAAACTTTGGAGACCTACTGCACCTGCTGTCTCTCTCCTTAGGATTGTTTTCTAATTAGAGCTAAGAAAATGTAGTATAATAAAGTGAAATGCAGGTGATGCTTAACTCTGAGATCACACCTACAATGTCCCCTGTGGAGCAACAGCTATGTAGTTCTATGTCCTTAAGGTCAAATGTTTGTATTTGCCTGAGTTTGAGGTGAGACCAAGTACCTAAAATCAACCCATCACATGCATGATCAAGTTGCTTCAATCCCTCTCACACACATCTAGCTGCATCTGTATCATCATAGAAGGAAGAAGGAAAGGTACAGAGTGCTACAGCAGAAGGAAGGGAAGAAAAAAATGAAAAAGAGAACTACCCTCATCCTCCCCTTCTCTAAAACTGTGCAGCCTGCCTCCTCCCCCATCAAACATACCAACTCGCCTCTCTCTGAAATCCTTGAGCACGTTTCTTTAGCCTCTAAGGCTAGGCACAAATTAGTTCTAAGCAATGTCTTTCTGGAAGCCTCTTTAGGACTGACATATGTCCTCCATGATCACCTAGAATATTAAGCTTATTTAGCACAAAGCCCCACTTTCAAATCAAATACTCTGCAAAGCCTCTTTTGCTAACCTAGAATGAAACTCACAGATTCTCAATTCAACCTCTATACAGTATTTTTTAAATAAATCATAAAGTGCTCTCAGGCATGAGTATTCACACATTTAAGAAGTCTTCCAGTGTCTGCCCTGTTACCAATGAGTAAACATGGATGAAGAGTAATAAGAAGCCAGTCCTTACAAGAAGGGTAGGAAAGTGAAAGACTAGAGGGTTGAACAGACATCAGAATAAAATCTAGTGCTGAAATAAGAAACAGTGAACCAGACTTACAGGCACATGATAAAATAAAATAAAAGTAAGATGAACCGAAGCCCAGGTAGTAGTTTGCTAAGGCAAACTACAGACTACAGAAGTAAAGAAAATATAATGAATGACTAATATTCTCTTCTAGGAACTGAGAATTATTCTTTATTCATAAAAGATTTTAAAGGAGTCTCAACATTTCCTCTTTTCTGTATTGTACAAGGGAACTTCAAACACACACAATAATGCTGTGTGTGTTGGTTATTCAGGTTCCATAAGCTGCGTTGTATCAGTGACATGATTGTCCAAATGGAGAAAAATGAATTCATAGTTAAGTTTCTAATAATAAAACAGGAGAGTATATGGTAGCTGTGCGTCATTGTGAACCAAGACCCTAGACAAGCCACTAGCCGTGCAACTCAGCTGGCTTCAGGAGTCAGGCAGGAAGGACCCCGGAGGAGTGAAGGAGGCTAGGGGAGGGCCACCCTGAAAGCTGAGTGCAGGCTCAGCGAAGGCCGGCCACCCCCGGCAGCCACAACAGGCTCCTAGCACGGCACCAGGCAGATTAGGAGCACGAGAGAGCTGCCCAGCTTTCAAGAGAAAGTAGACATCTAGATAATTTTTTATAAGAAATCTTTTTTCAAAAGGTTGGCAAACACTTTGGGGGTCATAAAAATCTGTCTGCAGGCTAACATGATCTAGGTATTAATTGCCAAAAAAAAGGTAATGGCATTTATAAAGTGTGTAATGTCAAAGACATGATACTCAGTGTAACAAGCAAATGACTGAGTACTTTGATCCCATTTTGTAAAAACAAGTATTATGTCAATTAGATAGAATAGATTCGAGCATCAGCTAACATGTTAACAAGAATTCTCTATTATTATATACATTTTTCATTTTACTTTCCAGAGTTTTCTAATTTTGTTAAAATGAACACACAAGGTTTTACAATAAGAAATAAGCAACAGAAAGTATTTCATATATTTAGTTTTTGAAAATTAGAGAATGGTAGTTATGAAGACCTCTCTGAGCACATTTGGAGAGAATCACAATTAAAATGGACAAACAAATGAAATTCCTCACAAATAGTCCATTGTGTTCCATGTTCCAACTGCCTAAAAACCAGATATAAAAATTAACTTGTCTACAAATCAGAATATGGGTTGTGATCAAGTAATTGGGCTTACTATGTTGTGTTCCGGATATATAGGTCATTATTTTATTCCCTTTGTTAGACGGCCAGGCCCAGAGGCGGGGTCTAAGACGGAATGTGAGAGACACAGGAAGCCCTCTAACTGTGTGTTGATTAAAA
This sequence comes from Artibeus jamaicensis, assembly GCF_021234435.1. Taxonomy (NCBI): domain Eukaryota; kingdom Metazoa; phylum Chordata; class Mammalia; order Chiroptera; family Phyllostomidae; genus Artibeus; species Artibeus jamaicensis. Next base: position 14,394,820 of record NW_026522014.1, on the reverse strand, counting down.
AAGAGTTAGGCTTTAAAAGAGGTAAAAAAATAAGTTTTCCTATGTGCCAAATAATAATAATAAAGTTAACCTTTAAAATGAAGACGTTTTAAAATGGAATTACCTTTTTCCTATTTACAAAATTAATATTAGAAGCTGAGTCATGTTTGAATTCAATAAAATTATTTTATTAACTTCCTCTAAGGTTTAAGAAATACTTTATAAAACCTCTCTTCATATAATCCAGTTTTATCCTTCAATCTGCTAAGAATTGGACTGCATTTCACTCCCATAAAAACGTAATTTCACCCAAATTAGAAATATTTAATGGAAATGTTTCAAAGCTGATCCCTGTAGGAACCAAACATGACATCCTGGAAAAATAAGCTAATACCTTTGTAAATAATCATAGTTACTAAAACCATTTAAAATACACATGTATACAAACTGAAAACTCTGTAATTACTATTGATTTCTTTCGAATTTATAAAAATGTACCAACAGACTGTGTAGAAGAGAACTTTTTTCAGCGTTTTAAAATTATTATTCAAGTAAACTTGTGTCCATTTTTTCCCCTCCATTCCCCCCACCTCAGCCATCCCCCCTCCCACCCTCCATCCTACCCCCTTTGGCTTTGTTCATGGGGGAACCTTTAGAATTATAGTAACACTAGTGTGGAAACCATGACATGCTTTTTGGAGATGTTGCCTTTTAGGACGTACAGCCACGCTAGTGTTTACTTTGGACAGAAACTCACTCTGTCTCCAATCTTGCGCTCCATGCTGACTGGAGCTTGAGTCCTTCAACATGTCTTCCAGTGTATGCATTGCAGTTCTGCAGAAGCAAGAGATTATACAGTGTGTGAACGAAATCCTTCCTTTCGGTTAGAGCTTTCAATTCTGATGTGTTCGCAGGTTTGAAAGTTGCTAGTCTGACACTGTTGGGCAACCCAAGGTAAACAACGTTACCCATTGCCAGGCACAAAAGGAGGCATGAAAGTCTTACAACCATCGCATCGTGCAGCACGACTTTCAAAGGAAAGAATCCCAAATGTAGTCTCTTTACACTGTTAAGCATTTGATTAAGCTTGCTGTTGAAGCAATTATTTTTAATCAAGATATTGCTTATTGACATCCATCTAAATAGATTTTTAAAAATTGAGATTGGAATACAACATATCTAGTATTTGCTTGAAAAAAAAAGGATACCAATCACGGGGTGTGTGTGTGAGTGTATTCCTCAATAAACGTAATGACACAGTGTTCAACTTCATAAGTAATCAAATAAATGCAAATTATAACAGATGAACATTTTTCTGTCAATTGATGCTAATATATGATGATGACAAGCATATATAATCTGAAAAGCACTCTCCTATACTACTTATAGAAGTGTCAATTGGTATACCTTCCCTGGAAAAAAATGGTTACAATATATCAAGAATCCTTTATCAAGTTCACAATCCTTGAGACGGACTCTATTTGTCAGAACAATTTCTAAAGGAAAAATAAATGAAAGGGATTTGGACAGTGATTTATGTAAATGAATGTCCATCACACCATTACTTTAAAATGTGGCTGAGCACCTGCAAACTCCATATGTGGAATGCCATCAGTTCCCCAAATAAGGGGAATAATAGAATAAATTATGGTATGACTATATAATGAATTAGAACTTCTACAAGTCATAATACTGAAAATCTTTAATGGCACTAAAGTGTTTATAATCTAATGTTAAATAAGGTAAAAAGGTACAAAAACGTGTGTATTATTACTCATATCCTAAAACATAAACACACTCCACTCACAGCCTCACACCTCATACATGAAATGCAACTACAAACAGAAAGTCCTCACGTAAAGTTGCCAATCCATTAGGTTCTTGGAAACTGCAACCTGAAGGCACTTTTGCCATAGGCTAATTGACATAAACAAGAGTTTAGTCCCTGGTGCATATTTCTGGTCAGAAAAGCATCATCAAACATCCAAATTCTAAAGACTCAAACCCTGCTAATATTAATCATTGAAATAAGTGTGAGTTATACACACATTTAAGAAAGATGAATGAAAGGACAGCAAACTCACAGTTATTAAGAACCACACCTAAAACAAAAGCAAATTAAGAGGACAGCTAGATCAGGAGCGAACCATAGAAATGAAGATCTCATGGAGGGTTAGCAACAGGGGAGTGGGAGAAGGAGAAGGGCAGAGAAGGTACAGAAAATAAGTATCATAGATGGTAGATAGAAAATAGATAGGGGGAGGGCAAGAATAGTAGGGGAAATATAGAATCTAAAAAACTTGAGACATGTGTTCATAAACTAAAGGGGGGATGGTGGGGTGGGGAGCTGCAGGGTGGAGGGGAATGAAGGGGGAATAGAACAGCTGTAATGGCATAATTAATCAAATATATTAAATAAATAAATAATTAAAAAAAGAAAAACAAGTAAAAGAATTCTTTTCTACCCCGATTACTTCAGTTCGAGGTCATGGTTGCTGGATCCTCTCCTGGCGGCTCAGAGTGCAAGGTGGGCCCCACCCCGGACGGGACTCATCACAAGCACACCCACATCCACACTCACTCAGACTGGGACGATGGAGACATCCTACTTCCCTCAGGCACAGCTTTGGGATGTGGGTGGGTGCTGGAGCCCTCGGCAAAACCCACTGAGACACGTATGGGGAGAGGACACTAACTCCACACAGACTGTGGGTCCAGCTGAGAACTGAGTTTTTTATTTCTCATCAATATTAGGGGAAAAAAACAACTTTAAACAAAATGCTATCATTTGGGAACCTGCTATGTTTAGTAGAAAACAAACTGGAATAAGAGCCTAGGATGTGAAGAGTGGTTACCTCTGAATGGTATGAGTATAGAGAAATTTTACATGCTTCTTTTTACTTTTTCTTTTTGACCAAGTTTCCTACTTTGAGTGGCAAATCAAAAAATACTTCATAAATCTGAAGACATCTAAAAATTTTTAGCACATTTCAACAGTGCCAGAGACTTTTTACATATCCCAGTGCCCTTTAATTGGTCTTTTGGCTTCAGGAATTGTATTTGATTGCTACTTTGGCTTTGTGGATTTTATATTTTACTCTTCAATAATGTGAAGCCTGACTGGCAAACAGATGATTAGGAGCGAAATCAGCCTCATGTTCGTGGGGAAAGGATTCCCATCTGGTCATCTTAATTACTCCACCAAGAGATTCAGATACAGTTGCCCCGCCCTTGTCTGTAAGGGGTCTGTTCCAAGACCCCCAAAGGATGCCTAAAAGCAGGGACAGACCCCAACCTTATTTACACAATATTTTTCTATACATACACACCTATGATAAAGTTTAATTGATAAATCAGGCACAATAAGAGATTAATAATAACTAGTAATAAAATAGGACAATTATAGCAAAATACTGTAATAAAAGTTATCTGAGTGTTGTCTCTCTCTCTTAAAATATCTTATTGTCTAGTACTCACCCCTCCTGTGATGAAGTGAGATGATCAAATACCCTATTAGGAAAAGAACTGTCACCTTTCCACATGAAGGAATCACCTTAGGGCTTCTCTGTGGCCTAGCTGAATTGCCAGCATCCCTACTCTTGTGCTTTCAGGCCGTTATTAAAAAGTAAGGTGACTTGACCACAAGCACTTCCACACCACGACAACAGTCCATCTGATGACCAAGATGGCTACGCAATGACCAGCAGGCGAGTAGTGCACCCAGCATGGAGAAGCTGGACAAAGGGATGACGCCTGCCCCAGGCGGACAGGGCCTAAAAGCTCGAGATTCCATCCTGATCTTGAATGGCGTGCAACTTAAAATTTATGAACTGTTTATTTCTGGGCTTTTTCATTGAATATTTTTAAACCACAGCTCATTGTGCGTAACTGAAACTTTGGATAAGGGGAACCTACTATACACTTAAAAAGAGATTTTTGAAATCCGTATCCAGTGTACTTGTTTTTTTAAACCTGAGACATTGCTACAGCAAGTGTTGGATTTAAATCAAGTGAAGAAGAAAGAACTTTCTCTTTGTACACTCTCCATGATACCACACACCTGAAAATTTAAGTCATTTAAATTTCCCAGCAATCCTGAGGGTTAAATCTTCTCACCTCTACACTACAGATGGGGAAACCAATTTACCGCAACATTAGGTTAAGTGACCAAGATTCCATAGTTGGTAAGTGGAGAACCAAAAGTTACTATAAAACCAATGCCTAGCATGAAGAAATTCCTTTTGGAATCTAGATAGTTCACCTGTGGTAGTTTTGAAATTACTTTGAGAATCATGAAATAAATGAGATTAAGAAGAAAAACAAGTATGTTTGCCTCCTCTGTAGTTACTAGGGTGGAAGATAAAATAAGAGCTTACAGAGAATTGGAAAAAAGAACTCAGTTGAATGTATAATGAAGGCCGCGTTTACTGGACTGAAAGCCCCAACTCATAACCCCACTGTGTAAGACAGAAGTGGCCCCAGAGTGTCACGTTTCCAGCCATTGTATGGCCACCGTTTAATTAAAAATAAATATGTATATATGTGTGTGCATTTAAATTGGTAACTTAAACATTATTTGTAAATGCTAAACAAAATTCATAATTACTTTGTTGACTTTAAAGGAAATTTTTAAATTATTAAATAATATATGTTCATATAATGAAATAATAGAAAACCGTGTGAAGACTGCCTCGGAACCTTTCATGACGACAGCCGTCGTGAACGTGGCCCCTCCCACACTGCACTCTATTCACACGCATGGAGTCGTCGCGGCACTCAGGCAGGGAAGGCTGAGGAAGCTGACCACAGCGGACAGTTAGCGACACGACACAGGCTTTGGATAGATGTCTAACTGCCACAGTTTTTCTACCTCCTTATTTGGGCCAGGGTGGAGGGATGGACAGAATACTCTACAAACACAGAAATGGGGGGAGTGTTTTGATTTGTTTTAAATATTTTTCTATAATTCAAAGTATTAGATAGCTGAATTCTGCTATTTACTGCTGTTCCCCTTTGAGCAAATTATTTAATTTCCCCAGGCTGAATATTCCTATCTATAAATAACTGTGATAACTTCTAAGAGTTGTGAAAAAGTAAATAGAATTATATATGCTATAACTAAATAGAATTATATCACAGTATTTTAAAATCTCTGTTTTAGATCCTTGAGTACTGACAATCCATTCTTCAAAGAGGAATTATAATCACTTTAGTAAATAATAGTCAGCCCACTGCCATACTTTCTGCTACATGAACTTGGTATTTCACCAAGTTTAAAAGGAATCTTCAAACTGACCTTTGACCTCCTCTCTCTCATCTTGCCTTATTCCTATGCCCAACTAGGGAATATCTCCTTGTGTACTTTAAGTGTTAGGAAATTGGAAATCAGAATAGAGTCAAAGGGTTTCACACATTCCATATTCCTGTCTAAATGCAGTGCTTAAAAATCAGCCTGAAGTGCCAATATTTCTTTCAGCCCTAGTCCCAAGAATGAGAACCTATGATCATGCAAACATTCATGGGCTCTAACTGGTGCTGTTCTCTTAGAGACTGGGTTGTGCTCAGTAAAGCCCATCCCTTCCACCAGGCAGCAAGGAGGAGGGAGTGCCCATATCCACTTACGTATGGCCCCGCTGTGAAATGCAGTTATAATACCCTTGTGCCTCCTGGGATACAAAGGAATAAGTTCTTGACCAAGTCACACACAATCTAAGTGATCTGAATTCTTAAAGAAGTTTCACCAATTGATGATCACTTCCCTCAGTGCAAACATATGACTTCCCTGTCTGGAAAGGCTCCTGGGGCCTTGCAATACCTTGTTTAAGGATAATAATCAGGATGTAGCACTCTCATCCATTCCCCAAGGGAGGGAAATAGTTTTATTTTTCAACACCAGGGTGTCTTGGGCACCATTTTGGGATTTTCATGAGCAATATCTATAATATATTACCACTCACTCACTAACTATACAGTCCGAGGAATATCATTAAATGTTCTGCCCTCTGTTTTCTCATTTATAAAATGTGGCTGACAAGGTCCATTTCATAGAATTCTATGAACATTAAATAAGGTCAGTTACACAAAGGACCTTCCCACAACGACTAGCATACTGTAAATGGTCAAAAACTGATAATTACAATTACCTCAACTAATCATAAACAATATTTAAATAGTCCTCTCTGCATTCTGAGAGGAATATTACAATGGCTGTGTGTTATGTTCTTTCAGTATTTCTTAAGTTGGCTGTAGGCTCATTTGGGGCTCTTTTTCTAAAAGGTTTACTATATATTTTTTAAATCCTTTTAAGATCCATGATGCTCTGGAATAAGGACTAAAACATGTACTTAGTTTCAGGCAAACAATTGTTCAACAGAAGCCCCTTCAATTTTTAATTTCTCCCTCTTCCTTCTCCAAGCTCATGGTTATTCACTGCCTTTTTAATCTTGAAAGCCCGTCAGGGTACATTATTTATGTTATATTCAATAGGGTGAAAGAGAAGAAAAGGAATTTTATTCAGGACACTAACTCTAACCTTGAAATGTTATTTTCTGAACATTTGTTCTGCTCACTGAGCAAATTTTAGTCTTCAAGTCAGATGTCTAAATACAGTGCTTGAGCTCTGCTCAAAGGCTAAAAATATAGACTTCTGTGCAAGGTGATGGTTACAAAAGAAGGTGTTTAGAATATGGTTCAATAGAAGCTAAGGTAATTGAGCATTCGCTATAGAGTTCAGCCAGAAGGATTTCTCATCTACACTGAAGCTGTGAAGTCAAATCTTAGGCTATTATCCTCTGAAATACATTTTCCTTCAAAAGAGAGTCAATTAAGTGGTTTCCCGAAATCCTTCACCAGGTCCTCAATTTTCGTCACCTAAAGACGGCTAGTCACAGAAGGCTTTGTCAGCCCCTCTCTTTTACGGTACCTACAAAAGCATGCTCCACGAAGTGTACGAAGTCTGAGCAGCAAGACTATCTAATGTTTTCCTCCTCTTGAGAAAAACCTACTAACAGAAGTCAGCAAATAGTTATCATGCTCACTAATACCACACAAAACTTGGCCATCATAGAGAAAATTTAGTATCCTCCGGCACACATTTCACCTGATCCTGCTTTGAACTCGCCAACAAAGCTCTGTTCTTGAACCTCACCCTTTATCCTCCTCACGCACACCTTCCCGAAAGTAAAGCATCAGTCAGGGTTGGGACAAAATGAAACGAAGGTCTGAAATGGATACCTCTGACTCTGTTTTCAAAGGACATGTGACATCATTTAATTTTTAAAACTGTATTTTTTTAGGTAATTGGAAATGATAACTTTGCATGAAGACAGTGAGATTAGGATACATAATAAAAATTTTGATGATCTCGTAAGCAAATATTGCCTGGATAAGTGAGTGAGTGGAAGGAAGGACTCATAGCAATATTGAAAACCTCAATAGGTTATTGTATTATCCCAATCTTCTCTTTAAATATTTATTACATGTAAGTTTCATGAGCTTATCCTGTCTTGTTCAATACTTTATCTCCAATGCCTAGAAACATACTGGGCAGAGGTAGTTTCTTAACAAATGTTTTCTGACTGAATAAATACATTTTCATTTTCTGTTTACTTCCTTTTTAACTTTATAGTCATTTTTATGGTAATACAAAAATTATTTTCTTAAACTTCTGAGTTCCCTTCCAACACTCAAAATTCCCCTTTAAACACTAGACATAGAAGACAAGTGAAAAATGGAATCATAATTCCTTAATGAAATTTTTATGTAAAAATATTTGACCAATTTATATGGAGTACATGAATTAAGCCTTTGAGAAAATTAGTTTCTAGGCAACAGGTGTCCTTGTTTAATGGATAAAATACCAACATTCACTCTGGATATACATTTGGCCAGTTTTTTGCATCATCCTCATCATGATGTCACTGGATAGAGAAGATCAGAACATGAAAATTTCCCTAATCATTTCAATTATTCTTATACCATAACAATCAGAATTGTCTACGCATTTACTTTTTAGTTAAAAAAAAAAGGGAGGGTAAAATTGGTGGCTCAAAAGCCAAGTAGGCAGGCAGTGAGATAAAGTAGCTAACATAGGGACAAAATAATTGTAAAATTTAAGGGAGGCCTCTATCCACTATGTTGGGTCAAGTCCATTTAGTAAAAAGTAGTTTGCTACATTCAAAAAATGTCTTTGTAAATAAGCTTTTATCATGCGTTGGTATTTCTTTCTTTCTTTTTTTGCAGTGGTTTTAAATTTTATATGTGCCTAAAATTGCAGTTCAATATCTTTCCAATTTATTTCTAAAATGACATAAAGTGCACTCAAAAATGCCCAAACAACTACATCCAGATTTTTGAGTTTCCAACATGAGCTTTCAGAATAGAAACATTGCCTCCCATAGAAAAGGCAGCTCTTGTCATGGGGTTAAATGTTCAATACAAAAAAAAATCATTTTTCTTTCTCCAATTACCAAACACCTCTTCATACATCTTTCAAAATGACCTTTTTAAATGGAACGTGAGATGCATAAAAAATTACGTCTCGATATGCGCAAACTCACAATGTCCTGAGGCATTACTTCGGCAGGAAAATTCCTGATGGTTTAAGGTCAATTTAAAACAAACAAAAAATGCTTAAGAAAGAACTGCATCTTATAGAATTTTAAGTACTTCTCTTTTGCCATGTTACATAAAAGGCACATCTAAATTTAGACATCTGTAGATAAACAGACTATCCCCGAAAAACCCTAGACCACAGAAGTTCTAGGGAAAAGTCTGTATTATATTAAACACGAGACTCCATTTCCGTGTTTTGAATTATTGGTGCTGCTGTGGCAACAGCACAATAGGGAACTTTGTTGCACTCTCAGCAGAGCTATTTATATTCTTTAACCTCTTCCCTGGGAGTTCTTCCTCTATGAAGTTCTTCCATTATTTTAATAAAGCAGTCCATTCAAAGCTCTTCAAATATCATTGCTAAATGTGAACAAACAAATGCTACCTCTGAACTGCTTGGAGAAAACATTCTGGATGGGGAAACTAATCTCTTGCAGTGTTTGAAGTACCTGAAAACCCATTCCACAGACCATGGGATTCTGAAATAAAAAGATAATTTTCTGCAGCTGGAAGGAATGTCACATGATCTCTAAATGCTCTGAAAAGTTACCAAAGCATCCAGAAACGGGAAATAGCTAGTTAAGAAACAACTAAAATACTTCAAAGGAGACGAGATTTCTACAAAAGAAACGTTGAAGATGGCGTGCCTTTCTGATTGTGGGATGAAGCACGTGCGAGGCCGCAGACCTGGGAAAAGACTTGACTAGTTGCATAAAGAAAGGTGCACATCATTAAGAACTGTGTTTACTACGTACCCCCGACACAGATAAATTAACCAAGCATGCTAAACTATAACTATGTGCATTATTTTAATTAGTATATTGGCTAACCACTTAGTTGGATCAAAGGTGGGACCTTTTAATAAAATCTTTTGAACACAGTAACTAAAATTAATTCCCCTATTTGAAATTAACCAAGGTAGTTGAAAGAAGTTGTTAGAAAAATGAGGAAATGAGAGGGAAAAAATAACCACCAGGGAGCCATTTTCAAATGGCTGAGAAATGGTTGGGGTTGGGGTAACGCCAGACAAGATAGAAGAGACAGGCAGAAACTATCAAAAGAGAAGAAAAGGACTATACAGTTCATACGTAAATGAAGACTGCCCTCCAGTTTCATCTGTCATCTTCCCCAAACACCTTCTACTGCGTGGACAAGGAACTTCGCATGTTGCATTAAACCAGCCAAGACTTCATACTCTCCTCCTATACCCGTCTGCTCCCGCTGTCACACCTGTCTGTCCCTTCTCACTCCCTCTCCCCTCTCATTGCTGGCTCACTCGCTTCCACATTTTAGATTGGAATCAACTTTCTCCATCAGCTTGTCCAGCGTCCCTCCCTCAAGCAGACCTGGTCACTAGTTCTGCAGTATTGTACGCCATCATTCCTCCTTCTGCCTGAGTGTTCATGCTTTGCCATTATGAAGGTGTTTTTCTCTAGTTCTCATGTGAAACTGGAGCATCCTCTCAGGCCCCAGAACACTCATTCATTCATCTTTGCAGCTCCATTGTTGTTTATAAGAATTGTGCCGTGATTACTGAGTGGCTGGTAATGATAGTATCAGCCCAAGTGTCCATCAATAGATGAATGGATAAAACAACTATGGGAACTTTACACAATGGAATACTTCTCAGCCACAAAAAAGAAATTTTGACCCTTTTGTGACAGCATGGATGGACCTGGGGAACATTATACTAAGTGAAATAAGCCAGTCAGAGAAAGTCAAATACCATGTGATTTTACTCATATGTGGAATGTAATGAACAAACTGGACTAACAAGCCAAATAGAGACAGGCTCAGAGAGACAGAGCAGGCTGACAGCTGTGGGGGGTGGGGAGGTAAGGAGGTGGAGGAATCAAGCAAAAAGAAAAAAGGACTCAGGGACATAGACAACAGTGTGGTGACTGCTGGGGGGAGGGAATAAAAGGGGACTAAAGGGTAATAAAAAAATACAATAGAGATTAAGTAAAATACAAAAAGGAGAAAAATAGTACCCAAATGAATTTAAAACAATAAAAACTACATGTTTCAAAATTTACAGTGTTTCAACATGCTTCAAAATGTCAACTTTGCTCAGATAATAGGATGCAAGAAGATATTTAGGGTATAAAATAAAAGCAATAAGAATACAAAAAGAAAAAAATAGGAGAAAAAGACAAAGAAGCCATTTTGTCACTGTCTACTATGATTATAACCAAACTTATTTAGGCAATATTCTCATATTAAAAATTTTTGTAGTGAATATTATAAAGGCTAAAATGAATAAGCATTATTCCTAGTTTTATATTTGGATCATGAATAAAAGTAAATTGGATAAGCTGTCGATCCATCTATTAGCTATTTCATTATAAAATGTACCACCCACTCTCTGCATTAGAAAAGGATCACATGTTCTCTCTTATTAAACCTATGCCCTCTAGAGGTGCTCTGTCAAGCTGAGAAATGGCATGTCAGGAGACATTATATGCTGCAGAGACAGATGTCCCTATTCAAAATGCATGTGCAATGATTAATCAGAACTCAGAACATTCCCAAAAACTCAAGAGCCACACTTAAAAAACAATTACAGAAAGACATGTTAAAATAATATCACAAGAAGCTGATACGTGCTGAATATATTACCCAAGAAATTCAAAAAAGTATTTGTAGAACAGGAGAGGAGTTGTATTTGCTAGGTTCCATGCAAGAGTTTAAAATGGACTGCTAGCGGAAATACTGTGCCAAGATCCACACCGGCTCTTGGGTGAGCTCCCCCCTGGCCTTATCCTCCTTCAATATGAGCTGTCTACTCAATATACATGCTAGGCCATCATTAATTCCATTTCTAGTTTCATAGAGAAGGTAGCACTTATCACTCTTGGGCATGTCTTTGATCTTATTTTGTATGTATATAATCCTAAATAACATGGTAGTGTAAACATATTTGTAAGAATTATCCATGATTTTATATATCTACCTATATTGATATCTGTCTAGTTCATTCATAATCAAAGCCACATAATCCATTCATGAATATACCTCAATTTTTTCTTTTTTTTCTATTGATGGATATTTAGTTTGATTCCAGTTTTTCAGTATTATGAACTATGCTGAAACAAATAGTCCTTTACAAGTTCCTTTGTGTACACATGAGAAAGTATCTCTATGAGATTATATCTTCCAGCGGAATTTCTGGGCCCTTATAAGATACACAATGTGACTATGTGTATGTGAATAAATTACTCTCCTGAGTGGTATGAACCTATACTTCCCACTATTGTGAAATTTCCAGCTGCTCCATACCCTCCCCAACACTGGCTTGGTATCATTGAACTTTACATTTTGCCAGTCTGATAGGTATAGGAAATTATATGACACCCCAGTATTTAATTTGTGTGTATTTCCCCATCACATTTTGGCTGTTGAGTGGCCATTTGGATTTCATTTTATCAGACTTAACCCTTCTCTTTTTAAAAAAGATTTTATTTATTTATTTTTAGAGAGAAGGGAAGGGAGGGAGAGAAACACTGATGTGTGAGAGAGACATTGATCAGTTGCCTCTCATGCACCCCCAGCCAGGGACCTGGCCCACACACTCCAGGAATGTGCCTTGGCCAGGAATCAAACTGATGACCTTTTGATTGGCAGGCCAGCACTCAATCCACTGAGCCATGCCACCCAGGGCCAGACTTGACTATTCTTAATTATCCTGTTTTCCACTAGGGTTACTTGCCTTTCTTTCCAATATCCTGAATGCTAAACCTCTGTCATACGTATGTCATACATATCTTTTCCTGGCCTTTGACTTGCTTCTTTTTCTCTTTCACTGTACAAATTTTAAATTTAACATTCAGAATTATTGTTCATAATTAGAATTTCACTGAATCCATAGCTCAGTTTGAGAAAATGAACCATTTAAAATTGAGTATTCTGACCTGTAAGAATATTTTTCTATTTACTTAGATCTTCTCAAATTACTTTCACTAAAGATCATGTTTGTACACAATGATACTGTGTCTCTCCTATTAGATTTATTCCCATGTTCTTTTATTTGGGGGCTGATGTTAGAGACGTCTTCTATTATATTTTCTACCTATGGAAATACAGCTTCTTGATCCTTGTATATAATCTCTTTATGCATTTAGTGCTCCTTATATGCATATTGATTATGAATTAGTGAGGGGCAGGCTAATCCCCTTCTCCCCAAAACATTGTGAATTTCAACAAGAAACAAAATTCTGTGATCACAGTAAACAATAAACATACTATTGGATATTATTTTGCTTTAATATCAGTTGAGCTAAGGTTAATATGTGAGAAAAATTTGGACAAGAATTACCCAAAACTTCACAGACACATTTCAGAAGAAACTGTGTAAGGAGGGGAAGGATGTCCAGAATCGTGCCCTTCAGACAACATCAAGAAGACAAAGACAAAACCAAATCAGAAAACTTACCTACTATAGAAAAAAATGCCCCCTCCCTCTCACTGCCTCCCAGAAGGGGTTACTATTACTGCACATGCTGTGTGTGTGTGTGTGTGTGTGTGTGTGTGTGTGTGTGTGTGTGTGAATCTTAATTAACTATGTCTCCACAAGAAAGAATTAATATAGTTATAAGGTTAAAACATACCCAGGAGACTGAAAGGTCCATTACATTCCAAATGAGAAAAGCACCCCTACAACACTCAGATTTTAAAATAAATGTGCTTTAACTGGTATTGTTCAATCCAAGTGTGAAAACTACAATCATTAGTACTGGCAGTGCTCATCCTACAAATAAAAAGAGTAAATATTTAGAATATCGTGATTCTGTGATCATCTATGGTGCCACTAAAATTGGCACTTCCCAAATTCCACGTAATGCAAGTTACAACTTTTGGTGGCAAAAGAAAAGCTGAGCTTTGATGTCCCATCACCTTTCGGTGAATGATGCCGTACTCTATCTTACTTAAGAAATGTTTGGGGGGGGGGGGGGCTGGGATGGGAGTAAAAGACAGAAAACTGTACTTGAACAATAATTAAATTTAAAAAATAAAAAATAAAGAATTGTTTCTGATATATCTTAGTCTTTCCTCCCAAGGAGAATGGAATTATGACTTCCTTCTTTCAGGCACACACTGACTCATCAAACATTTGTTGAATTCTCTCTATGCGTGGGGCACTCTGTTAGATGCTAAAGGGGCAGAGGTGAATGGCTTGTGCCGGTTTCTGCCCTCAGGGAAGCTTACAGACTCCTGGAGAAGGCAGACAGCCAAGGAGGGCTCACCATTCTATCCTAAAGTGCTATGTCAAGGGAAGTACAGGGGGCCGTGAACACTATTGGGGATCCCAGAGAGAGGGCATCGCAAAATGCCCACCTTGAGAAATCGCTGTTCAAACTCAGGTTTGACAGAAACAGGAATTCAGGTGGGAGAAAAAAAAACGTTCAGGCTGAGGGAAAGGCAGGCGGTGCATGAAATGTGAGATCACGGCATTTCCAGGTTCCAAAGTTGGTTTCTACAGCTGGATCAAAACAACCAGGAAACTAGTGCCAAGTATTTGAGCTTTGACTTCTTACTCAAACATACGGCAGCCCGAAATACATGGACTTCCAGGTTCAACATGATGGGGAGAGGCAGAATGGGAATTCTTAACGTTTTAAGCTGTGGCCATTTCTAAGAATGTATGTACGTACGTAAAATGTACTTAGGCAAAAGATCTGGGATTAATTCACAAATAGCTCCTATACAATCTAACTTCAATTTTCACATGTATATGTAGAGTACATGTGTACAAAAAGAGCCACATATGTGAATCTAATAGAGAATGTGTAATTCTTTTTAAATCATACACTTTACGCTTATAGAATCTATATTTCCTGCCCTAATTATAGTTTCTACAAAAAGATTTTACTATAAGATAATGGTATGTAATAACGGTAAGTGATAACCAAAATTACACAGTCATGTTTGCAATTCAGACAAATTTTGCAAAATTTCTTCTATGTTTCAAAGAATTTCCATATAATTGTTATTAAATAAACTGTGTATTCTTTCAAGGTTATGTTTAGCATGCTGAATCAATTTTAATGCTGCTTTTGTTCTTACAGGTAAGAATGTTACAATAAAAATCAACTAATTTGACTATAGGAAAATCTGGGTAACAATTTCAGAAATAGTAAGTAGAGCCAATCACTTATTTCATCTTTTCATTAAAAGAACAAAATGCCATTTCAAATGATGATATAAAATTCATGCAGACTTAGCTGTTTTTCTGTTTATTTTATTTGGCTTTTCTAAACACCAAAGAAAAAGAAGACACCTGCTCCATAATGATTCAGGGGTACAGATAAAATCTAATCATAATGTCAGAAGCAACCATAATTATTTAGCATTTTTCTCATGTTTTTAATATATATATTCAAAAACAATTCATCCTTTAAGTTTATAACCTACTTCAAAAAAAACAGAATTATTTAAAAGATTTGGTGGATGACCTATTTTTATAAATGGGTAATATTCCACAGAAGCAATGTCTTACATTAATTTGGCCATTTTCTGCATTAGAAGACATTCAAGTATTTTTTTCTGATTTTTTTGCTCTTTATAAATAATGCAGCCTTGAGGCTTTATATTCTATTACTACTAATAATGTGAGAAATCAATGGCAGAAAAGGTGATAGGAAAATAAATCACCTTTCTTCTCTAAATCATCTTTTAAAAAATGTATACAAACATTGATTGAGGTCTAACTCTACGCCAGGCATTTTGATAAGCACTGAGAACGTAGGGATGAATGAGGACCAGTATCAGTTGCCAGGCGCTCACTGTCTATCACAGTGTTTCTCAACTGAAATGATTTTGCCCCATGGGGGACATCTGGCAATGTCTGGAGACATTTCTGGTAGGCACAACATGAGGGAGGCTTCTACTGATATTGAGTAGGCAAGGCCAGGGATGCTGCTAAACATCCTACAATGCACAGAACCAGCCCAGCAACAATGATCCAGTTCCAGAGGTCAAAAAAGGGGGGCCAAGAAACCCTGTTCTCATCCTTGCCTGTGGTCTGATCCGTTCAATCAAATTCAGGAGATCATCTCACTCAAATGATAGTAATTAATACGTTATTAAAAAAGCAAGTACACCAGTAATCTCCATGAAATTAAATATTTAGGTCAACAGAATGGCCCAGTTCCCATACTCATATCTCAAACACAATGACTCCATGTAGTACTGAAGGAACTCTGCTGACTGTCAAGTGTGGGGATTTACATCTGGGGCATGCACTCCAGGCTCTATTCAGTGAAGCTTCTGCTCTCTGTAAACCTTTAGACTTCAGGATTTTCTCAGGCAAGGAAATGAAAACAAGGTATTTTTAACTACCTGCTCAATTGCTTGGAAAATTACCTCTTAAAACATTTGAACACCCACTTCTCATTTTTTCCAAAGCCCTGGAGTAGCCAAATGATATTAATCACTGGAACTCCTTGATGAGGAAGTGTAATTTTTCAGCTTAGACGGCTTGTTTTACTTTTCATGCTGTTTATTTTGGAATAAGCACATATTGCGCATATTCCATACATATACTATACACCGGTATATAGCACTCATAGTATCTGCAGATATAGATGTACGTTTGCAGGACACATAACTGTAACTTTGCTACAAACCCGGAAGCAGCCCCTTCTCTGGAAGTCTAGAAGTCTCCACTTTGATGGACCTGGATGAGCCTTCAAAAGGCAGCAGACTCTTCCCAGCAATGAAAATCTAAGCAATTATAAGTTCTTCAACTACAAATGCAATATTTATTAGGCAAAGGAATGCTGATTTGGTGTGGCACTCTTTGTAATGGTGTTGCACAGTTTCTTTAGTCTTCCATTTGTTCAAACAGCCATAACACAGCTGGTGGCAATAAAAGCTACTCAATTGTTTTCTCACTGTCTCAACCTGGGATAAATGGTCCAGCTCTTGAAAAGAAGTTGTTCTTTTGTCTGATACATTCCTTTCAAGTGGTTATCAATTTAACTTAGAAGTCAAAGCATCCCATCAGTAAATACCTCATCACATAAAACATCAAATACCACCCTCCCTCTTATTGAAAACACTGGTTTGGAAAATAAACAGGGCAAAATGGCTCACTGCTTTTAATCAGTGTAATGAATGCCATTAGCTCAAACTGCAAACTCCCTATTCACCAGAAGTGAATTATTTAGTTCCAATATCCTTCCAACGGGTTCCTTTTCTCTTTAAACTTTAATTAAAATCAACCAGCCACGGAGGACAAATACCATATGATCTCACTTATATGTGGGCTCTAATGAACAAAATACGCTGATGAACAAATAGAAACAGAGGCATGGACACATGGAACAGATTGACAGATGTCAGAGGGGAGGGGGTTGGGGGACTGGGTGAAAGAAGGTAAAGGGATCAAGTAAAAAATACACACACACACACACACACAAAACACATAGACACAAACAACAATGTGGTGATAGCCAGAGGGAAAGGAGGTGGGGGTGGGTGGAGGTGGGCAAAGGAGGGTAAATGGGGATGGGTATGAAAAGAGACTTTACTTGGGATGGTGGTTGCACAATGCAGTGTGCAGGAGATGTTTTATTGAGTTATACATTTGAAACGTGAAGGGTTTTGTGAACCAATTTCACCCCAATAAATTCATTTTTAAAAAAGAAAATAAATAAATCACATTTGAAAACTGAGAAGCCTAGGAAAGAATTTTCTAAAATAATTTTGTTCAATTTTGGTTCTGGCAACCTCTTTGACATTTGCAAGTTCTTCAACTCACTTAGAAATGCAGTTCATGTAACTCAAACATCCATAAATAAAGGAGGGATGAAATTCAAGCTATTCAGCAAACTTTTATGGAGGAACTTCAATGTGTAGAATACGATGGTACATGACAAAAAGACACACTTATGAAAGAAAGGATCAGCTCAAGCAATTTACATATCAATTGTATGTTTGTCAACAAAACATGAAAATTGATAACAAATTCAAAAATAATTGTGAAGTACACAACATAATTGGTATTTTGGAAGAAACTTTTAAAAGGTTTTCTACTGTCCTGTTTGATTTCTGAATAATCTAATAGGTTTAGAATGTTTATTTGCTCTATTAAATATCCATGTTCTCATAAAAGTACTAAATGATCAAGAAATGTACATTTTAAATCACTCCAACAGCTCTGGGGTGGGAATTGAAGGAGTTAGACAGATCCAGCAAGAAAAGATACTGAAAGAGAAAGAACTCATAGGCAAGAACAACAGTGTAGCGATTGTGGAGGAGAGGGATGGGTGGAGGTAGAAGATGGTATGGGAGTATAAATGGTGATGGGAAAAATACAGTAAACAAACAAACAAACATCACTCCAACACCTGTGAGTAGCACCAACATCAATTAAAATGAATCTGTGCTCATTCATGGTGCTGTGTTCTCTCAAGTACAAAGCAGAAGACTAGTAGAATTGGAAATACATTATAAATATGGCTGCAGGAGGTTTTTTTGGTAAGATTTTCATAGTTTTTATGTACCAACCTAGTATCTCTCATTTACCATGTACGCAGATATGTAAAAGACAAAAGCAGAAGCACACAACATTCCTAACTGAGGAAATGAATTACAGAAGAGCCCTTTATGGGAATATACTGGACATCAGAGGAGATGAAAGCTTCCAAGCTAAACAAATGTGCATGGAGTCTCTTTGTGGGCTAACTCCAATTTCTGGGTGTTTAGCAGCCACACATGATAGAAAACAAAATTATCTGTGAACTGACACAACAGTCCCTGTTAATAGGTCTTTTGGTTTTTTAAAAAATAGCATCTGATCTCCACACTTAAAATTCTGTCAAAGAAAATAGCATGAGCAGATAGATAGCTCACAAGATATTATTTCCAAGAACATTTTTGTGTGTATCATGATTTTCACTTTGGTCTTTCACTTCAACCATCTTGGAGATTATTATAATTAAATTTCAATTCAATTGAAAACACCCAATTGCAATTGAAACACCCAATACTGATTCCCCCTTGTTCTGAAAACAAGAACAAGTTGTTTTTTTTTAATATTTGCAAGATATTTTTTAACAACAGGCTGAAATCAAATCAAGTGTGCTATTTATAATAAAAAGTCCTCGCTATCCTTCAGTCTGCATCAAGTCTCCTCAATGCCTGTGCTCTGAACTAAACAATGCATCATGATGGACATACACAGACACCTCTGGGCACAATGTCTAAATATCCCTAGAAGAACTAAATAGTTTTCCCCTAATGGCACTAAAGTACATGGCAACAGTCAATAAAAGAGGTGTGGCCTAACACCATTAAATGCAGTCAACATTTTAAAAAGATGTATAGCTAAATTTCTAAATTTGCTTATATAAACAGCTTTATCTTACAATTCAAACTTTGTGGATTTGAAACCTAAATTTGAAGCAAGGGTTTTGAGCTGTTGATAAGACAGTAAATTATTCTTCCCCATAGGAAATAATCATGTAGCAGGCATACATGGGTAAGACTGTCTTAACATGGATCATCCTTTCTAAAATAGGAATGTGTTAATCCTTCAAAATGAATTCCTGGCCCCTCCATCCACGTCCCTCTTACATAATGAGTATATGTACAGTCGTATCTAGCAAGCTAAAATCCCCCAAACCTAATTTTACCATGGCTGTAGACAGAGCACTTTGCTTGTACAATAGCACAATACAATTTTTTTTTAAACTATGATGTCTATAATTTATTTAAATTAAGTAGTTAATACAGGTATGTTTACTCTGTTTTGTTCTTCTTTGACTCATTGATTATTTAGGAATATGTTGTTTAATTCTCACATATTTGTAAATATACCAAATTTCCTTCCTTTTTAAAATTTCATTCTATTGTGGTTGGAGAACATACTCTACATTTCCACTTTCTTAAATGTATAGGCACTTGTTTTACAGTGAGCACATCCTGTCCTAGGGCCTAGCCCGAGAGAACAGTCCTTGTGCACTTGAGAATGACATGTATTAAGTTGCTATTAGATAGAATGTTTTATAGATTTTTGGTAGGCCTAGTTGGTTATACTGTTATTGAAGTCTTCTGTTACAGGATTATAGTTGAGTATTTTGTCCCTTTAATTATGTCAACTTTTGCTTCATATATTTGGGGGCTTTATTGTTAAGTATGTAAATGTTTTTAATTACTAGTTCTGCCACTTCAGGTCTCTTTTGCTTATTGTTTGTATCACATAACATTTTCCAAACTTTTACATTTGACCTGTATTTATTCTCATACTTTCCTTTAGTTTCTTAGACATGGTTTCCTTATTTTAAAAACATATTTATAGTAGCTGATTTAATTTCACTCAGTCCAATGGCTGGGCTTCCTCAGGAACAGTTTATACTGACTTTTTTTCCTATTCAAGGACCCTACTTTTCTATTTTTTTTAATACCTTGCACTTTTTTGCTGAAAACTAGACATGCTAAATAATCCAATGTGGCACCTCTGGGAGTCAGACTTGTCTCATCCCGGGGTTTGCTGTTTTGGCTGTTTGGTGTGTTTGTTGTTGCTGCTGCCACTGTTTCTACTGCTGTTTACTCAGTGGCTTTTCCAAACTCTCTAACATTTGCATTTTGTCATGCATGGGCACTGAAACCACTGCCGAGCTAGATTTGTGAGCAGCTGATGCTTAGACAAAGATTCCCTTGAGTCCCTTGAACAGGCGTGTCTCCCAGCTTTGCTAAGGGGCTCTGGGTACAGTCGGTGCTCTGGTGGGCAGTTGAGGACTCTACCTTAGCCCTCACTTCCTGCTGTGCAAACACTCAAGTGTCTGCCAGGGGTGAGAGATTGGGACCTTCTCAGGTCTTTCCTGGACATGTGCTCTAAAGCAGACCCTGACAAAAGCTCCATTTTTATATAAAGCCAAGCACTGAGGTCTCCTCAGTAGGAACTCTTATTAAATGACACAGAACTTGATTTATTGTGGATCTGTCTTTTTCTATTAGCTAATGTTTTTCTGCCTAGCTCTGAATGAATCATGGTGCTATGCTTGTCAGAATGAATTTCTCTCTGCATATTTTATAGATGACTTAAAAAATATAGAACCTGATCCAAGCATTAAAAGTCAAACTGTTACAACGGTTGCATATTTCAATAAAACTCTGAAGTTGATAGTGTCCATAAAAATGCCAAAGTGCTTCTCTCTTCAGATTAAAATTCTTAACAGTTGTATGCACACCTCCCCAAATCAGCATCTTCTCCTGTAGCCCACTCCCCAGCCAGAGGTTTTGAGATTTTCACATGTGCTCGGCACATACAGCTTACTTAGACAAGGGCTTATAGAACCAAAGGCTTTGACTTCACAGGCTTGTTCAGGGACCTTCCTGTGAAATGATAATTGAATCTTTCCACTCGTGGTCTCTTGTTCAGAGAACCATCTCATGAGTGCTCTCCAGGAGGATGAGAAAGAGTGCACCATTATGTCAAACACTCCCAATTCTTTTACTATGAGTCACCAGAGACTCTATAGAACCTTTCTGGGATCAATGAGCCATCTTTCCATTTCGTCCCTGGATATATGATGAGAACAAGTTAGTCAAATAAAAAAGCTGCTTGAAACCTGACATATCAAAATCAATCCACACATTTTAACAGTTCCCCCTGACTAAATTTCTACAAACTGAGGGTCTGCTTTTAAGATGAGTCATTGGATTTCATGTGACACTGATGAAAATTAATGTGTTGATATTTTTCATATGAAAGCCTTTAGGTAATAAATAATATCTGGCTTAAAATGAGCTGACTGATGACCATAGTGGGATACAATAGGTCTTTCTAAAAGATTTTATTAAACCTGGCAACAGGTTTAATTTCCTGAAATAAGTAAACTGATTCTTATCAAATGATATATGGATGTGGTAAAAGATAATTACAAAGTTACTCTATTTTTAACTCTTGGGAAAGGAAATAGGTATTATAAGTGGGGAAAGTCTATTAATGAAATATAAAGTATAAATTTAAGCACAAAAGCACCAAGAAAGGCAGAAGTTAAGATTCTCAGGTTAACGACCATTTAGCTATGTTAAAATCACTATGTGTTTAATTAGGCTGTTAAGAGTATGTTTTAATGTACCACAGGTAGAACACAGGAGTTAATGTGTCTATGAGAATTTAACATCCACATTTCCTTACTCCTTCATGTTTAAATATTCAGCCTTTGAGTTGGGCTGCTGTAACACTTTGCAGTTAATTGATTTGCTTAATTTTATTTTAAAAATAAAAGAATAAAGCAATGTACAGTGTTTGCTATAATTCATGTGTAAATAGTCCTCCTTGGTTTTAAAAAGAATCCCTTAGTAAGGAGAACACATTAAAGGATGTGTTTACATCTTTGCTGGGGCCAACCTGCTTGAGCAGAGATCTTTTTTTTTTTTTTTGCCAGATTGTGTTAATAAACATTAAATCAGTATGTTAAAATGAAGCAAAAAGAATAATCATTTAGTTGTATCATTTTGTGTTTTAGAAAAAGTAGCCACAGCCCTGGCTGGTGTAGCTCAGTGGATTGAGTGCAGGCCTGTGAAGCAAAGGATCCTGGTTTGATTCCCAGTCAGGGCACATGCCTGGGTTGCAGGCCAGTTCCCAGCAGGGGACACATGGGAGGCAACCCTACATTGATATTTCTCTCCCTCTCTCCTTCCCTTCCCCTCTGAAGATAAATGAATAAAATTTAAAAAAAAGACAAAGTAGACATAATGCATCCATGAGACCTTTACACTGCCCTGCTTTACCTCAGCACTAAGGACAAAAACACTGAGGAAGTACGGCCATGTGCCACGAAGGACATTTGGTCAGTGACTAACCGCATACACCATGGTAGTCCCATGAAATTATAATGATTTTAAGGAAAAGTTTGTTTGCAGTGTTGAAAGAAAAGGCTGGACCCAACTAAGATGTTGAATTTACTGCTATCTCCGGGGGGTTTCAACAGAGAGACCCTGTCCCGTGCCTGACTGAGGATGCGGCAGGGGGTCAGTGAGGGAGCAGAAGGAATGGGCTGGGATGGAGGGGAGTGTGGAAGCCCACGCACGCCTGCCCACGTGTGCCCCTGCGTGCATTCCCATGTTCTCTCTCTCTCTCCCCAGCCCCACCCTCTCTCGCCTGCACGAACTCATTTCCATCTCTCTCCCTCCGTCTCCTCTCCCTTTGGTATTTCTTGTCCCGTGCTTTATCTCTCTGGGCCTCTTCTGATCTCTGCTCTCCCCTTCTCTCCCACTTTCTTCCTTTCCTCCCTCCTCCCCCCTGATGTCTACTCTCCCTCCTCACTCCGGCACCTCCTTCCTCCCTCTACAGCCCTGCCCCCGCCCCCCGTGTGTGCGCACAGAGGCACACACACTCCTTATCTTTTATACTGTATTTTTACTGTACCTTTTCTATACTTAGATATGCTTAGATACACAAGTACTTACTGTGGTGTTCATACTGCCCACAGTATTCAGTACAGCGACATGGTGTGCAAGTAACCTAGGAGCAGTAGGTTACCCCAGGTAGCCTAGGAGTGTGGCAGGGTAGACCAGCTGGGTTTGTGTAAGTGCACTGTGCAGTGTTCATAAAATGACAGAATTGCTGAAGGACTCATCTCCTAGAACGCATCCCTGTCATTAAGCTACACATGACTGTATGTGTTCAATTGCACTAACTTCACTCCAAAGATGTTATGGAATGTTGTTACTATAACATCATGATTTTACGTTTTTCTATATCTCTCACTTCACCTACCACCCTACTTCCCAGGTAGCCAGGATCATTATTACTTTCTGCTTATTAAGTAACAGCATTACTGTCTCTATGTAGGAGCCCTACAATAGTGGACATGGCATAATAATCTCGAACACTCAACACAGGGCTAAGACATAAAAATATAAAAAGCTGGGACAAACAGAATTAGCCCTTCAAATTAGTAAGAGAAGAAATGCCCTATGTCTTCAAGGATGGCAAGGTTTCTGCTAAGAGCCAACGATAGTGGTGAAGTCACATCAGCAATTAAGGTTTCTTTAAGATAAAGCTTTCAAAGTTCTCTTAATCATTTCACTCCATTGTAGAAACTCATTGATGTCTCATCAAAGCTTTCCATAAAGCTGCCTGGCTTTGAGTGCTCCCAAGGGTATGGCCACACCTATGTTTCCAAAGATTTCCCATTATTTTCATATATCTAATTCTCCAACAAAACCAACCTTTTTGCTCATCTCAAATGGCCCCTCTCTCATGCCCATGCCTTGCTCTCACCAGGCTCCCTGCCAGAAGTCCTAGTCCCGCCTGTCACACAGCTGAATCCTCTCCACCCCCCAAGAACCAATGAAAACTTTCCTCCTTCTTGACAATGCCTTTCTGTTTTCCAGCCTGAAAGGAATCTTATTACTCTGCCACATCTATACCAGTTACAATCTCTCTCCTGACTCCTTCTTCCTAATGGCCTTTGACTTCACTTTGGTTTTTCTCTATAGGATAGCAGCTAACTGGAAAGTTCACTGAAGGAAGTCATGGCTTCTTTTCATTAATATCCTGAAAACACTTACCTTTCTCCCTACAACCTAATCTTCAAATGTCTGCTGAATGTACCCATGGACAAACTCCTGGTGGACATGAATCAGCAGGCCATTACAAAGCAAAGTAGGACTGAGTTGTTTATTTGTTTGACTTATAAAACAAGCCTCTTTTCATTGCACCTACCATTTGTGTGCATGTGTGTGAGAGCAAACATTCATAATTTTGCGAAACACATGTTGAATATATAAAATGTTTAGTTTGTGTGTTCCAATTCTGGTTATTCATGACATGGTTTCCCTTCACAAAGGTCGATAAGAGCTACTCCTAAAATGTAATTCCACATAATAGTACTTGGCTTGGTACTACTGCATTAAATAAAGCACTTCAAAATTCATACCAAAGTACTACAGAGGGCTCAAAATTACAGGAATCAAAGCATTTTAAATGTGTGATTAAATATGCTATAAAATTATTCTTTAGAATACGTATTTTGTTAAAGAACATATGTTCTTCCTCAAAATAACTTGCTATTTTTGAACTATTACTCAGCCACATGCTTCCTACAAGCAGCAAAGGTTACCTCAGATAAACTTGATTTTACAACGTTTGAAAGACTTTCCTCTGCTACTCGATGCCAACTGAAAATGCGTGAGTCATAGGTGAATGGCAGAAGCAGTCTTGGAGGTAATTTTTCCTTCATGCAACTAGCCTGAAATAAAATTTGTTTCGCAATTAATATTTTGTAAATCCCCTCACATACATAACTTCACTTGCTTCACAGCAAAGATAAAAACAAGTTATCAGTATAACTCCTATTTTTCAGAGAATGCAATGAAGTCTGAGAGAAGTTAAGTGAATGCTGATTCAAGAACGCATTGCTCCGCTTCATGGCGTTGCCCAGAGAGCTAACTTTTCAACACTCTCACACTGAGTTTAAGATTTGAGGCACTGAATTAGTTACCCTTCATTTCAGATGGAACGGTCTTTGGATAGCCATTTCTTTAAAAATAATTGCATCCAGCTTGGCCACTGAACTTGATAGGTCTTCCTTCTTGCGGTATTTTTGGTCAGTCCTTTTTCATTTGATCCACTGACTTCGTGCTAAGTTGGAAACTTTCAAAGTCTATTGCAAGATCATAAAATTTTAAATCAATGTGCCATGCCCCAACACTGGTGCAGAGACAGCACTGCATGTTTCCAAACCCTGTTTCCTTTTCCCCCAGGGCAGAGGACTGGCTCGCATTTCCCAGGCTCCCTTAGGTTAAGTGGGACCGTGCAGTTAAATTACAGCAGAGCAATGGTGTTCAGAAGTGATGGCCTGTACCTCCAGACCTGCACTGCAGTCCTCCACCCACACTTTCTTGTCTGCAGGCCAGAGGCAGAGGCTTCCCTGGGGCCTCCTAGGCATTCGTAGGCAATGATGCTACGTAATGGAAGAAGCCAGAATTTCTACAGGACTGAGGAGAGCAAAGGCTCCCGATACCTGCCCTACTACCACCAACACTAACTTGGACTGGGTGACAGCAAGGTGAGAAACAACCCTGCATCGTATTAGGCCACCACGATTGGGAGCTTGGCAATCATGGTCACCTACTATTTTTGGTTATTATTGTTCAAGTACAGTTGTCTCCACTTTCACCCCCACGCTCCCCCCTGCACCCCCACCTTTCACCCTCATCTACTCTAATTTAAACATGAATAATCATTTTTACTTATTTTTTGATCTTAGATAGAGGAAGAGGGAGGGAGAGAGAGAGAGAAAAGCATCGATTTGTTGTTCCACTGAACCTTGCATTTATGGTGTGATTTTTATATGTGCCCTGACTGGGGACTGAACGTGCACCCTTGGTGTATGGGGATGACATTGTTACCCAGCCAAGGTGACAATTTCTCTTTTAATAAACACTTTATTAAAAAAATGTGTGATTTCAGGTACAGGTTTCCCAGCTATTATTACCTTTCATAATCAATTCATTTCTTTTATAAGTGTGCTTTGGCTTTAAGTTGGCTTGACACAAACAATAAAATAAATTCAATGTGTTAAGTAGGGATTGTTGATAGCTTCTTTGAAACATGGCAATAATATTCTTAATTTGTGTATTTTTAATGTTATTCTTGACTATGTTTCATGCACTTTAGGATATATAGGACAGATAGATACATACATAAATACAGGAGATATATATGTGTGTGTTTGTGTGATGTGTATATATATATAAATGATAGGTTCATTATATAGAGTATATAATTAAATATAATATGTATACAGACAGATATATATGTGTATGTATATGATAAGTTCATTATATGAAGTATATAATTAAAACACTCTTGTATAGTTACAAATTATTAAACATCTAAGATGTATATGTATAATGTTACCATTAATAGCACAGAAAATGCTCTGTGTCACACATGCACACTGGAGAGGCTGACACACTCCCCAGCTTTCAGATGGGGGTCTCAGACCTCCAGGCAAGCCGGGGAATCGGTGACCACAGTGACTCACGCCAGCCCTCTGGATTTGAGGATCACTGCCACTGGTCACAGTTCCACATTGCTTGTGTGGGTAGCCTCAGACATTTCATAATATTTTTGGTTCAACTTCTCTATTGAAAAGTTAACTTCACGAAGGCAGAATATTTTTATCTTTTACTTACTTTATGTTGCTCTGTGCTGATAAATGCTGAGTGTTCTTAAGACCGAGTAATTGGCACTCAAAACTATCTGTAGACATTTTCTGATGATAGTTAATAGAAGCGAAAATCGAGAGGAATATAAAGCTACAAAGCATCATTTTTGCAGAGCATACTCTCAAAGAACATAAGCATTTCCTGTGCACACAGTTTCCTTCCTTTAACTCACACCTCAACTACAACAAAGTTTCTGATGCTAACTTCACAGTAGTTGCAAAACTGGGAAATATCTCAATCTGAAAACCACAAACACATACATAAAAAGCCACTCACCTGTTATCACTCAGAGGGTTAAAGCACATACATTAAATAAAAATTTGTGAATGAGGAAAAAACATTGACTAGACACAATATTAAAAGCTACACATCATTTTTTAATTGCAGATAAAGTCCAACCTGAAAAGGCTCAGAGGATCAATGGCTAATATTGGTTTTGTTTGTTTTTATTAGTATAACAAAAATTGTTCACAGAGACTCCCTGCTCTCTACCTGACCCAAATTCCACCGTAGAGGTAGAGCGTAATGTAGTAAAGGCTTTGATATTTGGATGGTGACTCATTCACTAAAAATATGTGTTGAGCACTGACCCTGCACCAGGCCCCATCTAAATGTTAAACATACAGAGTGGTCTTCTAATATGTCCTCAGGTGGGTGATTACTAAGGAATGCGCACATTCAACCCGTAATTGTGGGTGAGAAAAATGCAGAGGTGGAAAGGCAAGGGTTAACAGCCACCAAAAGGCAACTGAGGGTTTCAGGCACATAAAAGCCGGGAGGTGGCCCAGTGAGAAGCACCCTCTTTGCCTTTGCCCAGGATTCAGATTTGACTGGAAGGACATGTGAGGGATCTTTTGGGTCACCCAGGAAATATATTGTATTTTACCAAGACACTAGTTTCTATAAAAGTACCCACTTAAAACACAGGTACTTTAGAAAGATTTTATGAAAATATTCAATATTCTAGACGCTGTCTCTAAACTCAACGCTGTTGGCTCTAACGATTTACCCCACAAGGCCCATCTCAACTTCAATAATATGGTAATTCTGAGAGATAAAACATTTCACAATCTTTCCACAAGTATATCTACTCATGGTACGGTTTTCCTTCTGATGTCAACAGTCCACTACTGCTCCCATTTTATTTTATTTTATTTATTGGCAGGGACTTTTTAGTGTGATTCCATCTAAATACTGTGTGGTTCATTTTGTGTTCTAACTAGATTGTTACTTCAGAGCTGGAAAAACACTAATTTTATGTTTTATTCCTTCAGCTCCTGGGGCAGAATTTTGTCTAAACGTAGCAGGCATATTTGTAATGGGTTAAATCCTAATTTTAAAACTATTTACTTAGTTTTCTACCTGCAGGAGGGTATAACCTATTCATTAAGAGAAAATTAACAGGTATTAAAAAGAAATGTCAAAGATACTAGGTACCTAATTACCTAATTATTTAATTGATGCTTTCCCTAGAAAACCAGGAAGATCACTCATTGATAAGGAGGCATTAATTTGGGGGTGGGAGGGTAGACGGCTGTAGGTAGCAGCAAACGCTGACTGGTTCACCCACCTGAAGGAAATTTAAGAAGTAACTCCTCACCTGTAAAACTACCCACTTAAAACACAGATACTTTACAAAGATTTTTGTGAAAATCTTCTATTTGAAATGAAGATTTAAATAGAAAATTTAAATTTTCTATGTAAAGCATTCAATTTTTGCCAGTTTTAAAAAAATGTATCCTAAAATAGAGGAATATAAAAAAATAAAATATTGGGAGGAGGTAGAAGAAAACAGAGAGATAAATGGTGATGGAAGGAGACTCGACTTGGGGTGGTGAACACATAATAAAACATACAGATGATGTATTATAGAACTGAATCCTAGATAATTTTATTAATTAATGTCACCCTGATAAATTCAATAAAAAAGAAAAAAATAAGTTTTTTCTTATGAGCTTTGAAATAACAAGTAATAGCTTTTTCCCCAACTGTATCTCTAAGATTCCAGTTGCAGAAAGTTTGAGTCTTAGATTCAAAACTAAGAATGTAAGTGATATCAGGTAGCATAGTAGTTCATAAGATAAAATTACAAAGCAAAATAATTCTGTTTTTCTATTTTGATTGCTGCAGACTGACCTCCTTTATATATTTGTCTGAATAATTCAAACGATGCTGGATAAATGTTGACTATGTAAATAAGTTAATTATTGAACAAATTAATCTAAGTCTCATTTTGCATCACAGCCTTTAACACAATGCTTGGCACACAGAAGATGTTCAATAAATGTTCCATGAAACCAACTCTCCCCCACAGCCTGGTGAGAAGACCTTTGAAGGAGCAATTCTCTCAGACTTGCTCCTATTTCTGCTTCCTCCATCTCATATAGTGCATGAAAGAAACTGACCTTTACTGGAAAATATTTAGATTGTAAAACAATTATCAAATGAAACTGTACAACAGCGTGCCTCAATCCCCAGTTTCCTCAGTTTTCAAGCACCCACAAAACTATCTGTTGACATTTATAAACACTCATTCATCCCTTATATTGGCAGAGAAACAAGCTAGGCATGACACAATACATCAGAAGTCACTGTGAAAGGAGATGGCTCAAAACGGCAAACAATTCAACCAAGTTCAATGTCAAAATAGTATATCTAATGAATGCAAGGGTTTCCTCCCAGTTACCATATAGCTACTTTTCAGAAAAACCTTCCCCAGAACTTTTCGACATGAACAAGAGCACAGAACTAGTTAAAACAGAATCTGTTTATTTGTAATGTAAGTATTGATGGTTGTCCACTATTTATCTGCTTCTCAATTCTCCGGAACATGTAAGAAAAGTTCAATTCTTTTCACTTCAGCATCTTTAGAACCCTTTGTGATTTAAAAAATTAAAAAATAGCAAATTCAATTAGTAAATCTGCAATTGCTTTCTTAATCTACCATATTTTAAAAATTTAATTATCCCAGACAAAACTTTATTAGTGAAGTTATACATAATGCATTTTTATGTACCTAAATAAATTAAACATTGTAAATGCCTTAAAATAAGCACCACATATAATTCCCTGCTTTTTCAAGGGGCTGGGAGGAGAGACTATTCAGATTCTCTCCATGACTTTAAAATTTCCCCCAATTTTCTTAGTTTTTGCTGAAATACCTATAAACTAACCTATAAGGACATGAACACAACCTTTATGTGACAGTTTTTAAAGGCATTTTATTTTGTAGAATATCCCGTTCATTATTCATAATTCAAAAAGAACCTTCTCTCATATGTTTCTTATCCCTGTCTTGCTAAAAAAATTGTCTTTCTTTTTAAATGACAGGGATTGTCCTTAGAATCTATGGCAAAGAAAATGAAAGAACACTTTGCACATTATCATCCACATGAATTAACTATATAACTATGTCGTAAAATAAGAGACAGAATTTCTAGTAAAAGTTGAAGAAGGGAGCATGACTCATTTATTTCTACCCTCTTCCAACAAAATCCTCCACATATGTGTTTCTCCTCACTACCCCCAGTTCCTCTTTTCCCATAAACCTATTCTAATCTCACTTACCACCTCATCACGCCACTGAGCCTGCCCCACGAAATGCTAGGTCCAGGAGTCAACCAGCACAGCAGCATCTCACTGAGTTGACCACTCTTTCCTCCTTCGTTCAGTTTCTTCACTTGGCTTCCCAAACACTACATACCCATGACTTTCCTCCTGCTGCGGCTCCTGCTTTTCTGGCTCTTTCAGAATCTAGACACAGGCGTCAAACTATCTACTTGACATTTTCATTTGGATAAATATACATCTCAAACTCAATCTGCCCAAACTGGATTCCTGATATTCCCCCAGAAAATGTGCTGCAATATCCTCCTCTTATTGATGGCAACTTTATCTTTCTAGTCACGAAGGTCAGCATCGTTGGAATAATCCTTGATTTTGTGTTTTTATCACACCCCAAATCCATCAGCAAGTCCTGTTGACCTTTGCTACAAACTGTTTCTAGATGTCGACCCCTTCCAAGCACTGGCACTACCGCCCATGTAGCCCTTCCTCTCGACCCATCTTCCTCCTTCCACATTGTCTCACACACTCCCCTCATCGACTCTCCCCGGGTGCATTTCATCCCTCAGTCTAATACTCTGGACTGGTTCTTCATGTCAATCAGAGTAAAAGCCACAGTCCTCACACTAGCTTCAAAGCGATTCAGCTCTCCATTTCTTCAGTGACTTTCTCCCCTGCTAACCTCCCTGTATGCTCCAGCCCACACGCGCTTCTTGGTCTTCATTGAAATGCCAAGCACATCTATAGGGCAGACAGCAGATTAGTGGTCACCAGGGTCCTGGGGGGGAGGAGGATATGGGATGAGTCCTTTGAAGATAATAAAAATGTTCTAGAACTAGATAGTAGAGATGGCTGAACAACATGGTGAATGTACTAAATGGCACTGAACTGTACACTTTTAAATGGTTAAAATGCTGAATTTTATATGTATTACACTGCAAATGAAACAATGCCAAGCACATGTCCTACCCCTGCCGTCACTGTTTCCTCTGCCCAGAGAGTGCTATTGCCGCAAATACCCACGTGCCTACCTCCCTTCCACCTGTGAGTTTTCGTTCACTGTCACAGTCGCAATGAGGCAAATCCTGACCACCCCATTTACCATT
Source organism: Artibeus jamaicensis (assembly GCF_021234435.1). Classification (NCBI taxonomy): domain Eukaryota; kingdom Metazoa; phylum Chordata; class Mammalia; order Chiroptera; family Phyllostomidae; genus Artibeus; species Artibeus jamaicensis. The sequence continues at coordinate 14,363,366 of NW_026522014.1, read as the reverse complement.
GCAAACTGCTCCTTACCCTGCAGACCTCTTACCCTGCTCTATCCTTCCTTTCTAATGTACTTACTTATTAGTAATTTACTTATTGAACTTATATGTATTGTTTATTGTCTCCTTCGCTAGATGGAAAGTTCCACGAAAGCAGAGGTCTTTATCTACTATGTTCCGTGATGGAGTCCAAGGTCCAAGTGCCCAGGTAAGTGCGTGATGCCCATAGATACTCTGTAAAGAGTACCTGTGAATAAATGCTCTTCGGTATTCCCAGAGACCGGCAATGGCTGAACCAGTCATGGCAACTAATTTCTGGAAACTATTTAACAGCCTGATTTGTATGAAAAATATATTAGCCCACTATGAGCCAGGCAAATTTGTGAGGTTTTAGGAATTCAATGGTGAACACACAGTCCTGATACTCCCTCTTAAGTATAACAAGTATTTGTAGAGAATTCGGTGCAGCAGAATAACATCCTGAGGATTTAAGTTAGTCTTGCTTTTTTTTAAAATTTGGCTTCACTATGGAAAAATAAAAGCTCTTTTTTTCCCCATCACCACGTTCCCCAGAAGATAACCTTAAAAGTTATCTTCAGCATCCTTGCGGTTGACCTCTTTTGAGTGACTAGTTGACTGATCAGTCTGAAAAACAGGGCATCTAGGTGGGTTCCCCCAAGATGAATTCTTCCTGGGCCTTTGCACTGGGAGGCAAAAGTCCATGAGGCTGGTGAGCTAGAGTTTTTGTCTGAAAATGGAGGAGCAGACAAGGTCTCAGGGTTTGAAGTGCCCCATCCCCTGGGAGGCCTAGTAGTTTCCAGATACTTAGAAAAGATAGGGAATGCAATTCTACGGGGTGTGAGATAGATGGGCCCATTGATAGTGAAGCTTCTGAGCTGATGCCTGCTGGCGGCCGTGAAGAAGAAAGAGTTAGCACTAAGCCCTAAAGCTTCGGGAGCTGAAGCAAAATTTTCCCAGCTGTCGCAGAGTGAAACCAGCTGCCAGTGGAGCCACCCAAATTGAATTGACACCACATGCCTAAGTGAGGAGCCTGGGAGGAGTGACTAGCAGGGACTGAGGATCAAGTCCCATCCATCCTCCATTTTCTAAAACCAAATAGGCCTTGAGATGCCCTTACACACATAGGAAGAAGGAGACATCTCAAAGACTGAGTGACATTTGCTCTCTGGTCAAACCTAGTCACAAAAGCAGCACTGAAAATCGAGCTCTTTCAACATCTTATTAAGCAACACTGATCTGTAAGCTCATAGAAGGCAAGAATATTATGCCATTTGTCTGTAACTGCTGTTGTAACTAACACAGCCCCTTTCACATATGAACTTGTCAAGAAATGAACAGAGGCTGCAAATGAGATGAATGAAAATCTGTTTGCATTTTGCAGTAGTTTAATACTTTTCTAAAAAAGAATACCACTTCATTTCAGCTGCCAATGTGTACGGTAGTGGGGTTTTGTTTTGGGTCCTGGAAATATTGTCTCCTGTTACTAGAACTCTGGTTCCTATTGCATAAAAAGAATCTCGCTCCTTCCCCTCTAGTCCCCCACTCTCCTATACAATTTGGTTTTCTTTTACTCCTGCTCAGCTGTTCACTTGGGAAGAGCTCATGGGAAATTACTCATTTTATTTTAAAACTTACATTTAAGCTCTTGCTTTAAAAAAAAAAAGAGAGCGCCTTACTGTCATGCTGGGTTATTCAGCAACAATCTATTCCCCTCCATGGGATAAACTCAGCCTTCACCCCCATAGTTTATCTGCTTTGGGAGCTGGATTACTGCCTCATAAAACAGCACAACAGTACTATTATCACATAATCATTATCATTACCTCACTTTCAGCCATAGAGATCCTTCCAATCCTGAACATCTTGCCTACTAATCTTGCTGTATCTATCTTCTCCTGCTGTGAAACTAGTGTGTTCCATTTTCACAGAAGCTTAATGCAATCACACATGGAAAAATAAAATATATTTTTCTAACTAGGCCCACATTTTATTGATACCATTGTGTTCTACAGGAATTGAAAATAGCTCTATATCTCATTCAAGTAAGCAAAACAAATGTGTGGGTTGCTGTGGGGAGCTGGTCTTAGCCTAGGTCCACGCTTTCTTCCCCAGTCTTACCTTTCTGGCTTTGGTCATATTGTTTGGAACAGATTCAATAGGCCACCTCTGAGTGGCAACTCCTCAGGCAGCAAACGGTCTGTCTCCACTGTCAGTGAGTTTGGAAGCATGGCCATGGCATCGAGATTCACCTGGAGTCTAGAAGCCCTCACTACTTAACTGGGATACCCAAACTGAATTCCTTCCTTGATAAGTCTGACCAAAAAATGAGCCATTCTGACTCTCCGAAGAAGACATAATTCACACCCTCCAAAACTTGAAAGAAGTAGGCACTAGAGTCTAGTTTTCACAGCCATAGAAAAAAATGTTAAGAAGAATTTTATAGCATGATCAATTTGATATGACCTGAAATCAAATCATAGAACTCACCATTTCTTTATGTTCATAGAACTTTTTAAATGTATTTTCCCACTCGGTGTTTGCTCTTAACATTAATAATATAAAATATTAGAAAATAAAAATATATATTAAAAGAATAAATGAATGAAATAGTGAAGAAAAAAAGAAAATACTATTAATTATCAAAATTCCAACCACTCTCAAATAATCCCAGTCAATATTTTGCTATCTAACCCTCCATCTTGTTATACGTAAATTGCTAAAACAGAATATTGGTTTTCCAAAAAACTGAATCACCCAGAATGCACTGTTGTGTGCTCTCTTTTCCATTTTCAAGGCACATAATAGACCAAGAGATTCACAGAAACTGAACTGTAGACTTGAGAGCCAACAGGAACATTTAAGGAAAATGTGAGAAATGCATCTGCAGTGAGGATAGAGGGGGAAAGCAGAAGGCAGAAAAAGAAAAATATAAAAAGTTATAATTAGCATACAAATTTAGTAAAATTTGTCTCTGAAACAAAGAGAAAATAATTAATACTGGCCTTAATCCTTAAGAACAGAGAATGATAGAATTATGTTATAAATTCCTCTCTAAAGATGAAAATGAGGAAGAACACCAGAAAAAATTAAGGAAATATTATAGATTGTTGATGATACATTATCAGACTAGATCAACTCAAGGATTCAAGTTCAACTTTACACGCCTCACCTTTCTATCCAATCATTTCTTCCTCAAAACAAGCCAATGAGACTCTTGCTCCTTCCTTTGATTTAGTCTGATAATATTTTTCTCATGCAAAAATAAGACAAAAATTAATGGTAAGAAAGTAAAACTGCAAATCACATGATTTCAATTCTCCACCAAGGGGTATCAAGTGCCTGCATAGGGCAGAAGGTAGGCTGTGTGTTTAAAAAGCCCCTCAAAGAACCACAGGCTAGTGGGGAAAAACAGTAATCGGGAAATTCTGAGTCAGAGAATGTGACAGAGCACTGTGTGCTGAGGAGTGACAAGCAGATACCCCAGTGTTTCCCCCATCGTGGACTGGGAAAAAACACAAGGTTCAGAAGGATCTGAAACAGGTAGAGCATGCTCACTAGTGGCTGGAAGCCAGCTCTTCCAAAGCCATAACCTAAAACGCAATCCATGCTATTTCCAAAGGCTTGCTAAACCCCCAGAACTGAGCTGGCCTTATTTAACAGAAGATGGGTAATTAATAGAAGCAGCCCAGTCTCCAGCTAGACTCATTGCACCTCCTTGCCCCCTCCATATAATAGCACCTCCTTATAGCATATGTTTGAAAGCAGTTGCATTTCTTGACCCAAGAAGAAAGCCCCACTATTTGATTAGCTATGGCATGTTGAGACTTATACTATAACTAGCAACCGCATCCAGTCAGGGGTATAACTAGTCTGATGCTCAGGCAGTTCAGTGTCAGGGAACACAAATGTGGCATGTATCCACAGGTGAGTCAAAATGTTATTGACTTGGGCTTTTAACTATATGGAGGTATTACCTTTCCCATTACTAATAAAATAAAAAACTCGTTTTCTTTATTCATTTGTCTTACTGTGACACAGGGGGACTACTGATAGTGGAAACCACAAGGAGGTAGCAATGAGGAGAGACCACCATTTACTTCAGATAAACTGCTATAAACAACTGTTGAGAAGCTAAAAGCAGAAATAATACAGACAATTAAAAAGAGCTTTATGGAAGGAGAAAATACCTTTTCTCTGTTAAATACCAGGAAAGGCTGTAAACCTGTCTATGGCAATAATGGGACATTTCTCATAAAGAATGCTCCCCAAAAACACATTAGCAGATCACAATTTCATTTGAGAAGAGATGTGCTCTCTGAATTTTCCATATGCACTTAATTTTGTGGAGCAGCAACTGACAATCCAGACAGCTAAAGCAACATAGCTGATAAACAGCATAGTTGAGCAGAAAGTAATCTGTGCTTTGAACTTACCCACATTTAGCCCAGCTGAGGGTCTGGCGGATTCATCAGACCTAGACAGGACCCCCTCCTCAATTCTAGGCTCTGGGAAGCCCTAAGTCTCCTGAGAATACCCCCTAATTCCTGGAGTAAAGTTTTCATGATCTGGACCCTGAATCCACCTCAGATAGTGGTGCTATATAATTTCAGATGGCCAAGGCAGGCCTCAATAATAAGGTAACGCATGGGCCAAGAGTGGAAGGAAAAGAGGAGTAGCAAATGTTGCAAACATCCTGGGGAAGAGGGACAGGGAAATGCGAAGGCTCTGAAGCAGATCTGTGTTTCCTGTGTGCAAGGACCAGCAAGGATGGGACCGAGGGGATGGAATCTGATGTATATGGGGTGCGTGCCCGTATCACGTATAGCCCTGTGGAGGTCGGTGGGGAAAGAACCACTGGAATGTGCTGTCCTGGATGAAGTCCAAGTTGTCCAGAGGAAATACACAGCACAAGTTATAGCAAAGGCAAGCTGTAAAGGATTACTCTTTCTGAATATGTCACCTCTTACATTTCATGCAATATTCCTTTTAATGTTCTTTGTGCTTTTTTTTTTGCCTTGGAAATTTTATCCTGTATTATGATAAAAAGAGAATGAAATTCCGGGAACCATTAACTGTTCCCCAAAGGCACTCCCGTTCTCCCGTGGCAACTTAATACATTTGAAGCTGAGCCCATTTTTTTTATGAAACTATAGGAAAACTCTGCCAGGTCTCTGCTCAGATTTATCACCATATTTCTCTTTCCTATCATCTGAAAAGTTTTCTGAAGAAAATCAAAGGTACATCTGAAATAGAACTGTATTTTTAACTTCTATTACCACTTGAAAAGGACAGGGTGGTCAATGATGCTGATCTAGGGTGGGTGAAGGGAAGAGACCAAGGCAGTGTCAGGAAGGCAGCTCAAAGTCTTCACAAAGTCCTCGGTCAGCTTTCATGGACATCAAAACAAAACCGATGGTCCCGGTGAGCGACAGCCTTCATCCGCTCACAGCCTCTCTCTGCGCTCCCATGTGCTTACAGGAGCTCCTCCTTTCCAAGTCGGAATACCTATTCCCCCTTTGTGAGAGTCCGGTCTGTTCAAAGCAACCCGGATAAAATGGGGTTCCTTCTAGTTCAAATGGCAGTTTCAACTGTTTTAAAGGGATGTTGCTTTCTGTTCTTCACACATGATCTTAGTTTCTCTCTAGTGTCCTGGGAGCAAGGGTGGGGGGAGATATTCTGTCACCTGTTATTGTGAGCTCTGTCTTTCAGGGAAAAGAAGTTAGTGTCAAATTTGACACTTGGAAGCATTGTCATGAACTAGGAGATTTCCCACTGTAAGTGAAAGGGCAGTGAAAAATCTTCATGATGCACTCAAAATACCTCTTAGCATGAGTGGACTGTACCCAGAGCTAACATCCCTGGGCAAACCACTTGTAGGCACAGTCACTGTCATGAGAATCAGTGCCTCAGGCAATGTTCCTGACCAGCACAAACACTGGAGAATTGCCTCTGGAGTCAATTCTTCCCTAATAGGCCTAGAAGCTACAGACAATTAATTATTACATTATGTAACTCCCACTGCTAAAAGTTAGCGGAACCATCTATGGTTTCACTGTGAGTGTGCTGCTTTGCAGCTAGGGGTGCAATTTTCATCAGCCCACTCATCTGTATTGTCGTGCTACTTAATCCTGGCTTCCCAGGGTTTTTCTTTAATTGGCTCAGCCTTCTTCTCCCCTCAATCAGCCTGACTATTATTCTTGAGCTTCCAGTGAAGATGACTGAATCTGAAAATTGTGGTGCCAAAGTCTTAGAGCAGAGTCGAATATATGTCTCCACCTGAAACTTCTCCATTTGAAGGGTCTGACTTTCTCTGATTAATGAAGGCACATCTTTGCAACCTTCTGAGGTCCACACTGTGCTGGGGAAACACTGGAGGAACCAGTCATTACGCCAGAGTGGATGTACGGCAGCCAGCTGCGGGAAGCACGCTGGTGAAGGAATTGGAAGACCTGCCTTGCCTGCGGTTGATTTCACCATAGGACTTCACTATATGACCGCAGACAGTGCGGTCTCTCTGAGCCTCAGTTTACTCATCTAGAAATCGAAGATGAAACCACCTATCTCAGAGGGGTTTGGTCAGATAGAAATGAAATTACAAATGGTAAAATGCTTTACAAATTATGAATGCTAGAGAAATTAAGGGATTTGACTAGTATAGGTATTCTCAAACCCTAATTTGCTAATCATTGCGCCAGTAAATAACTCTTGAGGACTTGATGTTTTTATTATTAAAAAGTTAATTAAGAAGCCTTTTATTAGCATGTAGTTACCTCGTATCAAAATGTACTGAAAAATAACCAAAAAGATTTATAGCCACTGACACCACTCAACTCAGCCATCTGTGCCAAACGATCATCTGTGACACTGATGGAAGGACATTAGGCCACTGCCAAGGTGTCAAGCCCTCCCCTTTAATAAGAGACCCCCATTGGTCACATGCAGTCCACTCCTTCCTCCAAGGCCTTAACTGCAGTCCCAAACCATGTAGAGTCATCTGGGTTCCTGACGCTGACTAGTCCTAAAACTGAATTCAACTGTCTAAATTTATACTTGCCTAATCTTTCATCAGTGGCACCATGAATCTCTCAATGAGAGTACTTCATCCACTCTTCCCCCAAAATGTCTTTCGATAATCCTTTTTTTTTCTGACCATTAACTCCTTACTGTGCCTTTATTATCTCAATCCTAGACTAACAGATGTGTTTTCTCACCAGCCTTCTATGCCTCGGAACCCCTGTACTCTCCTCCACAAATGGCAGAATTAATTTTCCTAAAATACCACTTTCAGGTGTCACGCAAATAATCCACATCTAGTGTCATGCCCAGCTTTAAAATTTTAGGTCTACCCTGAGTGATTTTCTTAAATGAAGTTATTCAACAGCAAGACATTTCCAAACTTTAATAAATTACGGTTACTAATCTGGCTGTGTTAGTAATATGTGACTAGACATTTTCCGCATCAGTGAGAAAGACTTAGCATGGTGCTAAATATAACTACTAATCATGCCTTGAACAAATATGAGTTATGCGTGCAAGGACTAAGTGACTGTTTCACAGGAACTCTCAGGAGCCCGTTGCCCTGGAGTTCCCCAGCCTGTCAGAGATGTGAGGTCAGCCTGCACCAGGGAAGGAAGCAAAGGACAAGCCCAGTCATGGTCTTAACTGGGTTAAGGTCAGGGTGACCAACTGTGCCAGTTTGCTGGGAGTAGGAGGTTCCCAGGACATGGGACTTTTAATTTTAAAACTGGGAAAAGATCCCAGGCAAACTGGGGTGAGTTGCTCACCCTAGTTAAGACTGTGGTGAGTGGTACCAAGCTGAAGAAGAAGAACAAAGCACAATCAGTGAGGGCTAGGAAGTCAAAGCCACGGGGTACGGGCCAGAGTCCAAAGTGCCGACAGCCAAGAAAAAGTCACCTGCGGCATACTTTGGCACAGTTTACAATTTCAAATGCTTTATCAGCCCACCCTACAGCTGTACATAACAAATCTTAATTCAGTCAAGAGTGTGAACTGCCATCTGACACTACATGAGGAACCAAGTCTGTGTGCTCACTTCATCTACTTGCTTCATTCCAGGACAAAATTTCAAGTGTGTCCAAAGTGTACATAAAAAAATCAATTTTATAAGCCATGAACCTGCATGTGCATGCAGTGTTAACTATCTTAATTTCCTTTAAACTGAACTTAATATCTACCTTAAATCCCTGATTCCAGCTAATAGCAGACAATTAAGTCACTTCAAGTAAATATAATCAAATTAGCAATTATTCAATTCTTTCTTTTTTCCCAGAATCTTACTAATTCTGGTGTCTTTTTTATTCTTTAAAAGTTCATCTTTACTGTATTTTTTCCACTCAGTTATTTCTGATTTAAATTCTGTCAGCCTGGATGAGACACCTAGATCTTCTCATCTGGAATACCCCCCTGACATCTTCAGGGTTTCTGGGTCTGTGAAGGGGTAAGACCTAGGGCTCTTCTCAGATACCAGTAGTCATCAGAGCTGCCTAGACCACTTACTGATTAGACATCACTAACGACAGCCCCTCAGTTTCAGATTCTGTGGGTCTGATGGGGGCCCAAGGCTGTGCTTCTGCAGCAACTGATGCTAAGGGTGTTGGTCTCCGGGACCACACTTGGTTTTTGTTGTTGCTGTTGTTGTCCCAGCCCTTATAATGCTGTTCAAAAGTTTTCTTTCATAATTGCTATTAAATTTATTGGGAATACATTAGTTAATAAAGTTATATAGGTTTCAAGTGTATGATTCTATAATACATGACCTGTACACTGTATTGTGTGTTCACCACCCCAAGTCAAGTCTCCTTCTATCACCATTTATCCTCCTTTATCCTTACCTACCTCCCCCACCCTGCCTTCCCTCTGGTAACTACCACACTGTTGTCTGTGTCCATGAGTTTGTTTGTTTGTTTATTTGTTGTTGGTTTTTTAACCTAATCCCTTCACCTATTTCACCCAGCTCCTCAAACCCCTCCCTTCTGACAGCTGTCAGGCTATTCTCTGTATCTACAAGTCTGTTTCTATTTCATTTTGTTCATTAGATTTCACATATAAGTAAAATCATACTGTGTCTGTCTCTCTCTGACTGACTTATTTCACTTTGCATAATAGCCTAATACTCTCTATGTCCACCCAGGCTGGGGCAAAAGGCAACACTTCCTTGTTCTTCATGGCTGCATAGTATTCCATTGTGTAGTGGCATAAATTTTGAGCTATTCTAGGTGAGTTTAGCTCCCCCCTCTGAATTGTCTCCTTCAATCTTTGGCTCTCTCAAATGGCAATAAACCATTGCAGTGAGGGTAAAACGAACACCTTACCTGTCTAGACTTGAGGACGGGTCAAATAGTATAACACAAGAAAGCATGGGGTTGTAGAAGCCCTTCAACCAGTATTGCAGAATAACCATTTTGCCAAATCCATAGTGTCATTCTCTCAGCACTGTACACGCAGCTCCCCTTTGATGCATCTTGTAGCTGGTTAAGTAGTAGTGTAAAGGAAAGGAACTTGATAAGCAGTCTAGAAACTTCTAGGGCAGGCTTTGCCTTTTAATAGCCATGCAACCTTGGATAAATTCCACCAAGTCTTAGTTGTCCCATCTATTACAAAAAAAAAAAAAAGACTGATATTATCTTCCCCGCCATGGCAATTTCCAGAATACTTTTACGGCTCAAAAGTAATGTTTCAGAACATGCTTTGAAAATATCCAATGCTTATATTTAAGGTAAAAATCTATTATCATGCACATAAATTCCTATCAGCCTAAATCATTAACTTTACAAAAACTGGATATATATACAGCAAAACTATTCTTGTGCAATATAACAATTGTATACATGACTTCCCAACTCCACCTAATGAAGCTGGTAGTTTAAAATAAACAACTGCTACAAATCAGGACTTGTGTGTGGTTTGTTTACTTTCAGAGAGCTAGTTGTTCAACATTTACCAGCATACCACTGTCTGTCTACATGAAATACCAGGTTTTGAGAAGTATATTTCCAGTGTCAGTCTTTGATACAGTAAGAAATACATATTTTCCTTTTTCATACCACACAAAAATGTTGTCATTTAAACCAAACATACTTAAGTATATTCCAATGTGGTGTTTTACCAAATTCTCTCCTTTCTCCATAGCAGTGACATGAGGATCATCTGGGACACTGGCTTTAAATGCAAATTTCAGGGCTGCACCCCTAAGAATCCAAACAAGAGTTCCAGAAAGGATCCTGAAAATATATTTTTACAAGCCCTGGGTGTATCCCAGATTAGTGGTCCTGGGGTGACATGCGGCACTGTGGATGAAGGGCCAAGTCCTCCACCACCTGCCCACACAATACCTTCTCCCCATCTCCTGCTGCTCCCCGGTGCATGCCTGTCCTGGACGGAGAAGCTACCATCATCTCCTGCAACAGAATCCTTGAAATTTTGTATTCTCCTCTTTACCAAGTTCCCTACATTATGATCTGAGAGCTCTCCACTGTGAACCCTGAGCTGACAAAAATAAAATTGATTTCATAGCCTTTTATCAAAACAAACTCAGTAACTGTTTCAAGGGCACATCCTTGCACTGAGTCAGGATCAACTGAAATCTTGGAGAAAATGGCAAGGAAAGGGGTAGAGAGAGAGAGAGAAAAATGAAGGTCTCTGTATGCATTGTTCCCGCACAGACTACAAAAGAATGCTGCACATTCTGCCAAAGCAACTCTACTTTAGTCGCAAAAGTCTTGCTCTATAAAAATAACTTGTTTTATAAATTAGCTGTCAAATCCTTAGAGAAGCCAACCATGAATAATTTGTTGTTGGTTATATTTCCATTATTGTCACTATTTAATCCATAGGTTAGTGATTAATGGTTTTCAAAGAAAACTTGTTTGAAGTACAGAGAATGAAATCTGTTAAACCAAGTAAGACCCGACAAGATTCATTTCTCTTGGGGTCTCATCAGTACTGAACCTGCCACGCCATAATTAATGGTCCAAGAGATGAAACAGGACAACTTTCCTGTCACGTCTCCTCCATTTAAGACTTCAAAAATGAAAAATAATGAGTAAAGGTGTAAAACAAATTGCTCGATAAGCCAAGAAGCAGAATAATCCCATTAAAATAATTAGAATTTTGTGTTGAAATATTAGGCACTGTTATATTGTTGGAGGAGAAGCCCTCCTGGGGTGCTCCCTGAGACACATGGGCGTCACGTATGATGCTGACATGAGAAACTGAGGGTGGGCTTCCGAAGCGGGACAGGGAGCCTCTAGAAACACCTCTCTCAGAATTAAAAGGCTGCTTTGGGGCACCAATCTTTGCAAAGTAACCATGTTTTTCAGAGTATAAAATGCACTCCCTCCTCCAGCAAATTTGGGAAGAATAATGGTTGTTAATGCTGCTGTTTGAGTTCTGTTTACATTTACATTTGGTGAAATATTGTTATTTATGCTATCAAATATTTTACCACATTTTTTGCTTCAAAATTTGTTTCCCTATTTTCCTCCTCTAAAACCTGGGTGCATCTTATGGTACAAACAATACAACATATACTTTTCAATACAATTGCTTGCTTCTTTAGTTAATGAAGAGCTTCCTACACATCTGAATAGTACAGAACACAAAACTGAGTCTATATTATGAGGCTATGCTCAGAGATTCATAGAAATTACATCTTCAAGTATACTGGACTAGAAAGAGATCAGAAAAAATGGTAACAGTCTATTTGTTCAGGGATAGGAGATTGGGCATTAAGCTTCCCATTGCACAATAAATACAAATTAAGAACGCTGATGGTTACTCAATGTGGCTCTCCACATAGCATGCAGGGCCAACAGTCTGTGTCCCTGAATGGTTAGCAGGTAAACCATCACTTTAATGCAAGAAACTGTTTCTGAGCACCAACTATGAGAAAAACATTTAGCTAGTATCATGAGGAGTGGAGAGAGTTCAGGACTCATTAGAACCATGTCATCAGGAAACTTAAGTCCAGTGGGAAATAAAAATGTGAGTAAAACTAACCATGTTAGACAAGTCAAATACAAAGTGCTCTGGGAAACACTAGGGAGGCAGTGATTAGCTCCAGATTGGGGGATAGGCAAAGATTTTACCAAAAAGATAGCACAAGAGAGAAGCCCTTAATTTTCCTAAGACTTGGAGGCTGGTGACAGTGGTTATAGGTGTACATTCAGAGGCTTGGTGACTAGAGTAACAAGGGGAGAAACAACGAAAAGAGGCTATAATCATACATTTACCGCAACTCTGGGTCTTTGGGTTTCATATCTGCTAGCAGCGTGCCTGGCACATGGCAGGCACTCACCATATTTTTGAAGGCCATCGAGCCCATTAGGATCAAGGAGGAAGAACACTGCACATAGGAGAGAGCTATGTGAGTGTAAGATTCTCCCCAGGAGGTAACCAGTGTGTTAATGTGAAAGTGCAGGCTAAGTCTCATTTTACACGTGTGCACTTAAATGTCATGTCACATGATTGTAATGAGCAGGCAGCACAGATCACAAATGTGCTCACTATTTTATCTTCAGTGAAAGTTAACCCGCTCTCATTTTGCTATTACAAAAAAAAAATAGTGTCTCATTTATCAATGTGCATCTTTCCATGAGTTCCTACATGGTTTTACTTGTTTTAATCAGTTTGAACAACAGAATGCAAATATGATTTCTTTGCTACCTAAAGGGTAGGGAAAATTTAGAGACTCTCACACTCAAATCAAACAGTGCTTCAATTAACACATATAAGCAATAGTTCAATTAACAAATACCCTTGGAAGAGGGGACTTAAGCCACAGCCAATGCTGTGGAAACCTCTGTATCTATCTTCTCCTGCATCCACGTTTCCCACTCCCCAGCCACCAACTCATATACAGTGGCTCTGCCTCTTCATATAACGTAGCCTTCAAAACTATAAAGAAATTCTATTCTTACCACTCCACTTTAACCAGTACTTATTCACAGTGAAACTAACTGAAGGCATTTTTATTTTTAGAGCTTTCTACTTGTAAATAGTTTCCTTTATTCTTAATAAGGAAAGGCATTAGGACTGCTGAATTTTTAGACTGTCTATTCAGCCTACTAAGCTGGTCCTCAGGTTGTCCCAAGCACTAGCCCACATGGTGTCCCCTCTTGAATAGTGGCCCACTCCCATGTAAGGAGGCAGGGCTTGAGCATCCCAAGGTGGGGAACTCAAATGTCACTTGCCTGTCACCCAATGGATCTGTGCAGAGAAAAACTTCGCACAACTGAACACAGCAGCCATGTTGGAAGGACAATACAATATAATTCTTGAAGAGGGAGGCGCAACACCAGACTGGCTCCCTGCTCTTCTGGAACGTGGGGAAGGCTGCTAGAATCTTGAGGGAATAGAAGAGCCTATGTTACATCTGAATGAGCCTACATCACCCCAGCGCAGGGCTGTCTGCCAGCAGGTCCATCCCTCTAAGCTCGTCCCCAGTGGATTCTCCTTTCCTAAGTATAAACCAAGCCCTGGCCTGCATCTCTTAACTTTTGCTTTTCTTTAAAACTAAAGTTTCTGTTGTATTCTCTTGTTTATGTGGAATGTATCCATCTGTTGCCCAGATTATTTCTGCCTGAGGTTATGGAGTCTCTAACAAATAATTATGTTGTTGGACTACTTTACTTTCATTAATAAAGCTATGAATGCACCCAGTAAATAATGTTGACAACGATAGGCTTTTTAAATCAACTTTTAGAGTCACTTTTTAGAGTTTTGTTTATCCATTTTACCTACTTCCAAGAGAGGATTTGAGGCAGCTTAAAACACCAAAGACAAAACCCATTAACAATGCATATAAAAATGAATCATAAAGTCAAATTTAAAAAAGTAAAATAATAGAGAAGAAATGACATCAGAAAACCTGGACTGAGGAAACCTGTGGGTCATTTAGGGTGATAAACAAAGAGAAATTTATCACATGGATCTGTCTGTATAATTCACCATGCAACAGAGCATGGTCTTTTACAAGCAGCTTCCATAAAGCAGGCAGAGGCATCTTGCAGGGCCAGCTACACGGTGGGGGCACAGTGCCCAAGCTCAGCAGAGCCCCACCCTTAGACTAATGCTCTGCTGTTTGGAGATTTTTAATCCTCTTTTAAACAAGGTTCCCAAATTTTCATTTTGTACTGGGCACTGCAAATCACATAGCTGGTCTTGCCATCTTTCCAACATTTTGTTCTTACATCAGTCCCTAAATTTCTTCTTCTACCATGTTTCCTGTTTGGTAGCATCAAGTATAGTGTTTGTAAAATTTATTCTATATATTTTTCTAAACATTAAAAATAATTCACTATAGACATGTAAATATCTTCTGCCAAACCCAGCAAGTTTAAATCTTATAGACGCTAAACATCAGGACAGAATTCTTTTATTTTGGAGAAAGAAGAAAAGCCATCGTTTTTCTCCCTTCATGTACTTAAAGCTCATGACACGTTTCATCAGAAAGAACACATTTATTATGATGTTTTCTTACATATAGTTAGATGTCTTAGCTATAAAATCTGTAGACAGACTTCAGGTTTAAAATCAATTACCCAGTTTGATGAAGTAAGAACATCAAAATGAAGAATTTGATCTCTGAATTATGCCTTCCATGAGTTTTTCCCTTGATCTTTTTGTCTTAAGACATAATTTTTTTCAATGTATTCAAAGAGAGGTAAAAATCCTCAGAGGGCATCTTATACTGTACTCTGCCTTCAGACCTGTTATAATTACTCCTCTTACCAGAGGGATGGATTCCTAGCCTGTTCTTCATGAATTTTTGTGCATAGTTGAAAGACATCTTTCCCATACATAACACACCAGGTAAAACAGAACATGGCAGCCGCTGTCCACATGATTGATGAAGACTATTTCTGCATATAATAGCACCAGAGGCCTCTGTTAGCCATCAAGTCTAGCACTGGAGCTGCTGTTGGAAGGTATTTAAAGTACCCTGATCTCAGTATCCCCCTCATTCTCACTTAAACAACTACAATCTCCCAAGCACAACGCTGGGCACACCAGGTACATCACTAGACAAGACTTTTCAACCAGCCTGTAGCTTAGCATCTAGTAGGCAATACAAACAAGTAAGCAGATAATTAGTCACAGTGTGGAATTATAAAGGAAGAACCCAGAGGAAGTTTCTCCAAGAATGTGACATTTAAAACTATTTAAAAATGTTTAGCTTTATTAACAATTCAGTTTTTTTGTTTTAATCCTCACCTGAGAACATTTTCATTTGCCTGTTTGGAGAGAGAGCAGGAAGGGAGACAAACACCAATGCGAGAGAAGCATTGATTGGTTGCTTTCATGCGCACGCAGACTGGGGATCAGCCCCTAGACCAGGGATGAGCCTGCAGCCTAGGTATGTGCTCCAACCAGGTATCAAACCCGCAACCTTTTGGTTACAGGATGACACTCCAACCGCTGAGCAACACCAGCCAGGACCAATTCAGTTTTTAACTTAATGAGGCTAGAGGTAGGCTTACTTTAAATTAATGAACCTTAAGTTCAGGGTCCTTTACTGGCATAGGTACCTTCCAAGACATTTTCACTAATTTTGTATCCCTTTATTTTATTTTATTTTATTTTTCAATTGCAATTTTTACATTCAATATTATATTAGTTTCAGGTATACAGCATAGTAGTTAGACAATCATAAACTTTACAAAATGATCCCCTCAATATTTCAAGGATCCACCGGGCAATGTACACAGTTATTACAATATTATTGACTATATTCCCTTTGATGTACCTTATATTCCCAAGACTGTTTCGTAACTACCAATCTGTACTTCTTAATCCCTTCACCTTTTACACCCAGCTCCCCAAACACCCTCCACCATGACAACCATCAGTCTGTTCTCTGCATCTATGAATCTATTTTGTTTGTTCATTCATTTTACTCTATAGATTCCACATATAAGAGAAATCATATGGCATTTGTCTTTCTCTGTCTGACTTCATCATATCATCTAGGTCCATCCATGCGGTTACAAATGGTCAGACTTAATTTTTTTAACTCAGCTACGCAAAAGAACATTTAACTCTTTTCTTAAAGAGGACCCCCAAACTGTGTAAGATCCATAACCCACAAAACCTGGGCTCTCCTCTGAGGAGTCGGAATAACTTTTGACCTCTCCCCAGGGTCCCTCTCAGAATGACAGGCTCACAGAGCTATAGGCTGTTAACTAATATTAGTTCCCTTTTACTACCTCGTGGACTTAGGAAGATAAGGACTAGTTTAGAAGGCTGCAAACTTTATCCCCTTCAGCCTAGTTTTCTCAGACTAAACTCTCTTCCTGAGCTCAAAGTCATAGTGCTATTTCCAGCCTTCCTCCTACTAAAGGCGCAGGGACGGAGCACATGGAACCAGAGAGGAAAGAGGTAAAAAAAGACGGAGGTGCGCTGGGACTTCTCACTTCCTGGACTTGGCCACGCCCCTCGGCCTGTTTGAGCTTTCTAGGCAACCTCACTGCGGGGGAAGGAAACACAATTTGCCTATTTTTCTCTAGAAACATTTCCCCCTAATGTCACGGATTTCCTCTGTAACAGTGACAGAAAACACAAGAATTGCCTGGGTGAAATTGTGCTTTAAGACATGTGACCTTATCAGATGGTTTATAATCAAAGAAGTGTGTACCAATAACAAAAATGGAGCTTTAAGCTTCGTTTTCAGTATGTTCATCTGCTTTATTCAACAATGAAGTTATCTATAAATAAAAATGCGGTTAGTTGTAAAGAAAATTTTTCTTTATAAAAACACTTGGCAATAATAAAAAATTAGAATAAGAATAGTGAATTCTTGGAGCATTAAGCAATCACCTTTATTCTATGAAAGTGCACGTGACCAAAGCATTTAAAGGTATTTGCAAATCTTTGGCCATGAAACATTAACATTTGCACCAGATAAAGCACAGGGATTAGGAATTGCAAGCTAAAGAAATTCAGTTCACATGGTGCCATTTCCAGCTAAATTTATTTTGATTTATTCTATAGAAATGCAGAGAAATCTTTTGGCCACATATATAAACTAAAGAAGATTACCATGAGACTTAAGTATAATTATTATAACAGAAGGGATAGTGAATTAAAAAATGTATTAGCACAGTGGCTTAGAAAAAGACATTTGAAAGATATAATTCATCTGGTAGGCACTAATAGGTCACACTGTTTCAACTGAACAGAGCAAACGGAAGTTCTCAAAATATTAGAAAAGTTCTTTGGAAGCTAATGTTACACAAAAGCTGTAAGAATAACAATATGATAATACTTCTAACAGAGGAAAAATGACAACACACAGTAAACTGAATTTTTAATTGATGCTGAGAGACCTGCAACGAGGTAGCACAAAATTATCTTTGCAAAGGACTCTTTCTCCTATAAATTTGGAAGTTTTATCAGATATGGTTCCAGGCTCTCTATATGCAGCTCCGAATGTTGATAACACATTGTCATTTTTTCAAATAGTGCAACCTTTAAATGGTTGTATTTTGGTAGCATCTTAAAAAAAAACCCTGGCTGTACAATGAATGCATTTTGGGTATGATTATGCACTTTTAGCAAGTTCAGTTTCAATGGAAATGTGCCTTACCAAAAATGAACTTGAACTTTCTTTTGTTCTCTTATAAACTAGAACACTTACACGATATTGGCTGCATCTGGTGGCAAACAGCAGAAGTAAACAGTGAATTTTTACATGTTCATTCAAATTGTGAAGTAATTTTACTCACATAATTAGATTTACCAGAGAACTAAAGACAATATTCACAAGTATTAGAAAGTTTCTACCAGAAGGTGAAAAGTCTAATTAGATTTATGGCTACTCTAGATTAATATAAAATTCACTGATCAATATTTCAAATATAAGGCATTTATAGCAGATTTTTATATATGCCCTCAACCTTCAGAACACCTTTACTTACCCTTCAAGAGCAAAATATACAAAATTATGCTAGTCCCCTGCACATCTGCTATAAACCTCCTTTCCTCCCATGCCACGAATGGGTTGCCCTCTCTCTAGCTTTGCTTCCCTCCAAGCTAGAGCCAGAGTGACCTTCCCCCGAAACACAAAACTGATTATGTCATTGCTCTATTTGAAACTCTCCAAACGTTTCCAATTTCCCTTGATTCACTTGAATTTGGCTCACAACACACTCTGAGATTCGGTCACAGCTCATGTAACTCTGCTGTATCACGCTCCATTCCGTCTCACAGTTTATTTAGGCGGTGACCAGCCATGCCGAACTGCTCTGAATTCCATAGATGTATCAACTTGTCTCTCATCTTGCTGCAAAAAATCTTTCCCCAACTCAACTCCCTAGTCTTTCAGCTTAACTGCCGTTTCCACGAGGCCCTAGAGGAGCATATGTTCCTATAGTATTCCCTACTTCCTTTCTCATAAACCCTAACTTACTATACACTGTTATCTTTTGGGGGTGGGGGAGAAATGCTTCTTCCCCACTCCTGAAGTTTCTCTTATGTTAAAGGAGTGCTCCTAGCACAACACTGTTACTCTACCTCCGCCGAGGAGTGAATTTTGAAAGGGCAGCTCCAAGACCCTCACCTTTTTCTTCCTGGGAGCCATTTTCCACACAGGGGCCTGAGCTTTGCCGGTAGGTAGACACTCAGCTGTGTCTCCCAGGGGCCGGGTCCCCCTCTCTGCAGAGGACTTGCAGCTGCCCTGTCCCCATCCCGGGAACATCTCTCATAGTAACAGAAAGGCTTTATTATCAGAAAGCCCACTTGCCCTTTTTACAAGCTACACATTCCAATACCAGCTACATCAGTATAAAGGTCACGCTGTTTATTGAATAAATGAATAAGTAATTAGATGCCATTCATCCAGCTTACCACAATTCTGGCACTGCTGTTACCACCAGTCTTAACTGGTAAGGTGTAGCTACTGGTAGGGTGTAGCTACTTTTCATATATTTCTGACTTCTAAACCCCTTCCAACATTTTCTATCTAATAAATTTTAGACTGTCGACATAAATCTGATATACTTTAAAAACTCCTATTAATAGCAGTCTATTTAAATAAGCCCTAAATTGGAAACAGATGAGCTAGCACATTAAGAATTCACTAATTTGCAGATCATTTTCATCTATTAGTTCATTGCAGAAAAAATCACACATTTAGAAAAATGTTCAAACAGCAATTTCACCAACATTTCAGCCTTAAACTTCACATATTCTAAATTTATCTTATACAACAAAGTACAGACATGTTATGATTAAGTATAGTTCAAGATAGCCAAAAAGAGGTAAGTTAGAATTTTGGGAAGAACTAATAAGTTAATGAGTTGCATTATGAATTAAGTTAGGAGAGATAGATTTCTTGTTTTATTTCAAGAGTTTCTGGAACTGGTTAACTTCAACTTAAAAAATGTTATTGACCATAATAACAACAGATGTTAATATTCTGAATGTTTGCTAACAAATTTTACAAAATTACTATTTTATGTTTAAATATATTATTTTAAAAGAACTAACACATTCTCAAATATATTTTCTGACTTAAAATCAAGAAACACACTTTCCCTTTGATGTAAGATAGGCTCTAATAGGAAAATTTAAATCACATAATAGAAATATCTGACAGTGGTTTTTTTCTTGTAAAGTATCTGTTATTTTAAGGGAAGAATGCCTGCATACACTATTTTGTGGCAACTTCATTTTTATTCATTCAATTATATTTAAAAGTCCATGTATATGCATGAATACATAATTAAACATTCTTGTAAAATGTGTTTCTAGCCTTGGAAAAAAACATATATATTCTTAAAATCTGAGGATTAGGATGCTCCTGCATGAAACACAATGAAGGATGTGTCGATGTCTCCCTTTTGTACTCATGACAAAAGGGAAAACATTCCAAGAAGAATTACAAATGAAGATCTAAGTTGTACAGGACAGGAAAAAAAATGTGCAAGCAGCAGAAGTCTTTGGGGATATATTTTTAAACAGGAGGTTTTCAAAACTCCAAATTTAGCTTCATAAAAAGAGGTAGTGCAAGTGTGAAGCATGTGGTCATTTTGGCAAACTCTGTGTATAACTTCTCTCTTTACCTATATAAGGGGATACTGCAGCCTCAGAAATGCACACAGCAGAGGTCCTCTGCACTGTTTATTCACTTCCAGGCAGGTAGTAAAATATCCTAATGTTCCATGAAGAAGTCTTCAAAACACACCTACCAAAACAGCCTGCTAAAGAGAAATCAACAACATCTGTATTTAGATACTCAGCAGTTTCAGGGAAGGTTTTTTCAAGCCAACTGCATCTGCAAGGCTCAGCCAGGTTGGCTACATGTTCCTTATCTTGACTTGGCTGCATTTGTTTTCATACTGCCATTCCCCCCTCTTCCTCTTCTATCTCCGTGTTCTCCAACTTCTCCTCAAGCATTTTTTAAGTATTATTTTTTTGGTCTCAGTGCCCTTCATCTTTTCCCATCTTTATGAACTGTTCTCCTTTTTTTTCTGGTTCCCTCTGGCCTTCTTTCAGTAGTGTAGTTACTTTCTGGCCTCTTATTTCTCTAGAAATTCAATTTCTGAGACACTCTGTTCCCTCTAATTCTCCAGTCCTTGGTCATGCTTTGTAAAGAAAATGTGAACTAAAGCCTTCTTTCTCTCAGTTACGTGAGACGCAGAGTAGCAACGGAAAAAAAAGCAAAAAGTTTCTGTGTGTGATGTCACTGGGGCCCTCAATTTCAAAAGCATCCCAAACTTTTCCTATACATTACACCTGTGGCAAAAGCACCCATAACTGGGTAGGAAAAAATCAAACCTGTTCACACAGAACTATTTCCATTATAATTTAAATGTGATATACTACCTATTTCAAGGGTGCCATATGACTTTCAGCTAAGCTTTTAAGAATTTGGACCCCTAATGTCCATTAACGTTTCACATATAATTTTAAACAAATATCTGCAATTCAAATCAACTAATGATTATGAGCATATGAACAAAACACATCATCAAAGGAAGCCGGGTTCTCAGATACTATTATCTCATTAAGTAGAGTCCTTAGTCATCAGACCCTGAAAGCCTTCCTTACTCTCTGACACTGAGTGTACAAAAGAGGCTAGAAACTAGCATCATCATAAAATGGAAATAAAGTTGGAAATATTAGTAGCAGTTAACATACACCCACTATAAAGGTGGCGTTCCATTGTATGACCAGCAATCAGCACAGTCAAGGCTTCACCCAGGAGTACGCATATACTTCAAATGCCCAGTACCTAAAATCAACTGTATGATTTTACTAAGGCTGTTAATTTAAAAACATGCCATTTTTCTGAATAAGATGATCAATACTGTAAAGATGTTAATTGTGCAATTACAATTAGTTCAATTACAAACTATTTGGAAGGGAGAATTTGCTATTGGAATTTAACAGATTGATTCTGGAAGAAAAAATGTGTAGGAATAGTTAAAAGGTGTTTTAAAGAAAAAAATAACAATGGAGACCTTCCTGTAGGTGTATAAACTACTCTAAAACTAGGGTAATTTAGACAGTATGATACTAGCAACAAAATAGTATGATGACAATAATAAAAGAAGTCAACAGATTGACTCAGATATGTATATTTATGTAATATATATAAATGCAGTAGAAGATGAAAATAAAATTAAACAGGGAGGCTCTTACCTTACACTGTTAAAAAGATAAATTCTACAGGAATTACTATACTTAAAATTTTTAAAGAGAAAAGTAGAAACGACAGAAGAGATTTCGTCATCTGCATCAATAATCTTGAGGTCGGAGAAGCATCTAACTGCCTATATTTGAATTGTGATACTACCATTTAAAACCAACCTTGGGTAAGTGTGTTACATATATACTATGGAATACTACTCAGCCATAAGAGAAGATGAAATCCTGCCATTTGCAACAACATGGATGGACCTTCAAAATGTCATGCTAAACAAAATAAGTCGGCCAGAAAAATCTAAGAACCATATGACATCACTTATGTGTGGAATATAAAACTGAAACTCTTAGATATGGACAACAGTATGGGAGGTAGTGAGGGGTAAATGAGACCAAATACATGGTGACAGAAGATGACTTTGGGTAGTGGGCACACAATACAATATACAGGTGTCATAGAAATTACACTTGAAACCCATAGGATCTTATTAACCAATGTCACCCCAATAAATTTAATTAAAAAATCAATAAAACTAATTTTGGATAAGTTACTAAACCCATCATCTGTAAAAGAAAAATAGTGCCCTGGTCATAGGGTTGTTCTGAGATTCAATGAGGGTATGCATGTTAAGAGTCTTGTTAGGTGCCCAAGAAATGCTGGCTGCAATTATTATTCTCAGTGTGGAAACAAAATCCAGAACCATAAGCAAAAAGAATCACATGTGGGTACATCAAATTTTAAATTACTTTTGTCAAATGTAATCACAATAAAGTTAAAAGAAAAAAGTATGTAAATATTTATAATATATATCAAGGATATATGTTATGAATGTGAAAAATAAGCACCATAAGAAAAAATGAAGAAAGTGTCATAAACAAGTTATTCCCAAGAGAAATATAAAGGCCCACCAATATATGACATTTTTCAACCTCTCTAATAGCCTAAAAAGTACATTTCTTTTTTCATTTCTGATTAGCAAACATTGATTATTCGCAGTATTGTAAAGGAGTAAGGCAAAAATAAACAACTTTATTATGTAACATATATAATACATTTTTCATTCTTTTTTTCCTTTTTATCGAATTTATTGGGGTGATGCTGGTTAACAAAATTCTACAGGTTTCAGGGGCACAGTTCTACAACACACCATCTGCACACTGTACTGTGTGTTCACCACCCCAAGTCAAGTCTCCATCCCTCACCATTTATCCCCCCATACCCTCTCCACCTCCCCTCATACCCCCTCCCCAATCAGTACACTGTTGTCTGTGTCCATGAAGGTTTTTTTTTCGCTCAACCCATCTGACTGCCCGTCAGCCTCCCACCCCAACTCCTGAACAGCTCTCAGCCTGCACTCTACCTCTGACTCTCTCTATATTTTGCTCATTAGTTCATTTTGTTCATTAGATTCCACATATGAGTGGGGTCATATGCTATTTTTCTTTCTTTGACTGTTTTATTTCACTCAGTATAATGCTCTCCAGGTCTATGCATGCTGTGGCAAAGGGTAAGATTTCCTTTTTTTTTTTTTAGAGCCAAGTATTGATAGTATTGCACTGTGTAAATGTACCACAGCTTTTTTATCTATTCATCTACTGATGGACACTTGGGCTGCCTCCAAATCTTGGCGATTGTAAATAACACTGCAATGAACATAGGGGTGCATATATTCTTCTGAATCAGTGTGTTGTGTTTCTTCAGATAAATTCCCAGAAGTGGAATCACTGGGTCAAAAGGCAGTTGCATTTTTGATTTTTTGAAGTAACTCCATAGTGCTTTCCACAGTGGCTGCACCAATCTGCATTCCCAACAAAAGTGCCTGAAGGTTCCCTTTTCTCCATATCCTCACCAGTACTTGTTTTTGTTTTATTTATTTATGATAGCCTTTATGATAAATGATGTCTCATTGTGGTGTTATTGTGCATTTCTCTGATGACGAGTGACACTGAGCATCTTTTCATATGTCTATTGGCCATCTTTATGTCCTCTTTGAAGAAGAGTTTATTTGGCTCACTTGCCTATTTTTTAAAAAATTTTTAATTTAATTATTGTTCAAGTACAATTTTCTGTCTTTTATTCCCATCTCAGCCTACCCACCCCTATGCTCCTTGCCTCCCTCCCATTTCCACGCCCCTTAGTTTTTGTCCATGTGTCTTTTATAATTATTACTATAAATCCTTCCCCTTTTCCCCTGAAATTCCCCCCACCCTCTCCTCTCTGGTCCATTTTTTAATTGGATTGGTTTTTTGGTGTTGAGTTTTATAAGTTTGCTATAAATTTTAGACACTAACCCCTTATCAGATGTATTGGCAAATATGTTCTCCAATTTCATGGCTTGATGGTTTCCTTTGCTGTGCAAAAACTTAGTTTGATGTAGTCCCATTTATGAATTTTTCTTTTGTCTCCCTTGCCTAAGGAGTGGATATATATATATCCACTATGAGCAACATCGAGATTTTGCTGCCTATGCTTTTTTCTAGGATTTTTGTGGTTTCAGGTCTAACATTTAAACCTTGAATCCATTTTGAATTTATTCTTGTATGTGGCATAAAAAGGCAATTCTACTGCTAGGATTATATCCTAAGAACCCTGAAACACCAATCCAAAAGAACTTATGCACCCCAATGTTCACAGCAGCACAATTTACCATAGCCAAGTGCTGGAAGCGACCCAAGTACCCATCAGTAAATGAATGGATCAAAAAACTATGGTACATCTACACAATGGAATTCTACGCCACAGAAAGAAAGAAGGAGCTCCTGCCCTTTATGAGAGAGAGCATGGATGGAACTGAAGAGCATTATGCTTCAGTAAAATAAGCCAGGTGATAAAAGACAAATACCATATGATCTCATCATTAACAGGAACCTAATGAACAAGCAGAGGCAAAGTATAGCCAAAGAATTGAAATTGAGAACAGGCTGACAGTGATCAGAAGAGAGAGAGGAGGGAATAAAGGGGAAAAAGGATGAAGGGTTTACAGGAACAACAATAAAGGACATATGAACAACAACAAGGGGGGTTGGAAATAGGGAAGAGAGGTGGGAAAGTCTGGGGTGGTGGGGAGGGGTGAGGGGAAAAGGCAGAAAACTGTACTTGAAAAAAACAATAAAAATTTTTTAAAAGGTGGTCAAGTTTCATTTTTCTGCACATTATCTGTCCAATTTTCTCAACATCACTTATTGAATAAACTATCTTTAGCCCACTATATGTGCCTGCTTCCTCTAATAAGTATTAATTTGTTCTAAAAGTGTGGGTTTATTTCTGGGCTCTCTATTCTATTCCATTAATCTATATGTCTGTTTTTATGCCAGTACCATGCTGTTTTAATTACTATTGCTTTGCAGTATAGTTTGATATCAGGTAGTGTGGGTCCTCTATGTTCTGTTTCAAAATCACTGTTGCTATTTGGGGTCTTCTGTGGTTCCATATAAATTTTTGGAATATTTGTTCTATTTCTGTAAAATATGCCATTGGTGTCTTTATAGGAATTTGCTTAATCTGTAGATTGCTTTTGGTAGTGTGGACATTTTAAGGATGTTAATTCTTTCTATCCATAAATACAGTATATGTTTCCACTTATTTGTATTTTCTTCAATTGCTTTCTTTAGTATTTTATAATTTTCTCAGTGCAGGTCTTTTACATCCCTGGTTAAATATATTCCTAGATATTTTATTCTTTTTGAAACAATTGTGAATGAAATTATTTTCTTAGTTTCCCTTTCTGCTACTTTATTATTGGTATATAAAAATGCAACTTATTTCTTTTATTTAAATATTTATTTTGTACCCTGCTACTTTACTGAATTCATTTATCATTGGTAGTAGGGCTTTTTTAAAATAAAATTTTTAGTGTTCTCTATCATGTCACCTGCAAATAATGACAGTTTTACTTCTTCCTCTCCAATTTGGATACCCTTTATTTTTTTCTTGTCTGATTGCTAGGTCTAGGACTTCCAGTACTATGCTGAATAAGAGCGGTGAAAGCAGACATCCCTGTCTTGTTCCCTATCTGAAAGGAAATGCTTGTGGTTATGTAACACTCATGAGAGAATAAACTGGTAAAACCTTTTAGAGAGAAATTTATGAAGATATATGAAATTTAAATATGTATTACTTTTCTCTTAACAATTCTATTGGTATGAATTTATCCTAGGGAAATAGAAAATTGTGTAAAACATATAAAATAGGCATTTCTACACACTGTTATTAAAACAGCAAAAGAAACAAATCAATAACCTAAGAAGTAGCTCTATAATTACTGAAGCAGAACTAGATCAATAAAAAAAATTCAATAAGAAAAAACAAAGAATAGTATATAGTATAATCAATCCTATTTAAAACATACATGGATGGCAATATAGATTTATATTTGAAAAGAATATTCTGGAAGAATATATATTTAACTAATGGGTGGCCATCTTGATGGGGTAAAATTATATGAAGTCTTCACTTTTTAATTTATACTGTTCAGTATTGTTTGAATACTTTTTAACATTAATAATTGCTTTTATAATAAGGAAAAAGACACTTTCAATTTGGAAAAAATAAAAGATGAAGAAACTCATAACAATTGCCCTTCTAGTTTCATATTCTCATACAATACTAACAGCTACTTACCTTTTTAAAACACCTTTTTCAATAAGGTCCTTGTCAAGAATTAATTTATACTTAAGTGTTAACTTCCTTTTTAAAAGAGCTACATATAAAAAAACGACTTTAAAAGAATTCACAAACATGCTTCTCAGTTCGAAGTTTAACTTTCAAGGAACATCTCCATTAATATTGAAACCAAGAATCATAGCCCATAGTAGGCAGAACACTAATAGAAATCTTAATAACTGGAATGGGTCCAATTTAGTTTGACTTTCAAAGTGTTTTTATACTTTAAAAACTAGGAGATTCCCTACATCCTATAAAACCTGTATCTTTCATGCTAATTTTTAGAAGTAGAAAAAGTTATTTCTTATCATTAACAATAAACTAATTCATTTCTTTCTGAAACTATAGTTAGGTGGAAAATTCATGTTTCTTACACAGCAGAAACAGAACATAATATTCTTTTTCACCAAAGAAGAGTATTAGAATCCTCTTGAGGTCAAATATTTTGCACTTTCGTGGTTTTTAACATTTTTACTAAAGCAAGCTCTAACTATATTTAAATATGGAAAGCCACCACCCAATTTAGTGAAGAATTTCACTTCCTCAGGAAGCAGGGCAACAGTCCTGTGACTAGATCTTATATCCTTCAGAAAGAATTCAGTTGGATTCCATCGAGGGGGAGCAACTTCCCTATCCCTACAGCATGAAAAGTGAACATCACTGCTCCCAGTTCAGTCTTCATTCCTCCCACCAAAAGGCGTGTGTCCGCTCTGCGGCACTCAGCAGAGGTCTGGTTCTGAGAAAGGGGAGGGGATGCGCACAGCTGTAAAATAGGGACAACATCATCTGCTTTATGAGATGTGTGGAGACGAAATGGGATGCCTACGCCACACGGGGGATCGACAGTTGTTACCTCTTCTCCAGCTTCTCTGTAGCAGGAAAATTCATAGTGAGTGCACCAAGAGAGAACAAAATTGTGAAATATTACAGTAATAACAATTGTAAAATTGTAATTATGTGATTTTCAAAGCATGTGTTTCTTCACGTGTTTGAAAATAGAGTATGAAATTAAAAATAAAATAAAGTCAACCAAAGGTAGCTGACCATTAACCAACCATCTCACATTTAATTTCCTTCTTTTTTTAAACAAAATATTCATAAGGGACCAAGAGCAAGAGAGCAACACTAGAAGCTTCTCGGGCAGGACAGAAGTGAAGCAGTGTTTGGAGATGGGTCACCTCATTCCTGGGTTACCGAGCTGACTTTCGGCATGCGTCTTCAAATCAGGATTATGATGGAGACAGAGTCTCACTTCTCTTACACTAAAGTCCCTCAAATACTACACTCATGACTGGTCTCTTGCTCCAAAATCCTCATATGATTGTCTACTGTCTGCTTAATGTTTCCTGACTGATCATCAGTCAACCTTCCTCACCCATACTGAACCCCAAACACAGATTCTCTACTGTGGGTTAGGTCTGTGCACCCACAGCAAAACACCATATGGATCTCAGTCTCCATGTGAGTGCCCATGCCATCCCCAAACTAAGATACTCTTTCCCTTGCTCTTGTGCAAGCCAATCCACCCTTTGAATCCAGTTTGAGACCTGCCCCTCCCTCAATGAAATGAATGTATACACATTTATATAGAGAGAGTTACTTCTACAGAATTTTTCCTGTCTCTCAGTTTCATTTTTATGTTCCTCCTATTAGTCTATGGCTTTCTTTGCCTGGCATGGTCCTCAGTTCCGGACAGTCATGACTGATATGATTCTATTTTTTAATCCTTTAGAAAACCTTTATGTGAGTGTAATATAAATTCTTCACAGGTGCAGAAATAAGTATTTGCCCATGCCCTCCTTTATCAGAAATATTCTTGGTCAGAATTGTGGCATAAGTTTAACATTCACCTAACAAATCACTGAATTTTCATTTTGTTTAGGTCTTGAGAAGATACCGCTTTCAGAGGATAGTATACGCTTTCGTACTCATTTGTGTTGCTTCATACACATGCAATGCACTTGTGAGGGCCAAGCACTACGTGTATACGCATGATGTTGTAGAGTAGGCATGTTTGCCTTTTTTTACAGGTGAGGTAACAGACTGAAAGGGCAAAGGTCACACAAGTAAACAAGGGATGACTATCAAATAAGGCCCTCCAGACCGCAAGGTCTGTCTGCGTTGCTCTGCCCCTGCCTGACCAGACAGTGGGACCACATGGTCTATCCCTGCCCCAACTCTCAGCCCCTTGCTGGCATTTGAAGTGTGTTCTGAGATCCAGAAAACTGCTCATCGGGTATTATTTTTATTATTTTTTTTGTACTACACTTGAATACCAGTGATATGAAAGTGCTGGGCAGGAAAACTTTTCAAGTAATTATAGTCATTCTATCACATGGGAACACTGAAATTGCTGGGGGTTTTTTTCTTTTCTTTTTTTTTTAGACTAGACAACTCTCAATTATGCTTTTTTAGCCCTGGACAAATGTTCTTCAACACTCACCAAATTTTGGCAGATGGTTGACAACAACAAAAAAAAGCATCTTCTCAATTTTTATCCACAAGTCTAGCAAATGTTCGAACAATAAAATATAAGTTAGGGAAACTTATATTGATGAGCATTTTGAAAATGTTTCACTTATCCAATTATTTTCCAGTATTTTCAGGTTCACTACAGAACATTTTGTAGCCTTAATGGAAAATTTCAACGAAAACAAAACATAACATTTTCAAAGAGAACCACCTACCCTTTTAATAATAATTATGAGAAAGATACACCTTTAAAAATCAAGAAGAAAAATACTATATATATTCAGGAATAACACTTTTTAAATAATTCCCAACCTTATTAGTAACCCAAAAATAAAAGTTAAAGCTACCATTAGATATTATGCCTCTATCACACTGTTTTTAATTTTCAAATACAGTATGTAGTACTGATAAGCATATAGGGAACCAGATACTCTTTAATTATGTCAATGGGACTATAAACTTGATACAAATGTCCAGAGAGTATTTTGGCAATACGTGTATAAACCTTAAAATGTTTACATACCTTGATCCAACAATAATTTCTGAGAATTTATTACAGGCAGGTGCACGTCCCTCTCCAGAGCACACCTACACCCCCCCTTCTCCCTCTTCTCCCCCAGGCAGACTCGCGACCTTTTCCTTGCTCTCTCCTTGCCTCCCAGGGCCCTTCTTCTGCCTCTATAACTTGTTTCCTGAGCCTACGCAGCCCAGCTGGCTCACTTCTACTACCTCCGTAACTTTCTAAATAAACTTTCTATTATTAAAACAAAATAATTTATTATACATAAATGGTAGGAGATGTGCTCAAGGATTTATGGGCAAAAAATTAATATACAATAGTCAAATACTCAAAACAATGTAATTATAAAACAACATTAGTAGATGGGTAAAAATCAATTATGGCATACCCACACAATGGATGCTAAGCTAACATATAAAAATCCTATTCAGAACACTATTTCATGACATGAAAACTGTCTGTGATATTTTGCCCTATGAGAAAAAGTTGAAAACAATATATGCCCTGATTTGTTTTTCTAAAAATGTTCAAGGTCACATCTGCACGGGACCAGAAAAACAGAGAAGCAAACAAACAAAAGCACCGCGGAAGACCCACTCTATGTGGATGGTGGAGCCAAGTAATATTCTATCCTTAGGTATCAGCAGTGACTAACTTTCAAGGTGACCCATGGTCCCACATTCACTCACTTGTGTGACAACCTCCTACACTGACTGTATCAAGGTTGGCACCTGGGATTAATAGAATACAGCAGAAAAAATGGTGTGTCACTTCTGAGGGTAGTTCACATAAGACATTATAGCTTCTGCCTCACTCTTCTTGGATCTCACCCTCTGGGAGAAGCAAGAAGCCCTGTGGAGAGGCCTACGCGGCAGAAACTAAGACGTACTGCCAACAGCAAATAGGACCATCAGGACCTGAGGCATCTACCCAATCACCATGTGAGGGAACTATCTTGGAAATGGGTCCTCCTGACCACTCAAGCCTTCAGAGGACAGCAGCCCCAGCCAACAGCTGGATGGCAAGTACAGGAGAGACACTTGGCCAGAAGAGCACAGCTAAGCTACTCCCAGATTCCCGACTCTCAGAAACTGTGTAAGAAAATAAATGTCAACCAGAATTTAAGAATAAAATTTAAAAACTAAAGAAAGAAAAAGAAAACATTCTTTGCAAATAAAAAGAAAACAAATGTTCATTATTTTATTAAATTTTAGAGTAATTGTTACACAGCACTGGTGAATAATGAGAATGTTTCTCTATACATTTCCAATTTTTATGCATTACATGCACTGTTCTTTAAAATTAGAAAGAGGAGAAAGTACCATTTTAAAGCACTAGACATTATCAGTATAATCTTAATACAGATTTTTAAGATCAACTCCAGAGTCAATTTTTCAAGCTGAAGTTTTCCACGAATTCTCACCAGGTAACATACATGTGGTCGGCCAACTACAGAGAGGTCCAAGTCAAATATAAACTGGATCCTCCAGTTACAGTAAATCGGGAAGCTGCCTAGAAAAGCCATTTGCAAATAAGAAATAAAAGTAAATTAACTAAACAGTCATTGCAAATAGTTTTTTATATCTTTTGTATTTGTTTTTTAAAAGGGGAAAGGAAGGAGGAAGAGAGAAAGAGAAAAACATCAGTGAGCGGTTGCCTCTCACAGGCCCCAAACCAGGACCTGGCTCACAATCCAGGCATGTGCCCTGACTGGGAACTGAACCATGACCCTTTGATTCTCAGGCTGCTACTCCATCCACTGAGCCACACCAGCCAGGGCCAAATAGTTTTTAAAATGAAACAAACTATATCCAAGGGAAACAGGAAGAAAAAATACCAAAGAAAAAAATTATGTTTTTAATAATAAAACATGTATAATTGATAAAACCAAAGATATTTGAAGGGGGGAGAGGGAGGAGGAGAAAGCAAGCCAGCCTCTACACTCAAAAAAAAAAAAAAGACCAAAAAGTAAAATAAGAAAATAGAAAAGAGTTAAAATCACTAATACAGGAGAAATTAAAAGAATTATAAAGGGCTATGTATAGTCAATTAGTAAAAAAAAAAAAAACTTCAATGAAATTAAAAGATTCTCCTTTAAGACTATAGAATATATACACAAACAGACCAAGAGTTCACAAAGAAATGTAACAACTATTGCCAAATAAAGTTTCTAGACCACAATGATTTTGTGTGTTAGGTCTTTTAACCATTGAAGAAACAGAAAAATTTGAAGGTATTTTTTAAAATCTCTTTTAGAATGTTAAAGTAACCCTCATCTTTCTGCTAGCAGATATGGGTCAGTCTACTAGAAAAAGGTCCCCTCCTCCCATACTTTATTGCATTTGTCTATAAAGCTGGAATAGCTACACACATTATAATGCAATAGGTGACAATGTACAAGCTGTACAATCACAAGTGACAGACCTAGTAACCCTAACACTAAACCTAAAAAACAGCTGGGGGAAAAAAAAGCAGAAAACTGCAGGTCAGTATCATTTATGAACACTGAGGCAAAAATGTTAGGTGAAATAGATATCAAACCCAGCAGCATATTAAAATAACAATAAAACATGTCCAGCTTAGTTGGTTTCAGGAGCCACAGAATGATTTAATATTGGGAAACATACTAATAACATCAATAGCACAAAAGCAATTAACACTGAACTGCTCCCTCAAAAAACAAACCAACATGTACGCATATGGATACATGTCCATAGGCTAGTAAACCAGGTTAGTGAATATTATGATAAAGACTCTCTTCATCTTAGAGTCCGTTCCTTATTGAATGTCTAGCAGAGTCATTTTGAATAATGGTAAATGTATGTATGCCCTTCATTAACATTAAGATGAAACTGTGACTTTCCTACCAAAACTAAAGAAAATGAACAAAGATTTATAAGTACTGGAATGGCAGATTAGATGTGCATATAATCTCACTGCTTATCTTCAAAAAGAAAAGGGAAAACCAAGATGAGGAACATGAACAAAGGGCTCACCAGGCACAGAGGACAGGGTGGGATGGGCTGTGGGGGAGACGGGGGGACAATGGGGAAAATACTGGGACAACTGTAGCTGAACAATAATAAAAAAATGTTTACTTAAGAAAAACAAGAGACTTAACTGAAATCTATGAAAAGTGAAGAGATTTTGGTAAACTTTTCAACATGCCACCAATAGCTGCAAAGTTCTAAGGAAAAAGCCTCAATTACAGAAAACCAACCAATATTTCAATATTCCTTCTTTCTCTTTTCTCAAGGTACAGGAGGACAAGAGAAGCCACAGGAAAGAAATGGCTGTACCATAAGGGTACGACTTTCAAAAGCCATCTTATACGTCAATCTGACATACCGAGATGACTGCTTACTTTTCAAGCAATGAGAAGTATTTCATAAACTGTCTAAATGTGTATTTATCTGATTGACAATAACAGCTCGGAATGTGGCAGTGGGGCCCAAGGATACAAAATAGACATGTTCAGGCCAGTACTTGTCTTTTTTGCAGGAAGATAAAGGCAATAAAGTCCCCCATGAGTGAAGAGAATAAAATGTTTCCTTCATCTACCTTATTTTCTTTGGACTCGCTAACCTCCAAAAGTCACAATGTTCTGGGATCACACTTTAAATCACACAAGAACAATGGCTCATTTCGGTGCCAAGAGCCAAAAGCTCTTTGAGGACAAGGACACAGCCACTTCTTGAGATGTTCAATATTTCCTGATTAAAGCATCCAAACAGAGCTGACTGATTATTAAGTCACTAAACCTTAAAACAGTGAAAAAAGGCACAGTCCTCCCACATTAGCATAAACATGAATAAACTTGGCAGAGACTGATCTTCATGTACCCTTTTTCTTTCCATAGTATGAATGACAACACCTCACGTAGTAGCAGAAAACTGATACATACTGACTAAATCAGCCTTTTGGGTCCTTTCAAGTTATATCTCTCCACAGAAAGAAAGGACTGAGATTCTCTCCAGGCCATTTACAACATCTCTCATCTAATGGCATAAAAATGTATTTTTCATTTAGGCCAAGTAGGTTTCAGAGTTCATATCTGAATCTGTATCTTAAGTACAGCTGTATAAAATATAAAAAGGGGGGTTAAGTAACTATGTAAATATAAAGTTGTAAAACAGTGTCTAAGAAATAATCAGTTTATTAAAAAGTAATGGTCTCTATCTATTTCTCCTTTCCATTTCCAGGAAACAACAAATAACATAAATGATTTGCTAACAGATAGCGTAAGTCCATTATTAAACAATAGTCCTTAAGTATAAGTTTTTCTATTGTTTTACATTATCTTTCCAGAAGTAGCATTAGTTTGTTAAGTAAAGGAATACAAGTGGGATTTATGTTTTGGTAAATTTTGTACACATTATCTTCCTATGCTGTTTTGTATCACAGAAATGCTTACTAGTTTCTCCAAGTGCTAAATTTCAGTATAATTTTTATCTCTATATTGGAGAAGCACCCAAATGAGATATCCCCCATTGGTAGGATGTTTCCTCTTGAAGCAGTGAGAATATATCTAATGAAGTGGAGTGAGAGAGGTTAGACCCTTTCCCTTATTAAACTGAGAAGATTAAATTCCAAGAAGCATCTTCCCTTGAATTCCAAGAAGCATCACTCTTATCCCAGGATGGACAGAGACATGCATTTATCTCTGAAAAAACGGCTCTGGCTAAGTCAAACGCCACTTTTCGTAGCTTAATGGGGGGAATTAAAGAGCGGGAGTTAGGCAGACCACTAAAATGACAGCAGCTTCCCACTGTGACTCTGACACTTTCTCTACGATATTGAATAATTATACTCCAAATCTACTGCTTCTTTATCTGTGAAACAGGATAAAAATACACACCATATAACGTTATGTTGTCACGCAGTAATGCAGAGAGTGATTAGCAGAGCTCCTGGTACTACAGGAAGAGTGGATAAACCTATAGCTATTACCCTAGTGAAGTTTAAGTTCCAATATCACTAATGCTGTGGATGAAATATCCTCTCTTTCAACTGGGTAAGGAAAAAAAAACTAATGGGAGAATGCTAAACTTACAATGCTAGAAGGCTTGGAACCATAGAAAAATTGTGGCACAAGAGATCCTTCAGAGGCACTTAGCAATCTCTGATTTGCTGCCCTAGAAATGTGTCAAGAAATAAAGTAGAGAACACTTCATTGCATGTAACGGGAGACCAGGGCTTCAGAATGCTTTTCTAAGAAGCGGTGCACCATTGCAAATAGAACTGTGAGTTTCCCACCTCCGAAGAGCAGGCTGCACCTGAACTTAGGTCTTCAAGTGTGAATGGTCCAAATGAATGTTTGCAGTTTTATCTGAGTCAACTGAGAATAGGATGAAAGTAAAATTCTCCTAATATTAGTGACTATGTCCGCTGTCACCTTCAGTCGATGATAATTTGTCATGGTCACATCAGGCTAATAGAGAAAATGCCTTTTCAAAGAACATGGTCATAAAAGTAAAATCCCCAGAAATGCCACATTAATAATGGTCTGTGGACAAACAAGAATTCAATAACTATCATCAGACTGTATAGTAATTAGATCTGTGGGGAAGAAATTGAAAAATGAGCCACACCATCTTTCTGCAGGTAAAGCAAACATAACTACAAAACATGGGAAAGCATGGTCCTTCATAAATAACACCAGGTTCTAAGAAAGACAAAGGAGGGATTGGTCCTGAGCACTCCTCATCCTTATTTAAATGCCAAGCCTAAGAAGTTACCACTGGCACACAATAACTCTTGAACAGTACTCTCCCCTGTGAACAGATATTTCTCTAACCTGTGAAAATTATTCTTTGTCTTACCCTAGAGGGAAAAATTATTAAAATAAATTAACATTTTACTGGATTTGTAATTGGAAGTGGCTGCTCTCAACAAATATGTTTATCAAACAGTGTGACTGGCAAAATATATTACTATAGCTGTAGTTACCCAAATTACATGCTGTCTGAAGAAAAAGGGCAAAAGCCATCTGGCTCATATAACTTGCATTTTCTAGACAGCTTGCAGCTGGTTCTGATTAAGCAGCATCTCAGAACTCTGAGGTCTATTTTTATCCCTGGGAGGGTATTTTTAGGGCTCACACAACCAAGGCACAAGGAACTGGCATTAATAAGTGAACGACTATCTTCGATTGTAAAAATGTTCATGTAAAACTGTAGTTGGATCATCAGCTGTACAACACAGACGGCGAATTGCATAGAACAGCCTGAAACCTAATTTTGAGACCCTGCCCCTCTCTGGATGTGTTCCAAGGGAGAAAAGACCCCTCCTCTGCCTTATGAATACTTAGAAAAAAATAGCTCAACAAGAAACATTATTTTGTCTATACTAGAAGCTCGGTACAATTATTATCTCATTGGACAGATGAGGAAACCATAGTTTAGAGAGGCTAAATAATAGCCAAAATAGCGTCCTCTCTATAATGATGCCTCTTAAAAGACAGCAAATAATGCAACCAGGAATCACACCCATATCTTCTGGCTTCAGAGCCTGAACTATTAACCTTAAGTTATACTGCCTCACCACTGGCAGAATTAATAATTAATTTTAATAATTCACTTTATAATAAAATGTAATAGTATTGTATAAAGAAGTATACAATTTTGTATAAATAAATTTGGATGGAAGAAACATAGCAGGACACTCTACAATGGAATCTTATAGTTATAAAGGTGAATACTAAATAAGGAAAAAAATTGTTTAAATTTAAAACTCTACAGTGGTATCACCTATTAGCCTAGGCATCATCAAATTAGAATGAAGTCAGACCTGGGTGCTAAATAGAAACATGCAAAAAAACATTTAGATTACTAAAAAGACATGGACATTCCTTCCCTATTATATGAGGTCTGTCCAGAAAAAGTCCAGCCATTGTTTAATACAAAGAGAATGGCTTGTGTCACATTAATATAACCTAGAAGCCAAGGACAGTGGACTGGAATGTGCATGTGTGAATAACGACAGTTTCACTGTACTAGTCTGTGGGGGCAGTAGATGCTACTGAGTGAGCATGTGTACTGTGCGACCATCAAAAAGCAACAAATCTGTATCATATATTGCATTCTACTTGATCATTCCTTCACAGAACCTATTTGGATGATGCAGAAGGCCACAGCTATGGGCAACTGGTGATTGGCAACTTCATCGCAACAATGCTCCCACTCAGGCATCACGCCTCCTGCACAGTTTTTGGCAAAACATCAAATCACCCAGGTGATACAGCCCCCTGAAGCCCAGATTTGGCGCCCTGAGACTTCTGACTTTCCCCAAAACTAAAATCACCCTTGAAAGGGAAGAGATTTCAAACTGTCAATGTGATTCAGGAAAATATGATGGGGCAGCTGATGACAACTGGGAGAACTGTGTGAGGTCCCAAGGTGCTTACTTTGAAGAAGACTGAGGCATCACTGTCTTATGTACAATGTTTATTGTATCCTGTATCTTCTTCAATAAATGTCTCTATTTTTCATATTGCATTGCTGGATACCTTCTGGAAAGACCTCATCATATATTCACACAATATTCTGTACTTGTCATTATAAAAAAATGCAGTGACCATGCTTACACATCTGCACTATACACTACTTTAAATATTACTTATTTATGTCTTTCCAGATAGAATGCAAGGTCCAGGTCCTCATAGCTCATTTTTTATCCTCAGAGCTGAGCACCATCACCAACACTCAGAAGTGCTTGCTGAAATCACGACTGCAAGTCATTCTTTCCAGGTACAGACTTGAAATATCCAATATCCCCAGTTTTCTCCAGGTTAGAGCTTTCTTCCTGTTCATCACCAATTAAGTAGATACCAGTGAAACTCCAAGTAATTTTCTCATAAGGACCAAGTCAAATAAGATCCTTAGAATATTATGACTGTACCAGAGGGAAATCATGAAGATATTGGCACTTGATGTTCTTCATTCTCACATGCATGGGAAAAGTCAAATCCTTTCAGATGTCCTTGACATTCATTGAACTTCCCTCAGTATACCCCAGCACTGTTAGGTTCAAAACTTTTTAAGCTGCTTTAAAATGTGGATGAAATGCTATTGTATACATCACCACCAATGGGATTACCAAATCGCTAACCTAAGACTGACATTTTCTCCTTTGACTATTAGACATTCTCCCTCCACAGCTATAATTACAAGCTTTTGTGTTTCCAGAGGACTGGGCATGCATTTTAAGTAATTATGGTCATATTCATCATCATGACACCAAAGGAAGGGCCACCCTGTATAAAAATGTTCGGGAGTATTTCATTCCTGTCCTTGACGTCACGGCCATGTTCTCCTTACAAATAAATACCTTCTGATGGTAAAAACAGAGAATAATGAGTGGTTGCCAAGTTTCCTCTCCTCCAGACTGTCGTGGAGGATTAAGTGTTAAGATGATGAGGTTGGCTATAAATAAAAGAGATTATTTCATTATGCATAAATAAAAATTGTCAATTTATAACATGAGAAACGACCTCATGTCTAAATTAGGGGAAAGAAAAAATTTTCCATTTATTTTACTACCTTGAGCAGAACACAATTCATATGAATTTAGTTCATATGAATCTGGTTCCACATAATATAACTCCTTAAAAACAAAAACAATGCTTTCCTGATCCTGGAAGTCTATGTGTCACAGGGTACAAAGAAAGAAAAGGAAGTGACTAGTTTAAAATAGGCTGGGTAAATGACTCAATTACATTATAATGAAGTCTTTTCAGCATCCTTTAGTTCTAAAGGTAAAACTTGGGTTATATTTGAAAAGGATTTAAAATCATGGTACAAGCTAACTTAACTTTACATTGTCTCAAATGAAAAAAAAATTCACCGAAACGTATATTCTTTATTACATAAGCAGTAAACAGCCCAAGGTGAAGCATCTAATAAGAAATTTACTGAATTTAAATCCTTTGAGAATTAGTAATCACATTATAAATTTGAATTTATATTATTCAGCTTTCCCTTCTCATTGACAGTTAAGTCAAATTTTTCATTAAATTTTCTTCCTATACTCAATACCTGTGATTTTCAACCTTTTTCATCTCATGGCACATACAAACTAATTACTAAAGTTCTGTGGCACACCAAAAAAATATATCATATATTTTGCCAATTTGGTTTAAACAATAGATATAATTTTGATTCATTCACATTGCACAGTATTGTTGTATTAGCTATTGTTATGTTTTAAAATTTGACAGTCTAAGGAAAAAGAGGTCAGTGCCCCTGACTAAATTAGTCAGGGATTGCATGTTTTAAAAATTCTTGTGGCACACCAGTTGAGAATCACTTCTATATGCTACCAGTGATTACTTTGCTACAATTGTAATGGACACACTTGGACCCTTTGGTTACAAATGGCTAGGCCCACCCCACAAGCTAAAAATGGTTTCAGATTGGGGGAGTTTATTTTTGCTTTGTTTGTTGCAGGTGATGTTAGAGCAGAAGTGGGAGCTGGATATTGAGATAAAAACTGTGAAAGGCTATGATCTCAGTAACAAATAAAAAACATTTTATGTGGTGTAAATATGTATATACACACACACACACGATGGAATACTACTCAGTCATAAGAAAAGATGAAATGCTGCTATTTGCGACAACATGGATGGATCTTGAGATTATCATGCTAAGCAAAATGAAACCAGCCAGAAGAAGCCAAAAATCCTATGATTTCACTCATATATAGGATATAAAACAGAAAACAACAAATGAACAAACAAGAACAACAAAAACTCATAAACATAGACAACAGTATGGTGGTGACCGGGCAGAAGGTGGTGGAGGGCAGTAAAGGGTAAAAAAAAAAGGGGTCAGATCTATGGTGACAGAGATTTGGCTCATACTGTAGGCACAGGGTGCAATGTACAGATGATGTATCATAGTACTGCACACTTGAAACCTAAATAATGTTATTAACCAAAGCCACCCTAATAAATTTAATTAAAAAATAACATTTGAGGAAGGGTAGCTGGGAGGCTGGGTGAAAAGGTAAAGGAATTAAGGAAAAAAAGACACAAACAACAATATGGTGATTACCAGAGGAAAAAGGGGGTCAGGGAAGTATAAGAGGATAAAAGGGGATCAATAGTGATGGAAGGAGACTTGACTTGGGGTGGTGAACACACAATACAACATACAGATGGTGTACTGTAGAATTGTACACCTGACTCCTAGATAATTTTATTATGTCACCATAGTAAAATCAATTAATTTTTTAAAAACATTTAAAGTTTTCTCTCAAAGGCAGGATTCAGTAACTTTCCTACATCACAATGATGTACTGGAGGCATTTATCATGGCTTCACTTCTACCCCACACAATTCTTTTTTTGTTTGTTTGGTTTTTTTTTGGTTTTGTTTTAATTTTATTGATGTTCAAGTATAGTTTTCTGCCTTTTCCCCCATCCAGTCCTCTCTACTCCAGCTTCCCTCCCCTGATCCCACACCCCTTGGTCTTGCCCATGTGTCCTTTATAGCTGTTACTGAAAACCCTTCCCCCCTTTACCCCCATTATTCCCTCACCTCCCTTTGGTCACTGTCAGTTTATTCTTTATTTCAATGTCTCTGGTTATATTTTGCTTGCTTGTTTTGTTTTTGTTTTGTTTTTATTTTGTTTAGTTATTTTTCAAGTACAGTTTTTTGTCTATTTCTCCCATCCCAGCCCCCCCCACCCTGTGCTCCTCACCTCCCTCCCATTTCCACCCCCCTTAGTTCTAGTCCCTGTGTCCTTCCTATTTATTCCTCCAAATCCCTCCCCTTTTTTCCTCTCAAATTCCCTCCCCTCTCCCCTCTGGTCACTGTCCCCTTGTTCTCTATTTCAGTCTCTTTGTTTTTATTCTGCTTGCTTGTTTGTTTTGTTGTTTAGCTTCCTGTTAAAGGTGAGATCATATGGTATTTGTCTTTCAACACCTGGCCTATTTCACTCAGCATAATGCTTTCCAGTTCCATCCATGTTGTTGCAAAGGGTAGTAGCTCCCCACACAATTCTTATCCCTCCACTCTTGAATTAGGTACTGAATAGGCTGATCTGAAGTCACCCCCAGGCAAACCAGCTCTTATAAATAGAATCATTTACAGTAAACACAGCACTTGGTACATGCTTTATAAAGGTCTGTATAAGAATTTCTTTTAGAAATTAGAGATTCATATAGCTGTGCTTTCCCTAAGAAACATGAATGCAATTTGTTCTTTATAAAAAAATAACACAAATATAGATTTAATAAATTTAAAATAACTGTAATAAATAAGTATCTGTAAATAGTAAGAAAAATGACATGTAAAAATAAAATACTTGTTTACTTTATAGTTAAGATTTCCTACTTATTTATATTTTCCCAATAATGAAACTTTTCTCCTTTATACTTTCACTTGTTATTAAGTAAAATATGTTCTTACAAGATGTCTCAAAAAATTTTCTGAGTGAGGAAGGGCATGTATTCATTAAAATAAACACCTGGGCTAAATTTATTATCTCGTGCCTGCTTCTCCCCTTTTCCTGCACTTGAACTTAATCTGAAGTTGCAGAACTTAGGCCACTAAAACAACTTTAGTGTGCCCCCAAAAAACACTGTGCTGCTCCCAAAAAGAATTTGTAAAATGCTACCTATTTACTCAAGTCAATGGCCCTGTGTGTACCCATATTATTTTTATGATTCATATAGGAAATGAACTCCTCATTATTCTTTCATCTCCTGTAGCCACACGAATAATCGAGTAATTGAAAGCCTAACATTCAAGAAGTCCCTTTGGGACTATTTATCCCTCTACACCTCCACTTTCTTTCTTTCTTTTTTTTTTTAATAGTGGGAACCCAGCCAAAAGAAGTGTTCTGGTGTATAAAAAGAATTATACAAAAGAAAAGTCCAAAGACAACCTTCCACTGGGATTTGTTTATTTACGTCATTAAGGTCCTGCTTATTCCTGGCCTCATTTGTAAATACACAAAAGTTGTTTTAAATAGAAATAATTATTTAGAACACTGAAATAAGGAAAAAAACTTTATTCTGCATTTTAAAAGTAGGATTTAAACAACTGATGTAAGTAGAATTCTAGACATGATCACTATTTAATATATATTTATGTTGTATGTTTCAAGACTCCTTAGCACCTTTTATCCCCTTCTTTTCAGAGCTAACAGCTGCATGACAGAAGCCATAATTCACTTGCCAAAGACAATCAGGTTAAAGTTTTCATGGTTCTGGAACATATCGCTTTCCACAATTTCAATCAGATTTCCAAAGTATAAAGTTTTCAGCCTGGCCAGGTGGCTCAGTTGGTTGGAGCGTGGTCCCATACACCAAAAGGCTGAGGAGGGTTCAACTCCCAGTCAGGGCACATATGTAGGTTTCGGGCTCGATCCCAGGTTAGAGCACAAACCTAGGTTGTGTTTCAATTCCTGGTCGAAACACCTACAGGTGGTGGGCAACCAATCGATGTTTCTCTCCCTCCTCCCTCTCCCTCTCTTTCTCTCTCTCTCTCTTCCCCACTTCATCTCTCTCTCTAAAAATCAATAAACATATCCTTGGGTGAGGATTTAAAAGAAAAGAAGCATATAGTTTTCTTTGTATAAGAATTTCATATTGGTGTATTGTTAGTTTCAAAAATTAACTACCAGTAAACATCAATGGCCTGTCTGTTTGTGTCTTACATACCTAAGTCCTATCAAATCCCAGAAAGATTACAATGACTGTTTGAGCATTTCCCAATAAAAAATTATGGAGTATGTGTTCCAACTTCTCTGAAAGTATTAAAAACAATATAAAGGCCTTTTTAAAGAAATAAATCAAATACAGAATCACCTGAGCACTGTCACAAATAATATTCCTAACACATACATGTTTAAGTTGAAATTTTTCTAACAAGTATTTAATATTAAAGAAAACTACAGAATTTAATTTTTAAGTAAAAAAGAGGGCACTGACAATAATTCTGAGATTATAGGATTAAAAAATCAAATGTTCTCATTTTGTAGACATAATAAAATAGCAATCATAGGACCAGAAAATATATTCTAGAAGAATAAACAGATAAAAATATGCTATTCTCTGTCCTACCCTATATAAGTATTCCCTATCTCTTATGGCTCTTATCACATTTGTTTTCCTGGAAAAACTTTGACTACCAGGGGTAGGAAACCTAAGTAATTCTAATTTTTATCTGCTTTTTTGGCACTTTGTAAGAAGTTCAATGATTTCTGAAAAGAAGAGCTGAAAATTCTAGTTTTTAAACATCTCATAAAGCACTAATCATTATATAATGTAACTTTGATATCCAGTTAGAAGTACATTAATAAAAATAAAATGTCCAGTAAAACATCTAATTATATCAAGAAAATAATATAATGAAATTGTGGTAGGACTATGAGGGAAGAAAGCTATTTAATAAATGATATTGAGATACCTAAGTGGTAATTTGAGGGAAAATGGAACCAACTTTATGCCTAACTTTATAATTAGAATACAATATCACCCCTTTATATATTTATAATATGTGTATCTCTGTTAATAGGTATGTATAGTATATATAATTTAACTCATAAAAAGCAGCATAAAATAGAATTGAGTATTCCTGAAAGAACAATAGCTTTCTAAAACTTGAGTCAAAAAAGACAAACAAAAAAGTATAAATTCTGTGTAGCATTAACCTTTAATACTGAGGAAAGTAATAGCCACGGTAGAAGGAAAACAACAGTTGCATAAATATATTTATCACATACAAGAGATAAAAGGTAGCCCTGGCTGGTGTAGCTCAGTGGATTGAGTGCGGGCCTGGGAATCAAGCAACCATGGTTCGATTCCCAGTCAGGGCACATGCCTAGGTTGCAGGCCAGTTCCCAGCAGGAGACACACAAGAGGCAACCATACATTGATATTTCTCTCCCTCTCTCTGTCTCTTCCCCTCTAAAGATAAATAAATAAAATCTTTAAAAAATAAAATAAAAAAGAGATAAAAGGTTAATGTCTGTGTTTTAAGCAATTTGAGAGAGAAAACATAAAATCCAGAAGAAACAAAAATTGGTAACAAGGACATGTGCACGGAGAAATCAAAGTATTAAGACACACACACACAAAAAGA
This sequence comes from Artibeus jamaicensis, assembly GCF_021234435.1. Lineage (NCBI taxonomy): Eukaryota > Metazoa > Chordata > Mammalia > Chiroptera > Phyllostomidae > Artibeus > Artibeus jamaicensis. The sequence continues at coordinate 14,319,947 of NW_026522014.1, read as the reverse complement.
ACATTCAAGCATTTTGTTTATCAAAGCAATACATAAAATACTCAAGCACCTTACTTTTAGCCAATAAAAATTCTACAAAACAATATGCAACACTGTGCAGACTCTTGGAAAAACAAAACGGATGCCATACATTATTGTTGGCCATTTACATTAGAAAGCAATTTGACAACATACTTCAAGAGCTCTTTTGAAAATATATTGTATGACCTATAATACTATTGAAAACTTTTTCCCATGAATTTAAAGACCAGAAAGTTTAAATTGAGTAAATAACTGCAAAAAGGAAAAAAAAGGAAAGAAAACAAAGACCTATTCAAATAGATTTTTGTGGTGATATAATTTATAATAGCGAAGCATTATAAATTTAGCTCTTTAACATCAGAGGAATAATTAAGTGAAATACCATTTATTTTACCACTGCTCTTGAAAAACACTGATTAAAGAGTATAATACATGGAAAGGGCAATATAAATTGAAACTGAATATGATCTGAAACTGAAAGAAAACAAATTGAACAAGTCCATATACTGAGGCACAGTTCCTTTCTGATTGTACTATTGTTTACTGTATAATTAAAAATTGAGAGAAAAAACTATATAAATTATTAGATGTTCAAAGTTAGGGATACCCCAAAGAATTGACATATGAGGCCAAAGTTAAAAACAAAATTAATTCCTTTGAAAGAGATTAAAATTTCTGGGCTATATTATTATACAGTATTTACCATGGCATTTCAATTGAGAAGAGGCTAAGGATAATGGAGAAATTAGTAAATAAATGAAATACAAAATGAAAATGCTCATGGAAAGTTGTTTCTTTAAGCAAATCAAGAACTAAAGCGGCTTTTGAGCTAAAGAAAAGAGCACAGCAATTAATTAGCTAGTCCAAAAAGCTGGAAAATAGAAAAGAAATATTATTTTTAAAAACTTCCCCAGTGACTACTTTTTTTCCACCTTCCCCCTGTCATTTCTCTTCATGCCTGTGGCCACTGATGTTCAACTATGAAAAGCAAAAGGTTACAATCGGCGTTTGTTCTTGTACATTTACCATTTGGACACGAACTTTAATATTAACTTAGAAGAAGAACATGGGTGCAGAGGTTAAAAGAAAGGGCAGGCTATGCCTTACATCCATATAACTATCTATAAAATGTAGTGCTCCTTCTACTTTTTGTTGATTAACATCACTAAAATGAGAAAATTTGTTATTCATGGATATTCACACAACTCTACCCAGATCAGCCACTGTGTTGGGGCGCATCTGATGTGCCAGAAACAAACTAGGAAGTGGTGTGTGGGAGGAAAAAAATTAGAAGTTGTCAAACATATTTCTTTAGGCATTCAACATAATCTGTTATTCTAATTATTTTTCTGGTATTTGTGTAGCCAACTTAATTATTATGCAAACTAAAGTAAAACTTTTAGGCTTCCCCAAAACTTTTCCTTCACTATTCCTTACATGACGAAACTGGTATAAGCCGTAACTTATACCCCCATACACACAAATACATATATATGATATTGTGAAACTTTCTATTTGGGATATTATGCCCCTGGGTGGTGTATCTCCCCACATGCCTCCAAATACACAGCTATTTTGTGCTTATTGCGATCTGTCAAAATAACTGGAGGACTACTTCCTCAATATTTCCCTTCTAATCTGAGCAACTGTGAAAGCAGGACAATTGTGGAGCCAAAACCAACATCAATGGCGAAGACGATATATACAGTTTGGCAGTGGGAGATGAACTGCCTGAAATCATTAAATGACTTTGCACAGACAACCAGAGTGCTCAGGTTACTTATTAATATCAAATTATCCAAAATTAAGGCTCACAATTTTCTGATGCAAGTTCACCTCTAAAATTACATGCCAGGAACACTTCAGAAAACATGCTTCTAGTAAAGATTCCCCTAAATAATAGCATCTGGAGAGGGGAGAACAATGGGGAAAAAAGCTGAGACCACTGTAATAGAACAGTAAAAAATAATAATAATGAGAAAGTGCCCATGATATGATGCTACGTAAAATGAGTACTATAAAAAAATGGTAACTATGCTACAATCCTACTGTGCTTATGGGTGAACATTTTCTTCTTGGCCATGGAATGGCTGACCAGATGTTGATGGCTGACCAGAGCGCTATCTTTAAGAAGGCCACTTGACTTGGGGTGGTGAACACACAAAATAATATTCAGATGATGTATTATAGAAATGTACACCCAAAACCTATGTCATTGTGATAACTGTCACGCCAATAAATTCAATAAAAAAGTAGCATCCTGAGGAAAAAAATCTTGCAAGTACAATAATCCTTGATACAATTAACCCAATTAGGAATGTGAAGACTGTTTAACAGCTAACATTTATAAAGCACATATGATATTTTAGATACTGTTCTAAAGTGCTTTACTTGTGTTAATTCATTTAATTCCTCAGAAAAACTTTTTACAGCACATAGCTTTAATGACTCTGCCCATTGTACAGATGAGTAAATTGAGAGAGGTTATGAAAGTCAGTGTTAGAACTGAGTTTCGAGAAAGAAGGAGCTACTACCCTTTGCAACAACATGGATGGAACTGGAAAGCATTATGCTGCGTGAAATAGGCCAGGTGTTGAAAGACAAATACCATATGATCTCACCTTTAACAGGAAGCTAAACAATGAAATGAACAAGCAAGCAGAATACAAACAAAGAGACTGAAATAGAGAACAAGGGGACAGTGACCAGAGGGGAGAGGGGTGGGAATTTAAGGGGAAAAAATGGGAGGGATTTGGGGGAACAAGTGTGAGGGACGCAGGGATGAGGGCTGGGGAGGTGGGGATGGGGGAGAGGTGGGGAGCACGGGACAGGGGGCGGGCTTGGATGGGAGAAATAGACAAAAAACTGTACTTGAAAAATAACTAAATTAAAAATATAAATAAATTTTTTAAAAAAAGAACTAAGTTTCACCCCAAGCACCCAGCTCCACAGCCCACAGTCCCCACTGCTACCTTCTGCTGCCCAGATGCTGACCGCTGTGGCCTGGGTCTGCCTCTGTGCTGTTTCCCATGTGCCATCCCTTAGTTCCTACCGTGACAGGTTCTTGACATGCCCACTAAGCAAAAACATTGCAATGACTGAACAGATGCCAGCTAAGCTACTTCTTCTGAAACAATTCATCTTAAAGATGAGAATTTCGATTCCAAGAATGGTATTGGAACATCTTAAATCTTAACATCTCAAAACATAAATTCTTAAATCTACTCATCAGCAATTCAGTATCTTTTTATCTAAATGGCCTTGAACCTACTTAAAAAAAAAGCAAAAGCCTAGTAAGCATAAGAATAATAGCAGAGGAGAGGGTATGATGAGTGTCCAGAACATTTGAATATTAAATTACTTCTAATTTACCTCAGAATTAAGTACAAGTGTCTGCACACAGGTACACCATACTCCACAAGGCAAAAAATCCTGAGGAAAAAATCCATTATGCGGAAGAAAACTGTTAAATGTTTTCTTGGCTGTCATAGGTAACTATCTTAAAAACCTGAAATGTAGAAGGTACAGAAATAGACAAATCATTTAAAAATATCTGGGAAAAAAATGACCTGGTGAAATCTAGCAGAAACCTGCCTACATAATACTAAGTATCAACTAGAAATTCCAAGAGAATTCTGTGACCCGAAATTTTACTTAATTCCACTGGCCCAGAGGAAAACAAATGCAAAACAAACAAAAGATCACTTGAATCTGCCTATAGATAGCTGGAAATAGATGCACTAAAATACAATGATGGGTGCTGGGGAGGGTGTGGAGTTGAAACAAAGACTGCAAATAGAGAGGTAAAGGTTTCTCCCAGCTTCCTCTTAAAAATGTTGGAAGAGGGAGTGGTGTGAAGTTACTCATTTCCCATTACTGTGAAGTAGTCTTGAGTGTAGGTACAAGTGTCCTGCAAATTTCTCATTCATCTTCCTCAAACGTAAATAATCAGTTGTCTATGCTGACTTCACTACCTTCCTCTTTTTATTCTATTCCATGTAAATGACACCGGTGTCAGAATGCACGTGGGAAAAGGAAGAAAAAGGAAAGGAAAGACAAAGGTACTCACCAAAAGGTGAGCTACTTGAAAGGAAGTGCTTCCTGGGTCGGGCGGGGCTTCCCTGATCAGCCAGAGTCCTGGCAGAGGCCCTAAGCCCTCAGAAGCCCTGGGCTGACACTCCCCTCTGAGGCTCAGCCTGCATGGAGGTTGAGTGGAAACCTGCAGGTCCACGCTTCTCCATTTATCACAGGGTGCTGACAAGAGAAAACTTATGAGATATCCTACAATAAAATACAGAGGACCAGAGAGTGGGAGAAAGAGACTAGTAGTTACCCAGTTCATAGCTGTAGACTATGAACATAGTCTGCTCACATTCTGAGTGTAAGTCAGAGCTTTGCATCAACTTCTGTAGTGCCCACCAGATACTACCACATCCCGCATGTCCATGAACTTGCAGGCTCATTACCTGTAACCAACCAACAGTAGTAAATATTTCTTCCTTATGGACTGTGCACCTATTGTAGAACTGCCCCTACTTCAGTGTCTCCTGTCCCCCACCCGTATCTGTGGCCTATGCTAATTCTTACGAATTGGCCTATACCTTTCATCCCCAAAATGCAGTGTATAAAGGGCCTGTCATCTCCAGGATGGTGGACTTGCTGCCTTCTCCATCTGGTGCTGCTGCTGCTGGTTCAGACTGCATTTCCCAGGACCTGGTCTCTTTCTGGCTGGCATTTGCCTTGGTAAACCCTTTCTGTGAAAAAAAGCTTGGGTCCATAGAAGTTTTTCTAACAGCAACTAAGTTCAATAGGAGGTTGGGGGAGGCATAGAAAGCCAGATTCAGCCTTGGGTCCATTATGTGTTCCAAAGCCACCCATTGTTTGTAACAAAGCAATTACATAGTTATGTTGATCCCTTTCCATTTCTTTTATTTATTTCTTTGCAGCTCAGAACATGAGGAGAATGGAGTAGTATCTGCAACTCTGGAATCCTAACCAAATAGAAAGCAAAAATGGTTGCTTTTCCAAATTAATGGTAAGTACAGAATGCTAAATTAAAAAGGGATTAAGGGAACCACCTAGGGGTATAAAATCTGGGACAGGGAATGGGGGAGATCTTCCAGCAGGCCCACACGATTCTCTAGACCAGCTCTTTTGCAAGGTGCTCATGACTTCTAGCCTAGCAGCCTTCCATGACAACTAAGGAACCGGGCCTGGTCCCCTTGTACGGGAAATGAGAGGACTGCACCAAACCGTCGTCACAGCACCTACAGGCACCGACACTCCTTGGTGTAAGAACTAAAATTAACTAGCTTTGGCAGCACTTTTCAAGTGAAAAATGAAAACCCACATCAGTCCCACATCACAAGACAAGTCAGCCAAGAGCCAGAGCAATCTCTCTCTAATAAAGAAATTTTTAAAAAAGTTGTTGACCTAAAGTAGCTTTTGCAACTGCTGAGGAGGGGAAAATTATAATAAGGAATTAAATAGAACATTGACCTCTGTGAAAAGATTGGATATAAGCAGCAGCAGCACTGAGCTAAAGGAAAAGTAGTCTCTCCTTGTATTATTTTTAAAGTAGGTATGTCCTTGGATATATTTAAAAAACACTGAATCTTCAATTGCCCCATGGTGCTAGCTCAGTACAAAACCCAGTAAAATCCCAAATTAGCCTGCAGATGAACTATGGTGTTTAGGGTATATCCAGAATCCAATGAGATCCTATAGATGGGATGAGCCCAAGTCCTCAGAAAATGCCAAGAAACATCTGAGGCCGTCCAAAAAGTGCTGAAGCGTTCCACTGACACAGAACCCACAAGTCAACATGGAGTTTGCACTGGAAGATACAGCTTTTGAGTGCAGTTTTCCAGAGACCCAGCCAACACTCAGAGATGATTGAAAGAAGCTCTCAAATCCACAACGGTTCCACACAGAAGTTTGTATTAGAAGGGGATTTTGCATGGAAATTTATCACTGGCAACCAAAGGATTCAACTGCTGATCCTGTTACCTCAGAGGATCTTTGTTTTTCCTGGAAAACCTTGACAAATTAAGGTAACCACAGCCTGAGCAGAACTAGAACTTCTGTGTACTTTTAAACAAGCCAATTGTTTCAACGGGATAAGTATATTACTTCCACCAGACATATAATTGTTTTCTTGTTCAATTGCAGTACATCTGTGTACCCAGGTATAAAATGTTACAAATGAAAAATTACTGAGCAGCAAAGCAGTCATTAGTGTGACTTATAAATGGAGCAAAGTTTTCGCAAAAGTTTTACTAATGCTTTTATGTTCCTGTACGCATAGACCTTATTTTTAAATCTATTCTATACCTGCTTGCAAAGCAAATAGTAAAAGCAGATCCCTGTGCCTCCACCCAATATAAAGGTAACTAAGATGTCGGCTGACCCACATGAGTGGCTAAACGAACTGGATAGAAATGTATGAAAAAATAAAATGAATTCAAGAATAAATTGCTTGCCTTTATAAGAAATTATAATTTTTAATTATACTTTAAATATTTAGGAAGAAATTTTTTTGGTCAAAGCTGCTTTTAGACAATGTTATATAAAAGCTTTTCTTAGTTAACATATTACAATATTTTTATTATATTAAACTGATAAAAACCTCAAAAAAGGTAAAGAAGAGTTGCTATAAATTTTTATTTATTTTCTGAATTTACCAAAGGCCACTTTTACAGCTTAGAACCATCTTTTTTTGACATACAGATATTTTTTCCAGCATTATTTCTGCTGTGAGGTCTGTAGGAAGTAAAAATAAAGAATTTTAAAGTATCACTGTTGGAAATAAGCACTTCTAGGTTTTACTTTTTACATAGAAGAACGGGTCCAGTAAAGTCCGTCTTCTTACTGTTGTGACACTTTTACTCCCTGACAGAAGCCTTAACTGTTAATCGTGCTCAATTAGGGAGGAGCCCCCAGGCAAGTACAAGAGACACTGAGTGACACAAAAGGCAACATCAGCACGTTGTCAGTTCAAGGCAGATGATTTCCAGGTGGAAGGTGCACATCGCAGACAGTCCTTGAGCAAGAATGGCCAGACAGGGCTCTTACACACCTGAAGTTTGAATGACAACATCTAACAGACAGTACGTGGTCTGGGGACAGCGTCAGTTCCATTTAATTAAAAAGAATGTTAGCTTTCAATGCTAGTACTTTAATGCCTTTGGATTAAATATTATGACAACTATTTCTCCAACTTTTGAATAGTTTCTGTGTCAAATATATCAAACATACATGTTGCTCATTATAAAAACAGAGCTGTCATTTTTTCCAAACTCTTTTTTATAAATTCACCATATTTCATATTGTACAGTCAGAAAAAAAATTATTAAAGGGTATAGACTGCAATTTCTTTTTGGTTTTGAATTTTAATTTCCAATGACTGTTGACATTCAATATTATTTTCCTTCATTTCAGATGTACAGAATAGTGGTTAGACAATCACACACATTACAAGGTGGCCTCCCCCAATATTTTAAGTACGCACCCGGCACCAGACATAGTTATTGTGATGTCACTGACTGTATTCCCTATGCTGTACCTCACATCCCTCTGACTATGTTGTAACTACCAATTTGAAGACTACCATTTAAACAGCACATATTGCTGAAACACCCAAAACTGATATTTAGATATGTCTAAGAGAAATGTGCTTTTCAGAACAAAAAGCATTCTTTCAAAGTAAACAAAAAAAAGATACTGGGAGATTACATGATCTAAATACAGATCTAAAAACATATAAAGAGGTGCAGTATAATTTTAATAAAGTGTGGTAAGTGCATAGGATCATTCTAACCAATGATTTCTTTCTAAAAAGTTACACAGGTTGAGTCTATGAGATTTTAAGAGTTAAAGACTTTATAATAGAAGAAAATTACTTAGGAAGCAAGGGTTCTTCATAGTATTAAAATTTAAGACAAAAATAATACTTGTATTTTGTTTTCTGGGTTTGTTTGTCTTACTGATATTTGAAATGAAAGCTATATAGAGTTAGGCCCCTGTCATTAATTTTTTAATTATACTTTAAATTATTTAGGAAGAAATTTTTTTGGTCAAAGCTGCTTTTAGACAATGTTACACAAAAGCTTTCCTTAGTTAACATATTACAATATTTTTATTATATTAAACTGATAAAAACCTCAAAAAAAGGTAAAGAAGAGTTGCTATAAATTTTTATTTATTTTCTGAATTTACCCAAGGCCACTTTTACAGCTTAGAACCATCTTTTTTTGACATACAGATATTTTTTCCAGCATTATTTCTGCTGGGAGGAACTCTAAAAATTCATAATCCAACCTGTACATTTTTGGAAAAGGAAATCAAAGTCCTAGGAATTCAAATGTCAAACCTGATTCTGTACACCTACTTAAATGCTGAGTCATAGGGCAAAGGAACTCGGACTCCTGTTTCGGTTTTCATTTAAAGCACAGAACAAAGGGAAGGCAACACTTAGAGACCTGGAGCATCTGAAGCACCCCGTGTAACAGGCTAAGTTGTAGCCATCATGGGGCCTTGCATTCTCACTCAGGAGACAGACAAACCGACGTCAACAGAGAACTCGTTACCAGCTGCTTTCTGCACACGGACTCATCCATTTCCTCTAGTCCCATAATTCCGACATGGAGAGCTCAATCCAGCTCTCCAGGACAGCCTCTGGAAAGTCCTCCCCTGCAGACTTCGTTCTGCCACGAGACTTCTGTTCCCTGCTTCCAGAGGGCTCCGAGGTGCCACGCTCGGCCTAACCCACGCGAGCTATCCGCCTTCCTGCAGCTGCCTCAGATAACTTCATGTGAATCGCCAATATCACTTGAGAGTCAACAGAACCACAACCAACATCCTCTCCCTCAAAACCAACTGCCTCTTTCAACTTCCACATTCCTGTGACTATCATTATTATTCTCCAGACTTCTCTTTTTTCATTGCATTTTTTTGCATTACCATTTAGTCCCCTTATACTCCCCCACCCTGCAATGACCACACGGGTGTCCATGTCCATGAGTCCTTTTTCCTTTTTGCTCAATCCCTCCACCCCTTAACCTCCCCCTGTAGTTGTCTCCAAACTTCTCAGTGGGAATTTTAAGCCATCTTTAATTCCTCCCTTTCCGATGACTCCCATATCTATTCAGTCTCCATACCCTATGGGTATCAGTTCGGATGCGCCAGAGAAACATAAATGTATTACATGGAACTGGCTCCCACCATATGGGGGCTGACAATTACACAGTCTGAAGAACCAGTGTCCCGGTTTGAGTCTGAAGGCCAGCAGGCTGCTGTAGAAATGGCAAGGACTGATGTTCCAGTTCAAGACCATCTTATATTTGGGGGAGGTCAGTCTTTAGTTCTATGCAGGCCTTCCAACTGGATAAGGCCCATCCAAGTTACGGCGTTCACACTGCTTTCCTCGGGCTACAGATGTAAATGTGACTCTCACCCAAAAACCCACTCACAGAAATCGTTTCTGACCCAATATCTCAGCACTCGGTGGCCCAGTCACATGGGCAGTCAGAAAAACTTATGGTCACACTGTGGTTTTACTTTTCACAAGTTTCACACTCTCTTCCATTCTCACTCCCAGTACCATTTTCTCAGTTTCAGGCCCGTACAGTCTGATTTTCAGCAAAACAGTGTAAACCAAGCCCCTCCCCATCCCTCAGATCAGGCATCCTTGGGTATGCCGCGGATACATCTATTTTCAGAAATGTTGTCGTCACATCCTTTATATTCTACTCCTCAACTCACAGTGGCATCTTCCTCTACATGGACCCGATTCTTCTCCTTATAATATGCTGTTCTACACAATCGAGCCCTCCTTGGCCTATTGACCTGTTCCTTTCATCACACTCCTAATTTGGAACTTACATTATTACTGGCCAATAGCTTAAATATCTTCTTCACTCACCACCCCCACTCTCTCTTCAACATGCCCCCTCTCTGGAAGGCGCTGTGCTCTCACCTTTTTCCCAAGCCCATCTATCTGCCAAGGCTTGTCTCTACTTTCAAATCTTTGCAGAAGTTTGCCTAATTTTCCCAACAATGGAAATCCTTAAATTTTCTAACACTCCTATTCCTCTAAAGCACGCTGTCTTGTTCTTTAATTTATTTTTGTTTCACATCCCTCTTCCCTGGTTCCCAATCTCACCCTATTTCCTTCAAATACACACTTTCTTTTTATCTTGGGCTGAAAATCTTTGACTCTGTGATGTTCCAAGCACTATGTAAGGCAATAGATATACAAAGAGGTACCACACACAAGAACATTACAATGCGGTAAGACAGGTCATTATTCAAATTATGCAGCAATGAACTGCATGCTATAACAGATCTCTGAGGCAGCAGCACCTTTAACAAAGGGAGAAACTAAACCGTCCTAATAGAACAAGGTGTAGGGGATAAATTTAACTGGAGGAGGAGAGGAAAAGACATTTCAAGTACTGAGAATAACAGTAGAAAGAGACAGAGATGAGGAAGAACATACACAGAAAGAAGCGATAAAGAAGATTTATATATAGCATGATGAGACATTTACCGCAACGGCAAACTTCCTGGGTATAAAGGATCAGAACTCAGACACAGAATGGCTGGCCAACAGGAGGTGTAATTCAGCCCAAGAATCACTGAGTAACAAAATAGAGCCCCAGAAGCAAAAACATAAGTGATACTGAGAAGTCCAGGTCACAACTGAGTGGGGCTGAGGGAAGCAGGTGTGGCTGGGGGACGGAGCCGCGCTGCTCCTGACCTCAGCAGTGGGCTGTCCCTGAAGTCCAGTTGCAAGTGTGTCTGTTCCTATTCATGGTCATAAAGAACAAAGGCTTTTCATAAACTATTTGGTGACAAAATCTAAGCTCACCTGGTAATAAAAACTGGCTTAACCGGACGAGGCTATTTATTCTCTCTTTCATTTAGTATTAATATCAATGAATTCCACTGCGGAAATATTAATTTTTATTCTTATATTCCCTGCCTTACACAAGAGCTGCCTCAGATCCCATTAAAGGTGACGTGACATGGAACACAGTTCCAAAGGCTCCATACCACCTTTTAAAAACATGAGAAACCCTCGATTATAAAACACATGGCCTCTAGGGTTTGGGTAAGATGCTATGAACCGTAGATTTTGAGGTTCCACAGAATCAATCGGTCAGATACACTGCTGTACTAAAAAGGGGCCTATTGACCCCAAAGGTTTCACTGTCCATGGAAAATGCATTTAGAAGTGTTTTGTTTAATGGAAAGTTTTCCACACACATTCAGTGATTAACCTCATTTGGCATCAGTGGCCAAGTGTATTTTACATAAAGAACGTTAGTTAGAAACAAATGATAAATTGCCAATCATAAACTCTTGAGTCAACCCCTGTCCTCCCCTCCTAATGCCAAGAATACCAGGGGGAAAAATGGTGAAACAACATTCTCTTTGCCTCCTACAACCTTCATAGATAGTTTCCTGGAATTGTCTATTCAAATAAAAAATTAATGTCCACGCATAGCTGGAAATACCACATTGGCAAGTGAGGAAAGCATCAGACACCAGAAGATTATGTAAAAAGTCGAGGAACTATAAAGGCTCAACAAAATAGAACTTGCTCAGTGAGGTAGTCATATGAAAACAGCTTTTTGCCTGTTTAGTTAACGTGTGAATACATCTCTTAAAGTGAAGTAGCCATAATCAAGGAGGATCTGGATCCAGAGAAACAATGAGGGGATTCTATCATTCGAGAAGGTTTTTATGAGAGCAGAAAAGTTAGCCTAGCTCTCCCCTTGCCAGAATAAAAGATGTCCTTGGGCCCACACAACACATGTGTGGTTAAGACATTGTCACCTGCCGCAGGGCATCTAACAGCAGCAGGTGGGGGGCGGGTGGTTTGTTTCCTTCACCACCTTCGGATGAGGGGAAAGTTCTGGACAGAAATACCAGCAATAGTTGCACAAAATGTGAATGTACTTAATGCCATTAAACTACATACTCAAAAAGGATTAAAATAAAATGGTAATTTTGATGTTAGATATATTTCCCATGATGAAAAATAATTTCAGTAGTATATGAAAAGCTCTTGTAAATCACAAAATAGAGAAGTCGAAGAGAAATACAGGCAAAGGGCAAAAACAAATTCAAAATGGGAATAGAATTTAAAAAATATATGGGGGAAATGTTTAAAACCACTAATCATTAAGAATGTAAGTAAAAATTACTGAACTATTTTGTTTAATCTTTGAAATTAGCAAAGATTAAAAAGACTGAGAATTTTTAAGTACAAATTGGTAGCTATTGCAAAATACTCATGGGTGTGTAAAGTGGGTGCATAGGAAATATGCACCCACTTTACACACCCATGAGTATTTTGGACTATATTTCCTACGCACCCTTCCTATGGGTGCATAGAAAATATAGTCCAAAATAGTGTAATTACAATATATGGTGCCAGGTGAGTATTGGAAATATCAGGGGGCATACTTCATAAACTATATTACTATCTAACCACTATGCTGTACACCTGAAAGTAATACAAAATAACGTTGAATACCAACTGTAATTGAACTGTAATTTTTTTAATGAGAATTTTTTTGTTTTAAAAAAATAGCGCTTTTCTCTAGCCACTCACAAGGTCAGGCTCTTTGTCTACATCTCCCTCCACTGGCTTGGCCCTCATGATGGGTATACCTTCTCTGTGCTGACAGCTGTCAAGAAAGAGCAGGCTCAGGGTGCCATCTGGGGACCACTTCCTCATGCTGTAACTACCTCAGGCAAATGGCTTGTGTGGCCAACATTCAACTAATAGCCAAACTAAAGGGAATAACACACTTTGCACAAACACTCTAAAAGCAAAAGGAGACAGAAAACAGACACGCCTTGAGGAACTGCCACACAGAAAGGCAAACAAGAAGCAGTCACAATGTGGGAAGGATAAAACCCCACAGGCACCCAGACAGGCAGCCGCCTTGGCCCTGCCGCGGGATTCTCAGGTTGTCAGAGCAAAATTAGAAACCTCCATCAGCTCTTAGTACAGAACTGACACTGTGTACATAGAGACGGGAAGAAAGTCCAATAAAAATCAATGTGTTATGAAAGCAAAGATAAAGAAAAACATTTTACATGAATTTGATGATCGCACGACTTCACAATGAGTGAAAGTCCAAGTTCAAGATGTCAGGAACGTTCCTAGATAAAGCCCAGCAGAGTTCCAAAGCAGCGTGTTGTGTTACAAAACATGGAGCTCTGCCTCTCTGATCTTTGACAAACAACTCCCATCACCTTGTGCTTCAGTAAATCCTCCGGGATACCTTGCAAGCAAAGTGAGGAATTGCTTTAATGACCTGAATATTTCATTCCCCATTCAGAACCAAGTAAGTGGCTGGCAAAATACCCGGCACAAAGCAGGAGCAAAACTAACATTTGTTCAACTGAACTGAAACAAGACTACCTGTACCTACTGATGAAATTGATTATGGTTCCACCTTTCCACCTGTCTTAACCTATGAGAAATACCTGGCCTTTTCTCTAGAGAGTTACCGTTCTTTTCCACTTGGTATCACAAGTACCAACTACCCACCAGGCATGGTGCTTCAGAGGTTGGGTAAAGCTTCAATTCCCCCAAATCAGCATCTTTGACTCAATCTCTGGTGACAAAAATAGAGACATTTTAAAGCATGGCGGGGGGTAATGTAGATGATGCGTAGGTGAGCAAAATGATGGTCCTAGCAGGAGAGAGCTCACAACAGCTAAGCCACCTAATCGATCCACTCACATAAACTGGGAGTCAGCCTCTTTCAATGGCCTCATCTTAAAAAGAAGCTCACAGTTATTAACAACCACACCTAAAACGAAAGCAAACTAAAAGAACAGCTAGATCAGGAGTGGAAACATAGTAATGAAGATCTCAAGGAGGGTTAGCAACAGAGGAGTGGGAGGAGGAGATGGGGGGAGAAGGTACAGAAAATAAGTAGCATAGACAGTAGATAGAAAATAGATGGGGGGGGGCAAGAATAGCATGGGAAATATAGAACCTAAAGGACTTGAGACACATGGACATAAACTAAAGGGGGGTAATGGTGGGGATGGGGGGCAGGGTGGAGGGGAATGAAGGGGGGAATAGAACAACTGTAACAGCATAATCAATTTAAAAAAATAAATTAAAAAAAAAAGAAAAAGAGAAAAAAAAAAGATGCTAGGACTCAGTCGGTGCCTTTCAAGCTTCTTCACCTTCTATTCACACATATGAAATGCATTTCATATCAAATGTGCTATCTTTATACATATAGAGCAACCTGCTAATCTATATAAAACTCAAACATCAGTTTCATATATTAATACTTGACTTTACAACGCATGTGTACTCTGGTATGTTGTGATGTGGTTTACTTTATTCTAGTGTCTACCACCCACTAAACAGATTTCACGGATAACTAACATTTCATGATATGCAGTTTGGAAAACACTGGACTAGGTGAATTCTTTCCAGTTCATTTTTTTAAAAATATGATTTTACTCAGGAGCAACCTAAAAATGTCCACCATTCCCAAATACTAGTTTCTCAATGACCTTTCCAAAGCTAATTCCTGAGTGAAATGATATAACCCCTGTGGCATCTCTGCCTTCCCTTCTTCCTCACAGTAAATACCCATGATCCTTTCCACTCACCAGGCTTTAAAATGATTTTCCCAGGGTGCATGACTAAGCCCAACCTGACAGCGGAAGCAAGCACAAGGAATTTTGCTATAAAAAGTTAAACATCTACTAAAAGAACTCCCTTTTACCCACAATAAAGTCCGTTTGAGCCTCTGTAAACTATCAGCACTGATAGTTTGGGGAAAGTAAACATGCCACACACACAGCAGCGGCAGCAGCACACCGCATAAACCTTGACTTTAATTGAACGAGAGCTATTTCAAAGTAGAAGCATCCTGCCTTCCATACTATAAACTTTTTCCCCCAAAATAAAAATGTTCTAACTTTGTAGAGTAGCATGTATTGTCACTTTTGTCGATTTTCTTCATTGTCTGCCTCCTGCTGCCACACCCCCTACCTAATCCATTTCACTTCCGGATCTTTAGTCCTGTCCCAAGCTTGTGGATGGGCAGGAATCTCTGGAAGAAAATGAGCTGGCTCTGAGTTAAACAACACTTCCCAATCACAAGCGGGGCTTTTTCAGCACAGAGCTGGGGAAAGGCCTTGTTCACGTCTTCCCATTGCAGCTTAGAAACCACCTACGTCACGGTCTCCTCAAAGGCATGACCCCCTTCACACGGAACCCTACAGTATCATTTGTGCGTGCCAGTGATTTCAAAAGGCTTTACTCTACTAAACCTTCTCCTCTAAGTCTGTGGGATAAAGAAGAAATAAATGCCACAGGTGCTTAATGGCATTTGACTATTTTAATCATTACGGTTTATAAAATAAAACCTAAAGCCTCGGTATTAGAGAGCACTTCAATTCATACATATGAAAGAAATACTAATAAAAAAAAAACTGGGTCCACTGTAATCCTGAAATCAAAGCATTCTGTGTATTCCCCACACTTGGCAAGACATAATTTTATTTTTAATTTTTGGACTACTAATTCTGGAGGAAAAACAAACACCATTAACTTCCTCCTCAGTCATCAGCTGCCTGTGCCAGGTGTTTTTATCGCTTCCTGCCACGAGGAAGCACGATTGACACAAAAAATGATAATCAAAGCACAGCTCTCTGGCTGACTCCACAATCACTCTTTCAGGACTTGAGACACAGTGTAAACACATTTAAATGAGGGGTACCGAGTGATAAAACTACTCAGAAAACCTTCATTCTTATTATATGATATCATCTCATGCTATAAAATAGGTCTGCCAAGATTATTTGATGAATAAATGGAGTTACTCAAGTTAACTTTTCTTCATCCACACAGCTAATACACGGCCGCTTTAGAATTTAAATCAATTCTGTTTCATATACAATCTCATGGTGGAAACTATATCCTAGTTTTCCCTACAAACCTTCTGATCAAATTGTTTTTATTTCAGCCTATGTGTCCAAACCATGATGGGTTTTTGTGTATGAGTGGCAGAGAAAGTGATTAATGGAGACCACAGGCGACAAGAACGTGAGGACTGATTTATCATTCTACACCCTACATGGTATTCAACAGTTATTTACTGAGTCCTATACACTAGATAACACACTCTATTCTGGGGATCCTACGCAAAACTGCAAATTATAGCTCTTACCTTAAGGAATAAGAAATTTCTAAAGGGAACTACGTTCACCTGCATGGGTTGCTGTAACAGAACACCGTGGGCTGAGGGGTTCAACAGCACAACTTTATTTCTCACAACTTGTTCTAGAGGCTGGAAAGCCCAAGATGAAGGCGTGGCCAGATTCAGTGTCTGGGGAGGAGCCTCTTTCAGGTTTGCAGATGGCCGCCTCCATGCTGGGTGCCCACGTGGTCTTTTTAGGGCACATGCTCATGGGGAGACAGATCCCTCTCTTCCCCTTATAAAGACGCCAATCCCGTCATGAGGATACTGCACCTACGACCGGAACTAAACTAATCATCCCTCAGAGGCCCCTGCCACCAAATACTACCACACTGGATACCACAGTTCCAATGTGCGAATTCTGTGATGACATAAACATTCGACTTATAACAGAAACCCAACAGGTAAAACAAATAATCAAGTTAGCTTGCTAATGTAATTCTAAAATAATTATCACTTAATTACATTTAACAAATAGCTACTGATAGTGGAATGAAAATAAAGTTGTTTTCAAACATTCATTAATTTTTAAATTATTTTTATTTTTCCATTACATTTGGTATTGGTTCCAGGCATACAGCACAGTGGTTAATGGTCATACATTCCACCAAGGATCCCCCCCAATACTTCCAGTGTCCACCTGGCACCATACTTAGCTATCACCACATTACTGACTACAGGGAAGTAAAGTTTTGACAGGGAATAAAACCCATACCATAGACAATCCTCTCCACATTTTACATGTGAGGAAATTGAGGCTCAGAGATGATAATTTGTCAAAGAAGCAAAAATGAGAAAGTGAGGGAGATTTAAATATGTATCTACCTAGCTTCAAAGCCCAGCCCCTTTGCACAGAACAGGAGAGCTGTAACCAGGGGCAACAACAGCCTCTCTCCTGGCCTCTTCCAGGGCGTGCATAGCATGACTCTCCCCACCAAGGAAGAGAGCAGCCCCAAGGGCCAGGTGCGAACACATAGAACACATACATTCACTCTGTATAGGAGAGAATTAAGGCCTCAATGCTGGTCCAATAAAAGGAGGTCAGGGAACTAATTAAAGCACAATTTCTAGACTAGCCAGTCCCACCTGGAAAGGAGAACATTCCATCCAGAAAGACAGCAGCGCCACTAACTGCATGGCCAAATACAGTATGATTATAATTCTCATAAAAATGTTTCATGAGCTATGACAAAAAATAAAGATGCATACCTATTTGAAATATTAAATCAATGTTTTATGAAGTATTGTAATGTTGAAGCAAATCAACCTGCGATTGTGACACGATACCATATATCTTTCTTCAGCTCCTGGAGGGTCAGTGTTACTGAGAGGCTGCAGCAAAGTGTTAGGGGTATATATCTGTTCTGCCACTCTGAATACTAGGTACCAAATACATATCCTGTGGATGAATGGGTGGATGCAGGAAAGAATGAGTAGTGGCCACACTAACTGGCCACATTCTGAAGTGTATAATTAAATGCCTCATTTTACTTAAGCTTTTAAAATTGTTTTCTTACCTTCCAATATCTATCTGTATTTACTTGTAAGCCTAATTTGTATTGTAAAATAGCCAAAAGGTCTAGGTTTTCTGTTTTCAGACAAAAAAATTTCACTACTATTTCACTTAGTTTATTTTTATTTGGAGTTAATAAAATTTTTATGCTTAAAAGGAATTTTGGGAAAATAGAAATTACTGAGAATAAAAAATGTGTATATGTAGGGGAGAAAATATAAGATATAAGGTAATTTTGCTTATTAGTGGTGCAAATCAGAAAGCAAAAGGAAGAAAGCAATGATGCTTATTTCAATGTACCATTTATTTTCATTTCAATGATAATGTAGAAAGTTTTACAGAAAAAAATGCCTTTCCTTCATCTTACTTTCTGGTCATTGTTTTTGTGTTTCAGAATCTTATTGTGAATGTCTTTTACATTGCATTATTGGGGCTTTTTTATAAGCTAGTTCATATCATTTTGAAAAAGGAGAAGCCATACATTCATACACATATACACCTATGCCTACAGCTATTTAGGTACATGTTTAATACACACAATTATATATGTATACATCTCTCTATATATAATTTAGAAATGAGACAACCCATGTGTTAACTAAACATTTATTTACAAGTTAAACTTCTTTATGTATTTCATGTCACTCACAAAAATACCTCACATTCACACAAATGTGAGAAAATCATTCTTTTGAGAACTCGATGTAATTAATGTGTCTGGGTTTTCAGCACTTGGTTTGCACCTCGGTGATGTGTGTGAAAGGGTGGCCAGGAGAACTCAGATATGACTAAGTATCATAATGTCAGGCCGGACTGGCTGCTTTCCTCAAGACACAGCGGCAGGAGGAGTTCCACAGTGGCCACACCCACGCACCTGTGCTCTGAGCCTGTCCGAGGCCCACCGGGCCTTCCCATGCCCACGAGACCTTGTGATCCCTGAGGACTCTGGTTCTTCGAGTTCAAGTGGGGCCTGGGAACTTGCGCATTCGGAGGTCCCACGTGATTTTTGTCAGACAAGCCTGAGTAACACTGATGTCATGGAGGGGAGAGAGTTCACTGATGGAGAAATCTGCAAATGCAGTTCCCCCAACACCCGGGACACGGGAACATCTCACAAGTGTCAGAAATTGTTGTAGATCGTGGCCAACCATGGAAGATTTTTGAAAAAGGAAATAATCAGATTTGTACTTCACTGCGAGTCACCAGGCAGCATTATACAATTAGGCTGCGTGGAGGAGAGGCTAAAAATAGAGAGACTAGTTGGGAGCCTACTACGATAGCTGTAGCGAGAAATAAGGAGGGCTAAAGGTTGGCAACAAATACAGAGGACAGAGTCAATCAAGAATCAAGACAACTGGATATAGAAGGGAGCAGAGTAAGAGTTTCGAAAACAGCACCCTTGGTTTAAACGCAGGTAGCTAAGAAGATGTATGTGATGTTCACAGAAAGAAAGAAGGTCAAAAAGATACAGACTACATGAAATATGAGTGAATAAAATCATAAATGAGTGGCCCAAAGAAAGACCATTTGCTGAGAGAAGAAATAGGGTTTTACTCCTTGTTCTACCGTTTCCTGCTAGGAGGCACAGGACATGCCTCTTAAGCTCCCTAAACCTCAGCATCCTCATTTATAAATAATGCTAGTGAAACCTATTTTGCAGGATGGCTGTGAAGACTAAATGAGATTTAAACATAACACGTAATCCGTGGTACATGCTTAATAGACAATAATCATTCTGCCAATTTTTACTTTTACTTTCAATGACTTAAAACCATTCCAGACACATAGTAGGCACTCTGTATACACTTGTTGAATGAGTGGATTACGGTTGCGATTACAATTCTATTGCAGACGGAGAAAAGATCATGGGATTTGCCCATTAGACAGTAATTGGTACACTTAGAGATTGCCTAAGTGCCTGGGGGTTTTGAACACTTGAATGAAGTACCAGTCCAAGTGTTTCCGTGAGGACATTCTAAATACAGTTGTATTGTTTAGCAAATGTTTTCTTGGGTTGTAGCAGTTCTTTTTTTATATTGCACATTAAAGAAATCAGAGCTTCCAGCTAAAAAACAAATTCTACTTTATTAGCATTAACAGTTTTAAAAACACCTTTATACTTCCAAGTTTATACAGTATATTATCTCATTTGATCTTCAACCCTGGAGTTAAGGAATTCAGTTACTACTATTGTCCCTTCTATTTTAAAGATGAGAAATCTGAGGTTTAGTAAAGCTGAGTGACTTTTAGAGCATGAGTGTAAAAGCCAGGAATTTAATTGAAGGTCTTTTGACCACACTGTTCTGAGCTTCTTCCCCCTATTACTCCCCACACTCCTTAAGCCCAATCATGTTATCCCAGATGGGCTCTCTCCTACCCTTTCAACTGCCTTGAGATTTTCCTCCTACAATCTTGAAGTGAAGGGTGAGGCAGAGTCTTGTGGGTTTCAGAAAGCACTGAGAGTGCAGCTCCTTTCTCAACATCCAACCAGCACCAGAGAGCATCTATCCTCCCAGTGCCTGTGCGGGACATTCAGCTGATCCTTGTTAGCGCCAACAGAAAATTTGCTGTTCTCATGGGAAATACCAGAGCTGTCTTTTGGAAAGCTTTTCCTATGAAGAAGGTACAAGCTTCACCTGGCCGGGTACCTTAGTTGTTTGGAACATCATCCTGCACACCAAAAAGTTGCAGGTTCAATCCCTGGTCAGGGCATATACCTAGATTGCAGATTCGATCCCTGGTCTGGGCATGTGAAGCTAATTAGTGTTTATCTCTCACAATGATGTTTCTCTTTCTCCTCTCCCTTCCTCTCTCTTTAGAATCAATGAATGAATATATCCTCAGTGAGGATTAAAAATTTTTTTAATTTTTTAAAAGATTTATTTATTTTTAGAGAGAGGGGATGGGAGGGAGAGAGGAAGAGAAACATCAATGTGTGGTTGCCGCTCACATGGTGCCCACTGGGGACCTGGCCTGCAACCCAGGCCTGTGCCCTGACTGGGAATCAAACTGACAACCCTTTGGTTCACAGTCCCCGCCCCATCCATGGAGCTACACTGGCCAGAGCTAAAAAATTTTTTTTAAGGTACAAGCTTTAATTTTCTTACCTTAAGTAATTGGTTAAACAGAAAAATTCATCAGTTTTTTCATCTTGAAAATGGGAGATACAGATAATAGCACTTATTCCATAGGATTTTCACTATGATTCCATGATCCGCCACATACAAAGCACATTGAGAACTTAAATACCATGAGCACCCAATGCACAGCCATTGCTACTCAGCAATGTGCACTATCTCAGTGTCACAGAGAAAGTGACCCAGGTCCACAATGATCAATACTCTGCACGAAGTGACCGAGCATCCCCCTGGGACAGAAACCATGCCCTCTTTATGGAGCAAAATGCCCAAGGTCATCACTGAACTTTTCATCAGCTGCAAGCGTCAGGTTCACTCCAGTGACTTTAAATCACTGGCTTGTAAATTACCGCACATGTCAGTCCATGAATTGGAACCATGGGTGTGGGAGTCTAGCTCCACAGTTGAAATTCAATGATCTTACACATAATAAAAAAAAAAGTGAGAAAGGCGCATGGAGAGAAAGGGCTTTTTAAACTCATAGACTTGTCATCTCACACGTCATCATAATAAAACTAATTTGTCTCCTTTCAAAATAGAACTAAGAGTTTAGCTTTCATAACCAATTAGATAATAACTTCCTTTTTTAGAAACTATTTTTTCCTAAATGGCAAGAATTCTGTATATACTTTCTCCAGCTCTCCTGCACTTCCCTGCTATTTCTCTGAACAGTGGATCTCAACATTCACTGCGTGTATATAATCACTCTGCAGGATATATAATCACTGTGGAGGTTCAGTGAATACCCCCATCCAGGCCTCGCAAAGGTCCAAGTCAGTCTGAATCATGAGGTGGGGGTCCCAGTTCAGGGCTCTTCTTTTTTTTTAAAAGATTTTATTTATTTATTTAGAGAAAGGGGAAGGGAGGGAGGAAGAGAGGAAGAGAGGGAAAGAAACATCGATGTGTGGTTGCCTCTCACATGGCCCACAGTGGGGACCTGGCCCGCAACCCAGGCATGTGCCCTGACTGGGAATTGAACTGGCAAACCCTTGGTTCACAGCCCGAGCTCAATCCACTGAGCTACACCAGCCAGGGCCAGGGCTCTTCTTAAAGCTCTACAGATGGGCCCTGCACTTGCAATGCATAGCCCAAATGGAGAATCATTGACTTACCCAATGTCTTTCAAATAACAGAATGATGGATTTTATGTTTTGCTTTGTTGTCTATTGTCTGTAAAGAAAGTTGTTTTACTTCAAACCACAAAATTGCTTACTCTGAAAGCCAACCTTGATCTTTAATACAAGTTAATTTGATTTCTCTTGATCTCACCTTTGTGAGAGTCCCATTCCAGTAATTTTTCTAAGTTAGGTGGGATGAGTTACGCAAGAAGACCACATCATACCAGCACTCAATTACAGTATGAGCAAAAATAGGGCAGACAGGATGCAGATTAGAGCTCCGCTGAGTTTAGGTTTAATGTTAATGTTGTAATACCAGAAATTACAAATCAATGAGAGAAATGTGATTCTAAGAAAACCAGCATGGGAAACAAAGCATTATAACATTAAAGTATTTGACACAACCACATAGCTATTTTGAAATCCTTCTTACTCAATTCCTGAAACCCGAATATGCTGGATTTGGATTGTGGAACAAAGGGGATTAAGAGAACAAGACAAGCCTAAAAAGTTTGATCTGGTTGTAATGACAGGTAACAAAAGAATATAACATGTTACAAAGGCAATCATTTTTCCTGGGTTATTTAATAATGCCATTTTATGCATATGCTATGATAATGTTGGAATGAAATAAAGTCCAGGTACTCTGAGGGGAGGAGGAAGAGAAAGACACTCAACAGCCAAGACCCCTCGCCCTTTAGGAGTTACTTCTTTTATTTTTTTCCTTTTCTTTTTTTGTGTTTTTTCTTTTTTTAATTTAATTGGTATTCAAGTACAGTTTTCTGTCTTTTACTCCCATCCCAGCCCACCCCCCCAGCCCTCCCCAGCTCCCTCCCATTTCCACCCCCCTTAGTTGTTATCCATGTGTCCTTTATACTTGTTCCTGTAAATCTTTCCCCCTTTTCCCTGAAATTCCCTCCCCTCTCCCCTCTGGTCACTCACTGTCCACCTGTTCTCTATTTCAGTGTCTTCGGTTATATTTTGCTTGCTTATTTGTTTTGTTGTTTAGCTTCCTGTTAAAGGTGAGACCATATGGTATTTGTCTTTCACCGCCTGGTTCATTTCACTCAGCATAATGCTTTCCAGTTTTAAACTGACGCAGACATTGAACTACCCTGCCAATCCTCTCACACCAGCACCACTTCTCCACAGAGTGACCCTTTCCACCGGGGAAAACATGGAGTAAGGTGGAGAAACGCAATCCAACAAAAGCCTCAAGGGTATGAAACTGAACCAGGTGCACGAATACAGGTAACAGAAGTTCAAGAAAGTATTTACATTTATCTCCTTGAGCCACTTAAGTTAGTAGGTAGAATCTTAGGCATAGGTAGAAAAATTCAGGATTGAAAGATTGGTTTATTTGTTTCTTTAAATATTCAAGAATTTTTTTTAATGAGTCATGTGTTAAGTGCCTGGCATCTTTAAAAAGGGACAAGATACTGTCCCTAAACGTCTCAAGGTTTCTGACCCTTCCATCTTTTAATTAATAAGTTGGTGCTTGCTAATTTGAAGCTACCCGTGTTTTCAAGTGTGACCTTTGTTCAGATGATTCTGAAACTCCTGCCTTTGGGTTGAACTTCTCTTCATCAACTTTATTCTCAAGTTAGTCTCATGATAACTAGCAGAAGGATGGTAAACAATAAAAACTAGAATCTGGGTAACTAGATCTGAGTTCTAGATGTTCCACTCAATTTACTCTGAGAGCTCCCTACAGCAAGATACTTGACTCCTCACAGTTTCTCTATCAGTAAAAGAGAACTAAGAAGTGTATCTACCTCAAGAGTTATGAGAAGAATTCCATGACATAAAGAAAATAGAGTAGTAAAGCCCCCAGCTTGTGGAAAGCACTGAGCAAGTGGTAGCTATCATCTTTCCTGTCAACATCCCTCACTCTCACAAATTCTAGCATCGTTCTCGAACTTCAAAATTACCTTTGTCACTTTCTACTGCATTTGTCTGTCTTCTAGTCAATCGCCATATCCTGGTTATTATTCCTTCGAAATATTCTAAAAAAATTTTCCTCTCCATTTTTAGTTCTCTCAATGAAACCTCCTAATATTTACAGAACCTCCAGCAAGAATACAAATAGAGGCAGTTTGTTATGTTTCTAAATTTTTTTAAGTATAAATCAGTCTATCAGCTGTTAAATAACACATGTTCCAACCTCCTACCTTAGAAAAATATACCTTTAAAATGTCCTAGAAGACCAGGTTTAAATTTAGATTCTCGGCCTCCTCTAAGTTCCAGACCCGAAAGTCTGAGCCGAAAAAGAACTGGTGCCTGGCCACTGTCTCCAGCCACGCCCCACACCTCTCCCCATCTCCTCACCTCTGTGGATTTTCTTCCCACCACACCACCCTTCCCCAAAGCCCTGGAAGCCACACCCAGCCATTGAGGACTGTTCAAATACTTCCTTCTCTAAGTTCGCTTGAACCAAGTATGCTCACATCCCCCTCTGGGTATCCAAATCATTTTGTTTCTATATATCTGAACGAAAGGTACAGCATTTTGCCTTGCATTTTTATCAGTACCTGTGTATTTGTTCTCCTAGTTACAGCTAGCTTCTACGGATCAGAGATTCTCTGCACTCAATGCAAGTTGCATGTAAGAAGCTCCTAATGAGCTTTTTTATTAAAAAAAAAAAAAAAAGACCCCTGGGCTCCACCCAGAACCAAGCCAAATGTGGGGTTGGGGAGAAAGCACAGATATTAAAGCTCTAGTATTTATGTTGATATGCAACCAGAGTTGGTAAAAGTTGAGTAAGATTATAAAGTCTTTGAGTGTTAATGTCCATATTTGACTTTGTATGAAATACATTCTTTTGAATTGAATTTAGGCAGATATGTACCCTTCCCCGCTGCAAAACACTTTCTGGCCCTCACACTGCACATAACCCCTATAGTTACTGAAATAATTTATAAGCACCAAGGAATGATGGGGGTTGTTCTCTAGAATGATACAAAAAAAGACACACAAAGAATTAATCTTATAGTCTAAATCAAGTTGTCTATCTTGTCTTCATCTCTACATTTACTCTGTATGGTACCTCTTATCAACAACTTAATGAACTCATTAAAGGTATGGTCAATGTGTTATTCCTAATACCTAGCACAGGGTCTGGCATGTAATAGGCATGAAATGAAAGTCTGGTGAATGGGTGAGTGAATGAGCAAATGCATGAATAGAACTTACAAGTCATCAGGACTTCAGAAATCATTTCAGGTGTTTGGTATAATGACATCTTCCCCAAAGATACTCACATTCTTATCCTTGGAACCTATAAACGTTACCCTATATGGCAAAAAAAAAAAGGACTTTGCTGATATAAGTAAAGATCTTGAGAGGGAGAGATGATTCTGTATTTCCCAGGTAAGCCCTACATGCAATCTCATGCATCCTTACCACAGGGAGGCAAAGGGAGATCGTACGGCACAAATGGAGGCAATGTGACCACAGAGGCAGACTGGAGTGATGCAGCCACAGCTACAGAATGCTGGCAGCCACCAGAAGCTGGAAGAGGCAAGGGACAGATTCTGCCCCAAAGCCTCTGGAGGGAGTACCACCCCACTGACACCTACTTTTCTGCCCAATGACACTGATTTTGGACATCCAGACTGTGAAAGAATAAATTTCTATATTTTAAGCCATCAAGTTTATGGTGATTTGTTGCAGCAACCACTGGAAGCCAATGCAAGATGCAACATTCCTATCCAGAGAGGTAAAGTAACTTTCCCAAAGCCCCAGGTCAGTTGGGGCAGAGCTGCATTGCTAATAAAGATTTCCTGACGCTTCCCGGTGCCCTTACTCCCACTGTCTGTACTCCTCAGCTGCCTGCTGCAGGTTATAAAACCCACAGCTCCATGACTCTCGGATCTCAGCCTGGGCACCAGCCATAACCTCTTCTTGGGCCATGGTATGGAAGCTACTAAAACGATAAATCCTTTACACTCACCAATGTTACCCTATTTGACCAAAAAAAGTAATTTCACAAAAATGACAATACAACATTGCTAGTGAAAGATCCAGGAAGATACTTGTGGCCAATATTTTCATGAAACCATATGTAACTAATGCACAACAGCAAATGTACAGAGGGGAAAGGAGAGAGGGTATGCTTATAAAAATTGCTGGTCTGGCAAATAGTATCAAAACACACCAAAAAGGTCAAGCAAGGCAGGTGGCATAGAGAGCTGGTATATAATATAAAAGAGAAATGGAATGAGTCCATCTGCCTGAAGGTGAGCAAATCTGAGACAGAGACGAAACTGGGAAACTGTGACAGAGCTTGGAAGTGATGGTCTTTCGCATCAGTGTAGGAAGACCTATAGACATCAGAGTTCACGACAACACCCACGAAAGTCATGGGTCACATTTGAGAGAAAAACAAAGGCATGTGCAATAATTCTAAGTCCACACTAGATCCTTTATCCTATAGATCCTATCTTCTCCTTTTCTACAATTATACCTTTTATGTACCAATGCAACAAAAATTCATGACACATTTTCCAAATAAGGAAACTGGGACAAAGGGAGATTCAGTGAACAACAGCTAGATGACAGGTAATACTTGTTCCATAGCCTATGTTTAAATCCTGGGGCTTTACTAATAACTCCAAACATGCATTTGTGTAGTTTATCATTAATAGGTATGGTAACGAAGTGTTCAAAGCAAGAGATATAGGTTTATTTTGACCTCATGAGTACGAAGACTTTTTTTCATGGGGGTGGGGAATAGAGCATAATAAGGAATACAGGCATTAAGAACACACAGCCACAATAAGATGTAAACATTTCCTTAATAATCCTACAGTTATAACAAGCAAAATAAACAATCTAACCTTAATAGGTCCCTACTCACCAAGGACCTCAAGTTTATCTCGCAGTTTGAGGTTTAGTCACTCATTTAGACTGGGGCAAATCTCTATGGATGCAGGGAGTTTGCGATCAAACTAATGGGTTCTGGCTTTATTGTCAGTGGATGTTACCCCACAGGAGGCTGGACCATTGCATCATGCAGGGCAAAGACATACTTGTTATATTCATGACAAACAAAAACCTCCCCAAAGGGGTTCCCCGGGGAGCCCTGTGTGAAAGGCATGCAGTGCTTGCCTGTTCCACATCTGTTCTTCCCATGATCTTTACAAAAATGAACTTCCTGGGCAGATGGGAAGGGAACCTCAGTTGACTAGAAATATAAGGTAAGACAAAGTGCTGTTTCTCAGATGTATGCTGCCCACTGTCGAACAGTACCAAAAACGCATCTTTAACGCAAATGCACAGGAAGTGCGAGACCCTCATTTCATCTTTCTCAAGGCTTCAACTATTACATTAAAGTGTTTATAAACTCATTATCTTTTCCTCATATCAAAAACAAATTTCATTAACTTTATTGGGGTGACATGGGTTAATAAAATTATTTTAAATGAGAGGGGCTGAAAACATATGTAGATTGAAAAGTCATAAATTTTAAAAGAGCTGTTTTATATGCATATTTTATGAACACAGGAATACAGAATATAAAAGAGTAACTTAATAATGCAGTTTGCAAAAATGCATTTTTAAAAGTTTAAAAGATGCTGGACTAATGAATTCTAAACTAATTTAAGAACAATCTCTTGGTTAACTATTCAAAATTCTTTTACTCCTTTCTGTATTCTTAACTACAATGTGTATTTTTCATGGGGAGGCAGGTAGCTTATAAGTGTTAGAACAGGGAGAAGTCCAAGTTGCTGAAAGGAAAGAGGCTGGTAGGGCTGCTTCTCCACCACTGTGCTAGCGAAAGCACTTCCAAATTTAGAGGCTTCTCCACATTTAGGGAACTCAGTCTGCAGGCACAAAGTCTTGCAAACAATAACCACCCTACTGCAATGTTAATTGTTCACAGAATAGGCAAGCCACCCTAGAAATAGAAGAAAAAACACTTCAGTGGGTAGCACTAAATAGAGGTCAAAGAACATCTCAAAATTGTCATTCGGAAGAAGCGAAAAGAAAAGAAAGTCAGCAAATGAGGGGGAAAAAAACCCACAGAGGAAGGGACTTGATTTACCAGAGATCAAGCAGCTTGGTTCTGCTCAGATATTTTCAATCCCCTCCCCACCCTCCAATGATAGCACCACTATCAACAGCCTCCTCACAAACTGTCCTTTTTTTTCCCCCTCACTTATTTGGCTCCTTTTATGTGCTAGGCAGTGTATTACTTAACTAAGCGAGCAACTGTGAGTAAAATAAATAGCACTGCTTTAGTTTATACCAAAAAAAAAAAAGAAAAGAAAATCTTAGAAAGATGTCCCTAGCTCTCAAAAAGCTTAGTCTATTACTAAGAAAACTCCCAGCACTAAGAGAAGTTGTACAATCAACAGAGGGAACAGATGTCAGAGAAGCCCCGGCCACGTGGGGTGGCTTCAAGGGAGAGGGGAACTGAAGTCAAGTCTTGAGGATAAATAAAGACATTTCTCAAGAACTAGGGGGAGGGGGAAGGGTGGTGTGTTAGGGGCAGCTAATAGTGTGGGGTGGGAGTGGGAACACTCCCAGCAGTGAGAAAGCGGGAAAGCAGGACCTGGAGAAGAAGCCCAGCTCCACGTGGCCACGAGGACAGGGGGCAGAGCTCACCGAGAAAAGACAAAGACAGACAAAGCCGAACAGGGCACAGGGTCCTTGTGCACCTCTGGTGGAGGTGATGAAAAGCCACTGACATTTGCTAAACACAACACAGTAGTGACTTGATCAGATTTAGGCTGAAAGAAGATTAATCTCGTAATAGAAAATAGACATGCTACCAGGAAGCTCGGAGCTCATTCCTCTACTAAAAACTGCATAGAACCTGAGTTATGGATTAAGGGTATTTGCTTTATCCAATTTTCCTTCCTTCACTCCCTTTCCTCCTCATGTATTTTATTTTTAAAAACTTATAGATCCCAAGCCCTTTTTTGCAATTAGGCAGGATAATAGTAGAAGAAAGAAAGAAAACAGAGAAAGGTAGGAAGGCAGATGGGTAGGCGAATTATCTGTTTTCCCAACAGACGGGAAAATGAACTCTACTTTGACATATTTTATTGAAATTTGGAGATTCAGTAGCACACGCTGCCTAACACAAGTTATGGTATGTATTATTTTTCCTCTTTCTATAATTAGCTCCCTAATTTTTTCTACTAATTTCTAGGCCTTTTCACTAATATAATATTATCTTTAAAATCTGTTCTCCAATTTATTATTTCACTTTCAACATAAAACCAAAATAAGATATTGATATAGTCAAGTCTCCATCATTAAAAAATGAAGTGCCCTATTATAGGCACAAAGATTCAGCTACATTAAAACTAATATAAAAAACCATTTCCAAAGAATGTTTCATAGCTACTCACTTTTATTTCCTTAAATCTTTAATTACAATACTTCTTTTAATGCAACATATGATGAGAGAATATAAGTCTTTCTGATCATATCAGGAAGATAGTTCACAATCACTGAGTTAATAGTTTATTTCAAGAGACAGTACCCCCTAAATGATAGTAAAATTCCCAAAACACATTTGGCATCCCCGTGCCAAATCAAACAAGTACAATGACTTGGCTTTTTTTTTCCTATCAGAGAGAGATTTTAGAAAGAGGAGTTGAGGATAAGGCTCCAGCTCTGTCCATCTGTAGAGCAATCTCAGAGCTCCAGAAAACATATAAATCTCAGGATCAGAAAAACACTGGTCAGGTAAGCAAGCGGAAGGTGCCACCAGCTGTTATTGCCCACGCAGACATGCTCAGAGTCCACCCCTCGTAACTAGCTTTCCCCATGAATAATTTGCATATATGTAATTTCAGCATTTCTTTCTGAAGAGCAATTTCCTCCAAGAGTGAAAAATAAAAGACGAATGCCCACGTGTGTGCTGCTGTGATCACCTGCCCTCTCTCAGGACTCACCCAATTCCAAAGGGGGTGCAATTATTAGGGCAAATTCCAACTCCAAAGGAAATTCCCCAGCTCGGCCAGCTGCCAGTGGAACTATAATATCAATATGAAGAGTAAGTCTTCCTGGAAGTTAAGAAGAGTCTGGGGAGAAAAGGTTCATTATGCAGAACCACCTAAAAGGAGCAACCTTCTATCACAAGAGGAAAGAGGCTTACATAATCAAATGCTAGGAAGTCACCATGAAAGAAAGACTTAAAACCAATTTCACAGACCATCTCAGTTTTTCCATTTTCTATAACTCAATATGAGATGTTAAAGAAAAACCAATAATTTAGTCATGTGTCTTTTATTTTGGATATTAAAGTAACTCCAAAGCAACACATAAATCAACACATGGATATGCAGTGAGAAAACTTATTGAATATCATTTCTAAGGCGTGCACGGAAAAGTCAAAACCATAATCATGTCTCACCTAGTACAAACCTCAGAACTGTGCAAATCTATACAGCAAAGACAGAGAGAACCAAGAAAATAAGGGGTTTCAGAAGACAGTTCAAATATAATCACTATAGGTAGGAAAAAACAAAGATGTATTTTTCTCATAAAAGAGACATTTGTGCATCTCCTAAAAACTGATAAAACTAGTTCTTATTTTACTAACAAGTTTATTTAACATAGTTCTTTGCTTTCTAAACCTAAAAAATTTAGAGGTAATACCTTATAAATGGGGGAGGCTGCTGTATATTGATATTCTCATAAGATGACAGACAAAAATTAAGAAATAAAAGGAATATCAAGCAAAGCATTTGAGTGTTATTTAGAGGGAAAAATACCGCCCCATGTACCTCTGTATTGCTCAGATCTATTACAGTATTGTCAAACAAACACAAAAATGCACACATGCTACACAACCTACACCCACACAAAGTTCTGTCACTCTTAGGAGCAAACCCTAAAGTACACAGAGAAAAAATTTATAAAGATCCCACAGAATGCTAAACAAAAGGCTGCCCCTGTGTATTTTGCAGAAATACCAAAATGTTACTCATGGATCTTCAAGAAAACAAAGCCTACTAATGTTTTATAATTTTGTCCACGTAAAGATTGGTGCAAAACAAGTATTTATCAATTGGCCTCGATTTTCATAGTAATATTTAAAACTATGAAGGTGTTTAAAAATGCCAATGTGCAATAAAGACCAAGCATAAGAATTGTGAATATTAAGGAAATTCTTCCTCAGTATATATGAAACCATAATTTCAGATAAACTGACACGACCTTTTTCTTTTTCAGTCTTCGGCTGTCACTGACATGACTTTTATACACTAATTAAGGAAATTATATTCTACATTAGATACGATATTCCCATTCCCTGGAGAGTTCCCACTAAAAACAACAACTTGAATTTTCTGACAGCTACTCAGCTTCACTATTTAGCATGATTCGTAGAGAAAGGTTTAGTCAAACAGCTGTTACAAAATGTTTATAAGTTGATTTGTCCTGATTTTAATTTCTATCTCTTTAAAGGAACCTTACTTAACTCTTTAGTAACTGGCTGATCAAAAGTACATTAGGAAATACTGCACTTCTTGTAAGCAATACCAGATTTGCACTCCCAGGTGTGAATGGTCAACACAAATATGGTAGAGACTGGCCAGCTATTCACCAAAACTGTTCCTACCTTTTCATGGGCTATTACTAGACTACATTTCCCAAACCCCTTTGTAATTAGGTGTGACTATCTATCTAAATTTTACCCAATAAACTGTGAACAGACGTGACAGATTTAGGGAAACTTACACACAATCCACTTCTTCCATTCCCCTTCCATCAGCCTGGTGTGGCGAGGTACAGGGATGTTAGAGCTCATTAGCAGTGGAGGTGTGAGCCACCTGTTCTAAGCTGTCTGGGGCCCTGCACACCCACTAGAAAAAGAACAGCCAACCACTCAGGAAAATGCTTTTGGTCTTTATGTGAGTAAGAAACAACCTTGCTTCCTGTCTGAACTCTAGCATGGGTGTTTGGTAGTGCTGCAAATGAACACAGTAAGAAATATATAAACTAAATTACCCACCAAAATTTAATGCAAAAAATAAAGGTGAGAACAAATAAACATGCAGAATAAATTTAAACAGGACATTTAGGGAAAAGATTTGTGCCCAACTTTTAAAGCACTGTCCCTCGGGAACTGGAGAATGAATAAAATTAAATGCTTACTCTGGTTGTGTCAAATTTGAATATCGGATTGAGAAGTTGAGACTTAGAAATAGCAACAGAGCCCTGAGCGATGTGGCTCAGTTGGTTGGGTGTCATCCTGTAAAGTGAAAGGTCGCCTGTTCAATTCCCAGGCAGGGCTCATGGCTGGGTTGTGGGTTCGGTCCCCTGGTCAGGGCTCATAAGGGAGGACAACTGTTTGACGGATGTTCCTCTCCCACATTGGAGTGATGTTTCTTTCCCTTCCTTCCCCTCTCTCTAAAAATAAATACGTAAAATCTTTAAAAAAGAAATAGCAAAAGAATAACTGTAAAGTTATATTAGTAAAAATATATTGGAAACAATATTTAATAACTGTAATATTCAGTGTTTCCCACCAATACTATACTCTGTGATCAAATTTTATTACAACAAAACCATCAAGGGATCAATTTATTTGATTATCTTAGAATACTATTATTGAATACCACTTGAAATAAATAATTAGCCAGGAAACTAAAAATATTTTACTTATGCACAACTTATTGCAATGAGGTTTGACCTGTATTTCATTAAACAGCCATCTGATCACTCACCAGGAGAAGACATTACCTACTTGATCTGTCCTATGACTATTTCATTTACCATTTTTTTTTTATTTTCATTGAATGTATCGGGTGTACCATTCATTTTTTATGGTAACACTGTGAACAAACTGAAGAAAAAGTCCCCACTTGGCCATTATGAAATTTGTTTGCAGCTCTGTCCTGGTTTTCGTTTCCTACTTAATGACTAAACGGTACCACAGTGGGTAATGCGCTGGAGTAAAAGTGGTGAATCATTAAAGAGTTCGTAAATTTTAAAAACAGGGGCAGGCCTTCTGGGCCCCATATGCTCCTGGAAAACCCAATGTTGTGCTGTATTAATTGAACTGTGAAGCTTTTATTGGTCCTCTTTAAAAAATGCTTGCAGTGAAGCTTTCATTAATGCTTGCCCTCAAATTGTTTATACTACTTAGCATTTCCATAGCAAAGTTATATTTCAAAGAACTTTTTGATTATCAGCTAATCTACATTTTTGTAAGAGAATTCAGCTCTTTAGCAAAACAGAGACATGCAGGGAAAATGCAACAAATTTTTGTCGAAGATTTGCCAATGAAAAAAAGGAATAGAATATAATATAGAATATCTTGCCACAAACCTTTAGCTTATATAAATTGCCTGGTCCTCTGACTCCATATGGGTGGAACAGTTATTACATGTTCCCACAGAGGTGAAGAAAAGAAAAATGAGGTACCTCTCTGCAATGGGCTTTGAAACCTAAAGTTATTGTTCTTGCTATTTGCAATTACTGCTCTGGCAACTCCACCATTCAAGGTCATCTGGAAGCCCTCGGGCCGCACCATTGTGTAGTTCCAGAGGGCATGATGCACCTTGGGGTCTGTGTTTGGAAAATTCCTTAGGGCACATTCTCATCATAATTACTTCATATAAATTAGATTCATCAAATTAAAAGTCAGAGGGCTTCCGACAAGATGGAGGCATAGGTAGAAACACTTTGCTTCCTTGCACAACCAAATCTAAAAACAACAAAGTTTTAACAACAATAAACGCAACCAAACTACAGAAAATCGAACAATATAGAGTCCGAAAACAACTCCCACTCAGCTAAATCGGTGGTAGGTAAATAGATGGTAGAAAATAGATAAGGGGGCAAGAATAGTAGGGGAAATATAGAATCTAAAGAACTTGAGACACATGGTCATAAACTAAAGGGGGGAATGGTGAGGGTGGAAGGGGTACAGGGTGGAGGGGAATGAAGGGGGGGAATAGAACAACTGTAATGGCATAGTCAATAAAATAAAATTAAAAAAAAAAAAAGATCCCCAACCTGGGAGGCTTGCAGGCAGCCGAGGGCGTGGATCCCAGAGGCGGGGTAGCTACTGGCGGACCCAGGGAAGGTGCAGTGCGGCTGGCTGTCTGAGGTCTCGCATTTGCGCACAGATAAACCAGTGAAGAGAGGTGCATTGAGACAGACCTCACAGGCCCCAACGCAGGGCTGCGGGCTCCCACATTTGCACTCAGATAAACAGGCGGGGGCGAGTGGTGAGGCCGACCAGGTGAGTGGAGAAGACCGCCACTGATCCCTCTCTGACCCTGCCCCCACATACAGTGTCACAAACCAGCCACCTGGGTGGCCCCGCCCTGGTGAACACCTAAGGTGCCTCTCCTCATACGTAACAGGCACAAACAGATCAAAACATGGCTCAAGAACAACTCAGAGCCCCAGAGCCAATAAATCTAAGTGATAAAGAAATAGCCAAACTTTCAGATACACAGTTCAAAACACTGGTGATCAGGATGCTCACAGAACCAGTTGATTTTAATCACAAATTAGAGGAACATATGAAGGCGAAACTAATTGAAATGAATGGAAATGCACAGGAAACCAAAAGTAATGGAAAGAAAACTGGGACTCAAATCAAGGGAACAGACCAGAAGGAAGGAAAAAATGACCAAACAGAAAAATATGAAGAAACAAGAATTCAAAAAAATGAGGAGAGGCTTAGGAACCTCAAGGACATCTTTAAACATTCCAACATTCGAATTCTAGGGGTGCCAGAAGGGAAAGAGGAACAGCCATGAGTGGAAATCTTATTTGAACAAATAATAAAGAAGAACTTCCCCAATCTGGCAAAGAAAATAGACTGCCAGGAAATCCAGGAAGCTCAGAGAGTACCAAAGAAGATGGACCCAAGAAGGAACACACCAAGGCACATCATCATTACATTAGCCAAGATTCAAATGAAGGAGAGAATCCTAGAAGCAGTAAGAGATAAGGGGACAGTCACCTACAAAGGTGTTCCCATCAGACTGTCAGTGAATTTCTCAAAAGAGACCTTACAGGCAAGAAGAAGCTGGAAAGAGGTATTCCAAGTCATGAAAACCAAAGACCTACAACCAAGATTGCTCTATCCAGCAAAGCTTTCATTTAGAATGGAAGGGCAGATAAAGTGCTTCTCATATAAGATCAAATTCAAGGAGTTCATCATCACCAAGCCCTTATTATATGAAATGTTAAAGGGACTTACCTAAGAAAAAGAAGATAAAAAAGATGAACAGTGAAAGGACAGCAAACTCAGTTATTAAGAACCACACCTAAAACAAAAGCAAATTAAGAGGATAGCTAGATCAGGAGTGAACCATAGAAATGAAGACCATGTGGAGGGTTAGCAACAGGAGAGTGGGAGGAGGAGAAGGGGGGAGAAGGTACAGAAAATAAGTAGCATAGACAGTAGATTAAAAAATAGATAGGGGGGAGGGCAAGAATAGTAGAGGAAATACAGAATCTAAAGAACTTGAGACACATGTTCATGAACTAAAGGGGGGGAATGGTGAGGGAGGAGTGTGCAGGGTGGAGGGAATGAAGGGGGGAAATAGACCAAATGTAATGGCATAATCAATAAAATAAAAATAAATTTTTTAAAAGGCAAAAAATTTAAAAGTCATGCCGGAATCATCATAGGATTGATACAGCTTAATTTTAAAATGTTCAGGTTCCAATTATGTATTTTATAGTATCATCCTAAAAATCTGATCTCTGCTAATATAGGCAGAAACACGTTTTGAGAGAGTGGAAAAGGGACAAAAATGTTCCCTTTAAGGATCTCTTTGGTTCACCTGGACATAAAAACGAGAAGGCCCAGGTAGCAGAGAACACACATAAACCACTAGAATGTCCCCACGCATTATTCCCTCCTCTGCTTTCCCACAGCACTGCTGTTTTATTTATCAGAAAACAGAATAACTGAGTTCTATCTCAGCTCACAGGAGAAAACACCTATATTAAGATTGGGATTTAATGAAGTATTTTTTTGTCTGTTTTTCTAGAGTCCCAAAATAAGAAACACTAGAGTTTGTTAGGCAGATTAAGGAATATTTCTGCACTTCACCCAGTTACAGTGAGGAGCAGGGTGTTCTACATTATTTAGTGCCTCCTTCAGGTCTCCCACACCAGCCTCCTTAGGGGAAGGGCCTGAGAACCAGTATTGCTAACAAGAGCCTCATGTGACTCATTATCAGACGTACTTGGGAAACTCTAGATTAGATGAGCCCTAAAGTCTTTCCTTCTGAGATGTGGCACTTCTGATAAAAATTAAATTACTAGAAATGGCATGCGTACTATGCTGTATAGTAGAAATTAAGTTCTGTTCATATATATCTTAAAGTGCTCAGCACAATGAATGAACCAAAACTATTTACGCTTTTGTCTCCCCCCACTAAAGGGTGCTGTCCATAAGGCCCATGATTTAGTACCACTAAGCGACACACTGTCTGGTGCAAAATATGTGCTTCATGAGTTTTGAATAAATGACTATGTCAATTGCAGCAACTAGCTGCCAATCTTACCCACACAGTCTTCCCTTGTTCAAGCTCCTTGGTGCCAAAAACCAGCACCCAGTGCCCTAAGAACACTATTGGCAAAGCAAAATTAAAATAAGAACTGGTGATTCTATATTCAAAACTCAGCACTTATTGTTCGACTGGCTGAATGATCAAGGCCGTACTATTTAGTACTTGATGTCAACTATACTTGAATATGGATGGAGAACTTTTATGAGACCAGGAAGAGAAGAATTCACACCACCCAGGACAAATTTTCAAGACAAACAGAAATATTGTACTGTGCCTGTGAAATGGACTATTAAAGAGCTTCTGTAATAACTGGAGTGAGTCTATTTTCCTGGTGCACAAAATCCCTTAGAACCCTTTGTAAAACAAAAGCAAAATAAATGGATGGCGAATGCATAAAACCAATTTAATTCTCTTTTTACATAGTCAGAAAAAAAGGAGATATAAGAAAAAAACACTTCGGAGTCAAATGATCAGGTTATTTCTCACCATTGGAGTAGTTATGGTGCCATAATATACAGATTAGGAGCAGAATAATATATTCATGTTTGTGGCCAAACATTTTCCAAGTGCATTTCAGGTCTCTAATCATGGTTTGTACTTACTGGCAGTAAACAGAAAAGACTCCCACCCACTGGGCCCGTTTGCTATGACTTTCCTCAATTAAGATTTCATTCATAAAAACTTCCCAAACAGAACTGATTAAGACCTCTGTCTAATGCTGCTCTCACCAGAGCAAATGTATTTATGAGAATGTACACAAGGAAATTTTGAGGACTCTACAGTCAAGAGCTTCACTCAGTAGCTCCTGTCATTTACCTCCTACTTTTTCCCTTCTCCTAACTGCACAATTATCCTCCTGGCAAGAACTTCCTCATTGACATAGCAGCCTCCAAGGATATTTTCATATTATAAAGTCAGTATTCTTGAGGACAGGGTAAGCTGAATTCAACTGGCAGATATTACCAGTAGTGAGTTAGTGTCAGCTACAGGTGAAACTCATCAAGGCATTTGGTATTATTTTCCTTTTTTCAAAGAGTCCAGTATATTTGATCACATTATGTCTTACAATAGATTCACCTATAAGAACTCCTATTTTTTTCTAAAATGCTACAAGTTGTTATTGTCTTCAGTAGGAGAAGCTGTGCTATGTATCCATCATAGTACCTCCTCTTCCCCATGTACCTTGATACATGGTTCACATCCATTCTCTACGCAACCAACCATCTACACTGGGTGGACAATATGACTCATATTAAACCTCAAATCCCCTTCAATCATGTCTGTTTCTTCTCTCTTAGGAGGAGTCAGCTGCACTCACTCACCTGTTTTCCTTCTCTTTTACCTCACAGAGTTCAGTAAACATTACTTCTGACCATCTGTTCCTTACACATATACAGCATTTCTTTAGCTTTGTTGCCCAATGTACTTGACCTCTTAAGCAGTTAACAACATCAATAACAAAAATCTCACCCTACCCTCTGTTTCACACATAAGATGAGAAAACCAAGAGTGATATCGCCCTTACACAGACCTCTCCAAAAATAATATTTTTAGAATAAAATTAGATATCATACAAACCTACCTGAGAAATTCTCCAAGGTGCCCATAGCTCCCACTAAGAATCACCATAAAATCCTTACCTGTTTAAATTTCTGCCATTTGATCCACTTTTCCTTAAGCGTGTAAAATTTTAAAATATTTCTTATTACATTGCATTGATTCTCTTTTTCAATTAAGTTTATCAAAATATTTCTGCATTCACTCATTGCAGTATCATAACCTTTAAATAGTCCTTGATGGGCTAAACAGTGCATCCAACCACTTCTAACAGTGTTCTAATGGGACCACGCGTTTCTCAGTAAACAAGTGGGGCCAGGTCTACACGTTAAAAACATGGCACACAAAGACCACACAGACACCGAAAGTCTATGCTTGCACTATTCATAAGTAAGTTGTGTAAATTGAGTTTCATTATAATTTGGATTCAAATTTTCTCCTGTGTAGTTTATCTCTCATTAGCCTCGATGACATCTGCACTTTGTTTCCATTTCAAGATTACATATCCAGGTAGAAATGCCCTTTCAAATGTTTTACTTGCACACAGTTGTTGTCACTGCCATAAATTCTATTTTCCCATGATTCAATCTGTCCTGTCACTCTCCAATGATGCAAAGGTGGGAGGTAACAAACAATGTGGGAAGGGTGTGTGTGTCTGCATGTGTCTGTGTGTGCGTATGTGTGTGTTGAGGGAGTAGAGAAAAAAGGGACAGGGGAAATTTGTTTAGATATATAAAAAGTCTAATTTCTGGCCTTGAGAACTGAAGGCAAGCCCCTATATAAATTCTAAATAATAACTTCTGAAAATGGAGGAAGTGTTCTGCCACTTCGGTACTTAGCCAATTTGTTCCTATTACTTTTAGTATGTTTTTTAATGATTCCAACACATTCCACCACAAGAAGAAAAAAAAGTTTGACTGTGGTGGTTCTAAATTAAATGCCTGTGTTAAATTATGCCATTTTGAAACATTAAATTTATATATAAATGAATATATATAATATATATTTAAAGTGCAATATATACATATATAAAATGCTACCACGGATTTAAGTTCATCTCAATAGAAAGGATAAGAAGACTAGGCTATAACTGATGAGCAGAGCAGCTCACATTGGGCGATTTACGAGGGCAGGCTGCGGAGCAGGTGGGCGGGGACAGGAACAGGTGCAGCAGGTTAGACCAGTGGTTACCAAAGTGTAGTCCCCAGGCAGGCACAGCCCTGCAAAAATCTCAATTACTGGGCCCCCCTCCAGACCTACTGAGTCAAACACTATGAGCATGTTTTTTTGTTTGTTTGTTTGTTTTTTAGAGAGAAAGGCAAAGGGAGGAAGAAAGGGAGATAAACACTGATCGGCAAGAAAGAAATATTAATCAGTTGCCTTCCATACATGCCCTGACTGGGGACTGAACCTACAACCCAGGCATGTCTCCTGACCAACTGACAACTTTTCGGTTTGCTGAATGACACGTAGCCAACTGAACCACACCAGTCAGGGCCATGGGCTTGTTTTGAACAATGATACTGACCCCTCCCAATGATACTGACGCATGGTAAAGTGTGGGAGCCTCTGGGACACAGGGATTCAGAGATAAGAGGCTGAGGTTACCCTTCATCTGCTTATCCAGATGACAATGCCAATTACAAACCATACCTGTAATGAAAGACTCTGGAAGAGAGCTCTCCTATGTCATCTAGAATCAACAACCACAGTTCTACTCCCCAATAATTTCCAGTTCCAAATTCGACATGCAAGCTGCAGGCCTCCTGGGGGTGAGGGGGAAAGACTGATGAGGCCATGACCTTTCAGAGCAACTAATCTGGGTGTGGCACTCTGCAGAGGGAAATTCTTGGCAAAGACTTCCCTTTATAAACTCTAGATATAATATTACATTAGCTCCAATCTTGGAAGTTGGATAACTCAAGGATATCAAGATGCTGAAACACTTTTAAATAATATATAGACATGAATGCTCCTAGAGTAATCCAAACTGAAAATTCTTTTTAAATTTGTTCATGCTAAGCACGTGGTTTCTGAGTCTGCTCCGTCATTCTTAAGACTCAGCCTGTGCTTGTTCCAACAGTGACACCCTGTTCCTGTAGGAATGGGTGTTGGCAGTGCTGGTCACAACAGTACACGAGCCACACAGTACACTGGAGTCGGAGGAAGCAGGTGCTGAGAGCATAATTAAGTACGCACAGAGGAAACAGGAGTGGCAGCAAAGAAGGGTGGGGAGGAAAGCTATCCTTCCTGAGTGTCAGGAGATGGAGGAGGAGCGACTCCGAAAGCTGACTTCCAAAGTCCACAGAACAATTTAAGAGCATACAGACACTTACTGGGTCAGAAAGACCACAAGTGTGAATTAGATGCCTGCCTCGTATGGAATAAACATTTATAACTTCATAAAATTCAACCCCCATGTTGCATGAAACCAGGAAGAATGAAAGCCCAGTGCTCTGAAAACTCCTCGAATGAACTGAGTTGCCTGAAAAGCCAACTGGTTTACATAACAGAGGACTGGCTCTAGAATAAATATTCAAAATTCATTCCATCAACCAATCTTCATCAGAAAAAGCAGAAAGTCCTTTCATGACTTAAATTTTTGGTCTGAAGCAACACAAAACAACATCTTTCATGCACAGTCTGCTAAAGGTTTAAAAAGAAATGAGACTGACCGGGCTGCACTGGTGAGCTCATCACGGGAGTTGGTTGGACTGATGGGTGGGATGCAGTTTCACAGCCTTCCTTCAGCTGGCAACGTCGGTCCCCGGGGGGCTGGTGGAGGAGAAACCTGGAATGCAAGAGAGATGCACATGGATGATACACATTATGTCAAACCACGAAGGAAAAGAAACAGTCTCCCCTCAGCCACAGCTCAACCGTAGGTCTTTGAGGAAGACACATCAACTTCCCAAGTGTCTGAAATCTTCATCGATAATGACCTATATCAATATGTTGTTATAGATATATACAGCTATCACATATAGATATACAATCTAATATTATTTATGCATCTATTATCTGAATTTTACCTATAAAGGAGCAAATTTATCAGTCATGCTAAAAACACAGAAATATACGAACACCAAAATAAAATCTGTGAATAGGAAACCACTTCACATTACTTATAATTAGTTCCCTATTTACTAGTCACTGTAATTTCTTGTTGTTGTTTGTTATCATTATTTTAGAAATTTAAAATAGTTTGTGGAATTTTGGATGTAAGTATCTCATTACATAGTATTTTTATCATTGTCAAAGATTTCCATCTAGAGATAGGACATCTTGGCAAAGGAATTTTAATGGACTTAAAAAAAGGGATAAATAAACCATAAAGCATAAGAGCGCAGGAAACTCCCCTTACAATTTCCATTTCTTCTTGAAGACTTTTGCAATCTTGTTCCAGCCAAAAGTAGAAACAGCTATAGGCCTTCTAGGAGTGGTACAGGATGGGCTTCTTGAAAGGAATTTAAGGGGCTTTCTGATTTTAATTTGGATGCACTCTCACCACTAGACACTTCAGCAGAGGAAAAGCAATTGGAAGGGCAGTTTCCTCACAGTTTACTGGAATTTGTCAAAGTTTAAAAAAAGAAGAGGAAGAAGAAGAAGCTTTTAATGTTGCTCTTAATGAGTTTCTTACAAAAACAGTATGGCCCAACTGTACTATTTTTATACACAGAATGCTGTAACTCTGAGAATTAGGCATGTCTTTACCTTGAGAATCCAATGTATTTATTGTGATTTGTTTTCCCACCCATATTTTGAAAGTGTTATTACTATTTTTTCACCCAAATGTATAAAGCAGGGTATAAGTATATATTTCTTTTGAAGAACTATGTAAGCTCACCAAAAATACTTATAATACTTTAAATGGTCTGTCAATAGAAACATGCTCATTATCAGAACAGTTGAATACAGTCATTAACTGCAGCAGGCTACTTCTCATCATCTCTTTAATGCTGGTTATATATTAAGATTTAGTAAAAATAAACTATATATTTTTTAAATCTTCAAAATTATATGATGTGCTTATTTTACTAACATTATTTAAAGAATCTTAATTTCCATGTTGATGAAAAAGCAATATGTCTTTAAAAAGTGAAAAAGGAAGAACAGAAAACTTTTTATTTCTGTATCAGCAAACAGACATTCTGATTCTGGCTTATAAATTTAAAAAGTCAATGCCATATTCTAAAGAAAAAATCCTTTGAAGTTTTAAATAGTTTCAAAGTACGTTTAGAAAGACCATACTGATGTCATTTTTATTTTTTTTTAATATTTTGTTTATTTTTAGACAGGGGGAAGGAAGGGAGAGAAACATCAATGTTTGGTTGCTTCTCACATGCCACACACACGCCAGGGAACCTGGCCCGTAGCCCAGGTATGTGCCCCAACTGCGAATTGGAGTGCTGACCCTCTGGTTCACAGGCCGGCGCTCAATCCACTGAGCCACACCAGCCAGGGCTGCTGTCATTTTTCCTTCAACCATGCTAATACATACTTGTCACACTCTCCCATACCCTCCTTCACAGGTGAGAAAAATAGGTGAGATGGCATCTGCTTCATAATTATAAGGTAATGAAACAAAATCAAAATTAAAACTTGAATTAGAGTTAAATTTATAGGGCATCTAAAATTAACGAGTGTGAACTTTGACATTTTTAGCATTTTTACCTTTATTACATTGCAGTCTGGAACATATCCTAAATGCTCTTGCTGCATTCTGGATTCTCAATGGTTTGATTTTCAATTAAGAATAACAAAAAGCAAAGGGCAGGAAGGCTTAAGAAAATGTAGGGAAAAGAACACTAAAAGGTGCCTTCCATCAGAGGCACAGTTCTCAGTGTTTAAACAAAACAAAAAAAAGTTAATCTATAATGCCACTTTGTACAATCGATGCTTGTATATTTCCAAATACAACCCAGTTTAACCAAAATATCCAATAGTTAACAGCAGTAATACCAAGGTGAAGTTTTGTTCCCTGTCCCAAAATCTAAAATTAGAAAAGATGCTTCTATTTTCACCACCTCTGCCTCTTATTTCCACAAACATAAATAATGCCGGTCCAGGACATGCTGATTTATGGCTAGTGACATAATTACTGGGTTTTGCCTTCACAGCTCTAGATTTGAGTTGCAGTTAATCTCAAATGGAAATACAAATTCTACTTCTAAAATATCATCATTAAATGCCTTTTTAAAATTTAAACTACTCTCCTTGCCATTCAATCTTTTTAATAACTTCCTAATCATGACATATTCCTCTAACATTAGGAAAGCCTTGTTACCTGAACAACTATAAAGAGAATTAACACGTACTTCTATGTTGATAGGTACTAGTCTCCAGTTATTGTGTCTTCATTCATAATGAGCCACAATGAACCAAAACGTCACAACTATAATTGCATAACTGGAATATGGTTCTTTTTCTTGAACATTTATTTCTTTTTAGAGAGGGGAAGAAAGGGAGAAAGAGAGAAAGAAAAACATCCATGTGTGGTTGCCTCTTGTATGCCCCCTACTGGGGACCTGGCCTGCAACCCAGGCATGTGCCCTGACTGGGAATCAAACAAGCAACCCTTCGGTTCACAGGCCAGCATTCAATCCACTGAGCCACACCAGCCAGGGCTGGAATATGATTCTTTAAAGAGCTCTCCACAGGTTTCAGAGGCACTGACCCTTTAAACATACATGCACATTGTGTGTATTTCTGTGTGTGTATGTGTGTGGGGGGAGGGGAGAGAGAAAGAGAGAATCACCAATTATCTACCTAAGCTTCCCCTTTTCCCTTTGCTGGTAGCTAACAAATCAACTGATTAGCAGTTCCTATTCACACCTTTTAGAGACAAAATTGATATGGAATTTTACAAATGAAGCTCTAGCTCTTGGAAAAGAAAGATGGGTCAGTGGGGAACATCCATCAACAAGAATGAGCAATTTATTCTTAAATCTTCTCATACTTTTGTATCCAAACGGACTGCAGAGAAACACTATTTTCTGAGAATGGGGACGTTTTCTTCTAGTATATAAGTCATCCTTACAATGAGCCTAAACTAGAAATTATAAGAAACTGGCCTTCAACTGAGTAGATAAATCAAAAAAAAAAGTACTGTTTATTGAGAATACAGGTCATCAAAGTAGATATAGGAATATATCTGGTTTCAATTAACTTGCCTATTAATTTGCCTATGCTGTAAAAACATGTGCACACTGAAGGACAAAAAGAGAAGAACAGCAAGAGGAAAACTGTTGCTATGAATCTTTTCTTAAAAAGATACAAGAATGGTTATTTTGACTCTTGACTATCCTTGAGCTACCTGGATCCACGATTAGAAACTACAGATCTTTGCTTCAAAATGACCATCTCTGACTACAAGTTAGTCTGCTGCCTGCAAGCAAGTTACTGCTTCGATATCCTGGGATAAATAGCACAAGGCAACAGCTCTAGGGGTGACATCCTGCAGTGACTTTGCTTGCCTGTGCAGCCAGCCCACGCTGCTCTCATTATCACTGTGGTCGTTATGTTATGCCATAGGTCCTTCATGCATTGCCCCTACATGGACTGTTCCATAGTAATGATAGCAAATCAGCAGACTTTACAAACGATAAAACTTGC
Organism: Artibeus jamaicensis; assembly: GCF_021234435.1. Lineage (NCBI taxonomy): Eukaryota > Metazoa > Chordata > Mammalia > Chiroptera > Phyllostomidae > Artibeus > Artibeus jamaicensis. The sequence continues at coordinate 14,275,226 of NW_026522014.1, read as the reverse complement.
CCAAGGATTATCTCCTCCAATCATCAAACGGCCCTTTGGAATATACTGAGCAAGCCATTATTATCCCTATTTTACAGATGAGGAGTATTCACAGACATGCAGGTGGTAAGGGAAGGGCCGGTCCTCTGACCCCTGGCTCAGGGCTCTCCTGCAGAGCACCGCAAGGAATTACGGCCCTTCCAGCACAGCTGCTTCAGTGACAGGACTGTCTACAAAGCTGTCACAATTTTAATAATGACACACTGAAATACAGGTCTTCTTCATTAAAGAACTTATCTAGCCAATGAATTCACTGAACTTGGACACAAAAGATGATAAAATAAATAAAAGTCTAAAATAAATGTCTGCAAGAATTCTCACAGCATAAGATTTTAAATCTGACTTAAACATCATGTACTTACTACAATATTTCTATTGTTTTTTTTTAATTATAGTCTGAGCTTCTTATTATGCTTTTTCTTTTTCTTTTTTCCTTTCAGGCAATTGGTATTATTTTGGACAGTGTGCCACTAAGAAAGCAGAATGCTTTTGTCGTTTCTGTAGTCAGTGAAAACTACGTTTCTAATGTATCTTCCCCAGATTTAGGGCAGTTGTAATGCACAGTTCAGTCTGCAGGCTCTTTTCTTCTCAGATGGAGCCATTAGCTCCAGTTCCTCTGAAGAGTAGGATTCACAAGCTGACTCAATTCATAGCATCCACTGTAGAGATAGTTTATTAGTGGAATAAGCCTACTGTGCCAGTTCATTGAGTATCAGGGGGTTCTTCGGAAACACAGTCTCTCTCTTATGCCTCAGAATCTAAAACTGCCACAATTTCATCTTTAGAGAAAAATACAAGAAAATTGCTCTTAACATTTTATTCAATTCAACAAACTTTTACTGGCTACATCAAAGACACTCCATTACCGCATTATGGAAACCTCAGCTTTTATTTCATTTTCTGCTTCTTGCATTTCACGTGTATAGTCACCAAAGCCAGTCCCATGATACCTTATTTTTAAATCATATTTTATTGATTATTCTATTACAGTTGTCCTGATTTGTCCCTCTTTGTCCCTCCTCCAACATCCCCAACGCCCTCAGGCAATCCCCTCACCATAGTTCATGTCCATGGGTCATGTTTATAAGTTCTTTGGATACTCCATTTCCTATCCTGTACTTTATATGTCCATAGCTATTCTTTAACTACCTATTTGTATTTAACCCCCTCACCTCTTCACCCATTCCCCCACAACCCCCTCCCACATGGCGACCATCAAAACACTCATTGTATCCATGATTCTGTCCCTGTTCTTCCTGTTTGCTTAGTTTGTTTTGGTTTTTAGGGGTTTTTTTTGGAGGGGGATGCCATTGTTGATAGATTTGTACCTTTTGCTATTTTATTGTTCATAGTTTTGATCTTTTTTTCTTAAATAAACCCCTTTAACATTTCATATAATAATGGTTTAGTGGCGATGAACTCCTTTTGTTTTTTCTTGTCTGGGAAGCTCTTTATCTGCCCTTTGATTCTAAATGACAGTTTTGCTGGGTGAAACAATCTTGGCTGTAGGTCCCTGCTTTTCATGACTTTAAATATTTCTTGCCAATCCCTTCTATCTTGCAAAGTTTCTCTTGAGAAATCAGCTAATGGTCTTATGGGAACTCCCATGTAGGTAACTTTTTTTCTCTTGCTGCTTGTAAGTTTCCCCCTTTATCTTTAACCTTTAGCATTTTAATTACAATGTGTCTTGAATTGGGCCACTTTGCATCTAGCATAATGGGGACTCTCTATGCTTCCTGGACTTGCATGTCTATTTCCTTCACCAAATTTGGGAAGTTTTCTTTCATTACTTTTTCAAATAGATTTTCAATTTCTTGCTCTTTCTCTTCTCCTTCTAGTACACCTATGATACAAATATTGGAGCACTTGAAGTTGTCCCAGAGGATGCTTATACTTTCCTCAGTCTTTTGGATTTTCTTTTTGTCTTGTTGTTCTGATGGGTGTTTTTGCTTCCTTATGTTCCAATGCATTGATTTGATTCTTGGCTTCATCTACTTTACTGTTGTTTCCCTGTAACTTGCTCTGCATTTCAATTAGTGAATCCTTCCTTTTTGACTGGATCTTTCTCATGCTGCCTAGGTCCTCACTAAGTTCCTTGAGTATCCTTATAACCAGTATTTTGAACTCTGCATCTGATAGAGCATTTATTCTCAATTTGTTTAGGTCTTTTTCTGGAGTTTTGATCTGTTCTTTCATTTGGGCCATGCTTCTTTGTTTTGGCAGCCTCCCTGTGTTTGTTTCTGTGTATTAGGTAGAGCTGCTTTGACTCCATGTCTTGGTAGTGTGGCCTAATGTAATAGGTGTCCTAAAGGGTACAGTGGCTTAGTCTCCTATATCACCCAAGCTGGGTACTCAAGGTGCATCCTTTGTGAGGGTTTGAGTACACCCTCCCCTTGTAGTTGAGCCATGGTTGCTGCTGGCAGATCAATGGGAGGGATTTACCCACTCAGCTTCAAGGACTGGCTGTGACCACTTACCACTAATCTCCACCCTGTGTGGAGGATCAGTTGTGCAGGGGCAGGGTGGTGGTGCTGTGACATGGTCTGTACCTGTCCACTGGGTGTGCTGGCCCTGGGCTTTCTTGGGTGGTGCAGGCCAAGATCAGCCCCCACTTGCGTTTTGCTGGGGGCCACCCTGCCTGAGAGCTATAAAGCAATCTGAGATGGCTGCTCCTTGTGCTGGGCTTGGAGATTTCCAGGTGAAACCAACCTGTGAATCTAGGCTGGCTGCTGCTTGTGGCATGCTTGGGGCTCACTGAGGCCACCTATTGCTGGTTTGATAGGATTTAGAAAATTGTGCAACATGAGCCAAGACCAGCCATTAATATGGAAAAGCATCTGGGTGGGCCCACAAGTTGGATGGGGTGGAGTCTCTGGGGATCTCCAAGGTGGTTCTGACAGTGTTAGCCAGATTGATGGTCTCGGATAGGGCGCCAGCTTGCCAACTCTGTAAGGGGAGGGCCTAGAAAGGAGACAATGGACTCTGTTTTCCTTGATGCTGGACACTTCAGTTCCTCCCAGTATGCCACCAGTGCCTGTCAAGCTGTTATCCCAGTGCTGAGCTCAGAGAAAGTGAATCTGAGAAGGTGAGTCTGTATGTGGGTTCATTAGGTGGAACTGTTGGAGCTCCTGCAGTTTCTTCCACTGACAAAATCCCTGCTTGTTTTTGCAGCCAGATGTGGTAGGGACTTACCTTCCTGGCATGGAAACCCTGGGCTGGGGGGCCTGGTGTGGGGCTGGAACTCCTCACTCCCGAGACAAAGCTTTTGAATTTTTATCTACCACATGTGGGTGAGAGACAAGCCCATCCTGCTTCTGTGTACCTCCTACCAGTCTTGGATAGACAAGGTTTAATTCCGTAGTTGTCAGACTTCCATTCAACCTAATTTCTAACAGTTCTGAATTATGGCTGTTTAGTTTTTGGTTGTAATTTTGATGAGGTTGTGAAAGAAGTGATCCATGTCTGCCTACACCGCCATCTTGACTGGCAGTCACCCACTGATATCGTAAAAATAACTTTCAAATTTGGGCCCTCCTTTCCATTTTAATGAATGCTGGCATTGCTCAAGTAATAATTTGTTCTTGATTAGATTCTTTACCTAGCTTCCTATCTGGTATCCCCGCCTCTAGGAAATATATGAATGAATAAATGGGTGAGTAAGTAAAATCTGGTGTCTGCAACCTCCTTAGCTGGCATGGAAGTTCCCCTCCCACTTCATTTTCTCTTCTTCCTTTTTTTCCCCTCACATGTAACTTCTACGGTTCCGGGCAATCTGTCATAATTCTTAGGGTAATATTCAACATCATAAACTACTGCTGAGGCACAGACACCAATAAATCAGAATGAACACTAAATATATCAGCTGAGTGTAAGTCCTGACTTTTCCTCTATAGTATCATTCACATTTCCATGTTTTTGTGCCACTTTCTGCAACGGATATTATCAACTCTTCTCTACCTCCCAGCTCAAATTCTTTTTGTTTTCTTTTTAACCCTTCCCCAAGGATATGCTTACTGGTTTTAGAGAGAGAGGAAGGGAGAAGGAGAGAGAAACATCAATTGGCCACGTCCCATATGCACCTCGACCAAGCATTGAACCCACAACCCAGGCATGTGCCCTGGCAGGGAGTTGAATCTGCAACCTTTCGGTGTATGGGATAATACTCCAACCAAATGAGCCACCTGCCCAGGTCAAATTCTTTAAGGCTGTGTTCAATGAGAATTCTTGAGCAACAACTCCAAGGAATAGGTCAGCTTCCTCATCTATGTTCCCACTGTGTCTTGTTCCACACTATACCAACACCCTTTAATGTTAGATAATAACACCTCTTATGTTAGCAAAGTACATCTATCCACCATGAGCCTATGTTCCTCAGCTTAAGTATTGCACCATGTTCATCTCAGTAATTCGCACACCTAGCACAGTGCCCGGCATATGTGGGTGCATAATAACTTTTTGGCTGATGAGTGAGTCAGCAAAGGGAAAAGGCTAAACCAATGAATTTGTAGTTGCCTGACTTTGGGACAGAATTAGTTACCCAACCTGTTGGTAAAACATTTTGAAGGACTAACACGCAGTCCTTTGATTTGAATCAAAGGAAGAAATAAATTTGCTCTAAAGTGTGGACTATCATCTAGAAAGAACAGACCCAGATGGGGGAGGTGCTTTGTGAATCAGTGGGAGACACCAAACATCGCAAAATGCCCCTGAATTACAATATTCAAGGTACTGTGACTTCTCAGATCATTGGAAGGGTTCAGCTTCTCACCTGCTTATTAGCTTCAGTTTTTTTTCTCCTCCAAAGGAAATTCATTTCTTCATTAGACAAGTTCTACAACCCCACAATTACATGAAAATAATTGAACCACTCTTCATCAAGACACAGGAGAATGGGATACAGAGATTTAAGAACACTAGCTCTTTTAACGTCAGTAGCAGAAGCAGGACTACGCGAATAATTCTCCGGACAATACTTAGCAACAGTATTGTCAGGAGACAGTATCTCCTATCTGCAGCAACAGGACCCTGGAGACTCTGGGGACTGGGAAACTGATGGGCACAGATGGGAGCCACACTTACGATGCAGTGAAAGTACCTCCCCTAGTACCACAGCAGGCACCTGCAGCTCAGAATCAGTGAACACGCTAAAAAACTAGTACATCTACAACTGTGGTCTCATCCAGATCTCTGAGCAGTTACCTATGAAAGACTATTGGTTTCAAAATCAGTCTCTTGCCAGGTATCTGCTGGCTTCACCCTCAGAGTATAGCTAAGAGTAGAACGTGTCGTGCTGCAGGCCACACATGCCCCTCCCATGCATACCCTGTGCTTAGGTTTTAAAAGCAAATAATAAGCTCCATGCTAAGACTTTTGGAAGAACTATTTAAGCACAGGCTACATTGTAGAATGTAATATAGAGCAGGAACGCAGCTTGGGAGGTTAGTTATGCATATATTTTGCATATTTAAGATAGGATTCAGTAGTCTATACTATAAATATAACTCAATGGTAACATCTAAAAATACATAACATAATCAGAAATGGTCTGCAAGATATTTTATTTCCTAAGAAGAAATTCTGCCAACTACAGTACCTTCACTAATAAAAACAGACCTTCACTCTGTAAGCCTTGATTTTTAAAAACACTGTGATTAGCCCCAGGGTCTTCAGTACCTAAGTCATACCCCAAACGGTTTTATATAATAAAGAGCATTTTATCAAAAAGCCTTCCTTCACTGATCTTTATTGGATTATCTTTCAAGTTACCCACCTGCAACTTCCCCCCCTTGGGCAATAGGGGACAGGGAGTCACAGCCACTATTATCATCAGCCCGTGTGTAAAACGAGATTCACTATGCCCAGAAACTGCAAGACGTACAAGGCTCCTTTTCAGTCCTGGCAAAGGAAAAAAAAAAGCTTTGTCTACCTGTAAATACACCCGAGACAGAAGTCCAAAATAGAATTGTGAAAAGGAAGTAATAGTCGAAGTGAAGGAACTTGTAACAGACAACCTCTGACACCTGTGCGGTAGGAGGGCTTTGTAACTCTCACGGCGCAGCCTTCCCTGCAGAAAACTGCCTGGTCAAGCACACTGAAAAGAACGGGTTCCAGGCCTGCTACCCTGTCGGGAGGGAGGCCGTTATGATCGGCTAGCAAAACACAAAGATCTTTATTCTTCACCGCTGTTTATTTTTTTAAATTTTTTATTTAATCATTGTTCGAGTCCAGTGACTCAGTTCTCTTTCTCAAACTTCAATATTGAATATAGATCTTCAATATTGAATATATATACACATAGTTTGTGATTTACTTAATTCTGTGACCTAAGCCTTGAAGATCTGATAACCCCTTCATGCAGGAAAGTGCCATGTGCAATGGCTCACTAGCTGGGATCCAGAAGTCAATTAACCTCTCCGAGCCTCAGTTGCTTAAACATGAATTATTTCACTTACCAGGTCGTTGTGAGGCTTGGAAAAAATGAATGCAATCACAAGGAGAAAGTGCAGAAAAAATGTTGGCTGATGATCATTATTAGTGCAGAAACCGCGTTTTACTACAGGCCAGCTCCATCCCCGGGGAAAACAGTGGCACGCGGGGCCTCTCACCCCGGGAGAGAGTTCTGCCCTGCCGCAAAGCTATTCATCTTGCTCACTCCACTAGGGTTACAACAGGGATCCAATTACTGAAGCTTTCTTCCCTTTCTTCGCTTCAGTTCTTTTAGAAGGCAACGTGTACCCTAAGGAAATATACTGTTTTATCGTTTTCCTGTGAATATACCACATTTACCCATTTCTTTCACTGATGTTACTAATATTTTACAAACTCACTTGGGTACTGACAGAAAGAAAAACAGAAATATCAAACGCAGTACGTTAGGAGCAACTATCATTTTGTAGAAACTTGAATAGAAACATGAAGCATATTCCCAGAGTACTGCATAAATCTTTCTATAAAGGACTTTTTGGCCATTTTAACAGATCACCTGGGGAATTTCAACAGAAGCTAAGGCCTCTCTTTCTATGTTGAGGAGGATTTCACTGATCCTTTTACTCACTGCTCTGTCTCTTGCTCGTGGTCAGTTCGATTTTAAGCCAGCCAAGACACATCACCAGATGTGGACAGATGTGCACCTCGGGTGAAGGAATGACAAAGCAGAATGTCCACATGCTGAAGAAAGAAGCAGCGTAAGTCTGAGCCACCAGGCCCCCTGCCGAAAGACGTGAAGCGCACAGGACCCCTCCCCAACAATACGCACATCATCACTGACTCCTTTTATTCCTCATTCCTTCCCCTGTGACCCTCTGTTCCACTAATCTTCTCCGAGATCTCTTCCAACTAAATGGGTCATTTCCTTCTTTGATTCCTTTTCAAAGCATCTCTTCTCACTGAGCTGAACCAACCTCTCATCTCTATCTTCTTCTCACCCCTCTCCCAGAGAACTCTGTGCCAAAGATGTATCTCAATTTCATGTCTCTGGTTTTTTCACCTGTGCTTTTCCTTTTTCTACAAAGTCATCCACTGAACACACACCAATCCTTTAGCATACAGCTAAATTTCTAGAATACACTGACATGTAAGAAATGAATCTTTGAACTTCACCCTACCAATTGGTATTGAACTGACTTGCACAAATGTTACATTCATGTTAAGACGAACTAGGATTCACACTATGGAACTTTGTGGGCTACGTTTAGCATTGGAGCGGCAATTCCGACCACACTTGAACTGAACACGTACACATAGAGCGCTTACTCTGCATGTTCAAGGACAAAGCTGAGCAGGTAGCTCAGATGGCACCTGCCTCACAGATTTTACTCCAGGGATTTCTCAGACTTTGGTCCAAGGACCCCCCTCAAAATGCAGTCTTTTCTAAGACCTCCCAGATCGCTGAGCTAAAGTATGAGAACAAAATAACAAAACACACAGAAACACAGCACTGGGGGGGTGTACACAGGCCTGGGAGTCCGAGGGACCTTTACCCAAATACCACCTTTCTAATTGTCCTGCTCTACTATCACAGGCAAATGACCTTACCACTCTAACCTTCATTGTGCTCACCGGTAAGTTGCTGGCTCTAATGCTTATTGCAGGATCACTAGGGACAAATGGCAATATATTTAAAATACTTGGCCTCATAGTCAGGAATGTGAGACATTATTATGACAGGGCCTCTGGGTAGCCAACTGCCCCTGGATATGTGAGACACTGCAGCCCTAACAGTATGATTTCTCAAACGAAACAGCCTAGCACAAGTGCAACAGGAATTTGGAGGAGAGAGTTTTCACTGTACAGGGACAGTATTATGGAGGGCAGGATGTTGAATTTCATTCCAGCACACATGGGTCGCAAAGCCATCCTCCTTTCCCAGAAGTTCCTTAAGTCCTAACCTCAATGAGTTGTAAATAGTTTCAAGAAATCATTTAACAAGTCCCTTGCTGTGTCCTTCAACTATTTCATGATTAAAATGATCTACTTTTGTATTCCCATACTGTAAAATGTTTTCAGGGTTAAAATTATCCTTAACATGATCTCAAGGTCTGTGCTACATGGCATGTTGGTTGTTTTATGTCGTGCATTCCATTTCCGACAAGGTGTAGAATTTTATACAGCTTCCCAGGTTTACCATGTTCTTTATATAAAAAATGATAGCCCTGACCTCCTGCCAGGAGGGGGCACTCTTTGGGTTTCTATACTACTATCACTGATGGGCTGTAGCTTTTCTATCCATGTGAAAGGTATCCACTGAGAATCCAGAGAGTTACCTTTAGCAGAGATGAAAATTCACCTACCCCAGGAAACCAACTGCCTCATGATCAAGCCTCTGGATCCCATTAGCAAAACACACTAATCAATTAAGCCAACTCAGAACCAATCTTATTAAACCTCATTACCCCTGTGAAGAATAAAGAGTAACTAATACTCCAATTCAAAAAATGGAGAGAAATTTCAAATTATAAAACCTGCACAATCAGATAACAATTACTAAGTACATAAGATATAATCTCAGAACTCAGAACAAGTTCAGCATCAATCCAGAGGACATGAACTTCCTCTGCATGAAAAAGCCTCCTTCGAAACAGTATCTGTACAATAACCAAAGAGGCCAAAACAAATCATTTTACTGCAGGCAACCACTATTAATGTCACATAGGGGAGAGATACAGCCTTTGCTTTTTCATATTCCAGTCCTACAGGAAAAATGTGCATATATACATATATATTAAAATAGACTGAGACAGATCAGCACATATAAATAGCTCAATGCAACATCTGTAGCAGTCCTTAAGATTTTATTCAAGTTCTTGCTGTTTATCAGGTTGGTAAATCATATCAGCTCCTGCTTATTTAAACTGCCAGTTGCTGGGCAACAACATCTTGTCAACTGTCATTCACTCAAGTTCCTCTGCAATACTCCTTTGAGAAAAAAAAATAGCGGAAAATTATTGAGATGCTTACTTGGGACATAAGAAATGCACTTAAGTTTATCCCTGAGCTTAAAGAGTCTGAGAATTGAGTGAGGTGGAGAAAATAAACATGTGTGGTGACTTGGAGGAGGGGCGGTATGGCAGAGGCAGTGATGTGGGTGAGCCCCCAGACAGAAAAGTCGGGGGACTTGGCTGAACTAAGTCTCACTTTTGGAACAAGGCGCCCAGAAGAGGTGTGTCTGTGACAGAGCTGTCCAAAAGAAAACTTGCCATCTGGGGGAAATAGGTGATTCTGAATAAAACTGATGCCTAGTTTGGGTTTTGTTTTTTTAATAGTCATATGCTTAAGAATAAATAGGTGATAGTCATATCACTTAAGAATAAATAACTAGTATAGTCACAGTAATTACTCTTCCTTGCTTTATGTGCCACCTTGTTTTCGCCTTTGGTTCTTAGAAACAAAGTGAATTGCTATCATATTGTGGAAATTTCTACTATGTAAACGTAGTTTTATTTCCTTGGATGTAAATCAGCATCCATCATTTCACTCAGTCCAAGAGTTACCGACCAGTGGCATAAATCTCTTGAAGGTAAGGTAGGCTTCTCAGCCACGAACATAACATAATGTAGCATCTATGCAGTTCACACTGTCCGTACAAGTAGTTCTAGAATTGCTTCTCCCTGTCCCTCTGGGCTTCAGGACTGGACCAGATCGCCTCTCAAGTTCTTCTGAGCAGTAACGTGTCTTTAACCCATCAATCTTTAAATAATACAGTTCTCAGTTGCAGTCTACATAAAACTGACCCAACGCAGTAAGACTTATTTGTGCAGCTACAGCCCACAAATGTAGATAGAAAGGTGCACATCGAAAGACAAAGAATATTATTAAAATATAAAATCTGCTCTGTGGCACAAACCTTTATAAAAATGAAGAAGGATATCTTCCTGACTTCAAGTACAGTATTATTTCTTAACCAAGACAGAATTTATCAACTTTAAAATTAAAACCTTTGTTCAGTAAGAGAAACTCTTAAAATAAAAGTGTAAAGATAAATTACACCTAGGAAAAAATATTGCCATGCAGACCAACACAGAATTAGTAATGGGAATATTTTAAGAACACCCATAAATCAGTAAGAAAACAAAACAAAACAAGAACTATTTAGAAATAGAAAAAAACAATGCCCTGACTGGTGTGGTACAGTTGGTTAAGCATTGTCCAGCAAACCAAAAGGTCTCCAGTTAGATTCCCAGTCAAGGCACATGTGGACCAGGTACCCGGTCAGAGATGTGCTGGAGGCAACAGATCAATGTGTATCTCACACATCCATGTATCTCTCCCTCTCTTCCTCCCTCCCTTCCCTTCTCTCTAAACAAAAATAAACAAACTCTGGAAAAAGAAAAATGAAACAGGAAAAAGAATGAACAATGACCTAAAAGGAAAACTTCAAGAGCCAATAATTATCTAAAAGAATACTCAGTGAGACACCCATCACACCCATCAGACTGAAGATCATTTCAAAATCTTACAATCCTAGTGTTGGTAAGGATGTGGAACAACCAAAATTCTCACACATATTCAGAGACAGTGTAAATGCAGGTGCCGTTTAAGAACAGCAATGTCCTATAACCTGTGGTAGGCAGAGTGATGCCCAGCCCCCCCCCCCAAAGATGATATTCAGGGCCTTAGTCCCAGAACCTGTTACCTTACATAGCAAAGGGGATTTCAGATTGCCAGTGGAGTTAAATTTGCTAGTACATGACCTTCGCATGGGGAAATTATCCTGGATTACTCAGGTAGGCCCAGTGTGCTCACAAAAGTTCTTCAAAGTGGAAGGGAGAGGCAGAGAGAGTGAGACAGAGGTGCGACTGTGGAGGAGTAATCAGAGGGGTGCAGGCTTCTGGCTTTAAAAGCAGGAATGAGGCTGCAACCCAAAGAATGTGAGAACTCTCTAGAAGCTGGACAAGGCGAGAGATGAATTCTCCCCTAGAGGTTCCATAAGACACACAGCCCTGCCAACACTTAGATTTTAGCCCACTGAGACTCCCCTTCACGTAAGGTAACACATTTATGTTGTTTTCAGCCAGAAGATTTGGCTAATTTGTTTCAGCAACAGGAAACCAATTAATGACCCAGCAATTCCACTCCTAGGGAAATTCTCCTACGTGTTTTCTTGGGCAAATTCACAAGAATGTTCACAGCAAGACTATTAAGAACAGAAAATTTGAAACTAATCTTCGTCAGCAGGAGAATGGCTATATGAACACATTGGTAACCTATATAATAGAAGAGTGGAAAGTAATTACTATGTGGGACCTACAGCTACATACGTCAATAAGAATACAGCCCAAAACTTACTGTAAATTAATGAAATAAGCTTAAGAATGATTTGTGTAACATATCATTTGCATAAGGTTCCAAAACATAAAAGATAATATGATGGTTTTGTCAATAAATGTATTGTAATTAAAAACAAATAAATAAACGGGAATGATGAACACTCTACTCAGAATAGTGACTATCTGAGAGGAGTGAGTGAATTGTACAGGGCGCATCAAGTCATCTGAAATGTTTTAAGTCATGAAACAGAAATAACAATTAAAAAATGCTTTAGTTCATGAAACAAAAGTGAAAAATAATAACAAAAATAAGATAAAATGTGAAAGTCTGTCGAATCCATAGCGAGTAGATGAGGATTAAATTTATCATTAAATATGTCATAATTAAAAAGTAAACATATGCCACAATGATGTTTGTGTCCACTGGCAAACAGGCAACTGATCCTTCCCAAACTCACAGAAAATAATCTCACCCGAGGACCTCTCCCTATGAATTTGCCAGTTAAAAGACAAAAATACCGAAAAGCAAATATCAGTATGTGACCCAGTTTTTATAACCCTCCAATTGTACACTGAAACAAGCAGATTTTTGTTTTTCTGTTTATTTTAAGCAATTTCATCTCCTGTCTGAAAGTCAAGAAGTTAATTCACATTGGGAGGATTTTTTTCTGCACACGTGTGCCAATTTCTCCAAATTGGCACATGGAGCTGTGAAGGCGGCTATTTGTGCGTGGGTATTCACAAAATGGACATAATATATATAAATATGCTGTCACCTTTCAAACAAAAAGTGAGATGGTTCATTTAGGAAAAGTGTTTGAATAAGTTGTTAAGTAAACAAAATAGCATTCTGCTTACCATTATCAAAACCCTCCATCGATGAGGATTAATAAGCCTATTAGCTATAGACATGAATATTGAGGAAAAAATATAAATCTACTTTTCGTAATTTATAAATTTTCCTCTATTGTTTATACTTCTATCGAATGTGTTTCAATTCATATTTCTCTCTTTTTAAAGTGGCAATGTCTGTCTAATGTCCCAAGGGCATTATGAGATTAGGAAATGCCTATTCTGCTTCTTGGGAAGTGTAAAAAATGAGGGGGGTTTCCACTTGGACTGTTTTTCCTCATGAATGGAAAACTTTAACTCTTTCTCTAGGAAGCATTCACAACTTAAAGTTCTGGCACTAGTTTGTTTTTGCCAACTTAAATATGTGATGTGGGTAAAAGTAGAAGCATTGTATTGCAACCCATTGTTATTCAAATAAAGCTTACTCCGCCAAGGTCCCTTTCTTTTACGCCGTAGAAAACTAAATGGATTATATTTAGTTCTGGGTGGCACACAATTTAATATTTGTGCCTGCCAGTACACCAACCACAACAAAAAGGCAGTAATAGCAGCTCTAAAGAAAATTCTGATTCTTCGTTGTTTTCCTGACCAAGCCAAACCTGAGTCCAATAAATGTATGACTCAATCACTCAACAATTTTGAATATCAAAAATAAGGACTACCATATATTATGCCTGAAATAAAAGAAAAACATCCTACTCCATTTTACTTTAATTTACATAAACACTATTTAGTATATGAATGGAATATGAACTATTACCTAAGAAATAGTGGCTTAAGAAATATCCCGGATAGGATCTAATAATCCAAGTTTGTCCCTCTAACTAATATGCTGAATTTATGCAGAACATTACTGCCTTTCACTGTTCAGGATCACTTGATAAGAGTCCTTCTTATTCAATAAGACCCTTTCCCTTTCTTGATCTTTTCCCTTTTTTTTTTCCTGTTTCCTTTTTCTCCAACCAATCAGCATGAAGAACTTTCCTCCTGTAGATCTGCATTGTTACATAGTTTTATGTGCCTCCTTCTCCAGAGAAATGTCACCCCTTGTTCCATTCACTTCTGAGGGGTCTCCCTTCTCTGGTTGGGACCATCCCCTTCAAGCACCTACTTCGCCCGCTCCTCCCAAGTTGGGCTTCCTGAATGTAACACAACTGTGGTGCCTGAAACCATCTGGTCTGCTTTTTCTCTTCATAGGAAATCGCCCTCTGACCACTGACAGATCCCCTGAACACAACCCCTGTCAAAGACTCTCCAAGTCCATTCTATCGATGAGTAAATTGCAATCATTTTAAAGACGTGCCCTACATTAAATTGAGGAATACTTCTCCATAAGTTCTATTTATTGGTCTATTTCATTCAATGTCTTGTAGGTGATCTAGAATCTCTTTTATGTGATATAGTCATGCACTTACTGGAATGCTATTGTTTTCTTTGCATTTTAATTAAATACCCTCTCTTCACTCAGAGAAACCACTAACCCTAATAATTCCTTTAGCCCCCATAGATATGCACTGTTTTCACTGCCAATTGGTGTTAACCAAAGAAATGATTGGCATATGCCTGAGTAATATATTGGCCTGTATGAAATAGCACAGCCCTTACCAGCTCAATCGATCTAAAAGCATATGACCACACCCAATCCTAGCACATCACCCTGGGTTTATTACTTCAAATGATTCATCTCCCTGAGAAATTACTTTGCTTATTTCTTGTTTCTGTTGAGTGTCTGTCTCTATGGCCTGATCACAGACTCCAGGAAAGTGAAGACGATGTCTGTCTAAAGTCCAAGAACCAGAAAACAGTGTCTGGCATATGACAAACAGTCCACATATACTGTTGATGTTCAAATAAAATATTGCTTCTCAATATTTTCCACTTGACAAATATTCAGGACCACTTACTGAGCTAAACCATGCAATACCTAAGTGCTGGCCATAAATTATAGAAACACAGAATGAGGGCAATTCAGGTCTTTGAGGACAGGGAGCGTGTCCAGGATGCCAAACGAAGCTCTATGGGAGGAGCAGGGAGATACCATTCAAAATGTATAACGCACAGGCAGGACTGCAATGCCTTCGGTTTCACTTTTTTAGCCTTCAGAGGACTTGAGACTTCAAAGAGACTGGAAAAAAGGTATTACAAGGACAGGAACAGAATGCGTGAACATCATGGAGATAAGAAAAAGAACAACCTAGGAAGTGCTGTTGACCAACTGAGGTGATGGCTGAGGAGAGAATGGGAAGAGAAAAGGCAAGAAAGGAGGCTGGGGAGCTGTCTCGGCAGATCATGGAAAAGGGGGCACAGGGAGCCACAAGATGGATTTAAACCAGAGCACGACCTAATTGGGTGAACAGGAAAAGAGAATGTTAGTTCACTTCAGTGTTTGGAAGCAAATTGAAAAGCACAGGAACATGACTCGAGCCTGGAAACCAGTGTGTCTTTTAGGGGGAAGAATGTTCTTTCTTCTGTGACCATCAGAATAGTGTATACTGCAGAGACCAGTATAACTAGGGGCAGGAAGATTGGGTGGGAAGCCGCAACAGGATTCCAAGTAAGAGAGGGAGGGAGAATGAACAAAGGTGAGGAGAGTGGGGTTTGACCAGAGAGAATGGAGCACCGCGGTGCTGAGGGAAGTAGGTCCCCAGGGTCAACTGACGAAGAGGTGAGTGGAAGGGCAAGTCAGATGACCCCCAAGCTTTCCGCTTCCTTTTTTCTTAACAGAATTGTTTTACTTATTATTTTATTTTTCAGTTAAAGTTTGCATTCAATATTATTTTGTATTTGTATCAGGTTTATAGCATCGTGGTTAATCAAATACTTTTCAAAGTGATGCCCCCAATTATTTTTATATGTTTATTGATATTAGAGGGGGTGTGGAAAGAGAAAGAGAAAGAAACATCAATTGGTTGCCTCCCAGATGCATCCCGACTAAGGATCAAACCTGCAACCTAGGTATGTGTTCTGACTGGGAATTGAACCCACAACCTTTTGTTGTACAGGACAAAGCTCCATCCAACTGAGTCACATTGGCCAGGGCCCTCCAAATTTCAAGTCACTGAAATCAGAAATGAGGAACGAGGAACAAGCAGCTCAGAAGCCTTCGCTTTCCCTGAACAGAGGGAACAAAATAAATATATCAGTATGTCAATAGTTCTGAGAACTGGTATGTAAGGTAATTTTATCTTCTCTGCCTTTTTCTGTTTTTAATTTTCAAGTTTTCTTTAAAAATGTTGTATTCATAATTAAAATATTTTTTCAAGTCCTGGCTGGTGTAGCTCAGTGGATTGAGCACAGGTCTGTAAACCAGAGGATCACAGTTTGATTCCCAGTCAGGGCACATGCCTGGGTTGCAGGCTGGTGACCTGCAGGCCAGTTCCCAGCAGGAGATGCATGAAAGGCAACCATACATTGATGTTTCTCTCCCTCTTTCCTTCCCCTCTAAAGATAAATAAATAAAATCCTTTAAAAAAAGTTAACTTTAAAATAAATAAATTAAATTAAATATTTTTTCAAAAATGTTCAGTTTTATTATTCGATTTCCTTCCCACTAAAGAGTGTAAAGGTCATTGAAACCAGAACCAGGTATGACATGTAGATAGATTTAGGTGTTTGGAGATTTAATTTTTTGCATAAATAGAGCCAGCAATAAGAGTATGACAATATCAGGTGATCCAAGTCAACTTGGGCTTCTTTTATTCTTGCAATGCGGTTATCTGCCACACACCACAGAACGTGTAATGCCTCCTATTCGGGTACGTCATGCACAACCATAGTCTATACCAAATTAATATTTCAAACAAATATGGAAACATGTTGCTTCAAATTTCTACTGAATTATAGAGGCAACTCATCTTACTTACACACTTAACATCTTGACAGGGTAATTTAAGCATAGTCAGTCTACCATCCTGCCAATAATAGACAGACCTCCTTATATAACATGCCATCTTCGTAAACACACAGACCACAAGCATTATGTAGAAAGAGTTTCCTCAAAAGTGTCTCAATGTAGTCAGTTGTGTGGTTCACAAGTGTGATAACCCCATCTCCTGATTTCTTTGAGGAACTTTTCTTCCAGGTTTTGAAAAGAATTACCAGTACTATTGGCTACAAAATGCAAATATGCTGCTGCAGAGACTCCAGTCACTCATTCGCCAGTAGGTCTGGGGAAAATACCTGTTTACAAAAGAGGGGGTAGAAATAACTCCCTGCTTGTGAAGCTTACATTTAGGTGAGAAAGCAGCAGGGCACAGGGTTTTGGAAGTCTTTCCACTAGGATGCCATAACCCTCTGAGATTGAAAGAGTGGGTTTCAAGCATGCTGATGGGACTGAACACACCCAACAATGAAACCCAGTGCTGCTGATATAACGGAAGATTGTTACAGGAAGAGGCCCCCTCAGCGTGGTGCAATGTTTGCTGCTATAAGTATACTGCACAGACTTGGGGGCAGGAAGAGCTGGAATCACAAGATGTAAACATAAAGCTGAATACTCTTGAGCTGCCAAACCCCGCTGAAATGGGAGTTGACTGTTCTACTTCAAGGGAAGGAAAATTCTGCAACCCTATGGGCTGCCAGAGATAAGGGTCCTGGGAGAGGGCAAGTTGGGAGGCTATCAGACTGGCCTCAGACGAGCTGGTCCCAGAAAGGAGGAAAAAAAAACCCCTCCAAACCAACTACACGGCTTGCTGTCCCTCTACTAGAAACAGAGAAACAGCTAGGGAATTAACAGAACTCGGACTAATTCTCTTGCATGATGAAGATGGGACAAGAGTCTAAATGGTGATGTTCACCTCATCCCTGGAACTACAGAATTGATGTCTCTGCAGTGAGCTGGGGCAGTGCTAAGACTCCCATGTACCTAATCTTTAAACATGTTTCTTTGTCTTTTTTCCCCCCACTGGGAAGAACTTCAGGCATAAGAATGAGAACAGCCAGCAGGCAGGAAGGATGTGTAAAAGTGAGGGGTCCCTTCAGGAGACAACCCTGCTATAAATATTTTGGAAGCACCTTATTTTAAAAAATAGTATCATTGGCTCAAATTAAGTTACTTCTTTGGGCCAAATTAAGACCCCTTTAATTCCATCTATATGCCCTAAAATAGACTTGCAAGGGATGGAGGAATGGGAGACCCTTAGAGATATAGGTTCTTTGTCACTTTGCCCCATCTTCTCTACCAGACAGAAGAATAACTCCTACACAGACAGCAGGTGGCGGATGAGAATTCTTTAGGTAGAACTTTTACTCAATTACGATTTAGGGGGGAAAAGTCCTGAAACAATGAAGGACTAAGGTCAATTCAATAAATTAAGAACCTGAGGATTTGTGTGGGGAAATCAGGATGCAATGAACTGAAAGGGTGTTTTAGACTCTATCCAATACTTGCCTCCTGTATTCTAAAATGCTGCTTATACGAATATATTTAAAGTCTGTAGAGCAAACATTTTAATAAACAATTTTTAGAGCAGGACCAACACTGTAGTTATTTCAACTCACTAATAATGAAATGACATAAGTAATTAAGAAGATATATGAAAATGCAGAAAGGTGAAAGTTGAGCCTCAACCCTCCCCATACCCCCCAATCTGAGAACCTCATAAATATTCCATCAGAAAACACAAATGAGCTCCAAATGTACCATTTTATGTGGTGAAAGCCACCCCACAAATACTCTGGGGTCCGGGGAGTTGGCTCTATTTATTCAGGGATGTCAGTTGTCCCCTGCACTTTCTGAATACCTAAGTTTTCAAGTACTCACTATACAAAATTTCCTGCCCCACCAGCGGCTCAGGAAGCAGAGCCCTGCCTGCCTGTGGGTCTCACAAGTTTTCAGACTCCGCATCTGCGATCCAAGACAGGATTTTTAGATCATTTGAAAGCCCTTGCTTGGGTGCTCAGGAAATGTTCAAGGTTTTTTAATTTATCACCAGACATGAGGGGAAAAAATCTTTTTTTTTGGCAGTCCTGAAAGTGCTTTTCAGGAAACCATAATCACCTCACTCAGATGTAGTGTAACTGGCGAGGGAACAATACAGTTTACTTTGGAAAGGGCTGTGCAAATACTCATTACCGAACAATAGAGGCCAAGAGACAGCAGGGCCCTCGGCTCCATTTGAAATGCGTGAAGCCCAGTGTGGCTTGCTTGCTAATCAGGGCACATAACTTCTCACCAGCAGAAGAAGCTACTTTTCACAGTGGCTGGTTTCTTCTAAAGAAAAATGCTACTCATTGAGAATTGTAGTTTTGTGAAGGGATGGGGAGTCAAATTCAATTGTAGTCATTTGATTTAAAAAAAAAAAAGCTTACAATTTGATTTTCCATTCAAAATATGAGTGACCTCCAAATTAAATGCTGTGTCAACAGAGCAGCTTTACTCTTAATTTGATATGTATGACTAAAGAAATTTAAAGGACAGGAGATATACATCTATATATTCAATGTCATAGGCACATAGATTAAAATCTTTGGTACTGAAAAGAAAAAAAATATTTTTCAAAGTATTGCATACCAAGCAATAACTTCAAAAATAATTCTAAATTATTATAATTAGATGGGTATAGTTAATATGCACAGCTAAATAAAAGGAAAATCTTGAATAATCAATTGTGTAAGCATAACTACCAACAATTCCTCCTAAATAATACAAAGTTTTCAGGCAGTTTCCTATTTTTGTTTATTAGAATTAAAATAACAGTAAGAGAGGAGGTGAAATCTGCATCGAGTCAAAGAGTGGTACATAATTTTTTCTAAGTCCTAGGGAAGATGACATATTATTTTTTTTGATCTGGTGTGCCCAAAGAGGAAAAAACCTGTAAAACAAGTTGTATGCTGGTATTCCAATTTAAAAGAAAACACAACAGAATCCATCACATTTACTCTTTTCTTTGGACCATTTCTGCCTTTGAGGAGACAGAGGCGATCGCCCTGTTGCAAGGCTCCCCAAGCAGGGCACTATCTTGCTGCCACCAGTTTCTCACCGAAGCCCACTTTTTATGGATGCAAGGGCCCCTGTAAATTTGGATTTCGCTTTGGCCAGATGGGGATTTTACCTGGGCAATGAGTGTCCTGGCTTTGTGGGGGAAAGCCTGCACCCTGCCCTTGCTTTTCTCATGGACTGAGGTTAGTTGAAGGGGTTGGATTTCTCTGTGCTTTTGTATTCATTTTCTAGGGCTGCCATGACAAATTATCCCAAACCAGAGCCTTAGAACAACAGACTTTATTCTCTCGCAATAGTCCTGGAGGCCAGAAGTCAGTCCTGGAGGCCAGAAGTCAGTCCAACATCAATTTCACTAGATGAAATCAAGGTGTCAGCAGGACTCCAGTCCCACCAAAGGCTGTAGGGGAGAATGTTCCTTAGAGTTTCCAGCTTCTGATAATGCTGGCATTCCTTGGCCTGTGGCAGCATCACTCCAATCTGCCTCCATGGTCACGTTTCCTATTCTTCTGCATGCACCCAATGTCCCTCTGCCTCTTTCCTATATGGATATGTGTGACTGCCTTTTGGGATCGCCTGCATAGTACAGAATAATCAGGATAATCTCAAGTTCCCTAACTTAATCATATCTTCCAAGTCCTTTTTTTGGCCACTTAAGATGACATTCACCGGTTTCAAGGGTTGGGACATGAATATCTTATAGGGTGCCATTATTCAGCCTACTACAGGGGTCTCGTACTATGCAATATATTATAACACCACTTTCAAACCTGACAATTTACTTCTCCATGACTCTGAAGACAAAAGAACAGCCAAAGATAGTATGTGTAGATTACAAGTAAAGAGTCCTATGTTCCTTAATTTCTGGTTGCTGGAGATAAGATAAAGTATCATAAAAAGTCTAGATTACAATGGTAAGATGATGATAGCCAACAAAATTAAATATGTACCATATCAAAGCATTCTTTTTTAATCTCTAAAACATATCATTTAAAAATATTTGCAAATACATCTGATTAACAAGTTTAGAAATGGAAGATTATTAGAATTGCTAGTAAACAGATATCATCACAACATTTATTTGTTGGAACAAGCCTCATGCTAAAGATCCTTATTCTAGGCCCTGGCTGGGGTAGCTCAAGGGACTGGGTGCATGCCTGCCAACCAAATCGTTGCTGGTTTGATTCCCAGTCAGGGCACATGCCTGGGTTGCAGGCCACGTCCCCAGAAAGGAGTGCAATCACACATTGATGTTTCTCTCCCTCTCTCCTTCCCTTCTCCTCTCTCTGAAAATAAATAAATAAATCTTTTTAAAAAAGAGCCTTATTCTAGCAGGCCAGGAAAAGTAGAACAAAGGGAATCAAGCACTCTGATTTGAGAGAGTCTTGCATCCCAACCTTGGCCCTGACAGGTGAGTGACTTCAGAGAAACAATGATGCTCAGCGTGCCAGTCTGTGAAAAGAGAAATGTCCCTGGGCATTTCACTGCATTTGAAGAGCCATAATTAAATAAGACGAGCCTCTAACTCTTTGGCTGGTGCAAGTCCAAAGTAATCCTACCTCTTTTGCTACCAGTTCTTGCGGAGGCTGCAGCCTGTCACCATCTCTGCTGCTTGGGCTTTCTCCACCACTGTGTGTGCTTGAGCCAAGAGCCCAAATTTTCATACGCAAAAATAGTATTAATAATTTCTAAAGATTCTAGCAAAAGCTTCCCACCATCTTTCTGTTTTTTTCCTTCTCCTCCTCTCATCTCTATTCTACATTCTCTCTATCTCAGGTAAACCCAAGAGCTCCAAACCGTTCTCACATTACTCCGGAATTCAGTTCTCACTCTGAATGAAGTGTTGGAACCAGTGATGAGAAGAGAAGCTCTTGAAAGGAGAGAGGAAGAGAAAGGCATTGGGTAGGTCAAAAGCTCAAAGTCTCCCCAAAACCCTTACCAAGCCTGCAGAATAACACATTTCTCTTCCTAAGAGAAATTTTTCATTTTGTCAAACTGATAAGATTTTTCCCACTTTCTTACACTTTCGATGGGGATAATACTCCCCACTTGGAAAGGTGCTGATGAGAATTAAAAGAGAAAATATATGTAAATAATTTAGCACATTGTCAGGCACATAGAATGAACTCAGTAAGTGTTATTGCTATTATTATTATTAATATTACTAGTGTGTTATAGGCATTTAAATTAGATCTCTTTAGATATAAATCATGTAAGGGCATCTATAGTCAATGTTCTTAAATGACTATAAAAATCGTTGATGCCAGAATCATAGTTTGATTCAATGCTATATTCTAAAGGGTTGTCATGCATAAAAACAAATGCCAATGAATTCCATTCTGAAAACAATTTTGCATATTTTGCTTTATTTTTAGTTTCACAGAGCCTGCCTGATTTTTTTCCCCTAGGTGAATAAAATTCCCTCTGAAATCCCTAATGTAGCAAATAAAAAAAGAGGTATATTTCTGGTTTCAGTTAAATATTACTTGGATTGAGGGTGGGGATGGGCATGCAGATGAGGCTGAGAATTAGAAACATAAATCTGATTCAAAATCCCTCTCGCTGTTTAAGAATGAGTAATAAGGTTGCTCACTAATGTCGATAAGTTACAATCGATCCTCTTCTTTTTCCTCTTATGTAGTCCCTGTAACTAATTTCTGCCTTTAAAGAGTCATAACGAATGTCTACTGCTTCAAATAGGGCCAGGCATGAGACTCTCTAATCCATATTCAACCCATGAATTTTGATAATGACAGGTATACATTCGGTTAATGTTGGGAACGAACCACTAGTTTCATTGGTTTCGATCCATCAGAGTTATAAGGGAATTTATACAGTCACCCAAAGGCTCATTTCTTTCCCTAGCAGTCCTTTAATAATACTTCTTAATTAATATATACTATGACACTAGTGAAAAATAATATGCTATCCAGCAGAATTGGGAATAAAGCAAGTCGATTTTACACTGCTCAGCCACAAGAGAATTTAGTCTTGGAAATGCCAAGCCTCTTGGTAAGGAGGCTCGAACTCCTCTGCAGTCCCACCACACAACACAGAGCACGCTCCGGTGCCAAGGGGCCGGCGCAGTTACAGGAAACGTCCACAAGGTTATTCACACAATGGTTAAAATGGACCCATGCCAGGAGGCTGAACATTATAATCAAAGCTACATTTTACTTGGTTGGCCCTCCCAGAGAAGGGGTGCTCGGCATTTACAATATATATATATGGATACACAGATCTGTGTGCTGTATGAATAATAAAGACACATAGATATAGGTATATCTACAGGTGCATGTTTATATATACAAATATATAGAATTTCTAAAGAATAACTTCACTCAAGCAAACAAGGAAATATAATGCCATAGAAACGTTGCATGCTTCCCACAGCCACTTTCTACAGTCAAATGGTTTTCTCTGATGACATGAGAGCATTTACAGAAACTTACTGTAGAAAAAGGGAAAGCAGAAAGTGCTGCTTTCCCTTTTTCAACAATAATTATTTTTGCCATTTTGATGCTTTTGGTTATCTGACTCCAGTGCCTTTTTAAATACAAAATAACCGACAAACACTGAGCCCACTAACTCATTAAAAAAGGCGTCCATATACACGGAATACGCTGAGTGAAAATGTCCCTTATCTGCGGAGTAACGTGTGTATCCTACAGTTGCAAAATTAAGCCCAGGGATAATAACCAGCAAAAACAGATATCACCCCTGCTGAAAATAAGCTGATGCCAAAAGCTAGCAGACTTAGTTCCTAAAATGACAGGCAGTCACACTGGTTCTAGTCTCAAGTCATGGATATTTGACAAGTCTTCTCATATGTCATTTAGAATATCACCTCCACTTAACTAAAAGCCCAGTGGGTTTTTTTCTTAAGAGGGTGATGTGAGGAATGAACAGCTCTAAATATATTATGAGGTTCTGACATGTCCAAAAACTGTAATTCCTTTCTGTGATTAATCCTGTTTTTTACTGACATGCCAGGGGTAATTTGGGAGGAATCTGTTCTGCTTTGAACCTGAGTTCATATCTGTGTTATTTTGTTGCTATTCTTATTAATCTCTAATGCAGTTTAAGACAGGAGCTAAGGATGATGGGGGCGTGGTGAGGAGCAGAAGTACTAATCAAGATTTGCTTTCTTTGACAAACAGATCTCCGCTACCAACTGTTTCCATGGTGAGCAATTTCATCTGTGTTAGTGGCCGGAGGACCCAGTTAGTCAGGGGCCCAAAGTTCACAGCCAGCTGATTTAATTCTGAGAGATATTTTAAAAGACTGTTAACCTTAGGATGTTTTACAACACTAAAATCAAATAAAAAATAAAGTCGCCTTATTCGGAGGAGGCAGAGCAGGGCCCCCTGGGATTCTGATAGGAAGAAACAAGATCACTTAAAAGAGCCATTCCTCACTGTCAGCCTTGCGGGACCCGCCTCGTGAACGACCGATTTAGGCTAACTTCATTTCACAAGATAATAAAACTAAGGCCTCACAGGTCCAAAGACGTCAGCCAAGGTCACTTCATGATTTTTATACCATTTTCTGAATAATCTTATGTGAAGGAACAGACTGTCTTTTTAGAAATTATTAATGTCTTCCATTTAATTCAAAAGTAAATAAGGTTTTTTTAACGCCACAAAGAATAGGCTACACTTCAATAACAACTTTTGAATGTACTCAGATATGACAAAACATTTTACCTATTATTCCTCATATTACCACAGTCTTATGAGTTTCTAAACACCTTGAATGCAATTAAATTTTACTTTTGTCATTAGCAATATAAAGACCATTGTGGATTTTGGAAACCACTAATTGTCTAAAGAAAAGAGAAATAATGTCACTGGGACACGTTGGCACACTGAAGGCAAGAAAAAGTCCTAATTGCTGTAACTCGGAGCAAAGAGAAGGAAGCAAAGGAACACACAACAGAGAGTGTTTAAAAAGAGGCGTGTTAAGGTGTTAGAGAATGGAACACATTCAGCTCACTGCTCTCAGTCTGTAATTAGCTCCTGGCCCCAACTGCAAGCAGTGATTCTCCATATTCTACCCATTGCCATTAACTGAAATAGCTCCTAAATACCTGATGTCAGCCTCTTCTTCAATTTATCTAAAGCAAATTGTGAAAGCTCTGTCTTCAATTTTGACTCCAATTATCTCTCATCGCACCATATATTTTAAATTTTGCATTGCTCAGGTTGCAAAGACCACAGATGCGTGAGCACTGAGGACAGGGTCCAGAGTCCTCTGTTAGGATGGAGCTGCTCATTGCCTTCCACAGGCAGTGCTCACTTACAGGCTCCTCTCTTGCTTGTAACATTGGAGAGCCTTTCTTTCTCTGGGGTGGGTGGAGGTGACAATGGCCAAAGCTTTGGCCCAGGAAAGACACTGACTCTTCTTTTTCTACCTTCAAAAGGTTATTTTCTATAATTGCCTGCAAGAGTGCACACTATACCACCCACACCACCCCACAAAAGGTCTGGTAAAAAATAAATGAAGGCTAACCCTGGCTGGTGTAGCTCAGTGGATTGAGCGCGGGCCTATGAACCAGACAATCGCGGTTCGATTCCCAGTCAGGGCACATGCCTGGGTTGCAGGCCAGTTCCCAGCAGGGGATGCACGAAAGGCAGCCATACATTGATGTTTCTCTTCCTCTCTCCTTCCCTTCCCCTCTAAAGATAAATAAATAAAATCTAAAAATAAGTAAATAAATGAAGACTAATACTTCTTACTTTATTTTCCTAAGTTGAAAATAAGTGGCCTCCTAATTTCCCAGAAACCATGGAATTCTGAATGGTGCTACAAAATTGGTTTTTCAACCATAACATTCTGATTTTCAGCAGACTATGACTATCTAACCTGCAACCAAACAGTGCTATTTTCAATCAATCAGTCAATCAAGTTCACACAAACAGGTATTAAGCACAGAGTTATCACTGTTCTATTTTCACAACAGACAGCAATATAGTTTGTTTAAAGGTTTTTTTTTTCTATGCACAACACCCAAAACCAAACACACATTCCCCAAGTTTGCCTCATATTTAGAGAGGCAAGAAAGCTTTATGCAATGCCTCTACTACACTACAAAGGTTCAGTCCAGATTCCTAACACTGTTAAGTGAAAGAGATCAAATTTGTGTAACAGACCAAAAAAAAAAAAAAAGGAACAATTAATGGTCTATTAAGATTTCTAAATATTGAACAACAGTGAGTAACAAGAAAGACTTGTTCAATGCAAATTTTATTACCGCACTTAGAAATCTGGAAATTGTTCTAAATTTGGAAGTTGCTGATGGTCTAGAAAAAAAAAAGAAAAATTACATTGCTAGAACAAGTTGGCACACTGGAGGCAGTAAATAAATACATAAATGAATGAATGAATGAATGAATGAATGAATGAATGCCCTGCAGTTGTGGTGACTTGAAGGTAGAGAGAAACAATGAATATACAATAGCAAATCAAAAACCGGCCTGACTCAGACGACCAGATAATATGATTCCATGTATATGAAATGTCCAGAATAGGTAGAACCATAAAGGCAAAATGGGATGACTGGCTGCCTAGAGCCAGGGGACTGGAGGGATGGAGGGGTGATAGCTAAAGAGTTCAATCCTTCTTTTGCAGTGATAAAAATGTTCTAAAATACACTACGGTGAGGATTGCGAAGCTCCGTGAATGTGTACTACAAATAATTTAACATGCATGCTTTACATGGGTGAACTGTGTGTGGTATGTAAACTACATCTTAATAATGCTGTTATTTAAAAAAAGAGGCCTTTGAGGGTGTTGGAAAATGGAACCTCAAGAGAAGCAACTGCAGGGGAGCAATTTAGTGAGGGAATAAAACATTTAGGGAACAGGGCACGATGAAGAGCATCGCCGCTCCTCCTGCCTCTAATCCCCGTGTTCCACTTCCACTTCTTCTAGTCCACACGCACCGTGTAATATGTCTGATGTGTTCCACATCAGACATTTTGTTTTCAATTTGTCTAGCCAAGAACTGGTCATCCTCGAGAGCAGATCTCTCATAGCTTACATGGCACTGTCTCAAAGAGTTTAAATAGATCCAGTCTAGACAGGATGACACTGTTACTCCACCTCATCCAAACCCTGAATCCTTCTTACCATTCATCTCAGTTTGCAATGATATATTCACACATATGGACTTTTTATTGCCTCCTCCCGTGTTGACTATAAGCCCCCTGTGGACAGGGACCATGTCTGCTTGTGCCTAGCACAGTTCAGTGGACATTGTGTGGAGAAAGTAGAGATTTAAATAAATTAATAAATTAAGAATGGGTGAGTGGACACCACAACCAATATCTTACAAGACTTCACAAGTTACAAATAACTGAATATACAAAAATCGATACACTGCAGTCAAGCAATTCATGAAATACAATAACAATTCATGTACATTTTCTACTTCTCATATTTTAACATTCTATTTAAAAATTGAGCAGAACCATAAGTCAAATAAAAGCTAGCTAAATTTATGTGTACACCAGCACAATAAAAACCTACTAATACCTACCCATTTATAGGTTCTGTAGGCCTACTAATTGGGGTTAAAATGATTTTTAAAAAACCCAAGATTCTCCCCTCAATGAACTTAAAATCTGGCATGAGAGAAAGACCCATCATAACTAGCTCTTATGAAGGGGATCAGCGCCCTTATCACAAAGGCCCCAGAGAAATGCCCAGCCCCTTCCACCACAGTGGGCCCTCAGCAGACATTAAATATGCTGGTGTTTTGATCTGGAATTACCCAGGGTCTGGAACTCTGAGAAATAAATGTGGTGTTGACAAACCACCCAGCCCACGGCATTTTGTTATAGCAGCCTGAAGGGACTGAGACGGAGCTAATAAACCAAAGCCAGCAGCCCAGTGGGGGGCCGTGGAGGGCCTGAATGCCCAGAGAAGGGCAGAGGAGACAGGGACATTCCTGGAGTTGCCAGATTTAGCAAACAGCAGTAATACGGGATGCCCAATTAAATTTAAATCTTAAATAAACAATTAATAATTATAATAAAAATAAGCCCCATGCAGTATTTGGGACACACTCATACTAAAAAAAAAAAGTATTCATTGATAGGACAAAATTCCAATGTAATTGGCCATCCTGCATTTCATCTGGCAAGCTAGACACTGGTGAAGAGGAAAATAAACTCACAAGCCCTGTGACTTTGGTTCATATCCCAGATCCACCACTGAACTCATGTTCTCTCTTTAAATTCTCTGAGAATCACTTGGAGTCTGAAAGGATTTTTGCAATGCCAAAATTAAAAACTATTAAAATGCCAATGCATCAATACTATTTGTTTATCCCCTTGCCCTCCTGCACTTAGTGATTCTGTCTCAGGCTGACTTGGGCTTGGAAGACATTTTTTATGCAGGTTACTACTTTTATTCCCAATTGCTCTTCCTTGAACTGACACAGAACATAAAGTATTTGAAATCTTGGCTTATAATTGATCTACTAATATCTTTAATCCAAACCAAAAGAAAAGTATGACTTGGGAAAAATGTTTATAGCAAATTGATAGCCAGCATTAATAAATCCCTCGCCCTCAGAAATTGGTAGTTTCTACAGAAGGATTGGACTTTCTGTGGCTACTAAACTAAATCTCCAGCCAACTGTAATAAACACAGAATTGAAAGCTAATAAAACACCACAGGGCATTTCAAGGTAACGCAGCGGGAGCCAGCTCACCGATATAGACGTGTTTACAGATGGTGACTACAGATATAATAATTAATCTGCTTTTGAACTAATCAACAAATCACATGCTTCCTTAAAATACAAAGCACAAAGCTCTTAGCTTCTAATGAAGTTCAGGAGTGGAATAAACACTTGATTTGCAGTAGAGGATAAGGCTCATAAACGGCAATATACAGCTGTCCAAGTCTTGAGGGTCTGACTCAGGAAAAACAAGTGCCCTATTCAGGATGCAAAAATTGACGTGACATTCTCGTGCACCTGTGGGTTTCCAGTCTTAACAAGGCCCCACATTATTTATCATTAGATGTAATGCACTTCCCCAAGCACCTTTAACAAAGAAATTACTCCAAATCGGTTAAAAGAATGCTAAAGGTAGTATTTTGAAATCGTAATGATAATATTTAAAGCTTCTATAAGGTCAGTCTCAGAAAACAGAAGTGAAACAATAGTAGAGATTCAATAGATAGATATTCTCTATCTCCTTTCTAAGTATTTAGAGCAGTTGACTATATGAATTTGTAAGACATCCTTGTATAGAATTTACTGGAATCAGATTCTTGCTCACAGATGAAAGAGGAAAGATAGGTAGACGAACAGATGATAGTCAGACCAGGGTGGACGAACTACAGTCCAAAGGCCAAATCTGGCCTTTGCCCTTTCTTAGCACTACCCAAAAGGTAAGAGTGGCCTTTACATTTTTAAATGATTGAAAAAACATCAAAAGAAGAAACATATTTCATGGCATGGGAAAGTTATATGAAATTGAAGGAAACACAAGGAAATTGTCCATAAATTATCCCTGGAACAGCCACATCCATTTGTTTCTCTATTGTCCATGGTGTTTCTGTGGCACAGTGGCAGAGGGGGGCACTGTCCGAGGGACGGTGGGGGAAGCCGGGTGGTGGACAGGCTGAGACACAGGGTAGGGGATTCCACCAACACATTTTCTCCTCCCTCACCAAATCTGGATATCTCCTGGGAGTATAAATTGATCTTGCTTCAGTACTTTGGATTCAAAAAAGCACTATTAAACTCTTTATGCCCTTGGGCAACTTCACAGGTCTAAGAGAAAGAAGTGGAGTGGGTGAAGACACTCCCTCCACACCACTACTTCCTCTACTGCTAACAGTATATCTAAAACAAACAAACAAAAGAAAAACACTTAGAAAGCATCAATAAGTTATGTTGGGGGGGGGCAGAGGTATAAGAAAAATGCAGTGAAACTGTCTTATTTTAGAATGGGCATTAAAATGCCCCCTGGAGTTTACACTCTCAAACAGCCTTATGTGTCTACACCATCGTACGCAAATGCCCAGAGCTTTACCAACAGCTTACAACAGGGTCACAGAGAAACATAAGAAAGCTGGGGAGGACTGTTGAAGGATCACTGGTATATTCCTCGTGCTAAAATTCTGCTTGTAACAAAGTAGATGCTTAATGAACATTTGTTAAACAAATAAATGAATATATTCCTCTCCCTATTTCACAAAAAATGGAGTCAGGGAAATCACATGGCTTTTCCAAGTCCCCACAGCTGGTTAGAGAGAGCTAAGACAAAAACTGGGGCTTTCTGACCTTCCCCTTGCTCCCTAGAGGCAGACAGTGTGGAAGTCATGGATGACATTCACCCAACAGAGACCGAACCTCCTTCTTTGCCTATAGATCTCCAAATGAGTATGGCAATCAGCTCGGAAAAGGTGGGTATCTACCCACCTCCCAAAAGATGAAATACAATTTGTATGAGGCTTAGACTCTAAGCCAGTTCTAGTGAGCTAATTTTCAGTGATCAGTAATTATTTTAGGAGCAGGCTTCTGAACAACTGCATGTAAAGAAAAAAGTCTGCTGTAATGGAGGGCCTTCTGGAGATATTTTACTACTTATTGTGACTAACAGACCACTCCTCATTCTTTTACCTTGCAGAGTTTGTTATATAAGGACAAGATATCTGTGCCTCAGTGGATACGTTACAACCATGGAGTTACAAAGATTTCAAAGAACCCAACCTAACCTAGAACTTTTGACTTCACGGAGTAGTTAAATTAACCAATGCTGCAACTGCCTGTTCTAGACTTCATATGAGAGAATAAGCCCCATTATTTTAGTAGTCTCTGGCTTGCAACAAAACCACAGTGAATCATGTATCTACTCTTAGAAGATACCCCGTTCCCTGCATTAGCCTTCATCCTGCTAAAGTCTTCACCAAAGGTCATGGGAACCACAGATATTACCATACCAAAAAGATGCTAACTCTCACTGCTGAGATGTCAGGAGGACTTCAAGTACCAGCTATCCCCCAGTGAAGCTCTAGTCTATTCTAAGCCAAACTCCAATTGCATTTTTCCAGGGAAATATTATTATATATGTTGTGTGGGCCCCATGATGATTTTAGAGCAGAAACTGTACAATATGGTTTAAGTAGGTTTTTGTGGGTTGGCCTGGAAACCTAACATTGTTTCTATGGAAAAATGTTTCAAACTCCAAACTACTCTGTTCCAAATGAACTTTTGAATGCAACCTGTTTTAAATTGAGAGGTTGCATATTTATTTATAGTTAAAATACACAGGCATGAAACTGAGTTATCAGCTACAAAACTCACATTTGGACTCATAGCTTTAAATTAACCAGTGTCCCTCTCCACCTTGAACAAAACAGTTCTGAATAAAGAGGGGCTGTGACATCTTGCAGTGCCACAGAATGCAAAGTCAGAACTAAGACGACCTACCAGGCTCCATTTGAAGTAATTTTCTGTTGGAGGAGGGGTTACCTTAAACATTAAACAGCGACCGTGATGCCAGAATCTGTCACTGTAGCTAATGTGTCTTTAGGGATATTGTGAAATATTGCAAGCAGTAATTTGAATGAGTGTACAAAAAACCTTCCCCACAAATAGCAGAAGTCTTTGTATTTAACCCTCAGAGGTTTGTGTTCAAGTTAACCAACTATAACTCGAACACCCACCTTCCCCACTGGAATCATCTCAATAATTTCTCAATAATTTAATCACCCCAATAATTTCTTGGTCCAGGTGCTGAAGATGGATTAGGGTAGAAAAGGTGAAAACAACAAATGAACAAACAAGAAAGACAAACAAAAACTCATAGACACAGACAACAGTATGGTGGTCACCAGAGGGAAGGAAGGTGGGGGACAGTGAAGTGCAAAGGGGGCCAAATACATGGTGACGGAAGAAGATTTGACTTCAGGTGGTGGGCACACAGTGCAATATACTGACCAGGTATCACAGAATTGTGCTCCTAAAACCCATATAATCTTATTAACCAATGTTGCCCCAATGTATTTAATAAAAAAGAAAACGTTCTTCCTAGTTATTGTAGCTTTTTGTCTCCATTTCCTCATATATAACGCCACCTAGACGCAGAGCTCCCGTGGCACCCACAGAACCCAGCTGCGCCTGAAACCAGCACACACTCAGTGGCGGCTCCGTTCCTCCTACCCTCCTCTCCCTACAGGGACAATGCCCTCACGTGACACACTGGACCCTCACCCACTGACGCACGGAACTGGGAGCCAGTGTTTATCCCACTGGTGCATGTACACGTGGCCTCTCAAGAAAATCAAGGCTAACATAACCCTCAACTGTATGTGCAAATGAATTGATATTTCTCTCTGCCTTGTATAAAACACTACGATGGAATCCTATGGGGACTTTTCAATGCTGTAATTACTACAACATTTAAATTCAGATGAAACCATGGGTCTGGATGTTGGCTTCTGGGAAATCGGCATGATGAAGAAACACAGGGGTAGCTTTGTTTCATAAAAGAGCGAAGAAGAAACAAAGTAACAATTGTAATTCAAATCAAGGTTTGACATGCTAGAGAATCTCATTTTTTTCTTAAGACAAAGATCTCATCTTTTTTTTGTGTGTGAACTATTAAGTTTCAGTGTCCAAATAAATAGAGTGACTTTCAATAAATAGAGTGACTCTTCTTTTTTACTTAAAAGAAATTCCAATCATCAGTGGATACCTGTGAAAATAATGATGTCTATAGTGCATATAAGGCAGTAAAGATTAGGCCTCTGTCCTTAAAGCTTTGAAATGAACACTGAAAAGCTGGGATTCATTCTTTCAGTTAACTTGACTGCCACACTGAGCATATCTCTGTGTATTGCTCCCTTAAAGTGTTCAATTTTCGAATGCTGATTAGAAGCTGCCTCTTTTCAACTCCTCTATAGATAATTCCACAGTGTTGTTTGCATGAGGGAGCTCGCCTTACCTTAGCTGCATGTTCTGTTCCTCCTCGAGTATGAAATCAACCAACTGACAGAATGAACACCAGGTAACTCAAAGAGGCACCTTTGTTCTGTGTGATTATCAAGCCAAGCACTGAAGCTGCTACTGCAAGCCTCCAGAACAAAACTCAACTCTGCACAGGTGTAAAAAAACTCTAGGGGCAAATATAACCCTACCCAGAGCAGCTGTCTGGATCTGTCAATGTACAAGTCCCCAAATACACTATGCAAAAGACAATTTAATAGTTTGGCAAAAAAATTAATATTAGAGAAGGATGACTTTTGTCAATCTCCTGAGTTATACTTCCCACTTATCAAATGAGTGTTTTCAAATAAAAATTTAAATTAACGTTTCCCTATGACATACTCCAGTAACCTTACTTATCTATCCGTCAGGCCTTATCCAAAAGCTGAGATTTATTGGTGACTGGAGAAGTAAGTAAAACAGTTTTCGCATGGGGCTCTCCACAGTTGTCTCTACAAGGTACAATTTGTTGAACCTTTCTCACATCCCTACACCATCCTTTATGTTTTCCTCCCAAAATGCCCCCATCTACTTTACTGCCTGCAGGGAAGTACACACTCATCCTTAAGGACCCACAAAGAGTGTTGGGTTCCTCAACAACCAGCAAGCTCTACAAATCACCATCACACCCAAGAGAAGAGCAAATCAAATTGCTTTTGAGAGATACAAGGAGAAGTAGAAACGAAAAGCTCTCATTCTTAATCTAAAAACAATGCATATGTATGAGCAACACTAAACTCTAAATATATATTTTGTATTTCACCCACACTGCTTATGACTACAGATTTTTGCCAAAAATATTACATTTAAGTATAATACCTCAACTTTTTTTGAAAATCTCCAAACCCCCTGTTTTTCCTCTCAACTACCTACCCCCAACCAAAAAAAATATTACTATAAACTTCTAGGTAAAGCACAAAGAAATCCTCTCATGATGAAGATGAAGAAAGTAGGTGAAGGACACTTCCCAGTTCCTTAGTTTAAGAGAAATGAGCCCTGGCTGGTGTAGCTCAGTGGATTGAGCATGGGGCTGCGAACCACACGATTGCGGTTCAATTCCCAGTCAAGGCACATGCCTGGGTTGCAGGCCAGTTCCCAGCGGGGGACACACGAAAGGCAACCATACATTGATATTTCTCTCCTCTCCTTCCCTTCCCCTCTAAAATAAATAAATAAAATCTTTTAAAAGAGAGAGAGAAATGAGCTTCCAAGTCAGAGATGGAGTGCTAGCTCTGTTTGTAATAAACTATTTAACAGTGAAAAATTGACTTAACCTTTTTGAAATTCAGCTTAACATCTTCTACAATCATGCATGCACGCAAATTAGATTAAACGCTGGCTATAAAGCAGGGTTTCTCAGCCTTGGCACTACTGGCATTCGGGGCCTGAACATTTCTGTTGTGAGGCTGTCTGGAGCATTAAAGGATGTTTAGCGGTGTTCCTGGCCTCCTGCACCCACTAGATGCCGTAGCAGCCTCCCTTCTGCTGCGATAATCAATGAGCTCTCCAGACACTGCCAGTGTCCCTGGGGAAACGCCTTCCCCTGTGGCATATCTGTGAGTTATTTGGCCCATGACAAATGCTCATCAACTTCATAGTAGTACTCATCACTATCGTTATCCATCAGCTACTGGTTTCCAAGGAAAAATCGTGGTTTCATCCACATTTCAGACTTTGGATATGGACAAGATCATTGGGTGCAAAAAAGGCACGGTCATGGCGAACATCCAGGGGATAGATCAACACTTCATGACAATATGACACGTATGGTCGTCCGATAAGTAGACAAGGAATTTCAGGGGAGTTAACGAAAATACAAAAACCCAAGCTTTAACACATGAAGAAAGTTACTGCCACAAAGCGCCACTTCCCAGTCCTCGAGTTAATTTGCAGCAAACCGGGGACCAAAATCCTGACACATTTACTGTCAGTCCAACAGACATACCACCTCACCATGACGGGTATAAAAGGAAAACCCACATGGGATGGTTAGACTTCTCAGTGTCTATTCACTGTCTGAGTGCGTTTTCCCAGAAAGTCCTTCCGGGAAACCAGCTGAGCTCCTCAAACTCTCTCCTGTCTCCTGCGCTGCACTGCCCAGTTCTTCGGGAGACGGACAGTCCTCCAGCGTCTAGAAGACAGAAGATGAATTTAACCAAGGCGAGTTTGGGTAGCAAGAAACCGGTAGCTTCAGTCTCTCTCCTGTGCCATAACAAACATTTTCTGTGGCAGGAGCCCTCAGCTGAGATAGAACAGACAGCCTTTCATATGTCACTTAACCAATGTGCATCGCTTGGCCAGATCAATTTTGCCTCTAGGACCTACTCAAATACTACTGCTAGCTCTATTTTCTGAGAATGTTTAGTGTTAGAGGCATGTGACAAAGCGTCTGTGACAAAAACAGCAAGAAATGGATTTCTTCTGCCCTCTGATTTCAAATATAACATCTTTTCTATTACAGGGCTGTAACCTCCCATATACTAAAAGGCCCATGTTACGGACAGAGTGTAGAATTTGCTACTAGGTTCCTCAATGGGACAATGTAAGCAACCAGAAACTTCAGCAGGAAACATTCCATTTTTGCTTGGCCCTAATTATGGTAATTAAAGGTAATTAGTATAATTCTAGAACAGCTTTAGATTAAGCATTCCTCAAGAAGGCATGTTCAGCTTTGATGTCCTGACGCTGACACACCTGGGGTCCCTGTGACCTGGGGTCCCTGTGACGTGTCCCATCCCCAGGCCCAAGTGACTCCATCCAGCACACCATTTTTCACATGTTCCCAGGTTTTCCAAACTCACCTATCCTGGCCAGTAGTATCCTCTTAGGGCCCATATGCCTGGCTTCCAAGTTAATCATTAATCTGATAAATTAATCCATGTCACTGTGTTAATGGCCTTCTCTAACAACAATGTATAAAAATAAACTCTGGAAGCACAATAAAGAAGGATTTGAAGACTAGTAATTTTGGCCAAATTACTTTTCTAAGACTCAGTCTCTAAGCCGTGGAATAATATCAACTCTCTCGCCGGCTGCTGTGCGTAATGCAGTCTAGCACACAGTGATTATCAAAATGTCAGTTATATCATTAAATCCCCCTATTATATCCTAACTTGAAGTAGCTACAATAATGAAATTTTCAAGCAAGCTGGAAAATACAAAAACTATATTAAAATTTTTTCACACTAAAAAAAAAAGGATAAAGTATAACAAAGAAGGGGAGCTTTAAAAATGACAACATGAACCCTCGGATCTGCGGATGCCTTGGCCGAAGTGAGAGTCCCGGGTGGATGCAGCGCCCCTTTCTCGTGGTGGCCTTCCCTCCCTTTCTAGGCAGATTAAGTCCAGCTGGGCATCTGCTGTTACCTGTCCCATCAAGGAGACATAAACGAACTGTGTCAGCTCTGAGTCCCATGTTCAAGTCACGAAAGGGACAAGACAAGAAAAAGTGAGAAGTCACAGACAGATGTCATTATTTGGCCTATTTGTCAAGTAGGGATAATGAAATATATACCTCACAGGGTTCTTCTG
Organism: Artibeus jamaicensis; assembly: GCF_021234435.1. NCBI lineage: Eukaryota > Metazoa > Chordata > Mammalia > Chiroptera > Phyllostomidae > Artibeus > Artibeus jamaicensis. The sequence goes on along the minus strand of NW_026522014.1, from coordinate 14,239,093 downwards.
GGAAACAAATGAACTAATGTACATTAAGCACCAAGTCCTAGGTCTGAATGGGGGAAAATCTCATAAATGTTGGCCATTATTATTATATAGGAGGGTGAGAGATCTTCACTTCAACCAGGAAACAAATCAGGTCCAGAGAGACCACGCATTGTTACAAAGGTATGTGATGGAGGGGGAACCCAGTTTCCCACTTTTATGCTAACCACATGAGGAAGAGGAGACATGGAATTGGAAGAGAAGGAGCAAACCCGGGGCACCAGCACTCACTCCCTCTCTCCCATCACTGCTCCATTTCTCCCTCCTGTGTTAATTTCCTAGGACCACCATCACCGCTACAGACTAAGTGGCTAGAAGTGTGACATCAAGGTGTCCACATAGCCACGCTCCCTCTGAGACTGGAGGAGGAACCCTTCCTGGCCTCTCCCCAGCTCCTGGTGGTGGTGGGCAATCCTCAGGATTCCTTGACTTGCCGCTGCCACCAACCAGTCTCTACCCCTGCTCTCTCTGGCGGTGTCCCTGCTTCTTCTCCTCTTCCTATAAGGACGCCAGTCATACTGGACTAATAGCCCACCCTGCTTCGGTCATGATCTCATCTTAACTTGATTACACCCACAAAGACCCCTTTTCCAAAGAAAGTCCCTCTCATGGGTCCCAGGGGTTAGGACTTAAACATACCCTTTGGGGGAACACCATTTAACCTACAACAGCTCTCTCATTTTGTTTTTGTTTGGTTTGGTTTTTCGGTCAGTCCTAAAGCTGCAAATGTGAAGCTCACTGAATGATATTGATGCTAATAGGCCAATTCAGAATTATTGTAACAAAAAGGCAACTATCTCTACTTAACCATGTTTACTTCCCAGGCTCATTAGTGGTTCCATGTGGTAAGAAAAATTTCCCGCTCACTGTATCAAATTTAGCACATTTATTTAGTCTAAGTCAATGCTTGAAATATCCTTTCATACTTTTAAGCCAATATCCCCAAGGTCATGCAGCGAGATAGAAGTTACAGATTTTTCTCCTGTGAGTCAATCACTACATAATATAGCACTGAACTGGATAAAGGGGACTTATGTGGTGAAATGTGCCTGGAATAATACAGAGTTGGTTTTTTTATGCAGCAATTTTTAAAATTTTTATATACATTTGAATGAGCACCAGTGGTGTACAATCAACTATAATTTCATACAAATGTTTCTGTAATGTAGACTTTTTTGAGACTGAATGGCAATCACATTTTCTTTCCAATCACAATTCACAGAATAAGGAAGTACCTATTACTTTCTATTAATATCCTTTAAGCAAGGTGGTATTTGAAGAATAAAAATGATCACTTTCCCCTTATCATAAAATATCAGCAGTTAACGTAGAACAGAATTTTTCCAGTCAGGCATAAGCTTTCACCATTGTTGAATTTTGATGTCAGCTTTTCTCAGCCTGGAATTTTTCTAATATAATTAAGTTACATTTGATAAAGATAAATTCACTCAGTCATCTAAGAAATTAAGCTAACCTAAGCTCTCTCTGGCCATCTATGTGGGACACCACGCAATCCGGAGCGAATTTTTACTAACATACCCAAGAAAAGTAGCTGCCAAATCTGATCTGAGCAGAGAAACGTCATCTCAGCGTGAAACCATTGAGAAACATGAGGAGATTTTTCTGAAATTCTACAATGGGGATGAAATTTTCTCTTTAGAAATAAATGTCACATTTGAGAGAAAACTGCAGAGACACAAGTCAACCGTGTGCCTACTGACGCACACAGTGTGGAGTGGTGAGGGTCCGCAGAGAGTCACGTCAGAGTGCCAGAGGTAGGAGCCTTGCTTTGGACTTCATCAAAAAATTGAGACAGCTACCGCATCTCTTTCTAAGGCCTGGTGTCCTCAGCTATAAAACCAGGGATAATGAGAATAGTACCAAAGTCTAGGATTTTAATGAATAATAGATGAAAAGGATATAAAATATTTGGCAGAGTGCCTAATTGTTTTTATTATTAAAAGCATAGGCCCACACCTGGCAGGTATGGCAAACTGCCTGACTTCAAATCACAGCTGCTAGGAATTTTACTGGCGTTGAAACCTTGGACAAGTAACTTAACCTCTATGAGCAGCAGGTTCTTTAAAAGAGGAAAATAATACTAACTACTGTGAGGATATAAAATGATATATCTGAATTGCTTAGCTCAATGCTGGAATACAATATGATCGCTAAAATAATATATCTCATTATACCTTCATTAGGGAATTTAATTTTGTAAGTAATTTGTAATTGGCTTTTCATTTGCATGCACTGCGGATTTTTTGTCACTTAAAATTATTCTCATAAATTCAAAACAACATTCTGTGCCTTGAGGGTCAGAAACACATTATTTTTGCAGGTGTGATAGTGCAAAATCTAGACAATCTAGATATGAATTTTAGGAACATAGTCACTTCAGATCCATTCTCAGTGCTCCCAAGTAGTCCAGTACCAGACAGTTTGCTTAAATTTCACTCTTTCTAGTATTTTTTTAGCAGCAAAGAAAGCAACTGACTTATCACAAACAAGGAGTCTTAGTACATGGTCCCACACCAACCAGAGCAGAACCAGTACAACATGTAGCTATATTTGTGTACATCATTGGGACAGGATGAGTAGTATCTGGCAGACTCTCACGTTACTTTCTTCCTTGCTGATCTTTCTCACAGGAGCTTTCCCAGTGGCCATACTTGGTACTGGGATGCTGTTAACAGTGGTTTCTTTCAGTTTCATGGTTGTTTCTTAATTCCCAAATGGCTCTACCTAGACTGATATTTAAGAATGGCTCTCCACCTCCAGAAGGGACTGTCTCATGGCTTTACATACCAATAAAAGCAAAGTCTAGAGGGGAGCCAACCAAGTTTCTACTAGGCTTGCAGGTAGGGATACGAGAAAGGTTGCTTTTCAGGTAAGAGAGCCTTACATTGATGTTACAGAAATGCAAAGGTGGGAGCTAAACAGGACTTGAGATCCTCACCTGTGGCAAACGCTGCTAACTGGCTCACCAAAGCCATTCCCTATCAACATTCCCTTTGCTGTCTCCCCCTATAGATACTGGGAAGCTAAATACTCACTTCCAGACTCTTCTGTACCCACAGGTGGCCAATGAGGGCTAAGCAGAAGTCTGTTGAGGAAGAATTTCTACAGCTTTTTAAACTGGATACACACACCTGGCACTGTCCATTCCCTGCCTCCCACCCTTTATTTCTACCTTGAACATGAACATGACATTTAGACCTGCAATAGCATCTGTCCAGCATGAATCAATCAGCAAAAATACGAACCAGCTGCCTGTGCAGGGCCACAGCTCTAACTCACCGCTCTAACTCTTAAAAACAGTACAGAGTGAGGGATTATTCCTCCAAAAGTCAAGGCGAATAAGACCCTGAGATTCTCAGCCAGATGGGTGAGGTAACCCTGATGTCAAAAAATAAGAGCTATATGGCAACTAAGGGCCAGTTGCATGTAATATTTAATACCAATACCCACATTTAGCATAATCGGTACCAGTACCTCTGAATATTTAGGATAATTATTTAACGTATTTTGAAAAAAAAAAACAGACCTGAAAAGACTTGAAATGTAAAAAGCACCATGAAAATATGAAACAGTTCTTTATTTTACTATATTTCAATTGAGAGAAAAATAAGAATTGTAAATTTCAAGAGCAGAAAACTAATAGAACTGAGATAGTGTAAGCAAAATGTTATGCATTTCTTTGATTGAAGCATATATATAAATATGAGTGTGTTAAAAGCAAGAATCCAAGTGAAAAGTCATAAATTATAATGCTGAAGAAAGTCATGTTCCAAAATAAGACTTGTTTTCTTCAGCAGTCTGGATAACATTTTACCTTGTGTTCAAACTATCCATGCATGCAATGAATGCTTTTTAGTCAACCTTAAATCATACCCTATTTCTGATCACCCTGTAGAAACTCAACCTGTGTCCATGGAAATTTATCAGGCAAAAGAAATAATGCTCAATATTTAAATGTATGAGATGCCTTTAAATTTTCTTTTTTATTCAAAAATATCTCCACATAGAAAAAGAGACTGGAAATGCTATACAATCTTTCAGAGATTAAACCATCATGAAAACTTGCCCCGGTCAATCACACTAGTCACCTCTTACTCTACAATTTATTCATAAGTTAACAGATATCTTTCTTGATTTATTTTCTGGAATTCTCCCTGCCCATTTCTTAAATTACAGTTCAGTGATGCAAATGACTCTAATGTACATGCAGTTAAATTTATCATCCTTTCTCATCCTTACAGGAACAGGGGTGCTCCCTGTGTTCAAGGTTAATTTTCCCACGATGGCCTGCATTCTTATTTCCTCACACTTCTTTGTCACCCTTTCCCAACATTTATTTCTATCCTTCTCTTTTGTGACATTGAGTTATATGAGTTCCTTGTGTGTTTTGGGTATTAACCCCTTCCTGGGTATATCACTTACAGATACATTTTCCACGTCAGTAGGCTACCTTTTTGTTTTGGTGCGGGTTTCCTTTGCAATACAAAATAATTGAACTTTCAATCATGCCTATGTTTAACAGCCAGCTTGCAATCTGGGTCTCACAAGTCAGTGTAAACCTGCTCCAGCAAACCACTGCCTTGAACACCTACCCCACTCTACTATGTGCTGTTGCGAGAGCCAATGTGGACTTGCAGAGCTGAAGACATAGAACTTTCACATACCTGTCTTTTCTGACCCTTTCCCAACCCTTTCTGCATGCCTTTCAACTACTCGCCCATTCTTTTCCAGATTTGTCCTAGGGTTTTAATCATCCACCATTCCCCTTAGAAGGTTCAGACTATCAAATCTCAGTTCCATTCCTGCTCTTATTTTGCAAATCCAGTCTAGACCATCACACTAGCAGCTCAGTTAGCAGCTCTTCACCAATGACCTCCAAATCCCTATCATGGAGCAGACCAGGCTGTTCAGCTAAACTCTAGAGCGGAGTGCAAACTGCTTTAGGAGTTGGGTCCCCTTTTTATTTACTTAGTAATTAAGTAGTTATTTTGGTCATTATTTGTTTATGCTTGTCTCTCCCACTAAGCTGTAAGCTTCATGGGCACATGGAACATTGTGACTCTTGTCTTACCATATCCTTGGAGTCTAGCACATTCCCTAGCACAGAGGAGATACTCTAGGAATCAATGACAGTACAAATGGATAACCAATAAGCACTGTAAATTTAAAAAGTACAACTACCTTCTCATCTTCTAAATATCCTTCAGAGCTGTTCCCTCCTCTCCATCATCCCTCCTACTACCCTGGTTTAGACTCACTGTTGCCCGGACATCTGCAGTAAGTGGCCTCCTGAGCTCCATGCCTCCTATCTCTCCCTACTCCAAAACAATCTTTTTAAAATTACAACAATGGCCGTCTCTGTTTGATAATCTATCAGTGGTGCTCTAAGACCTAAAGATAAACTCCAGACTCTCTCCCTCAGCACTTACAAAGCTCTTTGGCCAGTACTGCACCTGGCTTCCCAGCCTCACCACCTCCCACTCTCCCAGGAGGAGCCTACACTCTCCCCACACTGGAGTGGTTGCAGCTCCCCCCTCTTCCTTCACATTCATCTCTGAGCCTCCTCCCACTCATCTCTCTCAGCTTGGAATATCCTTTCTCTGTTGTTCACATGGCAGTCCATTGTAGGTACTCCTGCTGTTGGGAAGCTTCTATTGACCCCCAGTGCAGACCCATCCTCCACACTTTCACAACTCTCTGATCCTTCTGTACCTATAGTTATCCCTTCTTTCATGATTGCCTTTGAACATTTATTCTTTCACTACCAGGCTATGAACATCTGCTCCATACCAACCATACTTATCACAGGGACAAGGACATACTAGGAATGCAGCACTCCTTGTGCAAACATAAAATGACAGACTATCTAATCTGTAGAGAGAACACACATCCAAGTAGCTGCTGTCCCTTTGAAAACCATTCACCTTGAACGTTATCCGCTTCGTTTAATGACAATGGCATTACTCCAAGCATTTTTGGAAGTCGACTTTCAGAATTGTCTGGGGAGTGTTCTTTAAATTATCTCAAGCGAGGCCAAGAAAACCATCATTCTGAACAGACCTGAGACCCAGAAAGACTCACAGGGCAAGTGATACAATTTGGTAGAAAATGAGAAGTGAAATATGTAAAAGGTCGCGTAACAATGAATGTGGGGGACTGACATCAATTGGCTCGGAGGCGCAGCTGAAGAAAAGATCTTAAAAAAATATTTTGGGCGAAGGCCCAAAATATTACTGAAGAACACTCACACATCCTTCAGGTGATTACTTTGGTAGGCAATATTAATGTGGATGTGTAAGTATCAGTAACTTGCTTGATCCAGTTCATGAAGCTCTTCAAATTACTATGCCCCAAGAAGGAGCCAATGTGAATAAGCATTACATTGTGGGGTAGGAGGGAGAAACTGGTGATTAGAGAAATTTAAAACACAGTATTAAACAAAGTCAAAAAAGTTTTCTCAGACACCTCAGTGCTATTAATCTCTTAATATGTCCATAAAGTCCATCTATGGTACACAGGGTTTCTCAAATTCTCTTCATGTCATAATCCTTTTTTCTTACAGATGTTGTGGGATGAATGTGCCACATACTTTGGGAAACCTTGTGTGCTTCCAGGCTGGCTACATCTTAGGGCAGTGTGACTGGGATTCTGAAATTACAGTGATACCAAAAGCTACAGATGAGGCTACTAAGAATGATCTGTATTCTAACTGCCTTGTATAATGTATCTCATTTATTCTTAGAATATAACCTCCTATCAATCTCACAGTACAGGTAGTACTAGAATCCCTAACATATTGTTAAAGAAAGAAAGGCTCAGAAAACTGAAATAACGAATCAGATACCTCACAGCTAGTTAGCAACGGAGACAGAATGTCACCCTGTCCTGGTCGACCCACGCATTCAAAGCTTACCCTGGGCATTCTGACCTGCTCCGCCTCGTGGACTCCACAAACGCTCTCCCAGAGTGCACCATTCCTCCATAAATTCCCTGTTTCCACATGGCTAATTCCTGCATTACTGTAGGTTCATTGTACCCACTTTCCCTGGGATCCCTTCACTGCCAACTGACTAAACATAACCGTCCCCGCGGTACCTTACTCCTCGTATAGGACTTATAAATTTGTTGTCTTATACAAACCGCAAAGCGGCCAGAGTCACAAAGGCTGCCTAAAAACAGCTGCTGACTGGCTAACATATCCCCGATAAGAGGCAAGTTTATGGCCTAACCACATTTCTACTTTCTTAGGGCAAAATTGGGTAAGTACCATAATAATAAATTTGAAATACTGTTTTAAACACTTCAAAGTATTTTTGGAAACATCATGTCTTAAAATGTCTCAACTTTGAAAGGAAAAAAAGTAAGTTATCTTTATAAATGAAGAACCTGAGCTCCATTTAAAAAGCTAAGTGCCTCAACAAGCAAGTAGGGTTAGCCCATCCCCTAGCACAGTATTCGGCCTTGGCAGACACTTCTCTGAAGGCTGAGAAAATGATTGAGTAAGGCTAACTGAAATTCCAGTATCATTCATACGTCAACACTCCGTCCAGCAGGGGCACCATCTCCGGAGAGCGCGTTCGCAGTCTACGCTGGCCCATGCCCCTGACCACTGGCGCTCCGACACAGGCCCGCAGACTGCCCACGGCCCGCACTTCTATTTTGTTGCCTGGGGATTGTTCTCTGGGCCTGCACAGCCCTCGGCGAAGCACTACTGGCTGCCTGGTTTAACACTCCAGCTCCCTCGCTTCTCCGGGAGACAATTCTAAGAGCTGGCTTCTACAGCCCCTGAAGAATTCAGTTTCCGTTGCCCAAACTGGTAGCTGGCTTACCATTTACTGACTGCCTTCCATACTCCTACTCGTGGGTTCTCTGCCTCCGAAATGAACTACCTGCCCTTGAACCGTGAGCTCGGGGTCTACCTGTGGGATCCTAAACAAGACACCTAAGGACGGGGAAGAAATTTCTAGGTTTAAAAACCAAAGGTAAAAAGACAAAAAAAAAGTGAGGGATGATATAAATAATTAAGTATAATCACATTTTTCACAGAAAAAAAAACATGAACTAGCCCCTATTTGCCTCTGCACAGTGAAAGAATCCAAACTGGGAAATAAAATTAGTTTGTGAATTTTAACTTTTGACTTTGCTGCCATGAAAAGACTGTTTTGAAAAGTACAGAAAACACTTAAAAAATCTGTTGAGGAAAGTGCCATTTTAATAGCCACTTTAGGCCTGAAATGTAACACCTTCCTCAGGTGCATAAGTTGTGAGAAAATCGAAAATTCTCCTTTTTATTGGACTTTTTTTGAACCAGTGTTTGAAAGGGTGGGTGTGTGGAGGAAGGGGTGAGAGAGAAAGGCAGAGAGAGGGAGGGGGAGACCAGGCTGTGTTTCAGTGAGGCCATCTCACCTTACACAGCATTGCTTCTCCCTTGTTTTATCTTCACCAGAGGATATGCTTAGTGATTTTAGAGAGAAAGGAAGGGGGAGAGAGGGACAAACATCCACTGAGAGAGAAACAGCGATCAGCTGCCTCCTGCACACGCCACGACCAGGGACCAAACCCGCAACCTAGGTATGTTGCCCGAACTGTTCTCCAAAGTGGCTGCCCCATTTTACATGGACACCAGTGCCAAGGAGTCTGAAGTCATCTAAAGGCTGGGGAGAGCTATTCAAACTCTGCAGGCTAGATAGAGCCTTAGGAACATTTTAATTGTAGGAAGGGCACTCTAGAAGCACTGAGGATGGAGAATACAAGAGACACAAAACTCAGTCAAGACTCCACTCACGCAAGTTGGTGGGACGACAAGATAGTCTAATGTGAGGAGCAGGGGTAGGGAGGGGGATTTAGAAATGAAAAGGGGAGACGAGGAAAATCACTTTCAGAAGAGATTCATTACACATTCCAATTAGGCAATAATATGGGCATCATAAACTTAAATGCCTAAGCGATCGGGTAAGTAATAAAAACAAATAAATAAAACAAGACACAAGCCACAGAGCATGATGGGGACCACAGCAAAGAGGAAAGAACATGTTCCATCTAAAGGAAGCAGCAATAACTCGGCTCCAACCACCTAATGCTGAGAATGTAGGCACAGCGCTGTCAGATCTCCTTGGGCAACAGAAAGCCAAAATCTGAATTGCATGTTGAATATCCTGATTTTTAAATATGGCCAATTAATTTAATATTTCTTTAAATTCTGTGCAATAGCAACAAACCATGCCCACAAGATGTCAATTTGGGATCTCCCCAATACAAAGGAAAAGAAACAGTGAGCCAAAAAGGAGAGAATGCTCACAAAGAGATGGAGGAAAGGGGGTTCTGAAAGGAGGCCACAGAGGGAGCAGGGGTGAAACAGTGAGGGAGTGACGTCGCACAGAGGTGGCAGTTTCCAGAAAGGGGGGGGGGGTAGTCAACAGGGCACAATGGCACAGGAGCCTCTTCTCACTGAAGACTGAAAGGCGGACTTTGGGATTTGAGAACTATAAACTACAAAGTACAGGGCAATTGAAAAATATTGGGTGATTGGAGGCAAAGGAGAAAGATGAATAGTTTAGCTTTCTCTCTTTCTCTAAACCTTGGTTTCTTCAAAAGTCAGCATAAGGATCATGGGCCTCAAAACTTTAAGTTTCTCAGAGAAGAGCCAGGTGGGATTAACCATGTTGTCCTCTTCAGCTGATAATGATGGACTAGTTGAATTTAAAACAAAAACAAAAACAAAAACAAAAACAAAACAGGTTCTTCAAGGAGGTTTACGTATCTATGATGCATGATCTCTCTGTCCTTTTTCAAGCTTGCAGATATAAAAAGCAGCTACTAACATATCTTATAAGCAAAAATGGTGGGAACAGTGTACACAGCCTTGCCTGTGTGGCAGAGGCCCAAAATAACAGAGGCTTAGACAAGATAAAGGTTTCTTACTTGCTTACATGAAACCCCAAGCTGTAACGGCAGCTCTGCTTCAAGAGGCCATCATCATCCCAGCGCTTCTCAAATGTCTTCTTCCAGCCTCCAGAGTCTACCACCGTCCCTATACCGTGTCCTGTCCTCAATGGCCCACTGGGAAGTTGCACAAATCACTTCTGCTTATATCCTATGGCCAGAACTTTGTCACATGGCATAATACCTACTTCAAGGGAGGCTGAGAAATGTCACCTGCATTCTGCAGAGGTCTGTCCCCAGTGAACATTCAGGGGATCTCTGTCTATGGATGATGGAGAAAAGGGTTATCGAGAGACAACCAGAAGTTTCTACCACAGAGTGGTGCTCATTTTTTTTAAGATTCTGTTCTTAACATGCTACAAATAATTTGTATTTTGGTTCAATTTTATAAGAGAATATAAATCTGGCCTAATCTTTATGCGTCAGTATTGGAAACAGCAGTGTAATAGTGCTGCAATTTTGGCTTCGGCATGCTAGTATTTATGACAGTGCTCAAGAAAGTTAAAGTTAATTTTAATTTGTTCTCACAAAATTATTTTCCTAAGAATTCTAAAGCAACTCTAGCCTTCTTGCCATGCTTAACAACTAGCTTTCAAAAGACTGCATTAAAAACTCAAATTATAAAATAAAAAAAATCATTGACATATTCCTGCAGCATATGGAACTATACCACCTCAAGGATTCTTTTAAATTAAGAGTCAATTGTGCCCTTACTGCCAGAAAACTCTTGAAGCAACACGACATGTGTACTATAGCAAGATGTGCTCCTGAATTTTGACATTTTACTCTCATATTAGCTCACAGTGCTATATGTTATCATTCAAATACTAGAGAAACTAAAATATTTTACCAGTGCATAGCTCACTACTTCTTGATATATGAGCATTCTACAGATCTACCCATGAAATATAGAAACTTCTAAAAATATATTTAAGAAACTCCATAAAAAGTAATACAATTTAAAAGACAATAAATTAATAGCTTTAAAAATCTATCTAAAACTATATTATTTCAAAGCCACTTGGCTTCAATCCTTCTAAGAAACAAGGCAATAAGAACACAGTACTTCATTGCAGCAGAGTCTTTCTCCACTTGGAAGTATGTATATTATTATGTTTAACAAATTTAACTCCTTAAATCTGGCTGGCTTACCTTAAAAAATGGTTTTGAATTGCTAGTGTGAAGATTAAATTCATCAAGCATAGTATAGGAAGTGGCTGAATATAATGAAAAATTACTTTTTGAAAATACATTTATAGTGCAAAGTACTCATTATAGAAAGTTTGGAAACTATTGAAAATAGAAAGACTATCACAATGAACTATATTCCACTGAGTATTAAATATGTAAATAGTTTTCAAAATTATCTTGGCCAACGAGATTTTACATGGAAGACAAAATAAATGAATACCCGCTTCCCATTATGATAGAGTAACAGGGATGAAATTTGCCCTTCTGCCTGAAAAAAAAGGAAAGTGAGGTACAAAATACATGAAACTGCAGTCTTCAAGACACTGGACACCAAGCAATGATCTCTGAGAAATGGGAAACATAAGGAAAACCCTAAGAAATGGGAAACTGATGACGTGGGCCCTGTGACTGTCCCAGTTTCCAGAGCATGGCCCCAGGAAAGTAAAACCCTGGCCTTGGGCCTTCGGGCCTCAACACAATCCCCGAATTGCAGAGATGTATCTGAAAAGCCAGGGAGATCCAAGCAGGTAGAAATTTCAGGACAGAGTACCAGATGGAGGAGGACTGCACAAAAAAGATATCCAGAGACTTAAAAATACCCCTCGGGTAGTCAACTGAGTCGGGCTCAACACACATATATGAGGAAACCAGCGCCACCAGGGAAGGAACCACGTGAAAGGATTAGAGGGAACAGTACCTTGTACTCCACGGGGCTGAGAACTGTGCCTGTTCCCACCAGGCAAACTGGAAGATGTATAATTCATGGGGTTTTGAGTAGAGTACTCAGAAACTAATCTTACAAATAAAATCTGAAAGGATCAAAGTATCTGGCTGCATCCCATTTCTTAAAAAAAGGATCAAAAAGATTTATAGGGATATAAAAATACCCAAACCCCTACAAGGTAAAATTCACAATATCTGGCATCCATCAAAAATTACCCAGCACACAAAGTAGGAAAATATAACCCATAACAAGGAGAAAAATCAAGCAAACAAAATTGACCAAGAACTAAAATAGACATTAGAATTTGCAGACAAGATCACTGAAAGTTACTATCAATTTACATAAAAGATTTTAAAACACCAAATTGAACTGCATGAGATGAAAACTCTAATGTATGAGCAATAAAACATAGGCCGAGTGTGGTTACTGGTAGTGAACTTGACACAAGCACAGAAACTACCTAAAATGAAACACACAGAGGGGAAACAAACATAAATAACCAGCTCATCAGTGATCCTCATACACAAGTGATTGCAGACCATGAAATACAGGAGTGAGAGGAGGAAAACCAAAATAACTTAAAGAAACAATGACTAAATTTTTTTCAAATGTGATGGAAATTATAAATCCAGCGGTCCGAGAAGCTCAGTAAACCCAAAGCACAAGAAAAATGAAGATCACTATAGCAAGACACGTCATAAACTGTTCAGAGCCAGTGAAAAGGGGAATGCCTTTAAGGATATTTTATACAGAAATAGGAACAAAAATTAAAATAACAGATTTCGCATAAAAAACAAGGCAAGTGAGAAGATAGCCCAGCAACATCTTTAACATATTAAAAGAAAAAGACTGTCAACCTAGAATTCCATACCCAACAATGAAAGTAAATGAAAGTAAAATAAAGATGTTTTCAGATATACAAAAGCTGAAAGTGTTCAACACCAGCAGGCTTCTGCTGCCAGAAATGGTAAAGGAAGTGCTTCAGGAAGAAGAAAGATGATACCAAACAGAAATGGCATGAAAAGCACTGAACATGTGAACTCCACGACTACAGTGGTGCCCCTTCCCCGCGGTTTCACTTTCCATGGTTCCAGTTACCCGTGGTCCACCATAGTCCAAAAATATTAAATGGAAAAATTCCAAAAATAAACAATTTATAAGTTTTAAATTGCAGGCTATTCTGAGTAGCATGATGAAATCTTGGGCCATTCTGTTCCTTCCTGCCTGGGACATGAGCCACTCTTTGTCCAGTGTATCCACACTGTATATACTAACCACCAGTTAATTACTTAGTAGCCATGTTGGTCATCATTTGGACTGTCAAAGCATCACCGTGCTTCTGGAAAAGCAACTCTTATTCTACTCAATAATGGCCCCAAAACTCAAGAGTAGTTATGCTAGTGAGTCAGATGACAAAGAAAAACCATAAAACACTTCCTTTAAATCAGTGATTTTCAACCTTTTTCATCTCATGCCACACATGAACTAATTACTATAATTCTGTGCAGACCAAAAGAAAATTATTATTCTTATATATATTTTTTGCCAATCTGACAATATAAATAGGTATAGTTTTGGTTCATCCACACAGTTGTGTTGGCTATTGTCATTTTTTAATTTGATGGTCTAAGGAAAAAGAGGCTAATGCCCCTGACTAAATAGTCAGGTATTGCATATTTTAAAAATTCTTACAGCACACCAATTGAAAAATCACTGCTTTAAATGAAAAGATGAAAGTTCTTTACTTAATAAGCTACTTTCACACCTCACATCGTGACAAGAAGGGTGAGTACAATACAAAGATATTTTGAGAGAGACCATATTCACATAACTTTTATTATAGTATATTATTATAATAATTCTATTTCATTACTAATTATTATTGTTAATCTCACACTGTGCCTAATTTCTAAATTAAACTTTATGACAGGTATGTATGTGTAGGAAAACATAGTATATGTAGGGTTTGGAACCACTGGTAATTTCAAGCATCCACTGGGGTCTTGGAATGTATCCCCCACAGAGAAGAAGGGACTACTGTAAATACAAAAGATTTGTTTTTATTATAAATACATCTTTAAAAGATAATTTGGTGTTCATGCAAAAATAATAATATAGGGATCATAAGATATGTTAAGAAAAACTGGAGAGGGTATGAAATAAATTTTAATGTATTTTCAATAGTTACTTGAAATCAGAAATTTGCACAAGAACATTTCAGAATTTGCTATTCTAGGGGAGTTAAAACTGTAGCCATTATTCTGAAATCCCATTCCATTTGGCCTACACTTTCCCATTTGGCTTGAGTAGTCTTGGCATTATACTTTCAAAAATATAACGAACTGAATTTATTAAATTTGTTTTCATAGAGAAAAAGTAGTAAGTGACTCCAAAAGGGTGTTCTTGTTAGTAAACAAGTTAGCTCGCGAGCTTTGGCAATGGCTTTTGCTGAACTTTATAGATAAAAGCAAACAGCTATTGTTTCACTACAATGCTACACTCATGAAATATTTATTTAATGTAGGTAACTTTTAAAAATTGGGTCAGATAAGTAGGAGCTTTAAAAATATACTTATAGCGCAAGTCACAAAAGAAAGTTCCCTTCTTTGCTCCCTGAACCTGCCTGCAATGAACATAATGCATAACACTCACCGTCAGGGATTTTTAGGAGAATGTTTCTTGGGAAGGTTAAAGGAAGGCAACAAAGTGGCACTAGCCTCTCACCATTAAGAGGCAGATGAAAGCAATCACCAGACCAAAGCACAACTGGTTATTTACGAGTGCAAGATTCTATATGTTGCTACTGAGTCTTTCTCCTATTTTGTGAAATCCATTAAAAAGCATATCTACAAGTTCCCCCAGTGAGTAGTCCTATGCTGGGATGAAAGCGGAAATAAAGAAATACAGAGGAGTTGCATCTTTTGGGTAGTGAGGGAAAAGTCGGTCCCAACATAAAAACCTAGTAATGACAAAAGTGCCTTGGAAAAGAAGTGAACTCAGCTATAAAGAAGTATACGGTCTTTTGTGCGGATAGCCCTGCAGAGAAATTCTGCAGGCTCAAGTTTGGGAACTGTTATACTAGACTGAAAGGCAAGTCTCTGTGCTGAAGCCTGTGCTTTCAAATTCTGCCATTTAAGACAAGTATTAAATCTTCAGCAGTAGAGAAGGAGTGGAAAATGCTGAAGTGTTTCTGCTCGTCAGCAGAGTTTATTTCAATTTATATGAATATTTTGTCTTTATAACCATTACATATTGGTAGGATTCAGCATTCTTGAAAGAAATGAGACAATATATGTGATATACCCCATACTGGCACTCAATAAATGTATGATGGATTTTAACCTAAGTCTTGCTCTGGAGATGCCACAGGTTGCCTGAAAGACTTGGCCACTTGCAGGAAGCAGTTCTTGCCTCTCGAAATGGTAAATCCTATTGTATTGATTTCACATATTTTGACACCAACTGTGAAACTTATCTTCTATAAGGATTGGGCTATAGCATATTTAAGTGCATTTGATTGTTCTTCATTCTTCTCCTGTAGCAATAAAGACTAAAAGAAAAGCAAAGAAACGAATCAAAGAGAATATTCAACGGCATTTTTGAGAACACAGTACATTTGAAATCTGTTCCCAGTATCAGCAGACACTAGCGCATCAAATACAGGCTGGCAGAGCATCAGCACCATTTTACATGATGGTGATGATGACGATGACGATGATGATGACAATGACCACATAGATAATCCAGGTTTAAATGTTTTACTAGGAAAGAAAAAGATTAAAACAAAATACGAAACACACACAAAAAACTGGGCTATTAAAAAACATGTATGTAAAACATACCTGGTAAAGTGGTCAGTGTGAGGCCTCTAGAATAATAAGGCTATGATTTTAAAAAGTCAGATGGTGGAGTGAGTACATGATGTGCGAAGTTGTGAGTTGTATGGGAGAATAATGACACCAATTCAATGAAATATGTCACTCTGTGTATAACATGACGTAACTCACTGCAGCCATCCAGTAACAATGTCCAGTAACGACACCCAATCACAACCTGAAAATATAGCAGTGTTGGAGATGTAGGCAAAGGAATGTGAGGATAGAGGCATTATGTCTGGACCTGGCCACCTACTGGCACATGACACTATTTTATCATTAAAATTAAATAAAAGTAAATTCAGGCTCTTGGCCTGACTATACTACACATGCTCAAAGGTCACATGTGCCTAGTGCCTCCGGTGCTAAAGGACACAGATATAGAATATTTGCATCCTCACAGAAGACTCCTCTGGACAGCATGGGCACGTTACAACTGGTAGAAGTGTCTTGTATATGAAAGACGAGATCTGAAAGAAGACACACAGACACATGCCCACACATGTGCAAAGCTTATCACTTACCCATTTTTTTTCAGAACCTTTATTATTTCTTGTCTAACCATTGCTGTGCTAGGAATTTGGAGTCCCCAGATTAAAACAACACAGTCCCTGGCCTCAAAGGACTCTCGGTGCAGGAGGGAATAATGACACCTCAACAGTTGATCAGTCAGCCGAGGCTTGTTGGGCTGCACCTACCTGAAGGGCACTTACTGCTGTGGAAGAAAGCAAAAAGCAGTCAACAAGTCCTCTCTCCCATCGAAGGGCTCACAGCCCAATTACTGACATGTTCCACAGAGTTAGATGTAAAAGGTTTTAAGTGGCGATTAATATTTGGAAATAGGCACTTTATACTGAAGTCCAGGAGTTTGATGTGGACTTCCCCTGCCCCCCACTTTCAGTTTGCACTAAGATAATAATCTAAAAAGGTAAAATAAATACAATAATGTATTCTGGTTAATTCTTGAATAATCATCTTAACACTAAATATGGCCACCAAATTTTCATTTTGGCATTTGCTGTGGGTATTCTCAATCATATGCTAGGTGAAGGACAAACCACATACAATTCACCGAAGAAACACTGGTTCGAAAAAAGGTGAAGATGAGCTGAGGCATTACAGAGCCCATGGTAGCGCAGGCATCCGAAAGTACCTGCACTGCACAGCTAAAATCATCACTGGAAAGTGATGCATGCATCCTACCTCTGTGCAGTTTCTACACAATCTGTTCTCTATTCCTGCAACTACGGCTAAGGCGTTTGATTCAGAATTCAATAACTTCACAATGCTAATCACATCTTTAAGAGAGCAAAGAGATGTTACAGAGTTCTCAGGGGATGTCTCACTAAAATCGACATTTGGAGATAATTTACTGATAGAGTTCTGGTCATGTATGACGTCTGATTAAACAGAACCAGCAGACAAAGACTTGAAGTTAATATTGCTTTCTTTTAATCTACTTTTTAAAAGGATACTTTCTGCATTTCTATTAATATGAAACATACAAACAGATTAAATAGGAACAGGATCTGAAGCTACATCTTTATACAATTAAATCCTACACTGGTGATATAATTTCAACAGTAGAATATCATTTGCCACATAATTCAATCTTTTAATTTCATCAGTTCTGTTGTTTGCATTTAATATTTGTTCATTGGTTTTGGTTTGATAACTTGTGAAACATACAAGTAAAACCATCTGTATTTATTTTATGTTCCTACATATGGAAGTAAAATGTATAAGAATAACTTAGGTTCACACTGTATAGAAGAGTAACCTTAGCTAAAATCAGACCACTCTTCCAATGGCATTTGACTTGAAGAGGGCACTGCTCATTAGGAGGCTGAACCTTCTCTGTCCTTCCACGTAGACATGGGAAGCCATGGATCTCTACCAGGCTTAGAGGCATTGGAAAAGACACCACAAATACATACGTAAATCACTCCATATAGTAAATACACTACTCTATGTCAAAAGCATAAAAATGCTGTTCTGGGTAATAAAGTGCAAATTCCTTTAAAAGCTCTAACCACACAGCAGCCATTTTATTATGGATTTGTAAAATCAATTAATAGTAAAAGTCAATTTGTAAGCCTGTGTGAACCACTACCATAGTGCTAAATTAGTGTTGGAACTTAGAGAAGAGCCAGACCACGGTCAGCTGCAGAAAAGAGGGGAAGCATCGCAGAGGAGGAGGAACGTAGGTTGGACCTAGAGCAAAAATGATAGCAGAGAAGGTGCGGCCTCCTCATGGGTGCTTTCCAAATAAAATGCCAGAGGAGCAGAGGTCTGATTTTGGGGAAGAGATGGCGACCAGTGCTGCTGGAGGTAGCAGGTTCATAAAATGCACTGAGCATGCTAGGCTGAAACAAACCAGGGCTATTTAGTGCCCTCAATTACAAGACGCAGGAACTTAATTTGTGGGTAATTTATTGCTTACATAACCTAATCCCAGAATAATCAGTGGTAGAATGACTTCAAGAATGACTAGATATAGGAAATGAAAAGCTAAAATGCTGTTATTATTTGCTCCCTCCCTGCCAAACGCACACACACACACCTGCACACCCACATACACATTCATTCTCACACATTTATACATACCTCTTGACTTTTTTTTTTTTTTTTGCAAGTGACTTACTCTGTCAGGCTGGTTGTTCCTATTACCTAAAATCTAAGTCATTTGCTAGCTCCAAGCTTAGGGCTTAAATCCCTTAAGCCATAAAGCAGGGAGCATCAAAAATTAAAAAATGTGAAAAGTCACAAAGATAGAGGAGGTCTAGTCTATGAGAGAATCTGGGTGCCATGCTGAGGAGATTGGGCTTTTGGAGTCAAATCTGGCCTAAGCTAAATTAGAAAATCTAAAACCTGTATGAAGAAATATGTTTATTTCAGGAATTCCTGAGTTACAACTTGCTCTGGATTAGGTTACCACAGTTGACCTTAGTCAGGCAGAGGGTGGTCCACAAGTGCGCTCTGGGGGAACAGTCCCACTAGAGAAGGGCAGACACCCGAGCTCAGACGCGGCCATCACAATACTCTGCCGACCTGACCACAGTGGCATGATCCACAGGTATACGCCTAACCTAACGCAATCCAATCAGAGTACTGCTTTTGGGTATTCAGTTTTAAATGTCTATTTTGGGTCTCAAATACTGAGGGAAATCTTAGTCTTCCTCGACTTTGCTGGGGCACAGGGTACAACTCAGTAAAAATTCACAGAATACAGATGAGTCCACACGGAGCTTGTATGTCACAGTGGAGCAGCAGAGGGATCTGGGCCAACAATTCCGATCAATGGAACTAGATCCACTTAAAGAAGGGATTTAATACATAAAACAGAAGAGGGAAAAAAGCAGAATATCTATGAATAGAATACAGAGGCACCACAGAGTAGAAACGGAGACCAAGTAATAGAAGAAAAAAGGAGGAATGTCTGAATAGACTTTTCAAGTAGATCAAAAACTGAAAAAGCTATAGAAAGAACCCAATGGCCAAAGAGGCAATGAGAATTCATAATGTTTCCTGATTGAATTTAATAGTGGAAATCTACATATAGGAGAGAAAGGAGACAGTGCTTTTGATTGTAGCCAAGATGATAAGTACAGAAATACACAGCACTCCACATTCTTACTTTTGGATGGAAGAGACCTATAATCTGTACTTCCTGCTGGGAAAATAAAAGAAGGCACGATACAGCACACTCTCTCACTCAGCTCTGTAGCCCCTCATCTTCCAGTATCCAGCTCTCCCATGATGAAGGAAGGAACCCAAGAGCAATTATAGTGCCGACAGTCTCTTCAATAGGAAAAAGAAAAGCTCTTCCCTTGGAAACTTCACTTACTACTCACGAGTATGGGATGTGTACTACAAGACTAAATAATGGCTCTGAAATCAGACCTAGATTTCATATCCTAGCTGAATGACCCTTAGCAAGCGATTTAACCTTACAAAGTCCATTTAGTTGGGCATGGGGGAGGGTGGAGAGGTGAGGCAGAACGAGGAAATCTGAACTCGGCTGCCAAAGATGAGATGCTGATTAGATAAAAATCATTCCTGCAAAGTACTTGGAGCAATAGGCTATGCTCCATAGAGCCCCATGTCCCCACGCAATACCCCACAGTCATGGGGCCACAGAGGTACAGCAGATCCGAGGTGGTCTCTGGATCTGTCTGTTCCCTCTTGTAAAATAAAGGCAGGCCACGCTGCTGGCCTCCAAATCACAGAGTTGGTTCCCTGCAAGGCTCAGTGGCACCAGTTCCTTAAAAACCTTTTGCATGTGGAATACATTAGGGAACTAATTAAGTCAAATCCTAGACTAACATATGTGCTAGTGATTCATCTTTTTAAATGCTTCCACACCTTTCTAACCACCACCATTTCTAAATGAGGCCTCACTACCACCATTCTCCGAAGTCCTAGAAGAGGTTTCTTTCTAAGGAGTTGTGTGACCCCAGCTACTCTCCAAGACAATCCCACCTCTAAATGGTCATCATGCCAATCCTGGTCAAAAACGTCAACATTTCATTCATCGATCATTTGCTCACAGTTTTTTCTCCTTTTCTTCAGCAGTGGACATTTGTCTTTCTTTTTGGCCAAGAACAACTGAGCCCCATCATTATATATGGAGAATCCTCTTTCTTATGATACAGAGCCCACCTTCCACTGTAGAAGCTGGAGTGACAACAGTGACAGCCACACGAGCTCACAAATTTGGTTCTTCAGAGTGGTTGAGAAGGCATCGTTCCCAAGGGAGTGGCTTCTAAGCCACACCTGCTGAGTATTTAAGAGATTCTAGGAACTAGTCAATGTGATGGACATATCCTAAGGCGGCCTCCCATCAGTCATGTCCTTGCATGGTCCGTTCCCCTTAGATTTGGGTGAAACATGTGACTTGCTTCTGACCAACAGAATGTGGCAGCGGTGATGGATGTTACTTCCTTAATTAGTTTATGTGATATGACAAAAGTGATGTCCTAACACTCCTATATGTTATAGAATAAGGAGGTAGATGTGGACTAGACTACTTTGAATGAAACAGTGATGACTGTCTTTTTATACTGGAACAAGAGATTGTTTCTGGCTGGCTCTGAAAAGTAAGGTGAAATGTTGTAGGAGTGTCCATTAGGGCAGTCACACGACAAAAAAACAGCAGGAACCTCTAAGAGCTGTGACAGTCAAGAAGAAAATAGAGACCTTGGTCCCACAGCCAGAAGGAGATGAATTCTCCCAACAATCGAAGGAAGCTTGGAAGCAGGTCTATTCCCAGTTCAGTCTCTGAAAAGACTATGGCCCTAACCAACACCAGGTACGATCCCTGAGCAGAGGACCCAGTCGAGCTATGTGTGAACTTCTGAGCAACGAAACTAAATCTGTAATAATGTATTACGAAACAATAGAAAATAGCATCAATATCCTCGAATACATTTATTTAATGCTTAAGTAATGTTAGTTTCAATGACTTGCTACCAAATTTCTTGAGTGATTTGGAGTGATCCAAATCTTATCCTTCCTTCAGTAGCCATTTTGAATCCCCCTCATCACTATTTCATTCAAACCAGACTAGTCCACATCCATGTCCTTCTTCTGTAGAAATGGGAAGAAAGTACCATTTCCAGCAACCTCAATTCTTCTCAACCTCACTCTCAGTATGCTATTTGGTCTCTCTGTACAGAAAATATATACAGAATGGGAGTTTTTCTATCTTTGGGGCTCTAAACAGATAATAAATAGCAAATCACACTCCTATAAACCATATACTTAAGGAAAAGAGCAAAAAGAATACAAGGGAGCTCCTAGTATCACCTGCTAATTCAAAAATGCTGAAAGTACTTTCACCAAATACGTGTGCTCTCTCATAAGATTCTATATCTCTATGAAATTCTAATGTTTTCTTCTGCATCCTGGATAGTATGGATAATATATTGCACTTTTGAATCTAACATAACAGTATCAGAAGACTGTCACCTTGGGTGTCACAAATCACATGAGCGATTTTCCTGAAAGATTCTGGAGAGAACTGAAGGAGAAGGAATTTTGGAGAATGAAGAAAAAGCCATAAGAGGATCTTCTCTAGAAAAAGAACAAACTGCCCTCCTTTTTCTTTTCTATTTTTTAACTCTGATTTATCCAGATACCAGGTCTCCATGGACAGAAATGACTAGATAACTGCATAAACCCTCTGTCCACTTTGGTTTCTACAAGTTCAGCTGGAGAAGCGGAGCTCATAAGAGATGGTGGGCACTCTGACACCCAGAACAACTGATCGCTAATCAATACTGGCTTGCTCTAGAGTGGATGGTCCATCGCTGTCCTCTGTCAATACTCTTTTCTAAAACAGCATGTTCTGAGTTCGCTCACCAGTTAGCCTGATGATCCTCAAGCTTGACAACTGCACTAATCAACTTCAAATCAGTTTAGCACTGTCCAATGAAAGGGCAGTATGCAGTGGATAAGGCAGAGCCAATGTGGGCAGGGAGCCATGAGGAATGGACACCCCTCCGACATGTGTGCACTTGTTTTAGCACTAGCAATAGAAGTCACAGCTCCTCCCCACTGGCAGACAACTGGGAGGGCTTAGTCCCTCATGACTACATTACCTGATACGAAAGCTAAGTACTTTGAAAATCTAGGACTGTATAAATTTATAAGAATGTCATAATATAGCCACCAGAGTAGTTGGCTGTGGTGAATAGGATACAGGAAATAGAGATGTCATCCTCAACTTCACACTGAACCTCTAGTGTGTGACCTTGGATGTATCAATGTACCTGCTGCCTCCTTCCGAAAGTAAGCACAATATGTTTTTCTATTTCTACCTCAAGTGAAAGGTATGAGTTCCAATAACAAGCTAGGAGACAACTGTAGGTATCAGGCAGATGTGTGCAATAAAAATTAAGTACGATGTCCTCATTAAAAGGGAAGGGCTGCAAACAATAAAAGCCCCTGCCAACTTAAACATTAACATAAGTTACATTTTAAAACAAACAAAAATCCACTGAAGCAAAAACTAAAAGCCACATTTGGATGTAATGACACAAAAAAATGTCCATAACTACAATATTTCACTAATGAGAAGGTACAGATGCTACAGACAGAAAGATTTTACGGTATCCGTATGTTTCTCAGATGACCCTCTATTGCTCTGTATCTCTATTTAAGAGTCACCCACCTTCCCCACTGCATGGGTGTGAGCACAGCATTATGTGCTGTGATATTTAAACAACTTCAAAATAGAGGTAATTCTAGTAAAAAGAAATGACAGCAACACAACCACAAAACATCCTCGGATGCATATATTAATGCAAATCTGAATTATGTGTATCATCTAAACTAGCTAATTAAACAGGTTATATGGTCAATTGGCTTTATAATTTAAAACTCCTTAAACCCTTAATCATCAGAGAAATGCAAATTAAAACCACAATGAGATGCCATCTCACACCTGTCAGAATTGCTATCAGCAGTAAAATCAACAAACCACAAGTGCTGGTGAGGATGTGGAGAAAGGGGACCCTTTTGCACCATTGGTGGGAATCCAGACTCATGCAGCCACTGTGGTAAGCAGTATGGAGATACTTTAAAAAATTAAAAATGGATCTGCCTTTTGACCCAGAGATCCCACTTCTGGGAATATATTTGAAAAAACTCAAAATACTAATTCTAAAGAACATAACCATAAGTTCATTGCAGCATTACTTACACTTGCCAAGATATGGAAGCCGCCCAACTGTCCATCAGTAAATGAGTGGATAAAACAACTATGGGACATTTACACATACTACTCAGCCACAGACTCTACCCTTTATGACAGCATGGATGGTCCCGGAGAGCATTATGCTAAGTGAAATAAGCCAGTCAGAGAAAGGAAAATACCATATGATTTTGCTCATATGTAGAAACTAATGAACAAACTGAACTAACAAGCAAATAACAGACAGACTCATAAATGGAGAGCAGATGACAGCTAGTCAGAGGTGGGGGGTTATGGGGTAGACAGATTGAGCAAAAAGGAAAAAGGACTCACAGACACGGACAACAGCGTGGTGATTGCTGCAGGGGGGGGGAGTGGATATAAGGGAAGTAAATGGTAATGCAAGCTAAATATAATAAACATTAAAGAAAAACTCCTTAAATCCAAATATATTCAAAATATACCTCAAATATATACATAAAGTAAATACATATGTAGTGATATTAACTTCATAAAGCGATACTCTACTATAATATTGGGCATAATAGACATAATGATGCCCACAAAACACCCGATCATAAGTCTGTGATAATGTATAAAGTTATCCTTCTTATTTCAGAGGGGCATCATTATTCTTACAGAAGATGATCATTTACTATGCCAAACACTCTGTAGACAGATAGTTTGTTCTTACTTTATAATAAAGCCCTGCTCACTTACAGAGGGAAAGAAACAGGAAGAGGAAAGTTAATGACAAAAACACCTTCCCCTCTAACCACAAACTGGTACTCCACTTACAACTCTTAACTTCTTTCCACACAGCTTTCTGGGCAGCTACCAGCGCCCATTCTGCAGCAAAGTCGATCCATTCAGGAGGAGAGCTGGAAAAGCGTCTCTGCCTCCAGCTGGCCTCCTGATACCAAAGGCCAGACTCAGGAGTTCCACCCTCCATGCACCTGTCTACGGCTGAGAATACAGGCAAACATTCCCTTCTTCCAACACAGAAAATGACATATCCCAAGAAATTGCTTCTTTCCCCAAGATGTATCTTTTCCCCAAGATGTATTCAAACAAAATAGAAGGAAATAAATTACAAGAAAGTTTTACAACTAACTGAATTATTTGCCCTTTTGGAAATACAATACCCTTATTAAGCATTTTAAATGCAAATGTTTTCCAGAAGGCATGTCAGTGATTGGGTGTTTAGGTAATTAAGTTGGTCCAAACTGGAACAATGGTTTCAAAGGAAGAGGAGAACTAATGATCTGTGGTAGAAAGCAAATATATTAAACGAGAAATGTTCAGTCAAAATGATTTCCATAATAAACATCCACAGTCCCAAAGAGCAGTTCAAAAGATATCTTTTTCCAAGCCTGATATTTTAATTGTCCTCATTTATTAACTCAACATATTCTGTGCTGTTATTAATTACAGGATTTAAAAGATTTCTAAAGCATCAGAAAATAACGTTTGGACCTTTTCAAATGTCAAATGTTTTTCTTTCCAGATAACTTAAATTACTTTTCTTTAACATAACTTCTCTATATACTTATCTTTTGTCCTAGATTTCAATACTGCTTGCAAGATTTGAAAATATCGATTGTACTCCAAATACCTGTAATTCCTAAATCTTCTCCCTTATGATAAATCTCAGCACAGCATGAGTATTTTTGTGTAACAGCACACTGTTATACCCTTTGGGGAGAAAAAAATTAACTCTTCACTTTCTTTTCCAATTGCAGTTAAACTTTTTAAGCCTTTCTTATGCCACTCCTACATTTTGTATACACACACATACACACACTATATACTCGTACAGTGGGATATATGTAGATTTCTCACAGATTTCAAATGTTGTAGTTACCTAATCTAAAAGTTCCTTTCCAGAGAGCACACACGCCTCCCTGGCAGGGAAAACAAACGCGACTGATCTTCCTGAAATGAGAGCATAGCAGACTCACTAGAGATTTTCCAGTTCCATACCACAGGAACCGCGTCCTCGGCTCCCCGCCGCAGGCCACCTCTCCCTGACAACCGCGCCTCGGATCTGGAGAGCAGCTGGGTCCCTTTCGATCACCCCGCGGACACACAGGCCTCCGGCAGCAGCTCCTCGCGCTGCGGACAAGTGGGCGAAGGAAGGCTTCAAAGCCAAACAAACGCTGCCCGCTGGGCGCTCAGGGAACGCCCCCGTCCTCTCCTCAAGTCCCCACAGTGACAGTCTCGGGTGGCGTTTAATTCGCCAGTTTACATTAATAAGCTTACGATTCATCACTCTCCTTCTATTCGCCAAGGAACGGCTTTACCCCCACCCCCATCCTCCAGGCTCGGGAACTTTCTTAAAAGCCAGTATTCTGATGTATATAGACTTGGAACTGAATCCCCCAGGATACATCAAAGGTACCCCCACTAAGTATTGCTCCTCAAGCAACACGTTGGCAGTACAACTTTCCATTCAAAACTGGGCTCCAGCAGAATCTGGGGCCGGAGGTGGGGGGACTGCCCGGGGAGGGGGGCGGGTCAGGCAACCGCCCCCTCGCCTAGGTTGCCTAGCAAATGTCAGGGTCTACACCGAAAGATTACCTGGCACCGAACTTCTGATGAAGGTTTCCCTAAAGCCCTCAACCTCTGGGTTGCAAGATGCAAGGCAAGGGGCGTCGGGGTCCGGACGGGGATGCTGTTAACCTGGGAAGCCCGGCCAGGGAATTCAGCGGAGCACCCGGGGAACGCTCGGCCCCCAATTCCTAGCTTCCCCAGCGCGCGAGCCGCGGACCGGGCGGCGACGCCACTCACCTCCGCCCGCTCCTGCTGAGGCTATCGCGCCCTCCTTCGCCCCGCGCCAGCGACCCCCTAACTTCGCCCCCTTCTCCAAACAGCCATCTTTCGAGGAGATCAGAATGGCGAGGCAGACACCAAGGGGGGACTGAAAGTTGACTCGGGGACCGCGGCTGCTCCGCCAGCGGGGACTTAGCAGCTGCGACAGACTCCGGAGGAGGAGACGGCGGCGAGCGCGGCGGGAGCGGGGGGGGCGAGGTCGGAGAGCTCCGCTCGGCGTTCGGGACGCGCCGCGGCTGGAGCTCGGGAGGGCGGCAGCGAGCGGCTGCGAACTGTGAGCTGCGATCTGAACCGGTGGCGGCGCACGGAGGATTTGCTAAAAATAGCAACTCTTGGGGAGGAGGGTGGGGGGCGGAGGTGGGAGGGAGCCCCGGCGCGGCGGAGGCTGGGCGGGGCCGGGTGGGAAGCAAGGCGAGACCCGCGGCGGGAACGCGGGCCCGGGCGCCGGAGACCCGAAGGCCCCGGCGGTGCCGGCTGGGGTTGGAGACACCTGAGCGCCCTGCCGAGACTAGGGACGGAAGCTCAGCAGGCAGGACGACCCCGAGAGCCGCCTAGGGCTGAGCGGTGGAGAGCTCGGGGCTGCACCCGCGACCCTCCAATGCGAAGGACGGGCCACCTAAGACCTGGGATTTCTGAGGCGCAGCACGCCCACCCCAGACGCGAGGTGATGGCCTGGCGGCCGGTGCGCACGCTTCCCCCTCCGGACGTCTGGGCAGTGGCGGCCTTGACCAAGGACCATGCGGGTAGAAGCCCGGCTATCGCGGCGCCCGCCTTGGTTCCTGGAGTCTGGCAGCTCAGGTGCGCGCCACGCAGCGCCCGCGGGGCACAGCTCCGCCACTTCTTTTGCGAGGCTAAGGGAGCGTTAAGGGTCGATACCTAGAGGGCCCTCAGATACTCTAGGCGCTTAAGAATCATTCAAGGGAATTTTTAAAAAAGAAAATGCTACGTTTGGGGCTTTTAATTTTTTTTGTTTTTTAATAAAGGACCAAATAGGAAACGCGAGGAAATATGGTGACTGCTACTGGAAACAAGAATTAGGTTTGTCTCGTTTTAAGGCCAAAAGGAGAGCCCCATCCGCTGTGAAACCATCCCTCTTAGTTGGGAGGCAGAATCGGTAGATCTGCGAAGTGCTAAGTTGATCCCCTTCAGTGATTACTATTTTTACTTTGTGACTTTAAAAGCAAGCAAACCAAAACCCAAGAACAATGCTATAACTTAGTCTATACTGGTATCACTAATACCTAGAGAATTCTTTTATAAGGCGTAGAACACTGAAAGATATGAAATTTAAAAAAAAAAACACCTGTAGTCCTAGACATACTTGTCCAATGCTAATATACGATCACCCAAAGAGGCTAATGTTTACGGTATGTATAATTTGACCCACAAAAGACTTAAAGCTAGTGCCTCTACGTGTACATTTATATTTTCCTCTACTTCAGCTAAAACATAACAGGTTCGCAAATTATAGGCATGGAAAGAACAAGCGAGACCTAACCCAGTGCCCTCGTTTTCAGAGGGAGGAACCGGTATCCACAGGAGTAAGGTGATTTGCCGGAGGTCTCACAGCTGGTGGCAGGGTTCAGATTAAAACGAGGGTATCTTAGAGTTAGCATAGACATCGTGGAGGTGTGATGTCTGCGATTTAATTTACAATACTTCCGCAGTCATTGTAAAATGAAGGCATGCAATGGTTAGATTTAACCCTCACCTTGCTCTAGTCAGGAATTCACTCTACGGGGATGGTCAGCCAGCTTTGAATGGAAAAGATCCCACTCCTGCAGCGAGAGCTTCAGCTGGTTTAACTTTCTGTCTACACCAGGGATTCTGCTAATTAGCCTGATAAATCTCAGTAATGGGTTCTCAGTGGAAAAATCTGGTGCTGACTAAAGTATTTTGAAGGGACTTCTCATTTGGATATAAACACAGTGTAAGCCGAGGTAAACATCTAGTGACCTTTCACCCTCTACCCTCCAAAAATGGAGTCCTTTCTGAAATGGTCAAGTTTTTTTAATGTGTGTGTATGTGATTCTGGTTGCCTACTACTGACTCCAAGAAAAACAGTTTTCTCTATTGTTTCTCAAGAAACTCTTTCCTGTGAGGTTGAGACAGAAAAAAGGACAAATGGCTGGGATCTCAGGAGGTGTCTGTGCAATAAATGTGTGTGTGGCAGAATTCGAACTGAAACTTGTGGTAGAGGGAGCAGTTTATCTACACTGATCTCCGTTTACGCCGACCACATCTAGGTCCTTTTTACAACCGGGAGCCGTCTTCCCCAGCCTCCTCTGAGACGTTTGAGTGCTGCCTCTGAGCAAGGCACTTGCTACTAGGTGCTACGGAAGATTCAAATATTTTAAGATATGGTTTAGTAGAAACGATTCTAGTTTCTCTTAAAAGTCCTGATGCAACTCCCACCGCTCCTTGTTCAAACCTATGTTATAAATTTATGACACCATATGGTAATTTTTTTCTGATTTTATTCTCTCAACAGAGCTCTGGAAGAACACAGATAACCCACTCTGGTAGTATACTTTTTGTAGTTTTTTTCTTTTTAGAACAGTTTTACATTTGCAGAGAAATTTATAATATACTACAGAGAATTCCCTTATATTTTCCCCATGTACACACACAATTTCTGCTGTTAGTAACATCTTACATTAGTGTTGTACCTGTTACAATTAGTGAACTAATATTGACACATTATTATTAACTGAAGTCCACAGTTTATTTTAGCTCGAACCAGATTTCCTGAGGTTTTACCTAATGTCCTTTTCCCATTTCAGTACCCCATCCAAGATTCATTATAGTTACTGGTCATGTCTCCTCAGGCTCCTCCTGTCTGTGACAGTTTCTCCCACTTTCCTTGTTTTTGAAGGCCATGAGAGTTTGGAGGAATAATGATCAGGTCTATTGTAGGAGGCCCCTCTGTTGGAATTTGTCCCATGTTTTTCTCACGATGAGACTGGAGTTATGGGTTTGGGGAAGAAGATCAAAGAAGTGTCATTTTTTAGCACAACATATCAAGGGTACATGCTAGTGACATGATTTACTACCTTTGATGTTGACGTGGCTGAAATAGGGGTGGCCAGGTTTATCCCCTGTAAACTTACTCTTTTGCCACCCTTTCTAAGCTGTAGTCTTTGAAAGAAAGTCACTTTGCACAGCCCACTCTTAGGAGTAGGAGTTAGTCCAACTTCCTCTGGGGCAGAGTAATTTACATACTTTATTTAGAATTCTCATGCACTCATTCATATTTTTTCCAGGGAACATCATAATGCCCTCATCATATTAGGTTCGTATGGATCACAAGATTACATTTGAATGTAATTTTTCCCTCTAAGAAAACTGATAATTCTGAATTTTATTTTTTTTAAGATTTTGTTTATTTATTTATTTGTAGATGGAGGGGAAGGGAGAGAGAAAGAGAGGGAGAGAAACATCAATGTGTGGTTGCACATCAAGCACCCGCAACGGGGGCACATTTAATCTTATTTAGGAAGTTTAGGCAGTTTAATCTTATTTAGGAATCTTTCATAATGTTTTAGGAGAAGGAAGATGGGCATCAGAGTAAAAAAGACCTGTCCTCTTATTCTGTCTTGCACATTCTGTGACCTTGATCAAATAAATTAGTCTGGTTATCAACTTTAAAAAATCTAGTCAGCAAGTGTACCTCCAGTAAGAGAGGAGGATATATCAGAATTAGGCAGAGTCCCCTGAACTCAGGGCAGCCCAACCCGCTAGGCCAATGTCTGCGTGCCTGCTGTAGCGTGTTCTAGTCATGCGGCTTTCTTCTTCCTTTTTTTTGTCACCGAGAAATATCATTGAGCACATTGTTGTCCTCTCCACAATACTTCCAGTTTTCACTGAGATCATTTTTTCCTAGAGGTCATTGCATTTTGAACATAATTTTTTCTCATGGTTGTTAATACTCCCTTGGGAGGTTTACATGACTATTTTTTTTCTCAGTTCACTGGGTCTGTTTCTAGGTCTCCAGCAATAGATACTGTATTATTGTTCACTATCTGTTCAGGAATTCCCCATGGAAGGGAGAGGTCGTGAAGTGATAGAGGTTGCACTGTGACCCATTAAGGATTTCTTCCCCTTACTGAATTCTGAATGGAAACTGGGTGAGCATTCTGCTCTTGTTTTTAATAATTTCCCTTCGTATGTAGAAATGTGGGGGTCATAGTAAGGTTGAATCGAACTCATTGCTCATTTTGAAATACTCTGACGTGCAGTGAGTGGCCCACCAGTGTGAATGCTGTTGTGCGCATGTCAGCAGACTGGCAGACCAAGTTTTTGAATGATGAAACAAAAGCCTTTGCTTATACTCTCATGGTGTCTTTTCAAATAATAATTTGCATATTCACTTTTCTAACTACTTCATATAAAGGTGTTCTGCGTACCTCAAGTCTGCAGCTGGTAATCAGCTCACATTGGAATAAAATATTTCAAAATACAGATATATATTTATATGTGCAAGCCTGTATTTACATACAATATTGGCAGGTAAATTAAAGTCCTTATTGAAAAATCCTAACAAACAAAATTTATGCCAATTAAGTTAGAGGAAGAACGTAATCAAATTAATGCTATTTTGGAGCTGTTTCTCATTATGCTTGGACTTATCATTAAGTTATATTTCAGCTCTAATATAATATTACCTTAGGATGTGAAAGTATAAATTTAATGTTGCCTTTTAAATTGAGGGTGTTTAACCAGCTGCATAATATTGTTTGTTATATGAAGAAACATCCACAAATTTTAGGATGCCTTTGCAAAGGAACCTATTTTCAGTCACTCTAAGAGGTCGGGTTTGCTTTTCAGCTCTGGAAGATCTAAAGCAATGGCTTGAGGTAATTAAATGTTTTATTTATTTACTTACATACTTATTTACTTTTAAGACAATAAGACGTGGGAAGCTACTAGTATTGGTTTAGTAGCTCAAGAAGATAAGAGCAAGGTTTTGTGACTTTTCCAGGCCTTTTCATTATCGCTGCCAGAATGTCCGTGGCAGCTCCTGACGTCAAGTCTAACTTCTAGAGGGTAAGAAAAGGCAATGGGGAGGGGCAATGTAAAAAGAGCAGCACCTGTGTCTGGGAAAACAGGTTTTTCCAGAAGTCTCAAGCAGACTTCTACCCGGTTCTCGCTGGCCACAGCTGTTCCAAATCATCAGCCCTGTCTGCAAGGGAGGAGAGAGCAAATTTTATGTGATGTGTCTTTATTTTCTATTTTCCAGCCCCTGTACCAGAGGAAGACAAGGAAGAGTTCAGTAAGTGAGTGAACGAAATTATAGTACCTGCCGTAACCCCCAAAGTTAAATTAAAGAAAATTGATATTGATTCTACTGGAAAAATTTTGTTATTCAGTATTGTTTAAAAGAATGTGCTTTGTTAGAGAAGGTTATAGTTTCAGAAGGTCATTGCCCTGATTTTAGTGATCACATCTAACCAACTCAATTTTACATGAAGAAAATGAAGACCCAGAATTTTAAGTAGCTTGCTCAAGACCACAGGCAGGCCGTAATTATTCCAAAACTTAGAACCCTCTCTGCTCCAACACACACCTGTGTCAGCATCCTCCCCTGCCCACTCTGCTGTCTCTGTCTCAATATTTAAAAAACAGAAAGTATGCCTACTATCCTCCTCTAACCTATTCTCTTCTCCTGAGCCAAAATTTCAAATACATGGTAAAAAATCTTCCAATACATTTGGTATTATTTGGCTGCATATTTCAAGACATTTTTACATTATGACCCTCCTTGTCAGCCACCCATCCTAAGTCTTCTGCTAAGTTTGACTTTGTTATTTCTGAACATTAAGAACATTCCAATGTACCTTCCTTCTCTAACAGTAATTATAATTGCTTTTAATGGAGTATATTATTTTCTGTAGTTCCTCATGGCTGCCTATAAAGACAGGATATGGTCATACATTATATTAGGAAACTTCTGATTTATTTATTTGTGTTATATAGTTTTGTCCATTGAAACCTAATTATGTGTGGTTAAATATAACTGGAAAATAGGTGTAAGTTTTTCTTAAAATTTATGAAGTGTTTATAATATCTGTATTATATTACATAATGAGCTCTTCTAGTGATTTCTAAATACCTAATTTTTATTTTCACAGGTTTCAGGAGCATATAGAAATCATTAAATAAATTAACCCCCATTATATATAAGCATTATTTCTTCTAAGCAAATGAATAGCAATTAATAGCTTTTACACTATCTGAGTGTCATTGCAGAAAACTCTTTAAAAAGAAAACAACAAGATTTTATTCCTAAATTTTCAAAAATGGCCATGGTTCTCTGAACAGAGTATCCGCATACATGACAAGCAGCAGGCACTGTGGACTTGTCCCAGTGGAGGCCTGCGCAAAGGTCAAGTCTTCATAGAAGCCAAATGATCAGCTTCTACAAGACCACAGAATGTACGTTTTACTCTATAAAAAAGAAACATAAACAGAGCCCTACATATATAAAGACAGTGAACAAATAACAGTCTGACAGTGAATTCTGCTGGCATGAGGAACATATTAGCTTTCTTTAAATTATGCACAATCACAAACAACCCCCCCCAATCGCCAAGGTTTATTTTATGTTCACACAGCTGGGCCTTGGCTGCTCAGCGGCTGGTCTCCTCCGTGCTGTGTCTGTTCCAGGACCCCAACACCCAGAGCACCCACTGCTATCTCAGAAGTACATTTTAATGATCCAGAGAGCAAAGCTAGATGGTGGACACGCATGCTGGTTCTAAAAACTTTCCCTGGAAAGTTGCAAACATTAATTCCCCTCATATTTCATTTGCGAAAGCAAGTCACTTAGCCTAGCCTAACTTGAATGCAGCTGGAAGTATGAGCCCCTCAAAGGAAGAAACTTCAAGTAGTTCTGATAACAATATACTAACAATAATCATGTTTATTAAGGATTTTCTATATACCAGGCAATAAGCCAGGTGCTAATAAATAGATTATTTAAGTTTTATAATAACCCTACAATTTGGATACTTATAATTGTCACCTTTGATGAAGAGGAAATTGAGATAGAGTGAAGTTAATTAATGCTAAAATCCCAGTGCTAACAAGTGAATATTGGAGCCTAAATTCAGACACAGACAGGCTGACTCCAGGGCCCAACCACTCACCAGTGTGCGGAAGTAGCACGCCAAGTCCTACTGCAGTGAACTGAATACGGAATGCAGAAGACAAGAGATGCACTATTCAGAATTATGAGATGAACAAAGGGGGGCTCACAAATCTTCAGCACTAAGTCAGCAAGTCCTGGTGATATACATAGTTAGTAAACGTGATTACTTGCAAAACCAATCCATGCATCTCTTGCAATATCCACAACAGTATGGGGAGAGATATTCCGAGGGACTGAGGATTGGAAGATCAAGAAGGACAATGTGAGAGAGATAATATATATTTTAAAAGGCCAAAGACAAAGAGCAAGGGGACCTCAGAAATGAACTGAGATGTAGATCCTTGTCCTTGCAGGCTTGTGAACTACCTCTCTGGGTTTAGAGGGATTTGTGGCCAAAACTAAACTCACACTGAATGGCCTTTACTTGTAGCTATGTATACTAAAGTGTTATCTTAAATATTAATTTAGTAATAGTTTTGTCTATAATACATACCTGTGACTCATTCATAAATGATGCCATCCTACTAAATCTGAAAGTTGGTAGATATTGCTCTCAGCAATAATAACTATCGGAAAGAACCATTCTGACATCGCTATGGATGTCATCATCATCACAGTTGCTAATATTTCCTAAGTGTCAGGCATTTTACTCTGCAAGCATGATCTCAAGCAATTCAAATAATAACTTTCTGAGAAATGCACCAGTATCATCCATCTCCTGCCCCCAAGGAAACCGAGGCTGAAGGGGTTAAGTCACTTGCCTAAGGTGGCAGAGCTGATAAGTGGTGGGCTGGGACTAGGTGCCACATCCCTCTGACTCTGCAGCTTTTCCATTAGCGCCTAGGCCATCACTTCAGTTGTCCTGCTGGCGCCACTCCAGAATGAGTTAAGAAAAGTAGGCAGGAGTATACAGAATTAAAGCCCCAATTTACACAATGACATGGAAGGTATGTAGGCTCAATCAGTACATTTTTTTCCAAGCCTGCAATTTTGCTTTCCTCCCTTTTCACCCCATTGGTTCTTTGGCAACTCCCCACAGCATCAGAAATAAGAGAGATCTGATATTGATTATATTCTAGTGCAAATACATTCCCATTAATTTTCTCATCATGGGGAGGATAAGCTCACTGCTGTTACTATAGAATTGTTTCTAGGGGCTAATAAGTGTGAACAGATGAGTAAATAATGCTGCTACTTGCATTTTCAGGTTACTGTTCTGTTCTTTCCCTACTAACCTAACTGACCAAGTCCTCTTTCTTTTGTCCCAACAGGCCAGTTGCTTCCTCCTCTTCTCTATTTCTTCAACATGCAATTGTCCAGCTATGTCTGCCTATGCACTTAAAACTTAATTGTCACATAAACTTAGCATATAACATGTAGCATGTAGCATATTTATTTCATTCCTTTTATCCTGGGCTCTAATCCTGATCCTCTGATACACTAACAAAGAGGAAAGTTGGTTTTTTTTTATTAAAAACTAAGTTAGGATTCGAATATAAATCACTGCTTGATTTCCTCTAACACTGCCCACACCTCTAGGGGTCACTCACACCCTCTGCAGCCCTTTCCTTGGGCTGTTTTCCTGCTAGGACATAAAACCTCCTGAACTAAGAATGACGTTTTAAATCAGTCAACCACAAAATGCTCTGATATCAGCTACCGTATATCACCATCACCAGAGTTAAGATGGTGTAACTTTTAAGGCACGACAGGGAACTTACCAAAGTCTAGAATTTCAAGGTTTCCCATGAACACTAGATTTTCCCATCCACCGTGATTCAAGGTACCTAGGACACGTGGCTGTTCCTCCAGGCTTTAGCCCCATCAGTGAGGGAAGAATAAATATTTACCTTTGTGTGTGTGTGTGTGTGTGTGTGTGTGTGTGTTTCAACTTAGGAGGTATATGCATGTCTTGAGAGGGTTATATGTAACATAGTACCAGTAGTACTGACATAGCAAGTGGCATGGAAGTGAATCATCCATATAAAATATGTAAATTCTGGACTGAAAAAAAACATGTATTTGAAATACTTAATGCAGAAAAGCATTCTTTCCGTTATAATGTGTTCTTAGGGGCTGTTACTGGAGAAAGATGCTCCTTTCAGTCTTCAAAGAGGTGTTTAGTACCCCAACCAGGCAACTTCAGAATAGGTGGTCTAACACCATCATGGGGTGTTAAGAGAACAGGAAACTTCAAATTTCAGGTTGACCATTATATATAAAGAAAAGGGAAAATGTGTATTCCTCATTCAGTTGTTTCATTAGCATAATGGTTCATATCAAAACTGCCAGAGAACTGAAACAATGGGGTTGTTGAAAGAGTCAAAGTAATACATTGAAACAGTCTTTAATGATGGCGAAATAATTGGCAAAATGGAGCTAACTCAATGAATGGGGGTTAGCCCCCAGCACAGTAAGTGTATTTTTAACCTACTTCTGTTGGTTTGGACCTGCATGTTTTCTTATTATTCCTCCAGTCTCAGTATTTATTTGTATTGTCTAAAGTTAATGTCAGCATAATATCTCTCAGGAATGCTTTTCTCTCTGTACCTTAAAGAAATGGACTTTCTCCGAATGAAGTCAGAGTTGTAAATCCCGGTACCATCAAGAACATCTTTCTTCTTTTCAGAAAAAGACTCTGATTTTTGTTCTTGAACAAAAAATTTATAGTCAGTTGAAAGCTCTTAAAAGATAGAATTCAGCCACTCTATTTTATAGGTATTACTCAACTCGTAACAGATGTATACTTCAGTGCTTTAAAAAAGCACTTTAAATTTGTACTATATTTCTTAAATATGTATCATCGGCTCCCCACTGCCTGTGCATTATTCACACTTCCCCATTTAATACTCAAAAACAAAATGCTATTTTCTGTCCTTAGCTTGCTAGTAAGAAAGGTATATTTTGGGCCCTGGCCAGGTAGCTCGGTTGATTAGAGCATTGTCCCGGCACACCCAGGCTGAGTGTTCAATCCCCAGGGAAGGTGCGTACAAGGGTCAACCAATGAATGCATAAATAAGGGGAACAACAAACCAATGTTTCTTTATCTGTCTCTAAACAATAAATTAAAAAGAAAGGTGTGTTTTGTCATCTTTAAGTATGAAATGCATTCATGATTTTAAAAAATATGTTGCTTTATAGAATGACAAAGACTAAGGTAAAATATAGGACACGAGAGACATATATTAATGTTTTAAAAAATCTTACTGGGAAAATGGCCTTTCCTGCTTACTTTTCTTGCTTTGAAGTTCTAAAAGGGTGAAGAAGCTTTCCCCAGAAAGGACTGGGGAATTTTAGAAGAACTAATAGACTATCTTCATAAATCCTTCTATTGATATGCTATTTTAATATGTTGCATATGGAATTATAAGAAATCTTCTTTATGCCTATTTCAATAGCACTTAACCTCAATGGCAGCCAAAATATTCATGCTATAACAATTTTTTAAAAGAATTTTTTGGAGACTAATTCCTATATTGCATAACAATGACTTTCTACAATTTTATTATAAACTTAGGGTCTCAGAGGAAAAAGTTTAACTATTTGAGAATACTCTGGATCTTTGAGTTAAACATAGTGGATTGAACAAGTATTTATCTCAGGTTCTCCTAAAACCCCATTAAAATGACAATAGATTTTTAAGCATAAACCATGAAAACAAAAGAAATAGGAAGATGACAACAGCACAATTTTAGGTGTTGAAAAACGAGATGGATAGAAGCCAAGAGAAGAATAAAGCTGGAAATAAGTCATCTCACAGCTGAGGACCTAGAGGTAACATGCAGCTCCGCAGGTGGCCCTGACCGGGCGAAACAGCATTGGAGGGCAGAGTTGATAACGATCACTCAGAAAATCTTCATCTGCCCTTGGGAATTTAATAGTGAACCACTAGGTGACCAGGGAAACAGAGGAGTCATATCTGTGCACTACGCTGATAACCAGAGCACAGGACAGACTGACTGGAAATGCCAGCGCCCACATGGTACTGACCACCTGATGTCCAGACTTTAGGAACTGGGTTAACACCCCCTGGAATCAACTAGGGGAGATGAACCTAGAAATCATGCAGGTTAAGGGTCGGATTTCCCTAAAAGAGAAGAAAGTATACTGTGGGTGCTTGAAAAAAGATATGCTTATTATTCTCGTGTTTGTTTCGGGAGGGGGGCAAGAATTTGAAAATCAAGAACATAATAAAGGCCTGGGGTGTGTCTATGATGGTCCCTCAGTGATGGGTTTAACATTTTTTTTCTTCTCTGTACTACAGAGTCAGCCCTATTTAATTGTGATAGGGCTGCCAATTTCAGTTGCCTGCCATGCTTCAGTAATTCAGACATATATCCTTGCAGCCTGGCTTGGGTGACACTGTAGAGAATAAACACATAGAACAGTAAAGGGAATGGCTCCTGCCCCACACAGAGTCCTCTAGAGAGGCTCTTGCTGGGACAGAGCACAGCACTTCCAGGACTCAGGCAGCAGCAAAGTGAGTGGCGACAGAGAGGAGCACAGGACAAGGAGCAACTGAGGACAAGCAGCTCAGGAACAGGGGTGAGAAAGACTCTCAATCTCAAATATTCTAGAAGGAGGTGACAGAAAGCAGACTCCGGGATGGAGATGAGCATAAAGAAGGCTTATTAAGCAGAGCTGTGGGGACCAACCTTTGCAGGGAAGGCAGGCAGCAGTATTGGGCAGAAGGGGGACACTGGGCCTTGGCTGGCCCCACTGCGAGCTCTGAGCTCCTAAAGGGACGGCCCTCCCACGCTGTCCTAAATTGAGGTGAGGAGGCTGAGCCGTTTTTATCCTTAGTTCAAAGGCAGGAGGCTGTCTTCAACAGGGGACAATTATTCCCATCAGCTGAGGGAGTAAGTTCCTTAGTCCTGTACAGGCAATATGAACAGCACAGGACAGCATTCGTGACAGAGGAGGAGGCCAGTGTAGGGGAAAATGCTAGAATAGAGCATACACTGGCTTATACCCAATTACCCAATGATGCACATTATTTACATGGCAGCGGAAGAGAGTTTCAAAATGATTATATTAACATGAATAAGTAATAGTATAAAGATGAGAATAAAGATTGTGAAGATACAATCAAAATTTTCTTGGTATTTTATGTTGTTCTTTATGCAAATTATTACCAAGTAAAAATAATGCCTTTTCCGCCTGCATTGTAGTTCTTATCCAAACTTTGTAACAAATGTGTATTGATTTGCACTGTTCCTTTTCAACACCCAGTCTCTTTCTTTTTCTCTTCCTCCTTTTACCTCTCTTACACACACACACACACACACACACACACACACACACACACTCTTAAAGAAACCTACGCACCCCAATGTTCATAGCAACCCAATTTACAATAGCCAAGAGTTGGAAGCAACCTAGGTGCCCATCAGCAAATGAGTGGATCCAAAAACTATGGTACATTTACACAGTGGAATTCTATGCAGCAGAAAGAAAGAAGGAACTCCTACCCTTTGCAACAGCATGGATGAAACTGGAAAGCATTATGCTGAGTGAAATAAGCCAGGCGGTGAAAGACAAGTACCATATGATCTCACCTTTAACAGGAACCTAAACAACAAAACAAACAAGCAAGCAAAATATAACCAAAGACACTGAAATAGAGAACAGGCTGATAGGGACCAGAGGGGAGAGGGGAGGGAATTTCAGGGGAAAAGGGGAAGGATTCACAGGAACAAGTATAAAGGACACATGGACAACAACTAAGGGGGGTGGAAATGGGAGGGAGGTGGGGAGCACAGGACAGGGTGGGCTGGAATGGGAGTAAAAGACAGAAAACTGTACTTGAACAATAATTAAATATTTTAAAAGTTAAAAAGAAAAAAAAGAAACCTGTCTTGCTGGGCAGATATTTGGATAAGTACTTTGGTATGGGTGGTGGGTTACCTAAAAGTCAAGCTTGAGCTACAGTGGAAGGTTGGGAAAAAAGTTGATTTGGTTAAATGTAGGGGAAAGTTTTGTTTTGCAGAGAGTGGAGAGTAAGCAAGCCTAAAACCAGAAGTGACTTACTTCTTTGGGTAGTAGGGTGGGTTCTGAGAGATGGGGGAAGGGAATGAAGGTGTGACATCTGGTAGCCTAAGGAAAACTTGGAGGGGTAAGAACAAAGAAGGAGCGCGTGTTTGTTATATTTTATCTATATAGTATGCTAGGTCACTTTCTTCTATCCAACCGTGGAATCTGCATTACATTTTTTATTATTCACCAAGAGCTGCAGAGTTGGATGTTTTCTGCTCTGTTTTATTTCATTTTGTCTTGAACTACAATGAAATTGAGTGCTGTCTCTTCATGGCCTTGAGGGTTAGAAGGTCCTTACTGCTCACTCATAGTCAGCCTTATAAAGTAAAAAATGCATTCCACTGAGGAGGATAGTAAAGTTGGAAGATAAAAGTAGAGAAAAGACCTGTGTTCAATATGATCATCAAATTCCAAATATGTCAAAGCACCATCACCATCAGAAAAGACAATAGCATAGGAACTGAGAATTTGATCTCGTGAGCAAATCCAGTCATATCATTTTAAATACCACCTATGTGTGGAGACTTACAAATGTGTATCCCAGCCCATCGCTCTCCCCTCATGCCACACCCCCTGCCTGCTGCTCAACAAGTCTACTTAGATGTCCAAACCCAGCGGTCTGATTTTCCTTGTACAACCCAGTATCACGAACAGTTTTTCCTATCAATACCTCCAGCCTTCCAACTACTCAAGCCAAAAACTCAGATTCCTATTTGATTCTCTCTTTTAATCATAAACTACATCAAATCCATTGGCAAGTCCTGTTAGATTTACCTTTAAAATAAATCCAGAGTCTGACCACATCCCACCGCCTCCACCGTTTACTTCCAAGCTATTGCACCTCTCACCTGACCATTGAGGTGGCCTCTTGACTAGGCTGTCTGCTTCTGTCCTTGTCACACTACAGCTTACCCTCGAGACAGAAACCAATGCAAACAACAGCCAGAGCCTTGAGAATGGCCTACGACTTCCCTAAGTGATCTACTCCCGGCTGACTTTCTCTGACCTTATATCTGTTAGCTCTCTGCCTCTCCTTTCCACTGGCCTCCTTGCTATCCCTTGAGCTCACCAGATACACCACTGCCCAAGACCTGTGCGCTCACTGTTTCCTCTGCAGCAATGCTGTCTGCCAAATGTACGCACAGCACACTCCCTCCAGCCCTGTACTATTTACGGACAAGTCACCTACTTAAAATTGAACCCCCCTCCATTCTGTCATTCCTTATCCCCCTTCCTTTCTT
Source organism: Artibeus jamaicensis (assembly GCF_021234435.1). Lineage (NCBI taxonomy): Eukaryota > Metazoa > Chordata > Mammalia > Chiroptera > Phyllostomidae > Artibeus > Artibeus jamaicensis. Next base: position 14,198,349 of record NW_026522014.1, on the reverse strand, counting down.
GCTTCTTTGGTACTTATCTCTATTTGATGTGATATACTTTTTTGCTTAATTATTTGAATACTATATGCCTTTCCCCACTTCTACTAGGTACACACTCCACAAGGTTAGAGAGTTTTGTCCTATTGAGTATTGTATCCTTAACTACCTAAAACAGTAGATAAGTAATAAAATTGAATGAATTTAATAATTAATATGTGAGAATGTCAATGACTTCCCTTTGACCTTCGTTTTGAGAACTGGATCGTGTTGGAATACTGTAGATCTCCTAATTGATCCTCTGGAAATAGGAGAGTTTCATTTGGCTAGTCCACATTGTAGCACTCCAAGATGCTCAGGTTTGCCATTAAGGCAGGTTACCCACTGAACGTAATCTTACTGTGACTATACGCAGGTGGCAATGTAAGAGATGCTTGTGGTCTAAACCCCAAATCCCAACTCATCTCTTACCGTTCATCCCTGTGTAAACACAGAGTTACAAGTAACATTTCTAACAGAATGAAATCATTTTAGGGAAGGTAGAACGGAAAATCAAGTGGGAAGCTTGAGAGAAAAACACTGGAAGTCAAAATTTACCTTTTATAAATTTACACAAGTAAGAAACATATCTAAAAATGGAAACTCCAAAACAACCAGAAAAAATTATGAACCAAATCTTTGTTTTTCTTTCTCTTTTTTCTGAAAGTGGCTTCCATTTCCTGTGATTCTGTCACTCAGAAGGAACGTTGGTAAATGCACAGCTGGAGCATGTCTGTTCTTTTGTCCCCATCAGTCAGCAGTATTAGTGAGTGTCCACTGTTGATACCAGACACCATGAGGCGTTTAAGAACAATTAGAGCTTTTCTTTCTCTCTGTAGCTTTTTCAGTGGCAGTGAGGAGCATTGGAAAGGCAACAATACCTCTTTAATTCACACTCCCCTAAAGCTGAGTTTGTAATTATTCAGAAGGTCAGGTTAGTGTTTATATTATCCCTAAAGAAAGTCTTTCTTGAGTAAATGAATTTTCTGTAAAATTCCATGAAAGCTACTTAAGCTATTTTACGACACTATTTTCAAGTACCTTTAAGCACTTATTTATTTATTTATTTATTTAATATTTACTTATGTTTAAAGGGGAAGGAGAGAGGGAGAGAAACATCAATGTATGGTTGCCTCTAGTGCATCCCCTGCTGGAAACTGGCCTGCAGGGAACTGGCCTGCAACCCAGGCATGTGCCCTGACTGGGAGTTGAACCGCGATTCTCTGGTTCGTAGACCTGCACTCAATCCACTGAGCTACACCAGCCAGGGCTAAGCATTTAAAAAGACTCATTTACCCATAACTTGTCGTTAGGCTGTTTAGAAATAATTTTGATCTATTTACTGAGAACAAGTCAGCAAAGGACATCTAAGCCAGCACTTCTTGTGAATCGAGTTATGATACTTTCCTTAAAAGTGGAAAAAATGTAATTGTTTGTAAATGTCTTCACCAGACTTCACAAATTTAGGATAAACAACCAAATGCTATTAAAATGATTCAAGCCTATATTCATTGCTTGAATAGGGCAAGCTAATGATAAACGATTCCCCAAATAAGACAGGCTTTTAGCACTGACTGCTGTGGCTCAGTTGGCTGGGTGTTGTAACTCAAAGCAAAGGGTCACTGGTTTGATTCCCGGTCAGGACACATCTGGGTTACAGGTTAGGTCCCTGGTTGGGGCAAGTGCAAAAGGCAACCCACTGACGTTTCTCTCCCACTCTTTTTTCCTCCCTTCTCCTCGTTCTAGAAATACATAAATAAAATCTTTAAAAATGGGTTTTCAGCAATCTGGTATAAGTTTTAATATAGGTTTCTCTGATAGATGCCTACAGATGCCTTCAGAGAGTTGGGGTAGATGAAATAAATGACGTCCTTCATTAGGAGGTGATAGCCTTACACGGTTAGTTCCTGAAATAAAAACAATCCATAGAACCCTCCTTTATCATGTTAGAACTAAGTTCTTGCCTTTATGATAAGCAAGCAGAATGGTCTAGATCGCTTTATCTTCAGATGAAAAAAGTTAAATTTACTATAAAGCCACATACATAAAAGGAATTTATGGTCCTCACGGATCAGGAACTATTTCCTCAAGAACAGCTGCAAGGTATGTCTCTCATTCTCTTTTGAAGTGAATTCTTAAATTTAAAAAGTATTTCTACAGTTTATGTGCTTGTGTTGTATATGTTATTTCACTTGATATTTATAATAACCAAAGTGGTATCAACAGCATTATCATGAAAAGTAGATATTAATATTTTTTAAAACTGTCTTAGGGAACCTAAGGGACTAAGCCAAGATTAAATCGCTAGTAAGTAGGTGAACTAGATTCAGATTCCAAGTCCAACTCATTCAGTAACTTTTTATCAAGTATATATGTGCTAAACATTATGCTAAGTTCTAGGGCTATGACTACTCCATACCCTTTAATGGTTTTCATTCTTGAGGTAATAAGAGCAGCAACAAAATCATTATAATACAAGGATAAAGGAATTTTCATCCATTCATTCATTCAGATTTATTGAGTGTCTATTATATCAGTCAGGGTTCTAGCAGGAAACAAAAGGTGTACTGAAAATATTTAATCAAAGGCCTTGTTTACAAAGTTATACTTACAATGAAAGAACCAGTAAAGGATGGGAACACACCCAGGAACCAGCAGTGGGAAGAGAGTCTTCCTTACAGAGGCTGCGGCTGGAGAGAATCACAGCCCTTGCTTTAGTTAGGGTCCCAACAGAAAACAGGTGGGACTCTCAAATTAGGACCATTTAACTAAGGTTTAATAAAGGCATGATTTTTAAAGGTAGAATAATGCAGTTTCCAATGACTGATTAACATTGAAGCCTAAAGAACCAAAGAAAGATGCAGTTTCTGAAATCCAGATAGTCTTACAGAATGGGTCATGTTCGGAGGAGTTGTATCCTCTGATTGTGGAACATTGTCACTAGGATGATACCCCAAGGAGGAGGGCAGTGAAATAAATATGCTAAACTTACTCTCCTCTGACTCCTGATAAAATTTTCATTGGCTGAAACCAACTGGAAGCAAAGGTCAAGTGAAACAGAGGTATAGTCCATACAGAGCAGCCTCGAAAGGCATAGAAGATGCTGGAGGGTAGAATGTGGGTATGGAGAAGCCGATGGTTCTAGGGGGGAAATGTCTGAAATAGTATCACTGGGCTACAGTGGCAGGGCTATGTTCCCTCCAGCGATCCTAGAGAATGCACTCCTTGCCTCTTACAGCTTCTGGTGGCTGCTGGCATTTCTTGGCTTGTTGCCACGTCACTGCAACCTGTGTTTCCATGGTCTTAGTGCATCCACTTCTTCAGTGTGTGTAATTACTCTCTGTATCCCTTTTCTAAGGACACTTATGATGGCATTAAGGGTCCACCCAGAAAATCTGAGATAATCTCAGAGACTAATTCGAAGACTCCTTTTCCAATAAAGTAACATTTGTAGGTTATAAAGATTAGGTGTCATATCTTTGAGGGGGGAGGCATTTTTCTCCCTATCACAGTCTTCCCTGTCCATCATGAGAAAACAATATATAATATCTATATCTGAAAAATCAAGAAGTAACAACAGAAGCATAGTTTTTAGTGACACAGAGGTAAATACCCAATGTATCAGCTAGAAAGGATGAACGTGGCTGTCTCTGTAGAGGGGAAAAGAACCTGTAAGATGTTAGGTCATTGGTTTCACTCTGACCTCCACCATGGTTTCACTAGAGTTTTAAGCCTTAATGACCAAAAGCATCCATTGTGTGTTATTAATTAAACTCTCTCTTACGTGTCATGAAGGGTATTGTGGCTCTACCATTCATGGGAGCTTTTTTTCTGAGTGATATAAGAAACTTTGACTGATTCTACTACATTCTCCACTCTATTATGATTGGCACCTATAAAATGCAGCCACTAGATACAAGAACTTCAGAAGATCACTTAGACTTTTTTTAAAACAAGAAATTCAACTTCAATTTGATATTTGAGTTGACATCAGCTTATAATCATTCTCTGAATTTACATCTCTCGCCTTCTAGAAGGAAGAATGTTGGTGATGAGGAGAGCTGTCAAGTTTCTGATTACTGCCTACAAATATTATCACTTACTACTGTTAACAGAGCTCTGATGAATATATTACTACTAATGGAACAACATGCATATGTTTTTAGGATGGAAATAGTATTACTACATTCTGTTTGCTGACAAGTAAAGTAAATTAGCATTGAACTGAGGTGAAAAGTAATTCGTTGAGCAAAGTTCTCATGAAATTTTAACTCTGAATGCACACATTTCATAGAAGATTTCAAGAGACTTCAGACTTGAAAACTTTTCTAAGTAAAACCTCATCTCTCAGTAGATAAGATCTCAGATCTCATCTTCCATCTCATCATCTCATTATGGCAGAATGAAAGCTATTAATGCAGTTCCTGATGGCCAATTTCATATTTCTGGGTACATCACATTGTGTTTATTGCCATAAACTTTCCCCATGGGACTGACAAAGGACAAAAGATAAACCACCATCAAATCAACCTACAAGCCAATTTCACACATATCAGCCATCTATCCAGTTGTCTCCCCTAAATTCAAAGTAAATTTTATAAAAGTGTGTCCATTATCTTTAATGACAATGACAGGATTATCAATTTAAATGTAAAAGGCCTTTAGAATATAGTGCAATGTAAAGGGTAAGTACATGCAAGAATTTTTACATGAAATAAGAAATAGCAAAGAAACTTAAAATTATAACCATAGAAAAATGATGGTATTTGTTAAGAGTCTTAAGATTTTCCACATACTTGAATCAGTTCCAAGAGTGGAACTCTATCTCAACAAAGTAATTGTATGTGTGGACATTATAAGTACAGATGTTAATTAAAGCATTATTTTTAGTGTAGAATTTTTCTTAGTTTTCACGGTTATGAAACAAACCAGTCTATATCAATGGGAGAGTGGGAGTAAGCAGTGAGGAAAGTTAACCTACACTATTAGACATCTATTCAATGGAATTTTATGTAATCATCAAATCCTTTTTATAATTTAAAACTATGCAGCTGTTTAATGGGGTAAACAATGATAGATAGTAAGATATTCAAAATGTATTAAGTGATAAATATAGGCTGCCATACTGTATACAAAATGTAATAGCTATGTTTCATGTTTATGTTTGTGTGTGTATTTATTTGTAAATATGCATACAAGTTTGTGTTTAAACACACAGGCAAAAATTTGTGATGATATATGCTAAATTTTGCTACATTAATTTCTTTATGATGAGATTATTGTACATATATACTTGTATATATATTTACTATACCACATATACTTGTATATTATGTGAAATTTCTATAACCAACATGAATTATTTATATAATGAGAATAGGAAATAAAAATATATCTATTTTTGCCTTAAAATTATGTGCAGTGAAGTCTCAAATATGTAATAAAAGATGCAAGAAATATGCCAAAATGAGTAGTAGGATTTTAAGTGGCTTTTTTCTATTTATTTATACTTTTCCAAACTTTCAAAACTTCAACAATAAATGTTTATTAATTTAAAAATTAAGAATTAGATAAACATAAAGCTTTGTAGAAAATGTAGAATCACATGTAAAAAAAATCCCAACTAGGAATTAATGTTAACTGTTGAAAAATTCCCACTCAGTATGGTATTTGCAATAGGCACTTCCTTCTAAGTGATCATTTATTCCTTTTAAAATTGATCTTGATACTTTTTGTAGACTAGAACTCCCAAATTTCTAGCCTCTGGGCCTATAGTATGGTTAACCCAATCAAGTACAAACAAACAGTGGCTAAAGTGACTAAATTTTTATATAAAAGACTAACTATGAGTCCTCGAGCCATTGTCAAATGAACAGATACAAAATATAGATAATGCTTTAAATTCAAAAGTTAAAAAAGAGGGTGTTACTATGACTTAAGGAAATTTAATAAACTGGGGGTGAGGGAGTATAGGAGGGCAAACATGCCTAGGACTTAAATTGGGTTTTAAAGGATAGGGAATATTTGACTAAAATCAGGTAAAGTATTTTATACAGTATGGAGAGCAGGCCCAACAAAATGGCATTAGTCTGATCAGGATTGATCAGGATAGCATAAAGTATATAAAACAAAATGGAGTCATCAAGGCAACCAAGATGGCCATCAGTTAGCCATGACACTTTGGTTCAAGAGGAAAACTACCTAAATCACACTGGACACAGCTGGCAAAGAGATATACCTAAGATACCTGCACACATGGTCAGAACAGCCTGTCTGCAGAGCAGGACCACCCACAGATAGGCTTCTAGGGACCAATTCCCCACTCACCATGAGGGATGCCAACACACTTACCAAGACATCCAGAAGGGCAGAATACATCACTGTTAAGCTATAACTGAGGCAGGCTCCAGACCTCTGCTAAGAGAGCTGAGCTCCACACACCAGAGTGCTGCTCCATGCATGCTGACCTTCCTTGGCATGACCACTAGAGGCTCTGCCCCACTGGACTGAGGACTTCATCTACCCTGCTGCCCACCTGGCTCCAGAGCTCCTTCCTTGCAAGATGCTGATGACTCTCTTGCCCACCATGCTGTCTCCCAGACCTACAGACTGAGACTCTGGGATTTGGGTTTGTTATCCCCGTTGATTGCTCTGTGTGTGTTATATTTCTCTTAGGTTGTTACAGTGTGAGTAGGATATTAATGTATGTTGATGTCTACTTTGAATGAACCTACATTCAATAAAAGCTGAGTAATAGCATAGTTCCCTTGTGTGACTCTTGTCTATTCCTTGGTGCTGGGCTGCTCAGCAGGCAGCTAGCCAGGCAGTTGCCCAGCTGACTTACAGGAAAGACTACATTTCGAGCATACGCTCATGACATTTACATATAACTGGGTTGAAAATCAGCACTTTAGCAAAAAAATAGGCCAAGAAAACATTTTGTATGTGTGTGTTTTATAATGGTCATAATTTATCTTGAGCTTAATACTGCAGGATGTTGATGGGGAGAATGAGTGCTATACAGGAGTACGTAAACTTACCAATTGTTGCTTTCTCGGTCTCTTAAACTCTTAGTGATGACTTCGTATTTTTTTAAGACAAATGCTCAACCTTTCAGATTTCCCTCTAGAGGCAATGGAGGAATACGTTGCTCTATGTAAAAAGAACAGTGGGTGTAGTCACAAGGTGGTGGAAGCTGTTTCCCCCTCTGTAGACCCACCATGGTAAAACAGAGGCATGCTGTATCCTCTAAATAATGCACTTGTTGGATTGAGTCATGCTGTCTTTACCAGGAACAGATGTTACTTTGGTAGAGTCTAACTCTCACTCTAAAGACTAAGTAGAAATGTTTTCTCAATCAGTGAGGAGCCTCCCCCTCCCCATGCTGTGAAATACCACGTTTGGTTTCTTCCATCTGACGACCCCTACAGAAATATAATCTTTTCAAAGCCATTACAAGGCACTTTAAATGCTGTTCTCTTATTTCTCTAAGAGCCCAGATTCTAGAAACTTCTTTAGTATGGAAGTATGGGGAATCAGGGAGCCGAGGAAGTCAATCCTTTTTCTTTTTTAAGCATCCAATGCTTCCCATTCAACTTCCCAACTGTGCTGCCCTTCTGTATTGATGACTAAAGCAAACTAATTACCTACCACTCACTTGGGGGCTCTCAGTTGTGTGTCTTCTCATTTAAAAGACCTCTCCCTGGGCTCTACCACAAATTCTGAGGAAGGAAGGAATTGAGCAGATCTGGGCTGAAGAACCAGCTATGTGTTATGCCTTATGATTCATTCATAATTCCCTTTCCCTCCTGAGCTTCATCCACTGTCTCTGGGTCAAGTCTGTGAACTTCAGCTCCCTGCCACTCAGGATGTACTCATTCCCCATCAAGCATACCACCAGGGAACTTGAGCATAACTCTTATTATCAGCCTGGGGAGACCAGTGATCCGCTCCAGTTATAACCCTTGCCCTTTCCATGAGGCCCTCGGTCCATTTCAAGAAGGACTGGATGTGTCTGAGTTTTCCATTCCCCAGCTTGGACTTCGTTTTGAGGTCACATCACTAATCAAATGTATCCTGAGCACCCATACCTGCCCCAAGCTTCAGCTGATGTTGGAATAAAAAGATGGGAGAGACATGTTTTCACATTAAAATACACCAGAGGCTAAGGAGAAATTAAAGGCAGATGTAGAAAATTTCCATCTTACAACTGGACTATAGAGGGTCTGGGAAGAGGGTGGGTGCTTCAGTTGTCAGAAAGGTAAACTGGGGCTAGATTATCGAGGACCTTTAATTCTCAGCAAAAATGATGAAATGTGACAGATCTTATTTCTTAAGCAGTGATATTTTTGTAATTTATGTCAACAGTTTATTTTTGAATCTTAAAAAAAAGTTATTTTGGTCACTTTAAATATACCACAGCACATTTTTAAACTCTGAGATTTTGTTAACACCTGCAGCTTTGTCATTGTACAAAATAAGTCACATTAAATGCTAAGTGGAAAAGCTTAAATTAAGTCGTTCAAGAATAGCCTCATCTGGAAACCAGTGCTTATGCTCTGGGGCACTACTGCTCAAAGATCATGTTTATCCTTAAATTTGACTCTGTCATAGAACCTTAAGGAGACTGAAGAAAGGAAACATTTGCTCCTTGGTCATTGATCAAAATCATTAGTGAGTGTCTATTAGTACAAGATGCTATGCTAAGTGCTATTTAGGAGGAAGTTAAAAACATGGTTTTCCCATTTGCACATTTGCAACCCTAAAATAAATTAAATTATAAGAACTCTAATGCCTTAAATCAAAATTCCTATTGATTTTCAACCTGTCATCATAAATCTGTTACATGATCTTCACTTTTTCGAGAATCTCCCAGTAATGCTAAATCAATTTAGTCATTGAGTGCCTGCTTCATTTATCTACTGAGCACCAATTATGTGCTTGACCTTTACATATATTACCTGACTTAATCTTTAAAACAACTTTATGTGACAGTCTTTACTATCCTCAGTTCAAAACAAGTAGCCTGACTCTCACCACAGTTAAGCAACAGGGCTTGGTTACACAGCAAAGAGGACCCAACCCAGTTTTGCCTTTTTGTACAACTTGTATTCTTTCTCCATCACACATTGCCTGAGCATCCAGTTAATGTATGGAATAGTGACTTTTAACTGGTGTGCCATGGCACCCTAGTATGACACAGTTTTTAAAACATGTAACAACTGACTATTCAGTCAGGGACACTGACCTCTTTTCACTTAAATTGTCACATTAAAAAAAGGATGACAATATCCAACACAAAAACCATCTGATGCGAATGAATGAAAATTATACCTGTTTTTGTTAGATTAGCAAAAAATATATTTTCTTGGTGTGCCACAGAATTTTAGGAATTAGTTTATATGTGCCATGAGATGAGAAAGGTAGAAAATTGCTGGTATGGAAAATTACAATAAGGATAGATATATATTAGGCATGGAGAAGTCATAAATGTTAGCATGTCTGTATCTGGCTAATGCAGTCTCCTCATGAAGAGGCAGCAACCTAGGTCCAGGTTAAAAGGACAAGTACTTTACTAGATAGAGGGATCAGCAGGTTCATAGACGAATATGAGTGTAAACACATGTTTGTTTCAGAGACCTTCCCATGGTTTGACAGAACACATAGTAAGTGTGTAAGAGTGATACAAAGTGAATTGGGCAGGGAGTAAATCATAAGAAGCTTCCCAGTGTTTTGCTTAATAGGGGGGGTCTTACTTCTAGAAAATAGAAGTTTCATTTAAGGGACTTGTGTGGTTATAAATGAGGTTCCTGTGCTCAAATAGCCAAACTGAAAATGTGGCACACAGGGAAAATGACTTATTCATCATTCATTTACTAAGTATTGTACTAATGCCAGAAATTGTGCTAGGCACTGGGGATATAAAGATGGATAAGCTATTTTCTATTTAGGATACTCTACAGTAATTGATATTGAGGTTGACTCTCCACCATCCGTCCCAGCAACTACATCATTATAACAGCAATGTGACTTTGAGAATTGGTGCATCACAAGGCTATGATGATTTTCTAAGTCAAGTATAATAATTCCATCTCCCTTTCAAATGACTGGTTCAGGAAACCATACTTAAGCCAATCAGAGTTTTGGATTTCCTTGAGATGATTCTTGCCAATAGGTGGACTCATAATCCAGTTTTCAAGAGGCTGATTGATTGATATATCACTTTATTTTTTTTTCAAAAAGGATTTAAGGCAGCCTTCATATATAGGCACCTATAAGGTTGGTAAAATTTGTATTCCAACCCTAAGGTGGGAATATACCAACCCTACAAGGTGTATTCCCACCTTAGAAGCTACAAAAAATACAGCCCGTAAAGGTTAAATAAATTATTCAAGTCTCAGATCTAAAAAGTGACAGAGCTAAGGAAAAAGATATAAACAGATGAGTAGCTGACAGCAAGCACAGTCTCCCTAACATATTGCAGAGAGAAATATGTCTCATGGTTCCCTCTAAAGGAAGATTATGCATTATAATGGTTGACTTGGTTGTATAACAAGGTAGAAAATTCCATTGTGGATAAATAAGATTTTTTTAATGCAGGGAACCACCCATACAAGATAAGAATTAGAAGTAAATTCTGGATTCTCAGAAAGATCTTTGTAGTTCCTCTTAGCAGTTATGATTCTCTTTTTCTGCCAGATGAGTAAGGTTTCCTGTTTCAAAAGTGTAGGCTTAAAGTGATCGTGAAATGAATCCTTCACTTGGGAACTGGAAAATTCTACTCACCTAGCAACTATCACATATGTATGTGTGTACATATATATGTATATATCATACTACCACATGTATGTATAGTGTGTGTATATATGTATACACTGTATAGATTTCTAATTTGCCATTTGAAGTTTCTAGTAGGATTGCTATTCTGAGAAACAGTAATTTTGGTATTCTTGGTTACAATAAATATAATGGAGAAAAATATCTTAAAGCCTCCTATTTCACAATGCAATCATCTTCCATGCAGTTCCTTCATCATTGACCTTTTGGATTCTTTTCCACTGGGACAATGACTGATGTCCAAATCACAGGAATGCCTCTGGTGCTCCGTTACCAAGCATGGGGCTCAGGCACAGGCTGCTTCGGCAGTATCCCTTCTCCACACCTGAGTCGTTCTGTTCCCCCAGGCTTTCCTCCTCCCCTTTTAATTAAAAGCCTTATCAAGAAAGGATCTGAACAACTCATTCCCACTAAGGTTAAATGTAGGTGAGGCTTAATATCCACTTACATTTTAACCATGGAAAGACCCTGAAGGATCTGGTCACTGACTCTGGGGATTGTCTGAAGCTGGTCAGATCTAACCTGTGGAAGAAATACTACAAATTGAGAAAGGGAAGTAGGAAGGGAGAAATAAAGAGATTAAGGTTCAGTACAGTTTACATTTTATTTGTATTCAAATATTGTAAGAAAACATATTTTCCATAGATGAAGAGATGAATATTTTCACTGTAATATTACAGCATTGTAGATATTATGATATATTTATTTTTGCTTAAAAATGTCAAACTTACAAAAACAAAGTCAAACTTGCTTTTTAAGACTAGTGCAACTCAATGTCTGAGCCAGAGATCAGTGCATTTTTATAAATTCTTTGCTATCAATTTATGGCAAGTATAGACACTGAGAATAAAAATTTGAGAGAAACAATTTTAGAGTGTGTATATTGAGTAAAATTCATTTTTAAATTTTTTAATTTTTAAAATTAAAAAATTATATGTTTATTCCTTTGGATGGTATTTTTTTCATGGTATTGTTTATCTTGTAAGTCATTTATTAGTTTTATATTTTACAAAAGAATGGTATTCAGAGAATGGGACATTAAAAAAAGAACTATCCCTTCACTAAAGTTAGTTTGAGAAGCACTATGTTATAACAACTAATTTTGCATTAAATGGAACACTGTCATATGTTGTTCTAATACAAACAATTGGTACCAGCTGTCAGAGGTTTAAAAATATTTTATGGGAAAAATCTTCCATCCATTAATTCAACTTTTATGTCTGTGTGTGTATGTGAATTAGGAAAATCTTTTCATTATGTGTAACCAAATGGATATCCAGGAATCGATCTTTGAGAAACACTACAATCAGGTGATAAAATATTAGATGATAGAAGACTAAGCAAAAGTTGTTAGAGAGTAATGAAGGGAGGAACCTCCAGGTACTGGGGCTGTTGCATTTTTGGCAAATGGCTGATACTGGAGAAAAGATTAATAGAATCATAAAAGTTAGAAATCACAGAATCCTACTTCTTTGTTTTGACAGATGAGCTCAGAATAAGGAAGAAATTGTTGGAACTAAAAAGATGAACTGGTGGGTGAGAACTGCAGTTCCCATTATATATATATTTTACATATATAAATATATCCTTGTTGCTATTTTGTAATACCCAAAATCACATATTAGTCAGAAGAAACCATCACTATCATATAACACAGCTTCTAAATTTTACATATAAGACAAAGACTTAGGAGGTTAAGTGAACATGTCTGGAACTGCACAGTACTTAAAGACTAGAAATATAGAATTCAAGTATTTTGAAACCCATTTCAATAACTTGATGTGGCACCGTGTCATGGGAGACTTTTACATGAGCTGCCTTATTAATTCCTCAGGAAACCTCTTCTACTCCATACCTAAAGTTATACCTTTCCTAAAAATGAAGCTTGGCTTATGCACATCAATGAAAACTAAGATTCATTTAATGAGTTAAATTATTAGTCATAGTGATAGGCCTAGACGAGTTTTGCCAGCTAATGATAGTGTATCTGGGTATATGATACAATTATAAAAATTAGAGAATCTCAGGGTAAGATTAAACCTTATCTGATCTATATACACGGACTGGAACTACCATCTAGCCTATGCACAGGAAGAGTGGCAGTGAATCCAAACCCAGGATTTCTGTGTTTGTACTCATGAACTTTGCTGACTTACAAAAATACCCATCATTTCCTGAGGACTTCTATAATCCAGACACCGCGCTAACCATTTATTTAAAAACTTCGTAATAACCTGTAAAGAAGGTACTATTACTAATTCTATTTACAGATAGGACAGTTGAAGCTGGAAGAATTCAGGTAAGTTATACATGTTAACACTGCTCACAGGAGATCAGACTTCGGTCTGCTTATATACCCCTCATTTGCATCTGTTTTACCATACTGCGGTCCAGCTAGTCAGGCGAGGTGGCATCGTAGGCACCCATGAGGGCCCTGGAGTCAGGCTGCGTAGGTTAGATCTAGCCTTTACTGCATACTAACTGTGGACTCTGGGAAAATTATTTCACCTCTCTGTGCCTGCCATTTCCTTTCCTGTAAAATAGCAGTGCATCTATGGCAAAGAATTCTAACTGCTTGGCATGTAGTGAGTACTCAATAAATGTTAGCTACTATTACCAATAATAGCTACTGTTATAGTAGCAAATGTTAGCCACTATTACTAATTCAAACTAAAATAGGCTTTCTGGTTGTGCTGGGCACAGCGAAATCAATTAATTAACTGTACCATCCTTAATTTTTCTGTCGGTAGGTTCTCCATCCAGCTAGAGGAGGCAACCCAACCTCTATAGGACTTCTCAAAGAAGCCATGTATTTCTCCCGCTGAGGCAAACAGGCCCAGGCCTCTCTTCCAAACTTGCTGGTGGCATCAGCCTCTGTTGTTCCCAGTGGTTATCAGTATCACTTTATGAATAAAAAAAAGAGAGAAATTTTGAAGATAGTAATGAACTTGTAAAATTGTAAAACAAATCAATATGTGCTGTAAGAAACTCTAATTAAGAAATATATTGTGTAAAGCAGTGGTTCTCAAAAGTCTCCAGGCATTAGCCTGAGAAGATCTCAGGGTTCAGGCTAGTTAGGATGACTCAGGCCAGCACATCAGGATCTTCAGAGACAGAGTGGAAATGAGGCTTCAGGGTTTGGTTTTTTAAAATGTTTGTTTGTTTATTTTATTCACTGGCTTAATGTTGCCAAGTTAAAAAAAAAACAAAACATGTCCTGGGGTTGAGTCTGGAAATCTGCATTTTCAGAAAGCACTGGAGACAAACTGATGATTGGCCATATTGGGAATCACTGTTTAGAACGTGCAACACCCCAGTAAAATAGCTGAGGGCCTGTTTTTAGAGTTATGAAAGATGAGAAATTGCCAGTGGAGAATTCAGACAGTTAAATACCCGGTGACTGTTTGAATTCCAGATCATGAAACTGGAAATAGATTCTTAAGATCTCTCCATACTAATCTACAAACAACAGATAAGAGTTGGAGGTTTAAGGTAAAATTTAAACTTGCATTTCCCACTACCATTATACTTAAATCATAATCCTCAACACTGAACCAAAATAATGTCTTTTACTTACCAGGAACTCTTTTCATATGCAAATGGTATGAAACTCAGCCCTTACAATACCAAAGAGACAGCACAAAAGTCACAGCTATGTAGCAACCAGGCAAAAACAGTGCTGATTTATGGAAACAAAGCAGTAAATATTCATGAAATCTTATACAGCGCTTACACATAAGTTACTTCTCAGGGATTTGTAACTTTATACATAATAAATAATAATCTGAGCACATCCAAACATATGGAATCTGTCAAGTGTTAAGTTCACTAATTTTTGGTCTTATTTTACTTTGAGTCATAAATTAATTATGAATATGATGTAAATGGTTGGCCATACTCTAAATCTTTAAAAAAAGTAGACAAAGGTTTCATCAGCAAAATAAGAGAGTAACTATGGAAAGAAGAATTTAATGAATATCTTCTCTGATTGCAATGTTTTAAGAAAGTGGTAAAGCTCTTTAAAGACAAAAACAGATGAAAGAAACAAAATGATGTCGTTATGCAGAGCAACATCACAACCTATCATGCATACAGAGTTAAAAGAGGAAGAAAATCTGGGCCATGTACTTTGTATTAATCATAAACTGAAGCAAAATCTGATAGCTAATACAATAATCAAGGGAATCTTAAATTTCACTGAGTTACCTTGCCAATTTTGGTTCCAGTTTCATAACATAATTATCCCAATTGTATTTAATGATACTAATGAAAAATGTGAATTTTGAATATAAACACTAGGTCTACAATCCATGTTAAAGGGGTAAAGATTAAAAATATATCACTGGTAAAATCCAGCAACTCAGTGCAAGATCTACTTATTCATTTCAGACACATTGGGTTTTCAAAAATTCTATAATTCAATTCATTGCTAAAAATCCATTCCTTATCCTCTTTATGCCCCGTTTCCCTCCCCCTCCTTCATTGTATAATAAACTGTAATTAACCCCAAGCAGCTCTGGATTTTAGTGCTGTTCTTTAACGACTGTTAAAGAACCTGTTTAATTAGAAAAAAATTACAGTCAAGTTATACTCTTTTGTGTGAAGGGAGGATATTTGCTTTCGAATGGCCTTAGTTTACCTGTGACACAAATACATGCTCAAAGATAGTGGGCCAGCTTCACTGAAACGCTTTCACTGTTCTGAGAAAAGCGAGTGTGATCCTGAGACGTTTGAACAGTGGGGAAGCGTTGGGACTGGGTGGAGCCACGGCCGCAGGACACTGCACTGGTCAGCCCCTCAGGAGCACAAGTCGTTTGGATTCAAGATTTAAGAGAGGGAGATGGAGAAGAGTAAAAAAGAGCAAAGGGTTTAAAAATAGAACCTGTAATAAAGGCCTTGACAAAATGAGATTTCTCAGCAAAGGTATTTTTAAATAATGGCCCCCAACTATAGGAAGGAGATAATATCAGCGGCTCTCTATCTTTACTGTGGAATAAATAAGCAAGAATGAGATTAAACTTCAGAAGAGTAGACTTAGGAAAATTTCCCACATGAGTTATATTTTTTAAAAGAGCAAATCACCAAAAGGATCTGTGGGATTTCCCTGGGGAAAAATGAGGCATATATTTCCTTGTTCAAAATGTTTCAACAGTGTGTTGCTGGGGGATATACTCTACTATCATGGAATCTTGGGACAGGGAGATTGTGTTTTCCAATCATCGTTTATTGCTATGAAATATACTAAAGATGGAGACTTACTATATAATCATAAGAATTAAACATGGAAACATTCAAAAGATTTTATGCAATATAGTTAAAATATGCTTAATCCCTGTAAGATAAACTAAGAAAAATGAGAAACCATCCTCTTTGGGTTAAGTAATAATTTTCCACACAGCTTTATGACTGAGCTGTTGGATAGGGACCTCATTATATAGTTACACGTGGAGAGAGTCTGCTGCTGGAAGGATGCATTAGATGCCAGTGCCTTCTCTCTCTCACCTGACCTGACACAGGAGCCATTGGGTAAAGGCTCACTCTAGTTCCAGGAGTCAGAGGGAGCCATGCCCTCTTTGCAGTGGTCCTACCTTCAGCCCACCACCCTCTCGCCACAGCTCACTCTAACTGCATGGGACAGAAAGGGACACAGCGATAATTTGCCCATTCTGCTACACTGTTATTCCCCTTCATGAAGAAATAGATGGCAGATAAAGAACCTGGAGCAGGTTTCTTTGCAGACAAGATTCTTTTTTTTTTTTTTGCAGACAAGATTCTGCTACCACGATTCAAAATTTTCAACACCCCCCTGTATCTTATACACATAAATAGCTGACGTTGTGATATGCATATAATATATAAAGTACTGTTATTAATGGTTTATGTTTGTTCTACTTATTAAATCTTCACAGTCCTCAGAGGTTGATAGTACAGTGGTGCCACAGTACTTACCTTGAATTTGTTCTGGAACTCATACCACATGCCAAAACCCACGAGTGCCGAACAAAGCATTTTTCTCTTGCGGGACTGTGTCATGGCTCATAAAAGTTCTAGCAAGTGCCCAGTGCTGAAACATTTTTTTCTCATCAAAATGTGACTAGTACAGGGTTTGATGAGTTCTGAAGCCGACGAGTACCGAGGTATGACTATGCTTTTATTGTCATCCATTTTGTACCTAAGAAAATGCTGGCAAAGATATGTTAAAGTATTTGCCTCAAATCACTCAGAGTGTTAGCCATTGAGTCAGGATTCAGACCCAGGCTGTCTGGTGTCCAGAGCCTTTGTGCAAATACAGAATGTCAAACTGCCCCTCTGCAGCTGGATTAACCTTACAGAAAACAAATCACCTGCTTCCTCCTCCCACTGGTAAGCACCACTAATTACTATTTTATAAGCCTCAAACACAGAGCAGAACTCTCCTGAGTTAGTGAAAATAAAATATTGCTCTAAAAATATATAATTTTCAAGAAATATTATAATAGCTTATTGTCATATTTAGCCACTTGGCAAAACCTCTTATGTCTACAAAAGGAAGAAAACAGATTGACACTAATAAGCTGTTTCTTGTTTCTCATTGTAGTTTATTTGAATCGAGAGCTCATGAATTGAATTGATAAGAAGTAAATTAACATATAAAAATACAAAGCAGAATGTATTTACACAAAAAGTGACTGTTGGCAGAGTAAACTGCTAAAGTGAGTATAACAATCACAAGTAACATTTAAAAGATAAATTACTAGAAGGTAGTATGTACAATATATACCCATTACATGTATTTAGTCTTCTTACCACTGACCTTGGGTTTATCATAAATATAAGTATAAACTTGATTTCAAAGGCCCTAGCTGACATGGTAAATATGACTCTAATGGCACAAGCTTACACTAGCTAATTCAAAAAATAAGCCCTGTCTCAGCATGTCAGACTACTGGTTTCTGGTACTTATACAAGATTCTGAAGATTCATCTGTTCGAGGCTTTTCACCACGCCCAGCCTCTTCTACAGCTGATCTTCCTGAGATGCCTTCTCCCCAGGGACAGGTGTTCTCTGCCCATGATAGTTGCTGCTTATTGCGTCCACAATCCTGCCCTCGGGGAGAAGATCTGAGCTCAGGCTTAATTCTTGGTACAAGAGCTAAAATTAGCTATAATTATCGTAGGTTTCAGTTTTATAGACTTCATGGGTCAAGGGCAATGGAAGTTAGGGCCCAGGGCCTGCCCAAGGTAAGGAGTCTCATAGGAGACCTTCTACTCATTAAACTGGGACTCCAAAGCTCTCTCTCTTCAGAATATTAGTGGTGAACCCTAAGTAAACCTGCCTGTGCAGTCCAGAATAGGATGTGGTGACTTATTGGTGAGCACAGCAGACGGCAGGGAAAAATAGTATGAGAAAGGGGCGTGAAAGGGTTGGGAGGAATGGATCCCGGAGTTGTGACCTTAAACTGTCCTTGCACAGCTCTGCCATCTGGGGTCATATCAGCCGGGTGGTCCGGGGAAACGTAAGCGCTGTACCTGGTTTAAGGATTAACAGCAATTCCATGTAGAGTCAGAAGCAAATTCTCTCTGGAAGAAAAAACTTACATTCTAGGCTTCAAAGAATTTCCTCAAATATAATTTCATATGCCATGAGGGTGCATAAACAAGCACACACAAACAATAAACTCAGCATGAACAAGAAAAATCGACAACAGATATGGATTCCAGAGACTTCAAACATTGGAATTACCAGCTGTATCTTATACAATAGCTATTATACCATTTATTTTATTTTACTTTATTTTTTCATATACCATGTTTTAAGAAAAAGTTCAAAAACACATTGGAAAATATCTGCAGAGAACAAAGAACTCTAAATATTGCCTCAGAAGAAGTGAAAAGGGGCTGAAGAAAATGTCTTCAAATGAACAAATGAACTCCAAGAACTAAAATTAAAAACATGGTGGATACACACACCTATGAGAATGGCCTAGATCTGGGACACTGACTATCCAGGTGCAGTGAGGATGGGGAACAACAATAGCTTTCACACGTCGCTGGTACAACCACTGTGGATAACAGTTTGGAGGGTTCTTACAAAGCTAAACACACACTTACCATGGGATTCAAACATCACACTCTTTGGTATTCATGCAAAAATGAAAATTTATGTCCATAAAAAAACCCTGCACACAGATATTTATATCAGCTGTATTTACAATTGGCAAAGTTTGGAAGCAACCAAGATGTCCTTCTATAGGTGAAGAGATCCATAAACTGTGATATATCCAGACAATGGAATATTACTAAAAGCTAAAATGAAATGAGCTCTCAAGCCATGAAAAGACATGAAGGAACCTTAAATGCATTTTATGAAGTGAAAGAAGTCCACCTGAAAGGCTACAAGCTGTATGGTTCCTATGATATGATATTCTGAAAAAAGGCAAACCTATAGAAACACTAAAAAGATCAGTGGTTGCCAAGGGTGAGAGAGGGGAAGAGAGATGAAAAGGCAGAACATAGAGGATTTATAGAGTGGTGAAAATACTCTGTATGATGTTTTAATGATGGATACATGTCATTATCTATTTGTCCAAATCCATGGAATGTATAACACCAAGAGTGAACCTTAAGGTAAACTATGGACTTTGGATAATTATGACATCAATGTAGTTAATCTCTAGTTAAAAAATGTACCATTGTTAGTGATGTTGATAATAAGGGAGGTTATGCATATGGGGGGCAGTGGCTATATGGGAAATCTCTGTACCTTACTCTCAATTTTGTTGTAAACCTAATACTCTAAAAGAATAGTTATTTAAAAACTCTTAATCAACTGTTTTATGACACAACAGATCCATATTAAAAGACAGTCAAGGAAGCTGGGAGATAGGTCAGAAAAATGCAACAAAAAATATTTTTAAAGGGAACTATGAAACAGGTTCATGGAAAATAGAATGAGAAGTATACTTTAAACTTCATGAGAGTTCCACTAGAAAAAGAATTTGACAGAGGCACTATTTGAAGAGATAATTGATGAGAATTTTTTTCCACAACTGATGAAAAATACCAGTCCACAGATTAAAGAAGCCAAATAAATCTCAAGCATGTAATGACTTTAAACAAATTTTAAACAGAAAGCAGACCTTGACATATAACACTGAATGTGAATCAGGAGGAAGGAAGAAAGGAAAGAAAGAAGGTCTTAAAAAAGCAGCTTGAGGAAGAAAATGTATTATGTTCAAAGGAGTAACTTCAAAAGAGGCTGAGTTCTAAACAGCAACAATGAAATCCAAATAGGGAGAAAACAATGGCCTCAATGGGTCAAAAGAATATAACTGGACATTTTGCATATCTAGTAAAAATATCTTTCAAGAATGAAATGAAGGTATCAGACCAAAAGAAAAAAGAAAGTTTTTCACCAGCAGTATCTTGAAAAATGTTAAAGATGCACTTCAGGGAGAAGACCAGAGATCCCACATGGAAGGTTGAAGATGCAAGAATAGAACAGGAGCAGATTATGTAAAACAATAATGTGCTCATGGAAGTGAAAAAAGGGAAGGGAGGGAGGAAGGAAAAAATGATAATACCTGGCTAGTCTATGTCAGGAGGGAATAAAGTTAAAAACAAAGTTAAATGTCACAAACTGATATAAAGTTAAATCACATTTATAAGCAATGCATCTAATACATACAGTATGGTTAAAACTAAGAGATAGAAAAATAAACCAAATATTATTTAAAAGATAGCTAATATAGTCTATGGCCATACCACCTGAATGTGCTCAATCCCATCTAAAAGATAGCTAATGTGACTATCTTGTTATCAGACAAAATAGGATTTAAGGCAAAAGGATGCTCCATATCCACCCGGGATTAGTTTCAGGAGGCCTCCCCGCCACATACACTCTCCTGCCCATGCCAAACTCCAAAGATATTGAAGTCCCTTATATAAAATAATGTAGTCTTTGCATATAACCCAAAAAGTCTCACAATACAGAGAAATATAAGAGAGGCTTATAAGGAGAGAGAGATAGACTCACACCAACCATCATTGTGGGAATTTTAACATATTTCTCTTAGTATTTAATAAAATAGAAAAAAAATCAGTAAAGAAGATATAAATAGCATTACAAATAAAAACAGATCTAACATGTGCATAGCACCTAACCACTCCAGAGTACATATTTTTTTTCTCCCATACATGGAGTATTCATGAAGTGACCATATAGGACCATAAAAAATTTTCAGCAAATTCCAAAGGTCTTCAATCACACAGAGCTTGTTTTCTGACTACCGTATGATTAAGCTAGAAACCAAAAACAACAAGATAATAAAATTTTTTTATATATTTGATAATTAAGAAACAAGCCAAATAAACTCTCAAGCAAAGAGAAATCACCGTCAAACTGGGAATTTGAACACTAAAATCTGCTCAGTTAAAACAGTACTTAGAAGAAATGATATTGCTTCAAATATGAATAAACAATAAGCTAAGCATACATTTTAAGTTAAAAATGAAGAACAGGAATATAAACACAAATGAGGGATGAAAGGAAAGATTAGTAGTAAAAATCATCTCACAGTCAACAAAGTTTAAAACAAGCCACTAGCAGGGCAGGGGGTGCATCAGCAATTTCAAATACAAGGCTTTTCGAAGAGACTGATAAAATTAGTATACTCTGGTAAAATTGATTTTAAAAATAGTTATAAAAATCTAATACCAGGAATGACAAAGGAAATCATATGAAAGATGCTGGAGATACAAAAAATAAAACAAGAAGATATAATGAAAAGCATCTAATTGGTAAATTTGAAATTTTAGATGAAATAGGAAATTGGGTAAAAAAAATAGAACAATAAAATTGATAAAGCATTAGAAATTCAGAATATAACCAATAATCTATAACCTGAATGAGATTGATAAGCATTAGAAAAAGTGAAAAAGTAGTAAAAATCTTTTGGCCCAATTCCACATCATGTCCTACATTATTCAACTTTCCCATAGGATAGGAAAAGATGCAATGGGGAAATGTTCTTCAACTCACACATAGCTAGCATAATCTTGTTTTGTAACCTACTAAGAAAAGACAAGAGAATTATTGGCCAAAATTCTTTCATAAAGATACATGAAAAAATTTTAAATAAATTACTAGCTAACTGAATCAAGTTATATATATATTATATATATTATATATATATATGTAACGTATCATGGTTAAATTGGGTTTATCCCATGAGTGTAATGTCTGTTTAACATTAGAAAAAATTATTGTAATTTATCATATTAAGAGGTTAAATTTAAAAAAGCATATTATAACTTCCAAAGACACAAAAACCCACTTTAAATCAATCTGTTTCTTGATTTTAAAAAAGAACTTTCAGCAAACTAATAGCTTAAAGAACTTTTAAAATCAAATAGAGTATTTTCTAAAATAATCCAAAACACAAATATTATACATAATGGTAAAATATTAAAGTTTTCCCTTTCGAGGTTAGGAGTAAGGCAAGTATGCCCTCTGCCTCCACTTCGAGCCAACCTGACTGGGAACTGGGGGTGAGGGAGTACAAGGCACAAAAAGAAGAACCATGTTTGCCATTTCTTTCCAGATAGCATGATGGCTTGTATAGAAACTTTGAAAATTCACAAATTAATTTTAAGAACAGATACAGTATTTAGAATACGAAGTATATTCCTATGTAAAAGTTAGTGCAATTTTCAATAGACACCTTTTAAACCATATAAAAACAAAGTATCTGAAAATATAAAATTATATATAAAATATATCTAAGAAAGGATTTCTACAAAAAATTATAAAAGCTTATTGTCATTTTAAAGAGTAACAAAATAGAAATAGCACATTTATGGGTTAGACAACTCTAGTACTTTAATGTCAGTTTTTCCTAAACTGATTTATAGATATTATATAGGTCCAATCAAAATCTCAACAAGTATTTTTGTGGAACTTGAAAGCTGATTCTAACATTTATGTGGAAGTACAAAGGGGCAAGAATAGCCAACATGTCTTTAAGGAAGAACAATATAGAAGCCTTAAGCTTCTGTTCATTCTAAGACATATTTGAATAGAGAAATTCTTTCATTTTTGCTTATTTTTTCTTTATAAACTGATATACATGATGCTTCCTTCCCAAAGAGCAACATCAAATCAAACTAGCAAATATTTATTCAGTACAATGCTTGATATCATCATGATTAGCCAATTGGTTTTCAGAGTAAGATGAAAAGATCTTTGTCAGTGCTGAGTCCTGTAAGTTGCTCAAAGAAATGGAACCAATTCTAAACGGGAGAATCTCTTAGTTTTCATTCAGTCCTTAGTGAGCTGATAGGTAGAAATTGGTTTTTAGATGGTCAAATGTTTAATGGAATTTTAAAATCCCTGAAATAATAAGAGCTCAATGGTATATGTATTTTTCAAAATATTCCTGGAATACTGGTATTACCAGATATTACTGCTATTTTAAGTTGAAATATGTATGTGTGTAGTTCCAAAAGGATGATGTGAGATTTGAAAGCTATATTAATACATAGGAAAGAAGAATATGATGAGAAAAAATCTGGAAGCAAAATAAAATATGTCACATTATAAAGGATAGTAAAATGTGTAGAAGCACAGTAAAGCAACCACACATTCTATCTTCCCAAATGGCAAAAAAATATTGCTTAAAAATATTGTTTAAAAATAAATAAACCAGTGGTTCTCAAAGGTATGGTCACCAGAATGGCAGCATCAATATTTCATGGTGCCCTGATGGAAACACAAAGTCTGGAACTCCACTGCAGACCTCCCAATCAGTAACTCTGGACGCAAGGCTCAGGAATCTACTCTAACACTCCCTCCTGGCAGTTCTGATGTCCTTAAAGTTTGAGAACCACTGAACTGTTCCAAACCACAGTCTACACTCAGATTTTACTTACATGAGTGGGCAACAGGTCTTCATGTTTATCATGAGGATTAAATAGACACAATTGAAGAGAAAAAAAAGGAAATATCTTTAAAATAGGTTTGAATCACATAAATGGATCTTGCATTTTGTCAAAATCTAATTAACATATTTTTCAGTAATTTCATGAAACTAATATTCTAGATGGGAAAGGAAAGATCCATTATCAAAAACTGCTTAAAAATACTTTAAAATATTGCACATAAATATGAGGAAGATTTTTTGTTGTTGTTTTGGTATCTTTTCTTCAATTTTGTAAAATCTTTTCCTACATTTATTTTAATTTCCATATAATTAGTTCCACATTTATTTTAACATCCTGAATTTCTAAGATCTGTAAATAGATTCATATTTTCTTTCTCTCTTTTTTCGTTGTTGTTCAGGTACAGTTGTCTCCATTTCCCCCTTTCACTCCCCCCCACCCCATCCATCCCCACTTCCCACCCTCAATCCTACCCACCATTAGCTTTTTCCATGTGTCCTCTACACATGTTCCTTGACAACCTGTCCCCCTTACTCCCATTATCTCCTATCAACTCCATTCTGGTTATTGTCAGTTTGTTTTAGATTTCCATGTCTCTGGTTATATTTTGCTTGCTTGTTTGTTTTATTGATTAGGTTCCACTTACAGGTGAGATCATATGGTATTTTTCTTTCACAACCTGGCTAATTTCACTTAGCATAATGCTCTCCAGATCCATCCAGGCTGTTGTGAAGGATAGGAGCTCCTTCTTTCTTTCTGCTTTGGTGGATTCAATTGTGTAAATGTAGTTTTTTGACCTGTTCATTTACTGATGGGCACTTAGGTTGCTTCCAGCACTTGGCTATTGTAAATTGTGCTGCTATGAACATTGGGGTGCATAGGTCCTTTTGAATTGGTGTTTCAGGATTTTTAGGGTATAATCCCAGCAGTGGAATTGCTGGATCAAAAGGTAGTTTCATTTTTAGTTTTCTGAGGAAATTCCATACTGTTTTCCACAGTGGCTGCACCAGTCTGCAATATCACCCACAGTGCACTAGGGTTTCCTTTTCTCCACATCCTCGCCAGCACTTGTTTGTTGATTTGTTTATGATGGTCATTCTGATTGGTGTGAAGTGGTATCGCATTGTGGTTTTAATTTGCATCTCTCTGATGGCTGGTGATGCTGAGCATCTTTTGTATATCTCTGGGCCCTCTGTGTGTCCTTCCTGGAAAAGTGTTTGTTCAGGTCCTTTGCCCACTTTTTAATTGGGTCGTTTGTCTTCCTGTAGTGGAGTCATGTGAGCTCTTTGTGTGTTTTGGAGATCAAACCTTTGCCTGAGGTGTCATTGGCAAATATATTTTCCCATACAGTTGGTTTCCTTCTCCTTTCGGGGGTGTTTGCTTTAGCCATGCAGAAGCTTTTTATTTTGATGAAGTCCCATTTGTTTATTTTTTCCTTTATGTCCCTTGCTGTAGGGGACATCTTGGTGAAAATATTGCTGTGTGAAATATCTGAGATTTTCCTGCCTATGTTCTCCTCTAGGACTTTTATGGTGTTGCGACTTACATTTAAGTATTTTATCGATCTTGAGTTTATTTTTATGTATGGTGTAAATTGGTGGTAGATTCAAATTTTTGCATGCAACTGACCTGATCTCTCAATACAATTTATTGGAGAGGCTATTTTCACTCCATTTTATGCTACTTCCCCCTTTGCCAAATATTAATTAACCGTAGAGACTTGGGTTTATTTCTGGGCTCTCTATTCTGTTCCATTGATCTACGTGTCTATTCTTATGCCAGCACCAGACTGTTTTGATTACTGTGACCTTGTAATATTGCTTGATGTAAGGTATTGTGATTCCCTCCTACTTTGTTTCTCTTTCTCAAAATTGCTGTGACTATTTGGGGTCATTTATGGTTCCATATAAATTTTTGAAATGTTTGTTCTATATCTGTGCAATATGTCATTGGTATTTTAATAGGGATTGCATTGAATCTATAAATTGCTATGGGTAGTATGGGCATTCTGATGATATTAATTCTTCCAATCCATGAACATGGTACATGCTTCCATTTGTTTGTGTCTTCCTTGATTTCTTTCTTCAGTGTTGTGTAGTTTTCTCAGTACAGGTCTTTTACCTCCTTGGTTAAATTTATTCCAAGGTAATTTATTTATCATGTTTCTATATCAAATAGGATTTTTCTTCCTAATTTCCATTTCTGATATTTCATTGTTGATATACAAAAATGCCTTCAATTTCTGAATATTGACTGTATCTCAATGTTTTGCCAAATTTGTTTACTAGATTGAGTTGCTCGGTGGAATCTATAGGATTTTCTACATACATTATCATGTCATTTGCAAACAATGACAGTTTTGCTTCCTTCTTTCCAATTTGGATCCCTTTTATTTCTTTTTCTTAGCTGATTGCCGTGGCTAGGACTTTCAATACTATGTTACATAGAAGTGGTGAAAGCAGACATTCTTGTCTTATTCCTGATCCTCATTGGGAAAGCTTTTAGTTTTTGCCCATTGAGTATGATGTTGACTGTAGGTTTTTTGCATATGGCCTTTATTATGTTGAGGTGTGCTCAGGAAGATGTTTTCTTATTTGTAATCTATGAGTTATAGAACCTATCCATATATTGATTCATCTTTCATTTTAGTGATATGTTATTCACCATATGTAACCTCATTGTTATTCTAAGATTATTATTTCATACTAAGATTTTTATGTTCACCAGAAAATTTTTTAAAAATTGAAAGTGTGTTTCCCAAAATACCCTCATGAGTCCAACACAATGCTTAGACTTAAAGTCACATTTCTGAATCATAAAATTTTCTCCTACTTGTTTCACTCAGCTTTATTTACCTAATCACTATCTTCACATCTATTGTATAAAAATGACAGGCTTCCAATGAAAAGCTCAGTAAAAATACACAGTAGTCAACTTTAATTGTAAACAATCACAAAACAAGCTTTAAAGTATTTTTCCAATGTAAATCTCTGTGGGAAATTGTTTTCTTGAAGTATTGGAGATGCTTATTATGAACAATAAATGTGGGAAGGTAATGTTACAATAGTGATCTGGAACTGGGAGTCCAATGAGTAAGATTAAAGGCACAAAGAAACTCTTCCTAATAAACAGGCAGATAACTGCTGGAGAGAAAAATATGTTCCTTGTTTGAAATTAACTGCCAAACATTCTCAACCTACACAAAGCTGTCATAAAGGACATCTAAATCTGTCCTTGTTTGTAACATGTGTTGTGACAAGATTTGACAGTTTATCAAAGAACTATAATTGCCACCTAAACATCTAGCATTTTTTCAACTGCAAGCATGTTTAATGAAAGCATTTATTTTACTTAAAATACAACTGTTTTTCTCCATTTTCTCCACTTTCTGAAAGAATTGACTGAATGTCTTTTCTCCTTAGCTGATCAAGTTGCATCAGGGCTGTTTTTGAATTATTTATGCTGGAATTGTGAAGGATAAAAGAATGATCAAGAAAGCAATAGACTATTACCAAAGATATATATATTCTGGACATTGACTCGAAACACCTTCAAAATACAACAGTTCTCACAGATGGGTAGAAAATACGTTAAAATATGCTTGCCATTAGAAGGAGAAAAACAAGGCATTTTCTCCATATGACAACTTTTGTTTTCAGAGTAATTTATTAGGATACAGCATCTTAAATAGAGAGAATGTGTTATTCAATAGGCATCACTTCTACCTATAACTTTCACCAGAAACAGCCAACAATAAGACAGATGTCTCTCTCAACCTCCAGGAACTACAGTAGACAGGAGCAACACCCCCTTGCATTCATGTAACAGAGATGTCAGAGTATAAAGATATTTCCAAGACACTACTAATACTTTACCTCTTTCCAGAAATAACTTTTTACATTAAGAGAATTTTCCAGTTTCAGGTTTGGGATTTCATTCTTTCTATAGTTATTTGATAAAAGAGTACAATTTTTCTGGCAAAATTTCTGCACAACTTCTTAAATTTTCCCTTTATTCTGATAAGCCTCAAAGAAAAGGCCTAGAAGTGCAACAGTGAGAAAACCCCTATTTGAAAATTCAGAAACCACATATTCTAGTCCACGTTCTTCCTGCAGTTAGCTGTTATATCCCAGGCAGGTTGCTTCATGTCCCTGGGCCTCCGTTACCTGTCTGTGAACTGGGATGTTGGACTGGGTAGTCTCTAAGGCCTTTCCATCTTTAACATTGTCTGATTCTTTCTAGACCAATCCTTGAAACTAGTAGGTGTTGCAACAGCCACCGATTGGAGCCAAAATAGAAGCAAGACAAAAATTTCTCCTGTTTAACACCTCAAGGAAAATGCTACCAACTATGGGTTTTTAATGTTTACATTAGCATTCGGTCCTATTTAGGTAATATTAAGTCTATTTAAAAACCTGTTTTGTTTTTCTTTAAAACTTGAAAAATGTGTGACACATTGAGAACACTAGGAGAAAAATCATTTTAATTGAAGCTGCAAGTCGTTTTTAGTGCTGCTAAATTAAGCCACAGAATTCTTTAGAAATCACTGTATGTAGTCGGGATGAGGATGAGAATTATATGCTATAGGTGGGTCTGTTGATTTTATGATAGGAAAGAATGTCAATGAAGGATTGTGGACAGAAATGAGCTGGCAGGCACTGTCAACCATAAAGAGTTTGAAACGAAGAGAGAGACAAGCATGTTGATAGTGGGGAAAGAAGTGAATGGACATTTAGATATAGTTTTTTGAAATAGCTCTTTGTTTGGCTTTATAAGAACAGCACATTCAATATATAAAACGCTTTTTTTTCTCTGCAAAGTAATGTGTTTCACAGACATTACCAAATCTTACCATTTCTGTTGCCTCCTGCATTCCTTATCCCACCCAGAAGCTTATCCTATCCGGGAACCCATCCTAGTGGGGAAGCTCAAAAATAGGGTGAAAAATTATATGCAAAAACTATTTAATAATTTAAATTGAACAATTTCAAAATATGCAACTATGGTTTTAGGCTAAATCAAAATATTGTAGAAAAATATATGACCAGAAAAATATATGTCAGTCACACAATTAGCAAGATAATAATACATGACCTATATTTAAGCGACTCCTATTTTTATGGAGTTTGTTGCTGAAATTCCTGGTCTCTATAGTTCCTTTTAATTCATGCCTCCTTACTCCCAGTGCACGATAGAAGCTGTGTACTTAAAATTGGCTAACAAATACTATCATCATATATATTTTGTTGGTCTTTTTAAAATTATAGAAGTTCAAATACTGCCTTAGTAGATTGTAATAATGTGACAGTCCTTCATCTATTAACTTCCACCAACCTACTTCCCTTTCGAAAAAGAACTATAATACAAAAGACTTCCATAATGATTTGAGGTGGTGACTATTATTTAATTTTAAATACATAAATATGCTATACATATTTTTGTGATCAGGTTTTGGCATTTAATAATATTTTAAGACATTTCCACACAACTACATGTGAATTAGTCTCTTTAATGGCCACCTGTGTGTGTACAATACATTATTTGACAACTTACCTATTGATGGACTTTTGTTAGTCTCCAGATTTTGATTTTATGAACAGTTCCTGAGAGGTTACTGTTTTTCATTCCATCTTAAACCTGTAAGTGGCACACCACCAGACACACAACACCTCAGGAAATATTGAATAAATTTTTCAGCAACAAATGAAATTATCAATATATTTTCAAGGTGCCTGTGAATATTTTTATTAAGTAGATTCCTAGAAGTAGACACATGGGTTCAAAGATTATATGCAAAATTTTCCTTGTGAAATCTACATATTTATGCCTTCTATTGATATTCAAGGAGTTGTTGATCTTATAATTTTGGCTTACTTGATATGCGGAAAAAAATTAGTATCTTCTTGTTACTAGCATTTCTCATATTTATTGCTATTTTCTTGTGAATTGCCTATTTATACCATTTTCAAACTTTAATTATCTTTTTCTCCCTTGATGAAAAGAACACTATCTAAAGCATATTTTAGGCACTTTCTCCAGCCTGTAACTTTCTTTTTAAACAATTTCCTTTTTACAATTTTTTGTCTTATAAAAATTTTATAGTTTTATGCATTCAAATTTACAAAGCCCTAGGAAACTAATACAGACATTAATAGAGAAAAATATCCATTAACTGAAGAAAGACTTGATTCTTTTTTTTTTTAATCCTTACCCGAGGATGTTTTTATGTGCCCTGACTAGGAATCAAACCCTCAACATCATGGTATTTGGAATAACACTCCAACCAACTGAGCAACCCAGCCAGGCCAAAGTTCTTATTTAATTTGGGAGGAAGTTTACTGACACCAGTGTTTGTCATCATTGAGACATTTGAGTTAAAATGAAGACAAGCCAAAGAAGAAAATAATGGGATAAATTATTATCAAACTCCTAGACAGAAAAAAATAATAACACAGGCCAAACTAACTAAGCAGATCCAGCTGAAGACAGGAAATAAATGAGGGAGAAAAGAGAGAACACAGGAAATTCCAGATATGTATTTACTGAAACTTAAGTCATTAAGTTAATCTTAGAAAAGATTATTACATTGGGTAGCAAAAATATCTAATGATATGCTGTTTACAGAACATACATCTAAAACAAAAATATAAAAGGATGATGAAAAGATACCAAGTAGATGCTGAAAAAGTGAGACTAGAAGTGGTACTTGGAGTCAAAGTAAAATGGGATGTGTCTACCACCATGCTACCCTGAGCACGCCCAAACTCGTCTGACCTCAGAAGTAAAATGGGATGTGTTTTGTTGATTAAATCCCCACAACGGTGCAACCATCATGATCTTTATGCATCTAATGACTCAACATGGAAATATAAACAGAAAAACAAAATGGTGAAAACGTAGGGAGAACTGTATAATCTATATTAACAGAGGAAAGTTTGAACAAAATTTCTAATAAATCAAATAATCAAGAAAAATATAGGAATAAAAGTCTCCCTAGTCACAATTTAATAAGTGCATCTGAAAATTAACAAATAATTCATCTTTTCCCAGCATGAATTAAGACTTCTGTAAACATAATAGGTCAAAAAAGCCTTATTAATTTTTTAAAAAGATTTATAGAGACCCTATATGGTAAAGTACAATTACTACAATCATCTTGACAATATTGTGAACCAATAAAACTCAGGAAAATAGGAATAGAGTGAAGCTTGCTTGACCTGATAAGGAAAATTTACTAGAGACATACAAAGATATACTTAATGATAAAATTTTGAAAACAATTTTGTTAAAATCAGTCAAATTTCTAAGCCAGTGAAATAAGGCAAGAAAAAGAAGAAAGGCAGCAACCATGGGGGTGGGGTGAGGGGTGGAAGGCAATACTGCCATTTGCGGATGTCACGGTTGAGAAAGCCAACAACAAAACCCAGCAATCAAAAGAAAAAACTGCCTGTCCCTGCTAGAGGTCAGGAAAGTGACTGCTCACACAATAAATAAAGTAATTGTCTTTCCTCAATACCAACAAGACATAACTTAAAAGTATGATTTCATAAAATTTCCACAACTAGAGCATTAAAATTTACAAAATAACCAGTAAAAAAATCTCAAACTGAAGGACTTGTATGAAAAAATTTACTATGTGATATAAAAACTACTGGAATACTTACACAATTTCACTCTAAGAAGACATCTAACCCAGTTAAAAAATGAGAAAAGGACTTGAACAGACACTTCTCCAAGGAGGACATACAGAAGATCCAGAGACACATGAAGAGATGCTCAATTTCATTAGCTATCAGAGAGATGCAAATTAAAACCACCATGAGATACCACTTTATACTGGTCAGGATGGCTATCATAAACAAAGCAACAAACAACAAATGTTGGAGAGGGTGTGGGGAAAAGGGGTCCTTAGTTCACTGTTGGTGGGATTGCAGACTGGTACAACCATTATGGAAAACAGTATGAAATTTTCTCAGAAAAATAAAAATCGACCTGCCTTTTGACCCAGCAATTCCACTGCTAAGATTGTATCCTAAGAATCCTAAAACATCAATTTCAAAGAACCTATGCACCACAATGTTCATAGCAGCACAATTTACAATAGCCAAGAGCTGGAAGCAACCTAGGTGCCCATCAGTAAATGAATGGATCAAAAAATTGTGGTACATATACACAATGGAATTCTATGCAGCAGAGAGAAAGAAGGAGCTCCTACCCTTTGCAACAACATGGATGGAACTGGAAAGCATTATGCTGAGTGAAATAGGCCAGGGGTTGAAAGACAAATACCATATGATCTCACCTTTAATAGGAAGCTAAACAATAAAACAAACAAGCAAGCAGAATAAAAACAAAGAGACTGAAATAGAGAACAAGGGGGCAGTGACCAGAGGGGAGAGGGAAGGGAATTTAAGGGGGAAAAAGGGGAGGGATTTGGAGGAACAAGTATAAAGGACACAGATGAGGACTGGGGGGGAGGAAATGGGAGGGAGGTGGGGAGCATGGGGCGGGGGGGGCTGGGATGGGAGAAATAGACAAAAAAACTGTACTTGAAAAATAACTAAATAAAAAAATTTAAAAACTACTGGAATAATTACATTATGAACCTTGAGAGGAAAAACAATATGAGGATTTCCCCAAATGCATCTGGTGACTATAATTCCAATGAAAACCCTTGTATATTTCTTTAAAAAGAGAGAACTTGTCAAGCTTAAAGTTTTTCTGGGAAAATAAGCGATCAAAAATATTCAAGCTCTTTCTGATATGGTTTTTGTAGTATAATATGTTAAAACATTCTGAAGCAACAGCAATTAAAACTGTTATATTGGTGCAGGAATGGACACAAATTAGTACTGCAGAATTTAGATTCCTGAAACAGACCCATGTACACTTACGGGAATCTAATACACATATACTCTTTTTAATGGAGGGACTGTGTTACTGGAAAAAGGAGCCTAACTGAATCAATTCTATAGAAGAATCACTATTACAATGTCCCTACGGAGATGCTTTCCTGATATCTGGCCTTGGCAACCATGCCTGCAAGCTACTCAGATTCTCTGAAGTGAAGATGAGACTCCTGCCATAGTTTTTTTCCTAGGTATCTCCATATAGTTGTATGGTCACTCCAGATCATAGCAATGCTTATCATGGGCTTCTTGATGTTAGTTGTCGCTCATCAATATCTAGCTTCTTGATCTTAACTTTCTGCTTTCTTGATTACATCCTGGAAAACAACTCTAGGCTTTCAGAAATGTTCGCAGCAAGACCCATCATTATAAGATTATTACTGTGTTTATATGAAGTATATCTGATAGTGTTATTTCCACTTATTTAATCAGCTATTATTGGACAAACTGTTCTCCAAAACACAAAATAAATGAGAAAGAGGTCAGAGCAACTTTGAAATGACACATGCTGCAGAAAATATTCATCCCATAGTTAGCTAAGTAGCAGATTCCCCTGCTGAAATCTATAGCATGGTTACACTTATTAGCTGAGAACTGTTTTATACAGTTGACCACAGTGCATAGCAGCTCCCATTGGCTGAGAGCTCACAACACTACTTAAAGGTTGAAGAGGAAATATACAAAGAGAATTAATTCTGCCAAAGTAGCATTAAACTAAGTATGCATATATTTGATAAAACTGATATGTCACTATAAAAATAATGCTTTGATCATTCAATGATGTTAGACAACTATTGATTGAGAAACTAGTTTTTTCTTGTCCTTAAATGATGCACAAAACTACATTGGAGAAGTAATGATTATAAAGAACAGAACTCTGTAGCACTGGATCAAAATGTGAATAACTTTCCTACTCTTGCAATAGAAAAGGCCTTGTTAAGATGGATGTAAAACTCAAGAGTTCATAAAAGATAAGATCGAGACATTGTTTCTGGGATTCTACAGGCAGGAAATGGGCTGATGTTGCTACTCAACAGCAAATATGTGCAACCCTGTTCAACAAAAAAGAAAGAATGATTCCAAGGACAGAATCGCCCTTGGAGCAGATGCAGGTGGGGCCACTGAGGCTCCTATGCGAGTGAGCCCAGAAGCTGAAAGAGCTCCTGCTGCAGGACCAGAGGCTGGAGACCCAGGCCCAGATGATAAAGCATTAAGACACAGAGGATTATTCTCAGCCTTAAAATCCAGTGAAATTTGTCCTACTGGATGTCAAATTTGCTTGGGAAGGATAACCCCTTAATTCCTTCCAATATCTTCTTTTCAGAATGAAAGTGTGTATCCCACACCTGTCCTGCCATTGCATTTCCGAAAGCAGATAATTCACTTTCTATGTTCATAAAACCATAGATGGAGATGAGTTTTGCCTCAGGATGATTCATACCCAGCCTCATTCATACCTAATTTAGATGATGAGATTTAAGGATTTGAACCGATGATACGTAGATGAGATTTTTGGATTTATAGTCTATGTGGTAATGGGCTGAGGTGCTTGGAGGTATTAGGATGAGGTGAATCTGTTTTGTTTGTGGGCCATATGTGCTTTGGGAGGGTTTAAAGGGAAAGCTGTACTGGGTTGATTAGAGACCCCTCCATGATATTTCCATGTCATAATCCACAGAACCAGTGAATGTGACCTTATTTAGGTAAAGCATATTTACAGATGCAATTAAAATTAGGATTTCTGGGAGAGATCGTGCTGAATTTAGGGTGGGCCTTAAATATAATAACAGGTGCTTTTTATAAGTGAAAAGCAGAGGGAGATTTGAGAGCTACACAGAGGACAGATGGCATGAAGATGGAGGCAGAGAAATGAAGAGGAGGTGGTGGGTCGGCAAGCCAAGGAATGCCAGCACCCACCGAAAGCTAGGAGAGAGGCATGGAACAGATCCTGCCTCAGAGCCGGAGGAACCAACCTTGGGGACACTTTGATTTTGCACTTTTGGCCTCCAGAACTATGAAAGGATAAGTTTCTGTTGTTTTAAGCCACCAATTTGTGGTGATTTATTAATGGAGCCCTAAGAAATAAATACAGGTTTTAGTACCAGGAGTTGGGATGCTGCTGTAACAAATACCTGAACATGCGGAAGTGGTTTTGGAATTAGGTAATGAGCAGAGGCTGGAAGAATTTAGAGATGCATGAGAGCAGAAGCCTAGATTTCTTTGAAGAGACTGTCAGTAGAAATACAGAGGTTAAAGCAGATTCTAGTGAGAGCTGAGAAGGAAATAGAGAGGATGGTGGACGATACTTCTCTCATTTTAGAGAACGCATTATCGTCATGAACAAATTGTTAATGGAATATGAACATTAAAAGTTTTTCTGGTGTCAAAAGGAAACAAGGAGATTTCATTGGAAACTGAAGGAAAGGCTATGCTTGTTATAAAGTGGGACAAAACTTGGCTGAATTGTGTTCTGTTGGGTGGAAAGCAGAAATTGTAAGCAATGAGCTTGGGTATTTAACTACCCATTGTTGAGCCCAGTGTTGAAGGCGTGGGCCTGGTTCTTTCTTCCTGTAGTAAAATGCAAGAGGAAGGAGATAAACTGTGGAGAGAATAGACAAATAAAAGGAGCCAGCACTTGGTGATTTGGGGGGTCCTCAGATTATCCAGATTGCAAAGGATACTAACATTAGGAAACGTTTTGCTGGGAAAGTATGTTCTGAAAATAAGGTGGAGGATATGGCTGCACAACCTTTTATTGAAGAGATTAGGCATGCAATTCATGCAGCCAATCTACTATCTTAGCAGAAGGCAGGACTAGAGGTCGCATTATCTGTAAGGATTGCTAAGGAACTCTCTGTCTAATGGTGGGAACCCGCATGACATACACAAAAGCAAAGAAGACAGAGACAGGATAAATGAACAAATGCTGTCATATTATTTAGGAGGCCACTATTCAACCCACCATACTGCTTCTTTCCCTCCTCTATCTTTTTTGGGGACCTCTTGTTAGAAGGGTATTTCTTCTCTGGATACATCTTACTTATAACTTTTCTCTTATTTTTCATCTTTTTTACTCTTCATCACCAGGTTCTTATAGAATTCTTTAACTTAAACTTCTGGTCTAATTCTGTCTTTGATTGTATTAATTCTATTATTCATCTCATCTACTGAATTTCCTTCCACTGTCAGCAACCATGCTTTTAATTTCCAAATACTTAATTTCTTTTTCATAATAGTCTCTTTTTTATGTAATTGATATTATTGATATTATTTTTAATTTTATGATATATAATATCTCAGTTCTTTTTGGATATGAATTTTACATTTAACTTTTAATTGTATTTGCCAGTATTAATTGAGGATACACAATAGTGGAAAGAAATAGAGCAGGTGGACTTTTCTTCATAGCTTGTGAATATTTTGACTTCTAGTGAAAGGATTTCCTAGATGTTGGACACTTACTTTCAAACCCAAAAGCCCATCTTAAAATTCTCTCATTTCACTTCTAAGAATTGTACTCACAAAGTGTGCCTTGCAGCAAGATTCTGAAGTCCACTGGTCAAAAAGTGGGAGACAGTCACAACCACTTCATTGCTTTTTAACATGGTCATTAAATTAATTCAATTCAACATACTGCTCATAGATCATTCCCTTTCTCAATATCCAATGTGTCTTTGATGAGTTTTCTGTAAATCTACTGCAAAACTTCCTTACTTGGAAGTCCTATGTTGTATCTTTCTGAACATCCATTTCTTGAGCCCTTATAAAGTCTTGCCAGCATTGGCTTCATATGCTTTGTATCACCTAGAAATTGCCTACTTTTCTGATCTTTTGATGGTTTCCTTCCAAGAATAAGTATTTACCTATTGATAACTATTTTCTTATCATAATGCACTCTTCACTTGACTTTTGATAACACTATAATACAGAGCTTTTCTCCCAACTCAATATCCAATCTCTTTTTCTCTCTCCTATTGTCTACACCATTCTTTGTAAAGTTGCATTCTCTTATGAGATTAGTTTGGGTGGTCCTTAAGGATTGTGAATATTTCATGTATTTTTTGAATCTTTAAGGTACCTTATATAATAATATATACTCAG
The DNA here is from genome assembly GCF_021234435.1 of Artibeus jamaicensis. Lineage (NCBI taxonomy): Eukaryota > Metazoa > Chordata > Mammalia > Chiroptera > Phyllostomidae > Artibeus > Artibeus jamaicensis. The sequence continues at coordinate 14,161,571 of NW_026522014.1, read as the reverse complement.
CAGTCAATTGTTATGCTTTGGTTGATTTTTAAAAATTGAAATAAACCTTACCTGATGATGGGTAAACTTAGCGATAGCTAAGTAAGTATGGGCCTTAATACCAACCCAAGGATTTAAAATTTTATTTAGAAAAGCAGTGAGGAGCTCTGGTAACATTTTTAGCATATGTTCAGTAGGTGTCTGATGCAATAAAAGTAGTACTTTCTCTAGAGTCTGCAGCAGGGAAACCAAATGTATCTAGGTGAGTTCCATTTTGAGAAATTAAGCCTACATGATACTATTTTAGACTTCTAGTAAACAAAGTAACATTCATTGTCCTAATCCCCGATGCACACAAGGGATATTTACTGGAATTTAGTCTAAGTATAAATGTCTAAATGCAACACTGACAATATCTCTGATCAGATGACATGATTAATGATGTTTTCTTCACAGTTGCTGCAGTTAGTGTTTATTAAGATGCGTCCCATTTCTTACTGCTATTTCAAAGATGCAGCCAGATGATGACACTTATAAGCACCTCACAAGAATCAGAAAAGATAAGGCTGTGATTGAATGGCTTTAAATAATACATTTTACCCAGATTTAATTATTATGCAACTAGTGACTTTCTTCTTCTTTGTTCTTCCTTGACATTCCATATCTTTCTTTTCTAGGAAAACCATTATTTTCTTCACCCTGATTTTATTGCAGATGCTGTGTGCTGACTGGCATAATTCATTGCTTAGAGCTAGGAAAGGGAGCCTCTCTTTCACAACATTGAAGAGTCTCTGGTTATCAGATAAGCAATGAGTAGCATCTGGTTCACAGACTTAAAATTGTGCTTTCCTTCTTCCCCCTTAACCACCAGATCTTTCACTTAATAGCCTACAACTTAAGAGAGGAGTAGAAACACCAGCCATGTGAAGGCCTCCAGGAATGACATCTCATGCAGGGGGGCAACAAGGGCAAAGGCTTTGAGGAGGGAACATGCACTTGTTAGAGCAACAGGAAGACTAGTGTGGCCGGAGTGGAGTAAGTGAGAGGAAAAGCAGAATGAGATGAAGTCAGCAATTTGGGCAGAGCCAGCTGACGTGGGTAGGCTATCATAGGCTGTGAATTTCTCTGATCACCAATCACCATCAAATTGGTCTGTTGTTTGCCCCTCTCCCCTGTGTACTCAAATCCCTACTAGAAAGATTATGTCTTAAAGTACTACTGCTTAGTAATAAAGTCCTTCATAGGGACTTTCTGAACACAGAGGCAACTCAAATATTCCCAAACCTGCCAGATCATAAACTTCCCAGCTTCCCACTCTCTTAACACCCTGAATCTCCAGATAAGAGGCCCAGGAAACAATATTTTAAAAATAATTAACCTAGCTGATTCTTATGGTCAGGCTAACTTAGGGAACACTAAACCCCAAAAGTCAGATTAATATAAAGAACGTTGAGTGTGGAAGGCAGTTTTACGTACAACTTCATTAATATTTTTGGCAGCTCTAGCCAACACAGTAGATGTGCTGCCATTTTCCCCTCTCATGACCATGGGCTTGGTCGCTAACAGATCCCAAGGCTACTTCTGCTAACTCTAGTCCTGACCTCACAGTTCCTCACCATGCAGAGACCCAGGCAGCCACTACCAACTGATAAGACATAGGAGATGAAAGGTATGTGCCATCTCTCTAGTAGGGTTTTCTTTAGACCAGGGGGACTTCTCAGCTGATTTTTATTTTGAGCGATGTTGAATTACTACATAGGAAAATATATTTGTGTTTGGGGGTTGATGTACAGGGTTTACTTTGTTTTACTGAGTCAGCAATATACAGGGTGAGGCAAAAGTAGGTTTACAGTTGCTCATATGGAAAATAATACAATAAAAAATAAATAATATTGAATATAAGAATAAATTGTGTTTTGTGTACTCACAACTGTAAACCTACTTTTGCCCTATACTATATATTGATATAAACTTACTAGCTGCAGTATTATCTGATAAAATGGATTTCAAATTTTCTTTCATAAAAGTTTATGCGTGCAGACATTTCTAAAGCATAGTACATTGAAAACAGGAGCTGTAGAATGAGAAAGGTCTTAATTTTAATTCTGGCTGGACTACTTACCAGTTGTGTTATTGCCCAGTGAATACATGTCTTTGAATCTCTGATTCCTCATTTCCATGATGGAGATGAAATATCTCATGCGATTGCTATGATTCAATATGAACATGTGTGAAAAACTAGAACAGGTTTGGTTACATAGTGTGTACATGAAATAAAGCCTAGATTTCCTCCTTTCCTTTGCTTGAAACAGAAATCTCCTGCTATTAATAGATCTGCTTATAATACTTTTTTCTGTGTTCCTCTACTTGGTAACACAATTTGGATAGTAAAATGTGGAAATTTGAAGAAATACTCTAAAATGTTATTTATTCAAAGTTTTAACGACTAGTGTATATTCAAAGAAGCAAAATCCTCAATTAATCTTCTTTCCTTGTATGAGAGTATGCCAGAGGCTTATAGGACACCATGGAATTATAGTTAAATGGGAATTAAATGGGATCCTCAACCCAGTTAGTACAATATACTGCATTCGTACAGCCAGATGCTGAGAAAATAAGTTTAAATTGGGGACTCATTTATAAAAATGTATGTCCTAGAGTTAATAAAGACTTGTCCAAAACTATATTTCATACTTCTTCAGTAAAGAGTAATGACTGAGAGTCATGTACGATCTTTAATTATTGAAGTAATCCATGCCATGTGCATCTACTACCGTGAGAACTTAGGAAAGTTAAGCTAACATAAAACAAATAAATTTAAGAAGAGCTTATAGCCAAGAAATTTTCTATGAATAATTAGAAATCTAAATGAATCAGAACAATTTACTCAATCCCTGAACAAGACAGTTATTCAACATTTTATTGAAGTTGAATATAAATGACTCTCAAGTTTTCCCGGCTTCTCTGTTTCCTCTGCTCCTTGGACATATGTACTTCTTTAAAACATATATCATTAGGCTAAAGTTTTCAAAAGGTAAATTATGGGCTCTTACTACCTGTGTTATCAGATCGGTTCCAAGGGTCAGTCATTTTTTTATGTGTTTTGTCTGTCCTTCCTCTGCTACTCTCACAGGGATTTGCTAGTTTCTGAACCACTCCTAGTGATGTCAGGATCAAAAGCTTTCACACTGCAGCCTGGCGTAGGTTTAGAATTAAGTGCAGCAATGCAACAGCTATGCACCATGGTGGACTCCCGCATGGTCTGTCTTTCCCTTCTCCATGCACACAGTAAGGTCCAAGGTCTGCTACGTGAAGACCAAGCCTCGGGTCTCCTTGGCCATTCCTTGGGTTGGGACACTCTGACACTCTTCATGTTAGCCATTAAACTGGGATTTTCCTTTGGTTATCTCTCTTGTTTATGTTCTATCCCTCTGTGCCCTGACCCCTGTTTGGGGGCTCACCTGCACTGAGCCCCAGGTGATGACAAGGCCCAGGAGCTTGCTGGCTGGCAGTAGTTTCTGTCTTCTTCCATGAGAAGATGCCTAAAATGGTTTTTCCCATACCTGCCATGTTCTCACATCCGATGAGCTCTCTCACACCATCACCCAGATTTGTCATCACTTCTCTGCCCATCGAATCCACCGTGCTGATTCCGGCAGTTGCCGGTATCATGCTCAAGCATGCCTTTTGGATGCTGTGCTTTCAGAGTACCCATCTGGCCTCACTGGGGCTGCTTGCCCACTATCCGTATTCTTTCCTCTCCCACAGTGAGTGACCTGACCACCCACATCCGCCTTGACTTCTGCTGAGGTCCCGTGTGCTTTCTGACAAGCCCCACCTGAGTTACTCCTACTTGTTCTCTTGCTCCTAACCTTCACCTACACACTCTCTCCTTCATAATGCTTGACAGACCTCTCATCGAAGGCATCCCTTTAACATTATCAGCTTGTTGCTCAAAAGCCCTGTAACAGCTTCCAATTCCCTACTGCATTCAACTGATTACTCTTTTTCGGCTTTTAGAAACCTCCCAGGATCCATCCAAATAGGATGGATCTATGTCCCAATAGTTCCCAAGAGTGAAGTATGATGTGCTCAGTGGCCATGCTGTTTGTTCCACGAAAACAGCCTTCCATCCTCTTTTCTGCAGGTCCCAGTCCTAGTTATAGCTCAAGGATAAGTTCAAGTAGAAATCCCAACATAGTCTTTCCTGACCCCTCCAGCTCTTTGGTACGTTGACCCCATTTGTAACAAGTTAAGACTTAATTCTTTCCTAGTTGCTTCACAGATTTCATTAGGCCTGACTTTCCTAAGACATTTGCAAGAATTCTGTAAGAAGTAATCATTTTCTCTACTCCTATATCTCTTATAGAGCTCAAGACAGTAACAGGAGGCATGACATAGACTAGAAAAGAAGGCCATTTGATTTAAAAATTGCCCTGTACGCAAATCTTTTATTTCCTTTGACAACATGGTGGGATTCAGTTACGTGGTGCTTTCCTCTGTCAAAGCCACCTAAGCATCAGAGAGGACGAAAGGTGGCCCACCTGTGTGAAGCAGAAACAGGTGTGATAACTGTGGAAACTCGTCTGGTCTGCGGGGTAACTGGAAGATGGCAGCTGACTGCGCTGAGTTCAAAGGCCTGGAAATAACTGTTTCCTGATGACTTCACTTGGAGAGAATTTCTGGATTATTTACTTCAAAGGGCAGAAGACTGAAGAAGGGTAAAGATGATGAAGTATGCTCCCAGGAAGAAAGAGATAGAGAGAGAGGAGGGTTGGGGCAGGAAGTGACAGAGAGTGAGTATAAATGTTCTTTTTCTATGAACACCTAAGAATTTAATTAGCAAAGGCACTAGAGAAAAGTGATGCCAGAGACATTTACCTTGCATGTAAACAGTGGGGTGCTGATAAGTTTTTAACAAACTGTTCTCTGGAAAACAAAAGTTCTGGCTTTACTGTTTGCATATTTTCATAGAATAAATATTCTCCTTGCCAGATTCAAGCTACCTCACTGAACATGGAATTGGGAAGAATGTTCACGATCCAGTCCAGTGAGCTGGTAGAAGCCTGCTCCAGCATACCCTGGCACAGAAATTTAGGACAGTCCCTAGGAGAACTTTCTGAAATTAACTTGAGGACTTGTAAATTCCCTCATATTATTCAATCTCCAAGGGCATCAGGCAGTGAACCCTTTATTGGAAACAGTGTTCTGGAAAGACTAGTCCTATTATTCAAATAGTCTTCGGAGGCAAGCAACTCAATGTTGTAAAATATATAAACACATTTCCCATCCATTTTTCTGTTCCTGAAATAATCTGTTCTGTAACTAATAGCATTCTTTCCTATAGCAAATCTGAGCTTACTTTTAAAGTTCACTGTGAGCCTGCTCGGTCCTAAGTACTATTCTAGGTAAAGGCATTAAAAAAATCAGTGGCTTGGTTCCTGCCTATCTCAGTGTCTTAAGAAGCCTTTCCTTTTGAAAGAGTACCTAAGATTCCTTTGGGAAGGAAGAATCTGTTTTGGGAAGGAAGAATCTGTTTCTCCACAACAGTCACCTGTCTTAGTCAATGTGTGTGCTGTACCATGATACCACAGACTGGGAGGCTTAAACAACAAACACTTTTCATAGTTTGGGAGGCCGAGAAGTCCAAGAGCAAGGTGCTGATGAGAGCATGCTTCCTGGTTTACAGTGTTCGTGCTGTATTCTCACAAAGTCTCCTCTTCTTTTCATAAGGACATTAGTCTCATCATGAGGGTCCCACCCTTATGACCTACTCTAAGCCTATTTGGCTCTCCATATTACCTCCTAATACCATTGCACTGAGGATTAGGGCTTCAGTACATGAATTTTGATGGAGACACAAGCATTTAGTTCATAGTATAACCAGTTTCATATAACCAATAGAAACAGAGAATGATGTTCTGTGGCCAAGACTTGGGGCAGGAAGGAGTTGAGGAAGGGTAAGCTAAAGCAGATAGCCTGGTAGAGAGCTCAGTTTAACTGAAAAAAAAAATCCCTTTCTTCCTCTTAGACTAAATGGGACAACAACGTAGCTATGATAGTTTTAGGAAAATGGAGGCAAGAAACCACTTAAGAACTAGTTGACCAAAAACTAAGAAAACCGATCTAGCTAAAAGGTTACAGAAATACATTGATATAAGAGTGATCTATACGAAATAAGTTTAGACAACTTTGATTTATTTAAATGAATAAAAACAAAATGTTAATTTATGGACATAATTTGGTAGGCTAATTAGTCATGCAGTACAGCATTGCCCTTCGACAGTTTATTTCCATCAGCAGAATTAATCACAGCAGAGCAGATGTAGTAGGGACAATCCAAGGTTAAAACAAATGATACAAAATAATGAACTAGAGCACAAGATGATAACCTGGAGAAAGTGATGATTTATTATTCTGCCAGAGCCTTCTGTGGATTGTGCAGCTCCTTTATGCAAGCCTGTCTCCCTTTTAACCAGATATCTCTGATTGTAGCGATCTTTTACTTTGCATTAATTTTATCTGCCTTCGAAGGTAATGTAACTGTGATAAGAGCCAATTAGTTTTGCACCATCGAGAAGCACAATGAAATGTGACTTAAGAAAACAAAGATAAAATGAACTGTCTAAATGAGACTACAAGGCAATCTCATCTTTGCTATATTCTTATAGGGCTGGAGCGCCATAGGTTCAGCATCATAAACTGAAGGACAGCTATAAGGATATTTGAGTTGGTTCAAAGACATGCTGTAATGAACACGATTCTTCCAGAGGAACATTAACCGGTAATTTAATGCTAACTTTCCACAGGACTTGAGATCTATATGTACTGATTACATTACAGACAAACACAAATGTCAGGATAGCACCATGGGGAACCAAATCCCTTTTAAAATTTATGTTTGGGATTTTGATTATGAAATAAAATGAGCAAGAGGGTTTTCGGTGGAACATCATCGAGCTTTATTATGCCATTCTCATTATTTCCCTGTTGCTTCAGTATAACCAGGAAAATTATAGTGCTTGAATTGCAGAGGTGTTGCGAAAAGAAAAAAACTTTAGTGGAGTTAAACTTCTGCTTGTCTTTTGTGTTTTCTACCTTATGCTTCTGGTAACAAATGGATGCACATAATGGTTAAATAACACAAACTCATTACATTGTTCTAGTCTCATGTATTCATCATAAAAACAACAAACTATTTTATTCTTGACAAAGGTCATTTTTGGAGGATTAGAGAATTAATAATGACAGGGTTTTTTAATTTTTAAGTCAAGAAATTGGCACACATAGATCAATAAAACAGAATAGAGAACGCAGAAATAAATCCATGCCTATATGGTCAATTAATTTATGGCAAAGGAGGCAGGAATATGAGGTGTGTTCAGAAGGTATCCAGCCATGTAATATGAAAAATAAAAACATTTATTAAAAAAGATTCAAGATGCAAGAAACATTGCACATAGGACAATGACACCTCAGTCCCTTGCAGAATAGGCCCCTTGGGACCTCACACAGTTCTCCCAATCGCCATCAGCTGCCCCATCATATTTTCCTGAATCTTGTTGACAGTCTAAAATCTCTTCCCTTTCAAAGGTGATTTAAGTTTTGGAAAAAGCCAGAAGTCACAGAACACCAAATCTGGGCTGCCGGGGGGCTGAGTCACCTGGGTGATTTGATGTTTTACAAAAAAATCTGCAACTAAACCAATGTCTTGCACCATAATCAAAAATTAATTCACAAAAGATTAAGGACTAGAATATAAGACCTGAAACCATAAAACCACTAGAAGAAAACATAGGTGGTAAGCTCCTTGACATTGGTCTTGGCAACGATTTTTTGCATCCAACTCTAAAAGCAAAGACAACAAAAGCAAAAATAAGTAAGTAGGACTATATCAAACTAAAAATCTTCTCTAGGAAGGAAACCATCCACAAAATGAAAAGGCAACCTATTAAATGGAAGAAAGTATTTGCTAGTCATATATCAAAAAAGGTATTAATAGCCAAAAAATACATAAGGACTCACACAACTTGGTAGAAAAAAAAATTCAATTTGAAAAATTTTGCTAGTATAGTTATAATAGTGAAAATTTAACATCCTTAAAATATATCCATTGAGAAAATACAAAATGTGGTAAAAGCAGATTTACAGTTGTGAATACACGAAACAGTGTATCCTTATATTTTTATTTATTAATTATTACATTATTTTCCACATAAACAACTGTGAAACACTTTTGCCCCATCATGTATTCATTAAATAAGTCATAATGTATCAATTCAAGGACATTTACAACCATTTAAGCCAAGGTTCCCAAACTTGTCTGCAATTTAGAATCATCTGGAGATCTTTTAAAAATTCCAAAGCCTAGGTCACATTCCACACCAATTAAATCATAATTTCTGGAAATGAGGCATAGGCGGTATTATTTTTTTAAGCTCACCAATTGCAATGTGCAATGCCATTTCAAAACTATTGCATTAAAATGGTATTTATTAGCACCTATAAAATTTATTATGAAAGAATATTCACAACATATTGCTTTGTAAAAAAATCAAGATGCAAAATAGCGTTATTGAGGATACAGCAGTGTTCTACAGAACGCCGATAACTTGTATTCTACTTGCAAGGCTGATCATCTCCCTGAAGTGTCTGGTGACATGCTCCACCATTACCAAAGCTGACTGGGCCCAAAATGAAGCTGCTGACCTGGAGGCTGCCATGAGCTAGCCAGAAGCTCAGGGTCGCTTGGTGTCAAAATCTCTGACCAAGCTCGGAGAGGCTGGAGCAATCAGAATCTTGCTCTAAGGAAGGTGCAAAATTGTGAATTTTGAAGAAATCTGGCAGCAAGATTGAAGTTGAAGGGATATACAAAGAAAGGTCTTGAGGCTGAGAAGAGTCCAAGAGAAAGCTAAAACAAGGGAGAAGGTGAAGAGAAATATGGGTCAGCAAGCAGGTGGTAGGAGAGACTGTTTGCAAAGACACGCAGAATGAGGAGAGACCAAGAGAGGACCTGATGTGTGGCATGAGTGAAGGTCCACAGACACTTGTTGAGAGTCCCCAGCACTTCCTTGGACTCAAAAGGCTTGCCTGGGCCAGTCTCCATGAGGCCTAGTATAATCCCAAACATAATTGTTAAGGTAAGTGCTGCTCATGGCAAGGAAATTCTCCAGGAGTTCCTGTGAGAGGAGAAGCTAAAAACGCCAAAGGCCAAGGAGGCAAACACCACAGCAAAAAGCAAGGAAACAGATTCTGGTCAAAACCATGAAGAATAAAAAGACAGGGTGACAACTCTGGGATGCAGGCTGTGAAATGTAGATCAATTTCCTGGCAAGAGGCTTGTTCGCGCAGAAGTCCCCTCATCGGGGGTTCTGCACTTGGCACTCGGAAATTTTTGCATTCTACTTTGAAACTATTTTAAAGCTGAACTTTAAAAAATAAATGTCAGAAAATTTCTTTCTCAAGTGCTGTGGTTCATAAAAGAGGGCACTTGGTTGCTAATCCCAGTTACTCTGTTACCACCGACTATGCGGGAGGCAGGGGAGGAATCATTTCCCTCTGTGGGCATCTCAGCTTTCTTTTTTCTTTTCTTTTTTTTTTTTTTTTTTGATTGCTGTGCAATTAAAGGTGTCCACATTTCCCCCTACCAGTTCCCACCCTCAGCCCTTCCCCACTTTGGCTCTGTCCATGGGTCCTTTAATACATGTTCCTTGAATACACTTCCCCTTTCTCCCCATTATCCCCCTCTCCCCTCTTCATTGGTTACTGTCAGTTTGTTCTTGATTTCCATGTCTCTGGTTATATTTTGTTTGCTTCTTTGTTTCGTTGATTAGGTTCCACTTCTAGGTGAGATCATATGGTATTTGTCTTTCACCACCTGGCTTATTTCACTCAGCATAATGCTTTCCAGTTCCATCCATGTTGTTGCAAAGGGTAGTAGCTCCTTCTTTCTTTCTGCTGCATAGAATTCTATTGTGTAAATGTACCACAGTTTTTTGATCCATTCATTTACTGATGGATACTTACTTAGGTTGCTTCCAGCACTTGGTTACTGTAAATTGTGCTGCTATGAACATTGGGGCGCATACATTCTTTTGAATTGGTGTTTCAGGATTCTTAGGGTATAATCCCAGCAGTGGAATTACCAGGTCAAAAGGCAGTTCCATTTTTAGTTTTTGAAGAAATTCCATATTGTTTTCCACAGTGGCTACACCAGTCTGCATTCCCATGAACAGTGCACTAGGGTTCCCTTTTCTTTACAGACTCGTCAGCTGTAATCAGGTGATTGAGCTAGTCTCCACCAGCCATAAACTGTGATGACTTAACTATTATATAACTGAATCTAGGATTGTTAGAATTCCTTCTCTCTGAGTAACCATCTTTTTTCCCAATAAATGTTTTTAAAATCTTTGTTGTATTTTTTCATTACCATTTATCTCCCTTATACTCCTCTCCCCACAGCAGTCCCCACACTGTTGTCCATGTCCATGAGTCCTTTCTCCCTTTTGCTGAATCCCTCCACCCCCTAACCTCTTCCCTCCACTAGCTGTGAATCCTGCTCTCCATCCATGAGTCTGTTCCCATTTTCCTTGTTAGTTCTATTTGTTCAGTAGATTTCACATATGCATGAAATCATATGCTTTATTATTAATCGCTTAAGTCAGAATATCTAGGGAAATGTTTTACTCTTAAAGACCTACTGCACCCAAGGACTCTTTGAGGGACTTCACATGGCACACCAGTGTGGACAGTTTTAAGAAAGTCAATTTCCAGGTCTTTACATTTTAAATGAGTATTTTTCCAAAAGCTGAGAATGTGCCTGCAGTCAAAGCATCATGTCTGTTTCCCTTTTCCACCTTCACTTCCCCTGACGCCCTCTTCCATTTTACTGAAGACAGGTACACCTCTTGCCCATTGTGAACTTAGGAAGTTTGCATTTCCCCAGACTTAAAGACTATGGGGCGCCAGACAAAGGGCAATTCAAAATGTTGATTTCTGCAAAGCTTCCTTGAATCAAGACACTGTCTGAGTATCTGTTCATTATTTTTACCATTTCAAAGAGGAGTTAGTGAAATATTTCATATTTACTTCCTGTGAGTATCTCAAGTTTGAGTAAAAAGAACAATGGTGGACATAAATTAGTGAATTCTGTATTTGTTCTTAGCACGTACTCAGACTCATAGAACTGTTCTTATTGACACTTGCGGATGTATTATTGATACTGTAAGTTCACACGCGTCTTTTCTTTGGGTAGGTCTCCTATTTACCGTCATATGTCAACAACTTCTCTGATTATTTTTTCATTCTTGCTACATACTTATTCTATTTAAACCAACTCAAAAGAGATTTGTTGTAGATTCTTTGGCAAATAATGTACCTGGAAACAATCACGAGACAACTTCATGTACCCATACACTTATTAGTGACCCTTTAGTTAATTTCTACTAAAACTGTTCTCATTTTAGAAACAAAGCAATGCTTGTCCATAAATACACCTTTTTCTAAAACAATGCATCCATCATATTAATACATGCATTTCTGATCAAATCTTACCTTAATGTGTAATAATTATTTATAAAAAGCATAATGTATTTAGGTTTCTTTGATCAATCATTTGAAATTAAATACAATCACAACTCAAACAAAAAGAAATATATTTAACACAGCTTTATGGTAACAGACAATCAATGAGTTTTCAAATATCATGTTATATATATATTTTGTTTCAGACAGGTAGAAAGGTATAATCAAATCCTTTCAAAACATAAATGCTTTGAATAAAAACACCCGCAGGGGCGCTGGAAGGGAATTATGTGTATAAGGAAGAAAAGGAACAATTCAGACTTTCTGACAAAAAGTGCTTGTTGATGTGTCTTTCAAATGTACGACTGTGGGCATCAGATTGCTATAGTATTAGGTACCATTACCTATAGTTAAGAACACTCTAAAAGTTTTAATTCAAAATGATGAAATTTTAATATTGTAGAAATGGTACATTTCGTAACTATTAAACCCATGATAAAAAAAAAATTCGATGGTGACTTAAAATGAGCAATTAGGTATCTAAATTTTTCAAAATACTTTCAGGGAGCAACAAAATAAAAATTTGAAGATTTTTAAGTGGGACACTGTATATTTAGCTTTTAATATTTTTTGTCACTGCAAATGGTCTTATTGAAGACATGTATAAACTTTCAAAATATGTTGCTTACTAAATGGCTGTCACAACCTAAAACCCTGCAATTTTTTAAATTCTAGGAGATGTTAGAATTTTAACAGTATCATCTATTTTAGCATATATGTTAATTATTTAAAATATATTCATTAGATTTTAATATTAATATCAAACACTAACATATTAGTAATGATTATTTCTGGGTGGTAGAATTATGAGTAATTTTATTTTCATTCTAGCATATCTTTTATACCCTGAGCACATATTATTTACACTGTAGGGAAAAATAATTTAAAACAGTGAAGTTGATTCTTTGATCTGGACATAAACAGCTTGTCTCAGAAAAGAAAAACAAAAACAACAACAACAAAACCGCCCTGCAGAATTAGATTCTGTGATGGCAATTCTGAAGCCTTAGCTATGACAAATGCTGAAATAAAACCTTGCTTCTCGATCCTAAATTCAGCTGTCTTTATCCAGGATTCTCAGGACATTAATTCTGAACGAGGATTGCAGAATCAGGCCCCCTAACAGCAATGGTACTACATCACTAAAAATGTGCTGCCTAAGTCTTTGTAAAAAAAAAAAAAAGACCTATCAGCAGAAAACATATTCTATAAAGTCACCTCCGGCGTGGTCATGAATTATACTTACCTTAACTGAAAAATATAGGAATGAAAGAACACAGAAATGGTAGTCAACTTCCATTCTACATTAAGTTTGAATTATTGTTCTTTAAGGAGTTCTGAGGCTGTTCAGTGTGTATTAAATCTCAAACAAGTTACAGGTTTTTGGAACCAAACAGTAATTGGTTTGTAAAAACGGGCTTAAGCATTTCCATCTGCACACATAAAGTTTTGATTAATTTTCTTTCTAGCTATGTGACGAAGCACAGCAATGCACTCTGACATTGCGCTCTTACTCTCACTCTCTGTGAAGACACTTCTTGATGATAATAATAATAGACTATGCAGAAATAGTACCAGGTGATACTTGGCTGGTAGCCCTGCTTTGTCTACAAATAGAATTTTCCAAGAACTAGATTCTACAGACACATGAATGGATATTTCAGTTGTGTTAGTTTCATCCTGCATATTTTAGAAATATTTAGGATACCCTCTGGTTAGTAACTAACTGGTAACACTCTGTCAATACACATCTCTTTCCTCAACTCCAATTTTTTCTGAAGATGTAGAAAACAAAGTTTTGCAAGGAGTATAAATAAGAACATTTTAACGAGCAAAGATGGAATTACACTTACTCTAGCTCAGTTGGTTAACAAAACAGAACATTGAATGCCAAATGGGGTATTAAAGCAAAACTATCATGTCTTCAATCTAGACTTATTTCAAATGTACAAATTATGGCAATTCTATAGGTTATGTTGGAATACTTAGGGAAGAGAGTACTTGAGCTTAATGTAGAGATAGAAGATATTGCTCCCTAGAAGAGGGGCTTTAGTTGAAATAGAAGCAGCTTAAAATAAATAGTGACCAACAATTCTAGTGCACTCGGATTTGAAATGAGGTCTCATGGAGAGGAGAAACCATACTAAAGTTTGAACTGCCCAACAAACCAATCCTGTCCTGCAAAAAAGTGTATATTTCATTTTAATATGTAATCTATTTGTCCAAGATGTTGCTATTACTTATAAAATATGAAATTCTTCATAAAATCAGATTTTTGTACTAGATTCTGCTATCCTATGCTTTTCTATAATACTCTGTATGATACTCTGTATGATACTCTGTAATTATTCACACAGTGCCCCCCTCCTCCAAATTCCCTTGTTTATTTAGGAACTGGACTGCCACAATTCCATAATTACTTCTGATGAGATGTCAGGAACAGTACTAGCGCACACCAGAATTTGAACCTCAGTGCTAATACTGACTGGATGTTTGACATTTGACAAGTTATCTAAACATCTAAAAATTTGTTTCATTATGACTTAAGTGGGAATAGAAATATACATCCACTTTGGTGCAAGGGATAAATGAGGTAATATAGAAAAAAATGTCCACCATTTCGAATACATAGTGATTCCTTTCTCAAGAGATATTCTGTTACACTGTATCTACTGCACCACCTGTTGGGTTACATTTACTGAAAATCAGCCATAGCAGCCCTGGTCAGTGTGTCTCAGTTGTTTGGGGTGCTGTCCTGTAAACCGAAAGGTTTATGAGTTCATTTCTTGGTCAGTGCATGTACCTGGGTTGCGAGTTCAATCCCAGGTTGGTCAGGACATGTATGAGAAAATAACAGATTGATGTTCTCTCTCATATGGATGTTTCTCTCTGCTTCTCTATCCCTTCCTCCCTCTCTCTCTAAAATCAACAAGTGCTAAGATATTGATATGTAGAGCCAGTTTTCTCCTGATCATAAAGTCCATTTGGATGAGTTCAGAGATAAACCTGTATTAAACTGAATTGCATGTCATAACTGGCTTGATCATGTTCTGTATTAATCATCACATGCTCAAATGTATTTACTTTATTGGTGTATTTATTTAATGCTGTCTTTAATAATTCAGTCAATGTCAATGCTGTTAACTCTAAACTTTTTAATTGCCTTTGGACTTCAGTTAGCACATCGTTGTTACATTAAATTAAGAATATAACACATAAGAACCTCAGTGTTAAATAAATTCATTTTGATTTGGCTAAAAGTCCAAAGACAAATGATGGGAAAAGAATTCACTGCTATGGGTAGGTTTACTTTTAGTGAATGTCAAATTATTGAAGGCTTACTGCAAGGGGAAATGTATTAATAAAAATCTTCCTGCAAATGTATGACTAACCTCGGAGCGATTAATTAAAAGCGAGGGCCATTCACTCACATGGAAGAAAGTATTAAGTGAGTCATTTAACGCTGTTGTGACCTTTGTTTCCCCAGACAATGACGACTTTGGAAGCAATCAAAACTTAGGCAATAATCACATTAGTAATTGGGTCCAGTGTCCATACAGAGTTTTTCCTAGAACTCCAAATTCTCTTTTCCTGGTGAGGCTATTAAAAGAATATTAATAGCACCAGTCATTTATTATATGTGATGCTACTCTGAAAACTTTTGTGGATTAACAGGGCAAGTTAATTAGAATAAAGAAAACAGCTACCAGTTTTCTTCATCAGCTCCAATCTGTTAAAAATTCATAATTACATCATCCTTTTGCTGATAAAAAACAGACAGATAATAGGGAACAGAAGGAAAATTTACAACCCCTTCTCCGACTGGAAAGGTTCTAGCTCAGTCCCCCTCTAACTGGAACATTGAGTAGCTGAAAGCCCAGTGTAGTAAAGTCGCTGCTTACACAGTTCAGCATTGCCATGGAAACATCTCCCCCTCAGTGAAATAATGAGATGGTAATGAAAACAGCTGCCACATACTGAACCTAAGCACCAGTAGAGGCTGAGTTACTCATGCCAAAAAGTGAGTGGCAGGAGAGTCCATAGGCAAGGGGCAAGGGGCGAGGAGTGGGATGGGCAAGAAGGATGAAGAAAGCCATCGGTGGGTCTTAGGAGAAAAGTCAGGAAAAACTACATAAAATCCTAATACTGAAACTCTCAGAATTTGATTATTGCAAATTTTGGTACTGAGTTTCTGGCATTCCACTGCAGAGACAACAGGATATATAACTTGAGTTCTGATCATCTGTGTTAAACCTGACATTTTACACATAACAATTCAAACTCCAAATACATGGCTTGACCATGAAGGGTTCAATATTCTGCAGGATCCTAAGACACATTTGTAAAATGGGAACAGTGTCAGGGTGCCAAGGGGACAACTACATGTTGGGGGCATGAAAGGACATGATGCATTCCATTAGAGCACTCCCGAGAGATTAGAAATCATACCCTTCTCTTCAAAGATGACGTAGGCTCCCAAGTTTCAAGATTAGGGGCAGAAATAAGTTGGAACTGGTTAATGAAGTTGGAGGCATAAGACAAAAAGACACAAATGAGAAGCTGTGTTTTGTGAAAAAAATTCATATTAAAAGACATGAATCCAAAGTTTGGGCCAAAGATGAACAAAGAATATAACGATATGGAAAAATATACTTGTATATAACTTATGTTTATCATGTATGTTTATCATATATGTTTACTATAAACATATCAAATGTTTGTCACATATTTCCACACACACACACGTGTGTGTGTGTGTGTGTGTGTGTGTGTGTGTAAATTGGTCTGAAAATTCTCCTTAAGGAGAAAGCCACTTCTGTTGAATGAATTTGTTTGATTAGCCCCTGGGAGAGTGGGTCTTCAAGGTTGCTGATGCAGCTGGTCACTAAAAGTGACCAGAAAATCACGGACCTTGTCCTAGATTTTGAATTCAGAGATGGGGTGAAAACTAGTCCCAGAAAAAAGTATTTCAAAGGAGAGCGGAAGACAAATATAAATGTTCTTATTGCTATACTACGTAAGCTATACTTGTTTGATGATATAGTTCAACCCAGTAACTTGCTGCGTTTGTGCGATAAGGGGGAGGAAACTGTTACAAAAGAAGTAGGGCATAAAGAGGGGAAATCATGAGTTTCGTTTCAGATGCAGCAGGACGGAGTTTTCCACCACTTGTTGGAGGTGGAAATCTCCATTTTTTCATGCATCCATACATTCATTTATGAATTGAATACAACTTCAGCAAATGCCTAGTAGTGCCGCCACTGTGCTAAGCACAGAGAGTGAGTGGGCACAGCAATGAACACGACAGATGTGGTCTCTGTCCTCATGGTCTCCTGATGAGAAGAGTTGGTTCATGAATCTGGACTGTGACGGGGAAAAATGAAAGTAGCTAGAAGGAATGACCAAATTAATGAACTTTTTTCTGATGATGAGAAAGATCTGACCATGATTTTACCCTGTGAGGAAAGAGCTAGTAGAGAGAGATTAAAATACAAAAGAAGGAATAAAGAATAAAGACCTGGAAGAAAGCAAGAGGATCTGGGCTTTGTATTCTCACAGAAACAGTGGGGGAAAGCGGGTGGCGGATAGAGGCGGCAGGGGAAGGGGCTATACTAGGTCAGCATGATGTAGAAAGTCAGGACAATTGATGAAAAGACCTGGGGAGCAGGAGTCCTAGGGCACTTCAGGAGAGAACAGTGGAAGTCGAGAATAGCCTGTTGAAAAGTATGCAGAGACGCCTAGTGGTTAAAATGCGTTGATCTGGAGTCAGAGGAATTGATTTGAACTCTGGCTCCTTAGTCTGCTAACTCCGACTGGCAGCAAATGGCTTCATGCCTCTAATCCTATTTTTTTTTCACCTGTAATATGAGGTTAATAATAGTACTTGGCATGGTGTGATTTTGAGGATTTTTAAATAGTATGATCCCTGTGAAATATCTATCACAAGGAGTGTTCAATAAATATTAGCTATTATTTATATTAATACAAGTAAAAGAGGAGGTGACAGATTACTAGAGATTTGGGGAAAAAGTATATTGACACATGACATTTTTAAAAGGATTTTCACATAGTATTAAGGGCTCCACTGAAATTGGTAGAAAAATAAAAAGGTAAAAAATGCAACTGAAACCCAGAAAAAAGATTTGTGCAGTGTATGGAGAACATGCTGTGGCTGATTGAACATGTCAAAAGTGTTTTGTGAAGTTACATGCTGCAGGTTTATCACTGGATTATTCTCCATGGTCAGGTAGACCCGTTGAAGTTGATAGCGATCAAATCGAAACATTAGCTGAGAACGATCAATGTTATACCATGCAGGAGATTGCTGACATCCTCAAAATATCCAAATCAATAAACTTACTGGTGAAATTGAAAAGCGTTTCTTTTATTTTACAGAAAAAGTTAAATGCAATGTTTGGCCAACCCAATATTTTTTTAAATGTATGTCTTTCAGGCAGTAGTAAAAAAAAATAGTTTCACTTCTTGTTCTTCCGCCTCTGCAGTCTCCCCTTCCCTCCCCTCAGTGAACTAAGTTCCCTGGGGACTCATGTATGTATCACCCTGTCGTATCTGTGTGTGAGGGTGAGGCTAGGGACATTCTGGTTTAAAAACTGTGCTCTAGTTAGTTCTCTCTTGTCCCACTGGGTCTTCAGGCACCGTAACATGGCATTCGCTGTGGTTTAGCTGCCTGCACTTGGCCTTGGGGTGTCATGAGTTGGCATTGCTGCTGGGAACTGCGGTGCCTGTCCTGGTGCCTGGTCACAAGATCCTGTGTATCTGGAGGTTTTCTCATTTCGATTTTAGGCCTTTATACCACCACCACCACCACCGCCGCAGCCCTCCCCCTGGGGCCTCTGGGCAATTCTAAGTACCTCTGGAGAACTCCAGGGCACCCGGCTGTTCTCCCCTCCTGTGCTGGAGTGTGCAGGCCTCTGTGAGTATCCCCTTCAGGTGCTGCTGCCCGGGCACCTCCTCCAGCCATGGCCATGAAAGTCCTACAGCACCGAGACTCCTGAGCAGCTCCTCTGAGGGGCTTCTGTCCTTCTTCGTTATTCCACGTGGATCCCTGCTCAACCTATTTGAGTTTTCTGGCTAAAGGAAGATCTAAATCTTAGTCAGGTCTTTTTCACCCTCTTCTTGACAGCTAGTTGAAATTCTCTCTTTTCATCACAGTGAGAAAGATGCCCCAACTTTCAGTAGTAAATTCTTCCCAGTTTATAGTTTGCAGAATAAACCATAGATTTTCAAACCATAAATTGTTACTTATTAACGGGTTATAAATCAATTTATTTTTTATTAAAATTAAATAGAATCAAACAGAATAGAAAAGAAATAAGGGGAAGTATTGTTTGATAAATTTCTGTTTTATGTGTTTGTGTGTATGGGTGTGTTGGATACTGGATTAAGAAGTAACACAGATTTATTTCTGTGAATTATGGTAAAAAAAAAAAAAAAAGGTTTGAAAAGCTGTGGTATAAACTGTTCTCAGTTCTCTGAATTTCGACTTTGGGGGACCTCAACTATTTTTCCCCTTCAAATTGTTTGGCTCCTGCAAATCAAAGTGCTTTGACCTATTATTGCTCTTGGCTATAGAATTTCAGAATAAGCATTAGCTCTTTAGTCCAGATTCTATTGTATCTTCCTCTGAGGTGATGAATAGCACTGGATGATCGGATAACAACTGTGAAAAGAGGAAGGGGAGGGAAAAGAAGAAACCTGGGACCACAATCAAAAATGTTCCTGTTAAATACTCTCAGAACGCATGCCAGTTTCCCGAACAGGCAGAAATAAAAGAATTTATACGGTTCCACGTAAATGAAGTGATGATCTTTTTGCACAATAACTACCTAACATGTACTGTGGATGGGAACACAGAGCTGAATAAGAAATTTCTGCTCACATCCTAACTGGGTAGACAGACAAAAATAATTAATAATTCAAGGCAAAGTGCTAACGATCCACAGAGGAAGAATGTCAACTTTCAGAATTTTAGAAGGGCTGCCCCATTTACACTCTGAAGGTAAAAAGACGTCTCCCAGGCGAAGAATGGGAGGAAGTGTGGTCCAGCCAGAAGGAACAGCCAACGTAGCAAAAGCGCAGAAATACACGTGTGTTCAGGGAGACTAGAGGGACCGTGTGAGGCAGACGTGTAAGGAGCTCAGGCTGAACACAAGGATTGAGGCCCGACTGAAAAATGGAGGTTCCCGAACATGTCCCTGGAATAGCACCCCTTGTTCATTCCTTTGTTATGTGCCCTGCTTAGGAGTTTGTGTTTACTTTCGGAAGCAGGTTGGAGCCAGAAAATTGTAAGCAAGTATGTGATATTTCCATATATTCTAAAAAGATAACTGCAGTGGGGAAATGTTGCAATTTGAAGTTAGCATCCAAAAGAACATGGTGACTGACTGGAGGCAGAGAATGAGGGAGGAAAGGCATTCCAACACCTCCTAGTGCAGGCACCTGTGTAGCTGGTGGTTGCGGTGCCTGAGATGCAGCTCATAGAGAAGGAGCAGACTTGAGAAGCACGGGGTCACAAGTGTAGTGACATAAAAGGAGAACTAGGGAGAGAAACTCTAACGGTCAACCAGGTGAAGGAATTTACTCTAGAGCAGGCTGCCAGGGAGGGAGGACTGATAATAGGATGTCTGCCAGTCATAAACATGATCCTTGGTATGGGTTTGATGAGGCGCCTGGCTGCATCCTAATGCAGGGGGCAGACTGGGAGAATGTACAACCCGGATATGCTGGGCTGGGGCCTGTGCTGAGGCAGTCTGTGGCACCTGGAGTGGACAGAGTAAGCTGGTACATGGTAGGAGAGGCACACCCTGGTAATGGAGTATCTATTGTGATCTGAGGAAAGTGTCCAATGGGCAACCAAGCCTACTGATAGGAGAAGGTACCAGCGGGGAATCCCAGCAGACAGACAACTATCGGGGGAATGGCTGTCGAAGGTGACCCATGCACTGGGTGAGGTCTTGGGAGAGAAGTCTAGCACCTGAGATGGAAACTAGCAAGGCAAGGGACCACAGACCCATGGGAAATGAAATACTACCTGGGTATTAAGTAGGGACCCAGATGAAGAAACAAAAGCCAGATTCAAGTACAAGGCTCTGGGTAAAGTTTTGCAAGTGGATCTTGGAAAGAAGATAGAAGCCTGTTACCAGCTGACCAGAAAGATCATAAAGTTGCTGACAGAACATGGAATTCAAAAGTGTCAGCCAACGTTTCTCCACCAGGCTTGTGGAGACTAGGAGGAAGTTGAAACAAATCTCTTTGCTTAGTACCCAATCTAAATCCATTGAAAGCAGAATCACTGGAGTGGAGACTGGGCATTGCTCTTTAAAACCCAAACTACCCGAGTGTTCTAAACCAAAGTTGAGAAACAATATTCTAGAGGGGTCTCAACCTTAAGTGCATATTACATGACCAGGTAAACTTTAAATAAATTCTGAAGCCACGTTCTACCCCAATAGAGTTTAAATTCATGACTCCGGGGTTTGGCTTGACATCAGGGCTCTTAAAAAGGTCCCTAAATGATTCTAATGTGCAGCCAAGATGGACATATGGATATTCATGGTCTACAAATACACTTTCCGATATGGTAGCCCCTACCCACATGTGGCTACGTACAAATCACAGGGAGTGTCATTAGTCTGAATTGAGATGTGCTGTAAGTATAAAATACCCACTGGATTTCAAGGCTTATTATAATATTGTAAAATACTCATTGATAATTTTTATATTGATTACATGTTGAATGTCAACTTTGTGCATATTAAATAAAATTACTTTTATTTATTTTTGTTACTTTTAAAAATGTGACTCTTAAAACTCACACATATAATGACTTGCATTCTATTTCTATTGGACAGTGCTGGTCTAGCGCTTCTTACAGGTTTCCGGCCTGAAGTCCAGGTGGTCCAAGAACTGTAATTGAGCTGAGCCTGGATTAGACCAGTGATGGAAGGAAAGGGTCTGGGGCCAAAAATGCCTTTTCCTTATACAACCCTGTTTTAGTCGTAAAATAAAGGAACACCAGGACTAAAGGAAATAGTAAAGGTCAGTCAGTTTAACTCCAATTTTTTAATTAGGAACATTAAGGTAAAAGAGACTGTTACTCACTGACACGAATTCAATCAGGTTGCTTTCTTCAGAAAACCCGAAGACTTCAGCGGGGAGACAAGATAATGGAGAACAGTGAAGCCCCTGGAGAGGAGGGCGGGCCCCTCAGAGGCCCTACAGAGGGGACACAGGGAGGAAGAAGACATTGCGAATCCCAGGGGACCAGGAGGAGATAGTGAGAAATACGATACTGAAAGGGAAGTGGGGAGCGCTTTATTTCAAAAATTCGCCTGTTTCCACGGAAACAAGGGAAAGAGAACTACATTTCCTGTTTTGCAGTTCCCATAAGTGTGACTAATTCTACAGTACTGAAGTTTAGTGATACTGAAAGTTAAATAGGCTTTTAAATTTTCAGAATTGCCCATGTACAACACTGAGTGCTAAATGGAAAATTCCTCACAGAACTTAGCTATACACAGCACCTGGGTTTTCTAAATAGTAGCACATGGAATAAATCTGGACAAAATTAAGCATATAATACACCCAGACAGTGGTAGCTTTATAGCTTGGGGTTTTTGCAACTTTAATGGCTAACCTCCTTAAGTTGGATACTTTGGACAGGAAGGCAAGTGTTCATTTCCCCTTCATTTGCCAGAGTCTGCCCTGATAGGCAGTTTAGGGAATCAAGAGAGTAAAACAGGCCTAGGAGTCTAAACCTGATTGGTAACCTTTGACAGTCAATGCTTTTTTAAGTAAATTCGGCTTCAGGTACCATGAGAAAAGCTTCTCTTTCTCCCATCACTACCTCGTATGAGATTATTGATACTTTAAACCAGTTTTTTATGTGCAATATGTAGCAAATGCTAGACTCTTCTTTAAGGTGAGCCATTCTATTTTGGGGTATAGAAATAAACTCAATATTTTGGTAAAATACTACAGTAAAAATAAACTCTAGCCAGGCGAAGGGGGACATATGAAGAAATAATTTTGAATTGATATTCTACCCTAAGTATATATTTGGCTCACAAACACACACACTCAAATAATCTTTGCAAGAAGGCCCAAATGTGACTGAAAATTTTAACAATAAGAGAAAAGTCTAAGGTTACAAGATCAGTGAGTTCAGTCCTTAGGTTTGTGGATGTTTAAGTCCTCACTTATATCTTGGGGGCTTTATTCTTCCCAGCTTTATAACCCAAGATCCACTGCCTAGAACTTCGAATATTAAGCTGTTTTCCAACTGAGTCCCAGAAATATTTCTTTATGTACTGTAGTTCATTTGAAAGCTCTAGGCTTGATTTATCTTTTTTCGACTCTATAGCAGTGACTCCATCTGATTCAACTGAGTGTATATATAGTCAATTGCCCCCTTCCAAAAAGAAACACTTTATCGTCCCCAAATTAAAAGGCACATAAAAGGCAATCAAAAAATTTGTAGTTCTGTGAGCCGAAGAGTTTATTTTTCTTCTCAAAGGGAAACTGGTTTCTCTCTTGATTTAAAGAACAAGCCAGTGATTCTCAGAGCTCATTAGAAACTAGAGTTGGGGCATGAAGGAGCCGCTGGAAGAGGAGCTGAGGGGACTCTTAGCACCAAGTGTCACTAAAGCTTGCAAACACCCTAGGATGACGTGGCTGGTGTGGGGTTTGCTGGGCACCAAATTCATAGCAGGGACTTTACAGCTCCTGGTTCATTAGACGTTATTAGCTTTTAAGATTGTTATAATTCATACAAGACTCTTTTTAAAACAACATTGGCTTGAATGGGCAGTATGTTATAATGACCTTTCCAAGCAAATCTTTAGTAAAACATCACTTTTGCTTGATTTGGTAAAACAGTATCACTTTTACTGTAAGTATTAATGGAACTCCTGTTTTTTTAAATTTATTTTTATTGAATTCATTGAGGTGACATTGGTTAATAAAAGTTCATGGGTTTCAGGTGTACGATTCTATGATATGTCAACTGTAGATTGTGTTGTGTGTTTAAGGTCCTGAATCGAGTCTCCTCCCATCACCACTTATGGAATTCCTGGTGTTTAACTGAATGTGTTGTCTCCCAAAATAAGGGCTACATTTCTCAGATGTCCATGTGACTAGGTATGGACACTAAATAAGCTATATCCAATGGGGTACAAGTGGAAGTGACAAGCACAACTTTCAGGAAGCACTACTAAAGTGAGAGACTATAATTGTTAAATTGTTATTGCCCAAAATATACATTCACCTGGAAATTGTAAATGTGACCTTATTTGGAAAAGGGTCTTTGTGAATGTAGTTAAGTAAAGGCTTCTGAGACAAGCTCATCCTGGATTTAGGGTGGGTTCTAAGTCCAATATCCAGTGTCCTTATAAGAGAAAGGCAAAGGGCCTTTGAGACCCAGAGACACACGGGAGAGATGGCCATCCGAAGACAGAGCAGGCATTGCAGGTATGCAGCCCCAGGCCAAAGAATCCTCAGAGCCACCCAAAGCAAGAAGAGTCAAGGAAGGATTCCCCAGTATCTTTGAAGGGAGCACTGCCCCATCCAAACCTCGATTTCAGATTTCTGGCCTCCAAAATGGTAAGGAAATACATTTCTGTTGTTTTAAACCACTAATTTTGTGGCAATTTATTAGAGCAGTCTTAGGAAACTAACATACAATGTATGCCATTCTTCTTTCCCTTCCCCTTTCCTGCTGACTGGTCATCAAGGCTGGACAACACCCTCATCCCCGCCCCAAAGCAACATGAGGCCAAGCACAAGCCTTGGAAATGAGAGCTCGGCATGGCTAAGTAACCCTAGTTCCCCAGTGGTACTGACCACCTCTAGCATTCTTAACATGGAAGAGAAAAACCTTCTTTAAGCCATTCTATTTTTAGTTTCCCTGTTACTCACATGTAAACCTAATGCTAACCAATACCCTGTGTTCTTATTTTGTGTGGTTAGCTTGTCATCTTCTTGGGAGTGAACCTGATATGGGATTCACCTCTGTATTCAAGTATTGATGTCAATGCCTTACATATTATAGTTACTCAATGGTTGTTGATTAAATGGGTGGATTCCATATTAAATCTTCCTGTCAGTTTACAGAAGATTAAATTTCTGAACTTACACAAAACCTAATCAATTCTAAGTTTTAATAAGAAAGTCTGCTCTATAGCAATAGGCATGTAAAAGGCAATCAAAGAATGATTGTAGCCATTTTTGAGAGAATGTAAGAGACATGGATACAACTTATCTTTGTCTCCATAGTTTTTTAGTTTCCACTCCCCTCACCTTACCATTTTGCAAAAGAAAGGCCCTTTCTCGCAGTAGTGTGTCCATATGTTTTTAAGGATGTGATTTAACCCTTCACGTGACCCATGATAAAAAGTTCTAGAGGTCTAAATAATGACCCAACAAAAGAGAACTAGAGAGTAAAATTCAATAGTCTTCTACCCAAATCACTATCTAATACTGGAGCTACAAAAATCAAATTATAACATTGGGTGAAGGATCTTTAGAAGATATGTCTTAACTCCTCCAAAATCAAGGTCTACCATTGGGGGTGGTAAAGAGTGGAAGGGTATATATATATATATACATATATATTTTTTTTAAGATTTTATTTATTTATTTTTAGAGAGAAGGGAAAGGAGAAAGAGACGGAGGGAAATATCATGTGGTTGCCCCTTGAGCGCCCCCTACTGGGGGCCTGGCAGGAAACACAGGTATGTACCCTGACTGGGAATTAAACTGGCTGGCAACCTTTTGCTACACAGTCTGGTGCTCAATCCACTGAGCCACACCAGCCAGGTAGAAGGGTATATTTTAGGAGGCTTCTTCAAATCCAAGTAGCTGTCAGTGACAAATTAACACAACCTACCACTGTCCTCACAGAGAAAGGAAAAGAAGGAGAGTAATTCACATTTCTTCTTTTAATTTATAATAGAAAAGTCCCAATGTTTCCAATAATTAGGTAGGGTCAGATTTGTAAATTTCAAATCTATGCCCATGCAGGTAGTTGGAGTGGAGCAATGACAATAAGCTTTCCAATAATGACATTTAAATTTGGTATTAACACAAGTCTAATAGACCAGATTCTTTTTTAAAATTTGTATTTACTTATCTTTAGAGGGGAAGGGAAGGAGAGAGGAAGAGAAATATCAATGTATGGTTACCCCTCTTGTGTCCCCTGCTGGGAACTGGTCTGCAACCCAGGCATGTGCCCTGACTGGAAATCAAACCGCGGTTCGCAGGCCCGCGCTTAATCCACTGAGATACACCAGCCAGGGCCAGATTCTTATTTTGAGCAATGAAATGACTTTTCATTTCACTTCCCTATATTTAAATATCACTGTAGTTCTCAATGTACTGTGGTCAAGTGTACATAAAATAAAATCAACTCATGATAAAGTCCAGCTCAGTATTAAATGTTACTTGAAGTAACAGGGCCAATAAAAGACCAGATGACTAAAATCCTCATGCCTTACTCTTATGCATGTATTCATTCATTTGATATTAATATATATGCCACTGTTCCTCATTCCAGGATTACAAAGCTAACTCAGATATGGATCTGTCTTTCAAAAAGTTTATACTCTTCTGGGTGAATGGGACAGAGATTAATAGTTGTCCCTGTATTAATTACCCTCTTTCTCCAGAATATAACCCTTATTTTTTAAAAATTAGGTATGTGGCCATGTGGCATAAATGTAGCATTTTCAGCTGACCTGGTTGTTAGATGTGGACATGTAATTCAACCTGGCTAGTGGAATGTGAGTGCAGGTGGTGTAAATGACTCAGTGTCTTCAAAGTGCAAAGGTAGTGCTCTTTTTCTTCCTTTCCTCGTTCGGCTAGTTAACCTTCTTGGACCATGAGGTGGGAGCCACGTGCTGAGGAAGGCAGAGCAACAACGTAGAAGAACCTAAGTGGGTGACACCATGAAGCCCTGCAGTAGCTCTTAGGTATCCTGGACTTTATTTATGTGAATGAGAAAACAAAATCATTTATTTAAACTCTTATTATTTTGAGTAACTTAGTAATTTTCAGTTACATGGAGCTGAGCTGAGTCCTAGTTAATTCTGGAATATAAGATGCTATGGAATATGGAAATAGCCATACACAGAGAAAAATAAAATGGTGACGTTACTTAGAAAAGGGAGGGATTAGTTGGAGGAATCAAAACAGCTGTAGAGAAACAGTTGCATTTGCATGGGATTTGGTTTGTGGGAATGAGGTGGGGAAGTGCTTTCCAGTATGGGGTGGGGAAGATATTGGTAGGAAATAGACCTGGAAGTGCAGCCTGGAGCCAGATAGTCTGTGGGCTTGAAGACCACTATAAGACATTTGGCCTTTGCTTAGTAGGCAATGGGGAGTCCTCGCAAGTTTTTGTACATGACCCGCATTTTCTTTGGGAAGATTATTGACAGGTCATGTAACTATGGAAAATATTCAGCCCTTGATAATGAGAATGTCTGGGGATGCTAGGATAGTTCTAATTGTTTCAAGTAAAAGTACACATAGAAGTAACAATATTTGTATAGCAACCTGTGTTAAGTGGATGACGCCGTCGACTGCTGAGGGCCCTGTGCACAGATGTCCCAAACCCCACCTGGCAGCCCTGACACCTTCGAGGACCAATATGTCAGCACGCCTATTGTCTGTACATTTTCTGTGTGGCATTCCGATTAGAAAGCTCTGCTGTAGGGATGTTTTATTTAGACATATCTATGTGAATAGCTCAGAAATGGAACTTGAGTAAAGTTAAAAAATTACATTCTATTATTAGGGTTGGTACTTTTGGTTTCTACGTAGACCCTGAAGATCATTACTAAAGTAAGAGTGGAGATGGTGATGACATTGCAATGCATATTTCTCTCTCCATCCACACATCCTATAAATAAATAAATATATATATATTCACACATACACAGTGTATATTAGGGAGAAATGCAGAAACCATTTCAGTTTTGCCAAATATACTTTTACATTCATTTTTATAAACGATTGGACACATTTTGGAAATTGTTCATTTTCCCACTCTCGTGACTAATAGCCTCACCCCACACGCCCATGCCATCTGGCTTTTTCCCATCTTCCTTTTACATGTAGGAGGGTATGGAAACAGGGCTGGGGCCTGGGGAGCCACAGGCATGCAGTTCCATGAGTAAAAGCTCTTCATGAGTTTGTCACATTCTAGTTGGTACCCTTTACTAATATAAAATAGGAATAGGGAGAATAAGAGTAACTAATAGGGCCAGAATGCCAGGTGCCAGTTACTGTGTACAAGCATTATCTTACTTCAGGCTCACACGGACACAGAGAAGTAGGTGCTGTTGCTATCTTCATTTTAAAGAAAATCTAATTATAGGACAAAGTTTTAAACCCTTACCCATTTTTCTCTTGCTAGGACTAAGAGATGAGGGAACTCTGGGGTGGAGCAAGTTATTTGGTGGGACGTGACTAGAGCCACTCTGCACATACCGTTGTTGGAGCCCCTACAAATACAAAACAAAAGAAAAGTCACACAGGTGTGGTTTTGGGAGAGTGGGTTGGAGGAAGCACAGTTTTCAGTCAGGCAGCTTGAGTATTTTGGTCTCTGACAAACCAATTGAACTTTGGCTTCATCTATTTCCATCAATGAGATGCAAAGAAACACAGATGAGAGTCATTGTTCCTCTTTGTAGGATATTTTCCCCTCACTAAATCAATACCATTAAACAATTTTAGAAAATACACAGTCTTGAACATCCTTGATATTTCTGAAAATTATACATGAAAAAATTATTTATACTAAATTCTATTCTACATGATAGAAACACAACCTTGTCATAGAAGTGTAGCATGATTTTAGAATTATATTCCACAAAAAGTATTGGTTAAAATGCTCATCTTTATTCCTTTTTGCTTCATCTGATCAACTTAATGAAACCAAGAATGACAAGATACATGGAAAACCTCTTGCTAAAATTAAATCTAATTTTAACAGCTATTGAGAGCCAGGGACTAATTTTTACACAAAATTATGCATCCATGGAAAAACTGTGAATGAATCTACTGCTTATTAAGTGAACGTAAGTAAGTGATGGAGTAAACTGCCACCTAGAGTTGAGAATTTAACTCAGTTCAAAATATAATATCAAAATGATTATCAACCTCCGATCTTTTAATATCTCAACATTTACATATACACAGAAGTCCTTTACTTCTGGCAGTTTACTTGGGCAGTTGTGCCCAAGAATAGGGATGATTTTTTATGAGGAAATGACAAGACTACTAGAAATAAAATATGTTGAGATTCATTGGCTATAATTATTTAAAAAATGAATTTTGGGGAAAATGTATTTAATATATTTGCATACGTTCGCCCTTCAAAAACAAAAAGTCAAATTATTTAGACTATCTTATGTTATAAATTCCTGGAACAAAAATATATTCAGCCCAACTCTCCCATTCATAACCTGTTCGATTTCCTGCTTCATACCGGGAGGCCAAAGTTTCTACTTCCTGCCAGAATCTCTGTCAAAATGGAGTGGAGTATTCAGATTTAGGCATGACAGTTCTTTGTTCCAGGTCTAGAAAGCTGGTATTTTCACTTTCTTGACTAGGTTGCTCTAAAATCATACCCTTGTCAGAACCCCTGAAATTAACATAGTAGCCATCATAGAATCTATGGGTTTTCATAAATTGTGACCTGCACATTCTCATCCTCACTGTGCACCTGCCTACATGTATGAAACAGACTTCTACATCCTCACCACTCATGTCAGCACGGACCAAAATGCAACTGTGTGTGTCTTGCTGTGAGTACGAGTTTTCTGGGTGAAGCAGAGAGTGTTCGTGAGGGTTTAGAAATAAGGTATATAACTCTTTGCCAGCTTAATTCTGTGTTTGTAGGTCTGTCACCTGGCTGCCCTCATGTTTCAACCCTGGCCATGTAACTGGTCGATCTTCAAGTCTCTTGGTGCGTAGAAAACTAGGTTGTTGACTCCTTTCTGCCTCATGTAATGTCCTGCTCCTTTCTCCTGGTCCAGTACTTTCTCATTCTTATTTTCCCCACCCACTTTCCTGGCACACATTTATTATCCTCATTTTTATACAGAAAATTTTCTTTTAGTGCCCCTTTCCCCCTATTTTCGTTATTTTCCCTGTGACTGCCATAGCCCAGTACCCTGAGGGCAATGGATCTGTGTTTGATCCATTTCTCACCACTTCCCTCCAGCTCCTCTTAGCTTTTGGCAAGGGTGTTTGCATCTCTGCTTCCCCTGTGAAGCTCTTGTCTCTGCTGTTTCTACAATTAGCTAGAGAGGAGGCAAGATAGGTCTCCTCTCCACCCCTAGCAATTTCTGTATTTTTAAATTGAAATTCTTCTCTTATGACATGATATTTTCACCGTATCCCTTCAGTTCTGTTTGCCTACAAGTTCCTCTGCACCTTCTTGTCTCTCTTTCTTTCATTAAGTGGTTGTCTACTTTAGAAGATTTCAGTCCTCCATCTTCATTGCCCATTTGTCCCACCATAAAATTTCATTGTCTCCATGTCTAACCATAAGCATTTTGCCATTTATGTTGAAATATCTTACAACACAAATTGAACACTCCCTGTGAAAGGCATTATTCTATGTGCTTCACAGTATTTATTACTGCATATCTTTAAAAAGCCCCGTAAACTTAGGTATTGTTATTGTCCCAATTTTGCAGATAAGGAAACTCATGCACAGAAAGTGTGAGTAACTTGCCCAAGGGAACACAGGCAACCAGGAGTGAAGCTGGAACTTGAACTTCAGGAGGTTAGGCTGCAGAGTCCACAGACTCAGTCACTAGGCTCTACTGCTTCCATGCCTCAGCACTTAACTTGCCTTCCTATTTCCACTTCACACTAGCCACCAATCTCAGAAGACATGGAAAAACCTAGGTTTAGGTTGCTTCCAGAAGGGGCTGGGAAAGCCATCTCATCTGAGGCTCCTGAGAGAAAAAAGCCTCTCAGACCCAGGCACCAAGGATTCGTAATCAGATTGCCATTTGCCTTTGGGCTCTACCACCTGTGTGATTTTGTGTTATTTGACTGTACAAGTTTATCTTGTGTGAAATGGAACAGGTATCTGTCTTTAGCCAATGTGTTACTCTCATATGCAAGTTAAGTCTCTTTCTTTCTTTTCCACTTTCTAGTCCCAGTCACGTCTCTTCCAACCTACTGCTCTTTCGGTGAGCTGCTCTCTGAACTGATAAAGATCTGCGGTCCCAGACCGCATCTTCCCCTCTCTGATCTCTCCTAATTGTTCACCCTTATAATTTTTGGCTCTTGTCAACAACTTCTAAATGCCAGGCTTTAAAAAAAAAACATAAAACTCACTAGAAGTACTAAGTAAACTCCTACAGAAGAAAGAATATTTTCTATAGGAAATAAGTGGTAAGTGGGAAAACCACTTGTCAGTGGAGGGTGACTTAGAACTGAGTTTTCATAGCTCTCATAAAATCGTATCCATGAGACAATTGTTTAGTTTGCACAATGAAAATATTAGGCAATATACACAAAAATTCTAACATCTATCAGTTAGTATATCAATTAGTATACACAGTATATATATATATGGGTTGTAGATTTTTAAATAGGTTAGATGAGATGATGCGAGTCAAATAACTAGCATAGGGCCAGGCACATAATAAGTGCTCAATAAATTGTTTTCCTTACTGCACACTTGAATCTATCACTTGAATCCTAAAAGCCTAATACTCTCTGCAAATGAAAATAATAGGACATGAAATGTCCATGTTGCTTTCATAGTTGTGTGTTTCAGATTGATGCAATAGATTACACTACTCACACACCACCAATTGTACTTTACTTGAAGTTTGATCTGTATTGGCTTTTTTATGCTGCAGTCTGAATGGGGCTCTCAGAATATAACCTATAAAGGGAAACTTAAGGCAATATTAGTATTGCTTTAAAAATATATAGATTACTACCAAAAGACTCCTAGTTTCCTACATTTTCTCCTGAATTTTGGGGGGAGCAAGATAATTCTGTGACACAGCCTTGATGGCCTCAGGGAAAATTTTTAACCACTGTGTGTGACAGTACCAAACCTTGATTAATGGGCATAGAAAGTCAGGATGTAAAGTCAGAAGCAAGGGAGTTATTAAAATGGAGAAACTCAGACTCTGTATTCTGTCTCTGGGAAGGAGTTATTGAATACCAAATAAATACAGAGTGTCTTACAAAAATAAATAAAAGTGTAGATCAGAGCATTTCCATACACTAATACATCTGAGAACACTGAAAATATGCTATATCAGGGTACATTTCAATGTGTTAAAGATATGTTTTCCTAGGGGATTAGTTTGGTGTCTATTATTCCTGAATGTCATATCCTAGCATGGGCAAAGAAGAAATCCGGGAAGGGGTCTGGCCAGTAAAAATGGGCAGTTTCTTGTTCTCTTTGAATTCTGGGAAGTGACATCAAATACTGGTGGGCAGAAGTTTCAGGAGCAGTTGTACATCAAAAAATACATACAATTGTTCAGGAGGAAAAAAATCAAATTCCTCATGATCTTGATGGAAGCTGGACTGGAAAATAGATGGTGCAACTAAGTATTGTCAACAAAAGTTATCAGGAAAAAATGAATTCAGATTAAATTTTCCCCAACCCAGTCCCACCTACAAAAAGTTTTGGTGACACCTCAGATGCATTGTTCTGCCATGAAACCTGCAGAGAAATTGTAGGGAATCACAAAAAGATATAGAGAAACAGAGTTCAGAGCCACCTAAGTACTCAGCGGTACTGCTAGTCCCATAAGCCACCGAGGTTACTGAGTTACCGGCCACATTGTAAACTCCAGGTGACTGCATTTCCTTATCTGCAAGACAGGGATAGTAATAAATCTGTTTGCACGAGAATTTAGAGGGGGTGGGGGACTGGATGAAAGGAGATGAAGGGATTAGTTGAAGAACATATGCTGTGAAGTGTTTCAACCTTGTCATGGAATGATCCTAACTACCACTTTCTTTAGCGTGATTCCATTAAACACACAGCAGTGGAGAGTCTCTTACTACTAGTGAGAGGGAGCCAACAATTACTTTGTTCTTTACATTTATTTCAGCCTAAATGTATAAATCATGCTTCTTTTGTCAACACAGCTCCCCAGGAAGTTATACTAGTTCTTCCTGTTTGTGAAGGGCTTGGTATTTTCAAAGCAGCTTCATTTATTACTTAAACAACATCCCTAGGAAGCAGGTCAGTACTGTCATCTCTCAGAGTTGGTAAACAGGACACAGTGAAATAAAATAATAATTTGCCTTTGGTCTTGAACTAGCTCATACTTTGAATTGACTTCCTGTCAGTTAACTAGTCTGTGGTTTGATCTGATAGGCGAAGTTATGAAAACAAAATACTAAACTACTACTTTGTATATTGTTATATTTAGTGAGTCATCGGTGTATCCTGTGCCTCATGAACCTCCGCTTTGTATCTCACGTTCTCACTGCTTAAGATGACCTTCCTATTTTTCTAGCTAATTTTTACTCGTGTTTTATAACTGAACTCATACATGACCTCCTCTAAGAAGCCTTGCTGCCCTGCTGTCTGATTTAAATTCCTATTCATGATTCATACAGCACTCTGGATCCCACAGCCTATCTCTGCTTTGGTACTGATTATACTCTATTGTAACAATGGGCTCTATGATGAAAAACATTTTCCTCCTTTTGTTTTTATATTCCCTTGCACAATACCTAACATGTGGTATTTGCGCAACAAACATTTTTGAATGAAGAATGTATAAATGATCTATGTGTTAGGATAGGAGATATGTGATGACAACACACAGCCTAAGCCTATTTCTCACTTAGTAGAAATGTCCAACACAGCCCAGAAGAATGCTCTGCCCCAGTGACGTATAAGGACACAGGCTGGCAAGGCCCCACCATCTTGCAAGGCCAGATTATCTGAGGCAGGTAGATCTCTAGATTGTGAAAGCAGGAGAAGAAAATGCTGGAGGATCACACACTGTAGGCTAGTAATTTCCATCTAAAAATTACTGGTCGTACCTACTCACATGGCACCTAAGGCAGACAAGGTCTTTCCTTGACTTTTCCCCTTAAATCCTGAGTATATACCTGGGTCTCTTCTCAGCGGCCTACCTCGGAGCTACAGGAACCCCTTTACACAGAGTTTCAGAAATGCTTGGTATTCACATGAATAGACCCTCAAGTGGCTGCTGATGGATTAAAGTCTTATGCAGAATATAAGTGCGACACCCTCTCCTCAGTTTAGGAAAACTCAGAGGCTTCACTTAGTCTCCAGAACTCTCCTGTGGGATCATGCTAAAGCCTACTCTGTGGGATTTTCGCATGACCTTATACTCTCGTTTGAGTTCACTTTTTGTTTTGCTTCTCTCATTCCTTACCAGTCTCCCTTGATAACATTTCTTCATACATCACTCACACACACATTGTTGTCTTAGAGGCTGCATTCAGGGAAGTCAACCTAAGATAATTCTGCCTAAAAGGGCGGAGAAGTGTAATGCATGATGTTTCAAGAAAGAGGAGGACTGATATAGGTGAGCACTGTAATGTCTACCACAGAGTAATGAAAAGCATTTTGGTGCTCAGGCTGAGTGCTAAAAGACATGGGTTTAGCTGTGCGACTCCATCAGGAAGGACTGGGCACGGAGAAGGAAGATGAGTTTGCACGGGGAAAGGGTCCCTGCTGGGTAAGACGCTGAGGAAGCCAGCCCAGTAGTCCAAAATACGAAGTTGAAAGAAATCCTGGGCTTGGTTCTAACAGATGTCATCATTTGCAGCAAGCCAACTGTGTAATAGTAATAGAGGTGACAAGCAAAACAAGGAGTCCTTGCCACATCAGAACATAAACAGCATACTGGGTAGGCTTACAGTTATGAGTATGTGAAATGCAACTTATTCTTATAGTATTATTAATTATTGTATTATTTTTCCATGCAAACAACTGTAAACCTACTTTTGCC
This sequence comes from Artibeus jamaicensis, assembly GCF_021234435.1. Taxonomy (NCBI): domain Eukaryota; kingdom Metazoa; phylum Chordata; class Mammalia; order Chiroptera; family Phyllostomidae; genus Artibeus; species Artibeus jamaicensis. The sequence continues at coordinate 14,127,003 of NW_026522014.1, read as the reverse complement.
CTACTCTGTATATAGGGAAATGTAAATACTGGAAGAAGTGAGTTTGATGACACTTTGGTTCTGGGTTATTATTTCACAACGATTATCAGTCAGTGACTAATGGGGTGGAGATTTAGGGAACAGGGCATAGTATCTTGGTGAGAAGATGGTGGTGAACTCTATATCATCTCTGGGTATTAGGGAGACAGGCTAGGGGCTCCAGTCTTAGTGGATTGCCAGGCAGGAAAACAAAGGCAGAATCCCAGTGGTATGAAGTAAGCAACACTGTGAGGGGTCGGGACTGGCTGCACTCAATGGGCACACGTCTGCACAGGCGCAAAGGTACTCTAGGATGCTAATTCTGTAACTGCAGGATTCATTGCAGACTCTTTCTGGCTAATTGTAGCGGCCCTAGTGAGCTATGCTCAACATCCCATTGAATGAAGATTCCTTCAACAATGAAGGCTGGGAAGTCAAATAGTTTCTATTAATGCTTCTGGATCTTGAGCCATAGTTAGAAAAGTTTTCTATATTCCCATGTTTTAAATTAATTTACCCATGTTTTCCTCTAATACATATGTGATTTGATATTTCACATTAAATATATCTGATGTATACAGAATTTCCTCCTTTGTATGGGTGAAGTATGCACCCCATTTTGTCTTTTGAAAAAGTATATATAATATTCTTATGCAATTTTTAAAAGTCTATATAAAGCACACATGGACAAAAACTAAGGGGGATGGAAATGGGAGGGAGGTGGGGAGCACTGGGGGGGTGGGCTGGGATGGGAGTAAAAGACAGAAAACTGTACTTGCACAACAATTAAGTAATTTTTTTTAAAGTCTGTTATTTCCCCCACTCCCCGCACAGAGATACGCAGGAATTTAAACTACCACCTTTATTACTTACTAAATTCCACATGTAGTTAGATTTAGTTATGCACTCAGTATTCTGTTGCATTGGTCTTTCTATTCATACATCTACTCCCTACTTTTTAAATTATAAAAGCTTTTTAGCATGTTTGATATCACAAAGGGTGAATCCCCAGTCATTTAATTTTCTTTATTTAGAGTTTCTATAACTGTTCTTTCATGTTTACTTTTCCATATGAACTTGAGAGTCAACCTATCTTCAAAAAATAAAAGTAAAACAAAATAAAACAACTTCGAGGTATTTTTACAAGGGAAGTCTTTCTATATCTTCAGGATTACTTTGTAAATTTAAGCATTTAAATATTTTCTTTATATAGGTTTAACATGTTTTTGAGATTATTTCTAAGTATCTTTCTGTTATATTTTCTGTTCAGTTATAAATTTTGAGTTCTTACATTTCTATCCATTAAAGCTATTGATTTTTATATATTATCTGCTACCTTATTAAATGTTCTTATTTGTTAGTCTTACCATTGATTCTCCTTTGTGTTCTAGATATACCAACATATCATATGTCATTAGAAATAGGTTAACTCTTTTTTTCAGTTCTTACACTTGTGCTTATTCTCTCTTACATTGTATAATTACATTGGTTAATGCATCCAGTTCAGGTTGAATAGTAAAGGAGCTAATAGCCACCTTTTCCTTGTTCCTGACTGATGGGAATGCTTTTAGTGATTCTCTATACAGACATCATATTATGGAAAGATGCATCAGTTTATAGAGCTTTGAAACATACTTAGACCTGTGTATGTATTGGTGCATGAACATCTTTTGTATAAAAAGCTTTAAAAATGGTTCTAACATAAAGTCTCACTTGAGAACATGTTCCATAACAATGTAAGGTATAAGTAAATTATCACTTGCACAATCAGTAGAGTCACGTTTTGTGTAGGACCTCTGGATGCAAACACAAGCATCTTTCCTTCAAAGCACTCAATTTAATAAAGAAGAAAGACCTACAGACTAATGGTTACATATAGTAAAATTAGTACACTATGGAAAGTGCTTACTAGTAACTTTGCCGGAAGTTGACTCTATAGAGATTTCATAAAATACTTACTCTTAAGTTGTGCAAAATTGTATCCTATAAAACTACCAATCTCTTTAAATAATAATTTAAAATTGGCTTTTGTCAATAGTCACTGACTGAAAAAATGACGATGTCCTAGAGGAATTCTGTGTTTCCTGCCCTGCTTCCCCTTTACTCCATGCTGTCTTCAAACTGTAGCTGCACCGATTATGACAAGCAATTCTCATTTACTTGTCAGTTCCTGGTGTCCACATAATTATTTTATCACCAAAGACCAATCCATTTTCTATTTAACAATGTTATACAAATAAATTGTTTTTGACCACACAGGGATTTTCTTCCTTTTATCTAAGGGTCTACACTAATATTTTAAATATTCTGTACCTATCCCAAACCATATTTTTCCTCTTCGTGCCCATTGACTTCATTCTCTTTTTAACTTCTCAGCTAGTTTCAAATTTAGAGGGTAGTGGGAAAATGGTCTGAATGCTTAGGATGGTGGGTAGGAGTGGAACTTTTGGAAAAAGAAGAGAGAAAGTTTTAAATCTAAAATGGTCTGTAGAATTTTATTTCATTTATCCATGGGCAGAGGCCGTAGCATTTTAAAAATGAGATATATGGATGTAAACTTTTAGCTTGTGTGTCCTTGTGCTCGAACAGGTACAATATTTGGAAGTCTTTCTCCCCCTTGCAGGCTCTCTGTCTCTTTGGTCCGGGGTACCTTCAGTTTCGGAGTTATTCCTGAACCAGAAAAGATAGAGGGGTCAGGAAATAGGAAGAGAAAGGAAAACACCAAAGTGCCTGCTCAGGACTAATTCTAGGTGCCGCATTTTAAGAGAGATTAGTAAAGCTTTTGAGATTTTTTTTCTAGCTTGCTGATCTCTGTCGATTAAAATGGAATATGAATGAGAGACCCAGGACAGAGGTTCTCTGCAGAAACAAAGGCTATTAATTCAGTCAGGCTGTTGAGTTGCAGGAACCAGCTTGCAGCTATAAGAACACATAAGTTGAGTTGCAAGCTTGCAGATAAGAAGCAGGTGGAAGAAGAAACCCAGCAGAGGACCGGCAGCAATGGTACCTGCTGTGGAATTTGCCACATTATTGGCCCTTCTTCTGGATATGATGATACTAATGGCATCATTTCATAAGTTTTTGCTTGTGGTTCTCAGCTTTTTATATGTGGGGAGAGACTTATGCATCTATCCAAGTAACTTGTATGAAATAGAAAGTGGTATTTGACCATTACTCTTCTGAAATATAATATGAACTTCCTGAACATTTGAAACACTTCATAATTACTTTTTTGATGATTTCTCTCTACCTCATGGGGTAAGTGTATGAAGGATATCAATGAACAGTGCATATCATCTGCTCATAATTTCTCTCTGACAGTGTAAAGGTAAAACTATTCTAATTTTTTAGTCAGCACTAGGCATGGGCAAGCACATGGGGTTTTATATGCTCCTCGGTCTCTACGAAGTGTTTGGCGTGGGGAGCTGCCACATGGATCTGTTGGTTATTTATCTTGACATTTTAAACTCCATGTCACTTAGAATAACTACTTAAATAAATGCCAAGCTCAGTTCTACAGTATTTTATTTCATTTGGGTTGTTTCTACGTTGGATACAGGATAAAACATCTTAGGGAAGAAATGAATATCAATAAGTACATGATAAAGAATAAAAAGTCACAAAGTTCTTGTCCCCAACTAGATTTCTTTGCATCTAACTTTTTCTTCTTAAAGTTGAACACCTAGAGCCAGGTTAATTTGCACTTCTATTATAATGAACTCTCATCGTGAAAAGCTGAGTTCTGTGGTCTTAAACATTCAGGGGCCAATTTCTAAATCTTATTGAACATAAACCTTTTTTTTTAGATACATGACGAGGTCTGTCCAGAAAAAGTCTAGCCATTGTTAATGTAATGAGAACAGTTTGTATTACATCCATGTATCCTGGCAGCTCAGGAGAGTGGACTGGAATGCGCATGCGTGACCAATGATTACTTCACTGCATTAGTCAGTTGAGGCAGGCAGTAGATGCCATTGAGTGAGCATGTGTACTGTGTAGCTGTCACATTCAAACTGAGCAAACAGAGCAAGAAATCTGCACCAATTTTGTGTTAAGCTTGAACATTCCTCTGCAGAAACTATTCAGGTCATTCAGAAGGTCCAAGTTACAGGCAACTGGTGATTGGCAGCTTTATCACAAAAACACACTTGCTCATGCATCGCATCTGGTGCAGATTTTTTTTGGCAAAACATCAAGTCACCCAGATGACTCAGGGCCCCTGCAGCCCAGATTTGGTGCCCTGTGACTTCTGGCTTGTCCCAAAACTAAAATCCCCTTTTCAGACCATCAGTGAGATTCAGGAAAATATGACAGGGTAGCTGATGGCAACTGGGAAAACCATGTGAGGTCCCCAGGTGCTTACTTTGAAGGCGATTGAGGCATCATTGTCGTATGTACAATGTTTCTTGTATTTTGTATCTTCTTCACGAAATGTCTCTATTTTTCATATTACATAATTGGATACCTTCTGGACAGACCTTGTATATTAAAAGGTCTGATGGGAAATATAGTTTCCATTAAAAGATCTATGAAGATCAGGGTCTTCATAGCTTTCTGTATCATGATTATCTCTCAATCTCTTTGTACATGTTTGGACAAATATTATAGCCAATACCATAAGATGAATTTGTGAAGACAATTGTATAGACAAAAATAGAGATTATCAGAATATTTGTATATAACATTATAGCTAATAGCATAAGAAGTATTTCTGAAGACAATATACATACAAAAATAAGGATTCCAAGAATGTGAACTAGGCTTAAAGGTCACACTAGCCCAACTACCCATTAAAGGGTTATAACCTCCCGCAGCCTTAAGTCTAAGAATGTAATTTCTTTTTGTACATCATTCTCAATTGGTAACTTGATGGTTTATATAATTTAGAGAAGCAACGCTAAATGTCAACTAAGAGTAAAGATTAACTGTTATAAATTTGATCTCTTTACCTCCTAAACTCTCGTTACTAGACTTAACAATTAACCTGATGTCTTACTCTAATTGTATTCAGCGTAAACCTTAAACATCGTTTACTCACTTCAGTCTTCACAGGATATTTATAGCATTGTCTATTGACTCTAATTACAAAGTGCTTTTTCTTTTCTTTAGGAACTTAAGAATACCACATTAAAAATATTTTATTTATTTATTTTTAGAGAAAGGGGAAGGGAGAGAGAAAGAGAAGGAAAGAAACATCCGGGTGGAAGAGAAACATCGATTGGTTGCCTCTCATACACCCCCAACCAGGGACATGGCCAGCAACCCCGGCATGTGCCCTGAGAATTGAAGTGGAGACACTTTGCTTTATGGGACAATGCCCAACCCACCAAGCCACACCAGTCAAGAGTAAGGATACCACATTTTAATTTTGAAATAAATTTATTTTCAAAGAAATCTTGACTGTATTACTTTACTGTGTCCATTACATTTTAAATGAGATTTAAATAATTTATTTTTGGTGCAATCGGTACAATCAATCAAAACTTTCACAAAGCCTAACAAAGTGTCGCTTCAGTTAGGTGAGCGGAACCTGCACGGCCTACTGTTTCATGCTTATCCAAGCAATAAATTACTTTTTAGATGAAAATCAGCCTCTGAAATTGCTTTAGCTCTTTCTGAAGTAAAAGGTATTGAATGCATAGTATTGGGAACACTTTACTTTACTTTTTATCAAATACAATTATTTTTCATGTGATAGCTAACACCACAGGAGAATAAGATGGTTTTCCTGTATTTTACTGTTTTCTCCTTCATATTGATCTTAGTTTTAATTTGTCCCAATAAAGATTCTTCCTGCCCAATTTAATTTTAATTTGTTCCAATGAAGAAAACTTACTGCATGTTTTTCTTAACCCAAAGTTATTATGAATCTTAATCTTATAACATCTGAGATATATGTAACAAGTTTGAATATAATGCCTGATATTATTTCCTTGAGTTATTTCCATAGATAGATAAAAGTTATTTTTTAAAGTTCTGATAAAATAGAAATACTCACTTCTTATTAGATGTTCATCTTCCTTGAAGTTTCATAAGTCAAGTGAATAACAAGTGCTTCCCATTTTAGCCTCTCTTGAGAAATATGCTGACAATATCACACATACACAAATAGGTTAGGATGTGAAGAAGGTAACAACAATAATGGAATTAAATGAAAATTAAGTGCCTTTGGCATTCAAAACTCTTAAGAAACTTTAAAATCCAGGTTAAAAATATCAGGCAAAGACAGACTCAAATTCCCACAGTAACCACCTCTAGGCCGGTGTGGTATGTGCTTATTCAATTCTGACACAGAAAGATATCTGTTCATTTTGTTTCACACTAACTTAAGTCAGCTTTGGTGATCTATAGCTCTTTTTTGCAACTGAGAGAAGCTATGAACTTTATTTTGGGGTAGAGGAATGCACTTAAACATAAACGCAGAAAAACTTGCATACAATTTCAGGCAGTTTGCCGATTTGTTGAAGCCTATCCATAAACTGCATAGGGATTGTATTAGTCAGTACTCTAATACTGCAACTATGAGAAAATAGATCCTATTTTCTTAAGGCAAAGACAAATATATTGGTTTGTGTACCTGGGAAGATGATGGAATAACTTGCAGAGATGAAGAAGTGGCTGTAGAAAGCATGGCTACAGGAAGAATACCTATGGGAAGAACTGGACCTGGGAATTCAACATTATCTGTGGCTCATTTCTGATTGTCTATAAATGCCTTAGCATATTAATTTCATCCTCTCTTGCTACAGAGATGCCTTCTTCCTGTGATGGAGAACATACATGCCAGCAGATTCTGCTCAGCAAACCCAGGAAAAAATATTCCTGGGTCTCCAGGTACGAAATTCAGAGACAGACTCTACCTCTGCTTTGTTCACTTTTCAGCCCATTAATCACCATTCCTGAAATTAATCAAGTCCAAATTCTACAGAAACCTCTGTGAGGCAGGGGAGATAGAGTCTGGAACCAGAAAAAAAGAGGCTAGATCACCTGAAATACTATAGCCAATATTCATGAGCCCCTGCATCAAGAATCTAGGACAACAGAGATAAGGGTCAAGGAATTACCTTTTTCAACCCTTGTCTGAGAACTCTGTTTCAAGTCTTTACCAATCAAGTGTGAGACTGAAGGAGAGGGGAATAAGCTGACAACTAACAGGTAAATTGAGCTTCTGTGAAAGGGGTCAAAAAGTCTGTGAGAGACAGTGGTGAGTTCTCTGGAAAAATAGTGCATGCAACTATTTACAGATGCACACAAATTTATTATGTATTTTACTGAAATAAAAAATGAGCAGCATACAGTTTAGTAAAAATGATACAATGTTCAAGATTTATATTGTTTGCATATAGCCAACTGATTCCCTTCTAATGCTTTTGTTGAGTTCTGCTGAATTTTTATATCCTAGCTAAACTGTGGTGACAATGAACAAGAATATTGGTTGATATTTTCTTTTTTATCCTCACCCTAGGAAATTTTTTAATTTCCTTTTAGGTAGAGAGGAATGGGGGTGGAGAGAGAGAGAAAGAACTATTGATATGAGAGAAACATCAAATGGTTTTCTTTTTGTACATGTCCAGATCAGGGATTAAACTTGCAAACTGAGCATGTGTCATGATTGGGAATTGAAACCATGACCTTTGGTCTATGGGACTACGTTCCAAGCAACTGAACAATAACAGCCAGCTGATATTTTCTATTTTATAAACTAGTAAGATGTCAGAACTTCATTCATTTGTTAATGGTGTGAGCAACTTCTTTGCTAAATTGGATATTAGTTAATACTTGAAAGATAATTCCTAAATATTTGTGTCATTCACAGTGTAACAGTTAGTCATGACACCTTTTTAGTTACTATGAATTATTAATGTGTTCTTGATCAGTTTTACTCTAGAAAATCAACAAAACAATAATTCAAGCATTGATTTGTAATATTTGCCAATTCCATGCTGTAAATACTGCCACCACAGCTGGTTTAAGATACCAACACCACATCACTGAGCAGAGCTTGGAAGAGGTGTGAACTAGTACACTTTTCCATCATATTTTTACTATAAAAATAAATAATCTCAAAAACATAGACAACAGTAAAAAGCAGCAAAATAATTAAGAAGTGAAGATTTTTGATTATACGTACAATCAAAACTGTTTTGTTTGTTTTACATATCTTTAATTGTAAGTTTATATGCTTTAATTTTTAATAATGACTATATCTAAAAAGTGGCTAGAAAAATTCCAAGAATTTTAATTATTTCCCTAACTTATGAGCCAGTCTAAACCAGCTCCAGCATACCACTAGTGATGGTTTGCGTGATTCCTATGAAGAATAAAGTAGTTGAGAAATAATAACTTGAAGTTATTGTAAAATAGAGAGCTGACAGTGAAATCAAGGTTCTGCCAGGGTATCACTATGCTTTATATAAAACAATATACTAGATAAATATGGCTAGGAATATTCAATATTAGATACATTCAAATTTGAATGGCTTTACTTTATAGTTTGACAAGTTTTAGATTATTCACCATTTTGGATTTTTCAAATCCATTTTCTCTTTTATTAGTGCAAGTGATTGAGAGGTTATTTTATCACATTTACAAAAAAAGTGTAATTTCCATAAACTTTATATTTTAGTTGGAAAAGGAAGCAAATGCAGAATCTCTGAAAGCCTATTCTGCTCTTTCATTCATGTGTGTGATTAAAATCTGACTTCCATTTCTTCACATTATAAACTCTATCAGAATCTCTTTCACACTTCAATAGTCTTCTAAAAAAACTATACTAGACAAAATGAGACAATGAACACTAGGAATATGCTGTTTATCTCAGATATACTGCTGTCTTTCAGTGTATATTGAGTATGAATTGGCTAAGAAACAGGAATAAAGGAAATGATGGTGAAAACACTTCTAATATTTTTACTTTATGTATTTGGCACTGAATGCAGCAGTGTCTGCTTGTTGGCTTTTTGGTGACTCAAGTTCTTATGTGCTTTCAGCAATAAAAGAAATGGATAAAGGAGAAGAACTGCTGAATAAATGAAGTTGAAAACTGCATGGTAATAGTGCCATTTAGTAATTATTTTGTCTTTAATGCTATATTGAATACAGACTGGTTGTTTTTAAACACTGCAGTTGTAAAAACCTATCAGTTTTCTCAGTATACACTTTAAATTGTAGTGTCTTTATTTCTTAAAATGAGCAAAGAAAAACATATAATTACGGGAGATACAGCACACCAGACATGTTTCTAAGGAACCGGTTCAATAGAAAAGGAATAATTAATGAGATAATAAACAAGGAAAAGATAGTCTGGTTTGTAGAAGAAAAATCATCAGAAATGACTAAAAACAATGAAATAATGAAAATAAATTTGCATTAGTTGCCCGTGACACCAAAAATGAAAGGCTTCCACTTTTGGAAGTTAACTTCTCCTAAATGTCCATGTGCTAGAGTAAAATAGGCCTGCCGTTGAAGTGAATGTACCCTTCATTCACACTTTGTCCTTTGCTCTTTTTGAGGGTGACAGATCACAGGTTCATCCCTTTCTGCTCTAATGGGATTGGACAAAGCCTATGATCATGATCACCAAGGATACTTACTTTAGGGACTAGGGATCAGCCTAAGGAGGGAGAGGAAGATTTGATCAAGCCTATACTTACCGATGTCAGAAGCAGATGAGGAATGGGAGATGTATTGGTCTAGAATGAGAAAAGCTTAGTCTCCTGAGGGTGAAAAGTGAAAGAGAACAGAATTGATACAGCTGGCAGCTCACTAAGAAAGGAAGGCAGAATGAAAGAAATGGACCAGGGACCCTTAACCTGCAGGTAAAGGCATGGCCTGAGGCAGGCGCTAATAGGCAGGAGGCAGACATATGAGGTCATATTGATGCCAATGATAAAGCAGCCACAGTAGGCTCTGTGAGATTAGCTGAATATATAAAGCATACCAAATGAGAAAAAATAAGTAAATATGTGAGAGTAGCACTTTACAACCAGGATAGGTAAAGTGTATTCACTTTAGAGTAGAACTGCCAATTCACAAAAGAAATCAGATGAAACTCTATTGGAATCATAATCTTGTCTTTTCTTACATGAGATAGGGTTGGGGGAAATGGCTAAACTGAAAAAAAGTCATAATGGTAGTTTATTTCAAGAGACCCTCATGAGATCTGGACCCTATAAAAAGCAGGAAATGCTTGGGGGAAAAGAGATAAACTTTTATTGGCTATTCAAAGAGTAGATTAACTACTAGATGTCAGGCTGGGCTTGAAATGGATTCATTCACCAGTCTACCACACCTACTTATAAAAACAAACATGTCCCATTTGAGGCCTAACATTTAGCTCTCAGCAAGGGGAAGGGACGTCAAGGAACACGTATAAAGGACTCAGGGACAAAGCCAAAGGAGGGGTAGACTTGAGGGGGGGAGAGTGGTAGCAGGAGAATGAAGACAACTGTACTTGAACAACAATTAAAAAAAGCTGAAAAAAAAAACAGTTAAGTTTCAAGTCAAGATTCAAACTGATTTGCTCTCTATTAGCATAAAACTCTTAGAAAAATTAAGTAATCTTCTGAGCATTGATTTTCTTATTTTAAAAATGGGGCTAACAATACTTACCACGAGGATTAAAGGTAGCCAGATACACAACACACCTGGCACAGAGGAGGAGTTTAATAGGTATTAGTTCACTCGTTCCTGAGTGAACCGTTCAGAGGTGAGGAACACCTGTAAGACATCCGCACGGCAAAACCTGCGCCTGAGTCCTGGTGAGCAGAAAGTCATCTTTGATACAGTTCCTGAGCCAAACACCTCACTGCACTCCCTTCTTTACTTCCCAATTTGGCCACGTCCTTTGCTAATGGCTATTAAATTCTAGGAGTGCTCTCAGGATTTTCAGAGCAACTGGGTCTTGATTCTGGTTCATGCCTGTCTCTTATTCACTCTTTTCCATACCACATTATCTTCCCTAGCTTTCTTCTCTTAGTTGACTGGATGGAGCAGGGTCTTCAACCCATCCCCTATCCCCAGAAACCTTTAGGTGCTCTGTGTGTATGTGTGTGTGTGTGCATATGTGTCTAATCTGTAACACCCAGGCCATGGCTTATTAAAGTGGTTCTCCTTTAAAAAAACAAAACTGTGTAACTTTTGAGGATGTACTTAAATAATATCACTTAAGGGAGAGGGGGCAGAGAGGGCGAGGCTGCTCTCAGTGAGGAGAGTTAGACAGTGTTTTGTTCAGGGTATGTACTGCTAGTTGCTGTAACAACAACCCACAACAAAAGAAAATGCCACTTATGCAAATTCCAAGGATCTTTTTTTGATTTAGCTGACAGGCTCTCCTGTGTGGTTCCTTCCATCCTGAGTTTCTATTTTCTCAACCAGTAGCACCCACATCACCTTGGAAGGTGGAGAGTGGAGGAGGGCTCCATTCCACGGGTCTGAGATGGCTGCACTACCCCACCTCTTAGACAGGCAGCTCTGTAATCTCCCTCAGTGCCCCGGAGGGAAATGAAATAAAAGGTCAACATAGTAACATCATGCCACAAAACGACTCAGAGAAATATTCTGAAATATGCCCTCCTTCCCAAAAGCCATCCACCCATAGAATAACAGCCTCCTTCTAAATACAAAATAAAATTTGGAAGACAGAAACTCAATTATATTTTCTCAGCATAGAATTTCAGTGTACCCAAAATTTCTGGCATAACCATCAAACATAAATTTGATGTATTACCCAGAGATGCAGCTTCAAAGAAAATAAAAGCTCTTAAGAAATCAACAGTCTTTCACAGAGTACTTGGAAACAATTAAGATGTAGGAATATTAGAATTTAATTTGAGGTTAGCAAAATTCCATTGAAAATAATTCTGTAATTTTTATTTTAAGCTGAGGATAGCCAGGATGGCCATTTCTCTTTCATGCACTTTTAAGCACACTGATATTTCATACAGGTTTGCTTGTCTGTGATATTGCCCCCATTATTTTTCTGGCTTAGACAGTGCACACAATAACATATAAAGAAGAATAAGATGGCTTGTATTGATCATAAGATTTGAAGGGAAAGCCAGAACTCATCCATTTTTACACTCCCCCACCCTTGCTGCAAGGTGGGGGGGGGGTGTAGCCTCAAATTATATTTAGTCAATATAATTTGAGGCTAAATTATATTGGAAAAAATGTAAAGATGATGAATATCCTCTCTGTACCTTCTCACCACTGGAAGTTGAGTGATAATAGATGTTTCATTCACCATGAACCCTATAACCCTGTTATCTTTAAAATTTTTATAACTAGCCCACTTAAGATTTAGTGAATAAAATAATGTGTAAACACAGGAGCAAATTTCATGATTCTGCTAAAGGATTCTCTGGTAAGTAGTCAATCACATCCCTTTATCCAGAAGGCAGACATCTGACTTATAAAAACACAGTTGAAACAAATGGATTCTTTCATTCACTGTTCTACCACACCTATAAAAACAAACACGTCCCATTCAAGGCTGAACATTTAGCTGTCAGTTAGAAACAGAAAGAACACTTCCTCAGCAACAGGAAAACCCGAAAAGGACATCTATTTTTAAAAATAAATTGTGAAGCCCTCAGCATTTTGCTGATTTAGTGAACAAGATAAATCTTATCCATTCAAATTAGGTGAAAGTCCTATAGATTTCAAGAATAAATAATGTGATTTTACATGCCTTGTATTTATTTGACTATTTACTTTGGTTTTTATACACTAGACTTTTTCTTGACATTTCTGCTGATTTCTCTGTTCGTGGGTATTTATACACATGACCATGATTAAGTGGGAGGTCTCTCAGTTTTAGTGGAAATGTGGTAATTCAAGTTCATTTCCATACACAAGAACAGTTAACAGCAGTGTGTATATCTGCTTGGTAGCAAGGTTTTCAAAAAAGGTGATGATGAATACACTTGTTGAAGGAAAGTAAGAAGAAAATAAACGGCAATTTTCTGTCATAATACCACAGTTGTAAAATTGAATGAAATCTTAAAGATTATTTGAGCTTGAGCCACAGGATATCACCCAATGCTTCCAATAACCAATTCTATTAATGTACAGAGCATATAAGTGGTAATCTAATTGTAGGTTTCAACCTCTTAACTTTATAGAAAATGACACTGAAACTTAACAAATGATGAATTTTCACTAGAAGGTTTAATCCTGTTTAATTGCAAAGGTAGAACCACAGTGCAAATCTTCTCAGGCTTTTATTCTTTTTGTTCCACAGCCAGTATTGTTGGGAACACGTCAAATAGTGCTTCCACTTAGTTGTGTGTACATCTATTACAAATAGTCTTAAACTTTTTTTTTAGAAACAGAAAGATCATATATTTAAAGACGAAGGCAGGTCAAAGTAACTTTGTGCCAATTAATGCAATACATTACATTTAAAAACAGTAATGATTCTTAGACTAATCATAGTTTTTAGCCTTAGTTGTTAAACTAGTAAGTAGGAAGCAATACAATAGCAGTCTTTGATTTCACCCTTACTCTGTAAAAATGGAACTAGCTGAGGTAAGCCTTAACTATGGGGACGTACTAGGTTTTGTCTTTGAGCCCGGATTCCTTTTCTCATTTCCTCCTTTGGCTGGAAGCAAAAACAGGAGGTCAAAGGTTCATCTTATGATTTATATAAGAACTTGTGGACAAGATCATTGCAAATTTTTAGTTTTTAAAGTTAACTGATTCAATATACTTAAAGACATAGTATATATACATATATAATTCTGATTTATATATTTTTTTCCACTCAATATTGTATTAACTTGAGCAAAAATATTAATTTTCTGAGCCTTGGGTTATTGTGCAGCATTTAGAACAGAGCCTGGCACATGGTAAGAACTTAGCATTAGGTATTATAGAGAATTATACATCTAATATTATATATGTGTATAAATAGATCCTATTGATATCACTATTTATATACAAGTGGAGTTTTTTCCTAATAAAAGTAATTTTATTATGCATTTCCCTTTATGTTATAGTATTCTGTATGACATAATATACAATTTTTTCAAAAGTCGGCACAAAAAAGTAACAATTTAAAAAATCAAATCATTTAGAAGTTTGGGGAATCTCAAGAAAGTGGACAGCAACAAGAGAATCTAACAATATTACAGATTTATGAAACAACATCATAAAGGGGATGGGTAGGAAGGTGCTGAACTAAGCAATTTTGGAACTAACTGAAGTATCTAAGACAAAACAAAGGGAACTATGTCTGGACATTGAACTCTAGTTCATAAAGTCGTTTTTTGCAAGAGGGTATTGATTAACAATACTGCTACACATGTGCACTGAAATTGAACAATTAAGTACATGGATGGCAGATGGTACTAACCAGTTTTCTCACTGTTGGCGTGGGATTTTACAAACTAGCAAAGAGGAGATGATCCATCCTAGAATGGTCCATCTGGTAATGGACACATCAGTAAATGTATGTTTAGCTGAATATACAGATCGTTCCATACAGAAGTATTTACAGGTGGATATGTTATATATGGATTAGAGTGCACCCATATAGGGTCCTTGCTTTGTTAACTGCAAGGGCTGAAAAAAAAAGGGCACTGTGAGTATAAAGAACACATCTAATGCCTACATCTTGATTTCTAATACTATTCAGTAAAAGAACCAAAGTTCCCTAGAGAAGCAGCTGATTCTAGAACTAAGAACTAGGTATAATGTTGTACCAGGAAGTAAGGAATGCTCAAAAATGAAAACAGAAAATCACCTCACACTGACAGATATTTAAAAAATACAGGACAATTGAAAGAGCTCCCAGTAGCCAACGCTGGAACAATCTGAGGAACAAAATGAAAGAGTAGTGAATTTAACCTGAAGTATAAAATAAATATCTGCGAGTTCATACTAATATAAACAAATGACTGATTTGGTAAAATGTGGAAGAGAAAATTTCCTGTGCAAAAATTCCAAATAATTTATGTGGATTACTCCACCCCAAGGAAGAGGAGCATAAATTCCTAATTAAGAGTAGGCTGCACATAGTAACTTCCTTGCAAGGAGTACAGTGTGAAGGGGAAAAAAGAGTAAGTTTGCAGTGGAGAAACCTGGAAACACCACCTCAGCCAGGTAGTCCAAGTCAACTAATAAATCATGCCAATAGTTTGTGTTTTTGATAGGTGACCTGGGGCAAGTTACTAAACCTCTCATCACCTCTGAGGGTAATAAGATCTACTGTGATGGCCTTTTTCAACTGTTAAATATATATAAAATGCCTCCCATAGCAACTGGCCCATAATAGATCTGAAAAATAATATTCATAATTGATAATTAAATGTTTGAAAAATTCCTTGGGTCGTTTTTGTGATGTAAAAATACTTATTTTATAAAGTATTGCCAGTGATTTAGTAATACTTCTGAAATATACTATAGACATGTATATTATCATTATTATGTGCATATATAAATAACATGGTCCTTTTGCTTTAGATCTTGGTTTCATCGAGCTATTATTGAAGAGACTTGTGAACATTATTTTTATGGCTGCAGCTGCTGCAAGGAAAGCTTCATATCATTTGTCTGTGTTAGGCTTAAATTGCCTTAGTATTTTCTCAAAAAGTACCACACAAGATATAAGTGCATGCTGGGCTGTTTGAGGTAGATATCAGATCATGCATAAAGGCCCTGAGATTTCTGCTTACTGTGGCCCTACACTGAGCTGTAACAAAGAACAGGGATCTCCTGCTGTTGTCCCTTCTTAGAAAGTGTCTCCTCTGTTGGTAAGATTTTACTTCAATACTGGACCTTGTTAACGAAGGCATAGTACTATTGAACATTCTGTGGAGGTGGTGACACTGATATTACATTATGAAGAAACTGAAGTTAATGACATGATTTGAGAAATCAAAAGACTGAATATGACAATTGATAGATGCAATTTGCTTGGGAGGTTGATTCTATACTTCGCCAGTTTCTCAGAAGGAATTATAGCAAATTTGTGCCAACCTCATTATGTAGAAGATTTAAAAAAAACTAACAAATAAGCAAACTGGACGTTGTGAATTGTTGTTTGGAGGTTTAGAAATCACTGGCAGTGGCCTGTTTGAAAGCATCAGACATTTGATTTTTGCCTGTGACCTCTTCTTGTCATCCCTTCCTGTGTTAATCAGGCAGATTGGATACGGCTATTGTAGGATCATACATTTGGGAATGATAGACACAGATGTATCCTTAGTGTGTGTTTCTTAAGATGGATTGTTTTATTTTGTCTTACATTTGACTGACAGCCAAAGAATTCAGCATCTCAGCTCAGCCTGTCCCGGGTTTCCTCTGTAACAACTGATATGATGTTTTTAAGATCACAAGGAATAAAACTGCAATCTCTACCAAATTAGGTACTTTTATTTTTTTAAAGCTAGTTGCTTCTGTAAGCATTCTTTCCCAACTACAAAACTACATTTCCATAAGTCTAAAATGACATTATCTTATTCACTTTGTTGATTCTTTTGCTAGCATGACAACTTTGGTGCATGCTTAAAATGAGTTTGTTTTTAACATATTTTACCTTTATCTTTCCTCCTATTACCACCACTGAAAATATTTGCAATGTATATGGTGAAGGGAAAGGTGTAGCTAACTGTATTTTTCGGACCATAAGACGCACCTAGGTTTTAGAGGAAAATAGGAAAAAATTTTTTGAAGCAAAAAAATGTGGTAAAATACTTAATAACATAAACAACATAATATCTCACCAATGTAAATGTAAAGAGAACTCAATAGCAACATTAACCACCATTATTCCTCCCAAATTTTGGGGGAAAAAAGTGAATCTTATAGTTTGAAAAATAAGGTAATTCTTCCCCATAACTGCACGATAACAACCAATGGCCAATCTAAAAACAAATTTTTCTTTCAATGTCAAGGATTTTGTTTCTTAGCAGGTTTAATTATGCTTATTCTTTTTTGGGTCTTTTAGGAAGTGATTCACCCATTCACGTAAGAAATATTTATTGTCTATTATGTGCCATGCACTATTCTTGAATTCTAGAATAGGTACTGAGAAGAGATCATTGAACAAAACAGAAAAATCCTGACCTCATGTAACTCACATTCTAGTAGAAAGAAGACAGACAATAAGAGAAGTAGTATTTATGTTAGAAGATATAAGTGCTATTAAGAAAACTGAAGCAAGAAAGGGTGCTAGAGAAAAGGCAACATTTTAAACAAGATGGTCAGAGTAGGCTTCCTGGAAAAGGGTGACATTTGAGCAAAGATGGGACAGAAGTAAGGGAGCTAGCCACGCAGTATCTCACGGAAAGATCTTTCCAGATAAAGAGAATAGTTAGTGCAAAGGCCCCAGAGCAAGAGGAAGCCCTGCAGTTACAGTAGTGTGGTGCTGGAACAAAGTGTTTAGTAGAAATGAGGTCAGAGAGGTGACTGTAGGGATTTGGTAGGCTAGCTAACAAGGTTTTTTAGGTCACAGAAACGACCCTGGCTGAGAAAGCTGGGAGCTGATGATTTTGGCTTGTTCTGAGGTATGTAGATACACCTAAATATTAAAAGCATACCTATGTCCTATTTTGGGTGGTATAAACCTCAAGTTGTGTCTCTACATAACCTGTGAAAATGTCTTGCTTGTGGTATTAGAAAAATATATGAAGAAAATTAAATACTCAAGCCAGACCCCTAAATTAGTTTTAATTCACTAGCTGGAATCTTAAATATTAATGAGCCTCCCTGTCTTCTTATTTACAGGTTGGAACAGTATCTTTTTCCAGGTTCCTTGTTGTCTCTAGTATCTCTTGGTTTCCCTTAATGTTAGTCTCAGTAGTATTTTCCAATCTTATTTCCGATTCATGGTTTAATTTGTCAATACCAACACATTTTATTGTGTGGCAGAGGTCAGAATTTTGCTGCAACAGAAATATGGAAATTACGTATCAGATGTAGATTAAAACAACTACTTGGCCTCAATTAGTTGAGGGGACTAAAATCGGGATTTTTCTTTAATTCCTGCCAATCTAAATGAACCATTTTGTTTCCCTGGTAAGGATGCAATAGTATAGAGGTAGCATGAGGTTTGCACTATCTTTACTTAATTTTGAGATGAAAGCAATGTATTAAAGTAAGTTTCATTTTTCTCAATAGTACTATTATTCAGGAACGGAAATGGGGGGTGAGTCTGGCAAAGGGAAAGGAACTACTACTAGTTTTAGTTTTCCATAATGCCTTTGTACCCCTTGTAAAAACAAAAAAGGAAGGTGGTTTTTGTATGTCAAATCTGAACATCTACTTCTCAATTTTTTAAGGAACTGGTTTCTACAAGTGCGTAACACAGCAGGTTCAGGTAAGCTACTTCCATTGCAACTGAGGTAGAAGTGACTGCCTCCAATTCCAAACACTGTAACCAGTGGCAGGTTTAGAATGTTATTTCAGGGGCTTTTAGATACACTGCGTTCCAGAGTTCTGGCCCACTGAAGTTGAGACTCATTACAATGACACCTGCTAAAATTACTCACCCCGACAAACACAGAGGGTCAAGAAACCAGTAAAGCAGAAGAGATGGCTGTTAAAAAAC
The DNA here is from genome assembly GCF_021234435.1 of Artibeus jamaicensis. Classification (NCBI taxonomy): domain Eukaryota; kingdom Metazoa; phylum Chordata; class Mammalia; order Chiroptera; family Phyllostomidae; genus Artibeus; species Artibeus jamaicensis. Next base: position 14,108,432 of record NW_026522014.1, on the reverse strand, counting down.
AAAAGTGACTTTAATTTTTTTTTTTTATATAGCTTTCTAAGCCCTCATTGTTATGCAGGTGCCGGCCAATCAACTAATCAGCGACAGTCCTAACTGCTGGGATCTGGGTAAAGCTGATACGCCCCGTATCGCTTCCACAACCAGTCGCGTACCCCAGTCAAGAACTCGCCGAGGATTGGTACAGACATAGGAAAGTTTCTGTCAAAGTTTAGGAGAGAGCGACAGAGCAGGAAGTACTTTAGGATCTTAATTAAGGCCCGGACAGTGCAGCGAGCCGAACCTCCCGAGTGCACTTCGTTTGGCGCGGGGGCCACGGCAATGCGAGGGGGAAGCTCCTCTACCGGACAGCGGCCGCCTGGTGCCCGAGACGCGCGACCTCCGCTACGCCAGCAGTCAAAAGCTCGGCCTCTGTGGATCTCGCTCCACCCCCGGGCCAGCCGACCCCGGCGTGCGGCGGAGGACAAGCGGTTCTCGCTGGCGTGCGTGCCGGCTCCTTCGTTAGCCTGGCGTTGGGGCCTCTCTCCACGCCCCGCGGTCCCTCTTCGGCCTGAGCGCCGTACCCTAGTAGCTCAGCCGCCGGATCCTAGTGCGCCGCCGGACGCCAGTCTCCGCTCCCCGACGCGCCGGCGCTATGGAGACAGTCACGAGACGTCGGCGGCTCCCGCGTCTGCCAATGGGAGCGCACGTCGCCGGGAGACGCGGCCGTCGCTCTTCCAAGATGGCGGCGCGTCCGTCGCGAGCAGCCGGGTCGGGGGGAAGCCAGCGAAGCCGAGTAAAGCTGCCGCCCGGGAAAGGACTGAAGGAACTGTTGCCGCCGTTGGCGGCGGCTCGGGCAGTTTTCGCTGCTGCTACGGCTGCTGCCATGCGGCGAGGCTAGGGAGGAGCTCACTTCCCTGGGGTGTAATAATGTTAACAGAGGTAAGCGGCGACGGCGGCCAGTGTTTACCTGTGAAATGGGGAAGGGGTTCGTGTCAGCCCGCCAGTGAACGTCATTTCGCTTGCCGGCGGGTCCGACCCTCGGTAGCGGGCCGCGGGGCCCGAGGAGCAGTAGGGATCCTACAAGTGCCCCCTGAATAGGAGCTGTGCTGACTCAACAGAGTGCCACCACCTCCTGCTGTCTGTGCTCTTCTTTTGCAGTTGTCACTTGCCCGTCGCCCCTGGCACCGGAGACCGCCCCTCCTGCTGTCCTTCCCTCTTAACTAGCCGCTCCCTTCGTGGTATCCCCTTACAAGCTCTGCTGTGTGGCTGCGAGGGTGTCTCAGCGTTGCCGCTGGTTTCCATTTCCCCTCGGTGTGCCCGAGCTGTCCCTTCTCCACTCTCCGGCCTCCACGGCCCTCTACCTCCACGCTCGGTCAGCGTCCTGGGTTTGTCACTTGGCCAGACCGGTTTGTGTTCCACCCCACCTTTGAGATGGACCTTCTCTTTTTTCTAGCGACACTTGGGTAAGCCCCACTCCCACAATCAGTCACCTTTCGCTTAAATCGTGGGAAGAAGAAAGTTCTGATTAGCATCCACCCTCTCGATTGCTTGACGCTCCCTTGGTACTGTCTCTCGGGAACAGTGTTTTTTTTCCCTTGGACCTGAAATGAAAATAGGGCAGCTATGACTAGCCAATCAATATCTAGCGCCCAGTGTCCATTGCAAGAGGCAGACTTTTTGAAGAGTTTCCCTTTCCCTTTATGAACTAAATTGATGTAACTAGGTTTTTGACACAGCGAACACAGTTATGTGTAGTGGCATACACATAGGCAGGTGTAGGCATCATTGAAGATAAGTTCCGAAGTTTGTGAATTTAAGGAAATACTTAAAAGCTACTCACTTGAAGTCCTGTGAGGATTTCTGTGTCAGCTGTCAGGGGCTAGTTTGGGCATCTCTGCAGCCGAACTCCGCATAGGAATCAATTTTAATGGGCAATGGGAAGTATTCTTACTTGGGCCACAAAGAAAATAAAAACGTTAGTGATAATAAAGACCTACTTGTCTTTCCAACTTGGTTAACTCTGAGGAACTTCCTACTTTGGTATTTCTGCTTAAAAATGTATGCACAGTGCCTGGCATATGACGTATTTATGAAATACTCACTGATTGCTTTTAATTCATGAACTACTACTCATTTCTGGAGTTTATTTCATTCCTGCAGATCATGGTATATCATAAGCTTCTGTTGTCATTAGCAGTATTAGTTTAAAAAAACCTTAGAACTAGCAGAATTTCTATTTTTACCTTCAGTGTGATATTTTGGTGAGAGTAATTAGCCTTATAATAAGTTTTCAGCGGTGTCTCTAAATGTACAATATTAAATACGATGATGTTTTGATTCAGTTTGGCTTAGGTTAGCACATTTGAAAACAATTGTAATGCTTTCATATGAACTCATTGTGTTTGCTAATAGAGTAAAATGATAATGACCTGATTGGGAAAGACTGAACTTTCTAAGCTTTTGTACTTTAAAATGATTGTGTGTTTCAGGAACACTTTAAACAGTAAGTCAGTGACAGTAGTTAAATTGCACGTTGGTGCTCTGTGTGTGTGGTGCAGAGTGTGGAAGTGGCGGAGCCAGGGCTCCCACCTTGGCCGCTCTGCGGAGTCCGCTGCCGCTACACCGGTTGCCTCTCTGAAGTAGTGCAGATTCAAGGGTACTTGGATCTCATCTATATTTTTGAGTACTCATATTATAGATTAGAAAACTGAAGTCCAGAGACTTGTTCAAGGTCAAACAATTATTAGTGGCAAAGGTGAAACTAGAATCCCATCTCCTTACTCTCAGCACTTTGACCATTGTGCTCTCAATGTGTTGTTTTCAGCTCTTTTGATAGATTTTAAAATAGGCTCCTTTTCTGAACAGGGTCAGATAAACTGAAAAATTATCATTACTTGAAACTTTTTGCTTTACTTTTAGTTTTTTTGTTCCTCTAAACAAGGCCCAGAAACAGCCCTACTTTAAAATATTTTAGATACAAAAATTTTACTTGGCCTGGCTGGGTGGCTCAGTTGGTTGGAGTCCTGTACACCCAAAGGTTGCTGCTTTGATCCCCAGCCAGGGCACTTCCCTAGACTGTGTATTCGATCCCCACATAGGATTGCCTTGGGGGAGGCACTCAGTCAATGTGTCTCTAAAAATTTTTTTTACTCAATGTTACCAAAAAATTAGTAGCGTGGGACTCCATTTTATTGCTTCTTCTATTGCTAACATTAGATTAGCAAGTTTTAGAAGATGTGATTTATGTTAGATATTAAAATATAAACTGAACAACTATGTTATGAAGGATTTTCATGTTCAACGAGCATATCAGAAAGTGGTGATTGTACTATCTGCTTGGTTCTTTTAGATTTTGACATTGAGGTACATGATAGCATCTCCATTAGCCTGATGAGAAGGCTGGGATTGAGAGTTAAAGTGGCTTGCTGGTAATGAGTGGCGGAGCCAGCAGTCACATCTAAGTCCTCTTATTCCAAATTGTGTGTTGTTTTTGTGGTTCAGTATGGAATGCGTCATTAACTTTTGTACCTGATGATCACCAGTATACTGTTTTTAGGCTTTTTTAAAATCAAGGTGAAGATTCCAAGTTTGTAGACACATAATAATGATAAACATTTTTATGAATGTTTTGCCTTTTGTCAAAATAGATCCTGGAAACCTTTTCAGAAATGAGAAACCATACAAGTAATTAAATTAAGCTAAAAGAGAAAAATACTCAATTGAGCAAATATGTACAATGAATTTGAAACTTGTAAAAAATGGTAGATTAGTATGGGTTGAAAATACGCTCCAGGAGGTCATCTTGCCTTTTTTTTTTTAATGTCCCTTTTTTCCTCCTTGTACCGTCTTTGTTCCTGTGAGGACTTCTTACTCTTAATGTTATTCCTACAACATTTGGCAAAAAATTTGTCAAACTTAAAATTTATTTGTTTATACCCACTCACCTTCTAACCCCCTATTCTCATTTTTAAAGTAAGAGTACACTTCTGTATATCAGAATTACTTAGGTATGGGATGTTTACCTGATAATTTGTTTCAATTAATCTTACTTTTCACAACATTGAATGTGGTAAAATATTTATCAGTTAGTTTTCATTAAATACACTGTTGAACTATTCTTTGATGTTTCAAAGCTATCAGGGTTTTTATTCAGAGCATTTATTATAACAGAAAGCCAAAGGTGTAGAAGATGTAGAAAAACTCGCAGAATTTGCACCCCTGGAGGCTGTTTCATGGGAAAAGCAATTACCAGCCTATTGACACTTGTCTTGTGCTTTTAAAAATAGCAAATAAAATTTTTAGTTGTTTAACTTAATAGTTGTTTGGGTTGTGTGCAAATGTGGGGTATTAGTTAATGTTAAATAAAAATAGTTTGTTTTATATTTGGGTTAAGTTATTTCCATTCAGATTACTGATTCTTAATATATTAACACTAATTCTTGATTTTGTGGTTAAAAAAATAGGATACAGAGGGAAAAAGGTGTAAAGTGCAGCACTGTTAGAAGTCCCAGGTTAATAGTTGTTAAGGGAGTAAGATTTTGTGGTTCAAATAAATTTGGAAGATGTTTGCCTAAAGGAATTGTATAATAAGTTTCTTCTCTGGAGACCTGCTCATAGATTTTGAGGTGATTTACTCTCAAAGAAGGTGACAGAATTTGCATTATATTTCAGAGTTGTTTAATCTGTTGGTTTTGTTTCTGTAATATTGGACTAATATCGAGCCTTACAGGGTTTCTGGTATTTCATTTTAGGAAATCCTGAGATGTGATGAGTTGTGCGTCAAGGAAGGAACTCTGGACTTGGAGGGCTCTTTTTATACACAAACACACACTCACATTGATACACGCTTGCTCATAATAAATGATTAGTAAAAAATTATGACTTCTTGATATGTTTGTTAATAGGCATACTCTTGCAATGGGTTAATTCTTAAACAACATGAGCTATTTCTTTAATTATTAATTGATGACACTGTAAAGGCAACTGACCAGAAAGAGAACTTTAGGTCCATTGGCATTGAAAGGATGTTAAGCTAGAAAATGTTGTGAAGAGAGTAAACTTTGAATTAAAACAAGTAGACAGACAGCTTTTAACATACCATTTAAAAAACATGGTTGAAATTGAGTGAAAAATAAGGCTGGAGTCATAGTAATGCATACTTATGTCTATCACTGATACCTGCCAGAGTAGTGAGATAGCACACAAATGACCTGTATGTTAAGCATTATAAGAATGAGTCCCGACTTCACCTCTTATTTATGATGTGACACTGGGGCAATTGTTTGAACTTTTTGAGCCTTAGTTGCCTTCTGTTTAAAATTGGGATAATAATTGCACTTTCCTAAGCTGCTGCTCTCTCATTACTGTGAAGATCAAATAAAGTGAAAGAGGGTATGCAGCTCATTATAAACTGTCGGTCATTATACAGATATCAGTGGTTAGTACGTCAGATTTTTTTCTTTCTATATGCCTTGTACTAATATGAATTCAGTTCCTAGGTTCCATCTAGCTTTATTGCTCAGTAGATGGGCAATGGATCCCTGGAAAAAGATGTCCTTTAGCCATTGGTCTAGTTACAGAGGAGGCAAAGAGTAGACTAAAAGAAGTGAAAGGAAAAAATAGACTGAGAACATGTCCTGCAAACTAGTGATGAGGGTAGTTTATTATGTGGTTGGTAAACCGATGCCAAAGAATTTCTGAAAGGGAAGTTCCAAAAAGTATTTTGTAAAAGTTCACTTATTTGAAGGTTAGCAATCATTTGTGTGTATATACTCAGAAATATTTGTAGGAAATCCTTCATTTTTAATCAATCCTGGCAATCCTAAAAATCTTGGTATGATTCTTAAAAGGAAAACTGTTGTTTAGGATGATTTTGATAGGGCTTTGTGATGACCTGTACTGGACATTATTTTTAGTGGATTAATTTGTTTACCAAACACAAGTACACCTACTGTGTGGTAGGCACGTGCTAAGTTCTGGGGCTTTGGTGGTGAGTCAGACCTAGAACTTGCCCTCAGACAATTAACTATCAGAATTAAATTGTGCCAGTTGGGCCATGGTTCAACCAAAGCCTTGAGGTCTTTTGTCAGAATCAAACAAGTAATATAATTAAAGGGTGAAAAAATGAAGAGGAAGAAAAGGTAATTACTTATATTAGCTTTATAACTCCAGGTCAAGCTGCTAGTTTGGATGAGATGGAAGCCTTAAAATGAGGTTCTTACAACTTCAGTCAGCCCATCTCAACTGTCTGCATTTGCTCCACGTAAATTCACAGTGTGAAGTGAAAGAAAAAATGAGAACAGAGAAGAAAAATCTGTGAATTTGTCATTATTTTTTCCTTGAGAAGACTTTAACTCTCTTTATGAGGTCTACCAAATTTTACCAAAAGACCCAGCTGAATTCCATTACCCTGGTGAAGGTAATACTTGGTCCCCGTGTACCTTTCATTCATTTGCTTATTTTACATTTCTTCCCTACTTGATTGTACGCTCCTGAAGATGGCATTCACAACCGTTTTCCCTGCCTCTGAAACAGAGCTGGAGGCTTAGTAGTCCCACTTAACATCTGTTGAATGAATGCTAAATATTTCTTGCAGTAAAATTAAAGTAAAAGTGAAAAATTACTAAGAAAACATTGTGTGTGGTAAATTTAAACTATCACGTTAATTACCCTGCATGGATTGTTTTCTCTCTATGTCCATTAAACTTTTTTTATTACTGCACTGTAGTTTAATATTGTGTTTGTGGCCACAAAATAAAAAAGTTTGACAGAAAAAGTTGAACATCAAGCTTTTAGTTGGAATGTAAGTCTGTTAATTTTTTCCTACTGGAAAAATCTGATTAGATTGATGTTATTGTCATGTAGCCCATTATAAATGCAGAACCACTTGGATTTTATCTTGTACCTTGTCCTGTTTAAATTTTATTGTGATTTCTTGTGTACCACTTAAAAATGTATTCCTAATCTAGATAAATTGAAACAAAGCTTTATTTGTAATAGTACAATAATGCTGATTTTTGTGGCACTTCATTGAATGTTTCATAGGTGTATGGCCTTTAATACTATCTTGAAAGTTTGCAAGCATGAATAAAAATTTGGTCATAAATTTTAATAAGTTGGAAAATTTGGGGGCATATTTTGAAGAAGCGCAGCTGCCACCACAGTCTCTGGACTAAAGTGCCTCTCAGTGTCACACTGTTAGAGAATTTCACCCACCTGCAATCCCATTGCATGCTTATAAGTAATGTGTGTCAGAAAAGTTCAATAGTGATTCTGTGTTCACATGTGAAAATTAAACTGGTCTGACAGTTTTTTAGTCAGTACAAGAGGCTCATATACATCAAGTGTGGTAAATCACAGGTGTGGGCTTATTGCCCCGTTTTATCCATTTTCCTGAGGAATCTTTGTATTCTGAATCCTCTATGAAATCCCTAAATTGACATCCTGCTTTGCTTTTGACCTTAGCCCTGCATTGTTGGAGAGTCCTTGAATGTTACTCTATTTAAACCTGAATTCCTTTTGCTTCTGGAACCCTGGGGCTATTTTTAGCCTGGCCTTGGTTTGGCACATGAGAGAGTTTGTGATTCTTTGTATCTCGACTTTTATTTTCAGGCTAGACTTGTGTGACAAGTGTGTGTGTAGAATGGCTTTTGGACTCACCATTATTTGAGGCTTGGAAATTGTAAAACTGATGGAAAGTTGTACAGTTTTAATGGAAGAGTTAAGTATGAAACAAAATTTCATCTCATTTTACTTATTACATAAATTTTGGGAAATAATGGTCTGATTTTAAGATACTATGTGTTCTCCAGTGTTTCTCCAAATCATAATAGTATGCTTTAGAATTTGTTCTTGATTTCTCTTCAGGAGTTTGAGATGGCATTTTGTTCTCGGAATTTTTCTCAGAGTTTAATCAGACTACAATTATGAACACAATTAGGTATTTTCATATTCAGTGTTAATTACTAACATCTGATGCTTTTTCTTGAATAATAGTACCTAAGTGTTCAACACTTAAAACTTTTCCAGTAGTCTAATCCTGGTAAAATTTAGCAGAAGAGGAAATGGGCTAGTGGGAGGTTGGAACTTGAAAGGTAGAACACAATAAAAAAAACAGAAAAAGAAACTGAATAGTGTGCTTTAGTGGATGTGCTGATTACATAGCAGTTTTAGAAAAATGAGTTGGGCATAAGAGTATTTTATTTATTACAATGTATTTTGTGAACTAAAAAACTCTACAAGTTAATGTCTGATAGCTGAGAATATTCAATATAAAATGGACATTAATGCAAAATTTACAGGACTTCCAAAGTTAGATTGTCTTTGTATTGGGACTCAGAGTATAAGTCATTTTTATCTACAGCTATATCTCTATCTCCACATACATGCACTTCTAATTACAAATAGACTGTTCCTAATTTTGGAAGAAGAGTGTATGCTTTTGGTTAAGAATGATGGCTTGTGTCTGATTATTTGGTTTGAATCTAAATTTTGTCACTTCAGAGCATTTTGACTTCAGTCTTTTTGAGCCTCAGTTTTCCCCCGCGTGTCACTTGTAAATGAATGGTCCTTACACCTCAGGGTTGTTGTAAGTATTCAGTGAAATAACACATTTTAAGTGTTTCCCACAGTAACACTCAATAACTATGAGGTTTTATTATTATTTTCTCAGATGTAAATAGGAGTGGTGTATTTTTGTAACTTGGAATTTAATGTTTGAAGCTGTTTTCTGTCTTTGTTTTATTGAGGAAGTTTTAAAATATCAAATTAATTACTCATGATCTAATTCTTTCTGTGTTTATTAACTTTCTAATTTATCTGTTGCATTAAGATCTAGATTTAGACTGAATTCAGGAGGAAATTAAGAGAGTTGACACCTGTATAATATGAATTGGTCATAAATAGAACTTTTGACTAACCAAATTTCTTCTGGACATTTTACTACAGGTGAAGGGTAAGGGAAATTTGTAGTATAATCTCATATCATGCTTTAAAAAATGCCAGCGTTTTGTAGTTTTCTGCTATGGGAGGTACTATGGTCCTTGTCAATTTGGTAACATTTTATGTAAAGTAGCTCTAAATTTATATTAGCTATTTTACTGAATAGTTCCTTGAATAGGAAATATAAACATGAGTATTGTTAAAGTCCTTTGTATAAAAAATATATAGCCAGCTTGGTTGGTATTAGAACTGTGCTGTGGGTTAGGAAACAGACTTAGGGCTAAGTTAATGCAAATAGAATTTGTACTTAGAATTATAAATATAGATATTAGACCTATAAATAGTTTTAGTCCCTTTATACAATAGCAGTTATCAGCATTCATGTGATAGCACACCAAATTGTTATACTTAACGGGTGGTGTGTTCTTGTCATAACAACATTTTACTTAGCCAGAAGTTACGGCGTCAAGGTCCCTGTGGGTGGAGCGTTAAAGTTATACTTCATTTGTGGTGTTAAAAATATTTTCCATTGTTAATTTAAAGGGCAAACAAATTAAGCATTTTATACACATTTAAAAAATATAGCTTAATATAATTTCCTTTTATGATTCTATGCCTCTTGTCTGAATTTATTTTGATTAAAAGGCTCATAATCTCTGAGTTCATGAACACTGTTGTGCTTTTTTAATTGTGAATTAAGGGATCTGGTAGTACTTTCAGAATCATTGTTCTGCTGTCGAGTTACTGTGTAGCCTTCAGGAATGTGATGGAAATTTATTTGAACCTGTACCAACTCTAGAACATACCCTAACAGTTATCTAAATACTAATACCTACAAAATCTACATCATATTGAAGAGCACCAAGGACTTTAAGGGTTAGTGTCAGTTTAGTTACTTTAGATTTTCCTGAGAAGTTTGATTTTTAAACCTTAGTAAATTATCTATTTGATTAATTAGATATGGTTTGCAGAATTTGGCTCATCTCCTCTCCGCTGCCACTGCCTTACCTCCTTTATAAAGGCCTTGTTGAGAGTTATTGTAAAGTATTGGTTCAGAATTTGAATTTTAAACCCAGCTCAGTTCATGGTCTAATTCTATGACTTAGCTGTTTCTCATTTATAGAACAGTCAGTAATTTTACTTGTGCCAGAGTTATTGTGAAAATTAGATGTGTACAATAAGTATAGATTTATAGTCTGTGTGTTGCATACATATATGATATATACACTTGTCAGCAGAGGCCCTAGCCAAGGTGGAGCACTCAGTGGGAGATGGCTCCCATTGCTGTGTTAGAGGATGCCCTAGCCCATGAGAAAGAGAGGGAAGGCAGGGGATTGGTGGCAGTTCAGTTATGCTCTGAGTTGAAGATCCAGCTCTCTCTGCTGTAATAGGCAGTGTGGCTTGATTTCTCCTTGGATTATGTATCATGGGGGAAAGTAGAAGTCGAGTGGTGAAAACCGGGACTTTTAGGCTTGCATTGTTATAGTCCTGGTATGGACGAGGGAGAAGGGGACCATATATTAACATGGTCTGTTTTGTCTTGCTTTTGCACCAGTGAACTGCTGTGGTGTAAGTTGGGTGTACTTGAGTAGAGGAACACTTTTGTGACTGGAAGTCTTCTGATGTGTAAATTAAATCCACTCTTTCTATTTGTTTCTAATTCACTTTTGTTAGAGGAGCTTAAGATGTGTTGCTGTGTATCAGCTTAGTTTTCATGAGGTAATAATGATGGAGAATGGCCTTGATGTGTGAGGCCTTGATGTGATCCTGTACTATACTGTGGCCCAAACAGAGTTGTAGGGAGTACACAGATTGCTGGGTTAGAAATGACAAGTGCAATACTGTATTATATATCAAAGTAATACATTTTGTTTTAGTTTAGTGACATAGTGACAGGATCTAAAGAGAACAAAGAATTTATGGGATAGTAGGAGAATTAGTGAAGAGCCTGGATAGTCAAGATTTTAATTTCCTTTTGGCATTTCCTTTCTGGCATTGAGAAGTATAGTGGAATAATACCCCCTTCCCCATGAAAACATTTCCATAGTTGTTTCATGGAAAAGAATGAATTAAAACTCCATTATTCAGAGAGAACTTGTTAAAGAATGATTTAAATATCATTTAAACTTTTATTTTGTCCTTAGATGTCTTATAAGAAATGCAGTTTTAGCCCTGGCTGGTGTAGCTCAGTGGATTGATTGAGCATGGGCCTGTGAAGCAAAGGGCCGCTGGTTTGATTCCCCATCAGGGCACATGCCTGGGTTGCAGGTCAGGTCCCCAGTAGGGGACACATGAGAGGCAACCACACATTGATGTTTCTCTCTCTTTTTCCTTACCTTCCCCTCTCTCTAAAATAAGTAAATAAATAAATAATAAACATGCAATTTTAAATATGTTTAATTACTTCTAAGAATATGATTGAAATTTCTAGCAACATAATTTTCAACCTTTTAAAATTCTCACAAACTGTTGGTGGAAATCCAGGTTTCTTTTTCTTTATTCACATACATTGAGCCATCTAAGCATAGGAGTAGTATAACCTGTTAGAGATGATATCATTTTAATTCACAGACTTATTTCTGTTGTTGGAGCCTCAAGTAGGTGATACAAGGATCTCCTTTTCTTTATGTAGGCATTCACAGCAAGTCATTTTTCTTTTTCAGATGAAGATAGTTTTTGTTGACAGTTTTTAACATAATTTATGCTTATAAAATTTGAAATAAAGTATAAAGAAGAAATATTAATTGCTTTTAATCTCATCACTCAGAATAACCACACTTCCTGTCTTCAGTATTATGTGTTATATTTGTACACTGTTTAAAGTGGGATTGTATGTACAAATTTGTATAACCTCCTGTCTTCATTTAACATAAATTTGTAGAACAATTTTATTTATGATTATTCATGTAAAAATTGTAAGTAAAATAGATTAATGAGTTACTTTATTAATCTATTAATCTATTAATCTAGATTAATAGATTAATTAGTTACTTTAAAGAAAGACCATGCTACAATTAAGGAGTCATTGCAGATATGCAAAAATGGCCCATTTCTTAGAAATGTTATTATAACTGATAACTTTATTGATTAGTCAATGCAGAAAAAATCCTGATGTTACAGGAAATACCAAGACAGCATTTGATGAAATTCAGCTTCTATTTCTGATTAAATAATATGTTTAATAAAATAGAAATAGATGAATACTGTATTAAAAATTGTATGGTAACCAGTGTCAACAACAGAACTTTACATTTTTAATATTATATTTAGCTTTTTAAAATCATGAACAAATTTGATTTACAGTTTTTTTATCTTTGCCTCTCACATAGGTGAAAATTATATTTTTGCTCTATAAGTTTGAATTTTTTGAGCACTGGTGGAGTTGATAATTTTTAATATGCTTATAGGACATTTATATTTTCTGTTTTGAGTTGGTTATTCCTATTCTGTTTTCTTTTCAAGTATTGGTTTATTTCTTAATGATTTATAGCATCTCTTCTCATGGCTGTTAATCTTTTATTGTAATTGGTGCATGTATTTTTACAAGTGTATGTTGGGTTGGTCAATAAGTTTGTTATTTTTTTCCCGGAAGATGGCTCTAGTAGTGCTTAGTTGTCTTGAACTTCATTTGAAACAATTTTGTTGTATTGCAGCAGTTGTCATATCAGTGTGCGTTAAAAAAACACACATCAAAATTGGTGAATTTTTGTGTAGCCATTTTAATAATGAAGATAGAAGAAAATATGCAACATTTTTGGCCTATTAAGTATGCTTTCTTATTTCAAAAAAGGTTAAAACACAACTGAAGTGCAAAAGAAAAGATTTGTGCAGTGTATGTAGAACATGCAGTGAATGAATGAACGTGTTAAAAGTGGTTTGTTAAGTTTGTGCTGGAGATTTCTTGTTGGATAATGCTGCACTGTTGGGTAGACCAGTTGAAGCTAACAATGAAATCAAGACATTAATTGAGAATATTCATTGAGAGCAGTCAACATCCTACCAGGTGGAAGATAGCCGACATACTCAAAATATCCAAATCAATAAAGTCATTGTTGAAAGTGAAAAATGTGTCTTTTATTTTATGGAAAAAAAACTAAACAGACATTTTGGCTGAACCAATATAGGTTAATGGATTTTTTTTTGCTATAATATAAATTTATTTTGTGTTGTTAAATATGTGAATCTTTTCTTACAGATTTTACCATGTTAAAATGTGTAATCCTGGCCCTAGGTTATACAATGGTTTATACTTTTTTTAGTAAGAAAATTGAAGCTGTTTTCTATATATTTTTAGTGTTTTAAGAAAAATACTCATAATTATAATCAATTTTTATAATGCAGAATTGCAAACATACAGAGACCTTTAGAAATACTGTTATCAGAACCCATGTGACAGTTATTTAGATTTGTTAGCATTTTGTCATGTTTGCTTTAGACCTGATTCTCTGTGTCATTTTTGTTTTTACTTGTAGCTGAACCATTTTAAAATAAATTGCACGTACTTTGTCACCTCTCCTCAAGATACTCTTCTGAATATTCCAAGAATAAGGGTTTTTTTGGTAGAACTATAGCATTATTGTCACACTGAATAAAATTACTAGTAATTCCCTATTACCATGTACTATTTAGTATATACAGATTTCCCTAGTTTGAATGAGGATCCAATCTAGCAACATCATCATTATTATGTCTCTTTAATCCGAAATAAGTAATTTCCTCATCTTCCTTCCTCTTTCTCTTCATTGTCCCTGATGGTTGTTTTGTGCATTAGGATGCAGTGTAGGATGCACACAGCAATATCCTTGGCTACTGTGGTAGCCCCCACCCTCCCATTTTGATACCCAAAAGTGTCTTCATATATTACTGATTGTCTCTGGGGGGCAAAACTGCCTTTGACTAAGAACTGCTGCATTAAAGGTAGTATCTTTTCTGCACTTTATTTTTTTTAGATACTTCTTAGAATTTTTTCATCTTGAATCTATTCTGTGTATGTCCTTTAGCCTGTTTTATTTATTTATTTTACTTTTCTTTGTTGTTTAACTAATAAGTAGTAATTTTAAAAATAGCTTTACGGCCCTGACTGGTGTAACTCAGTGGTTTGATCACGGGCCTGCGAACCAAAAGATCGCGGTTTGATTCCCCGTCAGGGCACATGCCTGGGTTGCAGGCCAGTTCCCAGCAGGGGCCGGTTCCCAGTAGGGGATGTACCAGAAGCAACCATACATTGATATTTCTCCCCTTCTCTCCTTCCCTTCCCTTCTAAAGATAAATAAACAAAATTTAAAAAAAATAAAAATAGCTTTACTGAAATATAATTCACACATGATGTAATTCATCCAATTAAAGCGTATAATTCAGTGGCTTTTAGTTTATTCACAGAGCTGTACATTTATTGCCACAATAAGTTGTAGACTTCATTACTCCCAACAGAAAAGCCCTTAATCTTTGTGCTCACTGTAAAATTGGGTGTTTTGTCTATTTTTTATTTAGTTCATTATCATGGTTTCCAAATATTTTCTCCCATTCTGTGGGTTGACTATTCATTTTCTTCATGGTATCACTTGTAGCACAAAATTTTCTAATTTTGACATAGTCCAATTTATCTGCTTTTGTTGATTGTGCTTAGATGTCAAATGGTATTTAAGTTTTGTAATGCATTTTCTTTAGTTAGCTTCAGGAATTGGTATAAAGTATCACACAGCAAGATAAAAAATTGAGGAAAATAGGGCTGAAATTAAGCCCTTATATTTTTCCTAACTTGAATTTTGAAAGTATAATTTTTTCATGAGTTTTATTATCATATCTATATGGGCGTGTGTGTGTGTGTGTGTGTGTGTGTGTGTGTGTGTCAAAGACTACTGAAAATTCAAGGGAGAAGAGGGGTTGGGGTTTACATTGTTGCAGTGCTAGATAATTAACAACCACTATTCTCTGTTGTGGGGATGCGAACTGCAGCAACCTAAACTGCAGTGTTCCTGTCTTCAGTTGCCCTGCTGTGAATGTTCTTCCTGGTTAGTGACACCTGTGATGAGGGGAGGAAGACTCCTCCCACAGCAGAGTCCATATTATTCCAACCTTGCCCTCTGTGTGTGTATTCCGGTTAGTTCTTGCTGAATTTCTGTCTGCATTATTTCATAGTTATTGGGGTGTTTATCCATGTTTTTTTTTTCCTCAGCACATTCTGAGTCTCTGGGTCATAACTTTGGAGATTTCTTTCTAGATTGGCTTGTTATTTCAGCAGCACTCTTGGTTCAGGAATCGTAGCTCAGACGTGATATCCTTGAAGACATCTTTGTTTGTGGTCCACCTGTTTGCCCTCACACCTCCACCTTCTTAGTGGCATACTTGTTTTTAAACGTCTAAACAGTTTTATTTACTACTTAAATAGTTAAACCTAGACATTATACAAATATATATATATATATACACATATATATATTTAAGGTTTTCCATATACAAATTTGT
Organism: Artibeus jamaicensis; assembly: GCF_021234435.1. Lineage (NCBI taxonomy): Eukaryota > Metazoa > Chordata > Mammalia > Chiroptera > Phyllostomidae > Artibeus > Artibeus jamaicensis. The sequence goes on along the minus strand of NW_026522014.1, from coordinate 14,093,048 downwards.
TTTAAAAGTTGTGTCTGTGTTAAGTTTTTTTCCTTGTTATTACCATAATTTGACCAACTATTTTGTTTTGCCTTCTCAAACAGGATGTTGGTTTTATGTGTTTTATTTGGTGAAGTAGAAGTTTTATGGCAGCCTTTATAATCTGCTTGATAGAAATAAATGGTAATAGTATATTTACTTAAATGTTTTAAATGACTTAATTCAATGTTAATGAGTTAAGGATATGGTGTGTCTTTAGGAAAGTGGTATGTGCAACCTAAAAATAGTTTTTTTAATACAGTTTTTGTTTTAAAAATACATGCTTATTGAAATGTAAATCAGTGCAGAAGTATATTTGGTAAAAAGTAAAAGTATTATTTGCTTTTTCCATTTTAAAGACAGTCTAGATACTTTTATACCTTTCTTGTTTCAGTGTACATGAGGTAGAATTTTCATTAAATTTTAAAAAATCACTCTGAAAGGTAGTGATATGAATTATCTTTTCCTACTTTGGTAAGTTTCTCAAGTGTTCATTTAATTTTTCCAGTAGTATCTGTTTGTTCTTACATTTTATACTCTTCTCCCCTTCTCTCTGTCCTATGGACAGTAGTTACTCAGTGAATTGATTTGACATAGATACCAAGAGCAAGTAGAACATAAATGTTAAGTGTGGGGGGGCTCTGCCCACAGAACCATGACCCCCCCCTCCGCATCCACCACGGATGAGAATAAGTCTACCAATACATGATCTGCTTGGGGAGGAAAGGTGGCTGATCTCTAAAGGAGAAGGACTAGGAGCCTGCTCCTCAATGGCCTTTCATTGGGTTGAATTTGCGTAGGAATATAGGATGTATGTAAAACTCATCAATCATTGTCAGGCAGTAATGATCAAACAACAGATGACATTCAAAGAGCTCTAAGGGTTTATTCTGAGTCAGGGTCAGATAGCTAAAGGGCCATAAAACTTGGGGGAAATAGACTAATTTTGTGCTTGGATCCTTATGATTTAAATTGAGGGTGTTCTTAGCAAAGCAGGTTTCACAGGATTTTATGCATTCTTTCCTAGACCTTATTGCCCAGGGAACCTGCCCTTTTCAGCCCAGGGCTGCACCCACCTCTAGCATTGTTTCAGGCTTAAGTCAGACAAGGGAAGTAAGGCAGCCAAGAGATTAGGAGACTTCTCATAGACAGAATGACTCAGGCTATGTCAAACCAAGGGACGAGGGTCTATCACCCCCTTTTCCTTAGCCCCCAAGTTCTTCCCTGAGGGCCCTTTCAAGACCTTGCCTGTCTTAGGTCATCCCTCCCTTGAGGAATCTTACCCATCGTTGGCTAACCAGTCATCCATTCAGAGCCAAGCAGGATGAAGTGAAAAAGGGCAGAGGTGGTGCCCCTACCAGGAAGATAAGCTTTGCCTCCTTAGTGGCTTATGGTCCCAAGGTCTTTTTACTCAGCCTTAGCCATGTGGGGGTTACAGTTTCTGAAACTAGGCAGGGTGGTTCCCAACAGTTAATATGCCAATTAATTAATGATGAGAAAGGAAGATAAACTGTTGAAGATTATTATGGGGAAAAATCTTAACTTATATAACATTGACTTAGATGATTGGTCAGAAAATCTGTGTATATAATAGTACTGACAGTATACTACTGTGTGTGCCAAATGTTATACTTGGCACTAAGTATATATGGTTGACAAAACATACACAATTTACATCCTCATGTGACTTATAGCATATGGTATGTGAAGGAAAATAAACAGGCAATTACCACATAATGTGATAAATGAGGATATTGGCAAAAGTGGTGGAGATGGTGAACTATGGTGTCTAGTCTTGATAGGGAAGTGAATACAGGAGTGGGCTAAGTAAGGAGAGAGTAGAAGAACCTAGTGCCTGCACTTCGGAATATAAATGAAAAATAGATGAAGTTGGTGTAACTAATTTAGGACTGGAAGATTGTGGTCAGAGAAAAAGATAGTTAATTTTCCCATTTTTTCATTCAGAGAAGATAAGATGATGATGAAGTTAGAATGTGGTCTGTAGTGGGTGAAATGGAGTTGCATGAAAGTTGGTGGAGGTGAAATGCTTATGATAATTAAAAATAGACTGTTGGATCTACTATGCGTATGAATTGAGAAATAATTCAAGGTTATGTAGTACTTGGGATAAAGAAGAATGTTGTATGCCATATGCCAAGAGTATTGAGTCACTTGGAGATCAGTGGTTCTCACTGCGACTGCATATTGGAATTACCTGGAGAACTTTACAGACTACTAATGCTCTACCCTAACTTGGCTGCACATTGGAAATTCTGTTGGTTGGCTCCCACCCACAGCTATTCTGGTTTAATTTGCATGGGATGTAACCTGGGCAGTGGGACTCTAAAATGCCCCCAGCTAATTCTAATGTTCTGGAGTTGCATAGGGAGAGGTTTTTTTTTTTTTTTTTTTTTTTTTTTAACAGGAAAGTGGGTGGGAGTTTGGGGCTATGACCCTGCCTCATGAAGTTGGGGTGCATAATGAATAAAAGAGTAAGCAGACTTTGAGAGGGCTGCAGTAGAAGCAGCTTTTACTTAAACAGTGAAGATTTTGATGGTACAGATATGTTTGTTTTTCATGGAACATAGCTTTCCTAGAGGGAAACTGTGGTAGGGAGGGAAACAGTGGGAAGTTGGACAGAGGAGGAAAAAGCAAGAACAATGCAGCGGGTAGAGTACAGGAGAGAACTGATAATTGAATAAATTTAGCTCTTGGACATGACCAAAGGTAACAGTGTGTAGTGGGTTCAGATTAGTCTGGAAAATACATTCAGCAATCCCCACAGTGGATGACAGGCCTTGATGGGTTGAACTTCATCAAAAGCCCTAGCCTTGTATCCTTCTCTTTGTTAAGGGGTTTTGGATTATTTGTGGAGGGGGTTAGATCTTCAAGATGTATGGAGAGGCCCAGAGTTCGGGCTGATGTTCCTCAGGTTCCTAGGCAAGTGACTAGAGGCCCATGTGTTCTGACTGGCAGGCAGAGAGGCTCTGGAGTGTTACGGCTTGGTCAGTTTTGCACAGCATAGCTCTGCTCACTCTTACTTGCTGCTGTACTGTTCCTTTACTTTTACAGGTGATGCTTTTCAGGCAGTTTTAATTGCCCATTCCAGATTTGCCAGCAAGACTGATAGGTGCCTTTTTTTTTTTTTTTAATAAGTAGAAGAAATGCTGTAGACTTAGAAAAGTGAAAACAAGTTTTTATTTATTTAGACATTAGGATTTTATGCATAGAGAATCAAAACTTTTCACAAAGAAACCAGCCAGTGTGAGTTAACTGAAGTATAAACTGTATATGGGACTAGAAATTAATAATTGTCACACTGATTTAAATTTAAGAATAAATTGGTTAACTACTTGCATATTAATTGGACATATAACTAAATTTTTTGTACTGTTAAACTTGGAAAAGGAGAACATCAGACATCATAGTCAATGGAGTACAGCAAATTTAATTTTCTTTTAAAATTAAAGAAAGCTTTTTAAAGTATAATAACATACAGACTTCAAGAGCTAACCTAGTTATGCAACTAAGCATTGAAATTACCTTTGAATGAATTCATTCAAAACATCAAAAATTTTCAATATATATTTTGGCCACAATAAGGTAAATAGTAAGTAATAAATTTGGTAACAGCTTGATGTAGGAATAAGAAAACTTTATGCTAAGTGGAAAATAAGACTTTTGCATGATTACAGTATATAATGTTAACTAGTAATTAAAACCCACTGCTTTTACTAAACAAATATATGTGATGATTAAAGCTTTTATACTTTTTAAAATTTGATGATTTTGTATACAGTGGTTTTATATTACATGTGTTTGAATTTGAAACTAAATAACTTTTCTATACTGTGACACCAAGTAGATGAATCCTATGATGGGTCATCAGAATTTAGACTACATCAAAAGGATGCTTCTTAAAAAATAAATATTTTATTTATTGATTTCAGAGAGAGAGGGTAAGGAAGGAAGTAAGGGAGAGAAGGAAGAACCGAAGGAGGGAGAGAGAGAAACATTGATATGTTGTTCTACCCATTTATGCATTCATTGGTTGATCCTGTATGTACCCTGACCAGGGATCAAATCCTCAACCTTAGCACATTGGGATGATGCTCTAACCAGCTGAGGGTCAGGATGCTTTTAAATGCTGGGTTGTGATATGATTTTTATATGTATCTTTTGTATATATAATTTTTGGCTGTGCCTTTTAACAAGATGAAAACTGAGGAGCAATTTAAATTGTCCTTTTCTCATTTTGGGTTACATTCATTGACTTACCTGATGTTTAGGTGGATATGAATGACATCCATTTTTCAAAACTGAATTGATATTTATTTAAAGCCAGGCAGTGAAAGACAAATACCATATGATCTCACCTTTAAGGAACCTAAACAACAAAACAAACAAACAAGCAAGCAAAATATAACCAAAGACACTGAAATAAATAGAGAACAGGCTGACAGTGACCAGAGGGGAGAGGGGAGGGAATTTCAGGGGAAAAGGGGAAGGGTTTACCGGAACCAAGTATAAAGGACACATGGATAAAAACTAAGGCAGGTGGAAATGGGAGGGAGGTGGGAAGCACTGGGGGGGGGGGGGGGTGGCCTGGGATGGGAGTTAAAGACAGAAAACTGTACTTGAACAACAATTAAAATAAATTAAAAAAAATTCTGCACAGCAAGTTCATTGTTTCAGTCATCTGTGGTACATTTTACAGATTCAGACTGTTTGTAGGACTGTTAAATAAGATTATTTCTTTTTTTCAGCATGGAAGCTGACATCACTTGGCTTAAATTTTCCAGGCCAAATTATTTTTACTATACTGTATTGTAGGAAATTCTGATAAGTCAGGTCAACATTTATGTTGAAATATATCCAAGCTACATTTGAGGAAAATTTTGGCTTTGGTTATTCAATCAACTTTGCTATAGTCTGTCACTTTAAAAAAGTAGGGTTGTGACAACACTTGTTAGGAGTTTCTTCAGTTTTTATGGCCTGTCTCATTTTTAGGGACATGTGTATTAACTCTAAAACAGAAATGCAGACTGCCAACACTCAGTGACCTCAGACTTTGTGACACTTAGTGTCTCCTAAAGCCCCAGAGAATTAATACCGGAGGAAAAAATCCCAAGAGTTAGTTAACCTTTCTAGATTCTCTAATTTCATCTATTTACTTACTTGTATATTTATAACTGTGGTTAGGTTATCTAATTTCTGTCCTTGGATACCAGAAAACTATACTCTTAGAACACATTAGTTTTTACTCCTTGCAGAATTGCTTTCATTGAATTGCCTTTTAATGCTTAGGGCCACTTTTATTTAAAGTCATTATGAGAAGCAATTTTGTTAAACTTTCTAATGACTTTCCTGTAAAACTTTTGCTGAGAACATTAATGCAGTACTTCATGCTTTGTTTTTTAGGTAAATTCTTTTTTTTTTAACTTTTTTTTATTGATTATGCCATTACATTTGCTCTATTCCCCCCCTCCATTCCCCTCCACCCTGCATACCCCTCCCCCACCATTTCCCCCTTTAGTTCATGAGCACGTGTCTCAAATTCTTTAGATTCTGTATTTCCCCTACTATTCTTACCCTCCCCCCTATCTATTTTCTATCTACTGTCTATGCTACTTATTTTCTGTACCTTCTCCCCCCTTCCCCTCCTCCCACTCCCCTGTTGCTAACCCTCCATGAGATCTTCATTTCTATGGTTCTGCTCCTGATCTAGCTGTCCTCTTAGTTTGCTTTTGTTTTAGGTGTGGTTCTTAATAACTGTGAGTTTGCTGTCCTTTCACTGTTCATCTTTTTTATCTTCTTTTTCTTAGGTAAGTCCCTTTAACATTTCATATAATAAGGGCTTGGTGATGATGAACTCCTTGAATTTGACCTTATCTGAGAAGCACTTTATCTGTCCTTCCATTCTAAATGAAAACTTTGCTGGGTAGAGCAATCTTGGTTGTAGATCTTTGGTTTTCATGACTTGGAATACCTCTTTCCAGCCCCTTCTTGCCTGTAAGGTCTCTTTTGAGAAATTCACTGACAGTCTGATGGGAACTCCTTTGTAGGTGACTGTCCCCTTAGCTCTTGCTGCTTCTAGGATTCTCTCCTTCATTTTAATCTTGGCTAATGTAATGATGATGTGCCTTGGTGTGTTCCTTCTTGGGTCCAACTTCTTTGGGACTCTCTGAGCTTCCTGGATTTCTTGGAAGTCTATTTCCTTTGCTAGCTTGGGGAAATTCTCCTTTATTATCTGTACAAATAAGTTTTCCACTGGTGGCTGTGCCTTTCCCCCTTCTGGTACCCCTATAATTCGGATGTTGGAATGTTTAAAGATGTCCTGGAGGTTCCTAAGCTTCTCCCTCATTTTTCTGAATTCTTATTTCTTCATTCTTTTCTGTTTGATCATTTTTTTCTTCCTTCTGGTCCACTCCCTTGATTTGAGTCCCAATTTTCTTTCCATTACTATTGGCTTCCTTTGTATCACCATTCATTTCAATTAGTTTAGCTTCCATATGTTTCTCTAATTTGTGACTAAAATCAACCAGTTCTCTAAGGATCCTGATAACTAGTGTTTTGAACTGTGCATCTGAAAGACTGGCTATTTCTTCATCACTTAGATCTATCGGTTCTGGGGCTCTGAGTTGTCCTAGAGCCATTTTTGGTCTATTCGTGCTGTTAAGTAAGCGGATGTAGTTGTTTACCAGGACGGGGCGACCCAGGTCGCTGGTTTGTGACGCTGTGTGTGGGGGCGTAGTCAGAGAGGGAGCAATGGCGGTCCTCTCCGCTAGCCCAGCCCGTCCAGTCACTCCACACGCCTGGGGCTTGTTTATCTGATCGGAATTGTGCGAGCCTGCTGCCCCACGCTGGCTTCCCTTCTCACTGGTTTCTCCCCACGTAAATGCTCGCGACCTACCGACCGCCGCGCCTCTTCCCTGTGCGCTCCGCAGCCAGCTCGCTTGCGATCAGCGCCCTCGGTAGCCTGCGCGCACCGCGCACCACCCCTGGAATTTTTTCTTGCTAACCTGCTCCGCTGCTGGCCTCGCTCCTCGCTCCTCCTACCGGTCCAGCTGAGTATCTAGTTGTCCTTTGGACTCCGTATTGTCGATTTTCCGTGTGGCTTGGTTGTGACTGCTGTTAAAAATAGTTGTTCTTAGATTTGGTTGTGCACAGAGGCAAGGTGGTTCCTCCACCTACGTCTCCATCTTGGTGGAAGTCGATAAATTCTTATATGATACAATTCTTTAAATATTCAGAGCTGCAGATATAGAGCACCAGTTAATGAGAGGAACTTTGGACATCATCTGTTCACAACCTGTTTGTAAATGAGGAAATTGAGGCTCAGAGAGGCAAATTGAACCTCAGAGAGGTTCGCTATAAGCATCTGGCCTAGAAATTGTGTCTTCTAACAATTGACCCAGGTTTTTTTTTGTTGTTGTTATTTAAAAAAATGGATATGGAATTGAAATTGACATAAAGTTAACTATTTAAAAAGAAAAATCCTTTGACATTTAATACAGTCCTAATGTTGTATAACCTCTGTCTAGTTTCAAAACATTTTCATTACTCCGAAATGAAGATTGTATCTATTCCATTTGCTCCTTATTTTCTTCCTCCCCAGCAGCTGACAAGCACTATACCATCATTCTATATTCTGTCTCTATTGATTTATCTATTCTGATATTTCATACAAATGGAATCTCACAATATTTGACTTTTTGTGTCTGTCTTTTTTCACTTAGTATAATGTGTCCAAGTAGCAGTATGTATCAGTATTACTTCATTACTTTTTATGGCCAAATAATACTCCATTGTATGTAGCTACTATAGTTTATTTATCCATCCATTCATTCATTGATGGCTACTTGGGCCATTTCCACCTTTTTTGGGGTTATTATGAATAGTGCCATTATGAACATGAATATACATATATTAGGTTGATCAAACATCTGTTTAATTTTTCTGTAAAATAAAAGACACATTTTTCATTTTCACCAGTAACTTTATTGATTTGGATATTTTGAGTATGTTGCCTATCTTCCACTATTGGCTTCTAGTGGGGTGAGGCCAAGGATGCTGCTAAACATCTTCCAATGCATAAGACAGCCCCAAGAATTATCATGTCAATAGTACCAAGAAATTTCACAACCACTTTTGGCACATTTGACCAGTCACAGCACCTTGGAAATAATAAAGCATAATATACCAAAATTGTTGTATATTTTCTTACATCTTCAATATTAAAGTGGCTACATAAAAGTTTACCAGTTTTGATACATTTTTTAAATGCTTGCTGATCTGATAGCTGTTACAGTACAATCTAAAAAAATGGTTTTGAATGAAGTTCAGAACAACTAAGTGCTACTAGAGCCACCTTGATGGAAAAAAAAAAGAACTTTTTGGCCAACCCAATATGACTGTAATTGCCCTTCCTAGTTTTTCCTGTTCTTGGGTTTCCCTATTTCAAATCTCGCAGGTAGTTAAAAATAGCTTAAACTTGAATGTCCCATATGCTTCTCACAATCTACCTCTTAAATTAAAACAATCTTCAGTGACTTCCCATGGAAAACATCTTTGCTTCAGTACCTAGTCCTGTTGTCTTCCCTTTGCCAGCTGCTCCATTCTTCACTTGGCTGTGTCCTGTTATCCTCTGAGACTGCTCCTTTTCAGGATGCTTCCTCTGATTTGCTGCCTACCTCCCCTTCAGAGGGGGTCAGACCACATGCTCCTTCTTAGTACTTTGCAATAGTTGATGCATGTCTGTCATTTTACTTACTGCGTTGACACACACACTTTTCATAGGACTGTGAACTTCTTGAGGCCAGGATCATTGCTTTATTTATCTTTGAAATTACAGAGCCTGGCCTAGTGGGCACATAATAGACCTCAATAAATGGATAAAAGAAGCTTTCAGTCTAGAAAAAGCAGATATACATCAATAACTACTGTAGAACCTTAGTGCAGCAGAGTTAGAGAATGCAAGGACTGAACACTCAATCTGGGAATAAGGAGAGGTGCTTATGAAGGAAGGCTTGCTTCATGAAATATACAAGTTTGAGCTGCTTCTTGAAGTGAACTTGGTAGAGATCTTGCTAGAGAGGAAAGGTACCATATTTTTCAGACTATAAGATGCACTCCCCCCAATTTGGGAGGAAAGGGGGTGTGTCTTATAGTCTGAGTGTAGCTTACCTGGCTTGATGGATGGTGGGGGGGCATGGAGGTGGAGTGGGGTCACTGCTGCATTTTCCTCCCCAATTGGGGGGTGCGTCTTACAGTCCGAAAAATAGTAATCCATCCTAGATAATAAAACCAAAACAAACAGGGCTTGCTCATGGAAAAGTAAGGTATCTCAGAATCTTTTTTTCAAAGGTCATTTTGGCAGCAAGGCCAATAAAATAGAGGGCAGGCAGGAGTTTGTCTTTCAGGCTACACTGAAGGTCTGTCTTGTCTGAAGCTTTGGTGGTGAGGAGGAGAGGGGTCACAAGAGAGATTTGGGATGTAAAATATAACTAATTCATGGATGTGAGAGTTGTAAGAGGGCAGTCCAAGATCACTCTCTTTTCAATCATTGGGTATGCACTGATGCATTTTAAATAAGGGAATACAGGAGATATTTGGAGTATGTAATGAATTTAATTTCAGACATGGCAAGTTTGAGATACCCATGAGAAATTGAGGCAGAAATGTTCTGTATGCAGATGTACATAAGTTTTAGAAACTCAGAGGGTAAATCTGGGTGGGAGGCATGGTTTTAGAAATCATAGTATATATCAGGTAGTTAAAAGTGGTAGGTTGGGAAACAAGGTTACTCAGGGTTGTATATATAGTAAGACTGCAGGAGAGTGAAAACAGAATCCTGGGAATTGTGGGTTTTCTTTGCTTAAAGATAATCAAGGATATACTTTCAAAGCAGTATTAATTTCCTCAATCATTTTCATTTCTGTTATTCTTTCCCACTTTAACAGAGTTCAGAAATTTCCCATATATAGCCTTTACTGTTTGTGATTTCCTAATTTTTTCCTCCTTCACTCCACTGAATTTTTCTTGAGGCCATTAGTTTATTCCTCTTGAAGTGTTTGTTGTCAGACTAAATTAGGGAAAATGCTTAAATTTAAAATAAAAAAGGAAATACTTAGATATGTAAATTCAAATCTCTTCAGGAAATGGGCATATATATTTATATTTTCACTTCCACTATGAAATAGACTGCCATTTTTTAAAACAGATTACTCTCCTGGTTTATCTTTTGTTTTCCATTTTTGTTAGGTATAGATAAATATTTTGCTCCTTTCACTAAAACGGTTATAAGATTAACGATGATAATCTACCAGATTCAGCATCTGGTAAACCTTATAGCTAGTGTTGGGACCTGGCTCATTTTCAAGGGGGTTGTGGCCCTTCAGCCCTATCTCATTGTTGCCTTGCACGGATATGATTCCACAAGGAAAGCCAGAATTTCTGATTTATATGTAATTTTTAAAAATGTTCATCCAGAATTTAAAGAAAACCTATTTTGGTCAAATGGAACACTCCAGTTTTTGATCCCTTTGTAGTGAAGACCAGCTAATATCCCTTACTGAGATCTTGAGATGTGTTTGGTTCTCTTGCATACCATGGTGAGAGAGAAAGCTTGACTGGAAGGCACAGAAGATTGTAGTGGAAAAGGAAACAGGTGTGATCCCTTGGTTTGGAAGATTGAGTAGTAATGGGGTCATGAAGTTTGAGGTCTGGCCCATCTACAGTAAGTTTTCTGGCAGCGAATCTTGCCACTTTCAGCTTATTTGTTGAGGTTTTGATTCTGGGTACCATGATTTGTGACTTGAAATTAGAGTGGTTAGTTAGGGAGGATATTTTTCTATTATTTTATGCTGTATTTTTAAGTACAAAAATAAAACACATACATTGTACTTTGGTATTTTCTCTCAGGAATATAAGCCAAATGAATTATGATGTTTCTCTCAATCAGTGGGTTTCACATTCTGAGCACCTGATTTAATAAATGAACTCAGAGTAAAATTTGTTACGACTTACTGTATTATGTTTATTTATTTTTTATTGAGTCAAACAACTTTTATAGGAAGGATCTTACTTATTCTATAGGAAAATCAGGGAGATATGTTGGACCTGACCTTTGGCTTTTCTATTTGTTTTCCTTGGGAGGGAAGAGCAATGATTTTTGCAAGCAGAACTTCTGTAGTTCTATTATACATGTTTCCTTTTAGCATCAGCATTTCCTTGTAAGTAAATTCCATTTGTATGAAAATTAGATCTTACAATTAAAAAGTGTATTTTTAAAAAAATTTTATTTATTTATCTTTAGAGGGGAAGGAGAGAGGGAGAGAAACATCAATGTATGGTTGCCTCTAGTGCATCCCCTGCAGGGAACTGGCCTGCAGGGAACCTGCCTGCAACCCAGGCATATGCCCTGACTGGGAATCGAACTGCAATCCTCTGGTTCACAGGCCCGTGCTCAATCCACTGAGCTACACCAGCCAGGGCTAAAAAGTGTATTTTAAAAATGTACTACAGAATGTTACAATTGGATTGCTAATTCTTCATCTAACTGACTTTGACCTCATCCTATTTAGCTTATGAGAGAAATTTATATTCTCTGCCCTCCTTTTGAATTAATGAGTACTTTCCCCGTTGCACACTTTTGTGTGTGCAAAAGTGTGCAAGGCTAAATGCACACTTTTAGCTAAGGCTAAATGCCTTAGCATTTGCGAATCTTTGTTTTGCATGGAGTTTCTGGTTTTTCCTTAATTTTTAATTATTTTTTAAATCCTCATTCAAGGATGTGTTGATTGATTTTAGAGAAGAGAAGAAGGGAGGGGGTGTGATAAGCATCAGTGTGAGAGAGAAACATCGATTGGTTGCTTCCCATCTTCCCATACACACCCTGACCAGGGACTGAACCCCACAAGATAGGTATGCCCCCTGACTGGGGATTGAACCTGTAACTTAAGTAAGTGCTCTGACCAGGGATTGAGCCCAAAAGCCTTTGGTGTATGGGACAACATGCCAACCAACCGAGCCACCTGGCCAGAGCTGGAGTTTCTGGTTTTGAAAATTATCAAAACTTTGGTACATAAAGTTAGTAATCAGCTTTAAATAATACCATTTTGATGGAAAGAAGTAACTATAAAGAAAAGAGACTGATTTTTCTTGTTTCAAAGCAAAACTGCCTTTGAAGGCAGTCTAAAGGAGTTTCCGTTTAAGCTCTGGAGGCTTTGTCTTTTCTGTATCCCCAAACACGTTGTTAATCCTTTTATTTATGGCACTTTTCACATTTATCCTCTCATGATTTGCGTATTTTACCTTTTCAGTTTGTAAGCATATTGAGGGCAGAAACTTTCTGATTCACCTTTGTGTAATTAAGGCATAATACGTAGTTAACTAATAATTGTAGAAATATGAAACCCAATATGAAACCCTCCAAAATAATTATTGTGAAGGACAGTAGTTCTTATATAAAATGTACACATACCCACACACAAAATAGGATACTAAAACTTTGTTCTAATTTAAAAGAACCTTTTTCTTAATTGAATAGACAAGTGTATATTGCTGTACTATCAATCATAGGAAACCTGTTCCCAGGTTAATTCCTTGGGCTGTAAACACATGGTGTGTTGTGGTCTGTTTATTTCCTTTGGTGGTTACTTAAGACATGCAAGTGCATTTACTGTATAAGTGAATTTTGTGATTATTGTTTGTTTAAAATATTTTTAATGAAAAATTTTAAATGTTAAATGTAGAAAGATTAATGTAATGGACTCTCTGTCCTTATGCCCAGCTTAGACATTTATCAACTTGCAACTAATTATATTCCAATTCTGTTCTTTTCACCTTTCTCCCATTCACTACTTCCAGAATTATTTTGAAGCATATTCCAGATATATGACTTCATCTGTAAATACTTCATTGTGAATGTCTAAAAAATAAGTATTGTTTTTATTACAACAAATCATAATGTTATTATACCAGTTATTAATAAGGAAGCAGTAACTTAATATCATTAAATGACAGAATATTTGTAGAGTTCCACAATTTCTCTTTTTCCTACTTTTCCTCCTCCTCCTTCTCTTTATTGTCCTTTTCCACTGTATTTTTTAAAAATCAAGTTAAGTAAGCTCTACATATTGCAGTTTTAACTCACAGAGTCTCTCCTCCCCTTCTCTTTTTCCTCTGTCCTAGGTTTGTTAGGGAACTGGACTTTTTGCCCTTTAGTGTTTACCACATTGTGAATTTTGCTTAGTTCATCTACATGTTGTATTGCAACATTTTCTCAGTCCTCTGCATTAGCTAAATCAGAATCAGGTTTGATTCCCCCCCCCCCCCAGCAAGCCTCATTTATAGATTGCAGTCTGTCTTTTTCTTTCAAGAGGCATGTAATTTCTGCTTAGTATTCTCACTCTCATTCTCTGTCTCTTGTGACTTCATGACTGCCAGACTCTGAATATATTAAGGATTGCAGTATGGTGATATTCTAATTTTATCATTTCTTCATCATTGTATTGGATATTTTATTAAAGAGAAACTTAATTTTCATCAACTCTCTGATTGCTCTGATAAATGCCTAATTCTCTATTTTTAAAAAGAGTTCTTTAGCACTCTTCAAAGGTGATCAATGGAATTTAAAAAATCTCTGCAAATTCATGAACTGTTTGAAGTGCTCTAATTTATTGCAGTAATGATTCTTAATGATTTTATGTGTAGCCACTTGCAGCCTCTTCACTTATCCTGTGAGTTCTTTTGATATGTCCTCAATAGTCTTTTTTAAAAATAATTTTATTTAGTTATTGTTCAAGTACAGTTTTTTGTCTATTTCTCCCATCCCAGCACCCCCCACCCCGTGTGTGCTCCCCACCTCCCTCCCATTTCCACCCCCCTTAGTTCTCGTCCCTGTGTCCTTCATATTTGTTCCTCCAAATCCCTCCGCTTTTTCCCCTTAACTTCCCTTCTCTCTCCCCTCTGGTCACTGTGGTAGGGCAAAGTGTTCTAGGCTCATCTTCAGCTCATTTCCTGCTCCAGACTTGGAATTGGCCATTTTTCCAACAGCCCTGGTTTGTTTTAGTGGAACTATCAACAGTGTTTTTTTTTTTTCCTTCAGAATTTATTTATTTATTTTTAGAGAGAGGATAAGGGAGGGAGAGAAATAGCACCGTGTGGTTGCCTCTCACGTGGTCCCCACTGGAGACCTGGCCCACAACCCAGGCATGTGCCCTGACTGGGAGTCAACTTGGTGACCCTTTGGTTCACAGCCTGCACTCAGTCTACTGAGCTATACCAGCCAGGGCTCACCACTGATTTTTTACTGACACAATTTAAGATGTTTTGAGGGTTTTTTAAAATTATTTTTATAGTACATACCACTAACAGTTTACAAATTATTATATTGTAAAATCACTTGAAATAGCTTATTTGGTTATTCTACATTTTCTGTGTATAGTATAGAGTTAGATTTGCTTGTTTCACTTTGTTTTTGATTTGGAGATTGCTTTTTGTATGTAAAATATTTATACTGTTACAAAGTCAGATCGATGGAACTGGGTGTCAGAGATGTCTAGTTCTTATCACTGTCCCCTCTGTCCCATTTTCTCCGTGCCTTGTAGATCATTATTTTTAAAGATTCTGTTCAGTACATTAAAAAAAATAAGCAAATGTTTGTATGTTACTCTCTCCCTCTCTTTCATGGATGATTGATCGCAATATATACTTTACTAGTATTTAGTTGAATTTTTAAAAATTATCAGGATAATATGCTGATACAAAAATAGCACTTGTTCCAAATGCATAGAATTGGTGTTTTCTGATATCTTGTGGATTTATTGGCTCACATAATTACAAATTTCACTGTCTTTGATAGCTTAAAGATTTTTGCTTTAATTTATTTTTGATAGACTACTTTTTTGTATGTCATATATACACATATATGTATATTGTTTAGGAATACAATTAATATGTGTTTATATAGGGTGAGTCAAAAGTAGATATACAGTTATTCATACAGAAAATAATATAATAATAATATAAGAATTAACTGTTTTGCATACTCACAACTGTAAACCTATTTCTGCCTCACCCTGTGTGTATCTTTGTGTCAAATGGTAACATTTTTAAGAAAAATAATCAATTTTGTTTTTGATGAAGTTTGAAAATTTATTATGTATTTTAAAAATCTTTACTATTTATTGAAAGTTATTAAGGCACAAAAACAATATGTATAGCTATAAAAATATAGTTTCTAAAAAGCTATTTTATTTATTTCAACCTGTATATCTACTAGGCTTTTTATCAGAAATTCATGAAACCTTGAAAAAAGTAGTTTTGCAATTTGAGGCAGTATTTTCTGGATGCCTGCCAGGAGTATTCTTTGTTTTGTTATCCCATTCACATTTTAAATATTTCATTATTATTCTTGTATAAGGGAAAACATTCAGAAAATAGAATCTTTAAAAAAAATAATTGTAGTTGCTTCTAGTTCCCTAATTCAGTGGTTCCCAAAGTATGGGCAGTGGGTGGAGAGGGAGAACTACAGTCCTAGTTTGTGTCCTTAATAAACAAATATTGAATAAACAAATATGAATGTCTGCTGTTACTTCAGACTGTACAAGTATTTTGTAATTAATAGACTCTGGTTCTAAAAAAACTGAATTTATTATGGTTTTTTTTGTGTTCTTATATTTTCATCATTGGATGCTAGAAGTCCTAATTATGTGATATTCTCGGACCTTTTATGATTTCTGCTTTAATTGAAAAAATGAAGGATTTGTTCAGGTAATCACCTCCATATATATGCATAATTCATTCTTGAAAGAGTATAGAAATTGAACAATATACTTGTGTTATAAGGGAGAGTGTTCTATTACCAAAGAGCTAAAAGTACAAAGGAGGTAGTGTGTATGTATGTGTATAACCTAGTCATCGTGGACATCACCATTTGGGAGAGGCAGGGTAAACTCCACAGGTACCTAGTGGCCATTGTTTTTGCCAGCTAGACAGGCCGTTGAAAGGGTAGTTAATCAAAGTGACTACCATTTCCACAGGCCCTCTATCTCTCCTGGCTCAATGGCTGGATAGAAAATTTGCACCGTATTACTAATTCTCAGAAGGATATAGTAGGTACCTTAAGTAGGGATGAGTGGAAAAGGATCTTTATTCCCTTGGCCCTAGAGCATGAAACAATAGGTTTGGGACCAGTTGACCCAGCAGATGTACCAATGATCCCTGTGTGGCCATCTCTGTGTGTCTGCCTTCCCGAAAGTAAGTAAGGATGCGGGTTGGTGTCAGCGTATGTTGAGACAACGGAAGAACACTGTTGCAGTACATCAGTCCCATGGGGGAGCAAGGACCAAGTTCTTGGATGATTTTTTTTTAAAGGTGGGTGCTTGGTTTGGGTTGTGCTGATAGGAGTATGTAGCTCTGCCTAAGACCGTAAAGTAGGGGTGGGGAGGAGCACTTCAATTTAGGGGCATTTTCTTTCTCATTTTCCTTCTGCCATTCCCATTTCTTGTCCTTTCCCCCTGCCCTCCTCTTCTGTCCTTCCTCCTCTTCCTATTCTCCACTCATTTTACTTATCTAGTAGGAGATTCATTATCTAGTAGGAGTTTCACATGTAGGGAGCTGCTTCTTTGTACCGGACCTTGGTTAAACTGTGGTATAATGTTGAATGAGACACGGTTCCATGTCAGGAATGCATTCTATTGAAACTAGTTGCTGAAGAACTTTCAAATTACTGAAGAGGGAATAAGTGGGAGGAAGATAATCTATAGTTACGATGAGACCACTCTTATGGTTACTTGTTTGTGCTGTTGAACTCATGTATACCATTTCTGTGACCCAGGTTGCACTGAAGTGGTATCAGCCTCAAGATTCTCAGCCCTGCGCCGTATAATATGTTAAGATATACCAGGGGGGTGTAATTCAAAATGGTTGACACACTCTAGTAAGATTCATTTCAGAGCCTCAGGTCTGTTTTGTGGGAGCTCTGACAGTCTGTCCATGTGATCTGAAATAGCCGTGTCCACTTAGCCCCACTCATCACGTGTAGCCAGGAGAGTCTAGGCCTGGCTCTGTGTTGAATCAGTTGTCTCATCGTGAGCGGAGTTACTTAACCAATCTGTTACTGCTAGACTTGATTTGAGAGATGACAACTTACAACTTAGCCCCTTCATTGTGCTAATGGGAGTCCTGGGTCGAAGAAAGGTTAGTGATTTTGCAGAGGTGATACAGAAATTTGGTGGCAAACTGGAGCCTGTAATTTGTGATTCAATGTTCCTATTACCCTGTCATTCTACTTTTCCTTTTATAAAAGTCAGAGGTCAGGATCAAATGACATAAAATGTCAGTATGACTTGGTAGACACAGACTATCAGGAGGTAAATTATTTCCACTTGCTTTATATTGTGAGGAGGCCTACATGAACCTTTGCATTGTCATTTAAGCAGCTTGGCTACAGGGGTCATTTTTTATGTCTTTGTGTGCCCTTGTCCTTAAGGCCATACCAGTAAAGGTAGTTATATAGTCACACTCATATATCAATACTCTTTGAAACCAAAATTCTTTCCTTTATTTATGTAGGATATATATGGATAAACTCTCTAGTAATAAAAATTGTGAACTTTAATTTCAGACCAGGGATTTGTTACAGTCTTTACAAGTAGTTTTCTAATTTCTTGGGAGGTGTATTAAACTGACTAATATTTAGATAAAAGAAAGCACTCATTTATGATTTCAGTATGTTATTTCTTATCATGACTTTTAGCTTAAGGCATTTACCAGCTGACAAATTTTAAGGTTTGCTAGAAAGTTGAGATTTGCTTAGGATCAAGCATCACTCTTAGGGTTATTAGCTGTGTGACCTTAGGCAATTTTTGAAAATATCTATGTGCCTTAGCTTCTCTGTTCTAAAGCTAATAATAATAATAGTGATTAAGCACAAATTAACTGTTGGAGCATGGACTCATTTTGTCCTCACAACAGCCACATGAGAGAAGGGAGGATGACGTGAAGGCATGTAGTGTTTACACAATTAATAAAATAGCAAAGGTGAGATTTGTACTCTGTTCTGTTAACTCCAGAGTCCATACTTTTTGAGCACTATGCTGTATACACTACCATCTTAATTTCTTCCTAAGTTGTGAGAGGTTGATGAGAATAGGGTATGTGGAAAATACTGGGTGCAGCTTTTAGTGTTCACAGCTTTTGGGGTTACAGAATTTTGAATCAAATTTAGTGCACCTAGAAGTTACCATTGGGGAGTTTTAAATATGTAGTTTTCTTTTGTTCTAAACTGTACTAGTAACTTGTTAGAATGAAAGAATCATAAACCCCATCCCAGACATCCTGGAACAAAATCTGAATTTTCATAATCTGCAATCAAGAACCTTAATGTTTGAGAACTACTGCCTTACATGATCTTGAAGGTTTCTTCCAATTCACTAATAGTTGGTGAGCCAGTGATTCTACAGCATCAGCCAATGCGGATATTTCAGTGTTAATTATTAAATTTAGAGAAGAAAATGGTAATGTATCAAGGATTGCTGTAATGTAAATCACTGTAACGTGCATTTCTTTCTTTTTTTTTTTTTCTTGGCTTTCATTTTAAGTCACCTCTTGAAGTAATACCTGTTTGCATTTGGAAAAGGTTTCTGTCATAGTACCAAATTATCCTAAATTTTATCCTATGTTAGAACTCAAGATTTTAAAATGGTATTTGGGCATATGTTTTACTTAATCTCATCAGAAGAGATTGTATTATCAGCCAATATGTAAATGGAAACACTAAAAATAACATAAAACTTTCTTATTTTTGAACATTTTGTTATTCTGATGTTTCAGTGAACAGATTACGTACAAAGCAATGAGCACCAAACTGGCTTGATTGGAAACATTTGATTTTATTGGTCTCTAGAATATAACAATTCTTTCAGATTTAATTAAGGGAAGGATCCTCCAGATTCTCTTGTTCACTGTTAAATCACTACCACCTGGCACATTGTAGGTATTCACAGATATTTGTTGAGTGAATAGATGAGTTTGCTTTTGGTGATTTTGTCACTGTTTTCAAATGAATAACATACTTGAAAACTCTAAAAAGGAATTTTTAGATAGTTGAGCATCTCTCCCATGTAAACTAATTACTGCATTAAATAATCTTCCCCATATTAACTTAATTGTGATTCTTCTTTGAAAATTTTTCTAATTGTGGAAGGTATGTTTCAGATAGAAGAACAAATAAAAATTTATGCAGTGTAAATAGCAAACACCTGCTTAAGAAACAACACTACTGAGTATTTGAGAAGCTCTCCCATGTGTTGTCCTCCAATTGCAAGCTCTGGTTCTTTATCCTTAGAGATAGCCCCTTTGCTTGCTTTTATTTTTAAAACCTTTGAATATATATGAATATATTCTTAATAAGTTGTTAAACTTGGAAAAACTGACTATCAGGTATAAATCTAAATGTGTAAAGAAAGAATAATGTTGCTAATTTTAGATCAAATCTCACTGGAGGAGGTAGGTTGAATAAAGTATCTGGGTCATAGTCTGGTTTCAGCTTTCCTGAGAGTTTACAAGAACTCTTTTCAGGGAAGCCTGTGGATCAGACTTGGAGTGAATGGCCCATTTCCGGTGGTTGGGCATCTGGCCGTGTTCAGCAGAGTATCGTCAGAGGGAATGGACTGCTCTGTACTTCATTCTTAATTACCAAGGCCTACTTCCAGCTCTTAGAAATAAGTCAGGAGACCACTTTTGTAGGTGAAGTAGTGTCCCCATCTGATTCATGGAGGAGATCATGAGGGCCAAGCAGAAACTTCAGCAGTCCTGGCTTCTGGTTAAAAAGATGGCAGTGACCAGGATGAGGGAAAAAGCTAATGAAAATACGCATGAAAAGGGTTGTGCCAGGCTTATATGGAAGACCTTTAAAAACCCCACTGAGTGCATTGAGGAAGATAAAAGTAAATGGAAACATATTATTTTAGGTTAGGAAGTCTCGATATTACAAGTTCTCATTAAATCTTGTCCAAACTGTCTGTTCATGTGTCATTTAATCATTGAGAGCTTCTTAGATCAGCTGTATACATACAGTTGCTTTTTTGTTCAGAATAACACTCATCCCCATCTTACATAACTATATAGTTACTTATTTGTTTCTTCCCCTTTCTGGAATGTAAACTTATAAAGATATGTATATATCCCATACCCAGAGCAGAGGATAGCAGAGCACTAAATGTCCCACCCACTTCTGCCTCCCTTCCTTTCCCAGAATATTGGAAAAAAATTCCTGATGGCATGCCTGTGAAGAAAGTGGAACATGTTTAGAGATAATGGTAAGAAATGCTTTGCCAACTTGTATTGCAAGTGGGAGGAAAATGCCATCAAAGGGATCCCACTACAAGGTAAACAGAGTTCACTCTTCTGGAACTCTTGTAGCACAGAGGAGGTCACTTTGAGTTTCCCTTTCTAACAGACAGGACTTCTGGATTAGGCATTTTGGCTACTTATGGACTAAGAACTGAAAGACTGCAATCCAGGGCAAATTCATGCTACAAAGTAACTTCAATGCCAGCAAATGATATGATGGTACCTCATAATCCTCTAGTTGGGAAATTTCACATTTTTCCCATCCTAACCCCAGAGGTGGGAGAAGTAGGTCTACAACATCTCTAGGCTCAGACCAGGTGGCAGCACTTGGACTGTAACCAAGCAATCACTGCAAAATAGTCGTAAGCAGCCAGAAATTACATCCAGATTCTCATGGAGACTATTGTAGGGTACAGAGTAAGAGCATGAAAGCAATCAAACCTTGTATAAATAATGTTCCTTTTTAAAAAATGTAATGATGGTATACTTGTGTTTTTCCCTTTGTTGAATGTGGACTTGGGAGAGTATGTTTTATTCATTATGGCTTCCCCAGCACCTTGAACTTATAACACGTAAAAAGCAGTCAATGACCTTGAATGGATGAATAAATGAATGAATGAATGAGTACAACTGTCCTTTCTCTCATAATCCACAGCATTTATTGTCTGTCCCATAGTTTTTTGGTCATTAATTTTGTTCAGTTTAGCATCTTATAGTGCTTTCTATTACTTTCTTTTGGTTCAGCGTCTAATTGTTTGATTCCTGTAAGACAGTCTTCTCTGTGCTTATTGACAGCAAGAGTGGGACAAATGCTTCCTTGTATACCTCACAGTGCGAGGCAGATGGATAGAGAGACTTGTTGAATTGAAAACATTTATTTATTCACGATGACTTAAATTGCTAAGGTCCAGTTTGCCTTCAACAAAAGGAATATATTTATTGGATAATATATACTTTAAACAAAATAGTTTTTTGTTTGTTTTTAAGTATGGAGAATTTATGGAAATGTTTTGTTGAGCTCATGGTGACTTCTGCTAAGTGGGATTTGGAAGTTTTGTAATTATACTTTTATAAATTTCTATATGCAGTTTGCATTAAAATCACAATTTTCAGTGAGATATGGATTTCTTTCAAATTTTAGTTTTTAAAAATGTCATGCTACAGTTATGTTTAAACTTAGTTTTAAAATGAAACATTCTAAATAAACACAATTTTAGTCTATATTTTATGTATACTATTGCATATATAAATATACAAATGTTTTTATACTTTACCATTTTTCATTCCAGCATATTCTTCAATAGTGTGTATAAGTATTTCTTGTTGTACCTTTACATTGTCACTAGCTTTTAAAAAATCATTAGAGAGGGTTGAGGGGATGGATGGGGAGAAAATACAGACAACTGTAATTGAACAACAATAAAATAAATTTAAAAAATCATTGTGGATGTTCTATAAATCTCTTTCTCTGTATAGATTTTGTATTTCATTTCTTGAAGATAAATTTCCAAAATTGTGCTTAGCATTTTCAAAAGTAAATATTTTAATAGTAGTTGAAACACTATAAATGTACAAAAGGAAAAATGTGAAAGTTTTGTTGTTTTTTTCCTAATTCCTAATTTATTTATTTATTTTTGCTTTATTTCAGATCAGTCTATCCATATGGGGATGGGGAGGCCTTGTCATTGTCCTTTCTCTAATAACATTTGGACCTTTTGTAATATTTTATTTGGCATTTTATATCCTCTGCTTTGTGGGTGGGTAAGTATGCTTAGCGATAATTTTACAACTCATATGTCATGTTCTGTTGTTTAAAATTGAAACAAATGACTGAAAGAAGTAGAAGTATGATTTATTGTGAATGTTATTTCTACAAATTGTTTTTATCAAAGCTTTAAAGACACTTAATAGAAATAGAAATAATGATAGTTATTGGTACCAAAAATATGTCATCTTCAAAATTGATATAAAATTTTAATGATATAAACCTTTTTTTGTGATAGAAGGAAATTTTTTAAGATTTTTAAATTGCTTTGGTGTTACTCTTTAAGGTTGAAATTACCTTATCTATTATAATAGTAACAAGGTAAGTAACTTGTATTGAGATGATGCATCAAATTTTGTATAGAGATATTGTGTTAGTGATTAGACTTCAAACAATAACATAAATTACTTTTTGAGTGAATGCTGATGATTTTGTTTAAGAAAATTCAAACAACACCTGATTTTGCAGTTTTCTCTTTATGGTTATTTGGTTTATAATGTTTATGCCTTTTACTTTGCCTTGATAAACCTTTACAAGAGAAGTTTCAGTCATGATTTTATATAGCTTCCTATGCAGAGCATTTGGTGTCAGACATGAATTATATGTAAGAAAATATATAGACAAGAGAGAGAATTCTTTTAGGTACGCTAACCAGCTTAGCTGAAATGAGCATTTTGTTAATATATGTGTGTATGTATATATTGTATATACATATATATGATACATTTATGTACTTATTTGTGGAATGAATATCTATGAGTTCTTTTAAAAATACCTTTTGAGAACCCCCAAACTTGGAGGAGTTACTTTATCTCACAGTTGTAGAGGACTTAATTGAATAGCATATGTGAACTATGGCCTGAAAGACTGTAAGACACTAAAGGGGTGGCTTCTGAATATATCTACAATCTATTACCTCTCTCAGGATATGGATTTGAAAGTCATG
The DNA here is from genome assembly GCF_021234435.1 of Artibeus jamaicensis. Taxonomy (NCBI): domain Eukaryota; kingdom Metazoa; phylum Chordata; class Mammalia; order Chiroptera; family Phyllostomidae; genus Artibeus; species Artibeus jamaicensis. Next base: position 14,069,958 of record NW_026522014.1, on the reverse strand, counting down.
TGTTGCCATTATAAAGATAGGGATTGTACCCAGTGATTGTTGAACAAGTGAGAATTAACTAAAGGACTGTTCATAAACCTACTGTTTATTTTAGTTTTAGTATTTTTATTAGAATTGCTTAGATATAATAACTATCGAAAAATTAAGAAGTGGCAGGAATCATATAAATGGAGTTCTGAAAATCTTTGTTGATTATAATGATGATTGAAGACTGTAGATCTGCAGCCACTTGGCTTCTAAATTGTACTCCTTTGTTCTAAATTAAGGCCAGGGCTGCATGATTGCATAGCTGCATGGTTGCACCTCTCTTGCATAGGATCACAGCTGCTTTTACTTATTGGAAAGGAGAAACTTCTACTTTAATAATTGAATAAGTCCTTGGCAAAAGTGAAGGAGAAGGATTTCCCAGTACTTCAGAAAGGGAGGACATTGTATCTTTATAGAGGAAGGTAGGAGCCCTAGGAACCCTTGGAAGATGGAGAGATGGAGAATTACTTCTTTTAGACTAAATTGCTTTTTTATACACAATTTGGGAAAGAGAGAAGGGTGATGAGTGCATTCATTTTAAAGTTGTGGGAACCTGTTTTCCCTTTTTGCATCTGCTAATTTATTAAGAAATAATTTTCAGAAAAAAATTTGGGTACTTGTAAAGTATGCAAAATTTTTTGGATAAGATGGGACATTGGAGAGTGTGAGAGAGCCACTAAAAACTCTTTAAATAACATTAAGTCACATGGTAGGGTCTGAAAATCCAAGTTCATGCTGGCTCATAAATTAATGTTGAGTTCCAGACTGTTGATCCCAGTGACAAGCATTGCCACAATTAGGAACTTCTACTTACATACTAGCAAGCCTCTCAAAAAGAGATTAGTTAATTAAGCACTCTGATGTTATTATTCAGTTATGGTCAGTGAGTACCATAATTCCAGAGTCAGATCTTTCTTATTTTGGCTCTCATTATGAACAATGATTGCCCCTCTTTAACTTAGTATAGTTAAATGCCTTCGAATTTTAAAAGCAAAAACAGGCTTTTAAATATCAATCTCAAGTAAAAACATTTCTTCATATAATTAAAATAATTTGTCTTAATGTATTTATTGTGTAAGTTCTTAAAGATATGTTTTCTTTTTTCTTAAAATACAAGCTTGAGAGAAATTAACACATTTTTCTGTGGTAACCACCTTTTTATTTTTCACAGATGAATCTTAAGTATTTATGTAAGTTCTGAAGTTTATTTACAATGTTGAAAGGGTATATATTTTTCTTATAATCAAAAAGGTATTATGAGTTATTTAATGACATTTTGTTATGTTTGTTTGGTTATGTAATCATTTGTAGCACCTGTTTTTTCTTAAACCTCTTTGTAAGGTCAGACTATTTGAGAGCCTGCTTCTTACTGTCACTGTGCATTCAAAGGTTTTTGTTTTATCAGTCTGTTTCAAGGTGATGGTTTTAGAAGTACATCATTTTCTTAATATAAGCATTTTATTGTGCCTGTAAGTCTACTTATAACCAGGTAAAACTGAAATACAAAGCCAACTTAATTCTTAGTAATAACAGCAGGTATAACACAGGTGAAATTTGCTGATAATTTCGAAGCCTTTTTTTAAAGATTTTATTTATTTATCTTTAGAGGGGAAGGGAAGGAGAGAGGGAGAGAAACATCAATGTATGGTTGCCTTTTGTGCGTCCCCTGCTGGGAACCGGCCTGCAGGGAACCTGCCTGCAACCCTGGCATGTGCCCTGACTGGGAATCGAACCGCGATTGTCTGGTTCGCAGGCCCGTGCTCAATCCACTGAGCTACACCAGCCAGGGCCAAAGCCTTTTTTAACAGAGACAAAAACAGAGTTGACGACAGAAGCTGATTTGATTTTGTGTTTTCCACTCTCCTCCCTGCTTTTGTGATGCCTGTACTGAAGGACATTGAAGTGGCAGTAGCCACAAAATGCAGAGAACCTTGAGAATCTTCAATTCTTGATGCTGAGCGTGTATAATTTTCCCCTGTTCCCTTCTTGTCACTATAGTCTTTCAATCTGTAAGATTCTCACACTGTGGTCTATGTCCGTGGGTCATTCATAGATGTTCTTTATGTGATCCCTTCCCCTACTTTCCATCATTATCCCTCAGCCCTACCCTTCTGGTCACTTTCAGTCTGTTTCTTGTTTCTGTGCCCACAGTTCTATTTTGTTCATTAGTTTGTTTTGTTCATTAGATTCCTCTTATAGGTGAGATCATGTGGTATTTGTCTTTCACCATCTGGCTTCTTTCACTCAGCATCATATTCTCCAAGGCCTTATTGCCCTGAATGGGGCCAACTTCCTCTCATCTGGCAATTTAGATTTTTTTCTTTACAGAATTCCTGTGTACTTATTAGTGCTTAGATTTAATTGGTAAATTTAATATATAAGAAATGTTGATAGCATCTAGTCAATATTTAAAGGAATACTAAACCAGTACTTATCTTACCTTGACTCTGTAATTTTCTTTTATTAATTCCAGGCTTATTTAATAAATCATAATTTGGATCATGTTTTTTTTCTATATAGCTTTATTCTATATTCATAGTGGCAAGTTATATTAATATCTCATGTTGATTAGTTAACAATAGAAAATGTGATTTAGGTTTAGATTTAGATCTCATTTGTTTTTGTTTTGGTTATTAGCTAGCCTATTTATTTAACATGGACTTACTTTCCTAAAGGTATACTGGGTAAAAAACTTTGAAAGGCAGTATTGTATAAATTCACAAATGTTTACAGTTGATTTAAACTTCAGAACATAGCAAAATCCGTCAATTTCTTGCCTTGTCAAAGTCACAAACTGATGTTTTAGTGAACAGTAAGCCATCTATTGAATCTGAAAAACATATTTGGTCATAGATGTATTAGATTATAGTAAAATTTTGTTTTCGTATCTATAATTGAATTTTTTGCAGGGGTATTGTGGTTACTCTCCTGTTTGGAAAAACAAACTCAGAGAAATACCTAGAGCAGTGTGAACACTCGTATCTCCCTCCAACATCAACTGGAATTTCTAAGGTAAGTAGTTGAAAGCACTGTGATACCTCAGAGTCCTGTCCTATTCAGTGATGATAATGTGGTCATCTGTATATGGTTTGGCAGATTTTTCTATAATTCATTAATGCTCATTATAAATTTATGAAAGCTGTCTGATCGTGCTTAGAAAAATGCATTTTAAAAAGTTACCTTGTATGCTTTCTTAGATGTTAAAAGTGGGAATGTAAATTTGAGGAAAAGACAAAAAATGAGAGTTTTTCCCTGTATCTTAATGGAGAATTTCAAAGTAGCAAATGTATGATTTGTGTCAATAAATAAACTGCTTTGAATGAAATAAAAAGCATAGGAAACAGAGGGAGAAAAGGGGTACCTTTTTGTTAAGTCAGTTGAAGCCTAGATTATAGTTAGGCTATGGATTATTTGTAATTTTAATAAGGGTCAGTTTTATATCATCTTGAATGTTGCTGTTTTCTTTTTCTAGTATATATTGTAAATAAAAATGGAATTGAGTATGATAGATAGTAATACAGATAGGCCTCAGATTTGCATTGCTCCAGTTCTCGTTGTGAGATTGGGATGGTTTTATCTTTTATAATGACGCAAGAAGTCTGGAGTTGCTGCTGTGAATCTAACTTTACAATTACTAACTTGTTCAATTTGTGCTGAGGTTTAGGAGATGCAGAGAAGGTAATATATAGAGTATTATTTTTGTATTGCTGAAATTAAAAACCCCATCCCACTGATTTTCATACTAATTAATAACTTCTTTCTAATACTTACTATAACTTTTAAAATAATTTGAGACTTTGTCTTCCTTTATGACTTCCATTAATATGTATTCTTTGAGTTTGCTCACAAATATAAGGAAATGAACCTTTTTCTTGTTTAGAATCATTCTTTAGCCATTTGATTGGTAAATATAGAAGTTGGGAAATACTTTAAAAAATATTTTATTTATTTTTTAGCCCTGGCTGGCGTAGCTCAGTGGATTGAGCGCGGGCATGCGAACCAGAGTATCGCGGTTCGATTCCCAGTCAGGGCACATGCCTGGGTTGCAGGCCAATTCCCAGCAGGGGACAAATGAGAGGCAACCATACATTGATATTTCTCTCCCACTCTTTCTCTTTCCCTTCCCCTCTCTCAAAAAATAAATAAAATATTTAAAAATATATATATTTTATTTATTTTTTAGAGAGAGGGGAGGGGAGGAGAAAGAGAGGGAGGGAAACATTGATGTATGAGAGAAACATAGATCAGCCGCCTTTTGCACACACCCTAACCAGGGGCCTGGCCTGCAGCCCAGGCATGTGCCCTGACCAGGAATCAAACCTACCTGTGACCTTTCACTTTGTGGGACAGTGCTTTGCCAACTGAACCACACTGGTCAGGACAAGATGGGAAATATTTTTAAAATTAAGATTGAAATAGTCATAAATTATAGTCAAGACTGGTAAGTCTTCATAATCTATATTTAAGTAGATAGTATAAAATAGTGATTTGGATTTGTTTTTTCTAAAATGATTTATAAGGAATTATGAAAAAAATCTTAGGTTGTATAAACTTGAGGCATATATTTTATATATATGTAAACATGTATATATATAAATATAAGTATGCTTTGGTTTGTATTTTTAACTGAAGAGTGCCCTATTACTTTTCATTGTGTTTCCAGACCACTGATCTTTCTGAAAACCACAGAGATATAGAGGAGTTAATTTTCATTAGTTGCTAAAAATCATTTCTAAATAAAGTCAATTTAAAATACATTTCTTTAGTAGCTGTTTTGTCTGGGAGGGGGAAAAAGGAAGAGGGAAACTAATAATTTACCTCACTTGAATCACTAACATATGGTTTTAAGGGGTCACCAACACATGCCCCATGGGTTGCGTGTTGCCCAGGATGGTTATGAATGCAGCCCAACAAAAAATTGTAAGTCTACTTAAAACATTAGGAGGTTGTTTTGTGATTACGTATAACAATGTATTTAATGTGTGGCCCAAGACAACTTTTCTTCTTCCATTGTGGTCCAGAGATGCCAAAAGGTTGGACATCCCTGTTTCATTGAAATATGACAACATAGCTATATATTTTCAATTTTCTTACACTCTGAATAATGTTTACTGATTTTATTAAATTTTGAAGTTAAGAATAGATTTTATTTTGGGTATGTATATGTGTTAACTTGAGAAATAGTGTTTGTTTTATATTGGATTGGCCAAAAGTCTGTTATATTTTTTCTGTGAAATAAAAGGCCCACTTTTCATTTTCACCAATAACGTTATTGATTTGGATATTTTGAGTCTTGGGCGGAGGCCAGGGGTGCTGCTAAACATTTTTCAATGCATGAGACAGCCCCACAGCAAAGAATTATTTGACTAAAATGTCAGTAGTACCAAGAAACTTCACAAACTACTTGTGGTACATTCGATCAGTTGCAGCACTTTCTCCATACTCTGTACAAATCTTTTTTTGTGTTTCTGTTGTGTTTTTACCTGTCTTGAAATAATAAAGCATAATACCCCCCAAAATGTTGTGTATTTTCTTCCATCTTCAATATTAAAATGCCTACATAAAACTCACCAATTTTGATAAGTTTTATAAAATGCACACCGATGACAACTGTCACAACACAGTCGTTAAGGACAACTAAGCACTACTAGAGCCATTGTAGTGCTGTATACTACATGTAATCGACTTTTTGGCCACCCTAACACTAGTCTCAAGAAATAAGTTATTTATTTACTTGAAGATAATGAGAGGAAAGTTACAATGAATATTCAGTTAGAAGTAAACTACAGAGATTTTAAATCAGGGAAGTATGCAGTAAGATGTGGTTTTCTTTCAGTGTTTAGAAGAAATGAAACAGGAAGCCAGGACTATAAAGATCGATCGAAGATTGACAGGTGCCAATATAATTGATGAACCTCTCCAGCAAGTGAGTTTCAGTATGTGGTATTTGAATTCCATATATTGTGTGCTAGGTGTATTTCTTTTGAAAATATAAAGATATAATTTTGCTGTTTATGAAATATGCTAGAAATGTATTATAATGCTGTTCTTGGATTCTGTATTAAAAATGCTGCCATATTGATAAACTAACTTACGACAGTGTGTTTACTTAATATTTAAAACCTTTTGCTTGAGTTTGCATTTAGAAAAGAAAGTTTTTAGTGACATATTTGATAATGTTTCTAGTCATTTTATAAAGTGTTATTCTTTAAAAAATGAACATACACCATGCTTTAATAAATCAGATATTATTCCTTACTAGTTTTGTTACATCAGTTCAACAATATTAAAATGTTAGAATTAAAAACTTTATTCTCTCCCAAAATATTTTTCACTGATTTTTTAAATTATAAGATTATTATAAATAATGTGTGCTTTAAAATTTTAACATTCATTTTATAGATGACCCCATATTTAGTTTAACAAAAACATTATACATTAAGTTGTATTACTTGCTTTTTATTGGCTAACAATACTGTTGGCAGTGTCAAAGGTATTAGAATTAAGTAAATGATATTATTTCTATAATTTGAAAGGAAACGGATGATACAATCTTGGAAAAATTGTTTCCTTTTTTAGAGTTAGGGTCCATTGACATTATTTTGCATCTCGTTCCATCAGGCCAGTTAAAACTTTCATAATATTTTAGCATTGAAAGTTTACTTTTTTTATCTTAAGAATTTAGAGTGGGCTTGGCCATAGATAACAAATTTTTAAAACATTTGGGCAGTGTATGAGTTAGGATACCAAAAGAATTAAAAATTTTTTGAAATTGCTTTTCATATATTGATGCTTCTTAAATGAAAATATTTACCACCACAGTTTAGTGTGTAGGGAGTACCTATCAGTTGGCAAATAATCCTTTTAGGTTTTAGTTTGCCACTGTCACCTTTAAAATCCTGTATTTCCCCCCACTATTCTTGTTCTAGGTTATCCAGTTTTCCCTGAGGGATTATGTGCAGTATTGGTATTACACGCTGAGTGATGACGAGTCTTTTCTTCTTGAGATTAGGCAGACTCTTCAAAATGCACTCATCCAGTTTGCTACTAGGTAAGGTTACTGGATTGTATTTAGGCTTAAAAATTTAAGTATGTTGTTTGTACCAGTAGGGAAAATAACTTAAATGGGAGGGGAAAAATTAATTATATTTGACCCTCGAATAACCCAGTGGGTTAGGGGGGCCAACCCCTGCACAGTTAAAAATTGCATGTAACTTGATTCCCCAAACTGTGAGCCTTACCAATAACAAGCAGTCGATCAAAACATACTTCATCTGCTATATGTATTATATGTTATATTTTTACAATAAAACCAGAGAAAAGAAATGTTATTAAGAAAATCATAAGGTAGAGAAAATATAATCACAGTGCTGTATAAATTTATTTTTAAAAATCTCCATGAGTGGGCTGTGCAGTTCAGACCCATGTTGTTGAAGAATGCACTGTGTTAAAAGGTAAGTAGGACAGTAGATTGTGGATAACTTGGGTTATAGAACTAGAGCCTTAAAAACCTTGAAGTTACTCCTTTAAATTTAACCTTTATATTTACAGAATGTTTATTTTAAGCTCTTGTTGGTCTCTATGTCAATTTTTTTTCCTCTGGATCCAGTCCTGTGACTTTTCAAAGTCTTTCACCCCATTTATTGACCTTTTATTTCCCCTCTTACCCATACTCTGTTTTATTTGAGTGCCAAGGAAATTAGTTTCTCTTACTTTTTGGCACTTACCTAATAGAAGTCCTCTTAATGGAAAAAAACAAAGAATCATAAGTCAGTGGAGACTCTTCAGTTTATTATTTATTCATAGAAGAGAATATGAATATATTTTGTTTGCCCATCATTGGGTTTTCTTATTACTGTATTCTAATGGTTTTGCTTTAAGAAATAACCACTCATACATGTAACAAAATATTTTGGCCTAGTCCTTGTACTTAAAATACTTGATTTTTTTAGGGGGCTATTTCATATCCAGGTATTATTTATTTTTGAAAGAAAAAAAGTTTAATCCTCACCTGAGGATATAAAGATATGTTTATTGGTTTTAGAGATAGAGGAAGGTCAGGGGAGAGAAGGAGGGGCAGGGGGAGAGAGAGACAGAGGGGAGAGGAAGAAACTTTGGTGTGACAGGGAAACACTGATGGGTTGCCTCCCACAGGCACCCTGACTGGGGATGGAACCCACAGCCTGCGCACATGCCCTGACCTGGGATCAGACCGGCAGCCGTTTGGTGCACAGGATGATGCTCCAACCAACTGCGCCACCCAGCCAGGGGTGGGGTCTTTTTTTAATTTAAATCAAAGACTTTTTCTTCCCAATACACATAAAGATTTTCCTACTAACCTGTGTTCTGAAAGCCCTAATTAGAGCAGTTAAGGCTCTGGCATAAATCAGTACACTCAAATCTGAATGTGTTATTTTCTAGCCAACCCCTCTTCTTTCTCTTAGGTTCTTAAAATACATGCCAATACTTTTAAGAGTCTTGGAGTAGATCTTTTCCCTGGGGCTCTTACTATGTGTGTGTTTAATCTCTTTTTTTGTTTGTTAATAACTGCCTTCCTTTGAGTGAGTGATAGACCCTGTGAATGAGTGATGTCCATAATAGGCCTGCTAGGTTTCTGCAGACTCAGGCCTGTGGCTTCTTTTATTCAGTCAATCCATCTTATATTTGGTCTTCCCATTTTTTCCAGCATTATTGTCTTTTCCAAAATGACAATAATTTTTTATATTTTTCTCAGCATTATTGTCTTTTCCAAAGAACTCTGCCTTCTCATGATGTGCCCAAAGTAGGACACTTTCAGTTCTGTTATTTTTTTGCCTCTAGCCAAGTTTCAGGCTTAATTTGCTTTACAGGCCTGTGCACATAGATATTTCCAGCTCATCTGCTATGTTCAGTCTTTTCCTCTGTAACTCAGTTGGTGCTCAGCTTTAGAGTAGGAGGTTAATTCCTCAACCTCAGGTTATTGGGGAGGCCTGCAATAAGATGTATGGTTTGAACAGTAACCTTACTTGTTGAGATAGAGTTGAGCTGCTGCTTCTCAGTGATTAACAGCAAACATTTGCTGTTAATGCAAATTAACAGCCAGAGTGACCAGCCATAATTATGAGTGTAGACTCACTGTGGAACACAGGAAATATAATAAAGGATAATCAAGCAAGGTCAGAAATTGGATTTTATTCTCCTCTACTTCATATATGTAACATTATCAAGTGTTAGGTATTCTTTTAGATAACTTCTGAATCAGTCATTTACTGCTTTCTCTAGTAACACCATCCTAATGATTTTTCTTTGAAGGGGTGGGAATAAGAAAAGTTAATTATTCTTCTGTCTGACTGCCTAAGAGTATATTAAAATACAACACGTTTTAGACCTGGAAAGAACTTTGAACTAGTACATACATAATTGGAAGACCTGAGTTTGCATCCTGTCCTACCACTTTGCTGTGGAACTGTGAACAAGTACTTTAAACTCCTTGAACCTTAGTTTTTCTCATATGTAAAATAAACATAACATTATCCACCTTATTGTGCATTCCTCACAATTTTATTGTCAGGATCAAACTCATCTGTTCAGCAAATGTTTTGTGCCTACTTTGTATCAACCAGGTGCTGTGGGTACAGTAGTGAATAAAACAAAAATCCTGCTCCGTGAGATGTAATGGAAATAGTTCTTGCGAAATGTGTTCTGGGTGGTTATGCCATCCAGCATCCCAGTTTCACAAATCAGGAAGCTAAGGTCCAGAAAGATTAAGTGGTTAGTCCTCTGAGTTGGGGGCAGAATAGGAATTAGAATCAGATTATCTTAACAGTCCAGTGTTCTTGCTTCCCCCCACAACACCCCATTCCCTATCTGATATATCGTGCTCTAGAGTAGTTCTTGATTCCCCTTCATTTCCTGTCTGATATATTGTGGTCTAGAGTATTTATCTTATTAGTCTCCTCACCTTCCTTTCCTCTGTGTGATGCTTTTCCTATTTTCAATCCGCAATCCCCTTTTCTTTAAACTTCATGTTTTCCCCCTTTCTGTCAGTTTGTTATCAAGCTAAACATTTGGGTGATTACAGGCTAAGAGCCAGGTTTCTTCCATCCTAGACTGACCTGAATTTATATCTTTTCTTTGCCATCAGCCTTCAGCTTTGGATAAATTAATCAGCTCCTCTAGAGTCTTGGTTTCATCTTTTTAAAAAAAACTGATAATAACTACTTTAGAGGATGCTTTCTGGCTAAAAATGGCATGAAGTAAAGCTCCTGGCATACAGCACAGCTTAACAGTTGTTTGTTGGCGCCTTCTCTGTGAATGACTTTTGTTTGTCCATCATTGGCTTTTTTTCTTACTGCTAAAATGTACTTCGTAATAGAGACCCTAAGACTATGTTCAATGGCAGTGTCAAGAAAATTAGGTCGGTTTACAGTCGTTCAGATATTTCTTAATCCTTGTTCTGTGTGCTCCACTATGTACTGTGAAGCATATGACAAGAACATGCATTGTTACTCCTGTCCTTCATGTTACAACCTTGTGTTGGGTTCTTAACCAGGGGCCCATGGAACCCTGAAAATGTATGCAAAACTCTGTTGTGTGTTTTTTTTCCCTGTTGAATGGTTTCTCTAGATTTCATCTTTAAAAAGGGCTTATGAACCTAGAAAAAAATTAGAACCACTGAATTCTAGTGTTCATATTTATTTGTCACCTTGGAGAAATAATTACAGAATATCAGAATAAACTGAAATGCTAATTTTGAGACAATAGAAAGAGAAGGTCATACTTAGAGTACAAAGTCTTGGGTTTGAGTTCAGCTCTATTATTTATAAAGCTGTATAGCCTTGAATAGGCAAAACACATGGATTCTTTGAATCTGATGATCGCCCATATGTACTTACCAGGTTTTCATTAGAATTAAATGACATCATCAGATTTGAGAGAATATTTTGTAATGATAACACCTTTTGCTAACACTAATACAGCAGCTATTACTTTAGTAGCAGTTTGCGGGAAAAAACCTTCACAAAGCACTCTTTTATTTATTTATTTTATTTTAATTTAATTTAATTTTTGTTCAAGTACAGTTTTCTGCCCTTTACTCCCAACCCAGCCTACCCCACCAGCCCTCTCCACTGTCCTCCCATCTCTACCGCCCCTTGTTATTGTCCATGTGTCCTTTGTACTAGTTCCTTCAAACCCTTCCCCCCTTCCCCTGAAACACCAATCCAAAAGGACCTATGCACCCCAATGTTCATAGCAGCACAGTGTACAATAGCTAAGGGCTGGAAGCAACCTAGGTGCTCATCAGTAAATGAGTGGATCAAAAAACTATGGTACGTTTGCACAATGGAATATTACACAGCAGAAAGAAAAAAGGATCTCCTACCCTTTGCGACAGCATGGATGGAACTGGAAACATTGTGCTCAGTGAAATAAGCCAAGTGGTGAAAGACAAATACCATATGATCTTACCTTTAACATGAACCTAAACAACAAAACAAACAAACAAGCAAAGTATAACCAAAAACACTGAAATTGAGAATTTCACAGAGCACTCTTGAGTTCTCTGGAACCTGGGTTTGAATTAGGCTGGAGCCTTAGCTGATAAATACTTAATAACCTATCTATTTTTATTCCCCCTTCAAATAAGATATTATGACATAGGACAGAAAGCCCCAGATATTTATATTATAATTCTACCTATACCATTAAGTTACAGTGTATTTAAGAGAAAATTTCTTAACATCTTTTAGTAAAATAGTAATACTAATTCTTATAGCAAACTTATGGTTGTACGGGACAAATGAGATGATATGTATGAGACATTTCATAAAGTGTTAGCCAATAAATAACGTTTTGAGCAAGTTACTTGACTTTCTGTTTTTCAGTCTCTGCATTAGTAAAATAAAGTAATTATCCCTTAGGATGGTTGTAATGATTATATGGGAGGAAAATACATGTAAGATACCACAGGATCTGGCACATTATAACTGTTTAATATAGGTTAACTTGGTTATTATTTGTGTTATTTATCGTGTTCCTAGGATATATATGTGGACTCTTTTACCTTGTCTTAGTTTGCTTTCTTTTATTATTATTATTTTTTTGGGGGGGATTACTGGTAGGAGACAAAATTAAAGCATGTGAAATGGAAAGAAAGAAAGTCATCACTAAATGGAAAGAGAGAGAAAATTTAATCTAGAGCTAGAGTGGATCAAAGTAACTGATAAAGACCTCATGTGGATTGAGGCCAAAACTGGCTTCACGAATGGGTATATTGGGATAGAGAGAGAGGGGTAAAGGACAAGCTGGAAGAGAGAAATAGTATGAGCAGAGTTCTGTGAAGGGGGATAAGGTTAGGTGGTAGAAACGGTGAGGAGATACAAATGAACAAGCAAACTTGTTGCTCTCCAAAGTGAAAAGTGATTACTAGCTCCATCCATTTTTATTCCCCTAACCTCAAGATTAGCAAAAAAGAGAGATATTCTATTGCCACTGTGCGCCCCCAGTGGGTTTTCCCCTGGGGGGAAGAAGTATTAATACATGATGTGGGCCCCAAATACAGTGGTTATGGTGGCAACTGTATTATTGTTTCTGAAATGACAGGGGGTATGTTCTGAAACTTTTGCCATTTTTCTCAGTATATTTTGCCTAAAAATAATAAGTTGTATGTTCCTAAACTTGTCCAGAAGGCAAGCACAATGTATATAATGGACATTTGCAGCTGTAAAGCTTTCTATTTTGCCATTTTACATTCTTTGCCATTTGAAAACAGCTCAAAACTAATATTAAATGAAAAGGTGGTTATTGTCATATTTATTATAGTAGAGCAAAAATTATTAAGAACCATCTAAAGGAAGTGGAACTAAGTTAATGTTTTTAGATCTACAGAATTGTTTAGCTGGCTCTTGAACAATGTAGGGGTTAGGAGTGCTGACCCCCTGCATAGTCAAAGATCTGCATGTACCTCTGGTCTCCCTCAAAAGTCCTTCCTCGGTATCCACTGGGGATTGTTTCCAGGACCCCCAGAGATGCTCAGCTCCTTCACATAAAATGGTGTAGAACAGTGCATATATCCAGCCCTCTGAATTTTTGTATGCGAAACCCAGGGATATAGAGGGCCAACTGTATTTATTGGGAAAAAAAAACAAAACTGCATATAAATGGACCCAGTCAGTTCAGACCTCTGATCAGAGATTAACTGTGGGTATAATTCACATACCATACAATTCACCCACTTGAGGTCAGTAGCTTTTAAGAACATTTTACTGGCCTGTATCCCCTATCAGTCACCCCCCCATTCCTCCAAAACTTCCAGCTCTAGGCAACCACTCACTGTATTTTGCCATGTATAATATACTCCTGTGTGTAATGCTTAGCCACGTTTTTGGCCCAGACTTGCAGGAAAAAAATCTTTCATTTTCATTTCTTAATTAATTAATTAATATTTAGAAACAAAACCAGTTATCACATTCCAGAGTATTATCTTGCATGTGGGTATGATTATTATTTTCTAGAGTTAACACTTTTAATGTATAAACATAAATCAGTTAAAAACATTTATGTAGATAAGGGATTAGCACTACCCATCTATAAGGAGCATTTTTCCCTCAAAAATTTGGGCAAGAAAGTGCAAATTATATATGACAAAATACGGGTATCATTTTATCTCTGTGGATTTGCCTATGCAGTGTGTTGTCTTTTGTGAGTGTCTCCTTTCATTTAGCACAGTGCTTTCAAGGTTTATCCATGGAGCCTGTAGTAATACTTATTCATAAGAATAGCAGTTGATTTTATAGGGATACCACATCTTGTTTACTCCTCAGGTAAGGGGCATTTGGATTGTTTCCACCTTTTGGATATTTTGAAGAATGCTATTATGAGCATTGGTATACAAGATACAAGTTTTTGTGGTCATATGGTAACTTGGTTTAATTTTTTGAAAAACTACAAATTGTTTTTTAAAGTGTGTTATGTTCTCACCAACAGTGTATGAGGAGGGTTTCAATATCTCCACATTCTCATCGATACTTGTTACTGTCTTTTTCCCCTTCATTCTCACCCTGGGACAGGCTTAGAGAGAGGAAGGAGGGAACGGAGGGTGCTTCGGAGGGATGAGCACGGAGAGAGAAGGAGACTGAGGGGGAGAGAGAGAGAGACATCAGTGTGAGAGGGGAACATTAATCATTCATTGACTGCCTCCCACGCACCCCTCTACTGGGGATGGAACCCGCAGCTGAGGCATGTGCCCTGACCGAGAATTGGACCTGCAGCCTTCTGGTGTGCGGGATGACGCTCCAACCAGCTGAGCCATCTGGTCAGGGCTTGTCTGTCTTTTTTATATTAGCCCTCCTAGTGGGTGTAAAGTGACATTTCAGTATGTTTTTTATTAGTATTCCCCTGATGGCTAACAATATTGGGCATCTTTTCTTGTGCTTATTTGTCGTTTGTATTATCCTCTTTAGGGAATATCTGTTTAGATCGTTTCCCCATTTTTTAATTATTTGTTATTTCATTTTTAAGTGTACTGCTGCTTATTTTTGTAAATAGAAATTTTTGCTGCTTATTAGACAGTCATTCTTATTTGTTTGCATTTTGTCCGTGGCTGTACTACAATGGTGGACAGATTTGTAACTATGAAGTAATGATACTTGTTTCCTTGTGTGATTGCTAATTTAGCTCCAATAAAACAGGAATTCTCCATACATTTTTGAGGATTATATTAGAGGATAATATTGATAGTAAATTTAATGCAAATTCAAGAGTTTTGTGGAAAAAATCAGTTCATATTCATTCCTTAAAACTAGATCCTTATAGCAAAAGGGAGGCAAAGATGCTCTGAAGAGATGTAACCTGTAGAATTTATGAGTGAGTCGACATTACAAAAAGAAATTTTTTAATGGATTTAGGAACAAGCTTATAATTCTTTGCCTTTAAAATTTACTCAAATTCAATTTCAGATTGCTGCTTTTGACACTGTAACAAAGTAGTTTCTCAAAAACTCTAGAAGGATGGAAACAAGTAAAGGTTTATTGTATTGTTTTTTTTAAAGATTTTAGTTTTTTATTTTTAGAGAGAGGGGAAGGAGGGAGAAAGAGAGGGAGAGAAACGTCGATGCCAGGTGAATGTAGTAGATCTGTTACCTCTTGCACACCCAACCAGAACCCGAGCCTGCATCCCACTGAGCCATACCATTCAGGGCTGTTCATGTGTTTTCGAGAGCACATCCTTTCTAATGGTGAGTTATGAGGGTGGAGTTACTGCTTGATTCAGTGGCTTAAGCAAGAAGGAATTTATTCTTTCACAGGTAGGCTACTGCTTTGAACAAAAGATGTCTGTGGGTCAATTGATAAAAAAGTGCTCTACTGGAATAAAACTCTTCTCAAAATCTCGTCAATGATGCTTGTCAAAATCTACTCAGAAAAACCATGAACTTTACTACACTAATGATTTTTTAATGTCTGATTTTTCTACATAAAAAACCTTGCATGGGAGATTAGTACATACTATTTTAATTTTATGTGATTGGTTATTATATTGCTTTTTGTAGATTAATATATCTTTTTAAAGCCTTTATGTATATAGGTACAAGTATATGTATGTTTATACATACATACATACTATTAGTAAACAGTATACTGTGGCATTCTTAACTGTTTTTAAATAAGGTGTTAATAGTCATTTCTGTGAAAAAATAATGTTACATTAGGAACATACATTTATTTTCCCACCTATGGGAAAATCAGTTTTTACTTTTATCATTTTGACATAAAGGAACTTTTCTAGGAAAGTATTCTTCCAGGAATGTGAAGATTGCCTTTACTGCCAAGTGATCACCCACTTCTTTAGCCAAGCAAGTCCACAGGATGCCTTTCGCACACACCACGTTCATTCCATCTCTTTTGCTCATTCCTGTATTGTTCTTTCCGGATTTAGATACTACTTATTCTTTAATCCTGTTTAAGTTATAGCATATTACTTAATTAATCTCTACTTATTTCAGTGTATGGTTATCATCAACAAAATTTTAAGCTATTTTTGGAATGGTACCAACTCTGTACCACTACAGTAGAAATTCTTTTAATTTACATTTAGTTAGCCAATATTCTCCCATTCCCTTTGTGAGACATACAGACTTATGCCCCTAGCAATAAAGCTAGGCTAATAGACCACTTTCTAGTACTTCTGCCTAATTCTATTTTGAGTTCTAATCTTATCAAAAGTGAGTTGCATGATGCCTGGGCCATGCTCCCAGAAAGTCTGACGCAACTGGTCTGTGGTGTGAGCTGAACATTCATGATTTAGAGGAGAAAGATAATTGTGTGTTAAAAAAGAAAATTGCATTGGGTCGGCCAGAAAGTCTGCTTAGTTTTTTTCCATAAAATAAAAGACACATTTTCCATTTTCACCAGTTTTATTGATTTGGATATTTTGAGTATGTTGCCTATCTTCCGTTATTGGCTTCTAATGGGTAGACACCAGGGGTGCTGCTAAACACCTTCCAATATATGGGACAACCCCACAGCAAAGAATTATCTGGCCACAATGTTGGCAGAACCAAGAAACTTCCCAAACCACTTTTGAAACGTTCGATCATTCACATCACTTTCTCCATGTACTATAAAAACCTTTTATTTTGCATTTTAGTTGAATTTTTACCTTCCTTGAAATATTAAAGCATAATATGCCAAAATATTGCCTATCTTCTTCCATTTTCAATATTAAACTGGCTGCACAAAAAATTCATCAGTTTTGACTAAGTTTTTTTTAATGCATGCTTGTATGACAGCTGTCACTATACAGTCTAACAGAATTGTTTCAAATGAAGTTCAAGAGAACTAAGCACTACTAGAGCTGTCATATGGAAAAAATTAAATGACCCTTTTGGCCAACCCAAATTTGTTTCTGAACCTGTGTATCCCAGTTATACAGTAATTTTTTTTTTTTTACTTTTATTATCAACACTACTATAGATGTCTCTATTTTCACCCCTTTGCCCACCTCCACCCAACTTTCATCCCCTCTTCCCTCTGGCCGTCACCGCACTGCTGTCTGTGCCTGTGGGTCGTGCATGCATGTTCTTTGGCTAGTCCCTTTTCCTTCATTCATTCAGTCTCCCCCTCTTCCACAGTTGTACTTTTAATTATAATCATATAATTTAATTCATTCCTGCACTGATTGAAGAAATACGAGTATGGCAAGGTAGTTTCTATGAAAATTAAGTTACTTGCCTTGGAATTTTACTCATAGCCAGTTGCTAGATAGTTTGTAGTTGGATTAGGTGTGCAAAAGACAACTATGAAATATTGGTGAAAAGTTTTGAAGAACTCTTAATTCAGATTTGTGCACAAATGTCTTTAGTTGGCATGTCATTTAAAAGAAACTGGAAACAACTTTTGCAGTTGGGGAATGATTTATTCATGACAGAGGCTACATTGATATCACTAAGTAAACCATTAGTCAAATGAAAGGTTTTAAACTTATGTTGACAGATTTACATGATCTAAGTTAAAATGAAATATATTGATAACTTTCTCTTTTGATCAAAGATTTTGATTTACAAGTACTTACCAGTTACTAGTTTTTCATGTACTCTGTTCATGTGTGTGTGTATGTGTGAGTGTTTAGTTACTATAATCATATATTTTAAAAACTGTAAGAGTCCTTAGAGAAAACACCCTGGGAAGTGATGTGACTTGCTGAATTTCACATCTAATGAAATGGTGACTCTTCCTTGAATTAAGGGCATATGTATAGATGCTAGTCCAGTGCTTTTTTTTACAGAAATAGTTGATTTGGTGGTATTTTTGTGATGATAAGCTGTCCACTGCTTAGAATAGATAGCCATTTATATAATCTCAATATCAGTCCACATATTTGGGACATTCATCGCCTTTTTTAGGCATAGCATTAAGTAGCTTTGGGGTTTAGAGGCAGAAAAAAGTTCCTTAGTTTATGTTCTATTTCAGAACTTGAAGGTGTAAAGAGGCAACTGTCGTGTCGTGTGGCCATTCTCCCAGCACCTGTTCAGAGTGCTCTGCCCCTGAAAGACGAATTGATGAATCAGTATGTGTTGAGTGCCGCCTGATGTTCAGCACATTATTTGGCCACTGTGAATAAAATGAACACAGAATAGGACAAATTCCTTACTTCCTGAGATTTTTATCTCAGTAATTAAATTTATTCCTAGCAATTGAGTTATTTAACTGCATATTATAAGTGCTGTAAAAAGTGAAAAATTCAGTGCTATGAGAATGTGTAACTGGAGATTCAGACCTGGTCTAAAGTATTAAGGCAGAGGGAGAGGGTCACCAAAGGCTGACATGTGGAATTGATGCTTTAGTTGAACTCTAAAGTCTTCAGTGGGAATTGTCAAGTGAATGTGGTGGAGAGAAGGGACATGTGTGGAGAGTGGACAGGGGTGAGCAAACTTGGCAGAGGGAATCATCTGTCCAGAGACACTGAGATAAGAAAAGGCATATTTGAGTTTGAGAAATGGAAAGAAAGCCCCTGAATGTGCAGAACAGAAGGGAAGGAAGAGGGCGGAACAGGTGATGATCAGGAAATGAGCATTGGCCAGGGTATGCAAGATTTTACAGAAGGTATTTGTGCTCAGGCCTAATACCAATGGAGAATTGTTGAGAGTTTTTTAAAGCTTTTATTATGTATTATGACATTTGTATTTAAAATGATCGCCCTGGCTGCTCTGTGGAAAATAGAATGGAGGGAGACAAGATTGGATGCAGGCAACCAATTAAAAGGCAAGGAATAGAATCTTTCTGTTACAGGTGAAGTTAAAGGCATGTGAAATAGATTGTCATACAGGCACATATTATAGTTTGGCTTTTGCTTTTATGCTTAAATTAAAACTTTAATGACTTTTTGCATGCCTAATTGATCTGTGTAATTCTTACACCATTCATTCTGTCAAGTATGTAAGCTTCGCCTACCACAAATTTTATATTTTCAGGGTAGGATTGTCTATGTCACTTATTCTCTTGATCATATAGGAAATATGCTCTCTTATTTTTAAATTCAAATATGAAAGCTCATAAGTAATAACAAAATGCAAATGTAGGTAATAGGATTGATTGTGTTTTTATTAGAATAGGAATCATGGGGAATATTTTAAACAGTGAAAAAGAGCTTTGACTGTAATATAACTTAAGAATAATTGACATTAAGAACTTTACTAGAGAGCTATTTGTGCATCAGTAGAAGAAAGTATGGCAGTTACATAAATTAAATTATGTTTTTATTTATTTCATGTTTCATTTATTACATATTCATCATATACCATAATTTTAGAAAGTACTTCACTTTCATCAAAATATTTTCAGGTTTTGTTAACACAAATACTACTATAAATTAGGCATTTTCCTAATTTATAAATGGGAAGACATGTGTTACTGTTCTTATCTTTCTAACCTGGAAAAGTTCCTTTTAGTTGAGACTTACATTAGGTTTGCGTGTATTCAGTGGAAATGAATCAGGAAGAGGGAAAATAATGACCTTGGATAGAGGTATAGACCACTGTGCTCCCTGTACTCCCCACACTAAACATATATGTATATTGAAAGTAAAAATCTGGATTGACTCCCAGGACTTCCGCCAAGATGGAGGCATAGATGGAGACCCCGTGCTTTCTCACACAACCAAGTTTAGAGACAACAAAATATTAGCAACAGAAAAGATAGCCAGAAGACAGAAAATGGAACTTTTCGGAAGTCTGATAACAACGAATTCTTCAGCCCGACCAGTAAGAGGGGCAAAGCCAGCAGCTGGTGGAGTGGGGTTGCACAGGAAAACTCGGTCAGATGGACTCAGGCGCCCGGATCCCACGAGTGGAATGCAAAGGGCGGACCCAGTGAGCAACCCAGTGAGCGACGGGCAGGGCAGCGGGTTGACTGTGGTGGCGCATTCCTATGCAGACAGACCAGCCAGGGAGTGGGCAGTGAGATGGGACCAAGCAGGCCCCGGCAGGCCCCAGCGGCAGGAGACAGCAGAGATGGCCACCATTTCCCCACTCTGACCCTGCCCCCACATACAGCGTCAGGACCCAGCGACCCCACCCTGGTGGCCATGCCCCGCCCCTAAGGCTCCGCTCCTCATACTTAAGGGGCTTGAACAGACCAAAAATGGTTCAAGAAGGTCTCAAAGCTCCAGAGCCCATAACTCTAAGCGATGAAGAAATAGCAAAACTTCCAGATGCACAGTTCAAAACACTGGTGATCAGGATGCTCACAGAACTGGTTGATTTTAGTCACAAATTAGAGGAACATATGAAGGCTTAACTAATTGAAATGAAGGGAATTGCACAGGAAACCAATAGTGATGAAAAGGAAACTGAGACTCAAATCAAGGGAGCAGACCAGAAGGAAGGAAAAAATGACCAAACAGGAAAATAGAAGAAACAAGAATTCAAAAAAATGAGGAGAGACTTAGGAACCTCCAGGACATCTTTAAACGCTCCAACATCCAAATTATAGGGGTACCAGAAGGGGAAGAGGAACAGCCACAAGTGGAAAACTTATTTGAACAAATAATAAAGGAGAATTTCCCCAATCTGGCAAAGGAAATAGACTTCCAGGAAATCCAGGAAGCTCAGAGAGTCCCAAAGAAGTTGGACCCAAGAAGAAACATACCAAGGCACATCATCATTACATTAGCCAAAATTAAAATGAAGGAGAGAATCCTAGAAGCAGCAAGAGCTAAGGGGACAGTCACCTACAAAGGAGTTCCCATCAGACTGTCAGTGAATTTCTCAAAAGAGACCTTACAGGCAAGAAGGGGCTGGAAAGAGGTATTCCAAGTCATGAAATCCAAAGACCTACAACCAAGATTACTCTGTCCAGCAAAACTTCCATTTAGAATGGAAGGACAGATAAAGTGCTTCAAAGATAAGATCAAATTCAAGGGGTTCATCATCACCAAGCCCTTATTATATGAAATGGTAAAGGGACTTATCTAAGAAAAAGAAGATAAAAAATATGAACAGTGAAAGGACAGCAAACTCAGTTATTAAGAACCGCACCTAAAACAAAAGCAAACTAAAAGGACAGCTAGATCAGGAGGGGAAACATAGAAATGAAGATCTCATGGAGGGTTAGCAACAGGGGAGTGGGAGGAGGAGAAGGGGGGAGAAGGTACATAAAATAAGTGGCATAGACAGTAGGTAGAAAATAGATAGGGGGAGGGCAAGAATAGTATGGGAAATATAGAATCTAAAGAACTTGAGACACATGGTCATAAACTAAAGGGGGGAATGGTGGGGGTGGGGGGTACAGGGTGGAGGGGAATGAGGGGGGAATAGAACAACTATAATGGCATAATCAATAAAATAAAATTTAAAAAACAACAAAACAAGAAAGTAAAAATCTATATTTAAAATAATGTTTATCTACTTGCATTGGTCTTTAATTTTCACTAATTTTAAGTGTCATTACCTCCTCTATAGGGATGGGTTATAGAATTAAGCAGGGCTTAAATATTGTCTATTCACCATATCTTTTTTAAAAAGATTTTATTTGTTTTTAGAGAGAGGGGTAGGTAAGAAAGAGAGAGGGAGAGAAACATTAATGTGTGGTTGCCTCTCATGTGCCCACTACTGGGGGACCTGGCCTGTAACCCAGGCATGTGCCTTGATGGGGATTTGAACTGATGACGCTCTGTTTTGCAGGCCAGCACTCACTCCACTGAGTCCTACCAGCTTGTCTCAGTCTACTCTTTTGAAAGCAAGCAGAAACATTTTAAATTCCTAATGTATTCTTATATCTGGGTTGAGAAATTAATTGTATAATATACTTGTTGTTAGACTCATTTCAGATTTACCTGGAGAAAAATTTTTTTTCTATTTATTTTAACCTTTAAACTTTGGCACATAAAATACTTAATATTGCTTGAAGTATTAGTCAAATAGTTTTGTACACCTTGGGTCTTGTGAAAGGAAGTTCTAAGATATAATAGTAATTAAATGAACAAAACCTGTATATGAGGAAATTTAGCCTCTAATAATGTTTTCTTTTACAAGTCATTAAAAATGAATTATATTTTTTATTGAAAAGCATATATATAATGCTTTAATGTGTTTTTTATAAGGTCAAAAGAAATAGACTGGCAGCCTTATTTTACTACACGCATCGTGGATGATTTTGGCACGCACCTACGAGTATTTAGAAAGGCTCAACAGAAGATAACAGAGAAAGATGATCAAGTAACAGGTAATGTCTTTATTTCTGAAAACTATGATTTTCAAATCTGCTTTTCTTTATCATTCATTATATCTTGAATTATTCCTTTTTTCATGCAGGCACAGCAGAAGATCTCGTAGATACCTTCTTTGAAGTTGAAGTTGAAATGGAGAAGGACGTTTGCCGTGATCTAGTGTGCACTTCTCCCAAAGACGAAGAAGGTTTTGTTTTCAGTTTCACTCTTTTGAGAACAGCAGCTGTTCAAATTGGTCAAAGAAGTTAGCAGAACCAGTGGGTCTGCTATAAGGGTGAAATTATTCTTATAGGATAGGTACCTTTGCTCTTCACTTTATTTTATTTTCTTATTTCTTAAAAGTAGTTTAAAAAAAAGTAGTTCCAGTATTATTTTGTCTTAAAGGTTGTCTATAAAAGTTAAAGATGGTAATTACAGATTCCCTTTCTTGTAAAATATAACAAGCATAAACATTTTATAATTGTAAATTTATTTTTTAACCTATACTAATTTTATCTTCATCTTGAATTTATTTTTTCTACTTAAAGAATATATCTGTTATTCTAACTAATGCAATGTTTACAGTGATTTTAAGTAAAATTTATAGAGTTGAATGAACTTGTCTTCTGTGTGGGAAGTTAGCACAGATAAGCTTTTGCTCAGGATGTTTTATTTTCCTATGAGTTTTTCCTACCTGGAATTTTTTTTTTGCTTTGATTAACAGGTATCAGCTATGTAATTATGTCCCCATGAGTGTCAGCATATGAGTAACTACAGAAAAGCATTTGTAGTTGTGAAAATTTTCTTTGATTTTTGTATGCTTAACATTTTTACTTCTTTACTCTGCCTTTTCTTTCCTCTTTTTTATTTTCTTCATTCCTTCGTATATTTATTGTGCAATTTAATTTATAATTGCCATTTTATTTGCACTGATACAAAATAACTAAATGTAACAAATAGATACAAAGATGTGCAGTATTTTTATGTAAACCGAGCCCTCATAAATCAGTAAATTTGAAGAGCATACTCTTTTATTCTTTTGTTATTACCTGCCAAGATCGAAAAGATTCTTTCTTAAATGAAGAATTACAGTTATATTTTAAATGCGTAAATAATTTTTAAGTATGCAAACATAATTAGTGTGGTAGAGTACAGGTTACATGGTACAACGGCAGTTGTTTGGGGGGCACTTTGGTAATTGAAGATTTTTTAAAATTTTTATTTATTCATCTTTAGAAGGGAAGGGAAGGAGAGAGGGAGAGAAACATCAATGTATGGTTGCTTCTTGTGCGTCCCCTGCTGGGAACTGGCCTGCAACCCAGGCATGTACCCCAACGGGGAATCAAACCACGATCTTTTGGTTCTCAGGCCCGTGCTCAATCCACTGAGCTACACCAGCCAGGGCTTAATTGAAGATTTTTAATGACTACAAAAGTGGGTGAAACCGAGCAGAATCAAAATATCATTTTGATTAATGAGTCATTACTATTTGGAGAAAAATGAAGGAATTTTTAATGAATACTGATATGTACTAATTAATTACCAAAATAATAAGCCAGTATAATCAGGAAACTGCTTATTTCTACCTTTATATGTTTGTTTTATATTTAGAATAGGTGGAGATTCATATTTTCTAATGTTACTATAGCTACCTTTTTTATTTCTAGGATTCCTAAGGGATTTGTGTGAGGTCTTACTATATTTATTGCTACCTCCTGGAGACTTCCAGAACAAGATCATGCGGTACTTTGTCAGGGTAAGCTTAAACTCATACCAGATAAATGGCTATAAAGAAACATAGAATGATTTGTGAACAGTTTTGGTCTCTGGACCACATTACAATCTTCTAAAAATGATTGAGGACCCCAGAGCTTTATTTATGTGGTTGTTACCTATCAATATTTACCATATTAGAAATTAAAAGTAAGAAGTTTTGAAAGACAAGAATATACAAACTTCCACTCCATTAGTTAAATGCTACCATCACATCTTGTTTCATTTGAAAGTCCTAACTGTGAGCTTGTCTCCCCCAACCTTCCAGAGGCCCCTGGGACACACTTTGAGAACTGTTTGACTTAAGAGTTAGGTACTTGGATTTTTTATTATGCCAAGATATTTTAATTTTTCTTTAATATTTTCTTACATATAAATTTAGGCTAATTAAATTAGGCTAATTCAAATTATACTTCTGGATAGAAACTTTAAAAAATTGAGTAGCTGAGATTTTGCTTCTTATACTTGAAAAATTAATAAGAAAGATGAAAACAGTAGTCTGGGACTTTCAATTCCTTGGCCATAATATAAGCCTTTGGATTAA
Source organism: Artibeus jamaicensis (assembly GCF_021234435.1). Taxonomy (NCBI): domain Eukaryota; kingdom Metazoa; phylum Chordata; class Mammalia; order Chiroptera; family Phyllostomidae; genus Artibeus; species Artibeus jamaicensis. The sequence goes on along the minus strand of NW_026522014.1, from coordinate 14,045,435 downwards.
GTATTAAGAAGCAGAGGAATAATATTTTGGTTTTGGCTGCTGCTATGATTGAGAAATGCTAGCTAGCTACATAAGACCTTATATGGTTGTGAATGGATAAAATGAAAGTTTCCAGTTTTTCTGAAAAATAAAACTTAGGTTCTCTTTAGCCCAACATTCTGTGAAACAAAATTTCAATTCCTAAGGTGTGCTTTTAAGCTTGGATGCTATTATTTAAGCAATACCATACAGTTTCCTAATACCTGCCTGTCTTAAGTTCAATGCACTGCTCAGGCAGAGTAATGGTACTTTGAAGAAAATAGAAAATACTTGGTTTTGATGAGAAGAGTCTATTAGATTATATATTGTTAAGACCAGTTATTTGGGCTAGTCAGTTTTCTAGTAAATACCTGGAACGCCTATCACAAGATTTCTCGAGACCACTAAAAGATGATGTTACTAATCCATTGTAGGTGTTAGTGTCTTAGCAGCACTTGGCTATCTTTGCCTTCTTGAAACTGCCTCTTTTGGGTTCCATGTCACTGCTGTCTCCTGGTTTTTTCTCCTCATTTTGTCTCCTTTTTAGTCACCTTTATATGTTTTAACTCATCTTCTACATAGCTTTTAAATATGCAAATTCTTCAAGCCTCTAGGCTTTAAACACCATCCAAATGCTAATGTCTTCCAGATTAATATAGTTAGGCCAGACTTCCCTTCTGAGCTCCAGGCTACTCTGACCAGCTGACCACTGAAATCACCATTTTATTGACTTACAGCCCTTTTAAACTTTCAAGGTCCAAAATGGAAATCTTATTCTTGCCTCTGTATCCCGTCTGCCTTTTAGTGGTTTCTGCGTCCCAGTAAATGTAAGACCTACCATCCAGCCAATTTTTCACATGTCAGGTCCCTTCAGGAGCTAACAAGGCCTGTGTGATGTGGCTTTGTTTATCTTACTGACCTTCCTGCTGTAAAGTCACTGTACTTCAGCCACACTAGCTTTTTTCTCCATAAGTATCTCATCCTTTTTTCTTCCCCTTGTTCTTGTAGGGGGAAAAAAAAAGGAATGATTTTCTTTCTTCTCTTGGCTAAATTGTATTCATCCCTCCTTTTTCACTTCTTCAGAAATGCCCCCCTGACCTTTTCATAAGTCCCTGTTACTATAGCTCATTACTGTTGATTTCCTTTGTAGCACTCACCATATTTTAAAATGAAAATCTGGTTGTTGTGTTTCCTCACTTGATGCCTCTTTCCCCCATAACGACAGGGGCCATATATTTGTATTTATCATTGTTATGTACTTGGTGGTCCTCCCAGTAGCTGTCACATAGCAGATGCTCATTCAGAAAATCAGTTCGATGTTAGGAGGAACTGCGTTTGCCCGCTTTGTTGGCTGTGGTACACATGTCGCTGTAGCTTCCTGAAGATTCAGCTGACCTTTAGGGTCCATGGATGAAGATCTGCCTTGTTACATGAGGTTATAGTTTAAAATAAGTAGGATTGTTTAAAGAGAAAATATGATTTGCTATAGCCTGTTCTTTTAGACCAGTATTTCATTTATTTTTGGTAGAATCTAATTGACTATAATTATAGAGTACTGCATTCAGCAAATTAGTTTTTTCCTTTTAATTTGATAGGTCTTTATCAGTTTTCTTTTGTTGGTAATGCATGTTTACCCCAAAGTTTTTTTTTTAAGATTAACAGATAACTTCTTTTTTAAAAAATGTATCCTTGGCCTCACTAGAGCCCCCATAGGAATTGTTGAGTTATATGGTGACATCTTGACTAAATCCTTCTTGAGGCAAATTAATAAAAAAGATCAAAGCAGTTTTCTAAAACAGACCGACTAATTGCATTAATTAATAAGCATTAAATTGATTTAAAATTCTGTCCCATGTCTTTTTAATCATTTTGAAAAGCAACTTAAAAATTTTTTTATTTATGTGTTTTCTTCTTACAAAGAACATTTTGAGACTTGAGCATATGGGCCAGAAATATAATTTGAAGAAAGAAATTATATAAATACTAAAAACAATTTTTAAGCTTTGAAAGAATAAGCAAATCCTCCTAATTTGAGACTTTAAGATGTCTCAAAAGACACCTCAGAAAGTTACTTGAGCCTTTATTAGTGCCTTTGGAATTATTAATTCATCATGGTAAAGTAGTTGTCAGAGACTGGTATAGCTTACAAAATTAGAATTTATAATATTTCTCTAAAGGAAAATAAAGTATAGACCACCTTCTGTGAACTTATATCACAAAATGGTCCGGGTAAATTAGAGGTCCAAAGAGAATAAACACATCAGTCTTTTGCTTAGGAAAGTGAAGTGTCCTGGTAAGGTTGTAGTTATTTAGCTTCTCCAGTATTCTTAAGAAATAGTGTTTCATAAACTTAGATATTATAGGCATAAAGTTGTATAGATTAGTAGCACCAGCACTAAATACTTAGTTTCTTTATCTCCAGTCATATCATGTTTATAAATGCCTTCTATGTTTAAGACAATGACATTGAGAAGGTGAAGGATAAATAATTTTGAAGATATATAAATCAATAGAACACCTGACTAGTCTCACTCATTTACAAAGGATTTCTGGCAAGTTGTAGTGTATTAGAGATGTGGAAGATACAGTTAGATAGAGGAGAATAAGTGATAAATGCCATAAATACTGGGTATTAGTGTACTTTAAACATGTAAGTAAAAAAAGTGTTTAGCTGAAATGGTCAGCTTTTATGTAATTGGAGAATTGATTCTAGAGTCAGTCCTTAAAGGAAGGGAAGACTGTTAATAGGTAGGAGCATAAATAGCTGGAAAGGATGGGAAGGAACAGCCAGAGAATGGTGAACAGTTGTATTAATATATTATTTTATTTTCATTATTTTCTATTAGAAAAAATTTCAAATAGATAATTATAGAGAATATAATAGACAGTTATATATCAGCTACCCAGATTTAACCAGTGTTAATATTTATAGTTACTCTATTTCTCCCTTGAAGGTAACCACTATTCTTAAATTAGTGTGTATCTTTTCCTTTGTTCTTTGTTTTTATACTTTAATGTGGTTGTAGGAATCCATAAACACATTTTGTTTTATCACGTTTTGTTTTTAAAAAATTTACAGAAATACTAATGTACTAGAGGTATCTTTACTTTTCTCCGTTTAACTCTAGGTATCATTGTGGAGATGTATGTACACTGATACAAATAGCTTCATCTCAATTTATTTATCTGTGGTAGACTAGCTCATCTGTTTATAAGCTTATATTGGTTTTCAGGTTTTACTTTTACATGTGTAGTGCTTTTCTTAAGTAACATCATTGTGTTAGGGAATTCATATTATGCCACTGATTTGAGAAGTATATTAGATAAAATTTATTTTTGTGTTTTAAAATTTTTGTCCAGGAAATCCTTGCACGAGGAATTCTTCTTCCATTAATAAATCAACTCAGTGATCCTGATTATATTAATCAATATATCATTTGGATGGTATGTACTTTCTAAATTACAACTCGATAAAACAGTTTTTTTAAATGTACAAATAGTGTTTGGAGATTAGGATGATTAAGCAACAATTTATTAAATTAAATAAAAATATATCTGAAGATAATCTTTTTATGTCCAATATTTCTGTTTGCTAATATGTCGAATGTGTTAGCCAAAATCTTTTTTAAAAATATTTTTTAATCCTCATCTGAGGATATATTTATTGACTTTAGAGAGAGAGGAAGGGGGACAGAAAGAGAGAGAAACATTGATGTGAGAGAGAAACATTGATTGGTTGCCTCCTGTTTGCTCCCTGACCTGGGACTGAACCTGCAACCTAGGTGTATACCCTGACTGGAAATCGAACCCACATCCTTTTGGTACACCAGGATGATGCTGTAACCAGCAGAGCCACCTGGCAAGGGCTTGCCAGATTCTCTTTAAGAAGTATATTGACAAGGGGACAGTGACCAGAGGGAAGAGGGAAGGGAAGTTAAGGGGGAAAAAGGGGGAGGGATTTGGAGGAACAAATAGGAAGGACACAGGGATGAGAACTAAGGGGGGTGGAAATGGGAGGGAGGTGGGAGCACAGGGCGGGGGGAGGCTGGGATGGGAGAAATAGACAGAAAACTGTACTTGAAAAATAACTAAATAAAATTATTTAAAAAAAGAAGTATATTGATAATATAAACTTCACAATTTTGGTGCTGTTATTACTTGTTTAAATTTACAAAAGGATATTTTACTGCCGATATATATAGATTATGAGTATTTTTTAAAGTTAGAGACTTTCATGGAGGTCATAGATTCTTCTTTGTCAACTTTTACAGAGTTCTACAAGGCTCTATCAAGAGCTTTAAAAATGTGCATATCCTCATAATTAAAAATTTTTAAATATATCCCTTGGTTAGGAATTATCCTGAAAATTTTTTATTACTATATTTATTTATTTATTTATTTATTTATCTATAGAGGGGAAGGAGAGAGGGAAAGAAACATTAATGTATGGTTGCTGCTAGTGCGTTCCTTGCTGGGAACTGGCCTGTAGGGAACTGGCTTGCAACCGAGGCATGTACCCTGACTGGGAATTGAACCGAGATCCTCTGGTTCTCAGACCTGCGCTCAATCCACTGAGCTACACCAGCCAGGGCGGAATTATCCTGAAATTTATTAGAAAGTATTAATAAGCAAATTTGCAACATTTAAGGATTGGAAAAATTGCTTATAATACTAAAAAAATGAAAGCAGTTTCAGTGTCTTACATAGATGATTAGTTTAATGAATTATGCATGTTGATACAGTAGAATATTATGTGGCCATCAAAAACGATGGTAGTATATGTGAGAGTATATTTTCATAGCTCTCCTTACTGCTTTACTTGGTTTAAATTTTATTGGCAGTCTTAATGATTGGTTGCTTCTCAACATCCTCAGCTACCTTTTCTCTCTCACTGTTACTTGTTTGGTGAAACCACACTGGTTAAATCCACCTTAACCATTCATCTACTCTTACTCCTATTCTTAAACAGCAGGTGACTGGAGAAACAGACAGATAATATTTATTCATATCATCATAATGATTCTGTTAAATTTAGGTCACAGAATTCCACTCTTCTGTTTAAAACCCTCTAGTAACTTTAACTCTACTCAGAATGAAAGTTGAAACAGTCACTGTGCCCTGCTGATTTGCTCTCCACCACCACTCACCTTTCTTTGATGTAGCTCAACCATCACAGCTTCTTTGCTATCATCAAACATTCTGACCATGCTTTTCTTCTTTCTAACATGCTATGTATTTTAACTTTGTTTACATTTTGTGACAAGAATTTAAGTACAGTGCATACAGGGATTTTCATTTTCTTTTGTTATAAGCATTGGGGATATGGCAAGTTCTGTTTTCCCTTAATAAGTGAGTTCCCCTCCAACCTGTTTTTTAAACTTTATTTTTCAGATCCGTGATTCTAATTGCAACTATGAGGCCTTTATGAACATTATTAAATTGAGTGACAATATTGGAGAGCTAGAAGCAGTCAGAGATAAGGCAGCAGAAGAATTACAGTATCTTCGATCTCTAGATACCGCTGGTGATGGTAAGTAATTTGTTTAAGTAGAGAATGTTTTCCTTCTTCATTGATTACTATAATTCAAACAAAACTAATTTATCTAAGTGTTTTTTTTACCCTATTGTTTGTTTTTCCTTTAACTAAATTGAAATCTGGCTTATTGTGTTACTATGTGCTAAGAATAAGGTATAATTTCTGAACATGAGACTTATTACAGTTATCTCTAAAATAAAAAGAGTTGGCATGGTTTAATATTAAATAATTTCACTAAAATTTGAGGTTATTCAGTAAAATAATTGATCTTATGCATTGGTTTTTATGTTAAATTATAGTAAGTGAATGTTTAAAGTGTTTCACATATAGCATTACTACTTTCTAGTTTGTAATCAATTTGTTTGTTTTTAGATATCAACACTATCAAAAATCAAATAAATAGCTTATTATTTGTAAAGAAAGTATGTGACTCAAGAATACAGCGGTTGCAGTCAGGCAAGGTAAGTAAAGTGCCTTTGTATTAACATTCAGTTGTAAATACTTTCTATTTCTTAACATGTCTAGCAGAGTGGGGGGGATGGGTGAGAAAGGTGAAGGGGATTGAAAAGTACAAACTGCCGGTTATAAAATAAGTGTTGGAGAAGTAATGTACAGTATGGTTATATAGTCACTAATATCACAGTAACTGTGTTTGGGGGCAGATGGTTACTAGAGTTACCATGGTGATCACATAGTAAGGTGTCTGAATGTGCAGTCACTACAGTGTATACCCGAAACTAATATGATATTGTCTGTCAGATATGGTGTAATAATAAAATTTTTAAATATCTAGCATATAACAAAAAGTAGGATATTAACCAGTACAGTAGTCTATAAAACAACTTTTAGAGAAAAACTTCTCTTATACAATATAAGTATTTATGAAACCAAGCTAAAGAGATTGAAACACTGCCTGAAAAATGCTTAAGTAATTAAAGACTTTATTTTAATTCATGATTTATTTCTTCATTTACCCACTTTACTCAAAATGCAGCACTTACTGAGTATTTATGAAACCAAGCTAAAGAGATTGAAACACTGCCTGAAAAATGCTTAAGTAATTAAAGACTTTATTTTAATTCATGATTTATTTCTTCATTTACCCACTTTACTCAAAATGCAGCACGTACTGAATTTTGTGCACGGGGTACTATTGCAGATTGACCTAATAGACAAAATGTCTCTCTTCATGGAGTTTACATTTTAATTGCAGAGTCAGAAAATAAGCCAATAAATAAATTGTTATATAATGTCTTAAAAAATAAAAAGTAAGTAAAATGAAAAAAATTAAGTAATGCAAAGTACAAAGATAGAGAATGTCTAGGAGTGTTTTCTATAGGTGTTGAGCGATTTGGTCACATTTGAGCATAGGGAAGTCTAAATAACATGAGAGAGTCCTGTGATTTTTTTAAATGGACTCTTTCAGGCAAGGTGAGAGCAAAGGCAAAAGTCCTGAGATAGGAAAGTGGTTGGTGAGTTAGAGGAGGTCTGTGGGGCTGTATGGAATGAATGAGAGGGATTGTTCGTAGGAATGAAGTTGAAGAGGAACCTTGGGGATTAGATTATATATGGTTTTACATTCCATAGTAAGATTTTCTTATGATTCTAATTGTGATCCATTGGAGATTTTGTTTGGTGAGTCAAGTGTTGTGATTTCTGAGTTAAAATTATTACTTTGGCCCTTTGTGATGAATAAATTGTGGTGGACTGGTGGGAGCAAGAATGGAAATTAAGTGATCGTTTATAAGACTACTGATTTAGTCTAGTAAGAGATGTCTGCAGAGGTTATGAGAAGTATTAAATAGATTCTGCATATAGTGCTAACAGGATATGTTAATGGATTAAATATCCTAATTGTTAAACTCAAGTTCAAGGGAAAGTTTAATACACTTTGAGAATCCTTGGGATTATCAAATGTTTATTTAAAGTTAGGAGACTGGGCGAGGTACCTAAAGTGTGAGCATAAGAAGATACTAAGAACTCAGTCTTGAGACACTCCAGTTACTATAGTTTAAGATAAAGTAGATTTACCCAAAGATAAAGTAGGTGGTGAGATTGAAGGAAATCCTGAGAGTGTGATATTTTAGAAGCCAAGTGTAGAAAGTGTTTAAAGAAGTGAGAAATCAGGTTTGTCAAAGACTTATCACACATTGGGTGTGCCATCAGGGGGATTATTGGTGATCTGATGATAGCATTTTGGTGGAATTGTGGAGAGCAACCCCGATGGAGTCAGTCCAGGAGGAAATGGGAAGAAATGTATTAGAAACAGTGGTTATTGTTAGCTCTTTAGAGTTTTACTATAAAGTAGAGCAGAGATTTGGGGCTCTAAGACAGGAAAAAGCATTTTAAGTTCAGTTTTTAGCGCAGTCACTTTTCTGCACTGGTTTTCTATTCTGGAAATTTATGTGTACTCTCTCGTCTTGTGATTTTGTAATTTTCCATAAGGAATAGAAGACATTTTTTGAGAACTTTAGTTTGCTAGGGTAATTTAAATTCATATTACTCGAGGCCCATATTTGTCATAGACATACAGGTGTGTGCACTTGTATGTATGTCTGTCTTTAAATTCACTATCTTAAAATTAGTTTATATTCTGTAACAAATTCAGAATAGAAAAACGACGTGGTTTTACTAGTGTTTGTTGTTTCTTTAAGTAGATCTTAGAGTTAGTAATCCTTCAGCATCATTATTTGAAGTCTATTTGCCCACTCTTTGATAATTGAATCCTTTTAAAATTTAGATGCCTTGTTTAGAAGCCTGTGAGTTCTATTTTGAATATTAAGTATTACCTCTTGAATAGCTCAAGTCATGCATTTTCTTTTGAGAGTAACCTCAGAATCCCCACAGAGATCTATTTTTAACCATATTACTTATCTTGAAATCTTAGAAGACCTTTTATTCTTTTTATTACAAATAAAGTTATAGTGACTACTCTTCCTGATCCCATTAGTCATGGACTGCTGCTGGGCAGGAGAAATGTAAGAGAAACTGTGTTCTAGCACTGGGTTGCATTATGCCAGATATTTTAAGTGAGTTACCTGTTACTATTTAGTACTTATATGAAGGGATAATAATTACACAAGAATTTTTTTCCTACTTTCTTCAAAGTATCTTTCTTCTCCTTTATGTATCACCTATGCCTAATTTAGTATCTGTCCCTGAATAAGGCAGCCTATTTTAACTTTCAGAGAACCTGCCTATCTTTTCTTTTTAAATCACGGACTTGGGAATGTGCACAGAGAAGCTGGTGAAAATAGTTCAAAGAAATATCGTGGTTTTAGAGGAGAGGACAGCAGGCTTTGAAAACAGACTCATTCTTACTGGCTTTGTGATCACAGGCAACCTTTGTGGTCTTCAGTTTTACACGTTAACTGGAATTGGTGACACTCATCCAGTAGGGTTGTCGTGGAGATTAAGTGAAGTAATGTGTGTAATGTGCCTAGCGTAGTGCTCGACATGTAGAGCCTCTTAAGTTGTGAAACTTTTTAAAAATTTGTTTTATATGTAGGTAGTTATGGCACTCTATAAACTTCCTAAAGTGTATATAATTTATCGTCTACATACTCTAAGAAGAAGTACATTTCTACATTTACATTTCTGTAAAATACATTATAGAGTTTTTACTCTCTTAGTAGCAAAATCACTCTTTGGGATTATTTTCTGTTACCCAGTAGGTAGACTTCAGTCTCTACTTTAAAATGTTGGGATTTGTTTATTCTTGGACATATTAAGCATTCTAAACATCCCCTCGAGCTTCTAAAATTTTCATTTTTGTTTGGAGTATGTATAGGCAGAGAATAATTGAAAATATAATAATTTAGATTTACTTTGCATTGGAAGAAATGAGTGCTTATCATACTTAATATACAGTCTGGCACAAATAACGCCCCTTTTTATTACAAACTTATAAGCATTTAATTCTGTAACATAACAGTCACACTCAAGCACACCATATGACATTTTAGGTGAAATGTTCAAATTAAAACTAAGGAAAATGGAGACAACTGTACTCGAGCAATAATTTAAAAAATGCAAAAAAAAAGCCCTGTCTGGTATAGCTCAGTGAATTGAGCATGGGCCTGCGAACCAAAGGATCGTGGTTCGATTCCTAGTCAGGGCACATGCCTGGGATGCAGGCCAGTTCCCAGCAGAGGATGCACGAAAGGCAACCATACACTGATATTTCTCTCCCTCTTTCCTTCCCATCCCCTCTGAAGATAAATAAATAAAATTTTTTTAAAATGCAAAAAAAAAACCTTATAAATTATTACACCCATATTATTACCCTACCAACCACACTCAAGGCCCTACTTCTGCTGAACCCTGTATAAATATCTCTGAACTTAATTTAATTTAACATCCCTACTAAGCATCTCTGAAAATAACATTCACTGAGCTGAGACTCTTTTATTGGGCATCCCATTTATAGAACGAAAAACCTTTATTTTTATTCTGCTTTGATTTTTTTACACCTATAATAAGATCTTTAACCTAATGAATGAATACATGAAATAACCTGCATTTGCTTTTATTTGTAGGAAATAAATACTGTGAAACTGGCAGCAAACTTTGGGAAACTTTGCACAGTCCCTTTGGACAGCATCCTTGTAGACAATGTTGCACTACAGTTTTTTATGGGTAGGTGAATCCATTTTATGAAAATATAATTATTATGAAAATACGATACAATTATTGTATTGTAAATACAATTGTAAATATTATTAAATTTTAAGTACTTAATGTTGAACATGCCAACTCTGTCTCTCTTTTACTCCCTATTCTCCAAAATGTTCCTTTTTTCACTGGAAAACATAGTGGTAGAAATTTATTTTATTTTTGAAGAGATAAATGCTTATTATAACTTGAATGTACATTTGCTAAACTGCTTTTAAAATAAACCCTAGGAGAATCTGCTATGAATTTAAATTATTTGAGGAAGAGTGCTTTGTGAGTAATACATAGTAATATACATCTTATTTGTATCATTTTTGTCTATGAATGAGAAGGGGCTTTGTTTCTATACCATTTTAATATATATATATATATATATATATATATACACACACATACACTTGTATATATACATATTGTTAATTTTATTACTATTATATCAAAATTGTTTTATTTTGAGGACATTTTCACTAAAATTTTCTGATTCTTAATTTTCATAATCAAAAACATAAATTCATGATTTGTGGTAGGGTTCATTCCTTATATATTAATATGTAAGGAAATATTAATACATTTTATGGTTAGTAACCTTTTTAAAAAAAATACTTTATTTATTTATTTTTTTAGAGAGAAGGGAAGGGAAGGAGAAAGAGTGGGAGAGAAACATCAATGTGTGGTTGCCTCTCATGTGTCCCCTACTGGGGACCTGGCCTGCAACCCAGGCATGTGCCCTGATTGGGAATCGAACCAGTGACCCTTTGCTTCAGAGGCCCATGCTCATTCCACTGAGCTACACCAGCCAGGGCTGATTAGTAATCTTTATTGAGAACAAAGGCTGAATGTTAGTGAAATAGTTTATTTCTGATGAAGTCTTGTGTAGCAATTTTATCCCCTAGAGATTTTATTATGAAAAATGAGATTTTTCTTAAATGTGCTTTTGTGTTTCCTACATAACTGTTCTTCTTAGCTTTACTAATTCATAATATAACTATATCTTCACCTCAGATATTTGTTAAACATTTTCAAAATGCAGAATTTTAAGTATTTGAAACGTTAATTCTTCTTAGTTTTCCTGTCATACAGCTGCATGCACCCAGAAGTGTGTGGCATTATTATCTATGTCCTTACGGGTTTCGTTTGGTAGATTTCATGCAGCAAACTGGAGGCCAAGCACATCTCTTTTTCTGGATGACGGTGGAAGGGTACCGGGTTACAGCCCAACAGCAGTTAGAAGTTTTGTTAAGCTGTCAGAAAGATGGAAAACATCAAACCAACCAAACCAAAGGTCTTTTAAGAGCAGCTGCTGTTGGAATTTATGAGCAATATTTATCAGAAAAGGTACGGATATGTTTTGGTTACTGTGTTCTTCTTTGGCATTATCATTAATAATAACTTTTATAGTCCTTATAAATATTACTTGTGCTAGGCACAACTACTTCACAAGCATTGTCTTATTTTATCCTGGTAATTTATTGTATATTATTATCCTAATTTTATAAGTGAAGAAACTAATGTTAAGAAAATTGAATTGGCCAAAGTCATGAAAATACTAAATGGCAAAGTCAAGATTCACAGTCACGTACACTTAGATTCAAAGACACAGTAGTTGAAAGTAAAAGGATGGATAAAGATAAATCACGCAAGGAGTAAACAAAACAGCTGGATTGGCTATACTGATATTATACAGTAGATTTTAAGGCAAAAATTGTTGCTAGAGAAAAGAGGAACATTTTATAATAATAAAAGGATTAATTGATTAGGATGATAAAATAATTAGACACATAAAAAACCCACATACATGAAACAAAAAGCTGACAAAGTTAAAGAGAGAAATAGAGAGTTCAGCAATAATAGTTTAAAACTCTAGTACCTACTTTCATTAATTGATAGAACATTTAGAAAATCACCAGGGATGTACAGGAATTAAGGAACACTGTGAATCAGTTACATCTTTTACCACATAAATATAGCAAAATACACATTATTTTCATGCACACATGAAACGTTCTCCAGAACAGACCATGTGCCAGGCCATAAAACAACTCTTAATTTAAAGGTATTGAAAATCATGCAAAGTATGTCCTTTTCTTTTAATACAACAGAAGGATTAATTAGAAATCAAACTAGAAATTAATTAGAAACCAACAGAAGGAGTTTCAGGAATTTGCACATATTTGGACATTACAGAACACATTTCCAAATAGCCTCTAGATCAAAAGATTGAATGTAAATGAAAACACAATGTCCCAGTGTATGGGGTGCAGTTAAAGCAGTGCTGCGAGGGAAGGTCACAGCTTTACAAAATGGAAAGAAGAAAGATTTCAAATCAACAACCCATGTTCTTTCCCCAAAAATCTAGAAAAAGTAAAGCAAAATGAATATGAGGCAAGAGAAGGAAGGAAATAGTATTGGTAAGAATGGAAATGAGTTAAGTAGAAAAGAGAAAAAAATGATAAAAATCAAGGAAACCAAAAATTCATTCTTTGAAAAGATCAACCAAAGTGAACAAATCTCTAGCTAGATTAGCCAAGGAAAAAGATCACCAAAACCATGAATGAGGGATGGGACATCACCACTAATTATACAGAAATTAAAAGGACTATAAGCAAATATTCTAAGCAGCTTTGGCAACAAATTAGATAACTTAAATAGACACATTCTTAGAAAGACACAGATTGCCAAACTGACTCAAGAATAAATAGAACGTATAATATAATAAATAATTTTAATAAGTAATTAAAATCATCTCACAAAGAAAGCTGAGGCCTGCATGGTTTCACTGGTGAGTTGTATGACACATTTGAAGGAAAAATAATACTAATTTTTCACAAAATCTTTCACAGTGTAGGGGAAAAATACATTTTCCAGTTCATTTTATGAGGGTAGTGTCATTCTGATAACAAAGCCAGACGAAGGTCATTTAGAAAAACAGATAAGTGCCATGAATATGGATGCATAAATCCCCCAAATTCAAGATTACTTATAGTCCAGTACTTTTTTCCTCAATCCAAAGAAATATTTTTAACTCCAGTACTGTTAATAGCTATGTTGTAACACCTATTTATACTTACTAGCACAAAAATTAAATTTTAATTTACAGTATGAATTTTATTTGAAAACTGCTTTTTAGTGTATTTGCTTACATTTTTGGCTTATAAAATAAATTTAAATAGCATAGTTTTAAGAATAATATAGTATAACAAACACCTATACATCCTGTCCAGCCTAAGAAACAGAATATTTGATATACTTTTGAAGATCCCTACCTATTCTTCACCTGTCCTCACCTGTCAGGTTTACTGGTTTCCTTCCTTCTTGATGAAGTCAGTTTCCTATAGTTATTCATTTGTTTTCTCATACAGTTTTGCCATACATGTGTGTTCTAAACAATATATTGCTTAGTTTTGTTTTTAAACTTTTTGTCAGTGAAATGATACTGTGAGTGTTGCTTTTCTCCCCATAGGCACCCTTATATTTGAGTCCATAATGTTGATTCATGCAGGAATAGTCATTTTCACTAAAGTACTTCATTGCACAGGTATACACTAGTTTATTTACCTTTAATAATATTTATGAACATTTTGTTTCGATTGCACTGCTGCTCTGAATATTGTAGTTCATGTTTCCCTGTGCACAAATTCAAGTTTCTGCCATCTGAAAACATTGCATTGAGTATATAAGTCTTTTGCATGTTAATTCTGAAAGTAAGTTATGGACTAAATTCTGTCGTAGTGCAGTAGTATAAATTACAATTATAATGGAAAAATCAGAAAATTAAGTTACTTAAGTTGGTTTCAGCATTTTAAAGATATTTTATTGAATTCTGGCTCATTGTTTCCATTGAGAAGTCATTGTTAGTTTGTTATTTTTTTTAAAATAACTCTTTTTTAGCATTGAAAGACAGCCCTTGTGTCAGGAAACCCTTTGCTGGGACACCAGAAGCCCCAGAGGATAGCCATGGGCAACCATTCTTTCCTCTTCACCATAACAGATCTTCCATTGCGCAGCACTCCCAATGCAACTTAAGGGCACTGTGTCATGAGTGTTAACAGTTCATCTTTCACTTTCCTATCCTGTGCTTTGTGTTATGATAGGATTGTTTTGTTTTTAATGTTCTGAATATTGTAACTAGGTTTTTAGAAGTTCAGTTAATGAAAATGAGAATGATTGTAATACCAACACCATCCATCATGACGCAGACAACACCAGAAAAAGAAAATGCGATGACTGGGCTATTTTAACGACAGATGGGAGGAACTGTGTAACTAGATTAGGAAGAGCGCATAACCAAACAGAGCGTGCTTCACAATGTGCAGAAAGCATTTTGAGATTGGTCATGGTGGGTGGAGAAGGATATGAAAGCAAATATGAAGGCTGGACATTACAAATACTTTTAAGTCAATATATAGGGTTCTTTCTGTCTCCCAAAAAGACTCCAGCAGATCAGTTAAAAGTAGTGGCTGTTGAATTAGCTTGGACGTACCACACAAATGAACACACATTAGCCTATCTTCCCCTGGATTATTTTGTAAATTGAGTAGAGTTACATGCTTTGATTCAGAGGTTTCAACTAAAACATCCTATGAGTAAACAAGAGAGGAACATGATTTCGCCCTTTAAAGTTTAGAGGTTTTTCCGTCAGCTCTTACCAGTAAGCACGCTTTCTGTAGTATATTGTGCATCAAACTGGGGCAACACGAGTATGTTTTTCATAGCTCCTGAGTACTGTGGTTTGAAAAAAATGAGGTTTTAGATATCTTCTTGATTTCTAATATTTGTACAATAAACTGCAAAAATATAGAACAAACTTTATTCATTTATTTGCATATTCAGTAGACAGTGCATGCAAAGTAAATTTTAATGAATTCTATTTAGTCCATAAAATTTTTACCAAAGATGAAGAAAAAGATCTTACCTGCTAAATAGCATACGTTTTTAAATACATACAACACTGCTGAGAGAAGAGATAATTTGCTTACTGAGGCTTAATTTTCTCCATTTCTCCCCTTTCTTGATTTATTCATTTGTTCCTTAGATACTCTATTGGATAGCATGGAGAAATTATTTAAATAATGCCTCCTTTTGGTAGTTTTCTAAGACTTACCATCCTCATCACTTGTTTACTCTTGAGCTTTCAAAACTAGAAATTCAAAATTGATATCCTAAAGATGACCATATTCCTAGATTTTCAGATTTTTTTCACCTTACAATTTTTATTGTATTTTTTTCCATTACCGTTTAGTCCCAATAAGGCCCCCTCCCCTCAAGAATCTACCTATGAGTCTGTCTCATTGCTTCTTGGCCTTTTGGCTAGGAGCAAGTATAGTATCTATTATCAGTTTAATATGAATCTTTCTCTATTTTGCTTGTTAGTTCAATTTGTTAATTAGATTCCACATATGAGTGAAATCATATGGTATTTGTCTCTGACTGGCTTATCTCACTTAGCTTAAGCAATTTTTCACATTGAACATCATTTTGGCAGTTGCTGGAACACATTAACTTTTCACATATTTTTTTTCACAATGAAACTTTGCTGCAGTGTTATAAAACCAAATTTAGGATAAGGGTAGTCTTTGCTAAAGGCCATTCAAAGGATTGTTTCTTGTGTTAGATAAGTAACAAATGGCTTATTATTTTGGCAGTTATATTAATCACACATCCAGGACTACTGAATGCTAAAAACTAACTCCTAATGACAGTATTTCCTATGTGCCAGAGATTGTTCTTGTATGGTTTGCATAAATCTCTTCTAATCCTTACAGTAACCTTGGGTGGTAATGTCTACATTTTGCAGGCTGAGTACAGTTGTTCGTCTACCAGACTATATTACACAATGACAAGGAGATCCTAGCTCTTATTTCAGCCTTCTTAAACATCAAGTTGTCGTTTACAAAACAAGCATTTTCTGCCAATTACTTTTAATAATATGATTCCATTATTTAATTCTTCTACTATCAAGACTTAATTTGTATTTAGAAATTCCAAAGATAATTACTATTTTTTTCTGTTTGTTAGGCATCTCCAAGAGTTATTGTTGATGATTATTTGGTAGCAAAATTAGCAGATACTTTGAATCATGAAGATCCAACTCCTGAAATCTTTGATGACATTCAAAGAAAGGTATTATATACAACATTTATTATTAGATCTTTCTTGAAAAAAATGTGTATTTTCATATGTATGTAATTTGTTTATTAAAAGGTTACTGAAAATTAGGTAATTAAACAGAAGAGTTATGGTAATAATATTTTTCAACTACAAAAATGTAGGCCAGTTTTATTTGTTTGTTTAACAAGTGAGGAAAATGCTTATTTTAGGCTGTTTAATTTTCATCTGATTGCAGAGCCAGATGAACAGTTTTAGAATTTCATGAATTGATAGTATTATGTAAATAACATCTCTCAAATTTGAGCCTTTATGCAGACTTGTTTCTTAGACAACGCTACTTCCTAGAACATTATGTGTAGCCTGCTGTCATGTGACTGGTGTTGTAGTAGGACCTTTTCAATGCAGTGTAGGTACCAGTGGCCCAGAAGAAGTCATTGATTGCGACATAGTCTTGTTGCTAACATCTTATAAACAGGGAGCTGTGATTCATTATAGCAAGACCTCAGTCTAGCTGTTGGTAAAATCTTAGTGGTGGAAATCAGTATGTTATCCCTATTAATGATTGAATATCTTCATTTATTCAATAGGTATATGAACTGATGCTACGAGATGAAAGATTTTATCCCTCCTTTAGACAGAATGCACTTTATGTGCGCATGCTAGCTGAGCTGGATATGTTAAAAGACCCTAGTTTCAGAGGATCAGATGATGGCGATGGAGGTGGGTGGTACACAGTGCGTGTGTGTGCCTGTGTGTGTGTTCCTGTGTACCCTGCTTAACACAGTGTGTGTGTGCGCACATGTGTGTGTTCCTGTGTACCCTGCTTACCAAATAGATGTCCTTTCAGACAGGATAAAATATGTCTTTGAAGTCCAAATAACAATTATAATATATTTAAAAATCTGTAAGTGAGTGACAAAGTTTAGTTACCCCACTAAAGGGTTGAAAATTTAATAACAGATTAGAACGTATAACTATAGAAGCTTTGAATTCTTAAGAATACTTTTTTGAGTTTTGTCATGCAAATATTTTATGATAAATAATAAGTTCATGACTAACAATAAGATTATTGAGAAGATTAAATGAGAATAACAAGTAATGATTCTGAGAGGGTACTATAAACTATAAAGCTTTATATTTTTTTTAACAAGTAAGTTTTTTTCCCTTTAAGTATATTGTTTTCCAAATATTGTACAGGATAAGCTGGAAGAGGCTACAACAGTTACTTATTCCAGTCTTTTGGTTTTTTCAAATGAGGTTACAATCAGCTTGGTGTAGTGAGGAAAGCAGACTGTAAGAGTAAGAATATTTATATGTTATTCTTGTTGTGCTACATAGTACTTGTGTGATATTGGCCAAACAATTTTTTTAAGTCTCATTTTTCTCAGTTGTGAATCTGGGTTAATATTCTCCTCATAATAAATATTTTACCTCTGAGTCATTGTCAGATTTAAATAGAATTATATACAGGGTCTGGCACAAGTAACACCCCTTTTTTATTACAAAAATTTGTATTACAAAATCATAGGCATGTAATTCTGTGACAAAGTATCACACTCAAGCACACCATATGACATTTTAGGTCAAATGTTCAAATTAAAAGTATAAACTATTACATCCATGTTATTACCCTACCAACCACACTCAAGCAGGCCTTATTTCTGCTGGACCCTGTGTATGTAAATGATTTATAAACTAAAACACAAATTAAGTTTTTATTGGTAATAAATAATCAGTTATTTAGAATAGTGGGAGAGGCAACCCTTAGAACACAAGGTTTCAGAATCTTAGGTCCAATGGCTATTTTACTTGTGATCCAGTTCAGAAGCTCTTGCTAAACTTTGGTTAAATATCTAAGGCTTGATAAACTTCTGGTATGTTCTACTAAGCAAATAAGCAATTTAAATAAAAGGTAAATGGGAAGGATTTGACTAAGGAATAGTTTAACAGAGTGCTTTAATTATAGTCACTTACCTGTGAATAGGTTTGTGAACAGAACCACTTGGGGGTAGTAACAGATCTTTTAAGTAGTGAGTGCCTACTGCTTTAAAAAATACCTCTGTCATGGAAGTTTCCTAGCTCCCTTCTCCTCCACCCCACGCTCCTCGCACACAGTCTGCATTAGTGAGGTTTTACTTTTCAAATAATCTAGGAAATCTAGTTATGGATGTTTGTGTTTGAGTTTTAATAACCTTTGTATTGATTATTGATCTAATATCTTGAGTTTTTTAATTAACTGTCTTATTTGTAAAATTAGAATGATATTTTAACTGGAATTGATTGCATAATTAAGGAAGTTTTCTTTTTAAGGAGTACTTCTATGGGAGTAAAGTTTAGTGTACCTCACGTTTACTATATAATATATCCATATGTAGTGTCCATTGAAAAACCTTTTATAGCACTGCTATGAAATTTGCAGTAGCAGTTGTACTCTAGAAAAGGTTGCTATAAATATTTTTGTTTATTTTAATTTCATTAAGGAATTTCTTAGTACTATGAAATGTATTTGCTGTATTATCCAGAATGAAAGAAGATCACTTGAATCATAATCATACCACTTAAAATGATAGTAACAATATGTTCTGAGGGAGAAGTTTTTGATGTGGTAGTTTAAAAACTCTCCCGCTTTTCTAAATTGACTTTTAGCTTTTATACATGTCTTTCCAACCAGTCTTCTTGTATTTAACTTCCTGTATTGCATTAATGGAAATAAATTATTTATAAGCCATTTCAGACTTTCCAAAACCTCAAATTTACTTTTAAGTAGATTTTTAAAATTTTTTCTGCATCTGGTTTTGATCTGAAGTAAGTGTCCTTATCCATCTGTCAGTGAGTAATGCTCACGCTGGAGTCATTGATTGTAGCTTGGAATTGCATATCCACATATCTTTTGTCTTTCTAGGGGATTGCTTTTTGACATCGAATCCTAATTGATGAGCTTCTATATATTCTATCACTAAGAAATTGCCTATCCCTTTTTAAAAATCATTTGAAAAACAAGTGGAATTATGGGTATAAATATGAGATATTAGAAATAGCTGTAGGTTTATTGTCAGTGTTTAGGTTTCAGGCAATTACAGCTTTTTCAAATAGTAAGGCTTATGATTTTCTCATCTTTGTGAGATTGTTTAACCAAAAATAGGCTTTCCCCACATCTTTTTGTATAAATTTATTTTCTGACTTCTAAAGTTAAGCTTTCTGACACTTTGTTCATATTTTAGACATTCTGAAATTTTGGCTATTTTTTAAATATTTTGAAATAATTGTCTAATCTGCTGTTTAGTCTGTAGCTAATTTTTTTTAAATGGCATGCTACAATTGAGCCTAAAATTAATGGGCCAAGTCTTATCAAGTATAATAGTATCCTCTGGTGCTTTTCTCTGTGGGGGAAGAAGGTTCATTCCTGTTTAACCAAACTCCACTAGATAGGTAGGCAGCTGACAGTTTGCTCATGGATGCTCACTCGCTCATGCGCGCTCTCTCTCATTTCTCTCCTCTCTTCCTCCCCTTTCTTCCTTTTCTTTTTCCTCTTTATTTTCTTTAGTAGTTCAGCTGTAAGTTATTTTAAAGTAGATATTTTCTTTTTTATTAAAACAGTCTTTTAAAAATATGTTTTGTTTTAAATTTTAATTTTCATCATACTGTTTTTCTCACCATGTCAAACTTTATATTTTTCTGTTTTCTAATATTTATAGACATTTATCAAATTCTTGATTAAGCACAGACCTTGATTGATTTTAAATTCTATTTCTGCAACTTATTATTGTTCATTGATCAAGAAATTTCACTATGCTTGCTTTCCTCCTGTTTCCTGATTCCCTTTGCCCTTGGTGGGAAGATTTAAGAGGTGGGCAGACCACAGAGGTAGGAGGCATATATAATTGAAGGAGAATAGAGAACAACTTATTTATTCATTTTAATTATCACCTTGCTGTTAACCAAGAGGTAATCTTAAATGAAATTTCCTGTTTACCTTTTGTGACCACAGGTCTGAGGAACCAGAAAATGTTCTTGGGCATTTAGAATTGTTGAGTTAGAAAGCAACACCAACTGTCTTTTTCTGAAAGCAATAGAAATTTGCTTTTAAGATCTCCTTAGAGATCCAAATTTGTTAATAATCCCGTAAGTGCTAGAAACCATACATAACAATTTTAACATATGTAATAAAGGGGCATCTTAGCTGTTAGCTAATTTGCCAAGATGTAAATAAAGACTGAGGGAAAAGACATTAATTTTCATAAAATTTAATTGACACATTAATTTTTAAAAAAAGTTTTAGTTGCTCTTTAAATGGCAACTAAACATGGAATTTTACATATATTTTGCTCTATTATTTATATATTGATTTAAGAATCTAGATTGCCAATGTTTTTGAACCGAATCTAGCAAGAATAAGTAGACTTAAAGATATATTGAATATCTTTAATCCATTCTTCACACTAAAGAATGGTTTTATTTGTAATATTTCTTAATCCAGTGAGACAGAAATAACAAAATACCTCTCACTTCCAAACACTCACTTTGCAGTGTTTCTTCTCATGTGTATATTGTATTAGACAACTTAATATGGTACTATGAGGATAAAATATTTAATAGTTGCTCTCTTTATACATGAATGCCTGTGTGGGGGGGGAAGCAACTTAGGTACAGATTGGGGAGGAGGAATTAGGTTTACAGTTATGAGTATGCAAAACAGTTATGCTTATATTATTACCTATTATTATATTGTTTCCATATGAACAACTGTCTGTAAGCTTTTCCCCCACCGTGTGTATATATGTATGTATGTATGTATGTATGTATGTATGTATATATTTTCACTGAAATTTCTGGCTTGGAAAACCATGGTGTTTGAGGGGACAGGTGTTCTGGTATGTCTTAGCTTGGCCGACTTTCATTCTTGGTGTTTGAACCTTAGATAAACAGCTGTTTCAAAAGTTTTTTACTATATGCTAAGTTGAATTTCCCTTCCCACAGAATCTTTTAATGGGTCTCCTACAGGAAGCATAAATTTGGTAAGTACTGTTATGGATACTTTAATTATTAAAGTGGCTTGAAAATAATATGAAAGGCAGAGCCTTAATGTATAAAAATGAATGATACATTAGAAGCCCTGTATCGTTCTTTAGTGTTAATAAGAAGTTGTGCTTTTAAAGAAGTGTTAAATTCACATATAAGACAGCTACAAATTAGAATTTGAAAATGAAACTTACTTTCATTTTAAAAAATGGACTTGGGCCACCACTGCATGATTCACTTGCATTTGATTTAAAAAATTGATTTTACTGTTTTTAATCCTAATATTTAGTATTTTTAAGTGATTAGTAAAGTCATAGTCAGTAAATTTATACAGACATGTACAAATGTAAATGTTTATATTGGAATTAATTTTTCTTGTATTTACAAAAGACATATAAAACTAGTTGGGACAGTGGAACACTTCTAGATATTTCTTAAAATCTATACTATAACAAATTCCGGTGGTTGTAAATTTTATTTTATTTTTCTGAGATGAACAGAGTTGTACCTACTTAATTTTTTCAAGTGTAGAGAGATTTATGGTGAATTAAGCAACTAATCTATGATTATAGGTTTAAGAATGATATGTTTTTAGCATATAAGCTGTCATTAATGTTTCATGGATACAAGGTGAAGTGTGAAAGGATGAACATTTCAGTTCTTCTAGGATATCCATTCTTGCCGTTGGATAACTTAGTTCATATAATGCTGCTAGAAAGAAATACTAGTGTTCCATACAAGTTTCAGTCACAGTTTGCAGGGTGTCAGGGGAGATTGTTCTCCTTGTTTTTCCTTCTCCCTACATTACTTTCATTCAGACTTTTATAATAGCTAAGTTGTTTAGAGGCTCACTGTGTTACGTTGTCTTCTGTACTATACACTTATTTCTCAAATAACCTTACTGAGTAAATGTTGTGTTACTTTGCAGAGTATAACCTTTAACAAAATACTAAGCAAATCAGCCCTAGTGTTATGTCAGATATTTTCTAACATTTAAAATGTTTTCCTAAATCATTTGGTATCATTACTATTTACCTATTATACTCCATAGCCTTGTAACAACAAGGAATAGCTCCGACAGCATGAAGAAAATGTTAGCAATAATTTTTGTCATACAGAAAAAGTTTCCAGTGTGACAGAACCTTTGATTGGTTTGAAAATTTCTAGTATTTACATTTGTAGTGCTTATACAAGTGTTTGAACAGTAGTAAAAAGTTTTTTTTGTTTATTCCATATTTGGAATAAATGTTTTTTCAAGATCTCTTTTGTAAAATAGTGATATAAGCCAGAACAGTCTCTGGATCCAAGAAGTTACACATGAGGTTAGTAAATTGCAACATTTTGTCATTCAGATAAATCAATTAAATTCAAGCTTTTAAAGTAGCTGGAGGTTTTTTTTAATTCTTTTGTTATTATATAGACAACTTTTAGTGGATAGTTGCATTTTTAAAATAGTTTAAGATTACAAACTAGGCAATATACTAAGCAAATAAAATGTTTAATATGTGGTGTTTTACTTATTTTGCAGTTGAGATTGGCAGGTAAATTATAAGCATTTTGTAACATTACCTTGTAGTTGTGTTTGCTGAGTTCATTATCATAGTAATTTTGAATTGCCAGGGGTTTTGTCTTGGCATAATGTTAAAAAGAACACTTTTTCTTTCTTTTCTCTTTCTCTTTTTTTCTTTTTGGCAAGTTTAAGATCTTTTAACCTAAGGATGACTTTACAAATTGTATTTTATTTTAGGACTGTATTAATGTGCTTGTTTTGAAATCACAATTTCCTTTTACTAATCAATACTTACAGTTCTTACCAGAATGTATTAATTGTATGTTATAAATGTGCTAAAAAGACATTCATATGCAAAGTTTTCTAACAACTTCAGGGTTGCACAGTATAAGATGCTGATGTATTTAAAATAATGAGTCACAGCTTTTTAAATCCTACCGACAGGGGAAGGTTACCACTAATAATAATGCTTTTTTGAAAACCTCATTGTTTTATGTTCCCTATGCTGGCTTGTAATTTGAAACTCATAGTAGATAATCTAAATTTTGTAGAAAGTACATTTCCTCTGAAACTTCTATTTTTCGTATAAAAATGATGTTAAAGCAAAGATTGCACCATGTCTATAGCAATGCTTTATTATAGGTCATATGAGTATTTAACAATAAATTCTTTCTGTTTCCTTTCAAAAGTATCTTTCTTCACATTATGTCCTGACAGTTGTAGAGTAGATCTTGTATTATTGGCAAAACTGAGATACAAGAAGACTAGTTGATGTGGCTAAAATCTCTTAGGGTATCAATGCTGAATCCTAGACCAGACCTAATTGAATGTCCTGATCCTCCCATTTGATGAGGGAAGTACAGTGGATATCCAGAATTATCACATTTGCTTCTCTTAGTGATCAGTCTTTAGTATTTAGTAGATGTGCTTTTGGCTTTCTTCTTAGAATGCAGTTGCCTTCATTTAAATGGCTTTATGTCGTAATTGTGGCTGTAATTCAAGTCATTTAGATGACTCTTTTAGTAATAATTGATTATATCACATTAGGACTTTAAAGCTCATTCAAATCATATGGTTTTTAAACTGCAAAATATGTTTGAATTACATAATGTATGTATGTCAGAGATCCCTAATACCACTCCTGTTTTCATTGATTTATTGAGAGGAGTCATGGACCTCGGCATAGTCGTACTCATGGGCTAGGATTCATAGTAAGACTCTGAAGCAAAATCAGCAAAGGGAATAGCCCAGAGGAAATCAGGCACAAGTTTCCAAGAATCCTTTCCCATGGAAGTCCCATAGGACAAGTGGACTTTCCCCAGCAATGAATGTGACAGCATATGCGAAACTTTGCCACCAGGAAAGCTCACCAAGATAAGTGCCCAGGTTCTTAATGGAGGCAGGTCCCATATATACCGTCTGCCTAGCATATGCCAAAGTTCCAGACTTCCAGAGTGAAAGCAGGTGTTCAGGGTAAACCACATCGAACAGACAGTTCAGGGAGTGCAAGCCACTCCTAGCAGTTAGGGAATGGTGGGAACCTTCCCTAAATCCAAAATTCCCAGATGTCATCCAAGGGCCAGCATTGCAAGTAGTCTCAGGCAGTTTCATGCCTCCTGTGTTAACTCTTTTCTGTACAGTCCATACTCATTTTATGATTATGTTTTCTCTGTGTGGGTGTATGGGTACGTGGCAGAATTAAAATTTAGACCCCAAAACCATTGTTATAAAAGATTCATTCTGGGTCAGTCACTAATAATTTTTGTTTGTGAAGTTAATTTCAAAAATTATTTAAAATTCATCTTAGGCTACGAAGTCACTTCATTCAATAAGTAATCATAGTATTAACTTTTTTGTGTGTTAGGCAGTCTTCTAAATGTTTTATATGTCTTCACATTTAATCCTCACATAACACTATGACATAGGAGCTATTATTCTCATTGTATAGATGAGGAATCTAAATTAATTAAGGTTATTCATAAATTAACAAAAGTTAAATTATACAGAGTTGGATCTCACCTTTAACAGGAAGATAAACAACAAAACAAACAAGCAAGCAGAATAAAAACAAAGACACTGAAATAGAGAACAAGAGGCCAGTGACCAGAGGGGAGAGGGAAGGGAATTTAAGGGGGAAAAAGCGGAGTGATTTGGAGGAACAAGTATGAAGGACACAGGGATGAGGACAAGGGGGGGAGGAAATGGGAGGGAGGTGGGGAGCACGGGGCAGGGGGGGCTGGGATGGGAGAAATAGTCAAAAAACCGCGTACTTGAAAAATAACTAAATAAAAAATAAATGGTATAATAAAAAAATTATACAGAGTTGGCTGTAGTATATTTCAAAATTTTAAAAAACTGAAACATTAACTTAAGAGTGTGTCCACTGCCCTGGTCAGAGATGGTTCAGTTGGTCAGAGCGTTGCCCCAACAGCAGAAGCTTGCACGTTCGATTCCCAGTCAGGGCACATGTCCAGATTATGGATTCGATCTTTTGTCTGAGCACATATAGGAGGCAACCAATTGATGTTTCTCTCTCACTTCAATGTTTTCCTCTCTTTCTCTCTCCCTTCCCTTCTCTACAATCAATAAACATATCCTTGGATGAGGATTAAAAAAAGAGAACATCCACTTTTTTATCTACATTTTTCTTGCCATGTATTGACTATAACTGAAGTTAGCAAATTTTAGCATATGGACAGACAATGAAAGAAGAAATAAGTTGATTTATTAAGTTGATTTTTAAATTACTTTGTTTCGTAGTTTCTTAATCTTGGCTTTTTTTTCTCCTATTGGTGTAAATAGTGAGGATTATTGTTGAGGAGTGAAGATACAAATAAAAACCTTCTGTGGGGTAAAGATGAGTAATGCCTATATGATGTGAAACTTTTTAAACACTTTTTCCATATAAAATTTTAAAATTTTGTTTTCTGATTTTTCCCCCCAGTCTTTAGATGACCTTTCAAGTGTATCTTCTGATGACTTAGTACAACTTCATGCTTACATTTCAGACACTGGTAAGAGACTTTGTGGTATATGTCTTATTTAAAATTTGATTATCATTATATTTATATTATTTTCCACATTTACTTTTACAAACCATTCTTCTGTTCTGTAATCATATTTTTAAGTTACTTTCCCCCCTGCAGCTTGTTCTTTATTAAATTCTATGATGTTTATTTCCTTATGGGTACTTCTTTTCTCTAATTAGGGTTGTCACTATTAACATTTTAGAAAGCTCAAATTCTAAGCATTTTGTCATTGCTAATAAATGCTGAAACCAGTCTTTCTCTCTTTTTGTTTGTGTCTAACTGATAATTGTCTGCATAATTATTATGAAATCATTTGAGGGTAGATTTTAGCTCATAGTTTATTTTCATGCATGCAAAATCAAATTAGATAAACAGGGTAAATAAGGCTTTTAGGTATAGGAGTTTACAGAACTTCAAGACATGCTTGGATTAGGTGAGAAACCTAAGATTTTGTGTCTCCTAAATAACAAAACAAACAAACAAGCAAAATATGATCAAAGACACTGAAATAGAGAACAGGCTGACAGTGACCAGAGGGGAGGGGGGAGGGAGTTTCAGGGGAAAAGGGGAAGGGTTTACAGGAACAAGTATAAAGGACACATGGACAAAAACTAAGGGGGTGGAAATGGGAGGGAGGTGGGGAGGGCTGGGGATGTGGGGCTGGGATGGGAGAAAAAGACAGAAAACTGTACTTGAGCAACAATTAAAATAATTTTTTTTAAAAAAACAAAAGAAGTAAAAATAAATAAACAAAAAAACATACATACTCTAATAAAAAACTGGACATAGTATCTGACCAGATATTTCAACAAAATAAGTGTATATATGTCAAGGAAACTTATTAAAAGTAGTCCCAAATCATTAGTCCTTATGGAAACACAATTTATAACCACTATAAGATAATACTACACACCTATTAAAGTGATTGTCATACAAATAAATATACCAATTAAAAAAATTTTGTGTCTCAATCAGCAGTATGGTTAATGAACTGAGGGAAAAAATTCAGTTTTGATCATTGCCATTAGATTACTATGCTGTTTCCTTATCTGGCCTCTCCTTTGTCCTAGAGTATGGGAGTATTGTGTCAGATTACCGTACTGAAATGTAAACATACTGAAATGTTTGTGTCAGTTCAATACAGTGCTTATCTGACTACATTTTAAGTACTGAAATGAGATTTATAGTATAATTACAGTTTAAAAGATAATTTGCATCTATTTTTAAAATCTGTTTTCTTTTGCTTCTCACTGGAGCTGGAATGTCATTTTGCATTCTGTTCTCTGCCACATTTCTAGAATAAGTTGCCTATAATTGCTGTCTTAGTTGTCCCTATATCTTGTTCAAATAGTTGCTCTACACATTACTCTGTTCTTGTCAGTAAAACCCTTGTCAGTAAAACCACAGGTCCTATTTCTTATTGCTTTTCTTTCTAGCTTTTGATACAGTTGTTTCACTTTTTCCCTCATTAAAATTTAAATTTTTATAAACTTCTATTTTCTTTGTTGGCTTGTCTTCCAAATGTCAAAGCCTTTGTTAAAGTGCAAACATACAGTATTTGTCCTTTTACTTCTTTCCTGAAGATCTTAAGCTTTGATGTCCAGAGGAAGACACTCATGTCGATATTTCTTATGTGGACCCTTCTCTTCTCTGAAGAGTTCTTATTTTCCAGCTACGTTGTCCCTTTATTCAAGTATTTATTAGCATCTTCAAATGTATGGAAGCACAATGCTAAATGTTTTTAATAAGTTGTTTCTGTCAGACAAACATATTTAAATGCTAAAGAAGCAGCATATATATGGTGCTTAATAACATAGCTTTTTGTCCAGATTACTTGGATTCAAACTACTAAGTTTTATATTTTGCCAAATCAGGAACACTGATATTAGATGGAAAGGAATGAAGGGCAATTTTGAATAAAAAGTGCAAAGTTTAGAAAAATTTTGATGAAAGCCTGCATAGATTTTTAGTTTTTATATAATTAAAATAGTTTACTAAGAAGCTACCCAGACTGTTCTGTGCATTATTACATACAAAATAAGAAAATGTTTAGTCAGCTCCAAACTCAGCCACTTTCCATTCACAATGTGGATCAGTATAACCTGTTAGAAGAGCAGTTTGGGTCAATATGGTAGTCTAAACTGCTGTGGGAAACGCTGCCTCCACAGAAAGGCTGAAGACAATCAAATACAAATAGCTAAAGGAGGAAACCTACAGATGCCTTAGACTATGAGGAAAAACAAAGTTAAACAAGTGAAGAGTTGTTGAAACCAAGGAGCTCACAGGAGCACAAAGACTGCTGTCCCGGTTTTGACAGCATTTTTATGTCCTTGAGTTTAGAAGAGACAGAGTGGGCCAAGGCCATGGGAAGCTCGAGCCCTGACCTTTCTGTAAAGGGTGGCTTGATGTGAAAAGAGATACTAGAAAATTTTAACCTGCTGTTAAGGAACAGAACAAAGAATGTAAAGATTGTGCTTAGAAATATAGTATCTGTCACCCAGAACAAATTGAAAGCCTATCTGTGTCCCAACATGGTGTGTCTGGATTCATTTATCCTCAAGTGATTGTATTCCACAGCATCTCCTAGCCTGAGGGTATGTTTAAAATATTCACAAGAGAGATAAGAATATAACACTATGAAGAAAGAACCAAGTAAAATTATAGACATAAAAAAATATAATGATTAGCCCTGGCTGATGTGGCTGGGTGGTTGAGTGCTGGCCTGCAAATTAAAGGGTCTTTGGTTCCATTCCCAGTCAGGGCACGTGCTTGGGTTGTGGGCCAGGTCCCTAGGACGGGGCACACGAGAGGCAACTTGCACATTGATGTTTCTCTTTTTCTCCTTCTCCCTCCCTTCCCCTCTCTAAAAAATAAATCAATAAATAAAATCTTTTAAAACTAAATATATAATTATTGGAATTAAGGTGAGTGAATGGAATAGACTAAAGGCAGATGAGTGGAGACTCACTAAACTTTTGGAGACCTTCAGAAATGATGTAGAATAGAATATAATAAAGAGAGATTAGAGAATGGAAAATACAAAAGACAAAGGATTCAAAGGGCAAACATCTATTTCCTTAAGATTAGTACAAAATATGAACAAGTGGATGGTTTGTAGGAAATCAGTAGGAAATGCCTTTTAAAAATCTCCAGAATAAACTACATTTATAAACTGTTGAATATTAGAAATGAGAGTGAGTTGCCAAGACAGCAGATAAATTTTATCCTGTGGCTTTTGCTTTTTGTTCAGTTGAGGGCATTTTAGAAGAAATGTAACTAAATAGTTAAGGCTAGTATTAAGGTTATTATTTTGTTTCTGTTGTTTTTCTTATATGAACTTTAAGACTCCATTGCTGTAGTGTGAGGTGGTATTGTGGTATCATAACTAATGGTAGAAGTAAAAGCTCATTGGGAAGATAGTCCAAAGTAGACATCACTGTGTCATTGGTAGTGTCATTATAAACTTGTAGTTTATCGTGCAGTGTAGCTCTCATATTTAATATATTTTAAATGTGAGTACAGCAGATGGGAATCTGTTTATCCATTACAAACATCTTTTAGTCTCGTCTGTCATTCCAAATTCTTCATTTCATGTCGTCCTTTTTGTTTGTTTTCTTCATCTTCCTCCTTTTTGTGTCTTTTTGTTCCTCTTCATTTTGTTTTAAATGACTAGTATATGCTGACTATGACCCATATGCTGTGGCAGGCGTTTGTAATGATCATGGCAAAACATATGCACTGTATGCCATCACTGTGCACCGGCGCAATGTGAACAGTGAGGAGATGTGGAAGACCTACCGTCGTTACAGTGACTTCCATGACTTCCACATGAGAATCACTGAGCAGGTAATGAGGTTTAAAGTTTGTGTACTTTCAAGTGTTTCCTGATTCAGTGTTGGATTTTGAATAGTTCTGAGAATGCCAAGATAATTGACCAAAGCTAATGACAGAAAATAAGGTAAAAATTTCTGTATAATCAGCATAAATGCTAAAATGATTTCTGAGCACTTAACCAATGCATCAACTTTAAGTAAATATAACCATTGTAAACTAGACAAAATATCGGTGGTAGACCTTGGGAAATTAAAATGAATGTAACCCTGGCAGGGTGGCTCAGCTGGTCAGAGCATCATCCTGTACCCCCAGAGGTTGCAGGTTCCCTCCCTGGTCAGGGTGTGAACAGGAAGCAACTACTCGATGTTTCTCTCTCACATTGATAATTCTCTCTCTCTCACCCTCTCCCCTACCTTTCCTCTCTCTCTAAAATCCACAAACATATCCTTAGATGGGAATTTTAAAAAATAAATAAAATGAGTGTATATTTCTTATTTGAAGAGTTGCGTGTGTTTATGTTTTGTGCTTTGTAGAGATACCTGGTTTTAGTTTAAAGTGAGAATGGGAATCACCATAAAACATTTTCCGGTTTTGTTTTCAGCAGTGTCATTCAGAGCTATAGTTATTTTAAAGGACAGTTTTATTTAATAGTGTAATAGTTAAATCTTTAATCCATTAAATTATTTTAAGAACCATAACCTAAATTACATTGAACATTAACCAAATAATGTTTTAATTTTTACTAAATATTAAATAATATTTTATAGAAGTATAGGGACTCTTAAAGGTAACAAATATAAACAAATTCTTTCTCTGTTTTATATTTATTAAATATTAAATATATTAAATATGTTATTAAATTTAAATATTAAATGTGTCATTAAATATAAGGTATTAGATGTTGTTAAATATAAAATGTTAAATATTAAATATTTTATTAGATATTCTGTTTTTATTAAATGTTCTACTTTAGTAAATATTTTTATTAAATCTTTCCTTTCCATTAAATATTTTATTATTTAAAAATGTAACTATTTTATTAAATATATTTCTTTGTTCTATTTTCTTATTAAGTAAACAAATATTGTCCTTTTTGAGGAGCAAGTATGAAAGACACAGAGATGAGGACTGGGGGGGGGGAATGGGAGGGAGGGGGGAGACCGGGCGGGCGGGTGGGGTGGGATGGGAGAAATAGATTAAAAAAAAATGTAAAAAAAAAAAGAACTTAAAAAATAAAAAATAAAAAATAAAAAATAAAAGAAAAATAAAAGAAAAGTAAAAACAAAAAACAAAAAAACAAATATTGTCCTTAACTTAGAAGAAAATAAACCATCAGTGGATGAATTGGAGTAGATTAAGTGATCTATGAAATTTATTTTAATTTCTTGAGAGTTTTTGATTTCATTAAAGTTTTAAAATATGCAACTGGTATTAAACCAGTAAAAATTATAATAATGGAAGTATTTGATTGGGTGGACTAAAGCTTTGAAATAACATTGTACCCATTTAGCAATTAGAAGATGCCTTTTTTATTTAAGATAGTGGGGGGGGAACGGTTGGCATTATTAACTTACTAAAATACTTTTGAGTGAGAGTGAGATACACTATTAATAGTTTAAAAATTATTAAAAACAGGTTAGTGTTGACTCCTAAAGCCCACATTAAAAGGACTATTTTGAATTACCATGTTTTTATATATAATGTATACTTATTTGCCCAAAGTTTTGAGGGAAAAACAAAGATGCACATTATACATGGGTAGAGGTAATTCTGTGTCTATATGTGTTTTTAATTCTTTTATTTGTGCTTATGCATTAGAAGTATAACTCTAGAAAGCAATGGTGATATCTATATGCAAAATAATACCCTTTATAATACCAGAAAAATATCTAAATATAAATAAATGAGTAACTGAATTAAAAAATTAAAAGATGTTTTTCTTGAACGTTAGAGCCAAAAACGTTGCTGTGCCTCATACATGGGAGCACATTATACATGGCATAATATGGAATATTCAGAAGGAATTGAATCACTTTGGACATGTCTGTTCTTCTGTTCATGAGGTGAAAGAATTTTCTGTCCTACATTGAAGAAATAATTGTTTTACTTTTATAAAATATTACCTGTTTGATTCTGTTTTAAAACCCATAGTTTACATATTTTTTTTCTCACCGTCACTTTAACTAGAGGACAAATTTTAAGATAATTTGAATTGCTGAAAGTAATATTATTTACTTGCAAATTAATTGGAATTTTTCATAATATTAAATTTTCTTTGTGTGAATAGCTCTAATTTTCTTTCTGCTATTACAAGGAATAATCATTACTTGATTTAAATGTTCTAGACTAGAATTTCCTGTGTAAATGTGTGTTTACATATTGAAAAATGTAGTTGAATACATACTTTTTAAAAGCTTAATAGAACAGTTTATAAAGAAATTTCCCT
This sequence comes from Artibeus jamaicensis, assembly GCF_021234435.1. Taxonomy (NCBI): domain Eukaryota; kingdom Metazoa; phylum Chordata; class Mammalia; order Chiroptera; family Phyllostomidae; genus Artibeus; species Artibeus jamaicensis. Next base: position 14,013,261 of record NW_026522014.1, on the reverse strand, counting down.
TTTCAATACAGACATAGAGACTTAATTAAATTGATAAAATACACTTCATTTTTGAAAGGGCTCAGTGCAGACAAAGTAGATGTGTTTTGTGTTTGTGTTCTCTATGAAGTCACAGTAATGTGTGATTATGTAAGCATTTAGATTGCTCACAGAGATTAAGAAATTAAAAACTGAGGTTGTGAACGAAAATTTAGGTTTAAGCAAAATACTAAGTATTTCCGAATAAGACTAAGGCTGTTTGCCTTTTAGCTCTGCCTTATCTATATTTTTATTTATTTTAGTTTTAAAATGCCACAATTTATTTTGCACTTTCAGTTTGGTTTTAAAATCTTTACTATTTACATATTGAATGTTGTGTATAAAAGCTATAAAACTTTTGTTCATTTCTCTTTTTATATTTTTTATTATTGTAATAAAAATATAAAAATATTTTATATTTTTTATTACAGCTTTCCTTTCTTTTTCCCCATTGCTCTCCCCTGCCCATCCTCTCCCACTCCCACAGTCAGTGCCCCCCATTGTCTGTGCTCATAAGTTCTCCATTTGTGTGTGTTCTTTTGCTTGCCCCTTCCCTTTCTTCTCCCTGTTATCTCACTCCTCCCTCCCTTCTGGTTACTGTGAATGTGTTTTTTATTTCCAAGTGTCCGGTTCTATTTTGCTCATTTATTAATTTTGTTGATTAGGTTCCACTTACAGGTGAGATAATTTGGTATTTGTGTTTCACAGCCTGGCTTATTTCACTGAACGTAATGCTGTTCAGTTCCATCCATGCCGTTGCAAGAAGTTCCTTTTTTCTGCAGCATAATATTCCATTGTGTAAATGTTCCGCCGTTTTTGGATCCACTCATTTACTGATGGGCACTTAGGTTGCCTCCAGCACTTGGCTGTTGTAAATAACACTGCTATGAACATTGGGGTGCATAGGTTCTTTTGCACTGGTCATTCAGAATTCTCAGGGTATAATTGTAGCAGTGGGATCACTGGATCGAAAGGCAGTTCCATTTTTAGTTTTTTGAGGAAATCCCATACTGTTTTCCGCAGTGGCTGCACCGGTCTGCATTCCCACCAGCAGTGCACTAGGGTTTCCTTTTCTCCACATCCTCGCCAGCACTTGTTTGTTGATTTGTTTATGATGGTCATTCTGATTGGTGTGAAGTGGTATCGCATTGTGGTTTTAATTTGCATCTCTCTGATGGCTGGTGATGCTGAGCATCTTTTCATATGTCTCTGGTCCCTCTGTATGTCCTTCTTGGAGAAGTATCTGTTTGGGTTCTTTGCCCATTTTTTAATTGGGTTGTCTTTCTGGTATGGAGTCATGTGAGCTCTTTATGTGTTTTGGAGCTCACACCCTTGTCCGAGGTGTCGGTGGCAACTATGTTTTCCCATACAATTAGTTCCCTTTCCATTTTGTTGATTTTTTTAGTCATGCAGAAGCTTTTTATTTTGATGAAGTTTCATTTGTTTATTCTTTCTTCTATTCCGTTGTCCTAGGGGATGTATTGGTGAAAGTATAGCTGCGTGGGATATCTGACATTTTCCTGCCTATGTTTTCCTCCAAGATTTTTATGGTATCATTTATATTTAAGTCTTACCCATCTTGAGTTTATTTTGGTGTACAGTGTGATTTGGTGGTCTGAATTCCAATACATCACAGAAGGAAAAAATGTAGTGATTCATGATTCACCGTTTGGTAACAGTACTACCTGTTGACACAAATTTTAATTTTATTAAACTGTTAAAATACTAAATTTATTTTAAAATAGGTTTCATTTTGTTTAACTTTGTGATGTAAATGTTTTTCCATCTCAACTTATGAACTATCATGTATCTTTTAAAGATTTTTAATCTAATTTGATATTTTATGGATAAAGAAAATGAAAAGGAAATAATTAAAATGTTCAGTGTCATATTAGAAATGGGCTGAACTACCCATTTATTTATTTACTTAGCAAATATGTATGGAGGTTTTTTTAATGCATCTACTACAGTTCTCAGAGCTGGAAATAAAATAGGGAACAAGTCCTTGCCTGCAGGAGTTTACATTCCAGTAGATACTGTGCTTGTATGTAAGTATAGATAGAACAGTAACGATTTAAAAGATACTAAGTATGGCCCTGACAGGTGTGGCTCAGTTGGTTGTGTTACTAGAGAAATCCTGGTTCTTCTCCGGGACGCAGTAAACAATTACAGGTCAGTGAGCCTATTAGCGTGCAAGCAAGGATTATTAATGAATGAGAGAACAAAAGCAAGGGTGGCCAGCACCCAGGTGGGCAGAGGCCAAATGGCCATAAAGGAGTGGCCAGAGAGCCCCTGGCCAAAGGCTGAGTGGCCAGGAGCCACCTGTGTAGCAAGAGAGCCACAAGCCAATAGAATGTGAGTCCTTTCCTCTGAGGACTTTTGTAGTTGGCAGGGTGGGATGAGGGAGTTACATTTTGATTGATGGGTAAAGGTGGTGCCAGTTTTCCATGGAGACGTGATTGCCTAAATATAGGTATGGGTGGGGGTCTGTTAGCCCAAATCCTTACCTTGCTTCAGACTCTGTTCACTCATTTTGTACATGATGGAAGGCATGCAGTTAACCAGAGTTGTTTATGGGCTTTTTCTTTTGGGCACTGTAGTCCCCCTCCCCTTCTCCGTTCTAGGCCTTTGGATGAATATATACAGTCTCAAGGTTTTCCTTTTCCCAGCTAGTGGAGATGATACACACAGACTTTCAAGGGCTTCCCACCTCTCCTGCACTATCATAGTCTCACTCCTTGGGAGTGCCTGGCAGCCTCATCAGACCAGGCTCAGGACTGGGTCACAGGTGCTGGCCAACGACAGCCGAGCAGCCTTGGGATTCTCCCTGTGCCATCTCCTGTGTCCGCTGCAGTGTCATCTCATAGACCGAGAGGTTGTGGGTTCTGTCCCTGGTTGGGGTGCATACGAGAAAGCCACCAATCAGTGTTTCTCTCTAACATCCATGCCTCTCTGCTCCACCCATATCCCCTCCCTCAGCCTCCTCCCCCCCCCCCTTCCTTTCTCTCTAAAGGCAATGAAAAAATGTCCTCAACTAAGAATAAAAAATAAAAGATATTAAGTATGTATTAAAGTAACTAAGTAAAAGTATATTTGTGCCTAGATGTAAACACATTTTAGTTCTTCTAACATAAAATGTTGAGCATGCTTTTTTAAGTTTTCCAGTAGGGTATCAAGAATCTAAACCTGACATATTCAGTATGGAAAGAGAAAAATCTTTGATTTTGGAATGTGTATGATTTCTATAAGTTACTTGAGTTCTTTGTGAACATTGAAATACTCTTTATTTTTACTCTTTTAATTCTTTGAATTCTATAGGTAAATTTCTAATTTTTTATGTATTTTTTAAAAATATTTTTATGAATTTGTGGCAGAGGGAATTATATCACTCTTCATGACTGGGCCACCTTGTACTGTAAGTAATCTTCCAAATACTAAGCTTATAAGTTAATATGAAGTATAATATTTCCCACTTTTCCTTTTATAAACAATATTTGAGGAAACTATTAATCATACATGATTCTGTTCCAGACAGATAATTTTAAAAGGAGTTTGATAACTTAGACTTCAAGGAAAAAAACTTATTGTGATATGTAATTTTTTCTTTTCATTAATAAGGTTTAATATTTTAAAGTTTCTGAAATATTTTTTACTGATATTATATTCTCTTGGTGTATTAGTTTGCTAGGGCTGCCATAACAAAATACTACAGACTGGGTGGCTTGAGCAAAACGAAGTTGATCTTTTCATAGTTCTGGAAGCTACGAGTCTAAGATCTAGGCGTTAGCTGGCTTAGTCTCCCCTGAGGCCTCTGTCAGTGGCTTTCAGTTGACTGCCCTTCTGACTGTGGCCTCACAGGGCCTTTTCTTCGCAGGCTCTCATTCCTGTGTCCTCTAGTGTGTCCAGATTTCATCCTCTCATAAGCACAGCAGCCAAATTTGAATAGGACCTAAGAAGTCAGGGCTTCATGTTGGAGGCTACAGTTCAGTCCAGAACATATTGGTTGTGCAAGAATAAACTGCATCCTGTAAAATCAAGTCCATAGTTTAAGATAATGTAGATAAGTAATATTCTAGGAAATTAAATACCTTTTAAGATAGCTTGAAAAATTAAATTTACTTCCATTAGGTATGATAAAAAAAATTAAGTCATTGGCCATTTGATGTCCAATCTAATACTAGGAGCCATTCTAATACTTTTGTGAATCACCAAATTTGTGAATATCACTACAGCATAACATTTTCCCTGTAAATAGCCTCTCTACTTTTTTGTTTTTCTTGCTTTGGCTGGGGCAAAAGAACTGCTTTTAACTTTGGTGTGTAGCATATAGTGAACTTGTTCACATTATAGCTCCAAGTAACCATCTGGTTTGTCAGTTCACTTAATAGTTTATCAAAAGTAATTTTGCAGCTTGGGGATGAAAATTACCCTATACCTTTTATTTTCTCTTTAGTCTCTGCACCAGGAATGAATGAGTTTTTGAATATAGAATGAAACAACTATAGAAAGTTGTTTCATTTGAGAATATGTATCATATAGGAAAAGCAATAAAGTTTCGGGTGGGAGGCTGTTGGCCAGGCAGAATCTCTGACTATTGTAAATAATGGGAGTCTTAAATGGTAACAGCTCATATGATTATAACAGTGCTTTAGCAAGGCACACAGCACATAACTACATATCTAGAGCTTTAAAGATGCACCCAAATATTAAGTCTGTAAATACTGATGGATTTATTATTTTTTTGTTAGTAATCTGACAGTTTATTTTTCATGTAGTTGGTAGATATGTATTAGTGTAGTACTACAGTTATATACTGCAGAGTTGTAATATAGCTGTAACCTATATATATAAAGATTTTATTTATTTATTAGAGATATGGGAAGGAAGGGATAAAGGGAGAGAAACATCGATGTGAGAGAGAAACATCGATAGGTTGCTTCTCAAATGCACCCCAACTGGGGACTGAACCTGCAACCCAGGCATGTGCCCTGATGGGAGTCAAACCAGAGACTTTTCACTTTTCAGTACGATGCCCAGACTACTGAGCTACATCAGTTAGGGCTGTAAGCTATATTTCTAAATTTCCTTTTCTACTTTTAGCCATTTCTACTTTGTAATTAGCCATTACAAGGATTAATTTATTTGAAGTCATCAATATAAAAAGTATTTCTTCATAAGATTTTTTAACAAGCCAGGAACGCATAACTTTGATCATTATCAATTTATTTGCTAATACTTTATGCACGAGTCAAATGGTTGTAAAGGACAATTTTTTGGAAACCTTTTATTACAAAAATCTTGAATAATATCAACATTAGAAAAAGTACTAAAATGACACCCCATGTGAATATCACCCATCTTCCACAGCTGTCCACGTTTGTCATTCTTCACTGAAATGGCTTTATAATAAGTAACATTAGAACTGTGGTTTGGACATAACTTGGAAAATGGTTTTCTATTCTTGCTTAATGAAATATATTGCAAAATGATCTGTTCAAGATGCTTTTAATATGTAGAGAAATTTTCACTATGAAAATACTTCCCTCTTTTTTAGAGGGAGGAAGAGGAGGGAGAGACATCAAGTTGCTGTTCTTACTTACGCATTCGGTGGTTGACTTTTGTCTGACTGGAGGTTGAGCCCACATCCTTGGCCTGCTGGAGTGATGCTCTAACCAACTGAGCTACCCAGAGCCTACTTTTGTCTCTTTGTAAAAAATTAAGACCATCAAATGTATTTTGTCTTCTAGTTTGAAAATCTGTCAAGTATATTGAAGCTTCCTGGTAAAAAGACTTTTAATAATATGGATAGAGATTTTTTAGAAAAGAGAAAAAAGGATCTTAATGCATATTTGCAGGTAAGTTCATGTTTATTATTTCCCATAGGTTTTCATTTCAATGTAGCACATACTTCTTTATTAAGGACTGATTTTCTGTAATACCAGTAACTTTTGAGTAGCATGTCAGATGTGACATGCAATCTGTTCAGTAATTTATAAATATTAATTTTCTGTTTATTAATTAACTAAGAAGTTTTCTTGACACTCAGTGCTGGGGGGTTTTGCTTCTTTGGGTTTAAATGGATACAAACACTCAGGCACACCAGTCCATTCTACATTACTGTAAAGGCTAAGTGTCTCATAGCAGACTAAACAGTTATATTTTTCCAGTTCGGTAGATAATAGTATAGATGGTAGTTCTTCATGAGATGCCCAAAGCTAGCAGATTTTATTTCTCAGAACAGCTGCCTCCCATTGTCTAGAATAGTCAAATGCTTCTGAAATTATAGGATAATCCAAGTGAGGAATAGATCTAAGGGACTATTTCTAATGTGTAGCATTTTAAGCATGCAGATTTCTCCTGTGGAACAAGACAGCATGTCTCACAAGATACTGTGTAAGCCGTTTGGACTTCTAGAAATAAGATGCTTTTAGCCATGGGTACTATTTTTATAGTTTTTTTATACTAATGAATGATTTACAAAGTTTTCTCCTCTATTATACAAGGCTTCAGCTGAGGTCCATATGTATTGTTTCACTATTCACTGCCCCGCTCTGTCCTCTGTAACAGGGGTCAGAAAAGTAGAGCCTTCAGGCCAGATCTAGCCCACCACCTGTTGTATTAAGAGTAGTTTCAGCAGAAACTCTGTGGAGCACAAAACATAAAATAATTGCTACCTGGACCTTTACAGACAAAACTTGCTGACCCTGTCTTATTTAGTTTAACTTAGCTAATACTGTACTGGAGATTTTGCTTTTGAGGTTTCTTTCTGTCTCTTAAATATTTATGTTTGTTTGAGTTTGTTGATAACCATAATTGTAATTTCCATGCATTATTATTTACTGAAAGGATAGCGAAAACTGGTAAATGTTTGCCTTCATTCAACTTTTTCTCCTCCTGGCTTAAATCTGAATGTCTGACACCAATTTTATTACTCTTGTCAAATATCTTTACTTTTTAAATATACTAATTTCAGTTGCATTACAATCTGTGATAGTTACTTGTAAGATTTAGAAAATAACCCCCTCTTCCCAAATTGGGTGTCATCAATGTATCCGTTAAGTGTGGTCGTACTGTTCTAACCAGTGACCTGAGTGTGTCGGACATGCTTCATTGAAGGGGCTGAGCTAGAATGCTGGGGCTGCATCATGGGCAGGATCATGACAGTTCTCATTAAAACAAAAAAGCAGTATTTTGTTTTATCACACTTAAGAGTTTTTGTCTGGAGTATTTTATGTGTTTTCTGTTGACGTTAAATTTGAAATTAGTATGTGAATAACATAACAACAATTTATTAATGTGGAACTTAATATTAGCTACAAAACCTGAAAATGGAATAGTAAATTTTTTTGGACAAGTTCCACATTACATGTGCTGAAAGTCAAAATAACAGATGGGAAGAGTATACACCAAACTGTTAATGGGAATAGAATTATGAATGACTTTAACTGTATAATTATTGTAATACAAAATTTAAATTCTTGACTTTTTTCTTTCACCTGTTAGTTACTGTTAACTCCTGAGCTGATGAAAGCTTCCCCAGCTTTGGCTCACTATGTGTATGATTTCCTTGAGAACAAAGCCTACAGTAAAGGAAAAGGGGATTTTGCTCGCAAGGTAAGCAGACCATTGCATTTTCTTTACAGGTCTGTTTTCATACTTTGATTTTGATATTAGAGAATACATTTAAATTTATGTACATTTTAAAATTAGACAGTTTTAAGTGTTTCTTGGCATGTTTATCTTCTATGCTTTATTAAGCCAACTACTTATAGTTGTATCTGGTAAGTATAAACTCCTATCTTCACATGTAGATTGAATCAGAAGGAGCTTCTAAGAAAGGAAAACAAAACTTTGAAATGATGCCTGAAGGAAGGTTTGCCTAGGACATATCACAGGTTTTCAGTATCTTCAGAAGGGACTGTTTCTTACTGGGAGGAAATGTGTTACTTGGAGTAAGGATGAGAAAAGGGTTAAAATAGGATATGTTTTTCATTCCTCTTAAGTGAAATCTTTATTATTTAAAATTTCTTTTTGTTTATAAGACCTGCACTTGGATAATATACCTAGATTAAGACAATAAGTGATTGATTAAGCTCTCAAACTGGGTGAGCTAGCTTAGTGGGTGAGAATACAGAATTTGGGGTCGGTCATCCTTTAGTTCAAATCCCTGCACTTCCATATACTAGCTGTGACCTGCAACATGTTAACCTTTCTGATCCTTTAGTTTTCTCAACAAATGAAGATTGTATGAATCAAATGAGATAATCTGGATATTGCAGTGCCTGGTTCATAACTAACCTGAATATAAATGTTGGATCTTACCAGCAGCAACAGTAGTAGCACAAACAATAACATCATATGGGGAAGCTGGATAAAGGAACTCTGTATATTATTTTCGCAGCTTTTTAAAAGTCTGAAATTATTTTTAAATGAAAATTAAAAAGAAAAAAAAGACTACCTTGCCTCCCTCCACCTAAAAAGACTTAAAAAAAACATTTAAGGAGCTACCTCAAAAAAGTTAAAGATAGAACTGCCTTATGACCCAGTGATTCCACTTCTGGGATTGTATCCAAAGAAACCTGAAACACCAATTTTTTTAAATTTATTTAATTATTATTCAAGTACAGTTTTCTGTTTTTTACTCCCATCCCAGCCCACCCCCCCCCAGTGCTCCCCACCTCCCTCCCATTTCCACCCCCCTTAGTTGTTGTCCATGTGTCCTTTATACTAGTTCCTGTAAATCCTTCCCCTTTTTCCCCTGAAATTCCCTCCCCTTTCACCTCTGTTCACTGTCCCCTTGTTCTCTATTTCAGTGTCTTTGGTTATATTTTGCTTCCGTGTTTGTTTTGTTGTTTAGCTTCCTGTTAAAGGTGAGATCTTATGGTATTTGTCTTTCACCACCTGGCTTATTTCACTCAGCATAATACTTTACAGTTCCATCCATGCTGTTGCAAAGGGTAGGAGCTGCTTCTTTCTTTGTGCTGCATAGAATTCCATTGTGTACATGTACCATAATTTTTTGATCCATTCATTTACTGATGGGCACCTAGGTTGCTTCCAGCTCTTGGCTATTGTAAATTGTGCTGCTATGAACATTGGGGTGCATAGATTCTTCTGGATTGGTGTTTTAGGGTTCTTAGGATATAATCCCAGCAGTGGAATTGCTGGATCAAAAGGCAGGTCCATTTTTAGTTTTTTTGGAAAATTCCATACTGTTTTCCACAGTGATTGTACCAGTCTGCAATCCCACCAACAGTGGATTAGGGTCCCCTCTTCTCCACAACCTCTCCAACACTTGTTGTTTGTTGCTTTATGATGGCCATTTTGACCAGTGTAAAGTGGTATCTCGTGGTTTTAACTTGCATCTCTCTGATAGCTAGTGATATTGCACATCTTTTCATGTGTCTCTGGATCTTCTGTATGCCCTCCTTGGAGAAGTGTCTGTTCAAGTCCTTTGCCCACTTTTTAATTGGGTTTCTTGTCCTCCTGTAAGTTCTTTGTATATTTTGAAGATTAAACCCTTGTCTGAGGTATCATTGGCAAATATATTTTTCCATACAGTTGGATCTCTTTTTAGTTTAATGCTATTTTGTTTAGCCGTGCAAAAGCTTTTAATTTTGATGAGATCCCATTTGTTTATTCTTTCCTTTATGTCCCTTGCTCTGGGGGACATATCAGTAAAAAAGTTGCTGCGTGAAATATCTGAGATTTTCTTGCCAATGATATCCTCTAGGACTTTAATGGTGTCACAGCTTATATTTAAGTCTTTTATCCACCTCGAATTTATTTTGTAGTATGGTGTTAGTTGGTGCTCGAGTTTCACTTTTTTGCACATAGCTGTCCAGTTCTCCCAACAGCATTTGTTGAAGAGGCTATCTTTACTCCATTTTATGTTACTGCCCTCTTTGTCGAATATTAATTGATTGTAGAGAGTCGGATTGATTTCTGGGCTCTCTGTTCTGTTCCATTGGTCTATGTGCCTGTTTTTATGCCAGTACCAGGCTGTTTTGATTACAGTGGCCTTGTAATACAGTTTGATAATCAGGTATTGTGATCCCTCCTACTTTGTTCTTCTTTCTCAAAATTGCAGCTGCTATTTGAGGTTGTTTATGGTTCCATATAAATTTTTGAAGTGTTTGTTCTATGTCTGTGAAGTATGTAATTGGTACTATAATAGGTATTTCACTGAATCTGTAAATTGCTTTGGGTAGTATGGACATTTTGTTAATTCTTCCAATCCATGAACACGGTATATGTTTCCATTTGTTTGTGTCTTCCTTGATTTCTTTCTTCACTGTTGTGTAATTTTCTGCATACAAGTCTTTTATGTCCTTGGTTAGGTTTATTCCTAGGAATTTTATTTTTCTGTTTGCTGTATTTAATGGGATTTTTTTCTTGATTTCTGCTTCTGCTTTTTCATTGTTAACATACAAAAATGCCTTTGATTTCTGGATATCGACTTTGTATCCTGCTGTTTTGCCAAATTCATTTATTAGGTTGAGCAGTTTTTTGGTAGAGTCTATAGGATTTTCCATGTACACTATCATGTCATCTGCAAACAGTGACAGTTTTGCTTCCTCCTTTCCTATTTGGATGGTTTTTATTTCCTTTTCTTGCCTGATCACTGTGGCTAAAACTTCCAATACTATATTGAATGGAAGTGGTGAAAGTGGACAACCTTGTCTTGTTCCTGATCTTAGTGGAAAAGATTTTAGTTTTTGGCTGTTGAGTATGATGTTGGCTGTAGGTCTCTCATATATGGCTTTTATTACATTGAGGAATGCTCCCTCTAATTCCCACTTTGCTGAGTGTTTTTATCATAAATGGTTGTCGTACCTTATCAAAAGCTTTTTTCACATCTATTGATATGGTCATGTGGTTTTTGTCTTTGCTTTTGTTTATGTGATGTATTACATTTACTGATTTGCAAATATCGAACCATCCTTGCATCCTTGGAATGCATCCCACTTGGTCATGGTGAATGATCTTTTTAATGTATTGTTGGATATGGTTTGCCAATATTTTGTGTGAGGATTTTAGCATCTATGTTCATCAGTGATATTGGCCTGAAGTTTTCTTTCTTTATTGTATCTTTATCTGGTTTGGGGATTAGGATGATGCTGGCTTCATAAAAAGAGTTTGGGATTCTTCCATCATTTTGGATTTTTTGGAATAGTCTGTGAAGAATAGGAGTTAGCTCTTCCTTAAATGCTTTGTAGAATTCTCCTGTGAAACCATCTGGTCCAGGGCTTTTGTGCTTTGGGAGACTTTTGATTACTGCTTCAATGTCATTTGCTCTTATTGGTCTATTCAGGCTTTCTGCTTCTTCTTCATTGAGTTTTGGAAGATTGTATTTTTCTAGATATTTGTCCATTTCCCCTAGGTTCTCAAATTCCTTGGCATACAGTTCTTCATAATAATTTCTTACAATCCTTTGTATTTCTGTGGGGTCAGTTGTAATTTCTCCTCTTTCATTTCTGATTGTGTTTATTTGGGTTCTGTCTCTTCTTTTCTTGATGATCCTGCTTAAAGGCTTGTCTGTTTTGTTTATCGTTTCAAAAACAGCTCCTGGATTCATTGATTTTTAGAATTGTGCTTTTAGTCTCTGCGTCATTTAATTCTGCTCTTATCTTGGTTATTTCCTTCCTTCTACTTGCTCTGAGCCATCTTTGTTGTTATTCCTCAAGTTCTTGCAGGCCTAGGGTTAGGTTGTTAGCTTGAAATGTTTCTGTCTTTCTTAGGTAGGCCTGTATTGCTATAAACTTCTCTCTCAGGACTGCCTTCACTGTGTCCCGTAAGTTTTGGGTTGTAGTGAGTTCATTTTTATTTGTTTCCAGAAACTTTTTGATTTCTCTAATTTCATTCTTGACCCATTCATTGTTTAATAGCATGCTATTTAATCTCCATGATTTTGAGTGGTTGGGGTCTTTTCCCTTGGGGTTGGTTTCCAGTTTCAACTCCCTGTAGTCAGAGAAAATGCTCGGGATGATTTCAGTTTTCTTAAATTTGTTGAGGCTTGTTTTGTGTCCTATCATGTTGTCTATCTTTGAAAATGTTCCATGTGCATTTGAAAAGAATGTATATTTAGCTTCTTTGGGATGAAGGGTTCTATATATATATATCAGTTAAGTCCATTTCATCTAGGACATTATTCAGTACCACAATATCTTTGTTGATATTTTGTTTGGAAGATGATGTGTCCATTTTTGACAGTGGGGTGTTAAAATCCCCAACTATAATTGTGTTGTTGTCAATATCTTTCTTGAAGTCCTCTAAGGTTTTCTTTATATATTTGGATGCGCCTATGTTGGATGCATATATATTTACAATGTTTAGGTCTTCTTGGTGGATTTTTCCCTTGAGTATTATGAAGTGACCTTCTGGGTCTCTTTTTATGGCCCTTTTTTGAAGTCTATTTTGTCTGATATGAGTACTGCTACCCTGGCTTTTTTTTTCCTGGTCGTTTGCTTGGAGAATTTGATTCCAGCCCCTCACTTTTAGTCTGTGTAGGTCTTTTGTCCTGAGGTGGGTCTCTTACAGGCACCGAATGTGTGGGTCATGCTTTCTTATCCATTCGGCTATTCTATGTTTTTTGATTGGAGCATTCAGTCCATTTACGTTTAAGGATATTATTGATAAGTACTTATTTGTTGTCATTTTTATACCTGTGCTTCTCATTGCTCTCTCTTTTCCTTCCTTTCCTTAAAGCAGACCTTTTAGTATTTCTTGCAGAGCTGGTTTGGTGGAGGCATATTCTTTTAGACTTCCTTTGTCTTGGTAGCTCTTTATTTGGCCTTCTATCTTGATTGAAAGCCTTGCTGGATAGAGTAACCTTGGTTGAAGGTCTCTGGTTCTCATTACTTGCAATATTTCTTGCCATTCTCTTCTTGCTTGGAGTGTTTCCATTGAGAAGTTAGTTGCTAACCTTATTGGGGCTCCCTTGTATGTTACTTACTTTTTCTCCCTTGCTGCCTTGAAGATTCTCTCTTTGTCTTGAAATTTTGCTATTTTAATGATGATATGCCTTGAAGTGGGTCTCTTTGGGTTCCTCTTGATTGGGACTCTCTGTGTTTCCTGGATTTGTGCGACCTTTTCTTTCATCAAATTAGGGAAGTTTTCCATCATTACTTTTTGAAATAGATTTTCTATCCCTTGCTCTTCTTCTTCTCCTGCTGGTATCCCTATTATTCAGATATTATTACGTTTCATATTGTCTTGCATTTCTCTTAATCCCTCTTCATTCTTTCTGAGCCTCTTTTTCTTTTCTTGCTCTTTCTGGGTGTTTTTTCCTACTTTGTCGTCTAACTCACTGATCCGATCTTCTGCTTCATCAATCCTGCTTTTGATACCTTCTACTGTGTTCTTCAGCTCCAAAATTGTATTCTTCATTTCCTCTTGGCCCTTGCTGATAGTTTCTGTTTCCTTTTTCATGTTGATGTAGTTTGCAGTGAGATCATTGTAGCTCCCCTCTAGTTTCTGGTAGCTCATTGTGAGTGCTTTGAACTTCCTGATAACCAGTTCTTTGAATTCAATATCTGATAGCTGACTTGCCACTATTTCATCTAGCATCTTTCTGAGGCTTCCTCCTTACCTTTCATTGGGGGGTTGTTTCTTTGTCTTCCCATTGTTTGTGAGTCTCTTCTTGTTAGCTTCAGCTTCTTAAATTGATTTCTTCTGGCTTCCTGGATTTATGGCGTGCACTTTGGTATAATATCTGTGAGATTCAGTGATGTAGTCTCCTTGATCTCCCCAGATCGCTGGTCTTGGCCTATCCTTAACTTGGCTCTGACTTTGTCTTTGGGTTTTTGTTGTTTCTGGGTCCTTTTTTTTGTGGGTTCTTCCCACCAGCTGGTGAACTGATGGTCCCTCTGTCCCCTACCCATTTTAATTTGCTGTGCTTGTGAGGGCGGGTTGCGTTGAAGCTAGTTCTTTTGCATATACAGGGTTTTGAAGATTCTGTTTTAGTCTTGTTCAGTTGTTTGCCCTGGGAAGTTTCTCTGCTGTTTAGTTGTATTTCCAGGTAGGTCTTGGGTTGAGGTTTGTGTGGTTTCTACTCCCTCCTTCACCTTCCTCTGTTGTTATCTGTTGGTGGTTCCTTTGTTGTTGACTTTCCTCTTCCTTTGGGTATCCTGGTGTTCACTGCTTCCACCTATTCTTTTTTTGTGTGATCAGTTGAAGGGGAAGGCAAACTGGTTTATGACAGCAGGAGAGTATTCTATGATATTTACAGTAGCAGCTGGTAGAGAAGAGATAGGCGCTCCCCCAACTATGTACAGCGACAACCGTAATCTTCAACCCACCTAGCCACTTTTCAGGAAGGGTGGAAGGAAGATAAGGCTCTTGTTGGGGAGGGAAGGCTTGTCATTTGGATCCAGAAAGGAGTGAGGTTGAGGGAGGTCAGATTTTGAGGTAAGGTGAGAATAAGGGATGGTAAATAGGTGTAGTGTGAGAGGGAACAGAGTTAACCACTGCAGTATTATTGTTCAGGCAACAATGTAGTTGGCTAAGATCGGGGGCGGGGGGTGTTGTGTGGTATTTACAACAGCATGCAACAACTATTATGTACAATAATACTAAAGCAACAATCATATGACAGAATCTATGATATACCAAGATTAGGGAGTGTTGGACTTTCAATAGTTTGCTAACCGGGCAAGGGGAAGTAAAGGACAGTAAATTAGCAATACACTGTGATTGAGGGGACAGGGGAAACCTGTCAAGTGATACAATATATCCAGCCAACGTAAAGAAGACTATACAGAAAGAGGAGGAATACAGAGATACTATTAAAATAAAAGATTTAAGAATAATGAAAAAATCCCAAATATGCAGTAACTTGTAGTTTTTCTGTTTTAGCAAAGTGAATTTTGTCTCTCTGTCTCTACTATTGGGATGCCCCCTCTTTGAGTCCAACTCTGGTTCCAAGTCTTTTGTCTCACTTGGGGGGAGGGGGTCAAAAGAAAGAAAGGGAAAAAAAGGCAGCAGAAGGGAGGAAAAAGTGGTAGGATTGGAAAGAAAGGAGGAAGGAATAAAACAAAAAAAACAAGAAGAGAGAAGGTAATAGTATTGAAAAATAAAACAATAATAAAGTTTAAAAAAAGATTAATAAAAAATACACAAAAAGAAAACAACAAAAAAAGCCTCTTGTTGGTTTCCAGCTGGTCAAGCCTTTTCTTCTGGTTGCACTAGCTGCAGCAGTCTGAGGGTCGATTAGTGCTGCTTTTCCCCCTTTTTGGTGAACTCAGTGGGTCTTCCAGATCCTCTCCTCAGCGCCCCACTGAGAGCAGACTTTCCCTAGGATTCACAGTCCAGGCTTGGGGTATGGACGTTTGTTCCCAGCCAGGCTTCTCTGGCCCGCAGGCTTGGGCACGAACCTTTCCCAGTGCTATGTGGGAGCACAAGGGTGACTCTCAATTCTCCCAAGCTGGTGACCACAGACTCCATGTGTGATCAGTGCTCTCTGATTTGCTTCTTCATACCCACTTGTCTCTCTCTGACAATCCAAGCAAACAGATCTTTCTTGACGTTTTCAAACTGCGCCCAGCTGGGTAGGGAGGGAGCTGATGACAGGCTCTATCCCAAGGGCCTTGCAGCCAGCCCTCGGTTCCCAGAGACTGAGGTAGACCAGCCCAGGCCAGGCCCTGGTGCAGCCCAGCGCAGGTCTTGTGGCCTTATTGACCTGCAGCCTTCTCTCCTCACTGTCTGGTCATTCAGAGTCTACTCCAGTTTCTGGAGTCCTACCATCCTATATGCTGGGTCCCTGTTGGCTGTCTGCTGCGCTCCTCTGCAGATCAGCCCGGTTTTTCTCCAGTGCGTGGGGGGAGGCAAAATCCTTTGTCCTACTCAGCTGCCATCTTCCCCCTCATTTCCCGAAACACTAATTTGAAGGAATGTATTCTCCCCTATCTTCATTGCAGCATTATTTACAATAGCCAAGATTTGAAAGCAGCCTGAGTATTCATCAGTAGATGGGTGGATAAAAAAAGCTGTGGCACATTTACACAATGGAATACTACTCATAAAAAAGAAATCATACTTCTTGTGACAGCATGGGTGGACCTGGAAAGTATTAGGCTAAGTGAAATCGCCAGTCAGAGAAAGACAAATACCATATGATTTCAGTTACATGTGGAATCTATTGAACAAAAACTAACAACAAAATATAGAAAGACTCATAAATCCAGAAAACAGACACACCTGTCAGAAGGGAAGGGATTGGGGGGCTGGTTGAAAAAGGTGAAGGGATTAAGGAAAGTAAAAAACTCATAGACACAGACAACAGCATGGTCATTAGCAGAGGGTAGGTGGTTAGGGGAGGTGGAAGAGGGCAAAGGGGATAAAATGGTGATGGAAAGAGACCTGACTTGTGGTGAACACATAGCAAATACAACGTACAGATGATGTGTTATAGAATGGTACACCTGAAACATAGAGTTTTATTAACCAGCATCGCCCAATAAATTCAACAAAATTTTTAATTGAAAAGAACATTAAGGAATTTGTACAAAATAAGTAAGACTTAACAGCTCTAAGCAAAAGAACTTCCTGTGATCACTCTATAATGTGTTGGATTTTAATATCCAACTGGATGTTGACATTTCTAGAAAAGTGGAATGTTTTGTTTTAATAACAACTTCCGGATCATTGTGGCTGGAGAGAAATGTGGTGGTCTTATGTTTGCATTTTGTAATGGAAGCTGTTGAGTTTAAATTCAAACTATAAATGGTTTTATTGTCAATAGAGATGTACTCTTGTATTTCACCTTTTTATGTTTATTTTCTCTCAAAGTTGCATCAATTTTAAGAAAGCTAATAAATTGATAACAGCTTTTTGAAATAAAAGAAACATTATATTAAATGTACATAATTTCTTTTTACTAGCAAACACTAGCTTTTATATATCTAAACAGTTATAGGTCACTTTAAACGTTATTGCTGGAGTCTTAAGATCCTTCTGAATCATTTCTGGAAATTCACGATAACATACATGTAAAAAAATGAACCATTTCTGTAGTTACTGGGGTCATTTTGATGTCTTCTGGATTGTCAGAATAATTTTTATATATAACAGGAACTAGGGCTTTTCAGCTATATTTTCTTTTTGGCTAAATTATAGTTTAATAATTTTCTTAATTTTACTGGAACTTATGTAGCTATTAGAGAAAATTATCTATATACATTTTATTGGCTATTAGAGCTTGAGAAATTATACTTTACAGTACATTAACTTGATCGCACAATGTCCAGCTTTGCAAAATCATTGAGCCAATTCCTAAAAAAATGTAACTGATAAGCAGTCTCTCTTTGCAAATATAGTATCTTTCTGTCTAGTTTTATATCCTGGTGTGAAGGTATTTAAACTGTAGCTAGGGGCCTAAACTTAAGTTAAACTTACTTTGTGTTATTACCAACACAGTCAACTAAACTGAGGTGGTAATTGAGTGAATACACTCGTTTGTAAGTCAGGCTACGTGTAAACTTGTGTCAGCAATCTGTAATCTATTCCTCTGTTCCTCTCTTTTTCCTGTTCTCAACATCTGTTTTAAGATAACTCCTGTTTTCAGAAATGTTGTCATATGGTGACGGACTCTGCCTTACACTTTGAAAGTTAGGCATCACAATCTCTTGTGGTTTTTCTATTCTTTTCGCCTCTCCCAGTCCTCATCTCAGTACAGGGGCTTGGGCTCTACCCTCAGAAATCGGGGAAAGGAAAAGGAAAGGGAAAGAAAGAGCAAAAAAGAAAGAAATGGATTCTGTAGGTCTGGGATGGTGCCCAAGCAGCTGTGTTAGGTACCTGCTTAGTTCATGCTACAGATTCAGGTTCCGTCAGCTGGAGTTCGTCCAGTGTCTCGAGGGCGTGGGGGTGGTATTCGTCTACTCAGCTCTGAAGGTTATATTAGATGGACCCACCTTCCCACCAAACCTGCAGGTCTTAGATGTGAGTTATATACAGTTCTAAAATATTCTTGAGGTCATTCAAATAGTTTTTAATGCAGGTTGTGGCTTGAAGTGAAATTAATGCCCCTTATGCTTCTGAAATTTGACTTCTGTGAACATCATAACTTAGTAGACGGGTGGCAATTTTCCTCAAGCTGCGCATTTTAAATGTAGCATTCTCGTGTTTATCTCTCTGAAGGATTCTGCTTGTGTTCTTACGAATTTTACTGCATTTATAATGTCATTACAGTTAAAAAAAGAAAAACACTCTTGGCAGTAATGTCAGTGTTGGAAATAATATTCTGATTGATTTGAGTACTGTTCCAGTTAACAATTACTGTATATAGAATTAGAATTACACACACACAGAGTAGTTTTACACGCACAAGTGGGTATGCACACATAAGAGTTAGCTTCATCTTTTTCTTCTTTGTATTTCCATATGTCTCTTTACCAGACAGAGTGTTTTTCAAACCCTTCTGCATCCTTACTTCTGTTTGTTGGTTCTGTTCTAAACTGTCACACTGACAGTGAACCCCGCCCCCGCGGGTCGCGTGCTCCGTCAAGCATGTCTGTAGTTTCTCGGCTCAGCTCAACTCAGAGAGTGACCAGAGCCCCAGCCCACTTACGGTTTTCTTAAAGTTCAGTTTTCGTTATTATTATTCTGCCTTTTCAGAGGATTGTTATTAGTGGAAACCCTGAAAGCATATTAGAGTAAAGGAGTTTTGCTTCTTAAGTGTATTAACATTGTGCTGTGTTCCTTAAATAATGGGGTTCAGTGTTTTTTCTATTTTTTTTCTTTCTACATGGCACGTAATTTGTTTCTGTCCTGGTTTGTATGAGATACAGTACTTTCTGGAACTTTTTCTTGTAGTTTTGCATGACTGGTTGTGTGCCCTCTTTTAAATAAATCTCAGAAAGTTTTATATTCAGCTACTTTGGCTTTTTTAGATGTCTCTTCCTTTCCTAATTGAAGTTAATTTTTGAGTAGTCGACATGTCTGTTTTAATGCTTCCAAATCCTCTGGAGATTATTCCATTTTATATCACTGATGATATTTTCTTTTACAGTTTTTCTCTTCTCCCTTACTAAAATGTGGTTTACATCACTGGTTTGTAGCTTCTCTTTTTCTTCATAATGAATTTCAAATACCCTCCATAGATTCTTAAGAATGTATGTATCCTAAAAGTTATTTTTAAAAAAGTTAATTTTAAATAGTCACTTGTTAGTTATTTTAGCTTTTGGTTTATTAGATTATTTAATTTTTATGTCTCCTCAAAATATCCATGTCATTGTTGCCTCGAATTGTTGCAGAAGCAGGTTGTAGCTAATTCCATGTGCATCAGTTTCTGTTTTGGAAAACTTTTTTTCCAGATTTTTTTTGAATAAGAAAGGCAGCCAAAACATATTTACTTTATAATATAACCTTATCACTCAAAAATTTTAGTCATATATTTGTGTGTGAAAATATATTTTTAAGACACATTGAAGACAGCAGTTATATACTTTTAAAAGGAAATGAACTATTATAGACTGGAAAATTATCGTATCTTTCATATGTTGTTACCGTCTATGTTTTCCCAGGCTTCTCCATTGAATAACAAATATGATACAATAAAGTCATGGTATAATATCTTTCCCTCTTTAGATGGACACTTTTGTAAACCCACTTCGAAATTCTATGAGGAACGTTTCAAATGCAGTCAAGTCCCTTCCTGATAGCTTGGCAGAAGGAATGACTAAGATGTCAGACAACATGGGCAAAATGTCAGAAAGATTAGGTCAAGACATAAAGCAATCATTTTTCAAGGTAAGATATTTTCAGTAGTGTCTAAAGCAAGCTATTTTTAGGTCAACTACAATATACCGAGCTCATGCTTCGATTTACCTATTTCTTTCAGAAGTCCAAAGCCCTCTAACACAGTCTCATAAAGAATTTTAAAAAAACTAAAAAGAGTACATTCTTATCAGAAATGGGTACTGTAAATCCAGTCACGCCTCAGTCTCTGCTATGATAGAATTTTATTTTTTAATTGACATTATTACAGAGGTCCCTCATTCCCCCCAACCACTCAGTCCCCACCCCAGCCTTCATCGTCTGTGTCCATGGGCTGTGCACACATGCATATATGTTCTTTGGCTGATCTCTTCCAGTCCCCCCACTCCCTCCCTTCTGAGATAAGTCAGTCTGTCTCATGTTTCCATTATGTTTTATGGTAGAATTTTTAACTCTAATCAGAACAAATATTTAAAATTGGTAAAGTTAGCACTGGCTGGTGTGGCTCAGCAGATTGAGCGCCAGCCTGTGAACCAAAGGGTTGCTTGTTTGATTCCCCGTTTAGGGTACATGCCTGGGTTGCAGGCCAGGTCCCCAGTAGGGAGTGCACGAGAGGCAACCACACACTGATGTTTCTCCCCCTCTCTTCCTCCCTTCCTCACTCTCTAAAAATAAATTTAAAAAAATTAAATATTGGTAAAGTTAACATTTTTGTACTGTTTTATTCTGTCATGCCATTTTTTTCCTGGAATGCTATTAAATTTTATAAGAAAACAAGTAGATGCTATTATGTAAATTAGTTAGGCTAATATTCATCAAGAAGCATTAAGTCTGATTTCTCCTGATTTGTATGGTCACGGTGAGGAAAGGCCTTGCACCATCATCAATCTCTGGGGCCATACTTGTGAGTCTGTCCCTTCGAGTGATACAGAAGAGTTTCCTAGGAATCTTTTTCATTACATTAGCAAATACAGATAGTGGACCAAGTAATCTGTTGCCTCATAATTTGTACCTTTCATGATTTTGACATAGTCATTTAAGGTTATATTCAAGGTTATAAAAGAAAACATATAGCTGTTAGAGTTTTCTATCTGTTAGATCAGTTTGAATGAAGAGGAAATACACAGAAACACAGAATTCAGTTTTCTTTACTGTAAGAGACAACTAAAATAGTGTTTGCAAATTATACTTTTCTATTAATGCTTATACTTCCTCTGATGCTTCATCTTTGTTTGTAATCACGGAAAGTATACAGCACTGAAATGAGGATTCTTCCTGTGCTACTTCTGCTAATTATCACCCATGTGCTTTCATATAAAAGTCACTGAACTTTGCCAGGCTCCTTTCTCACTAGTAACACGAAGGGTTATAATAGGTGATTTTGATGGTTCTTCCTGTGCTGATCAGTAATTATCAGCAAACACCGTTTTTTCTGTTCCCTTGTCCCATAATTTACATTATCCTATAATTGGTTAATAAGTTCTTTTATCCTATTAACATAACATCAAGCTCTGGTGAAAGAAAGAAGATTGGTGTTCTTTTCCCTGGCTGTTGAATTATTTAATCTTTCTTAGCTTTAAATTTTTCTAAAAGATAGGGGAGCTTGACTAAGTAATCTCCCGTTTCAACTAAATACCTAAGCATTTTTTTTTCAGTGTGGTATGATATTTTTTAAACATTTAAAAAATATTTGAATATACCTGGCTGGTGTAGCTCAGTGGATTGAGCACGGGCCTGTGAACCAAAAGATCACGGTTCAATTCCCCATCAGACCACATGCCTGGGTTGCAGGCCGGTTCCCAGCAGGGACCAGTTCCCAGCAGGGGATGCACCAGAAGCAACCACACATTGATATTTCTCCCCTTCTCTCCTTCCCTTCCCTTCCCTTCTAAAGATAAATAAATAAATAATTTTAAAAAATATTTGAATATAGTCGTCTCCATTTGTTTAAAGGAAAAAATACTTACTTTGGTAATGAAGTAATCACTCTGTTGTATTTGATTTCTAATTTTATATTAATATTTTTAAATAGAAAATGTAGAAACCTTATATATTGTACCAGATATCAAATCAAATGTGATTTATTATTTTTAATAATCATTTTTGGTTTATTATTATGTTTTATTATTTTGTCTGCATGTTTAATTTGTTCTGTTTCTTTCTTTGTTTTAAATGTTAGATGCCTCCTTTAATTCCAAAGGCTGATTCAGATCCTGAACATTGTCGAGTCTCAGCTCAACTTGATGATACTGTGAGTTAATTTTATTTTTGGTAGTTTTCAATTGCATTACAAAGTTAACATATTTTTAACTTTTTGATGAAGTATAGTAATATATATCCATCACTGATGTGCATATATTATAAGTGTTAAGTCTGATGAATTGTTACAAACTGAACATGCCCATGTGGTCAGCACCCTCAACAAGAAACAGGTTGTGCCAGTTCCTGAGAAAGCGCTGATGCGCCCTTCCTGTCACTGCCCCCCCCTCACCAAGGCTGATCACTCTCTTGACTCCCACCCTGCTTTTATACTTCGTGTCAATGAGACTATAAAAAGTGTGTACTCCTTTTAGTCTGGCCAGTTTTGGGTAACATTGTGACACTCCTTCGTGTTGTTTTGTGTGATTGTAGTTGCTTTATTATCGTGGTCTACAGTACTCCCATTTTGTAAATATAATTTATTTGTCATATTATGAATAGTTCTCTTAGGAATATGTCTTTTGATTAAAAAAAAATAAGTACATATTTCTGTTGGGTCTAAACCTAGGAATGGAATTGCTTGGACAGAAAAACTGAGTGCAAAAACTCAGTTTTCATACATACTCTCCAGTACTTTCCCAAAGCGTTTGTTCCACTTACATTGCCACCAGCAATGCATGAGAACACCACCAGTCCGCAGCCTGCCAGTGTTGTGTCTTTTTAACTCGAGCCACTTTGAGTTTTGTCTCTGATGTGGATTTTTCATTTCTCTGATGATTGTGTGAAATGTTAACACCTTTTCATGTGTTCATTGGCCATTTGGGCATCTTGTCTTCTATTCTTGTGCTTGCCCCCAATTATCTATTGGCTTGGTTGTCTTTGTCTTTTGATTAGTAAGAGTGCTTTTATAATCTTAATAATGGTTCTTTGTCAGATGTAAGTATTTAAGTATTACAAATATCTTCTTTGTGTGCTTTTGTTCACTGTATATACCATTTGCACCCATTGAAAGGTTACAGAGATATTTGATCTTCTCTATTTGTTTGTTTATTTTACCACCCTAAAATTTAGATTTGGCATTCATCTAGCATTGATTTTTATGTATGGAATAAATTAGGGGTCCAGTTGTCCAAGCACCACTTACTGAGAAGGCCCTCTTTTCCTCAGTTACTGTGTTTCTCCTTTGTCACACATCAGATTATTGTATCAGGTTGGCCAAAATGTCCATTTAGTTTTTTTCCATTAAATAAAAGATACATTTTTCATTCTCACCAATAATTTTATTGATTTGGATATTTGAGTATGTTGGCTATCTCCCGCTATTGGCTTCTAGTGGGTAGAGGCCAGGGGTGCTGTTAATACACCTTCCAATGCATAAGACAGCTCCACAGCAAAGAATTATTTGGCCAAAATGCCAATAGAACCAAGAAACTTTGCAAAGCACTTTCGACATGTTTGATTAGTCGTAGCACCTTCTCTGTACACTGCACAGATCTTTCTTTGGGTTTCAGTTGCATTTTTACCTTTCTTGAAATAATAAAGCAAAATACACTAAAAATGTTGCATGTTTTCTCCCATCTTCAGTATTAAAATGGCTGCAGAAAAATTCACCAATTTTGATACTGTTTTTAATGCATGCTAGTATGACAACTGACCCAATAAATTCTAACAAAATTGTTTCAGATGAAGTTAAAGACAACTAAGCACTACTAGAGCCATAGTACAGAAAAAACTAAATGAACTTTTTGGTCAACTGAATATATGTTTAAGTGTGGACTCAATATTCTGTTTTATTAGGCATGAAGTTACAATTATCTCCCATTGGTTTCTTGTGAAATTTCTTTATGATAAACTGTTTAAAAATATTTTTATTGGTTTTTCAGGAATATTTTAGAATGTTTTATTATGACTTGTGTAATATCCATAACATCATACCTTTTGTTAAGAGTTTTTACAGTCTAACCTTTTTATTAAATTGTCATGTGGCACCAAACTTGAATATGCTTGATCAGAGAATAGAACAGCATTTAGCCACAGTAGATGAATGTGCCTCTCCTGACCCCTCTCCTATGCTCCCCTCCCCTTAAGCTCTGAGCTTTCAGTGTGTGAAAGGGAGGGAGCACTAAGAGAATGTTCACAACATGACAGTGAGAAATCACTCATCCTGTTTGCGCGGTATTTAAATTACAACACTGATGAAAAAATCATCAGAAGGAGTATCTTAGCGATGAAAGAGTTCTAAGCTCTCTGACAGTTCTGTGCAGTTTGTTGTAGTTGTGAACCTGTGCCTGTTTGGGCTTTATCGGTTTTTCACACCAAAGCATTCTGGTTGTCTTCTGTTACTTTTATATCGCTAATCAAATATTCCCATTATAAAGTGTTCAAATTTTTACTTGTTAAATGTTAACATTCTAGTTTAGTGAAATATGTCTTAGGTAATGTTAACTTAGTTATACATTAGATTTTATTCAGTTCTTTTTCCCTGAAAATATCTTAAAGCATACAACTCACTGACCAAGCAAAGCACACTATTCTGGGTAGACTGTGTTTTCTGTATTAAATAAAGAGACTGTTGAGTATATTTTGTTCTTTTGAAAAGCTGCCCTCGGAAATAAGCAAAGGGGTTAGTATCTGCCTTATCAAACTAGTGTGGGTCCTACTAAAAGTAAAAAAGCCAAAACGTCTTCCCCCAAGGTCATCACGAGTCCACTTTGAGAAATTTTGTTTCATTATGGTTGTGGGATTTGCTGTCCATATAGGGCTATAAAATTCTATGTTCTGTCAAAATAACTGTTAAAAAGGTCTTTTCTAGATTAGAATGAAAAGCCAGATTATGAAAGCTATAGTATCACTTGTTCTTTGACCGGCGAAATAGTAGCAGTCATTTTGTAAAAGTATCCATTTATGGCAGGTGGGTAACTCAGACAGACAGAAGCTTGTTTCTTCTCACGTTTTGTCAGGTGGACGACAATATTCCACTAAGGGTAATGCTGCTTCTCATGGATGAAGTGTTCGACTTGAAAGAGAGGAATCAGTGGTTGCGAAGAAATATAAAAAACCTACTTCAACAGCTTATTAGAGCCACATATGGTGATACAATTAATAGGTACCACATTTTTTTATTCTTTGTTTTTCCACTTAGATCTGATCTTACTTAACTTTTCAACGTTTACTTCTGGAAATGGATCGTTCAACCTTTATAGGAGAATTTCCTTCTGTAGGCCTTTTAAGAACATTATTAAAGCAGTCTGTTTCTCTTAGAGATAATTTACATACAAATTGAGTTGCTTATGCCATGAAAGTAGTGATTGTTTCATTCACCTTATAAAATTTTGACCTTACTTATTTAAATCTCTTTATTGTCAGAAAAATAGTTGACCATGTTGATTGGATGACCTCACCTGAGCAAGTAGCGGACTTAGTGAAGCGTTTCAGGTATGTCTTAAGACACAGTCACTTCTAGGTGGTACAGAGTTTGGCATCATTACTGCTGATTGACTTTACTTCGCTCTTCTTCTGGGCCATAAAGCTAGTTTTAGTTATTGCTCATGAGCAGAAAGACTTGTAAGAATTATATAAACATTTTGTACATGGGCCTATTGATTTGGGTTTTTTTTTTTAACTAGAATACAGTATAAAAGAAAAATTATAGAATGTTACATTTTATCACATTAAAGTGGCTTTAAAATAATTGAAATATTAGTGTAGACAAGGCATTGTTACATAATCAAATACCTAATTTTAGAGTTTTGTTGGGGGGGGTGCTCCACCTGCAGGGCCCCCCTGGCCACCACAGATGAGAATAAGTCTACCAAGACATGATCTGCTCGGGGAGGAAAGGTGGCTGATCTCTCAAAGGAGAAATTACAAGAGCCTTTTCCTCAGTGGGCTTTTATTAGGTTTGTTTTACACAGTAATACAGGTAACGCTCATTAATCATTGTCAGGCAATAAGGATCAAACAATAGATAACAAAGAACTCTGAGGGCCTATTTTGAGTCAGGGTCAGATAGCTAAAGAGCTATAAAACTTTGAGAAACAAACTCACTTCTTGCTTGGACCCTTATTTAATTGAGAGCATTCTAAACAAAGCAGGTTTCACAAGACTTTACATATTCTTTCTTAGGGCTGATTGCCCTAGGCAACCCGCCCTTTCCAGCACAGGGTGGTACCCACCACCAGCATTGTTTCAGGCTGAAGTCAGGCAGCCAAGAGATTAGGAGACAGAATGAGGACTCAGGCTATGTCATAGGCAAGGGTCTGTCACCCCCTTTTGCTGTAGCCCCCAAGTCCTTCCTTGTGGGTCCTCTACGTGATCATGCCTATCTTAGGTCGTTCCCCCCTTGGGGAAATCTTATCTGTCATTGGCTAACCGATCAAGCATTGGGGGCCAGTTATGGATGAAGTAAAAGGGGCCAAGGTGGCGCCCCTGCCAGGGAGATAAGCCGTCTCCTTAGTAGCTTATGGTCTGAAGGTCACTCACTCAGCCTTAGCCATGGGGACGTTATAGCTCCTGAAACCAGGCAGGGCAGTTCCCAACAGTTTAATTTTTCTCACTTGTATTTGCTAGCCTTGATTTTTAAATGCAAAATTTAAAAATATATATATATGTCTATGGCCACAGTTTAATTTTTTAACTATTTGAACCTCTGAAAAGAATACAGATTAAGAGCAGTGATACTCCAGTTTATATGTTCATCCTACAGAAATATTCTGTGTTCCTCCCGTGTGCCTAGCGCTTTGTCAGTCACCAGTTACAGTTCCTTCAGGAAAGCACTGCGTGGCAAAGAAATAGACCGCTTTTCTAGGAGTGAGAGAGAGATAAGCCAGGCAGAAATATTGACGGCATCATGCATCTCAAAATAACGGGAGCAGGAGGGAGCTATTGGTATTGAGCACTGTTTGCTTGGTACTATGCCAGCTACGTTAAGTATACTTCCTGATTTTATGTTGCACCAGGTGGGGATTTTTGTCTCCATTTTTGTTTCCATTTTGTTACAAGGAAATTGAGTGATAGGTCAAGCAGCTTGCCCTAAAGCTTGTGTGCTGTGTAAATAGGGAACCGGGTTTCTCTGATCTGAAGCTACATTTTTCCTCACCATACCACATCTTTCCAAAAGTTGGACCCCCTTGATGAATGTCACATTGATTCTGTGTCAGGGTAGGTAAATGATGTTCCTTGGGAGCAGTGATTCTCAACCTGGGCTGCACATTGAAATCACTTGTGAAGCTTTAAAAAGTACTAGTGCTTGGGTCCATCTCCAGAGTCTGACTTAATCTGTTGGAAGACCTGCACATTAAGATTTTTTAAAGCTCTCGGATGTTTCTAATGCGTGAAGTTAACAACCATTGCTCTGGGTTTTCTCTCTCCCTCAGAACCAGTTCCCAGATGGAAGCTTAGTTGTGCTTAAATTTCTGCTTTTAGCCTCATAAATAAGGAACAAAAATTAACCATGCTGTGAAAGTGAAGGAGAATGGGTTATATATGTGAAGAGAACATTGTAATCCATCCAGCTGTACGGTGCAGGTGGCGAATCTGTTTTATATTGGCTGAGTTACACGGGAACTGAGGGAGATTACATTACCTAAATCCAGGACTTTGTGGGGTTGTATTTAGATGAGATGCTCAATCGCAATGAGATGAGAGGCCAACTCTGGGTTGAAATGGATGTGGTATAGTCATTTATGTATTTAGTTTTGCTTTCTTTATCATTTGTTAGTATTTATAAGTTTTTTAGGGTAGAATTCATCTGTTATCTTTTTTGTGTATATCTTTTTACACCTAAAATTGAACCTTGTACTCGATTACTGTTTGTTGAATGTCACAGTTATATAAAATTTCAGAAGTATTTCCTCTTTCTATTTTCTGTGGAAAATTAGAATAATTGTACCAACTTGTATCATTAGAAAATGAAAATGGTCACAAAATGTATTTGATCTTTTTACATAGAGATGCCTTTTGGCCAAATGGCATTTTAGCTGAGACCGTTCCATGCAGAGATAAAGGCGTTCGAATGAGAACAAGGGTTGCAGGGAAAACTAAACTGCTTTCAATTATGCCAGGTGAGTGAATGTGTTTGGTAAAAATCTCATTAATTTGTAAGTTCTGAATCTTTGGCACTGAGCATGCTTGTTTGACTGTAATAACTACTATTTTATTGCTTACCACATAGGAGGCAGTGGTCCAGGCATTTCTCACTTTTTGTTAACTGATTCTCATGACAGTCTTGCTAAGCCAGGCATTGTTAATTTTGCAGCTTTATATGTGAGGAAACAGAAGCTCAAAACGGTTAAGTCACCCACCATTCATAGCCAGTGAGTGTGGGGATTCTGACTCAGCTTGATGACTTAAAAGCCACTGCTTTCAACCATTTGAAAAAGGGCTTTCAACCACTTCACTTTACTGCCTTAAAAGATTTTGAGAATAAGTTGATGATAAATATGTAACAGATGAAAGGACTTATAAAGGAATCTGAAGGTTGAGGTTTTCAGGAAGAATATTTGTTCTACTTAAGAGAACAAACCAATTCTTCCCAAGAATCCCTTTACTTAGGAACAACTAACTGATTGATCCATTTATTAATCTTTATTAAACCTGGTCCAAAGAAAGCACCCATAGTGGCATTCTATCAGTCTGATTTATTTCCTTAGTACACTGCTATCTCACCAATTTAAATTCACTGTGTCCGTCTTGTCTTCTCTCAGTAAGAGAGGCTACATAATATATAATAAGCAGTTTTGTGCTACTTGGTGGTTATTTGATCCCTTCTTTGGTTATGAATACCTTTGAAATACCTAGATATCATCTCTCCACATTTAAATTTTGGATGTAGAGAATCTAAAAGATATTTTTAAGTTCTTGAACATCATATAATACCTGTTTCTTTTTCTACAATGTAAAACTACATTTTCATCATAGATTTTAATAGCCTTTCTCTTCTATAAGTTAAGATAGAAATTTGCCACATGGCTATTAATTCTGCCCTGTAGACTACACTGTTGCATTTGGAGATAAAAAAACAAATTATGGAAATAACATTGCAGAAATATAAAAAGAATAACTTAGAACATTATATAATAAACTACGAAAGTAAACTAGATCATGCTATAGACTGACTCAGTTTTCAGCTGGAAGAAACCTAATGTATTTATTCAGTAAATATTTTTGAGAGCTTGTCACGTGCCAGACACTATTTTTTGCACTAATCTTTGCCTTCTTGGGTCTTACATTCTAGTAGGGGACACAAAGCAGACAAAACAAACACAGAAAGTACGGTATGTCTAGACAGTGGTGAGCGCTGAGGCGACAGTGCAGGGCGAGGGGCGGTCAGGTGAGTTGCAGGTGCAGACTGGGTGATCTGGGAAGGCCTCCCCGAGGAGGTGCCGCTTGTGTGGAGGCGCGAAGGCGGATGTGAGAGTCTACCTCCTCAGTTGGTGTTAGTAAATTCACCAACTGCTTTAAATCCTGTTGTTCCCCTGGTCAGACGTACCTTTTAGCAGTTGCCTGTTTCTTTGGAAAGCACTGAGAAAGAGTGCTGCTGCGGCGGTCCCGACCGTGAATCGGAGGGACCGCTCATGTTGCTCCCATCTTCGGACAGCGCTGGCGCCTTCGCCATGCCTGTGAGAGAACGGCACACTCGCCGGCCTGGCGGGCACCACGCTGTCAGTTTCCCATTCGTTTCCCACGTTCTTGACAGGAACCCTAAAATTCAGCCACACAGCACCACCCCCATTTCTTGAATCTGCCTTGTTTCCTTCCCTTAGTGCTCATTTGCTCACTGAAGTTTTCTCCACAAAAGCCAGTCCTTCATCTGTTTGTCCCTGTGAAAATCCTGCCCACGCAGCCAAGTCCGCTGCAGTTGTTCCTTCCTTGAAGAGATCCTTTCCTGATATTCTCATGCAGAATCCCCGCATTTACAACTTTATACTTTTAGTATGTTAATGACACTTTACTGTGTCACAGGTATTTGAAATCATAGATGTCACACGTCATTTCCTTATAGCAGATTTCTCTCTGTGTATTACGCATAGTAAGAGTATTTGTGTGATATTTTAGGATTTGCAGACCACTTTTTATATTATTTTATTAAAGCCTTATAAATCCTTACAGCTGTATGGATTTTGGTTATTATAAATACCCATTTTACAGGTGAAGAAGCATACTCAGGGTAGGTAGATGTCATATAGGTATTAAGGGACAGGATTGTAATTCTAATGTGGGGTTTCTGAGTCTGGATCCTGCTTCTTTCTCTTGCACTGTCTTGTCTCCCAGGATCTGTCACATAAGTGATGGGCGTATGTGCGCACACGTGTAGATTTTAAAGCTCAGCTACAGTGCACAGCTGAAACACATTAACTGAATACCTGCTGTTTATCAGTTAACTCTGCTGAGCACTTTACATATTCACACGGTTTAACTTAGAGCATAGCTTATGCCTGGTGTTTCCTCGGAGTAATGAGTTATGTTTATTCTCCCCCATTTAGATGAACTGAAGCACATTATTGGGGCTGAGACAACACGGAAAGGTATTCTTCGTGTTTTTGAAATGTTTCAGCACAACCAATTAAATAGAAGAATGGTTTATGTCTTTTTGGAAGGCTTTTTGGAAACCTTATTTCCACAGTATAAATTCCGTGAACTTTTCAACAAACTGCATTCACGGTCAAAGCAGATGCAAAAATATAAACAGAAACTTCAAACAACTCAAGCGCCTTCTTTACAGAAAAGGTGACACTCCAATCTATGAAGCTGATGTTCGTTTTGTCCAGAACTAGTGGGCGGACAGATCTTCTGGGGCTTAACTCATACACTGCTGTGTCTGCACCAGTCTCTTAATGTCTCAATAGATTATCAGTACATCCACATGACAGTGGTTCTTCTCATCTTCATCTGTCATCCAGCCACTACCAAGAGAGTTGCCGTGTCTTAAATGATTTGGTGCATATTTTTGCAACATTGAGAGGATACTGCCCCCCCATCTCAAGCAAGAATGGCGTCGGTTCGGTCTCTTTTGTTTCAGACTAATAGCATTCTCCAGCAGTGACAAAGTGCCAGAGTGTGTGTTTGAGAGCTAAGGAAAGCACAGAACAGCGGTTCACAGATAACTTGGCAAATTTGTTTAACAGTGGGAGACTGTGCAATGTACGATTTGGAGGGATTTGTTTTGCATAATGATTTTATAGGTCTCTGTCGGCATTTCGATGTGTTGTAGATTAGTGGGGTGAAAGGTCTTTGCAACCTTGATTTTGGGTGTGGGGAAAGTGACAGAATGCCCTTAAAGTGTGAAGTAACCTTATACCCAAATTACAGTTTTGTGACATAAAATAAAACCTAGTATAAAATAAAACCAATCAAAAACAGAATACTATTGGATTTGTTTATTGGTATAAAACAATTTTTAATCGATTCTTGTGTGCTTTAAGGGCTCTTATTTTGCTCTTATGGTACTCAATCTATGTTTTTTGTTTTTAGTTTTGTTTTTTGGCATTCTGTGTGCAAAAAGAAGCATATGGTGGCTGTCATTTAAGTTTCAAAATTGCAGTTTATCTTTAAGAGATTACTGTTTATATAGTAGGGGTATAATTTGTTGAAAGAATTGCCAAATAAATTCTGTGCTTCTAAAAATATGAAAATTTAAAAGAAAACAGTACTCTGTTGAAAGTTACCATATGATAATTTTAAATTGTGTGATCTAGACATACCATAGATGATTGCAAAAATAGCAAATTAAAGGATTAAATGAGCTTATTAGTCATATGTAAACATACAAATTCCTAATTCTATTATAGTGTACATACATGAAAATAATGAAAACAGAAGTATAATATTTTTAAAAATATGCTCTTATTTATATTTTGCATAATGTAAACTTGTACTAAATAAAGCAAGTTGGCAAAACCCCTCAGTGTATACATTTAAGTCCCTAAAATAATTTTGTATCAACAACAACAAAATACCTTTTCCAGTTTTGGAGCCTCCGTATTTCCTATAGTTTTCTCATTCTCCATGTGTCTGTCTTTGAAGTCTTTATATAGCTTGTATGCATAGTTTTAAATTTTTCCACTGATTAAGGGTCTGGATGTGTTGGCATTTTTTGCTTTAGAAATATTTAACACTAAAACCTTAAAATAGTGAAGCTACTTACCAGACCACTGAGCCAAGATCCTGGTATTAAAAGATATGTCTGGGTGCTTAAGACAAAGGGACAAAGTATTGGTATCCCAGTTATTTGGGAGCTTTAAGAATGGAACAAGATATTATTGTCTTGTTTTCACTTAGATCCTACTTAAAGAGTGAGCCTAATAACAGAATAAAGCCTTCCTTTAAAGCTTTACAATAATCATATTTATTATAATGCTGGCGTGCATACTTGTAGTATGCATATATTCAGCATGTGTTGCATGTCTTCAGAATTACACAAATGAAATCCCTTTCACTGCAACTTGTAAAAGAGAAAAGTTCCCCATTGACTCTGGTGGAAGACTAATATTTCTTCCTCTCAGCGCGTCTCCCCGCTCTGGTCCCTCTCCGTGCCCAGGCTTGAACAGTGAGGCCGTGTAAAACACGTCTGTCAGGAGCATCAGCATGGCCGTAAGTGCAATGACTTTCAGATGTACCCCTGCCCAGTTCAAGTATACTTTTGGCATAAATAATCTAAGGGTAAACAATTCACATCCGAGTCTAGCTTGTTCATGTGAAAAAAACATTTCTAGATAACGTGAGGAACGCTGGCCATCAGCCAGGGAAAGAAATGTCATGCGAGATTGCAAATTTTCATAACAGAGCCCTGCAGCGTTAACTGCATCATACCAAAAAAATATGTGAGTAAATGGGTTTTTAAAATAATTTTTGTTTAAAAGAGTTTATATTTCAAAAGCAGAAATGTTAGGCGGTGGTCTGTGTAAGCGGTTGTGCATCTTCTCTGTGCACATCTATGTTTTACATCAGAGAGAGCCTTGGTTGTGCTAAAGGCAGGCTTTTGAATGACTTGGTCAAGCTGTGTTTAAAATATTTAACCCATAAGTCAAGTACAGTGTACTCTGTTTAATAAAGTGATTGCAATCTAATGCATTTATTATTACATATATGAATATATGTGAAGAGGCTTTATGTCTTCTAATATTTGATTTTTGAATGTGTTTTGTAAGTCAGTGGTGCCTTCAGGCAAAAACGTCAAAATTAATCATTCTTTGGGTTTTATGATTTTTTTCAGGTAACAAGCTATTTGGAAACCATCATTACTAACTTTTAATAGTTCATTCACCTAAAAACTTTGATTGTATGATTTAAATATAGCACCTAATGGGCATTTCCTAGAATTAGGGTGTTCCGAATAGTTGCTGGAAATAATTGTGCCATTGTACAATGGATGCACTTGGTTAGCCTTAATTTTCTTAAAAAGAAAATACATTAAAAAGTTTCTTAACTATTTCACTTTGCTCATTTTAAGTTTGTGCTGCCAGTGTTTGGGAAAAAATCAAACAGTCAAGCGCTACCAGAAAGTGTACCAATTTTTTAAAAATTAAGATCAACATAAATTTCACAACCTAAAAATTTTTGTTTTGTGCAATATTTTCATTTAACGCATGTGTATTTGCGTACTTGTAAAATAAATGAGTTTTAATGTTTTGAGATCTAGTTTAAACTGTCTTCTTAACAACCTACATTCCGTTGCTGCTGTATCCTTTCATTTAAGGACTTGTTTTAAAAGTCTTTTTTGTCACTCCTTGTACAATTCTTTTGTTTTAGTAAAGTTTGCTTATAGGAGCATGACTCCTGTATGACAAGGGAAAAGTATAAAGAGCACATCTTAGGACTGTAATTGTTAAAGATAACTTGTGCATATCATTGTACAGTAAGTGTCAACTGTGTGCCTAATTATTCTACCAGTACTTTCCTCCTTTAACGAAGAAGGAACAACAATCAGAATGTCAGCTATTTTTATGGAACTAAAAAGAAAAAATTTTATTTGGTTTGTGTTATGTTCTGTCCATTAGAAAATACTAATAAAAGTATTAACAAACCTATTTGTTCAATTTATTTTGTAGTAATGTATTTTTATTACTTTAAGAAATGTGTGCTCAGTGGTGTTATTTTTAGTGTCTTTGTATTTTCCTTTCTTTTCATTTTAGAAATCAAGCAGTGCCAGTTCCAGGTGCTGGATGAGTTACTGAGTGATTACCGACTTACAAGTAACTGAATTAATTATCCTTTTCTGGGGCAAGTAATTTACTACCATAGTGTTAAAGAAACTTCATACTTCCCTGTCATTCAGAATTATCTATGATAATCCATTAACAATTTTTACCTGATCTCATTTTTAGCTTACAATCTGCCTAATATTTTAGACATTGCAGTCCTAACAGCTGTTACTCAGCATCGTAACTGTATCTGGTTGGGCATAATGTTGGCAGCCTTCTTGGACCTGTATCCGCAGCCTTCTCAGACATCAGATGTGATGACTGCTGCCCTACCGGAGACAGGCATTGTGTTTCCCAAAATGCATACTGTAAAATGTTTACCCCTCTAAGATGTTCTTGGGAGGATAATTTTATACTTTTATGTAACTTACGCAAATCTACATGCTGTCCAAAACCCTAAAATTTCACCATTCAGATGAGTATATCAAAGGTTCTGAAGAGTTTTATAATTAATAAATCTGTTTAACTAACTTCCCAAACTTAGTTAACCATGGAATCTTTTGTCATAAAATAATAGCGTGAAGATAATATTCCCAAGGGATGTGGTTTGAAAAGAATCTTAGTAAGGGAGAAGTAAAAGGTGAAGCATCTTTAATTAGGGAATATAAACTCTCTAGACAGAAAGACCAATGGATTTGGGACACAAAGATTTATTTTATTTATTGCCTATCTTTCCAGTGGAAGGTTCAGCTATTAGAAGAAAAAGCATATGAAAAATTAATGGCTGATAACATAGTAGATACTAGAACTGAATTCAGCCGTTGGTACCAGAATAATGAACTCGGGGACAATAGAGTATGTCTTACAAAATGTGGGAAAGATGCTTACCCAGGACCTTGTGCATGGGATCAAAAGAGAGGTAACTAGGAAATACAGGGGCGGAGAGATGTAATACTTGTACAGTTCGGATTTTAAAGTGTATGCCAGGCATTGACCTCTGCATAACTGCAGATACTATTTTTGATCTAGGGAAAATTGCTGCAGCTGAGAACCTAGTACTTGCCAAGAACAAAATGAATAGAATGAAAATTATACTTAACAACTTATGTCTATCTACCACTGCACAGTGTATGAGAAATGTAGGAAATGTGATATTTTAAGTTGGTAAGCATGACCTTTCACATATCAGGTGGAATAAAACAGTAGGGCTGTCTTTTGGGAGTGCCCGAGACCACTCCCAGGGTGCATCATGAGGAGGACTCACAGGAGTCGGCCTAGAGTCAGACTCACAGCTAAGATCTGTTCCGTAAAAGGATATAGAACATCAAAGGGAGAGGGTGCAGAGGGCGAACTCTGAAGGCAGCCAGGTGCGAGCTTCCACGGTTCTCCTAGTGGAATCTCTCAGGATACCCTTACCCTAGCAATGAGCTGTGGCAATGTGTGAAATGCTGGCAACCAGGTGAGCTCATTCAGGACTGCCTATAATGTTTATAGGATGTTGGTCATGTAGGCACCCTCTGCATGACAGGCAATCTCTGCATGACAGCAAGATTCCAGCCTCTCAGAAGGTAAGCATGCCTTTTGCATAAACCATATACTGTACAAACAATTTCGGCATAGTGAGCCGCTTTTACCATTTTAAGGAATGTAGGAATACTGAAGTGTAAGTTCTTGGATACCTGAGGACAGGGCCTAATCTTGTATCCAAACCCCAGGCAGCAGTCCTACCTGCTGCATTAACTCTTTTCTGTACAACTATATACCATGATGCAAAGAAATGACTAATAGAAAGTGTTGAGGTGCACTCAAGGCCAGTGAGATTTATCCCAGTGTTGAAGCCTCTGTACCTGGCAATAGAAACATGGCAGAAAGAATTTAGATGTAGGTAAAAAGAGAAAAAGGGTAGATTGATATGGATATATAAGAAGCCAGAGAAACAGGTTCTTGTGTTTTCAATAAAGGTTCCCATAGCATACAGCCTTTTGAGGTGTGGATACTGTTATCTTTAGTTTATAGATGGGAAAACTCAGGCACACAGGTTGAGTCAATTATGCAAAGTTTCAGAATGGGTAAATCAGGGGTGTCAAACTCATTTTCACTGGATGGGGGCCACATCAGCCTCGCTGTTGCCTTCAAAGAGCCAAATGTAATTTCAACTCCTTAACAGTTAAGGAGTAGTTAGATTTATACAGTCCTAAAATTATTTTGGCCCTTTGAAGGTAACCGCAAGGCTGATGTGGCCCCCGGTGAAAATGAGTTTGACCCCCCCCTGGGGTAAGTGAGGCTGAAAACTCAGCCCAGGTGGTCTGACCCAGCTTCTACACCAGTTTCGCAGCAGCAGCAGCACCGATTGTGTAGTTTGTAGAGGGAGCCGTCCTGTGTGCTAGTGTGCTCAGTAGCATCTTCAGGTTCTATCTACCAGGTAATACCAATAGCACCACCCCCTACCCCCGACTAGGACAACCGAATACGTCTTCAGACATGGCCAAGTGATGTCCGGGGCAAAATTGTCTCAGTTGACAACCACTCATTTCTGCTCTCTATCACAAAAACATGATGAAGTAGAGACTGAAGACTTAATTGTGGACACCTGTGTCTCTGCACGCACAACCCCCCCCCCCCGACAACTTTGCAGCTTGCCTCGTGTGGGAGAGTGTCAGTTGGAGGTCTACTCTGTCCTTGGGAAGATGTAGAACCAAATATTTAACCTTGTCTTTGTTTAAATGACCATCTCATAGTTGAGGAGGGGCTCGGGGAAGAGAAGGACTTTGCAACGTGAGACAAATAAGAAAAACAGTTTTTTTCTTGGAAGACGGAACATACATGATTCAGTGGAAAGTTGCTTTACTCTCATGACTAGGCTACTTACTCAGTAACATCGGTACTTGTGGGATATTTGCCTTTCAGGTAACTCGTCATTTTTATATTTTGTGAGCCAGTCGGTTTAAAGCCCGAAGAGTCCCCTTCAATCTTCTCTGCAGGTGAACACCTTTCCTAAGTGCTCTTGTTCCTCAGTGTGCCTTTGACAGGTGGATGAGCCCCCGGGACGGCCAGGTGACTCAACTTCTGCACGGATTTGGCCTGCAGGAGTGAACCTGGTTCACAAGTAGAGCTTGGACCCTGGCTGACTCTGCTATTTTCCCCCCTCTGGTTCTTTTCGTGGGTCTTAGGCAAATCTGGTTCTGCTTTTGATTAGTGCACAGCTGCTTTATAACTCCACTGGTGGAAGCAATGCTGGGAAGCTGATTTTTGTGGTCTGACCTTCTGATTTTCTCTCAACCAGGCATTTGTCTTCCTGTTTGCCTGCTTGTTGGTTCTTGGTATCTACGGGTGGTTCAGATGGGGCTCAATCAGGCCGCTGGTTGGTCTCACCTGTGGGATTACGGAGGCGGTCTTGCTGCAGCCCACACCCGTGATGGTGTTTCTTCTGCCACAGGTGGAATGCTTTGTGTTGTTTGATTTACACAACTGCATGCTAAAAAAAAATCAAGGAAAACTTTTTGCCTGCTGGACAGAAAGCTGCTCCCTGCAATCTGTCTCTGGCCTTCCTCCCCAAAGCTGCTACCACAAATTGGTGAGTTTTGTTCTTTATTTTTGATTCATAGATGAAGTTGTATGAGTGAGCCTGTTACCTCTTTCTCTGTGTCTGGGTCTTTTTGTGTGTACACAGGAAAAAAAATGAGCCTTTTCTCTCCTTGTAACAGAAAAGTAATTAGCTTTTTACAAATGGTTTGTTTATAACTGTAATAACTATGTGGCCGGCATTCACCTACTTTATTCTCTCAACTTCTGGAAATTGAGCATAAAAACTGATTATTTTATATGCAGCACTGAGGATCCCTAATTCAAATATACCAGATATACCAACAAATAAGAGAAAAGTTGGAATTGGTTTCTTGTGGTTTTAGAGTAAGAGTTGAGACTTAAGAAGGCTCCTGGTTTTGTAGTTCTGTGGACGAGCGTGTGTGTGGTGTGGGGCTGCAGATGGGAGGGGGAAGGGGACCGGGCACGCAGCGGGCTTTGGGACTCCCTCTGCAACGTGGAGGGTGCTCAGCAGCCCCACTTTTTTCCTCAACTCTTCAAAAACAAAGAAAACATCACAGTGAACCAGATGAAGATAGGAAAAAGAACCTCGTGTGCAAAACAAAACACACACGTGTATAACAGGAAGAAATCCAGCACTAAATTCTTCCAGAGTTCTCACGCTTGCCCAGGAGTTGGATAAAATTCTTCTATTACATGGATGTGAAATACTTTATAAATACGTTGATAGACACATATGATGCCTCTGCTTATCTCCTAATTTATAATAAATTGGGCTATAACATCTCTTTAAAATTTAATGACGCTCCTATTTTGAGTGCATAAATAGACTAAATGGGACCTTTAAGTTAAAATTTTTTAATTTAAAATGAAAGAACCTAACAATTTTCAGAGAGAAAGGAAAAAAAATCCCATGAGCAAGTTTTAAGGAAACTCAAATACTTACTGAAGGAGACCAGTAAGAAAAGTTAGCCATTCCTTACGTGTCCTGATTGCTGGGATACAAGATAAGGAACAAAAGCATCCACGTGTTATCAATTCACAAGAAGAAAAATGCTACGACCTCATTAGGTATGTAATTAGACATGTAAATACAGAAAATATTTAGATAATATTACTAAACAAAGGGAGTGCTTGGAGAAGTTCATTTTAATAATTTTGGTTTAAAACAACTAAATGTCTTTGCGCTAGTGTGAGAAGTAATACTACTATAAAGTTTCTGATTTCCACACAACCGGAATATGTTCCCCCATGGAAAGCCTCATCTGAATACCATAAACTTCCTACACTGACTCAATGGATCTCGTAAGTTATCTTTATCTCCACAAAACATTTAAAATTGTGAAAATGGACAACTGTGTTGGACTAGTCATTTTCATCTTGGGGTGGCTGTACCCCTCATGGGACACTGAAGAATTTCTGGACATTTTTGATTGTCAGCATTGGAGAGGTTGTTCCTTGAATCTTAAAGACGAGAGGCCAAGCCCTGGCTGGTGTAGCTCAGTGGATTGAGGTTGGGCTGTGAACCAAAGGGTCACGCGTTCAATTCCCAGTCAGGGCACATGCTTGGGTTGTGAGCCAGGTCCCCTAACGAGGTCTTATTAGCATTTTTCTTCTTGTTAATTGATAACACATAGATGCCTTTGTTTTTTGTATCCTAGGTGGAGGGGGCAAGTGAAAGGCAAACCACACACTGATGTTTCTCTCCCTTTCTTTCTGTCTCCCTTCCCCCTCTCTAAAAATAAATAGAATCTTTTAAAAAAAGAGCAAAGTCTGGGCCACTGATAAACCCCTACAGCAGACTGCACAGCAAAGAACTGTCTGGTCCAACATGCCAATAGCACTGAGGTTGTAAATCCCAAACTAAAAGAAATTATTATGACTTTATAAAAGAGTTTTTACTCTGGTGCTACAAATCATAAGATAATGTACATAGTTATTGCATTTACAATGCCTATGCAGAGAAAGTGTTATATCTTTGAATTTCATTTATGTGGTTGAGTATATCAATGACTCATTCTTTTTCTTGTAAATAATATCCCATGTAATGGGTATACCCAATTGTTTCATCTACTCACCAGGTGGAGGACTTGGGTTATTTTAGGATTTTAGTAATTATGAATGGTCAATTGTTGTATAATAAAGAACTTGGCCTCCATTCCTGGTTCCTGGCAGGTAGACTCTAAATCCATGGACTTCCCTGAGAAATAGGAGTGTCTTAGGTATTTATTCATGAGTCCCTGAGTTTATGTTCATGAGATGAGTTGACTTAGGATGCCAATGCCATCTGGTCGGTCCAGCAGCCTTATTTATGATGAAAAGTTGGGGACTTTGGGCCAGCTGACCTCTGGGGAGGGGAGGAGTCCTGGAGATGGAGTTCAAGCACACATGTGGCCAATAAGCCAAACAACCCTGTCTGTCTCCAGTGAACCCCAGGAAGAGCTCTGGACGTCAAAGCTCAGGAGAGCTTCCTGGCCGGAGAATGCATTGCTGGGCCAGTAGTGTGACCACACCACTGTCTCTTCAATTGACTGGTCCTGATTTTTAGTCTTTATAGGAAAATTGTAATTGTAATTATAATGCTTTCCTGAATTCTGTGAGTCATTCTGTGAATTATCAAATCTACAGACACAATTGTGGGAACCCCTAGATTTGAAGCCGGTTAATCAAATATACAAGTAGCCTGTGGACTGCCAAATGTGGCCGTCAATTCGAGTAAGGGCACTTGTGTTGGAGACTGTGCCTTTAAACCTGTGTAATGTGAAGGTAGCTGTGAGTGGTTAGTGTTAGAGAATTGTATTGCCACCAGGTGGTGTCAGAATAAGCATTTATGTTCAAATCTCTGTGTGAACGTATGCTTTCATTCTCTTGGGCAAGTTTCTAAGAGATTGCTAGGTTGTATGATAAGTATATATCTAATATTAGGAGAAGATGCCAAACTGTTTTGTAAAGTGACTGTAGAATTTTACATTCCCACTAATAAATCATGAGAGTTTCAGTTGCTGTGCGTTTTTGCCAGCATTTGGTATTACAAGGTTTTTTTAAAGCAATTCTAATAGGCGTGTGGTCGTCACTTATTGTGGCTTATACTTGTGTTTTTCTGAAGATTAATGTTTTGTGCATTTTTACTGCTTATTTGCTGTCCTATTACTTCTTTGGCAGAGTATGTGCTCAAATATTTTGCTCAGTTCTTGAGCTGTTTGTTTTTCTATTAATGAGTTCTGAGAGTTCTTTATTCTGGAAACACATTTTTTAGCAGATGTATGTTTTGCAAAAGTTTTCTCCCAGTAGCTTATCTTTAATTTCCTTAGCAGTGTCTTTCAAAGAACAGCAGTTTTAAATTTTGAAGAAGTATAATTTATCAATTTTTTGGTTTTGATTCTTCTGTCTTGTTAAAGAACACTTTTCTCAACTCAATACCACAGATATTCCCTTACATTTTCTTTCAGACGTTTTAGTTTTGGGTTTCATCCGTAGGTCTGCAGTCCATCTCAAATTATATAAAGCACAAGGTAAGAGTTCTGGTTCCCTTTTTGTTTGTGGTTTTTTTTTGGCATATTAATAAGCAGTTATTCTTGAGCTGTGGTTGCAAAGGCTATCCTGCTCCCAACTCTTGAAATTTGGTAGTATAAGTCCTATAACTTGGGTTTTTTATTATATTTTATTGATTATGCTATTATAGTGGTCCCAATTTTTTCCCTCTTTACCTCCTTCCAACCAGTACCCCTTACTCCCTCAGGTAATCTCCACACCATTGTTCATGTCCATGGGTCATATGTATAAGTTCTTTGGCTGCTCCATTTCCTATACTGTACTTTACATCCCCATGCCTATTCTTTAACTGCTTATTTGTACTTCTTAATTTCTCACCTCTTCACCCATTCCCCCATATCCCCTCCCACTTGGCAACCATCCAAACACTCTCTGTGTCCATGATTATGTCTCTATTCTTCTTGTTTGCTTAGTTTGTTTTTTAGATTCAATTATTGATATATACTTATAGCTATTTTATTGTTCACAGTTTTGATCTTTTTCTTAAATAAGTTCCTTTAATATTTCACATAATAATGGTTTTGTGGTAATGAACTCCTTTAGTTTTTTCTTATCTGGGAAGCTCTTTATCTGCCCTCCGATTCTAAATGATAGCTTTTCTGGGTAGCACAGTCTTGGCTGTAGGTCCTTGTTTCTCATGACTTTGAATATTTCTTGGCCAGTCCCTTCTACACTACAAAGTTTCTTTTGAGAAATCAGCTGACAATTTTATAAAAACTCCCCTGTAGGTAAATAACTGCTTTTCTATTGCTGCTTTAAGGTTCTCTCTTCATCTTTAACTTTTGGCATTTTAGTTATGATGTGTCTTGGTGTGGGCCTCTTTGCATACATCTTGTTTGAGACTCACTGTGCTTTTTGGACTTGCATGTCTATTTCCTTCACCAAATTAGGGTAGTTTTCTTGCATTATTTTTTCAAACAGATTTCCAATTTCTTGCTCTTTCTCTTCTTCTGGCACTTCCTCTTATTTCTTGTGTTCTGGTTGGTTGTGTTTTGCTTCCTTATGTTCTAAATCATTGATTTAATTCTCAGCTCCATCCACTCTACTGTTGTTTCCCTGCAAATTGTTCTTTATTTCAGTTAGTGTATCCATCATTTCTTTTTATTTTTTAAAATTTATTTATTTTAGTTATTGTTCAAGTACAGTTCTCTGTCTTCATCATTTCTGACTGGATCTTTTTTATGCTGCTGAGGTCCTCACTAAGTTCTTTGAGCATTTTTAAAAATTTTTATTTTATTGATTATGACATTACAGTTGTTCTATTCCCCCTTCATTCCCCTCCACCCTGCACCTCCCCACCCCGACCATTCCCCCCTTTAGTTTATGACCACGTGTCTCAAATTCTTTAGATTCTATATTTCCCCTACTATTCTTGCCCTCCCCTATCTATTTTCTACCTACCATCTATGCTACTTATTCTCCATACCTTCTCCCCCCTTCTCCTCCTCCCCCTCCCCTGTTGCTAATCCTCCATGAGATCTTCATTTCTATGTTTCCCCTCCTGATACAGCTGTCCTTAGTTTGTTTTTGTCTTTGAGCATTTTTATAATTGGTGTTTTGTACTCTGTATCTGATAGATTGCTTATCTCCATTTTGTTTAGTTCTTTTTCTGGAGTTTTAATCTGTTCTTTCATTTGGGCCATGTTTCTTTGTCTCCTCATTTTGGCATTCTTCCTGTGTTTGTTTCTGTGTATTAGGTAGAGTTGCTATGACTTCCTGTCTTTTTAGTGTGCCCTAATGTAATAGATGTTTGTTCTGTAGGGTCCAATGGCACATCCTACCCAGTCACGCAAGCTGTGTAGTCAAGGTGTGCCTGTTGTATGGGCTGAGTATACCCTATTTTTTTGTAGTTGAATCTTGATTGCTGTTGAGAGGTCTGTGGGCGGGATTTACCCAGGTGGCTCAGCTGCAAGGACTGATTGTGACCACTTGCCACCAACCTCCACCCTCCATGGAGCATCAAGTATGCAGGGGCAAGGTGGTGGTGCTCCAACGTGATCTATAGCTTTCCAGTGGTTGCACAGGCCAGAGGTCACCCAGGTGGTGGAGGCCAAGGTCAGCCCCCACCTGTGTTTTGCCCCGTACCACCCGCCTTAGTTATAAAGCAATCCAAGGTGGCTGCTACTTGGTCTGGAGATTCCCAGGTGAAGCTGAGCTGTGAATCTAGGCTGGCTGCTCCTAATGCTAGGCCTGGGGCCACTTGGCAAGAAGTATAGAGGCTGGGGGCTCACTGAAGCTGGCTGTTGCTTATTTGAGAGGATTTAGGAGTCATAAAGCAGGAACCAAGAGACCAGTCACTCCTACTGAAAAGCAGCTTGGGTGGGCCCATAAGTTGGGTGGGACAGAGTTGCTATAGATCTTCAGGGTGGGGCAGTCAGTGTTATTAGCAAGGTTGATGGAGTCTCAGATATGGCACCAGCCTGCCAGCTCTGTGGCTCTATGATAGCAGGATTCAGAAAAGGGAAAATGGCCTCTACCTGCCTTTCTGTCTGGGAGAAAGCTGTCCCCCAGTTCTTTACTTGATGCCAGACACTTCAGTTTCTCCCCGTATGTCACTGGTGTCTTCCAAGAGGCTACCCCATTGCTGGAGCTCAGAGAGAGTGAGTCTGATTAAGTCCATGTGCGGATTCTTTAAGAGGAACTGCTTGGACTCAAAAAGTTCCTTCCACAAACTCAACCACCACTAGTTTTTCACCGCCAGAGGTTATAGGGACTTAACTTCCTGGCCCTGGAATCCTGGACTGGGGGTTCTTGTATGGGGCTGGGATTCCTTGCTCCCAAAATATCCTTCCCAAATCTTTATCCACCCAAGTGGATGTGGTACCAGCCTATTCCATGTCTCAATCCTCCTACCAGTCTGGATGGATGTGGCTTCTGCAGTTTCGTAGTTCTCAGACTTCCTTTTAACTCAGTTTCTGACAGTTCTGAGTGGTGGTGGTTCTGTAGTTTAGATGTGATTTTGTGAGGAGGTGGGCCATGTCTGCCCACGGGGCCACCTTGACCGGAAGCCTGAAACTCTCCTCTAACTTGGTTTTGTTTTTTCAAAGTACTTTTAGCTATTTGGGCCCCTGTACATCCCTACACAAGTTTCGGAATCATCTTGTCTGCAAAACAAAACAAAAACAAAATATTCTAGGAGGGTTTTGATTGAATTACATTTAATCTGTAGCTCCATTTAATGACAGTTGCATCTTAATGTTGAACTTTCAAATCCATGACTAGGGTATGATTTCTCTCCTCAGCGTTTTATAATCTCATTGAATAAAATTTACATATTTTGTTAAATTTGATTGATGTTTCAAGTTTTTCTTTTTGATTGCAAGAGATACTGTATTTTAATTTCAATTTCCAATAGCATTGCTGGCAGACAGAAATACACTATTTTACATTAACCTTATAGTCTGTGACCTTGCTAAAGTCACTTAAAGA
Organism: Artibeus jamaicensis; assembly: GCF_021234435.1. Lineage (NCBI taxonomy): Eukaryota > Metazoa > Chordata > Mammalia > Chiroptera > Phyllostomidae > Artibeus > Artibeus jamaicensis. Next base: position 13,968,667 of record NW_026522014.1, on the reverse strand, counting down.
TTCCTTGGGATTTTTTGCATAAACAGCCATATCTGTTGAGAAAGACAGTTTTAAATCTTTATTTCCAATCCATATGCTCCCTCCCCCTCTCTCGCTTTGCTTCACTGTCTAGGAACCCTGGTATATATTGCTAAACAGGAACAAGGTGAATAGATACCTTTGCCTTGTTCTTTCACCATTAAGTCTGGAGGTTTGCTGTAGGCTTTTTGTGGATGTTCTCAGACTAAGGGAGTTGCCTTTTATTCTTATTTTCTGACAGGTTTGATTACAACGGTATATTGAGGCTGCTAACTGTTTTCCTGCATCAATAGTTCTTTTTAGTCTGTTGATACAGTGAATTACATTGCTGATTTTCTAACATTAAATAAACCTTGCATACCTGGGAATAATCTCAACTGGTCATGATTTATTGTCCTTTTTATATATTGTTGGATTTGAACCACTGTTAAAATTTTTTCTGGCTGTCATCATAAAGGATATTAGTCACTGGTTTTCTTTTAATGTCTGGTTTTAATGATAGGGTAACAGTTTCATTAGTGAGTTGACGAGGGTTTTTTTCTCTCTTCCTTTAATACATTCTGAAAGAATATGTGTAAAATTGGTATTGTTTCTTCCTAGTTGTTAGAACTCATCTGTGAGGCCATTGGAGCCTGGAGTTTTCTTTTGTGGAAGGTTTTGGATATGAATATAGAACTATTAGGTTATTTTTTCATCTCAGAAAAGCTGTGGTAGCAAAGGTCTTTCAAGGCATGTGCCCCTTTCATCTAAGCCAGGATTTCTCGCATTTGGGCAGGATAATGATCGGTTGTGGAGGGTGCATGACAGGGTGTTTAGCTGCCTCCCAGCACAAACAAAAATGTCTTCTGACACTTTTGCCAAATGCCCTCTGTTGGCTGAGAACCACCGATTTAACTTACCAAATTTATTGGCGTGATTTTTTGTCATATTGTCCTCCTATTTTTTAATGTCTGTAAGATCTATGGCATTTTCCTCTGTTTATCGGTAGTTTGTGTCTTGTTCTCCTTCTTTCCCTCCTCTCTCTTCCATCAGATTGGCTAGCAGTTAATTATTTTAATGAATCTTTGCAAAGGACTACTTTGGGTTATATCGATTTTCTCAGTTGTTTTTCTGTTTTATTTGATTATGCTCTTATCTTTACTATTCTGTCCTTCTGCTTAATTTAGGTTTAATTTGTTCTTCCTCTTCTAGTTTTAAGGTGGAAGCTTAGAGCATTGATTTTTGAAACTTTTGCTGTTTTCTAACATAATCTTTCATTACCATAAATTTTCTGCTAACTACACTTTAGCAGCAACCCACCAAGTTGGAATTATTTTTTATTCATTGTCATTCTGTTCAAATGATACTTCATTTCTATTCGACTTTTCCTTTGGCTCATGGGTTATTTAGAAGTATGTTTAATGTCTAAACATTTGGGGATTTTCCATATAACTGCTATTAATTTCTATTTTAATTTCATTTTGGTTAGAGAACATACTTTAGGTATATATAAAACATTATTTTAACTGCAGTGAGTTTTGTTTTGTGGCCCAGAATATGACCCATCTTGGTTAGTCTTTCACGTTTACTTGAAAGAGTGCATATTCTGTTATCATTGGGTGAGTGGTCAATGACTGCTGCTAGGACCCATCGATTGGTTGTGGTATTAAGGCTTATATCTTTACCAGTTTTCTTTTGCTGCTTTGTCTCCCAGTTAGTGAGAGGGGAATGTGAAAATCTTCAATTACAATTGTGATTCTATGTTTCCTTTTTGTTCTGTTAGGTTTTGCTTCATGTTTTGAAGTTCTGGTCATATATATATATGATTTTTATCTCTACATAATGCATTGACCCATTTGTTATTACCTGATGCTTCTCCTTTATTCCTGCTAATATTCTTTGTTCATGTGTCCACTTTGTCTGGTATTAGTAAAGGCCTTTAAAAGTGTATTGTAGGCTGGATGCAGCCCCGGGGCTGTACTATTGACCCTGCTTAAAATGTTTCTTGTTGACAAGACCTCATTCAGTGTTTTTGTTATTGTTAGTCACTTAGTTTTAAATCTCTGAATTTTAATTTGGGTGCTTAAATCATTTATCTTTACTTTAATTAATATGGCTGAATTTTAATTTTTCATCTTGCCAGTTTTCTATTTTTTTCATTTGTTCTTTATTCCTCTTTCCCTCTTCTTTTGGATTAAGCAATATTTATGATTCTATTTTATCTTCTATTAGCTTTTAGCCTTACCTCTTTAAAAAAAATTAATGGTTCTAAGATTTCACAAATGCGTTAAAGTAATATTATATTACTTTGTAGTGTAAGAATAGCACAACAATGGATTTCCAACTCCTCCTATTGTTTTATTGTTGTACATTTTATTTTACACATATTATAAGGTCTACAATAAACTGTTAATTATGTTATGGTAGTCAAATATCTCAAAGTAATTAAAAACAAGAAAAAGTATCTTTTATAATTATATTCATTTTTCCCACTTATAATGCTTCTTCTTTGTACAAATCCAAGTTTCCATCTGGCAATAATACTTCTGCCTGAAAAATTAATTTAACATTCCTCGTGGCACACGTCTGCTGCTGTTGTGTTCTTTCAGTTTTTGTTGTCTGCAAAAGCCTTCCTTTCACCTTCAGTTCTGAAGAACATGTTCACGGTGCATAGCATTATGGGTTGCCTCCTTCTCCCCATAGCACTTAGGCAGCTCTGCATCTGTCAGGAGACCCGTGGTTGTCAGGGCTTTGGGAGGAGGGACGGGGGGAGGACCAGGGAAGAAAGGGGATTTTCAGAGTAGGGACACTGTTCTTTCTAAAAGAAATGGTAGGTACATGTCCTTAGGCACATTATGGGTCAAAATCCATAAACTGTACAAGAGTAAGCCTTAGTATAAACCACGGACTAGAGTTAATGATGTAATTATTAATATATTAATTATTCACGGAATCGATATATTGAACTCTATACCATCTCTCAATTCTGTGATACAAAAATTACTAACAAAAATAAGGTCTATTAATGGTGTTTTCAAATGTCACTGTCGGTTGTCTCGTGTGGTTTTCTATGAGAAGTCTGATTAATTCTTTGTTTCTTTATACACACCGCATAGTTTTTCTGTCTTCAAGATCACTTCTTTTATCTGTGCCTTACAGCAGTTTGACTAGGATGAGTCTAAATTTGTTTGTGTGTGTTATTTTTCTCTTGCTTAGAACAGTTGCCTGACCTTCCTGGAGCTCTGATTTTATGTATGTGGCGGGGATTATATTTATATGTCTGATTTCTTATTCTCTTGCTGTTCCTGGGACTCCACTTACTCAAACATTTGTTTGATTGATGGTGTCCTACTTTTGGGGGGATTCAACTCCATTCTTTTTTTCATTGCGTTTAATTCAGGAGAGAGGATTTGATTGATTCGGCCAACATTCAGTTCAGGGTACTTCTGTTCTGGGTGGGGGTGGGTGGCACATTTCAGGACAGACCCACTGAGAAGTCAGCCGAGGGTCAGGAGCCACTGTCTGTCCGGTCGGCCGTGGCAGCGCTTTCGGGTGTGCAGCTAGGGGGGCTGCAGCTGGTGCTGCCAGCAGGGTGAGGGGCAAGGGGGTCTCTGATGGAGAGAGGCCCAGGCGGGGCTGGCATCAGGATGGCCGGCTCCTCTCCAGCACAAGGCAGGGCAAAGTGGGAAAAGCAAATGATTCTCTGGGAGAGGGAAATCGAAATAATGTTTGTATTCCTTTACGAATTCACAGAAATATTGGATAGAAGCTTATCTCTGATAGCATAGAAGGACATCCTCTGGGTGTCCGTGTGAATTTGCAGAGATGGTCACTTCCGTTTTTCCTAGAATGTATACGAGGTAGAAGTAGGAGAGAGTTTCCTCTGAGGAGACAGAGGAAAGCCAGAACGATGCCTGCAGTCGTGTAGTTAGTAATATACTGAAGATTGGACGCCAGCTCTGGGTGCCTATTACCACGGTATCATGTCCCCCAAAAGCACACTTGTTTGAAGTTGGTACATCAAAGATGGTTTTATTCTGGACTAGCTGTCGTGAGTCTTGGGCCTTCCTGACTACTGCTCCTAGTTGTCATGGACTCGCACTCTATCAGGGAGGGAGGCAGCATGCGGTGAGGAGGACAAACAAACAGAGAAAGGGCCTTGAAATCAGACTCTTGTGGCGAAAGTAGGTGTTGTGCGACCACTGACTCTGTGACCCTGGTCACTGAAAAAAGCTCTGTGGGGCCAGCATGAGCCTCAGCCGGGCTCATTCCCAAGTTCAGATGCCTCCCATCACAAGCGACTGGCAGGTGGAGAGGCTATCGGACCCCTCTGCAAGACAGTGTGTCCTTAGGGACATGAGAGGGCATCTGAACTGAAGCTTGGTCACAAACTGCCCAAGTGACCTGAAAGGAAGAACAATACTGAGGGCAATACTTTGGGAAGAGGGGTCTTCCCAAAATCTGTGCAAAAGTGGGAGTCACATGTAACCCGGAGCATGGCTCAGAGAGGGAGCAGAAAGCAATTCTCTTCCTTTGGGCGCACTTGGGGCCCAGGAGAACAGAGCCCACCTCGGGCAGCTGTGACCCGTGGCAAGCACAGCGCTGACGGACCTGAGACCAGCAGAGCCCTGAGCCCCTGGCTCGTCCTCTCTGCGGTCCTCTGGGAGTTGAGTTCCTGCTCCCCTAAATCATTTGTTTTTCTCATGAGCCTTTTCACCTGTTAGCAGTTAGCCTTCCCAGACGATGCCCACATGTTCTTTTGCAGGATGGCCGTTTCTTGAGTTAATGCCAGACTCACAGATTCCCCTGCAGGATTTTCTTATGTGGGCAGAACAGCATCAAGTAATAAGAGGTAAAGGAAAGAACGGTGCCATTTTCTCAGTCCATCTGCCTCCTGGAACTTAGGGCCACCCTCTTGTCCCAGTGCTCCAAAGGGGTCGCTGATACAGCCTTCAGTTCATGGATTCATCGAATTTATTTCTGCTGAGCTGTAGTCATGGAGATAAATTTACCAAGAGTCAGTTTACAAAGAAATAACCAGGTACTTCTATATCACATCCTCTAACCCTGTGCTTCAGAGTTGCAGAGAGCTAATAGCAGGCCCTTCCCTGAACAATCATAACCCTGGCTCACATTTGAAGAATGCTTCACATCTGAAGTGCTTTACATATTTTTGCCTCATGCCATCCTTGCAAAATTCCCGTGAGGTGTTACTGTTACTATTAATTGTCTGCATTCTGTAGCTGCAGTAACTAACTGGGATAAGGTACTTAATCCATGTAAGGTCACAGGTAAGGCTTGTGGAGCCAGAATTCCATGCTGCTCTCGACCACTCTGCCATCTTGCCTCCCGTAGTCAGGGAAATGCGGCTGGCTGCAAAGCCAACCCTGGAAGCAAAGAGACTGGGTTCGGGATTGCAATGGCGACAAATAGGACAAGAGAACCCACAGCCCACAAGGTGTAAGTCTGTGATGCTGGCTAGTTCATGGGCGTGGGAGCCCTAATCAACAATACCATGAGGTGGATGATTCCTTGAAAGCTGGGCTGGACACGGGAAATGCAGGACCTCAGTAATGCTGCGTGTCCATTCGTGGGCCAGTTTCTCCGGAGTGACAGTTACAGGTGTGGGCCACGTCCTTCGGATGGTCATTTCCTGCTCCCCTCCAGTGATTTAGAAGGAAACTCAGGTGGCTTTCAATATGTACTGGAGATAGATCTATCGTACTACATACACTTGTAAGGATTACACATCAGAATGCCAATTTCAAGGAGCAATGGGATTTTCAAAGTTGTTTTATGTCAGTGTTTCTTTTACTCTCAGAGCAGAAGGCCTGTCTGTGTTTGTCCTGGGACTCGGACACACCGAAAGGACTGGCGGGGCAGGCTGGCCAGGGCTGCGTTGGCATGAAGGACTGTGGAGTGGGGTGGGATGTCACATTTGTGGGATGGAAGAGGGTTCTGAGAATCTCTTCTAAAGGCAGAAGATTAAAGAATGGCAGGCCTCAAAGGAAGGTGTCTGTCACTCATGTAGATGGCCCTCAAGTCCTATTTTCACTTCGAGTTCTAAGGTAAAGGCTATAATGAAAAATCAGGCCAAAGATGAATAGAGCCTGGATCCCGAGAACACAAGGTGTCAGGAACTTGGGTGTCAGCACCTAGAGACAATCCCTCAGCGTGGCTCTCCGGCGTTGGCCATCTGGACATGGAGATGTGACGACGGTGCCTCAGCAGCTGTGGTCGGACCTCCTACAGGCACGAATCACACCCCTCGGTGAGCCAGAGTAGGCAGGAGGGAGAGGCCGAAAGCTAAACTAGAAGACCAGGCCGAGGGCCATGGGAGCTGCCTCCTCGGGTAACTCAGCGGGCACCTGAGGCCTGTGTGCGTCCCCCAGCAAGGGCGAGTGGAGCCAGAGGACCTGTCACTAGTGACCTGCTGGCTGTGCCGGCAGAGCTCCCGGTGCAATGGTGTGGAGGCTGTTCCCTGGAAAGGTTGCCTTTGGGGCTCCTACTTGGAGTTCACAATCACCAGGAGCAGGTGAGAGAGGCTTTGGACTATGACCCACCAACCGCTACTGTGATGCAAGCTTGCAGCCTCCTAAGATCTTTCTGATAAAAAGTTCAGACTTAACAAGAGATAATCCTCAGACAGTAAACTGGAAGAGGTAGGATCTTTCAGCCCATAGACAGTGTGGGATGGTTGAGTGTGTGAGATTGCTGAAACTGTTTTGGTGGCAGGTGGTGTTTCTCTCTCTTCAGGACATCCAGAGGTTAAAGGGGCATGAAATTGTCCCTAATGCAGCTTAGCTGCTCATCACACGCAGACGTGAGACTGTGCTGGAGTTGTGAACAAACGCCCTTCGGCACCTGTTTTCGCCGCCTGTGGTCTGTTTTCTTCGCACGGCATTTTACACGTCTAAATTCATGCTGCCCCTCGCCCCCCCTCCCAGCTGTTTGGGCCGACAGAGCACGCACACTCCTTCCAACTGTGGTTGTTGGAGCTTATCGCTGGGTGGCTTGGCGGAGCCAGGATCATTGGCCAGACCACGTGCGGCCCAAGGCCCAGCCCTCCTGCTCTGTCGCCTGTCCCACTGCGTGCTGGTAACTTAACACGGGAGTCCTGCACGGAGTCTGCACAGTTCAGAAACGGCCAGAAAGTGCCTCCCATTCCACTGGCCTTTCTAGGGCTCCCAAGGGAGTTCTGGTCAGAGTGGCCCACGCGGCAGTTTCGTGATAGGGAAAATGTGACACGCTCCCCTGCTCCTGAGTTGAGCTGCTATTTTGTTGTGCTTTCTGGGGAACATGGGCAGATTCTGGGGCCCAAAGCAGACACACACACCCAGTTAGGAGCTGGGAAACTTGGAACGTTTGATTTTGACTTTGCACTTTTACACAATGCCAACGAGAAGCAAATGGCCAGAGGTAGGGCGTGGGCTTTCTCTTTTGGGTGCAGACGACGTGCATTTAACTCAATCCTCAAAGCTTTCATTTCCAAAGGGTGCCTGGAGGGTTGAGTGCACAGCGTGAAATGACGGGAAATCTCATCCGATGAGCGGCGCAGTGTTTTCATCAACAGGGACGGTGTTCGTTCCCCTCCATCCGCTGGCTTCACCACCTCTGCACAACTACCCTGTGTCACGCCTGTAACTCCCCGGGGTAATGAGGGTGCTGGCAATAACGCGGCACATGAAATAGGCCGTAGATTGAACCCTAGGACTGAAATAATATGTAAACACAAAGACAAAGTCCTCTGGCTGCGTCATAAATCAAAAACATGGTCCCAAAGGGACACAGGAAGTCCAGATATGATCCAAAATGCATAAGAGAATCGCTTGATGATAAAGGGGGCCTCTCACAGCAGGAGGGCGAAGGGGGCGGGTTACTAGTGGGTATTGTGAAAGTAGCTCTTTTATACCTTACCTGTGTATCACAGTAAACTTAAAACACATTAGGATCTCATCGTTAAAGAGAAACCCTAAAAGCACCAGAAGAAAATATTGGGAGAATTCTTTCGTGTCCTTGAAGTGGGGAAGGCCTTTCTAATTAGATGATTCAAAATCCAAAAGCCATGAAATGAAAGGTTAATTCACGTCCATAAAATAAGAATGATTTTTCACATGACAAATGACACCATGAACACATCAAAAATCAAATGACAAACTGAAAAAAGTTGTAACAACCAAAGACGAAACTCCCAATACATAAAGATCTAACAAAAATCAATTTGAAAAATATTTTTTAAAACATAAAGGCAGCATATCATACCCTTTGTGTATCTGGCCCTTCATACACAGTGATAGCTTCTTCATACTTTTTCACTGCTGCGTTTCATTGTTTGGGAAAACTCCTGATTTCTTTATCCAGTCTTCTGCTGGTGGACATAAAGGTTTGTTTTTTCCAATCTTTTGCTTTAAACCATTTTGCAAGGAGAATTGTAGAGTTCAAGAGCTTATGAAGTTCAGTTGCCTGTGGTCATAGTTTGGTTATTATCAATTTCAAGCTGCCTGACCTTGTCTGTGGGCCTCTCTTTCCTCATCTGTGTAATGGGTTTGAGGTTAAGAGTATCACCAATATGAAATTGTGAGGATTCAGTGCATTCATACATCAGTAAGGGGCTTAGAATAGTACCTGGCCCATGATAATTGCTATGGAGATGTAAGTTATCATTATTATTGCTGTGTGCCAAACAATATAAATTTTATTGGGCTTTATAGACCTTTTAAATAATGTTTAGGTCTCACAATAAGAGAGCAAGACCTTAAGTGGGAGATATTGTTTCCAAAAGGCAAAACCTGGGATCCAGGGATGAGGAAAGGAACCTGCCCCTCGCTGCTTCTTGCAGTAAAAGCAGTGCTGAGCTGCTTAGAGACGCAGCAGGGCAGGCGCCAGGCCTGGAGGTCAGCGAACGTGGGCAGCGCCGGAGTCTGCATATGAGTGAACATCCAGGGGATTCTGCTGCCTGTGACCCCGGCCAGCCTTTAGAGAAAGCACTGCTGTCCCCTGGGTAGATACTGAAATCGTAAGCTTAGTGACTTAGAGACATTGACCAGGTTCAAGTTTCTTAGAAGTAAAGTCAGCGTTTAACAATAACAAGGATCATGAGCCAATCCAGAAGGGAAAAGGGTGACTTTATGGAGGCATTATTACCTCCTAACTGCTTTCAGGGCATGTTGCTTGTTTGCGTGTCCTTGAGGTCAGAGAACTCGATTTCTAGTTTTGTCAATGTCCTCCTTGTCCAGGACGTGTTCTAGCAGTGTATCCTTGTTAATATTTTAATGCTGTTACAGCTGCTAAACTACGAAAATAGTTCTATGCTACTTCAAGATTCGCTGTTATCCTGTAGGATTGCAGGCATAAAAGAACAACCAAAGGCCTCATAGTCAAATCACAGTTCATTGATTACCAAAGTAAGAAATACTGAAAAAGTCACTGTACTTCCCTGGACTCAGTTTGCTTGTGTGTGATATTAGGATGGTAATACTTATGCCCACAGTTGTTCCAATGACCACAGATAACATAAACGGTGTGTCCAGAGCAAGTGCTCAGTGAACAGTAGGTATTATTTGATTCAGGCTGATTTTTCCAGGGGCTTCTCTCCTGGTTAGCTGATGCCCCCTCCTGGACAGTCCTGCACCTGGATTAAGCAAGGGTCAGCTCACTTGCTTCAAACTCAATGCCATGTGGTTTCTTGATGCAGGGTATCAGGAAGAGTCTGAAATCAAAGCCAGGCACCCAGTCCAACCAAAAAGAAAATCCGGGAGACAGGCCCTGGGGGGCAAACTAAACAAACCAGAAAAGGGCAGAAGACAGCTCAGAATTTTCTGAGTGATGTTAATGCCAGTCATTCCTTTCTGTTCTTATTTACATGTCCAGGCCTTACATACATTATCTCAGTTATTCTTCACCAAAATTCCATAGGATACAAAAGTAAATCCTCATGATCTTGTACTAGGCAACTGCACCAAAAAACACAAGGAACCAGAGGGGAAAAAATAAATTCCACCTTCTCAAAATTAAAAGTGTTTTGTTTCAAAGAGCACTGTCAAGAAGGTGAAAAGACAACCCACAGGGAGAAAATATATTTGCAAATCCTACATCTGATAAGACATGTATCCTGACTATGGAAAGAACTCTTACAACTCACTCATAAAAGGACAAACAACTCTATTAAAAAATGGGCGAAGGATCTGAACATTCATCTAAACAAGATCTACAAGCAGCCAGTAGCATGAGAAAAGCTGCTCAACATCATTAGTCCTTAGGGAAGTTTAATCGAAACCACAATGACACACTACTGCATATTCTCGACAAGGGCCTCAATCAGAAACACACCACGGAGGGGCAGAAATTAGAACCCGTGTACATTCCCACCCGCGGGTGGGGATGCAAAATGGTGCAGCTGCTTTGGGAAAAAGTCTGGCAGTTCCTCCAAATGCTAAACACAGAGCTACCATCTGACCCGTCATTTCCACTCCTGCGTTTATGCCCAGGAGAAATGGAAGTGTGCACGCACGCAGAAACTGGCACTCACGTGCGCATCACGGCACTGCTCGTCAGGAGTGGCCCAGCTCACAGCACAAATGTCCGTCAGCGGACGGATGGATGAATGAAATGTGGCGTATTCATTTATTGGAACATTATTTGGCAATAACAAGGAATACATATCAGTAAGTGCTGTAAACCTTGGAAACATACTAAATGAAAGAAAGTAGTCACAAAAGGCCACATGCTGTATGATTCCATTTATATGAAATGTCCCAAACAGGAAACTCTATCAACACTGGGGCAGGAAGAGAGATGGGGAGAGGCCGTGAATGGGTATGGAGTTCCTTCTGGGGAGATGCAGTGTTCTGAAATTAGATGGCGGTAGAGGCGGCACAACCCTGTGAGTAGATTAAACACTGAAACCATATTCTTTAAATGTGTGAATCGTATGGTATGTGAATCATATCTCAGCGAAGCCATTAATAAATGAAAATTCAAAAACTTATGAAGATAATGGATTTTCTATTTAACACAGTCACTGAAACTGGCTGAAGGCCAAATGGGGTAATAACGAAGCCAGAATTCCAAAGCAGTCCGTCACCTCCAAAGCCGGGATTCTTGAGCAGAATGTTCTAGTGCTATTAGCCCTTCCTGAGTTGGAGCGAGAAGTGACTTCTGCAGGGACCTGTGCTTGCGGACCTATGGAAGAGAAACCCCTTTTCTACAGGTCAGGCCAGGTTTCTTCTAAGACACACTGTTCTGAGCTGGTGGTTCTGGTTTACCTCTTCACTAAGGAGTGATCTCAGGATGCTGAAGTCACTCACTGGCTGTTACAGGCCAATAGGGCATCACCTGATAATCTTGTTCAAAACGCAAACATCTAGGCCTAACCCCAGATATAGTAATTATGGAGTGAACATCAATATTTGGCAAGTGCTGTCAGCTGGGTGGGAAACAAGTGGAGACTCTGGTGATAATGGATAGGTTCCTGCAAGTGGACACTGGTAACTAAAAAGCTCCACGAGATATTATTCCAGTTCCCATCCTGGGAGCGATCTCAAGAGCTGAGCTGTTCCGTGCAGGAAGCTGCACCGTAGCCTTTGTCTGAGGGCTCAGGGGGTCTGTCTTCACGTTCGGAAGCCCCACTGTGGCCCAAGGAGCAAAATTTTCATTTTGAGAGATCCATTCTGTGACTGTGTTGATCAAAATAATTTGTCTGTCTTGGAAAGCTACTCAAACAATCCATAGAAGTATGAAGTTTTGAGGGGAAGTCATCCCGCATCTTTCCACCAGGGAAAACCACTGTTTCACGCGTCTATGAACGCAGTCCCAGATACCACCTGACTGGAGACTAGGTACCTGTGGAGGCAGTCGCCCACACGGTCACCTAAGTGGACTGATACAATCAATACTTATCTTCTAAACTTGCTCTCACGATCCTTGGGACCGTACCACCCACATGTTTTAGAAGGAAAATACTTCATTTTAGATGAAAAAAATATACAGCTTGGGTTTTCTTTTTTACAGTTTCATAGCAGCCAGCATTTTAGTTTTAAATTGCATATCCCAAGTCAGCAGGTCACAAAACTTTCATTGATATTTATGTCATTACCCTTTTTTCCTTCGTGTATTGCAAAGCTAATAAAAAATAGATTAAAATAAATAGTTCATTTCTACCATAAATTCTTAGCAGTGCAGGGAATATTAAGGTTGTCAAAAAATTTTATGAGTCCTTTCTAGGTGTACGAATGTGTATCTAGACATGAAAGTGTGTTGTTTGAGAGTTAATAAATTATTTAAAATTTAACAATTTTTCATATGCAAAAGTACAGATTGTTTTTTGTCACTGAGTTTCTTCGCAATTCTGTAATTCTACTGGGGCAAGAACCAACTCACACATTATTCCATAAACTTCATTGTACTTTGTAGTAGACGTGCTGAAAATGTCTCATTTACTCACTGTCGGAAATTCAAGAATTTTTCAAAACCAAACTTTACGTCTGGATAACTAAATATTCAGGGAATTAAACAGAATATTTTCTCCTTTCGCCCTGGGAGATACCAACATGAGACTGGAATTCTTGAGTCTAACCGAGAGCAAGAGGTAAATTAATCTAAAAAAGAAATTAAGTGAAAGAAATTTTGTTTGGAAACATGTATTTAACTTCCCATGACATGAGAATGGATTCTGAAGACATTAGTTTTTTCTCAAGAGAAATGGCTGAGAAGGCATTTCATCTGCAGAAATACTGAGAAAGAAGCAAATCTTTTTTCATTCATAGTTACGTGGATTGTTAGCAGGTATTAAGGAAACATCGAACAAAGGGACAGAAATCTCTTACACTAAATGATATCACATTTAAATAGAAGGAAGAATGGTTGACACTTCTTTCCTTCACACACAACTGCCTTTGTCCACTGTTAGTTTGAATCCACGTTCTTTTTTTAGAGGTGCATTCTACCCTCAAAGAAAATATTGAAATAATGTTGGGATATCCATAAAGAAGCCATTTTTTAATTTCAGGGTTTTTTGTACATAAAGAACTTACTTGCTTGTAACCACCTTCATCCTTGTAATGCAACAGCTTGATCAAAGTGAATATTAAAATTTCTCCAAGAAGCACAGAAATACCAGCCCCTTACTAAAGCCTGTCTGGTTTTCTGTGGCCCGGGGGCCGTGATGACGCATGAAGGGGGCTGCTCCATCACACACAGAATCTTTTCTGAACCTGAGAGCAAGGCCTGGGGTTGGGGGTGGCGGTGATGTTCCCCGGTTTTGAAGGGTTAATGTTGGGGATTCAGCTATATACCTGATCATTTGCCATTAGCATTTTTAGTTACTGACCAACCAATTATCACATGTAGGTAGTGACAGCAAAGAAGGAGAGAAAACTTTGAGAAATAAGTGTCAGTTGGCATTAGAAGTGCTGGGCATGCCCTGTTTCCCTTGCAGCAAACAGTGTCAGAATGAACCAGAGAGAGCTCTTTCACAGGGGCACACGGTGGCCCCCTCAGGGGACAGCAACTCCTCTGCATGCAGAGAGGGGTGTGGAGGTTCCCCTTTGAATGTCGCACCTCCATGCCACCCCACACCGTCAAAGAGCCCAGAACCCCCTCGGGGGTGAGAATTTGCAGCTCCGTCACCCTAGTTGCAGATATGAATGTTGGGACAACTCAATTAAAAGCCCAAATAAGGAGATTCAGTCTTTATGGAGGTCATTTATTTAGAGATTCTGATTGTTCGAGAAAATGTCAGGCTAAGATTATATGAGGGGGGACCCCAATAAAATAGAATTTATTTATTAAAAAATTGTATATTGTGACTTCTGGCCAAGATGGAGGCATAGATAGACATGCCATGCCTCCTCCCACAACCATAATAAGAATGACAAAAATTTAGAAATAAAATAACCACCAGAACTGACAGAAAAATTAAACTGTATGGAAGTCTGACAACCAAGGAGTTAAAATAGACACATTCATCCAGACCCATAGGCGGGGCGGAGTTAGGTGGCCGAGCAGAGAGGGGTTGCAGCAAATCGGTGGCTGGTGGACCTGGGTGCACAAGGTGGCAGCCGGCAGACCCAGTGAGGTGGTGGACTGTGGAACTGGGCGCAGTGTGTAAGGCTACTGGCAGACCGATGGTCCCACATTGTCATGCAGATAAACCAGGTGAAACTGGAGAGCGAGACAGACCACAGAACCCAGGGCCCCAGCACAGAGAAATAAAGCCTCAAAACACAATTAAAAACATCTGTGGGGGCTGAGGTGTCGTGAAAGACTCCCGGTCTCACAGGAGAGTTTGTTGGAGAGACCCACAGGGTCCTAGAATGTACACAAGCCAACCCACCTGGGGATCAGCACCAGAAGGGCCCAGTTTGCTTGGGGAAAGTGGTGGAAGTGCTGAAATCCAACAGAGAGCGGAGCAAGTGTCATAGTTCCCTCTCAGACCCCTCTCCCACATACAGCATCACAATGCAGTGACAGGGGTTGCCCTGCCCTGGTGAACACCTAAGGCTCTGCCTGGTGTTTATGTAACAGGCATGACCTGACCAAAAAGAGGAAAAAAAAGGCTCAAACCAAAGAACAGATCAAAGCTCCAGAGCAAATACAACTAAGCGACAAGATATAGCCAACCGATCAGATACACAGTTCAAAGCACTGGTGATCAGGATGCTCACAGAATTGGTTGAATTTGGTTGCAAATTAGATGACGAAATGAAGGCTACACTAAGCGAAATAAAGAAAAATGTACAGGGAACCAATAGTGATGGGAAGGAAACTGGGACTCAAATCAATGGAGTGGACCAGAAGGAAGAAAGAAACAATAGAACAGAAAAGAATGAAGAAACAAGAATTTTTTAAAAATGAGGAGAGGCTTAGGAACCTCCAGGACATCTTTAAATGTTCCAACATCCAAATTATAGGGCTGCCAGAAGGGGAAGAGGAATAGCAACAAGTGGAAAAGTTATTTGAACAAATAATAAAGGAGAACTTCCCCAATCTGGCAAAGGAAATAGACTTCTAGGAAGTCCAGGAAGCTCAGAGAGTCTCAAAGAAGGTGGATCCAAGGAGGAACACACCAAGGCACATCATAATTATATTAGCCAAGATTAAAATGAAGGAGAGAATTCTAGAAGCAGCAAGAGATAAGGAGACAGTCACCTACAAAGGAGTTCCCATCAGACTGTCAGCTGATTTCTCAAAAGAGACCTTACAGGCAAGAAGGGGCTGGAAAGAAGTATTCCAAGTCATGAAAGGCAAGGATGTACATCCAAGATTGCTCTATCCAGCAAAACTTTCATTTAGAATGGAAGGGCAGATAAAGTGCTTCTCAGATAAGGTCAAGTTAAAAGAGTTCATCATCACCAAGCCATTATAATATGAAATGTTAAAGGGACTTATCTAAGAAAAAGAAGATAAAAAACATGAACAGTAAAATGACAGCATAGTCACAATTATTAACAACCACACCTAAAACAAACACACAAACTAAGCAAACAACTAGAACAGGAACAGAACCATGGAAATTAAGATCACATGGAAGGTTATCACATGGAAGGGGAGTAGGAGGGGGAGAAGGGGGGAAAAGGTACAGAGAATAAGTAGCTTAGAAGAGAGGTAGAACATAGACAGGGGGAGGGTAAGAGTAGTACGGGAAATGTAGAAACTAAAAAACTTTTAAGTATGACACATGGACACAAACTAAAGTGGGGGAATGTGGGTGGGAGGGGGTGTGCAGGGTGGAGGGGAGAGAAGGGGGAAAATGGGACAACTGTAATAGTATAATCAATAAAATATTTAAAAATAAAATTTAAAAATTGTATATTCTTACCTGTTTAAACTTGAGTCACCTTCAAAGTACTCTCTATTTAATGCAATACACCTATTAAGACTTTCTTCCCTTTGCTCAAAACAGTTTTTGGCCTATCGATTTTGAAGCCTTTCAGTGCTCCTACCTTTTTGTTTCACCTCTTCCACGTCGGCAAAACGTTTCCCTTTGAGGAGTTTTTTTCATCTGAGGAAACAAAAACTACTGAACACTCAGCCTGGTGTGGGCAGGTGTGCTCATAAATCACCCATCATAAAACAGGCAAACGTGTTGAAGGAGCATTTCAACTTCAAAAAAATTCACTGAAGCCAAACGCAGCCTCCCACAACAATGCCAGAAGGTGCACTGATACAGCTGGCTTCCTAGAACACTCACCTAGTGGGGGAAACCTGTACTACAAGGGATCCACCCTCCAGAAGAGAATTCTGGGTTTGTTTGTTTTTTCTCCCCCTTTATATTATCCTCAGAGTGAGACAAATGCATTGGGATAGTCCTCTGAGTTGCATTCAAAAAGTGTAGGGAGCGCCTAGGCAGGTTTCTATGGCCCCACTGGGGTTTTTACTTCCCTACTAAGACAGTGGGGAAAGGCAGTTCAGTCACTTAAGGAAGTGTGGGGGGGCCCTCCTGACAGAACCAGAAGACCTTTGGAGTCAGCACTGGGGGACCTGAAGATAGGGGCATGTAGTTCGTGCATTCCAGTTCCTGCAACCAAGCTTTTCTCGCGCATTAATCACTTAAGCCTATCAACTCTAACCGGTTAGAATCATTAACTCCTCAGTTCCCCTAGGACAAAGAGCAGGAGTACGGAAAACACCCAACCTTCCAGTCAGGATGGCGGAAGGAGCAGTACCCCAGGAGTAGGGATACACTGGAAAAATTGAAAAACAAACCCATAGTGTAACAACATTTGAATAACAACATTACTAAATGTGGCCAAATAACATAGCATCATAGCATTCGATGGGATAATGGAGTATGGGTTACTTTTTAAAAATATGTGTTTATCATTCAGAGAAACACACTGGAGTATTTACAGATGAACAAGGGGAAAGGCCCGGCAGGCGGTAGGTGGCAGGGCGGGGGGGGGGGGGGGGGGGAGGGAATGAAGCAGGAGCACGTGAGAGAGCGGGAGCGTGGACTGCGGCCGCAGTGCCAGAGTGGGGCCGAAAACAGCGGGGAACACGTGGACAGAGGACGTCAGAACACCTTAGGGTGCTTATCACTGTGCTTCGAAAAAATGGTCAGAGTATGACAATAGTGTAAAATATTTTAAGAACAATGTTATCATTAAAACTGAGTGAGATGCCAGTTTTTCACGTGTAGGTGATGACTGAATATAATTATGTTGTAAATCTGTAAAAGCCAGTGGAGTCTCCAGTCTCTTGCCACAATGCAGTGCGGCTTGGCGTTTTGCAACATCATCACTTTGTCACAACCCTTTCCAAAGAAATGTGTAATTGGAAATGCTATAAATAAGTCATTTAGGTATTTCCAAAGAAATAAGTATAAAAGTCCTAATGGATCCAGTTCTTTTGTACTTACCATAATTAAATTATGCTTTACTTCCTCAGTCAATTTTTAGCTCAGCTAATTTCTTCCTGAAATGTTGGCCAGCATGTTCCATTTCATATTTAAAATGAATAAATCCCAGAAAATGCTATTGCAAAGATCGTATGTATCTTTAAATGTCATCATCAAATCTTTTTAACTTCTTCCAATTGGGAATAGTGTATTTTCAAATCAATAGTTTAAGCTGATCATTTTCTAATCACTCTAAAAACAGAAGCTCTGGAAATTCTGCGAGCTTACTTTAAAATTATGTGCAATTGCCTGTTAACCCTCATTAAGCTTTTCTTTCCCTTTCATGATCCCATTTCCTTCCAGCTTGATAAGGATTTCACTTAAGCTTTTAAATATATTTTAGAAGGGTTAACGTAATTTCATAATATTTTAGCTTTATTGCTTAATTCTTCCTTTAGTAGAATAAAAAATCAACAACAGTATTCAACAATCATGTCAAATATTAAACCAAAAACACTCAAATGATTTCCTTCCGGAGATCAACTTATTTCCTTCTGTAGGATCAGGTATACAAACTCTTCTTCCCATCACTAAGCATTCAGTAAAATAATCTATCAGTTAAGGGATTACTCAAAATAAGAGTAATTCATAAAGCTAGTAGCATCTATTGATTTGTTAAGTCTTTCACCACAATTCTTAGCAATTAATTGTGAAGGAATAACATCATGAGTTCCTAAGATATTTGGTGCTACTGTTCAAAACACTATAACTCTGTCATTAGAAACGAAAAACAAACAACAAGACACGGGCTCAAATTGGAGTCACATGTCACAGAAACAAGACTCACGGTTTTCAGTGCCCCGGAAACGGAATCTTGAACCAGTCAGTGAGGAATCTCCGATCCCACTGGTAGGAAGTCTGCTTGGTAGATCCCTGCCGACCCCTAGAGCGGCGACTTTTCAACCATTTTCTTCTTGCGGCAACACCTAAACTAATTACTCAGATTCGGTGGCACAACAAAATGATATATTTTTTCCTATCTAACCAAAAAAATGGGTATAATTTTGACTCATTCACACTGGATGGCTACTGTTGTCATTTTGTATATGACAGTCTAAGGGAAAAGAGGTCACACTCTGCCTAAATAGTCAGGAATTGCATGTTTTAAAAGTTCTTGTGGCACTCTGGTTGAAAATCACAGTACTAAAGGAAAGTAACCTTCACAATAGCAAACCCAGATTTCTTTTTTTTTTTTTTTTTTGCTAATATCATAACTTCCTTGTCCCTGGACCCTTCTGCCTATAAAAATCTCATTTTGTATATCTCCTTGGAGTTCCTTTTTATTTGCTAGATTTAATGCTGTGCAGTTTGAATCGAATGTTTCAAAAATTTTTGAATTGAAACTAAAAATTTTTAATACTCCTCATCATTTTTTAATACTGTGTCATTAACCAGTTGTAGTTGTGACTTTACCTGTTACATAAGTGACAGTGTTGAGAAAGGTAATACTTTCCCTAATTGTAAAGGTTTCAAACATTGGCAACTCTTTTGTATTCATTGTAATGTTTAAAAAAATTTTTTAATCCTCACTGGAGGACATGCTTACTGATTTTAGAGGGAGGGTGAGGAAGGGAAAGAGGGAGGGAGGGAAACATCCATGTGAGAGAAAAACATGGGTGGGTTGTCTCTCACTGGTGCCTTGACCAGGAACCAGACCTCCAACCCAGGTGTGTGCTCTGACTGGGGATCGAACCTGTGACCTTTCAGTTTATGCGATCATGCTGCAACCAACTGGGCCATATTGACCAGGGCCATTGCCTGTAACTTTAAAAAAAAAAAAATCGTTGCCTTTATTACTTTTTCTCCTTAAACCTGTTACATAAGTAAAAAGCCTCATTATCATGCAGATTACACATTGATTTGACTGCTATTTATTACACAGCTGAATTTTGCCATTTTTAATCATCTTATTGATTATTCTTAAAACAGTAGTCATTCTTCAACAGAGGGCAATACACTATTTTGGTTATTTTTTCCCTTGTCACGCTAAAAAGCCCATTTACATAGAGGGCAATGCATTGTTTTGGTTAGTTTTATTATTTTTTGGGTCATATTAAAAAGCCTGGGAAGATCAGTTTCCCCAGCGTTGGGTGCCTTCCCCACCTCTGGTCACTCCTGCTATTCGATGACCTTTCTGATTGAAAGATTTTTTAAAACTTCCAATGGCAATATTAATAACTTTCAGACTTCTCTTTTAACCCTTCCTTTTATAGGGATGCTAATTCTATTTTGACAATTCTATTAATGTGTTTCTTGTAAAATGTTCAGTTAACCTTGATGATTAATTGTAGCATCAATTTAAAAAAAGGACACAGGTCTGTATGCAGGACCAATAAATGATTTGTTCCAGTATGGAGATATTAGTTGGTAAAATAATGAAATATTCCCATTCCAGCTGGCAAATAATTTCCATTCTCTGTCTCTGAGGTTTTAAAGCAGCGTGTTCATATGTATTTTGTGTTTGTATATGAAACAACAATTGGCCTCAGCGCAGATGGTTGTGAGCAGGTATAATATATGTTTTTCATATCCATGTGAATGTCTGAAGAAGTATTTGGAGATTCGGAGGAATGTGGGACATTGTTTTGGGGGTGTTTTTTTTGGTAATTCTGGACTGCCTAGCATCTCTGGTCCCACATTAAATGCCAATAGAATTCCTCAGTCATTGGCACAACAAAAATGGGCCTACCAGAATTTTCCATGAAGGGAAATACTGTCATCGAGAAATGCTGGATTAGTGTATATCATTAAGTATTAGTGTATCTCCTGCTTTGGCTCATCAAGATGACTGGAGTCAAAGCACTTTTCTTTAGATGCTCTTTTTAAAGAAAACGAAATAGAATAACCTATCCTATTTCCATGTAAACAGGGAAGGTGAGGCGAATGAGCCTGAACTCCCCAGTGAGGGGCAGGGAAGAGTACTTAGCAATAAGGACATTATCTGAAATAAACATGGGAAGGATCAAGTCAAGGAACACGTATAAAGGACCCATGGACAAAGATCATGGGAGGGGAGAGAATTGAAAGTGGAAGGTGGGGGATGGGTAGGGCAGGGGAGAGTAATGGGAGGGAAATGGGACAACTGTGATTGAACAACAATAAAAATAACCCTGCGAACACACGAGTTTTTCCCCCAACAATACTGACAATAAAATAATTACAGTTTATTGCAGAATTACTTCATGCCAACTCTATAGTCATTGTTTTACAGTTTTAAATTTTATTTAATCCTCCCAATTAAAAAAATCTGGAATAGGTATCTCTACCCACTTTAGAGGAAAGTTATATTCTCAGAAAACCTGCCTGCCCCATGCTCTTAGCCTGAAGGCTGATTTCCAAGGCAACAGGCTCTCTGAGGCCCAAGAAATAAACCATGTGAATGACGGAGAGCACCATTGAGTTGTCCTGGTGTATTTCTGTCCCACTGTCTCCTAAGATCTTGATTCTCTGTGCAAACTCTATTTTGTAAAAGTCTCTTCCTCTCAGTTGTTAAAATTGAGCTATTAACTTGCAATAACCATATTTTTTTGTTTTGTTTTGGGGTTTTTGGTTTCTCTTAGCATGTTGTCATTCCACTCCTTGAATTTTTGGACTGATTACTAGAGTTTTGTTTTCATATAGGAGTAATTAAACTCTTTCTGAATCTGATTATTTCTGCAAATAGGCTGAAATTGCTATTTAGAGATAAATAATTTCTAGCAGAAACTTGGAGCCTCATCAGAGGGGGCAGAAAGAAACCGTTTAGTCCAAATATTTGTTGGAGAAAACAATGTCTTTGCTAATCCCCATCATCTGGAAACGGGATGCGGGTTCTTCCCCTCGGTTCAGATCTGTTGCTATAGCATTGGCGGCGGCATTCAGACTCAGGAACGTGTGCGATAAGGCAGAAGGCGTGTGTTGTTGGAACTTCCGTCAAACGCATTTTGCGTGATGGCGTCAGAACGTAACTGAAAGGGCGGAAGCTCTGACAGCCTGGGGACGAGAAGTCCCAACGCGGGTGCCTTGCCCACTTTAACTGATAAGCTTACGGTAAGGGAATTTCTTAGGACCATAGGCAGTTGTTGGTTTTTTTATTGTTTTTTTAACCTTAACTCTAACTTTACCTCTCCTATGACAGCAGAGGCCTATACCAAACAGACAAACACACAATCACCTTTCATCACTTTATTTCTCATCAATACTCAGAGAACTAGGAGCGAGGCGAGGATGTGGTGTTGGTACACCTATTCACAGATTTGTTACCTGATTTATTAGAAAAGGTTAAGAAGCCCTGAGACAGTGTCTTCTGGTGAGATCTATCACTGTCAACTCAATTCTGACTAATGTTTAATGAGTAAAGAGAAGATTGCCAAGATGTGGGTTCCCAAGGCTAATAGCACTGGAAAGGTCAGAGTCTCTCTCTGGGGTGGGGGGTGGAGGGACATCAGGAGCCCTGAGAGAAGCTAGTCCAAGTACCCACGCGTCATAACTGGACAAGAAGACGTGTAACCAGTGAAGGTCTTTCCGAGAACTGGGAACACACATACGAAGCTTCGTGTGGGCTGACAGCGGGGAGAAACCTGCCCAGGCTGATGTGAGGAGTGTGGGCAAAGTGGCCTCTCTTGGGTTCTGGACCCAAACAGATACTACTTTGGTTCCCAGACCTTCCCCTAAACTATGTGCTGTATGTAAACCTTCCAACCATATAAAGTTGAAAGTACAACTCGATCATAGTACATTTTTAACTTAGGGGGTAAATCAGGAGCCAAGGCTGAAATTTTAAGAGAATGATTGGAAATAAGTGATCTATTTTTAAATATCAGGGGCGAGGGGTGGTATTTTAGCCCAGATTCTTTAGCGAATAGAGCCAGAAAAAGCTTGTACTCAAATGCATTATTCAGGATTGCAATCCCATAGAAGTGGGAGTGAGGGAAACAAAAAATGGGCGGAGAAGGAGGGAGGCCAGTACAAGGGTGGGCACCCCAGGACGGCCGCGCTGGATGTCAAGAGCGAAACCCGGCTCTGCCCCACAGAGCCACTTCTGAGAGGCCACGTGAACAGCTGCATTTTAGGAAAGTTCTGAGAAGAGAAAGGAGCCCCGATTCCCATTGGTCAAAGGTTTACCCCATGGGGTGTGCACTCTGCACAGGATATAAACTCCATAGGTCCACGGTGCACACGCTTGACCATGAAGAGGACCCCAGGCTTCCCACGCTACAACAGCAATAGCCGGAGAGGAGAGTGGGAACATGAGGCGGCGCACTGTGGGCTTGTGCCACAAAAGCTAATGCAAAAGTAAGCGTCCACGGGTCCGGGAGCTCAGTGCTGCCCAGAGAACCCGAGGTAGCAAGTCTGAGTCCTGCAGAGGTGGTGGCTTGTGCCTGGGCAGTCCGGCCCTTGAGTGCCTAGCCCCTCCGCTTGGGTCAGGACAAAATTCAGTTAACACTGCACACAGACAAGACCCGTGGTAAGAGAGACAGGCTGTCTAGGGTCCCACTTCAGGCAACGGGACACCTCGCAGGGCCTCCTGCTTCTGCTGGGCGGATGCGAACCCGATGTTTCACTGCGCCATCGAGATGGATTGGAGGGAAACAGACAGCTTCTCGAGGCAGGATAACGTTAGGGAAGTGCAGTACCGCGGAGAAGAGGAAATCCAGAAGTCGGTGGCTTGAGCAGATGAATCATGTTCAGTCTCTCTGCTTTCAAATAGGCTACCATCTGCTCAGAATTTCTTCCTCTTTTTTTTTTTTTTTTTTTTTAGAAATAAACAGTCATATGTTCCAACATCACAAATTTTTCTTATTACGCTTTCTCCAACAGCTTCAGCACCCTGAGCTACAGAATCCAACTGTTTTGTCACGCCCGTCACGATTCCCTAGGGACACTAGCCAGCTGGGTAAATGAGGCGGGCTCTTATTTATTTCATCCCTTCATTTTCTAGTCTAACAAATCTACATGTTGCCTTCCCTTATTTGCCATCCCTCCTTTTTATATTTTGTACTTCTGTATCATAGTTTGTACTTGTAGAATGCTTGGTTGCAAACAACGGTGAAAATGTGGCTAATGTAAGCTGAAATTGAATCTATTGAAAGTATTTCTCAGCTGACAGAACCTATGGGAAAGCTGGAAAAGAACTCGGGCAGCTATCAGGACAGGTAAAACACAACCAAAATTCTGCCGCAGCGCGGGCTGCTGGGATCTCACTGCTGGTGGCGTTGCTGCCGGACGCCTGCTCGGCCCAGCGCCTCCCTGTGGTGAACCACCTCGCCCATCCAGCACGTGGTGATTGCTCATTGTTATTGTTTGCTGACAATCACAAAAAGTTAATACTTGCATTTCAGAAGTAGAGACCGTTATAGTTGAATTGATTTTTTTTTAATCCCTATTGTTTCTAAAGACCTGGTTTTTCAAATCGTGAGTCTTAAACATTATCCAACAGCAAACGTCATTATTATGTGAGCTGTTCCCCGGTTGGGATTTTACTACAAACGACTGGTGTTTTCTCCCTGTGGGTTTTCCTTCATTTTCATCAAATCTAATCAGATAATTTGAATTTTCTGCCAGAGTATTTGGCATGTTTTCTGGCAACTAAATGAATAATTTTATTGAGCATGCATAGCTCGGAATTTCCTGGTGATAGTGTTTGATTGATTTGCTCTCTTGTAATTAAATCAAATAAGCTAACATTTCCAGGTACCCAGGCAGAGAGAACATGACTTAAACACTTACAGGACTGGATTTGTTATTTTGTGGCATTGTGCTGATGGACAGACACACTGAACCACACAGGGTGAGATACGAAGTGTAGAAAATTTCACATATTATCCACAGGGCAAAATCTCCTTTCATCTAAGCTTTCCAGATTTTTTAGCACCAGCTAAGGAGGAAAGGACCTGACTTGTGTTACCTGCACGAGTGTGATTACAGCTGGAAAAAAATGGATTCTTATCAGCTTAAAGGGTCTTTCCTTCAAGAAACTTCAAAATTGTAACTACATTTTGCAGGTGTTTTCAATGTATTTAGTTAAGAAAAGCAGTAGAAGTGAATCAAAAATATTTAATTTTGCAAATGGGATCTATAAGATATACATGAGCAAAACATTTGACTTACTTTTTTAAGCTTTTATTTATTTTCAGAGAGAGGGGAAGGGAAGGAGAAAGAGAGGGAAAGAAACATCAATGTGTAGTTGCCTCTTGTGTGCCCCCCTACTGGGGACCTGGCCCGCAACACAGGCATGTGCCCCAACTGGGAATCAAAACAGTGACCTTTTGGTTTGCAGGCCGATGCTCAGTCCACTGAGCCACACTAGCCAGGGCCATTTGACTGACCTTTTAACCCTTAACCAACATATTTAAGGTGTTATCTTGAACTAGTCAAAATTTTTTATAAATACTATATACCTCCACTGAGACTGGATTAGGGACTTTCAAAAGGAACAAACCAGAACACAAAGGCCCATAAACAACTGATTATATTCACAAAGTTAATTAACAAAATCAATGACTAGACTATTTTTCATTTCATAATATGTAAGGAAACAATCCCTGCCAGGCCCTTTGCCAACACTACAGACTTGTGTAAGGTGGTCTGTTCACTGATCTGATTCTGCTAAAATTCCATATTGGAAATTCACCCTACATAAACCTAGAAACATAGTCTCTTTTTTTTCTAACCAAGAAAAAAGGATCAAAGCTTAAAGAGTGATGTCTTCAAACTGGATGTCATTTATACATGGTGTCGTTGCATGACCGGTGACCTTGTCCAAGGGCAAAGTGGCAGGTTGTGCTCTTTCCACCTGGGAGTTAGCGTTGGAGGAACAAAACAGGGCTAATTTGGAGAGCATCCATCATTCTTTATGAGTATTGCTAAACCAGCCCTTCTGGAAAGTCTGTTTTAGCTGCTGGAGATACTTCAAAAGAGTCCGTGGAAGGCTGTGGAATGCAGGTTTCTTCCACAAACTTTAAAGGGCTTCAGGAACTACCTGAGTGTGTTGGGCTGGAATGTGTTCTCTACTTGGCAGTAAGGAAGCTGGCTGAATCAGATCCATTACAGACTCACCGGAGTCTGTGGCTCTTGACCTTGTAAAGATCAGCCGCTCCCTTTCAAATGCCTGACATTGTAATCCTAGTTGAGAGGTACAGATTGGGGGTGACCTGCGATTTTCAGGTTTTCTTTTGATCTGCCAGCCCCCCTCATTTGCTGCCCTGCCACATGTGTGTTCCAGCTCAGAAACTGTCCCTGTACCTTCCCCAGAGAGCGCCCACCTGCTCCACCAGCCACCCCTTTGAAGTGAAGGGCTTCATTTCACGCCCCCCTCCCAAACCCCACTCCCACTCCCATTACCGCTGCCCCTCCCTGTCCCATTAAACACACACACACACACACACACACACACACACACACACACGAGCTGGGCTCCTAGGTCAGAGTGGAGAAGCTGATGCTGTCTCTTTACCTTTGGACTTCCCAAGGGAAAGTATGCCATGGTTGTTAATGATTTTGTAACGCATAAGAATGATACCATTAAACAAATATTACTCAGTGGTGTTATTAAATTGGGCCTCTTTTCTATATGATGACTTGGAGGTAATTTAGCAGCACAAATGACTGCCACATTATGATTAAGCACAGGATATTTCTTGGCAGTTTGTTGTTGTTTTAAGTTATAAAAACACTTGTATATTTCATATGGACTCACTCATATTTTTCAAATTATTTTTAATAATTTATCAAGTCACTTAATTCTCTATTAAATGGCAGTATAACTACTATTCGGAGTAGGTCTTTTTAGAACAATGATTAAATTACTTGATCTATGTGTTGTGTATGGACAATTATTTAATAGCAAAACAAAATCTTGGTTTCTCCACTTCTTAATGGAAGCACAGATCAGCTTTAAAAAAAAGACCCAGCTCCCTCATTTAATCAGTATCATTAGAGAAGGCAGAGCCTAGGATTATGGTGAAGATCTATTTCCCTCGACACTTCCAACATTACATTTTACAACGTGTTCCTTAAAAGGATAACCGATGGGGTCTTCCTTGATTTTGTTAGTGTGGGGCCGTTTCTTAATTCCCAAGAGCCTCAGTTTCCTCATTTATAGAGTGAGGATAGTGGGTATTCTTGTATAGGGTTGGATGAGAAGCAGTTATGAGCCTGAGAGAATCAGGAGCCTGCTTCTCAGGCAAGAATCCTGAAACTGCTCGCAGGGAAGACTGGGGAGCAGCAAACCCAGGCTGACTTCCTCTTCCTTGGGCACTGAGTGAAAGTCTATGAATTAGGTCTTTCTTCCGGTATCTTCCGGTCACCCCATCCCCTGGGTTCCCCTGTTCCTTCTCCCAAATGGATTTCTTACTGATTGCCCGGCCATCACCACCTGGCCCAACAACTCTAATGCCACAAGGCACATGCTATCTCAGTGCGGTATCCAGTACTAAATACAGTGCTGCCTAAAAGACAGTGTTTGCCATGTTCTCAGGACAAGTTAATAATACTCTTCCCTACCAGGCATTTTGACCAAGCGAACACACCCAGGTCTGGAGCCACGCCCTGCACGCCCCCCTCCACTCCCCCTCGTTTGACAATGAAGATATTTGAACAAATGATTGGTGACTACAATGTTTTCATGGAGTTGAACCAACATTGAAGACTTTTCACAAATTTAACTCAATTTAATTGCTTGGTCAAAAATTTTTACACAGCATACATAAAACTCTTCTGAGTTGTCTTACTATACCTCTTCTATTGAATCACTTTCACCAAGATCAGTTTTCTTCTAGGTAAAGTTAACCAATACAGGGGTTTGGGGTGGTCTTTCTTTCTTTCTCTCTCTTTTTTTAAATGAACCTATTCTAACCCTCAAAAAAGTTGAAGGAAGAATAAATCAAATGTTCATATACTCTTTTCATAAATTCATTAAATCTTACCACAATTGCTCTAGATTTTATGGCATTTCTCTTTCCCAAAATCATTCATAGGACACATAATCATGGTACCTCACCCCTAAATACTTCAGCATGCCTATCCCAAGAACAAGAAAACTATTCCATGAAAACCAACTCCTTAGTTGTTGAATTCATAGTTAAGAAGGGGGAAATGATCTGATGAACATTAATTTAATAGGATCAACAGGCATACAGTCTATGCTATATTTTCCTAAATTGTCTCCAAACATCTTTTGTCATTTTTTAAAATTTTTTATTTTTTAACTCAAGGTCCAATAGCTGCATACCTTCCACAGGGCTGTTACTGCTCTTGTGGAAGCAAAACTGAAACTTCTCCATTAGGATACGTGGGCCAACATAGTCAGGAGGGAAAGCACTGTGTCTCCTGAGAGAAACAAGAGTAACTGGGTCTCCCTGTGTGTGTCTGACCTTAACAAAGTAAGTTTAAACAGTTACCCATAGAACAAAGTTCATAACTTTTACAGTGCTAATATTGGAGCATATTTTATGACCTTTGTTAGTGTGTTCATC
Source organism: Artibeus jamaicensis (assembly GCF_021234435.1). Taxonomy (NCBI): domain Eukaryota; kingdom Metazoa; phylum Chordata; class Mammalia; order Chiroptera; family Phyllostomidae; genus Artibeus; species Artibeus jamaicensis. The sequence continues at coordinate 13,940,821 of NW_026522014.1, read as the reverse complement.
CTAAGAGAAAGTTGCTATATTTCTGCCATGAGCAGATAAATGTAAACTTGGTAACCTTGAGAAGTTTTGCATCTTTTCTTTAAATGCATTTGCAATTTTTAATGGTGGGCTGATTCCCCCGGGCCTCTCTGCATGTCTTAAATTACTTGCATTCTCAAGTCTTCCTTGGACCCTCCTGAGTCTCTAACAACCCCACCACCTCCCTCTGTTCCTGAAGACACCGAGTCCATTTGAGAGTCCAAGCACGTTGTCCTGAGAAGATCCCACACCCAGGACTGTCCTGTAAAGGTGACAAAACCCATGGCTGCCACCACTCTTTCTGATGGCAGCATGGTTCCAAACTTAGCCAGCGTGCGCCCCCTTGGTGTGTGGGAATCCCTTGCTTCGTGGTGCAGTGAGTGTTCCATGCTCACCCGAGCCCTGAAATCAGCAGTTTCTCCAAACAGTCCTGGTCCCCTTTAAATGGAGAAGGGTATTTAGAAATCAAGACCTAGGCCCCTTCAATAAATAGAGCTGGGATGAGTTCTACCTCTAAATGGAGGTAATGATATTTACCCTATCATCCTGACCAGGGTTGCTGTAAACATCCAAATTAAGCTTTGCTTCTCTGTAGACAGATGATAGGGCTACTTTAAAGACCCCTATAAATAAAGGCAGGACACTCGTCGAGGCTATAGAGCCTCACCATTGCACCTTTCCTAAATCTAGCTCCTTCATAGTAGTTTTACTTTCGCGGCTGTTGGATTTCGCCAGGCAGCAATATTTGAGAAGTGAGTATGATCTTCGGAGTTTGATGTGAGGTAATAGGGTGACTCTTCTGAAGTCATTGTTTATTTAACAACTGAGAAGTGTCTAAGGAATCGCTCCCTTTCTTCCATGGCCAGTGAATAAGTCATGAATATCAAGCCAGCCTTGTTGATAATGCACTTTTCATTTTGGGGAAAGGGGCTGCTAGAAGCGGACATTTTGGGGTGAGAGACCACCAGCTTGTGGTAGATGAGTAGAGTGGAAATCCAAGTTTAAGTTTTCACATCCCCCCAGGGTTTTTTTAAACAGGCCTGACAATCATGATGAGGCACCAGGCTCCCGAGTGAGTGTTCTCGGGAGGCGAAAGGTGCTCATTCTAAGTGACGAGAGAGGCAGAAGGCATGGACCTGGGCTCATGACAAGGTTCCAGCCTTGGAGTGGAGGGGGACAAAGGATAACGTGGCACCGGTCATTTGGGGTCTCCTCTGGCTCAGCCCAAACTGGTTTCATGCGAAGGGCTCTGAGCAGAGCAGAAAGGCACTCACCAGGAGTTTCTCTGAGGCCTCAGGGACTCAAGACCACTGTGCTTCGGGACCTGTGTAACAGGAAGATATAATCTTGCAGTCTTGCCTGGGTGGGTCGGGAGCTCTGGTGCCAGCAGTTCTGCGACCCCAGAACTCATCACCGAGTGGAGAGAGAGTGTGTGTGTGTGTTATGTGGGTATGGTGGGGGATGCATGGGGAGGAGGCACTTAAAAGGCTCCAGTAGTCCCAAGAGACACTATTTTTTGCAATTATCAGGGCCTTCTATTTGTCCTCAATTAGTACGGTAGTTTCTTAATGACTTAAAAATAAATGGGGGTAAAAATATGACTGTTCCTAATGCCTGTGAATTTCACACTTAACCATTATTAAGATGGTAAATTTTATGTTATATATATTTTACCATAATCTTCAGAAATTGTGGGAGTACATGAGAGAGAGAGAGAGAGACAGAGGGTGGGGGAGTGAGGAAATACAGGTGACTTAACCTTTCAAGGAAAAAAAGGTACTTAATTTAATAAACAGAACAATGTGAGACAAAGGATAGCCTCAAAGGGATTTCTGCCAGCCAGGCTGAGTGATAATCCGCTCTGGCTGGGTCATTAGCTCTTCTATCTGGTCATTAATCCCTGTACCTTGAAAAAGACAAGCGCCAACTGCGGTCCTTTCCAATAGGATATCGGCGTTACACTCACTCCACTGAACCCCTTCCAGGCCAGATGTTGGAAGACTTTCCAGTCCTCTGGATAAAAACTGTCCTTTATCTTCTTGATTGATGGCAGCCTTTCATTTGATGATCAAACGGAGCCACTAATAATTCTGCTATGGATGTCTCAGAAGACCCTCAGAGAATATTTACACCCCTAGGCTTTTGGCCTTCAGTCCGCTTTACTCTGTCAGCCACACAGGTCTTAGGCACTACCCGCTTTCTTCCATGTTGGAATATCACTTAACTAGTGTTCTTTCCCTTTGGTTCTTTTTAGATCAGGCCTCTGTAGGGTGATACTTGAAATGGCAGTCACTTGGGGCGAAATGCCTCAGGAACTACCCCAAACCACTGACGTAATTTGACCTGAGCAAGTCTTGCTCTTCTTCTGCTGTAACACTCGCTGTGATGTTGTGAAAGCTTTTCTGTTTTACTTACTCGGTGCAGGCAGGAGGGCTGGGAAATGCGGGAATTTGTGTAGTGAGAAGTAAACGGACCACGTGTTATTTTTAACTCTGTATTTTTTAGAAGAAAGATAATGAAAGGACATTTGTTCTTTAGAATGAGAAAAGATGTTAAAGGACTCAAAAATAAGATTAAAATGGTTGAAGCATCCAGAGAAATGCACATTTAGAAACACAACTTGCTATTTCTACTTGATCATCCCCTATCCCTGGCTATATGAACAGTATCTCACTAATGGGGAGATCTAGTCCTTTTCATCTTTTTAGACACTAAACCTCTAGCCCAGGCAGCAGTTGACTGGAAAATGCTTGGTCTGATTTGGGATACAGCCATAGACCAGGGGATATTCATTCAGAAAGGTGGTTTCAGGTCTCGTGACTATGGGGACAAGAGGACCTACACTCCCTCCAGAGCAGCTTTCCTGGCTATTGTGAGGGGCCTGAAATAACGTCATTACTTTTTCTCCCTTATACTTTAATGCTTTAAGCACAAGTGTCTCTGGAAGCAGTGAAGCCACTTTTTCTAAGTGTGGGACCAGCTGTTTTAAAGTCACCTGGGGTACCTGTTAAAATGGAGATTTGGTGCCTAACCTCTCTGGACCAGAAATTTAGGGATCTACATTTTCATAAGCCGCCCAAGTTAGTTTTCCCACCAAAGACTGGTGTCACCATTATAATGTCATTAGTCATTCTGGCATAACCAGGTTGTTGTCCTGAGGGTCCCCGTTTGGTAGAGAGGACACTTAGCAGGAGAGGGACGGCAGAGTGTGGGGACAGAGACTGGCCGAGTATAGAGGCTGGTAGGGGAACGGTTGGTTGCATAGTTTGACCCTAGGAATTAGATGCTTGGTAGGGTCGGGAGGGTGTTTCAGAACTGACAACACAGAGGAGTTAAAGAAGCAAGTCCAAGTCCACACAGTAGACAAACTGGGAGGAACAGAGTAGGCCTGCCACTCAGCATGGAGAAGTGACAGCTTGAAACGCTTGGAAAGAATACAAGCAATCACAGGTGGAAATATGACTTACAACACCACAACGAAATGAGAATTTTATGTCCCTGAATGGCAGAACATGAAGGTGAATGACAAATATATATAAACACACATTTACCACAAATGTGAAGGAAAAGATTATGAAAGGAATCTAATACGTACTGTAAACCTGTTCTATAGCAGGAACTTCCACATTATTTATCTAATCTAATCCTCAAACTGCCCTACAAGTCCCTTATTTTTATGGCCAGATTGTAACAATAAATAAAAACCCCAAGAATTAGGAAGTTTAGGTGATTTGCTCCTGTGACAGTCAGGTGGGCGTCTGAGTCTTCCCATCGAGTGCACGGTGGTGCAGACGGACAGCTCCCAAGAGGAGGACAGCTGTCCCCTCCTTCCCAGATCAGGTCACCTTTCTCAGGATGTCCGTCCTGAGTCGGCCATATGGCTGGGTTTGCCGGATACACCGACAGTGGAATCAGTGATCTACTTCCACGGCTGTCCTAAAAATCCTCTGCTCTTTCCTGTCCCTCTTCTTCGTGACTGCAGTGGAGACGTGTAGCGGGGCAATGCTGGAGCTCAGGGGCTGAAGAAGACAGAGCTTCCACAGCCTGGGTCCCAGCAGGTGTCCGGAGGTTGACATGTGTAAGCAAAGAACAGCTTCCTCATTAAGTTAACCCATGACACATTTAGACCCATTGCTTACTGCGATTATCCTGTCATAACTAATGTGCACGTGGAGAAATCATGCAACACCTCTATTATGTCGTTCGTATACTGGCAAACACAGATTAACACCAATCTTCTCATCGGTCTCTCAAAACTTTGACCACTCTGTGGCTCAGCCCTCTACCAAGCTGTGGGGGCAGTGGGGGGGGGAGGTGCGCTGCGGGGCGGGTCAGGGGGAGAGAACGCAGCACTAGACGGCTGTGGAGCACCCACTCACAGGCAAGGCAGCTCTGACCGTTGCTGGTACTCGATGGTGCCAGCTTTTCATTAGTTTTCAAACACCAGGAACTACTTCCAGCAGATGACAATGGAGGTGAAATCCCGGACAGGCCACCTTTTGGTTTCTTGCTTTCATTTTTGAAAATGGTCACAGGCATGTCAAGTACAGCCTGAGGAATATAGTCAGTAATATTGTAGAAACTATGCAGGTGTCAGGTGGGCACCAGACTGAATGGGGGACCAGCTTGTGGGTATAGAAATGTCTAATCCCTGTTGTACACCTGAAACTAACACAATATTGTGTGTCAGCTGAAATTGGAAAACAAATTTTAAAAAAAAAGGAAGGAAATACTCCAAAGCTTTTGATCCTTGCCACGGGGCAATGGGGGAGGGTTTGGGAGGAGATCCAAGTGCTTCATCCTCAGGGTGATTGCTGTGAGTTCAAGGCTGACAATAAAGGCCGCTGTGATGGCTAACTTTAAAAATAAAGTTTCTTCTTATTTTTAAAGTTTATTATAAAGAGTTTTTGACAGAAAGTATAAAGAATAAAAGGACACAAACTCACGTACCTACTGCCCAGATGGAAGAAAACAATATTATTAATACAGGTGAAGTGGTCCTGGGGGTACTGCTTCTTTTTCTCACATCCCTCCTCTCTCCTCCAGGGGGCACTGCCTCTCAGTCAAATGTTTATCACAGCACATGTTCGTTACAGCAGGAATATACATGTATGATATGTCCCGAATACTTAATGCTCAGTCCTTTCTTATATATGTTGCTATATATGTTCTTAATACTTATCCTTTAATGCTTTATTTGTATGTATGTATGTATGTATACATGTATATAAAATTTATATTTAGGGATATATGTGTTGTGCACATGCACAGTTTTGTTTTTCATTAAAAAAATTTTATATACATGTATATATCCTTTTGTTATTTGCTCTTTGGCCAAGTTTATTTGGAGATAAGAAAGATTCATTTGTTTTCTCTGCTGCATAATACTCTATTGCATTAATAGATTACCATTAATCAATTTACCTGTTTGTATTTGTTTACCTTAACTAGTAAGATAAATATTTGTGGGAAAAAGGAAAGCCAAGTTACCATTTTTTTATTTAGTCAGCAAGCTATTGTTTTCTAATCAGTGTATATAGAAGAGATGTCAGGCCTTTGTCATCAGTAAACAATGTTATTGGAACCTGTGTTGAGAGGAAATTTGTGGTGCTTTTCTCTATTCTAGTATTTTATTGACTTCATTTACACTTCCATTCCCTTCCTGGTGGGGAAAATTGTGCCAAAGCCCATTCTCTTGCTCTTCATTGAAATATAATTTATATACTATAAAATTCACTGTTTGTCATAAACAAATCAACGAACAACATGTATCAGAGAGGATGTGGAGAAAAGGGAATCCTAGTGCACTGTTGGTGGGAATGCAGACTGGCATAGCCACTGTGGAAAACGGTATGGAATTTCCTCAGAAAACTAAAAATGGAACTGCCTTTTGACCCAGCAATCCCACTGCTGGGATTATACCCTAAGAACCCTGAAACACCAATTCAAAAGAACCCATGCACACCAGTGTTCATAGCACAATTTATAATAGCAAGTGCTGAGAGCAACCTAGGTGCCCATCAGTAAATGAATGGATCAAAAAACCGTGGTACATTTACACAATGGAAGTCTATGCAGCAGAAAGAAAGAAGGAGCTACTACCCTTTGTGACAGCATAGGTGGAACTAGACAGTATTATGCCAAATGAAATATAATAGGCTGTGAAAGACAAATATCATATGATCTCACCTATAAGTAGAATGTAATCAATAAAATAAATAAGTGAGCAAAATAGAGCCAGAAACATGGAATTAAGAACAAAATGACAGTAAGTAGAGTGGTGAGGGAGGAGGGTAACAGGGGAAGGAAGGAGAAAGTTCAAGTCGAGGAACATGTATAAAGGACCCATGGACAAGGACAGCGGGGAGGATTGAATGTGGAAGTGGTGGGTGGGGAGGGCAGGGGGAGAAATAATGGAGACAACTGCAACTGAACAACAATAAAACACTTTTAAAAGTTAGAAGAAAAAATTCACTAAAGCATGAAATTCAATGTTTTTTTAAGTACATTTACAAAGCTATGCAACCACCATGACTATTTAACTCCACAGATTTCATCGCTCCAGAAGGGGAGCCCATACCTGTTACGGTCATTCCCAACCCGCCATACTACCAGCCCTTGAAAACCACTAATTAACTCTGACTGACTGACTTCGTCCATTAGATTCCACATGTGAGATCATATGGTACTTGTCCTTCTCTGACTGGCTTATTTCACTTGTTGCAAAATCTAAGATTTCCTTCCTTTTTATGGTTGAGTAGTATTCTGTTATGTAAATGTACCATAGCTGTTTTATCCACTCATCTACTGATGAGCTGTTTCCAAATCTTGGCTCTTGTAAATAATGTTGCAATGAACATAGGGGTACATATAGATATAATTTTTTCAAATTTGTGTTTCAGGTTTCTTTGGGTATATTTTCAGAGTGGAATTGCTGGGTTATGAGGCAGTTCCATTTTTAATTTTGAAGAAACTCCATACTGTTTTTCACAGTGGCTGCACCAGTCTGCATTCTCACCAACAGTGCATGAGGATTCTCTTTTTCTCCACATCTTTGCCAATGTTTATTGTTTGTTGATTTTTTTTTGATGTTCATTTTTTTGATGATAGCCATTCTGAAGGTGTGAAGTGATATTTCATTGCGGTTTTAATTTTCCTTCCTTCCTTCCTTCCTTCCTTCCTTCCTTCCTTCCTTCCTTCCTTCCTTCCTTCCTTCCTTCCTTCCTTCCTTCCTTCCTTCCCTCTCTTTCTTTTCTTTCTTTCTTTCTTTCTTTCTTTCTTTCTTTCTTTCTTTCTTTCTTTCTTTCTTTCTTTCTCTCTCTTTTTCTTTTTCTCTTTCTCTCCCTTTTCTCTCTTTCTCCCCTCCCCTCCCTCCTTCCCTTCCTTCCCTCCTCTCTTGCCTCCTGACTTTATTTGGCTTTTTTTAATGCTGGTATGGTCCAGGTACCAATTTATACCCAATTCAAAGGCTATACTGGTTATTCTATTATTTTTTACTATTGACACTATTAAGGATGCCCTCGTTACGCCCACCCAGCCCACCCCCACGTCCCTCTGGCCATCACCACACCACGGTCTGTGTCTGTGGGTTATGCATGTATGTTTTTGGGCTAGTCCCTGCACCTTCTTTTATCCAGTCCCCCAACTTTCATCTCCAAATACCATATGGTTTCACTTACATATGGAATTTAATGAACAAAATAATCTAGCAAACAAAATAGAAACGGAATCACAGATACATAGAATGGACTGATGGCTGTCAGGGGCAGGGTTTCGGGGTCTGGATGAAAAAGACGAAGGAATTGAAAAAACACGTACGTACAGACCACAGTGTGGTGACTGCCACGGGGAAGGGGGGAGGGGGAGGAGGAGGAAGAGGGTAAAGGGCGGTAAATGGTGGTGGAAAGAGACTCGACTTAGGATGGTGAGCCTAAGATGCAGTTTGCAGATAACATATTATTGAGTTCTATGCTTGAACCCTGCATGGTTTTATTAACCAATGTCACCCCCATAAATTAAAAAAAAACCCTCCTAATTCACTTTCTGTCCCTATAGATTTGCCTACTCTAGAAATCTCATTTAAATGGAATACAGTGTACGGCCCTTTGTGAATGCTTTCTTTCATTTATCTCAACGCTTCATCAAGGTCATAGCAACTATCAGCGCTTTACCTCCTTTTGTGCATGAAAGCTATTCCATGGCAGCAATATACCGTGCCATACTCAGCTGTTGTCATTTGAAGGGCATTTGGATTGCTTCCACTGTTTGACTATTATAAATAATGCTTTGACCAGCATTTGTTTACAAGTTTTTGTGTGAATATGTGATTTTAGTTATCCTGGGTAGACACTAGGCATCAAATCCTGGGGTTCAACTTTGTGAGGAACTGCCAGACTATTTTCTAAAGGGGCTGCTCCATTTCACATCACTCTGGGTGGTGAGCCTAGGATGCAGATGGGGCCTGACCACCAGCAGTGCCCGAGGGTCCAGGCTGCACCACCTCTTCCTCAGCACTCGTTACTGCCCTTTCAGAGATGATTATTGCAACCTTTCTAGTGGGAGCGAATTAACATCTCCCAATGAAACCACAATGGAGTGAACATTGTGGTTTCAGTGTTCATTTTCATCATGACTAATGATGCTGGCTGTCTTTTCATGTGCTTATTGGTTATTTGTATATATTTTTGGAGAAATCTCTGTTCTAATCTTTGCCCATTTAAATATTAAGTTGTCTTTTATTGTTGAATTCTACGAGTGCTTTATATATTCTGGACGCTAGATCCTTATCAGATCTGTGAGTTGTGAATACTTTCTCTCTACTTCTGTGGGTTGTCTTCTCACTTTCTCGATATAGTGCCCTTTGAAAACAAAGATTTTTGAAATTTTGCCAAGGTCAACTTATGTATTTTTTAATATTTTTGTGGCCTGTGCTTTGAGTGCTGTGTTTTAGGAACCATTGCCTAATTCAAGGTCACAAAAATTCACACCTATGTTTTCTTCTAAGAGTTCTGTAGTTCTAGCTCTTACATTTAGGCCTTACATTTTCATCAATTTTGACTTAACTTTTGTATATGGTGTGAAATAGGGGTCTAGACTTGTTCTTTTCTATGTGGATAAGTTTTCCCAGCACCATTTGTTAAAAACATTCTTCTTCCCTCATTGAATTGTCTTGGCATCCTTGTCAAAATCAATGATCATAAATGTTTGGGTTCGTTTTAGATTCTCAATTATAGTCCATTGATCTGTGTCTCTACTTATGCCACATTTTCGATTGCTGTGACTTTGAGAAGCTGAGAAGCACCTCCAACTCTGCTCTTCCTCTTCTAGATTGCTTCGATTATTCTAGATCTCTTATGTGTCTGTATGGATTTTTGGCATTAGCTTGTTAATTTCTGGAAAAGATGTAGCTGAGATTTTTATGAAAATTGTGTTGAATTGGTTGATCAACAATTAATCTGTGAAGTTAATTACCATCTTAACAGTCTTGGAAGATCTTCCAACAATTCTGCTGATCGTCATGGCCACCCCTTACTGCGTCTTTGTAGTAAGTTATTAGTGAGGTTTTTGTGAATAGTGCCTATGAAGAGATCCACAGAAGAGCATTTATTTCCAAAAGAACTAGGGAAAGTATTTTCTTCTTCAGCCAGTGGTTACTGTCATTCTGACATTTGATTAGCGCATTTCCTTTTGTCCACACAGTCAGAATGCTATTAGGTTTTAACTGCTTCCCTGAAGACATGCTTCTGTGAAATATACCTCAGTGCCCCCTGAGGAGAGATAGGGTCAGGTCACAGATACTGTACTAAGTAAGCACTTGTATGTCTCTCATGAATTTTCACAGTCTCCAAAAATGCCGATAAAGTACATTAGATCACCGAAAAGGATTTCACGAATCCATTTTTTGGTCACTAACCAAAAAATGATAACAACGCAATTTCTCCATTCCCAGGGTTGAAGGAAGAGAAATTTGTGACTATCGTGTCAAAAATCACTCAGTCACCTTCTGAAAAGACCGAAATGTAACTTTTGCTGCAAAACATAAGTCTTCCGTTTTTTCCTCTGTTGGGGTGAACAACTGGGGAGCCCGCTGCCCTCCCTGCCTCCCACGCAAAGGCTGCGACTGTGAGGCAGCGCCGCCCTCTGGTGGGCAAACTTGAGAAGTGACCGGCTTGAAAAAGTCCCCCAGGGCAGCTGCTGCCGGTCTGCTTGAGATAAACTGCAGTCTCACTGAAACCTAAATTTTGCAAACCACCGATTTTTACCACAGCTTTCTGTCACAGGTTCACAGAGCCCCCGATGTTTAATTTTCACCCTAAAAGAACATTGTCAGTGTTCTAATAATCATGGCCCTCCTCATCCCGCCACCCCCACCCACACGTTTTTTAATGTTTCTTAGATTTCAAAAACCTCAACTACGTTTCTCCAAACGAATGTAACAAAATGACATCAGGTATGGCTTTTCTTCAGTAATGATGGTAGGAAATTGCCCATGTGGATAAAAGCAGGAAAATCGACGCAGATGGGTCCAAGCCGGGGTCCAAGGCTCAGCATTTAGGTGTTGGAGACACGGTGCTCCGTCCGACCAACTGAGCCATTGGCCCGGGGCTTGGCCCTCTTTTCCTGCCTCTATTACTTGAACCTTCGCTCTCTCTCCTCCCCTTGCAAACACTGATGTTTTGGAAGGAAGAAGGTCTAGCCGAGAAGATTGGAAAAGTTAAACAAGGAGCTGGTGGAAAGGGGCGCTCTGCAGGGACCTGCGCCTTGCTCGGAGCTGGAAAGGGGACTCGAAACCACAGAACCGGGAGAAGGCTTTCTCCCTCTTTCACACTCTCCTTTCCTGCTTCGTGCCTCTCCTTCTTTTCCCTTCTTTATCTGTTTTCAAGGAGCCGGCCGAAACGTGGGTTTAAAGTCCGCAGCTGACATGTTCCCCTCCTCTTGGACGTGGGCGCATCGGCGTCTCTCCCCGTGGACTGACTGCATGTGCGTGCAGCGCCTCCTCCTGCGGTCTTGCAGTGCGGGGCCTGGGAAAGGCACGCACTGCAGGAGCCCCCGCTGAATTCAAGTACGACTGGGCCGGAAGCTGGGGCTGGTTCAGTGATCTTCCACGATGATTAAAGTTTTAATGCCACATGCTCCTGAGCTTCATGCTGTTTTGTACTTATCCATTCAGTGGGGAGGACTGGGACTCGTTTCTAGGGCTGCTTCTCACAGCCGTGTGGATTGCGTGCTACACAACGCTGCTTGGCAGCCTGGAATAAAACACGGCCCTTGTTCGCATAGAGCTTACAGGCTGGTGGAAGATCGTACTTGGTGGCCTAGTTGGATGCCTCGGGCACCTTACGGTGAACGGGTTCAAGTTTAGGCTCACTAGCCTGCACCCAGAAATCCAAGTCAGGGGCTTGGGAGACATCCTAGGCATCTCCGTTCCACCCTCCGCCCCCCCCCCCCCCCCCCCGTCAGTCACCACGTCTGGTTGATTCTGTGGGAGTCTGTCCCCTCTCTGTTCCCAATGCCACCATCCACAGGCCTGTGCAGATTTGGGCGCAGAATAAGGGCACCCGGGTGAGAGCTAGGGACCGACAGCCACAGCTCAGCCCTGAACCTGGAAGGCGAAGGGCGGTCTTTTTGCACGGAGCTCTTTTTTCAAGCTGTCAGTGACTGTAGGACTGTGTTGCTCAGAGAAGGTCCTCTCTCTGATTCCTCCCTCCAGAGACAGTGAACTGGTTGGTGGCTTCTCCTAATTGGTACAAAGGTTTCTTGAGGAGCAATGGCCAACTCTCCACTAGGTCACTGCAGTCACATCCTAACTGTTCTCCTTGCTCACTTCTCCCTTCCAATCCACCCTCACATGAAGATGGGCACAATGAGTTTTTCTCAAACTCAAAACTGACTGTGGTGTGCCCTGCTTAAAGTCCTTCTGTCCATCCCATCATCCTCAGAATAAAAGAAAAATCGCTCTGAAAGCGTTTAAGACAGCCCCTGATGCCAGCTCCATCACTACCAGAGGCCCATTTTATGCTCGGCCCGCCAGGCCTGTGACTCTCCCCTCAGTCCCTCAGAGCCCCCTCCTGTCCTTGCCTTGGCCCCTGTATGGGCTGACGTTTCTGTCCCCACCAGTGTTGAAGTCCAGTCCTCCAGTGGGATGTTCCCAGGAGGTGGGGCCTCGGGGAGGTAATGAAGTTTTAGTTGAGGTCCGGAGGGTTGAGGCCCTGTGATGGGATTAATGGCCTTAGAAGGAGAGATGGGAGATTCTTGTCTCTCTCCTCCTCGTGAGGAGACATTGAGAAGACAGCCATCTGCAAGCCAAGCGACGGGCTCTCACCAGGAACCGAACGGCTTGTACTTTCGTGTTGGCCTTACCGGCCTCCAGTCCTGTGAGAAAAAGAAACTGTTGTTCAAGCAGGCCAGACTGCCATGCTTTGTTACAGTAGCTGGAGAAGACCAATGCAGTCTTCGCCGGTGCTTCCCCCTTGAATCTTGAAGAGTCACGTGTCTTCTTTGCTCAGCTCACTTCTCTTCATCTCTCAAGACCTTGCTCACACGTCACTTGGACCTCGGCATTAATTGTCCTTGTAATGAAGTTGACTTTCTTTGTCCTCTATGGAACATCGTGGGTGCTCAAGAAATTATTATTAAATGAATGCACAGACTCTACATTTAAAGTGTTTATAAAAAATCTGCTCTTGCTTCTTCAGAGCTTCTTTCAGAGAGAGAAGGTCATGGCAAGAATGATTGTTCCTGTGGAAACACTTGCGGTACAAATGACCATACGTATCAAATGAAAGACTTTCCATGGGTGTGTGCAGGTGGGTGGAGCCAGGTCCCCAGTAAACAGGCTGAGCATCTGCTCAGGTCACCAGGAGATAGGGACATACAAGCAAATAGAAACATTTCTTGAAAAAAGGGATAAAATTTTGATAATTCAGAAAATGCCTTGCATTATTATCATGGTAAGAATTTGAACTGTGTTGAAATATCTTTGTTTCAGGGTTTAAATATTTAAAAAAATATGATATCACATATGGTTCACAGTGGAGGAAGTCGGTGGCCTCATCTCTAACGCTCAGGACTTCTGAACATAATCTCCAGCCTTGAGGGGGAGTTGCATCAATTCTTGGTCAGAATTTAGTGTCTTGGTCTTCAGCAGATCTCTTGTCAGTCTGAGCTCCCACAACAGGCCAAAGTTTGTGATGCTGGAATGAAATTTGAAGGCACTGGAGCTTGAGAGGATGGGCAGAAGATCCCCTTACATTAAGGCAGAACATTTGCTTCAGGTGCCGTGCTTTGCTGGTGACTAATGAGCACTCAGGGGTGAGGTCCCAGTGGACAGCCAGCTGGTGACCTCCTTTCTGCCCCTGTGGCTGCTCTGGAGGCCATTGTGGCTGGCTTTCTTCTCCCCAGACACCCCTTGGGCAGTAGGCTGCCCTTCCTTTCAAAGTCTCTATTCGAGACTGCTCTGGAGATACCTTCTAACTAGATTTTGCCTTTGTAGAGATTTACGAGTGACCCTGCTATAAGCTTTATTAATGCCCAGAAATCTCTAAAGATGGCCTTCATTGAAAGTATTTCTGTTTCTTACAAAGAGAGAGAGAGAAACCAAAATTAAGACAAGTCCTGAGAGGTGAGATCACAGACCAGAGGAAAAGAAGAGGAAGCGTTCACAGACTCAGTCACGACATGAATCAAACATGGAGATGTTTAACTTTGAGAACAGAGGTAGAATCCAACCATCCAGACAGAAAGAAAACAGGGAGAGAAGACAGCTTATTAAATAAATTGTCTACTGTTTAGCAGCTTGAAAATCTTTCCGTTCCCTCTCAATGACAGAAGATTTCTCTCCGGTGAAATCATCTCAGTGACTAAGAAAGTCTCCCTTGGCTGGCCCTGTCTAGGCAGAGGGCCCTCAGGGACACCAGCCATTGTGTGTGCGGATCCGTTAGTGTGACGCATGGCCTCACCAAATGCCCTGGGCCTTGTTCTAGACAATATTTCTTTTTAGGCAAAGGGGTGGCAGACTGCCCACACCGCTTTATTTCCAGTACCAAATGAAACCTTCCTTAAGTGTTACTACATGTTAATAAACATAGTCAGTGAACCCCACTTAAAAAGAATGACCTGTTTATGAAAGAAACCTTTTGAAAGACAGAATATTTTTCCCTGTGGGCTGACGCTTAGGCAGGAAAACAAAGAGCTCTTTCAAAGGCTTCAAACATGATGGAGGATGGATTCTGACTTTCTAACTACAAAAATAATGATACTTTTAGCTGCAACCTGCTTCGGGGAGCTGTAAATACACTTCTCAGGCACAGGTTGAATGTTCCCTGCTTTCTGCCTCATGTGCTTGTCCAGCTTGTTATGGGAGGGTGATGTGAGCCCGAATCTGTGTACCAAGAAACGGAGGCGGTGGAGGCTGGAGGAATTTGTCCACCAGACACCTACCTCCCAGGTGAAGTCACAGATACGACCAGCTGAGACTACCTGCTTCCCTGACACAGGAACACCTCCTGACCTCTGGCCTAGGCACCTTCTTTTCGCCTCTTGTCTTCTTCTTTTCTCTTTCTGCTTTGTCTTCCACTTGTTTCACTGACTCAGCTCCTGCCAGTGTGTGGGGCACAGCACGCGAGCCGGGCTTCCAGTCCGAAGCCTGTGCTGACCCAGGAGGCAGAGGACCTCAAGGCCGTGTAACTGATGAGATTGTTCAATTTCTTGCTATTCCTGTAAGCAATGAAATAGAATTAGCAAAACCGATCTTGAGAACAATGTTCTTTAATCCTAAAACACTTTGTGTTTCTAGAACTACTCTAGAGTGTAATGTGTTGTATATATTTGTGTCTCCAGTGTTTGATTGGAATTTTTCTAAAGAAATTGTGTTTGAAGAGGTCTTAACTTTCCCTTAGGATTAGTCTGCCAGCTAGCAAATACACATCTACTCACCTGTGGATGTTGTAGAGCAGATCTAAAGTAATGCTTCTTTCTTAGGGTTTTTTTTTTTTTTTGCCTCAATAAAACAAACTTTATTTATTTTTTATTTTATTTTATTTTTATTTATTAATTTTTTATTGATTATGCCATTACATTTGCTCTATTCCCCCCCTCCATTCCCCTCCACCCTGCATACCCCTCCCCCACCATTTCCCCCTTTAGTTCATGAACACGTGTCTCAAATTCTTTAGATTCTGTATTTCCCCTACTATTCTTGCCCTCCCCCCTATCTATTTTCTATCTACTGTCTATGCTATTTATTTTCTGTACCTTCTCCCCCCTTCTCCTCCTCCCACTCCCCTGTTGCTAACCCTCCATGTGATCTTCATTTCTATGGTTCTGCTCCTGATCTAGCTGTCCTCTTAGTTTGCTTTTGTTTTAGGTGTGGTTGTTACTAACTGTGAGTTTGCTGTCCTTTCACTGTTCATTTTTTTTATCTTCTTTTTCTTAGATGAGTCCCTTTAACATTTCATATAATAAGGGCTTGGTGATAATGACCTCCTTGAACTTGATCTTATCTGAGAAGCACTTTATTTGTCCTTCCATTCTAAATGAAAGCTTTGCTGGGTAGAGCAATCTTGGTTGTAGGTCTTTGGTTTTCATGACTTGGAATACTTCTTTCCAGCCCCTTCTTGCCTGTAAGGTCTCTTTTGAGAAATCAGCTGACAGTCTGATGGGAACTCCTTTGTAGGTGACTGTCCCCTTAGCTCTTGCTGCTTCTAGGATTCTCTCCTTCATTTTAATCTTGGCTAATGTAATGATGATGTGCCTTGGTGTGTTCCTTCTTGGGTCCAAGTTCTTTGGGACTCTCTGAGCTTCCTGGATTTCCTGGAAGTCTATTTCCTTTGCTAGCTTGGGGAAATTTTCCTTAATTATTTGTTCAAATAAGTTTTCCACTGGTGGCTGTGCCTTTCCCCCTTCTGGTACCCCTATAATTCGGATGTTGGAACGTTTAAAGATGTCCTGGAGGTTCCTAAGCTTCTCCTCATTTTTCTGAATTCTTATTTCTTCATTCTTTTCTGATTGATCACTTTTTTCTTCCTTCTGGTCCACTCCCTTGATTTGAGTCCCAATTTTCTTTCCGTTACTATTGGTTTCCTTTGTGTTACCATTCAATTCAATTAGTTTAGCTTCCATATGTTTCTCTAATTTGTGACTAAAATCAACCAGTTCTGTAAGGATCCTGATAACCAGTGTTTTGAACTGTGCATCTGAAAGACTGGCTATTTCTTCATCGCTTAGATCTATCGGTTCTGGGGCTCTGAGTTGTCCTAGAGCCATTTTTGGTCTATTCGTGCTGTTAAGTAAGCGGATGGAAGCCTTAGTTGTTTACCAGGACGGGGCGACCCAGGTCGCTGGTTTGTGACGCTGTGTGTGGGGGCGGGGTCAGAGAGGGAGCAATGGCGGTCCTCTCCGCTAGCCCAGCCGGTCCAGTCACACCGCTCGCCCCCGGGCTTGTTTATCGATCGGAATTGTGCGAGCCTGCTGTCCGGAGCAGGCTTCCCTTCTCACGGGTTTCTCCGCAGGCAGATGCGCGACCAACCGACCCACCGAAACAGCCCGCTGCGCCTCTTCCCAGTGCGCTCCCGTAGCTCGCTCGCGATCAGCGCCTTCGGCTGCTTGCGCACTGCGCACTACCCGGGAATTTTTTCTTGCTAACCTGCTCCGCTGCTGGTTTCGCTTCTCTTACCGGTTTAGCTGAGTATTTAGTTGTCTTTGGACTCCGTATTATCGATTTTCCGTGTGGCTTCGTTGTGATTTTTGTTAAAAATAGTTGTTCTTAGATTTGGTTGTGCACAGAGGCGAGGTGGTTCCTCCACCTACGTCTCCATCTTGGCGGAAGTCCCTTTCTTAGGTTTTTATTAAGAAGCTTCTGCAAGGAATGGGAGCTTGTGTCCCGTCAGCTCATTTCCCCCAATTAGAAAATTGCCTGTTGGCTTGTTGGAAAGAAGTGTCCATTTGAGTGACCAACCAGTACTGATGTATAGCCAATCCTATTTTGAAATAGATAAATACGCCTTCTCTTGTGCATGCTTATGTAGGAAACCTTCCTCAATTCAACCAAGTGCTCCATTACCTTAGGAAGGTCAGGTTTCTAGAGACACTTAAGAATAAGGAAGAATCCATGCTCAACCCTGACACAACAGAACCAAAATAAATCCCTGAGATGGTAAGGGTTAAAGCTTTCTATTTGAAGTAACTTTTTGAGTATACTTTTAAAAGACGGTACAAATAAAACCTAACCAGAAAGCATGTGTTTACACAAAAACTTATACATGGATGTTCACAGAAGTAATAGTTTAGTGTCTTAGCCAAAATCTGGCCGAAGCCCCTGGCAGAGCACCTTTGGCTGTTCGCAGGCTGGTCTAGGTGGGCAGACCTCCCGGAGTGAGGCCCACAGAACCCCAGGAGGTGAGCTCAGCTAGCTGCGTCAGCATTCGTGGTTCCTCTGTCCACACCCCAGGCACAGCGACTAGGGGCTCAGCCCTTAGGTCGTCTTCCACAGAGAGGGACAGGCAGAGCCATGTCCATTATGGATAAGGGACCCAGGGTCTGCCGGAGGAGGGTCGTTCATGTTCTAAGTGTCCAAATACAAACAGAACTCAGTCCAGGGAGTGGGTGGTCAGGTGGCATTATGAGGCTAGGGTGGGCATGCTGTGCGGGCTTGCAGTGTGACAGTCCTCATTACTTTCTTCATGTATATGAGGCTTCTGTCCCACCTGGGAAGATGGGCCATTTTAATAGGATTCAAGCTCACTGCAGGATGAGTCTTCTAACAGTGCTCACTGATACCTTTTGCAAATTAGAGCTTTATCTGGAAATACATGATATAAAAAGATCCATTGAATCTAATTTGCATTAATATGGAGAAAGTGAATTCGACTCTGTCAGTGGGAAAAAGGATGAGCTGTACTGAGGCGATCAATTTCTTTGTGGGCCTGGCAGGGAGAAAGACGTGAGGAAAGAGGAAATTCTCAACTTTCAAAGCCTCAGTTTTCTCATCTGCAAAATAAATATAACAGCTCATCACTAATTTAGGCTGGTGCTCAGGCATGACTCTTTCTTGTTGTGCCTTAAATTAATTAGTACTTTCTTTTTATAAGACATGAATAAAAAGTTCATAATTCCCAGAGACAGACATCAGGGAGGAGGGTTTATTTTTTGTAACCAAGTCTCTATCATTTTACACTCAGAATATTCCTTAACACCAAACATTGCCCATACTGTTTCCTCAGCCTTCTCTTAGTGAGGTTTTCTCCACCGTGTTCCTCGTGTTGGAACAGAGAAACTCTTCTCTCCCTCTGCCAGTCCTGGGGGCAGACACGGAGAGAGGCAGTCTCAGTGCGGGACCGGGGACGCGGCCCCTTCAGTGCTTCTTCCAAGGGTAAGTCACTGCCTCCTGCCTTGGGACTCCAGTCGATCTACAGGGTCGGGATCCCGTTGTCCATGCTTTCCTTTTTCGTTTGGATCTCTGAGACATGACCTTGGAAAAACTCTCCTGACACAAGGCAAAACAAGACTACAGCAGTCATAAACTTGGCACTCCTCCCTTTTTTACTGCCTATAAATCATCCCTTAGCAGTGGACTAGCCCGAGCCGCAGGGTATTTGGCATTCGGCTGATGTCAGGTGCGCGCCTTGTCTTCACAAAGGGAGGGTTGTCACAAGGCAAACGGCCGAGAAGCCTTGGCCTACAAGGACACATCCATACAAGAATTTCGTGATAGATAATCTTTTGGGGAACAATACTGTAGGGTTGTTGTGAGGACCGAGTGTGGGGCACTTCGTACAATCGAGCCCTGCGTATGTGTGTATGCCTTATTACTGTCTTGGATGCAAGGAGACTCCTAAAATCTCCCTTCCTCCTTCGAGATGTGAGCGTGGTCTAGAACAAGAACACGTGGGGGTGTGTAGCGAGGTCCCCTAATGAAAGACGGTGGGCAGAGTTGGGGGGAAGTGGAAGGGACCCGCCCTTCCTTCGGACATCAGAACTTCTCCGCACCGAACCCGGAGAAGAAAGTCGGTTTAGATGACAACAAGAATCTTGGTTTTGTATCTCAGAAGGCACCCCCCCCCCTTTCTGAGGACCCTTGAGCAGGACAACTGCCTTAATGAGAAGGGGTGTCACCACGATGCAGTGTGAGCGGCTTCAGGTCCCCTCCCAGACTTGGATGAGTGCGCAGCACGCGGGAAATCAGGCGCGTTCAGACGCGCGCACCCACCGCGCCGCCGGTGCCATGCCAAGAATAATGCTAGAAACGGCTTTTTAAACCACAGGCCCTGTGCCGTTCTTTCTAACCCAGGGGCGCTTTCATGAGCCCTGGGAGCTTGCAGGCGTCCCAGGGCAGACGGGGTGGGGGGATAATGCCTTTCAGTGGAGCCAAATGGGAGTTTTCCGTAATATAAGAAGTCCAGGGTAAGGTTTGGGAATCACATACCGCCAGATGCTCATCTTAAAATGTGCCAATACATCTTAACGCCTAAGGGATTTATTCTAACTTGCGCACATTTCTTCAAAGGGGGACTTTTAAAAAATTGTTGCCGTTGTTTCCAATTAGCCAGAAGCTGAGTTTATTATCACCATTTCATCAAGATAAAACAGATGATAGTCTGAGTAACCAAATCAAGACTTCTTGAATTTTAATAAACAGAAATCTTGGAATATGTGTAAATGCTGCTACACTGACAGTAAGGAGGGTGTGTGCCGAGGACATTGTCATTCCCGCAGCAGCAACCTTGGCCGTTCCTTGAACCAGTGTCAGTGATAAATTAAATCTGCCCTATTCAAACCCAGGTTTTGCCCCTTTACAGATGCATGACTTTAGTGTTTGGCTGTCCCAGGTATTAGTTCATCTATATGTGTTCACCGAGTTCTCCCAGGCTGAAGGGGCATTCCTTCAGGTGTCAAACAAGGAGGGGATTAATTTCAGTTTACCAAAGAAAATGTAGGAAATGTCATGATGACTTTACTTGTTTAAATCACATCAAACCTGTGTTCATATTCTGTAAAGTGGGCAGGAACTTACCTCTCTGTCATTGCAAGGAGTCTTTTTTATACATTGACCCCAAGATCATCTGAAGATCCCAGCTCCAGATGGGATCATTGTCCAGAGCATTTAAAGAAGCCCTGTGGTCCCTTAAGTTTATAGTATTCACGCAAATATTTTAATGATCTTGGCCCATTTGGTTCCTGGAAGGCAAGTAGCTTGAGTGCCTTTGGGCCAGACCTGAACAAGGGCTTCGAGGAGACTAAGCTGTATCTCAAAGAGCAGCAAAGCCTTCACCCCCTTCCTGTCTTGAGATGAGGCCACCAAAACCTCATGCCTCCTCTGACAGGTCTACATCTTCAACTCCAAGCTCATACTTTAACACCCTGTACCTCCCAGACTATCTGGCATGATTCTGCTGAGTGAGAGAAATGTCACGTAAACAAACATAGACCAGTGGCCATGAGGTAGGGTAGTGTTGAAATACTGGTTTTCCCCAGAATCACCTAGAATAGTTCCCAGAACATAGTATCATTAAACCAATATTTTTTCAGTGAAAAAAAAAAAAAGAGAGAATCTAAGGCCAGATTTGATTTGGGGGCAGCAGGAAATAGGCTGGGAGAATCTCAGGCCCTGGTCCTAATCCAGTAAAAGTCTGTGGAATGAATGCCAGGCACTGACTGCCTCCAGACTTGGGTTATATGAGATAATTTATTGTTTTGCTTAAGCCATTATTTGTTGGGTATTATGTGTCTTGGAGTTAAAACAGCCCACTGTTTTCCTGATATGCTTCCCAAGGTCATAGAAATAGAGGCAGTGCTATTGGACTCTAAAAGCCAGCATACCGCACAAATAGCACAGTTAAGTGCCTACACCTCCGGGCAGTACTGAGCTACTCATGAGAAAGCAGAGAATATCCATATTCTGAAAAAGGCTGGAGAGTAAATTGAGTCGGTGTTAAGATATTACAAGAGAAAGGATGAAGTCCCCAGCACAGCACCAAATCAGAGCAGAGGATGACTACAACAGAACATGTATCTTTATCTTGCTTCAATGAGAAAATTACTTCAATGTATCAAAATCTAGGAAGTCGGGGGACAGGGCAGTGTGGGCATCTGAGAACTGGCTGAGGTGACTGCCATTTTCAACAAGTTTCTCTCTCTGAGTTCGAGTGGCTTGTTGGTAACCCAGACGGAGGTGGGGGATCTCAGTGTGTTTCATGAGTATCTGTGGCGGCTCCTGACAAAGAAGGGCTCGGGAAGCCTGCCAATTAATTCACATCTGCAAGCCACTTAGAATTCCTGCCAATTTATAGCTCTGTAGAGAGTGTTGTGAGACCCATGATTCCAAGTACAGTAGTTCTTGCCATTTAAATTCATTCTGTCAAAGTGGATGAAAAGCAAACTGGCAAAGGCCCTCTCAGATTCATTTGGGGCAGGTGGTGAATATTTGGGTGTGTGCCTCTGTAATATTTTATCCTTTAAATCAGGTGCAAAGAGAACATGGTATAGAAACTTTAAGGCTACTCCCCCCCAACAGCTGTGTTCAGTGGTCTGCGTATTGGCCTGAGATAAAATGACCACCTCCAACGCTTTGATGGTGTGATGATTATATACTTGATATATTTTTCAAATTGGCTCATCTTTTAAAAATTATAGATATCTTAAAGCAATAACATCTGTGAATTAGTGAATCTGGTGGGCAAGTTATGTATGTGTGTATGTATATATATGTATATATTTATATATATCTCATTTTGCTAAAATAAATATGTAACTATTAAAATAAAAATATAGTTAATTCTCATCACCCAAACTTATTTCACATTCTACCAGAGGTACTTTGGGAAATACAACAAAAGCCCTGTGCAGTTTTAGCCCCATATGTGGAAGCTATGAAGAAAACCCATAGCTGCAAACTGCTGTTTGCAGATGGCATTTCTAGTTGACTGTAATATCACCAAGAGAAGCCTCAACTAGTTCATTCGATTCTGTTCTAAAGGAAAAAAAGCATTATGTATGTGATTTTTCTTTGAATTCAAGGAGGTTTTAACTGCTGATATGTTGTCTTTTTACGTTATAGTAGCCTGATTAAATGCCTTTTTTGGCAAGAAATTTTAGATTAGGGTTTTTGCTTATATGGATCGGGTCAGTAACAGAGCTTTTGGTGTTTATTTTTTCATCTCAAAGTGAAGATAATGTATTGAATGAGTTACTAACTATCCCAAGGGAATTCTCAGCTGCATTTTTAAATTTAAACTTACATGTTAATTATTTCTTACAAGGAGCTCGCTCCCAATAACTCTGAAGTCCTTCCCTTGAACAGCCTGCCTTTCCCATAGCACAGCTGGGCTTCAGTTCCCTTCTTTAAATCTCTCAGTCACTCCCTTCCCCTGGTGTTGCAAAGCCCTTCTAGCACGTTCCGTGCTTAGTTTATCCTCAGGCATCTTCACCCTGCTGATATTGAGCTGCTTGTTCCTCTTACACCTGTAATGCTTCCCAATGTCCTCTGATTCATGATGACGCTCTGCAGTGGCCTTCGCCCGATCCCCTGTGTCTCAATTCTGCCCATTCCGTGGAGGTCCGGCTCAGCTGTCACGTGTCTTGTCTTGAAATCTTTCAGTCTTGTGAATTTCACCCCTAGTGTGGCCTCCCACAGCCCCTCCCCATGTACCCCCTTCACAGCGTTCATGGCAGGCTTGCACTGGGGTTGCCTGGGTGAGCGTTTCGGGCTTCTCTGATGTCAGCCGAGGCCGGCGGGAGGGCCTCTGTGCATGTTCATTTCCTCTGGAAAACCCTCGCAGGGTGTGTGACGCAGCATTTGGGAAACATTTTCTTTAGTTAATATATAAACACATACTTGAGCATCCAAAGCCAGCTCGTTTGCTGAGTGTGTGTTTCTGTGTGAGTGTGTGCACATGTGACAGAGAGAGTGTGTGTGTGTGCATCAGAAGAGTCCCCAAAGTTTAGGATCCACCAGTGCAGATATAGATGTTTAGGATACACCTTTGAAACACAGAAATGAAATAAACTCTGTGTGAGTGAGGCCCCTCTGGCAGCCTTTGGGACTTAGGAAGTTGCAACGACAGTAACAGTGGCAGCAAAGCCTGTAACCACTCAGGCTCCATGAACAGTTGCTCAGGCTTGTCTAGAGCTGTGGTCCTCAAAGGGTGGTCCCTGGGTGGGCAGCCCTGGCATCTCCTGGAGCTGGTTACAGATGCAAATTTGTGGATCCCATCTGGGTCCTGCCACATCAGAAACTCTGGGGTGCGAGGGAGGCCAGCCCTCCAGGTGCTCCTGCTGCATATCCAAGAGTGAGGACCGTTGGCTTAGAAGAAGTTCTAGGAGTCATGCTACCCAGTCTAGGTTTAGATTTAAAGAGTTAGGGCTTTTGTAATGACATACAGATAGAATGTGAATTTGTAAGTGAGCATGCAATCAGGCTTGCTTAATCCCAGTGCGTGCATCAATGGACCACAAGTTAGGAGCCCGCCTGCGACCACGCCCCCTCATTTGCTGCATGGTAAGAAACTGCAGCTCACAGTAGCTTGAGGAGGGAGCCCTGATGCGCAGATCCGAGCTCAGTGTGCGGATGCTGGGAACTGAGGGGACAAGTGGCAGGGACTGTCTGCTTCCTGTCAGCTGACCAGTGAAAGTCATAGTGGGATTGATGTTCAAGGAACTGTCCTGGACTCTGAGTTGCTCGCATGTCCCGTTTTCTGATTTCTTCCCCTCCTCGAGCACGTCTGTACCTTAGAGCCTGGTCACAGTGGCCGAGGCAGGAGCTAGTGCCAGTCAACGCGCCCCAGACGCAGGTTCTCTCCGGTCTGGGGCAGGACCTCGGGCGGTTCTCGGGGCCCACCTCCCTCTCTGTGAGGCAGGTTCTGATTTGTCAAAGCCAATTACGGTGGTTCTGTTCCCTCCGCAGTGACTCACGGAGGATTGGCAGGCCACCCAGTTCTGGCCAACAAATTGCGAAGACGGGTCTGCTGGTAGTTTTCCGTAAATGTTTTGTTCACTTTCAGTAAGAGATGTACAGGGGGAAATGGCCTAGGCCTTGGACTTGGTGGTGTGAGCATGCGGTGCTTGCCACAGACAAAGCTTTGTTGGCACCGGAAAGGCATCTGAGCCAGCTCCCTGAGGACAGCGAGTGGGAAGGGCCGGGCCGCTGGCAGCGTTGCTGAGCCAGTGGGTCAACGACCCTCGAGAGCCCACGGCAGGACTTTTGCTACAGGAGATGACGAAAGGCCCCTCTGCCTAACATCTTCAATATTAGGTCTTATTACTACTATTCTCTTCCTTTCATTGAAGAATAAAAGGCACTGA
Organism: Artibeus jamaicensis; assembly: GCF_021234435.1. Classification (NCBI taxonomy): domain Eukaryota; kingdom Metazoa; phylum Chordata; class Mammalia; order Chiroptera; family Phyllostomidae; genus Artibeus; species Artibeus jamaicensis. The sequence continues at coordinate 13,916,509 of NW_026522014.1, read as the reverse complement.
TGTAAGGACACCTTTAAATTACTTCCAGCTTTAACAACTGATGATTTTTGCTTAAAGCATCTGTGTGTGGGGTGCCAAGGCAAAACCCGACTCAGCAGCAGTCAGATCTGAAGAGGATGCAAGTATCCTCTGGACAAGGGTCACGTTGGTCTGACAGGCAGGAGGGAGCATCCAAGTGAAAAAGTGGGCTCAGCCACATGAATTCCTAGGGGTGGCTTTGCGACCTGAGCCCCAGAGCACAGCAAAGCCAGGTATCCATAGGAAAAGTCAGATAGGGAAGACAGTAGCGAGGAATTAGATACAGGACAAGTCAGAGACATTCTAATGATTCCCTCTGGCCCTCTCCAGGTACCAAGCAAGGGTGACTCATTAAAACTGAACACCCCAGGGCACACAGTCTCCGTGGGGGTATTACCGGGATCAGGAATCCTTCACTTGTCCAGGTTCCCTGAATTTCCTCCTCGGGGACCATCCCCTGAACTACTCATCCCCTGACCTGCTGTTTTGGAAGGTCTCTGACACTCCCTGCTGAATCTTTTCCTTCTCTTTCAATTGTCCCTTTAGCCACGGTTTTCTAAAGCCACAATTGTTTTAATCCTCAGTCTTCTCTGCCCAGCCACGCAATCTCTAGCTCTTTCAGATCTTCTAACTTTGGATAAACAATTTTTTTTTGTATGGTTGCTCAAGTACAGTTGTTTCCACTTCCTTGCCACCACTTTCCCATGGGGGGAAAGAAAGGGAAGAATTGTCAATGAAAATTTTAAATAAGCCACAAAATACAGCAAAAGAAGATGGTTGCATTGGTTTCCAGCATTTTTGGGTCAACATTGCCACCTAGTGGTGAAATAGTCCTTAATCGTGTGTGACTTGAAACTATTCTGATTTGATTTCGAGGACCTTTAAATGGTACAGTTTTGAGCAAGAGGAGACCGTTATTATGATTCTACTTAAATGTATAATTTTAAACATGAGAAAACAGAGACAATGGAAGTCACATGGTAACCAGCGTCCTCTACATTCACAAAGTTAATTATTGGGCTAACAGCAGAAATTCTTAATTATTTGCTTTTAAGATTTTGGTTGCTTCCTTAGTTTTTCTCCCTGAAGTTTTAATAAATTCTCATCCATTGAGCCACTCTCTGATGATAATTATAAAACCCAAGCAAACCATATAATAGAAAGCAATTTTAATGAATGCAGCTCCCATCACTTCCCCCTCTCTGGAACGCTTGTTTTTCTGTCCCTGGCCTCTCTCAGGTGTCAGTTTGTGAACCTTTCTTCCTCCCCTGTGTCTGTTCCAATACAGTAACGATATTTTAATGCGTTCTGTGCCTTCCTGCAAGATCTGTAGTTTGGGGCAGGTCTGGCGTGGGACCTGAGATTCTGCATTTCCACCAGGCTTTCCATACATGTCCAGGCTGCTGCTGGGCTTCGTAGAACAACAATGAAATTATTGTCCATCCAAATGCTTTCTTTGGAATGAATCAGAAAATGAATGAGGGACAGAAGGAAAAACTGTTTTGCCCTAAGTGGTATCTCCTAAGAAGTGGCTAACTCACTTTCTTTCTGGCTGACGTCTGGATTGGGGTTATGCAGCTGCATGAAAGGGCCGCTGCTGGCCCTGCCCAACGGCACAGAGCTGGGAGCACCCCCCACACTCTGCGATGACCACCCGCCTCTCTGGGGGATCTGGAGAACTGAGTCTGGCAGGTGCCCTCCCAGGAGTGGTCCGAGGCTGTGCAGTCCCATTGAAGTGCTAAGTTTGGCTGTACATTGGAATCGCCTGGGAAGCTTAAACACTGACAGGTTTTGACCCTCTCCCCGCAGGCCGGGGTTTCAAGGCTCCCCAAATGATCGTATTGTGCCGCAAGCCTGAGAACCAATGCGATCCTGAAGGTCACCAGCTTGTCCTTCCTCTCCTTTCTCCTCATCGCCAGTTCAGTCTAGGACAAAACTTGGGGGACCCTTTGGTGGAGGGGGGATTCAGCTCTGGGACTCATTCTCTGTGGCCTGGACATCCTACCTACACCCCAAGAGGATGGGTGTGCTTTAAAGCAAGTCTGGTTTCTCCCCAGCACTCGCAGGGATTTGGGAATTTATATCACCGTTTAGTTCCACACCCACCTGCTTCCCCATCAGGCAGAGGAGTCTCTGGGGTCTGTCTGGGAAAAGCCCAGCCATTGCTAATATAAGGAGAATGGTTTGTGCCACATCCATGTAACCTGGCAGCCAAGGAGAGTGGACTGGAATGTGCATGTGTGAACAATGACGACTTCAGTGTACTGGTCAGTGGTGGTGGTAGACACCCTTGAGGGAACATGTGTGCTGTGTGACCATCACATTCAAAATGACTGAGTGAGTAGACCAACAAATCTGCATCCAGTTTTGTGTTAAGCTTAAACATCCCTCCATAGAAACTACAGATGATTCAGAAGGCCACAGCTATGCTCTTTCAGGCTCCTAGTCTTCTTCCTTAAAAGGAGACCTATTGTCTTTGTGACCTTAACGTTTCTCAGAGTTGCTCTCTTTTCTTTAGCCCCATGGCCCCTTCTTTAATTTAGCTCTTCATTTCCCCCCACCCCAGTGGCTGTGGTGGCCTCTTGCGAAGTAGCCCTGCCTCCGACTTCATGCATCAGTCAGTCCCTCTATCTCCGGCTGGGACTCCTCTGGGGCCCACACTGCGTGCTCATGCTATTCCTCAACAGCGCCCTCTGGCGTCAGGATGGAGTTCAAGCACCTTCAGTGCACAATGAGGGCTTGCATGATTGGACCCTTGTTTCTGTCTTCAACCTTGTTTTTCTCTTAAGCCTCAATCTGCTAGTCATGCTCAGCGTTTCTCCAAATAAGGCCATATTCCTTCTTTTAGATCCAGGGTTTACATGCTGTAACTCTTCTTGGAAGAGCTTTTCTCTACTCTTTGCCCAATAAACTCAGTCTCATTCCTCTAGGAAGTCCGTCCCTCGCACCTCCCTCCCGGGGCGGTTGAAGGACCCCAACCTCTCACCACCCTGTGCTTGCCCCTTTCAAAGGACTTCCCTGACAACCACCCTGACTCTTGAACTCAACAACCCCACTTACTCATCAGGGACCCTTCGGCATGGGACTCACACTAGTCCTCTATGGAATGTACGGAGAGTACATGTGTAACACACATTTTAACATTTTAGTTTCAGTATTCTAGAAATAAAAATAGCAGCCATTACAGTACCTACAAAGTGGTAGATAATGTTCTGAGTATTTGCTGTCAGGTTAAATAAATTCCCCAAGGTCACACCTCAAAGCCCGGCGCACTGGCTCCGGAGTCCACACTCCGACCCAGATGCCTCACTGCCTTTCTGCCGCGCCAGAAACAATTCTTTTAAAAAAGCGGCAGAACTACATGCGAGTTATACAGAAAGTAAGAAACCTTATTTGTTTAGAGTTACATTTGTTTGATTGTCAACAATAATTATTCTCCCCAAATAGAAAAAGCTTTCCTTGTGAGGGGAGGGAGACTGGAAAAGAAAATTACCTACCAGTAATTTGGAGATGGCAGAGAATGTGTGGGTCGATGACCAGTGACCGGAAGGCCCCTTCTACCCTAAAGGCACCTTGGGACTACATAGGGCCCTGGAACTACACCATGAGCTCATGTCGGTTTTGGCTGCATGGGAAACCCCAGTGACTGAGTTGAGTTCTCCTGCCTGCACAGCCTCATGGGAGCTCATCACAAAATCAAATTACTTTTTCATATACAGATCATTGCAAAAGTTCTTGTACACACAGGAGCAATGTGTGTATTCTCCCCACATCCTATGGAAAGTTATTCTCTCTAGAGAGAATCAAAGAGTTCTTTGTTTTCCCAGCAATTAAAATTATTTTTTAATTATACATATATTTTCACTTAACAGATGTGCCTTCATTGGCAGAGCCTTTGGAGAGTATTTAACATAGGAGCTAATAGGTACGTAAAGAAAGGCAGGGTTTTTTATCTGACTCAAATCTTTCATGAAAGCAGTCAGCCAGCCTATAAATAAATGTAAAAATAACACAGGAGGCCATGTCATGGGGAAATTATTTGAATCACTTATCTGCTGTGAGTTCCTGGGCAAAGCTCTCTGAAGCTTGGCTGTTGCTATAACAGCCAGAAACGCTGACATTTCCCTGCTTTGTATGTTTTTGAGATTTAATACCTACCGGCATCAAAGGGAAAGAGGATGGTATGTATATCAAGTTTTTGTTCTGGGGAGGCTGTCAGAGGCTTGCCTGCATTTTTAGAGAAAATAAAAGCTTTGTTTCCTCACTTGCTTGGGAGCAACTACCGTCATAAATGTGAACTCCGATTAGTCACAGTTTTATGTTGTCACTTAGGAAAGCAGTGTCTGAAATATACTTGGGCTTTTTTTCTGTGTTCTCAAGTTACTGTGTAACTCTGAAACACTTGAGTGGAAATCAAGAGAAGTAAAATTGGTTCTGGCCATGGAACCACTAATTCCTGCTCTCCGTTTTTCAGCCTCAGCTCTGGGGCTCTGTGTGGGAGCCTGTCACCCTTCGCTCCCCAGAACTCCTGACCACAGCTATTGCTGGGAGGTACTCGCTGCCCGCCCCCGTCTCGCCCGGGATCAAGCTGTGGGAGGGACTAAGCTAATCATCAGAGGCTCCCGCAACCTTGTTTCTTTTGCCCTCTTAGCTTCAGTTTCTGGGCAGTCTGTGAGCTTTGTGATACTTATTCACAAATACTTTGTGTCTGCAGATCTGACTGGGATGAAGGGAACATTCCTGCTCGCTCACTGAGCTCTGCTTATATTCTAGAATGTTCATAGATGGAATGCCTTTTTGGTTCTCCACATCTCAGTAATTTCTCTATTGTTATGGGTTCCTCATCAGATTTTTTTTCCTCTCTGTGCATCACTGGCCCTTAATAGGGAGAATAGTTCTCCGCCTTTGCCAGGTGATGAGCTGCTTCTAATAGCACGTGACTAAGAAATGACAGCCACAGAAGGAAGAGGGGAAAGAGGGCCCTTGTTTTTGGGATGTACTGCTTGGCTAGCGGGAACACACAGGGAATTTTTTACAAGGATATTGATGTAATAAATGTGGTGGTGGTTTAGATAAGTGGTTCTCAACCTATCTCTCCACCACAGCACACAGGAAACTGAAATTCACAGGTGTGATGCGGGCTCCTGGGTGTACTCCCGGTCAAACACAGCTCTTGAGGAAGTAGCTATTGCCCCCGCCCCCTTCTCTCTGGTTCCAGAAAGCTGCAGATTGCTAGTGTTTGGAGAATGGCTTTATATTTATTGACATTTATTTTTATATGCCAATTATTTAAAAACTTTGGTGCTTTACCACTAGTGATGGTCACTTTGAAACTGATTTCCCAAACAGTTTGGAAGCTTAAAGGTGCCAATAATTGCTACCTGGATCCACAGGACTTCCCTTAGTCTGGGCCCCACAAATATACCCACAAACATAAAATTATCAAAGATCCTGTGAGCGTCTCTGTCTCAGGCCCAGGGCGAGCCCCAGACCTGACCACACCCTCCTGTGATTCACACTGTTGAGGCTCCAGAGATGCGTGTCTGTTTTCCCATGTCTCGTGTCCCATACACCCCCGGTACCCTGCATCTGGGTGCTGGCAACCTTGAGAGCGGGCCTTCCTGCTGTCCGTAGAGAAGGGCACGACCCCAGGGCTCAGGGAGAATTTCAGTTGCAGAGGTGTTAAGTATGCCACATTCATTGTCTCAGAAAAGAAGTATCACTTCTCAGTAGCTCCTGAATGGCAACCTGGCCACGTGACTTGCTTTGTCCATTTAAAGTGTAAGCCTGAGAGCCATGGCACGAGCCTTTGCTTTTCTCGTTTCACCAAGGGCGGCACTCACTTCTCAGACAAAGCCACCCTGGAGGGAAGAAGATGAGGAGTTCCTCTGAAAGGCACATGCAACTGACATCCACGAGCAGGAAGAAACCATTGTCTTTGTTAACTATGAAAATCGTGGGGTCATATTTTTGTTTTCAACAAAGCATAACTTATCTGATTTATTATATATGGGATCATGGAAATGCCATCCATTTTTAGAGGGCCTTCATGTCACGTTTGCTCTTTTGTGTTTCATGGGTGTATTCCTTAACCTCTAAGAACCTCAGTTGCTCATCAGCAAAATAGAAATAAAAAATAATTTTCTTACTGTGTCAATGAGTATCAATAAAGCATTATCATTTTTTTGCAGTCTAGTATGTATTTTACACTTGAATTTCAAAAATTGAAATATACAAGAAGTGATTAGAGCTTAACGTTTGCATCAGCAGTAGATAAATGTCTAAGATTATTTATTATACAGCAGAGTACCATGGTAGTGTTAATGCCAGGGTGACACCATGAAGTTAGTCTAAAAATTATTACTGGGCTTCATACAAGCAACAATTTATGCTGCTGTTTTAGAATTTTTGGACATAGAACCTTATAATGTAACATACATTATAAACTCTGAAAGAATGTATAACTATAAGGAGCAGCTTCTAGAGGGAAAACAGTTTTTAGGAGGTAAACCCTGGGTCCACAGTCCACCTCCACTCCTTATTCACTTTGAGATCTTGTACTATGTTCCGTACATACCTCTGAGTCAGTTGCTGAATGTCACAAGTGGGTGTGAAAACTAACGATGGGAGTCTGTTGGGTAGTTACTGTTGCAAAAATGGCTCCACCTCACTATCCAGCATAGAGCAGGAACTCCATACATGGTGGCTACTCGTATTGTCACAACTTGGGCTGTTCTACTACGTCTTTGGTGGATTCCTGGTGTGTAATCAGCACCATTATCCAGAATGTTAAGGGGCTGCACATTTAAACGCTCCATTTAAAGAGTGTGGCAGCTGTCCTTCACTTGGCTGGTTTTCCTTCCCAAACTCTGAGCCCCTTCAGAGAAGGTCCAATTCATCTCCTCATCCCTGGCCCTAGCACATAGTTGGTTGGTAAACAATGTGAAGTTTATTTACGGCTATTCTAAAGTCCCCAAACCTAAGAATTTTGGCCTTTAGGTTTTGTTTGTATTTTTCACTGCAGAATCACAGGCTCACCTGCATCAGAAGTTTGTGGGGGCATAGGATGGGGTGGACCCAGGTGTTTGTTAGCATGCAGTTTCCAGACCTACTAAGTCAGACTCTCTGGGCAGCTTGGTGCTCAGGGAATCTGGAGTTTTAATAAGAACTCTGACTGAGAGTTGCTGTTCCAAACAATAGCTCATGTGAGAATGGACTCCATCCACATAGTGGTGTGGAAACCAACTTGCAGAGAGATAGTAAAAATGCAGATTCAGTGATTCCCCACAGGCTGGAAGGTCCAGTGGGTCTGGGGCGGAGGGAGGCCAGGTGTCTGAATTTTTACAAGTACCCTTCCTGTGACCCCTGACCCCTACCCAGGTAAAGTGATGCAGGTGTTTGTACATCAAGATTTGAGAAACAGGAAACTGATGTCTATTTAAGAACTGACACTTTCCCCCCTTTATTGTGTCCATCAGCATGACTCCCTTGTTGATTTCATGTTCTTGTGTTAAAAGTGTTTGAGGAATGTTTAGAATTCTCCACGGTTGGATCTCACCTAAACCAGGCTGTGAGGGAGAGCCGGGGAGACATTAGCAGCTTACGGTTCTCGGGGCTGTGGCCGGTGGGGGAGGGTCTGCAAAACACCTGTAGACAACTCCGCAGCTGACCTGCCTTGCCCTGGTTTAGGATGATACACATTGAAGCCCTAATAAATATGTCCTCACTAGAGAGGGATCAGTAACGCACCTGCCCTGCCAGGGCAACTGCTCAGTGATGTAAATCGAGGTAACCATGCCCCTTGGTGCCTCCCAAGGTCCAGCCACTCATGAGTCCTTCCAGTGACCAGACTCTAAAGGAAGGTGGTCAAGGGGCTGTGATAACACCTAGGGTGTTAAGTTCACGGATCAGTGAAGGGGACCAGTGAAGTGCTGGGAGAGACTGAGCTTTGGACTCTTCAGTGGGGTTGGGGACCCCCCAAGCTTCTGCAGCCTCCACACTGGGGTGCACAGCCGGGTCCCTGAGGGCCCGAGGCTGGCCTTCGCAGTCACCGGCTCAGAGCGAAGTGGTGCCACCAGCCATGTGGGGGAGGGGGAGGAGGATGTTGGGACAGTGGGCGCACCCAGCCCTGACCTTCCCCATCTCCGGGAATCTCCCAGGATGCAGCACAGTGGACCTGCCCCAGTGGCTCCTGTCCCAGGGCCGAAACAGACACACGGCTGAGAGCAAGAAGGGAGGAAGCACCTGGGGTCCAGGCGTCTGCAGCCGCCGTCAGCTGACTCAGCACCCATCTGGGGAAGATGGGAGGCTCCAAATCCCCTGCGCAAATTCAAAGCTAAATTTATTAAGAAATTCGAGACTGTGAACCAGCACCAGTACTTACCAGTGTTCGGGCCTTCTGAGCAAGGGACAGTGTGCGATCCCACTGGGCGCAGGCCCCCGGAGCCTGCCCTGGGTCTAGGGATGAGTCCCTTTGGCTTCTGACTCAGTGACACAGGGAGAACTTGGGGCCTCTCAGTGTTTAACAGGTGTGGAGGGTTTCTCTGTTGGTTCTTGCGTGGATAGAGCAAAACAGCCTCTCGGACCAAGGTAATATTGCCATTGCCAAAATATTGCCAATTACTACATGGTTTCGTTCTTTTGCTCTTCAAATTTTGTTTGCTTGCTTTTCTTTTTTTTGGTGATGAGCAATGAATACAAAGTGCTAATGAAGGGCTAATAACTCTTCCCTCCCTATGGGTTCTTTAAAGTTTGTGGTTTTTTTTTTAAATTTGTGGACTCCCTATAGACTTAAATCTCATATGCTCACAGGGTCAGCATGGTCTAAATCTAGGCAGATGACATCGTGTTTTTACTAAAGGAGACTACATTCACATTTGATGTCCATATATAATATTTTCCACACGTGACCACAAAGCAACCCAAATCCTCCATCACAGGAGACACGGTTATGACTTTAAATAAACCCAGTCAAACAGCAGGTGAGGAGGGCAAGTACAACTGACTGGTAGGTTCTTGCCCCTGGGGCTTCCTTTTAATAATTAATAGAAATTTAGAAGCCATTTAAAGATACCGTCTGGGGATTATATCAACAAGAGAAATGAGATGTACTATGGACCCTGGTTTTTCTTGTCAACTTGAACCCCCTTTGCAATCTGTTTCTTGCAAAGTCAGGGGGACATTGTCATAGTCTCATGTCTTTTCAAGGGTGTGTGACCATGTGGTATATACGACATTTGTCGGTTCTAGTGTTTTCAGACCCTTTATCATGAGCGAAGTCAAAAGAAAAAGTTGTTCTGTGTAGTACTTTTTAAACTGGAGTATCTTGAAATTGCTAGGATACCATGTAGCTCTATAGCTGGAGGTGCCAAACGGCAGAATAGTGGCAATCGTCTAAGGGAAGATAAATAAGAACAGTACTCTCAATTCTCAGAAATCTCTAGGATTTAGCAGAGATGACTTCCAAGGAAGTTATTTTCTTCTGCATGAAAAAAAAAAAAGGCAGAAAGGGCATGATTCTGTTCTGTTTTGAGGTTGGGGGTCTGGCGTGTTAGAGAAGAGTAAATGCTTTTATTAATCATGTTTCCCTTATTTTATTGTCCATGTGGGTCACCTCATTGTTTCTTCTTTTTATTTTTTATTTTTGTCTATATTACTTGCCATCATCTGACCTGCTAGGCATTTGTGTGATTGTCCATAGCCTGTCACCACAGAAAAATGTGTTTCACAGTGTCAGGAACCATGTGCTTCATTCTCTTCTGTGTACCTGGCACAACGACAATTGGTGATAATAACTGACAATACTAATATTTACTGAGCGTGCCTGACAATACTCTAAAGTTCTTGGCATTTATATTACTTGATTCCCACAATGACCCTTGGAGATAAAGACTATTTTAATCCCCACTTTCTAGATGAGAAAACCGAAGCTTAGAAAAATTAAGCAAATTTCCCCCAACTCACACTGTTGGTGAGTCGGTGAGCCATGATTCAAACCCGAGACCGGGTGGCTCCAGCATTTACATCTACTGCTCTGCGGGGCTCAGTGGGGCAGGACGCTTGACTGCCTTGTGTTCTTCCGAGTCCTCCGCTGCCAACACTTGCTAGGCTCTCAATAAATCTTTTTTGAATGCGTGAATGTTCAGCCTGGAGAGTGATGCTCCAGCCCTTGTCAGGGACAGAGACCATCAAAGACTGAGATGAGGCTGAGGTTCATGAACTAACTGGCTTCTTGCAAGCACGCAGCTGTGATGCTGTTCTCTAGGATATGAGGATCGCTCTCAGCCCTCATTCTATGCTTCCCCCTCCTTCATCTCCTGTCCACCCTTCCCTCCCTACATGGGGTTGCTGGGGGCAAAGGCTGGTCTGGATTCAAAGGGCTCAGTGCTGGGGGAAGCCTCTCAGGGCAGATTGGCACATACACCCAGGTAACTCCTACCTCTGCTGTGCAGCTGAGCTGGTGGGGCCAGCAGGACCAGCATGTTCCCACATCAGTGTCCTGGTTCTCCTCACAGAGCCCCCGAGTTGGTTAGCCCGAGAAATGAGTGGACTCCACTGACTCATGTTGTACTCATTTTGATGCCCTTCATTAATAGCTCTGTCTGGGGACAAGCCTTTGACTTCTTCTTCTGTCAAACTAAAAAATGCTTTGATGTGTGTGAGTGTGTGTGTTAAATTACTGCGGCTAGGCCCGGAAATCATTTGCATGGGATCTTAAAAATAGTTAGATATAAAACATTCAATTTCCCTGTTCTCTCCTATTACCACACAGCTGTTGAGTTGTTTTAAGCGAGTCCTACGGCAGCTTTGGAAAAGAACGATCCTTCTGTGTGCACACATGGACAGGCTCGTGCACCTCAGTGGGAGGGAAGCAGGAAGAGGTGGAGGTGTGGCTCCGTGGCAACCAAAAAGGTGTTGCTTCTCTTGGGACTGTTAAGCTTTGCAGCCTATTAACACACTCAGTAGGGGGGCATTGCACTTGGTGTACTTGAGGTAACATACAGCACCCCTACTTGGACAAAGGCTACCTTGGGAATCAGGTTGCACATGCATTTCCTTCTTTCAGTGGAGAAGGAAATGAGCAGAATAAAAGAGGCCTTCATTTGTGAGCACCTGATAAACTGAATCGAGCCTCTGTTATCAGGAAAATTGGTTTCAGGATCAAGGTCTGATATAAGCCCATAAGGACTGAACAAAGGAATTGAATTGCTGTTTAACAATCAAGTTTCTGGTAAATGTAAAGAATGTCTTGGGACTATTCCATGCCTCCAAACAGTGAGGGGAATATGTAATAGTGTAAAACTCATTTGGCAACCGAATACCTTTATTTCTTCTCTCATAATCTCATTTGTGTGTTTGTGAGCTTTTATTTTGCTTTATACATCTAATAAGGAAATGCCATCCTAACTTAGTTTCTACCAGGGTTTTTGGTTCCTAAGCTATCTTCATTCTTCTAACTCTATCATGCTGGTGTGTTGCTAAAAGCCCCTGGAAGGGTAGTTACGGAGTCACAATCCCCACAGACTCAATAGACCTGGGCCTAGAACATCTCATCAGCATTTCAAAAATCTCGAAAACTATGATGTTAAATGAAGAGTAATTGTACAGAGTAATGTACCTGATCCGAGTCCATGTTAACTGTTTTGTACATGCTAAAAGAAGACAGGAATAAGCTCTTTCTAGGTTATAACAGCAGGGCAGTTCAGTAGTCACTTGCTAAAGAACAGAAGAAAAATGTTTCTATTCTCTTTCGGAGTCTGCATTTTTGCAGAGGAAAGATCGAATAAGCCATAGAAACAATAAATAAGTAAGGTATGCCCTAAGGTAAAAGGTGATGGAGCTGTGGATAAAAACAAAGTAGTAGGGGGCGAGATTAGGGATGGAGGTGGCAGGTATATGTCCGGTTACAATATGATGGTCAGATTAGGCCTCATCCAAAAGGTGACGTTCAGTCACACATACGAAGGAGGCAAGGGAGCGAGTTGTCTGGACATCCGGGAGAAGAGCATTTCTAGAAAAGGCAACAGCCCAGGCAAAGGCAGCATATGAGCACCCCCAGTGTGTGGGAGAAAAACCAAGGAGCCTCTGGGGTTGGGCTGCAAGCAAGGGAGTGGTAGGGTTTGAAGTCAGGGCAGAGAAGAGTTGTAGGATTGTTTAGGTCTTGTAAGGGCCTTGATTTCTATTCTAAAGAAAAAGGGAGCTATTTTGAACTGAGGAATGACTCGATCAGGCTTGTTGAAAAGAGGTCTGAGTGCACTCTGGATGGTTGAGAGTAAAAGTAAGGACAGCCTTCTGGCTGTTGCGCTAATCTAGGTGTCTTTGTTATCTATTGCTATATAGCAAGTTACCCCCAAACTTGGTAGCTGGAAATAATAAACATTTATCTTCTCATAGTTTCTGTGGGTTAAGGACTTGGGCATGGCTTCCCTGGGCATTCTGGCTGAGGGTCTCTCATAAGGATGTAAGTAAGGTATCAGCTCAAGGCTTTATTGGGAGACGATTCACTTCTAGGTTTACTTACATGAAATTGAGTTCTCCGTGGGTTGTTGGACTGTGGCCTTTGGTTCTTCTCTAGATATTGGTCAGAGAATATTCTTAGTTCTTTGTGATACGGTCCTCTCCATAGGGGAGTATACAACATGACAGCTTATTTCAGGAGGGCAAATGAGAGAGAGAGAGAGAGAGAGAGAGAGAGAGAGAGAGAGACAGTATTTTAACCTATTCTCTGAAGTGATATCCCATTAGTTTTGCCTATTGTTTGTTAGAAATAATTCATTAGGTTCAGCATACACTCAAGGTGAAGAGAGTGTACAAGGGTCTGAAAATCAGGAGGAGAAGATCATTGCCAGCTATTTCAAAAGCTGCCTAACAAGTTTGGCAAGAGGTGGTGCTGGAGTTGTTGCAGTTGAGGTGGTGAGAAGGGGTGAAAAATACTCAGAGACTCTCGGAGCTGTAATTTATGGTCTGTCATTCCGTTGGTGACTTCGGGCACCTTGTACAATACTTCTCAGATTCATTTTCTACTTTTAATTGGAAGTCTATTCATCTACCACTATACAAGTAGTTGAAACATAAAGAGTGTAACTACCCAAAGTTCACATAGCTAGTACATGACAGACCTTGTATTTAAACCTTGGTCTTCTACCTCTACAACCTTAATCTGAGAAATACAGAAGAAAGGATAAAGTAGCTGAAACTACTCTAAAAAATGCAAAGTGCTATGTAGATACAAGTAAATCATGGTCACCAACATAAGCATCATAATAAAAATAGCTTAGTTTTACAGAATGTTTGTTCCAAAACATGATGCTGGGTGGAGGATTTTCCTGGGTGGAGAATTTCAACAGTGCTGGGCAAAGGATGGAGTCCTGTTGTCTTCTCATGTGTCTCTCATGTGTTTGAGGGGGGGTGGAAGCAGAGACTAGTTCCTGCTGCCACCCATTTGTACACAGCAGGCAGCACTGACTGCTACCAGGATAAGGCCGCATTCATTTGGATGTAGCACTTAGTAATTGGGGCTAGAGAAGAAAGGCCTGTTGGAAACAGATGGAGAACTTGACTTAAGGTGGGGCTGGGTCTGTTTTTAAGCAAGAAGGCATGTGGTCCTGACAAAGCAGAATGGCCTCACAGGACCCTGCAGTGGCATGAGGTCTAGTTCAAAGTGAATTCCACATGGGGACAGGGAGTTCAGGGCAGAAGCATAGGGGCTGGGCCGGGCCAGATAGTTGCAGAGTGAGTGTAAGAGCCAAGTGTACAAAGTCGTGCTAACAGGACAGAATGAAGCAAAGCGAGGTGCCACTTGACTAATAGAACCAATGGCAGCCACTCAATATTGATATAAAACTTCGGCCTTCTCATGAGGCTTTTGCACGGTAGCTCTATTTTCCTCCTTTTATTTTACAGTATCTGCATCTTTATATTTTAAAGACATTTCTTTGTACCATACAGTTGAGTGCTGATTTTTAAAAATCTGTTCTGACAGTCTCTGCCTCTGAACTTGTGTTTAGATCATTTATGGTTAATGTGAATGGTATATGATTGATTTTAAATTTAGCATTTTGTTATACCACAAACAAAAATAAACTCAAAATGGACTAAAGACTTAGAAAACGTAGTTCATAGAAGAAAACATATTTCTAAGACCAGTTTTTGACACTGGTCTTAGAAATGTACTTTTGGATGTACCTTCTTGGGCAAGGGCTACAAAATTTGAAAATAAGCAAATGTGCCTACATTGAACCAAAAAGTATTGCACAGTGAAGGAAACCATGAACAGAATGAAAAGGCAACCTACTGAATGGGAGAAGGTGTTTGCAAATGATACATCTATAAGGGGTTAGTATTCTAAATATATAAAGAACTTATAAAACTCAGCTTAATAACACTCCCAAAATCCAATTAAAAAATGGTCAGAACACTGGAATAGGCATTTCTCCAAAGGCATTCGGATGGCAAACTGACATATGGAAAGATGCTCAACATCACTGATTATCAGGGAAACGCTAGTGAAAATCACAGTAAGATACCACCTCACACCTGTCAGAATGGCCATCATCAAAAAGAGAAGACACAAAAAGTGTTTGCAAGGATGCAGAGAAAAGAAAACCCTTGGGCGCTGTTGATGGGATTGTACATTGGTGCAGCCACTGCGGAAAACAGCATGGAGGTCCCACAAAAAATAAAAGTAGGACTGCCATACAGCTCAACAATTTCAGTTCTGGGCATTCATCTGAAGAAAACAAAAAACACGAGTTTGTGAAGACACATGCACCCTGTGCTCTCTGCAGAGTTATTTACAATAGCAGCGATGTGAAAGCAACCTAGGTGCCCACTGACGGAGGACTGGATAAAGAGGATGTGGTGCCATGGTGGGTATAAATAACAAAGGATGAAATCTTGCCGTTTGTGACAACACAGATGCACCTAGAGCGAATTATGGTGAGTGAAATAAGTCACAGAAAGACAGGTATTGTGTCATTTCATTTACATATAGAATCTAAAAAAAAAAACTAAACAAATGAACAAATAAAACAAAGCAGACTCGCAAACACAGAGAACAAAGTGATCGTCACCTGAGGGTCGGGCAGCAGGGCCTTGGGCAACGTGGTGATGGGGATTAAGGGTACGAACTTACAGTTAAGACTAAGTCATGGGACAGGTATGGTGCAGCACAGGGAGGAATACAGTGACTAATGTCACAGTAACTTTGTACGGTGACAGATGGGTACTAGGCTTCCTGTGGTGATCACTTCGTAAGGTAGATGTCAGATTGCCATGTTGTACACCCAAAACTAATGTAATTTTATATGTTAACTATTCTTTAATTAAAAAGAGCTTTACCTTCTAAGTTCAATGGGAAAAAAAGCTACCATTTTGCCATTTGTTTTTTTATTTGCGCCATTTATTCTTTTCTTCTCTGCTTCTTTTCAATTCCACGGGCCTATTTCAGGATTTGATTGTATCTCCACTGTTACTTTTTAGCTATAGTGCTTTTGTATTTTTAATCATTTTTCATTAATGTTCAAATACATTTTGAGTGGATCAAAAAACTGTGGTGCTTTTGTATTTTTAGAAATTACCTCAGAACTTATGATAATGATTTTTAACTTATCACTGTTGACTTTCAAATAATATAATACCTCAATGTATGTATCATGTCATCAGTTCATTTCTCCTTCCCATACTTGATGCTGTTGTTGTGGCAAACTTTATTTCTACATTTGTTTCAGACCCTACAATTCACTGGTATTGTGTTTGCTTTAAATAGTCAATTATGTTTTGAAGAAATTGACAAATGAGAAACAACACATTAACTATTTCTGGCACTCTCCCTTCCTTTGTGTGGATCCAAATTTCTATCAGGGGTCATTTTTCATTTGTCTGAAAAACAATCCTTTAGTGTTTCAGATGAGGAGGCGATTCTCTCAGCTTTTGCTTTTCTAAAAAAGCCTTTATCTTGCCTTCATTTAAAAAAATATTTTCACAGGGCATAAAATTCCAGGTTAACATTTTTTATATTATATATTTATTATATATATAACATTTTAAATATATAAAATATTTTATATATTTATTTTCAGAGAGAGGGAAAAGGAGGGAGAAAGAGAGGGAGAGAAACATCAACGTGTGGTCGCCTCTTACAGGGCCCTCACCAGGGACCTGGCCCACAGCCAGCCCTGACTGGTAATCCAACCCGCAACCCCTTGGTTCTCAGGCTGGCACTCAATCCACTGAGCCACACCTGCAAGGGCCAACATTTATTTATTTTTTATTGTTGTAAAAATACATCTCATAACATTTACTATCTTTTCCATTTGTAAGTGTTCAGTTCAGTGGTATCAAGTGTGTTTACATTATGGCAAAACGAATACTCAGAACTTTCTTAACTTGCAAATCTGAAACTCTATACCCATCAAACAACAGTTCCCTCCGTCTACTTTCCCAAGTCCCACACCCATTTCTCTTTCCATTTCTAGGAATTTGACTACTTGAGATATCTCATATAAATCGAATATTAACCCCTTATCAGATATGTGATTTGAAAATACTTTCTCCTATTTCATAGGCTGCCTTTTTACTGTTAGTTGTATCCCTTGATAGACAAAATGTTTAAGTTTGATGTAGTCCCATTTGTCTAGTTTTGCTTTTGTTTCCCATAGACATTCATCCATTCTTTTAGTGCTTTAGGATGCTCTATGACTGGCTTTAAGCAATCTAGTTATGTTGTCTTTTAGTATGATTATCTTTGTATTTTACTCCTTGGGTGGGGTTTGTTGAGCCCCTTAAATTTGTAAATTTATAGTTTTCATCACATTTCCAACCATTATTTCTTCAAATATTCTTTTCATTCACCTTCTTTCTCCTTTTGGAATTTCCACGGCATTTATGCTAGAGATCTTGGTGTTATCCAATAGAACACTGAGGCTCTGTGAATATTTCAACATTTTTTCTCTCTCTGCTTCTTTTTTTTTTTTTTAATTTTATTTAGTTACTTTTCAAGTACATTTTTTTTCCCTTCCCCCCCCCCCCCGCCCGGTCTCCCCCCTCCCTCCCATTCCGCCCCCCCCAGTCCTCATCTCTGTGTCTTTCATACTTGTTCCTCAAAATCCCTCCCCCTTTTTCCCCTTAAGTTCCCTTCCCTCTCCCCTCTGGTCGCTGCCCACTTGTTCTCTATTTCAGTGTCTTTGTTTTTATTCTGTTTGCTTGTTTGTTTTATTCTTTAGCTTCCTGTCAAAGGTGAGATCATATGGTATTTGTCCTTCAATGCCTGGCCTATTTCACTCAGCATAATGCTTTCCAGTTCCATCCATGTTGTTGCAAAAGGTAGTAGCTCCTTCTTTCTCTCTGCTGCATAAAATTCCATGGTGTATATGTACCGCCCATCAGTAAATGAATGGATCTCTCTGCTTCTTATTGGCTAGTTCCTACTGCTGTCTTCAATTCCCTCATCTTTGCTTTAGCAGCATCTAATCTGTTACTGATTCCATCCAGTAAAATTTTTATGGCAGATGTTATATTTTTTAATCTCTGTTTCAACTGCCTGATTTTTTGGTTGTAGTTTTCACATCTAATAATTTTTGTAAGGATCAAGTTTATAGGCCAGCTTTACCCATTTGAGTCTTTAAAAACTTTTTTAAGGGCAAATATAGATTAGTCTTGATACTTGAGCTGATTCAAACTCACTTCTAGGGTGTGGCCCTTCTCCGTGCTCTATTGCAAACCTCACGTACTTCATGAGTTCTCTGTACTCTCGCAGGTAGGAACTCAAACTTTTCCTGGCTATGTATGGTCTCTAGGAGTTGTTTGGCTTATAATTTCTCAGTACCCTTTCTTTCCAGAAGTTAGTCTTTGCCCTGCCTCATGATGGTTCATGATCTGCGAGTGCAGGTTGTTACTCAGTTATAGATTTTGGTATTCTCCTAGGCACCAAACTATGGACACCTTCTCAGTTATTCTGGCCTGCAAATCTTAGCCCTTTCCACCCAAATCTTTTTCTCCTCCACTCAGTGAGACTGCACTTGGATTTCTTCCTGTTGCTCGGTAGTTGAGAAATTGCCTTCAGGCAGAAAATCTATCTGGACAATGATAGGATTTCATTTATTTTCTTTCTTTGTAGGAGCACAGTCTTTTGTTGCCTATTGTCTAGTGTCTAAAAATAGTTATTTCCTATGTTTTGTTCTACTTTTTAGTTGTTAACCGGGGAAGGATAATTCTAGGCCTTGCTACTTCCTTATCGTCAGAAGTAGTTTTTCCATTAAATGTACTGAAAACTGTCCTCCTTTAGACTTTATGCACTTCAATGACTGGGCCCTGGCAATGGATGCCATTTAAGAAAGCATTTTGGAAAGAGCTGAATTAATCAGTGAAGGCAGGAATTGGGTTGAACTACATGAAACTAACAACGTTTGACCATTTTAACATGTATGATTCATATGGTTCAACTTTATACATTTCTAATTCGAATTAGCCAAGGAGGGTAGACTCAAGTAGAGGGCGGTCCCATTTCAGTGTGAGATCTTAGCCAAGGATCCATCCTCTGTGTTTGCAGCTGACTGGTGCTGTGCGTGTGAAAGTCTTAGGACAGCTTCACTGACCTCATTCTACACACAGAATATTCAAGGATTCTGAGCTTTGGATTTTTAGGTTAACATGGATTGTCTTTGGAGAGGAGGACTCTTTTCTCTGATTGGGCTGGTTGTTTATTTGAGATTCTGTCTGTGTTCTTCACAGGTGCAGTTGAGTTATGTCCCAAGATAAGACCTTGCTTTCATCAGAGTAATCAAGCATGGAGACCCATCTCTCAGCCTGGGTTGGGGATCTTTAAGCAGGAATGTAGCTGAGCTCTTTGTGAGAAAAACAGTCTCACTAAGGACATAAGAAGCTGGTCGTTGAGTTGTGGCTGTCAGAATGAACAGAGGATTTTGGAAACTATAGTGGGAGTGACAAGACTACATTGTTTTCTCACTGTTCAATGCACAAAGTGGAGAATTGGGCTTGAAAATTACCTCCACAGAAAAAGATTATTTTAAAAGTCAAAAGTATTGTGTTCACAGTTAATTAACTGCTTGCTGTGGTTTTAGTTTTACTATTTCATAATATTGTACAACGCAGAACGTCCGCATTTATAAGAAGAGATATTTTATGGGTAACAAGATTACAATGAATTTCATTTTGCATTCTAGGATAATTGCCTTGAGGAAAATATTTGAGCTTCCCTCCAAGGGTATTATTGAGGCGACATGTGTCCTGGGGGGCTTGGCTTCCTTTCTCCTCAGAGTGAAAACCAGCCTTGAATGTTGGCATCAGTGTTTACCATATGAGGTTGGGTAGAAGAATGGCATGGGTTGAATATTGACCCCCACAATTTATATGCTGGGGTCCTAACCCTGGTACCTCAATGTGTGACCTTATGTGGAGATAGCATCTTATAGAGGTAGTTCAGTTAAAGTGACATCATAAAGGTGAGCCCTGAATCACTCTGATAGTATTCCTGATAAAAAGAGGAGATTTGGACAAAAAGATACACATAGAAAATGATGAGACAAGACATAGGGAGAAGACAGCCTTCAACAAACCAGTGGGAGGGGTTTGGAACAGGTCCTTCGCAACCCTCAGATGGTATCAACCCTGCCAACACCTCAACCTCAGACCCCTAGTTTCCAGAACTGGGAGATACCTAATTCCTGTTGTCCAAGCCACCCAGTGCGTGGTACTATGGCAGCCCTAGCAAAAGAATACAAGGATTAATGTGCAAGTACTTATTACAGACTGACTTGGCAGGAGGAAAAGCTAGCACAGAACAGTGGGCCACCATGAAACTCTTCGGACACTGTGAGAGTGTGAGCTCTGGTGGGCAGTCCATTTGTGTTATTCTCACTTTGTGGGTGGATGCAAATGCCCCCCAGACTGGGAAGAACAGGCAAGGCTGCGGGGCTCGCTGCAGGTTTACCACCTGCTCATTGCTGGGTGCTCATCTGGGAGTGACTCAGAAGTAGAGTAAGCCTGGAATTTTCTGAGTGAGTTGTGAGGAGCTTTGACAGCTTAAAAAAAGATTATTTGGAGAACATAGGTCCTTTGAAAGAAAAACACATAAATAGTCTAAATTTTGCCATTGGCATTTAAGAGATTTAATATACTGCAATGGGGCTATTTTATACTCCACGGCTCTGAAGGATTGTAAAATCCACAGAACGCACATAAATCTTATTTTAATTAAATGTTTAGGACATCTACTGGTGTACCCCATTTCTCTCTGTGCCTCTCTGTCTCTCTCTGAATTATGTGGATGACTAGGTTTTTTTTTATATCCCTGACTCATTGTTTTACCTACTGGCTCCTTTGTTTATAATAAAATTTTGTCTTGGCTTCAGTCAAGATGGTCACTGTCCCAATACACAGAACAAAGAAGGAGGCCCAACATTACCTCCCAAATCGTGAGACCTTATTAAGAGTGGAAGTAAAAAGCCCCAAGACACTCACTGAGCAAGTGAGTGAGGCTGCTGCAGGGGCCAGGCCCGGCAGCAACCCGTTACAATTGATGCTGGTCCCCTTCTGCTGACCAGGGAGTAATTTAGAACTCAGTTGGATGATGCTTCTTGACTTGATTACAACAGTTCCCAGGCTGTGAGGAGCTAAGCCAGAAAGGTTTTTATTATTTGCCTTCTCCCTGAAGATTTTAGGCTTGCCGTTTCAAAGAAATCTAGATAGCACGCTGAGCCAACTATCTGGTGAGAAGCTTCTCCTCTGGGAGACAGCCGGTCGCCCAGTCCAGCCTTTCAAATGTCAAATGTTACTCATCCCGGCTTTGGCTCTCAGAGGCCTGTGGAGTCCTTTTCTATTTTCATTTGAGAATGTTTGCTTCCACTGGTAGCTCAGGGAACTTTTACTGGCCGTTTGAAATCTAACCCTGGTACACAAAAAGGATGACTAATCCTGCTTACTGGAATCTCAATGTTCTCATCAAGGCCACAGTTTCCATTTCCAACTTTATATAATAAGGGCAAAACACCAACTGGCACACGTACCCCTTTTCTTTTTCAGTGGGTGCACATCAGAGTATCTACTGCGTTATAGCAAAGAGGGACGTTTCATAGTGGCGATTTTTGCAATTCATAGAAAACTCTCTCCAATTGTATTTAAAAAGGGGGAGGGGGTGTGCAGGGTGGAGGGGAATGAAGGGGGGAATAGAACAACTATAATGGCATAATCAATAAAATATATTTAAAAAAAATAAAAAGAGGATAGCTCCGGACGTGACTACCCAGTTAAGATATTTACTCAGTGAATCGATTAAAGTTAACCTGTCAGCTGTTCTTTTATCTCCAGACAGCAAGGGTATTAGATTATCTCTGACCAGGAGAAATGGTACCTACACTGGAGTCACGGCCAGTGGAAAGATTTTAGAACAACACACGAAGACTCACGCCGTAACAATGACTTAGTTAAGCAATCACCGTGGTGGCCATCAGAACGATGAAACAGTATCGGCTAACCAAAACCGAATTTTTGCCTTCTTCCACAGCAACCCTTTATCACTTCCTTATGTTTTGGTGCTCCAAATATGGATTCTGGAATGCCGTGAGGAAGAACTCATGTCAGGAAGCTCTAGAGAAGTTGGGATGAGACATATTCACCAGGAAGGCAATCTGACTAGCTTAAAGGGAATATAGATATTAATTTGCAATGGCCTAAGAGATTTGAAAACCCTTCCTCTAGAAACAAGTCACCTGGAGACTCAAAACAAAATTCTAGGTCCCCAGTTTCCAATCCCAGAATTTCTAGTTTAGTGAGTCAGGATATATATATATATATATATATATATATATATATATATATACACATTTGGTTCCAGATTATCCTCTGTTCAATCATGACAGAGAAGTTCTGACCCCACTGGCCAGATGCACAATAGTGGCAACAAAGAAACAGTTCTGAATTAACCGAATCACTTATGTAGGGTCTGCTGAATTTGGCATGCCAGGGCAAAACATTTTGGTTTTGATTAAATTGTAGGTCGACCCCAACTGTGATGTTTGTGTGGCTTCTTTAATTCCTCATGGTCATTTGTGTGTTAATTGATAAGCAATTGGCTAAAATTATTGTCCTGAACTTGGCTGAATATCAAAAACACCAGTGGAGCTACTTGAAAATATATTTTCTTCAGACCATTAACGAGGTACCCTGACATTCAGCCTGGTTTTTTTAAATCCTCACCTGAGAATTTAATTCCCCTTGATTTTTAGAGAGACAGAGACAGAGGCAGAGGCTGAGACAGACAGACATCGATTGGTTGCCTCCTGTACCCACCCCCACTGGGCATGCAACCCACAACCTGCAGCCCTGACTGGGAACTGAACCCACAACATTTGGTACGTGGGGTGATGTTCCAACCAACTGAGACTCCCCGCCAGGGCCTGGCCTCCATTCTTATGTAGACAGGGTAGTTGATTTGAAAAAGTAGTTCATTCCTGAGAATCTGATTACACTAATGGGGAGAAGTGCTGACTGCCTGATGTTGGGTACTGATTGAAACTGAAATGCCTACATGGAAATCATATTGATTTTGTTGAGATAATTAAAGTTATTTATTTCTCTGTTTTATTACTAGCTTTTGCACTTGATCAATAGATATTTGGTAATAGTCCTAAATCCTATTAAGAATAGCAGGGGAGATCTTTAACATTTGAACATATATAAAAGCTTTCAGGTATAGCTTATGGTGAACCTAGAGATAGGGGCAGGATCTGAATAAGCAGTGGAGTAGGGAGCAGAGAGTTCCAGGTGAGAAGGACAGAGAGAGGTTGGGAACTTGAATTCTGTGCTAGTAGGACTGTGAATTAATGGAGTAGATCATATGTAGTGGGAAATAGTGGAATATAAAATTGCACAGAGTAGATTGGCATCTTGGAACTGGCTTAAAGTTGAAAAAAGTTAGGAATCGTTATATTTTTGTGCGTGCACAGGAGGAAATGCTAATATTTCAGTAGGGCATGCTAAAGTTCAGCAGGTAGGGCTGTGGCAGTCATGCAGGGTGAGGGGGTGGAACTTGACCTAGGGTGGTGGCCAGGGAATATGAAGACGGATTTGGTAAATATGTATAGAAGCAACCGAGTGTCCCCTGCAGATACTTAGAAGTTTTTGTTTAAGAAGAAACCATAGGATGCAGAAGGCGGCATGCAATAACTGTCTCCACAGTTGCAAAATAACTTCTTTGGCCCAAATGGCTGCTCGTTTAAACCATCAGCAAAAACATTTAGAAATAGTATCAGCAAGATTTTGATTATATCCATGGGTGAGAAACACTTTCAACTTAATCTGTGTTCATATAGCAATCAGACAAGTGTTTAGGCATTTGAATATTGTGAATAAGTAGGTAAAATAAAAGTATAATTAACTGCAAAGCCATTTGAATAGTCTTTTTTCCTATTATGCATAATGTTTGCAAATAATGGCACACACACAGAGTGACATTTAAGTCAAAAGACAAAGGTCCTGGGATTTTCCTGGCCTCCACCCAGCATCCCCTAATTTACTCCTATCTTTCAAGGGTCATTTCATAAATTACTTCATGGGTGAATTTTTCCTTAGATGCTCCTTCATATACCTTGCCTTCAATCTGACTGCTTCAATTGCTCCTCTCCCCCCTTCTCTCACTCTGGAGAGCCCCACTGGCAAATGACTCAGTCAGCAGAGGTCTTTGCCTCCCGGTGGCAGACGGCCTGTGTGGAAATCAGAGGACAGTGATGCAGGAATACCCGACCTGCTGGGGTGAGTCCCCAGAATCTGTAGATTTTGCAGCAGAATGGGGAAGCGAAGAGAATCCAAGAGGACTTGGAGCAATCTCCTCTGAGGTGCAGATGTATCAGGTCTGAGAAGCATGAAAATGACTGTTGTGTTGGAAGGACAGCCTTCCCGCCCAGCTGGGTGAACATTCATGGGCAGGCATTGGGAATGGGCATTGGACAAAGCTGGACACAGTCTTTGCTCTTGTGGAGACTTGCCTTAAATGAACCTGATTTATGAAAAAAGGGGATTTTAGAACATAGACCGGTCCATTACTTTCTTTGACCCTATGCCATCCATGTGGGAATAACTTGAGTCTTGCTAAGAGCAAAGTCTTCAGGCTTTATGAGATTCAGTACTGTGTTTCTTCATGGCCTTAAACGTGAGGATGAAATTGAAAAATAGATAATCAAAGATACTGGGTGCCAGTTCTTACCATTGCAGTAGAGGACTATGGGGTGGGGTTTTCTTATAGCCCAGGGGCTTTTTCTCAGAATTATAACTTTTTAAAAATTCTGTTTGGAAACCCCCAAATGGTGATGTTACTAATTTCAGGACTTTTTTAGTTTAAGTTTGTCTCCAGTCACATGTTAAAGATTGACCCCCAGTGATTACTATAAACAAAACAGGGGAAAGATCATTTGTCAAATGGTTTCAAATATAACAGTACCAGTTTGAATTTTCCTTAATGAATGGTGAATGCTGCCAGAGAGTTATAAGAATCTTTTGACTGAGTGGCTGCTGAAGATTGTACTTTGAGCTGATATTACTTAGGTTAAATGCACCCACTGTCTGTATGTCTCAGTGGGGGGCATTCAGTAGAATTGTAGCTTGTCTGTGTTATAACAGTTTGGTCTTCCTGATTCATCTGTGAACTCTGCAATACCTCTGTCATTCAACTGTCTGCTCCTCTGTGGCTGAGAAAACGCTAGGAGACTTCCTTTCAACAGTGCACTCTCTTATTGCATATAGGCTGCTTTGACAGGGAAATATTAGTACTCAGCTTAATTTAAGCATCAGATTCTCCTTGAAGGCAAAGCCAGCGGACATGCAAGTGTCCACTGGAAGGTTCATTCCTATGGCCCATCTTCTGCCCTTTACCTTGACCACTCACTCCGGCTAGAATCCGAGTCAGAGAACAGGAGATGTTCTTCACCAGTCCTGGAGGGTGTCTGACTTAACCTTCAAGCAGCTGCCCCTGAAATGTAGAGAATAATTAAGCTCGGCAAACACTCTGATATTTTTGAAAGAAAATGGAAAATTTTCAACATTGAGAAATACTCTGAAGTGCAAGCACATGCAGAAAGGATGTCGTGTATTTTGAACTTGTCTTTCTGGATGCATGTGTGAAAGCTGGGTAACACTGGTAGAATGATAATTCATGTTTTGGACTCAGTTTCAAAGTTTATCATCTGGCATTTATTATGGGTTCGCCTAAGATTTATTTTGTTATTATTATTAATTATATTATTAACAATACAGTTCCTAGTTTAAATGATCACTTGAGACCCTGACTCTTGACACTGTGAAGTTTCCCCGGCCCCGGCACTGCTGTTAATATCAGATGTTCAACCTTTTTCTTCTTCCAGTGCCACAAACCCCCAGCAGGTGTCACTGTAAGGCAGATTTGTTTAGCAAGGGTTTTCTAGATGAGACATAGACTGTGTGTGGCCTGTGGTGGTGCTGTAGTGATGTGTGTCTGGGTCCTGGATTCGACTTGTCCTACTCTCACCGGGGTGGGGAATCCTGTGAAGACGGAAAGAGACTCTGGGATTCTTGCAGCCTTTCCAGAACGTGGAGAAGGGTTTTCCTCCAACATGAAGCAGAGAACACAGGTCAGCCTTGAATGTCCTGAGGTAGCCCACTCAGCACAAGGCGTGGCTGTGCTCGTTGAGGTGCAGCCGGCAGCATGGGAGACAGTTGCTGAGACGAGTACAAAGTAGGCGAGAGTTGGATTTGGAATGAACTAGCCTCTCTGTCTCTAGATTCCATGCCCTTCCTGACGAAGGGAAAATGCAGTGGGCATGAAAATACGTATCCTTACCGTGCCCAGTAGGGGACACAGTTGGCCCTCATCTGAAGAAGGAAGGGGAGAGTTCTATTGGAACTGCCTGACTTATTTCGTGGATATCAAACCCAGGTGGAAAAGATCATTTTTCCCAGCGACGCCAGGTCTCATTCACTCACTTGCTGTCAATGTGAATGAAGGTCAATCTAAATTCTCATTAGTTTCCAGCCAGACAGTGAAATGTTTCCTGGCTTTATTGAAGTATAAGTGACAAATAAAATGGTATATATTAAAGTGTACAAAAATGACTATTTGATACAGATATAAAAATGATTGAACAACGAAGTTAATTAACACATCCATCACCTCACACACTTACTTTTTGTTTGTTTTATTTATTGTGAAAATGCTTAATTTACTCTCTCAGCAAATTTTAGGTACACAGTACAGTTTTATTAACGATAGTCACCATGCTGTATGTTAGGTCTCCAGGACTTATCTTACAGCTGAAAGTTTGTAATTTTTAAAAAGATTTGATTAATTTTTAGATAGAGGGGAAGAGAGGGAGAAAGAGAAGGTGCAGAACATCAGTGTGCAAGAGAAAGATGGATTCGCTGCCTCTCATGCAGCCCCAACCTGGGACCAGGCCTGCAACCCAGGCACGTGCTCTGACTAGGCATTGAACCGGTGACCTTTCACTTTGCAGGTTGTCATAACCTTTGATCTGTATCTCCCCATTCCTCCCACCACCAAGACCCTGGCAACCACAATTCTCCTCTGTTTCCATGATTTTTCTTTTTTTTTTTTTTTGGTAAGAGTCTACATGTAAGTAATATCATCCAATATTTGCCTCTCTCTGTCTGGCTTATCTCACTTAGCATAATGCCTTCCAAGTCCTTCCACCTTGTTGCAAATGTTACGATTTTTTTCTTTTTATGGTTTGTGCTTCTTTGTGTGCATGTGTATGTGTGTTACATTTCTTTATCCATCTCTGGACACTTGGGTTGTTTCCATGGTTACTATATACATAATGCTGCATTGAATGTAGGAGGGATGATATCTCTTTAAGGTACTAATTTCATTGTCCTCATGTATATATACACACACACACATATATATATACCCACGCACACAAATATGAAATTGCTGGATCAGATGGTAGTTAATGCTTTAATTGTTGAGGAAACTCTGTACTCTTTTCCACAGTGGCTGCACCAATTTACACTCCCTCCAACCATGTACAAGGGTTCCTGCTTCTCCACTTTCTCGCCAGCATTTGCCATCTCTCGTCTTTTTGGTAAATAGCAATCTAACAGGTGTGAGGGAGTATCTCATTGTGGTTTTGATTTGCATTCCCTCATCATTGGTGATGTTCAGCACCTCTTCATGCAACTGTCGGCCATTTGTATGTCTTTGGGAAATGTCTATTCAGGCCCGTTGCACATTTTTTTAATTGGTTTTACTTGGCATGGTAAAATTGTTAGTATTTTTGCTATTAAATGGTATAAGTTCTTTATATAGATTTTGGATATTAAATTCTTATCAAATAGATGGTTTGCAAATATATTTTCTCATTTCATAGGTTGCCTTTTCTAGGCATTTACCGATTTCTTCTAGGGTGTCCAATTTATTGGCCTATGAATAATCATTGATAGTAGTCTCTTACCTTCTTTTGTGTTTCTGTGTTATCAGTTACATTGTCTCTGGTTTCTTATTTTATGTGTTTGAGTATCTTTTCCCCTTAGTCCAGGTAATGGTTTCTCAATTTTGTTTATCTTGTTAAAAAAGCAACTCATTATTTGGTTGATCTTTATATTGGTTTTCTTTTCTCTCCTTCATTTGTTTTTGCTCTAATTTGTTATTGTCTTCCTTCACTATTTCTGAACCTAGTTTGTTCTTCTATTTGTTCCTTGAGATGTAAAATTAGGCT
This sequence comes from Artibeus jamaicensis, assembly GCF_021234435.1. Classification (NCBI taxonomy): domain Eukaryota; kingdom Metazoa; phylum Chordata; class Mammalia; order Chiroptera; family Phyllostomidae; genus Artibeus; species Artibeus jamaicensis. The sequence continues at coordinate 13,888,772 of NW_026522014.1, read as the reverse complement.
GTTTGTTTGAGACCTTTCTTTTCTTTAATAAGGGCTATGGTGCTTCCACACCTTGTGTGCTGGAGTCTTTTCACTTACCAATAGTTGCGCTGCATCCCGTACGTCTGGGTGAACTGTGTTTTCATTTTCATTTGTTTCAGGATAGTTTTTTAAAAATTTCTCTTTTGACTTCTTCAAACCTTTGGCTGTTTGGGATTGTGTTGTTTAATTTCCACACATTGGTAAATTTCCCAGCTTTCTTCCTGTCGTTGACTTCTAGTTTCATAGCATTGCGGTGAGAAAAGATACTTGATATGATTTCAATCTTCAGTTTGTTAGGACTTGTTTGGTGACCTATCCTGGAGAATGTTCCGTGTGTGCTTGACAAAAATGAATGTTTCTGTGCTGTTGGGAGGAGTGTTCTGTGTATGTCTGGTCTTCTGATTTGAAGTACTATAATTCAGGGAGTTTTCTAGATGGGAAGGGTCAACTTTTGGGGGCTATATCTTACAGCACTTAATTAAATCCAGCTTTCCAAATCACTGCCAAGATTAAAAACAGGTACATGCTATGCATAATTCTGGCCTTGCATTTTGGCAGAAGTGTGACATTAGTGATGACAAGAGAATATTTTTATTGGTTTCCTTCCATCAAGTTTAATTTTAGAGTTGTTCATGCAAAAAGCAACACTATAAGGTGGGGAACTACTACGTCAAAGTGACAAAACTGCTTCTGATTTTTTGATGGAGGTGGGGGTGTGCATGGAAACGGAGAAAAGAAGATGTAAAAAGAGGAAGGGAAGGGAAGCAGACCGCTTGCCTGGAGGGTGAACTAACACTCCTTGGAATCAGTTTACTGCAGTCTGATTTTCTTTGGGACTCTACGGAGAAGACATATGCTCGTTTGCATTGCTCGTTAAGTAGGTAATAAGCACGGAGCATTTGATGTCCACACCTGTACAAACCCTTCCTAGGCGTTTTACATTAACCTGATCATTACCCCCCCACAATCATTTGCTCTTGCAAAGAAAAAAATTAGTGTAATCAGCTTGAGAATGATACTTTGAAAAAATATTGAAAAAGGGTGGGAATGACAGGGAAGTGGGGAGGGCATGGTGGGGGATAGGATGGGGGTAAAAAGCAGAAAACTGTATTTGAACAACAGATAAAATTTTAAAAAAATATTGAAAAGAATAAGCCTGTCCTGGGGTACACAGAGCAGGCAGAAAACCAAATTCCAATAGTCATTCACTCACTGCTGGAGATTTTTAATTATAGTGTGGATATAATTCATATTTCAAAGAAGGCAACATTTTCTGAAAAAGATAAGAATAATTACTCTCATGTAACTCATGGACTTTTTCCATTGCTGAATGTAAGCATCTGGGGGAAATTCCCTGAGCAACTTTAGGTGCATCTGAAAATGGAGTTGATCTTTGAGCTTTAGGGCCACACGCCAAAATTCTGACTGCTGCCGTCCTCTGTCAGTGGGGATATTATTCTGGGGAGAGATCGTGCATAAACTTGGCAGAGAGACCCTCATTTTCTGCTCCTGAGTGAGTGGCTAGAGCCGAATTGTTGGTGTTCCTGGACTGCGTTCCGACCTCACAACATAATGATCCGGTCTGGATGGGGAGAAGAAGTGCAAGACTCTAAACATTTTATTTGGAGAGTCAGGCAGCTGCAAGTCCTGGAAAGGGTGCTGGGCTGGGCGTTGGGAGATTGGGGGTCTCACCCTAGTGCTGCCCCTGTTGGGTGATCTGGGCTCCAACACTTGAATTTGAGGCCTCTTCCTTCAAGGCTTAGGAATGTGGACAAAATTTTTAAATTCTGTGGAGAAAAATGAAAGCGTAGCTGCATTTTTCTTTCTTAGAAATTCTTTCCAGGGTAATTGAAGCTTGTGTTTTGGGAAAAAGTCAATCTGACCGACATCTAAAATGCAGCTTACGAGGTACATTTTGGATACGCTGATCCTCATGACACTCTTACTGTCCAGTGTGTTGATGAAGACAGCGAGGCAAAGAGGGGCTAAATTTCTAGACCACAGCCATGACCTGAAGCAATAATGGAGCCCTCAGTAGTGTAGTTTTGGTTCTGTTATTTTAAAATTTCTTCCTAAGAGACTCCCTGTTTAGATTGGCTGGAACTTTTGCCCTGTGAGTTGATGTGGTTGGAGAGATAGGCCTCTGATACTGAAGCACAGGTTTCAGACACAAAGGCTGTGGCTGACCGGGTACTCTACCCCCCAAGGCAGCTGGGCAGAGATTTCCCTTTGAACTTAAAATACTATTGTTTCAAGAAAGAAACAAGCAATAGAATCTCAGGGCAAGTTGTTCTGAAGGTCCAGGTGAATGTACTATGTTTCTTTTTTTTTGACCTGTAGGATTATAGGCACGTTGGTACCACCTTCTACTAATCTAGCTTCTGCCACATTCAGTTAAAAAAGGAAACAAAGTTTGACTTTGCAGCCGCAGACTCAGTAACAGCCGTAACAGCCTCATATGAATAGACACTTGGAGGTTCTGGCTGGTGGAGCTCAGTAGCCCCCACCGTCATCTCGGTTGGTTCTCACAGGGTTCCCATGAGGCAGGTCTGAGTCTTACCCACGTGTTACACTTGAGAAAACTGGCACTTTGAGATATTAACTAACTTGCTCAAAATCTTCCAAAACCACCAATCTTTTTTTTATCTTTTTGAATTTTTTAATCTGCATTTTATCAAATACTCTTTTCAATTATATTTCTCTTGCCTACTATTTCTGCTTCTCTTTTTTGGAGATCAGGGATTTTTATTTCCTCATGTTCATGGAAATTTACACAGATGAAGACAGTTTAGAAGTAGTGTATCATAAGTAATTCTTCAAATTATGCAATTTGGTATGATCCAGTCCATGAATTTAAGTATCAGGAGAGTCATTTTACCTTATGGACCAGATTTTAACAGAGTTTAAGAAGATTCTATATGGGAAAATGTCCATTTACTCAAAAAATAAATGTTGAAGTAATTCTTAATTATTTACTTTACAACAACATATTTTTTATTTAAAAATAATAATAGAGCTTTTTAAATGTGATATTCTTCTAACACGTAAGGTGCTAGGTGAATGAATTTAGAATCTGAGAGTAATGTAGAAAAAGAAAAGGCCTTTAAAAATACATTGCTATATTTATTTATTAGTATTGTAGAAAGAGGGGAAGGGAGGGAGAGAGAGAGGGAGAGAAACATTGATCGGTTGCCTTCCAAAGGCACCCAGACCAGGGACTGAATCCGCAAATCAGGCATGTGCCTTGCCCAGGAACTAAAGCAGTAGATTTTTGGTTTTTAGACGAGATTGGGTGTGTTCAGGGTGTTATGCCTGTAGAACACTTTTTGGTTTTTAGAATGGCAGCCAACCAACTAAGCCACACTGGCCAGGGCAGAAAATGCCTATTTTACGTGTGTGTTTTAAAAAAAGGGCTGATGGATGTTGATAGTGGGGGGGTGCATGTGGGGACTTGGGGTAGATGGGAACTCTCTGTACTTTTCATTCAATTTTGCTGTGAACCTAAATTGCTCTAAAAACATAGTGCTATTAATTTTTAAAAATAAGGAGGTTGGTTAGAATGTCAGCTCTGTGACTCACCAAGTGATCTTGAATAAATAACTTTTCTCTGAGTCAGGATTTTATTCTGAAAAGCAAAGATAACAATAGATACCATACCAATATTGACAGGATTCACTGAATATACGCATCTCTGTCTACCTCTCCCTCTCTGTTTCCCAGCTCATTATGAGTACTTAAAAAAATTCTGGTTTGTTTTCCCTTAAATTTTCTCATGTCGTACGTACTTGAGGGAGAGGGTGCATTTAATGCAGTGCCAGGCTGAATCCAGATATCATACCTTCTGGGCTGATGCATCTTTCACAATCCCACACGCTTTCCAGAAACCCGGCTTCCAGGGCAGCAAGAGACGCCCGTCTGAAAAGGCTGCAACTCAAGGGACCCACGCCATGGGGGCTGCTCACCACGGTGGTTCGCAGAAGAAACTACACAGTAGATTTCATTTGTTAAGATCATGCTTGGTAAACTGTACCGGGCACATTTTTCAGGCCCTGTTCAGTTTTCCTGTAAACATTTTGAGCACTGTAAAGCTGAAAGCAGTGTTCTTAGGCAGTGAGATAAGGGACAATGCAGCCTTCTCGATCAGAGTCCCTAACCGAGCTCTGCAGTCTGAAGAAGACTTGAAGCCTAGTGGTTCTGACAGGTGAAAAGCTGTGCATTTTAGTCACGGATGAGCCACTTCCACAAAAGGGTAACTCACTCTGTGTCCTGGATGGTTTAATTGCTTAACTGCCAGATGGTTTCTTCTAGTCCCTTCTAACTTTATTATTTTGATTCTCCAAGTCGTAAGCACGTCTATTCTTCAAAGCAGAGGTTTTTAACCTCTTGGCACCAAGAACTGCTTTGAAAATCTGATGAAAAGCATTGGCCTGCTCCTCAGAAGATGGGCTCACAGATCCACGCAGAGACCTTTACAAAATGTTTAAATTGAATCTCAGGGTGCTGAACTCTGCTGCTGCTGCTGCAAAAAAAAAAAAAACCTCCTATGTCAAAAATACAAACACACAAAGGAAGCAAACTAATATTGGAAAATAAATCAAGTAAAAATATTAAGAAATTGCTGCTCTCCCTTCAAAAATGAACCCCTAAAGTGAGCCCCCATCAAGAAAAACGTTGAACTGAAAGGATTATTTTTTACTCTAACTAAATAAGATAGGTTCGGTCAGTGGGTTTGGTGGTTAAGAGCAAAGAAGGGTCAGCAAAAACTGTCTCAGCAAAAAAACCAGCTAATTCTAATAAAACAAAGCCATTATTTAAAATATCTATTTAAATAATAATTCTTTTAAAAAGTATAATTCTCCCTTTTCTTACATCACAACAGTATTACTAAGGCTTTAAGAAATATGTCTAGAAAAGACAGTTTATAGCATAGTAGAAAAATAGAATGCTTGAGGATGGAAGTCTCTAGGCAGAAAAAATGGGGTCAGTTGACTGGCTGATACTTTGGACCATGTGGGATATTGAGTGAGGGAAAAATTAACCATAGTCCTGGCCACTGTGGCTCAGATGGTGTGGGTGTCGTGCCTCAGAGTGAAAGGTTGCCAGTCTGATGCCCCATCAGGATACGACCCTGTGTGTGGGTTTGGTCTCTGGTCCCGGCTTGTGCCAGAGGCAACTGATTGATGTTTCGCTCTCACATCGATGTTTCTCTCCCTCCCTTCCCTCACTCTAAAAATAAATAAAACCTTTTAAAAGTAACTATAGTTGCATCAAAAACTAAGCAACAATGTTACTTTCTGGAAAAATAAAAGTTATACATAAAGGAAGTAATCTTTTTGGGTCATCCTGAGTAATGGTAAGGTCTGGAAATGCTGGACTCAGGTGAAAGCTGGAGGACCGGAAGCTCAGCTGCCCCTTAAACAGAAACTCATGTTCTCACTTCCTTCCTCAGCCAGCCCATTTCTCCTGCCAGCCTCACCTGTGCATTTGTTTCCAGTCCTCCCTTGATGACATTTTTAGGGTTGCTGTCTGTTAAAAATGCTTGCCTGACCCAGGCTGATGTATCTCAGTGGATTGAGTACCAACCTGCCATCCAAAAGGTCGCTGGTTCGATTCCCAGTCAGGACACCTGCCTGGGTTGCCAGCCAGGCCCCCAGTAGGGGGCACAGGAGAGGCAGCCACATATTGATGTTTCTCTCCCTCTCTTCCCCTCTCTCTAAAAATAAATAAATAAGATCTTTCAAAAAATGCTCATTTGAAGTTCCATAATTTTAATTCATTCCAATTTCTGTTCTTTTAATTCAAGAATACTTTAAAAATATTTTAAAAAATTACACATATAGTGCGATCCTAATCATACACTTTCTTTGTGTACCTCTCTCTACAGGGATGTCTGAAAATGTGCTCTTCAGTGATAACACAGGCTATGTGAGGAGGAGTTCTGTGGGCGATTTATTGCTTTCTTTCTGTGTTATTTTCTCTATTACCCACATTTGACTATTTTTTTAAAATATAAAAGTACAGTATTATTTTTGTAAACAATATAAGGTCATAACTTAAAATAATCTTACCTATTTACCAACCCATTTTATTTTAGGTTTTTTAAGATTATACTTATTTTTAGAGAAAATGGAAGGGAAGGAGAAAGAGTGGGAGAGAAACATCAATGTGTGGTTGCCTCTTGTGTGTCCCCTACTGGGGACCTGGCCTGCAACCCAGGCATGTGCCCTGACTGGGAATTGAACCAGAAACCCTTTGGTTCACAGGCCTATACTCAATCCACTGAGCTATGCCAGCCAGGGCTACCAACCCATTTTAAAACTCTGTTTAAATGAAATGAAAACATGAAATGGTATGTTTTTTTCTTTGTCCCTCCATGTAATTTTTGCCAGCATTATTTTTTTTATCAAGCTAAACTTTTATGCTTTTATCCAGCTGTGTTTTCAAGTATGTAAGTTTTCTAAGGTCACCTATTGTGTTGTGGGCGTGCGTGTTCATAACCACAGCCCCAGAGCCTGGAGCAGTGCCAGGTACATGGGAGGCCCCCAGAAAACATTGTTGGAAAGACTAAAGGGAAAAAGAACCCAGAGCACCTTTTATAAGAAATCATATGAATCTTGCCATTTATGACAACATGGGTAGAACTAGAGGGTATTGTCCTGAGTGAAATATGTCAGGCAAAGACAAATACCATGTGATTTCACTTATATGTGGAACCTAAAAAACAAATGAACAAACACATGGATACTCAACTTCTTGTGCATAAAAATGTCGAACCATTGTATCGTACACCTGAAACTAATATAATGTTGTGTGCCAACTATACTTTTAAGAAAAGAAGTCCCAGGGTAGCAAAGAGTGTCCATGAGAAGTACAGAAATGTTACCAGATCTACACGACGGCCTTTCGAAGGGGCTCAGCACACCTGGTAACTTTTGTCTCCGAGAAGAATTTAGAGGGCAGATGGCTGTCGGGCCCACGGGTCTGGAGACTGGAGTTGCACAACTGTCCGTGGTTGCTCCTCAGTTCCAGGGCTGCTGACAAGCGTCAAAAGGGTGTGGCACGCCTTGCCTCTTCAAAGGAGCAAGTGGGGAACGGATGACTCATATTGTAGTGAGAAATGGAAATGACGACCCAGACCTGGAACCTAGGCTGTTGGTGAGCCCAACTGAGAGCTGCGAAGCCTTGCCTGGTTCAGGGGTGCAGGGGTCCTCACGTGCCCACTGCATCCAGGGTCTGAGCCGCTTGGTCAACTGACAGAGCACTGCCCAAGGACATGGCTCTGACCTTGGCAGGGTCCCTGCTCTCTACTCCCTTCTCTCCCTCCGGCTCTAGGGACTCAGTCAGCTTCTCTTTCCTCTGTACACCCAAGAGTGGCTGTGCAGTAAGAGCCACCCCCTCCCTCCCCAGCCTGTGGCATTCCCCTCATCTCTTTGTTTTGTAGCATTTTGGATACAAGAAAATGTGCTAGTTCAGAACTTACATTCCAGATTAGATAGACTTGGGTTGGAATCCTTTGCCTATTTATAAGCTTGGAGAAGGCACTCAGTATCTCTAGAGCCTGTTTGTTCAACTGCAATAGTACCTCCTCGTGCACTATTGCAAGTGACTAAACACAAATGCCCATGAGAAGCACTTAACACCATGTCTAGCAAACAGAAAGTGTGCAACAAGGGTTAGCTAATACAGCTTATGTTGTTACAAGTATTTGCTTATGTATTTGTCTCTTCTCACAATGAACTTTTCCAGGAGAGAGATTGTGTCTTAGTCGTGTTTGGTATCCCGTTTGCCTAGCAACATAACTTGAGTATATAAGTTGCTCAATAAAGCTTTGACTAATGAATAACTGAGTATAGGTGTATACAGACTTTATATATGTGTATATACATGTAGACATGTAGTATAGCAAATGGTATAAAGAGGCTATTATACCTATGAATATGGATAGAATTATTAGAAAAATTACATATAGCACTATTAAAACCTTGGCTTAATTATTTTGGAGACTCTCCATCACCATAATTGGAACTTTTCCTAGTTTAGTTATTCTGGGCCTCAAGAAACTTGAGTCTTCAGGGCAAGACTCAGTGCCCAAGAAAGTAGGCTGCACGTTCGTCTACTAAGGATGTACACTCTCTGGACAGATTTTGGACGGAGCTTCAGGACAGCTGCTTTTGGGGAGGTGGGGAAGTGCTGCCAGTCAGCAGATTTCTCACAGTAGGGAACTTGACCGGTGGAGATAAGACTGACACAAACTGGAAACTCAAGAAAGTGGGGTGGAAGAACCAGATTTTGGGCAAGAAAAGTTAGCTACTGGAATTCTGAGTTTCAGTTGGTATTGTATTCTGGTGGAGGGGTCCAGGAGACAGAGGTGGTGATATGGTATGGAGGTAAAGATATTGGCTGGTGACACCAAGTGCCATGAGAGGTCACAGAGCCTGAGGACCTAGAAAAATGAGTGAAGTCATTTTTTTTCGGATGTCTGTTCATCCTGGTATGTTACACTGTTTAGTTGGCAAAGAGAATCATGCAGTCAAGAAGGAACAGGTTTTCATTCCACAGTCACAACTGAGGAGTTGAGAAAGTGTTATCAGGGCAATAGACCATAGACCTCTGTCTTCATGTACAGTGCAGTGGCCACCAAAGCTCCTCACAGCTGTTTGCCGCCCTCCTTTGTCACCCAGCCATTTGCAGCGGAGGTCAGCTCCTGGGAATGTAACTGCTGGTCTTTATGAGCTCATTTTCATTCATTTGCACAAACCATAGTCAGGTATTTGAGAGTGAAGAACTGGAAGCCTTGGAGCAAACCAGCTGCCAAAAAGGAGAAAAGGAAGAAGTCGTGTAAAATTATCAATAGAAGACCAAGGGAAGATTTTATGAAGATGGCAAGCTAGCATGGAGAGAAGAAAACCGTGGAGGGAGGGAGGGAGGGGGAGAGAGAGAGGGAGGGAGGGAGAGGTGGAAGATGCTGGGGGAAGCAACAGGGAGCAAGATCCAAGAAGAAAAATAAAGGAACAAAATGGAGAGATTGGGGGTTAGTGTGGAAAATAATACCATCTTCCTCTGAACTTTCAGGGAAGGATGAAATGGTTCAAGGAGGGTCAAGGCCATTCATGATGAACTGGATATTGGAGAGGTTGTCATGTCACTGCTATAAAGGAAGTACTGATGGCATTACCATTTACGTTCTTAAGACAATGATCAAGGTGGGTGTCATTACTGCCGTTTTGTAGAGGAAGAAGGTGAGGCTTAGACAGTGTGAGTGACCTGTGCAAGGTCACACTGTCAAATGGACAACTTGAGCCTGTATATAATCTGTACGACTTTCCGGCTTGCCTTTTTGCCTGTTGTGAAATCTTTTAAAATCTCGTAAGAGTAGAAAGTTCTGTTCTGTGATTGAAAAAAATAGCCTGAAGCTATATACACATCACATGTTACATGCAATTGCTTGAATTTTGTCACCCCTCCCCCTGAAATCTATCAGAAGCCCCTGTAGAAGTGTTGACACCAGATTAAGAGCAATGAGCCAGTTTTCAACAAAATAGTCTTTAAGCATGTGTTGGCCTTCCAAGTTGTAACAATGTGATGTGATTCAAATGACATTTCTGTGGTTCCAAACATTTCTGGAGCTCTGGCTTCAGAATGTCCTCAGAATCCGTTTACTGGCCACAAAAGAAAATCGGCCCCAGTTCCTTAATTTTGTTTTCTCCAAACAGTATTTGCTGTCCCGCCTTGTGCATTATCCTTGGTTTCAGATGACTTTTGGCTATTTTCAAAATTGCAACCCCCTCTCAAAGGATTCCATCATTAAAGAAATACAAAGAATGTGCAACAGGCCCAGGAAAAACTCTAGAGGGACATTTTAGAAGGGGTGCTATCTGAGGGGGCCCCTGGGGATAAGGAACTGTCCCCAAATACGGTACAGTAGCTACACAGTCTGTCTGTAGTCATGACTTAATGCTAGTAACGCACATTGCAGTGTGTATGGTAAGGAAGGTATGCCCTTAAAAATATACTAAATGTGATTGTTATAAGTTACCTAGTAAAATTTACTGCTATTTTTACTGGAAATAAAATCTGTCACTTGTATAAGTACACTTTAGTGTCACTGTGGCAAATCTAGTCCTTCACTGAACTAATATAGAAATAGTACATATCTTAGTGTTTGTTTCCATAATCAGGTTAATTTTTGATGTTTCTGAGAAGTTACTGAATAACTATATCTAAAGTAATATTTTTAAAATTATTTTGTGGCATCTTCTTTTTAAAGTCTGACCTTTAAAAGTAAAGTATACATATACTTAAAAAATTAATTTTATTTTGGGAATAGGGTGTTTTTCCTTGGATCATTGGAAATATTTCTAGAACTCTTTGAACTTAGTTTGGATGTATAAGTTATCAATTGTATTGACTAGAGAACATCTCTTTTCTCTGACCACATATACTGATGGCATTTAAAAATGCAGGAACCCTATATTCTGTACATAGACTTTAATATGCAGAAGGATATGAGTAAAATTTCCACAGTCCCATCCCGGCCCCATCCCACCTAAATGGTGACCAACTTTGCTGATGTGTGTGTGTTTGTGCCAGACTGGTGAGCTGCTTTTCCTGAATGGATTCTAGAGCCACAGACCTGAGTGTACTTTTCATGCTTAAGCAAAGCTTCTCACCTTTTTTCTTCTTTACCACAATACACACATACACTCATTCACAAGTTCTTATGGGCAACACAGCCCCATCCCACATCCCCATTAGTAACCAACTGTTGGGTCATCAATAATACAGGATCTGGTGCACATGGATGATTTCAAGTTCAGGTCTTTGTACTAATTCTATCACCCTCCTCTTCATGGAGATGGGCTAATGTGCTGTGGTAATGTGGTCGATGACAATTGGCTTAAGGGATAGACAGAGGATGTCCTTCATATCCACTCAGTACATTTGATAATGATTCTCGCTCCTCAAAGTGTGACCCAGGAATGAGCAGACCTGGGAGTATGTTGGATGCACAGAATTCCAGGTCCCAGCCCAGACCTACTGACCCAGGATTTGCATTTTAATGAGAACTGCTGCCCCCACCATGATTTGTGTTTACATCACAGTTTGGGTTCCACTGAGTTAGGTGGTTCTACATACGCTCACATACGTTAATGGTGCAGAAAATGCTGAGTTTGTGTCTTGGGTGATGGATAGTGACAAAAAAATAACAAGCAAATAACAAACAGAAGCAGACCAAACAGACACAGCAATTCCCTCTTTGTCAAATGAGGGGAATAAAACCATGTGAAGTGGTTCAATTCCAGATACTTGGCGCATTCTCCTTAGCCTTTGGAATTGGAATTGATTATTTTTCCATTTCTATTGCCTTTCATGTTGAGCTTGGGCTCTGTTCAGGCTCACGTGGTGAAACTGACTAACACTGATCACCCAGATCAGCATTTTTAATTTGCTTCTCCCGGGAGCGGGATTTGTGGCTTCATCTGAGATGAACTACAGTTTTGGGGAAGCAATCTAGTTTCATCGCAAATCAATGGCAAGATTAAGGACACAACCAATCCTCTAAAAACATCCCATAGACCCAAGAGGCAACCTCAGGTCTGTGTCAAAAACAAAATGCTGTGCCTGGGAAGTCATATTGCCCGGGAGCCTCTGCAGAGCCCTGTGCGTCCGGCTGGAGCCCCAGCTGGCCCTCTCTCATGTCCTGAGCCATTATTTGGTGGCATGGTGAATGGGTCCCTTTACTCATTTATCTGCTGATGGGGGCACAGATGGGTATAAGCTTTGTAGAAGACAGTTTTGGTAAACATTGTATCAAAAGCCTTGAAGAATGCATAATCTGTGATTTAGCAATTTCATTGCTGGAAATTTATTTTTAAAATGTAAGTATGGCTTAGTAAGTGGAGCAGTATGTGAATTCTATGAAGACATGGATATAGTATCTATAGGAAGCAAAAGACCCCCTCTGCTTCCCCACCGTCAGCGGCCCTCTGCTCTCTGTAATCCCGGACTCTACTCAAGTCTTCTTCAAAGTAACTGCAGCTCTTTGAGTAAATCTTTTGATCCCATTTGGGGCTCAGTTTTCTCCTCTGGATGGTAAGAAGCTTGGGTGGAAGGCAGTGTTTTTCAGAACATTACTGTGGGTGATCTATGTAGACAACCCAAGTCAATCATGTCACCAGCTTGTGTGAAATGCAGATTCCGGTGCCTGGATCATCACAGCACCTGTGAAGGAGGAGTTATTTTCTTTTTATGGAGAAGTAAACTAAGGATCAGAAGGACTTCCCTTTTATGCTTGGTGAGAGGCGACGCTGGGATTTGAACCTACTTCCACTGATTTAATTTTAATGCTTGCTTTAGCACTTTTGGTGCCAACAAAACAGGTGAGCGGACAGGTGCAGACCACCCCCCACCTGCTGTTGTGAGCTCACATCCTTCAAGGGAGGATTTTGAAGGCTTTTGTCCTGTGTCCCACATGGTTGCTTAAAGTAGCTTTTTTTTTTAATGAAAATACTTTGTAAGTCTTTAATTTACTACCGTGGGAGTAGTGGATGATCTGATTTTAGTTGTTTTTTTTTTCTTTTTGAGTTATTGAAAGAGAGATTCAACTCTCCAGGTGTTTAATATTCAACAGCCAAGGAAAACGCTGCATCTCAGTTTTGAGTCACAGTCCTCTTCGGTAGGAGACTCGTTCTGTAGCGTACTCATCTCTCACGGGAAGCACAGGCCCTGCCCTTTATTCCAGGAGAGCCCCTGTTGCATGTCTCATGGGTTTCATACTGCCTTCAACCTGTGCTCTTTATAACCTCGTTATACTTTCTGAATTGCTTCTCAACTCTTGAGAGAAAATACATTTCTTTTAAAGAGTTAATTGAAAAATACGTATTGATCACCTTCGATGGGCCTGGCACTGGGGTGGGCTGTGGGGCTTATGAATCAGATCACTTGGTTAGTAGGCCCCTCTGAAATTCTTTTCCCTTCATTTTGTTGAGTGTCACTCTAAAACTTAGTTGAAAGAAAATGCTCACAGTGACATTTTGTATATAATTTATCTCAGTGGAAATGCAATAGCTTGTGATATCCTGCACAATTTTCAGCATTGCTACCACAGATGAACACCCACAATACGTTAACTCCCTAAGTTAAAACTGTGAATCTATTTTTTTTTTGGTAAATAAAGTCATAGAATTTGGTTGCTTTGAAAACCCTGCCATGCTATTTAATGCTCCTTTGTTATATTTGATCTTCAACTTTATGGGCTGCTTTGGTTAGTGATGGTAATAGCAGAGAATTATTATAGCCTTCAAGGGGATGAAAGGAGGAATGGAAATGATTAAAAATGAGTTAGCTTTTTCATGTACAGGAAAGGGGAATAGTAAAGAAGCAGCAGTGCATTCTTAAAATGACTAAGTAATGGACTAGGGCATTTGGAAGCCTCATTAAAAATTAACAAATTGGTTTTAATGCAGCTCATCTCATTGTGTTGGCTGGTTGCCCACTGGATTGAGGCTCTGGCTGAAATGGGCTCAGATGATAATCTCTACCAAATGGCAATAATCTAACATTTGAAAAACCATTACTCCGTTCTATCAATTACAGTGAGGCAAAGGCAGACACAGATGGGTCCGTCCTTAGCATGATTTTTGTAAAATTTTAATTCTAATTTATTGACCGCACAAAGTAGAAATCTTCCAAGAGTTGCTATTGCATCTGGGGCTTTTTGTCTCACGTTAAGAAGAAAAGTCATTGTTGAATACCAGCTATATCTACCTACACTTAAATAAATTAGAATCAAAATCCTAGATGTCTATGAAATGCTTAAGTTTGCCATGGTAGTACGGAATTAGTGAGATAAGTATGCTGGCCTGGCCCTGTGGTCCTGTAACAGGCTCAGGTCAGCGCTCTGGCTTTGTCCCGTCCATCCCTGCTCAAAGAACCAGAGTCCTTTTGGCTTTGTCATGATCACACCAGCAAGTCAAGGAGCCTGCTCTGTGTTTCATCTCCATAAAACACCAAGCTTCTCTTGTTGTTGCATACACATGACTTCATATGAAAATCTATAGTTCCAAGAATCAGTGAGCCCTGAAATATTCTTATTCGAATCCCGGCCTTTAAGTCTGTTTCTACATCCCCATTGTACGCTACTAGCTTGCCTGGAGACACAGAACTAGAACAAATCCTCCCTTTGCTCATCCCTCCTCCTCCCTCAAGCATTGATCAAATCCTTCCACATTATTCATTTCATCAACATGCAGCATCTGTGTGCACATACATGAACATACACACACCACATTCTCTGCTATTTCTGGTCATTCACTTCTCAGTGGGTGCGATACTTTTGGAGCAACCTTCTAGGCACATCTTTAAAGCATCGAACTGTTCCCTGGTATTCCTAATCAGCTCATCCATCCCTCATATAATAGTATTTTGTTCTAGTGGCCTGTGTGTATGAGTCTTTCCAAAGCATCCACCTTAGTTTTCATAGAAATGGAATGCAACTGTATTTTCTTACTCTTGTTTCATAAGTTTACCTAAGATTTCATTGGTGGTACATAAATAAGTGGGGTTGGAATTTGCAATCATGAGAGCATAAGCAAGTGACAACACAACTGTTGGGAGAAGAAGTGTGCAAGGGTGCCAGAGGCGAGTGGAGCAGCTGTAAGTGCCCATTGTCTCAGGGGGATCAGCGTGCATCAGTTAATCCAGTGACTTAAGAAAGACTGACTGAGAAATCTACAAGTATAATAACCAACATTTACGGAGGGTTTATTCTGAGCCAAGCCCTGCAGTGATCACTTAACATACAGTGTCTCATCTAATCTTTACTGGAACTATGAAGATTAGGTACTCTTATCCCCATTTATATGCAGGAAAAAAAATTCTACTAAGTCGTTTGTCCAAAGTCATGATGCTAACAAGTAGAAGAGGAAGAAAAAAACACAGAGCTGGCTGTTTGCAAGGACTTTATTTTTAACCATTATGCTGCATTATAATAATGGTTTTTTGATAATCTAACAACCCGAAAAGAATCTATAGAAAGAATACAAATATCATGAATAAAATCTCCATTTTAGTAAAGAACTGTAATTTCTTCCCACTTGGTACCGGTTTGTGGCTCTTTCTGTTAGAGGAATTCACAAGGAAAATTTGGGGGAAGGAGCCGGGGGAAGCACAGGCTGTGACTTTTGGGGTTCTGCATACGTGAGGGCGAATAAACAAAGTGTCTCCTCCTGATCTAAGGTATTTGTTAGAAAGCTTACAATTTCAGTAGTGAGTGATGTCAAATTTAATATATCCTTGGGACTTACAAGAGTTCTGTCGGCTTGCAAATTTCCAAGCTAGGAACGTGGAGACTTTCTGGCAGACATTTGTTTTCTTGTGGTTCTTTATACTGTTGCTCCACCCTTTGCATTTTTAATGGGAGCTTTGATCTTTGATGAGAAAGAATAATTAGGATAATTAGGGAATGTTTGTGGCTTCTATTGGTGATTTAGACAGTGATATGTGTACAGCTAGGTTGTGAGATGAACCTCATTTCATATACATACTTTTTTAACTTCTCCAACTTTAGGCCTTAAAGAGTATTTTAAAAATCAGTTTAAAGTAGAAAATTGGCCTTGAATTTGTGACATAAGTCTTGGAGTAAGCCAACTATTTGTTTTGTGAGGGCCTCTAGAGCCCTTCAAGGAAACTGACTAGGAGTCCTCAGCATGAGTGGGTCAACCGGCTCTATTGCTTCTCGTTTGTTAATGAAGTCAAGACACTCCTGGGTTGATTAGACTGTTGGAGTCTCCTGTACTTACCTGGAACACTGCTGCCTTAAATGAATTTGGCACTAAATTCCCTAGAGCACCTTTACCATCGGCACATTTATTTCACATCTTTTAAATAGTGTCATGCCTTAAGAAATTCCTTCTCTCATCCTTGCCTCTGGGTGGTAACAGAGGTCACTTAGTTTACCCAGAACATCAGTTTCCTCACCTAGGGATGTGCTGGTAAAGGCTGAGCAGCAGGCTCTCCGTGAGAAGAAAAAAACAAACCCAACAGGACAATGCCCTGGCTCCGATTGTTGCGCTGGTGATTTCCACGTGTGAGTACTCCCTCTCCTCATGGTCTGTGTGAGGCTACCCCCCTGCCCCACGGAATGCCGGGGGTTGGGAAGAGATGTGCACAGTCAGTTCCCACAAGGCAGTCAGAGCAGTTCCTGAAGAGCCCGCTTCCCCCTTGTTTGTTAATCAAAGTGCCTCACGTCTTGGACTCACTTTTGTTGTTGACCAAAGAGAAGGGCAACAGTTTCCTCTGGCAGCATTCCTCGCTGAAGTTTCAAGTTCCTGCTTTAGCAACTCTTTCTCTTTCTAGTTGAAATGTATGTGTAAATGAAAGATTTCATTTCAGGGCGCACGCGCGTATGTGTGTTTACAGTTTGTTCTGTGTTAGGCCCTTGTTTTTGCCTTTGGGGCACCGTGTTTTCCTAGCATTATCAAGGGTCTTGAGCCTCGTCTGTCCTCCTTGCTCTGTTTGGCCTCCTGAATAATAACATCAGTGATAGGACTGATGTCAACCCAAGCATGAGCCCACCCATTTCAGCCTTTTCTCCCTGTCCGACCTCACAGATTTCCCTCTTGCCGACAGGGACTGTGGCTAGGCCATGCTGCCCTGTCTGCGCTGCTTTGCAAGAGAGGAAAACTGGGCAAATGTGACGCCAGCCCGTAATTTCACGCCAAGCCTTCCTAACGTTCAAACAGCAGTCCCGGTGCGAGTGAGGTGACTCAAATGATCTTACAGTGACATAATGAAATGGGGTTAATTAACTTTCTCATAATACGTCTTCTGCTTTACCCGCCACGTCCTGAAGCTCCGCATGTTGAATTCTGTAACACCAGCAGGGGAAATACAGAAAATACCATCACCCCCAGCCTTCCTCCTTGGGATGAAATTTCCACAGAACTGATTGCATTGAGTCAAAATGACTCAGAAAGGTCACACTTTGCTAATCCCCTTTGCTTCCAACACACAGAAATGCAAGCAACAATAACACAAAGATATAACAGATTCAAGAAACATCATAAATATTTTGGGGGCCTTGATGTTGCAGAAATGCCTGAGAAGAGGCACAGCTGATGAGGCTGTCAAATGTCACCTGCTCCGTAAGGCCTTCCCTGGACACTGAGCTACAGCACCTTCTTTCCTCCCCTCCCTGACAAGCACTATACCTCTTCCTGCTTCACTTTTGTCCTTAGTACTTATCACCTTCTCACACACTACATATGTCACCAATTTATCGCGTTTTCCGACAAGCGGAACAGCTACAGCAGGGCAGAAAGTTTGCCTCTCAGATATTGTCAAGGAACAGATGGGTAACAAATGTGATGCCTTCAGAAAAGTGCTACCGGGCAGTAAATGTTCCGTAAGTGTTATTGTTGTTACTACTATTATTATCAGCAGACAAGTCTTGGTGTGAGCACAGTCTGACGACTCCTGCCTCCTCTGTGTCTCTCTCGCCCATCCCTCGGCTGCCTCTGCCTTTGCCTTTGCATGCACTGCTCTCTTTTCTCTACTTTTCTGCACCATTCTTTCTTTTATCCTCCCTGTCCAGTGTTAAGTTCAATGCCTTGTACCTGTGGACAGTAGCAGAGGTCATGCAGGCCCCCGGTTTCTCAATTCAGGCTGCAGGGCGGTGTTGGGTGGCCAGTGGGAGAGGGGGTCGTTGGAGAATGAAGAGGCTCATGGTGAGGGTAAGGGGTGAGTCCCTTCTTACTTCTCCATCACGACTTCATTGCCATGTCCACAGGGCTATTTAGCTTTGATGGGAACAGAGCCTAAAGTTCTTCCTGATTCATATCAAACCACACAAATAAAACACAATTTATTGATTTTGAGCTTTAAGGACATGTTATCTCTATAGAATGCAACCTGGAATATGAAGTGGGATACATAGAGATGTGTAAGATGATGACGGGAAGGGTATAAGGCATCATTTGACTTTAGTGCTGAAACAACTTACTTTGCCAGCAAAGACAATAAATACAGCTTCCCCCACTCCTCCAAAAAGGGGGGTCTCAAGAGAAATAAGAAAACTTGGTATTGATTTTGCTGTCTGAGGTTCTGGTTTCCAGATCCTAGTCCATGGGGAGGGAGCAAGCAGTGTAGGTGGGAGGGTGAAATGAGGAGGGCCCTCATCTGATGAGAGGGAAGCTGGTAATTTTCGGTTGATAAGAATACAATGGAACATGTGGCCTGTCTCTATTGATGCTTTGTGAGATTTATCGCACCCTTTGTACTAGTCCTCAGCAAATAGGAAACACACGTTTAAAAAGTTACTGAGGGATTGTATCCCCCATAGATGATATGTGGTTGAAGGAATCGTAAGATTAAGAGTACCAGCAGAACAAGGTGCTCTAGCTAAGCTGACCATTTCATTCTGTTTTCAGCGTTAAAATGAAAGGGTGATAAAATAGCTCATTTTTTCATGCTCTGCACATCTAACACATCTGCTAAATCAGCAATGTTTACTATACAGATTTCTAAAATTTGAGTGATTCCGGGTAATGCTCATGTGTGCAAAGTCTCTGTGGTGGAATGAGGATGAGGTACTTGCGTCCCTCAAGTAAGAAGTAAATGAGCATTGATTCATATTTGACCACAGAACTCATATTGAGCAAAAGTGTGCTGTGTACCTCACTACCTCCCATTAAGGGACTCACATGAGAAATTTGAGAATTTAGAGCCAACAGAATTTTTGCTTCCTCCTTTCTTACGGTGAGAACATTGTACACAATGGTTTCCCTTTTGCCTGCATACCCAAGGTCTTGGATTCAGAACTAATGCCTAGTCACAAGGAATGCGTGGGCCCCTGAGGTGTTTCCTTCTCATTTCCATGGCTCTGATGTGTCTCTCATTTCTACTGATTTCTTGTTTGTATGTCCTCTAATCTGAGCTAAATGTCAAAAGAATGTTTAAACAAACTGCTTTTCCTCAAAGGGCGAAGAATGCTAATGGGGAAAAACATGAATGAGGACGGTTTCTGGACGATCATGTTGTCATAAACCCCTTTTACCAGGTAACACAGGCGGGCTTTGTGTTGCCTCAGACAGGATGGAGCCCAAGGACTTATGGACCTTGGTGGGCCTGGATCTGATCTTCCATTCTTTTAAAAAAATCTCTGTGTATGTTTATGGGAATATCAGAAAGAGCACAGCCGTTAAAAGCTTCTTGGTCCCAAATTTCTCATTTATCTAGATGTGCAAGGTCAGTTTAGTCTTGGCTTCTAGTAGCTTGCTCTGATTAAGATGTCATTCTCTGTGACCAAAGCTACCTTTATTTACCTCTATTTTCTTTTTCTTTGTGCACTAAGTTCACATCAGTTTCCTGTGGAATGGCATGTTTTCTACAGAATTGGCTGTTCTGTTCTTTTTGCTATCAAGAAGGGAATAATACAAATAAAACATTTGGACTCTACTCTCAATTAGGAATATGCTTTGACCAAATGAAACTATGAAAGTCTCATAAAACCAGATTGACCCCAGGTCCCCAGCCTGGGGACAAAGTAAGGTCACAATAAAAGTCACAGAGCGGTCAATTGCTGGCCCAGCCCAGTGAGTAATTTTCCTGCAACCCAAGATTCTTTCGGGTCGAAGGGGTCACTGGAGGCCCCATGACCTCGCCGAAGCCCACACATGACCTGCATTCTTCTTGCCTCAGGGGTCTTACTGTTCCCTCTGCTACCCTGCTCTGTGTGTCTCCAGTGATCCGCTGTTGGCTGCAATGCTATGACTCCTTTTGAGGATATATGACAAGGTTTGTCCAGAAAGTATCCAGTCACATACTGTAAAAAATAGAGACATTTATGGAAGAAGATACAAGATACAAGAAACATTTTGTACATAGGACAATGATGCCTCAGTCCCCTTCAAAGTAGGCACCTTGGGACCTCACACAGTTCTCCCAATCACCATCAGCTGCCCCATCATATTTTCCTGAATCTCATCCATAGTCTGAAGTCTCTTCCCTTTCAAAGGTGATTTTGGTTCGGGGAAAAGCCAGAAGTTACAGGGTGCCAAAACCTGTAGGGTGGGCTCTCCTGGGCGATTTGATGTTTTGCCAAAAAACTCTGCCCAAGACATGCTACATGAGCAGGCACATTGTTGTGATGAAGCTGCCAATCACCAGTTGCCCATAGCTGTGGCCTTCTGAGTCATCCGCATAGTTTCTGGGAAGGAATGTTCAAGCTTAATGCAAAATTTGATGCAGATTCATTGTTCTACTTGGTCAGTCATTTAGAATGTGACAGCCACACAGGACACGGGCTCGCTCAATGGTATCTACTGCCCCATGGACTGGTACAGTGAAGTCATCATTGTTCACACATGCACATTCCAGTCCACTCTCCTTGGCTGCCAGGCTACATCAATGTTGCACAAACAGTTCTCACTATACTAACAATGGACGGACTTTTTCCAGACAGATCTTGTATTTTCCTGGTCCTCCATTCCTCTGGTCACAGGTCTGTGTCTGTGATTGTAATCACCCCTTTTCTCCTATTGCACAATCTCTAGGCTCTTTCTGACCAGAGTTACATCCTGTCACCAGGCACGAAGCCGGATTCCCTATGTCCTCAATTGTCTGTGGTCTCGCTAGTATGGCTCTTCCCTTACTTGACCTGCTTTCTCATTAATTAGGCTAATGTTAGTTATATGCCCAGATCCAGCCTCCCTTTCTTCCACATACTGTAGCTGCCTGTTAGAGAGCACTTTCCCAAGTCTACTCTGCATCCAGGGATGGCCACAGAGCTATGCTGTCACTGATGAAACCTGACAGTTAAATTTTTGGTCACTTATGTAGAAAGAAAGTGTTTGCCTTGCACATTATATATATATTTTTCTTGGGGAATGCCGACCACACTGATGAGAACAGCATCGGGGCGGGGGGTCTTAAAGTGGGTTCTGCGGAGACCTGAAGATTCATGAGGCCCTTTCAGGGAATCTAAAATGTCAAACCATTTTCATAATCATATTAAGATGTTATTTGCCTTTTTTACTGTCTTGCATTTGTGTTGTTGGTGCAAATGCAGTGGTGTGTAAAACTGCTGGTGCCTTCGCATGAACCAAGGCAGGGGTGGCCAGCTGTACCCAAGAGTAATCACAGCCTTCACAGACTTCACAGCCTCGTGCTTGGCAAGGACGCAAAACAACAAAATGCCTGTTTTAGTTGAGAATGTCCTTGAAGGAGCATTACAAATCGTCGGTTTAGTAAACCGTTGCTGTAGACTGCATGTCTCTTTCATATTCTGTGTCATAAAATAGGTAGGAAGTGTGTACAAATACTTGCGATGCATACAGACATGTTGCATTTCGTTTGAAAATGAGCTTGTCACTTCAACAATGAATACTTGTTACCAATGATAACATTTGTGTTTTCAAGTGAAAATTGGTGTTTTTGGGGAAAAGGTGTCTGCCACCATGAACTTGGCAGCATCTCGATATTTAAAATTTTTCTAATGAGATTGGTAGTGGTGGTAATGGACATGGTTTTCTAATATTGGGTAATAAAAATGTGTCAGCGTTTGAAAATTCCATGTAACTCAGCAAATGAAATATTTCTAAAGTACCAATGAATAATGTTACAAAATCATTCATGGGTTAAAAGATCCACTGGAAATGTAAAATAAGAAATTTTGCTTGTTTTTTTAACAACTGTTGACAAATACATTCAGTTATGTAATAATCACCACGCCAGTAGATTTTAATATAACAGAAAATGAAAAAGTTTATTGATAGGGTTTCTGATCCTGTATCACAACTAACCATTAAGAAACTACTACTTGAGTTTGGTGTTGTATCAAAGAACAATATTCACGATAATCAGATGGGGCTGTTAAATCCCCCCTTTTTTCAGCTGTGTAGTTGTATGAGGCTGGATTCTCTTCACAGACTTTAGCTGAAACAACCTGTTGCACAAGAGTCAGTGCAGAAGCATTTGATCATCCTAATTATCATCATCAACATCACCACCACTATCATTATCTGTTTCCAACTATTAAGTCAGTCATTAAGAGATTTTCAAAACTATCAAATGTCAGTCCTTTCATCATTTTTTGAAGAGATAGTTGTTTTTATAAAATAAGTTATGTTGCTAACTGACTGCAATATTTTGTTTTATCATGGTTTTCAAAAACAAATTAATAAACAACTATTTTAATACTTTTTTGTTCTTCTTTTGAATATAGTAAATATTGATAAGTATTTCTCAGATAAGCCAATCTCTCTGGGGTTCTCAGTAATGATTGTAGTGTAAAGGGCTCCGAGACCAAACAAAATGTTTGAGAACTCTTGTCTTCAACAATGGCTGAGCTACATTGGCCCAATCTGGACCACCGAGAGGGCTCTCAGAACACAGCTGACTCCTCCTTGACTGGTATATGAAAGAGGAGTGTACCTCTGTTTCATCTGAGCCACTCGCCATTTGGAAACTCTTTGCTGTAGCATCTTGGCTCATATCCTAGAAATATACTGGCCTAGAAAGTGGTCTAATGGACACAGTTTGAAAATGTTTTACACCTTCCATGTCCAATCAATGTCCCCAAGTTGAGTTTCTATGCCTTGAGTACCCTAAGAATAGCCTGGATAGTTGAACAATGACTCTTTTAACCATTTTAGACAAGATCAGTCCTGAGGCAGTTGTGAGTCTTAATATAGCGAGTCGACTGTCTTTCTGAGAAGGACCTCAGGATTCTGAAATGGTGGATTTTTTAAACGAGTAAACGGCCTATGCCTATATTCTGGGATCTCTTTTACATAAGGTTTTAATCTGCATTCTTTCTTTGTTCTCTTAATGTCAACATGTTTGGTCTAGTTGTTATGGTAATAACATTTTTCGGAGAGAACAAGGAAGGCATGTGGTTTAACAAGTACATGGACATTATTCAGGACAATGGAAGAATCCTTGATTTGAACTGTTCTGAGGAAATTCCTCATTGTTGGTCATTATGCTTATAATAACAGTCCCTAGAAAAAAGGATCACATTTCACTAATTTCTTTAAACTAGATTTTACACAGTCAATAAAATTGATATACTAAGATGATGTTTAATCACAGTGTTCATGTTCTATTGTTTAAATTCAGGTGTACATACCCTCTTCCCACTAAAATTTTGATAACTCAAAAGAGGAGTGAAAAGCTGGTCTTCTCCTCATTTCCCTTTGTTTTATGAACCTTGTTAGATTTTTTAAAAATAATGATCATTTCCTTTTTCAAAAATTAGGAATGATGATTTGTTTTCTCAAAATCAACTTTACTTTCTATCCTGGGTATTTAGGACTCTATGTAATTTGGCCTCATTCTACCCAACCACTGGAACTCACAGCAGGAGCACAACACTCTGTAGGCAGCTGAGTTAACAAAGGCGGAAAAAAGGGAGAATGTAGATTCCATGGTCCAATGGCACCCCCACTCTTTTCAAAACACCCTTTATTCTCTTGTCTCAGTCAATACTCATCTGTACCATCATGAGCCTGATGAAACTCAACCCTGCCTGCTCTGCACCTGGTCTAACAGCTGAGCATTATTTGAGAACATCAAGCATCTCTGCTGACTTTCTCTCTTTAAAATCATCAGCACAGATTTCATATGGGCACCCAACAAACATGGCAGAACTACCCACTTCCCTCATACCTTCACTCTCCCACACCTTGAGCTGGCACTTTTTCTCTTCTAACTTCCTAAGCTGGTGACCTTGACTCACACGTTATTTTATTATTTTTAAGATTTTATTTATTTTTAGAGAGAAAGAAAGGGAGAGAAACTTCAATGTGTGGTTGCCTCTCGCACACCCCCTTCTGGGGACCAGGCTGGCAATGCAGGCACGTGCCCTGACTGGGAATCAAACCAGTGACCCTTTAGTTCGCAGCCCACACTCAATCTACTGAGCTATACCAGCCAGAGCAGTTTTCCTCCTTTTGATTCTTCTATTTTCCTCTTCGAATTCTTTAACGCTTATACCAAGTCATCGCTTCCCAAATTCTCTAGCATAGGCTGATTTTTCCAGTCTCTGAATCTTCTACAGCAGTCATTGCCTCAATTTTTTTTGGCACATCAGCTCACTGAATATTACTTTTGTCTGTGTTTTAATTGTTTTCTGTCTTCATTGTGTGCTTGGCTCTCCACTGAGAGCCAAGGGTGTTGACTATCATTTATTTATTTGCTTTAGAGTATACTATAGAGTCCTGAGTTCATTGAAGTTTAGTTAAACAGGCTTGGATATACAAGTAATCTCCACTCTTCATTTAGCAGCAAAACAGGTACCTCTGGGCAAGGAACCATGATTGGGTTTGGCAACTCTATGTAGTGTGATTTCTGAAGGCATTGAGGACAATTGTCTGCCCTGCCCACAGATTTCTGCCCCATTCTCCCCTTCAAATTTGATCATGGATGTTTTGTGGCAACTTTCTGAGAAACTATTAGGCCAAAATAGAGCAAGGATTTTTTTTGTTTTGTTTTGTAAACTGCTTTTTTGAGCTATTCTTGACATACAATGAGCTACAGATATTTAATGTGTACAAATTATGTTTGCAGATAAATATTCACCTTGTGAAACCATCATCACTAATGAAAGCAGGGTATTTTATTATTTAATTTTAATTTTACTCTTCAATTATAGTTTGCATTCGATTTTGTTTTGTATTAGTTTCAGGTATACGGCATAGTGGTGAGACATATCCTTCACACAGCAGTCCCCCAATATTTCATCCCCATCTGGCCCCATATGTAGTTATTACAGTCATTGACTCTTCCCTACGCTGTGCTTTGCCTCCCCGTGACTACTTTTAACTACCAATTGTACTTCTGCACCCCTTTACCTTTTTCACCCAGTCCCCCGAATGCCCCTGCCCTCTGACAAGCCAACAGTCTGTTCTCTGTACTTATGATTGTATTTCTGTTTTGTTTATTCCTTTATTTTGTTTTTTTTAATTAATTTTATTTAGTTATTTTTCAAGTACAGTTTTTTTGTCTATTTTTCCCTTCCCAGCCTCCCCCGACCCTTGCTCCCCACCTCCCTCCCATTTCCACCCCCCTTAGTTCTCGTCCCTGTGTCCTTCCTATTTGTTCCTCCAAATCCCCCCCCCCTTTTTCCCCTTAACTTCCCTTCCCCCTCCCCCTCTGGTCACTGTCCCCTTGTTCTCTATTTCAGTGTCTTTTTTTTTTTTCTGCTTGCTTGTTTGTTTTGTTGTTTAGCTTCCTGTTAAAGGTGAGATGATATGGTATTTGTCTTTCAGCACCTGGCCTATTTCACTCAGCATAATGCTTTCCAGTTCCATCCATGTTGTTGCAAAAGGTAGTAGCTCCTTCTTTCTCTCTGCAGCATAGAATTCCATTGTGTATATGTACCACAATTTTTGGATCCATTCATTTACTGATGGGCACCTAGGTTGCTTCCAGCTCTTGGCTATTGTAAATTGTGCTGCTATGAACAAAGGGGGCAGTAACATAAAATGGAGTAAAGATAGCCTCTTCAACAAATGGTGTTGGGAGAACTGGACAGCTACGTGCAAAAAAATGAAACTTGAGCACAGACTTACACCATGCACCAAAATAAATTCAAGGTGGATAAAAGACTTAAATGTAAGTTGTGACACCATTAAAGTCCTAGAGGAGAACATTGGCAAGAAAATCTCAGATATTTCACGCAGCAACTTTTTTACTGATATGTCCCCTAGAGCAAGGAATGTAAAGGAAAGAATAAACAAATGGGATCTCATCAAAATAAAAAGCTTCTGCGTGGCTAAAGAAAACAGTATTAAATTAAAAAGACAACCAACTGTATGGGAAAACATATTTGCCAATGATACCTCAGACAAAGGTTTAATCTCCAAAATATACAAAGAACTTACACGACTCCATTCTAAGAAGACACCCAACCCAATTAAAAAATGGGAAAAGGACTTGAACAGACACTTCTCCAAGGAGGACATACAGAACATTCAGAGACACATGAAGAGATGCTCAATATCGTTAGCTATCAGAGAGATGCAAATTAAAACCACAATGAGATACCACTTTACACCAGTCAGGATAGCTATCATAAACAAAGCAACAAACAACAAATATTGGAGAGGTTGTGGGGAAAAGGGGTCCTTAGTTCACTGTTGGTGGGATTGTAGACTGGTACAACCATTATGGAAAACAGTATGGAATTTTCTCAGAAAAATAAAAATCGATCTGCCTTTTGATCCAGCAATTCCACTGCTGGGATTATATCCTGAGAATCCTAAAACATCAATATTCCTTTATTTTGAAGAGCTAGGTATTTTAAATGTAAATCTCTCTCAGGGGAGGCGAGGTAATGATTTACACTCACATTTCTTGACTGATTCTTTTCTAGAAAATGGGTGGGAAGGGATTAGATGTCTGAGGTGGGGAAAGTGTGCTAACAAAGAAACCTGAGGACCTGATTTACACTTCAGCCCAGCCATCCCTGGCCTGGACGAGCAGGCTGTTGAGTTGGAAGAGATTTCCTTGGGTTAGATTCAGGTGTGGCTGAGTCTCTGCCCCAGGGAACCATGGCTCAAATCTTCATTCTATTACCGTGAGCCACATAACCTTAGAGAAATTATTCCACTTCTCTGAGACGTGGTATAGGGGTAAGGGATGGGGCTAATGGGTTTATACTTAGGGACTGATAGTCCTTCCCTATATGCTCCCTTATTAAGGGCAGTGGTCCTTCAACTTTTGAAATGGAGATGTTACTTTTTTCTTTTATACAAGGTTTAAAGCTCTTAGGTTGTACATGAAAGATGAGGGCCAGACAATGAAAAATCTCTAAGTTGGAGTGGGGGGTGGGGTGATGATCCTGGCCTTGGCTCTCAGGTACCGTTGCCACAGAGAGATAGAGGAAGAAATGGGTCCCTTTACTACTGGTATTCCTGTAAGCTGTGGAAAGGAGGCTGACTCTCAAAGAAAAGCAGATCTAAAATCATTCCCATTTTGGAATAAACTAAAGCTCAGTGAACTGACTTGAATGGAAGTCCCACAGATGGACTCCAAGCTAAGTGCTCTCTTGATGACTTTATGCCGTCTTTCCCACACACTTAAGAAATGAGTTGAACAGCAAAAGGGCTCAACCCAGAGAATATTCCAGAAATCCATGTGGAACCTCTCAGAGGTAGATTTGACCTCTAACATAGGGTGGGAATGACCTTGTAACTAGTTTACAAATACACTCTTCATACTATATCAAGATTTTCTTAGGCCCCATCTACTTCAAGGCCCATTTGAAGCTCTGGAGACACACACCACTTCCTGCCAGCTACAAAAACAGCGTTGACGTGATGGGCGTAATGACTCATGGTCACATAACACTCCCTTCAGACACATATTAGCATAGTTGTTATTATGTTACTGCCCAAACAGCCACAGAATCTCAGGAGGTAAAATAGCTTTAATGCTGATGATTGTAGTCCCACCCATTTCTCTTTCATTTAAATCAAACTTGTGAAGTGATCACTGCTTGGGAATTCATTTTTGCTCTTAATAAGGGCTATGGAAAAGGTGTGTGACAAGGTGGTCTCAGGCTTTGGAGTCAAGCCATATTTTGGAACTACTTTGTTTGGAAACTACACCTGAGCCATAGCAAGAAAACCACCTGACGTGAGTCATGTAGCACAGCTTGCAGGTGTGGGACTGGAAGGAGTTGACGTTATACAGTATGACCTATACTAGGTCATTAGAAGGTACCCTATAGAATACCCACTGGATACTCAAGGTGGAAAAGTGCCTTGCTTCTTACAGCTGAAGTAGGTGATACGGGTCAATGAAGTGATTCACCTGTCTTGGCCCTAAATCTCACACCATAAATCATGGTGTGATTTATGAATAGCCAGTGGCCAGGCTATTCTGCATGGTTTCTTGAACTGGTCTGTAAATAGCATAAAGTGTCTATCATTTCTACTGTCTACATGAGATTTGGGAAGTGAGTATTTCATGTCAACCACAAGACCTCATGATACTAGTGTACAGTGAGAGCCAAGTAAATGTGTGTTTATTAATTTCATATGATTTGTTAAAATGCTAAACATGTTTTAGTGGCCCCCAAAATATCTATATTGTTTTTTTTATTTTGAAGAATAATAGATACATTCAATTTATTTCTCTATTCATTTAATTAATATTTAATTATGTAATGATTAATTAATTCATTTAATTAATGTTTAGATTATGTGATCCAAGCACCAACTCTAATCCTGACTAGTTGAGTGAACTTTGTTAGTTACTGAGACTTCCTGCCTCAGTTTCCTCATACGTAAAATTAGAAAGATAATAGCACTTTCTCCCAAGGTTGCTGTGACCATTAAATGACTGATTACTTATGAAGCACTTAGAATACAGTCACTAACATTTATTATTTTTTTGGTGTAGGAGACACATTGATTATATTGTGGCATTAAAGTTTTCCCCTAAAATCTCATGGCTTAAAATGACACATGTTTATTATTTCACAATTTTTGCATGTCAGGAATCTGAGCATGGCTTAGATGGGTCCTCTGTTTCTCAGGCTAAAGTCTAAGCTGCCACTGGGCTGTAGGAATCTCAAGGCCAACTGTGGGAAAATCTGCATCCAAGCTCACACATTGTTGTTGGAAGGTTTTGGCTCCGCACAGCCTGCTGGCCAGTGTTTGCCCTTCGTTCCTTGCTAGTTGGGTCTTTCCAACATGGCAACTTGCCTTGGCTGAAGATGCAAGTTGATACATCAATAGGTTAGAATTAGCTTGCAAGAACTCAAGTAGCAATCTTTTACAACATAATCGTAGAAGTGATATTTCATCACTTTTTCATACATATTGATTGGATGTAACTCACTGGGTTCAGTGCACACTTAAGAAGAGGGCATTACAAGAGTGTGCATACCAGGAGTCAGGGATCATTGGAGCCCATCTTAGAAGCTGCCTACCATAATGGTAAACAACATAAACTTGAGAATTATGTATTTCGGGGAGACAGATGTTAAAAATAATTCTGGAATAAAATAGCAATTAAAAATCTCAATAAGCTCTATGAATTAGAAGTACAATGCTGATGACCAATTATAATTTTGGTACCTGAGTTGAGTCGGTATATTTCAAATGAAGGCATTTCTGATTTTTGTTTCAGATTAGAAGGATGAGTGGAGTTAGCCAGGGGTGGAGCAGGGAGAGGGAAGAACCCTCTCAGAATAGTGAGCAAATGGCAGGTAGGACCTGAGTTAGGTGAGCACCTACAGTGGCCTCTCCGTGCAGCTTGGGGTTCTCACAGGGTGGTTGTTAGTTTCTAAGGGAGTTCTCCAAGTGAGCACTCTGGGAGAAATGAAGCAGAAGAGGAAGCTGCCTGGTTGGTCTGCAGGGGTCCTTCCTGTGGTATTATACCAATCAAAACAATGAAAAACCTAAATCAATGCCAATGAGAGGGGTAACGAGCTCTCACTTTGGAAAGCCAGCATGCTTGTACAAGAACCAGCAGAGTTGTTTGGAGCCATCCTTGAAAAATAACAATGCCCATCAGTGATTTTAGCAAGAGTAATTGAGGTTTGAGTTAAAAGTTGCAAAAGAAGTAAAAAAAAACAAAAATATGTATATACATGCTTCTTTAAGAAGCTTGGGCAGGGCTTGGAGATGAAACTTAAATGGGTAACTGAAAGAATATGGGTAAAAAACGGACTTTAAAGTGATGTTTGTATGTAGCAGGAAATAATCCTTTAGAGAAGAAGGGCTTGAAGATCGTGATAGACATGAGCTAGTGGATGAAATGGGTTTCTGAGTGATGGGGCGGGAAGAACACAGA
The DNA here is from genome assembly GCF_021234435.1 of Artibeus jamaicensis. Classification (NCBI taxonomy): domain Eukaryota; kingdom Metazoa; phylum Chordata; class Mammalia; order Chiroptera; family Phyllostomidae; genus Artibeus; species Artibeus jamaicensis. The sequence goes on along the minus strand of NW_026522014.1, from coordinate 13,858,946 downwards.
TATGGGAGATTGGGCTTTGCTAGGAGATAGAACTTTTTCCACAGTAATAGGAAGAAAAGAGGAGAAGGTATGAGTGGATGCAGGTAGTTGGTGAAGGCTGACTTTTTCATTAGTCTGGGGATCCCATGGAGTAAAGACTTGGCAATGCACAGAGTGCGGACAAGAAGTGCCCGGCAACGTGGGAAAACTGCGCATTGCAGCAGCGTGGGGGAGGGGGAGACGGGAGTTACCATAGATGCTGCGGAATGCAACCCAGAGAAACATTTTATTGTATCGTGATTTGTCTGTTGCTACCGTGGCAGGTTGTGGCACTGCATGATTTATCCTCATTTTATCTCCTGAACAGGAACAGCACGAGGGGAGTTTCTGTCAGTTGTGTGATCTCTGTTCTCGTCCAATGGACTTCCTTCTTAAGTCAGACTAAGTCGAACAAAACAGAAAACACTCCTTTCAAAAGCAACGCCTGTGTTCTTTAGCCTTCGTGCCCTTTTCACTGGCAGAATATCTCCCAGGCTTCCAGATCAAGTGCCCTCAGCACTGACTACAGGCTTTTACAAGAAACACAGACATGAAAAATTGCCGAACACTGTCTACTTATTCTTATGAGGCCCATTATTTCTTATATAAGGCCCTGCATGATTGACTCTCTGAAATTTGCTCTCAGAAGTTTTTCCCTTTGAAGAAATAGTCTATTTAATTTGCTAGATGTTTGAAGTTCTAAAGCAATGGTTTTTTTTTACCTTTTTTTGCATTAAATATCAGAACTTCAGTTCTAAATTTAGTGCTGGATCATAGCATCTATGGATGGTAATGATATAAAGTATAATGCACAGATCTTGAAATTATATATCTCTAAGCCACAGTTTTATCATACATAAAATAAGATACTTTTGGAGCCTATCTTATGGAACTATTTTGAGGATTAAATGAGTTAATATATGTGAAGTACTTATAATACTACTTGGCATTTGATTGTTGATTTGCAAATTAGCCACTATAAATCAAAGGACACAATTAAGATTAATAAGGTGTTGATCTTATTAATCTTAATTGTGTCCTTTGATTTATAGTGGCTGATTTGCAAATACAGAACTTCACAATTTCTAGGCTCATATTCATAGTAGGTCTACATTTGTCCGACATAGTCATCTTTTTTCCAAAACATTTTCTAGAATTAAAAAACAAACAAACAAACATTTTCTCTACCTTTTTCTGTTGGAGCTGGAGTAAATGGTTTCTAAAGAAGCTTCCAGTTCTTCAGTGATGTGTATTTATGACTCTGTTCTGTGAGCTATTAAGGAGAATAATATATATATTCAAGAAGACATATAATTCTTATGAATGGTTCTAACTTAACACTGAAAAACTTTTTTATTTACTTTTGAACTGGAAAGTAGACATTAATTTAACATGTGGTATCCTTCCAGTAGACGTTCTCCCTACTTGGTGTGACTGGATGGGCCGAGCAAACACAAAGAAAATTTACTGGCTTATATTATCTTCTAAAAGGCAGGGTAAGAAAGCTTTAAAATCCTTGACCTGTATGGATGTAGCCTGTACATATATGAACAAAAGGTTATTATTTACCATTCATATGAGGAGAAAAACAGGAAGACACATCATTTGAAGCACCAAGAGATTTATGGTCATTATGAAATTATCATTTCCTTGTTCAAACAAAGCTGATGAGCATTTTTTTCTAGAATGCAGAGAGAATTGGTACATTGAGTAGAAGATTGGAAAAAACTCTAATGTCCTTCCAACTCTTAATAGTCAGGCTTTTACGATCTTGCCTTCAGAGCACTGAGTCTGGGATTTCTCTGCTCACAGTGTGGTAATGGCCTCATCCGAGATTAGGTGAGTCATTTTAATTCCATAGTGGGGTGGCTTTCAGGGCATCCCAAACATCAGCAATCAAACCTTGCTCTTTATATTCTAAATTAATCCCTCTGAGGCCAACTATAACTATGGCTTCAAGATTTGGCTCTAAGTTTGCATTCCTTCAGATCACAGCCTTTCCCTCTGTAGCTCTATCATAACCAAATCCTGGTTAAGGGTTGGGTAGGTTAGGTGTACTTTGGCATGAAATCATTTTGCATCTACCTTGGCACAAAAGGCAGATATAGCAGAGGGATTTCTTGGGAGTATCAAGAGTTCACTGGCTGCCACCCAAGGCGTTGATTCAGCTGGGGTCTCCTTACAAGATGTGATGCTTCATTTGCACTGGTATGATTATGTGGGCGTACACTTAAAGTTAAAGCATGAGCACGGGTGGAATAAGCGGTTATCTAGAGTCTAAGGCGTGGGCTTTATGAGCAGCTGTCCTTACACCCTGAATCTGCCAGAATGAAATGCACTCCTTCCGAAAGCGCAAGAATGCTGTATATTTATCAACACTCCACTCTAATATTGATCCAGTATTGGAAATAGCTAGGTGGACCAGATTCCATTTTCTTTGCACAGAAAGGGGGCACCTGACTTAGGTGTGCCTAACATCCTGGTAGCCACTGCATAAATTCTAGAATAGTAGATAGTGACTATCAAGGATTGCTTTTGATGCATATGGCACTGGAAATCAAGATGTGTCTGGGCTTTTCTCTTAGTCCTGATGATGTCAAACTTTCCAAAGTTTGCCATTTCCAAACACGGGCAAAAATATATAGATTTCAGGTTGCTTCTCCCTAGTACATCTTCTACTAGGCTAGTTTATTTTTTTCATTAAGAACAATGTTCTATTCTGTAATTGTTTAAACTGTAGACCGGAAGCATTTCAATGGCAGGTACTGGGCTTCCTTAAACCATTTTATACCTTAGTGCCTCATAAGACTAGGCCATAAGTAAAAAAGTAATTAACCCCCTGAGACCTATTGTTTGATTGACTAAGAGGATTTGATTGCAACAGTTAAAAAATGATTGAAGAAGGCACTTTAGATGGTACCAACAAACTTTATTTACACTTGATAAAGTGGAAAGTTTCCAGTCAGAAGACTACAAAATGGGCAAAAGGCAGAAAGTATTTTTTTATAGGATAAAGGGTCAAAAACAAGAAAGAGAAAACTAGAAAATATTTGATTGGCTGGAGTCACAGACTCAGTCAGCCTTCTTTGGGTGTTTGGGGTGAGAAAAAACAAGGAATCAAGTACAGAGCCCAGAGCTGTCTTGGCATTTGGGGATTTGCCTGGATGTATTGCATTTCCGGTAAACCAGAGCACTTATAGGCATAAAAAAGTTATCTAATTTTGGTTTGCTGGTGTAGCAACCTGGGCAAGGAGATACTTCATTTTGGACCCAGAAAGTTATTTTAACACAAGTGATGCATTAAAAATTGGACGTTTAGGTCCTATTTGTTCAGATTATTCTAGGTGCTCCCACAATTGAAGGGTGTAGAATGAGGCTGCACACTGTCCCTCCAGTGAAGTGTTAGTGTCAAAATTAGGGGGATGGGAGAAGGTAAGAGGCAGAGAAGTGGCCCAGGACTGGAGTGGAGACTTGCTTCCCTGGGCCATAGCACCTTGCCAACCTGGTATATGGTGGTCTCAGTAAAGTGACAAATGAGTGGATGAATGTATAACGGCTAAATGAATCGGATGGACAAGTTGGGCGAGCTCCAAATCTCCTCTTTTTTCCTGGGAAAGCTGAATTAAATCCAGCTGTTCTTCAGATTGCCAAGCCACTCTGGGGCAAGTTCCTTTCTATTTCTTCCATTTCTATTCATCCCCCCACCCCCTTCTGAGTGCCAAAGAAATAAATGCTGCACCAATTATTCTTTAACCCTTACTCTTTATAAGGGTTAGCCCTTTATAGTGGACGTTTTCTTAATTGCTCACATTCTGCATGTTTATTTTTCCCATGGGGTTCCATTCTCAGTAACATCTTCGTGACTCCAGTGGTGAAAGTGCAGAGGGATGTCCCTCGTGGGTTTCTCAGTTGTCTTCTCTACAGGTCTCTGCTACCAATTGTCTCTAATACCAGTTCTCTTATCTGAGTTGACAACACCATTAACGATGCAAATGGGACTTTGGAGTTTCAAACGACTCATGGCGTTGTACCTCCTTCATTTAGAACAAAATATTTCAAAGACAGGGATGTGCAAGTCAGCTCTTTCTCGGAATTTCTGCTAGGCTTTCAGAGTGTATGCACATCAGTTATATTCATTGATCTAAGGTAACGCCTGACCAGCTGAGTGAGAACATATTCGTAAGTTATTTTAGAGAACGTGAGCAGCCTCTGGCACCAGTAGGTCCTGCAGGCTGCAATGACAGGAACTAGTATGGAAAAAAACAGAAAAACTGTGAATTGGAGAACAGTTCATCTTCCCACACACTTTAGCCAGCATAACTTAAAAAGTAAATACTTAGCATTAGAGTCAATTTTGAGAAAAAAAAAACACCGACATTAGTTTACTTTACAATGATATTTATTATAATGTCTTCAGTGAGCAATACACTGCAACAGTGGTTCCCAAATTATTATGTGCTTAATCTCTATCACCTGGCGTGCTTGTGCAGCGTGGAGGCCCCACCCTAAGAATCTTATGGTTGGTAGGCCTGGGCAGAGCCCAACAAATTGAGTTTCCAGATGATATTCGTAGTGATGCTCAACCGTTCTTTGAGAACTGCCTCATTAGAGGATTTCTACGTTTATACCAAAGCACAAGTGAAAAAGAATTGGAGATTATTTAAGCCAGAGTGATTGGCCTCAGGTCAGGGACCCAAGGATTTACTCTGCACATATATTATTCTAAATTTGGTAGGCACTCTGCAGTCAAAGTCACTCAGCCATGCAGGAGTGTGCTTTTATTTTTTATTTAGCAATGAGATCAGATCTGTCCTTTTGTTTATGAGTTATTAAAAAAGAACTATGAGAAAGTCCAAGAATTAATTGCATGAAATTAATGCAATTCCACTTCTTGTGAATTAAGGAATTCCACTCCTTCCATGTTAATGATAAAGCCATTGAGGACAGGGGTATAGAGCCAATGGCCTCCTACCCAAATATGTGTTAATTATAGACAAATTATCTGAGGGCTTCACTACAACATTTAGCTGTTTCTAAGCCTTGGCCTCTTCAGACTGTGGTAATCAAAAAGTAACCCTTTTTGAGCTAGCAGTTAAAAAATCAGAGGAAGGGATGATATTGCAGGTTTAGCAAGACAGAGAAAGATGTAGTTTTGGATTTGCAGAGTTATAGAGATCTTCACTTTCCTCATCCTTTTTTCTTCTTGTTCTTTCTTTCCTTTCTTCCTACAAATATTTATTATAGCAGTGAAAAAGTGAACAAAGCTTAACCCAGGGCAAGCCACATAGTCAATGCTCAATAAATATTTGGTGCATAAACGGAAAACTGAATGAAAAGAGTTAGATGCTACATTGTGTGGGAGTGGAGTGTGGGTGATTACTGCTCAGGGTCACTGTCAAAGCCTGAAGGACTGGGTGGGTTTTCCTACCTCAGATGCAGGAAACACTGCAGGAGTGTTACACCACCACCCAAACGCATGCAGTGATTCGATCCGAGTGTACAGTGCAGCCTTCCTGAGAGCATGACATAATAATGGCAGCGGCATCTTGGTCAGAATTTGTGTTTCCCACCAAATGTGACTCAAATGGGCATTTTGTGGAGAAAACATGATCAGGATGATTAGGGGGAAGACAGGGTAAAATGTGGACGTGATGCACTTCCTGGGCAGGCTGCCACCTATAGACACCCCAGTGCCTGGGCTCATGGGGAACAGACTGAACGCTCAGAGGGGTGCAGGAGACAGGGAGAGGAATGATGTAGTTGGCTCACCTTCTCCAGGCTTGGCTCTGGTTTTAGGATCTTGACCTCAAGGGTCATCAAGTAACCTAGAAGGCTTTTGTCAAAACACAGGTTGCTGGACTCTGTCCTCAGAGAATCTGATTCAGTACTTTGGGCGAAGTCCCTGAACTGGCTTTTCCAACAAGTTCCCAGGTGATGTCAATGCTCCTGGTACAGGGACCATGACTTGAGACCCATCGCTTCAGTCATCTCTGAGCAAAATGTAGTCATTTTAGTTAATATTTTATCTTCAAGAATGAGGCTAAAAAATTAGATATGGCTGCAATATTATATTTTAAAGAAGTTGTATGGTTGTCATCGACTCAAATTTACTAAATATGTATTAAGACCCACTGTTCTTCCCAGGAGGGCACAACATCTTAACCTTTTTATTATGATCAGGTCCAGAGAACAAATTTAAAAATTTGGATATTTTTTTAGTTAAGAAAGAATATTAAAATGTGTTGTATATTGATAGAAAAAACCCATGGCCATGTATTTTGGAGCTCTTGTATCTTCCAGGTATAGTAGGTAATAATTTTCCTACTCCATTGAACTTCATTGGAGGAGGATTATCAGTTTGTCTAATCACTGATGAATGTGAAGGTTAAAAAACAACGTGGCTGATGTGTGTTGAGTGTATACGTGTGTGTTCACAGATAATCACAGAGAAAGAAGAGACCTCATGTAACTTTTCAGTAGCCCAAATGTTTTAGATAAATGTCAGTCAAGGTACATAACAAATATTTAAAATTTTTGTCTAAGCTTGGGAAATCCAGAATATAACAATGAAACATTTTCTCTAACAGTAAACATCTTCTCTTTTACATCCCTTGTATGTTTTAACAACAGTTGCTTGAACCTACATTGACTCAGTGATTTTAGATAAGTGGAATCAGTCTTACATTTATTTTCCTTTTGAAAAGCAGCCATGAGGAGAGGATGATTTATGTGAGTTCCACGACAGTGACAGTATTAATAATCCTAATTTCTATTCACTATCTAGTTATTCAGGATATAGTTTTATATAAACTGTGGTTTTTTTCTGACTAATTTAGATAAGTTAATATGCTGATATCGGCTCACTAATGTTATGCACTCACTTTGAAGTGCTCACAAAGCAGGTATTGCCAGTTCTATGTTACACGTTAGCTCCAAGGATCTGGGACAAAAAAATTGGTTCCCTCTTCATTCCCTACTCAGGCTGGGATAATATAAGAGAGATAATGAAATCAAAGAACAGGTTATCCAACAGTTTCAGTTTACTGCGTGACCAAAGCCAATCGATCGCATGGGTGGTCCACATACAGAAATACGGAGGAGACAGAGTAAGAAGCCAAATCTGTTGAAGAAGATTCTGAGTGAACATGTCCATCCAAATTAATTGAACATTATCATGGAGAAAAAATACATTTAGGGTACTATAAAGACATTCTAATTCTCTATTTAGTGCAATCTTCACTCTACATACATTTAAATATCTAATGGGCTATAGCTTCTTTAGGGTCATATTTGCTTTCATAAAAAGGACTTTGGGGATTACTTAAGAGAGAACGTTTCCCTGAAGATGTATGATTAAACACAGAGTATAATCACTCCATCAGTTGCTTCTGTTGTGGAAGGAACATAAGAAGAGTTGAAGAACTTACTGTAGATGTAAAAGATAAAATAACACCCATCCTAATAATAAAAATAAACATAACCCTGGATTTGAAATTTTATATGATCTTATGTATTTATATTTATTTTTAGAAATAAAAAATCTAAAATAAAGAATGATTGGAAGGCTAACTTTTCTGAAACAGAGTAGGAGTTTTAGAGGCGTGTGGGGAAGAGGGAAGGAAATATGCCTGGGTCAGGACAGGGAGGTGCGATACCAGCATGGCTTTGGAAGAAGTAGACTTTTGGGGTAAGTGATCAGGAGGGAAGGGCATTTCCACCATTGCCACCCTGGGGGAGGCATCCTACAACCCTCCACAGCCCATCAGGCCACTGTAGAAGATTGTAAGATCAGGGAGGTCATCATCATGGTTGTCGTTATAATTCCTTGTCTACCAGCCAGCTCTCCCTCTGTCCTTTGTTCAGCTACTGACTATGTAAGCCAGATGGGGTCACTCACACTGCTCCATCCCTGGGGCTTCGAAACAATCGGACTGGAATGTGTGATTCGAGGAGAGCCAATGAGCATCCTTCCCTGTGGTTCAGGGGGGCACGAGGCTGGGGCGGCTACCAGCCCACATCTCCTGCCAGTAGAGAAGTCTAACTTCCAGATAAAAAAAGAGTGAAGCCACAACACTAGGAAAGAGCAGCAGTGAGCAGATATGAGAGACAAGTGGAGAGAGGATCCAGGAGGCAAAGGGTCCTTGGTGTTTCGGTGTCCTGCAGCTCTTTCTGCAACCTTGAACCTATCTTGGTAAACACGGTGCTTTCTGTTTTGCTTAAGGTAGTTTGAGTTGGGCCTCAGTCACATGAGGGAAAACAGTTCCTAACTCAGGTGTCCTTCTTAGTTCATCTCTCCTCACCCGCCATGGCAACTGGCCAGCTGGTGTAGGAAAATCTTTTAAGGTACTACTTTTGGAATATTATTTCTTTTCACTCAAACTTCTATGGCACTATTCCATACTGTATCAAATCTATATTTCTTTGGCTTCATTTCAAAGCCAAAATGGATTATTATTGGTGAGCTTTCAGACTTCAAAGCACTAAATGATTTAGGGCATAACCAAAGAATAACTAAACATTCAGGGTCCTAATCCATTTGGAGGCCCTAATGTGTTTGTCTTTGGGAGTGACAGAATTCTTAGTGTTGTCTAGTGGGAGGGGATTACCATCATCAATAACATCTGGGATGAATCTGCATTTAAGTTTTGGGCTTATAGGAGCTTAAACTGGAAGATTTTCCTTGGAGAGGATTGGAGCTTTCAGAGAAATTGAAAGTTTTTCCTACTCGAAGTTGCTGCAGACCAGAGAGTGGACTAGTCTGATAAATGCTAGAGTTCACTGTCTTTAAAAGTGCATTTTTCAGGTCACTTAGGGGCCTTTTGGGGAGAGAGAACTTTGTCATTCCCTGGACTTCTTTTTTTTTAATTGATTATGCCATTACAGGTGTTCTACTTCTCCCCCTTCATTCCCCTCCACCCTGCACACCCCTCCCCCACCATTCCCCCTCTTTAGTTTATGACCACGTGTCTCAAGTTCTTTAGATTCTATATTTTCCATACTATTCTTACCCTCCCCCTATTTTCTATCTACCATCTATGCTACTTATTCTCTGTGTCTTTCCCCCTTCTCTCCTCCTCCCACTCCCCCATTGCTAACCCTCCATGTGATCTCCATTTCTGTGGTTCTGTTCCTGTTCTAGTTGTTTGTTTAGCTTGTTTTTGTTTTTGTTTTAGGTGTGGTTGTTAATAATTGTGAGCTTGCTGTCATTTTACTATACATGTTTTTTATCTTCTTTTTCTTAGATAAGTCCCTTTAACATTTCATATAATAAGGGCTTGGTGATGATGAACTCCTTGAACTTGACCTTATCTGAGAAGCACTTTATCTGCCCTTCCATTCTAAATGAAAGCTTTGCTGGATAGAGCAATCTTGGATGTAGGTCCTCGGATTTCATGACTTGGAATACTTCTTTCCAGCCCCTTCTTGCCTATAAGGTCTCTTTTGAGAAATCAGCTGACAGTCTGATGGGAACTCCTTTGTAGGTGACTGTCCCCTTATCTCTTGCTGCTTCTAGGAGTCTCCCCTTCATTTTAATCTTGGGTAATGTAATTATGATGTGCCTTGGTGTGTTCCTTCTTGGGTCCACCTTCTTTGGGACTCTCTGAGCTTCCTGGATTTCCTGGAAGTCTATTTCCTTTGCCAGATTGGGGAAATTCTCCTTTATTATTTGTTCAAATAAGTTTTCCACTCGTGGGTGTTCCTCTTCCCCTTCTGGTACCCCTATAATTCAGATGTTGGAATGTTTAAAGATGTCCTAGAGGTTTCTAAGCCTCTCTTTATTTTTTTGAATTCTTGTTTCTTCATTCATTTCTGTTTGGTCATTTTTTTCTTCTTTCTGGTCCACTCCCTTGATTTGAGTCCCAGTTTCCTTTCCATCACTATTTCTTTCCTGTGCATTTCCCTTCATTTCAATTAGTTTAGCCTTCATTTGTTCCTCTAATTTGTGGCTAAAATCAACCAGTTCTGTGAGCATTCTGATCACCAGTGTTTTGAACTGTGCCTCTGATAAGTTGGCAATTTCTTGTTCACTTAGATTTTTTTTGGCTCTGGGGCTCTGAGTTGTTCTTGAGCCATGTTTTGATCTGTTCCCACCTGTTATGTATGAGGAGAGGAGCCTTAGTTGTTCACCAGGGCGAGGCCACCGAGGTCACTGGTTTGTGATGCTGTATGTGGGGGCGGGGTCAGAGAGGGAGCAATAATGGTCCCCTCTGCTTCTTCCTGCCGCTGGGGCCTGCCTGGTCTGTCTCACTGCTCACTCCTTTGCTGGTTTATCTGCACACAAATGTGTGACTGAGGTCAGCCAGCTGCCTTGCACCTTCACTGGGTCCGCTTGTTGCTACCCCACACCTGGGACTCCCCCTTGGCTTCCTGGGTCAGGGGATCTTTTTTGCCCGACCTGCTCCGCTGCTGGATCTGCCCTATTACCGGTCTAGCTGAGTGGTTCCTTGTTGTTGGACTCTGTGTTGTTCAATTTTCTGTGATTTGGCTGCGTTTATTATTGCTAAAAACTTTGTTGTTTTTAGATTTGGTTGTGCGAGAGGGCAAAGTGTTTCCACCTACGCCTCCATCATGGCAGAAGTCCATCCCTGGACTTCTTTACAGCAATAAAGGAGCATTGGCATGCGATTTCCAAATCATCAGCTGGTTTTCAGAAGATTGGTCGTTTAGTGCTTGTGGAAATGCCCCCTTTAACTCGGAGACAGACAACCCAGCCTGTGTTAGGTCAGAGACTGTCATGATTTATTGCCTAAGTGTCTGGGAACTGGCAGAGGGTTTTATGCTAAGCAGATTTTCCTTTATCTTTTGAACCAATGAGTTTTATTTGAATGTATTATAATTCATATGCTTTTCATTAATTTGCAATTAACTTATGTCAAGATGTTATTTTATAAGAGCAATTTAACATCCATCAAACCCTCTGAGTATTTTTTTAATATGCTCTAAGTTCCTTTTTTGACCTCAGAAGACATTAGGCATGATATCAAAGGCAACTGATGCAAAGGTGAGGACATGGATTTGGCTCAAAGATGAGAGCAGAAGATTGCAGTGAATATGAAAAGGAAACCCAATAAAGTTTAACTGAAGAAGCATTAGTAGTTAACTAGAAATTGAAGGCTAGGTCCCAGTTTAGCTAGTTGCGAGACAATGAGCTCTTTCTTTGCCTTGCTTTTCTTTTCCATGTAATGGGAATAATGGGCAGTTGGTCTGAATATTAAGGATATAAAAATATGAAAACATCTTGAAAGATGACACACAATTCAATAAAAATAACCACCATGATCTTTGCAGTCCAACACCCCTTTCTCCCTCTTTGGCAATGATACTCACTCGGTATGCAGATGGGTACTGCTGCAGAATGTCCGCCCCAGGGTCTAAACTAGCAGGGGCTGTGTTTCCCCAACACTCCCTACTCCCCGGGGCGTTTACCTTATATTTCCACTAATGCAAGTCTTGTACTGCAGTTAGATAAACACAGGATTTTGAGTCAGTACTGCATATTTGAGACTGAGAATTGAAGTCTTCTGCTCATTCATTGCTTTTCTCCCTCCTTGAATGAACACGGGGGGTGGGTAAGAGGGGGCGTGATATGAGCAGTTGGGGAATTTGCCTATGAGGCATTGCTCACCTATCTGCCCAAAGCAAAAAGTGGGACTATTTTTTCTTTTCAGAGTTGTATATTCGATATATATAATTGTATATAAATTTAGGTACTATAATCTAACAAATGCACTGATGATGTAACTGTTACTGAAAGTTGTTAGAGTGTGGTTGTTTAACCCACTTTCTCCTCAGTAGTTTGTTGAAAAGAAGTGGTTCCTTTTGTCACCAAACTAGGAAGATTCTCGTGACATCTCCTTACCCAGAGGAATCTGCAGAGTGGAGGGGGAAGGCGTGCAGCTGCCGAGAAGCTGCACCAGAGTCCACCTCACTTCCTCTCACTTGGACTCCTGCAGGAAACTTCTGCTCTTCCTGCCCCTTCTTTCTTTGTTCCCAATTAACCCACAGGCTGCTGCCAACATTTTCCTTCTAAATTACAATGCCGATTATGTAATTCCACAGGGCATGCATTTTAATAACTCCACACTGGCTATTAAATTAAATGGAAATATATCAAACTGACATTCTGAATTTTCTAAAACATGACTCAAACCTCTTTAGACATTTGAAAGACCCTTTAGTTTTTTTGTTTTTGTTTTTGTCTTTAAATGCTTTGTTGAATTCAATTACTTGCTCTTCCCCAGACATAGCCTGCGTCCTTTCTCTGGAAGGCCATTTCTTTCTTGAATTCTTCCTGTTGAATCATTTTCTGTTAGGTAAGGCCATCTCAGAGACCCACTGCATCCATGGAGCCAGCCATGCTCTCTCAACAGCTGTTTGTGTGAGTGATGAACACCTGCACTCTGGTGAGAGTGAGTGTGAGCCTTGCACAGACAGGCCTGGTGCCCGTCATCTTTGTCTTTCTTGATATTGCCAACCCCGTTGTTGACCATTCAGCTGAAAATTGAGTCTGAATGCTCTAGTCACTTCATCATTTCTAATGAGTCTTCTTATTAGAGGAGGAGTCTTCTCTAATAAGCTCAGTCAATAGCTCCCCTTCTTCACATAACAGTATGTCTTTATTTTACTATTGCTCCTGCTGTTTGACTTCAGACTCTCATATCCCACTTTTGTTTCTTTTGCTTATTTTCTCATGCATTGGCTCCCCAAATGGCATTTTAAATTTCTTAAAAACACAGACAAAGTTGAATGCATAGCACCTTCAACACCAGGTGCTCAATTGCCTACTGTTGACTGACTAATCCCAACAGAAGGAGAAATGGCCTAAGAAAGAGGTCACTTTTGTCATCTTCTGTGGTTGAACCTCCCAGAAAATACAGGTGTTGCAGACCACCAGGGGAAGAGTGCTAATGATTTCAAGACCAGAATTTAGCCTGGATTAATTGGCAATAAATCACTCTTGAGCAAGTCCTACTTATTATTTTTGAAAAGATTTAGGATGCACCTAGTTTACTTAATTACAACTAATACAAGTTAGAATTTTCCAGGCTGGTTTGCCAGAGATTGCTAAGTGAATGGATTGAAGGCTCTCAGCTTTAACAAGAAAGGAGGGTTGTAGTGGTGGATTGATTCTTCCTTGGAGAATAATGAATGCAATTTGGGTAGCTACCACTAGTTGAATAGATGAGGCTGGCAGTTATAATGGAAGATGCATAAGACCTCAGGGGGCTAAAAATATTATAACATGCATTCCTGTACTCCACCCTCTTTAGGAGTTTCTGATTTAAATGTTTGAAATTGGGAACCTAGTATGTATGTTTGTTTGTTTCTTTGTTTGTTTTGAAAAGGTCCCAGCTGATTCTGGTGTATATCTATAAACCATTGGTTTGGGTTTGGGACAATTTGGTGCCCAAGAATAGTTTTTTTCAGGTAAGAATAACTGGAACCATGATAGAAAGCAAGAAGCACCTGACTTTGTTATTTCTATGTAATTAGTTATGAAAAAATTATATGTATATCAATGAGCTTATTTTGCCTTCTTATAATATCTAAGAGTCAAAGAGAAGAATGCAGGATGCCCTTGGCAAGTTATAACTTATACAAGCTCTGTGTATTCCTTTTTTTCTTGAAGGTTTTTGGTGTTCTCTCAGTTATGGGAGACTTTCATGGCTCCCAGACTCTTTCCAACTACTAACTTCTGTTCAAAGAGAAGGTATGGTTTTTCTTTTGGAAGGTTCCTGATGGTTCTGTAGCCCTTAATTAACCTTGGTTTTTCATGTCATTTTGTGCTCTTTGATCTGTGTACCACTGCTTGGTTACTGAGCTCTTGGACACCTTCTTCTCATCTCTCTCTCTGTCTCTCTCTCTGTCTTTCTCTCTCTCCCTCCCTCCCTTCTTTCCCCACCCCTTCCAGCTCTGCATTGCCATCTAAAAAGAAAAGTAATATTCTTGGACCTATACTTGTTACTAATTTTCTTATTTGGAGCCCTGTTCTGGTTATCTTATGGTCTTCTTAAATGGACTACACATTTTCAAATCTGAATGCTTAAAAATCATCAAACAGAGCTCTTTCTAAACAGGGTTATAAAGATGATGTACAGCGGTTATTAGTGCGAACTGTGTTTTAAGATTTCTCCGGAAACTGCGGCCTTCGTCTGGAGGGAGGGAGGCCCCGACTGTGTTCCCCCTTCACGCCATGTGGATGCCTCCTCTATGAAACAGTCTCTTTGGTACTTCTGTCCACTTTAGTGGGGGTTATTATGTCAAGTTTTATATCAGAAAGGCGTTTTGTCAAGACTGACATTCTCTGAGCACTTCAGGGGCGCCTGTGCCAGCCATTGTGGGAAACACAATGTAGTCCTTAAAACAGAGCAATGAACAGATGTCATTCACATGTTTTATAGGAGGAAATGGAGGCTGAGGGGGCCCCATAATTTGCCCAAGGTCAGCATAACTGCTTGGTGAGCATTTCATCTCCCACTCATTGCAGTCAAGTCGGCATCCACGGCACGCGGAGGCTGAGGACACAGAAATTCTCAAGGAGCCTGCTTCAGAGCGTCTGTCTCTATCCATCCTTCCTTCTACATGAAGCGTGGGTGCTACCACAGCACAGTGACGATGCAGTTAAAATGAGTCCTTGTCACCCACCGTGTTATTTGCTGAATGTGCACATTTCCTTTGCACAGAAATGAACTGCCTCTGGGAAAATGGACACACTGTTTGTTACAAATCTAACAGTTTTATTTGGAGTTAATTCAAAACTGTTTTTCCTCACATTCTGCCTTTGATTTTGTTGTTGATGAGAAGATTTCTTTTCTGACTTTACGAAACATCTCGGGTGGATTCTATGTATTTCTGGTCAGTTTTGATTACTATAACTCAGCCCAGTTTTCAGTTTTCAAGCTCGCATTTAATCCAAAGCTCTTTTTCTTGCATCATGTTTCAGGCCCAAGCACCTTCGGTATCTTGGAACTGGAGGAGGGACAGTGGGAGAGGGAAGCATCTCTTCATTCACCTGGCCCTGGTTTGGGTCCCTCCGTTGGGCTGCTGTCTCTCGACCAGCTGTCACTGCCTCGGTGGGGCAGCGTCCAACTGTGGGTGTGCTCTCCCCTCTTACTACCCCGTTCTCTGATGCTGAAATCCCATAGTTTCCAGCCCTCAATTATAGAAAGTGAAGTGAAAACAGGGCTTCTGCGTTCTTTAGCTCTGGCCCCTAAAAGGCAGGTGATCCTAACATGCACCAGCACCAGGGGTTTGGGCTGTCCATGAGCTGTGCCGGCAGCTTGCTTTGTGCTCCTTCATTTCCAGGACAAAGAAAAGCAAACACTGCATGTGGTCATTTATCCATTTATTTTTGCCCTTTCTCTCTTTTTGCTGGTTTAAGGAATGCACAACACTGAGGCTTTTTTGTGGTTTCACCAGCCATGGTTTGATTGTGTTGAGAAGCAAAATGAGTATGGCTGAGGGGAGAGAAACTTTCCATCTGTGAAAATGAGAAGCACTACCAGCACTGAAGTTGGTGGAGAAAAGGAAGCATTTTGATGTAAAGAGAGCAAAGAGGCTTAGTGCCTGGGGTCAGGAAAAACCTGTCTAAAATCGGGAAATTTTAGAGTGGAAAGAGCATGGGATTTAGAGTCAGGGATCTTGTGTTCTGGCCTTGATTCTGCCACTGACTGGTTTAGAGAAGCAGAGGTTCGTAACCTGACGTGTGGAGGCTACTCCAGCCAGACCGGGGGTCGGCTCTGGCTTGGCCACTGACCAGAGGGCATCTCTTCACTTCTCTGTGCCTGCATTTCCTCATCTGCACAGTGGGGGGGTCACAGGGGCATCTACATGGAGATTGTTATGAGGATTAAGTGAGTTAGTATTCTAAAATGTTCTGTGTTAAATAAACAGTTGTTAAATAGAAAATAATAATTAAATTCGGGCAACTCATTCGACCTGTCTGCAATTCAATTTCCTTATTTCCAGAATGCAGAGCTTAATAGCTCTGAGTCCTCCTACCAAGGCAATGCAATGATTCTACAGGCTTGGTGTTTTCACTTTCCTAGTTACTTATTTTTCATTTATATGCAATTGCGATGGACTGAACATTTGTGTCCCAATGACTCCCAATTTATATGCTGAAATTGTAACCCTCAATGCATTGGCATTAGGAGGTGGGGCCTTCGGAAGGTCATTGGGTGGTGAGGGCAGATTAGTGCTCTTAGAAAGAGATGCCCGCGAGCATTCTCATCCTCTCTCTGCCATGGGAGGTTCCCAGAAGGCAGCAGTCTGCGACCTCAGAGAGGCTACTGTCACCAGAACAAATCATCCCGGTGCCCTGACCTCAGGTTTTTCAGCCTCCAGAACTGCAAGAAATCAATTTCTGTTATTTGCAAGCCACTCTGTCTGCAGCACTCTGTCATAAACACTCAGATTGACTGACACAACGATTAACACTCACCATAGCTTTGGAACTAAATATAACTTATCTTTACCAGTGGGATTAATAATATGCCAGAAGTTTGATTTTTTTAAAAAAATATTATGATAGTATTAAATAACAATGATTTGCTATTTAGGAAGACCATTTCTTATGTCAGAAACAGTTCGTTTTAATGGATTAACCATGCAATTAGAGAGCTGGACAATCACAAATGTCTTCGCAGTCTAACGTTAACCTCCTGCCATCTGGCTGCATCTCAAAGACTCCGAGGCTCTTTCCACCTGGAGTGCCCTTCACTTGCATCCCCTTCTGCAGTCAGGCCTCCAGGCAACTAACTATTCCTCAGCTCTTTATCACTGCGGTTTTACCTTGTGTAAATTTCCATCAGGTACAATTGCAGGGTATGTAATCTTTTCAGCCTGGTTTCTTTCACTTAGAATAAATGGCTTTAAAATGCATCCATGTTGGTGCATGTATCAGTAGTTCATTCTATTTTATTGCTGAGTAAGATTAAATTTCATGGATATGCCGTATTTTACTAGATGTTTGCTAGACATTTGGGTTGTTTCTAGTGTCAAGAATTATGAATGGTCTACTCTATGTACAAGTTAACCAATTAATATGTCTTAGTTTCATGGATCCTGGCAGAAGACCTGAGATTCCCGGGTCATAGGCCAAGGCCAATTTGTTCCTCTTTGTAATAGCATAGCCAGAGTCTCAGCACCATTGCCAGTTTTCTGAAACCCCATTCCACAGGCTGAAATGAAGAGGGCCAGTTTGATGGTTACCTTGCAGGAGAGGAACCCTGAATTTAGGGAATGCAAATTTTTTTCCAGTGGGCAGTAAGCCTGCCTGGTAAGCTGATCCAGAGGAAGGCATTGTCTTTACTGAACAGCAAAACAAATGTGTCCTGCCTTTGGAAAAACTGTATCTTCCAGGGCTCCATACATGCTTTTGAAGAGATAGAAACAAAGAGAGTCATTGCCTCTATTGGCAAGACAGGCAGAAATGCAAGAGACTCGTGGGGAATTAACGCTCAGCGCCCCAGTTTTGGCTACTCTGAAGAAAGCTGCCATGGACATTGGCACACACATTTTTGTGTGGACATCTGTCTTCACTTTTCTCGGGTAAATACGTCATAGTAGAATTTCTGGGTCACATGGTAAGGGTGTGTTTGATTTTATAAGAAAATGCCAAACTGTTTTCCAAAATAGCCACATCATTTTTATTCCCACCAGCAATGTTTGAGATTTCCAGTTGTTCACCATCCTCACCAGCGCTTGGTGTTTTAAAATTAGCTCTTCTAGGTGGGTTAGGGCTTTGTGGTTTTAATGTAGATTTCCCTAATGACAAATGATATGAACTGTTTTCCCGTTGCTGTTTTTACATTTTATTTAGTTTCAAGTACACAGCATAGTGATTAGACAATGATATACTTTACAAAATGTTCCTCCAATATTTCCAGTAGCCACATGGTGCCATACAAAGTTACTGCAATATCATCAATTATATTTATTTCCATAGCCCTGGCTGGTGTAGCTCAGTGGATTGAGCATGGGCTGTGAACCAGATGGTCACAGGTTTGATTCCCAGTCGGGGCACATGCCTTAGTTGTGGGCCAGGTTCCCAGTAGGGGGCATGTGAGAGGCAACCACACATTGATGTTTCTCTCCCTCTCTTCTCTCCTCTCTAAAAATAAATAAAGAAAATCAATTATATTTATTTCCTTGGCTGTACTTTATATCCCTGTGACTATTTTGTAACTCCCAATCTATGCTTCTCAATCTCTTTACCTCTTTCACCCCGTCCACCCCGTCCTCCAAACCCCTCCCCTGGGGCAACCATCAGTCTACTCTCTGTGTCTATGAATCTGTTTCTCTGTGTCTGTGAATCCGTTTCTTCGTTTGTTGTGTTTCTTTGTTTGTTTGTTTATATTGATCATTAGATTCCGCACATAAGTGAAATCCTATGGTGCTTGTCTTTCTCTGACTGACTGACTTCCCTCAGCAAAATACCCCCCGGGTCCCTCCTTTTATGCTGTCACACTATTTGCATCTTTTTTGGGGGAAGTGTCTGTTTAACTATTTTGTGAAAATTGTGGGTCTTTTATCTTATTACTGAGTTTCCAGAGTTCTTCATATACTCTTCCATATGTTCATCTTTGGATGTCATTGAGAGAGAATTCTCCAGGAGTCTCATGTGTTTCTGTAAATTTCATGAATGGGCACTAACAGCTATTGTTCAGACTACATTTTCAGTGTCCCCCTTTGGGAGAGGAAACATTTGTTTGCTGCCCAGGGTGATAAAGGTGTCCCCCAGATTATCGCAGCCCTTAAGAAAAGAAAGGGTTTTTTTCTAAGTCTGGAGTTGCTGAGTTGCAATGCAAATTTACTTCAGGTGCAGTATCCACCAAGACGTCCCCCCTATAGGTGCTTGCTCTGTGAGTAATAAAGTCCTTTGTCTGTGGCCCCGTATGCTCAGGTTTTCTTCTAGAATTCATGAAACCGTGGCAGGCTAATGTGTCAGTTGCTAGTAGTATAAAATCCCAGGTCTTTCATAGTTCTTGGCACATAAAACTTTTACAAAAGATTTTCTCCCAGTCTATGGCTTGTTTTTTTCATTTGCTTAACAGTGGCTTTAAGCAACAAAATATTCAAATTTTAATAAAGTCTTTTTTTTAAATAAAGATTTTATTTATTTATCTTTAGAGGGGGAGGAGAGAAGGAGAGAAACATCAATGTATGGTTGCCTTTCATGCATCCCCTGCTAGGAACTGGCCTGCAGGGAACCAGCCCGCAACCCAGGCATGTGCCCTGACTGGGAATTGAACTGTAATAAAGTCTTTTTAATTTTTTTCTATCATATTTTTTCTATCTTACCTCTTTTACCCTAAAATAATAAATTATTGCTTAACCCAAGGAGAGAAAGAATTTTTCCTGTTTTCTTCTACAAGCTTTATTTTGGGTTTTTCATTCAGCCCTATAAGTTAATTTTTATATATGGTGTGAGGTTTATCATCATTTTTATATAGGAATATTCATTTGTTATAGCACCATTAGTTAAAAAGATTACCCCTTTTATATTAAATTTCCCTGGCATCTTTATCAAAAATAAATTGGCCTATAGACCCACCTCTACTTGGCCAATTTATCTTTTATTCTGTTCCACTCATTGGTGTACATGTCTTTGTCATTCTGTCTGATTATTGAAGCCTTATAATAAAGTCTTAAAAATAGGTAGTGAAAGTTTACATCTTTGTTCTTCTTTTTGAGAGATATATATTCTAGGTCATTTGCATTTCCATCAAAATATGAGAATCAGCTTAATAACTTTTATTTTAAGAATTTCTGCAGTTTTTATTGGGATTGTTTTGAATCTTTAAATGTATTTTGGGAGAAATGACATCTTCGCAACACTGAATCTTTTAGTTTATTAACACAACATATCTCTTAATTTATTTAGACCTTCAGTATTTTCTAGCAATATATGTCTTAAAATATTTATTAGGTTTATCTTTAAATATTAATATTTCTGGTGTTATTATATATGTTAATGCTTTACTTTCCATTTTAATTTCCAATTGTTTATTGCTAGCATACAGAGATAAAGTTTTGATATATTGGGTCTGTATCTTGCAATCTGGCTAAACTCACCAATTGCTTTTAAATGAGGTTCTTTGCAGGTAGATTCCACAGAATTTTCTGTGTAGACTGCCATATATTCTGGGACTAAAAAAAGGTATATTTAATTTTTTCCTTGCCTTATTGTATTGGATACAGCATCCACAACAGTTTTGAATGGATATAATGATAGTGGACATCCTTGCCTTTTTCCTGAACTTAGAAAGACAGCACTCAGTCTTCTAACATGTAGCATGATGTTAGCAGTATGTTTTTCATAGATGCCCTTTCTTGGTTTCAAGAAGTTCCTTTGTTTTCTTAGTTTGCTGAGAGCTTTTATCATTGAATTTCATCAAAGACCTTTTCTGTACCTACTGAGCTAATTATATGGTTTTTCCTTTTGTAGGTTTTAGAATAGCTGAATGACATTGGTGGCTTTTGGAAGGTTAAAGTAACCTTGTTTTCTTAGAGGAAAAGTTATATGGCTGTGATTTTTTTACGTATAAATTGGATTAAATCTGCTAAAATTTTGTTAAAAAATTCTTTGTCTATGGTCATGAGAAATATTGGTCTCTAGTTTTTTTTTTGCTTTTTTTTATTGGGTGTTTTTATCTGGTTTTGGTATTAGGGTAATACCATAGAATGAGTGGGGAAGTGACTTTATTTTCTAGAAGAGTTTGAGTATACATGATATATTAGATAATGGTTTTTATAAGTGGTCCATTTATCTTTTTTATGTTCCCTATTGATTGGCTAGTAGGGAAAAATATTTAAGTGAATCTTTCTGTTTCTGAGGACCATGGAAATTCATGTGATTTGAATGATTTTTATAATAAGCTTATGTCTATGAGTGGTTACATTTGTGTATATTTTTAGAACACAGATATGTTTTATAAAATATTTCATGCAAATGCTATATACATGTTTTAGTAAATGGATAAATTTACTTATAGTGGTATTTTAAGGTTTAAGAGCAAAGTAGACTCTGGGTACTTCCTTTCAAATAGTTTTATAATATTGTAGACACACACTAAAACTGTAGCATATATTTCTTGAACTTTATCTTAAGGAATTTATAACTTTATGGTCTGACCCATCAGAGTTCCACATAGTGAAATAACTGTTGATACACATATTTTTACAAAACCATTTAAACTAATAATCCCACGCTCAGTCAAGCAAAGATACAAGAATTAGAGATCTGCTTTGTGCCCCCAAATAAATGAGTTCTGTGGCTGAATTCTCAGGTTGTATATAGTAAAGGGGATTACTTGTTGTATCTAAAGTGGCAACTGGGTATTTCTGGAGTGTTTGAAATGGAAAAAAATAGCACTGATATGAGTAATACTTTAAAGTTTATCGGTAATTTCCTCAACATCCTATGAGGTAAACAGGAAGACATTACTGTTATGTAAATTTGGTACCTAGGGCATTAAGAATTTAGGTAGTTTTCCAAGTCTGTACAAGGAGTCAGGATCAGAGTTGCCTATGGGTTTTCAGGTCAAATTTGTTCTCCAAACCCTGGTCTATTTCCATGCGTATCCACACTTTGCTTAATTTGAAACCAAGATCACTGACAAGTTTTTAATTTGGACTCAGTTGGTTTAAGTGGCCAGGTTCCTATTCTTTTAAAACATGCAATGAAATTGGGCTAGTCTTGGGAATTAAAGAATGTTTTGTGAAGGCGAGACCTCATATTGCTCATATTAATCAATTCCCTAAACATTCAGAACGATGTTTTGAAGGGGAGGTAATTATTCAGAGAATTCCAGAGGTGTGAAAAGATGAGTGTCAGGGAACAGTTGCCCAGGTGCTCACAGGTTGCACAACTGTGATAGCAGTTCTGGCCACCCAGCTGCATTGACGGGGAGGAGAAATCTGAATCTATTTTGTGCAGCTAATGTAGTGGTACTCCACACTGCTTCACACTGAATCACGTAAGGAGCTTTAAAAAATACTAGCCCCTGGCGCCTATCCTATTCATATTTCTGGTTTCCGGGCCCAAGCACTGGCATAACAAAAACAACAGCAAAACAAAACCCAAGAAACCCCACAGAACTTCCTCAGGAGGTTGTCTTGTGCAGCCATGGTTATGAACCATTGATAATGCAGTAGACCTGAGGATATGATTTATTGGGTTGTTGAATCAGGGATCCTTAGCCAGTGTATCCTCAAACATTCAATTCCCAGGGAATTTCATGACCTGAAAGCAAAGATAGACAAGTTCCTTGTGTTTTATTAAAAATAGTGTGGTCAGGCAGCATCGTCTTTTCTAGCCGTCTTTTCTTTTTCTTTTCTGTTTTTCAATGACTCATGCTGAACAGTACACTTATTTCACGTTGTGACTTGGTCCTTCACGTGGTAGTCCTAATGCCCTGTTTATCACTGTGGTTATAGGCACAGCCTAGAAGTTTAGAACAATGCGAGTCATTTAGAAACATGAAACGTGATTTTTGGTAATGCTTCAGGAAGTATTTTAAGGTTAATTTTCATTTCCAAGGTACCCTGGACTCCTTCCCGAAATAGATTTAAAAAACAGTTAATGGCAGAAAGAAGAAAGAGGTGGAAGGGACTTGGGCTAACTCCAAGAGCTGTGTGATTAGTCCTGATTTAAATACTGGAAGTGACTTGAATCACTTGTGGTTTTTATAATTCTGAATCTACCTTTACTGGAATATTTATTTTAACAGTATCTGTGTAAGATTTGTAAGAGGGTTCAACTCATTCTTTTTAAAGGAACCAAGAACCTAATTTTATCACTCACCCACTGTACATACACACACACACACACACACACACACACACACATCTACACACATATACTTCCTTTTAGATAAAGTGGGGTACAGGACAGAGACACATTCTGCTAGCTATCTGCTGACTTAGAACAAATAGTCCAAACATTATATTGTCATCCCAGAGCCATCGTTTGCCCAGATCTTAGATGGATGAATTGTTTTCCATGGTCTCTAATTTACCACCCTTGGTCCTCACACATCTTTGAGATTATGTGTGTGCACTTTAGAAAATTGCACATCACACTCCCCTCCCTCACCTACAGCAGTGTCGCTTTACTAAAAGGACTCCTTTGTATCCCAAACTTATTATTTACCAGACATGGGATTTTGATCTAATGGCTTAATTTCTCCAAGAATGAGTTCATTGAGCTCTAAAGTGAAGATAAAGTTATGAAAGGCTTATTGTAGCTGCAGGAATTAAAAGGAGGTAATTTATATAAAGAACCTAGTATAAAATCTAGAATATAGTTGTTTCTTAGTGAATATAATTTATTCCCTCTTTCCTTTCCCCTTCCCTCTCCCAATATAGAAAGGAGCTAACGCCAGTCATGTACATGTACATGTACATGTATATGTATACGTATACGTATATGAATATGAACAAGTATTTTTATTTATATATGAGAATTTGTCATTTTTTCACTTTCTAGGAAATCCTAAATAAATAGACTTATAATAATGGTAACGATGATAATTATAGACAGCTATAATGCTTACTATGTACCTTATTATGAGCGTTATTGGTTAGATGGCTTATCCTCTTTACAGAAATTTAATATCACTGAGTAGGGGCAGATTACCTTTGTGTGTGGTTGGTTGGAAAGCAGCAAGGTCGCTCCACATGGGCAGCTTTCCTTGCAGCACACAGGGCAGACTCACCCCAGTCACCCTCCAGGATGTGTTTCTGCAAGAAGCAGGTAATGACCCCCACAGGACCACCCATGGTCAGAGCTCTGCCTTGGCTGACTCAGGGTAAGAATAATTATGAAAGTCAGATCTGGGAAAGGCATTAGGCTGGACTTTTATGAAAATCATTTCAAAGAAGTAACAATAATCAAGAGAGTGGAACATAGGACCTTCAGTTATTTTTGGTTCCCTGGTAGATGTACACCACCATAACTCACATCAGGAGTGTGAGAAAATCTGTGCACAGGAGGCCTGAACTCTCTTCAAAATATTTCTCAAGGACAGTCCTGCTGGGATACTTGTCAGAAGAGTCCTAAGTCTATGTTTTCTGGAGACGTGGAACCCTTTGTTCAAGGATGTGTAGAGAGAGGGTGGACAAGGCTGCAGATCCTGCTGTCTCATCCTCTTGAGTGCAGACGTTATTTGCAAAGGGGATTTAGATTGTATGATCCCACAAAACTTAACGGAAAGCAAATATTTACTCCACAAGGATGGGTTGGCAGTGCTAAGGTAGTCAGGCTTAACTTGTACAACTTCTTAAAAGTTTATTGAGTTGCTAATGGAATGACATTGTGTATGATTGACAGATGTAAAGAAACTGCTGTCAGATTTTTAATATAAATATTTAATAATACTTGTGAACCAGACAGCAGAAATATAATACCACACCCCCTCTTCCCAGCCAAAAGCCACATTTTTCATTTGGCTGGAAGTCAGTATTAAGATGTTATTCAAAATAAGATTTTGTCTCATGGAACTGGCCTCTTGGTTACTGCATATTCTTCAAGTTTCAGTACTATGGAGAAAGCATCAGAGACTCAGAGAACTCTCCGGTAAGCTTGTTCCATTTTGCTGATTCATATAAAGAAACATAATACCCAGTTTTACTGAAAATACCCTAAATAATGTCTTGACCCTGATTTAGATGAAGAAAAACTAAAGGTCTTTTTGTTTCTTTCTCTGTAGTATGTACACATATCTGTGTATGTGTGCATTTTAAGACATTTGTAAGTTTATTGAGATACTGGACACTAGGCAATGGTGTCCCTGAACACACAACTGTGTTGTGTGGAAACTTTTTCGTTGCCAATTCTACCTGATCGGTTTCAGCTCTTTAATAGCCTAGAGGTTGTGCTAGTTGATGCCACAAGCGTTCACAATGTTGGCACGTGACTTCAAACAAGGGATCAAAGCTAGAGGGGATCCGAGTGAGTTCTGTAACTGCTGGTAAAGAGTAGCACACATTCATGGTTCATTAACGGGATCCGCTCCACACGGAACGAAGTTGAGGTTTGGTCCTTGTCTAGTCATCAATTTGTTATCCACTCACTGACAGAACACAGTAAATAGATTAATGGCCAATGCACAGGTCTCTACCGTGCTCTTTGTTTTATAGACTGTTCTGGCATATAGATGCCGAATGTGTTGTTCTATCCCTGTGCACAATTCTTGGGATGACTTGTGGCCAGTCTAAACATTGCCTAGGAATTGTTTATCATGACTGATTTAATGCCCCTCCTGAAGCATGTATACTATTAAGTTCTGCTAAGAGTCTCCAGCAAAGCAAATATTTACACAGAAAGGGTGATTCCCTTCTAGCTGCAGGGGTGGATCAAATCAGTGGTACTGAAATAGATTTGACTGTATCCTTGTCCCCAAAACTATAATCACATTTAACAACTGGACAAGTTGTGCCAGGAGGAAGATATGATGTCTCTCTGTGGCTATGCAATATATCTTGTTTTCTATTTACAAGACTGCAATAGAGGGATTATACTGTGGCTTTCTCCCCAACTCCACTTACTCACTATTTATATAAAGCCATATTTAGTACAGTTAAAAACATCTAGAACAGGGCATGGTGAAGGAAGAGGAAAAATATTAGGATAAAGGGAAGTTTCCCATAAGAATTGCCAAGAATTCATTCCATAGAGGAGGTCCTTAACTGCATCTTATTCATGGAAATCTTTTCATCTGCCTTGCCAAGGGCTTAATACTCATATCTGGGAGGTATTAAGCAATCCAGAAAGTTTATTCATCAACTTTGATTTATATTAATTAGTGAAAGAATAGAGAAATCAAAGTTATTTCCCTTCTTTCCCCAAATTCAGGCTTTTTAATGTCTAATGGCTTCCTGCCTACTTAGAACAAACATATTAGTCCAACTTGATATACTGATTAATAAGTCACACATTAGGGCCAAACATGTTCTGTTTATGAGGAATTAAGACTCCCTCTTGACATATAACTTGGCTCTGAAGTTGAACCTGATAAATAACATTTTCGAATGCCACATTTGGAAAGTAAATTAAAATATATTGGCAATAAGCAATCTCTTCATCTTCTACAGGTATTACTGGACTTAGGACAAGAAGCCTTGTGTATACTGGGCTCCTCTCTGAAATCAATGCCTTTCCTTAGCGCTTCTGACCCAATGAGTTTGAATTTGGGGTTGCAATAGGTTCTAACGATGAATCTTCCTTAATGAGGCAGCTGCAGGTCCAGTGTGAGTAGCAAGCACCCTTGCTGCAGGGACTTGAACCTGAACTCTAACACTTCAGAGACCACCACAAGTTTAACCATTGGAACCAAAGCATAAGAGCTGGGATGGATGCCCTACACATGATCTGCAATCATACGATTTTGGTAACTATGAGTCAGCATGAATCAGCAATGCAAGAAATACTTTTTTAAACTAAAAGCTTTGAGATCTGAAGCAAGAGCAGATTAACAGGTGACTCATTCTACTGAAGGAAATTGCCCAACTAAGACAATGTTTTGCCTGGTTTTCTACAAGAAAAACAAAACATTTGGTACTTTTCAATTAATAAAATAAATCTAAAAGTAGAGTTTTCTTCCTCTCTGTTATCAAGAGCCTCAGTGAAGTTATGAGGACATGATATTAATCTCTTTAATCCTTTGTGAGGGATTTTAGATTTCATCTATCTTTATGTATAGCTTTTTGATATCTTTCTAGAAGTATTCTAAATAGAGATATTTTCAACTCTTGTAAATGTCAAAGTAATACCTACCTGTCTTCTGTGTTCACAGAGGTTTTTGGGGCTTGCTCATGACCTCGTTATTTGTGCAGGGTCAGGCTTACCTTTGAGTGCTGAAGCCCAGAAAAACCAGACCCTGGTTGGGGGCCGCTGGATTATGTGAGCAAAGTTGCCATGTGGCACCAGGCCATGTTTGCCAGGGATGCAAAGTAAGAAGCATATTGTGTCAGTATATTTGATGAAGCCCATTGAATCTGGAAATTTAATAATGTATTTATTGAGTCATTCAGTGTTTTGGGTTGTTCTTCATTTGCTTGTTTGTTTTCAGCATGACCATCTACTGTGTGCCAAACACAGTTTTACTATCTCTTAGCACTCTGGGTCTCACACACTGTAATCTGTTTTGAGTCCTTCGTCACCTGTATTACAATGTCATGGTCTAATGAAAAGTAGGATAGGAAGGCTTTCAAATAAGTGTTCCAATTTCACATCTGAGTAGGGGCCTCACTTCTACAATCTGCTGCTACTTGCATTACCTGAATCTCAGATTCCCAATTTATAACATAAGACTCAAAATATCTCATATTTAAAGGGTTAGCAAGATCACATTTTTTTTCTGGAGTTCCCCTTTTATACATCAGGAAAAATTTTTAATGGAAATAGCACTAGTAAAAAGAAAATGAATAAATGGAGGTAAGTTTAGAAAATACTATTTATGAGGCAAAATGAAAGGCCAGTTGTAACCTAGGCAGCTGGTGAACGAAGGTGGGATGAATCACCCAGGAAAGGACATTAAAGGCATGCTACTTAATGAGCCAATGGTATCCCAGAACTGGGATCCAGATGTCCCCACTGCTTGTTTGATGTGATTGGTAGTAAAATGGGCTGTCTGGATTTTATTTGCTGGAACCATCTGTCACAGGATGGAGCCCATCCTTTGCATAGCAGGAAGCATAGGCCCGCAGGACAGGCCGTTAGCATAGAATCACTGTCCCATGCTGAGTTTGGAGATTATATTGGGGGTCCGTGGTACCTGAATCAAAGATGAGAAGTTTGCTGCAAGGAATTCCTGACAATGGCCTTTTCTTTCTGCCAAGGCGTCATGAGTGTTTGTAAAAGTGAGAAGGGCAGAAGCAGTTTCTCAGAAGGAGGAAAAGTCAAGAAATATCTCCTTCCATCTTGTTGAATGTTTTCAAGTGTTTTTCTCTCCCTGCATGTGCCATAATGCTTCTTGATTTATTTGGAAAACTGAACATAGTCTCCTTGGCTGTCACAGAGTTAGCACTGACCTGGCCAGGAGTCCAGCCAAGGTGACAACAGCAACGTGTCAAGTCAGGGCTGTCGCTAAAGCAGAGGGAGCATGGAAGTTCCTGGGATACACAGGAACTTCCAGAGTTCGGTGGGTAGGGCCCTGAGTCTCTGAGGTCAGAATCAGTACATGCCTGTGTCATAAATGCAGTTAAATTTTGCTCCCAGCACAGAATCTGTTTATTTTCCACTGCTTTATGTAGCCTTTCAGGGTTGGTATCTAATGCAGCCTACAGCCAGAAAGCTAGATACATTCAGGTGCAATTTGCCCCAAAAGCACAAAACACTAAAATCGCTTCAGTTGGTGGGCCAGAGGGAAGTGGAGACTAGTCTTACTGAAGAAAAGGAATGCACAAACAGCGTAATCCATGCAGAGAAAAGTGAAAGTTGGTTATGTTCAGACAGTTCAAGAAATATTGATCAATTCTAACAGTGAGAGCAGTCAATTGAATAGTGTTGTCCTTCAGTGTGTGAACCTTGCTAAGACTAGTTCACCACTTAGAAGTATGAATAGTTTATCAGGAAGAATAGCAGGGAAGGCAGAGAACACAGGCAAAGATTCAGTTAAGTGGACAGAGAATGAGGAAGTTCTCTTTATATTTCTCCTAATTTTAATGAAATAGGAAGCAAGGTTATCAGCCGATGGTGAGAAGGGTAGGCGCGGGGGGAGGTGAGTGGCAGAGAGAACTGATTACACTGGAGGTGAGGTGGTCAAGGGGCTGAAAGGCTGAGATAAGAGAAAAATTTTCTGAGGGGATAGGAAGATCACAAGTACTGTGGAAAGAGCAGTCACAGAGAGAGATAGTGAGCCACGGCTAACTTTTTAAGAAATGCAGGGCAGTCAAATGGATCTTTGTACTTGATTGCAGCAAGGAGGTATACTGGGTGCAATAACTGCAGCCCTGACTTTTACATTGCTGAAAGTTTTTATTGAGATGGAAAGAAAATGATCTGGAAGCAACAGTAAACCTCAAAGAAGACAACTACTGAACTTTCTGGTTTGGTAGCATAGGGAATTGACAGATAAAACAGCAACCTTGTAAAATTATGTAAGGCTATAGGGTTAATAATGTCCTCTAGCAGATTCAATTTCAGGGGCAGCAAGGACTTCCTAAGTGGATGTTCTTGGGAGTGCCAGAGAACACAGAAGAGTAAGGAAGGTGAATAAGGGTAAGGCTGGGAAAGTGGGTCTCATCTGGGGACAAACACAGCCATAGGGGAATGGCACCAGTTGATTAGGAACGACCTGGTGTTTTTAGGAGAATAAAAGTATTTTATGAGAATACTTTTCTTGGTTGGGGGGAAAATGTGGAGCTATAAAATTTAACTTTGTCATGGTGATGATGGTGATGGTGATGATGAGTCCTGTTCAGTGCTTGTCACCTTGGATACCACCTGCCTATATCAGATTTGTTCTATTAGTATGCGTTCTTTCTCCTGGACCATATTTATTAATCTTGATCTGCCAGGCTTGAAATAATCTCAGAGGCCTTTTAGTTCATTCCTTTGTGTGTGTGTGTGTGTGTGTGTGTGTGTGTATGGTCAGTTTTATGGAGATATTCCTATTCAGTAAGAAATGAGATTTATCCATTTGAGTGTATCATTTTATAAATTTTGACAAATGAATATACCACCAAATCAAAATGTGTTTTCAAACAGCTCCCCAAACTGACTCGTGCTTGTAGCCAATACCTTATTCCTACCCTCAGCACCTGGCAACCACTGATCTGTTCTGGTCCCATAATTTTGCCTTTTCTGGAATGACAGCTAAATGGAATTCCATAACATGTGGCCTTTTACATCTGGCTTCTGCCACTTAAATAGGATACAGTTGTAATTCATTCTTGTATTTTTCAATGGTCTGTTGCTTTTCTCTGCTGAGTATTATTTCATTATATGGATATAACACAGCTTATTTGTAAATTTACCAAGTGAATATTATTTGTCTTGTGTTTTTTATTTGTTTATTTTTTGGTGATAGTGAATAAAGCCATTATAAACATGTATGCATGAGTTTTTGTGGGAACTTAAGTTTTCACTTTTGGGGGTAAACATCAGAAAGATTGTTGTATCACATAGTAAATGTATGTTTAATTCACAAGAAACTACAAAACCATTTTCCAGAGTGGCTGCCTCATTTTGCATTACTACTAGTGACACACAAGAATCTCAGTTGCCCCTCTCTTGGCCGGTGTTGATATTGTCAGTTTTGTGGGGTTTTTTGATTGTTTTTCTTTTTTTAGTCAGTCAAGTGGGTGTGTAGTGTTATTTTACTGTGGTTCTAATTTGCACTTCCCTAGTGACTAATGACGTTGAACACCTTTTCATGTATTTATTTGCCATTTGTTTGTGAATCTTCTGTGTTAAAATCTTTTTCCTACTTTTTAAAATTGTTTTTTCTTATTATTGACCTTTAATAGTTCTTTATGTACTCTAGATACAGGTTCTTTATCCAACATGTCTTTCAAAAATATTTTATCTAAGTCAATTGGCTGTATCTTCACTTTCTTAACAGTGTATTTGAAAGAGCAGAAGTTTGTATCTGGATAAATTTCAATTTATCAGTGTCTATTTTTTAATGGATGGTACTTTTGGTTTTGTAACTAAGAAGTCACTGCCTAACCCCAGTTTACAAATAGTTTTTCTATATTTTTTAGGTATTTTATAGTTTAGCATTTAAATTTATAATAAAATTTAAGTTAAATTTGTATATAGTATAAAATGAGCATGAAGGATTACTATTTTTTTTATGTTGGTGTCCAACTTTCCCAGCACCATTTGGTCCTTGTGTACTTGAAAAGAATTGGTATTCTGGCTGGGTGGCTCAGTTGGCTGGAACAATGTCCCATAAACCAAAAGGTTGTGGGTTCGATCCCCACTTGGGGCACATACCTAGGTTGCAGGTTCAATCCCTGGTTGAGGAGTGTACAGGAGGCAACCAATCAATGTTTCTCTCTCACATTCATGTTTTGCTTTCTCTATATATGTATGCACACACATATGTATACATGTATGTATCTACCCCCTCCTTCTCTCTTCCCCTCTCTCCCTCTAAAACTCAAAAAAAAAATCCTCAGGCAAAGATTAGGAAAAAAAGAGAGAACTGGTATTCTGTTGTCGTATGGATTGTTTAATAAGTGCTAATTAGCTCAACTTGATTGCTAGTTTTTTCAGGTTCCGTTTTACCTATTTTCTTTCTATTTGTTTTACCAAATACAGACAGACATACAAGGATATTTAGGTTTCCAACTCTAATGGTGAATTTGTTCATTTCTGCTTTCAGGTCCGTTGGTTTCTGTTGTTAGGTGCATAGGCATTTAGGATCGTAATGATACTCTTGAGCCCTAGAAAGATCCCTTGTCTGTAGGTCTTTGGATTTCATGACTTGGAATACTTCTTTCCAGCCCCTTCTATCCAGCAAAGCTTTCATTTAGAATGGAAGGGCAGATAAAGTGCTTCTCAGATAAGATCAAGTTCAAGAAGTTCATCATCACCAAGCCCTTATTATATGAAATGTTAAAGGGACTTGCCTAAGAAAAAGAAGATAAAAAAAGATGAACAGTGAAAGGACAGCAAACTCACAGTTAGTAACAACCACACCTAAAACAAAAGCAAACTAAGAGGACAGCTAGATCAGGAGCAGAACCATAGAAATGAAGATCACATGGAAGGTTAGCAACAGGGGAGTGGGAGGAGGAGAAGGGTGGAGAAGGTACAGAGAATAAGTAGCATAGACGGTAGGTAGAAAATTGATAGGGGGAGGGCAAGAATAGTATGGGAGATACAGAATCTAAAGAACTTGAGACACGTGGTCATAAACTAAAGGGGGGAACAGTGGGGGAGGGGTGCAGGGTGGAGGGGAATAAAGGGGGGAAATAGAACAACTGTAATGGCATAATCAATAAAATATATTTAAAAAAAGAAAGATCCCTTGTTCTGATGTCCATTTTGTCTAGCATTAATATTGTCGCTGCATCTTTCTTTTGATCAGTGTTGGCATGGTCTTTCTTTTCCATACTTTTGCCTTTAACCTATTTGAGTCTTTAGCTTCAAACTGATTTTACTATAACCAATATATATTTGTGTCTTACTTTTTCCTTTTTAACCTGGTTGGCTCTGATTTTTATTTAGTTTGTTTTGATCATTTGCCCTTAATATAATAATGGGTATGGTTGGATTAAAATCTACCATCTTGCTTGTTGTTCTTAGTTGTTCCATTTTTTGCTCTTTTTGTCTTCTTTTTTATGCATGGTTTGGGCTTGAGTACATTTTAATTTCTATGTTACATCTCCATTATTGTACTATTATTTTTGCTACTTTAAAAAATGCTTTTATCTCATGCCCTAGCATGACAATATACACCTCTAAGTAATTGCACTCCACCTTTGAGTAATATTACACCTCCTGATGTGTTGTTTTAAGAGCTTTACAACAGTATACTTCTAATTCCACCCTCCCAATCTTTGAGCTATTATTGCCATAGATTTTCCTTTTATATATTCTGCAAAAATCCAATAAATTTTTATTATTTTTGTTTCAGACAATTTTCTTTTACTGTCATTTAAAAAAGTGTTTAGTGCTTCCTTTCATTTTAACAATTTCCAGAGATCTTTAATTTTTTGTGTAAATCTAAGTTTCTGTCCTGCCTAGAGGACCTACTTTAACATTTTTAATGTATGTGTGCCACTAATGAATTCTCTCATCTTTTCTTAAAAAGTCTCTAATTTGCCTTAATTTTTGAAGGATACTTTCAATGTGTATAGAATTTTCGGTTGCAGTTTTTTTTCTTTCAACATAACTTCATATTCTCTTGCTTTCTTATAACAAGTGTGTTTTCAGTTTTACCTTTGTTCTTCTATATATAATGTGTTCTTTTTTCTGTGGCTGTTTTAGATTTTCCTTTTTTTTTTTTTTGCTTTCCACCACCTCATAGTTGTAGCTGTTTTTTTTAATTATTCATCCTGCTTGGAAATCTCTGAGGCACTTGATGTCATTCATTGTTTTTGTATAATTCTT
This sequence comes from Artibeus jamaicensis, assembly GCF_021234435.1. Taxonomy (NCBI): domain Eukaryota; kingdom Metazoa; phylum Chordata; class Mammalia; order Chiroptera; family Phyllostomidae; genus Artibeus; species Artibeus jamaicensis. The sequence goes on along the minus strand of NW_026522014.1, from coordinate 13,825,855 downwards.
GACCATCATTGTTTCAAATATGTTTCTATCCCATCGTCTCTCTTGCTATCTTCTCAGATTTCAGCTGGTATATATTAGAACACTTGGTATCATCTTGCAGCCTTTGGATGCTTTCATCTGTTTTATTCACTCCCTTCCTTGATTGTGTTTCAATTTAGGAAATTTCTATCTAGCTATCTTCAAGTTTGCTGAGTATTTTATTTTATTTTTTCTTTTTTATTGATTCCAGAAAGAGGGAAGGGAGGGAGAAAGATAGGGTAGAGACATGGATGTGAGAGAGAAACATTGATCAGTTGCCTCTTGTACATGTCCCAACTTGGCCCTGAACCTGCAACCTAGGCATGTGACCTGGCCTGGAATTGAACCTTGACCTTTTGGTTTCTGGGATGACACACAACTAGTTGATCCACATTGGCCAGGGCTGAGTTGTTTCTTCAGCTGCGTTGTGTCTCCTGAAGTGACAGTTGCAGTCCTTCTTAATTTCTATTTCTGTGTATATTTTTCCAGTATTTCCATTTGACTCTTTCTTATAGTTTGCATTCAACCACTGAAACTCAATATCTGTTCATGCATGCCAACCACCTTTCCTGCTAGAGCCTTTAAAATGTTTATTATAGTGATTTTAAATGCACTATAGTATGGCCAATATATGAGTCATCTCTAGTTCTATCAATTGCTTTTTCTCTTCTCAGTGGCTGTTTTGTCCTTACTCTTTTGCATGTCTCAATTCTTCATTGATTAGTAGGTACCATATGTAAAACTGTAGAGAGTAAAGTCACTGGTATCGGTGCTTGGAAATATGTTTACGTATTTCCTGCTAGGCTTTAGGCCAGTCTGTTTAGAAGTGAGCTGGGTTTGGGTTTTGTTGTTGTTATGGGTTCATTCACTGTATCCCTGGTTTCAAATTCTTCTCGAATTACCTTGTGCTTAGGGTGAGGTCTCATTTTCCATTCCGTGTTGTTAATGTTCCTGCTCCACCCTCAGCAGTAGGCCTCCTCTGTGTACCTATACTTCAGAGAAGGTTTCTTTCCATTCTTGCCACTGGCGCTCTGGCAGGCGGCTGTTATTGTTGTCTGGTTCTTACTATGTTAGGGGAGAGAAGTGTTCTCTGTTTTATTAGTGGAAAATCATGGAGTCATGGAGAAGCATGGCTGAGGGGGTACAAATTCTCCTTGTGTCTGATATTTTCAGGGATTCTCTATATTCATACTGGCACACCCTTGAACTTTGGGTATTTATTAAAATGTTTAACTGGGTTTATCTTGCCTACTTCTAGGGCCATTCTGGCTTCCTCTTGTTATCATTAGTAAGCCTATGATCACGTTCTCTCTCTCTTGAAGGTATCCGTCTTTTCTTAGGGTTTAGACTAGTTGCATTCCCCACAGCATGAGTTTTCTAAGGTAAAGACAAATTAAGATTTATAGTTTAACAAGCCTTTTTTAGTTCATAGGGTAGGAGTGAGATGCTTTCTACATTTCTGCATCCTAGGAAGAAGTCAGAAGTATACTCTTTGAAATAGAAGATTTTTAGCATTTTTTTACTTCTATTTATACCAGAATGGATTTTGAAACTATTTGATCTTAATTATTTTGATATTGATTATGACCAAAAATAGACCTTGGCTTATGAATCTCTGAGCCCAGCCTTTCCAGTTTCAACAAGAAGACAATTGTGCATTCCACAAAAGGTGATTCTACATGAAAGAATGACATCCTTGGGCAATAAGTTGTCCCCAATGCCACTGGGGTAATCTGCCCCCTATTTACTGCCCAATTATGAGCATAATGAGTCACAGGCACATTTCTAAATATATCAACAGTCCTGCAAAGTGTTTCAGGGGCCTCACTATCAATTATGGTCATGAGAAAGGTCATGATAGTGCAGTCTTTCATCAGAACTTAGCTCTCCACACCACACTGTGCCTCGGGTATGTTGAAATACTGTGACTGTTCAGTTAGAAGCATTGTACATTTTTGAAGATGACTTACTGGAAATGAGTAAAATATCTGAGGGAGGCCATTCCATGTAAATGCTTATTTCCTCATTCAAAAGCTTTTTTGTATAATAAAAGTATCTCAAAAACTCTTCTGTGAAACCCACCAAATTCCTTCCCTCTAAACCATTGATTAGAATCCACAACTTCAACTAAAGAAAAGATTCACTGTGGACTTGGATGCCAACCATTTTCACTGAATTCCCCTCATACGCTCCTGTTAATAACAAAAGCAGCATCAATGACTGCTGTGTCCCTTCTTCCCAGCATGGTGGGTATTTCTGAACATGTAGCCCTGGCAGCACTGTGCAATCTATAAAGTCCTCTGACATTTTAATGTGGCTATAAAACAGGGTGGAATCTTACAGAAAGCTAGCCCTAAAATTAGCCTTTGATAAAAGAAAATTGTTCTGAAGCCCATTGCTTTGAATAGCATTCCCTTCTTACAAAAAAAATTAGCAATTTTTTACAGGCGATGTAAATAAAGTCAAATAAGAGAGATCAGGAAATCAGAAAACAGTTCAAAATTAAATATTAAAAGATCTTCTAAAGCCAATACACTTAACCTATTTAAAGCAGTTCAAGCCTTCCTTTGCTAATTTTGACTCTAATAAAATCATTTGGCATTGTCACACCTCAGGAGATTATGTATCACAATGATTAATATCAATAACCTCTTTCCACGTTCTGCCCACATTATGGCACATCAGCCTTTGCTGGAAGATTAAGGGTCATATTTTCCATGTACTATTTAGATAGAGAAAGAATTCCAAAATGAAGTCACAGTTCTTTCTCCTCTGGTTACAGTTTGAAACTCATACATTTTCCCCTCCAATTAATGTGGAGTCTTTTTTTTTCACAGTACTTCATCACTCATTGTTATTCATGTTCCAAGTATTATTTATACTAATGATGAGTGGTGAAGTTCTTAAACTACTAAGTTTATGATCATCCATAGCTCTGTGAAGGCCTGGAGCCACATCATAAGTCTTTTGACACAAAAGTAGAATATATTTATTTTGGAAGAAAAGCAACATTAGTGAAAACCAAACCATTTGAATATATTTTTGTTTGCACTAGAACTAAATTAATCAAACCAGGAAAAATTGCCTAGCAACATCTGACATTAAAAAGATTCCAAAACAAAAACTGAACCACATGGAGGATAAGATAGGAGGCAGCCCAAACCTAGTCCAGATAAGAGTCACAATCTGTAAATGAAGCTGCCTTTAACCTTAAAGAGAGAGGGTAGAAAAGAAACTAGTGTTAGATACAAAGGAAGAACTAAGTTAGTGTGGGATAACATATATTGAGTGCTTACTAGATTTCAAATCCTGTACTAGGAACATTATAAACATCTGACTTAATTCTTAGAGAAACAATGATCACTATTCGCAAAAAAGTGGGGTCGTGTAGCTAAAAACCAGTCAACTCTTAAAGCACAACATCTGTCTGTGTAGATTCTTGCAGGATTCTTCCCACTTATAGGAACCTAGGCAAATTAATTGTCTTCACATTATAACCAGGAAGTAAAGTGTTTTTGAAATGGGCTTAGAGAGAATTTGTTACTCAGAAAGTTAGTTAACAAGAATGTCTACTTTTTCAAACTTTCTGATTGACTGAGTTCTTTTTGTTGAAACACACATAGGTGGCGGCCATATTCAATCAGACTTCCAAGGAGGAAGCTCTGACAGTGCCGCTGGCTGTGGCTGTGCTGTCACTTAGTGAGGGGGTGAGGGAGGATGATTCTGAGAGCCAGAACCAAGAAGTAATGTTTGGTGCTAGACTTGGAGAGTTTTCAAAAAACTTTAAATCTTGTAAATCACAGAATTACTGTTATTTTCTTGGTACTAAAAAACCCCCCACAGAGGTGCAGAGAGAGAGAGAGAGAGAGACTATGTTGTAGCAGAAGAAATATGATAGGAGGTAAAAAATACATGAAAGAATGTTAAAGATGTAGGATTTTACCAAGGTGGGGGTTGGAGGACATGCTTTAGTTGTAGGTAGAAACCGAGCCATGGCCAATCCTTGATGATTTGGTTTCTGGTTTAAAAGACAGTGGTTTCTTTTCCATTATTTTTGAAGCCATGGGGAAAATACCTATCCAGTGAAAATATGGAATTTAATACAAATTCCACGCTGCTAGGTAGTCTGCATACTCAATATTTGCCATTTGTTAATGAATTCGTGGTTATTTTGCCCCCAAAATATTTGGGTAAGCTGTAGGGTCTTTTCTCTATAGCAACATTCCTAGGAATGCTAGTAGAATTTGAGAAGAATAAGCCAAGGAAGAAAGTAATGACCTGCTTAGGGCTTTCTGAAACTATGACAATAATGGGCTTTCAATTTATAATCAGCCATCTTGTAATTTGCGTGGCTTAGATACTTATGTGGCTTTTTTGTCTGGTTACATTTGTGTGTGTGTAGTTTTTTTATTTGTTGTGTGCCATGATTCCAGCCACTCAACACCCTACAAATTTCTGCCTCACCAGTCTGGAAAGATTACAAGGCTCAGTACAAATTAAGAAGGGACAGTCCCACACATTTATATCCTTCCAGTCTACTAAGCAGGCTTAGTTCTTCTATTCCACTTCCAGTGTCACTCCTAACAGATTACTGTGCATTCTTTAGGGTAAGCAAAACTAGGCTTCCCTTTGAATGCTTCAGCCAGTCTACATGGGGCTGTCAAGGAGGTCACGTTACCCAGGCCAGAAAGAAAAATCGGAATGAGATAAGAGCAGAATCTTAGAAATGTGTAATGAGGGTAATCCTACTCTTCAAACTTGGCAGAGGAAAACTCTTGTCTCTCTTGGCAGATGGGGAGAACATCCTCTCTATTCATCTGCATGCTGACTTCATCACGAATGAACAGGCTAATTAATTTGCTCCCTTGAGAATCACTTGACCTAACTACGAACAGCATTATGAAAAAAATCTATTTTTTTCTACCGAATCTCCTCGGCCTTGGTCTCTTTCTTCCTTCATCCCATTTTGCATTTTCTCTCCACCAAAGACATATCCATGAGAGAGAAAACATTCCACCCAGGCTCAGTGGCTCAGGGACAGAATTCTCCCCTTCCTGTATCACTCAGAGTTCTCTCTAAGTACTTATAGCAAGCCTCCTAGATGCTTTGTTAGCAGCTAGCCTCAAGAAATGTATAAGTCTTAAATCCACCCTAAGAATATTATTTGGGAACCTTCAAGATTAGCAAGTCCATGAGAAGTTATAGTAGTTATGATAGTCTCACATGTTTTCTAAAAAGTACACAGGTTCTAAAACACACATATAATTTTCATGGGTGAAAAATACATTCACTTTTATATGGATTAGAAGTAAAAACAGTTTTCTGTAATCAAAGATCCACAAGAGTTTTGTCTATAAAAAGGTAAAAACTTCAACTTTAGAAAATATTTAGTCATGTTGTCCAAGAATCCTGGTTTTCTTCCTCCTGTTTTATTTATTTATTTATTTATTTATGTAATCTATGTTAATTTTTGATAATAACACTTAATATAAGATCTACCCTCTTAGCAAAAATCTAACTATATAATACAGTATCAATAGCCATAGTTACTATGCTTACACTAGATCCCTAGTACTTATTCATCTTGCATAAATGAACATTTGTACCCTTATCTAGTGCTTTCTCATTTCTCCCTCCCTCCAGCCTCTGGTACCCGCCATTTCTGATCTGCTTCTATGAGTCTAACTGGTTTAGATTCCTCATATAAGTGGTATCATGTAGTATTCATCTGTGTCTGACTTAACTTAGCATAATGTCCCCTGGATTCAACCCTATTATCACAAATGGTGATAACAATGGTCACAAATTTCCTTCTTCCTAAAGATTGAATACACATATACCTTGTACACAGATACCACTTCTCTTGTTCCATTCATTCGGGATGGGCATGAAGGTTGCTTCCAGGTCTCGGCTGGCACGAATGATGTGGCGGTGGAAACAGGAGCGCAGATCTGTCTTCAAGATCCTGACTTCAATTCTTTAATATCTATACACCCAGAAGTAGAGTTGCTAGATTCTGGGCTTGTCCTGTTTTTAAGTTTTTGAGGAACCTCCACACTGTTTTCCATGACACCACGAACTGTTTACACTCATACCCACAGTGTACAAGGGTTCCCTTTCCTCCACATCCTGGTTTTGAAGGTTACGCAGAGGAAATTACAGCTTAGTATAAGCTTAGTATAACTGATTTCAGTAGAAACTTAGATGTTTTGGAGTAAATGCTTGGTACGTGGGAAATATTTTCCAAGCTTTCCATTGAGATAGAATCTCCGGATTCAGTGGTTGCATCCAGTGGACCAGTTTGAGAAGGCGTATTTACAGCAGGACCAGCTGTTTGTCAGTATTGGGCCAGGCGGGGCGGCCCTGGAAAGCAGGTGAAGTTTGGTCCGTCCCTGACTGCTTCTTTAGGCGCTTTGCTTCCCTTTGTTAGTGGCACACCCTGCTCCCCCACTTCAGTAACCTAGAAACTTTGCACTGAGGTACCACCGAACAGCTGAAGGATCACATGACCCATGATCCAGGCGGTCTGACTGTGAGGGCCAAGAATCCCCTCCACAGGACTGCTTCTTCCATGGCCTTATAACAACTGAAGGTTCCTCTGGACGTGTGTGTTTCTCTGTGTGTTGGGGGGTGGTGCACAGAGGAGAAAACTGAGACACAGGAAATGTGGAGAAATGTGCCTCTGACCTTAAGGCCCAAATGTTTCCTAAGTGACTACTGCGTATTTTCTTGCCTCATTCTTCACACACAAACACCCCTGGAGGGTAGACTTGTTAAGCACACAACCACAGGAATGTTGATTTTCTGCAAACTTGTTCCAAATGGACCAGGGGGTAATTCCACCTGGAACCTGTACTTCACAAACAGCAGTGGGCAGCTAAGCCACTGGCTTGGCTTGTGAGGCGGACGTGACCACCAGGGGAGACCCGTCCTGCCTGCCCGCAGCCCTTCCTTAATCCCTGCTGCTGAGGACCCGGTGGATTGTGGGGAGGGAAATTCCTCTTTTGGAAAACGTCTCAATAATTACATTACATTCTTCAACCACTGACTATCCTTTGTTTTGGAAGCAGATACACAGTCATATTGATGCTGGAAGCCCTTTTAGTGATCCTCAGAAAATCTGGGTAACATCAAAGAATGGGGCAAAAAGGCCTGCATTTCACCACCCAGAAGGAATTTTATTAATATTTTGATGACTATTCTTCCAGCTCTGTGTGTGTGAGAGAAGGAGAGGAAGAGAGAGAGAGAGAGAGAACGAGGAACATATTCCTCATAGTGCTTTATAGCCTTTCTTTCATCTGTTAGCTCATTGTGGACATTTTCCCATGATAATAAATATTCCTCTGTAACTGGAATTCTCAACCAGGAGCCATTTTCACTGCCTGAGGACATTTGGTAACATCTGAAAACAATTTTTGCCTCTGGCATCTGTTGGGGAGAAGCTAGGCACACTGTTAAACATCCTGCAGTGCACAGGAGAGTCCCCACAACGGAGAAGGATGCAGTTCAAAATGTCAATGATGCTGCGGTTTAGAAACCCTCCTTTATAATGTTATGTTAGACAGCTACCTATTATTTTATCCTAAGGGGGGTTATTCATTGCTCCATCGGTGGACATTCAGTTGTCTCAATGTTTTTTGTTGCTATTATAACAAAACTGCTGACTCTTCTTGGTTACACATATTTGTATGTATTTCTGCTTAGACTAAACTAGGAAAAACACTTAGATGTGAATATTGGTGGATTGAATGAACATTGGTAACTGATATGTTTTATTCTATTCTCCCACCTTCTTTGAAAGGACACAGATTAATTATTTTAGTAAACTTATAGAGTTGTACCTCCATCACTACAACTGGGTTGTAGAACGTTTCCATCATTCATGAAAGCTTCTCCTCGACCACTTGCAGTTAGTTTCTGCTCCCACATCTAGCTCACACCTGATCTGTTTTTGATCTCTGTGAATCTGCCTGTTGGACATTTCACATAGATGCTGTTGCGGACTGTATAGGGGTTTGCATCTGGTGTCTTCGACGCAGCATCATTTTTGACACATTCGTTTTCTAGCATGTTCGCTTCTTTGCACTGGTGAATATTCTTTGGCTGTGTATGAGATTTCTTCTTTGCTTCAGTACGCTCTGCCATATTGTTATGGATCTTGCTTGGGATTCTCTGTGATTCCTAAGTCTACAACTCTCAATAATTCTACAAAGCTGTCTGACATAATCCATTTGAATAGTGTTCTTTCTTTTCTGTGTAATTGAAATTCTTTTTAAACTTATTTTATTGTTTTCCAGTTACAGTTGTCTGCATTTACTCTGCACTGCATCCCCCTCCCCCTGAAATTCTGATACATGTAGATATTAGGACTTCTCATGTTATTCCTTCATGTCCTTTAACTCCTCACCATATTTTTCTCATTTATATTCTGAACAATTTCTCTAGGTTTATTTAATAGTTCAAGGGTTTTAACACCTTCCATTTTTTATTTGTTATTTAACCCACACAATGAGTTTTTATATCCAAACATATGTGTTTTCAGCTTTTTTTTTTGTCAGAACTCCCTGGTCATTCTTTTCTTATTTATACATTATTTCCATGAATATGTAAAACATTTACTTTATATTTGGTGTCAGATAGTTCCAGTACCTTAAATCTTTGTGCAGCTACATCTGCTCTGTCATTTCTGATAACTCTCATTCAAGCTCACCCTTTCCTTGATGCGTCAGGGTTTTTGACTTTGAGATCATGATCCGTCATTTAACAAACTCTTGGAGTTGCGATTTTACATGTATTGCCACAGAGCAGGTTTGCTTTTTCCTTGTTGGGAGGTTTGTTTTATAATTCATTCAGGTGGGGAGCCAGGTAACTGTAGAGGAAAACTATATTGCCACCATCCGACATGGATTTTTTTGTTTCTCTTTTTGTTTTTTCTTCTGTTACTTTCAGAGTATGTAAACATAATCTAGGAAAGCTCTAACACCAAATCTAAATCTTTCCCTTTTACAAGTGTTGTTCACTTTTTTCATTTCATATTTAATGTTTTTAGTTACCCTAAATAAACAATTTAAGATTATAAGTCAACTGATGGGGTCTGTGGCCAAGTGTGTAATGGCAAATGCCTTAAACAGAGGTTGAAATATCTTTAACTAGAAGCCAAATCTCCTCGATGAGCTAATGAAGCAGACACTTGTGTCTCTGCTTTGCAGGGCACCTGGCTAGTGACTACAGGGTCCTCTCTTTGTATCCTGCATGTCGTAATGGGTGATGTCATCAAAGAGTCATCTCTTTGTTCAAGGAGAGGTATAAGCCTTGGATGTTACTCAACCCACAAGCTAATTAAACCCTTACTTTTCTTTTCTTCTATTTCCATAATTGTGTAAATCATTTAAATATAGTATATACATATTTTGTGAGCTTTATTGTTAGGGATATCCTATGACCAAGTGGTTCACTTGCCTATATATAGTAAAAGCAGTATTTTATATAGATTGGAAAATATATTTGATACTAAAAAGAAGGAGCAGGATTGCATTAAATGAGTCAGATTCACATTTCCTATTAATTGCTTACACAAGATATGTATTTCAGTACTTTTCCAACACATTTTAGGGTTTCTTTTAGAGGAAAACATTTGTATGTTTAAGGCACTATCAATCTCTGTGGATCAGAGAATACCAAAATAAATACATTGAAAGCCAATACTGTCTTACAGTTGTGACTTGAAGACAACATAAGTGATTTTCTTCCTCTAACATCTCACTTCCAAATAACCTAAATTATTTTCATGAATATGGGGATTTTTCTTTCCTGTGATTAAAAAAATACCTGATCCATTGTACATGTTTAATAAACTCTTGTACTGTGAATAGAATGAATCTCTCATTTTTGACCTGGAAATTTATGTTATGTCTCTTATCTGATTCTGCAATTTGGAGGCATAACTTCGAATTCTGTGGTCTCGGGAAGAGTACTTGGGAATCCAAATACTCTCTACGATACCTGTAGCAGGAGGTGGTAGGGTCAGTGTTGGGGCTCAATGCCTGTTACAACGTCACGGACTCATACTGAGGCTGTGTATAGAACTTGGAGGCAGTCCAAGCTCAAATTGTTTTCCTTCAGAGTGAAAGAATACGTAAATTTGTATATGTGTTTACACTTATTCATGTGTCTGATATAAAAATAAACAGATATTTTAAATTCTTAGAGATGTCCATTTTGTGTCATTTGAGTAGAAGATCCTTGAATACCAGCATAAATGTTTCCTTGAACATCTGAAGTCTCACTCCACATGACGAGGTACCTGGTGAAAAGGGGTTATTTTTTTTTTGTCCATTTAGCAATGTATTAGCCATTGGGGGGGTGCAGCAAGATAGACAGTGTTGGTCACTGGCAATTTCAGTTTCTGAAAGTGAAAATGTCCGAGGTTAAACCGTCCTGGTTTGGACACAGTCACCGGGCACTGTGACACTCGGCACAAATACAGCCAGGCAACCCAAGATCTTCAAGAAGACTGTGAAGGAATCTTCTGTCTGAATACAGATGGTGGGTCCTGGTATGTTGTGTTTTCAGTTTAGTAACGCGATGCGGAGGGAGGTATTTGACTACGACTTGAATAGGGAGAAGAAATTATTTTCTCAAAAGAGGGGACTGTATTAAATTGTAATGGACAGAGGGTTATTTAAAGTAGATTAAGCAATACTTTGGGGAATATACCATACCACATTTGGGCAAGTTCCTCCACTTAATCTTCTAGTTATACAGCTGCATCTGTCATGATCATCAATATATTACTTATTTTTTCAACAATTTTTCATAGTAGCAGCTCTACTTTAGAAAAAGTTACTCCCCGCCGACTCCACCCCTGTTTGTTACTTCCAGTATCCTCTCTCTTTAAAGGTATCTTGTATACTTAGTTTCATATCTTGGTTTTGCTCTATTGATTCTGCTTTAGTACACACTATACAGAAGTTTTCTTTTAGTGGTTGTGCCTCTAAGATGCTGCATTGCGCTTCCCTCTGAGTCCACATTCCCCAGAGCACATTCGCTCCGGTAGGCAGTGGTGTGTGAGCGGGCCTCCTGATGAGTTTACTGGGATGGTTGTCATTATTTTTCCCTCGGAGAGTTTTTTAAAAGGGCCCTCAGGATGGGAAGAAAGACAAAGTGAGAGAAAACTGGAGGAGGAAACTCTCATGGGTGGACAGATTTGCTGCTTCATGTGGTTAACCCTTCACCTCCCAGGCTGCCTAGAGCTGGGCCCCCATCGTGCTCCAGGGCCTGCAGCAGGCAGTGGACTGGCTCCTGCTCTCCTGCCTCACAACAGGGATGGGGGAGAGGGAAAGCACACGCAAAAATGCTTCTCTTCCCCATCTACGGTGTCCCTGAATCTCCAGGGTGGCCTGAGCTCTCGGGGAAGAAGCCAGGGCAATGGGAGTTTGCTGGAGATGAGAGTGGCCGCTGCCGATGACTCAGTTGTGTGGCTGGACCTTGTGTGTGTCAGGGAACAAGGAAGTGGATATTTGTGCAATCCCGTCTCTGCTTCCTGGTCTTTGTTATCAGCCAATTGGGTCTTGAAAGCGTTGCCTCTCCTGTTCTTACACATATTTCATCACCTGAACCCAAACGGCATAATTCACCTGGCCCGGGATGAATAAACGATTCCAGAAACCTTTCCTTGGACCCTTGCCTTCTGTGCCTCCTGGTCCACGGAAGTTTCTGTCGTTACTAGTGGGCCTTTTGTGTTTCATTATTTACGTTTCTGTCTGATGAGTAATCCTTTGCATTTTTTAGGCAGCTGATGTGGCAGTCGTATTAACAGGCAGTTATAAAAACCAAGCATCTGTAAATCCTTGAGATAAATATTTGTGAAGTTTCAAAATCCTCACATCTGAGCAGTGGAAGTCTGTCTGCAAGACAGTCTCCTAGGAAAGCCGTTTGGAGACACGGTAGGGCACTCGCCCCGGGAGCTTCCTCGTGGGGGTGAGGGGTGGGGACACAGAAGCATCTTCAGCAAAGATGCTGGCCTTCACAGGGGCAGGCGCTTTCAGACACTGATGCGAAACTTCATCGAGACCAGACAATGAAGTCTTCACTTTTAGGACTGGGAGGATTGGGGAGCAAAAGTAGCTAAAAAAAAGTCCAGAAGAGAAGTCCCTGACATTTGCTTTTTGAGTCTTTTAGAATAGAGGTGAAATTCTATATTCTAATATATAGAATAATTCTATATGTTATTCTGTGTTATTATGAGGGAGAAAACATTAAATGGTTATATTAATTAAAAACTATAAATATGCAAAATTAATATAACTTAAACTAACTATCACCTTTGAGATACTTTTTAGCATTTTGACCATGGACAAAAACGTTCTTCTTTTTTACTCAAGCCCTCTCTAAATTAGCTGACTTATTAGTTAAAAAGAAGGGATAGTAGAAAGTAGAATCCCAATTGGACCTACTCAGTGGGCTGGAGTTGGTAGCATAAAATTCGAAAATAGGTTTATTTTTCTCCTACCATTTTTGAAAACTTCTCTGTCATATATTCCTTCCTTGTGCCTAGGTGATATTTTTCAGGTCACCTTCAGTTTCATTTTTAAGGTATTAAAAGTATAGTCAGAACTACACTGAACATCTCATATCCAGTTTCAACTTTTTCTCTTTCTCTTGAGTCTGACCCAGAGGGTCGGGAAGGGATGTGATGAGACTCCTCTGAGGGAGGGGGAGAGAAACATCCATGTGAGAGGGAAGCGTGGATTAGTTCTCTCTCATATGGGCCCGGACTGGGGATTGCACACCCTGGACTAGGGGCTGAACCCACAATTTTTTGGTTACTGGATGACTCTCCGACCAATTGAGCCACACCTACCAGGGTTCCTCTTTTTCTTCATATCTTCCTGACTTGCCATCCATTCTCTCTGGAGTTTTCAGGGTTGGATGGGACAGTGGAGTAAGACGTAAAGGAAAGAAAAGAAAGTTGTACATACTTAGCTGGTGCTGTTTAGAGCTCTGTCTTGACGGTCAAGTCTCTCCGACGTGGTGGGCTCCTGAGGCTGGCTCTTTCTTTAATAGGGCAGCATTGTGGGGGGTGTTTATTTCAATCATTGGCACCCTGCCCCCTCCCTCATCTCTGACACCCTGCCCCTCCCGCAGTCTCTTGCTCTGGGAAATGTGCTCTCCGGCTAAGACATTTCATCTTGCTCTCTTTGCCTGCCGTAGTGGTACCTACCACTCCGCAGCTTTTCCTGCACTGGGTCACTGAGTTGTTGGCAAGTGACAGGTTGTCTTGGGTGAAGCTATTTCAAGGTTACTCAACCCAGTGAGCTTCTGTCGTCTCCCAACTCTGGCAATTGAGGCCTCTCCCAAGAAGTTTTCACCCTTTCTACTCAGTACCTTATAGCACAGACACAGGCAGGACCTTGCCTACATTTCTACAGCTCAGGAAGTGCAAAGGCAGCAGAGTACATTTATGAGACTTCGTTAGTATCCCCTTATCCTCTCAGATCCTGTAAAGAGCACAATTTATATAACAGGAACAAGGCAATCAGAGATACATTGTTTTAATTCTGTATCAAGACCAAACAGTAACACTATATTTTCATTAAACACATACGGATGGGATAGAGTGGGAGAGATCAGGATGACCAGTCATTTGATGAAGATGAGTTTTGGAGACAAATGGATGTGTTTTAAGACTCAGCTGAAGCTGGGATAAGGTCTGCCTGCCATATACTAAGTACTTACCCTGGAGACCGCTAACCATCAGCCTGAAACCACTTAGAGGCTCCCAGTTGGGTCAATTCAGTTACAAAGGAGAGTTGAAGATGTTTTTCTCTAAAAGGGCCTGTAGATGTCACTAAAGTAAATAACTCTTTTATCCTTGGTTTGATAGTGGGGCCAAAAGCCCACGAGAAGTAAAGTACAAAAAAGTGATATTTTGTAAAGCCCATCTATTGTTTCATTAACAACACTGTGCAACAAAGCAACAGCATCATAATTCATATGAAGCTTGCAATTTTTCCTTGCACTTTACAGCAGTGATGTATATTAAACAGTGCAAGTATACTTGGTGATAGTCTTGTTTCTAGAATGGAAGGAAAATCACTCCATCCCCTCCACCCTCACACCTAGGACCCTTTCAGGGCAGGAGACACATTTCTTTTCCTTTAGAGGCACTGTTCCCAAGCAAAAAATACTGATGCCTCATGAAAGAAAAAGAAAAGCCGCATAGGCATTGACTGTAAGAGGAGAAGGAAGGTGGAGAAAACATTTTAAAGTGTGCTTGGAACAGTATTTAAAGTGTGCTTGGTTCTAAAAGCATTGAAATGTTTATTTTCTTTTCCCCCCTGTGCACTGGTGGTATAAAGAGCTGTAAACTTTGGTCATCTAGAAAAGGTAATATTTTTCCCTCTCTGTCCAGGGAAGGGAGACTTAGCTGCAAAACAACCAACTGGAAACTCCTTCTAAGCTTTCATCACCAGGGCGGGCATTTGATAATGTCACACAAGAAGCTCTTGGCACCTGTGTTTCGATACAATAGAGGGTAGGTTTTCTGCTGGGACCACATTCCGTAGGTCATTCTTCTCATTTAAAGGCTACAACAGCCCTGGCTGGTGTAGCTCAGTGGATTGAGCGCAGGCCTGTGAACCGAAGGATCGTGGTTCAATTCCCAGTCAGGGTACATGCCTGGGTTGCAGGCCAGTTCCCAGCAGGGGACACATGAGAGGCAACCACACATTGATGTTTCTCTCCCTCTCTTTCTCCTTTCCTTCCCCTCTAAAGATAAATAAATAAAATATATTTTTTAAAAGGCTACAACATTTATCACAGGATGGCCAAGACTGAGACCCCCTGGAAGAAGAATGCTCAGTGAAGTGGAATTTCCAGAGCCTCAGAGCCACGTCAGACTGTCAGCAGACTTCCTTGTGTTAGCAAGAGTGTCGTGGGCCTCACTGGAAAACTGAGTGGTCTTAAAGTGATATCCAAGCAATTGAAAAAGCAAACACTGAGAATAAGACCTCTGAAAAAAAATGTATGTGTCAATGAAACATCACTTGGGGCAAGAAAGACATAAAATATTTAGAATTACTGACAGAATCTTAAAGAAGAAAAAATCTAGACAGAACAGAGACTAATCTCATAGTTATTCTGGAATAAACATGATTTGTTCCATGTGAGGAAGGATTGAAATTTGGCAATAAATCCCATTGTATATTTCTTATACTTTGGGATGAAAAGCATATGTAAATGGTAAAATACAATCATATGCATTTCAAAGAAATATATTTAGATTCTAAGGAAAGATTTAAGCATTTTTCAATTGACTCTATTTTCTCCTTATCAAGACTTACAATAAAGATCTATTGTTGGGTCCTGGCTGGTGTGGCTCAGTGGATTGAGTGCTGGCCTGTGAACCACAGGGTCACTAGTTTAATTCTCAGTCGGGGCACAAGCCTGGGCTGTGGGGCAGGCCCCCATTTGGGGGCGTATCTTTCACACATCGTTTCTCCCCTTCTATCTTCCTTTTTCTCTCTATAAATAAATAAATAACCCTGAACACAAAGTATTCTTTTTGGTATTATTAGTTAGGGATACTTGAGAATAATTGACCCTAAATGCATAATCTGGTTATGACATGAGTGCCCATATTGGAGAAAAATCAAGTAAACAGTATTCTTTACAAAATTCTGTCTTAACGATACTTTTCGTACTTGGAATTGTTTCCTCTTTGGTAGTGCTTCTACAAAAAGAAAATTATTCCATTCAGTCGAAATAGTAAAATAGAAACATTATGTGTTAAAGAGGGTCCTCCAAAGTGGAACAGAATTACCATATAGCCCAGCAAGTCCAGTCCTAGGTGTATATACACAGAAGAACATATGTTCACACAAAAATTTTTATATGAATGTTTAAAGCACCATTAGTCATTAACCAGAATGTCTATCAACTGATAAATGAGTAAAGGAAATGTGGTGTGCACACACACACACACTCTGAAATGTTAGTTGGCAACGAAAGGAAATGTGGTACTGACACCTGCTACGTACCAACGATGAACTTTGCAGATGTTCACTGAAATAACTCATTCAAAAAAACACCAAGTAGTGTATATTTCCACTGAGATGAAATGTCCAGAATAGGCAAGCGGGTAAGTGTGTAGAGGCAGAAGGTTGTCCCTGCAGAAGTGTATAGGTTAGTGGTTGCCGGGGGTGGAGTTGGCGACTGGGCAGCACAGAGAGGGAGACATTAGGAGGGGACTGCTGACGGGCACAGGGATCACTTTCAGGGGTGAGGAAAATGATCTGTAATTAAACTGTGGTGATACACAACTCTGTAAGAATACTAAATAATCACTGAATTGTATACCTTAGTGCAATAAATATTATGGAATAATAATTATAGCTGAGAGAGAGAGAAAAGGAGAGAACTTGAGATGTTTTCCATTGGGAAAGTCAGTTTGAGCTTCCCTCATTAAAGCTTCCGGGAAGGAAAAGTTTCTCCTTTGATTAATTCAAGTGGAAAAGGGTAATTCATAAGATTCCACCTCTCTTCTTTTTCTTGCAAGGATAGACAAAAACATCTAGGAGACATGCAATGTGCTGAGGTAGAAGGAGGGATGTAATCTTTTACTCATCCTGTGAAGAGGGCTGTTTTCTCCTGTGGGGCTAGATCAGTGAATACAAATGAGTCGCTGCCCAAAGTAAATGAGTCACATTCAATTTGGGGGGTGGAGGGATCCTAAAATAGACAGTGAAGTTAGATTAAACAGTAACACTTCACGCATCTGCAGGGTTTTGTGTGTGTATGCATTGAAATTATATAAGAAACCAAATTAAATATTTCTGTGTTTCTGTGTTTGTTTCTTTTGTGCAGAATACAATTACACTCAAAACTGTCTTGATAAATAACTCCAGGAACTACAAGCATAATTATTTTAAGGACAATAACATTTTAGCAGACATCGAGTTAAAATGGCTTCCACAGTAACCTTTTCCTTCTAAACAACATGAAGAAACTGCATTCGGGTCAAGACAATCCTGTTGTTACATAGTTTACTCAGTGGCTTTCAGTATAAAGTATGTTTATAAAACCCAATGGATTTTTATAACTAGAAAAGCCCCAAATAAGCTTCTAACTGTAACACATGATGTGCAATCTGCAGACTGATATTTTGAAGTATTTTCTCTTAGTCCTGGGACAGTTTCTTTGTGTTTCACCGTGTGCTATTAATGCTCCTTTAGCTCAGGATGGATTTGTATGTTCTGACTATTAGGCATCATAGATGTATGTATATATATGTATATATATATATATGTATATATGTGTGTGTACATATATATATGTATATTTCTTGCAGGCAAGAATAAAGACAAAACATTAACAGCAAAGCAATCCTAAACTGAATTAGAAATCATAATTGTGATGGTACTTTATTCTTATCGGGTTGTGTCACTTCATCCTTAGTGTTTTTAAAAGTGTATTTAAAAATGTATCTAGATACTTTTTCTCTTCTAGAAGCAACAGAATAAATTCAGGAACAAAACTTCTACCTAACTAGTTGCATTAAAGCTTATTTAAAAATACTTACTGATTATCCTCCTTTTTGCTTCCAATCTCCAAAGGATGTAAGGTAGGACCAGTTATTTCTCTGTGCTAATATCAAAAGAGAAACTAGAAGTCATACAATTAATAGAGGTATATATAGGTATTATTGTAATCAAATCATTCTGACAGATTTTAACCAGAGCATCTAAGATGCATTTTTACTTAAATGAAAGAATAACTTCTGATTTAAAATGGTAAACTTAGCACAGGCATTTCTATCTCTCCCCCCTTAAAATGCCATTATATTAATAAAGTAAATAACTCATAAAGTTGAGAGACTAGGGGGACAAATATTTTTGAAAAAATTTCTAATAAAATTCTAGAAGATGGAAAGAAAAGATAAAGCTCTGTTGACAGATTGAGAACAAGTATGTCAGAGCTTCGTAGAATACACAGGCAGGATGCACAACAGAGAGTTGCCTGAGCTACAGAGCAAAACTCCAGAGATGATCCCAGCTCAGGAGCATGAAAATGTGAGTGAGAAGGGAAGCCAAATTATGACATTAATTGGAAGGCTGACCATTGAACAAAGAGAAAGATTTCAACATGCCTTCTTCCCTGCCCTTCCACATCCCAAGATAGGTGAGAGCACAGCATTTCTAGGCAGCCCGATATATTTGAGATATAACCTGCAGAGAAAAACAAAGACAAAACAGTAAGAGCAAAACTATCCTAAAGTCTCAAAAGAAATCGAATGCACTGCAGGTATAAAATTAGGTTTTTTAGGTAAATTGCTCTTCATTGTGGCATTTGGAAGCTCTGTTTTCACCACAGACTAAATGCTTTATCCTTCATTTCCGCCCAAGCGTTAAGCCTGCTGGTTCTGTCCACACGCATTGAGCTGCGCATCAGGCATTGTGTTTGTGTGGGAGATCTATAGCCATAAAATCAAAATATATAAACGACACCCTAGGAAACTCATTATTTTTTATCTTAGAAGGTCTACCTAATTCATTGTTATTTTTAATAAAAATTTACCCAAAGATTATTAAAAATATGACTAAAGCCAAAAGCATAAAAGAACATCTCAAATAAGAATCTTAATTTCAGAAAAAACACAGATAATTGAGGAAAAAGGGAACTATAAAATAGTTGATTATCATCCTCAAGAAAATTTGAAAGGAAACTATAAAAAAAGGAATAATGAAGAAAAAATAAGTTCTTTTATATTGAAGATATGATTGAAAAATGTAGTTATGAAGATGAAATTAAGAAAATCTGAAAAAGAAAAAACTTTCCCTTCCCTGCCAAAAAAGAAAAAAAATGAGAAACATGAAAGATCAATCCAGAAAGCCTGACATTGACCTAATAGGGTTTCTGGGGGGAAAAAACAGAGGAAAATGAGGAAAGACGTAAACAATAAAAAAATTTGAAGGAAATCTTGCAATATTAAAGTACAAGAATTCTTTAAATTACAAAACTCCACTGAATTCCCAGGATGATGAAAATTCCATATCAGACATTTCAAAACACAAGGAAGTAAAACATCAACAATAACAACTCCAAGTTCACAGTTGGGATGCAGAGGACATGTCATATCTATGATTCATGAAAATGAATCAGACTGCTATCAGACACCCAACCAACAGCACTGGATCCCAGAAGCAATCAAACATTGCCTTTAAAGTTCTGAGGAAAAATTCTAGGCTTAGTCACCATTGCAATCAAGTATGACAAAACATATAGCTATTTTTGGACTTTCTGAAACTTTTCTAAGAAGGTTACTTTTGAACTTGGATCCTGAGCTCATGAAGTTTTATAACTTTTTTTTTTACAGTTTTACTTAAAGATATGTTTGAGCAAAACAAAGGTGAAAACCAAGAAACTGAAAGACCTGGGGGGAAGTACTAAAGAATTAACCCAGAGTTACCTGAAAGCAAACCTTAGTACATCAATTACATAGACTTAGAAAGGCCTTGGCTCCAGCTCCATCAGGCATAGTCATGGCAGAGACCAGAAAACCTGTATTAGAGTAAATGCCTGAGGTTAGAGGGAAAGAACAGAAAGAACCAGGCACAAGGTCAGGAAAAAAGCTACAAATTTGTAAGAGGTAAGTCACAGAGGTAAATCACAGTTCATGTGATTTTTCTAAGAGTAAATATGGGCCAATTCTAGAATTGAAAATTGTTGACAGGTAGAGACCATCTATTAATTAGAATTAGACTTGAGAGCCTGTGACAGCAGAATGAAATTAGTAGTGGCTTAAAAAGAAGTTTTGTTCTCTTCTCCAAACCAAGCCCAACAGTCAGAATCCTACTACACAACTTCTCCGACCCGAATTCATCAAAGCTTCAGTCTCCATCTAGCTGTTTTCTCTGCTACTGCTGGGGTGTGGTGCTTGTTCGTGTTGTCTTCATTCCACCCAGCAGAAAGGAGAAAAATGCAGGCAACTTGCCCTTCCTTGGCGGAGTTGCTCCTGCCATTTCTTTGTAAAACTTAGTCACGTGATAACACCTAAGGGTAGATGGGTAGAACTGTGTACCTGCTTATATTTGGGGGTTAGGGGAGGCTATTTGTGAACAAAGAATGCAGGACAGATAATTGGGGTCTATAGAAAGCCTTTTCTTGAGACCCCAAGGAAAAGTCCTTTTGTTGATAATTCTTATAGTCCTTAATGGCCATATTTTATTACCCATTATATTTCCTTTAAATTCTTCATTGTATTTGGGAAGATATGGAATGTGAAGGTCTTTAGAAAATAACTAGATTTGCTAAATTAAGGCATTAGAATTTAAAAGGGCCCATGAGCTGATGTGAATATCAAATATTTGCATCATGTTAAGATCTAACACATTTATGAAGTGTGTCCGGAAAAACTCCAGCCAGTGTTAATATAATGAGAATGGTTTGCCCAACATCAGTGTAACCTGGCAGCTAAGGAGAATGGACTGGAATGTGTATGAACAATTGAACAATGATGACTTCACCATACTAGTCACTGGGGGCAGTAGATGCTGTTGAATGAGCATGTGTACTGTGTGGTCAGTACATTGAAAATGACTGAGTGAGTAGAGCAATGAATCTGCCTCAAATTTTGGGTTAAGCTTGAACATTTCTCCATGGAAACTACTCAGATGAGTCAGAAGGCCACAGCTCTAGACAACTGGTGATTGGCAGCTTCATTACAACAATGTGCCTGCTCATGTATTGTGTCTCATGCAGAGTTTTTTGGCAAAACATCAAATCACAGAGGTGACTCAGCAACCCTAACAGCCCCAATTTGACATCCTGAAATTTCTGACTTTTCCAAAAACTGAAATCACTTTTGAAAGAAGAGATTCCAGACTGTGGATGAGATTCAGGAAAATACAACAGGGCAGCTGATGGTCATTGGGAGAACTGTGAGAGGACCTAAGGTGCCTACTTTGAAGGGGACTGAGGCATCATTGTCCTATGTACAATAGTTCTTGTATCTTGTATTTTCTTCAATAAATGTCTCTACGTTTCTTGTTACATGGCTGGATAGCTTCTGGAAGGACCTTGTATATATTGGGTTAGGGTTAGGGTTAGGGATAGGGTTAGGGTAAGGGTCAGGATCAGGGTCAGGGTCAGGGTCAGAGTCAGGCCTAGGCCTAGGGTGAGGGTTAGGGTCAGGGTCAGGGTCAGAGTCAGGCCTAGGGTGAGGGTCAGGGTCAGGGTCAGGGCTAGGGCTATGGCTAGGATTAGGATTAGGGCAAGGGCTAGGGCTAGGATTAGGGTTAGGGCTAGGGCTTAGGGGTTAGGGTTAGGTTTAGGGCTAGGGCTAGGGCTAGTGCTAGGGCTAGGGCTAGGGTTAGGGCTAGAGTTAGGGTTAGGGTTATTCACAACTTTTCATGTGAATATACTTCTGACTCACAAAATACAATTTCACTTAACTGAATTCATTGTAGTTTATTCTTACATAATTCATCAATAGATCCTTTTCATTTTTTTACTTTTTAAAATTATTGTTAATGTACATTTTTCTCCTATTTCCTGCCCCTACTTTCCCCCACCCATCCCATGCCCACCTCCCACCCTCAATCCTACCCCCCTTTGGCTTTGTCCATGGGTCCTTTATATATGTTCCTTGACATCTCTTCCCCCTCTTTCCCCTGTTATCGACTTACCCCTTCCTCTCTGGTTACTATCAGTTTGTTCTTTATTTCAATGTCTCTGGTTGTATTTTGCTCGCTTGTTTGTTTTCATTAGGTTGCACTTATGGATGAGATCATATGGTTTTTGTCCTTCACCACCTGGCTTATTTCACTTAGCATAATGGTCTCCAGTCATCAGTGGATCCTTACACAATAATATTTTTTATCATGGCTGTGGAAGGATAAATCATAGTTTAAGGGTGTAAAAATTTCTAATTGTAAAAATGCTACCACATACTAAAAAGGCTGGAGACCACTCTTATCAGATTTTATTTTAAAGATTTATTTCTGTGTTATTCATTCTTGGCATTATTTTATAAACTCTACCTTGTTTTCTTTTTTGCCTGAATTATTTTACTTTCTTCTAATTTTCATTGTCATGTTGCAATGTTTCTATTTTATCTTTGTAAGACACCTTATATTGTTTTTGGAAACGTGTGGGTATAAACACAAAATCTCATAATAGCTTCCCTACTCTCTGCAGCCAGATCCTGGAGTCAAAGATTTCCTAACTAGGAATTGCAAGAGCCTTCTCATCTGGGTGTAAAAGAAATTGTCCCAACTTGCATGTGCAGTGGACTTTGGGTATTGAATTGTCCTGTGAACCCGTATTCAACATTGCCCTCTCTTTCTTTAAAATGGCTTGAAGCTTGATGTCAGGTCCCAGCTGGTTTCTAGTTTCCAGTTTCCTGGAAATATGGTTTCCTTCTAAACCCTTCAGGAGTCTCTGTTTAAATCCATTGCCCCTAAACTTCAGCAGTGCCCTCAATTCTTCACCACCTTCTTGATCATGTCCTTTGCTTATTCTGTTTCCCACCCTCATTTCCTCACTTAGTGTTTTGGATATTTATTGATATTGTCATCTACAGTCAACTCCTTGAATCCTGAAGGGTCCTATTTGCTTCGCCCCCCTTTTCTTCTGAAGGGCTTCTTCACCCCCCTCCTTCTGTGATGGGTGTGAGATAGCAAGGGCTTTCCCCCCAGGGATTTTTAGTTCTCTTTTGCATGTATTTTTAGCCTGCTCTGGGGCTATTAAATCCAGACTTCCTCTCAGTTAATCCTGCGTTTCTCTGGATTATCTCATCATCATATCCAAACATAACTGCCAAATGCACAATCTTCCTTTTGGCCTGGGTCAGTCTCCCTGATCTTTTATGAGCCGCACTGAAACCTTTGAAGTACTATTTCCTCTCCCCACTCATGGCTGCTGGCAGGGATCAGGCTGCTTGAGATGGACAGAGGATGTGCAGCATCACCACCAAATAGCTGTGGTATTGTAAACAGTGCAGAGCCCCTTGCTAGAGCCTATGTGTTGACCTTGTTGGCTCCCAGAGCAATGAGGTAAGGCTCTTGAAATAAGTTCGAGATTGTGAAAGATTAGACTACCTGAAATTCATAAAAGTAAGTAATCTTTCTCAACAGAGTATGCAAGAGATTATTAAAAGGAGGAATGATGGTCACTCCATACAAACTGAATTTCCTTGTGGCTTGAAGAATTTGACATCTGCAGTAATTTACCAGAATCTGTGTTGATGGATGTAGGCTGAATATAACCTGAACAGTGTAGCAGTTATAATCATCTCCAAAGATAGGAACACAGAATGCATTGCAAAGGGGTCATAAGGAATGAGAGAACAACACACTGGGTGTTAAATGTCTATGATTCACCTTGTACAGAGAATGTGGGCTTTCGTGTGTTAAGCAATAATCCAAGTGCTGATAATGCCGTAAAATCCGAAGAAAGCACGCTGGAGTTCTGATGAGGAAGTCCTACATCTTCAGTGGCTAATACAAGTGCTTCTATTTTTTTCTGTCTCAGTTGACAATTATTATGGGAAGCAGCATAATGATGATCAGAAATTAGCTTTTATGGTGAAGTTGGCAATTTATAAATTAGTGTACTTTTACTGCTTAGTGAAATTAAAAGTTTTCAGAAAAAGTGATTTGGTTGCAAATGTTTTAGAGACACCCTGCACATGTACATGGTTACACAAAGAAACCAGCAAGGCCCATTAAAATAGTGCCCCATACTTGATTCCTAAACAGTCCTGTGGCCAAACTATTGGTTTAGAAGAGTTCAGCTTTGTCTGGAGCTGACTACCAGGGGTGCGAGGTCCTGCTTCTAGAAGTTTGTCTTAGATCTGGCTTTAGTTCGTTTTCTGTAGATGTGGGGGTCTCACCAGTTAAAAAGACAAGCTGGCATGTTAGTGAAACTACACTACTGGTTTTTTTGTTAGTTTGTTTGCCTACTTGTTAATGAACGTTTAATAATTGTTAATAATTGTTAAGTGGGGGAGAATATTATATGTGTGTAATTTTCATTGTAGGAATCTGGTAATCATTTTACTGAATGGTTCACTTACAAACAGCATCAGAAAACATAACAAAGTATGGGTATTGGCTATTCTTACTGCTTAAAATTTCTACTATTTTGAAGAATTAAAAGTGTTATTTTCTTTACTTTTTTTTTTTACTTCTTTCATTATTAGTAAGGGAGAACATGATCTTAACATGTCAGCCACGTGTATTTCCAGTTTTGTCAATTCTTAGTTCTTGCTTGTTCTTTATTGTCCAAATATCTTACCTGGCTGTTTAAAGTTTGTTTCTTTTTTTAAATTTTATTTTAGATTCTTAAATCTAGCAATCTGTTTCCTCATTTTTGAACTTAGACTTTTGTTTTTCTCTTACAACTGGCAAATTTGTTTACTGAACTTTTTATTATTTTTTATGATGTAATAGATTATTATTCTTTTTGCATGTAACTTTTATCCTTCTGGAATTGTTTCAGAACTATTTATCAAACCTAGCTTCTCCTTCTCATTCATTTGGAATGCCTTGTTTATTATATATTTAATTTTTATCTAGTTTGCAGTTCATGTTCTTCACATTTTTAGAACTTTATTACATGTTTTAATGTTCAGTAGGTTTAAACTTCATTCCACTTCATTTCCAAAATTTTCTTAACTAATTACATAATTCATTAGTTTATGTTAAATCCAAAACTATTTTGTCTAGTGTTAAAAGAAGCTTCTCTTAAAATTTTGATGTAATTGTTTCATGTTTATAAATTAATTTTAAAAGAACTAGTATTTTAATAATATTTTATTTTCTCACCCATGAATATGGAATATTTCACTGTATAGTAAAATTATTGTTTATATAAATAACTCAGAAAAGATATTAACGATTCTTGTACATGTTTTAAAAGGCTATTTCTGCACATAAAGTGATAATTTTGCCCATAAATAAAGCATTTTAGCCTATTTTTTTAAAAAAGATTTAAAACTGGAATGGAACTGACTTTTACCAAAATGATTTTTAACAGCTGTGCTGAAATAATAAAACATTTTGTGTGTTTGTTTCCAGTCTTTTGATATGTCAGATGAAAAGATTCTCAATTATTAAACTTAATTTATCCAAAAAGAGTTTTCAGAGTTAAAACTCAATGAACCCCAGAATACAAAACAATTTATCGAATCTCTTGCATAAAGGACATGATGATATATTTTAAAAAGTGAACTTTACCCTCTGCGTGGTGCGGCTCTGTCTTTGGGCGTCCTCCCCCAAAGACAAGGTTGGGGTTGGATTCCCAGTCAGGGCACATGCCTGGGTCCCCAGGTCCCCAGTTGGGGCGCGTGCAAGAGGCAACTGATCAGTGTTTCTCTCCCTCTCTTTCCCTCTTTCTAAAGATGAATAAATAAATTCTTTAAAAATAGAAAAGTGAACTTTACTTAAAAATTTTTGCCTTTATTAAACTACTAAATTAGTGTTTATTACAACATGAGTGCTCCTTAATCACATTGTTAATCTGGAAAGAAAACCATTTTTTCTTCTACTATTAAGGCTGAGATTTCTCCACCTTTTATTTATTGATTGCCTCAGGCTCAGAAACAGATATTTAGTTTGAAAAGATATTTTTTCTTTTCTATTGCATTTAGCAATTTTACTGTTACAGAAAATGATTTGCAAATGTTTTTCTTTCTCGTAGCTTATTTCTCCTCATACTGATTTCAGGAAATTATCTGTGGCTAAGGCTGTTTTGTTATTTTTGTTACATGTCTTTCTGTTTGCCTTCATTTACTTTTAAACAAGCTTAAAGGAAAAGATAAAGAGATTGAGCACATGCAGCAGTGATGACAATTAAAAATTTTTTATTAAATGTGGATATTAGAAGTTATTATTTAACCAATAATTTTATATTTTGTATAAATGTACTGTATGTAACTCAGGTATTTTCTGAGTTATCAAGGACTTAAAGACTGTTAACTTTTAAATTGAAATGTTAAGGTTGAGGATGTTAACTGCATCCTTATGGGAAACCCACATTACTGACTTGTGGGGGGGACACAGGGTTTTTTGTCCATCCGTAAGCATTCTGTACAAACTTAGTGAAAGTGAGTGAGGTGAAGAGAGTCAATATATGCTTTAAAAAGTCTCTGCGCTAGAGAGTATACCTGGGATAACCTAAAGACTAAGAGATCTTTGTAGAGTACAAATTGAAACTGCTTAGTACAGTGATTTATACTAGTAAGACATGAAACAAGTATCTAGAAGACGTTCCACATTTAAACTACAGGTATGAGTTACTGCGATTGAACATTATATTGATTAAATGTATTACAACTTGGTGTTGATGAAGTAAAAAAAAATTAACAGTTATTTAAAAATGAAAAATCCATCATGAGGAAAAGATATTCAGCATTTTTAAACCAGATTAATGTTTATAGTTTGCAAATAGAAACAGTAACAACTCGCAATGAGTCTGTTAGATGTCTTCTTCAAAAGAACTGTCAAAACACAAACCAAAATATTCATAGGCAATAAGATGAGATTTTCCTGTAACCCAAATGTCAGCTGCATGACACCCTGTTCATTTGACTTAACATTTCACTCCAAACAAAGTCCATGTATTTTGGAAATTAAAAAATATATATCTTTTATATTCTCAAGAAATTCAGGAAAGCAGGGAGAATGGATAGAGATAATTTTTTGTGGCTTCTTGATCTACAATTTTGCATTCACACTTCTGTCCCAAGCCAAACTTGAAATATATCTACTTTATTTCTGTAAAACAAATAAATAATCTGACATAGCAGAAATTTGAAAGCATGGTGACCTGTTAACTGATTTCTGGAATAGAGAGCAGGAAGGGTTTATGTTACAGCCACAAAATCAGCTTAAAATTAAATAACTGTCCCTCTAATTTGTGATTAAATCAACCAGTTCCGTGAGTATCCTGATCACCAGTGTTTTGAATTATGCATCTGAAAGTTTGGCTATTTCTTGGTCGCTTAGATTTATCAGCTCTGGGGCTTTGAGTTCTTCTTGAGCCATGTTTTGTTCTGTTCATGCCTGTTACGTATGAAGAGTGGCTTAGGAACCTCCAGGACATCTTTAAATGCTCCAACATCTGAATTATAGGGGTACCAGAAGGGGAAGAGAAAGAGCGACAAGTGAAAAACTTGTTTGAACAAATAATAAAGGAGAACTTCCCCAATTTGGCAAAGGAAATAGACTTCCAGGAAATCCAGGAAGTTCAGAGAATCCCAAAGAACTTGGACCCAAGAAGGAATACACCAAGGCACATCATAATTACATTATCCAGGATTAAAATGAAGGAGAGAATACTAGAAGCAGCGAGAGATAAGGGACAGTCATCTATAAAGGAGTTCCCATCAGACTGTCAGCAGATTTCTCAGAAGAGACCTTACAGGCAAGAAGGGGCTGGAAAGAAGTATTCCAAGTCATGAAAACCAAAGACCTACAACCAAGATTGCTCTATCCAGCAAAGCTTTCATTTAGAATGGAAGGACAGATAAAGTGCTTCTAAGATAAGATCAAATTCAAGGAGTTCATCATCACCAAGCCCTTATTATATGAAATGTTAAAGGGACTTATCTAAGAAAAAGAAGATAAAAAAAGATGAACAGTGAAAGGACAGCAAACTCACGGTTATTAAGAAACACACCTAAAACAAAGCAAACTAAGAGGACAGCTAGATCAGGAGCAGAACCATAGAAATGAAGATCACATGGAGGGTTAGCAACAGGGGAGTGGGAGGAGGAGAAGGGGGGAGAAGGTACAGAGAATAAGTAGCATAGATGGCAGGTAGAAAATAGATAGGGGGAGAGGGCAAGAATAGTAGGGGAAATATAGAATCTAAAGAACTTGAGACACGTGGTCATAAACTAAAGGGGGAATGATGGGGGAGGGGGTATGCAGGGTGGGGGGGAATGAAGGGGGGAATAGAACAACTGTAATGGCATAATCAATAAAATATATTAAAAATAAATAAATAAATAAATAAATGAATGAATAAAATAACTGTCTTCTGTCTCAAAATTTTCTTTGATTTCATCACCACCAGGGACTGGCATCGCCCTTTCACATTATGTAATCTCAGTTTTCTTTATCTTTTTGCTCCTTTTCTCCATCCTATATTCTATGTTTGCTTATCTCCTTTTTCCTTCTCTGAAAAGGTACATTTTTTTCCTGGTCTCCCTTAGGTAGACTTATTTTCTGTCTTTTTTCTTGAACCTTCGTGCCAGCCAGTACCAAGGTTCTGAGGCTCTCACCACCTACTCAAAGAGCTCTTGAAGTAACATTTCTAGTTCTCTTTTTTAGAATTCTGGGGACAGCTGTTATGTTGGGAGATTTTATACATATTATATGTACCATACGATTACACATTATGTGTGATTTTATAAAGTATATATAAATTATAGATTTTATAATTATATAAATAACACAAATAAATTTTCATTGCATTATCTTTGTGGAAGAGGTAAGAGAATATAATTCAACAATGTGGAGCACCTCCTATGTATAAAAGGCTGGGCACAAAACATTGCTCCTGGTACTGCAGTGAAGGCAAACTGACCTGTCATACCTTAAAGAAATTCTAACATTTTGTAACATGATAACATTGGAAATAAATACAAATTTAGTAAAAAAATTTCTAATACCAAATATTGTTATATACAACTGTGTTGGAATTTAGTGTTTCTACAACATGCCTGTTTACTGTAGACCTTACTTTACACTAATATGTACCTGGAACTTATGCTCATTGTCAGAAGATCATGGAACTAGATGCCATTTAAATAGAATGCAGTCATTTGTCAACCTAAAAAAGTGTTCATTTCTAAATTATATTTTTAGTAGCCCTGTCCATCGCAAACATGCCATTCTCAAGAGTACAACATAAAAAGAGAATTGAAAATAGTCTTCTTTTTCCAATATGCTCCATGTTAAAGGCCAAATTTGCCATTAAAAACCCAGTGGAATATACAAAAAATATTCCTAAGACTAATGCATGAGTTTAGCTACCTCAGGGTCACAGTGACATCTTAAGAACTGCCATTTCAAAATAGAACTAACAGAATCTAGCTTATTTGGAGGCCAGTGAGCTGGACACTGCGGGTCCTTCATTTTAATAATTTGACTACATGACATCCCCTGAGCACAATACAACCAAAGTGTTTTTGTCTGTAGTACAGTAAAGCTCAAGAACCTTACTTCAATCCTTGTGTGGATGGTTAGCTGATAAAAATAGTTGGTAGATGAGGTAATGAGTATATTTTGCATTTGTTTATGTAATTTAATCCAGTTAATACTTATAATCCCAGAACTAGTTAATTCATATTTATACTTTAAGGAAAAATGCCGAGGATACATTATTTATCATAGGTAGATTTTTTTTATAGTGAGAACTATCATTTCTATATTTTTGGAAATGTAGAATAAGCATTATTTTTGGTATAGGAATCATATTGATGATATTTTTGTTCACTCAGAAGGACTGATTTGTATTCACTATGTTGGTCAATGTCAGATTTTGAATTAATAACACACTTAAAACACACAACTTGGGGAACACAGCGTGGCATTATTATAACAGCATATGTCTTAATTGCTTACTTGCAACGATATTTGTTTATTTCCACCATAACTCAAATACATTTTCAAAGAGGCTAAACTTCAAACATCTGTGGACATTCCCTACGTCCATTTCTGAAAATAATCACTGTGCGTCTACAGTTTACAACTACTGGCATGGAGTCTGACTCTCCCAGTATTTACATATAGTAAACCTGCCAAGCTGCCTTAAAGTACATGAATCGTCAGTATTTGGAGGGATAAAGAACTAAAGATGAGAGTTAATGGTTAGAAATTGGTAGAGAGTTAAAAGCTTTCTTGTTGGAGTGAGATGAAGGGTTTTAGGGCCTATCAGCACAAGAGGAGGCTGGTGCTTTGTCATTTAATTGCTTCTATTTTATTGTATAATATCCATGCACCCAAGAAAATATGAATCAAGTTTAAAGGCAAAAAACTGAGAGAATGGTAACAGTTTATAAATATCCAAAAGGTATAAATGTCATGAAAAGTAAGGCTTTGCCATAGAACATGAAAAAAAATGGTGGAACTTGAAGTAGAGCCATACATTTAAGGCAAATGTAATTCAAGTATCTAGAAGAAAAACTGCTTTATGAATAATCATTTCCATTAATCATTTTCATTTCAAATGCAATACTATATTAGAGAACATAATGTTTTCCTCGTTGACGTCCCAAATCTTCTCTTACTCTTTAAATTTTAAAGAGCTCTGGCCCATTTAGAGGTTTAACAGCTGAGTGCAACAGACATTCGAGCCTCACAAAGCTAAACCATAGCAGATTAATTGGATCTGACCATAAAATATTCCACATCTATGCCCCCAAATTACAGAGAATAGAAAAAGCTTTTTGGAGATATCATTCTGGTGCTTTTGTCAATAAGACACTGGAATGTTTACAGAGGGGAGAGAGGCACTTGAAATACTGCACAGTGATGTAAAGTCTGCTTTGTTATGTGTAACAAAAGTAAATTAATAAGGCATGATTTTTACACAATGTCAGATGTACCTGTCAGCATGTGTCTTTATTATTTAAAAGCTTTTTTGTGTCTTCACTTTTTTTGAGTTTTTCATAATTTGCTTATGAGTCTTTTTTTTTTTCAGTATTCTTGTGTCTCCCTGTAGGGAACCCATTCATAGCACCCCTGAGACTGTTTATCACCCTATCTTAAAAAATCACAGAGCCAGCAAATGAGCCCCTGGAATAAAAATGCTATAAGCCCTTACATCTGTCTCCCTACAGGCTGTTCTCTCCCAACAACAATTATGTTATACTGGAAATCATAGCAACAGCCAGTGTTAGTTACAAGAAAAATATTAGTTAGTTACGAGCTTCATAAAATATTCTGCCCTCAGCAGTTAATGAGGAAGCACTGATCATTCAATGCCAATTCAGCCATATCTGGATTCTGTAATTATATTTAACTACTCTCATTTTTCCAGGAAATTGAAGTAAAAATAAATTTG
This sequence comes from Artibeus jamaicensis, assembly GCF_021234435.1. Taxonomy (NCBI): domain Eukaryota; kingdom Metazoa; phylum Chordata; class Mammalia; order Chiroptera; family Phyllostomidae; genus Artibeus; species Artibeus jamaicensis. Next base: position 13,794,763 of record NW_026522014.1, on the reverse strand, counting down.
GTACAAAAAAATAATCCTTAGATTGTTTTAGAAGAATGTGTATGTTTTTAAGTCACTAAATATGAAGAATTAGTTTTCTCTAGTTTTCAACATTTTCTTGTGTGATTTCTCTCATAAAATCATGTGGTTTGCTATGCATTTGAAATATCATTAAATGGTAAGCTTGTTAGTGCATGAAGTCTAGAGAATTTAGAGTTGTTACCCAGCATTATAAAAAATGTAATATTTTGATGACAAATAACTATACAAATCAACCTGGCAGTTTTGAATGACAATACAATTTTATCATTAAAAACACACAGATCAGCCCTGGCTGGCATAGCTCAGTGGATTGAGCACCGGTCTGCAAACCAAAGAGTCACTGGTTCAATTCCCAGTCACGGCACATGCCTGGGTTGTGGGCCAGGCCCCAGTTGGGGGCAAGTGAGAAGCAAACACACACTGATGTTTCTCTCTCTCTTTCTCCCTCCGTTCCTCTCTGTCTAAAAATAAATAAATAAAATCTTTTAAAACAACATGCAAATCAGTCATATAACTAGAGGATATAGTCTCAGCTTTTGTTTTTTGTTTTTTAAAAAAGAGTGCACAAAATACTGTTGGCAGTTTAAATCTGGTCTCCTGAGTTGATAATAAAATTCTGTGGTAACACAGCTATGCCCATTTGTACAGGTATTGTCTATAGTGGCTTTCATCTTATACGGTGGTAGGGTTGAGTGGATACACAAGAATAGTGTTACTGGCAAAGCCTAAAATATTGATTATATGGGCCTTTTACAGAAAAAAAAATGGCCAACTTCTGCTCTAAAACAACATTAGCATATTAGTCCTCTAAGGTCTGAAAAGTGGACTGGAAACAATCTTGAAAATGTGATGTTTGGACCTTATTTCTTCCTTACCCATTCTTGCATTGGTTCTAAAATGAAAATCTGGCAGCTGTATTAGTAGTTGGACCTTACATTAAGTTCCCATAACTCACTCCATACTCGTATTCTGTTCCTGTCATCGAGGCTAATGGTAGTTAAATGACAGCTGCAAGCAGTCAAGGCCCCTTGCTGCGTCCTCACACTGACAGAGGAAAGCAGTGGGAAACTGCACCTGGAGCCTATTTGATTCTAATGTGAAATGATGAGAGTGCAGAAACCTCTCTCAAGCAGTCGGACAAAATTCACTGAAGACCCAAAGGTAGTTTGTTGAGAGCCTCTGGATCCGTCATAGCCAGCCCACCCCTTAACATGACAGCATTCTCGTTGTTTCCAGACATGGACAGCGGTGGTTTTAGTGAAGCTGAGCTTGAGCAAGAAATAGTCACTTTAGTTGTAGCCCAAGAAACTTATCAGCAAACAAAGAGAAGTTCACTATAAAGCCTTCTGTAACCTATTTTTCTTGATTTAAAATATGTGGTTTCTATTAGTTACCATTCAAAGTGTTATATTTCTAAATCTCATTAGCCTATTTTTTTCTAATTAAATCATATCGTTTTCTTCCCCACCTCCAGGAAAATGGCCCCTAATCAAATGACTCTCTAAACCCAAGTCATCTGAGTCATCTGTGTGTGTAGTTTTGGAAAATGTCACTAATTCTCCTCAGATATTTTTGAAACAATCAATGTTTAGATTGGTGTCTATCATATACAGAATTTATAAGGTTTTTGAAATCCTACCAGACATCAGTATAATTTTTAAACACCTTTAAAAGAAGAGTCTGATTATTAAGACACACAAAGACCTTCTTTTAAAAATAGGAAACTAAGCAAAAATTGAGTTTAAAATGCATGGGAGCTTAGTTAGTATCTTGCAACATGTACTGCAAGAAATTTTATGGCTAAATTCCCAGCCCAGCCACAGCAAGCTCATAGACCTCCCTAGTAGGCAGAGTTTTCCTTTAGATAATTTATATTTTATCCTTTCAATATCTCTTTTTTATTTGAAAAGTTTCTATGTCTAATATATGCTATTATATTGTATTTTCATGCATTCTTAAAAGCTACCTATAATTTTGGTGAAAAGGTGAGAAATTCTTACTTGAAGTAAAAATGATTTTTAAAATAGCTATCTCTAGTTGCTTGTCTTTTTATTGTTGTTGTTCATAAAGCCAAAAAAGTAAAGAAACTCAAAACTAAGTTATAAAATAATTTTCTCTTGGCAAATTGTTTTAGCTAGATTGATAGGATAGGTCCTCTACATTACAAAGTCTACTTCACTGGTAACAGGAAGTGAAAACTGTCATTCCTGAGAACACTGAGCACTCATCATACACATAACTCATAACAGATAACTTATACACCAAACTCGTAGCAAATAGTAAGATACATTATCTAATTTAATTGTCCCAAGAATACTAATATTGTTCCAATTCTATAAATGAAGAAATTGAGGCTAAGAGCAGTTAAGCAATATCATAAAAAGTTGAGAAATAGGGTCTACTTTTCTGAAGATTTTAGAAAGGCTGTAAGCCTACATTGGTAGCTGTGGCTTAAATTATCCCACCAGCATTTAGGAGACCTCATTTTTTAAAAACCACAATAGAGTGAACCTGGCAATGACAAGTGAGAGCATCCTTTGGTTCCCAACCAACAGCTTTATTACGGCCACTAAAGTAATTTGGAAATATTTCATATGATATGATCTGACGTGATTTAAATAACATTTGAATTGTTTGCTTTTCATTTTGAAACGTAGATGGAACTAAGTCTTAAAATCAAGTGGTGCTGCTATCCTTTAATGGAAGACCTTCATCAAGTGTTGTAATATCTCCTTTTGTGATGGTAAGTCCATGCTTTCTATTTCTTCCTGGGTCATATTTTGTATTCTGTATTTGTGGGGATATATATTAAAATAATACAATGTGACTAGATAGCTTTTATCTCAATTTTCAATGGCAGGAAACTTAATATAATTCATTATAATAAAGAAAGGATAATCTCTGGCTGGCATGGCTCAGTGGATTGAGTGCTGTCTTGTGAACCAGAGGGTCACTGGTTGGATTCCCAGTCAGAGCATGTGCCTGGGTTGTGGGCCAGGTCAAGTCCCCAGTAGGAGGCATGAGAGATGCAACCACACATTGATGATTCTCTCCCCCTCTTCCTCCCTCCTTTACCCTCTGTCTAAAATCAATAAATAAAATATTTTTTAAATTAATAAGAAGAAAGGATAAAAATATAAATGTCAAAGTTAACTATGTGGAGGTAATTATTGGCTCGCAATACCTCTTCTCCACATCTTTAATGGTAATAAAAATTTTAGCCAGGGAGGTGGTTTCTTAGAATGAAGAATGTATTTCTGACTTCCAGTTTCTGATGTCACATACAAGCAGCTTGGAGGTTTCCACTCCATTCTCACAGCAAATAACAGGCTTAAAATTAAACAACTCTACCTGGATCCGTGAAAGAGGAGAAGACAAAAAGCAAATCACTGCTTCCAAAATTGGAAAGACAGGCCATGAATACAGAGTGTCACTGCCTATTTACCTAAGGGAGACTCAAAGTTGACCTGGCCTAAGGGAGCCAGGGCCAGGGGAGAAAAGCCTGGGCAGGAATTGTCCAGTTACTCAAGGCTCAGCGTGGGCAAGTGTGAAAACTCCAGGTTGACCCAGTCATAGGGGGACCCCACGATACTGTGGCATTTACCTCTGGGAGCTGGCTGGGATCCCACAGTGAACACTGAAGAAAAATCCCCTCATGCTTCTGGCATGGGGAGGAGAAATACTCCCAAGCCCTCTGTTCTTCTTTACAAGTTCAGAAGAAACTAGCTGATGAGAGCCCAGCTGGTCTGGGGGAAGGGAAATCCCCAAGTCCAGCCCACAGAAGTCATTCTGTCTCATGTAAGGGGGCAGAAAATGTGGGGAAACACTTGTGACGTCCACAGTTTGGAGTCACAGGCTCATGAATAGCAGAGACCTAGTCACAGGGCCATGAGATGCTTTCCCTTGCCTGATACGTGACCACCAGGTTACTAAAGGCCCGTTTACAGCTATTGCTTTTACCAGTACATCGCGTCTGGCTATCAAGGAAAATATACAAAGCACACTGAAAGGCAAAAAACACAATGAGAAGAGACAGGGCAAACATCAGAACCAGACATGACAGGATGTTGAAATTATTAGGCTGGGAATTTAAAGTAACTATGATTAATATGCCAAGGGCTTTCATGAGTAAAGTAGGCAGGCAGCATGCAAAGACAGATGGACAATGTAAGCAGAGAGATGGAAAGTTTGAGAAAGAACATAGAAAAATGCTAGAGATTAAAAAAAAAAAACATTAACCAAAATGATGAATGCTTTTGATGAGCTAATTAGTCAACTGGAGAAAGCTGAGGAAAGAATCTCTGTGTTAGAAGACATATCAATAGAACAGCAAAGTCTAGAAAACAGGAACTGTGTATCCAAGGACTTGGTACAGGACAGCTACAGGAGGTGTAATGTGGGGACTGGGAAGAGCAGAGGAGAAGAAGCATGGCAAGGAACAGAGGAAATCTTCGAAACAACAGTGACTGACAATATCCACAAATGCATGCCAAACACCAAACCACAAACCCAAGAAGCTTAGAGAATGTCAAGCAGGATAAAAGTGCCAAAAAATTATATCTAGGCACATCATTTCAATGTACAGAAAAATCAAAAAGAAAGGAATCCTGAAAGAAGCTAGAAGAAAAGTGTGCTTTACATGTGGAAGAACAAAAGCAAGAATTATATCCACTTCTCCTCGGAAAGCATGCAGACAGGGAGAGAGGAAGGTGAATTTTTTAAGTGTTGAGAGGAAAAAAAATAACCCAGCAATCTACAATTCTGTGACATTTTTCTTAAAAGTGAAAGAGAACAAACATTGAGAAAATTTGTTATCAGTAAAGCTGCTTTGCAAGAAATACTAAAAGAAGCTTTTTAGAAAGAAGAAAAATAATATAAGCCTGAAAATCATATTTACATAAAGGAAGAGTACTGAAAAAGAAATATGTAAAGGTAAAATAAAAAGCTTTATATTTCTTATTTTTAATTATCTAATAGATAACAATTTGTCCAAAATAATACCAACAATGTATTTCATTATGTACACTTGCGTATCTACCTTCTGTGTGCATAACTATATGCATATGTGTACAATTATGCATGCCTGTATCAATGAAATGAATGATAGCAATGATACAAGGAACAGGAAAGAGAAATTAGAATTATTTTTATACTTACAAGGACTTGCATTACTTGCAAACTAGTATAGTGCTATTTGAAAGTGAATTTGGGTTAGTTGTAAATGTATACTGTAAACTTTAGGGCAACCACTAAAAATGGTAGTATATATTTAAATATATGACATATAAATATTGAACATAAATGTATATACAAATATTAATATATAATACACTTACCTTAGCATATTGGCTATACACACAAAATATTTACATTAGTCAATATGTATATAATCAATATGTATGTACATTAAATGCATATAATCAATATGTTAAGTAAGAAAGATGATTTCCCAGCCTTTCATGCATTTAGGCATGGCCAGATGACTAATTTCTGACCAATTTAATGCAAGCAGGAGTTGTGTGTCATCTTTTGGCAAGGTGTATCAAAGGGAGGAAACTTGCTCTTTATTGTTCCATTGTTTTTTCCTTCTGGCAAGATTACAACCTGCTGCTTGACCCTGAGGCAGCTCTGGCAGCTCTGGTACCTCAAACAGAACAACAGGATAGACTGAGCCTGGGTCTAAATGCTTGCACATCTGTCCTACCACACCTTCACTTACTGCATTTACACAACAGAGAAAAGTAAACTTCTGTATGTTTTAAGCCACTGTGACTTTGGGTTATCTGCTCTTCACAGCTGAACTTGACCCTATATAATAAATACAGTGCCAAGAGAAAGGAAGGTAGAAAGGAAGAAAGGAAGGAAAAGAGAAGACTCCAGGACTGTAGTTCAACAGATGGTTAAAAAATACTCAAAATAAAGAAAAAATATGTATAATTTACTTCAATGAAATAAGGACAATTCACCAGAAACCAACAGCTAATGTCTTTCTACATGATCAATACTAAAATATATTTAAATTAAAATCAGAGACTAGATAGTTTAATTGCCATGGCATTGATGGTTCTAGCAAATGTAATAACACAAGAAAATTGAATAAATTATCAAAACATAAGATAACAAAGTTTCTCTATTTTGCTGATATTTAAACCTTTTATAAAGAAACACCACTGGAACAGTAAGTGTATTTGGTGAAGATGGATACAAGATAAATATAAGTAAACCAATAAGTTTTTTGTGCTAGCAATAACAAGGTAGAAATAAAAATGAAAAATTATTTTATACACAATAGTGATAAAAACTATAAAAATATTTAGCATAAACTTAAGCAGAAATATTTAAATATAGTTTAGATCCAATTGTATACAATTTTATTAAAGGTCAGAAAAAAATCTCAATTAGTAGAAGGATACTATATTCTGAGATGGGAATACTTACTGGTAAAATTAAAATATCAGTTTTCTATTTGGATAAGCATATAAATATAATACAATTCCTATTAGAATCTCAACAATGTTCTGTAATTAAGTGCATAAAATGATTTTTTAAAAATTATGTGGAAAAATTAATATCCAACAATAGCCAATAATATGTGGGAAGAGAGAAAATAATAAAAATGAGAGGGGAGTTGCCTTACTGGTCATTAGAATACAGAACACGACTTCCCATGAAGTCACTGTGGTTTTAGCATTAACTAGAAATGCAGATCAGTGCAACAGAATACAAAATCAAAAAATGTATGCCTTCTATATTAAATTGTGCAGCATACTTACTGTCCTCCTGAAATAAAGTAGGTCCTCTACATTCCATCTGTCCCCCACCAGAGGGGCTTGAGCTCATTTCTGTGTACAATCTGCACCCACATTTTCAGGCTCCATCCACAGTCCTCACATAAATCACACTCTTGGCTACCTCTAGGGCTCATAGGATACATGCTCCTACAGACTTGTCTGCCCTTCGAGGGATAAACTCAGGGAGTAGGCCCTCATAGAGCCCACTGGGGCAGGAATTGTGGAATCCTAGTGCCTGCAGCACAGTCCAGATTGTATAGACCCAGAAGGGACAATGCCTTTCTCCTTTAGACTGCTTGCCCCATTAGGAGGTGCACGGCCAAGGAAGGGCCAGATTGGTGTCCTTGAAGAAGTGGGGGCTAAGGTGGGATTTCTCTTTCTGGGTCTTAGCTCACTGGTGTCACTACATTATTTTTCCTTCTGCTACCACAAGTGTAACAATCTCTCAATCAGCCAGGAGCTAGGAATAAAGATAACTTGCAGATTTTCCTAAAATAAAAATATACATATATTATGATCAAGAAATATTGTTGACATTGAGGATCATTTGTTACAGCAGCATAACCTAGCCTTTTCATACTGATCAACATATATGTGTATGCCTATGTACATGAATGTGTACATTTATGTTTATGAGCATATATATAAAAACATAAACATTTATCAACTAATTTGTTAACGTGAGTTACTCATCAGAGTGATGTGTTGCAGATGTTGGAAGAATAGAATTAAATGGGAAGCGTAAAATTAGTGGGAAGAAAAGGCAGAGAGGGGATAGTAAGAACACAGACTACATTTTTAGAAAGCATATAAGATAAATGCCGCTTATCTAACATGACATGTTTACGGGTACTTGTGCGTAAGGAGAGGCATGAAAAGGTGGCCTCTAAATTTTAATGATCATTCCAGGGTGGGATACCAAGTGATAGCTTACTTAGAACTTTATGTAATTTGAGTGATCTAAATGACAATGTTATTTAAGTAGCAAGAAAAATAACAATAACAACAACAACAAAACCACCCTCTTTATAGAGGAAACAAAGATTAGTCCGGGGGAATGCGAGTCAGTTTCTCTCCTTGAATTTAAACTGCTGGATTTCCTTCTGGTCCCAGTGACTGTGACCTTCTTTCTTCTGGTCAACTGTGGTTTGTTCCCAGAATCTACCCAGGATCCAACAGTTCTGTTCGCTAGAGAGCATGGCATTTTTCTCAGTTCCTTAAATAAATTGGCTAATTTGTAATTCAGGTATTTATGTGTGCTGTCCATAGCGGCACACTGACTTTGTGCTGAGAGTGTGTTTTTTGGCTTAGGTCGATTCAGCTTCCTTGCATAATAAGGGGTTCCTGGTAATAGTCAGACTTGCCTTTCAGGCTGATTTCACAATCAGAAGATATATCTAGGGAGAGAATTTAGGAATGGTTTATGGAGATGTGGAAGACATGTTGTAAAAGCCACGAGAGGGAAAAGAATCTCTTCTGGCATTAAGGGCTTCGGGCCCAGACCAACCTGCCGGACCCGCCCTTTTGGCCAGTGTTTCTGTTTGCCATTTCCAAACATTGGGCAACGTTAAAGGAAGACATGGATTGTGTGCTAAAGTAGGTAACAGCACAATCAAGAAAATGTAACAAAATAAAACGGTAGGATAAAATGGTATAACATGAGCAGGACAAAGGGGCAAAAATACGTCAAGAATTAAGCAAATGTGATACAAGTTAGAAATGAGACAACACAAACTAGAAACTAAAAGGTTAAAAGTAAAAAGTACCTACCACTAGCTGGAGGAGCAAACTAAGTGAAGCCATAATAAGGTAGAATGTACAAATTAAATTCAAGAATGTAATGAAAATGGTCAGAATCACGAATGAGGACAGCATTCAGGTATGAACTGGGACCCCTTGGTCTGGGGCTGCTGAAACAGTCCCTGAACAGCAGGCTTGATTCTTCTTCCTAGGCCCGAAGATTCCTGGGTTCGAAACTCCCACATGAGTGATTTCAGGAGAGTGGGGCCCTGAGGTTTTGGCCATGAACCTCTTGTATTTTTCCTATCATAACCTCACCCCATCACTTCCAGTCAGGCAACATGGAACCAAATAAGCCCCAAACATTTGACTGATGCAATCTGTATTTAAACACATGCTCAAATATTTGTGTTTCTTTGTACTAGTATCTTTGGGTAAAGGGAAAGAATAACATAAAACTCAAACTCAGCAGAACCTCCTACATTTTACACTCAGCCTTTACTCCCATTTTCGATTAGATTCTCTGCATTTGTAAAGCAAGTAAAATTGGTGCTTCTGTGCCAATGCCGATTCATACTCCAAAGTTATAATGTTTATTTCATTTCATATACATGATGTTCTTAAAAGTCTAATTTTCTCTCATTATCTACTATATAATGCATGGGATGCAGACTGGTTTGGGTCTCAAAAATCTGTGGGGAAGGAGGAGTTAGGGGTGGAGAGATTGAGCAAAAAAGAAAAAGGACTCGTGGACATGGGCAACAGGGTGGTGATAGCTGGAGGGACGGGAGCATAAGGAGCCTAAATGGTAATGGAAAATATAATATAGATTACATATGTCTATATTTTAAAAGTCTATGAATAATTTTACCAAGGTGTGAAGTCAGCATTTTCATTTCAGTTCTCTAAGCAAATAAAAACAAACTTTTCTTAAATGGAACTGATTTCACAGAGGTACAAACAATGAACAAGCTTTTTCTTCCTTGGACTCGCTTGAGATCATTTTATTTGATCAAACTGCAATGATTCTGTTATAAGCAAAATGATTTGCATTTAGCAGATATCCTTGAATAAAATTCCACCCTGACTTGATTCCCAGTTAGCCACGTGTGCTATAGTCAGCCTCCATGGTGCATCTAAACGGTACCACATGTGTGTGCTCCCTGTGACTAGGCAGCAGATGGTAGACAGCAGACTGAAAGTGGCTCACAGGAACAACTGTGGTTCAAAAGATCCTGAGATCTGGGCAAGTTCGATGAGGCCTATTGCCTAGTAGGAGAAGTCCAGCAATGGGGCCACTTGGAGAAATATTTATTGGCTATTGTCTCTGATTCATTTATTTCTGAATTAATGACTATCTTCCTTAGGGTAAGATTCCAGCAATATTATCTACAATACCTCTTTGGAAGCAGCTGTTTGTTCAAGAAAAACAACAAACTTACCCAGGATTGTCTCTGAAGGATGAGCTGAGGTTAGTATTTTCCTTCAACATTTTGAACCTAGGATGAGCTTGTCTCAGAATAATCCAAACTAGTTTAAACTGGTTTTGAGGTCTCAGTTCCAAGGCAAGCCAAGGAATGGGTGGACATACTGGAAGCTGAGAAAACAACATGCCTGGTGGTGTCACCACATACATTCGATGACATTGCCAGGCAGAGCTCTGGAGCCACCCTGAAAGAACCACAGAATGCAGAGTGTAATGAAAGGTCACCTGCATTTCCAGGGTCATTGGTGTTCTGCCTGTGTCATGACTCCCTTTGCTGAACCAGGCCGACACTGATTTCAGATGCTTCTAGATCAAGCATACTTAAAACACAAACACACACACACACACACACACACACACACACACACACACACCCCACACACACCCCCCCCTTTGATTCCCAAGCACTTTGAGGAATGGCACTGTTAGAGTTTATTTTGAATTTCCTTCCCTCTCAAGGTCTTGACACTGACATAGCCATGGTGGTAGGTTGAGCAGCAAGGTCCAGTTCACCCCTTTTGTAAGGACATTATTGATCTCAAACAAAAAAAGCACACTTTCTACAGGAAGTGTTAAGCTCTACAGCATACTCAAAATTCTTATTTTGAACCCTGGTCTTCTGATCGTGTATTAATTTGAGGAGGAACTTGGAATAGTTTGTATAATGGCTTATACATTTTTCTATACCCTGAAGCAGATCAGACCCTTCCTCTGGAATCGTGGGTGTAACTGGTTCACCTGTAACTCCCCTACTTTTCTGAATCATCTGGATTGTGTCCAGTGCTTAGAAAAATCCATATACTCTCTGTTTTACCCTGTACTACTGAGGCTGGCACTCTACAATGGGGAGAAGCCATTGGCTCAGAAGACCATTGTGTCATTTGTACAGTTCAGCCTGGCCACTCTTCCAAGAATAGGTGTTGAGGTCTGTTTTGACTAAGCTTATTATTATCCCGCTGACTTCTTCACTCTGCCCCAAGGCCCCTTTTCTGTAGCTGCAGCCTGGAAGCCTGCCACAATGACTAAGAAGACACCAGAAGCGTTAGGCCAGGCTAGCTGGGTTCCCAGAGCTATAGAGATGCAGTACCTGAGAGGGCAAAAGGAGCAAGAGTTCCACAGAGGAACTCTGTGAAAAGCCCACTGTGATCCACACTTGATTTTGAAGCAGCCTCTGTGCATCTTTGCCCAGCCTGCATTAATGGATAATGTTCGGTTTAACTCGCTGCTTTAAAAGCCTGACCATGACCCCCCAACCCCACCCCCAGACTAGGCTGCTCATAACACAACATCCCAGCGGATACCAAGTGTTCGCCAACAAATTTCCCTGTTTGTATTTCCTTCCACCTGTTGCATTCCGTTTTCAGATTCATCTTCCCTTGGCTCTGCCTCTACAAACCCCAGCTGCCTGTTCTCCTAACTTCTGGTCCTAGAATCCTGATCATCTGCTTGTTTCACACAGTCTCCCCTCTTTTGTGGTGTTATCTGTTTACTTCCATACCTGGGTACCATTCTCACAGACAATTCATCGCAGGCATGTCTCACTTGACAGGCAGGTATCGTGCAAGGTTAAGACCAAGAGAAAATTGGTGAAGATGGTTCAGTCCAATGTAAATTTGTTCAAGCCAGTTCTAACTTTAACAAAACAGGCTCAAAGGGATTCAAACTAGGTGGAAGTAGTTAAAATTTATCTTTTAACAGCAACCACAGTTTAAATTGGAGATCCATTCCCTTCATCTAGTGTAAGTTTGGGTCAGTACTCTGTTTAATATGCAGTGGGGATAAATTGAAAGAGGAATGGTTTCCTCTTGTGGCACCTTAAGATCTTGTGATTGTGAAAGAATTAGTTACTCAAAAGCTTTTCATATTTATATCATCAACCTATTTTGAACCTAAGGCTAATAAAATAATTTTGAGAAACACCAGGTGAAATATTTGGATCAGTCAAATAGGAAGAGGTTACCTGGAATCTTAGAAAAATAAAGACTAGAAAAACACATACCAGTTTGAACAGTATTCCTTTGACTATGTAAATTTAAAGGTAAAATCATTCATGTCTGAGAACATGAAGACAGAATACAGCATAACTTTAAAACCCAATGTTATTAAAGGAAATGTGGAAAAAACAGAGAATGTTGAAACTATGCAAACTATTTCCACTTAAGATATAGTTCTTAAACTTCCAAGTTTTGACCTAAATTTAAAATATCTAATCAACACCAAAAGGTATATATTTTTAGGCACCAAGTTGTTCCAAAGTCTAAAGAAAGGAGTCTTTTTATATTAAAAAGATAAAGAAATGTGGTATAAAAGTTATTTTACTTTTAAACAATGCTCATATCCAGGTTTTGTTGTGTGTGTGTGTGTGTGTTAACCTACCTAAACATCTTTTTATGCACCAGCTTTTTTCAATCAACTTTTGGCAACATAGCTTAAATTCAGAATTGAAACTGTTCCACCAAAGGCTCCCAGAAAAGAGAAAATGAAAAATTAAGTGCTGATTTCATGCCTATTGAAGTCTCTGCCTAGATCCGCTTTTGAGAATTAATAGTGCCAAAGTTATTTCATTTGTATCTTATTTAACATTTGGCTGAAATGAAAGAAGAGAAATTATCTTATCACATATTTGCCTCCAAGGCCAGCAATTTCCCTTCAGTGAATGCCTCCTAAGACAATAATTTTTTATGGAAAAGTGATGTTTATATTAGGAAACAAATACTCTCTTGGTCTCTGCAGGAGACGTCTCTTCACACTTAGTGGATAAATAATGGTTAACCTCTGTGCTGTCCTTTGTGCAAAGCTTAGTACTCTGGTACTTCTTGGATACCAGGCAAAACCATTGAGTTACTGCATAACATTCTGCCCCTAAGATGTGCTAAGTAGAGAAAACAAGTGGTATCACCAGAGGAATCTAAATGATTTGAGGGCAAGCACCTAGGAAGAGGGCGAAAACAACGTATGACAGAATCAGAATATTAAGAGCTGGAAAATACCTTTGAGATCATTCAGTCCAAACTTCTTTGAGTTAGGGTCAACAAAATTAAAATCTAGATCGTCTTGGACTGTGCTCCAAATCCCACAGAGTACGGCAAGAATCAAGTCCCGCTTGCAGAGGCCTGTTCTGGAAGTGAGTAAAGTAAATGTTCAATGTACTTGTGAGCAAAAAGGAATCTCTGAAGTTGTCCAGTTGCCCACAAGCACTGTCAGTCAAGCTGTGTATTGTGAATATCATGATTTAGTTAGAAAAAAAACCACTCCTGTTTTCATTGAAGTTGGGCCACAAATATTCAAACATACAGTTGGCAGAAAGCTTAATTTCCATCAAAGAATCGTGTTTTATTTAGCTGATTTTTCCCATACAATCCAATGGCTGAGCCAGCCAATTTTGAACTTCATTTAAGGGAAATATTGGCTAGCCCTGGGTGATAATAATGATTACTATATGTGATATGTGAAGCTTGCTACAATTCTTTGGATTTAGTTTCATTTCTGAGATACAGCTAAGATGGTAGTTTTCAACCTTGAAAGAATATTGGTATCACTTAGGGAGCTTTGAAAGAATGGATGGGTATACTGCATGGGCATCAGCTTTTATTTTGGAAGCTCTCTGGGTAATTCTAATATGTAGCTAAGTAGAGACGCACTGAGTAAGAAAATGCAGTTAGTGTCATTGTAGCTGATTGGAGGCCCTTGGAAGTCTCAGCTGCCCCTTCAGTCCTCTTAAGACTCTATTTCTGCTTTTGTGTCTCAAAGTTAATGTGGTGGGCTACAGTGTTTGGGGGTCTCTAAAGTGGGGAGTGACTTCATTTCTTCTTTTGACCCATAAGGACCCTTCCTGTTCTGAGGAATTCCTATTGGATTCCAGTATTCTTCTCTCCTAATGTGGCCAAGGTGTGGGGAATACGAAGTGCCACCTTATACTGGGTGGGAGTTCCCCACGTCCTGCTGTCTGGCCATTAGGGGGCGCACACATTGATATTCTGCAGCATACTTCCAGTCAGCAAAACAGGGCTGTGATACATCCCTTTTTTATTTCTTTTAGACCTTGAACACAGTTCGATATTATTTTGCATATTGTTGTTTTTGCATGATTAAGGTACTTAATCATATGAGTAAAAAAATAAATAAAAATGGATAAGGTGACCATGTGAAACTACCTCCCAGTTGCCCAAGTTATAAAAGGGGCTTGTTGAGTTTTTCTTTCTTCTGAAACTAACCCTAGAGTAATATACCTATTCCATTTGCAAAATGCAGTATACTCTTCCACTATTCTAATTTTATACTCGCTAACCTTCATAGTAACCATAGTAAATAAGTACATGCCTAATACTAACTTTAAAGCTTTCTGGGTAAAGTTACCTATGTGAGGTGTAGCTCATTTGTATGTCTAAACCTACCTCTGAGACTTTCAAGATGAGGTTAGTACTGAAATCGTGTTTTCTCTGGCTCACAGTATTTTACGTCAATGTCACTTCTCTCCTGTTTGGCCGTCCCCTGGTCTCTGGTGTTGTCTCAGTGTTGGTTTCCAACAGTGAGTACTACATCTGTCCCATGGGCTGGTTTTCAATTCAAGTACCTCGAATATATCTCCCAAATTTGGGGGAAAACTAGCATTGTTTTATATTGAGGTAATAAAAATTATGTAGCCACCCATGTAATTATATTTACATTGATAATAAGGTAATTAATCAACTTCACAGGTTGTAACAGACCCAATGACCTCTCCTTCCAACACTGTTTTGTAATACTCTTTTATATGTCTGGAATGACACTCATGCAACATGTAAATATGCTCATACTAGTTAATATAAACTAACACATTTTTTCATAATGTAAAGGACACAAAGAAGTATAAGAAAAGAGATTTCTAATAAAATCACATATATGTCAATATGTTAATGCACGGTCAGCATCTCACTAAAAATTACACACTCTCACCATGCATTTCCCAGAGATACTGGAAGGACCAACCAGTCCTGCCTCTTTGGGAGGCCTCCCTGTCCCCTGTGCTTCCCTCTGTAATGCCCAGTCCCAACCTCCCAACCTTCTCTGCTTCATAGTTCTCAAACTCTTCCACTTCCCCACATGGTACCCAGTTTTTCTGCTGGCACAGAAGCCATGTAACCATTTCTCCAGGTCCTTCTCCCAATGCTGATAGGTAGCCCATTGAATTCTCGCACTGGAGTTTGATACATAAGTGTCCACTCAGGTAAAGAGGGAAGGGTCTTGATAGAGTTCAAACTCATTTAAGGAAATAGGCAGTGCTTGTTGAGTACCTTGACAGTTTTCAGAAGACCACTTTTAAAACAGTTTAAATTCTGGGCCCTCACTGGTCTAGCTCAGTTTGGAAGAGCTGAGAATCTTGGTTCGTACATGAAAGTTCCGATCTCTTTCTTTCGCTAAGCTTCTGACTTGACAGCTCTGGCTGAAGCAGTTCTGGGCAGCCAAGTTTCACATTTTAACAATCTGACCTCTCTGACAGAAAACAAGTTGATCTGTTACAGATTGAAAGAAAATGCATTTGAGATCCATGTGAATTACTGTTTTTTCCAAACTGTTTACTTGTTATGTATTTAAAGGTCACTGGTACACATCAGTGTTTCAACTTTCTGGGAATTTATTCAGTGCTGGTAACTTAAATGAGGCGGCCCTGTTTTTCATTACTAGCTGGTATTTTTAAGTCTGTGAGTTCCAAAATTCTAACTTAGGAGAACAGAATAGTTTGGATCCACATTCTGAATCATAGCAAAGGTTTCATATTCCCAACAGGACCACAGGAATCGAATGTGATATTACCCCCTTCAGCCACCAGTATTATCCCAAAGAAGAGACTGATGTTTTTACCACATTGGGCTCAATCTGAGGGGTGTAAATTTCAGTAAAAATAGTGCCCAGTTTCTGGTCGAGCAGGGGGAAACACGGCCTTTCAATAATTTATTTGTACTCTCTCTTTAGAAGCACTGTTATGTGGGTAGAAGAAGAAAGTTATCAGTAGTTTTTCTCCCCATGATTAGGATTTACGTATTTTAAAATGTGTCATTATAAACAGAATTTTTCTTTGCCATTAAAAAGAAACCTGTCCCATAGTATCACAATTATAATCAAAATTATTCTTTTTTCCCCCAAATGAATGCTCTACCATCTTATCACTCTGGGCAAGGGCCTGAAGAGAAGTTTACTAGGGCTCTAGTGTTTTCTGTATGTTAATATGCACGAAAGTCACCTGGGATGCTCTTCAAAGGTGGGTTCTGGTTCAGTACGTCTGAAGTCCTGCATTAAACATGTGAAGTGTTCGGAGATGCTGAGCAGCTCCAGGAATTTTATGACCACTGCTCCGGGGCCCTGTTCATGCAACTCTGCTTCCCAGACCACAAGAGCCTCAGCATCACTTGGAAGCCTGTTAGAAATGCAGAATCATAGTCCCTACTCCAGACCCGACTAAATCAAACCTGCATTGACAAGATCCTCTGGTGATTTCTGCATTAAACTTTAAGAAGCACTACCTACATAGTTCATTCCTTAGTTCCTTTAAGCCAGTGATTCAATCTCAGTTGCCTGTTATAATCAACCTGCAGCTTTTTAAAAATCTGATGCCCAGGATGAACCTCAGAGTAATTCCATGAGCATCTCCAGGGTTGGGGCCAAGGCATCATTATTTTTAAAACTGCCCAGGGGATTCCAATATGAGGTCATGGTTGCGAATCACACGGTAGATGGAACTGGAGAGTGAAAAGGTGCTCTTGCATTTTTGCCAGTAGATGAAGGTTCGGGGGCACTCGTTTTCTCTGCGGCCACCCTGTTAGACAATGTGTCACCAGCCACTGGGCCAACAGGAAACATGTTGGGCCAGAGCATGAAATTGCTTAACTCCACTGGGTTTTAGGAACATAATACACATTTTGGCTCTGCTACCTGGCCTCACTTTACTCTTGCTTTGTCATTTGCCAACAGGAGCTAATTCTTCCTGTATTCTGCTACCGCTGGATGAAGACTTTAAAAATATAGCCCATGGGCATTTGGGTCATTTCACCCTATTTTCACTGAAAACTAGTATATTCTGTTCTCTGTGAAGATTCTAATGGGAACAAAAACGTCTTCGGCATAGATAATATGTACCAGGGTACAGACTAAGCTACTTGAGAGAGATAAACAGTACATAATTTAACAGATGTGAGAGCTAGTTTATGTGGTAGATTAAGCTGAATAAAGTGACGTCCCTGACCACATTGGGGGTCACTTTCCCTAAAAGCAGAGATGAGACTTGTGTGGGCATGTGAGCAGGAACACTTGCTCTTATACATCTGTCCTGAAACTCAAGCTTTTAAACCTTGCCTAGGCCAGTCAAGGGTTTGTGGTTGATTGTTGATTTTGGGAAAGAAAGTCATGCATTACTCACGTATGAAGAAATGTTAGATCGTCATCATTTCTTGGGGTAACAAAGACTGCTTTTAACTCTGGATAATGTTTCTTAGCATTATGTTCCAGGAAAGGGTGAGCTACATTTCTACCTACTTACTGTGGGAATTTCTGTAGGCATGAGAGAGAGCTGTGATGTGCGTGGTTCTGGCTGGAGAAGCAGAGCTTATGCAGAGGGTGGAATTTATTCCAAATCCCTCCTCAGAGACGGGGAATATGGTTGAAAGGGGTTTTTTTCCTTCATATCTTTGTCAACTTTTAAATTTATGTAACTCTTTGATTCAACTAATACCACCCATCAGGCTAAAAGTTCCCATAAGTTGACCACCTGTTGTGTGACTTGGATCTCTTTCATTTGTCCTAAGTTTTACTGCCCCACTAAGGCTGAACCTGTTAATCTCATTCCCCTCCAGCCCCCGCCATCCCAATTCCCATCCAAGGAGGCGGTCACTCCCAGCACCTCAGCATCTCTGTCAAGAAGCGGGGGTCCCTGTGAGATGACCACCACCCTGTGCCAGCTTTCCAGAGGATGGCAGCACAACTCCACACAGCATTCTAGACGCAGTTGTTTTTGTGGTCAGGACACAGCTTTCTCATTGGTCCCTAACATTTTTCCCCACTCTGCCAAGGTTTGTGCTGGTTTGGGGATAAAGAGTTTTGCTTTCCTGGGGTTTTTACTCTGCTGGATGTGTCAGGGACAAATCGATTCCTTCCAGGCCCTTTTCTCAGCTATAGCTAGGAGGCCAGTGGCATCACCCTCTAAGGACCAGAGGGATTATTTTTTCCCTAACTCTAGTACCCAGATCAGCCAAATTAACCACATAATTACTAAAGGGTCCTTTTCATGTGGCTGGTGGGACCCAGACACGATTTCCTCAGGAGCTGGATGAAGTGAGTGGTTGTGCAAGAGATGGATGACTCCACAATCCCCTTTTATCAGCTAGAGGTACTGTGTTGCACACAGATCTCTAGAATTTATTCATCTAGCACAATGGAAATTTTATTCCCAATTGAACAACTTCCCATTTTCTTCACCCCCAACCTTTGGAAATCACTATGGTATCCTCTGTGCCCATTAGTTACAACTACTTTAGGTATTTCATGTAAGTGGAATCACATAGTGCTTGTTCTTCCGTGACTGGCTTATTTCACTCAGCATGCATAATGCCCTCTGTGTCGATCCATGTTGCCACACATGGCAGGGGTTTCTTCTTTTTTAAAGAGTAAATAATATTTCATCGCATGTATATACAACATTTTTAAAATCCACTTATCGATAATGAACACTCAGGTTGTTTTCATATGTTGGCTATTGTAAATAGCACTGCCATGAATATGGGACTGAAGATAATCTATTCTGGAGCCTGATTTCAATTTTCTCTACTTTTAATTTTGTAAGAAAACTCATTCTCCATGGTTGTGGCACGGTAGATCTGCCATTAAGTGTTCTTACTACCGAGAAACCAATCAACCAACTAACCAAACAAACAAAAACAAAGGAGCACAGAAAGCTCTGGGGGGGGGGTGGCACCTACTCCCTTGAGTGTGGTGAGGGTGCCATGGGTGTTTGCACATACCTAGACTTATCAAATTGCACACATCAAATATGTGCACTTCTTTGGATATCAATCATATCTCAATTTTGGTAAAAAGGGAGAGATATATAAGCGACTCTCATGCATTGTTTTGTGGCTGAAGGTGAGAAGGCTACAATGAATCTTGAAAGGCAAGAGTCAAAACGTTAAGAAACTGGATATATGAGTGTTACCAACACATTTCAGTGAATGCTGGACCTCTGCGGGGGAAACCCTGCCGGTGTTAAAAGCTGAATACCTAAAAATAGCTGGTAGTACCTGGTTAAATACTCCTGTCCCCTATCATCTAAGACCTTTCTCTGTTAGGGAAGCCATTGCAAAATATTGTAGGGACACCGTTTCACTCAGGTGGAAACCAAAACAGGGTAGGCCCTGCATAATAGGCGTGTTAACCCTGAGCAGCATATTACCCAAGGCCTGAATTGGCAATAATATATTACATAGCAAAATTCAAATTTCTTCATTGTTAACTTAATGGCATTGTTTGGATGCCTCAAGATACTTGGGTGGCAAGATAAATGAGGTAAATAAGACACAATTATCCACAGTAATCTAATGTATACACATATATAATACATGCAGTATATATGGTTATATGTATATTTTATATTTATACATATATACATATATTTTTCAGAATAACAAAGGGACACTGTACACATGCTGCTTCACGTAAGACCTGGGTTTCACTGTTATTTTGTGCATTATCATCTGAACATCTGCAGTGTGAATTGCTCTCATTTTTCACTAAAGAAAGTGCAAGGTGAAGCAATCTTTGTCATTGAAGTCTGTGGTTAATGCTTTTATAGATGTTACTTTTCCATTATTCCCCAAGGACTTTGTTTGTTACAGCATTCACTGGTGAGCAATACATTTTATGTGGCTTTCCAGTGAATATATTCCAATTCTGGTTAGTGCTGCCTTCGCAGAGATGCCTTCTCTGTCAGCACACAGATAGCAGAGTTTCAGTGCCATGTAGTGGAGGCAAATTTACCCCTCCGGGACTGGCATATTTCCTTCCGGAAACAAACATTCCTGCAATTGTCTCTTAACAACCCAGGTTCCAACAGTTTCTAAGTCCCGTGACATTTCTCTCTGTGTGTCTACAAGTGGTCTGTGTCCTTCCTTCAGAGTTGGATAAACTGCAGCTTAAATTCTTGCTTTGTCACTTTCTCACTGGCAACTTTGGGCAAATTATGACTCACCTCTAAACTCTGCTGTTTAAATCTGGAAAATGGGACAAACAATATTTGTGTTGTAGGTTTGTTGTGAGAATTATTCAACGTGAAAAATGTATGTGGAGCATTTAACACAGCCCTGGCCCTTAAACACACAACATATTATAGATACACATGCACATAAAGGTATAAATGCAGAGCTCCGCACACAGACTGTGCACATGTCTTTGACTGAGCTGCTGTAAACATAACCCTGCACAAGTAGCGAGTGGAGCCTTGTGCATCGCTCCTGCACAAGCTGACATGTTTCTCTGGGGGTGTTTGTATTGCTTTCTCAGCCTAAATGTCAGCAAAGACTATGTGAACTGTTAAGAAGAAGGAGAATACATTCATTCTTTCTTGGCCAGGAAAGAACTCCTATTGCCTGTGAGCAGAGGTGAAAATATGTTGTAGGACAGGGACTTTTTAAAGTTTCATTTCAGTCCACTTGTGTCCGAGACTGTTCTGAATAAGTGTGCAGTGACCTCACATGCTGGGTAAGGAGACCCATACAGTGGGGTCTGGAGGGTGTAGTCAGCAGCACCCAGGCCAAGCTCATTCCCACAGGAGAAAACTAAAGCCCAGAGAGCTAGAAAAATGATGCTTGAGGTTTTCCACACTGAATTTAAGCACAGACTTACTTGCCTCTTCATGTTGACAGTTCTGAAGAATTTCATTTCCTCTTAGGGCTCGTGTGATCATAACCAAACATATTTTGAAGACAACGCAAACCGTCCAGTCAGGGGACACATGGAACAAGTTTCTGAAGATGAGATAGCTCAGAACCTACTGAATACTTTCAACTGGAAGTCAGGAAACATAGCAGAACCAGTGAAAGGTGTAACCACTTTTTCTTGAAAGGTCGTACATGGTGGTTGATTAGTTAGTGTGAATTTGTGAAGGTAGGAATGGCACCTCATCCCATTTTGCAGCCTGGCTAATAGGAGGCACCTCAAAGTTGGTATTGTGGAGCACCGAGGATGCTCTGACTTCCCAGTAAATATGTGAAGCACTTAGCATATGCTGGGTAAATGTTCAATCAATTAAATTTGGAGGTTGCTGTATATCAGGCCACTTGGTACCATGACGATGACTTCTGTACCATTGTGCTCATAAATTCTCCAACATGGAAGAAAACAAGGGAGCCATGGACAGAGTAGGGAGATGTTTCCCCCACATCCGCCTTATTCCATAAAGCACAATGTACATACCACTGCATGAAGTGGAAATAACACAAGCAGAGAAATCACATTTGGAACATCATTAAAGAAAAATCCATTTTTAATGTGTTTGTGTTCAGGAATCTTACTCTTGGCAAAATAAAACTTGTTTTTGAAACATAAAAAGTTTATTTTTGAAATGGCTTCAAAGCCAGTGTGAATCTACAGAGCTGTTACCAATATCATCTTAATGTATCAATTTGTAAGTGAATACAAAATATATAAACCTGAACCTTCTCAATTCCCATGTGACACGAAATGAATGGAAAAGATATTTTTATAAGTATTTCTGGAAATGGACTCATTTTATAAGTAGCCTGCTTTGTGAAGAATCAAAAAGATGCCTAAATTTGCATATCTCTGGTTGCGAATTCATTCGTTGTTTCTATAGACGCTGGGAGCCTGCGGTGTTCCAAGGCAAGAAGCAGTTGTCATTGACAGCCTGAAAAAAAATTCCTTGACGGGCTTTGAAGAGTGGAAATGAAAATTAAGAAAATGTCCTCTTGATACTTTGTATCTTCTTATCCCTGGTTACTTTGTGTGGACATGATTAGCTTTAGCATGCCCGGGGCAGAGCGCCACTGATAATTTAGCTCCATTTGACATCATCTTTCAAACCAGCCAATGATATTATCTCCCTTCCATCAGCCATTTAGATAATTCATTGATATATTTACTGCATTTGCGATTACGTATACTTTATTTTCCTTCCTTGTCTTGGTTGTAGTCTCGGGCCTTTGTGTTAAATATGGTATGTTGTTTGTTTCATTCTTTATAGGGAATTACAGTGCATGACTCCCAGATCTCTATCAGCTTTCTGGGATGCTTAGTTTCTCACGTGAAATAGACTGCATAAACTCCAGTAAACACTTGAAAAGGCTTTAGGACCAACATAAACATTAGTAGAAATGGAGGTTGCTATTACTATGAGTCATTCTAAGAATCCCAGATGCTTTTTATGTTCTCTAAGCGTGCTGAACAAAACCTCAAATGTTAGAAGCGTTGAGACAAGACTCTTTCAGAAATCAGATTTTGAAAAACTAGACTGATGTTCTAGAAGCTCCTTGTGTAAGAATACAGGCTTAACCTACTCCGTGATCACAAAAGCCTAGAATTGTCTTAAGAAGTTATCTTAATGAATGAAGGGGAGCCATACCTTTGTGAAGCACTTCATCATTTCAAACAACTTCAGATGTTGGGAGTCATTGCACAGCATATATATATATGTGTGTGTGTGTGTGTGTGTAGCCAGGAGCAAAGAGCAAAACTTTTTCAAGCCCTGGCCAGGTGGCTCAGTTGGTCAGAATGTTGTCCTATACATCAAAGGTTGTGGGTTCAATTCCCAGTCAGGGTGCATACATGAGGCAACTGGTTGATGTTTTTCTCTCTCTTCCTTTCTCTCTCAAAAATCAATAAACAACAAAAAAAGCTTTTCACAAAACAACTATATGTAAAGAGTGCTTTCTATGTAATGAATGCTTTCCAGTATTTTTTGTTCTTTTATACATCATCTTTCAGAATATCATATCCATTATTAGGTATTTTACTAAAAGATAGTGGCCATAAATGCAGTTTGAAAACACTCCTTGTCTTAGCCCCCATCCTGAGGACTGGAAAAGCTTCCTTCACATGGATACAACTGTTTCACTCTGGTTGAAGAATGGTGTCAGAATAAGGAAGGCAGATAAGACTAGGAAAAAAAACAAAGAAAGGAAAATGGAGTAAAGATTTTAGGGTAAACAGTGTAGATCAGAAGATCACCACAGAGGTTATAATCTGGAGCAAAATATTTGGGCAAACTACCTAACCTCTATGATTTTGGGCATTTCTGGATTCCTTATAGTTGTTCTATTACTCATACACTCTACATATTCCTGCTTTACCTAATATCTCATGCACACATCTATCCTTGTTATTACATAGTTCGCCTAATTACCATGAGAAGGTTTGTTTAATGTTATCATTATTTTTAAAGAGGTTTAACCAAGAGAGCTTGGGTTGCGAGTGTCAGCGACCTTGTGGCTGGAATGAAGCCCTTCCTCTCCAGAGCGGGGCTGGGGGGAGGGGTTACACATGCAGTGCACAACTGGAGTGCAGTAGTTTCAATGAGAGGGGCTTACTTTTGTCTCATAGGTCAAGTCTAGAAGTGGACAGTCCAAGACTGGTGGAGATGTTAGAAGGACCACACCAAACACCCAGGATTCCTGTCTCATTACCCTTACTGTGAACCTTAGCCTAAGTCCTCTCAAATTTCCATAGTCTAACTTCAGGGTTACAGCAAGAGTTTCTCAGCCTTGGGACAGTTGGCATTTGGAGCCTGACAAATCATTTCGGGGGCTGTCCTGTGCTTTGTAGGATACTCAGCAACATGCCTGAACTCTACCCAGTAGTTGCCAACAGCAACCCCTTCCCCCTGCCCACCAGCTGTGACAACTAAAAACATCTCTAGACATTGCCAAACAACCCCTGACAGCAATGTCGACCCTGGCGGTCGAGAACTGTGGGGTTAAAGTATATGACTTGGTAAAAGCCCACCTCACCCTTCACCAACACAGAATCGTACTTGTGCCTGGAGACAGGAAACAGGTCCTGTGAGAGCAACATGGGGCCCTGCAGTGTGTCCAGGTCTGCCGGACTCCAGTCTTGAGAGTGCACGTTAAAGCAGGTCCCCTCCATTAGTTAGGGGCTGACATCAGGAAAGAGAGAGAAGCAGAAGAGCAGAAGTGCCAGGAGTCTGCCCCTGGGTCAGAGCTGACACGCAGCAAGGACATAGCTTCGGGAGAAGGGCCAGCAGCGAGAGCTCTCTCTCGACTTTGACATTGTCTTCTCTTTTCTGTGAGTCATTTTGTTTTTTTAACAGAATCATTTCATCTGTTAAAAAAGCAGAACTGAATTGAGAAATCAGTAAATAATTAAGCCGATTTGTGAAAGTGGTTCAAAGAAGCCTGCAGATCCCATAGTTCTGACCCGTGAAGCCCAGCAGAAAGGAGTGGCCTCAGCGTAATGCACTGGATAAGGGGCTGGGGGAGGACTGACTTCGATTATGCAGCCTCGACATCTGGAAGGGCAGTTTGGCTTTTACAATTTGATTATATTTCGGATTAGCATGCACTTTGTTGTCAAATGTTTCCAAGGCCACGATGAATTATTTAAGCACTCTTCGAATTACTGCAATCCACACTAATTAGTATATAACTTAGGCTGGGGACAATGACTACAGATGGATCCATATTTCTTATGTCGTCTGTGCCCTACCCAAGTTTCCACATCTTTCAACTTTTGTCTTTTAGTTGTTTTTCTTCTCCTTTGATTCTCCACCCCGATCTCTTTGCCTTCGTCCTTTGTCACACCGAGGGTCACTGGTCCTCACTAGGGATTCTGTGCTGTTCTGGGGGTTTAGCCGTGGGTCCGTGGAGGCCTGGGGAGTCCACGCGAAGTCTTCCTTCCCCAGGACCTTTGAAATCCATTAAATGATTCACCAGATTCTTCATAGATGAACTTGCTTTTCTTTGCAAACCCTGCTCATCCAACCCAGATTCCCAAATGGATGGTCCTTGACCTGAGAATGATTAAGAGCCAGTGAGGAAACTTTGCCCCCAAGTTTCAGCCGAGAAGGCAGAGGACATGTGTTCAGCAGGGCTTGCTATCTGGCAGGATTTTTGCCCTGTTTTCTCATTTAATCCACACGACCTCTAGATGATATAGGTGTTGTATTGTCTTAGATACTTGAGGATGCCAAGACCTGGAGAGACTGCTTAATCACCCAGGTGATCCATCCAGCTTTCAAAGTGGCTCAGGGGTCAGACTTTAAGTGGTTCCTTTAAAGACTGACTCAAAGCTCTGTCTGGTGTAGTTCAGTAGATTGAGTGCAAGCCTGTGAACCAAAGAGTTGCCGATTTGATTCCCAGTCAGGGCACATGCCTGGGTTGCAGGCCAGGTCCCCAGCAGGGGATGCACGAGAGGCAATCACATAGTGATGTTTCTCTCCCTCTCTTTCTCCTTCCCTGCCCCTCTCTCACCCCCCTCACAAATATTTTAAAAATTCAGAACTCAAAAAAGATTGGACAATTGATAATGAGGCTGCAGTAGAAGAAATAGAGAGAGGCCTCACAGCCCTGTGCATTTCCCAAGGTCACAGTAAGCAGGACTTGGTTAGTTTCCTAGGAAGAAAGTGACTAGAACAAGGACACTCTGTCTCATGTTAACACCATGCTTTAACAGCCAGCACTATGAATAGTGTCTGTACTTTCTGAATGCCCTGGTAACAAAAGTGTTTTGCTGACACAGAAGGCTGACTTCAATAGGTGTTAGAAGAGGTTAATTTATAATTTCATTTCACTAATTAGTAGAAAACTTAGTTTTTCACATTTTTAAGTCATTACAAAATGTGTTAAGCAAACTCTTTAAAATATTTAATTTAATATCAACTAACTAGTACAAATTAATGGCTGGCTTTTACATAGTGAGTACAATTTAAAAATTGCACTGTTACTGAATAATCCCATTTATATTTCCTCCTTCTGTCTGCCATAAGCAAAAAATTTATTAGAATGTCATCACTTCTCACAGTTAATTATTTTTGGAAAAGAAAAGCGTGACCCACCATTACTATTACCATTTTTTAAAATTTTCTTCCATTCTTTACTCTCCCCCTGAAGCATTTCATACATGTCAAACATTTCCCCAAGTCTCTAGATTTTCCACATTTTCATATAGTCATCAAATGACTTTAATGGCTACATAGTATTTCATTATGTTGATTTATAATAATTTACTTAAACACTTCATCACTGCAGGATATTTTAGTTTTGAATTTGTTACAATTTTAAATGATATTGGAAGAACTTCCTTGTTTATATAATATCTTTCTTTTATTGGATTATTTTATTTCAGGAAAAGCAACTAGAAAATCTGCTCTGAGTCATGACTGACGATCTTGTATGAGAGATTTTAGAACTGTGATCCTTTTACATAACCATAAACAACTTAGAATGTTATATGAATTTTGACCCAACAATTACGCCTCCAAGAAGCCATCAGAAAGAAATAATTTTACATGCGTGTTGAGATTAAATAACAATTATTTTCCTCACACTTTTGTTTGCAATGTGAATAAAAGGATCACAATTAGGCTTTAATAACAGAATGAACTGGGCTTAATAACAAAAGTATTAAATTGAAGAGGTCCTATAATAAGGGATTGATTAAATAAGTAATATCTATATTCTGCTTAGAATTATATACTGTAGGCAAAAATAAGATGGACAGCAGACAGTAACAGTAGAATAACAACTAATATTTATTAAGCATCTAGTATGTGCCAGGTCTTGTGTTAAGCTCTTCATGTCCAGTGCATTGTTTTATTTTATGCAACCCTAAAAGGATTCTTTCATTCATCCATTCATGTCTAGATCGTACTAGATGCTAAAGATACAATGTAGAACACCATACAGTCCTACAGTCATGCTCCTAAAACATTTGTGGATGGTGGGGCAGATGGACATTAATTCTGGAGAGGAACAGAGAGGAAGGTGAGAAGGACAGAACATAGCAGCCTCTGCTCTCCTGTCATCTCCTTCTTAGTTCCAAGTCCGTCTTGCTTGCAGGAGAGACTTCGGTATGCTTGCAGCTGTAATGGGTTGGGGATGGTCCACAGGTTAGAACCTACCTGCTAAAGGCCTGCGTCTCTAAAGGTGGTTACTGGAGTCCAGTCTGGCAGCAACCCTTGGTAGTAACCTTAGGCAAAATCTCCAATTTCTTGCTCCAATTTCCTCAAACAAGATGTGGGATTAATAATAACTCCTATTTTTGAAAGTGTGATAGTTGAATTATAATTCATTGAAGACACATAACACGGTACTCCATTAGCTTTAGATATTATTATTGCTAGTTCCACTTGGTGACACTGTGACTGGAATCTGGAAGTAGTTTTTTTCCCTTTTCCTGATGACAACATGCATCCTCGTCGACCTCACCATCCCTTATGGTAATTACATTTCTCTTAAAGGCAACACCAGAATAACAACAATGACACCAAAAGACATAAAAACAACAAAAACACTGTTGGGGGGAATATATAAATATGTTTATACATGAAATCAAACAGTTAACACTGTGAACGCTAGATTCCACATTACAGTTTTAAGTTTCACCAATAGTAGGAGACAAACCATTGAAAGGTAATGTGGGCTAGGCCAGATATTGTTTTTTTAACAGTATAAGTATCTGGAGACACTGAAAATCTGTAAAATAGAGATAATCCCATTAAGGAGACCTGCTGTTTCTAGAAGCAGACTTTAGGGTGGGAATTCTGTAAGACGTAAGTGTTCCAAATTTCAACCCCATGTGCTTAGATGGAAGCCACTCCCTAGGAACCAGTAATGACTCCTGTCTTGAAAAGAAAAGTGGTATGATTAAATTAGTCTCTCTTTGTCTGTAAAGGGAGTGAGTACATCATGAGAAATCTGTAAGCATTCTCCATTCTGGAATTCTATGATATTCGTATTCTAACATAGACAATTAGTTTAATGATTCTATTCTTTTCTGAAATTAGTTTTGAATACAATAAAATTGGCCTGCAGGATGAAATTCGAGGACCTCATGTTCCATAACATCAGCAGTACTTTTTTAAGTGGCAGTGTTGTTTGCTGTCACTCCTGCTGGCATCGGTCATCTCCCGGAAACACCAGCATCAGCTTCTGTGACAAAGAGCCGACAGAGTGACAGCTTTCACTCTTAGCTACCAGCAGAATCTTCCAGCTGACCCTTTTGTCATCCTTCTCTGAAGGTAAACAGTAAGCTTCGTAGCACTCAAGTTTGATAAGCATTCAGATCACACAGAGGAGATGATGATAATGACTTTTTATTGTCTGTAATCTTTTGTCTGATAGAATTTAAAAGAATTTTTAAGGAGAAAAAATCTATCTAGAAAGTTACTCAGTTGTGTGATGAAGAGTTATACGTATCTTTACAAATTGATATATAATTCACATACCATAAATTCACCCTTTTAAGTACAATTCAGTGGCATGCATAATATTTTGAGATGAGATCAATTCAAACGGGCCTGGCACTCAATCATCACTTCATAAATGTGAGTTCCCTTTTCCTACATCAACACACAGTATTTTGAACTTGAAACAAGTGAAATGAAGACACAGGAGATAGTTGCAGTGGTTTTTCTTCTGCCTTGTCCTCCCACGGGGTGCTGACACCTTCTTAGGAGAACTGATTATGTCCCTTCCTTGACAACTTGGTGTTTACTGGTGTCACCTTGGTGGCCATGGTGGGGATATTTTTACCATGGAAACCAACCAGTTCTACAAATGAAGCACGTTTTGTTGAGAACTAATTGTTAAATATTTGCCAGCACACTGCATGCAGATGTCTACCAATTTCTTCAATACCACATTTTATCATTACTTGGGGCCACAGTACGTGCCTCACTCATCTCTTTGTGATAACCAGTAAGTTTTACTAAGTTTTCATCAATCAGAAACAGAGGATCTCAACTGGATAATACTATATTCTTAACTAGCAAGTTATTTTTTGTTTTCTTTGGGGGGGATGGTATTAAACACGTAATATGAAATTTATTACATTAACTATTTTTAAGTATCACAGTTCGGTAGTGTTAAGTATGACTTGGTATTTTTGTCCAGCATGGTGTGTGTGAGAGGGCATGAGCATGACTATCAAATATCTGGGTGGTTTTATTATTCCTCTGTAAGGAGGTAGTTAATTACATTCTGATCAGGCTTAGGCTCTCACAATTAATCTTTAATTGATTTGTTTATTGCTGATCTTTTGGAATTTCTTGCAACCAATTTCAGATCAGGCCAACTCTTAGGGACCTTGGTTACCAGGGATCTTGGACCTCCTTTCTAGAACACTGCAGTTGTGTGATTCAGCCTCAGTGGCCCTCGTTGTGTCTCTGACCCTGTTCCAAATTCCAGATTCCTAAGACAGGAGTGAAATCCACCAAGCACGGGTCCAGAAGACAAAGTGGCATTGTCGCTGGGCCGGCCGCACATGGCCATTTTGAATGAGGTGTGGGTGGAGGCAGAGTTCGGGAGCTGCTCCTCCCCGTAGAGAGATTCTGAGCAGTTCAAGCATCCAGTCCAGTACAACATGCTTTATGTATTAGATTATGATAAAAACTGGCATTAGAGAAAATATTTAATCAAGAAAGTTGGTGGTATTTAGTCAAGGATGTCTAGAATACTATAGCATAGATAGCATAACATTTTTGTAATCTTAAGAGGTAAAGAATTAATTAGCATAATTCTTTTGAGACCACATCTGGTTAGAATTTTAGTTGTATAATTATAAAACCAATTCCTTGGATTTCAACAGGGACTTTTCCCCTGACAATTTCTGGTCCAATTTAAACATGAGCACATGTACTCTCATGTTGTTCAAGTGAGAAAGGGGGTTTCAGATGTTTTTCAGCATCACTGAAAGTGCTCAGACCGTGAGAGAAACCTTTGAAACCAGTCATTTCCAGGCACACAACAATTTACAATGAGGTCTAGAGTCTTCTCAAGACCCATGGAGGCATTTCCCCAAAAGTTGATTATGATA
This sequence comes from Artibeus jamaicensis, assembly GCF_021234435.1. Lineage (NCBI taxonomy): Eukaryota > Metazoa > Chordata > Mammalia > Chiroptera > Phyllostomidae > Artibeus > Artibeus jamaicensis. Next base: position 13,764,697 of record NW_026522014.1, on the reverse strand, counting down.
TGGGAGATAGAACACAGAAGCTGGAACTGAGACTTGGTCTGGTAATCACTTCTGTCATCTCTACACCAATCCCCAGTTATGTGACCTTGGACACATCGTTTAAAACTTTCTGAGCCTTAATTCCCTGTTCATAAAATAGAATACTATCCCTATTTGACAGAATAGTGTTCAAATAGAGAGAACAGAAATTCAGTTTGGGGTAATCATATTCTCCTTATTGAATGGTGTCCAAATAGAATAATTCTGTATTTGACAGAATGGTGTTAAAAATTCATGTATATGAATATCCTTATAAACTATAATGTTGCTTTCAAAAAAGTGATGCTAATATTTTTGCTCAGTTTTTATTATAGACCTTTTCTTCCTTCATAACCAACTTTACACATATCTAGTATCTACTCACTACTTCATCTACCATATTTTGGTTCCTACCATCTGGCAGATATTGTGCCAAGTTATTGGGATAAGAGGGACTATCTAAAATGATCCCCACCCTCAAGTAGCCAAACCCAAAGTCATTTGTTATTTGATCTGAATAGTCCTCACCAGTGCTCATATGATAAAGCTGTGCCTACCAAGCGCTAACCAAAAATCCAGAAACACTACGTATCTGCACACGGTCTCCATATTCAATGGACTACAGGCCTTCCGGTCCTTCCAGTGAAGCACATAACAAATGGCCAGCTCGGGGGGTGGCCTTCCCTGGAAAGGTGTTTCTGGAGAACAGTGCTTTGCAATATTGAATTTAGGTGGTCATATCTTCACTCATGACTGTATCTTCTATACAATACACTCAGATTTTAGCTCATCAGAAGACATGTTTGTTTCTCTCATCTTAACTTCATTTCATTATCAAAGACCCTATTTTCAAATAAGATCACTTTTGTAGGTACCAAGGGTTAGGACTTGACTATGAAGATTCAATTCATTGATTATTAATTCAATCCATAGCACCCTGATTATTTACACATATTTTCCTATTAACAAGTCATTGCTATGACACTTTAAATAACCATTTGCACATGGTCCAGGAAAATTCAATTTGGCGCAGTCATATTCTCCTTATTGAATATATGGTCGAGAGAGAAGGCAGTGAGCTTACTCCCAATGTATAAAACAGCTCAGGAAGTAATAACTTAATTGAGTTCAATAAACTGCAGAGCACAAGTAGAATATGTTTTTGGTCCTAAGGACCAAGAGCACATCTTCTGCACATGGAAGAAAACCATCAATATAATAAAAAGGCAACAGATGAACTGGGAGAAAATATTTTGCAAACCATATATCTGATAAGAGGCTAATATCCAAAACACAAGGAACTCATACAAGTCAATATCAAAAAAACAGCCCAATAAAAAAATGGGCAAAGGACCTAAATAGACATTTTTCCAAAGAATATATTTATATGGACAAGTACATGCAAAGGTACTGAATGCCACCAATCATCAGGGAAATGCAAATCCAAGCCACAACGAGATATCGCTTCTCACCTGTTAGGATGGCTATTATGGAAAAGGTGTGGAGAAAAGAGAACCCTTGTGCACTGTCCTTGGGATTGTAAACTGGTGCAGCCACTGTGGAAAATGGCATAGAGGTTCCTCAAAAAATTAGAAATAGGGCTGCCACGTGACCCCAGCAATTCCACGTTGGAGTACATCTATGTAAAGGAAACAAAGTTATTATTGCAAATTATATCAGCACTCCCATGTCCACAGCAGCCTTCCTTACAATAGTGCAGGGATGGAAACAACCTAAGGATCTGTTGAAAATGAGTGGACCCAGAAAATGTGGTGTGTATCTACAATGGAATATAATTCAGCCTTAAAAAAAGAAGGAAATCCTGACATTTGCAACAGCCTGGATAAAACTTAAGGGCATTATGTGAAGTGAAATCAGCCAGACAGAAAGACAAGCACTGCATGTGATCACTTATATGAGGAATTATTTCAAAACTAAGTTGAACTCGTAGTAACAGAGTGGAAAAGTGGTTGCCGGGATTGGAGGTTGGAGGTGGGGATAGGAAGAGATTGGTAAAGAATACAAACTTTCAGTTGTAAGATGAATACGGTCGGAGGATCTAATGTAGAACATGGTGACTATAAGTGATAACACTGTCTTATGTAACAGAAATTTGCTAAGAGAGAAGAACTTAAATGTTCTCACACATAAAAGAAGAATATTTGGGAGGGATGGAAGTGCCCTTACTGTGACTAAATGTTACGAGGCGCATTCTGGACTACTTCATAGTGCGGTCCTTTGAACTACAGCATGCAAAGACGAGCACCAACACCAGCAGGCTGCTGTGTGAGTGGCATTTGGTATCATGGAGGACGAATTACAAGCCACCACAGAAACAGCCATAGTGGAAGCTTCCCCTGTTGGAGTTGCAGGAGTGCCTGGCATCTTGTCTCTCTCTTCAGACAATGTGGCACTGGGCTCTGGTGGCTCCTCCTGGTGAACGTGAAGGCTGTGACATCTGGCTTCCAGTGCTTCGATGTAATCTTTCTTCTCTTCTTTCCCCTTTGCTTTTTCTCCAAAAAAAAAAAAAAGTGGCAGTGAAAACGTCTGTTGAAGGGGAAAATGACATATAAATCATTGCAAATGAAAATGAACCAGTTAATGGACAAAAGAAGCTGATCTGCAAACCAATGGATGGTATTGTGTGTAAAATGAAAAGTTATATTCATTAAAAATAAAACTTTCTGCGTTTGTCTTATGTTCTTTGTTTTGTATTTTGTTTGATTTTTTTCAAGGACATGTGATAGTGTTGTGTGTATCTGATGAAAACAAAAATTATTTTATAAAAGCTGAGTAAGAGGCATAAAGGAAGACGTTACAAATCTGGAGTCTCCTAAAATAGATGTAGTGAAATGTACTGAACCTTGGAACAGGGAGCTAAATCGAAATGATCAATATCCTATGATTATTTTATCATGGCATAGAGTGGTCACAGATAGTGACAGAAATGTAGGAACTTGACCTTTATTATTTTACCAGAAGGTTGTTTGTAAGACTTAGAACGTTTCATATGCCTAAAGAATATGTGTGTTCTAGGCTGGGAGTTGGTGATATAAATCAACAACTCTGTGTTTAAATTTAGTGTAATTTTTCTTTGGTCAAGAAAAGAGACATTTTCAACAGAAATAACTGGCTCATGATACATGAATACTTAATCTGAGGCCTATTTTAATACCTCAAGTCTAAATGAATGAAAACCATATGTATTACATATTCCTTCAAATATCCAAGTGGGAAAAAAAGGAGAATATGTGTTGGACAAAATGATAAAGTGGATTTCAAATTACTAACGCCCACACACACTCGGGTTCATTTAGCCATTCCAAATGGATTTCATGCTTCTATTTGTGGAATTTATTTTCTGTCATTTACATACTATTAAAAATTGCCTTTTTTTAGGAGCACTATGAACATTGTTTTAGGTTATTTAAATAAACTAAAAAATCTCCTTGCATTTTTTCTCTTTTTCAATCCTTACCCAAAGATATGTTTATTAATTTTAGAGAGGAAGGGAGAAAGAGAGACATCAACTTGTAGCCTCCAGAATGTTCCCTAACTGGGGATCAAACATGCAACCCAGGCATGTTCCCTGACCAGGAACCCATGACCTTTGATGGATAGGAGAGTGCTCCAACCACTGACACACCAGGCCAGGGAATGTGATATTAAAACTAAAAGGGAAGGAAATAGCCTATTTAAAATATAAGGGGTTTGGGAGTGTTTTAACTGATACCCTACACTGCTTAAATCGAACACTTTTTCACCTTCTTCAAAGACCACTTGTCTTAGGTGAGTATATTTATTATCCTTTCCTGATAATTTCACCCCCATGTCAGATACTTTTCTCAGGTTACATCTGTACTTAGGACATTTTTCTCTCATGCCTTTCTTTGGTCTTCCAGTTTGAAAAGCACCCTCTATTCTATTACTAAACACTCCCTAAAATATTACTATCTCCAATAAAGCTTTTAAAGCTACTTAGAAAAGAGATAGTACTTTTATGGGAAGTATCCAAAAAAATCCAACTATGTAAGAGTTTGTGCCGTCATGGAGAGACTCATGGTTCATTTCTGAGATTCAAAGGTGCTCCTCCTAGTCTTGGAAGCCATTAAGCAATCTAAGGAAGGGTGCACGTTCTAGTTGTTCAGGAATCATCTGATGAACTCCTAGCCCCTGACAAAAACAGATTCAGGACTGACAGCAGTCTTGGCCCAAAGGCACATTAGAGGTGTAGATCTAGAATCTAATGTGAGAACAGTGTGGAAGCAGCATCTTTCAAATGCTTGGTTATGGAGGAATAAAAAGTCCTTTTTTGAATGTGGCTGTGGCTGAGAGATCTTCATCACATAAGTGCTTGTTATTAAGGCCAAACGCCACCCAGAAATTTCTGACATAGTCAGCTTAGGTCAATGTGCAGAACTTCGGCCACATTGTTTCTCTAAAATCCACATATTCAAAAACAAATAGGAAAAAAGGCAACTGTCCTTCACTTACCATAAATATTAAGTCTTAAGGAGAAGCCAATGTATTCCTAGGTTCAAGTGGTACAGGTTTTTGCAAAAGCTTTAGAAATTATTCATCAGATATCCCAATTCTTATATACACACAGCACTATAAAAAATAAACTCTGGTCAGGACCTAATAAACAATTTTTTTCTACTTCTTTCTTCTGAAATAAGAATTTAAATTGCCTGAATTCCTTATTATATAAGAAAGTGTAAGGAATAAATAAGGGTCCTTTCACAATAATTGGCTTAATTTCTGATGAAATGCCAGTCTAAGTCTTACTTAGCAGAATCTCAGATAACATTTTTATGATTAACATAGAAATACCTGTTAACTTTTTCCTTGAACTGAGAATAAGATTTTATTCTATTTATAAGAAATAAGAACGTTTATAAGAAATAAAGGTAGATGTTGAAATACAAGAAGTAATGACATTCATTAGCTTGTCAAGTTCATTATTAATTACTCTTTATGCATTCATAGTCATAAATATTCTGATATAAATATTCTTGAGACTGAATAATAAGTTTTCAGGTCCTATTTTCAAGTACTGACTCTACCAAATACCCTATGCATGATCTAAACCTAGTCACCTGGTATAGCCTTGCAAAAATTTTTTTCAAAATCTTTGTTTTCATAGAACACATTTTCCTGAGGTAGAAAATATGCATAAGAATAAAAATGTTTGCCTCATGGTATCGTTATAAGGATCAAGTAAAGGATGTTTGTAAAAGAGCAGTTAATTTTTAAAAGATACTAGTAACGGTTGTGTTAAAAAAAATCAACTGATCAAATTTTAAGGGTCTGACTGGCCTTACTTGGTGATTCATGAACTGACAGCATCCAGTCTAGCAGAGAGAAAGGGGCTCTGAATGCTGTGAGTACCAGCTGCCACGGGATACATAAAATATATTGAACCAAGACTGGATTTTCTTTAGTTTACAGTGGTAAATACTTATACAGTAGATTAGTTGTTCCTAACATAAACAATAATCAATTTTTTAAAGAACCAAAATAATTTGGATTTCCCATTCAAAAAACAAGTCCATCTGTTACTCCCTTCCCATGTACAAAGGTGTATCAGTTTTGGACAGGTGAACTATTGGATGGACATGTTTTTATTAAAATATTTAAGCCCTGGCTCATGTAGCTCAGTGGATTGAGCACAGGCCTGCAAACCACACGATCGAGGTTTGATTCCCAGTCAGGGCACGTGCCTGAGTTGCAGGCCAGTTCCCAGCAGGGGATGCACGAAAGGCAACCATACATTGATGTTTCTCTCCCTCTTTCCTTCCCTTCCCCTCTAAAGATAAATAAATAAAATAAAAATAAAATCTTTTAAAAATATATAAAAAAGTACTTAGTGTACATCATACACTATTTAAAAAAATAAAAATAAAATATTTAAGCACTTCTTTTGTTTTTCTCCATTGGGCTATTCAGTCATGGTAATTTAGGTGTTATAAATTAAGAATCAATTTGTCTTTCTTTAAAACAAATAAGCTACCAGATATTTAATGAGATATTATGAATAGGCCTCATTGGGTTCTGTGAGACACATACAGTATCTGGTATAGTCCCACCCCACAAGTGGCTTAGATTTCAAGATTTTATGCAGAGGATTAAAATAATATGTGTAACTATTCAAAAGACAGTCTGGTTGGAAGTGGGAAAAGAGGAGGGAAATCAACTGTGTCAGTGCTATTGTGAGCCCAAGAAAGTCAAAGAAGTACCATTGGCCTTGGCAATATGGAAATCACTGTAACCTTGACAAGAGCCACTTTGGTGTAGTAGCGGCTTGTGAACTCCCAACAGCATTTGCTTGAGGAGAGAATACAAGATGAGGAAGTGGAATCTGTAAAACACATCTTTGTGAAAGTGATTAAGTATCTTAAAAAATACTCTGCTAAAATATTATCACCTTCTGCTTGATATATTTGCATGATTCCCAAAACACATGTTTTAGCACATCCCCAAAACAACGTGTTTTAAAGCAATATGTTTCCAAAGTTGGAAAGCACTTTAAAGATGATCTAGGCCAACCCTTTCATTTGACAGATGGCTGAAATGAGATCTGGGGAATTTAACTAGTTGCAGCACCAGAGCCAGATGCCTAACTTCCAGTTGCCCTTCTTTTTAATCTCAGGCCCTGCTACTAAAAATAGCATTTAGTGAGTGCTTACTAGGTGCCAGATACCATTCCAAGAGCTTTACATATATTCACTAATTTAATCCTCATAATAAACTTGTAAAGAAAGTACTGTTAAAGTCTCCATTTTATAGCTAAGGAAATTTAAGGCACAGATTATTGAAGTATCTTGTTCAAGGTCATACATCTAGTAAGTTCTGCAGAGCCAGATTTCAAAACCCAGGTAACTGAGATTCAGGGGGCCATCTTCTTAACCATGATGCAATTGTATTTTTATTTTATTTAGTTCCAATTCTTAAGACTTTATTCAAAGTGAATATCTGCATCATTTACCATGTTAAATTTCTGAGGTCTCGTTACATATGTAATCGCTTTTAATATCAGTATATCCCACCATTAATTACTCTCTGTAGGAAATACTATTTATGTTTAAAGTTCTGCTCGAGTATTCTTAATTATTATTCATTTCTACTCGTGGCACAAGCAGCTACCATACTGGCACAACATCATGGCTCATTGATACAAGCTTCCTGTGAAACTGCTTTGTCATTGACTCATCACCATGAGAACCTGTTTGTGGAGACAATAATGTAAGATGTAGTTACTCATGTGTGTGCTTGCCTGTCTCTGAACTTCCCTTCTATCCGCTTACTCATTGCATTACTTCTTTCCAACATTTATAACATAAAAGAAGTAAGGTCTTTTGGGGAGAAACTTCAGAGCATCAACTACATTGTTCTAGGCGATAGAGTTCAAAATTGTTTTCAAGAATAAATGTAAAGAAGATTTTCTCTTTTTTTAACCTCTTACATAAAATAGGGAAATTTCAGGAGACAATACGACTTCTCTTGTGGCCCTTACTTTTTTTAAGACCAGAACTTCAAGATCCAACTAAATTTTCCTTGAAATGTACCACGTTCCCCCTCTGCAGCTGTGCTCTCAAAATATCCCTTCCATTTATTTTAGCCCAGGGAATAACTGGCAAAACCACAGAGTCAATCAGACTCAAAATGCTCCAAATCCTTCCTGCTTTGGAGTTTTCCATCTATAGATCAAAAGATGTTTATGCCCGTCAGCAATTTTTTAAGTGCATTTGCTCCTTGTACGCACAACTTCCATTTGAAGACTCTCTTTTGCTGACTTCTCTGATGAAGTTGTCTGCTTGCCAGGAGAATGACATCAATGCAGAGGTTTCAAAGGGGCCTTCAGGTCCTCTTTGACATTGACCTGATGTTTCGGATAATGCCCAACTTCAGTTCTGGAGAAACCCCCTTTCTTTGTACTGGGGGCAAAAAAATTGGTGTCCAGTGAGTGCAAACTGTGAGATAATACAGACAAATATAAACCATTTAAGTGAGAAGATCACTTAAAAAGAGAATTAAACATGTAGTAGAATTCACTGCAATCTACCAAAATAATGTCATTTCATTAACACTGGACTGAAGAGTAGTTTTAAGATTGTATCTGTGCAGCGGGTTTGAAAAACCTTGGAGAAAATTTTTTCTTATTCTCTTTTTTTAAAACTCTGAGTTTATTTCAGTGATCTCAATTGCCTTCTTTTAATGACAGGAAATACAATACATGTAACAATGGATCTAGAAAAACCCCCTGAAATTCCCAAGGGTGGTAATCTTTTGGAAAAACTTAATATTCATGAATTACAGGAAAGTGATGGAAGCCAGAATATCATTTTTTTTTGTTCTAAGTGTTCAACTGTTTGCTACAGCCAAACCAGGCCTTACAATAAAATCACACTGACTTTTAAATGCAGGGAGGGTAAACACATGGTATTGAGACTCTGTAATCTCAGTGATAATGAACTTAGTGTTTAAATTTGCATGCCTTAAGTTCATACTATCTTCATGTAAACTCCCATTTATTCTATAAATTTTTATTGAATTTATTGGGCTGATACTGGCTAATAAAACTACATGGGTTTCAGGTGTGCAATTCTACAATCCATCATCTGTCTATGGTATTGTGTGTTCACCACACCAAGTCAGGTCTCTTTCTGTCAGCATTTATCCCCCTTCCTCCTCTTCTACCTCCCCCACCTCCTTGCCCTCTGGGAATCACCACACTGTTGTCCCTGTCCATGAGCTATTTGTTTTTCTTCGCTTAATCCCTTCACCTTTTCACCCAGCTCCCAACATGCTCCCCTCTGACAGCTGTCAGTCTGTTTTCTGTATCTATGAGTCTGTTTCTATTTTGACTGTTGGTTTATTTTGTTCATTAAATTCAACATTCAGCTCGTAAGTGATATTGTATGGTACTATTTTTGAAAGCATCTTTTTTCTTTGTTTCATCAAATCACAGTCTTTCTACACTAAAAAATGGGGTTGAATGAAATGCGGCCTAAATAACCTTCTTTAATTTCTGTATTTGTCCTAAACCAGCACATCAAAGGTCTGATTCAATATTTGGTCGATAATGTGTGAGCTTGCTAATTTATTTGTTGAATGTTCATTCTGTACCACATAGCATTTATAACTTTACAAGATATAGAGATAATTTTCTGCTTTTTCTCAAGAGTTTCCATTCTAAGAGTAATAAACAGATCTAGATCAGTCCATTTTTATGGAGAAGAACTATAGTTTCTGAAATTATGGGTACTTTGAGGGGAAGAATTATTTGAATGAAGAAGGAGGAAATGAAGTGATCAGTACGAACAGTAGGGTTTGGCTTGGTAGTGCAGCCATTCACTTCACAAGGAGACAGAGGGTGCCTCTCAATTTTATATACAGTTCTTCCAAGAAAAGATACAGAGCCTTGGATTTTTAATTTTATCTTAGTCTGACATAGCAACGCAAAAAAGAAATGTATTCACAGGACTGCTTTGACAACATGCAAAGTGATCATTGAGGTACATTTTTTTGACTGTTTGATGGACTCGTGAGTCCATAAAAGTGCAAAAAGCTCAAGTTTACAAATAAAAGTTTAAAAATCATAAGGCTTAATTTCAACAGCAAGTGAGAAAAAGATGGAGTTTGTCAAATGTCAGATGGGAATGACCCAAATTAATTGCTGATTACCCAAAAACATGTGTATATATTTTTAGCAATTAGTGGAGAGATCAATAGAAAACATATATATTTAATTAGCCATGTGGTTTGTTTTACTAAATTGAAACTGCATGTCTCTCTCACTGCATTAAGCTTTTGGGACTTTACAAGTTCTATCTATATACATACTTACATTTTATTCCTTTTGATTATTCAGAAAAGCAAGCAGAATTATCATAATATCTAGACCATATTTAGCTACTTTGCTAGATAAGTGATTTAAATATAGCACAGGTAGCCCTGGCTGGTGTGGTTCAGTAGATTGAGCAAAGACCTGTGAACCAAAGAGTTCAATTCCCAGTCTAGGGCACATGCCTGAGTTGCAGGCCAGGTCCCCAGTAGGGGGCATGCAAGAGGCAACCATACGTTGATTTTCTCTCTCTCTCTTTCTCCTTCCCTTCCCTCCTGTCTAAAAATAAAATAAATAAAATCTTTAAATGTAGCAGAGGCATTTTCACTATTTACATAGTAAGAAGTCTGGAAACTATTGGTTTCAAACTGTTTTAATACTTTGACATACTATAGGTAATATGTTAGAAACTGATAATTTTAATAATATTGGCTAATTCAAGCTCAGTAGTTAGATTCTATAAAGTTGATTTTCAGTTTAACCAAAAGCCTAAGAAATCTCTGACATCGTGTATATCTTTTCCCTGTGCCCCACAGAAGCAGCCATGAGTGCAACAACTATTTAATGAAGCCTTATAATAAAGAATGTATTTTTCTATTCATGAAATATTTGTCTCCTCTGCTCTAAAAGGCTCCTTAGAAATGTGAGAAAGAGAACTGGCATTTTTTCCCTGAACCTAGTCATCAGTCTTGTCTCTACAAATCACCAGCCCAGTACCCTTCCCTTTGTTAGGGCTCCATGTAAGTCTCAGGTGGGCAGACTCATCTATACCAACTTTGTCTCTACTACAGCAGCAAAGATGCTATGTTGGTATAATTAGTTAGGTGGTCCTTCCTATCAATCATTTTCTTCCTTTCCTTGACATTGTATCCTTTTTCTCCTCTAGAAAATTTACCAATCGTAATATATAACCCTTACCTGTTCAGGGGGTTCTTGTGAAATGAAGTTTCCCAGGCAAGAAAACCCAAATACCACAACTCTCAGATTTCATTCATTACTTTTATTTAGAAAAATAATTGATGATACCTTCTCTAGCAAATCAATAATGCTCAGCCAGGCATTTATTTTCCAGGACGAAGGTGAAGTCTTATAATTCAAAACAACGAGACTCAGGAGAATTGGACCAAGAGCTCGCTGCTGACTCTAGGACAGTTTACTTGAATAGCTCTGCCTTTGATTAGTTCAAGAACCCATGGTGCCTTTTTTTCTAGCTTCTTCAACAACCATAATTAATCACAGAATTTTGGCATTAATCTTTGCACCAAGGCCATGAATACTTTCTGAATGAATGACGATTACTTTTTGTGTGTTAAGTCTTTCTGCCCTAAGGCTATCAAAATTTCATGGCTGAGTTTCTCCACATTGTTCAAAGCTTTCTTTCAACTTTGGCTAAAAACAACATGACAGGACAAGATTCATTGTGTGGGTCTAGGAGTTAACCTGCATTCAAACACTTGGTGATTATAGCACTCTAACATGCTAATCAAAGCTTTGGGCTTTTGGAGGAAGGATCTCTGAAAGCTGTGTCTATAAGAAGGGTAGAAAAGACTGACTTGATCAGAGTATTTGGGCCAGACAGCTGTCCACTCACACAGACTTTTGGGACTAGGGTTAGCCTCTCACAGAGCACCTGGGTTTATGAAATGAGCAAAAAGAGACAAGAAAACCAGAAGTTAGCATGCTATTTTTATTATTCTGGGGCTCTATTTCTAGATTACTGATGGATCAAGGGGGTCTTCACCTCTTCCCATACTGATATTTAGAATTTACTACCTAGCTAGTGTGGCAAGAATTATCTGCTGATGAAGATTCAGCATTCTATATGGGGCTTTTAAATGTATTCTTTGTGTAGACTGGATTTCTATCCTCTCATTTCATCTTCTTGAAATCGAAACCAGCTGAAACCCTCTCCTGATCTTCTTAATCTCTTTGTGCATGGGAGATCATAAACATCATAATAATTTCTCTTTCCACTTTTTTGTTTTCTGTTCTCCATCTTTTATAAACCACTCCTGAATTCCTTTCTTCTTTTTTCTTCCTCCCTCCTTCTCCCCTGTCTTCCTGCCCTGCTCCCTCATGCTCCCTGCCTGTGCTAGTCTTCAGCTGGCACAGTGACACCCTGCTTCCCCAGAGATTTCTCAACATAAAGACGTAGAAGATAGAAGAGAAAGGGCAATATAGTCAAGTAATTTAGGGATTTTCTAGCTTTTGAAGAAAGTCCAAAAGAAAGTTGCAAAGCCTACAGTAAAGGTTTAGAGAAAATAAGATAACCTTACTGATCTAGAGCTAATGGGGACTAAAGATTGTTTTATAATATACATTGAATTATAGTGCCTGAGAGAAAAAAACAGATTAGTTCCCCAAAGAATGATATGTTGGAATACACAGTCTAATTGACATAAATTCTATGTCATTGTGATAAAAAATGTTTTGGTGAATAGGAAGAGGTAAAACCAGATCTAAACAAAGTGAATCAATCATACATGAAAATAACTGGATCAAAGCCCCCCAGAGTAAATCCTCCATAAGAATACATGGTCATTGCATTTTAACAACACTGATTTGGACAATTGTCTCAGTGCCTAATTAATATGATTTTGCAAGGATTTCTAGGGCTATGTTGTTTATCTGACCATGTGGATTATTCTCATTCATTGCTTTTGTTGTTCACTCTCTTTTGTGCCAGGTGCTTGGGACATAAGCATAGTCTTAAAATTAATTGACTACCTCCCCGTACCAGGTCCATATAGGATGCTTTATATTTATTAATGTAATTAATCCTATCCTGAGACATGAGTTGGATCACCCAACTCTCTAAAGGATAAAAACAAGGTTCAGGGTGGTGAAGCAACAAGGCCACATGCTGTTAAATATTAAGTCTGGACGTCAATTCGGGCCTGTCTGACTCTACTGATCAGGCATTTCACCAACTGTTTATGTTTACTGTAAGTCCATAATCAAAACCCATGGTGACCTGCCAAGAAATTTGGGGGGTTTTAACATCAAGTCCTGGCAGGCTCAAAGATACACGATATAAAAGGTAGGGAGTTGTAATTTTCAGGTCAAATGATGTAACAGGATCAACACACCATGAAATTTTCACTCACTGATCTTAAAGTGAACCTTTTAAATGAAATGACATGACTAATTAGGATCATCTTTCCTGGAACAGGTAGAGAACAATGAAGGTTACTCAACCATTTAAGGATCAGCCTACTACCTTGATTTCCTTAACAGTTACAAGGAGCCTCCTACACACAGGGCAATGTGATAGACAACAGTGGTACAAAATAAAGAAGACATGATCTCAGACTTCAGGCTCTTTTTAGCCTCAGGGAAGGAGTGCAAATAAATGTTATCAAATGTAAGTAAAATTGGTTTGAAGATGCCACCAAGGAAAAAAGATGTCAAATAAACTATGTCACGCCATCAACTGTAAGATTTGAAGGTGCATATTAGACTCAAGTAGAGTAAGTGACGTGCTACATGTAAATGCATTGGCAGTGCTGGTGATGAGGATGGGGAAAGAGGAGAATCAAAAAAATCTTTCCAAGGTGACCTTTGAATTGAAGTTGTAAAGGTGAGTAGGGGATGGTGCGGAGAAAAGGTACAAAGCATATTCCATAAATGAACCAAAGTGAGTGAAAAAGCATGGCCGCCTAGCTGGGACACAGCCTGGGGTGCCCTGGGTAGTAGGGAGGGAGGGCGGCTGGAGTGTGGCTGGGGGAATGGGAAAGGGGGCTTTGTGACTGCGAAGAGGTTGCAATATGACTCCTAAGGTTCTGGACAGAAAAGGGTCTTGAAAACATACTAAGGAGTTTGTTTCAGCCTATTGTAGGCAATAGGAAGCCATTGAAGAAATTCAAGGAGGAAGTCAAGTCTGTCTTGATACTTCCTTCTTCACCCCTGGTCCGTCCTTCCAGCCCTTCCAGTGCGGGGGCTTCTTTCTACATCACAGCTGCTTTCTACACCACACCATTGTCTCCTCAACCTTCATGCAACCTGTTCTCCCTGCTGCACTTCTAGACTCAGGAAGGTGTGATTGTCCTAATTTCTGGTTCCAAGATTGGCTGTAAGATTCCAATAGTTCACATGCTTTCCCTCCTCTGAGCCATATTACCTTATCTTTGTGCGGATCTTTGGTCTTTGAAATCCTGTTCATTTTCTTTTTTGAAAAGCCCATATCAATGGTCCCTTCTCCTAGGCAGTGTCTCCTCTTCTTCCCAAGGATACAGCAGCTCACAGTCATTATTTGAACCCTATTTGACATTTAGAGTCTCTTCTTATTGAACTTCTCTTGATTTATGCTATATTATGGGTATATTTTTGCTCTCAGACTGAGCTGTTTGAGTGTAAGGATGGGGTCTTGATGTCTTATTAATTCTGTATTAGTATCTATTCTGAACTCAGGCTAGTGGAGATGATATAACACATAATAAGACACAAAGCTGCCCAGACTCTGAGGAGCAACAGGAAGAATAATGTGCCCGTATGTATGCTTCTCCAGCCTCCTGGGTGTCCCCCAAAGGCCCTAGTCTCTGGTATTCACACCCTTGTATGGTACGAATACAAGAACACAGTGTCCTCCCACATTGTACCAGATCTGACATATGTGACCAGCAGAATGCAGCAAAAGTGATGGCATGTCACTTCTAAAATTAGGTTGTAAAAGAATGTGACTACTAGCTTGGGTTCTCTCTTTCTTAGATTACTTCCTCTGGGGAAGCCAGATGCCCTGTCACGAGAATATGCAAGCACCTGTGGAGGTGCCTGTCACAAGAAGCACACACTAGCCTGACCGCAACCAGGAACACGAGTTATCCTGTGTAGGGGTGTCCAACCCATAGCCCATGGGCCGCATGCAGCCCAGGATGGCTATGAATGCGTCCCAACACAAAATCGTAAATTTACTTAAAACATAATGAAATTTTTTTTGTGATTATGTGTCTCAATGTACTTAATGTGTGGCCCAAGACAACTCTTCTTCCAGTGTGGCCCAGAACACCAAAAGGTTGGACATCCCTGCTAGGTGAATCCACCAGAAGCAGGTGGCTGCAGCCCTGACCAACAGTTTGACTGTGATGTCAAGGGAGTCTTTGAGTCAGGACCACCCTGGTGGTATTGCTCCTGGTCCTTAATCCTTAGTCACTGGATGGTTATTATTTTAACCTTCCAAATTTAGGGGCTTGTTACATGAACATACATTTAGCAAATGTCATTCCAATAAGTGGAGGTTTTAGGTAGACAGTCGAAAAGAGAGTAAAGTACTCAAGGTTAAAAAACAGGAAATTATGATCAGATTTCTAATTCAAAGATATGTACATTGTAATTTTGCCTTAGCTCAATTTTAAGATAGATCTGTGTCACAGTTCAGAATTAGTATTTAGTCATTTATTGCCTAAATGCATAATCTAATAAGTCCCTGAAAAGAGACTAGAAGAAGATTGGGCTGGTGGAATGAGGGCTGAGCTGGATTTTTCTTTGTAAGAATCGAGTTTAGGCTCCAGCTCTGTCACTTACCATTTGTTATCAAAAGGGAATCTATTTAATCTCTTTTAAATCACAGCTTCCACAACAGTCAAGGGGATATAATAATTCATGCTCTGCATATCTTGAAGATTTAATGAGTCAGTGTGTGTAAAAGAACTTTGTGAACAGCAAGACAGATTCCAAATAGAAGGTGCTTTACACGGTGGGATGCTAACATATTATTGGCTCAACAGACCAGTTTTACTGAGGCAGCTGGAAGATGGCTGTCTGACAGCACAAAGATTCTCCTCTGGGGAGACATTGGCCTGCTGGTAACTTGGGCACCAGGCAAGTATGTGCCAATCAGGAACTTCCCTGGTTCATTCCAGGCTTCTCAGTCTCTGGCCCTTTGTAACAAACTTGATTTTCAGAGAAAGGCACCATGAAGAGTTAAGAGCATACATTTTGGCTCTGGCCAGTGTGGCTCAATTAGTTGGAATATCACCCCATACACTGAAAGGCTGCTGGTTCAATTCCTGGTCAGGACACGTAACTAGGTTGTAGGTTGGATTTCTGGTCTGGGTGGGTGCATGAGGCAACCAATCAATGTTTGGCAACCATCAAACCACATTGATCTCTCTCTCTCTCTCTCTCTCTCTCTCCCCCCCCCTCTCTCAAAACAATGAAAAAATGTCCTCAGGTGAGGACTATTGGAAATAATGCTGCAGTCAACATGGGGGTACTTGAGATAGTGGTTTCATTTCCTTTGGATATGTACCCCCAAATGGAATTGCTGGATCATATAATAGTTCTATTTTACTTATTTATTTACTTTTTTATTTTAGAGAGAGAAGGAAAACAGGGTGGGAGAGAGAGAGAGAAACATGGATTTGTTGTTCTACCTATTTATACATTCACTGGTTGACTCTTGTATGAGCCCTGACCCGGTATTGAACCTGCAACCTTGGTGTGTTGGGATGATGCTATGACAAACTGAGCTACCTGTCCAGAGCCTGATAGTCCTATTTTTAATTTTTTGAGGAACCTCTGTTGTGTTGCATAGTGGCTTCACCAATTTACAATCGGCACTTGTGCTCCCCAGCACTTGTTATCTCTTGTCTTTTTCATAAGAGCCATTCTGACATGTGAGAGAGATTTTATTTCACTATGGTTTTGACTTGCACTTCCCTGGTGATTGATTGGTGATGTTGAGCATGTTTCCATATATCTGTTGCCCATTCAAATCTATTCTTTGGGAAAATGTCTATTTAAGTCTTTTGCCCATGTTTAATTAGATTATTTGTTTTTTTTGCTATTGAGTTGTGTGAGTTCTTTACAGAATTTGGATATAAACCTCTTGTGGAAATATGGTTTGCATGTATTTTCTCCCATTTTATAGGCTGCCTCTTCATTATTGGTTATTTCTCTTGCTGTGCAAAAGCTTTTTAGTTTAATGTAACTCCACTTGTGAGAGGGTATAATCTTAGTGGCTCCCTCCAGCCCTGAGAAATTTCAAGAGAGGCCTCAATTCTAAGCCAAACTGCAAGGAGCAGGGGAAGTACATGGCTCTGCCCTAAGTGCAGGGGGCAGGGAGGAGGGGGAGCAGGGCAGAGGGGGACAGACGGGGAGAATCTGGGGACAGGGCCCAGCACCCACTGCCACCACTAGAGTATGCACGTGGGCCTGCCCTTGAGACCTGCTGTGGAGGAAACAGTGTTTTGTTTAGTCAGACATTCCAACTAATAGTAATAAAAGTTCGATTATCAAGTTTCAAGTCATCAGAATACAACAAATATGCTTAAAGTCAAGGTTATGTGAATTATAATTTTTTCTGGCTGACAGAGATGAAGGGAAGAAATGATCCAAACTTCACGGAGTCTTAGGAACAATACTTAGCAGGGAAAAGCACGAAGGCACACATTAGTAGCTTCCTGCGGAACGGATAATAGAAAACTGCTAGATCTTACTGGCAGGGGTGTTCAACCTGTGGCCTGAGGACAGCATGTGGCCCAGGATGGCTAGGAATGTGGCCCAACACAAAATCGTAAATTTACTTAAAACCTTTTTTTTGCTCATCAGTTTTCATTACTATTTGTGTATTTTATGTGTGGCCCAAGACAACTCTTCTTCCAGTGTGGTCCAGAGACGCCAAAAGGTTGGACACCCTAGTTACAGTAATGCTTAAATAGTTTATTTATTTACTTTTAATCTCACCCAAGAATATATTTATTGATTTAAAAGAGAAAGGAAGGGGTCGGGGAGAGAGAGAGAAACATTGATGTGAGACAGAAACATCAATCAGTTGCTTCCCATACACACCCCAACCAGGAATGAAACCTGCAACCTAGGCGTGTGCCCTGACTGGGAATTGCACCAGCAGTCTTTTGGTGTTTGTGACCAGATTCCAACCAAATGAGCCACCCAGTCAGGGCTCACTGAAACATTTGATTTCTTCCATCACTGTGCTGGCCTCTGTGTCTTTTTTTGTCTCTTGGTTGCTATCATTTCTCTGGCTCATCCAAGACTGGTCTTGGTACTTCTGGGATGCAGGCATTTAGATGGGGGCTCCTAGCAGAGTTCTTGGGTAGGTGGATGGGCCATGAGGGCCACTGAAAAATTCCCTGAGCTGGAAGATCCCTTCTGCTCCTCTCTCAACACTTGTGCTACATTCCCCAGGATCTTTTTATAAAGGTATTTTTCAGTTAACAGGTGACATAAAATATTGTGTTTGTTTCAGGTGTACAATATAGTGATTAGACATGCATATACCTTACGAAGTGATCATCTCATTTAGCCTAGTACCCATCTGACACCATACATAGTTACTACATTTTATTGACTATATTCCCTAGGCTGAACCTTACATTCCCGTGACTTTTTTTTTTAATGCTCACTTGAGGACATTTTTTTTCACTGTTTTTTAGACAGAGAAGGAAGAGAGAGAAATACTATGTGAGAGGGATGCAGTGATGGCTTGCATTCTTGTATGCACCCTGACAAGGATCAAGCCTGCAACCTGAGTATGTGCCCTGACCAGGAATTAAACCCGAGCCAGCAACCTTTCTAGTTCCAACCAACAGAACCCCACTGCCTAGGACCCTGTGACTATTTTTATAACTTGCAATTTATACTTCTTGACTTCTTTCACCTTGCTGCTGGTTCCCTTATCCTCAGGGCAGTGGTTTGGATGGTGTATCAACAAAAGAAATCCTACCTAACCCCCTTCTGTGTTCTCAGGAAACTCGCACATTCTTTTGCAACAGAAGACAGAAAGCAGAGCCCTTCACTGCTGCGGTCCCCACCTGGCTGGCTCTCTTTTCGCCCACTCTAGTGCACGTGAGTCACCAAGTCTACTGCAAGGACAGTTCTGAGGCAAAGCGAAAATCTCACTCACACTGATTTATGTCTACATGTGAACAATTACCTATTAATCATTAGCACTTGATACAGTATGCAAGACAGAGGAGGAATTGGATGAATATTGAGTGGGCAAAGGTTTAGCTGTTTGACCACGCTTTACCAAAACAATTAACTCTTTAATATAAAAGTATTTTCTCAAGTTAGAGCTAAAGTGCTCTCTTTCATATTGTACTCTTTTCATTGAGGAACAACATCTGTTCCCCAACCCCTTTAAATGGCATATTATATACACCAAGACTGCAATTAAGGAACCCACAGCCTTCTCCTCTTTTTGGACCAATATCATTTCCATGATTCCTTCCTCTTAAGTCTGGGTTTCCAACTCTTTAATCATCTCTGCTCTCTTCTGGATCCAAATGTCCCACTTACTTTTAAAATGTGGAGACCCAAATGGAAATCTATCATAACAATGCTGTAAAAGTTTGGCAAATTTCAGGGGAAACCAACATCTGCTTGGTCCTTGCTCATTATCTTGCTGCCTTTTCATTAAGGAGTTCTCAGGAAAAGCTATAAAATTTATTTTTTAATTAATTCAACAATTTTCCTTCTACCGTAAGTCTTCTTGTTTGTATGCACACAATTTCTGTGTCAATATGGATTAACAAATGGAGAGCTTTGGACCTCACAAACATACCCCTTTACACAATACTTTAAAATATCCTGCACATGCTTTTAGAATCTTAATGCACAATGCTAGTCTTTTTAATGCTAGTCTTAAAAAAATAATCGTTTTGTGTATTAACACTGACATTGTTTTTGCATAGATTACTTTTCAGCATGAAAACATTTTTATTGTCTGTATTTTACCATTTTCTATGCTTTTTATATAGACCTGGTGACTAAGAATTAAAATAATAACTAGTGTTACATAGCATTTAATATATGCCAGGCAAGTATTTCAGATGTATTAACATATTAACATGTTTAATCTTCATAACAACCCAATGAGCCAGGTACTATTGCCACTCCCATTTTTCAGATGAAGAAACTGAGAGAGAGTCTAAAGACTTGACCAAGATAGCAAAGCAAATGAGGTTAGGAGCTGGGATTTGAATAGAAGCTTAGCCCTAGAGTCTATGTTTTTATCATATCATACTATTACATGTTTAGAAACATAAAAAGGTGTACAAACTCTTTTGTAGAGGGTTTCGTCTTATTAGTGGTCATTAACATACACAAGCAGAGGTTTTCTTTGTGTTTAAAGCTGATTTTTGTACTGTAGTTATGCTTGAGTACCGACGATGATTTGACTGAAGAAATGACTCATGGTAGTTTCTTGGTTGGTTTCACTTTTTGGTTTGAAAATGCAAACGCTGAAGTTGCCAAATACAGGTGAATCTAATTTCCTTTTGGTCAAATATTGAGCTTATCTCAGCATCATTAATTGCATGTAACTTCCAGGAGTCCCAGGAATGTGCCCCCCCAAACTGTAATGTATGCCTTTGATTCCTCACAAAACAGAAGAATGCTTGATCTTCTTGCCCTGAGCACAATTCATTTCAGAGTCAATTTCCCAGAATAGATGGTGCTATTGTTACCTCCCCAGTTTCCCTATGGGGCTTTTGGAAACCGTCCTGCCCTTTCAGAACTCTCAGGACCTTTCCAAGAGAACTGTCTGAACTATTAAATTGGTGGTGATGTCTTGAGACCCCAGCAAACTTGTCCCCGCTACAGCTGTTTGGCTTGTTCTTCATACGTTTCATTTAAACTTTGGGGAAAATAATTTCCTTGCAGAAGAAAAAGAATTGTATTCCAATTTATTTTGATTGGACTGTTAAATAAACGAACATAGTATTCGAAACCTAATCCCACAAGTAGGCCTTACACCTACGTCAGAGAGAAGTTTACCTGAGAAAACCCATGGGCCCGTCTCCAAATGCACCTTTATCCTTGCCCTCTGTGCACAGGACAGGAAACAATAGTTACAATCACATGTAGACATTTTAAGGAAATTTTAGAAAATGCTCTGTAACCACATCCTAACATTATAAAATGTTTTATAACATTAATTTCTCTTTAAAATATGATATATATGTAGTTTTATGGTAGGAACTGCATATATTAGGAAATACTTAAGCAACATATATATTTCTGAGTGTGCCATAATTTTCAAAGGACTCACAGCAAAATGTCAGCAATGTTTATCTCTCAGGAAGTAGAATGGGGACTGCGGGGCACACAGATGAAGACTTTGACTTTTAATTTTATTCATTTTCCCCAATGTCTGGGTTTCTTTTTCTTTTTAAATGTTGTGCATGTATTTTGTTACAAACAGTTATCTGAGCAGTGAGATTATAGGCCATGTTATTTACATACATTATTCTGTCTCAAACAGAAATATTATTTAAAAGTGCAAAGTGCTTCTTTGACTGTCTCATGAAAGTTTCACCAGTTGATGTATTTAGGTAGTTAGTTTGTCTGGGAAAGGGAAAGGTGCCTGTCTTTATCGTTTTAGAATTTTAGATCTGAATAAGGAACTGAATTAAATCAAATTAAAGGGTTTGTTCCAGTTCACACGGCTAGTGAGTGGCAAAACTAGACTTAGAATCCAGGTCCCCTGACTCTAGCCAGTACTTTTCCTGTGAGACCTTCCCTAAGTATCAATTACTTACATTTTCAAAACAGCATTAGAATTTGCAACTGTAAAAATTTACATGTATATTCCATTCATCTAATTGTACCATAAACCCAAGCATTAAAAGAGGCATCAATACATGCAAAGGATAAGTAAGATTTACAGGTCAAGTGAATGGCAACCATGAGAAGTAAAGTGTAAGTGCTGGAATACATACCCAGTTTAACAATGAAATGCTTCTTCCTTGGGGTAAAACCATTGAGGGATAAAGGATTCTAGGTGAAAGTTATGATTTCATGTAATGATTTATATGCTGCTATTGTTCTGTTGTGATTGCAACAGGACCTAATTAGACCTCATGAAAACTCTATATTTCTAAATGTTTTCCTATTTTAATAAAAGTTTGGTAGAGTGGAGCCACATACATTCATTCCTATAAAAGCCTTATATACTGTGTGTTTCACTCAAGGATCTTTGCAGTCGTGAAAAGGTAAAAAACACCTAGGTAACTTTAAGCCAGAAGGCAGTAAAAAGCATGGAACATTATCAGCCTTAACACTGACACCTAATGCAAAGGTTGATCTATTTAACAACACAACTTAGTAAAAGAGAATGTGAAATCACTGCTTTCTCCTAATGGAACCAGAGTCTTACTATTTCCTTTCCTATTTATAAAAAAGCTTAGCTCAGCTCCTGGAATCAGTGAAGAGAGATGTTGGATGCTTGGCATCCCCTTTCTCTTGGCGCAGCTCATGGAAACATACGTGCTCTGCTCCTTGGACTGCTGACCTCTAGCTACCAAGTGGGGAAGCGCTGTCACGGAGAGAGAGTGTCTTCCCATGCAGACGTCCACACGGTGGATTCAGCCACATCCACACAGCAATGGAGCAGCGAGGCAGCGCTCAGTGGGTATTTGCTGAATAAATTATCAATAGCTGTTACAACATTTCTCTCTCCACTCTAAACACACAGGTTAAGTTTAAAAAATCTTGAGAAAATTCACTTCAATGTTTTCTCACTCTACCACCTTGAACTGGGAATACATAAAGAAAAATAGATTCTGTATAATTTCAGACCAAATTATTGAAGAAAAAATAATATAAAAGAGAAATTGCCACCTATTTGTAGCTGCCTGAAAGTGGAATTTCATGATAAAATAAATTCTTATTATTTCACCATTACATTCTTCTTGGAAGAGATTATCATAGCTAGTAACCCTTCTTTGCCTTTTTTTCATTTAATATGCTCTAATAAGATGATCAATTATATAATTTTTATTTTTATTTTTTATATGTGAACACTGAGGCTTTGAAAAATTAAGTACCTGGCCACACAAAGAAGTCACTGGGTCGAGGGTGGAGCTGGCATAATGGGTTGGAAGAAGAACCTGGATAGATTCATAGGTGCTGAATCAGTGACCTGAGAAGTTACTGGCAGCGAGCAAGGAGACAGATAGAATGAAGGCTGACTTACCAGGAAGTGGAATTAGCACAAAAGGTCAATGTCCTCTCACAGATAATGGGAAACTCACAAGTCACATCCCTGACACAATAAAAACAAGGCCTAGATGCTTTGGTAAAAACATAACATGCCCAGGGTACAACTTTTCTAGAAAACCCATGGAGTAAGATTTAAGTATGGGAAAAAACATTTTTAAAACTGGGTATCTCTTGGGATAGAATTTCCAGGCAAGTTAAAGATTAATTCTCTATTCTTTGTCAATCTGGGCACCACTACAAATAAAATGAAAAATATTCTAGGAATTTTCATTTCAAAACAAAGGAAAATGAGAGAAAACTGTGTGAAAATGATAATGTAAAATTCATTGTGGCCGCAAAATATCATCACTGTCATTTAAACTGAGAAACAGCTATTCCAGTATTGCTACCAGAGGCTCCATTTATTACAACTCAATGTTGGGATGCTGGAGACGGCTGAGGAGGAGAGGAGCTACATATAAAAATCTTTAGGAGGACTTGGGGAAACCATTAAAATTCATTGGTTCAAGCAGTTCATTAAAACATTTTCCAGCCCACTTACTGACGCTGTGGAAAAATTTGGGAACTCACATTTCTCACTCTTGGATGTGGAATGTTTAAATTACAAGAAGATGGAAGGGAAGGAAATGGCCAAAGGAAGGAAAACCATGACTGAGAGGTGGCTAATTGGAACAGAGTGGGGGTTTTCAATCTAAGAAAATGCAAAGAACATCAGGCCAAAGGATGAGAATGATATAAAACTGCAGTTCATTTATGTTCCAAAAGAGGAAGAAAAGAGAATTTTCTTAAATAAAGTTTATAAACATAAAAAAGAAACAGTCACTATCTGGACTGTATTTCATTTATTTATTCATTATTGCAATAAACACTTAGTGAGTAGGCTCTTTACATAATACGTGTGCCTACAAGAAGACATGAAAAAGTCACCTGACCATTCTGAACCTGTGGATATCAGATGGAGTGGGAGCTATCGTTTAGACGTTAGAGTTGCTACCTTTTATTGCTCTCCATGGTCTAGTCAGCAGTGTCAAACCTGTGGCACCTGGACCCCATGCGTCCCTGGTGGCTATGAATGCAGCCCAACACAAAATCATAACTTTACTTAAAACATTATGAGATTTTTTGTGTGATTACATGTCACAATGTATTTAACATGTGGCCCGAGACAAGTCTTTTTCTTCCAGTGTGGCCCAGAGACACCAAAAGGTTATACTGTATAGGGCAGTTTATATTATATTTCACTGAATTATTGTAAAGCTCTGTGAAGCCATGAGCTAGCAGATGCTAGCAGCCATGCTAGCAGATACAGCAGCTGAGAAAATGAAAGTCGAAAGAGGGTAACTCATTTAGTACACAGAGGAGCCAAGGCTTGAACCTTTCTACATGCCTAAAAAGTCAAAATCAGCTAGTTTTTGTGTTGTGCCTATGAAAATGTCTCAGAACTGGTTTTCATGAAGTACACTTTGGGAAACAATGTCATAAGTTTACTAAATTTATGTTGCCTTGAAGTACTCAATTTCTGAAGCCAGACTTGATTTCATTATTAAGCTTAAACTTCTTCATGATCCAAGAACCACCATAAGTCATGGTTCATTGGGGTTGCACATGAACAGTCACCAGGAATAAACATTTCTCTTTTTTTATTTTAAGATTTTATTTATTTATTTAGAGAGAGGGGAAGGAAAGAGGAGAGGGAGAGAAACATCAATGTGTGGTTGCCCCTCACATGTCCCCAACAAAGGACCTGGCCTGCAACCCAGGCATGTGCCCTGACTGGGAATCAAAACAGCAACCTTTTGGTTTGCTGGCCCATGCTCAATCCACTGAACTACAGCAGTAGTTCACCAGGGCACATTTCTCTTATTTTAATATATGACATTTTAGTGACACTTTTTCTCCCTGTTCTGCATTGCCGAGTTATAGACCTGTAAGCAGAAATAGAAAATTAAATGTGTTTCACTGAATATCTTAAAGAAAAATAAAAGAAAAACTCAAAAAGTTAGGATAAGTAAAGCTGTAGGTTAATTAGTAGCTCCACCTTTCCATCCTTCCTACCTCCGTTAGAGATGAATTGAATCATAGCTATGTGATTCAATTTGCCATTGCACACAGGGCAAGAACATGGCAAATCCTCTGCTTGTGAACCAATATTACCTCAGAGCTTTGTAGGGCCAAAATTAACTTTAGCTACCATGATGTAGAAAATAAGAAAATGAGATCTGGGTAAGAACAAATGCTAAGGTAAGAAGTGAGGGCAGAACCCTAGGCCAGAACAGTATCACTATCTTGAATTAAGACTTCCCAAATAAACTCTGTTCATTTATACCTAGAAATTTCCACTGCCCCACACCAGCCCACCCCAGTTATTTGTACTCAAAATTGATTGCTAGCAATCCCAACCTGTAGTGTAAAGGTTTTAAAGAAACCACAAATACAATGAACTCTGGAAATAGAGGGGTCCATTTAAAAGACAGATCCCTTGTTGAAGATTATTTACATTAGATGTTACTGGATATGGAAAATGAGTATCATAGCCTTCCCCTTCAGATCCTGAATTAGCTCTGTCAGGCCCACCGGAATTCCTACTTGTGAACTTGAAACAAGGCTTGATTTCAGTCTTTACGATGAATACATGGTGGATATACAAACGGTTTCTAAGCCTTTTGATGTTTGTTAAGAGGAAGGAGTGGGGAGCTATTTCCTGGAAGACTATGGGGCACTAGGGAGCATTAAAGAAAGAAACAATGGCAAAGGAAATGTCAGTCTTTTGCACTTACATTTCTGTGAACAATGAATCTCATGAGTTTGGGGGCTTTGAATGTCCATGGGTTCTAGTCTTGTTCTCACTACTGTCTTGGGGACCACGCATAATATTTCTAAACTTTAGAATTACACTTGAAAGAACAAGCAATATTATACTCACTTCTCCTTATCACCCAATGGGGTTACTAGATTATTTTGATTACAGACAATATGAAAAAGTTTTTGATACATTTGCAAAGAGAAGATCGATTAAAAGGCATGATTGTATCAAGTCAGTCTTTGCACCCCCCAACTCCTCACATTTATTTACGCTTCTTACAAATAGAGAATACTAGAAAAATACATAGAAGCAAATAACAAACCCTCTATATTTATATCAAACAGAAATAGCCTCTGTATAATTTCAGTGGGTATCTTTACACTCATATAAATATGTATATATTGTTTTTAAGTAAGAATTAAGGGTTTTTTATATTGTGACAAATGGGACTGATTTTTCATTAGGAGTTTATTTCCCCAAAAACTTTGTTTTTGTCAAACAACTACCCTCATTTTCATTTTTTCTGATGTGAGGGCACAGTAATACTTTGTAAATTTTTAAATACATTTTGTATGACTCAGATATTTCACCTGTATCATCGGCATATGCCATCCAAATCCTTGGATTGCCCTGATGTTACAGGAGGAGAAGTCACAGTAATCCAGACAGTGCCTCACTCAGAAATTTGTACATAGACTGTCCATCCAACAAGGCCCCAGCCAGAGTCTCATCTGCTCAGGTGCTTTACCTTTGGACTTTCAATGAGAATATGGTAGAAGAGCAAATGATAGGCTAGCAATCATCCACCACCTGTAATTCCTGAAGAACTGTGTTAGAAACAAAAAGTACAAGCCGTGGTCCCTATAACCAAAACATAACTCCTCACCCCTGTCATGTCCTCTAAGAGGTCTCTTAGGAGAATTCACATTCAACCTCCATCATAACACTCAGCATAGATTAAACCATTCAAGAATGAGAGGTATTTAAATTGCTGGTGCTTCCAGACTTGGCTCATTTCTGTATTTAGAGTTGTATGTCATGTTTCTAACTTCCCCTCATCTTTCACTAATTATTATCAATTCCTTAAGAAGGACATATAAATAAGGGCAGCAGAAAGCATTCGTTAACTGAGTATTATGCCTCAGTAATACTCTATATTAGGATGTGCTTAGAACTTTAATACTGTTATCTTATTTAATCTCTCCCTCTAGTTCTTGATATTGGTATGCCTGGTTAATAGCTATATGTTTTCAAAATCCCATTCTCCCCCTTTTCCCGAGCACAGGGCCTTCCTGTTCTAGATTACATTTCTATTTTCCGTGCTCTTCCCCTCACATCTCATTATGAGAACTTAGTCACATGACCAATGGAAAGATCAAAACCTCTGTGTATGCAACTTAAAGAAAATTGCTCATCATGGATGTCCTCTTTGTCCGCTTTGCCCAGGCTGCCGAGATTTGCTGAGAACCAGCTTTGCCCTTGTAAATGTGGAAAGAGCCTAGGGGATGGAAGGAACCTGTGCTCCTGATTGGCTTAGAGGAGTGAACTGCCCACCCTACTTAGAATGCCCCCATAAAAGCGTTCCCTAAGAAGGAGAGATAAAGTCCTCTCATTTAAGCTATTGTCCTTTGTAAAGAATTGTACATTCAGGTCTCTTTCTTTCTGTAGCTTAGTCCTCACTCAACTAAAAGAATTATTGACCTTATTTCACAGATCAAAAAGAGTAAGGTTCATGGGAGGAAGTCACTTATGTACTGAAATTTTTTCCCCTTGCCCTCCTTGCTCAGCAGAACATATTTCTACTGAAACTCAGTGAGTCCCTCTAAAATAAGAAGAGAATAAAACTCCAAACTAAGTAGGGCCTAGGACCAGAGAACACTCAACTCTTACAAAATCCAAATTAAAACTCACTTTAACCTCTCCATTTCTGAGTCTGAAATGAGCACTGTGTTTAGCAGTTCTCTTTAAGAGCTGTGTTTCACAGCCCTGGTGGGGTGGCTCAGTTGGTTGGCTCAGTTGTCCTGTACACAAAAAGACTGTGAGTTCAATCCTCAGTCAGGGTACATAGGGGAGGCAACTGGTCAATCTTTCTCCTTCTCCTCCCCTCCCCTTCCTCCTTTCTTCTCCTCCTCCTCTTCCTCCTTCTCCTCCTCCTTCTCCTTTTCTTCCTCTTCCTCCTTCTCCCCTCCTTCTTCTCCTCCTCCTCTTCCTTTTCTTTACTCCTCCTCCCCCTCCCCACCTCTTCTCCTCCTCCTCCTTCCCTCTAAAGTCAGTACACACATTCTCAGGTGAGAATTTAAAAAGAAAAAGAGTGACTTGCTTTCCCAGAAAACTTTATCCTCATTGTAATAAGTTCAACAAAAAAGTTTTCAGTTTCAGGTTATGTGGCATCACCCCAGCCTATCTTAACACCTCTGCCAATGGCAGTGAAGATGGGACTCTTTCCACATGGGTTCCTCATCTGTCCCTGTCCCTTAAGGAGTACATTATTCCTTACAAAAAAGAGCCCTTCGTATTGTTCTACAAAGGCCAAATAAATATGATTAACACCAAATTTCTGTTCTGCTGACCAAATAGCACAGCCTTGAAAAGATAATCTTCATGAAATAAGTGAGGAGGCCTCCTCAGGAAATCAACTGGGCAAAAGCCTAGAGAATAAATCAAGATGAATGGGAAACCAGCTGGAAAAAATCAAACAGGCAAAGCAGGTGCATTGGCTCATGATTGGGAAGATGAAACACAGCATGAGGCATTGTGCATTCACACAAAAGCAATATCTATAACCTTTGTCAGGCTTTGAACTGAGCTAAAAGCATGACTTATTTAAGAAGAGCTAGTAGCTGGGAACTGGTTGAACGGAGAGTGTCAAGACCAATTCTGAAGACACTTGCTTATACTTAGCCTGTTTTTATGTGCTTGGAGGAGTGCCAAACAGTGAGTGGCAGATGGTCCTTCATGTAAATGTGATTTTAAGTGAAGTGAGAGATGGAATGATTGACTGTATCCCCAGAGTAGGAGGAAGAAAAAAATTTTTGCAAAAAATAAAATAAAATAATAATAAAATGTGTCCATTGTGTTGGGTAGCTGTAAAACAGGCAAAGGATGAGTAGAACTTCAACAGGCTGTTCCTTATAACAACAGAAATAGTAATGGACCAAGTAGCCCTGAGTGACTACATCACACATCTGTGGGCACTTAAAAGGGATCAAATCTCAATGCTTGAACCACAGCACCACCTGGAATACACACCATAGGCAACATCATCTTGTATACAGCAACATATAAAAGGCCTCCTCACTGTTATGAAGGTAGATTTAGGTACCACAGATGATTCCGTTTTGGCAAGGTTCGTGAGGCAAAAAACATTTGCCTCCTTCATTTCAGGCCCCTGACAGTGCTTCAGAGGTTGTCATCTAAGACTGCACACACACACACAGAGTAGTACCAGGTCTCTGATGTCCAGTAACTTCTAGCTAAGATCCTTAGAATCAGCCTCTCTTGATTTCTTATACACACAAAATTTAAAATTAACAAAACCACCAACAATTTGAATTTGCAGAACTTGGAAGCTTCTTACATCCAATTGCAAGATGGATAGAATTAGATTGAAAAATGCAATCAAGACCCACGCATGCCAGACCTTTGCAATAGAGTGAGCTGCATAGCTGGAAGAAAGTGGAGAAATCCCCAAACCATTTTGTCATTTGGCTCAAAAACAGAAGAACTCTACCAGCAAGAATATTGAGCAGCTGTTCATCTCCTGCACAGGCTACTGTGCCTTGTGGAGTGATCAAAGGAACTTCTGTGCCTACAAAACCCTCCATACATAAAGTTACTACCACTAATATACCTCTTCTATGTTGAGGCTGATATCGCAGTCCCAAAAAACAAAGAAGTATGGAGGGTTGCTAAATTAAGAAAATACAACACAGGATACTCTGTTAAATATAAATTTCACATAAATGATTAATATTGCTTTCATATAACTATTTTCCAAGTAGTAAATGGGGACTACAAATTATTTTTTAGTGTAAGTATATCCTAAATATAGATGGAATATAACTTAACACTAAAAGATTATTTGTTGCCTAAAATCCTAACTTAACTGGCATCCTATATTTAATCTGGCAACTCAAGAAGGAAAAAAAAGAATAGCATTACTACATTGCATCATGGGGATGCAATTCCTATAATGAGTGTTATAGGTCGAGCAAAGACACAGAAGCCCTTGCAATAATACCAACTGTATGTTATAAATTTACATTTATTAAATTTGTTCAGAACATATAAGTTTTGAAGGGATAATATCCCAAATCAGCACAACACAAATAGAGTAACTATAAGGAAGATTGACTGTTAGAAATGAGAGTTAGGCTATAATGTTATATTCATTGACATACTTTCTAGCTTATTTATTGCTAGATTCCAACAGACACTGAGTACCATGAAGGAAATCTACATACCCATGAGTAGACAAACATTGAATCTAGACAGAGCTTGTCTCATTAAGAATAAAAAAGGAGGAAAAATAAGGGAAAATAGATTTCAGAACATGGGAAAGTAACTACTCTTCCAAAAACATGAGAAGTATTTTTTTTACTGCTTGAAATGATCTATAGTAACAAAAGAATATAAACTCCATGAAATAGGAGCTGGAGGTCATAAGGATCAATTGAGAAGCAAGGTATGTCAGAGAAAGAAATTTAGAATTAAATATAGCAGGAGTATTAGAATTTTTAGGAGAGTCAATGAAGAAATTAGTGTATAAAATTGAATAAGAATTTAAATATGAGATGCTCTCTCGTAGCTCATAAGAAAAGTCAAAGATGATAATAAAAAAGAGGTGACAGTCAGGACAGAGAACTCTACAAGTTTCAAGTACAAGCAATCCAAATTAATTAAAAATATTTATATCAGATTAGCCTTCTGTAAATGCCAGGAGAGAGTGGAGAAATAGCTATAATGTTTGAGTAAAAATTGGTCCTCCAAAGCACATACTTACCAAATTGTCTTTCTTGTATAAAGACATAGGAGGGATTCAGAAAACATACCACATGTGTAATTTCTTGAAAACAAATTTCATAGAGGAATTCAACATGTATTCAAGAGATTAATGAAATTAAGAATTTAAAACTAGGCCCTGAAGAAATATCAGGTCCATCCTGGTGAATCACAGTAGTTATCAAACAGTGTATGTGCATGAGAATTACTGAAGGAATATTTGGAACCATCAGCAACTAATTCTCATTTCAGATTAATTACATCAGAAATTCAGAGTAGGGGCCGTGGAAGTAGGCATTGAAAGTTTTAGAAGCTTCATGTTTGATTTTAACATGTAACTAGGATTGAGACCCATCATTTTGTTACAAAACTAGCATGAGATCAGAAGGCCTGGGTTTGACCCTCTTGCCTATGACTCATAGACAACTAGTGATTGAAGGCGAGTGTCTCGATCTATGTAGAAAAAAATATGTTTTTAAACTGCTGTGATAATGTAGTAGTGATGATAATACCTGCCCCATATATTTGTCATTTGCATGAAATTAGAAAATACATGTGTCATTCACCAAAGGAAGCTTTTACAATTCCTGGCAACTACACATTTTCACCGTCTTTTCTGAGAATGGCAGTACGCATGCAGTATTTTGCTTTTTGAGTAATGGTAAACAAAGATTCTGTTGTTAAGTCAAACCACTAAATTCTATGTAGTTCCGAATATATTTCAGTTCTACAGTAAATAGCAGCTTGTTTGCCAGACTTGAAAGGACCTCTGAAATTTGGCCACTCCCATTCCTTTTCAATCAGTCATGCTGCTCTGCTTACTCAATCCTAACCCTAATGTCGATGGCCACTGCACAGGCCTGCTCGCTTCTGCCTGGATCCGTTCACTCCTTGCTCACTGGTTCACATAGCTGCCATCTCCTCAAGGGCCAGCATGTCTTTATTCTCACCGCTCTTTCCTGAGGCGTCCAGCTGGCAAGGACCTTGCACAGCAACAGTATAAACTTACTCATATTCTCTAGAACCTTCTTTGTCAAATGTAGTACTGTGTTACTTACTACTTTGCATGGATTTGCCCTAAATAAACTTCAATTTCCTGTGGTGGGTGTAGGCAGAAGAGAGAGTGATACGGAAAGAATACTCAACGATGTACAAAATGCTCGTGATACGTGTTGAAACAAATGAAAAAAGAAGTAGGACATTGAATCAAAAGTACAATGTTGACTCAATTATGGAAAACTGCATAAAGCACAGACAGGAAAAATAAACTTAGGAGTTGGCAGTGGTGTTCTCTTAGCGGTCAGATTATGAGGAACTTTTATGATTTCTTCATGCTTTTCTCTATTTCCCATGAGCTCTATTTATTAATTCTACAATAAGTCAAAATATGTTCTGTAAAGAAAAAGAACGGGCATCTGTAAAAGAATCAAACTTTTCAGAAAATATGTATTATAAAAATACAAGAGAATTCTGTACCAAAATTGTTGATAGTTTGACACCAAAGAAGATATATGAATGGCAAAATACTTGCTGAATGTGATTATCTGTCAAGGAAATGAAAATTAAAAATCTCAATGAAATATCACTGCATACATTAGAACATGACTAAATTTAAAAGTATGACAATACAAAATAATGGTCAGTATGTATATCTGTATTCAGTTGGTAGCAATGCTGATAAGAGCAAAAAATTGGAAATAATTGCCAATCTAACCCTATAGAAATTGTGGGAAAATAATTGCATCACTTCTAAACAGAATACAGCCAACAAGAGTCTGGCTTTGAAGGAATTTTGAATGACTCATTAAAGCTTACAATATAATAGTGAGAAAATGTGTCAAATATCAACAATAGGTACTCTGTGGTGTTGGTAGGATATAGCTCATTTTTTCTCTGTCTTCCCAGATGTATTACTTACATTAGGAGAAAAACAAACATTTTCAGGTACTAACTTGTTTCTGGAATACAAATACAATCCGTTCAGCATGGGAGTCTGTTCTGTTTGAACACTGACCCTTGCTGCTGACCTGTGAATGCTGTGGGCCTCTGGGCAACAGCTTTCCTTTAGCGTCGTGTATTTGCTTTCATCAGTCACTTAGGTATTCTATGCAGGAGTGGTACTCGAAGTGGGGTGTAGTGTCCCAGGAAGTTCCTGGATTCAAAATTTTCATAACGCTACTGAGACACTGTTTACCTCTTTTCATGTTGTTGTCATCTGCAACAGCGGATAAAACTCCTGACGTCTGCACACAAATCAAGGTGGCGGAAACAAGCCGCACCAGTGCATTATTTGCTGCCACACACTCACTGTAAAAAAGAAAAAAAAAGAAAAGATATAAACTTCAGAATGTCCTTGAGGAAGCAGTAAAAATTGCTGTATTAAAGCTCAGTCTCCGAGAGCATGTGTTTTTCATATTCTCTGTGACACAAACGGAAGCGAGCCTGGAGCACACAGAGTACGACGCTTGTGTCCTGGAGGAGGAGCCTTGCGCTGCTCCTGGAGTTCTGAGTTGAGAGTCTGTGTGTTTTTTTAAATCCTCACCTGAGGATGTGTTTATTGATTTTAGAGGGAGGCGGGGAGGGAGGGGGAAAGAGAGAGAGAGGGAAATCAACCAGTAGCCCCCCAAACACCACCCCCGACCAGGGATATAACCCGTAACCTTTGGGGGCACGGGACGATGCCCCATCCAACTGGACCACCCAGCCCAGGCTGAACTGTCACTTAAAAAAAAATACCATTTTTACGTGAAAGAATGGCTGACAGAAAACTATGGTGATTCAGATCTGGATATTTGACTTCTGCCTGAAAATGAATACAGTGAGCCTGTAACTCTGAGGAAAACAATGGGTAGTGTTTGTTGTCAGTGATAAAATCAGGTTTCTGGTGCAAGGTAGACTTTTGGAAAACGGGTATCTATTAGCATGAGTTTAATAGCTTCCCAGTACTTAAAGACTTCTGATAAAATTAATTTAGTATTGTTGATTATAACTTAGTTTTAGTCATTTTTTTATGTTACATGATAAAATGGGTGGGCATTTGGCAGAGCTACATAACTCACTGGGCCAATATTTTCTAAAATGACCTGTGTCCAATGTTACAAAGTGTATGTGGGTAGAAGATCTACTCAACGTGCAAAATAGACCAATGGCTTTAATGTAGTGAAGTAGGAAATTTCACTGACAGTTTTCAGATTCCACACTGCAACTTTTTTGTAAAAAGCCATTATTAAAATATTTCTCCCTTTTTAGAAAACCTAATTTGAACATGGGGTGGATTTTCTTTATATATTTTAAGCAAAAATAACATACTGTAACAGGTTGAAGATAGAAGCAGATTTGATAATACAATTAATGTATTGTCAATAAATCCTTGATTTGGGTTTATAAAGTCCTAGGTATAGAAACCCCTTAGTTATTATTTTAGATAAATGGAGATTAACATCAATTTTCTGGTGCCTGTATTCAACAAAACAAGGGAAACTTCCTTTTCTCAAAAATTATCTTAATAAATATCTCTTCTATTGTCTTACATATTGGAGAGCAAGAAATTAATTATAACTTCATATGTTAGAAATCATCCTAATGTTGCTGAGCTCAATACCAAAAATACATTATTCTAATTTATCAGTTAGGATTGCATTTACCAGTGTATAATATAAAACCAAACTTACAGTTGTTTTTTTCTTACATAAGAAGAAGTTCAGGGAGGTCCTATAGGGCTAGGGCATTGGTCCCACAATGTGGTCAATGTCCTAGTCCTGCTACATCTTTTTGCCTTGCCACCCTAAAATATGATTTCAATCTTTATGTTTGCCAGATGGCCACTCTATAGCCCTTCTTCCAAGAGGGAAGGAGGCTGTGGAACTGAAGGCATCAGCAGCAGGTACTCAGCTGTCTTTGCATTTCATTGGCCAGAACTGTATCACCTGATCCCCCCACAGCTGAAAGAGATACTGGGCAATTGCATTTTAACTCTCACTGTCCTGTGATAGTGGTGGCAGGGAACAAATGGGTTTGAAATCCACATTGGATCAGCCAGTCCAAGTGTCTATTCTGTGTAGCAATAATGGCTCTCTTTAGTGGAAGAAAAAACAGTAGAAACTTACTAGTCTCTGACAAAAATTGAAGTAGGTATACAATGTCTTTTCTGGTAAAGTGAATAACAGTAGCATTGACAGGGTGGCCAAGGTGATATTAACTATGCAAACATACTGTTGGGAAGTAAACAATAAAGGTAGAACCTGGTTACCTCCTTCACAACAAGGAAAAAGGAGTCATTCTTTAATTTTTCCTGTCACTTTAGCAGCTGTCAAACCTTCTTCACTTATGTAGCCCACAGCATGTAGAGAAGATAAAAGAAGGGAAGACTCAGTGATGTTGACTGCAGATGATAACCACAGATTTATAATCAGTGAGGAAGGCTTCAGTTCTTCACACCCACTGTTTACTGAACACAGCTATGTAGCTGGTTCATTATAGTCGGGATAAAGAAATGAGTAAGTCATAGCAATCATCTCGAGAAATTCAACATCCCAGTGAAATTTGCTCTGATTCCCACCCCCCCCCCCCCGTTACTTCATTTACAGGAGGTTTGATGAGTCAATTTGTGTAAAGTGTGTAAAAATGGTTCAAGATTTTTGCCTTTATTTTATGTACTCCTCAGGCTATAAAATACACCTTGCTCTACAGTTAGGGCACCAAGTGCATAATAAATGACTCACTCTTATTAGATAAAAATCTGTGGATAATATTCTTGAAGCCAAATTCTTAGAAATGATTTTTAAGTAGGAGGGAGAGAGGAAAACCATATAGCTTTGCTTAGAACATGTTAATTAATTGTTCTTGTACCAGGAAGGAGAATTTGAAGAGCAAAGATTAGACTGAAAGTTTCCTTTAGCTTAAAGAACTGACTAACTTTTATCTTCTTTCTTGGAAGAAGATAGTAATACATAGATTTTAAAAATCCTTAATATTTCAGAAGCAAAGTTGGATATTCTCTTGAGCTTTCCAAAATTTCGCTAATTGTATATGTAGTGAAAATAATTGTATATATAATATGCTTTAACATATGATACAGGTTTGGGAAAAAGTAGGTTTACAGTTTTAATACAAATAATACAATCCTTAATAAATATAATGCAAGAATAAACTATTTCATATACTCACAACTGTAAGCCTACTTTTGCTCCACCCCTGTGCATTTTCAAATCTGCTTTGAAAAATTTTTTAAAGTATAAATTTATTTAAAGTGTCTGTGAAACTCCTTGATGAGTTATTCTGGGTTGGAGTCTGCTGTTATCCCCAGATAAAACCAAATCCGTACTCAGATCTTTTGAACAGCTTACCATAAATATGCCCAAACCATTGAAATTCTAAATTCTGCTTTCAACTCTACTTCCAGATCTTCAACTTGGAGAAAAAAGAAAAAAAAATGTCCAAGTTTATGTGACCATCAAGGAAAGTCAGAACAGTAGATTGCTTTAGCTGTGCATTCATTCATTTAAGCACCCAGCTCTTCCAACCCAAAGAGGCCTTCTAGTTAGCCAATTCAGGTTTTGTGTAACTTCGGCCCCAAGGTTTTAGCAGTAGGTCTTTTGAACAAGTTATAATATTAGAATATCAATGCATACATAAGCCTCTTTATTGGGAAAATGTGGTGGCTGCTTTAGGGAAAGGGGGAGATCAGTTAAATATTTTATTGGTGCACCTTTATGAATATCAATTCTCTGCTTAGTTTTAAATTTAGGCTAATATGATTTTTGGTTCTGAATTCTGTTATTCTAATGACACAATTACTTTCCCCCCTGAAACTTTATTTTCTTCATTCTCTTCTTGGTAATTCTATTAAAGTCCGTACTTCTATATTAACATTTTAATCTTAATTTTTAAAAATCATGTTGCTTGTGTGTCCAAGCCAAGGTATTTTAATATAGATATTAAATGTTAGTATAGTGAATAGTTTTTTAATGCAAGGCCAAAGAGCAGAGAAAATGTAGGCCTGGAATGCAGGTAATCTGACCTTTGTCCCCATTCTACCATCAACCAATCGTGAATCTCCCTTGGACTCTTCGTTTTTTCACACAAAAAAGTTAGGAGAGCAAAGCAAAATATCTATCAGCATTCACTCATTTCTAAAATTTCATAAATTTTGTGTGTCTTAGAGAACAGGGTATAATCTCTTCACTGTTCATGCACCTTTACATCTCTCCAGGATATCTAACCACTGCTGTTCCAACGTCACTGTGTACTTCAGTTTACAAACATGCTCACATGTCATATACATTCTTAGGTTATTGTTTATTAACTCTTTAGGTATATCTTCTAGGCAGACTTCATTATAAGAACTAGAACATTCCCTGGCTGGTGTAGCGCAGTAGATTGAGCTCGGGCTGCGAATCAAAGGGTCTCCAGTTCAATTCCCAGTCAGGGCACATGCCTGGGTTGCAGGCCAGGTCCCCAGTAGCAGCTATATGAGAGGCAACCACATGTTGATGTTTCTCTCTCTCTCTTTCTCCCTCCCTTCCCCTCACTCTAAAAATAAATAAATAAACTTTTTTTTAAAAAGAACTAGAACAAGTTGTTTAATGAGAAATGCTTCTTTTGAACCAAGAGCAAGATTTGTACTTCCAAAAATTTCACCTAGTATTTTTTGTAAAATATATGAGATATTAAATCTAAGTTCAAATGCTTAATACTTACTAAAAATATTCTGCTGATCATGAGATTAAAAGGAAGTTATGCCCTACAGATTAAAAAACAAATGTGTAAATTTTGCAAAATTTATACCAGTGACATTACCCCTGTTCATGAGTTACATATCGAAATACAATTTTATCCAGGGCTATGCTAGAGGCAACATCTGTTCCATATTTACTTTACTATTACCAATGCTTTTGGTTTTCTTGAAACCCACTTCTAAAGATAAACTTGATTTCATTGGACTGTAATTTTCAACCCTATAAAATAAGGCTTTTCTTGTTGAATTCATGCAGGGGAATCCAACCTTTTGGCATCTCTGCACCACACTGGAAGAAGAAGAGTTGTCTTGGGCCACACATGAAATACATTGCAACATGTAATCACAAAAAAATCTCATAAAAAATCTCAGTGTTTTAAGTTCATTTATGATTTTGCGTGGGGCTCCATTCATAGCCATCCTGGGCTGCATGCGGCCCAGCGTCCACAGGTTGGACCCCCTACTAGTACTTGGATTATGGAAGTATGTTCCTAATGAACAACCTCCTAGGAGGTAGTTTAGATTATTTGTTTCAGAACATACTAGTGGGAACCATATTAGCAGTTTCCTCTTTGTTGTTAATCACAAAGTGATCATGATGGTTTTATCTCTTCTGTGACGCTTTGTTATTTTCTTACTGGCTTTTCCTGAGTCTCTCAGGTGAACAGACTTCGTAGCTGCCCTATGGTGCATTTTTATCTTTAATAACTCATGCAACACGTACACAAACTCATCCATGAATACAACACACAGCTGTTTTTTCTTTGCTTTCACAACTCTTTCCATTTGTTAATATCACTCTATTCCTTCCATTCATATATTCAATGAACATATACTGTGCACTATACTAAGTATTGTGGATGTGAAGGTAAATACTACATGCTCTTTGTCCTTAAGCAGAGTGCAATCTAATGACTAAGGCAGATGGACACATAACTCAGTATTACAACTCATTGTGATTAGGTGCCCTAAGGGAGTAAGTGCAAAGTGCAAAGATAAATTAGAGATGGAAGATAGCTAGGAAATACATTTAAAAATTGAACATAAGAGTGAAGTCAGGGGGCTCATGCTACCACATTTAAACACATTGTAGAGCTAAGACCTGGTGTTCTCTTTATCCTCAAGCGAAATCAGGTTCTTCTCCCAGACTGTGCACCCATAGAAAATGTTCATATTAAAGCCTCCTTGCTTTCCAACACAGCTCACTCATTCTCAAAAACTCCTCAGATAAAAACTTCTCGCCCTCTGGGGCACCTGCCATCTGGTTACCGCCTTCCACCATGCTCCTTGTTCTTGTTTTCCAAAACCCCGGTCAATCCCTGAAACTTATCAGGGCCCTTGGCACTCTGATCGTTTTCTTGCCACCATGTGCCTAGCTAATTTCAAGGTCAATGCCCCCATCAACAACCCCATCCAACGATCTTTCTTCATGCTTCCCCAATCTCTTCAGTCCCAGGGAGCAGTGCCACCCAGCCTCTCCTGCCACACAACAGACCCCTCCTATCAGCACCCGCCTGCTTTCCTGTTTTGAATTCTCAAACTCTGGGCAATTCCTTCCTTATCCTCACATTTCTCTCAACACCCTATTTTCAGCTCACCAGTTGTTGAGCCACATCGAGACCACCGACACTTTTACTCTCCATTTCCCCTCTATCTTTCCAGCCTTTCTTGTCATCTCTTCACTCTATTCTCCCTTCTCACCACCTTCATCTGGTTCTCATTTCCTCCCAGATCCTCGGTCACCTGATCCATCAGTCACCTTCTGTCTCTCTAGTCGGCCTCTCCTTTCTGGTAGACAGGCGGGCCTTGTTTTACTGTGTTTTGCTTTACTGAGCTTCATAGATGTCACATTTTTTTTACAAATTGAAGGCAAGACCCTCCACCAGCAAAACATATATGACTTGTTTTATTGTGATGGTCCGGACTGAACCCACAATAGCTCGGAGGTCTGGCTGTATTAACAGAATGAAGATTTCTCTCAACTGAAAAACTGAGACCCTTTTCCGACTGCTTCCCACTCCAGATACTTCTCAGCCTTCCTTTCCTGTCAAACCTCAGGGTCCACGGTGAAATGGGTTTGCACTCTTAGCCTCCGCTTTCTCACCTTCCGCTTAAGCTTTATCAAGTTTTATTGTAAAATATTCTCTATGTATAAAATAATATGCATACCTATGATATAAATGATCATTTAAATGTATTCACAGCTCATCTTGGAAACAGACTATTACCAATGCCTTTAAAATAAACTTGTGTTTCCCTCCCTAACTGACTCCCCACCCCCCCCCGTGAGGACGATCACGAGTTTTTGCTTGGTTTGCATTTCTCTCTCATTTGTACATACCTCAACAATACAAGGTTTGGTTTTACCTGTTTTGAATTTACATAAATTCTATCCTGCTGTCAGTATTCTTCTGTCACTTGGCTTTCTTTGCTGTTTTTGCTGCTTACTAGCTTTGTGCACTTTATTGATAAACAGAGCAGCTGTGGTTCATAATATATCATACCATGGGAATTTACTATAAATACACATTGTTTCCAGTTGTTGCTATTACTCACGGACCTGCATGAAATTGCAGTTTTTGTAGGTTTGATGTATATTTGATCATTGGAATTTTATGTGGTTTATCCTTCACAGAAAAGCTCTACTGCACATTTTCTCGCACACGACTCCTTATGCTGTGTGGGCGCTTCTCAAGACCAGGGTAGCGGCCATGGTTCCAACAGGCTAAGCATCTCCACTTTTACTACATAGTGTCAAATTATTTTTCAAAATGATTGTTTCAGTTAGTCTCACCACCGCTAGTGTATAAATAAGCCTATTGCTTCACATTCTTAAGAGGGAAAAAATTTGCAAATCTGACAGATATAAAATTATATTTCCCTGTTAAAACATTTTTATTGCCTTTACTTCTTTAGAGCAGTTTCAGGTTCAAAGAAAAGTTAAGAAGT
Organism: Artibeus jamaicensis; assembly: GCF_021234435.1. Taxonomy (NCBI): domain Eukaryota; kingdom Metazoa; phylum Chordata; class Mammalia; order Chiroptera; family Phyllostomidae; genus Artibeus; species Artibeus jamaicensis. The sequence continues at coordinate 13,724,380 of NW_026522014.1, read as the reverse complement.
CTCAGTGATTTCCCATGTACTCCTTGTCCCCAGCCATGCATAGCCTCCTCCCTGCCATTATCAGCATCTCCCACTAGAGATGTATGTCTATACAATTGATGAACCTACACTGACACATCACAGTCACCTGAAGTCCATAGTTTACATTATGGTTCGCTCTCGGTGTTGCAGCTTTGGGGGTTTGGACAAATCTATAATGACATGTACCAATTATTACTGTATGCTACAGAGCATATTTTCACTGCCCTGATGATCCTCCGGGTCCCACCTACTCATTCATCCCTTCCCCCCGGGCCCCTGAGAGTCACCAATCTTTATACCATCTGTATAGTTTTGCTTTTCCCAGAATGTAATATAGGTGGAATTGTACCATATGTGTCCTTTTCAGGTCGACCTCTTTCATTTAATGATATGTACTTAAGGTTCCTCCATGTTTGTTCACGGCTCAACAGATCATGTCTTTTCAGGACTACTATTCCGTTGTCTAGAGGTGCCTCTGGTCATCCACTCATCTACTGAAAGACATCTCGGTTGCTTCCAAATGTTGGCAATTGTGAATAAAGGTGCTATAAACATCTGCAGGCAGACTTTTTGTGTGGAAGTCAGTTTTCAACTCATTTGTGTGAATACCAAGGCGTGCATTGTGGCATAGTATAGGAGGAACAAGTTTAGTTTTGTAACAAACCACGAAAATGTCTTCCAAAGTGACTCTACGATTTTGCACTCCCACCAGCAGTGAACGAGAGTTCCTGTTGCTCCACATTGCCACCAGCATTTGATATTTCAGGTGTACCAGATTTCAGCCATTCTGATTGGTATGTAGTGGTATATCATTTTTTAATTTGCATCTCCTTGATGGCACCTGATGGGAGCACCTTTTCTTACGCTTATTTATCAGCTATATATCTTCTTTGGTGAGGAGTCTGTTAGGTCTTAGTTCCATTTTAATGGGGTTGCTTATAGTCTGATCGATGAGCGATTAGGTCTCAGCCTTTCACAATGAATTTCACAAGTATATATTTCTTCTACCCCCTTATGTGCACCAGGGTTAGGAGAGCCAACTCTCCTCAGTTGGATGGTCCCTTCTCCCACGTGGAAGCTACAGCTGACTCCAGTTGAGCATCTCCCTTCCCCCAGGTCATGTAGGCCCTGATTATACCCCAGCAGGCTGGGGTGTAGTTAACTAGTTTCTCCTGAGCCGAGGCTGTGTTAAGAAGAACACAGGTGCTCTGGTGCATTGCAAAAATGGTTCTCTTACTCCTCCCCCGGCATAAGCAGGAGGGCCTTTTTCTTGGATGTTTACTGTGGGATGCTGGGAGCTCCTGGAAGCAAATCTCCCCACACTGTGGAGGCCCCACCATGACCACCTTCCCCGCGGAGGTTTGCACTCTCAGGGGGACGCACACAGCTCGCCGCCCGCAAGTCTGCATCGCCAGCTCAGCCTTTCCTACCCCAGTGGCCCTGCTTCCTGGGACGGCTTCCACTAGCGAGTCCCCGCTCAGGTAAGAGACGCCACCCTGGGCTCATCCACCTGTCTGGCTCTCCAGGGTTGTGGGGACCCGTGTCCCCTCTGTGCTCCAGTCTTCTGAGGATTTGAGAAAAATGGTTGATTTTTCTGTTTGTTCGGCTGTCACTTGTTAGTGTGAAGTAGCGTCTTCCCCACTCCTTACACATAGAATGGGCTTTCGTTATGTTTTTAATTTTCATTTTGCTCATTAGTAACAAGGTTGAGTATCTTTTTATATTTTAATTGACCATTTGTGTTTCCTCTTCTGTTTGTTTGTGCCCGTTTTTCTATTGTTTAGTGTGGATCACCTGAAGTTCTGGTTACTAACTGGCTTTTAATGATACATATTGAAAATACATCTTTCCAGCTGTGGCATATTTTTCTTGTTTGATTTTGATAGTGTCAATGAAAATCACAGTTTTCTTAATGTTAATGGAGTCAAATTCACCAGTTAATTTAGTTTTTGTTAAATAAATTCTTTCTTACTCTGCAGTCATAAGGATCAGTCCCTATTTTGCGTGTAAAACTTCTAAAGTTTTGACTTTTACACTTAATTTTTAAATCTATATAGAAGTGAGCCTTGTATAAGATGTGAAGTAAGAACCCATTTTCAGTTTTTAAAAGTTTGGATACCAACTTCCACATCACTACCTGTTGAGTAGTCCATATTTTGCTCACATGCATTTCAATGCTGAATCCATCATATAGTAAGTAAGTGTCTGGTATAAGCGTCAGTCTAATTGAGGTCTCTTTCTTTACTTCTGTTAGTGTGTTTGTTTCTGCACCAGAGAAGCCAGCATATTTGTTAGGGCAAGTCTCTACACGTTATTTTTATTCTTGTAGATCACAGTTGGCAACCACAAGGCCCTCGGTCCAAATATGGCCCTCCACATTGTTTTATCCAACCCTGAACCTTTTTTCTACTTGAGGCAGCACTGAGCTCCTTGCCCCTAGTTAAGGAGTAGTTACATTTACACAGCCCAAAAATTATATTCGGCCCTTTGAAGGTAACCACGAGGCTGATGTGGCCCCCAGTGAAAATGAGGTTGACACCCCTGTTTCTAGATTCTAACTCTTCTATGGAGTGAGCCAAAATGTCCACATGGTTTTACCCATAATAGAAGACATATTTTTCATTTTCACCAATAATTTTATCGGTTGGATATTTTGAGTTATGTCGGCTATCTCCCGTATGGTGCAGTGTTGATTGTTTTCAATTAATGTGTTGACTTGATTGCTATCAACTGCAGCTGGTCTACCCAATGGTGGAGCATTGTCTAGCAAAGAATCTCCAGCACGAAACTTTGCAAACCATTTTTGACGTGTTTAATTAGTCACAGCACCTTCTCCATACGCTGCACAAATCTTTTCTTTTGCATTTCAGTTGCATTTTTTACTTTTCTTGAAATAATAAAGCATGATATGCTGAAAATATTGTGTATTTTCATCCATCAATATTAAAATGACTACACAAAAATTCACCAGTTTTGATAAGTTTTTTTAGTACAGGCTGATGTAACAGACGTCACAATACAATCTAACAAAACTGTTTTGAATGAAGTTACAGATAACTAAGCCCTACTAGGACCATATTAGGAGAAAAAAAAGCAAATGAACATTTTGGCCAATATTTACATTTCCATATCAGTCTTTTAAATTTCAAAGAAAATTCAGTTGAGATTTTAAAAGAAATTTTATTGACTTTGTATATCAATTTTGCGATAACCTACATTTAAAATATTGAATCTTGTTATTTATGAATACATATGTATCTTTAAATTTAGGTCTTTTAAGGTATAATTTAAAATAAAATTATCAATTTTTTTCACACAATAATTGATCCTCTTTTGTTAAATTGATTCCTAATTAGCTATATTTGGTTCTACAAATTATATTTTCTGTTAATTTTTGTATATTGACCTTATACAGTCACTCTACTAAACTTTTATTAATTTGAATAACTTCAAGCATTCTTTTGGGTTTTCTATGGAAACCATCATGTCTTTTGCAAATAATGAGATTTTTTTTCTAATCCTTTTCCTATCTTTACATATTTTATTTCATTTCCTTATTTTCATGTGCTTTCTGGGATCTTCGGTTAACATTGAATATTTGTGGTAATAGTGGGCTTTTTTGTTGTTGTTGCTCTCTTTAAAAAAAAGAAAGATTTTACTGTTTTGCTGATGAGTATGCTGTTTCCTATGAGATTTTTATGGATTCTCTTTTGCCAGTTAGAAAAGTTTCCTTTAAGTCTGAGCTTGCCAAGACTTTCTAATATGGATGAATATTGTGTTCATTTTAATTCTGAGTTTTCTAAGAGTTTCTAATGTGGATGAATATTATATATTGTGTTTATCTGCATAAAAATAAGTTGATTACTTTATGGGTTTTTAGCATTTTTGTGTAAACTTATATTAGTTTTTTATATGTTAACCAGCCCTTTATTTCTTAGATAAGGTCAACTTAGTAATTTACGTGTGTATTGGTGTATTTTTACTATATCGTTGGACTTTGTTTGCCAGTATGTTATATAGAATTTTTCAATCTATGGTTCATAATTGAGACTGACCTATAATTTTCCTTTTGAAACTTTCATTATTGGGTTTTGAAGTCAACATGATAATGTAACAGGGTGCAGCCCAGAAGGGGAGCCCCAAATAGGGGTTTGTAATGGGGTCCAGAAGAGCTCGGAGATGACTGGCTCCTCACCACAGGGCCACACCTGCCTGGAATGCTGGCAGCTGTGGCCAGTTGTGGGAGGAGCAGGGAACGAGGCTGCAGAGGAAGACTGGTGCTGGGATTTAAACCTAGGCATGGCAGCCATTAGGCGTCTTTTCGGGGACCACGTGGCTTGGGCGTCTTGTGGGGACCATGTGGCTTTGGAAGTGATCCCTTTTTTCTACGTGGATGGTGCTGGGAGCCTGAATCATGGACTTCCACTTCTTTCCTGAGAAACGGTACCCCAGACTGGGGAGAGGGAGAAGGAAGGACTGTGTGTGTTTGTGGGTATTCTAAAGAACTTTAGTCTGTATAAGTTTTAAATAAGTAATAATTCCTTTTCTTTTCACCAGTCTCTGGCATTGAGAGACATCATTCCTCTGGCAGTGGGCAAAGCAAATCTAGTACAGGGAAGAAACCCCTGGGGAAAAGGGGGGGTTAAATTGTTCAGCACCACCCCCAGTCTGTTCTGTAACAATAATAATGACCTCATAAAACAAGTAAAAGAAAACTGTGTCACTATCTTTTGTGTTCTGGAAGAATTTATGTGATCTTGGCATTGTTTGCTCCTTAAATAGCTCCTGGAATTTGTTCCTGAACTGTGGGCTTGGCCCTTTTTATGGGAAAGAAAGTTTAATTTCTTCAGTGGTTATAGGATCACATGAGTCTTTTAGTTCTTTTGTAGGTCAATGTTTAGAAGAGATAATTTTCTAGACACGTGCCCATTTTCTCTAGCTGTCATTGTCATCAAGGTTGCCGACAGCATTGTGCTCCTCTTCTAGTCTTTGTGTCTTCTGAAGCTATGTTTCCTTTTACTCCACCAACATGGTTCAGCTCTCTCCCGTATTTTACTGACAACTATATCAGAGGTACTTGGATATTACTGTTTTTTCAAAGAACAGATTTGGGTTTTTATTATTTTCCCAATTGTGGCTTTTTTCCTACTTTATTCATTTATCTTTTTATCTTTGTTATTGCCTTCTACTTTCTGGGTTTGTTTTGTCAGTCTACTTTTTAGATCAAGTGAGATGCTTAATTTATTAATTTCTAGCTCTTCAATATGGGTACATAAAGCTATACATTTTTCTCTATGAACTTTTCTCTGTATCCTACATGTTTTTATATGTAGAGATTTCCATTATTGTTTAGTTCTACAATGTTCTAATATTCATTTTTACTGTTTTGCGATTTACAAGTGTTTTCAAATCTCTAAACATGAGTTTTTTCATAATATTATTACTATTGATTCTAAAATTCTGTTACAGTTAGAGAACATAATCTACATCATATTAAGTATTTTATATTTGTTAAAACTAGTTCTATAGCCTGTGTCATCTCTATATGCTAATAATATCACATGTGCTTGAAAATAATGTCATCTCTCATTGCTTTGTGCTTTATTCTACATAATGCAATTAGTTCAAGCATGTCACTTGTACTCTCAAAGCCTCTTATACCTTTTTTATTTTTATTTTTTTGGTCTGTGTGATCTGTCAGTTGCCAAACAATGTCTGAAAGCACCCACTATGATTTTGAATCTTTCTGCTCCTTTTACTATATACAGTTTGAGTTGTGAATATGGCGCATGGCATTTTTTGTCATTATAAAGTGATCCTCAGAAGTCATGCTTTTTACCTTCAAGGTCTGTTTTATCTGATAGTGCTATACCTACATTAACTTATACTTATTCACACTTTCATTTAAAAATGTTTGTGTATTTCTATTTTAAACTTGTGGTATATTTCGATTTATTTCTACCATCTTATTTGTGCTTTCTGGCCTTACTTAGCATGGTTTAGGATTACTCTCTATCATTCTGCCCTTCATACAAGGCCTTTAGCATCAGTTAATCTTATGATGTCCTGACTTATTCATTGTTTTAGTTCTACGTTATTGGTTGTTTTTTTCTAGCCTCTAGAAATGTGTGGGGGAACGCACATTAAAGTGACCCCTGAGGAGTCATGCCTTTGCATAATAGTCTTCCCTTGAGTGTGGGTAGAACTTGTGACTTCCTTCTAATCAACAGAATGTTGCAAAAGTAATAGGATGTCACTCCCTAGATGAGATTACATTGTATGGCAAAGGCGACAAGGATGTCATCTCAGTTATGATGTTATGTTACCCAGACTGGAGAGTCACCTTATTGACTTGAAGAGGCAGCTGTTACATTGTGAAAGGGTCTGTGGAATGGGGTGGCCCAAGGTGACAAGGGCAGCCTCCAGCTGACAGCCAGTAAAAGGTCAGGGCCCTCACCTGTACAACCTCAAAAAAATTAATTCTGCTAATAACTGAATGAGCTTCAGTCAGTGGATCCATCCTCAGTGGCCCCTCCAGATGAGAACACAGCTTATTTCAGCCTTAATTGCAGCCTTGTGAGACCCAGATCACAGGATGCATTAATCTGTGTCCAGACTCACGATTCCTTAGAAACAGGGTAATACTTGCACGTGGTTTTAAGCCACTGAATTTGTGGTACTTTGCTACATAGCATAGAAAATGAATATGCTCTCAAGTTAGACTTCATTGTTATTGTTTTATAGAGTTAGTCTTTGTTTAGATTCACCCCCATTTTCCACTTTATTTGCATATTTTTTCTTTCTGAACTTAAACTTTTTTTAAAATAATTTGTTCTTATCTTTGAAGTACCTTATTTTTTGGACTATAAGATGCACCTTCCCCCACCCTCAAATTTGGGAGGAATAATGGTTGTTAATGCTGCTGTTGAGCTCTGTTCACATTTACAGTGGTGAAATAATGTTATTTATGTTATTAAACATTTTACCACATTTTTTGGTTCAATTTTTTTTCTATTTTCCTCCTCTAAAACCTAGGTACATCTTATGGTCCAAAAAGGGTATGTATTTTAGAAGCTCCCATAGGAAAGAGTTGCTTGTGGAAAATTTTTGTTTTACTTCAAAGTGACATTATACTACTCTACAATTCTAAATATGTAACTGTAAGTATTTTTTCATAAGTTTGATATTATCTCAGTGTTCCGGTTTCCACTGTGGTCATTTAGAATTTAATGAGCATTTCAACTTTTTATTTGGAGGTAATCTGTTTTTCTCTCTGGATACTTTTTAAAGGTCTTTTGCATTTATAGTCTACAGTTCAGTTAAAGTTAAGAAGTACAAATTGGTAGTTACACAATAGTAATGTATAGTTAGGAAATATAGTCAATAATACCAAGATAGCTATGAATGGTGCCAGGTGGGTACCAGAAATATTGGGGGAGCACTTTGTAAAATATGTGATTGTCTAACCACTATGCTGCACACCTGAAACTAATGCAAAATAATACTTAATGTTAACTGTAACTGAAAAATAAAGTTAATATTATTTTTTAACATTAAAAATGGAATTGTTATGCTTCTTGATCCTAAGGAGTCGTGTCATCTGGAATTTGGGAATTCATTGGCCATTTTGCCTTTCAAAATCATCTCTCTACTATTTCTGTTATTTGCTTTTGGAATCTGATTTGACTTACGTTCTATCTTATCACTCTATCGTTTGTCCCTCAACTGCTTTCATACTCCAGCTCTGTCTCTGTGCTCTCCTTGGCTGATTGCTTCAGACCTTTATTCCAGTTCCATCCCTCCTCAGTCATTCCTAAAAGGCCTAAGGTGAATACCTATTGAATTTCTCTTTTAATTCCTGTATTTTTCATTCTGTGTGTCCAATTTATTTTTCATTTCAAACACTCAGTCATCCTTACAGTCACTTCTTCCTGACTTACACATTCAATTTTGGTTTTAACTTACACAGATTACACACTAATCTTGTACGGTGAAGGTAACAGCTGCAAATGGCTGAATTCTTTTTAGATCTGATTCTTTTTACTTTTTGTACTGACATTTACTTCTTTCTTCCTGAAATTTTCAAATTTTGAGATGCTGTAATGACTTCGAGGCTTGATTTGATATTTGACTCATCTAGAGAAAGTTATTATTTGTGTTTTGAATGGAGGCACTTAGGGAAGATCAAGCCTGAGGTTGCTCGAACCCTTTTCAGCCATGCAACAGTGAAATGCTATACCCTGGCCATCTGAGAACTAGCTCTGGTTGCTGAATTCTCTGACGATCTTTTGTTTCTTCATTCAAGGCATATTTTATTTTTTGTTTTCTATGTTTCCTAATTCACACTTTAGTGTAGGTATAATTCTTTATAGGTCCCAGAACTAGAATCCAGCTCTCCCAGCATTGTAGATCCAAGTCTGTCAAGGTCAAAAGGGAAGTTCTAGGTTACAGGAAATAACAGATGATTTTGTTGATGACAACTCTTTGGATTTGTTCTTCCCAGAACTTTTGCCTCTGATAACTCTGTTGGATTCTTTTACCCTCTCCAACTCAAGCTTGCATTAGAATATGTTTTTAACTTTGGATCTACTACTTTTAGGAGCTTTGCAGTAGAATGGTTTTTCAGGATATTCACCCTGCCAATACTGTTGAAAAAGGAAGTCTCTGTCTACTCTTCACCTTCCTGTAACCAAAATTTGCCCTTGCATAGGTCACCAGTGACATCAAGATTTCTAAATAAAGTAAGCGCTCATCAGGCCTTTTCTCACTCTGCCGCCTTTAAAATCATTGTCTATCTTCTCCATGAGTCACTCTTCTCCATCACATTACCTGACACCCCCTCACATCACATAGGCACACACACACACACGCACACTCTAACTTGACACTTGCCATTATCAGCTCTTAGGATATTATTGCCATACTGGTTTTTATTCTAATAAGGTCTACTAAAATGTTACCAAACTCAAGAAACTTTACCTGATCCTTTTCTGTCCAATAGGACATGGGAAATAACATCTCAACACCTCTCTTAGGGATTGTGATAACCACTTATCTCTCAAGGCTGCTCTGTCATTAATCTATTGTAAACATGTACCAGCCCATCTTGGAAGTGGCCTGTTAATTAAAACCATATCCCTTGCTGATTTTTATTGTACCCCTGCTTCATAGTTGAGCATTGGCTTCAGATTACTGGGGAAGAATGGCTAGGTGCCATTTTCAATGGCAACCTTCCAATACTATGGAAGCTATAAAATTCAACTTCAGTAAAGCTGCTGTTGGAATGACTGGGGTTGAAGATTCTAGAGTCATAAGTCACTTTGCAACCAGAACTTAAGGTCAAGGTCTAATTCTTAGCTGCATCCCTGAAGCAGGATGCAGGCTCACCAGTGACTCTTCAGCAATAGCTAATAATACAGATAGCTTGGTGCCACTCTGATCTCTCCTAATGTTTATTGCCCTATTTATCATGCTTTGTAGTAAAATGCCCCTTTAGTTAAAATTCACAAATTATGTTCAAGAGATATTTAATTGAAAGCAATACTTTTCTTTTAGCAAACTCAGGGAATATCAGTGAACATAAATTAGATCAAATACTAAAACCTGGACTTGCCTTAGCAGTTGGCAAGACACTGGGACAAATGATATATTGCAGAATTGTAAATCTGAAACCTATATAATTTTATTAACCAATGTCACTCCAATAAATTCAATAAACAATTAAAGAATTAAAGAATGAAAAAAGAGGAAACTGGGACAAAACCTGTGCTGAGGAGTACCCTCTCTGGCTGCAGTAGTTATACCCAGGGTCCCTTCCTCTGCAGCAGCTTATTTTCAGACTCCTCCTCTGGTTCCTCGTCCAATATCTGTTCTCTGTCTTCCTCACACTACGGGTCTCCTTTTGTGTCATTCTTGTCATCAACCACCAGATTACTCTGATGACTCCCATAGATGTGTCATTAGCTCTAATACCCCCTTGAATTAAGGCACAATTTGAAGTACTTCCTGATTGTCTCTTTTTAAAGGCATCTAAAATTCAACATGACTGAAGGTGAACTCTTCCCCTTATAAGTTAGCTGTCAGTTCTCCTGACACCAGCACCTACTAAAGTCTCACACTAGCTCATGCCTTTCAAACTGTTCCCATAAAATTAAAGAAAGCCTAAAAGTGGCCAGAAATAACCAGTCCCACTGAATCATTAGTTTTAATTTTGTCCACAACTTCAGTAGTTTCTGATAAATGTGGTGTTCTATTCTTCACTTCAGAGTAAAGAAGTTAAAAATGGGTTAAAAATGGGAATTTCTAAATTCCTCTTTACCTAGCTGTAAACCAGATAGTGATAAAAAAGTCTTCTGTCATACAATATTAATATATGTATAAAAGAAATGTTCTCACTAAAATTGCTTAATTTGAAAAATAGATTTACTGAAAAACACAAAGCCAATATTAAATATGTAAGTAAGGCAGAGGATAGGTAGGAAGAAAAATGACCCCAAACCATTGGCTTCCCAGAATCAAGGAACCAACATCTCTCTCACTTCCTGCTTTTGGTGAAGGAATGCAAAGGGACTTCAGTCCTATATTGTCATGGTCAAAAAGTGAGTCGTTATTATTTTTAAACCAATAAAGAAATTTGCACCACCCCTTCGGCAACTTTCGGTACCAACCACTTCCCCCTCATAACTCTAGTCAATGGTTATCACAACTTCTGAGGAAAATAGGTGGAGGATGTTTCCGGGAGAAAGTACGAGAGAGAATCACCAAAATTCTACTTCTTAGAGACAGAAGGAGAAAATAGTTTACATACATTGAAAAAGAGAAGTTGAGGGTGTGGTCAGAAACAAACTCAATAAACTTCCCCTTGTGATAAAATAAAATTGAAGAATCCACTACTACACTGAGAGAAGGCAAGCCCAGTTGGTATATAGCCACCTCAGAAAATCTCTTCAGGATTTTAGATAGTTTCCATTTCAGCGCCTGGGAACAGGAAGCGGTGTGTGCAGCCCTATCAGCACCTTTTGGAAAGGAAGCTGGGTGTGCTCTTCAGGACAGCTAGTCATTTTCCTTTTTTGAAGGCAGGCAGAATTTTGTGACCTTTCCATGTAGCTTTTTAAAAAAAAATTCTATGTAAGAGCAAAATAACAAAATGACCATATTCCTTTTATATTTGTTATGTATTGCTTAAGCTCTGCCTCAGGGGAAAATGACTCAAGCCATAAATAGTAGTACATATGCTTCAAAAAATGCATATGAGCAGCATAGTCTTCCTCATTTACTCCACTGGCTAAGATGGATGCTAAGATGGTTGTCGACTTCAGTATCCGGGTTACTAGGGCATATTTCTGTGTTTTTTAAGCTTTATTGTGTAGATGTTGAGTAATAGGTGAGAGAGAGGCAGAGAGAGAAAAAGAGGAGAAAGAGAAGTAAATTTCAAAATAGCCCATTGTGGACTGATTTGATTTGGATTGGAAAGAGCAGAGAGTTATTGAATAAACAAACAAAACACGCTAGCTATCTCAGTTCAGATAGAAGAGAGGAACGAACTTGGGCTAGACTAAGAAAAAGTTTGGGTCAAACTGAGCAAAGGAGAGACAGCTGCCTTTCTAGTGATGATAAAAGAGAACTTAAACATTCTTTTCCATCACAATCAAACTTTCCTTGGACACTCTTCAAGATGCTTCCATAGAGAAACTCCTCCTCCGTGGCAGTGTGTAGGCATGGAATACTGAAAGAGGCTGTAATGAAGAAGTAAAAAGGTCTAGCAGTATCCGGCTCACATAATTTTTATGTGCTCTGTCATAGTGAGGATTCTTTGAACATAGTGATATTTATTGTTACTGGGTGCTTATAATGTGTAAGGAGTTGCGCTAAGTGTGATGCATGAGACAGTTTAATCCTTCTGAGAACTCTGTGAGACCAGTGTTATTTTTATCCCCATGTAAAGGTTGAAAACACTGGGACCCAGAGATTTGCCTTGCCTAGTCCTACGGTGAGTAAGTGACTCAGCCAGCATTTGATTGGAAGCTGCCTGACCCCTCAGCCTGGGATTTTAAGCTCTGCCTCAAAGAACTCTACTTGACTTACATATATTAATATGAAAATAGAACCACAGATGATTTGTGTTTGGAGTTTTAAAACAGGTACTTAGATGTTAAAGGCACAGGCATGGCCTGAATTGTGTCTTTGAACTGACTGGACTAGTTTCCTACCGGGAAAGTTATATTGCTGTCTGTTGGGAAAAAGAGTATACTTTGATCAAGTCACTAGAGCTTCCTCCTAAAGAGACGTGTCCAGAAAGGGATTTGAGGTTATAAATATTTCCTTTTCCTTTGGGCTATTCCACATACCCTTCTAATTGAATGGGAAGGTTTTTATGTTGTGGGATTCATTTATTTCCTTCTCTGCCCAAATCTAAGTGGTCCTGGAGACAACCAGGATCGGATCCCTATCATTTATCATTTCTAAAAAACACGTATCATGAAATGTAGCATGAATAATTTTCAAGATACAATAAAATGAACCAAAGAGGTACAGAGTGTTCTATTTGTAGCTTCTCATTCCCCAGTTTCAAAACTTGGTGCTTATACATCTACAGGTGGACTTAGAAAACAGTATCACATTCTTCTAGATGGCTAAGAAAAAATGAATATATGAAAGAAAAAAGGTGTTTCTTTTCTTTAGAATGTGATATTTTAATGAATGTATATCTTTCCCTCTACACACACAAACATAATGCACCTTTCAGTTGCTACTCTGATTCTCCATAAGGATGCACATCACATGTAACACAAACACGAACACAAATACACATATATAATAAAATGCTGTTTTCTGTTTTTACATTGAAGTCACTATTTTTCAACACTCTGAATTACAAATGGCTAGTAATTCTGACCGTCTAAGAATAGGGGGCCTAGAAATGTCCTCAATGGATGCTACAATGTGGGTAAAATCTGTACTTTGAACAACTGCCTATCAAAAAATATCCTCACACACATTATTGACCAGGATAATCTGACAACATGTGATGAGCAGAGATACTACTGCAACCCGATTCACCTTAGAAAAGCAAGAATGGCAAATGCTACCCCAAGGAACAAGGCCAGATGGAAGAGCACAACTCCCCACATGCACAACAGACAGTGTGCATTCCTTTACAAACATGTAAGTATACAACACACAAGCACAAATAATGTGTGAAAGTCAGCTGGCCCTGGGTATGAGAAAATTGTTCTTTCTAAAGAAATTCCTGGAACCTAACCCCTAACATTCTATATCCAGCTTTCCCCTCTTTTAAGTACTTTTTGACTTATTTTGCCATTTATATTCAAACACAAAAATTTTTTAAGGACTTGAAGAGTGTTTTAACATCCCGACTGCAGCAAATACACATTACATTCATGTATATGAGTACACACACACACACACATCTTCTAGCTTTGACCTGGCCCCTGCCTCTACTCTATATCACTCAACAGAGTAATTTCTTCAAAAGTAGACATCATATCTTGCCTACCCTATGGCCTCCACAATCTGCTGGGACTTGGCTCCACTTACAACCTCAGCTCATATTGTTTCATCCAGCCCTTGGCTCAGGACCTTCTACTATTGTGGTTTCCTTGCTTTTTTCTCTCAAGGCCAAATTCGTTTCTGTCTCTGGGCCTTTTGTTGGCCTAAAATGTTTTCTTTTTAATGCCTGGCTCCTCCTCATTTTTCTTAGTTGCTTTCTCAGAAAGGCCACTCATATCCATTCAATTTGAAGTGAGCCTCTCACTGCCATTTTCTCACTATGCCCTGTCCTCTTCCTGTATAACTCTTGCTGAAGCATGAATTTTTGCATCTTCTTGTTTAAAGTTGGTCTCCTCTGCTAGAAAGTCAGTTAAGAGAAGGCTTTATTTTCCATTGTATGCTCAGAACCTAGCACTACATTCGATACCAGTGCTGTGTATATGTGCAATGATCTTAATCAGCTTTCTTTCCAATAAAAATTGTTTCTGGCTTCTAATTCTCCATTTTCACCTCAGATCACCTCCAGCTATCTCACAAGAGTCTCTAAAGTCACAGTGAAGTTGACAATAAAGCGAGGCAGTGAGCCACCCAGCTTCCCTGTCTGTGTACCTATGACACAGAAAAAACCACCAGTTAATTAAGGAAACTAGCAGTTAATGGGTTCACTAACAAGGTAACTAGCTAGCCATGTGATTTTTTTCTCAAAGAATTTCAACCCTAAATTTTGGGCAGTCTGGCCATTGTGATAATTTGAGATTTTATTGTGGGCTGGGTCAGCTCAGATCTTAAAATTCAGGTTTTACTACACCATAATGACCACTTTGTCCACAACTATCAACCAGGTTGGCTCCACAGCTCCTTCTGGTAATAGGCAAGTAGCCAACCAAACTAGTTAAATTGGTGTTTTTTGTGTGCAAATCAAGGGGTAGGTTGGCCAAAATCTCACTATTTTGGTGTCATTTTGACCCTGCCTTTAGCTTCAGATACTCCACAGTGGTCACTCTTCATGCGTCCTATTTCAAAATGGTCATGTGGGTGATGGCTGCTGCTCACCAGGGAACATCTCTCAATATCTCCCTGAAGGATCTTAGAGAATGTTTCCATCATTTCACTGAAAAATGTGAGTTGGGTCATTTTACATATCTCACTGGCCATATTGATTCGCAAACAGAATAACATTCCTTACTATGTTGCAAACATTTCCTGAGTGAGCAGTAGGAGCGTGAAAAATACCAATTTGTGCCCTGCAGATTCATTTCTCAGAATGACTTCTCTTCCCTTCACACTGTGTTCTCACAGAGCTTCTTCACTATACAGCTTCTCCCTTTGTCAACTCCCCTGCTGTTACTAGTTCAATAGACCTTGATTTTTTTTTATTGTGGTAACCCTACTTTGCAGACTTATGTGCAAGCCTTGAAAAAAGAAAGTAGTGTTTTCTTACAAAAATGTGTAGACTGAATTGGTTTGGATGGTATACAAACCTTAGAGAAACTTATGAAGAATCTTTAAGGCAAGATTTGGACCACTGTTTGTTAAGATACATTTGTTGGTAGAAATTTTTCATATATCTTTCTTTAGATGGTTGAGAAAAATTCTCAGCTCATTGTTCAAATAGTGTACAAATTTCAATTTGTCAAAACTGACACACAAATTAGCCTTGGAGCTGGGCTAACAAAACAAA
Source organism: Artibeus jamaicensis (assembly GCF_021234435.1). NCBI lineage: Eukaryota > Metazoa > Chordata > Mammalia > Chiroptera > Phyllostomidae > Artibeus > Artibeus jamaicensis. Next base: position 13,709,169 of record NW_026522014.1, on the reverse strand, counting down.
AAAGCCAACTCCTGACTCAAACATACTGTATTTTGAAAAACAAACAAGCAAACAAATGAATGAAAGAAAAGCCAGTAATCACTGGATGCATAAGCAGAACGTTTCAGATGTATTACCAAGAAAAACTGCCACAAAACTTGCCTAATATCAGGTAAATTATCCTTGGGGGAAAAAATTGCAAGTTGTGGAATATATCTCAAAATTTTGGTTTGGCACAATACTTTTCAAATGCTAGAAATTGCTTTTTTATGTTTTTAACTCAAGGGCATAGATGTGTGCATTTGTTCTTTGCCTTTATATTAAAGTGGAAAGAAAATAGGGGTTTATTAGTGTTGGATGCTTTTGTGCTTATGTAATAAAAAATCTGGCTGAAGTGCTTTGGCAAGTATGCAGTGCATCATATAGTATAATAACTTATGGTGTTTGGAAGAAAAACAAAAGCTGCTAAGATATTGTGGTTTTCAACTTGGCAAAAGAGTTGTAGAATGAAATTGGCCCATGCACTTTCACAAGAACTTTCACAATGGGTAACAGACTTTCTAAGCACTCTATACAATGAGGCAATAAGCAACTTACTGGGTTGAATTCTATTCTAACCTTTTTAAGGTCCATATATGAAGAAAGATTGTTTTATCTTCCTATCTGGGGAAAGAAGTATCCCCAGAACACCCATAAATTAACCTCTTGAGTGTACTTCAACAAAATCATACTTGATCTTGAAATTATATTCAAGAGGGATTACAATATAGCAATATTTTAATTACTTTAGTATTAATAAATACTTAGTGAATATCTCCTGTGAGCTGGTGTCTACAGAGGATACAAATATTAGCAAGAAAACACAGACTCTGTTTTTGTAGAATTTATGTCCTTGTGGTCTCCCTAGTAGGAATTTAGCCATGACAGTTCTATAGGCATATAAGCTCAATAAGAGAGGTAAAATATTATGTTCCAGGTAGTGGATTAAACAAAAGCCTTATTGGTGACCCTCTCTAATCTCTAGTGAGAGCTAACTCTTCTCACTCTCTGAACCAACACCAAAACACAAATTAATAAATAAAATCCCCCTCTCCATAGATGGAAGAAGAACATGGTAATGAACATAGAACAGAGAAAAGGAAATCTGGAAATATGCTTATTTAAGATACTGCAATAATTAGCAAAGCATGCACTCCTTCCACGAGACCACAAGAGAGTTTTAACCCCCTGTCTGTGGTAATTTTGTCTGTCCTGTGGCTGACGTGGTCTCTGGTAGTGCCCAGGGCTCTGGAGCAGCACCCACAACAGGGACTTTTGGAAATGGGGCACCTCTTCCTCTGGGTGTTGTATGTAGTGAAGGGCTATAAGGGCAGGGGGTGAGGTGCCCTGGCCCTTTGTGCTAGAGCAGGAAAGAGCTCAAGATCTGTGATTCATCCCTATCTGGAAGTCCAGAGCCTCTCTTTTCTTTGGAGGGAATCCCATGAAAATAACCCTCAGAAATCCAGCAGAGATGGTGTCATGTGCCACTGGCAGCTCGTAAAGGGTTTTAGGATTTGGCCTCCCAGCTGTTTCTGCTTTATAAGCTTTATGTGAAAGCTTTTGAAGTTAACCTTGAAAGTCGCACAAGATTTCAAATGGCAGAAATAAGAGGAACGTTCTGGAAAGCGGAAATTGTGCACATACAGGTGTGCAGAAGAATGGGACAGGTTGGGGGTAGGGGTAGCACAGCTGAAAAAAAGACAAAAGTGTTTTTAAGAAAGACAATGCTGGAAGGAGAGGTTATAGTCAAAAAGGAAGCCAGGATGAAGAGTTGTAGTAAATTTAACAGGAGTTAGACACTGTCTCCAACGTGTCTTCTTGGACACATGACCAAGGCATTTTTATGCAGCCTAGAGGAAGGTGCCCTTTTTCTTCTTCTGTTCCTTTGAATATACTGTGTGGACTCCATCCGCTGATCCCTGAGAGGAACTGTAGGTAGATCTGATAGCTTGCCCAGGTAATAAATAAGTAGCCTCCTTACCCAGATAGTAAATGCCAGGTATTAAAATATTCAAGGTCAAAGCTGTCAACTAATTTCTAACTTCTCTTCTGCACTGGGCCAAGAATCTTTCAAAAAAATTTTTTATACCTATTTTCATTCAGCATAATTTTTATTTCAGGGTTATTGAGTTACAATATGCAACAAACTTTACTATGTTCAAATGTCCAGTTCAATGGATTTTAACAAATATTTACATTGTCCTAGAATCACCATTAACATCTTATAGGTCATATTTACTACAGCAAAAAGCTTTATTTTGTCCCTTTGTGGTCTCTTCCCCTCCCAGTCCCTGTCAACCACTGATCTGATGTCTCTCCCTATAATATTTATTTAAATGCTATATAAATGAAATTCTAGAGTTCTTAATTGTATTTGTTTGGGCTTTTTCACTAGTGTAATGCTTTGGATATTGGTCCAACTTATTGGGCATATCAGTGTTTTTTCTTAATTGCTGAGTAGTGTGCCATTGTGTGATATACATTTCACTCATTTTTCCATTTACTAGTTGATGAACATTTGAGTGGTTTTCAGTTTTTGGTAATTATGAAAAAAGCTGCTATGAATATTCACATACAGGTCTTTGTGTAGAAATATGTTTTCAATTCTCTTGGTTTGATACTTAAGTGAAATTGCAGCTTTATATGATAAATGTATACTTAACTTTATATAAGAAACTGCCAAAATATTTTCCAAAGTGGCTTTACCCTTTTGTATTCTCATCAGCAATGTATGAGAATTTTCAATTTTAGCAGATACAGTAGATACATTCAGAGTGGTGTTTGAAGCTGTCTTTTCTTATGATATCTCAGGGTTGGTGTAAAAGTAATACTGGACTCATCAAATGATTTGAGAAGGGATTCCTCCTTTCTATATTCTGAAGAAGTTTACTCCTTCCTTAAATGTTTGGTAGAATTGATCAGTGAAGCCATCTGGCCCTCATTTCCCCCAACTCTAGGAATTTTTTCCTCTGTCTTATTGAGATATAGTAAGCATACAGCATCATATAGGGTTAAGGTATACAGAATAATGACTTGATTTATATGTATAGCAAAATGATTGCCATATAAGTTGGTTAACATCCATCATCTCATATAGATTTTTTAAAAAATCTTTTTCCCACATTAAGGGAAGCTTATTTGATCAATACAGTTAACAGGGCACTGGTACCCTCTAGCTGTGGCAGATAACTACAGCTGACTGTCTCTTTTAGGAGACTTTCAAAAGTTCCTTGGACCCTATACCCTACCCTCTCACCTCTCAGCCTTTCTACTTGCTTTTACCTGGAGCTTCCTCAATTTACACACTCTCTCAACTTCATGAATGGCTGGCTGATGCGCTCACGGCCAGAAGCCTTCTTTCTTTTCAAGAGAACTTGTAGCCAACTCCCTGCCAGTGCCTGGAAAACATTCCCTTTATTCACTGTTTGTTGAAGGGTAACCCTTCCTCTCTTCACTTTGCTTTCTCAAATGCTGCCAACTTATTGCTCTGGACTATTTTTAGACTGTCCCCTAGGCCCACATTCCAAGGGAAATGTGACAAGTTCTCCAAGTGGGTTTTTTCAAGTTCCCCTCACTTGTTTTGAGATGAATGGAAAGAATATTTTCCCCCTCTCCCATGATAAATACATAACACATTTACTACTTCCTTCAAAGTTAATGATTACTACCTTCTTCTTCATGCAAAGATTTGTTCTATATTATCTAAACATGGATTGTCTGTTGCCCAACGTAGCGTGCACTGCACAGATGGTCTTGTCCCTTCGTGTGTGTTTCTTGGAACTTATTTAGGGATCTCTGCTGAATTTGCAACAGTGAAGGTCTAATTTAACATCCTATTCCATACACGAAGGAGATGTGGTATCTATGAATGATGTTTCCAAGGGTCCACTGTGAGTTACTAATTTGAAACATTTAGGTCGCATTTACTGAAAACCATGTGTGATCCCCATGCATGGAGTCCACAGAGGGTCTCAAAGACCTATGCTTATATGGGTCACAACTATTAATATTTAACATATTAACACAGAAATTTTTAAAGCACAAGAGTACACAAGTACATGTTCCTTTAGACAACAGGTGTAGCCTCATTGTGCACTCATGAAAAAACAAGTATAAAAGGCAGGCAGCATTGTGGGATTATTGTGAAATCAGTTTTGAAACCATCTACCTCTTGAAAAGATCTCAGAAGCTCCCCAGGGGTTTCTGGACCATACTTTAAGATCTGCCTGTCCAGGGTGAGGAAGTCTGGGATTTAAGAAAGAAGCATTGTGTTCAGTGCTCTCATGTGAAAAATTCTGGTCATGGTTAGGAAAGGAATGAGTGGTAGAGATAAGGCCATCTCCAAAGAATGCTTGGGAAATGCGACCTCATTGGAATAGAATTATGTTTTTCTTCATTCATTAAAAAAATATTTACATGCCAAGCACTGGGGAAACAGTGGTAAGAAAGGCAAGGACTTCATTCACATTAACTGTGTATTATGCTTTATAGAGGCAGATCATGTAGTTAACAGAGACATATTTGAAAATCGTGAGACCTTCAAAGGAAAAAGTAACTTGGATAGAACATGAATAGGAGAATCTTATAAGTTAAGCTTCAGAAGATGGCAGCAAAAGGCTCGGTCTTCAGAAAGATTATTAGTGTCACTGTAGGTTACATAATGAAACTAATTTCTCCATGTAGTGTGGGAGCAGGAAGCATCAAGCTGCCTGCAGCAGAGGGCTTGGGGCCATAATTCAACTCTGAAGCCAGAGCAAGACTTCAGAAGACCCAACATGGAGAAAGAATTGGTGTCACTTTAAATCACAAACTTTGTTAGAAACCAACCTCTAATTACAAATAAGGGACATAGAGAGGATGAGCTACATACCATAGGAATGCATTTTGGTACCAATGTTCTAAATGAAAAGTTCTACCTAGGAAATAACTGCCATAATTCTTCTGCCATCGAGAACCTTCTTTGACAAAGACTTCAGATTGAAATTCATTCAGCAAATACAACACCTAAATCAATCTTTTTATCTTTTGTACATCTCAATATATAGTCTTTATGTATTTGTTATAGGTATATGTTTGCAAGTGTGTTTTATATGATAGTATTTCTATAATTATTTATACCATTCTTTATTATTAAAATTAATTAGCTCTGTCTGGGTATCTTAATTTAACATTCTAACTAGAGAGCTACAATCTATTCTCTCTTCCATTCTTAGTAGTTTATTACTTCAACCTGAGACATAATACTTTAGAGGTTCTTTTGTTTGTGTTTTGATGAGGAGTGAACTTTTTCTTCATTTGTTTACCTAGACTTAGTAATCCATTGTTGGAAAAATATTTTACCTTGCATGACCTTTAACAATAAAAGAATTTGGGTCAAACATTGGTGGAGAACTGGTAAGAATACTAAGGGCTCAAATTAATGATCAAAAGTTTCTTATGGATATTAATGTTTGTATAAAATAATTGTAAGAAAGATTTCAGAACTTAAATGCAAAGTAGCTTTGCACCTTCAAAGTAATCTCTATAAATTGATACTATCATTTCTCAAAGTATTTAAATATAGTCTTATTGTATTGCTTCACAGTCTAACCTAATGTAAATATGTCATACAAGTAAATATTGCATACATTTGCACGAATGTTCATTAATGCTCACAGCATTTAAAGTAGACACATTAGTTGATTTTATTGTTTCTTTTTTTGGTTTTGCTGTATTTTTTTCCATTACTGTTTATCTCCCAACACCCCTGCAATCACCCCACTGTTGTCCATGTTCACGAGTCCTAAAATTCTGCATTCTAAATAGAGTATTGTTAAGCTTAGCATACATGTTACTTAAGATGTTTGATGTTTTGGTATTAGTCATATGGCTTTTATTTTGTAAAAGTTTGTCCTTATTTTGCATGAATGTCGAAGCCACTGTGACTGCACTGTTTAGTAACCAAAACACGTATTTATTAAAGCATAAGACAGTGAAAAGGAGGCTCAAAGACTGACAAAAACGTTGCCAGCATAGCACATTTTTTCTTACAAAAACATCAAAATATTTATTCGGCCATTCTATTTCATCTCTTGAAAGAAAAGAAATCTTCTGCCCTGGCTGGCACAGCTCAGTGGATTGAGCATGGCCTGTGAACCAAAGTGCTGCTGGTTCAATTCCCAGTCAGGGCACATGGCTGGGTTGCAGGCCAAGTCCCCACTTGGGGGCACACAAGAGGCAACCACACATTGATATTTCTCTCCTTCCCTTCCTCTCTCTCTCGTTGATATTTCTTTTTGGAAGAAACATCAAAGCCCAAGTTGTGACATTCAGTAGGATACTGTACCAGCACCAATGATTCTTGGCATTAGTGAGTTTCTTCAAATCACAGCCAATGGCATAAACATGGAAGCCCTAGGCCAAGTGCAATAAACTTGTATGTCATGCCTGGGTTTTGTGAGCCTTTATACTGAGCCCCCGCCATGCTCATACAGGACTAAGACAGAGCTCCCTGTGTTAACCAGTGAAATAATTGGAGAAAAGAGATTTTTCTTAAATTTTGCTAATTTTCTCAACCATTCCACCAAATCAATGTCAATTATTTTTTATAATAAATTGTTTATTTTTTAAATAATCAATAAATTGTTTATTTTAAAAAAACTATATCTACCTTTTTAGTTAAAAGAAAAAGGAAATGAGTATTTAGTAAGTCTCTAAAGGGACAAGGCCTTCATAAATTTAAAAAGGATAGAAGAAATCACAACTGAAAAAGCAAAATATAAAAAATTAAAACTTTCATCTTCCTAGAAATAACTGAAATAGTCAAACTATCAAACACAGATGTAGTCTGTAATAACTCCAATGGGCATATTATATTACTTCTATAATAGAGCTCTTTATTCAAGCTGATAAGAGAATACAAAGAAGTTCAATAAATTAATGGTCAAAAAATTGGAATGGACTTCACAAAAGAGAAGATATAAAATGGAAATTTGCATAAAAGTCTTTATCTCCACTAGCAATGGAAGAGATACAAATATGTGAAATCACAATATCTTTACCCATAGAATTAATCAATAAAGTTATTTTAAAAACTGTTACTGATATATGCCACTGGAGTAATCTTCAGTGACTGCTCCAGGAACCATGATTTTAAAAACTTTGGGAAATCAATTTGGTAATATGAACCATACACTTCCAAATAATAGTGTCTTTTGACCAATAATTTACTTGGATTATTACTTTATCTTAAAAAATAAAATAATAATATAGAAGTTAACAGTATGTTTTGGTTTCACATCCGAATTGTGATGCTTCTTGGTGTCTTCCATGTACATCTTTTACAGAGTCAGTGATCAGCTCACATTCCAGGGCTAAGTTCTTTTTTAGCCAAGTCAATGAGTTACTGAGCAACACTCTGGATACGCAGAGATCTCATTTAATATTTCCCATTCTGTTTCTGCTCCAGTCATTCAGGAAATAGACTTAATTTTCCCTTTTAAACCACATGATTTTCAGAAGTTATTAGTGTTTCTGTAATTCTTATAAACAGTTTTAGATTTAAAAATAGTTCCTAAATACTGTAGCCAAACCATTTTTTTTCAATTTGGCCTAAGATATATTTCTTTTTTTGTGATTTTTAGATATAAATAAAAATAATGAGATTTATATTTAGAACATCACTGGATTTAAATGCATTGAATGAGATATACAGTTAAAGAAGTTCATTTGGAGAGAGTGAAATTCAGCTTCAATTTTACAACCAATAAAGGAGGATAAGTAAAACTATCCTTTTATTTATCCAATCTTCAGTGCACAGTTACTCAGTTAAAGCACATTGTGGTCAATGTCCCAAGAAACAGAACTGAGACTTGTCTGATCACTTTTCTTCAGTGATAACTTGACTACAAACACATACATGAAATATTTGCTTTCATGTTAAAAATAGCCCCGGCAAAGATTTTTAAATGTCATTGCTCAGAGAGTGACAATGGTGGTTTACTAACGAGCACTTGCCTAATATGGCTGGTGAGAGTGCTGATTAGTTCCATCCTTCTGCAGCATGATTATTACATATTGTCAGAGGCTTTAAAAATGTGTGCTGTTTAATATCACCATCCTCCTTCTAGGAATTTTTCCCAAGGAAATAGTCCCTGGTTGTGCACACAAATGCCGCTATCAAGACACGTATTGCTGCATGATGAGCCCAGTGAAAAAAACAGAAAACATCAACAGGTCCAGCAATTTTAGGATGATTGATAAAAATAATACATGACACACCTAGCTACCGGGTAGAGCCATCCCCTTGATGTTCTGGAAAAATCTTCTAACGTGGAAGAATGTTCTTGGTATAGTCTGTTCCAATGAATAGACCGACAAATACTCCCTGAAAGACAAAAGTGTGCCTGACATTGGTTATAGGATCTAGAGATAACAGTTGACATGGAAGCGGCAGGAAACAGAATATGACCACCCACCAGTGAATTCCGAGGACTGCTGAGGAGTATGGAGAGGATCGGAGAGAATGATGTGATAGAGAGAGACTGGGGAGCTAGGGAAGGCTGCTTCACTTCGTCTAGACTGGTCAAGGAAGGCCTCTTTACGGAGATGCCATTGGAATGGAGACCTGAATGATGCAGGTGCATACAGATGTGGGGAGGGAACATTCAGGGCTGAAGAAACAGCAGTGACAGACCTTTAGGACAAGGGTCTGGAAATAGTTGTATACGAATGCTAAGTGATTAATAATGGTTATTTCCTACCAGTGAGATTACCAATCAGTTTTTATTTTATTGTACCGGCTTACTTGTAATATTCTTCTACAATTGACAGGGATTACTTTATTCAAAAGTGAAAGCTAATATAGTAACAAAATGGCACTTCATCTGCATGCTTTAAGTGGTGGTTTCCCAAAATGATTGCAGCCAACAACAAAGATAAAGCCTTAATCTGAAAACAAGCGGGAGTGCGCTCTGCCAATGGCATGATTAAAACAACCTAGTTTACAAACTGTTCTTATCTTGCCTTGCTATTTTCTTTGATTGGGAAATAATTCATTTTACTGGGTGAAATAGTCAATGGAAGCATAAGTACTGTTTAAAGCTGCATATTTGCTGAGAGAGCTAGATCTAGATTGTGCAGATTGGGGCAGATTTATTTTGGTTCAAAGTTGTGATAAATGAGATGCAGCCCTGTTAAAATCAAATGGGAATGCGTCAGCGATCCTCAACATGACTTCCAATAACACAAATCCAAAATTAGATGCAAACAGGCGTACACGATCTTATGCACAGGACGTACAGACAGTGCCAATTGCCAGGGAGGAAAAACAAACCATCTGCCTTCTATTGATTCTGCAGGGAGCAACTCACTGAATCATCACATTTCTTCCAAGTGAAATAAGAACTTTGGTCTTTGGTCCATTCTCTGATAAGAGGTTAATAAATGATCCAAGGGAAAACACACATTCGAAATCACGCTATATAGCTATTTTCAGTTTCTTTTCTTTAAATCAATGTGATTTAATCTCCAAACACTGGCTGTTTGCTGTGGCAGCAGAGAGAAATGTGATTAGAACCACACAGCTGGTTAATTCACTAAAGATGCAGAAAGTCTGTGGAAAAAGGAGCTATTCTTTTGCAAATAATGAAAAGTTAACAATTCAAACTTTCTTTGGCAAAAGAAGGAAGAAACTTGCAACTTTATTGCGCTAAATTTTTATGAGCATTTGCAGCACAAATTGAAATTAAGTATGTGTGGGATTTGGAGTAAATACACCTTTGGGGATATAGAAAAAGGAGGGTTGAATGTTTTCGAGGAAGACCAGAGGGGAAAAATCATTTTCTGAGAAGTTTTGCTTTAGTTCGGCTTTGCCTAAGGGACTTTTAGGATTTATCTGAACTCTGAAGTTCTGTCAGATGTTACCTTTTAATGAAAGGCAGATAGATTTAGAGTCATAATAGGCTCACTTGGTTTGAAACTTTAATGAAAATTGAACATTTATAAGAACACTGACATTAAACATTTTGACCTACTCAGTTTTCCGTCATATGCATCTATTGTTACAAAAAAGTTTTAAACTTCTCTGAAGATATTGAATTTGTTGTTTAAGGCAGTTTATAAAGCAGACAGGCCTGTGTGCTTTCTGTAGATCAAGGAACATCACAGAGATATTAAAGAATACTGTTTGCTTGGATTGCATGTAAATCAAATAAAAATGCATCAGACTAACATCTTCACTATTACCATTGACAAAGCATTTGTTATTGTTTTGAGTAAAAAAAGGGGTCATTGCAGTAATTACATTTATAAATGAAAAAAGGTTTGCCCTTCAGAGGGTGTGATACAAATACAATGTTCTTTAAATAATGAAAATTGCATAGAAATCCTAAGAGTCATTAAATAAATTGATGATTCAAATCTATTTTTACAAAGGTTGCTGGGAAAAAGTCAAGGATCAAAAAACAATTGTTTTTTTACCAAGAGAACTTAAAATAATTACTCAAAACAATTAGAAAACATGAATGAAATGAAGTAGTAAATGAAATGGATTAATTAAGCATCAAATATAAGTCCATTATCACAGATTTTGCCCTTCATGTGACAAGCACCAATCGATTGGTGATTATTGTGTGCAGTTACTAAAACAGACAACCCTATAAAATATAAATATAAAGATATAAACTTTTAAATCTTTTATTTATTGTTTTTTTAAATAAATTTTAAAATCTTTTTATTTATTGTTTTTTAAGTTTCTTTGTATTACATTTTTTCCGTCTCCATTTATCCGCTATACCCCCTCCCCCCTGCAATCAGCACACTATTGTCCACATTTATGAGTCCTTTTTCCTTTTTGTTCAGTCCCTCCACCCCTAACTCCCTCACCCCCACAGCTGTCAGCCTGCTCTCTATGTGAGTCTGTCTCTGTTTTGCTTGTTAGTTCAGTTTGTCCATTCAATTCCCCATGTGTGTGAAAGCATATGGTATTTGTCTTTCTCTGACTGGCTTATTTCACTTAGCATAATGTTCCCCACGTCCATCCATACTGTCAAAAAGGTCAAATTTTACTGTTTTTACAGCCAGGTAATCCACTGTGTAAATATCCCATAGTTGTTTTATCTATTCATCTACGACTGGACACTTGGGCTGCTTCCATATCTTGGCCACCGTAACTTAACACTGCAATTACACACAGGGGTGCTTATCTTCTTTTGAATCAGTGTTTTGGGTTTCTTCAGATAAATTCCCAGAAATGGAAACGCTGGGTAATAAGACAATTACATTTTTAATTTTTTGAGGCATCTCCATACTGCTTTCCACAGCAGCTGCACCAATCGGCATTCCCACCAACAGTGCAAAAGTATTCTTTCTCCACATCCTCACCCGCACTTGCTGTTTGTTGATTTATAGATGAAAGCCATTCTGACAGGTGTGAGATGACTTCTCATTGTGGTTTTAATTTGCATTTATCTGATGATTAGTGAAATTGAGCATTTTTTCATATGTCTATTGGCCATCTGTATGTCCTCTTTGTAGAAGTGTCTATTCAGGTCCTTTGCCCATTTTTTAAATTGGATTATTTGGGTTTTTGGTGTTGATTTTTAAAAGTTCTTTATAAATTTTGGATATTAATTCCTTATCAGATGTATTGGTGAATATGTTGTTCCATTCAGTGGGTTGTCTTTTTATTTTGTGGATGTTTTCCTTTGCTGTGCAAAACTTTTTAGTTTGATGTAGTCCATTTGTTTATTTTTCCTTTTGTCTCCCTTGCCAGAGGAGATACATCAGAAAAGAAATATTGCTACGAGCAGTGTCTGAGATTTTACTGCCTATGTTTTCTTCTAGGATCTTTGTGATTTCAACTCTAACGTTTAAGTCTTTAATCCATTTTGAATTTATTCTTGGGTGTGGCAAAAGTGGTCTACTCTCATTTTTCTGCACTATCTGTCCAATTTTCCCAATACCATTTATTGAATAGGCTGTCTTTACCCCATTGTATATTCTTTTTTAACTTTTTCTTTGGCCAACTAATAACCTCTGTTACTTTACTCAACAAAGAGGCTCTGGACAGTCATGCCCTTTCACTGAACAGTGGGTGCCATCCACAGTTAGCCTGTTGGTGGTACAGCTGTAATGAAAGGCACAGACAGTATTCTTTTAAATACATTTAAAAATAGAATTTCCATGAGCAGCTCATCCTCTAAATGCCATGAGAGGAAGAATCACTGCCAGGATGACATGAAGTTGTGGACTATTTACACATCTTTCCAACAGTTAAAAATGGTCTGCTTTAAATACACATGCCAAATTGGAGTTTCCTTTAAAGAATGTAAATGTAACAAGATGGTCTACTCATTGCAAAGTTGTCCAGACCTTGAAAAATGGTGCAATGGTATACATTTTTCTTTTTATACATTGAGATATCATTGACATGTAACATCAGTTTCAGGTGTACAGCATAATGATTCAATATATGTGTAGATTGCAAAATGACCACCACAGTAAATCTAGTTAACATCTGTCACCATAGATAGTGACAATATTTTGTGTGATGAGAACATTTAAGAACATTTTCAAAGACGCAAAAGAAAACCTCAAACTCAAGATATAACATATATTTTAAAAGTTGATAAAGCTCAAATATACCATTTTAAACTGCAAATTGTAAACTTGTTTCAGAACATTTCAATAAAACAGATGTGAAAGTACAGATTTTTTCGAGCTATCTTAACGTCAGCATCAGATGATCTCTCTCGTATGTGGAGTCTGATGAACAAACTGAACTAACAAGCAAAATAGAGAAAGACTCATAGAGAACAGATGACAGTTATGGGGGGTTAGGGGGTGGAAGGATTGAGAAAAAGAAAAAGGACTCATGGACATGGACAACTGTGTGGTGATTGCGGAGGGGAAGGGGGGAAGGGGGACAGATATTAATGGAAAAAATATAATTAAAAAGTTAAAGCTAAGGGAAATGTAAACAAAATTATTTGAATATAAATAAAATTGCGTTAAAGTCTAGTAAAATCGATAAATAATTCTGACATCTGAAATAATATTTTAAGAAAAAAATATCCATAGGTAAACTACACTACATCTCTAAACTCTCATAGGCAGTGAGTGACTAAGAATGCTACTAGGTTGTTGAGGGCCCTGCCAAGCCCCTGGGACACACATGCAGTTCATGATTTGTGACTTCAGAAACACTCTAAGAGTGATAGTATCAGTGTCAGACAGTGGACCAAATAGTGGTCAAGGGTAACTAGTTTTCTACTATAAAAAGTTACTTTAAGCCCTGGCTGGTGCTGGTTAGAGCTGCATCGTGCATGGAAAGGTTATTGGTTTTGTCCCTGGTTGGGGCACACAGAACAAGCACCCATGATGCTTCTCGTGTTTCTCTCCCTCCCTCCCCTCTCCCTCCCTTCTTCCCCTTCACTCCTGCCTTCTTCTCTCCCTCCCCCAAGCCCGCTCTTCTTTTCCCTCCCACACTGCCCTTCCCTGTTCCTCTCTCACATCCTCTTTCTCTAAAATCAGTAAGTGTATTCTGAGTGAGGATATTTTTAAAAGTAACTTTAAATCTAAATTCTGGTATTAACTCCATGACTGGACTGGGTCTGATGCATTTCCTGGGAGGTACGAACAGGATTTTAGAGGCTAATGCTCTTAGGTATTTTTGTTCTATAAAATCCTAAGATCTAGGTCCTGGCAGGTAGCTCAGTTGGTTAGAGTGTCTGTCGTCCTGATATGCCAAAGTTACAGGTTTGATCCCCAGTCAGGGCACATACAAGAAGCAACCAGTGAAGGCATAAATATCTGGGACAACAAATCGATGTTCCTCTCTCCTTCCTTCCTTCCCTTCCTCTCTCTCTTAAATCAGTAAATAAAAAAATTAAAATCCTACTATCCAATATCAAGTTACTATAACTTCACTCTATGAGTAATATATTAGGCTCTGGTCCAAGTAATACTAATTATTCATCTCGTTGTGAATAATGATCAACTCTGCCTTAATATGAATACATTAGCCATTTAACATGCTCATATTAATTCTTTGGCTTTTGGGAAAGAAAAGTAAAGATTTCCAACTGCATTTTCTATGTGCTGTATTTTGCTGTGTATAACACACAATTTTTTGCCCAAATGTTTGAGGGGAATATAATGATGTACATTATACATGGGTATAATGATTACATGCCACGGGTATAATAATCCTGTGTATAATGCACACGAAAATGTGGGTACACATTATACATGGCAAAGTACGGTATTTGCCTAAACATTCTCCCTAGGTTTAAAGTATTTGGGGATGTGTGTTCTACCTTATAATTAATAGGAAGACATCATTGATGGAACATAATACTGGTAGAATATTAACATACTGAAAACTTCATTGGAAGAAAGTGTTTTTGGGATAAATCGTAGGGTTTATCACACCTCCAAACTAAGAGCGGCGTTATTCGAATGGTCGAACACAGTCTGCAGCCTTGCCGCCCAGCAGCACTGAGCACCCTGTGTAGCGTGACCCATAGGACCACACTGTCAAAGCCCAGAGGCTGGCACTTACCCAGTAGAACTTTGTGATTCAACTTTGATGTGATTAAATAAATCATATTTCTGCAAATTTCCTCTCCAGTTTGTCACACCGGCCATTAAGGTAGGCAGTGGATGGTGTGGACAGAGACCTGGCATACCTGCACCTTAACGTTTGGTGGGGAGAAGGGAGGGGTGCTTCATCGTTTGGTAACCTTGGGTGACTTTCTTCTAAATCATGTTTTTAGACTTGACTGTCTGTGTTCCAAGATGCCTATTCCTGGTCCAAATTTCATGATATTTTAAAGCTAAAAATTATACATTTCTATAGATGTACCTGATTGATTTACCAGCCATTAGATAAAATCTTTTGCCGTAAATGCTTTGCCATTTGAGTGCAGTTCTCATGTTGAGTACACCTCAAAGAATTCCTCTGCCTTCACCAGGACCGTTCCTCCCTCCCTCCTTCCCTCTCTCCCATAAATCTCCTTTTCTATGACAGCCATAGAAAGTCCCTGGCAATGTGTCGCTATATGTCAAACGTGGCTGCAGAAGGGGTAGGACTTTAGCCCTTCCCTTAATACTTAGTAGTTTTCATCGCTCAGTCAGGGTTCAAATGTACCTGACAGTTGAGGAGGTCCATCATTTTATGCAGTTAATCCTCTAAGTGAAGAATTATTTACTTTATAATTTGAGGCACAATGGTCTAGAAACTTTTTTAAAAGAGCCCATGAAGAGGAAAATTGTGCACTACCAAGTGGCCCTGTTATATTTTCTTTCCCTTTTTTTTAAAACTTTGGGAGGAAAATCTGAAAAACTCCCCCAAATAGAACAGCAAATATCGGATTAGGAAACACCCTTTCTACCATAAGTCACCAATACAAAAATTAAAGTTGTATCAGTTCTGGAAATGGCAACCCAATGAGAGGTATCACCAGATCCTTGCAAGGGCAATCCCATGAGAGAGAGGGAAGGAAAATAACCCTCCGTGGGGAAACACACGCACCCACACATGCACAAACAGGAAGCTGTGATAATACACTCATGCTCCTCCACACGTGTGTATGTGAAGGTGCTTCTGAGTGTTCGCTTTGCTTGGCTTAGCTACAGCTTTCATGTGGCCTATTCATTAAGCTAGTTGCCTATATCGCCAGCTTATACAAAGTTCTCCACTCCATCTAATCATACCGACCGAAGCTCTGGAGCACAGACAGTTCACAAAGAATAGGTCGCATGTTCTTTTTGTTTCCACCGGTTGAGTTGCATCTTGACTGGGACTCATTTTTATTTGTTCCAAACCTGAAATGATAAATATTACAAATAAAGTCAGTTCAATAAGGTAGAATATTGCCATGCCTATGAAAATGCAGTTAAATTTTTTAATTTAAATATTTATTTTTGAGAGAGAGGAAGAGAGGGAAAGAAACATCAAGGTGGGAAAGGAACGTCTGCGTGAGAGGGAAACATCAATATGGAGACCTGACTGGGTACCCAACTTAGAACCCAGGCATGTGCCCTGACTGGAAATCGAACCAGAGACTTTTCACTTTTCAGGATGATGCCCAATCAACTGAGCCACATTGATCATGGCAAAATTTTTTAATGTTTTTAGAAAGGGAGTCATTAAAAAAAAGCTTCCGAGTTAGGTGTGGGCAAGAAATCAGTAGCAGATTCAGGAGGAAAATATTAACATTCTATAGGAATTCTGCACTGTTCTTTCTCTGAGTGCCTCTGAGTTCTAATTCTCTTTAAAAACAAGGTCTGGTGGCCAATTACAAATGTGATAGACACAAGAAAGACAGCAACTGCTCCATGGCTGGGTGTATTTCCAAAAACAACAGCTTGGCTCTTTCAAAAGATCAATGAAAAGATGTACATTTGTATGTTTTAAGTCAAAATAAAAAAATTAAAGGTGTGTATACATGATGTTGTCAAGACTTCCTGCACTTAGCTATATTTTTCCCATTGACCAGTTGTCTATTAGTCTGGATTTTATCTTAGAAAAGTGGTTCTAATATAATTAACTAATGTTGGTCCCATTCTGCAAAGTACTTGAGTCACCTTATAGAAACACAGGTGGCTTTGGAAAAGTGCAAAAAATGTTATATCTGTCAAATGTGCATAGGTGTTATATAACAGTATAAAGTATAAAGTCAAACTAAGATTTTCAAGAGGAGAAGAAGGGACAGAATAATCGAGACAGCTGTATTTAGTTCTGAGGTTTGTGATGCATTAGTTTTCTAGCTGCCAAAGCCAAGAGAGAAACTGGCCACAAGATTCATAGCATCTAAAATTAAACGAAAGAAATGTGAAAACAGACTAGATGTTCAGGCAAGGCACAGCTTTTCCTGATATTGAGGAAAGAATCTGATAAATGGCAGCAGCAATCTGCTATGGTTGTTTGGATACTAAAATATAGCTGAAATAAAATACACTTATAAAGTGCTTTAAAAAACTAAAAAGACTTTATTACACGGCAGTATTTCAGTATAAATTTTCCAAATTACCTTACACTAACAGCAGCTCACTTTTGAGCACTTAGCCAAAGCAGGAACAGCTCACAGCCTAGGCAGATGGCGGCAGTGTTCCTCGGAAGGACCACAGGGGGTAGGAGACATGACAGTTACCGTTTTAAAGACAAGAATCCGAGTCCCTGAGGTCAGGAGTGTAGGGCCAGCCTGCAGGAGACCAGACCAGGAAGCCCTGCTTTCTCCCAGGCTGAAATTGACCTTCTCAAGTATTTTTAGTTCACACCACTGATCTCATCCTTGGATGGTTTCTTTGAGCAGTTTTTGCTCGTAATTATAATCAAACCGGCTGGCACGTTAGAATCACCTGGGCAAAATGTTTTTTGGTTTTACCTCCCTCCTTCCCCTCATCCCAGAGATTCTGATTCAATTCCTCTGGAGAGGAACTTGGCATCAGCATTTTAAAAAATCCTCCTAGGTTGAGAAACTGTGGAAGTGAGGCAAGGACTTCTTTATTCTTAGTGATAAATGATGCTTTGCGAAATAAATGTGCTAAGTTTCATGTTTTGGGTTCACTGTCATCTCAGCGTGTGACACAGTCTTTTCCCCCCCTCCCCACTCTGCCTCCGCTCCTACCCTGCCTCCAGCCCATACACACCGATAACTGGGCTGAGACAACTGAGGCTGTTTCAACTTTATGTCTTCTTTTTGGTAGGTATCGCCAATATCTAGGAACAATTCTCTCAAATCGGCATCACCTGGCTTGGATTCATTGGGAAGGAACGGAAAAAGGGGAGGGGAACACTGCTCATTACAAACCCCAGAGCCCCCATGATGGTGCCGCCGCCCCACCCTACATCTCAGCCTGGTCTTCCAATGCCCTGGGGCTGGGGACTTGTAGAACAGCCTGTTCTTCTGCTGATGATGAATCTGCCACTGTTTTGGGTAGCTCTCAATATAATTGATATTACAACACCTCACTTTTCCAGCTTTATAGCTTCTGTTACAATTCTAGATTAGCACAAAAAGTTTCATTTACCATCCCATTACATTAATTTTACTCACCTTGAAGAATTTTCTGGTTCTTTATTTCTGTGTCACGAATCACCCCAAAACTTCCTGGCGTAAAACACCATATTTCATTATGCTCTCGGGTGTGATGGGTCAGGGGTGTGGACAGCCCCTCGGTGGGGCGGCCTCAGTGAGGAGGCTCAGATCTCTGCAGGTGACTTGAATGGTGGTGGACAGGAATCCCCTGGAGGCTTCTTCACTCCCGTATTTGGTGCCTCGGCTGGAGTGACTTGAAGGCCAGCTGCAGCTGGGACTGTCACTGGCTTAGCTTAGATAGGGGCACCCCATGGGGCCTGGGCTTCCTCACACCTTTGCAGCAGCTCAGGTGTCTGCGAATCAGTGTTCTACCGAACATACGAGGCTCTTCCTGCTTCCAGGCCTCCTGTCCTAGCCCCGGGCGGTCACTTTGCATCACTTCTGCTAAATTCCACAGACTGAAGCAAAGACAGACCTGCTCAGAGCCAAAAGAAGGAGAGAAAACCCCGCAAGTGTTCTTTAGACTTGAGGATAAAATCTCTTTGTCCCCCACAAAGTACATACTGCCTCTTTTAACAGGAACTATTTAAATATTTGTTGGATGAACTAGTATAGCTAATGCTCTATATAGTTTATAAATATCTAGCCCTGGCCAGTGTCACCCAGTTGGTTAATCATCATCCCAGAAACCAAAAGTCTGAGGGTTTGATTCCCAGTTGGGGCACAAGCCTGAGTTGTAGGCTCAGCCCCCAGTTGGGATGCATATGTGAGGCAACTGATGGGTGTTTCTCTCTCACACTGATGTTTCTCTCCCTTCCTCTCTCCCTCCCTTCCCCTCTAAGTCAATAATCATGTCCTCAGTGGGAATAGGAAAAAAATATATGTGTGTATATATATATTTAAACTTCTCTTGGACTTGATAACAACTGTATTCTTCAAAGTGTACCATGCTTAGTAAGCGAATGTTTAAGCAAGCTCACTCAGAGCAAAGAACTTAGGGTGTCAGAACAAAGAACTTAGAAGATACTACCCTATACTTTACTCTCAAACTATTTTTTATAAATGAAAAGCATTGTTATAAACAAGTCCGGGATAAAAAAAAATGGTACAAATCAAGCTAATCAGTCTTTCTAGAAAATAACCCAGCCAATGTTCTGTGGTATTTACTTATCAATATCTTTGATAAATAGAATGAAGTTCTGGGTTTTCTGGGTAGTGTTTTAGCTTTCATTTCATTTTCACAGAACAAGTGAAAATTACACGACATCTCAATAATCTTTTCAGGAAGTCTCAATCTTGGGTGTAACATCATCATGCGTCACTTAACGATAGGGATGCATTCTGAGAAATGCATCGTTGTGCAATTTTGTAGTTCTGCAAACATCATGGAGCACACTTAACCAAACCTAGATGGCATAGCCCACTCCACACGTAGGTCATACAATATAGCCTAGTGCTCCTAGGCTATGAACCTGTGCAGCATGTTGCTACGTAAATACTGTAGGCAGCTGTAAGATAAGAGTTAAGTATTTGTATATTTCAACATAAAAAAGATATAGCAAAAATATGACAGAAGAGATTAAAAGCGGTCCACCCCTGCGGCGCTCTTACCTTGGTGGAGGAGGCAGGACTGATAGCTGTCTGGGTGACTAAGCAGTAAGTGAACATAAAGGGCACCCCTGTGTATAGTACGGTAGACTCCACAGACAGGGCCCCACAGGGCCCCTCCCCCCCCCCCCCCCCCCCCGCTTCCTTCCAACAGGGTCAGGAACAGAACACTGAAGCTGTCAGTGCTGCTCTATGAACAGGGATGTGGGCTGACTGGAGATATCGAGGAGAAACTGGCTGGGTGAGGCATTGACACCATAATGGTGACTGTCAGTGGGGAGTGAAAGGGGGCCTGAGGGTCGGTGTGAATAAGAAATCAAGACAGACAAGGGGACATGGGAGGCTGTTGTGGCAATGTGGTTTTGGCTATTGCATGTTGGAGCAGTGGTTGGATTAACAGACACTGTGGCCCTGGCTGGTGTGGCTCAGTGGATTGAGCACTGGTCTGTGAATCCAGGGGCCTCCAGTTCAATTCCCAGTCAAGGTACATGCCTGGGTTGCAGGCCAGGTCCCTGGTTGGGGGCACATGAGAGACAACCATACATTGATGTTTCTCTCCCTCTCTTTCTCCCTCCCTTCTCCTTTCTCAATAAATACATAAATACATTATTTTTAAAAAGAAACATTGTGGTTTTCATAACAAAGAATAACAGAGAGAGGATGTAAAATTGAAGACTCAGTATTTTGACTTTGAAAACATGTTTTTGGTTTCATTGACCCTATCTGGCATAAAGGGATCTCTCCCTGGCATTGAACTGATGAAATATGACTTATCTATACTTTACATCATTCCACTCTGAAAATATTCCCAAAGTACAAGGCAGCCTGCCTCCACACTAGCCACCAAAAGCTTTTACCACAGCGGCAGTGGCACTTAATACTTGTTCAGGTAGCTCCTGGCCCTGTGTCCTTGGGCAGTATCAGCAAGAGTTCACATCAGAGCACCCTGAAGACCATCAGGCTAGACTGGGGAGGGCAGTAGCAATCTCCGAATATGTAGTGATAAGGGACAGGCCCCTCTGTGCCGATACAGGTCCATGGGCTGTAGTCTGTGCTCTCAACATCAAGGTGCTGTGACAGGGAATCTGTCGCCAAGCCCCACAGATATCGCTCCCCTCAGAGAAAAGTAAACAAACCCTCCTGAACCACACGTCCTTCCATTGCTTACAAGTTCAGTTCCATGGGAATGTATCAGGGCCACTGCCATACGCACGGTCTGTCCTTGACTGGAGTGCTGTTAAGCGGCGTGTGACTGGGTAATAACGGGAAGTCCCAGATTTGTATCAGCACGTTGGATTACAGTTCATCACTCAAGTGAAAAATTTCCAGATCTATTTCTTATTTGCTTAAACTGTTGAAGTAATCAGTTGGCCTTCTACCAATTCTTTCCTAAGTTTGGCTGGTGATTTGTTTCAGAATTCTGATAAGATGCATAATAGTCTCCCACAGATGCCCAAGCCCTAAACTGCAGAACCTGATCAAAGACACTTTGAAGATGTGATCAAGTGAAGGATCTTGGGATGGGGAAATTAGCCTGTGTTATCGGGAGGGGCCCCACGTGAACACAAGGGCCCTTGTAAGAGGCAGACAGAGACCAGGGAGTAAACAGAAGCGAGAGGCTGGAGAGACATGCGGGAGTCACAGCCAGAAAATGCAGGTGGCCCTAGAAACTGACAAAGGCAAGGAAATCGATTCCTTCCCATCCCAGCAGGAAGCAGCCCTGCCAGCCCCTTGTCTGTAGCCCAGTGGGACTAATGGTGGACCTCTGGCCTTCAGAACTGTTAGGTGATAATTTTTTTAAGTTACTCAGCTTCTGGCTATTTGTTACAGCAGCAATAAGAAACCAAGAAAAACATTCAAGATACATAGCTGCACCTTTCATTAGGTTGTTCTGAATATTGGTGTTAATATTTGATTGCTACACCAAGTATCTAAGTTTGCTGCAACCCTGTAAAAATATAATCTGTTGTCGGTTTAGATTTTGTTGATGACTTGAGAAAATAAGATGCGTCTCTCTCTGAGAAAACCCCTACGTAAAAATTCAGAATTAAAAGATAAAAGGGTGGCTTAGTCATTTTACCAAAAGATGTTTTGTGTATCAGAGGCAAATGAGTCTTAAAGACTGAGCCACACTGAAACATTTGCTAAGTGAGTCAACTCAGAAAATTGCAAACTGCTTCCAAATTTTGGGAGCACTTGTACTGCATAAGGAAATCAGGCAAAGAAATAAGGGATTGGTAAATAAAAGAAATAAAATACAACTTTTAAAAATAAAAGTGATTTGAGCACAGAGAACTCTAAAATAGGCTTGGCCTCATTAGCCTTAATACTTTTCCTTATATTCGTCACTAGTGCCCAAATGTACTGAGTTGTATAAGTTACGTAAGATAAGTTATTCTGAGAAATAAGCCAGGCGGTGACAGACAAATACCATATGATCTCACCTTTAACAGCAAGCTAAACAACAAAACAAACAAGCAAAACATAACCAAAGACAATGAAATAGAGAACAGGTGGACAGTGACCAGAGGGGCCAGGGGGGAGAATTTCAGGGGAAATGGGGAAGGGTTTACAGGAACAAGTATAAAGGACACATGGACAAGAACTAGAGTGGGTGGAAATGGGAGGGAGGTGGGGAGGGCTGGGGAGGGTTGCCTGGGATGGGAGTGAAAGACAGAAAACTGTACTTGAACAAAAATTAAATTAAAAAGAAATAAAAAGATAAGTTATTCTGAAGTACCTGGATTTGCATCTGGCACACAGCAGGTGTACGAGAGAGATTAGTTGAGTGTGAATAGTGGCGGTGGGAGGAGCTGTGTATTGGGAGGCGATGGATGTGACTGTCAGCTTAGTTAAGAGAGACAGGCTTTTCCTTTTTCCAGTACAGGAGAGGGGAAAGGGGCCCCTTCACTCTGGCCCTGTGCCAGGGCCTCCAACTGTTACTGTTAGCTACCACAGATAACTTATGTTGATACTGACATACTCTAGACCGTCACACTTTAATAATGCCAGAGAATCTATGAACACCCAATGAGTTTTCCAAGTTCTCTTACCGATGAGACAACAAATCTAAGTGGTTGCTCTAGTAGATCATTGTTCAGCATTTGCCGAAAGGCGAATAGCTGATTAATTGCTCTCCCCACTCTCTCTGTTGTCACAGTGGAATTAGTCAGTGTTTTCCACCAGCAGGCCGTGAGGCAGCTGCAGAGCATATGGCTACCTGACCCACTGTCACCGGATGTCAGCACAAGCTGCTCCAGAATTCAGCCGGCTAATTAAGTGGCTAAGCCCTGGTGAGTGGGGTGTAGGGACTTTATCTCCAAGTGACGTTTGCACGTTGCACTTTACATGAGACTGAAGGCGGTTCACACCCCCACTGGACGGTCCCTGATGGGAGACGTGTTGGGGCCTCCACGGAGCTGCGCCTTTGCCTTTTCCACGCTTGTCCTGATGATAATGGAGGACAGTACCGATTCCTTCCCACTCCTCAGCACATCAGCAGACTGGATCGAGACGTGGAATCTGAGGCTTTCCTTAGCTGAAATGTGTGCCTTTGAAAGTGCAACGTCGATAAAACCTTGAATTCACCATTTGTACAGAAAGCACAGGGCCCAATAGTAATAATGGTTTTTCTAACCTAAATTGGATGTGTGACCCCAAAATGCAAATGAGCTCTGATTCCTTTCAGATCTGAAATTGTATAATTGTATATTTTAAACTAGTTGTCTTTTCCAACCTGGCGTTATTTGTTTTTAAAGCAGTGGTTTCCAACTGGGGGTTATTTTCCCTCCTAGGGGATATTGGGCAACATCTGGATACATTTATTGTTATCACAGCTGGCGGTGGGGCATTGTTGGCATCTAGTGGGTTGCTATGGACAGATCGCGTCCACCCCCCAAATTCATAAGTTCCTACACCTTATTCATTGGTGTGCCTAATTGATGGTGTTTGGAGGTGGGGCCTTTGGGAGGTAATTAGGTCGTAACTCTCTGTGATGGGGTTAATGTCCTTATAAGAAGAGATAGGTAGCTCTAGCTCTCTCTCTCCACCACGTGAGGCTGCAATAAGAAGACAGGCAGGTCTAAGCCAGGAGAAGGGCCTTTACCAAGAAACTCAACTGTTTCTGGCAGCCCGGTCCCGATTCTCCAGCCTCCAGAACTGAGAGACATAAACGTGTGGTGTGCCAGCTACCTCATCTGTTATAGCACCTGAACGAAGGCGTGGCCAGAGCCCAGAGATGCTGCCGAACATCCTACACTGTGCAGGATGGCTCCTCACAATGAAGAACGACTGGTCCCACAATGTCAGAAGTGCTGAGGTTGAGAAACCCATGAATGGGTACATGCCGGAGAGAACCATGTGGGTTAGCGAAGGGAGCTTGTTGTGAGCAAAAGCCAGCACTTGTATTTCCTGGGAACGTTTTTGCTAGTTGCCTAGTTGCAATGTTGCAATGTTGATCATTACTTAAGAGGAGGCAAAGCATTCTCAGACTGAGTGGGAGACACAGATGTGAACCTTCTTAATTATGAGAAAGTTTCTCTGCCAAGGACACTCGGGACTATAATGTGCGCATTTGCACAAACAGAAGACATTTAAATTATCCATCTCCTCAGTTTTCCTTCCCCTGCTCCCGATTCCATCAAAGAAGTACTCACAAGAAGTTCCTTTTGCCTTAGGCATAACCAAAGAATTCTCTCCCTGATGGGAACTCCTCTCCCTACCAGGGAAGAATTCTCCCTGCAAAGTCTTGCATACCTTTCTGCTGCAGGCTCAGATCCACACACATCAGTCCCAGGGTGTTGCCTATAAGGGCTTGATGTTCAAAAGCATAGGCCAGCAGCTCGGGCACCACCTGAGAGCTTGTTAGAAATGCAGAATCTCAGGCCCAGCCCGGGCCTTCTAAGAGAACCTGCAGTGTTACAAGATGGGGTAGGCGGGGGAGTTGCTAGGCACTTGATTGAGCAGCACTGCTTGATGATCTTCATTCTATGGTAATACAGCCCTAATTTTTGAGACTGTGAACAAAATGGATTTAACTCTTATGAAAACAGGTGGGCATTTGTTTGTGGCTAGTTAGGTTTGACTGAGGAACCTGGCTCACTTGTTGGGCTCCAGTATTCTCTTTGTAAAAAGATAGCAGACAGAAGAGGCTTGCCGAGTTCTTTTCCACTTTTGACATTGTAGGAGATAGAATTGTTTCCCTCCAGTGAAAACATCATTTATAACTAAGCTGTCTTGGTGAGTATAAACTTCACAGAAAAAGGTCTCTGGCCAGTACATTCCACAGATACATGGACCCACATTAACTATCACTGATTTCTTATGTAAAATATTTCACCCCCAAACCTGAATCTGACCCTACTGAAGTCAGGGGTGAGCCTCTTGATTGGCACGTGGGCCTATTCTCAGCAGTGGTCTTCTTTGCCTGCCCAGTGGCCTGAACATTGGGGATTATTAACCAATTATCAAGGGCCAGCCTTGCCTGTACAAGCTGGCTCTGCCCGGGTTTGCAGAGGGTGTGGGGCAGGCCCTGCTTACTTGCTCCTGGTCACCCCACCTGAGTCCCAAAGGAGAAGATGCCAGCTACCATCGAGCCAGTGCCATCTGAAGACAGAAAGGCTGGGTGTAGGAAGACCCAGTAGCACAAAGACGAAAAGTGTCTGCAGTTTGATTTCTTCCAAGAGCTACCTCTGGAGAGTGACTGGGGAGATGGCACTTCTGCTTTCCCATTTGTGTAATGCAAGAGACTGCAAGATCTCAACTGGAAGCCAGATCGCAGAACTACCACCCCTGTCCACCCACAAAGTACAGGAGGGGCCCTCAAAGGGATTTTCCCTCTGGAAGAGATGGAGTCAGTAAATCAGAAGTGAAATTTATTTTTACTGTAAACTAGGGCATAAAAAACGCTAGTTTATTATTGTGTAGGTAGCCAGTGTAAACAGCTCTGCGACCTAGAAGTGAAACAATGTCACCCTTCTTCACTTCCCAGATCATATTAGAACCAAGCTCAGCTGCCGGCCACCAGACAAGCAAAACGTCTGGTATGACTTCCTCACCCCAGGTGGTTCCAGAACTGAGAGGACTTTCGCCTCCTTTCTGCGGCAGGTGGTCAGGTGGGAGGGTCAGGTGGCGTCCAGGCCACGGGCTGCTGGGGACCTGGCCCTGTCCTCACGTGCGCTCCGTTCTCACAGGCGCTGTCAGCCCGGCTTGCAGCCCACGCAGTCAGCTCCCTGCTGGCCAGTGGCGCCCTCGCTGACGCGAGAGGAATGGACCGTCGAAATAGAAAAACCTGCCCCTTGTACCTCCACAAGAAGGAGAGAGTTTATCTTTTTTCAGCCCATTAATGAGGCACCAGGCTGCCTCCTCACGCCCCTCCTTGGGGAAGGTGCAGCGATGGGCACACCCAGAAGAGACAAGTAGAGGGTTAGCTCCCAGGGGGGCCGTCCACTCTGCTTAGAGTGCTGACTCCAGAATATTCCCCACCCCTGACCGCTGAGTCAACCGGAGAACTTAAAAAACGCAGCTGCCTTGATGGGGGAGCTAACCAGGGCTGTTTTCAGAGCTCCCTGGCTGTTTCAGATGCTCGGCCTGGCTGCAGAATCACCGGAGGAGAAAAGCTTGAATTTGGGACCCAAAGAGCCCAGATTGCTGTTCAGCTCTGCCACTCACCCCTGTGAACTCAGGCAAATAACTTTATTTCTGAGACTGTTTCTTTCTTTCTTTTTTTTTAAATAAGTACCTGTTGAGGTGAGGACTGTCTGTCCCCTATTGTTATGGCAGAAATTGTAAAACGATGATTAATACTTTGTTCGTTTTAAAACACTCCACAGAAGGATTTGCGTCACCACAGTCTTTTCGAAGGGCAACCTGGCAGTTATCTGTCAATCTTTTAAATGTACAAATTCTTTGCTGCTGAAATTCCAATACAAAAAAATGTATCAAAGACAAATCGTTTCAGAAGTGCACAAAATGTGTAAAGTGGATTATTTTTGCATTGTTTGTAAAATAGTAAAAAATATATAAACACCAAATTTCCTTTACTAGGGGATAGATTGGGTAGTGTGTGGTATATGAATATAGTAACTCATACCCAAATCCTAGAAGGCAACCTTGAACTACAAGTATAGCCGTGCAGTTGTTGGGGAGAATTTTACTGCCCTTCCCTTCTTCATTTCCTCTGTCTGGCTTGAGTAGTTGTATAATAATAAAAATAGATACAAAACAGGATTAACAAGAGAGAAAAGCTGTGTAAGATGTGTGCACAAAAGAATCACCATATGATTCTCAGATCGTAAATCGAGCCTCAAAGAAGTGATTGAACTGGGCATCTTTTTCTATGTTTAGACAAAGAAACAAAAAATCTGTGAGAAATTGACAGGACAAAGGAAGTTCATGCTCATGAGAAAGGAATCTTAAGCAGATTTGGGTATTCCTGAGAAAGGAATGGAAACAAAGTTTGCTCTTGGGTAGTAAATTAGTGAAGGTGTCACAAGGCTTGTTTATGCACGATTTTTCAACTCTGGCTTTTATAATTCTGCTGATATGGTTGAGTCTCAGTCCTTCAGGAGTGGGGAGGGCAACTGTCATGGAGATTTATTCTCTGCGTTTAAGGGGGATGAAGAGTCAGGAGCACTTCCTGCTCCTGCTGCTTCACAGGTGATCGTAGTTCAAAGCAATCAGTACACCCTTGTGGGATATCCTACAGCAGCCTGCGCTGAGCCCTGACATGGTTGACAACATGTTAAGTGAAAAAGCTTTACACACACACAAGCACACACAATACATGGACATTACTGCATGTGAATAGACTAGGAAAGCCCGTCAATACAGCAGCCGTTGAAAATGGCTAGTGACAGGGAATGTTTGGGGGAGAGGAGGTGTTTACTTTTGTTTTATGGGCGCCTTCACTACAAAATTTTGCAACAGCAGGTAACTACTTTTGCAAATGTGATCAGTGTTTGGCTTTTTACATTGGATGCATATTACTTCTGTAAGCTGAAATGAACAATGAAGGTGAACAGTTTTTAATTACATGACATTACCAATCCAACTGCTGTTTTGTAATCAACACGTTATCAAGCCTTAGTCACCATGCATCATTTCTGTCATCAAAGGCCTCTCTTCTTGGTCTGTGTATGAGTAACTGGCTCCCTTCTAACTGACTCTCGGCCAGGTGATCTCAGTAGGCTCCAGAGAGCAAAGGGCGGTTGACTGTTGGATTGGCCAAAAAGTTAATTTAATTTAGTTTTTTCTGGATGATGGCTCTAGTGGCATTTAGTTATCTTTCACTTCATTTGAACCAATTTTGTTTTGTGACAGCTGTCATACCAGTGTGCATTTTGAAAAACTTAATTGAAATTGATGAGTTTTTGTGCAGCCATTTTAATGATGAAGATCGAAGAAAATATATAACATTTTCAGCATATGATCCTTTATTATTTCAAGAAAGGTAAAAATGCAACCGAAACACAAAAAAACACTTCTGCAGTGTATGGAGAAGGTTCAACTAGGCTATGACTAATTGAATGTGTCAGGAATGGTTTGTGAAGTTTCTTGGTACTACTGACATTTTGGCCAAGTAAATCCTTGCTGTGGGACTGTCTTATGCATTGGAAGATGTTTAGCAGCACTCCTGGCCTCTACCCACTAGAAGCCAACCTATTCAACATATCCAAATCAATAAAGTTATTGGTGATAATGAAAAGAGTGTCTTTTACCTTACAGGAAAAACTGAACAGACATTTTGGCCAACCAAATAATTTCATGGAGGCAGTTGTTAAGGAGAAGGATACAGGAGGTAGGCAGGACCTCTCTGCATGTTTAAGTCCATTTCTCAGCTTTTCTCGAACCTATGAACTGTTCCTTTGGAAATGCACCTTTTTCTCTTAGTGGTTTTCAACCAAGGCCACACCCCCATGACAAAGGGCATTCGGCAAGATCTGAAGAAATTTGGGATTGTTGCACCTGTAGGTTGGGCTGTTCCTGGCATCTTTTGAGTAGAGGCCAGTGATGCTGCTAAGTATCCTATAAGGCACAGCACTGTCCTCCCAGTGGGTTAGTCTGCTCCACTGACCAAAAAAAGCATTCCTTTTAAGCTGGTGGGGAAACTCAATGTTTGCTTGCTTGCCTCATAAAGTCAGCTTCTACTACTCATAGCTATCTTCATTTCCTAGCTTTATCAAGTTAAAACTTACAAATACGATTGTAAGATTTTAAAGTATACAATGTTAGGATTTGATAAACATATCCATTGTGAAAGGATTCCCACCATCAAGTTAACGAACACACCCATCACCTCATATATTTACTCCCTCCTCCCTTCCACTTCTGTCCTCCCCACTTGGTGAGAACATTTCATTTCTACTCTTAGCAAATTTCACCTTTACAGTAGTACAGTGTTGTCAGTGTGTTACGTATTAAGTCCTCGGACTCCACTCATTTTTTAAGTGAAAGTTTGTACCGTGTGCACGTCCTACATCTCCCCCACTCTCATGTCACCACGACCGCTTCTCTGCTCTCTTGTTTCTATGAGTTTGACTTTTTTCCCTTTGATTCAACATATAAGGGGAACAATGCAGCATTCGTCTTTCTCTGCTTGCCTTGTTTCATTTAGCATCATGCCTTCCAGGGTCATCCAAGTTGCTGCAAATGACAGAATTCCCTTCTTTTCTAAGGTTGAGTACACGCTACATTTTCTTGATCCATTCATCCATCGAGGAACACTTAGGTTGTCTGCATTCCTCAGCTACCCCACATTACAACCTCTCCACAGCCTCACCCACTTCCTTACTCAGGCATAAATGGGAGTGTTTCACGTGGATCCATGCATCAGTCTCTCAAGTCATTGAACTCTGGGCCCTTTGGGTTTACTCTGGCCCAGCCAAGAAAACAGTGTGAAGGACAGGATATAGAAAGTGTAAGACAACTATGATTGATGATTGGGAATGGAGCCAAAAAAGCACATAACTTCATGGACAACTTTAAGCGATCTGTGTCAGAGAGAATGATTATAGAAAACGTGATAGCTTCTGGAAAGGCAGGCAGGAGTGACACCATTATTCATAGCCGTTACTCCTTTATCCTGAGGTGCAACTTTACTGAGCCAACTTCTCCTACATGTAAATGGCCCTCAAGTTTCATTGTCCCCCATTTTATCTAAAGCACTCGTGGGTTGCATATTTTTCTTCAATACTTTCTCTACATCACTGTATTTACTGACTGTATCTTCATTAAAAAATAATTTATATCTTTAGTGGAACTACAGCCTTAATAGAATTGTGGCAGCTTTCGTGAAAATGTTAAAAAAAAAAGATTGATGATATCAGGAGAGAAGTAACAAATGAAGCAGGTATAGTAGGAAGGCTGAGAAGCACCAGTGATCTTGCTGAAATAAAGGCAGGAGGACCGGTTGCATCCATGTGAACTCCTGAGCTCTCTGCTTCCAGGTTGCACAAATAGGTAAAAGAAATCAATCACACAGCGCGTTGCCAGAAAAGAAAAATCTTCTAAGTCTAAACAGACCTAGTTCTGCATCTCATAGAAGCCATTGAATAGAAGATAGCTACCTTCACCATTCAAGATAGCTGCTTGCTCTCTCTCCACCACAGCCAGGTGCGCTGGCTGGGAAGAGAGGAAAAGCAGAAAGCGGGGGAAAGCTCGAGCTGCATTGTCTTTTTAAGCAAACTTCTTCTGCAAGTATCACACAAAGTTGGCTTTCATATACTTGTCCAAAACTACATTAGTTCTACCTATTTCACAAAAGAGGCTGGAAAATCTAGTCTTTTTAGTCCTCAAACTGACCAGGGACAAGTTAGAGTGCTCTTGCCAAGAAGGAAGAGATGATATTGATGTAGATTAAGTCTCCACCACACACATGGTAACAGGTTGTGGTAAGCCTTATTATTCCACCTTTGTCACTTTTTCTAGCAAGAAAAAGTGTTCTTATCAGAGTGTTGGGCCAGGGGTATGGATTAGAGTGGCTGTTACCAATAAGGAAGTAGGCAGTTCCAGAATATAAGCAACAATATCGCTGAAATCCTGATACTAAGGTTAGGCTAACATTGTCCTGAATAAGGACAATGTGTACTCAGGGCATGGAGATCATAGTGAGGATGAAGAGCTAGTAGCTGAACAGAGAAGAAACGATTGGGCAGGCAGAAGAGGCTGTGATTAGAAGAGAGAACGTGGGCAGACAACTTGTGATTTCAAGCTGACAGAAGTGAGGCATTACCAGTGCTCTGTGAGTGGTGGCTTTGTTTACCTGGCATGGAAAACAGGTTATTACTGTTGATGTATAGGAGCATCAGAAACAAAGTCATTGAAAAGGATGATGTCAGGGGATCAAAGTAGAAAGGACCATTGAACTGGAACTTGAAAACCAAGATCTTATCAAATCTGCAGGAAAGAGAACAAGGAGGATTAGTGCAGGTTTACCTCCAACTGAGAAGAGGTTGTCTGTCTATCAGGGCAATAATGGCAGATACTGATTGCCATGTGACAATCAACAAACTATTTTTTAGCATAAAAATGATTTTTATTTTTTTTATCCCTGTCCACTCAACCCTCCTCTTGGGTAATTATCAGCTTGTTCTCTATAGGTCTACTTTTGTTTATACATTTGTTTTCTAAGATTTCACATATAAGTGTAATCATACAGAATTTGTCTTTCTCAGATTTATTTAACTTAGCATAATGCCCTCTGGGTCCATCCATGTTGCAAATAGCAAGATTTCACTCCTTTTTATTGCTGAATAATATTCTATTGTATGTATGTACCACATCTTCTTTATCCACTCATCTATTGATGGACATCTGGGTTGTTTCTATATCTTGTGTATTATTACTAGTAATGTTGCAATGAACATAGGGGTGTACTTTTTTAAATTAGCATTTTTGTTTTCTTGGGATAAATACTCAGAAGTAGAATTGTTGGATCATATGGAAGCTCTGCTTTTAATTTTCTGAGGACTCTCCATACATTTTTTTTAAAGGCTGCACTGATTCATAATCCCACTAATAGTGTACAAGGAAGGGCTCCCTTTTCTCCACATCATCTCCAGCCCTGGTTGTTTGCCGATTGATGATCACAGCCATTCTGTCAGTTGTGGGGTAATATCTCATTGTGTTTTAAATTTGCATTTCCTGAGGATAAGTGACATTGAGCATCTTTTTATATGTCTCTTGGCCCTCTGTCCTTTTGGGAGAAATGTCTATTCAGGCCCTTTGCCCATTTTTTAATTGGATTGGTTGCTTTGGTGGTATGTTTGATGAGTTCTTTATATATTTTGGAAGTTAACCCCTTATCAGATGTAGCATTTGCCAATATCTTCTCCCATTCAGTATGTCATCTTCTCATTTTTTAAAAAAAATATTCTATTGATTATGCCATTACAGTTGTCCTATTTCTTCCCTTCATTCCCCTCCACACCCCTCCCCCACCATCCCCCCCTTCGTTCATGTCCATGTGTCACAAGTTCTTTAGATTCTATATTTCCCATACTATTCTTGCCCTCCCCCTGTCTATTTTCTCCCTACCATCTATGCTACTTATTCTCTGTACCTTCTCCCCCCTTCTCTTCCTCCCACTCCCTGTTGCTAACCCTCCATGTGATCTCCATTTCTATGTTTCTGCTCCTGATCTAGCTGTCCTCATAGTTTGCTTTTATTTTAGGTGTGGTTGTTAATATCTGTGAGTTTGCTGTCCTTTAAATGTTCATCTTTTTTTATCTTCTTTTTCTTAGGTAAGTCCCTTTAACATTTCATATAGTAAGGGCTTGGTGATGATGAACTCCTTGAATTTGACCTTATCTGAAAAGCACTTTATCAAAATTCATTTATTCACTTGCTGTTCGAGTACAGTTTTCTGTCTTTTACTCCTATCCCAGCCCACCCCCTCAGTACTCCCCACCTCCCTCTCATTTCCACCCCCCTTAGTTTTTGTCCATGTGTCCTTTATACTTGTTCCTGTGAATCCTTCCCCTTTTCCCCTGAAATTCCCTCCCCTCTCCTCTCTGATCACTGTCAGCCTGTTCTCTATTTCAGTGTCTTTGGTTATATTTTGCTTGCTTGTTTGTTTTGTTGTTTAGGTTCCTGTTAAAGGTGAGATCATATGGTATTTGTCTTTCATTGCCTGGCTTATTTCACTCAGCATAATGCTTTCTAGTTTCATCCATGCTATTGCAAAGGGTAGGAGCTCCTTCTTTCTTTCTGCTGCATAGAATTCCATTGTGTAAATGTACTATAGCTTTTGGATCCATTCATTTACTGATGGGCACCTAGTTTGCTTCCAACATTTGGCCCTTGTAAATTGTGCTGCTATGAATATTGGGGTGTGTAGATTCTTTTGGATTGGTGTTTTAGGGTTCTTAGGATATAATCTTCGCAGCGGAATTGCTGGGTCAAAAGGCAGATCCATTTTTAGTTTTCTTAGAAAATTTCATACTGTTATCCATAGTGGTTGTACCAGTCTGCAATCCCATCAACAATGAACTAGGATCCCCTTTTCTCCACAACCTCTCCAACACTTGTTTGTTGCTTTGTTTATGATAGCCATTCTGACTGGTGTAAAGTGGTATCTCATTGTGGTTTTAATTTGCATCTCTCTGATAGCTAGTGATACTGAGCAATTGAGCATCTTTTCATGTGTCTCTGGATCCTCTATATGTCCTTCTTGGAGAAATGTCTGTTCAAGTCCTTTTCCCATTTTTTAATTGGGTTGGTTGTCTTCTTAGAGTGGAGTCGTGTAAGTTCTTTGTATATTTTAGAGATTAAACCCTTGTCTGAAGTATCATTGGCAAATATGGTTTCTCATAGAGTTGGTTCTCTTTTTACTTTAATACTGTTTCCTTTAGCCATGCAGAAGCTTTTTATTTTGATGAGATCCCATTTCTTAAAATTCTTCCCTTTATGTCCCTTGCTCTAGAGGGGACATTATCAGTAAAAATGTTGCTGCATGGAATATCTGAGATTTTCCTGCCAATGTTCTCCTCTAGGACTTTAATGGTGTCACAGCTTATATGTAAGTCTTTTATCCACCTTGAATTTATTTTGGTGTATGGCGTAAGTCTGTGCTCGAGTTTCATTTTTTTGCGCCTAGCTGTCCAGTTCTCCCAACACCATTTGTTGAAGAGGCTGCCTTTACTTCATTTTATGTTACTGTCCCCTTTGTTGAATATTAATTGCCCATAGAGACTTGGTTTATTTCTGGGCTCTCTGTTCCGTTCCAATGGTCTATGTGCCTGTTTTTATGGTAGTACCAGGCTGTTTTGATTACAGTGGCCTTGTAATACAATTTGGTATCAGGTATTGTGATCCCTCCTACCTTGTTCTTTCTCAAAATTGCAGCTGCTATTCAGGGTCATTTATAATTCCATGTAAGTTTTCGAAGTGTTTATTCTATGTCTGTGAAATGTCATTGGTACTTTAATAGGTATTGCATTGAATCTGTAAATTGCTTTGGGTAGTATGGACATTTTGATGATGTTAATTCTTCCAATCCATGAACACAGTATATGTTTCCATTTGTTTATGTCTTCCTTGATTTCTTTTTTCAGTGTTGTGTACTTTTCTGCATACAGATCTTTTACCTCCTTGGTTAGATTTATTCCTAGGTATTTTATTTTTCTTTTTGCTATGTCATTTTGTTGATGGTTTCCTTCCCTGTGAAAAAAGGCTTGTTTCATTTATTTTTTGTTTCCTTTGTAAAAAGAAATATATATTCAAAAAAACAATATTGCTAAGAGCAGTATCAGAGTTTACTGCCTATACCTTCTTCTAGGAGTTCCACAGTTTCAGGCTTAACATTTAAGTCTTCAATCCATTGTGGTTATTTTTGTATATGGTATGTGAAGGTAGTTCAATTACTTTTTTGCACTCATCTGTTCAGTTTTGCCAACACCACTTATTGAAAAAAAATTCTTACTCCATTGTATATCCCAGCCTCCTTTATCATAGATTATTTGACCATAAAAGCAGGGATTTACTTCTGGGCTCTCTATTCCATTGATCTATATATCTGTTTTTAGGCCAGTACCACACTGTTTTACTTATGGTAGCTTTGTAGTGTAGTTTGCCAGCAGGGAGCACAATACCTCTGATTTTGTTCTTTCTTGAGATTGTTTTGACTACTTGGGGTCTTTGTGGTTTCATATAAATTTTAGAATTGTTCTAATTATGACAATGCCCTTAATACTCTAGGTATTAAGGACATTTTAACAATATTAACATTCCCTATCCATGGACAAAGTATGTACAATGACTTTTAAAGAAACTACTGTAAAATAATTTTAGATTTACATAAAAATTGTCAAAATACCGAGACTTTATTCCCTTCAAGTTAACATCAGTAAATTAACATCTTATATAAGCGTGATACGCAGGTCAAAACTAGGAAATTCATTAGTGATTCCTGTTAAACTAAACTTCATTCGGATTTCTGCAGTTACTGCCCTAGTATCCATTTCTTTTTACAAAGGATACAATGCAGGATACCATCTTGTATTTAGTTATGTTTCCTTGCTCTCCTCTGATCTGCGACAGTATCTGGATCTCCACTTGTTTTTCATGGCCTTGACACTTGAAAGAATATTCCCAGTGATTCTGTGGTGTCCCTCAGTTTGTCTGATCTCCCCTCCTGGTTAGACTGGAGTCATATGATTTTGACACATCAAGTTCAAGTGTGCTCGCCATGGAATCACGTTGGCGAGGGCATGCTATCATGTGTGTGTGGTAACACTGCTTCCCCTTGAGCACTTGGTTACTTGCACCTGCTGGGTTTCCACAACGTCCTCTCTTTTTTTCCCCATGTTCTATTTTTTTTGGAAACAAGCTGCTGAGGCTCTAGGACACACTCAAGAGGGAGGTTTACTGAGCTCCATCTGTTGGAGGGCAGAGTATCTAAAATATTCTTTGGGACTCTTCTGGCAGGAAGATCTGCTGTTCATTTTTCCATGTATTTATCAAGATGAACTTACGGATAATTTATTATTTGGGCTATCATCCAGTGCTACCATTATTTATTTTGTTCTTCAAATTTCCTTAAGTTTTGGGCATTTTGCACTAAGTGTTTTTAAATAATTCATCGGTGATTCCAACAACGTAGTGAGGCAGGTATCAGCATTATCCTTACTTTGTAGTAAAGGAAACCCGAGCTCAGAGTAAACTTTCCCAATCATTCCCATCCTACATGTGTTGAAGCCTGCAGTCTCACTAGAGTCTGTGCTTTGCTTAGCTTTGCTTTCAAAGGAAAAGAATGTTCCATAAACATCAGAGATAAGGTTACCTTTTTATCTCATGTTTTTAAAGAGGCGAGAAACAAGAGATTTTGAGGGGATTCATCATAAAGGTAGTAGTCCCAGAAGGGATAAGATTCCAAAGGAACAGTCTGTAGATAAAGAACTGCAAATGGTCATAACTAAGCATGTTACTAGGTGGGGGGAGGCAGTGCAGGGAGGGGGTAGCTAACAGAGAAGAGTGACAGGCTGCAGGACCACTGATGTCATGGAAGCTAAGGGGGGGAAAAACAATAGTTACTGAGAGTTCATTCAATTTGGTTGGAGGGCCATAGAGAATCCATCTGTGGTAAGAAGGGACTTAAGTAAACATCAGCAAAACAATGTACAGAAGGGTAGAAAATAAAACCAGATTTCAGTTCAAAAGTTGTTTAGAGACAGGAGGTAAAGAAGTAATAAGAAAAGGGATGCAGAAGGGAGTAATTTTTTTCCAGGGCTACAGGAAAAGGAGATAGAGTCTCTGAATGAGGGGAATGTTGATGCCAAGTGAACGAGGGCTGGACGGGAGGGTGTTAGTCCCACCGTGAGGGAACCTTGCCTGTGTATTACTGGAGGTGAGCCTGAGACCAAGGACTGTGGGAAGGTTGAGGTGAAGGCACAGACATGCCTAGGTTGCTATGGATTTTTATTGGATAGTCTCAATGTTATTCGTAAAACTGAAAGTTCCCCTGCACACACTGGGAGACAACTGAGCATGACCTAGTCCTGTACATACCTAATACCCCTGGGGCAAGATGGGGAGGGGCGAGCCGAGGTCACGCGTGCTGACAGAAGCCATCTGAGTGAAAGCAGAGATTAAAAAAATGATTATCTGTATTTTTGCTTGACAAAACACTAAACTCTGTTTTTCTAAAATGTTTAGAATTAAGTATGACACTAACTTGCTAGGTTTATATTAGATTGTTGAAAAAATAATGATCGTAAAGGATAAAAAGAATTGCTACTAGAATAAAAGTTTTTCTTAGGAATTTCACTTCAATTTTAATTAGAGAACTCTTGGTGAGTGTTTAGCAGTTGTGAAATTGATACCACAGGCTGAACATCCCGTCCGTATGTTAGAGAGTGTAGGTGGTGGGCAGTGTTTTCTGATCCAAGCAGGAAATGTCACTGACATGGGTCACGGTCAGAGTCGTGTACTTCAGAAGCATTTTAAATCTATGAAGTTACTGGAAGTATGTTTTTCTTAATATATTCAGATAAAAGCCAGTATATCCATGGGTACAATTTTGTAAGAAATTTATGAACTACTGACTTAACAGATTCTTAAATATTATAGACTGTCTTTATTGAACATTGTTATACTATAAATACTAATGTCCTTTATATGAACCAGAATTTACATTAAAACATATTAATATTTGGTGATTATTTTATTACCACATATATTACTGTATACAACTGTTTGATAATAGTAAAGGTATTATAAATTGTATTTTAAACAAAAATGTATGCATGGCATATGTAAAGCAGTAACATTTCGAGGGAAAGAGAAAAGGTATGAAAACATTTACCTAAAGATTACTAATACTGAAAAACACTAGGTTTGTGCATAGTAGTGATTGAAAGCTTTATAATACATCAGAACACCAGTCCATCTTCAGGTACCATGAGGACAACCTGGGACAGGAAGCGTGTGAATCAGACACATCCAGGTCCTCCGAAGGGCACGCCATCTAAAAATGAATCCCTCCTCCACAGAGAAGTAAGCAAAGCTTTCTCTCTTTGTGTTTTGGTATACTCAGCAATGCAGACAAAGGTATATTTGGTTTGATGTGATTTTATTATTCTTAGATAAGCTTTAGTTATGTTATAGAGATAAAAATATACAATATTGCTTTCATTTTTAAATTAGATAAGTCTGTAACTGATTGTCATCATAGTCACAATTTAAAAAGCCCATTTTCCACTAAGCACTTTATCCAGTGACACAGGGGAAGACTAACAGAAATGGTTTATAGGAGGAAGACTTTTAATTAAAGTTAGAATATAAAAATGGAGTTAATCCAGACCATGGGTCTAAACTAAATCTTGACTGATACCTCATGCTGGGAACAAATTATGAAATGTTTTAGACAAATGTATTATTTGCAACACTGGCACTGATTTTACAGATTCAAAATTTTGACTGAAAATACATAAAACCGACATCCATATTGTCTGAAGCCGCTTTTATGTACAGTAACTTATTAAAAAAAAGAAAAATGCATTTCAGTACTACATCTCAGTTCGGGATTCCGTCACGTTTTTGTATAATACATGCAAAACACGCCTGGTGCTCTTCAGACGCCACAGCTGAATAAGAGATTGGCAGATGGTGGCACTTCTTTTAAATCACCTGAGGACAGTAGTTAGTAGGGTGACTGATTTATCTTACTGACAGTTAAAGTCATTCTATCATAGAAACAACCTAATGTTTGAAATTAATTTCACCCCTGTCTTTTTCTTGACTATTTGATTTCTTAAGACTGATAAAAAATGTAAAACCCAGACAACTTATGTGCACATAAAATATGACTATTTTTAAAATGAAAAATTCAAAATATTTTACAAATCATTTTGTTCATTAAGCATACAATGCACCATTTGTTCACTTACAACACCACTCTGCACCAAACACTGCTATATTCATTCAGTCTTACCACTTCTCAAATATGAGAAAAACAAATAGTTTCCACTGGGCTAAGAAGTGAAATTTATAAAGTCAACATACCTTAAAAGATTACCGATGTAAAACAGTTTGTAAAACGTGTTTACACAGTGAAATGGGTGGTTTGTTTTAATGAATGACCCAGAAACACAACTCTTCCTCTTCATTACAGATTAATAAGCGAGCTTGTCTTTACAACAGCAGGTTTTTCACACACAACACAATGACCAGGGTGGAGGTAAACGGCCATGTATCTCTTTCCTCTGAACACACTGTTGAAATTTTAGTGCTGCTGTCTTAATGTTTATATAATAAAGAAATAATTTGAAAAGACATTTTACTTTAAAATTTTTCAATGTAAGGCACATAGCAACATTTAAAGTCTAGAAACAACTAGATTATATAATAATCTTATCAATCGTTTTTTTACCTGAAGAAGGTGGGTGAGTAGTGCAGTTAAAACATGCCTAGATTAATAAAAATGACTGAATTTAAGAAATGTAAATAATATTTGTGTGTAGAATGTTAATTTTTTTTAAAGTGTGATTTATATAAAGTGTACATCTTACAGTGTTATAGCAAGAAAAAACTGTGAGGCACTTAACATTAGCAATGAGGAAGGAAATCATTGAGATTATCTTTCTACAAAAGCACCAAACTGCCCTGGCTGGGTCACTGGGTTGGAGCCTTGTTCCATTCACCAAAGGTTCGATTCCCAGTCAGGGCACACACCTTGAATGGGGGTTCCATCCCCAGAGCATGTATGGGAGGCAACCAATTGACATTTCACTCTCTCCTGAAGTCAATAAACATATCCTTGGGTGAGGATTAAAAAGAAAAATACCACCAAACCACTTATCTTAACATTCCTAGAACCTAAGAATATGGGCAATAGTTAACTTTGGTAACTACCAGATGTACTTGGAGAACGAAGGAGTCACAAGTGCAAAGCTCAAAGAATTTTTTTATTCTGACGGAAGTAATTTCAATAGAGAACATTTTCTTAACCTGCCCCTGAATCAATTTTGTTTAGTTTGTGGCACTCAGAATGTGAACGTAGGTGGCATCTCTCACCATTCTGCAGCAGGACCCTTTCTGTTTGAATGACTGTGGTAGGTGTGTAAGTGTGGTATGTTTTTAACTCCTCTTTGAAAAATACTAGAGTGGGGCTTGGTATTAACAGTGGGACCACCACCCCTCAGTGTCTCCATGTGGACTTGCTGATGGCGAACACTGACAGTTTTAGTACCCGTGACCTTCCACAAACTAATTTAAACCAAATCCAAGGTAAAAATTGGTCTTGGAATTACAGGAATCTAGTAGATGTCAAATCAGCGAAAGGTCTGGCTTCTGACAGATGATGAAGGGACTGGAGGTGTGTGGCCGTCTGAGTGTTATTTGTAGCACTTAATTCGCCTGGATAGATTTCATTAAAAACTCCATTTTGAAACTGAAAACAAAAATAGCAATGCAATGATTAGAACGGATCTTTAAGCATCTTAACCCCTTAAATAATATATTAAAATGTATTTTTAAAATCTTCATGCTACGTGATGTTAAACTTCAAATTACTTTATTGCTGCTAAATTTTAAATCATGCAATGAAAACATACTGAGCATGTATATATTAGCATGTTAATAACCTTCTGGTTCCTCCAACTGATAATACAGATGGATGATTAACTGTTCCACTTCCAATTTGGCGTTCCATGTATCAGGAGAGTATTGGAGCAGTCGTAAATTACAGTAACACAGGGCGGGACAAAAGCAGGTTCACACAGCTGTGAGTGTGCGGCACGCAGTGTGTATAACCGTGTGAACGTCCATACAACCATCCATCGATCTATCCTCCCCCGCATCCGTCCTCTGCAGTAAGTCTGCTCTGACCAGATTTCATCACGGTCTAATTCTGGGAACCAGGGGATTTATTGCATTTGAAGTTACTACACTGGAACTGCAGATGACAAGATTTTTCCAAAACCAGGCTAGTTCTGATTTGTTAGAGGTTTCCTACTATTCCTAAAAATATTATACCATGAGTATGATTTCCGAAACCATTTTCTTATTTTTACTGTACTTCTTCTTCTTAAGTACCACTATAATTACCACCCTGATTACAGAATCAAGTTTTAGTAAAAGCTTTCTTATAATGAAATCAGCCTGGCTTTTCTAACTGCTTCTGAGGGGGAAACAAAGGCAGGCCACAGAGTGCTGCGGGGTCAGGGGGTTAGAGGCTTTACAGATGGTTCAGACAGAATACGGTTAGGGAGTTACAAAAACTCTCACACAGATTCAAATCATGCCCTTAATTCCCTCCAATAAAACCTACTTTTCTAAAGCTTATGTAACAGCCTCAGTGCTCAAAAGACCAATTACATCAAAGATCTTCCAAAACATATGCTACATATATAGTAAAAGCCACATAATCTAGATCTCCCATGAATGACAACTTTGTCATGTCTCCAAATGGAAAGTAATAAATAAATACATTACTCTCAGTCATAAATATGCCAGCATTTCTCGTTACATTGTCTAGAGCAGTGCTGTTCAACAGAAATGTGTGAGCCATAGATGTAATTTTAATATATTTTACTTAACACAGCTGAAATTGATCATTTCAACATAATGTCAACAAAAAAGAGATTTTGTTTTTTTCAAATTAAATCTCCAAAACTAGCATATATTTTACACCACATCTCATCCGGGACTAGCCACCTGCGAGGTGGCTACTCTGCAGAGGCAGGGAAGTTACAGGTCTACAGAATTCTCGTTATTCATAAAGAAGTAACACAAAATAGGGGAGGGGGATCACTGTAAAGATCTCACGAGACAATGAAAGCCCAGTTCAAAATGTAGTGTTACATAAGGAAGTTCTCCCCAATACACTCAAGGGTATAGTATACATGAGTTAAGGTACCTACCTACCCATGCTTAACTTTATGGCAGTGTTGTGAAATAAAATGTAATATTCAGTTATAGTCTAAGATAAATAAAATGTGTCAGGAATAAGAAAAGCCTTCAGTGCTCTTTTCTATTAGAAAGCTATTATTTTCTATAATCAGACCAAATCAGGTGAAAAAACAACAGAAAACATAAATGGGGTTAAAGACTCCGGTAACACTGTTACATTACTATACCTCAATACACAGTACAGAGACCAATGAACCTAAGTCAGGGTTTTCTTCAAAACTAATACGCGTTGTAAAATAAACCGCTTTCTAATGGATGGCACCAGTGTGAAGAGGCCATATCCCTGGACAGCCAAAGAGAGCAGGTACAATCACGTTAACTCTTTATTACAGTACTTTTTGATTTAAAGTGTGAGTGCTGCTAGAAGGGTTCCGATGACACATTTAAGCAACAAAATACAATGTCAAGCTCAAGTCCCATGATGGAAAGCCAGTGGAGTTACCCCTTTTTTAAGGCCGGCAAAAAATATCTCACCTTAAAGGATAAAAGGAGGGTGTGGCAGCTAAGGAGCCTAGGGCTCATCTGGGGCAAAGACACATACCTTCAAATTTCAACGATACATTAAAACACTGAGAAAATTTTGAAAATTTAAATAAATTTTTCAAGTTTGAATTTTTAAAAGGCATGCAATTCTAAAGAATCAAGAAAGATAACCCCAAATCTGTAAACACTGTACTTTTAACTAATTTCACCTAGTAACTTAAGGCATGTTCATTCACCTTGGCCCTTGATTTCTTTCTCCTTTGCAATTCGGGTAAACACAATATATTGGTAACATACTGGAAAAGTACTGGCTTATTAAAAAAATTAGAAATGTTCTCTGATAGAAATGCTATAGGTAAGACATGAAATCACTCCTGATATCAATGATGTATAATTTGTGTATTTCTAATAAAGAAGAATCACTGAAAGGGCTGATTTAGATAAAACCCTTACCTCGGTTAAAAACGCCCGCGTGTTTGGCACTGCTGCACTGTTCTGCATCTGGGCCACATGGCGCTGCTGAGGTTCCGGCTGACACGGGTACATCGACACAGCCCCGGAATAACACGTCTGCGGGGTTACTAGGCTTGCCTGTGGATGTAGCCCATGCTTTTTTTGGTTTTCCGAAACTTGTAAACATGGGACAAAACCTCCTAAATTAGTAGTAGTAGTGGGGTATGCGGATGGTTCAAAATTCCCTATGGGAAAGTCTAGCTGCGTCCCCTGTTGAGGTAACACAGACTGGTTACAGGGAATAAAGTTCTGTGTGTAAGGCACAGTCTCAATCTCGGATTTGTAGGGAAACTCTTGACTGGTCCCAGGTAAGTCTGAAAAGACACCATACTGTTGTTGGTCTTGCTGAGGACAACTAAAAGGCATGGGCTGGTTAGAGCTCCAATTGGTGAACATGCCATTGACTTGCATGTGCTTCATTTTCTGGCACAGCTGCTGCTGCTCCATGGCGGGGGGCCTTGGGTGGGGCTGTAGCTGCTGTTGCTCCAACTGCAGTTGCTCCTGGACCATACAGCTTGAGCTCAGTGCCGTGGGTGGTTGCTGCTGGTAGCCTGGACACACGAAGGTGGACTTATCTAAAGAATCTTGGACGAACGTCAGGATTTCATCTGTTATGTCAATGTCTCGGAAATCATCCTCACCAGAAAAGTCAGTTCTGAAAAATTCCTCATTCTGTTGCATATGTTTAATATCTTCAAAATCAATACCTAAGTGTTTCATAATGCTGTACAAATCATTATTTTTATTGTCTGAGACGAGCCCTACTGGGCCTTCAGAGAGTGTCATGTTCATTTCCTGAGGCTGACCAATTTGCTCATGTTTCAGGATGCCATTTCCCAATGGGGCAATGCTGTCTTGCCAACTACTGCCTTTGTCCACATATTCATTAAGAAAATCTCTGTCCAAAGGTGCGCTACTTGCAGCAGGAGAGAGATAAACAGACTCATCTTGTTGCATAAGGGAAGTCCAGAGGGAATTCTTATGTAAAGCT
The DNA here is from genome assembly GCF_021234435.1 of Artibeus jamaicensis. Classification (NCBI taxonomy): domain Eukaryota; kingdom Metazoa; phylum Chordata; class Mammalia; order Chiroptera; family Phyllostomidae; genus Artibeus; species Artibeus jamaicensis. The sequence goes on along the minus strand of NW_026522014.1, from coordinate 13,665,627 downwards.
GACTCAGTAACAGAATCTTTTCCACTCTCAATATTTTTAGGCCTTACTGGTAAGGGATCCATCACGGGAGGAAAGGGGTTATTTATCTCATACAACACAGCTTCTCCCGTGGCAAACATAAAAGGCAACTTCAAAGTTCGTTTTCTTAGATGCTCTGTTCCTTCTTCATCTCTAAAATCACAATAACATTATTTTGACATGATTGGTGCCATAAAACTGTTTTTTGGACAAATGATTTAGAATTTGTCCAAATACAGTATAATCACTAATTCCACACTCAGGTTATGTCCCTACCTGACATCCTTCAGCCCCCCAAAAAATTCCACGTAAGAATGTAGGACAGGTACCTCTAAATAAGATGCGAAACTTAGACACTATACAGGCAGACATAATTCACAATCTGAAAATTGTATGTGTACATATACATACACATTTAACCCAGCATTACAAAACATCAAATATCTAGGAATAAAATGAAAGATGTACAAGACTCGTGTGAGAAAAGCACAATCATTACTGAGATAAAGACATAATACATAACTGTGTACCCCTAAGTACAAGTACAGAGACACACACATTCTTTTAGCATGTTCACAGGTTGGAATGTTAAGTATCATAAAGATGTGAACTCTCCCAAAATGAGCTATAGTTTCATTGTAATCCCCTGTACAGATCTGGTATTTTGGGATTACAGTGTGATCTCTTTAGGGGTGTCCAACCTGTGGACCGCATGTAGCCAACCATGGCTATGAATGGCAGCCCAAAGCAAAATCCTAAATTTACTTAAAACATAAGATTTTTTTGTGTGTGATTATGTGTCACAATGTCACAAGACAACTCTTCTTCCAGTGTGGCCCGGAGATGCCAAAAGTTTGAACACCCTGATTTTCTGGTGAGAATTGACAACTGATTTCTAAAATGTGTGTGAAAGTATAAAGGGGTCAAGAAGAGCCAAGGCAATCTTGATAGAGAACAACAAAATGGAGGACATACACTCAGCCACCAAGGCTTGTTACAGAACAACTAAAGCAATGTGCTATTAGTGCAAAAAGAGACCAGACCAATGGAACGTAACAGAGCCCCGAAACAGAACCACAGACTCACTGTCTAGTCAAAAGGCAGTGCAGCAGAGAAAAGGTGCCTTTTCAGTAAGTTATCTTTCAATAAACGTTACTGGTCAAAGGGATATACACATCCAAGTTTTTTTAAGTTGGTAAAATAGCAAACTTCATTATAATCTAAAAAATGCAGCCCAATTCATTAATACACTCACCATGTATGATTTGGGATGTTTATGATTACCCCTGCAAAAATTTGCTACTATATCCTAAAATATAAACACAAAACTAAAACTTTCCATCACTATAAGTTATGGCACTGCTTCCTAAACACTAAAGGGCTTCAGTAAGTACAAGGGGGAAAAAGTGATCTTGATCCTTGCTGAAGACACATACAAAAATCAATGCTCTGGAGAAAATTTACAATGCAAGTGTTTAACAAAATACTCATTTCCAGAACATATAAAACTTAAAAATCACTGCATGCTTAGAAAACAAATGCTAATAAGCAAAGCATTGTTATATTCTTATTTTACAGATGACACTAGTTTTCATTTATCCTGCATACATACCCAGGATAAAACCCTGAATTATTCCTTTGATTCCCTCAATTGTTCTCCTCCCACGATTCTACACATTAGTTGTTCAGTACAGTGTCAATTCTAACTTCTCAATGTCCTTCGCTGATGTCTTCTTTCTATACAACTTTAACTTTTCAATTTTGTATATCCATATTTTTATTGTTGTTCAATTACAGCTGAACCCACTGTAACTGAATACTCCCCCCCACCACTCTCCCCCTGTTGTCTTTGTCCACCTTTGTCCACGGGTCCTTTATACATGTACCTTTTGATTTTTATTTGCACAGTAAACGCTCTTAGAATTTAAGTATTCAAGAAGAAGCATTTATAAGCCAAAATGTCATCACCATAAAAAACAGTGACAACAAACATTCTAAGTCTGTGCTTACGTCAGTGGCCTCTGGGTCGCGATGATGTAGTCCGGCCTCCCATTTTTGTAAACCAGGCGTGCGTTCGACTGCACCCAGGTCCACTGATTGCCTTTGGTGAGCAACCGGAACACCACCAAGCCGCTCTCCCCGGTCTTAATCACTGAAATAAAATAGAAAAATAATAAATCAAACTCCAGGTCCACATATTAAAGAAAATCTCTAAAAGAAAACCTCCCTTATCTCCAGATATATTTCATTTATCACCAAAGATAACAAATGTCTTGACAACTTTTTAAAACTATCAAAATACATGGAAATAGTTCTTCGGAGCTGTTACCTCACACTAAACTTGTTTAAAACGTTAAGGGGAAGACTAAAGGACAGACAATTCTAGTAATGCATGAAATAATAGAGAGTATAGTTTGGGGTGAAAAAGATAAAAATTGTTTTAATTTTAAATAGGGAGTGTTTCCCACAGCTTAATATTTTTTTTAAATATAATCTATAACAATTTAAATTTATGAAGGAATAATGACACCATTAAAAAATTCCTGAGCAAAACATGGTATGAAACGATCATTTACATCATCATTAAACTACTGTCTGTGGCTGCTGTAGTGGAGTTAAAGAGAGTAACTTGGGTTTGCCGTAATGGCGTGGCACTGGGTAGGAGATGACTGTGTTTAACATCTTAAACACGGCCCGTTCTGTAACCCTCTGAAACACACCCTGCAGCACAGGCACCGAGAACTTACTCCGGATGTGGTACTCCGCAAGGTAGAGAAAGTCGGCAGCATGAACAAACTGATACCCGGACCCTCGCATGCACAGCTCTGCTTCAGTGTAGCCTAAAACAACTTTTCCTCTGTTTAAAAAAAATGAAATTAAAATTTAACAAATGCAGTAACCAACATAAATTCATCTGTTACATGCTATTTTCTGCAATGGGTTTTTTTTTTTTTGATATTTAGAATTTTACATTAGCAGGTAAAAAAAATTAACCAAATCTATATAACTGCTCCCTTTTGCTTATGGCTGCAAATTTCAGTTTTAGACTATTTTCTTCTCCTGAATAAGGACCATGAAGTTAGTATGGCTAAAGATAACTCAAACAGAACAGCTTATGTAAGCACAACAAAATTGTTAATAAAAATTTAGAATGCTTGTGCTCCATTTATGCAGGACAATGTTTTTCAAACCTCTCTGAATTTCCATATTAGAAACTAGAAAAGCAATGATGTTTTGTTATAATAATGAATGCTTAATATAATTCTCCATAATTCTCTGAAAGTTACTAAAATTCTGAGGGCTGAAAGTCAAATAAAATTTGTACAATTTAAAACTGTTAAAAAAATAATCTTACTAATTAAGCACGTCATCTTTATGATATGGAAACTGGGGCAAGTATTGTAAAAAATTGTAATAAGGTGATTTGTGAGCCTGATAAATTATTTTAAAAGAAAGACTATACTGAGTAGTATAAAATAGTAATATACACTATTATAATCTACACTATATATTCGACATACTAAGAGAAACTAACTACATTGTATAATATATGAATTTGATGAAATAAAGCTGAAAAAGTTTTACTTACTTGGAATCCACACCAATAGGTGTGAAGTCTAGTTTGTGTTTTGTTCTAAAGATGAAGTTTTTGGTTCGGATTTCAAGTATAGACGGTGGCTGAAGTGGAGTAGCTAGTGCAAACAGAGCTAACTGAGGGGGAAGCACTGTTCCATCTTTTGCTTTCTTGTTCTGGCCATGAAGATACTTTAACCGCCCTTGGAAATTCATTGCCTTAAAAAATCAAGAACAGTTCATTAAAATTAAGTTCAAAAATTGTTCCTTTTTAAAAGACTCAGTCCTGGGCACATCCCAGGTTCTTGAGTGTGAAACTGCTTTCTTTCATTCCTTTCTCCACAGGAAGCCCATTAAAAAGATCCTGAAACAGTACGAAAACTACGAAAGGGAGAAGCAAGCCGCTGCTGGCTTTTTAGTGGTCAGAACTGGAATACCTGTGTCGTTTTCTCAGTTCGCCAGTGCCCCATCACTGACACCTGGCAGAGCTCCTTGCAAACTGTGCATGCAATTTGTATTTCCTGACTGAACAGTGATAGTCATTGAGTACACATGGATTTTCAAACACACGTGAGCTACGTTCCACAGCTCACGGTCTATTTCATAGCTCATGGTAATCTTTCATATAAAAATACAATTTTATTGAAACATTAAAATGACTCATCATGAAATCATATTTCTATTTATGATGCAGATTTCTATTAAAGATAATAATTTTAGAAGACAGAGGAAATGAAGACAATTTAAGCGTGAGCATGATTAGCTTAGTTGTTTAAAACAGTAATAACCAGGACGAGGGGTAATACTATCAGTACGATAACAGCACAAGAAAGAAAAGACCCAATTATCCTCAGATTCCATCTCAGAAAATACACACTAATAGTCTTCTTCAGTATTAATGATCAAACTCAAAGCAATTCTAACCTTGGGTCAGCAAAATTATCTTCACAAATAAACATACGAACAAGAACCATGTTTGCTAATGTTTAAGATTTGATTATCTGTTTCAAATTCCTGATAATTCACAAACATAATATACAATATGCCTTGTGATCTCTTTCTTCTGTGCTGGTTGAGTATGCTATCTTTTTGGGGGGATGGTGGGGTACACTCTGGGATAGCTATGCTACCCTCCATTTTCTAAATAAAAAGCAGGGCAAGGTTTGACAAAGATTCCCATGCCTTTTCCAGGTGTGAGGGCAGCCTAATACTCTGAATACTGCATTTTGATGAACAGCCTTAAGATGAATGGCTTTTAAGAACCAAGGGCTCAATGATCCTCTCCCCTGGGGATCAAAGGATAACAGGCCCCTTTTGGAAAGGTTCTGAGAAGTCCTACAGTAAGAAAACCCATTTAAATTTGAGGGTTGTCTCCCAAACTTATTTGAGCCCTTTTTTTGGTGGTGGTGGGGATGCTATCTTAAGGGTACAGACGACAGAGGACAGACCATCTGCACCCTCAGTACCTGCCTAAACCGCTCCAGGGTTATCCTACCCAGGTGTTCAGACCGCACAAGAGCATCTCCCACCACAGCCTGAGCCTACAACCATGAATGTACAGCCATTTTCCTACATGGCAGTCATTCTGGCCATGTGGAAAATGCCAGGATAATGGCTCTGTCTAGCTGGCACTACATCCGAAGAGGGTAAGCATTCTGTTATTAAAGTCAGGGTGCACAGTTCTCTGTCATACACCTAAGAAGTCCTAACAGTAGGCAACATACAAGGTTCTATGTCCCTTCCCTTGATCTTTGGAACTGCAACCTAAAGGACAAGGTTTTGGAAAGGCCAGCCAAAAAAAACATTCGAAAATCGAAAAAACTCAAAATGGACCTGTCTTTTGACCCAGCAATTCCACTGCTGGGATTATATCCTAAGAACCCTGAAACACTAATCCAAAAGAACCTATGCACCCCAATGTTCATAGCAGCACAATTTACAATAGCCAAGAGTTGGAAGCAACCTAGGTGCCCATCAGTAAATGAATGGATCCAAAAACTATGGTACATTTACACAATGGAATACTATGCAGCAGAAGGAAAGAAGGAGCTCCTACCCTTTGCAACAGCATGGATGGAACTGGAAAGTATTATGCTCAGTGAAATAAGCCAGGCGTTGAAAGACAAATACCATATGATCTCACCTTTAACAGGAAGCTAAACAACGAAACAAGCAAGCAAAACAAAAACAAAGACACTGAAATAGAGAACAGGGGGACAGTGACTAGAGGGGAGGGAATTTCAGGAGAAAAAGGGGAAGGATTTACAGGAACTAGTATAAAGGACACATGGACAACAACTGGGGGGGTGGAAATGGGAGGGAGGTGGGGAGAAAAAAAAAGAAAACAAATAGTATTTTAAAAGATATTTTCCTTTATAAAGGTACTTGATGAAGGAGATTTTTAAAACCGAACTCAAATGTAACCACAGAATACTGGTTTCGTGTCATCTATTTTAGTTCTCTAAATCGACAGGAAAGGCCGGGCCCCCAGAGCGTGCGCCTCACCAGAAAGCCAGAGGAGTTGTCCAGCAGGCACCGCAGGCGGCAGGCGAAGCACCTCTCCATGAATGCAGAGTTTTCTACGGGGAGCTGGTCTGGGTTAAGGTAGCCTGCCGGCCGTGGGAGGCCATTAGCTTCTGTAGAAACAACAGCAACACACATTTACTTTCCATTTTGCTGGAAAATTACCATATTTTTGGACCATATGATGTACCTAGGTTTTAAAGGAGGAAAATAGGAAAAAAATTATGAAGCAAAAAATGTGGTAAAATATTTAATAACATAACACAATATTTCACCAATGTAAATGTGAACAGAACTCAACAACTGCATTAACAACCATTATTCCTCCCAAATTTGGGGGGGGGTGCATCTTATAGTCCAAAAATATGGTGTTTGAATAGTTGAAATTTGTGTTTCTAAATTGGAGTCTATAATTCAAGATACAAAAAGATAATGATTTTCAGAAGAGGAGCTATGAAAAGAAACTAAGACTCACTGAGTATCACTTGTATGTCACAGAACTTTACCTGTTCAGTTTTATTTCTATTGAGCTATAAGTGCCAACAATGTCCACATTTTGCACATTTTTTTCTTTTTAATATTTCCATGAACTTCTGAAAACACTACATTGATTAAAGTTTTTTATAATACTTGTATATGCTACTTTGCTTTTTTATTTTATGCCTTTTAAGCACAGAACAATTTACATACCTCCAGTATCAATCAACCTTGCACACAGTCCTTCCTAACACCACAGTAGCACAGTGCAAGTAGTTTTATAAAGTAGATCACTGAACATGGCAACACTTTCTTGCTTGACAGTCGTCAATGGCTGCTACAATATTCCTTAGATTTATTCACTTTTTATTAATGTCAAATAAAATCATTATAAAATTAAGAGAAAAGGAAAATAATAAAACCATTCCTTTTTGAAGAAGACAGTATTCCTTAGTTCACCAGCCTCTCTGTGACCTACAGCTACAGACACATGGGCTCCTACCACATTCCCACCGTCACCAAGGAGGTCTATGCCTGTAGAGGTCTGCTGCCTCCATTTGCAAAATTATATTAAAAATACCCAACCTATATTTTTTAAATATTTATTTATTGACTTTAAGGCAGAGAGAGAGAAAAACACTGCTATGATGTTCCACTTATTTATGCATTCATTGGTTGATCCTTGTATGAGTCCGGATGGGGGAATTGAACCCACAACCTTGGTGTATGCGCTAACCAACCGAGCAACCCGGCCAGGGCCCGCAACTATATTTTGATAAATGTTTTTACCATCGACTCTTTGCCCAGAGTCTGTGCACGGTGAAGGGTTTAATGACCAGTGTAGCTGCCGCTGAAATTCAGCTCGGTCTTCAGTATGGATCAGTTCATACACACTCTGATGTATGACATCGGACTAAGGAAAAACACACAAGGGAATAAAACTAAAATACTGACTTGAAGTTAAATATTATTTATTAAAGTAATCTCAGAACCCAGCTAGATTAGTCAGTGGTGACGAGTACATCAAATGGATCGCGGCACTCTCCGGAAACCCCAGACAGGAGAAACTAGAGAGGGGCTAGCGCTGGCCTTGGTAAGCCCCAAACTCCATGACTGTTTGCCAAAGAAGCCACCTCTCCCCTCTTTAACTGCAACACATTAAGTTCTGATTACTTTTATCCCATTTTCATCTTTTAAGTATGTTTTCACAAAAACCTCATCTGAACACCCTGCAGACTTCCGTAAACTTAATAGTATTCATTATATATTTTCTTCACTGTTCTCTAACAAATTTCTTTACATTGAATCCCTCCAAGCGGACTCCAGAAGAGTCAGGGTTATACCTTCACCAGGTCAGAATCCTTCCCCTACCTCTTGCTTCTTAGCATTTATTACAGTGCTGAGCTCTAACCCTTAACCCTTAAATCAGCATTTTTCTAACATTTTTTACTGCATTTCACTGCAGTAAGGGCATCAAAAGAATGGATGATACACCATGCCATCGTCATTACCCATTACGGAGTGACAACTTGCAGTTAAATGCTGCCTGAACCACAACCCATGTCAGACACAAATGTTTTCTTAAATAACATCTATGCCAGTGTGTACCTGTGAGGAAAATACAGAGTGGGAAATAGCTGATCTCTGATTTCTTAATGGTTAGGAATCACATTATCAAATAATAACTAAGAAAACTAGGCAGTTAAGTTTCAAACAAGCCTTTTCAGGAACATTAGTGCATTTTCTTTGTAATTTAAAAAGTCTGAAAACAATTCTACCTCTGGGTCAGCAAAATTATCTTCAAGCATACCTTCGTAAACTGGGGTAGCAGCCAGACTCCACTACTTCAGCTACCTAGAGAAAATCTCCCTACAAACTTGATCTTCCAGCATTATACTGTCTTTAACACAACTGCCAGAGTTATCACCTGAAACACAGACTGGAACACACACCTTCCCTTAGCACACCCCTTCAGTGCTTTGCACTGTGTATAGACCACGGCTTCACTGTCAGTTTATATGGCAGTATAAACAGTGCCCCCCGCCACCAGCCTTGGTACCACCTGTGAGCTTGTCAGAAATGAAATTTCATGGGCCCTACTGGGATCTGCTGAATCAGAATACCAGGTTTTGGGGTCTAAAGATATATATTTTTATCAAGTTATTCAGGTGAGTCTTATGCAGGTGAAAATTTAGGAACTACTGCTGCATAACTATAGCTACCATTCAGGTATACTTGCTAACTGTGCTCAAATCACGTGTTATATTCATTTCCCTCCAATATACCAAACACCTTACCTGCCACTCCACCTCTTCATTATTCATTCAGTAACATTGAATGAACCGAACACATTTACCTCCTTTAAGGACTTCTAGTCTACTGCTTACAGTCCTTCTGCCTTTTCTTCCCTGTGTCTCTGCACAACTGGCCACCCATCTGAATCCTACATTTTCTTTAAGTTAGCTTAAATACCACCTCCTTCTGGAAAGCTTCCCTAAGCCCCGTAAATCAGAAGTAAAGGTATCAGCCATGCTATTCTGCTTGTACCTTTACAAATCACCTTACTCATTTCATAGTTGCCGTGTGTCTGCCAGTATCCACACTAACTAGGTGGCAAATACCCTCTTGCCTGCCCTCATTCAGAACCCTGGCTGGTCCCTACCTGAGCGTTTCATTTATATGAGTGTTCCTCAATAAGTGAAAGAGGAAACATGGTATCCATGAGTCTCATACACACTTATGGAAATTTTAATGTAGTAAATTAATGATATAAAAACATGTTAGCTGAAAATACATAATTTTTATTCTACAGCACATATTTTAATTGATATTTTATATATACAAATTATACCCCTAAAGTATAAGATACTTAAAAAGTAGAAAGCTAATTTTTAAGAAAATTAATGACCTAAGAATGCCATATTTACCTGCTGAAACCCCAGATAATCTTGTATAGTAGAAGAAGCATAGAAGACCACAGCATCTGTAGTGACGACCAACACAAAGCCGTTCAGGGCCTACAAGAGAAGAAGCTCTAAAATCAGTCATGTGACTAACAATACTGTCACTCATACACATTTACTTCAATTAAGGCTGTCACTTTTACTGGTAACACAGTCTTCATTAACCGGCTGATTTAAACACAGTGCACAAACATAGTCACACTGCACAAACACAGTGTACAGCCTTACATGCGAGTGCCGCACCGATGACTGTGGCGTGTGGATGACTTCTAACTCCAGACACATTGGAAACAATTCACTGACTGATGGGTGAATTCTCCATTTACAGGTGTTTTCCTAATCATAAGGAACTACATGTACTAATATGTACCTGTAACAAGAATTCTCCTTCATGGAAGTTCAGACCGTTCCCAAATTCGGTTCCACTGTTATCCTTGACTCCACTTCTGCTGGCTGAGGAGGATTTTAATGCAACTGTGGAAAAAGGGAGAAACAATGACATGGTAAGTAGCTTTAAAAACACGGAGTTTCCAAAGGCTATGATGGAAAACCTCTATATACCAGACAGAGAAACCTAAGAAATACTGTCATGACAGTAAGTAATCCTCTGCCAGTGGGTGATTTTTGAACTCAAGATGACAGATTCCTACAAATAATATTTGATGAGTTCCCTATATTATTTTTGGCATGTAACTTAGAAGTTGCGTAGAACTGCATGGTGCTGCTATGAATACTCCTGCCATTCCTACCTACTTATGAGAGTAAGGTTCATCAGAACATTACCAATAAAAAAATGATTTTAGTACCTCGGTGTACTTATCTAAACATCCATGAACTAGTGGTGGTGAGGGGAAAGAATCAACCACACACCTTATTAAGAAATATATTTCCATTATGTTTAGACCGTCTTGTCTAGTTTTAGGGTAAAAAACAGTATTATTATTAGGTGCAAGTGAAATCTATAAATTAACTCATTATGAGTTATCATGTTTATGATGTTGTACATTCTATTCAAGAACATGTATCTTCCATTTGCTCAAGTCTACATTTTTTGTCCCACTGGAATGTGTTGAGGTTTTCCACAAAAAGGATCGCACATTAACTTTTTATGGTTAATCCTAAGTATCAGGCATCCTATGGAGTGACTTCTCTGGAGATGGTCATTACTATCTTCTGTTTGTGGATGATACACATGAAAGAAATGCCAATGGCATTATGGGATGCTTTACTCTCAGAAGTGGCATATTGTTAATGCTCTCTCTCCTCTTCTCTCTTCCCATCTCTCTTTCTCTTTGTGTGTATTTAAGTCTGTGGGGCAGCATGGCTGAACAGAAATAACCAGCATTTAGTTACTTAGAATTTTTCCAAGCACTCTCAAACATTATCTTATTTTAAAGCATGTGAGTGTTGGTATCTCACAGAGTTAAGTTCAAATCTTAGCTTGGACATTTAATGTGTGAACTCTTACAGCCTGTCTCCTGATAGGTAAAGTGGTAGCAGAAAGAACAAGCAAAAACCATCCTGCACCCTAGGCAGGTGGCTCAATTGGGTAGAGTGTTTCCTGTAGACCAAAAGTTGCAGGTTTGATTCCTGGTCAGGGCACATACCTAGGTTATGGGTTCAACCCCCCAGTCAGGGCACATACAGGAGATAAATGATTAATATTTCTCTCTCTCTCCTGCCCTCTGCCTCTTTCTCTAAAATCAATAAAACATATCCTTGGGTGAGGATTTTTTTTAATGTACCCATCCTGAGGGACTGTGAAGAATAATGGAAATATATGTGAAGTTCCTGGAATACAGCAGCTCAACCATTCAATAAACAGGAGCTTCAATGATCAGCTGTATTTCCCAGAGCTTATAGGCTATTAAGTATAACCTTTTGAATACAGCCATAATGTCTTCTTCCCATTTTTCTGTTCTCTAAATGCTGTGATATTTAAATCAGAGAAACCATTAAATAAAACTAACTCTGACATTACTTTTAAGACTTATTTCATTAGAGTTTTATTTGAGAAAGATGATGAGGCTTGGTGAAAAACTGGAGACTTATTAACAACCAGACTTCCTCTCAGTCTGAGCAAAGCATCACATAGACAACCTTTTCTTGTTTGAAATGTACTTTCTGGCAAATTATCAAGTGCACGTGTCATGTGGCGATAATCTTATGCCAAGTTATCGCCTTTCCAAAACTTGAAACATGTCTCCTTAAAAGAAGAGGCCAAAAGTTTGGCCTCTGAATAGAACAATTTCAAAAGGCCACAGAACAGATTTCCTTGGGCCAGAAGAAAGAAAAAAAACACCTTGAGGTAAATTAATTGATCTAACAGTTAAGACCAAAGGAAATTTTTAATCATTTCTTGTTGAAAAGCAGAAGAGAGAAAAGCCTTTTCTCCCTTTCTGTTCTGTAAGTTCACTTTTGCTGCTTGCTTTCCAATGGCCACATTTGCTTGAGTGCACTACAGTCTCACGGTGCCAGGGTTAACAGCAGTCCACTACTTTTCCAAAATCTCCAGTATGCATTGCAGCACAAGTTAAGAGTTATGCCAAATATCAGAAGGATTTGCCATTAAATTAATAAAACCAAAACCCTTATGTTATAAAACCAGCAAAGTAACCTTAAAAGTGGCTATTAATAGTGTCAAACTGAAACTGTCTAAATTATCTTCTTAGGAATCTTTTAATTTTAACCAATGGAACTAATGTCAGATATTGGGCCACTGAGGAGATGAATAAGAAATAAAAGAGACCATTCATCTCAAGAGTAATTTATAGTTCGTTTCTGGCCTTACATTGGGGATATTAGCCAATTTAATTAGACATTAGACAGACCGCCTTTAAGGAAGGAGTCTAAGCTATGGAAACAAAGAACTAGAAAAGAATGTCAAAAATATTAAGTACGAGAATTAGATTTAATTAGAGTATTGAACTTGAAAGAAAGAAAAAATAAAAAGAAGAAACTCTAAACGACAGTGCCTACCACTTCTAAATATTGGAAGGATAATATTTAATATGTACAACTACTACTAAAGTAGAGAAAGTGGCAAGTGAGGAAGGATCACTGGAGGATTCTTCCAAGTTTTTCTGTTATTCTCATGTTTAAGGCTAACAATCAGTAAAGGATTTAAGTAAATATTGTGCAAAGATGAGTCCAGGAAGGGTGAACTCCCTTTCTTATTCTCATCTAAAAGAATACTAATGTGACTTTTTAGGAAACTTATTTCATGTCCTGCTTCTCAACCCAAACTATGTACTTTACGCCTTCTATGAAGTTTGACCTCTCTTTCCTGATACACCGACTACCTCTCCCTTCTTAAAATTACTAGGAGCTATGATAACTCTACTCACTCTCACACACATGGCTTCATTGGCTAGAAAGCGATGGAAGAGCGAGACAGCGACCTAGGGCGCGGGTGCCAGTGTTCCTTCCTAGCGTCTGAGAGGCCTTCAGTGATTTACTCAGTAGTAATATGTTACCTGCTGAGCACGTGTTGTATGCCAAGCGGTTTCCATGTATTATCTATTTAATCTTCACGACAGTCCTGCAAGACTGGACATGCTTGACCTTTCAACACATTAGGAAACTGAGACTTAGGGAGGTTAAGAGACTTTCCCAAGGTCACAAGAGCTGTAAGTGGCAGAGCCTAGATTAAAAACCCGGGTAGCCTGGCCCTCAGTATGTGTGCTATTATTAACCACCTGCCAGACTGCTTGCTCCCCCCATGCTAAGTACTTTTGAGCTTTAGGTTCTTTCTTTTAAAATAGGGACAGTGACACCTCTGGAGACAAATTCCGCTACAATAACATGTAGAGTACCTGAGTACTCTTACTGGAATCTCTTACCGACAGTCAAAAAGATAAACTCAGGCCGACGTGCTGAGTTTACACACCTTCAACCCATGGAGGGCGGCTGACAGAACGGGCACAACAGGAATAACTGAGTCTTCTCTCGCCGCTGAACGCAGCGCATCAATGAGCCCCCAGCAGGGCTGCTGCGGTGCCTACATTTTGTCTATAGCAAACACCTGAGGGTACTTAAAGACAGCACATTGTTATGAAAATTATATGCCTAATCAGATGCACAGGACGCTTGTAACATTACACCACTTGAGTTAAATAATGACAGTTCACAGACACAAAATGTGAACTCTGGAAAAAAGTCACAAGCTGGTTCTGCTCCTGGGGAGCATGTCAGGTACTGAACACTTGTAAAACCCCTACTGTGGGAGCACCACACCTTCCAGAGTGGAAAGATGGGACACTGAACGTTTAGTGGAATAGTAAGATGATAAGCCATCAAATTATTTCAGCTATTTCTTTGCTGAGAAATTGATGAAGCAATGGAACAAGAAAAAATTTAACTGGTGATGGACTTGCAGTGTAAATATATTTACAGCATTACAAAATTGTTGCATTTGCAGACCGATGCAAGTCTCATTCCCACAAGCATGTAACTGTATCTGTATTTCTTGACATGCACTTTCCTTTCTTATGTATCTAGCTCTGATGTCCACTGCTTCCTACAAGCCAAATATTTCCTCTTTAAAAAAAATGCTCCAAATTATTAGAGAAATTCATGAGGAAAAAATATTGGCATGTGGTAAGCTGTATTTTGTTCCTATATAGTTAGCATTTAAACAAAATGATGACATGATATATGTCTTGCCAGGGAAAAGCATAAGTTTTTTAAATCTCTAACTGTTGATATAAATTCAATTTACTTAAAAATACTTTTTATTACTTCTGCAAAGAAATTTCATTCCTACAATGACAGAAGCATAGAAGAGAGCAAAGCTAGCCCTGGCTGGTGAGGCTCGGTGAGTGCCAGCCAGCCTGCGAAACAAAGGGTTGCTGGTTGGATTCCCAGGTCTAGGGCACATGCCTGGGTTGTGGTCCAGGACACATGAGAGGCAACCACACACTGATGTTCTCTCCCTCTCTTTCACCCTCTTTTCCCCTCTCTAAAATTAAATCTTTATTTTTTTAAATTTTTTTCTCATTACAAAAATTATTCTTTATTTATTTTTAAATTTTATTTAGTTATTTTTCAAGTACAGTTTTTTGACCATTTCTCCCATCCCAGCCCCCCTCCCCGCCCCGTGCTCCCCACCTCCCTCCCATTTCCTCTCCCTCAGTCCTCATCCCTGTATCCTTCATACTTGTTCCTCCAAATCCCTCCCCTTTTCCCCCCTTAAATTCCCTTCCCTCTCCCCTCTGGTCACTGTCCCCTTGTTCTCTATTTCAGTGTCTTTGTTTTTATTCTGCTTGCTTGTTTGTTTTGTTGTCTAGGTTCCTGTTAAAGGTGAGATCATATGGTATTTGTCTTTCAACGCCTGGCCTATTTCACTCAGCATAATGCTTTCCAGTTCCGTCCATGCTGTTGCAAAGGGTAGTAGCTGCTTCTTTCTCTCTGCTGCATAGAATTCCATTGTGTATATGTACCACAATTTTTTGATCCATTCATTTACTGATGGGCACCTTGGTTGCTTCCAGCTCTTGGCTATTGTAAATTGTGCTGCTATGAACATTGTGGTGCATAGGTTCTTTGATATTGATGTTTAAGGATTCTTAGGATATAATCCTTTTTTTAAAGGAGAGAGCAAAGCTATCATTATGAAATTCAACCAACTATATAAATGTCTATAAATCAGATAGGGTTAAGTTATGCAGTATTTGTTAACCATGAGGAATACACTTTTAGTTTAGCCTGGTATAGATGAGTATTTCTAAGTAATTTCCAAAATAATACATTAAGTGTACCTAAAGAGAGTTTCTTCTATATACTTTGGGGTAAAAGATAGATATTTCCTTCGATACAGGAAGTTTTCTTTTGCAAATGAAGTATTTTTTTTGAGGGAAAGAAACAACACACTGAAATTAAAGAAGCCTCATATTCTAGTTTCCAGGAGACAAAAATTAGGCCTACACTGTTCGGTACTTTCTGATGACATTGACAGATTGTAAATTTCTAGGCAAAAAAAAAAAAAATCGCTAAGGCAAAATAAATTCAGGTTTTCTAAATGTGAATGCAAGTTTGTATCTTTATGAATGAATGTGGGTTGTGTAACTGGTGGTGACTGTCTATCTTAGCAAATCTGAAAAAAAATCATTGTGAAGCTGAAAAAATCCTTACATTTAGACCTATTGCTACCCTTAAATGAAAACTGACTTCCAAAAATGTTATGTAACATTTTCCCAGTTTTACATTTAGTTACATGTGATTCTACTGTAACTATATATTAGGTTTCTGAATTAACGAAACCAACAAGAACAGTTAACTTATCTTCAGTGGGGAATGAGCTGCATTTAGCATTCCATACATACAAGAGTACAATTCAAATTGCATTCTAGGTAGCAGAATTTAATCCGCTGGAGCAGTGATTCTCCAACTTCTACAGGTGTGGGAACCACCTGGAAGGCTGTGGAAACACAACGCTGGATCCTGCCTTCCAGAACTTCCCCATTCAGTGGGTCTAGGAGAGGACCCACAGTTAGCATTGCTAACAAGTTCCCGCGTGATACTGGGGACCACCTGGTCCTCATTTTGAGACCTAGTGACTTAAAATATCAGGATCCAGAAGTAAAATGTTCTGGATCTCATTCCCTCATATTTTCTGAAAGGACCACTCCTTGCTGCGAGAGTGCCCTTATTCGTATGAATGGCTGCAGGAAGTAACCCTAATCCCAAGTCTGTGAAGATGAAAACGGAAGCACACCATGTAAGGCTGACACACTGGGCAGAAACAGACACCTCCACGGGCACACACAGCCAGCCAGCAGCAGGCACTCTGCACCCAGGGTTTCTATCCTCACCAACGCAAACTACATCAGTGCTCCCCGAGTGTCTAGAGTTGAGTGCATGCCACTTCTGAACAGGATATGGGAAAATACATCAGTACATATTATATAAAAAGGCTGAAACAAGTTTATTAGCAAATCATTACCATTAAATCAAAATACAAAATTAACAAAGGGATTCTCAGATGGGATTAGCACCAGGTTCACAGAGGTCTCTATGCACAGTTCACCATTAAATAAAGTAAAATATCAGTATCCTGCAAGCCCTGCAAGCAATCACTACTGTTTATATAACAACTTTAACTGTAAACTTTCCCTCACAAATCTCTTCTTTTTGGACAAATCCACCACCAACCTCAAACATCAGGCAAGCAAGCATTCCTACTGTCCACGCCGAGAGGATGACGAAGACAGTGTGGAACAGTGAGGTCAAAGGTTCTCTAAGGCTACAGGGCTGTTTACTTGAACTTGCCTCCGTGCCCCCCACCCCCGCCGTGCTTTGGTTACAGGACGCACTCTCCACTGCCCCCCACCCCGCCCCACCATGCTGAGATAAAGAGAGCCAATGCTGTCTCCTCTAACACACAGACTACATACCTGAAACTCAACAATGGCAAGAATCCAGCTGACACTAAAATATTCTGTAAAACTGACCATAAAAGCTACCCCCACATCGCGTGGGCAAATTTAAAGCTAGAAGAAACTGAATGAATTCAATACAGATAATTTTAGGTTAAATAATCCAATTTGACTGCTTATCTCCCTCTTAACCACCCACTCCTGAGTGGTTTTATGGCTACCACAGACGACCAAGAACCTCTAGTGTTATTTTTCTTTATGGACTTCTGTTCACACTTTCATGTAGAATTTTCTCTCCGGCCCTCTAAGAAATGGAAGTGAAGGCGTCCTCAAGCGCACGCACGCACGCACTCACTCATCACCTAACCGTGGCTTCATACTCCACACGTACAAATTTGCTGCCTTCCACCTTTGCCCATCCTTAAAACGTCTCCTCTTCAGTATTCTTTCTCTTATTCTATACAGTTTTCACTAAATATCTGATTCGCTTCCAGGGTTTAAAATATTATTCCAACTACATAATAATGACTCTAAAATGTAAATCTCAGCTATGAAGAAATACATGAATTAGAGCTACTGATTAAAACTGCTTAATCAAAAAGTCAAAAGGCTGTAAGTGAAGGATTTAAAAATAACACATAAAATGACTGGTAAATAATGACTGGTCATAATATGCTTCATTACAGACCTTAAAGTGATTAATTTCATATTAATTTGAACACAGTTTCTAAAACCCTGTAACAAGAACATATAATTTTCCACTAACCAGGTCACAAAGCATCACAAGAAATCAAATGATTTAGCAAATAATAAGAAAAAGGACTCAGGGACATGAACAACACCGTGGTGACTGTTGGAGGAGGGGTGGTTGCAAGTGGAAGAGGGTATAAGGGGGATGAATGGCAATAAAAAAATTCAACAAAAGAGAAAATACCAAAAAAAAAAATCAAGTAACTTAATTATAGACATTTAAAACCTGTATTTGGAAAAAATAAAAAGGAAAAAACTGCTGGACATTGGCCGGCTTTTTAATATTACCCTGCCCCTCAAAAAAAGCTAAAGGGTAAATTTATTACCTACAGGACCTGTTCATGGTCAAGTAATTAAGGAATTCAGAATCCTAGAGTCCTGTAACACTTGGTAATGATCAAAGAGAAAACCCATTAACATAGTAAATTTAAAAGACAGGAAAGAAGCAAAACACAAAATAAAGGATATAATGAGTCTGAATTACTGTTTAAATCTTTGATGTGTATTTATCACTGTTGTTTAAAAAAAAACTTGTCAAAGCAAACAAAAACACTCAAAGATGAAAGTGTCCTATAAAAATCATAAAATACTAATTTTTTTCATAGAATCAAATGAATCACACACTGTAAGTTAGAATGTGATAAAAAATATATTTAAATCCCTAGTCCATAAAGGTCATATTATTAAATGTAAGAGTCAAGATCTGAATGCCACTTCCACCTGACTCAGTAAGAATACTGTTCTTTTTATTCACCCATGTTTCAATTTGCATGGATTCGACTGCATGAAGTTCATAAACTAAACGTCAAAAGCCTCTACATTGTATAATTTTAGTTATGGAAGGTGTCACAAGTGTTACAGGTTTTCATGTTTTAGAATGTGACTTCTGGGGAAAAAATACAGAGCTGAATTACCATCGAAGATGGATAATAACCATGGATAAGTGAAACGGACCACTACTTGATGATTTCAAATGTGCAGATCTTTTAGTTAAACAAACCCACCTGGACTTCTAGAATCAGGAGAGTTAGAAACCTAAACTCGCAGTTACAAAATAAATGTTATGGGGATGTAATGTACAGCACAGGGAATACAGTCAGTAATATAGCAATAACTGTACAGTGACAGATAAAAACCCATTAAACTTTATAAAGTTCAACCCTTAAAAAGGCTTTGTACTTTATTCATTTTTACTGCTGTTCAAGCTCATTCTTGGCATTTATACATACAGATATATTTGATTTTTTTCCAAGATAATGCTCTTGTTACACAGATACCAGAACAGGACTGAAATCCAGAGAAACACACAAGATAAAAATGAATAAACACAATAGCTCTCTTTACAAAACCCAATGAACTGAAAATGAACTGTTGAAGTATCTACTAAAGGGAGACTAAGAAGTGAGCACATATAATTTTTAATTTACATAAAAGTTAACAGTACTTCAATAAAATAAACAAGTAAATGAATAAATAAGGAGATAATTAAATGAGTAATGATAGAACTCAGGTGTTAAAAAGTTTAGCCTTAATTGATAGGCCTCGGTGACTAATGCAGGTGGAAGCTGTTATTCTAAAATTGTGAAGCTTCTGAAAAAAGACTCCCTTCCTTGACCACTAAACCTTTGCCTCTGAAAAAAATGATAAAAAAATGAAATAAAGTGGAAGTCAACAGAGACCCAGCAGAAGCAGTGAGAGGGAATGCAGGACCGTCCTGCACGGCTGCTGTGGCCCTCTACTCACACAGCCGTTTTGGACTTCGGGAGACTTAAAGTGCTCCTACATGCAATTACCACTGCACTTTACAAACTGGCGATCATGTTAGGCACGTATAATGATTAAAGACAGATTCTCCCCTGCATTACCTAGTTTTTTAAATAACCAGAAGGATCCCCAGACTTACTTTGGTCAGGCTTAATGTAACTCACACAACACAAACACATCTTTCTGTTTCTTACAAGGGGGGAACTTTCCTTTCCATATAAATTTATGCATCTTGATATTTTCAAAATAGTCTCCATGACTCAGCATGGAGCATGTAAAAGATTTCATAGTTTCTAATTATATTCTAAATGATGCAATACTCTGAGTGTTTTACTGAATTATCACATACTACACGCCACTGACCTCTACTATTCTCTCACAGTAAGATCATTTTTCTGCCTTTTTACCTCATTAGATACTTGTGAGTCGACAGAGTAGATGGATTAGTCATTGCCAACTTTTAAAATCTGGGGTTGCTGTCAAAAATGGAAATAATTTAAACACAATACTTATATGATGATGAATAATTTAAACAGTGGTAATGAAATCTAATTCAAATTTTTATATGCTGACATTACTCTAACTCAGAATAAAACATCACCATGCCCATTGAGATTGGTCAAGCCCCATGCCCACCCTTGACCCCGGCAGGAAGAGACACAAGACAGGAGGAAACCATCCTTTCCCTTACAATCAGCCAATTTCAAAGGCTGGGTTGTACCCATGCAAAACCTAGATAGACCCCTTGATAAACTTTTATTCATCACAATCTCTAAGTTATTTAAGGTTAGTAAATGTTTTCCATCTCAGAGGTAACATGGTATTTGAGTTTGATACTCATTTTGTGATTTATTTCTTCCTTTCATGTTCCATTTTTTAAAATATTTCTTTTTAAAACATTCTAAGATCTAGTGAAAAGGTTTGAACAGAGTGGCAAGGACCTGAGGACCTCTTCCAGTCTGCACTTCCAGGACCTTCCATGAACACTGACTTGTCACGTCACAGCTCACAGCTCCGCCTGATCACTTAGCTGTCCCCAGGCTCCCTGCTAGTGTGATTTAATCTGTCTTGAGAGGTGAAAAATTGCACTTGACCATGTTTAATTGCCGGCATCAGAAAACAGCAATTTTGGATTTCTGTTCTTTGCTAACAACAAAAAAAGGTTCTCCAGAAACACATCAATGACATTATAATTTAGAGAAGACAATAATTAAGAGGAGTCTTTAAAAAATAAGCAGCAGCGGGCGAGAATAGAAGGCAACATAGACAAGCAGTGCTGCTGAGGAAACTGAATAGAACTACTATTTTAGCTAACCTGTTATTTCTGTTATTAACATACTTTTGATCCTCAAGCACCTCTAAATGTGTCCATTGTGCAGAAATAAACAATACTGCCACCTTATTCTGGAATTTTTCATATCCCAAATTTCCAAAGGGGGTGATTTATTAAACAGAGTCCTATTTGCATATCTCATGGATGAAAATAAAAAATGTGACAATATTGCCAGACACCTGGGAAGTACAAAAGGAATATCCAGCAAAGAAGAAAAGGTGCAGTGGCCCAGGAACAAGATGACGAATATAAAGCGATGGCCAAGGAGCAAAGAGTATGGCCGGGCAACGTGCAGGGCAGCGCTGAAAGCACCGAAAAAGGACACAGATGACAGTCGGCTCAAAAAGACATCCAGGGCTTTGACACTGGAGTCCTTAAGTATTCGTACACAATTCACTCTCTGATCCAGCCCACCAGAGACCCTGTACAAAATTTCTAACTGCAACAATTCAATTAAAAAAAAATCATTTCTTGCATCTGGATATTTATAGAGCAAGAATAAAATAACGGATGTAACCACCAATAAGGGCAAATTGGCTATTAGCAGATTATCTGGTAATAGTGAAAAATATCTTAAACCAAGCCCCAGGAATATATTTCTAAACACATCACCTAGAATATTCAGTATGAATTTTACATTGCCTTTCAGACATAAGTTAGTAAACTAAGTTGATAAATATGTATTAAATGCCTACTATGTGTCAGGCATTGTTTAAAGAGTTTAAGATCTAGCAGTAAACACAACATTCTCAAGGAACTTCCATTCGAGTGAGAGAAAGAGGCAATCGGTGGCATGTTTAAATGTACCCCCAACATAAAGCACAGTACTATAAAACATTTCATGATTACTTCATCTGTAGCATAAACACGGAGTACAGACTGGAAAACAATTCTCCGAGCCTTACTGTCTACAATATGTGCAGTTCAAGAATTTTCAAGGATCAAACATTCAAAGTTTCCGTCAATTCTTTAGTTGAAATCCAAACTAACTAGCATATATTAGGTAGTATTTAAGCAGTATTTTATTTCCCTTGAAAATACTCCTTAAATAAATGTTGCATTACAGATGTTTAATGTGTACATTTTCAAAGGTTTTCACACACTGCATGTCAGTTCCTGAAACACTAGACCTTGTGAGCTATCCGAGGGCAGACATGTTTCTCCCTTGTTTTTGCTTTGTCAATTCAGAATCTGCAGTGTGTAGAATAAAGCACAATCTCGAGTTACTAAATTTATTATAAACTACTTTTAATTTAATATTGTAAATAAACTGCTTCTAACCTTAACATAATTGAAAAATAGCTAAGTCTTCTTCAAACACTTCAAAGCTATATTTTAGAGTGTTTTAATTAATTACATATGGCTAAATATTTGTATTGTACTTAAAAACTTTTAAGTATTGCTTAAGCAGGATAGTCCTTGGCTCCAAAGTTTAAGAAGATCCATCCAAGTTGGATTATTTAAACTTGCAATAAATAGATGTATTTTCTTGGAAAAATATCTATTGTTACAGTAATACTTGAGTTTCCTTTCTAACAAGATTGTATGATTACTGGTTTATATTGTTCTTTCCGCAGGAATTCACACACCCCCCGTTTGCATCCTGTTATTCACTTTGAGCTTCCCTTCTCTTCGCTATACTGTTTCCCTAATAGTGGTTTTAGCACACAAAAATCCTAATCACTATCAGCCTCCTCCAAGTCTGGTTTACATTTAGTATTTCTTCAAGTCATAAGGATTATTACTACCTTAAGATTTTTACCCCCTCTGTTCTCTCAAAGACTGCATTCCCATGCTAGACCACCGGGGGTCTGAACAAGACACTTGAGTATCTTTTTCACTGATTACCCCCCCCCAACTCCTGCATCTGAACAACCTAAGAAACTGCTTAGGAAACGCATCCCACTAAAACCCAAGCAAACACATTTACAGTCTTCCTAAAATTTTGTACATTTGGAATTGTCTTTCAGAAGGCAAATGTAAACAAAGATTTAAACAAGTAATTCAGGGTATAATCAAAGCCAAGTTATATCACTGTCTCAGACTCATCTAGGGTACTTATTAAAAATATAGATTCCTGGGTTCTACAAAGAACCATGTAGAATCAGCATAAAAGGGGCATGCCTCAGAAAGAGCATTTTTAACAAGCTCTTCAGGTCATTCTGATGCACACTGAAGGTCAAAAACCAGTAATGCAAAGGGTCTAAAATTCAAGATAATATAAGTGATAGTGCCAATGAGGGATTAAGAGTCTACTATCAAATTTGCCAAACCAGAATTAAAAAAATACACACTCATTAATGAAGAGCTAAGAAAATACGTTTCAACAAGAACTCCAGCTACACTATGACATTCTTTGAAAACTCCGTGAGATACTGAACAGGATGTACATGTCTAATCATGAAAAAAAGTATGCAAGTTTATACACTATACACACACACACACACACATATATGCATATATGCATGCATACACACAGCCTAGAAAGGCAGTAATTATGTTAGTATTAAATGGCAAGCTAGCTACAAACTCACTAAGCAGCTTTGGTTCTACTTCACTACTTCTCAACAGGGAACAACTTGTATTTTTTCACTTTTTAACATACAGTTTGATTTCTCATTATAGAGCAGCAGGAAATGAAAATGCAAAATGACTCACATCAACACATCTTTACCAGAATCAAGGAATAACGCCTCTCTGACTTCTAGATTATGAACTGTGAGAGCAGAGAGCACATCTTACATGTCACGGAACCCTGGCCACAGTTCGCACAGCAAAGGAACAGACACTGGCGACCAGGACAACATGCCATGGGGCTGGAAGTGGCCTTGGGTTTCAGCCAACCACAGGGCTCCTGGGCTTCCACATGCAGACCCAGCCCCACCACCACAGTTTGCGATGCCCTAGGTCTGGGAGGGGGCCCACGGTCTGGCATTTCTCCCAGTTCCCAGGTGATGCTAGTGCTGCCTGTCTGCAGACTATACTTTGAGAACTGTGGATGTAGGGAAAATTTCTCAGGATTTTGCTATATGGAAGGTTCCCAGGAAAGAGAAGTAATTGAGACATAGGAAAACAATATAGGGAATCTGGAAACCTGGGTTCTAGTGTCAGCTCTATTATAAAATGGCTATATAGCTGATAAACACACACACACACACACACACACACACACACACATATCACATAACTCGTCTAGAAGATGAAGGGTCTGCTACAGATGAAAACTGAAAATTTAAAGACTTTTTATGCAAATCAGAGAAAATTTAAGTGTCTATTATGAATGCCTGAAATCATTATCTTCAAATCAATACTTACTGCCCAGATCAGAACTATTCTTCATGACTAGGAAATACTATGATTAAAGGTAACAAATGTCACCTCGCTCAGATCCCTAACTTTACAGCTGAGTAAAATGAGGTTCGAGGATGCTACTGGTTTGGTTCGTCAAATAGTTTGTCAGTAGCACAGTGCAGAATTAAATCCTACTGACTCCTATGATGAAATGCCCTTTCCAAGGGAAAAGAAAACTTCTAATTACACTTTCCTAGATAAACATAATGTTAATACAAAGCAGAATTATACCTATTGGTTAATAAATAACATATCTATATAAATAGCCTGAAGGGAATATATAGTCATTAATATGTGTTTTACTCTGTCCATTTAAAAAAGAGAGAGAGAGAGAGAGACTCTTAAAAAGTGAATTAGAAAAAGAAGTGGAACTGGGAACTGACATACTTAATAGAAGCCTAAGTTCCAAGTACATAATTTTTCAAAGAATGATACCACACTACCATTTAATGGCAGCACCTGTTTAGTGAATAAATCTGGTGAGTAAATCTGGAAAACTGACTTTTGGAAATACTAGATATTTGGCTTTGCTACTTAAGTTTTACTACACAGCAATAAACAAAACTTTTTCACATATGGCTAAGTTTTGCAGTTTTCAACACTGAAGCAGAAACAGCCAAATTCAGCACAAGTATTTTATGATTACAGAAAAATTAAACCCTTCTGTCTTACCATCAAAGAAGCTCTTGGCCCTTAGGTAACTGACACTGAGCCTAAGAACGGAAAGTTTGTCCAGCTTATTAATAACATCTTGTGGAAAAGGCAGCAGGCTCGCCAAACGGTCCAGCTCGGTATTGAGTCGGTCTCTATGTCGTTTGGAAGGATTGGACTTGATTCCTTCAGGCGGGATTGGCTTGATGCTGAAAAACAAACAAAATACCATAAAATACTCTAAAATATATAAAGCAAACATTTCCATTGGCTTACATAGCACCTCCTCAAATATTTCTCTCACAAAGCAAACATCTGAAATCTACTTTAAGTTTACATAAATCCTTTCAAAATGCTCCTTTTATATCTTAATTACATAAAATGGGAATGGGTAAAATTCTTTATAATATTTTATTAGAGAATCATGAACCTGTCACAGGAAAATGCCGAGTTTATCTCATATACTTTATACTTCATACACTTCATCCATTCGTGGGACAGTGATTTCCAATGAACAAATCTACTAGGACTTTTCTCCCACTGTGAGGGAAAGGGAAAAAAAAATAAATCTGTAATAAATTATGTGAAAATCATGTTCCCTTGCAATCTTCCACAAGAAGCATCTTGGCATCATTTATATTGCAGATAAATAAGAGCAACCCTTAATAAAGCACTTACATTCATCCTCCCAGCTTCCTGCACTAAACCCTTTCATCCTGCTCATGACGGCATGTCAAAGCCCCTGGAACCCGTACCATCTCATGGGATCCTCCAATACTGAAAGAAGAAAACATCTGACTTCAGATGTTTACATTTGTTGAATGACAAATACTAGAGGTTAACTGTGATTACTGGAAAATTTTGCTTTTACGACTGCTACTTTATTAGCAGCATCCATAGTTTATCCCTCAATGAGAAAATTCAACGAAACCCGAGCATTTGGTATGATTTTCATGGGAGGAAAGAGACACTTATGGTGAGGAGCAGAGCCTGGGTTGAGCAATGAGAAGCTGGGCTACCTCATACGAAGGCCTAAGCCAGGAAGTCACAGCAGAAATTCACTGTGTAAGGTGAACTGACAGACCATCAGACATCCATGCGGAAACGGAAATAGAAAAACTGGTAAAAAAACAAAACAAATTTTTTGATCATGCCTCTGCATATTTCCATTTGACAGAAAAATAAAGAATTATCTGGAATGTTCTTATAACAGAGACTCTTTTCCAGTTTTAACAAGAAAACAAAGGCATTTTTGACAACTCAAATGATAGTATCTTTAAAAATCAGAAAGTGTCTTAAGTATAGTGCTATTAATTTGATGCAATCAAAATATCCCTAGATCATTTGTTTTCCACTGCTATATGTGCAGAAATAATACTTTGTGCAAAAATACGAAATTTTAATGTTTATTACATTGTCCCTAACCAGTAATATCTTCAGAACTTACTTATTTCTATTTTTTCTATTACGGTGTGTGCTGTTTCTACAAAAAAAGATTATTTAATTGGTAAAATGGCACACATACAAGTGAGTAAAACTATCTCTGTTTGTGTAGACTGTTTGTGTAATTGTATAATTAACAGAAATTGGTGACTGTTTCTCTAGCTATTTTCCCTTAATCTATTGCATTTATCATCAAATTCAAGTCATGCCTAATTACTACATTTCTCCAATTAATCAACTGAATTTCAACTTTTACCTGTAATGTACGTCTACTAACTCTACAAATCAATCACCTGTTAACACAAATATTTATTTGTGCCTATCATGTCCTGTGCAGTCCATGAAAACAAACCTCTCCTACACATTTGAAAAGTGTTATAGGAGTTAAGTACTGGGAGCAATTACTTGAAAAGAGATTTCTACAAGTGGTATATGAAATGAATCTTGAAATAGGAACAGGACTTCAGGAGGGGACATGACTGAGGAATGGTGAACTGTGTTAGAAGTCCCCTGTCTAAAATGTGAAGCACAGGGTTCAAAAAGAGAAGGGGGAAGCTGGTTGGGACCACATTCTTTCAACCAATATTGACCACCCACCATATGCCCAGCACAGAACATTCAGCAGTAAGCAAAACACACTGAAGCTATTGTTCTCACAAAGTTACTTTCCAGTGGGAGGATGTGTATATACTTAAACATGTAATTTTCAGGCTGGAAAAAAAAAAACACACAAAGCCAGATGAGGAGCTAAGCAGTGACAGGGCACCGGTTCTGACCGCCAGGGAAGGCCTCTGATGCAATGTTTCAGCACGGACATGACCACCACCAAGGAGTGAGCCACATGGGCGTCTGATGACTGACATGTCACAGAAATGATACGAAACTGAACTTGGGATCTGGGGATCATCCTAAGCTTTCAGCTGTGATTTACACGGCCGGTGTGGTGTTTTTACTAAGCTGGCTCTGGTGAGGACCGAGAGGACAGAATGCAGGGCAGATCTCACGGAGGCTAGCACTTCTTTCTAAAATACCAACCCAGCTCTGTCCTGATTCAAACCTTTCAGCAGCTCTGCATGTCCCACATTCCTTGGCCTAGAACACAAAATGCATTTTGGTCTTTCTAAGACCCCTAATTATTCTTCTGCCCTCATTGTTTCCAGCCAAAGCCTTCCTTGTCCATTATATTCCAGAGCTAAGAAATTACTTAGTTACCAACATGTACTTTGGTGCTTCCATGTATACTACTCGTCCGCTCTATGTGACCACTTCAAAGCCCTACTCAAATAGATCACTTTTGTAAAGTCTTCCCTGGCCTACTCACAATGGATTCCTCCCGTACTCCTTTCTGTACCTTACACATCGTTTGTTTGCAAATGCCTTACACAACCATTCCGTTAAGGAATATTCTGTGCAGATAACATTTCCCATAACTTAAAAATGAAATCCAGCCCTGCAGCCTTGGTAGCTTTCCAGTAAAGATTATAAAACGCTGAGGAGAAAACAGTAAAACAAAGTTGAAGATAAGCTGACATGACACAGGGAGCAATAGCAACAGTACAAGAATGAGACTGACAGCTATTCCTCCAAGTAGCACTGCTGCCCATCTTGTGCGGGCTCTCTGCAGTAGTCAACCCTGCACTACACACATGAGACTGCCTCCTTACACAATGCAAACCTGCTCCAACACATGACGATGCCCATGACGGAATATTTACCATCAGTTTAAACTTCCTGAGTCACACATTATGTAACCTAAATCGCATATACTTGTTTATTGCTATTATTATTATAAAATCTTAATCATTTCTGCATCCCCACTGCTCTGCGTAGTACTGGACATAGAGTGGACTCTCAAGTAATGTTTGCTGACCAGAAATGTCTAAGAGAAGAAGTGATAAGAGCCTGACCAAAGGCAGTAGTGGTAGGGACAGTGAGTACAGACTAGCTTGAGATAATTAAACACAGTACTTGATGCTTATCACAAAGCTGAGCACCAGACTCAGGTGTTCACCGAATTAAACTCACCTGGTCACCAAACTAGGTACTGGAAGTAAGGGAGAGGAAAACGCTGAGAGAGGAGAGGTTGCAAATGACAAGAGTTAGTAGCTTAGGGGAACAACTCTATTTCCCAAAGCAAGGCATATCAAACAAAGACGACAGAGGCTTGAGCCCAAACTTGCAAAGGTGAGGAAGAGGCCCGGGCAAAGATGACAGAGGAGGAATAAGACAGAAAGGAAAAGAAACAGGGTAGACTATTTTGGAGATTACAGAAGAGAGTTAAATGCACAGAGGAATTAAATAAATTCAGGATTGAGAAGTACCTACTGGAGTTGGATTTCAAATCCAGGTGGTGTTAAACCTAAAGTAATAGTTTTGACACACTTTTTCCTTGATTTTGTGAGAAATAATCAGAACTATTTTGTGAAAATATTTCATACTTAATCATACACATTGAAGATGTACAGAATAATTAAAAATAGTAATCTCATATCAATTACACCCGAGTTGGGTTATGCCAGTACTTTTACTTTTGATTGATCTTTAAATCTATGCCAAAATACGATGCTTGCAAGCATTTATTTAAACAAAAGGCTATATTTGAAATATAAATAAATGTCCCAGTAAGATTGGACTTGGGACATCTGGAATTCAGAAGTCTGCTGAAATAGACTGTAAGATGTTGATCAGGCAAAGAAAAAAATTATTCTCTTTTAAACCTTAACCTCAAAAATCTTGTCCCAACCTGTAACCAGACTGTTGTGAAATCAAGACTCCAGCTGACTGCACGCCATGCCTCTGCTCCCGGAGCCCCGCGCACTCTAAGTGCTGGTGGGGACAGGCCCAGGGCCCGTCTGAACGTTATCTTCACGGCCTTAATCTTCCTTACCCGGGTCTGAAGTGTCTGTTAGGCTCATCACCTGTGCTCAGTGCTTGAGACAAAGTTGAAAAACTTAGCCACCCACTTTAAGTTACTGTATCTGTATTTATATTTTTTTATGGCATTTACCATAAAATCTCAGATGACACACACAGAGTTTCAGTTATCCTATTAGAATAAAGTGAGAGTGAGGCAAATTTTCTTTGCCTTTTTAAAAAGATTTTATCTATTTATTTTTAGAAAAAGGGGAAGGAAAGGAGAAAGAGAGGGAAAGGGGCAGAAACATCAATGTGTGGCTGCCTCCCATGCACCCCCACCGACTGGGGACCTGACCTGGCCTGCAACCCTCAATGTGCCCTAACTGGGAACTGTACTTGAACAAATAACAAAATAAAAAATAATAAAATAAAAAATCAAATGACAGCCAAAAAAAAAAAAAAAAAAGAGAGAGAGAAAGGACATTAACACTGAAATTGATGAAATCCAAAAAAAGTCTATCTTTTCATTTAAAAAAAAAAGTGACATTTTCTAAGAAGAGATCACCTATCACAGCACGAAGTTTGCTCTATCAGCTTTTACATCTGGGTGATTTAATCCACTCTCACTGCTTCAGGCTACTTACCAAGAACTTGTTTATCTTTATTTCCAGGCCCTATACCTAAGTGTCCTCTCATTCTGTTTCCCAGAACTTAGGCTCCCTCTTGCTCTGCATGTTCGGTGATACTGCTCTCCATCCAAAGGCCAGGAACCCTCTCTACCATAGCAACCACACCCAATAAAGCCCAACTTTTAAACCTACCCATTCTTCAGTTCCTCTCCATGGTTTCAGTGCATACTTATTAATCTCTGAATATAAATGGTGAATATTTATAGTCATAAGTTACATGCATAATATAATATTGCAAAAGAAATCTCTGGCTCACATAACATTAAATTTCATTGGGAGGTTTAATACAGCTGGACATTTTACTTGCCCATATGAGGCAGAAAAACATTTACAAAAACTTCTGAGAATCCTGGCTGGATGTCACTTGTAATGAGTCAGAATTCTGTGGCCACTCTCCTGCTGCTGGCTCTAGAGTTACAATGAGTTAGTCTCTTTCCCTAATTTTTTTAACCTAAGGAGAGGTGATGAGGTACAAAAGGCACAATCTCTAGCACCAAATTTAACATTGAAAACCTGTAGCATGAAGTATGCCCTAAAAATCACTGTTACTTCCATAATTCTGAACAAAGTTATTAAGAATGTTCCTCTTGCATTAATATACTTTTTTTTAGTATTCCCATTTAAACCCACATAAAAAGTACCTACTATATCAAAATCACTAAAACATGAGCAGAAAAGTCTAGTGGCCAATTATTAAATGAGTGAATAGCTACCTGATACCTACTATGTGCACCCAATACCTACTATGGTACTAGAAAGCTCTGGTAGAGGAAAACACAAGAGAGAGGCCTATCTTTAAGTAGCTTATCTTTTGTACTAGGAGAAGATGTATTCTGTAATAAGACAAACTCAGGCATAATGTGTTGCTCAATAGGGCTGTAAAAGTGATGCTCAAGGTTCAGGAAAGAGCTCGGGTAGAGTAATGAGGGAAGAGTTCACGGAGATGCAGCATCTAACTTAAAGACAGCTAAGTCACCTCTGAGTCCATGATGTCAGAGTACATGGTTTTCTGCAAGTACCCTTCCTTCTCTGTTAGAAAATCAAGCCAAATGAGGAAAAACAAGAGACAGAAACACAAAGTGTGTCTCCATTAAACCTAAGAGGCAGCCAAACCCAGATGCAAAGAACTATGAAGATGAAAAATAGGTAGAAAAGAAGTCAATGAAAACACAAAAGGGGAAAGGCAAGTGTAATCATAGTGTATTACTTAGAACAGTAAACAAGGTTTATCATTTAAAAATTATGAAACAGTGAGAGTGGATTTAATTTAAAATTGTGAGAACATTATATTGGAAGGATTAAGAAAGGTGAAGGAGAGATGAAATAGCACTAATAATCTTAATTATCACAATAAACGTCAAGAGATCATACCTAGCATGCTAAACTGAAGACAGCATATACATATTATTGAATTTTTCAGTGTGCATGTATTATTTAATAGGAATATTTTTAAAACAATAAAAAACAACAAAGGAGCAATGTAAAAATGACTAAAAATATGACAAATCAATATGTAAAGGACATCTCATGTAGAAAAATCTCTAAACACCTCACTACTACTCACCAACACAATGCCAATTACCTACCCCACCATTTTTATCTATGAAAGTCAATTGTCAAAATTAATGTTCTTAAGCAAAATACAAGGACAGACTACCAATGGGAATATAAACTTACTGCACAGCAATCTGACACTATGTCTCAGAGCATAATGTTTGGCTCAACCTTAAAAGTATCATTTTTTCCTAATAAGAACTTGCATAGAAATCACATATCTCAAAGGTATTCTCTGAAAAAATAGTTAAAATATTTAAAGGTTAGAGAAAAATAGAACTCCTCCCCCACAAAAAAGAAAAATAATTAAATTATGGAACACCATGAGTACCACAGAGTACCACAGAATACCATGCAGCCATTAAAAGCAATGTTTTCAAGGAGGTGAGGGAGGGAGCAAATCAGCACAACAGGAGGAATAAAAGATTTTTAAGGAAAGGGTATGAATGCAAATATGGGAAATAGTAAGTAACTTACTTCATAAAGTTAACTATTTGAGCTCAGTGAGCAGTAAGGAAACATGGAGGATATGGACGCACCTTGTGCTGCTGAACTCGATCACCTGGGCAGCACTGTGAGGCTGGGGAAAATGTAAGTTTGGGGATCCAATATTCAAACTCAGCTTTTTCATTTCCTACCTGGCAATTTTGAATCTGAACCTCAGGTCTCTGCCTATGAAACTGAAAAATTACCTTTTCATAGTACTTATTATAAGCTGGAAAAAAATGATGTATATGAAGCCCAGTATACCTTTCTACCATAGTAAGTACTAATGAAGAGAAGTTTTTCTGTTATACTAATCCACTATCTAGGGGGGAAAAAACAATTTTACAGAAGAGTGCAAGTAAAGAAAGTACTGTTTTTAAAGATTTGCATGATACTTATTTCTAAGTCTGAATTATTTACACAGAGAAGCACGTACTGTGTAAGTTTATTCACCAGTGAAGTAGCACACTTCTGCCATCCCCAGAGTTGAGAACATAATCATAGACTGCCTCTCACTGTTTCACAAAAGAACTGATTGTTCTGGGATGATGTAGACTAAAATTATTTAAAGAATAGAATTCATGTTTCTGTTCCATGTGTATCTTCAGCAGTCTTTACAGTTTATAGAATGCTTTTGTTCTGCTCATTTTAGTTGTGAGTGTGGCATTTGAGTAGTGGATGTGGACTGTCCTGCTATGTTCGTCAAGGATTTGCCCAGATCTACAAAAACAAGAAAACTAGACACAGTACCTTTAGTTTAGACACAGTACTCTTTCCACTTATATCTGTTTCCTCTTTTTTGCCATTTTTAATAAGTTACCAATAACTAAGTATTTTCACTTACTCATTTCATAGTTTCAATTGTAAGAGCCTCCAATAGTCACTATGTACAAGTTATCTAAATAAAGTAATTTGACGAAAAATATTGGTGGAGAAATAATTAGATAACTGAAAAAAAACTATCCATTTATTTTACAGGCTATTTGGAAAATGGTATCATACTACATTTACATGAAACATTTTCAGGAAAACACTGTATAATTTTATTCTACTCAGTAGGTTTTATATAACGAAGTCCCTGAGATTTAAATAGAATGAAGAGCAACTGAGCAAAAGTAGTAAGAACAATGCTTTTATATTATATGAACATTGTGAGTATTTTCACAAAGTGAAAAAGATCAGCTAAGGCTCACAAGTTCTTTCCGGTCCTGACACCTGATGGCTGGATCACTGCTGCTGACAGCACTTTTAAGGGCAGGAGTCATTTACTCAGCACCTATTATTTGCCAACTGTCCCTACTAGAAATACAGTCAATGAAATGCCACTAAAACTCTCTCTGTATTAATAAAACTTCAAAAATATATCCAAAATCATCAGTAGAGACAAAAACAGAGTCTACTTAATTCAATGGTATGCTTTCCACCTATCTTCCCCAGACAACATAACTCAACGAATTGACAAAAATGCCATTATCTCCAAAGAAAATAAAAGAAGAGCAAAATTTAAATTAAAAAAAATTTTTTTTGTTTGAGCAGGGTTGTTAAGTATGGAACAACATTTTAAGGAAAGTTACAGTAGAATCTATGCCTACAGTTCTCATGAAAGGTAGGAAGGAACATGGATCACATGCAAAGATCCTTGCATGGGAACCTTGCAAGGATCGCTGCTCCAGATCCTTTAATTCCCTAACTTTCGTTACTCAGAAAGGGAGGAAACAATTACTGAGCATCTACTATCTACAAAACAACTTCAGTGGGAGTAAAATGAACACATCTACAAAGTATTTCTTAGAAATAACGATAATTTTCAATGTTAGACTTGCCACTAGAGGGAGTTTATCTTGTTCAATTAATTCAATTGAAGGTTGGGAAGAGGTTCAGGTTGATATTCTGTCATGTACTTGATTCCAAAATTTTACAGAACTGCATATATAAATGGGCATCTTATCAACAGTCTTATACTTATGCTACACCGTATTTTCTTTTTCAGTAAAATAAAATGGCTTTCACTCAAAGGATCCAAGTTAAATCTCAATAGCACTTTCAGCTCAAACAAGATGTATTTTTCTGACATTGTTAGCATATTTCAGACCTCAGCTACAAAGGACTACTTTAACTTAAAGTCCATATTAAACTTAATATTAGGTTTAGTGGCTACATTCCTAAAATGAACTTTGATTAACTACATTATAAAGTTAATCATTTTTCATTTCAGTAAAAATAATTTATAAATAATTTCATGCGATTCTGTAAATGCCAGCCAGCACCAGGCTTTTTCTTATGGAGTAATGTAGTGATATTTTTAAGGCATTTATGAGACTAGAAGCAATGCAAGGTGCTCAAAAGAGAGCTGAAAAACATCTATGCTAACTAAATAAAATAAGGGTAATGTGAAAATGCTTTAGCAACATTGTATCACCAGAAATTACTAAATGCAAATATAATAAGTCTTAGGAAGTATGTTAAAATATTAAGATAAAGTAATAAAAGGTACATCTTACATAAATAAAAGGAAAACGCAATACATTTAAAAGGAAGACCTTTAATAAATGCTAACTAATAGCCCAAAATGTTAAACTTTATAATATATACAAAAATAAGGCACTTACTTTTTTTTTTAAATCATCTAGGTTGTTATGTAACACACTGACAGAAATGCAGTAACTTAAAAATCCATTAGGGAGATCTTCAAATTTTATGATTATACACATAAAACCCACAATACCGGTATTATAAATACTCTAAGTGTACAATAAATAGATAAAACAGGCATTTGGGATGGCTCTCAATTTTACCCAACAAGAACAAATTCAAACTAGACAACTACATTTTTATATCAAAAAATCACTCTACAAAATGCAAGTTTGTAAATCAACGTCACAGAACTGCCAGGACAGAAAATGCTATCTTGGCAGTATTCCTAATGTCAGCCACCCTGCAGGATAATACTTCCAAATTTTAATCAGTCTACTTACACAGAGATAAATAGCTTCTGTTAATGCCAAGTCTAGATCTGAAGAACTATGATTTTCAAATCGAAATTCTAGAGGGAAATTAAAACTCCAGAACAATGAAATTTTTAAACTAGTTTGTGGTTTTAAATATAAATTCTGATTTGAATTTGTGACCGAAATTAAGTTTTAAGCAGAATGTATACTTCTGATTGGCTCTGAATAAACCTTTAATGTGCTCTTAAATCCCTTTATGAAAATTTGAAAAATGTGAATTAACCCAGAGATAACAGTTGTAAATAAACATATGAATACAGCTGACTAACAAGAGTAAATCTGTCTCAGACACAAATTTGTTTTTCCAAAAAAGTCATTTTAAAGTTACTTGCCATTTCATGCAAATATCCCATCAAAACAAACAAAAAATCTGTTTGTAATCACTCTATTAGAATTGACAAAACTTTGGAGTAAAGGGAAAAGGGAACTAGAGAAACGTACCAAGAATGAAAATGTCTGTTTCACTTAAATCCAGTTTCAAATCTGTTACTTTACAAACCCTAAAACCACCGCAAGAGTGCTAATCTCCCCAATAAATTAGCTCAAAAAACAAATCCCCCACCGTACCTTGCTCACTACATATACTCATACCTGCTGCCATCTCTATACGTTTTACCGATATCGTCACTTAGAACACTACAAAATTACTTCCAAATAAGTGAATAAAAGCACAACAGAACGCCAGCTGCACCAGACCAAAAAATACCCAGAGCCACTCAGCCCCTTTTCCGCAGGTGGCGCAGGTTTAGCTCTTTGAAACACCTCGCCCTGCCAAGAAAGAGAATTACGACCGTCCTCCAACCTAACCTAAGAGGATATTAAGAGTGGAAGGGGATTTCAAGATGGACTTATGTTAACTAAGCCACCAGCCCCACAGGCACACCGGAGTTGTCAACAAATTAGGAAAACAGCTGCAAGTAGGTGGGGGTGTGAGACCGTGCGTGTGGGCTGGGGACGGGGTGACAATATTTTAAATGCAATGATTAAAAGGGGAAAAATCCAAGGTTTGGTTGTTTCGACCCGGCCCCGAATTTCGATTCCCTGGTGTCGGGAATGGACCTAATCACCACACCGTGAGCAATAGGAGACGCAGTGGGGGCGCCTCCCACACCCGCGTGCCTGAGCGCCTAGCCCTCGCGCCGAAGAGGCGCTCCAGACACTCACGTTTTCTGCACGGGTTTCCGCCGCTTGCGACTTGCGTAGGTGATGTTGGCGCTACTGCCGTTCATGGTGCCCAGCTGCCCGCGCCTCCTCCCCAAGCGCAAGCACAGTCCGCTCAGTCTCCGGGACTCGTCCGCTGCTGGGACGACAGTGGCGGCAGCGGACGCCGGATTTCACGAAGCTGCTGCACTCGCTCCACCTGCGTCCTCCCGGGCAGTGGGAAGACCCCGGGTCCTCGGATTCTCGGCTCCCAAAGCCCCGCGGTTCCAGGTGCGCGGCCCGGGCCTGGCGCCGAAGTGGGTGGGAGGTGCGCGGCGACCGGCGGAGACCCGTGAGCGAGGCGTGGTTGCAGGTGCGGTCCACGCAAGTGGAGACGGCGCGGCGCAGCCCGCAGGTGAGGCGGCCAGGGAGGAGGAGCCTGAACTGCCCGTTTGGAAGCCCGGCCTGGGTCGCTCGCGGTGGTGCCGCGCCCCTTGACTGCCGCCGCGGCCCCTTGGGAAAGGGAGGCGCCGCAGCACGGCTCCTGGTGCTTCCCCAATCCTGGGTGCTTTCCGCCCGTGCAGCTCGGGCTCAGGCCGCCACTACCGCTGCCACCGGCTTCCACTTCGCTACGAAGCTGTCCCTGGTCTGATCTGGTGGTCCATGGGACGCTCCCGGACCGAGCGTCAAGTGGACCCTCACGGGAATACTCCGCGCTGCCGCACGGACCGGCTGAATTGCCAAAGTGCCCGTCTCTCGCCCCGCCCTGTCCCTGTAGCTCCACCCCGTCTTGCTTGGCCCCGCCCCTATCAGTTCCCTTGAGGGCCCCACCTTCCTGGCACGTAATGACGAAAGACGTAAGGACGCCCCGCTGTAACCATCTTCTCGAGGTCAAGGGGTGATTTCTGTGTCCACAGTTCCAGCCCTGAAAGCTGTGTAACAACAAATTATATGTAGCCAAACTCTTTGTAGCTAGACTATCTAAAGGATAGACATGCTAAACAGGGAGCTTGACTTCACCTATATAAGAGACAGTGACTCACCTTTTGACTAAAAATTACAGTGAGCTTGGCCAATAACCAGTACAACTACACACTTTCCCTGGGGGGAAGGCTTCAGGCAGCCGTATCGGAGTAGGAATTTAAAAGCTAGAAGTTTCCTTGGCTTTTTTTTTCCGTCTTTATACTAGATAGCATCTTTTCCCCAGCCAGAGTAACTATTGCTCTTCTATAGTCAGATTTCAATTAGGTTGAAAGGAAGGAAGCACGAGATGTTTGTGGCTAATAAATAGTCTGATACGGCCCAACGGATGGAACTGGAAATGACGTTCAGGAACTTTAGGATCAACTCATAAAGACTTGATAAAGGGTCTAGATTTTATTTTGTAGGCAGCGAAGGCCTTTTAAAGATATTTAGCAGGAAAGCGACATTCTGGTGCTTTGGAAAGGTTACATGGAAGAAAGTGCAAACAAGACAATGGAACATCAAGACTGATTGAAGAGAATAGTTAGGATTGAAGTGACTCAGGTGTAAGTCCAGGGAAGTGGCAGTAGGATGGACAAAGGGCAAAATATAGACGATATAAAAGAATAAGGAAATATAGGAAGAGGAAAATCTTAAATGTCTTCAAAATTTCTGACTCAGGGCTGTTAAACGAG
This sequence comes from Artibeus jamaicensis, assembly GCF_021234435.1. Classification (NCBI taxonomy): domain Eukaryota; kingdom Metazoa; phylum Chordata; class Mammalia; order Chiroptera; family Phyllostomidae; genus Artibeus; species Artibeus jamaicensis. The sequence continues at coordinate 13,628,014 of NW_026522014.1, read as the reverse complement.
AGTGAACACAGAGGAGTATGTCAGGAGCAGAAGGGCATTCAGGTTAAGATATCTGGATGACAGCTCACACCATATCCATTCTTTTTTTTTTTTTTTTTTAATTTCATCGCTCTTATGGAGAGGGGAAGGGAGAGAGAGAAACATTGATTCGAGAGAAGCATGATTAGTTGCCCCTGGAATGGAGCTGGATACACCCAGAGTGGGGTGCTGGGGATCAAACCTGCAACCAAGGCACATGTCCCCACCGGGATGGAACCTGCAACCTTTTGGTTATGGATGACACTCCAATAGAGCCACACCAGCAAGGGCCCATTTCTAAATTTTAAAATGCCTTGAAGCCATTTTCACCAAGTAAATTTACTACTTCAAATTCAATTCATCAATAAATTAAACTTACCATTTTCCTTAGCTGAAACTTTTTCATTGGCTCTGCCATTCTCCAAATCAACCTGTGAATCCTCTTCAACTCTCCGTACCATTTATATCTAGTCTAGCAAATACTATTTTGTTATTTGCAATATTCATAATTCATCTCCATCCACCTTATTTTTTAATATCAGAGAGCCTGTCCAGCAAAATGTCATACCATTAGGGATTCCTCAACTGATATTTTCTCCTCTACACATTAATTAAATCAAGAGATGTTTTGGGTGATAACTTCAATGATCTAGTCCAAGCAATGTCCCTATAGGGGAAGGATATAAGCAGGTGTGAGGGATTACAACCAGTTAGTTCAGTATGATCAGGGGAGAAAGGCACAAAGGGTCAAATTTGTGTTTCAGAAATAACACCATATCTGGGTGCGGGTCAAATTAAAGAGGCAAGAGCAGAGTGGAAAGGATGGAGTACTCCTTAGGAAGTCATCTGCAGTACCTAGCCAAGAGATGGCAATTGTTGACACTACTGTGGAGGGGATTGTAGAGAGGAAGAAAATGGAATAGATTCAAAGATGTTTGGTAGGTACTGGAAGATGGAGTGGATATACGAAAGTGAGGAAAGAAAATTGGCAAAACCATAAGAGTTGTATGGACTATGTATCTGGCTATGTGGTAATGGCATATAATAGTGGGAAATTCTTAACCTAGCTTTGGATTTCTTCGGTTCGAGGTACATTTGAGACATCTAATAGAAGATGTTAAGTAAGCCATAAGATATTTAGGTTTGTATCTCAAAGATATATAAACTGGAGACAAATTCAGAAGTCATTTGCATTTAGGTGACCGGAGCACGGAAGGTATAGGGTGTGAATATACACTAGAAAGAAAGGACGGGACCCTGAAGAACTTTAATATGTAATGTCTAATAGCTGGATAGGAGATGATGGTCCTGCAAAACTGACTGAAGGAAGAGTTGCTAGAATGCTAAGAGAAGAATAGAGGGATTATCTTTCACAGACGACAAGGTAGAGAAATGTTAGGAGTGGTTAACAAATACTGCTCATATAAAATGAGAATTGAAAATGTCTTTTTTGACTTCTCAGCATGGGGTCATTGGTGACTTTTGTGAACACTATGCTGGTAGACTAATGAACCTGCAATTCAGATTGGAGAAGAAATGACATTGGCAAATACATTTTGTTTTGTTTTGAAGTTTGGCTGTGAAATAGAGAGACCGAGATTGGTAGCTAGGGGGTGTAAAGAGTTAACTTGCTTGCTTGTTTGTTTTGTTTTTTAAGGGATGATGATTAAGCAGTTGAGAGAGATTGAGATTGGCTGCATATAAGAAAGAAAAGGAGCCGTAAAGGAACCATTGATATGAAAAACAGGAAGCAATATGTGCCAAAGCACAAACAGGGGATTAGGATTATAGTAGATTACAGAATAGCAGAAATAGCTCATCTGCTGCCTTACTCTTCAAAGAGCTCCACAGTTTCTCATGGGTGTTATAAAGATCTCTCAGTGCCCTTACTGAGTCAAACTTTAATAAGCCCTCCCAGCTGATTCAAATATACATGAAGTTAGAGCAACGCTGCCCTTCAAAGCTGGAGAAAAGGAGGGTGGTGGGTGAAATGGAGCAGGCTGCTGGTACTGTAGGGTCAGAAAGATGAAGGAAATGTGACAAGGGTATTGCGGCATGAGCTACAAAGACACAGGTGTGTTTTGTGGTTGATGGTTTTGTTTTATATTTCAGCTTTACAAGACTACAAAGTAAAAGTCACCTGGGAAATGGCAACAGGGAACTAGGCGGACATAACCCTGTATCTTCCATGTCTGATGAAGGAAAATAATTAGGCATCTTTCTGGAGAATTTCCCAAATGTTAGGAGAATGAGAGCCTCAGAGACAGCCAGCTCTTGGTTTAGGTCAAAAAAAAAAAAAAAAAAAAAAATAGAGCAACTTCCCAACAAAGGCAGTGCACAAAGAGGAGTTTGCTGTGTAAGGATAAGCAGTTCCAGGGCCTTGGAGTAAACTCTCTCTCTCTAACCTCCTCTTTCATTTCTTCATCTCTGTATTCACATCCATAGCCATCCTACCTAAAAGGTATAAAGCATGAATGAACAAAGAATTTCCTTCTAGCATGGAAACTTTAGGAGTGAAAAATGTATGTCAAAACATTATTGATTCTGTAGTTTAAACTTCCTTTTCAGAAAAGGATATACTAAGTGTACTGAACCCCAGGAATCGACCTTAAATCAGTGATTTGGTACAATCACTCTCTATCTTATTTTGTCCTACTTCCGTACCCTTATTTTCTGTTTGACTTTAGGGTTATTTTCATTACTTAGGAGCCATATCCTGCTTAGTTATAATCTAGACTTAGTTATGTAATGGATCTTTGTATAGCCAAGATAAGAATAGAATATTGATAAGATTTTTAGAACTCATTTTATTTTAATAGTAACACCATAAAGTTCCTGTAACATTTTTGCCTACTATGTCAATAAAATCTGTCTTTCTAGTGCAATGTCATTTAAGGAAAAAAAAAGAATGAATGAGTTGCTATGTTTTGGAAACTATCGCTTTCTACTCCTAATATCACCATTATAGAGCAAGGCTTTGGAAGTGTGATTCGTGGTCACTGCTAAGGATTTAAATTTTCTATTAGCAATTTTTATATGATAACATGTTCTTTTCTTGTAACAATTAATTTGCCTATCAGAACTTATGAATATTTGACCACCTTATTGAAAGCAATGTTATGCTTTAATTTAGTTAAGGTAAAATCACTTTCTGAGGCTTCTGATGCAGCTGCAAGTCTGTTTATGGGATCCTCTCCCCTGCTAAATATATGAGAAAAAGAAATGTTTTAGGAATGCTATTATAAATAGCAGCTGTTCCAGAATGAAGACAAGTAATCAAAATGAATGCTAAACTCATTCATTCCATTCTCAATGTGTTTTAGTTCCTGTAATATACCAGGCACTGTGGGAACAGCGGTGGTATCGAACACACTCCTACCCTCTGCAAGCTTATGTTTTAATGGGAGACACAAGAATTAATCAATATAAATAAATGTACAACTGCAGCTGTGCTAAGTGCTGGAAAATGAGTCCTCTGAGCAACCATAACAGGTGAATTCGACTTGGTTAGGGGAGGTTGGCCTGACGAGCTTGGGCTGAATTCTACGGCATGGATAGGCATTTTGTAAGTGAAGTGGGGATGAAAGGGCATTCCATACAGATAGAACATTTATCACAACTTTTATCTCCTCTTCAATCTTGCAGTTGCTTATCCCAGGCCCTTAGAATGATCTATTTCACTCATATTCTGCTTTTACATCTTAGAACACACATTATTGTTCCAGAAAATATTTCATTATTTTTGTAATTTTTTTAAACCTCACATAAGGATATGTTTTTATTGATTTCAACGAGAGAGAGAGAGAGACTGATATGGGAGAGAAACAGATTGGTTGCTTCCTGTTCATGCCCCAACCAGGAATCTAGCCCACAACCAAGGCATGTACACTGACCAGGGATAAGCCTGCAGCCTGTTAGGGTATGGGATGATGCTTTAACCAAATGAGCCAGCAGGCCAGGGCATAGTAAATATTTTAGAGAGCTTACAAACTGTGTACTGAGGTTCCCCAAGCACACCACAACGAACTCAAAGGGGAATTATCATGGGATATTTAAAATTTTCAATGCTGAGCCAATGACATCAGTTGGACTCCATGACAGCCATTAGCTCTGGGTAGTTCAGAACCTCAACATTAAATGATACTCATTCCTTTTGATGCCATCATACCTTTGTAAAGCTGGGTTTTTGTAAGCTGCTGCTATAAAACACACGGGCAGGAAATGAGGGTATTGGTTTCCAATCCTATTCCAGAATCTAAGAAGTTATGAAGTGCCCACCAGACATGCACAAGCTACTAAGAATGAAGTAATTTTTAAAGGAAATGTATGTGTATTATTTCTTTAATAGCTACTAAGTTGTTAGAACAGACATACATAAGTTTGCACATAACTAGTTAATAAGTGGGCTTGTTAGTGTTTTCTTTCAGCATGCAACACCATGAAAAATTACTGCGACACTACAAGTGCCGTGAACTGGAAAAGTTTGGGGATCTTAAGCACAGCCACACCCTTTGTTTAATAGGCGAGACACCTTGGGCCCAGAGCAATAAGGTGATTTGCTTGTCACAGCCTAGAATTACACACCACTTGCGTTGACTCTAATGCTAAAGAACAGACATACATATCTAAGTGCTGTTTTCAAATGCTTACTGCCGTCTTTCTTGGATATTCTATAACAACATTACAGTCAGAAGCCAAAAAAAAGCAATTAATAGGTGTCGAAGAATTTTGGAAATATTTTAAGCTAATGCTAATCTTAACATTAAGAAGGAAACTATCATAAAAATGTAGGAATAATTTGTTATTAGACAAAATTATTTTTATTTTTGCTTTGTTATAAGAAACAAAGATTTTTAACACATGAGAAAACCTAATGTATTAGGCTTCGATTTAGACTTTTGCTTGCTGGACCTTTTATTTTTATAAATGTGAAATGTGATTATAGAAAATGTTATGAGGAAACTATGTTTCACATGCTAAGATTAAGTGATTTCTTAAATATTTTATCAAATAACATATACATGAATCAAATTTTTGTTAAAAGTCATTTAGCTTTAGAGATGTGTATATATTTGGGATCTACAAAATAATACATATTTTATGCATTTTCAATCATGATATAAAAGAAACTGAAATAAAGATCGAATATATTAAAGAATAATTTGAAGAAATATTTAAAAAGAAAATCACATTAGCATAAGAAAAAAATTATGGAAATGTAAATTATTATGACACCAACTTAAAATCTATAATTTGGATCTGTTAAACTTTAATAGACTAGTGCATTCTTATATTTATTTAAAAATAAAAATGTATACTGCTTGAAAACATTTAACTTAAATTTAATGCATCTGTAAACCGTGGTGCTCAACTTTTATTGTACATTGTAATCACCTGGGGGCTATAAAAAATACTGATGGCTTCCAGAGATTTTGGTTTACTTGATAAAGGTTGTGGCCTGGGTATCAGGATTTTTAGGCATAATAATTATATTGCAGTCATATAAAAAATCCTTATTTTCAGGAAATATATGCTGCCAACATTTAAGTGTTAAATATCTTGATGTTAGCATTTACTAAAAATGGTCACTTATGTGGAATATAAAACTGAAACTCACAGACACAAACAACAGTATGCTGGTTACCAAAGGGAAGGGGGTAGGGAGAGAATGAAGGGTAAAGGGAGCCAAATATATGGTGATGGAAGATAATTTGACTTTGGGTGGTGAGCACACAGTGCAATATATAAATGATGTATCATAGAAATGTACATATGAATCCTATATGACCCTATTGGCCATATAAATTTAATTTAAAAATGGTCTAGAAAAAATATATATATATACATACGCATACATATGTTTATATGTAACAGGACTGTCCAGAAGAAAATCTAGCCATTGTTAATATAGAAAGAATGGTTTGCACAACATCGATGTAACCTGGCAGCCACGGAGAGTGGACTGGAATATGTGCATGACCAATGATGACTTCACTGCACTAGTCAGTGTGGGTGGCAGACACTGTTGACTAAGCATGTGTACTGTACTGTATGCATTCAACATGCCTGGAGAACAACACGCTAAATGAAATATGCCAATCAGAAAAAAACAAACACCATAATTTCACTCAAATGCGGAATCTAATGAATGAACTGAACTAACAAGAAAAATGGGGACAGTCTCAGATGGAGAGTATGATGACAGCTAGTGGAGGCAAGAGGTGAGGGGGTGGAGGGATTGAGCAAAAAGGAAAGAGGACTCGTGGACATGGACAACAGCGTGGTGATTGCTAGGGGAGGGGATATAAAAGCACTAAATAAATGATAATGGAAAAATACAATAAAATCTAAATCAAAACAACAACAAAATGAGAGTAAAGCAACAAATCTACATCAAATGTTGCATTAAGCTTGAGCTCTCCTCTGCAGAAACTATCAGATGATTCAGAAGGTTTTCAGGATGATACAGTGAATGCAGCGCAAATAACAGTGTGGCACGAATGCTCCAAAGATGGTCAAGAATCTGCCCTGGCTGGCATAGCTCAGTGGATTGAGCGCGGGCCTGTGAACCAGACAATCGTGGTTCGATTCCCAGTCAGGGCACATACTGGGGTTGCAGGCCGGTTCCCTGCAGGCCAGTTCCCAGCAGGGGACGCAGGAAAGGCAACCATACATTGATGTTTCTCTCCCTCTCTCCTTCCCTTCCCCTCTAAAGAAAAATAAATAAAATCTTAAAAAAAAATGGTCGAGAATCTGTGGAAAGTGAGCCACGTTCTGGAAGGCCTGCAAGAACAGAACACCTGCGAATGTTGAGCGGGTATTGGCTGCAATCAACAAAGATCGTAGACTGCCAGTGGGAGCACTAGAAGCTGATCTGGGGATTCCATGATCTACTGCATCCGAGATTCTGATGCAGGATCTTGGCATGGAATGTGTCATGGCAAAATTTGTTTTGTGGCTTCTACTACCAAAGCAGACAAACCACTGTGCTATAGTTGCTAATGATGCTGAGAGAACTGGGTGAGGCCCCAAGGTGACTACTTTGAAGGAGACTGAAGTGTCAGTGTCCTGAGTACAATGTTGCTTGTATCCTGTATCCTCTTTAATAAATGTCCCTATTTTTCATGGTGTGTGGCTGGATACTTTCTGGACAGACCTCAAACACATATAGCTGTGAAGCATCTACAAGTATTTGTATTATTCTTTCAACTTTTCCATGTGCTTAAAATTTTCCCAATAAAGAGAGAGCAATATGACATTGAAGACAAATAGCCATTTACCTTCAAGTTTAAAATTCAGAGGTAAAACAATTATCTCAAGCCGGATAACTGTTTCAATGAGAGGTGAGGTCAGGACTGATATATTAATCACCCAGCTCTTACATAAGATAAACCTTTAGAACTTGCTGTAACCCTTGAGATTCCAGGAAACAGATGGAAGATAAGTGAAAAGACTCCAGGGAGATTTCTCTACTCCTCCAGGTTGAGGAACAAACTTAGAAGCCCAAACCCCCATTTTGCAGCAATGGTGGGCTGAGGAATACATGTAAAGTTAGTTGTCCATTTCAAGAATTTAGCTGGTTTATGCTAACCATATTTTGTTGCATTTGCCAGTCAGTTATATATTCTTAAATGCTAATAGTTTCTAAATCTTACAAATAGTTTTCACTTATTCTTATCCTATAAATTTGAAATTTCTTCTTTATCCACTTCCTGTATAAACTCCTTGACTTGTGTAAGACTTTATAATGCATCAGTAACCAGAATTTTTATCTGTAAGGTATACATGCTAAAATAGTAGGGGTTTTGGGAAGAATCGTTAACTTGTACCCCAAGTTAAATTTGTTCACATTAATTCTATGCAAAACAAGAATAGGGTCTCAGGACCCCCTTTCATTAAACTCTCTACTAAGCATTGGGAAAATCTGCCATGACCTGATTGGTAAGTTGATAATGATAAAGGAGATCTGGTTACATAATTAATCAAAGGGATGCAGCTGAGGGTGGAGTGTCCTGTTCTCCACCCTTCCCTCCTAAGGCAGGGTAAAAGAATTTCCCTTGTAAGACTTTAAACTTTAGTTGAGCTGCTTTCCTGCCTGAACATAGATTGACTTCCCATATGCCTTTACAGAGGAGAGAAGTTCTGATGGAAATGAGGTAGAAAGATTCCCAGTTTTGGACACATTTCTTACACTCTTTCAATCCCTGCTTTGGGTTGAATCCATTCTGGTTATCTGAGCCTATAAGTACAGAATCAGGTAAAGTAAGTGTGTTTCTGATTAAAAAAAGCATGAAAGTCAAATAATTATTTTGGAGTACATTGGCATTTAAACAAACATCGAATAGATCATTTTTTTAGTGATCTATTTAGTGTAAATAATTCCATCTGTACTCAGAAGTCAGGGGTTTCAAATGTGTTATTTTTTTCATACTTACATGAACTAAGATTTTATGAGCACACAGATTCATGCCAACTTTCTCATGTGATCCTTTGAAGCAAGTGGCCACCACTAAGCACCACCGACACCAAAAAGAAAGTCAGCATACACTTCTATTAAGAAAAACAGCAATCTGAATCCTGCCAGAGTGCTTTGGATTGTATATAGAAAGTATATGAAAGATTTAAAGGCAAACTCTGACTCTTTTTAGTGATTCTTGAACAGCTCAAAGTCAAAGGTTAACTTCAGTAGGAACTGAATTTTTTATGTAGTAACATGAATTTAACTTCTTCTTTAATTGTAACATAGTATAATTGGTAAGTCTAAACAGAAATGTCTCCAGTAATTTATACCCCTCTTTTAATGTACAGATAAGAAATTTCTGTACTTAGATCATTAAATGTGCATATAAAAATGTGTTAAAAAACCTTAAAAAAAGCATTTGTAATTAAAGTTCTGATTTAATTGATATTAATGAAATTACTGATGTATTAAAATTTTTCAATTTATCCAAATATTTTATTTGCGTATCCCATATTTTTAATATTGAAGTACAAATCTAGGAAGAGTTGCCTAAGAGAATTTTCATTCTTCTATTTTTCTTTTATGCATGACTAAAATTCAACCGTATTTGACATCCTAACTTCTTTTCCTTTTAATGTTTTTCTGCATGTGTTTAGCAGAAAACAAAAAATTAAAATAAAGATAAGGTACAAATGTTGCCACAGTAGCAGCTTTTGTCCGGCAGAAAGGAAGGACCAATGCAGTCTCTAATAATGTCCTTTTCCCCATTTTAATAAGAAGGTTTGTGTTGCTCTGACATTAAATGGATTAAGCAGCAAGCCTGCTGAGAAAAATACTCAAAGGTATTAAACCCTTGCAGTGTTGGTTTAACCGTGAGGACTGTAAAATAAGATTAAGCCTGAGTTTGGAAGAAAGACTAGAATTGACATAAGACTAAAAGGTAACGATATTTGCAGATGTTTGAATGAATGGTTCAGTGAAAAATATAATTAGCATAAGATTTGAAAATATGTCTCCTTTGGCAAATGTCTTCAGACAGTAATCAGTGCTGTAGACTGATGTAGTGGAAAGAGCGCTGGGCAAGCAGCCAGAATCTGAATTCAGGTTTGTTGCTCTAGCACTCACTAGTTCTGTGACCTCGGTGGGTTTCTGGTCTCTGAATGGAGGCATGGTGGATGTGGTCAATCGGCAACCCTTCTCCATAGAGTGTGCGTTTCTGCACTGCAGAGGCTGGAGAGCTAAAAGCTGCATTTCTCAGATTCCTGTGCTGTTCAAGTTGCACATGTAAATTAGGCTCAGCCAACTAAATGCACTTGCTGAGATCTGGAAAGCCGAAGTCAAGCGGAGGTCATCTTCCTGCTGCTTACATTGCTTTCTGTTAGTAAGTGCAACTGTGAAGGCACGGGTTCTATGGGATAGGTTCCAGCATCCAAATTCAAGGGTTTCAAGAGGCTATCGGTTTTCCAATGCCGTGTCGTGACAGAGGTGTGTTTTTGAACTCAGTAAATTCTGTAGTAGTGACTTCCAGATATCTCACCTTTCTGACTGAAGCAGAAGTGGTAGTTCCCTAATAGGTTATTTCTGCAGGGTTCTGGAAACATTCCTGGATGCCCACCCTAGGCCTCAATATCTAACCTTTCCAATTATTTTTGTAAGCTTTTAATTCCCTGTATTATGTTGTGGTCTATTTTCTTATTTTTCTCACAGTTTTAGGATGGTAATAATTAGAAGCACCGAGGCTGATTCTGTAAGTGGCAATGGACAGAGGGACATGACTCCATGTCTGTCGAGATTTTGAGCAGCTTTGGAAGAATGTTGCTCTGTGTTCTGTGACCTCGTACTTTTTAAAGGTATAAAATAATCCATTTTTAATCATCTTTTGTTTTTCTCAGAAACAGTTGTTGTTAAGTCTGTGGAACCAAGAGACTTTTTGCCTCTACACCAGCCAATGCGCCCAATGCTGATTAAAACACCACATCAGTGATTTCCTGACAGGGTTCCTTGCCCTCTGGCCTCAGCCAGGCTGCTGACTGTCCCCATCCCTCTTTGTGTCTTCTGTGCCCTTTGGACTCCGATGAGCCCTGTTCTGCTTCTCCTGAAAGAACTCATCCCACTGGCTTTTTTTTTTCCTGGAGACTACCCCCGCCCCGTGCCCCACCCCAGTTTGGGCCTTAGGATGTAACTTCATTTGGATCACAGTTATGATAAACCTTCCAGATCTCCTCAGGAAGAGAATCCAGAAAATGAGAATTACACTGAGTTCCTATTATTTTCCTATCTAAATTTAAATATTAAACAACAAACTATTTCTTATATCAACTTTTCTAGTGCTCTGTGGATACGAGCTCATTTATTTGCTTGCACATATATACACTGCCATCATATAAACTCCACTTTCATCATTTCATCCATCATTTCTTTATAGGCCAATTCTAACCGTAATATAATAGTTCCTAATTTTCAGGTTGACCTTGAATTTCCCCATCCCATCTGAAATGCGAACACAAGTTTTGTTCTGAATACACATACCACTTCCCTTCTCAACAATCTGTAATTGCTTTGTCCATTAAACCAGTTTGAAGTAGCCAACCTAAGATACCCCATCAACTCATCTAACTTTACTTTTCTAATTGTATCTTCCCTGTTCCCTAACACATGCCCTCCATTTCAATCAGATCAATTTTCTCACAGTTTCCTAACTGTGTCAAATCCATACTCTCCTCTTCATCACGTTTGGCTGAAAACCCTGCTTTCTACTCACATCAAATCCAACCCCTCGACCCCATACAGTACTTGCTTGTGCCATGTGTTCTTCATATTAACTCACATTTTATCTTGTGTTGTTTATGATTTTTTCATCAATAATCTATAGTTCCAATATAATTGAAGAAGGTGCTGGTATACTATTAAGTGCTTAATCAGTATGTGTTTAATTGAGTTGAATATACATATATATTTATATTTCATTCAAAATAACCCAAACATTTTATTGGAGTTAAACATTCTAAAAATTATGCTTAGGTTATGTTTAACTGTTGGTTCAATTACTCTTAAGTTTTCTCGGCTATAGTGTCCCTTTGTTCAGATGTCCATAACAAGCTTGGTATATTATTTGTAATTCAAGATGAACAATGTAATTTAGTTTATACGCCCAAGCCAGATCATTTCGCTAGTGGCAGAGTATGACACTCATTTGATAGGCATACAGGATGCATTCATTCAACAAAGAAATACTGAGCCAAGGCGATAGCATGAAGAATAAAACGTGGTCCTTGCCTCACATTCAGAAAACCCACAGGGTGTGCAGGGTAAGGGGAGTGGGTAGGAAATCATCATGCAGTGTGTAGAGTTTGAGGATTATGGTAAGTGCGAGATACCTTGAAAGCACATAAAAAGCACACCTAATCTAACCTCAGGGATTCCAAAGTGACAAGCTGAAGTGACCCCTGAAATGTAGGCATCACCCCAGTAAATGAGGCTTGAGAAGGTCAGAGAAAACCTGGGCAAGATCTGAAGGCAGTGGAAAAAAGTCTTGTTTGACGTGCCAAAAGTTTAGAGATATAGGAAAAGTTAATTTAATTGCTTAAAGTTGTCTGCTGACATGTTTAGTCTGACTCATATTTTCTATGATTCCATTTCGTATTTTAAAATCTAACAGAATTAGCTCAAACTGAAAGAACATGCTAGGAATAGTATATTTTAAAAGTATTAGAACCAGAGACATGGAAATAAAGAACAAAATGACAGTAATCAAGGAGGAGGCCATAGGGTGCTAATGGGCAAAAGAAGGAAAAGTGCAAGTCAAGCAACATCCACTCATGGACGTGGACAATGGGTGGGGATTGACTGTGGGAGTGGGGGGAGGGGCAAGTGGGCCAGGGGAGAGCAATGGGGGAAAATTGGGACAAATGTAACTGAACAACAACAATAATATTTCATAAACTATTATTATTCCTAAAATATTTGCAAGGGGAAGAACTATTTTTCCTACTGTGTTAGGTCCCATTGCTAAGAGATTTGACAGAGGAAGTGCTGTCAGGAAAAGGGGGTGTAGGAAGCAGGATAGGACCAGACAGGGAGCTAAGCAGGAGTGTGACTGCAGCTGGAGCCCACCTTCTGTCTCATCCTAACTGGGACTGTGGAGCACAAATTGCATCACAGAATTTGTCCCACTTGGAGGCAAGAAGTCTGGCTGCTTATTATGGAGGACAATAGAGAGGATGACCTCCTGGATGCAGGATGCTGTGGTCCATAGAGCACAGGAACATTTTCAGGGGAAGGGGAAGCAGTGAGCCTGTCAGCTGACACTCAGAGCATCCAGGGATGGTGCAGCTGGGTGTAGCAGCCAGCAAAGGGGGTCTGGGTGGAAACCCAACAGGACCCTGTAAACCTTATTTCTTACATTTTAGGGATTTTGCATTTGAACAAAAAATACTTGTGCAAATGTCTAGTATGCTTTTGTGTATCATGAGACTTAACTGGTCTTGTTGATCTTAGAAAAGTAATTTATAGATAAAGAAGTTATATGCTATGTACCAGGTCCTTGAATGACATTGCTTCATTTAATATCATTTTGTTATAACATTGACTCCTGTTTATATCAATGAACCCTTGATAAAACCCTTGGTTTTGTTACACATCATTTCAGTTAAATGACCAGCACCTATTGACAACATTAAGTGAGGAATTACTGTATAGTTAGCCTAAAGCACACGTATGTGACACCATTCTGTTTTGGTGAGATTAGAGTGATCTCTTCTCAGTTTTATCATTTACAAGAAACCTGTCAAAGCTGACATTAGACCTTGGGTTAGAAAGTCACACCGATGAACTGTCTTATAGTTTTTTGTTTTTTCTTCCTTTCTTTCTTTTTTAGACAAAGTGTCAGTTTATTCCCTTCAGTCCTTCTTCCTATGGTTTTTCTTTCCTTTTTCTATTTATTCCATTTCTTTCCTGTTTATTTTCATTTCTCACTCTCTTCTGTTCCTCTCTCCCTTCATTCTTTCCTTTCTGGTTTTTCTTTTTTTTCCCCCAAATGGTGATCTTCCTGTCATAGGGTAACCAAAGCTAAACCTGAAACTCATAAGAAATGAATTGTTGCAGGAAATTGGATATGCTTTTATTTTTTTCCACTCACCTAAAAGTTTGTAAGCCATTTCATGATTGTGGCCTGCTCTGGATTTTAATCTTTGGCATTCGCTTCCAAAGTACCTTCATCTCTCCAATAAATTGAATAACATTTACTATATTTCTTCATCATTAAACTTTGATGAGTTTATAAAACGTCCTTTGAAATGATATTCTTGAGAAGGATAAGTTCCTTAGAGGTCCCACAAACTAGGGAGCAGGATTTCCTAAAACTATTGTACTTAACTAAGTTACTTCTCAATTTTTGTATGGAGTCAACTTGTCATCAAAACAAAGTTCATATTGCATTCTCCTCAGGGCAAGGACACATGAAACATTTCACACAGCAGGCACATCTTTCAGGAATGCAGACCCATAAACAATTAGGTGCATACACCTCTTATGACATCAGATGACTTACACAAGGTGCTGTGCTACTCTGTAAAATTAAATGCTCAACACTGCACAGTGCCCCCATGAAAAGTACAGGCTGGCATACTTTAGTTAATACTTTTAACCTTTTTTGGTACAGACAGTGGTTCCAGTGATGATATGAGGCTCTGCCATAATTATTGCAATTGCATTATATTAAAAAATATCTGTTGTGTGATGTAGCAATCAAAATATTTTCAGAGTGGTAATTCAGTAATTGGCTTACTCACTTGTTGGATTGGGTGTGGTGTCTGTCCCTAGGCCAATGACCCATATTTGTTATTGTGGTCATTTTTTTTTTTTGGAGCACAAACAGCTCGGTGCATTCCTGATAGCACAAAGCGTGCTAATCAGGAAAATGTGGATAAAGTGGGTCTTTGCCTTCCCTTTGATTCATTACCTCTATAAATGTTTTTTGATTAAAAAAACATTTTAACCTATTTGCATTTACTTTCCACATAGCTTATGTAAACTGCTATTATTTTCAATTTTCAAAAATGAATAAAATCTATCTTTCCCTGTCAATCTTATTTTTTAATAAAAATTAGTACTTATGAATACAGTCCTGGGCATTTTACATACCTTCATTTAGTCTTACAACAACCCTATGAAACAGGTGCCTTTTGAAGACTCGAAAGAAAGTTCATCACTTTAAAGTCTACAGTTGAGTGGTCTTCGGTGTACTCACAGGGTTATAAAACCATCAGTGCTCTCCAATTCCAGAACATGTTCACCACCCCAAAGGAAATCCCATTCTCATTAGTGGGCACTCCCCATTTCCATCCTTACCAGCTTTTACAAAACCACTGTCTTATTCTGGACATTTCCTATTCTGGAATCATACAATACATGCCCTTTTGGACTAACTTCTTTTATTAGCATAATGTTTTCAATCATGTTGTAGCATTTGTCAGAATTATGATTCAAAATTATGATTCCTTAAAGTAGAGAAGCCATTTATCAAATTAAAAATAAGCAGTCACACAGATCAGTCAATCTAAAGCCCATGCCTTCTCCCAGTATGAAAACAGGTGACCATTGAGCTGCTCTGGTGGCCTCGGGGCTAAAAGAAGCTGAGGCCCTGGTCTTTACCCTTCCTTAGTGAGTGCTAATTTGGGAGTCATTGTTCCAAACAATGAAAGTGAAGTCATCAGCATGCATCTCTTTCCCTTGTAAAGTAGGAATCTCAGAGCTAAGGTTCCTGTCTTACGCAGTTTCTGTGTGGGATGTCAAGATAGCATTTCTTATCTCTCCTTTGTTTTCTGTAACTATTTCAAATGAGCGTGCCTGTGCTTAGGAGTGAAAATAGTCTCAAATCCATTAAGTTGACCGTTCATACATTAATCAATTGATCACTTGTTCTTCGAATTCGATGGAAATAGACTCAATTACAGTGTTCCCAACAGTCAGAAGTTTTCCCATGCTCCACAGAAGCTTCCCAAAGAGCGCATGCTCAGGGACAACTAGGGAGTATAGGAGGCGCACGGAGCCCTCGTGCCTCCAAGAGCATCCGCTGGGCTCTGAGATCCGAAATGAGCACAATGCGATGAGTCCTCCATATAGTTAAAATACAAAATCGTTTGTGAATTCTGCATTTGTGGAACAAAACGAATCAGTCATTGGGTGTCTTTAACAAAAATACATTTTGAGAAAAACATTTGTCCATACCCCCAAACCAACAAATGACACATATAACCTGAAGCTAATAAAACTGATGACAGATAGATCTATTTAAGACTATGGATTGTGACTCCCAGAGAGCTGGAGAATGATTTACTGGAGCAGTTGCTAAATACAGTAGCTGCCTTTATCAACATTACAACAATTGGCAATAACTGCGTCCGCGGTGAAGCGTGAGCTCAGGAAACAGGCAATGTCAGGTCTCAAAGCTGCATTTGTAAAGGGGGCCTACGTGATGCTCCATCGAATGAGCATCAGCCTGAAAATTCACCTGTGTGACAGCTAACCCTGGAACTTTCCACTTCTCCTTAAAAAGATCTGTAACTTTGCAACCGGCACTGATTTGAAAGGAGGAAAAATAGAATATTAAAAACATTTCCTCCACCGTAATGAATATTCAATTCAACACTTTTTTTTTGGTGAAAGCCTAACATTGTCTAGACATTTGCTTGATCTTAAGAGGTTCAAGATTTACAAGATGAATGGACATTGGAATAATACATAGACTTTCCAAGGGAAGAAGAAAAAAAGAGAGAGAGAAAATAAGCAAGAATGGTAGAATTTAGGTATTTATTTTAGCATGATTTCTCATGTTACATTTACTTTGATGCTACTGCTTTTAGTACTAGCTAGGAATATTAGCTTTTCTCTCACCTTCAACTTTTTCTTTCTTGAAGCTACTGTTGTTTAAACATGTGTTAAAGCACAAGTGCTAAATTCTATACTTTTTCCCTACTTTAAGAAACAGTGAAATTGAACTAGAAGGCTACGTACTGAACAAGACTGAAAAGGCAGCTTCCCTGTGTAGCTAGTTCAGATGTGCCTGAGGACCCATGGCTTCTGCCCTCTGCTTGTGGGATGTAACCACTAAAGAACAATTCAAAATTCAAGAACAAAAATTCAAGAACCTTAGGTACCAAATTAGACTTATGATCCTTGATTCATCACCACCTTCGTCACTAGTCCTTGCGATTTAGCTCACAGAAAACAGTCTCAGTCATCCCCGTGTCAGACAGGAGGTGTCATGTTAACAGAGGACGATCCCTTTGGGTCTACGTAGCCTTCTGTAAAACTCGTACGGGAATTGAGACTTAGTGTAACCAACTGTCTGATTTGTCTGGGACTGTCCCATGAGCACTGAAAGTCCTCTATGTCAGGTAAAACCCAGACCTTGGCAAACCAGTCAAGCTGGTCACTCTAAATTATACCCTAATCGACCTCAAATAGTTTGTTTTTCTCTATTAAATTCAATAGACATTTTTCTCTATTTAAACTTAGCCAAAGCCTGTAGCTAACATTTAATCATTAGTAGGTTCCCAATACGTGCCAGAGTCTATTCGAACCATTTGAGAAAGATACTACTATCAACCCCCCTTTACTAATAAAGACACTGGGCTCTGAAACAGGTAAGTGACAAGCTCAGGTCTCACAACTAAGATACACGTCCATGTCCACAACCTAAAGGACTTTGCACCGATGCCTTGACACAAATTAAATACCGTGTCAGTGTGTTCATTCCTCAATGTGCCTTTTCTTCACAGGAAAAACAATCAAAGGTGTATGCTGTGGACTACGCTGTGAGACTGAACTGGAAGAGTGCATTTCCAGTGCTCACGTGAGTATTCAGCCCAAGTGGCATTCTAAGGAATACAACCCTGTGTAAACTGTCATTGCACAGCAGCCCAGTTTTCAATAGTAATAAACAGTGGTTTTGCCAGTTACCTCACAGAAAAGGAAGCAGCAGGAAATTGGAAACACGCTATTCGGGGTTTTAAGATTAATCTTGACTCTGCTTGTTTTAGGATTTGGGACTCTCGAAGAAAGTGTAACATTTGCGATCTCTTGGGACTAGTTCTTTTTCAGTTTTGTAGCCTGAATCTTGTTTGTCTTTGTTCCAATAAAAGACTGTTTTTTTTAAATCTGTAAATGTATTTATGCACACGCTGAGACAGTTTGTCATCCTGTACTTCTTCACAGATGATTTGTTCAATGCCTGTCTGTCTGAGGAGGCTATAAGCTTCCTGGGGCAAGAGTCCTATGGGCTGTGTTCACTATTTTATTATCAGTGTCTGACATAGGGCCCGGTTTAGAATGGGCACCCAGTAAGTATTTGTTGAGTGAAAGAATGCTTGAGTAATTCAGTAAACGGACATTTAGAAAATTTACAAGCACTGAGTCAGAAGTAAAAAAATTATGGCTCTTGAGAATTAAGAAAAAAATAATTTCAAGCTGTAGAAATGAAAATGAACAGTCATGTGGTATAAGGTAAAATCCATGTTATTTTATGATTGCAGTTAACATTTATTGGGTGCTTATTATGTGCTAACCACGACACTGGGTGCTTTTGGAAAAAGTTAATCCTCAGAACCAGTCAGTGAAGCAGGTGTTACTATTGGCTACAAGTTGACATATGAGGAACTGAGCCTCTGAAAGGTTAAGCAACTTTATTTCACTCTCACTGGCAACAGGTAGTGGATGCAACGGAGATGGTAATACCAATACCACGTGCTCCCACAGAATGTACTTCCCTTTCATGATACTCCTCAAACTTCTCTGTAACTGCTTGTTTACTGTCTGTCTTCCCCGCTCTAGGAAGGCAGAGTCTGTGTCTAGCATAGTTAATGTTTTATTCCCAGAACCGTAGAACCTGGCATCCCATAGCGGTAGCTCAACATTTCTCAGAGGAATGAATCCATAAGGTGGGGTATCAATGTGCTTATGGAACAACAGAACTGAAAAACTATATAAAAATAATAGATTACTATTTTTTTCTTGGGTTATAAATTAAATGCCTATTCTCTGAGATGATTACCAACACTTGGCTTTTTAAAAAAGATTGCAGCAATAAATTCCACCGGACCATGCATAGATTTGGCACAGGAGTTAGCCTCTCTAAGCAGCGTGGCCAAGGCTGTTATTGGAAGCTGTACTATGTAAAGGGAAGTAACTCTTTGGCAGAATCTAGAATTGACAACTAGAGATTAGAAATTAATAGTTTTTTTGTCAGGATGACCTTGGTATCAGAACACTATTACAGAAACTAGCACTGTGAGTGCGTATTTTTCTCCATGTTTTTTATTCGTCACTGAGTCGCTGCCAACCCAGTTAAGAACAAAGGACTGGCTGGTCTGCACTGCATTGACCCCACCCCCTATAACAGAATAGTTAAGTGTGTGGTGCTTAATTGGGAATAAAGTCAGGTTAAAAGCAGGTGAGGACTTGGAATACTACCAAGTGGAACTACTTAATATACTCAGGAAGACTTACTATATGTAATCCAGTAACGCCTGGCCATGAGGGTTTCTTTTACAGACCATTTATAAGTTGGTTTGTCTGGAGGAAGATTAATTAACCCGGGCATGATAGTGGGTCAGTGGGTGGACGGACGGATTCTCCATTCTACAGCTGATGACAGCAGGTCCAGAAATAGAGGCATTCACTAAGAAAACATGGGGAAAAAATAAAATATTTTATACCTCAAATATGTTTTTAAAGTAGGAGCAAAAGTGACTGAATTGCAAAGAATTAGAAATTGATAGTTTTATTTTTTTTAAATGGTATGTTGGAAAGGGGCACAACTTCGTGGAAAGACAATTTTAGTTTTGGGCATGTTCAATTAGGATTCGGTGAGAGATGTAAGAGAAGGACAACTGGAATTACAAGATTAGAATATTCGTTGGAGGCCAGGACTAGAGACCAAGATTTTGGGAACATCCACGTGGATGTGATTATTGAAGCTTTTGACATCAGTAAATTTGTGGAAAGAGCAGAGTGAGAAAACCAGTGAGCCCCAGAAATAGTCACATGGAAGGGACAGAAGGATGCAGTGTAATTGGAGGGGTGGTCAGGAAGGTTGTTGTTGAAGGTTACAGCATTCAAGTGATGAAAGAATTTCAAAAAGGGCTACAGTAAAATACAACCAAGAAATAAAGAAGGAGAAACATTCAGAAAAGACCATTGAATTCGTCTAGCAAACAAGTCCCTGACACTCAGACTATTGTTTTACAGAAAAGAGCCAAAAAGCAAATTAAGGAGTGACAGGTAAAGTGAAAGGAGGTAGTGAGCATATAGGAGTCATTTAAGGACTTTGGGTATAGAAGGAAGGAAAGAAGCATAATAGCAGGAAATGTTAGGGGCGTTAGGTTAACAAAATAAAGGGGCACTGTTATAATAAAGAAGAAGCTAATCTTCCTGAATTTTGAGCTACTCCCTCTTAGTAAATTAATAGCCTTGGGAGGCTCATTAACTCCTGGAGGGCACTGTGGTATTGTTCCCTGCACTGTACCTACAACGCCTGACAGGGCATAGAGGCTATTATTCATAGCTTTAGGAAAAGCACTTCCTGTCACATTGGAGAGACTCCCTAGGAAATAATAATACCATTATAAGAAACAGAAGCACATGTATTTGATTTTCTAGAAGAATGATGTATTGAAGAAAACTGCAAATCCTTCAGCAAAAAGTTAATCTGCTGGTATCAGATCTAAAACCACGAGGCCATTCCTGCTTCCTCTTTATGCCTCAGTTTCTACATCTGTAAAATAAAGAGCTTGGAGTGGATGATCTATAAGAAAACTTTTATCTTTCAGAATCTATGTTACCTGACCCTTTTCCATCTAAGACACTATTACCTGTAAAGAACAATACAAAATGCAATGATAAAATTAAGAATGAACAGAGGAAGCTTCTCTTGTTTTTCTCTTCCTCTTTCTTTCCATTTTTCTTTATTTAACTCCTTTGGGTTTTAAAAAAAAGCATCTTAAAAACTTCATGCATTATGGATTTTATGAATGCTAGAGAATATGAAAATTTTTTCAAAGCAGTCACTGATTTCTTAAAAATGTATTTTTTGTATTATGTAGCTTCTAGCATTTTTGTAAATAGTATTATTAGCTACAATATCATATCAATAAGTCAGAGTAGTTACCTACAGGAGCTAAAAATCTAATGTGGGATGCAAGCAGCCATGTTTTTAACAACTTTCATATAGATGCTGATGTACAGCTTAAAATGTGCATAAGCAGGAATCTGATCCCTCTGTAGCTGATGCCTGGTGGCCCTGGACTCCAGGGCAGAGGACAGGAGGTGGCTGACCTTGGCATGCACCTCCCAAGAGGCCCCATAGCCAGTATGCCAGGTGGACAGCTTCAGACCACTCCAAAGTGCCAACTACCTCCACCAGCGACACACTCAAGAGGCAAACTCAGAGGACACCAGAGCCCTGCTGAAGTAAGTCCTGATCTATGGGGCGGGCACCTGCACAGCTGATTCTCCACAGTGGCCAGTGGTCAGTAGTCAGTGGTCCCAACCAGTCCTTGCAGAAAAACATCCTGGGGCTAAATCCCTCCTACTGATGTACCAACAGCAATCAAGACTTAATTACAAAAGGAGAGTGTAAGCAGCCCATACAGGGGGAGGGACACACCTCTAGTGCCCAGCTTGGGTGGTTAGGGGCTGTGCAACTACATAACTACAGAAAACCTACTCCATAAGTCCACTCTATTAAGACTGAGCCATGTAGCAGCCCTGCTGAATACATAGAAACAAACACAAGGAGGCTGCCAAAATGAGGAGACAAAGAAATATTTCCCAAATCAAAGAACAGAACAAATCTCCAGAAAAAGAACTAAACGAAATGGAGACAAGTAATCTACTAGATGCAGCGTTCAAAACACCGGTTTTAAGGATACTCAATGAACTTAGTGAGAACTTCAACAGCATAAAAAAGGACATGGAAACCATAAAAAACAACCAGTCAGAAATGCAGGACATCGAGAACTGAAATGAATAATTTATAGAAAATCAACAGTACTGTAGATGAAGCTGAGAATCAAATCAGCCATTTGCAATACAAGGAAGCCAAAAAACACCCAATCAGAATGGCAAAAAGGCAGTGGGGTTGGAAAGGAGGAGAATGAGTTTTTTCGATGTGGTTTCTCTAACAGAAGATATGTCCTGCTTTGGATTAGAGGGAGGGTATGCAGCCCAGATTCAGGCCACATATCATAACACCCGTGACTCAATTTGGTAAAAACTAATCTTTCTAAAAATTTACTGTAGAAGTAAGGGAACTCAAAGACCACTTTCTATACCAGAATCTATGTGATGGTCTCGAGTAATTAACTCATTCAGTAACCCTTAGTAAAACTGCCTTCCTAATTTTTTTTTCTGATAATCACTCTAGAAGCCCTCTCTATACCAACTGAGTCTATGAAAACAGCCTGTGGGCTTAATTTCTTCAATGTCAGTCTCACCGCAGTTTACTGGGTCCTTCAAAGCAGAAGTGATATTCGAGGATTCACACCCCTTTGCCACACTCTATCCATCTCAGTAGGACACCCCAAACATAATTTAGTTCCGTCCTAGGGTCCTTGGGAAGGATGCATCTTATACTTATCACAACAACCCTCTTGTGTCTCCCACACTATAACCCATATCTAGATTGTGGAACACAAAATAAATTTAGATTTAGAAAAAAAACATCTGAATTACAATTGCTTGAACATCTGTTGGTTGAAGGTAGGAAATTAGCCCCCAAACCTGATAACCCACTCTCAGGTATTCCTCCAACTCTTGAGGATGCATTTGTGTGTATTAAAAAAAAAACAACAAAAGAACAAAAACAGATCCACCATCATCTTCTACTACCCCAGTCCCTTTGACAATGAAATTGTGCTTCAGTGCTACTCTCCTCTTGACTTTCGGTCAAGATGGTCAGACAGGCCCTTTTGGGATTTGCTCGTCCTGAGACTAGACTGTAATGTCGAACAACAAGGTTCCAGATAATGGGAGAGAAAATGTATGATTTACAACGGCTGCTTCTAAACACAGTCATATCTGCCAGGTACAGACTCTCCCACGGACACAGCTTACGTGGGCTTCTTGAAAGGCCTCAGATGAGTGTCACTAGCGATGGGCAAACCCCAACTGACAGACGCTGAGAATAAAAACTGGACGAGAGAGTGTGAATTTCTCTTTCGAGAGCCTTAGCATCACTCTATGACTTGCAGAGCGTCAAAGGGTGTTGCATTTCTCTGTTGTGTCTTCCAGCGTATCTCACCCTGACAGTTTTCATAATAACTTCAGAAACTTTGTCAGCGAGAGCCCGCACTGAGACTGACAATGAAGGAAAAATCTCTCAAACCGAAAGGGTGTCGAGGGGGAGGGTTTTTTCCCCACTTGGCCCCTGAGATTGTGGCCCAAGAGAGCTGTATCATTACCGTAACCTTATTTAGTTTTTGTTTTTGTTTTGTTTAGTTTTGCTTTGTTTTGTTTTGTTTGCGTGGAGGAGTGGTAGTATACTTGCTTTCTACAGCTGCTGTATCAAGTTACCACAACTTTAGTGGCTTAAACTATCCAAATTTTTATAGCTCCATGGGTTAGAAGTTCAGCATGAGTCTCACTGGGCTAAAAATCAAGGTATCAGCAGGGCTGTGTTCCTTTCCAGAGGCTCCAGGGAGGAGTCTACTTCCAGCGTTTGGAGGCTGCTCACATTATTTGATTCGTGACCCACTTCTCCCACCGTTAAAGCCAGCAGCAGTGGCAGGTCACATCCTTGTCCAGTCGCGTCTTTCTGGCCATTATTTCATCATCACGCCTCTCTTTCTGACTCCAGCCATGAAAGTTTCTCTGCTAAGGACTGAAATTAGATGTGGCCAACCCAAAGAATACAAAATAATCTTCCTGTCTCAGATTCAGCTGATAAACAACCTTAATTCCCTCTGCCTGTAACCTCTATTCACAGGTTCCAGGAATCAGAGCACAGACAGTTTTGAAAGACCATTGTTTTATCTACAATGATTGGTTAAAAACTAGGAGCTAAGCCCTGACCAGTGTGGTTTAGTTGGTTGGTTGTGTCCTGCAAAGCAGAAGGTCCCTGGAGGGGTGTGTACCAGAGGCCACTGGCTGATGTTTCTCTTTCACGTTGATGTTTCTCTCCCTCTCTTTCTCCCTCCCTTCCCCTCTCTCTAAAAATTAATATATAAAATCTTCAAAAAAAAAACCAAAAACAAAGAGCTAAGAATTTAGGGATCAAGAAGACCTAGGCATTATAGAGGAAAGAAAACTGGACCAGGAAAAAAATGACTGGGCCAGGAAAAAAAGGCAACAGATTCTTAAGATCCTTACTCAAAAAAAAAAAAAAAAAAAAAAAAAAGCTGATACAATGTGAAAAAGAAGAGGGCGAAAAAAGTTTTCCCCAAATGAGAGCATGTTTTTTTTTAATTTTTCAGTATTTTATTTAAATAGAGTTCAAGAAGAAATAATGCGTATTGATTGTCTAGTTTCTGGTGCTCCTGTATGTTTCATGGGGCAGTCCAGACTAGCTTGCTCCTGTCTTGATACCCACTCTGCCAAAGAGATGCTCTAGTGGGACAGCCAAAGTCGGCCTCGGCAAGTCGTGGGCTAGGTTATCAGCATCACATACTCTTGAATGGGGCGGAGGTCTCGCCCATGTCATGCATTGTAGAATGCTTTCCAAAAATCACCTCAACCATTGAGGCTGAAGATCTTTCTACTCCCTGTACCTTTGTGGGTATGAAGTGTACAGCTTAAGCTGTGGGAATTTGTATGTTGTGGACCAATGCCACAGGCACCAGGCATGGCTTTGTGGAGACTGGTAGCTTCCAAACATGATGGCAGTTATGTCTGAGTAACTGGGTGGCAGTGGTATCCCTCTAGTGGAGTACCAGAGTTGTGACAGCCAATGCTGTACCTCGGGCATGGGCCTCGGCCTCGCGGCCAGGACTGAGTCCTCCGCTCTGCCTGTTATCTTAGGTGCTGGCCCGGATGCTTGTTCAGGTTTGCCATACAGGGGATTTTACCACATTATGCTCGACAGACCTAAACTCAGACTGTCTCAGCAGGTGACACTGTGTGGGCCCAGATGAATCAGAACTAAAGCAAGCCCTGTAACTAAAGAAGGTTCCGGGCAGCCACTGGATATTCTTCAGTCAGTGGCATGAATGAAAGGAGGGCTTCTACATCCAGGAAAAGAACCAGGGAAAATATAGCAGGGAAACAGCTCACTAGCACAGAAATATTTATACTTTCACAACTGAAATGGGCGTATCGTCTAAATGGCAGTCCTGAATTTGGTTCAGCCAAAGCCCTGGGCAGTTTTCTTTCTATTCTTGAAACCCAGAAGGTACTCTCATGATCAATCCTTTCCCCACCCAGGCAAATCCGCACTTCCCATTGACCTATTCTTCTAAAAGATGCTAGCTTTAGTGATTCTAAAAGAATTTTCTATTCTTATTGCAGAAAGAATTAACTTTTTCTCACTAAAGAGAAATATATATGTATATATATATATATATACATTTAATTTTTGGTAGGCTATGGCTTTGGTATATATTCTTCTATATCATGTTCATCAGAATATTTCATGAGCAGTCTATTGGATTCAAAATGTATTTTCCAGCTGATTCCAAACTCTTAAGACCTTCTAAATATTGGAGCTGAACAAAACGGGTAATATAAACATACGGTTTTCCAAACTTCCACTTTAATTGCTCTAACCATCACTAAAAAATTTATTTATGCTAAATTGACTGATATTCCCAAAGATATTCCTCCAAAGTTAAGTAATAGTTTGCAATTAAACTTGATTTTCCTATTTAAAAAATCTTATGATAGTAACATTTATACTAATATTTATAGCTATTTTCATATCTGCCAGTTAATAAAATGGAATATTGTGAAAATCAGTGACAAATTCCCAGAAGATATTAAGAACTCCTTAGAGAAAAGACAGGGAGGTGGAGCTGGAGAAAAGGCTAAGAGGTGCACTTACAGTGGCTTCTCCTGTTAGTCCTTTGAAGTCAGCATTCATTCAATAATAGACTTACTGGAGCTACTAAGGCAGGTATCACAGCACATGCTGGAAACACAAATAGGACAGGCAGAGATTATTTTAAAGATATGAGGCTCCTTGATGAGCAGTTATTGATATAAGTGATCATAAAAATGGTAGGAAAGGCTTAGCAGAGGAAATGACTAGGCAAGGTTTTGCGGGGTTTAGTGTATAATATTTGTACTATGGTACACCCACATCCTCTTTCTAATGATATATAATCTTATGCCACAGTTGGTCTATCAATCATTAAGATTGAAATGTCTAGACTAGACCAACATTCTCAAGGTTCTTTGCAGAATGAGTCAGTTGGGTATGAAACCACATACCCCCAAAACAATCACACTTTGGAGCCCAAGGTGATGTCTGGTATTTCTCGACATTTAAAATTTCAGAAGTGAGTAACCACAGAAGTTGCTTTACATAGAAATTGATGAAAACCATCAAGGAAGGTGCAGAGAAATTAAAATGAGCTTATGTCTACACCTTCTAGTTCAAACGTCCTTTCCCACTGGTATGACTGGTACTTGTAGTCAAAACAGTGTCTATCACTTTTTAAATGATTAAGTCCCACAGTTGAATTTTTGGTCCACTTACTCTGAAGTTTGCAGTGTTTAACCTCAAGTTTAAATTTGCCCTTTGCCAAAAAGGCAGCGATACTTCATGTTCAAAAACAACTGCAGTGGAAATACCAGCTCCACTAAAGGTGTTCAGAAAAAATGAAACACACATTACTATAAACATTTATAAAGTTTGTCTCATTATCAAAAAACTCAATAGGTGAATATAGTCAAACACCACTAGGAAAAATAAAAGGCATCTTATAAATGGTGGAACCAACATCTTGGAAGGCAAATATTTGAATTCAAATTACAATTGTGAACTGAAGTGCCCTAAAGAAATTAAAGAAACACAATGGAGCTCAAAGAGGCATTTAAATGCTAGTATATTTGGTTCAAAAGTTTCACAAACTCTATCAGATTTTATCTTTAAGATGCAGAAATTAATATGAGCAATTTAGTAAGGAAAAGGAAACATTGTGTTTTTAGAGCATCAGAAAACTAAGAAATGTGAATAACATTAGTTACCCAGAACAAAATATATGTAAATGTGGAAAAAATAATGAAAAGAAAAGGCATTTTAGGGCAATGAAAATGTTATAATGATGATATATGTCATTATACATTTGTCTAAGCCCATGGAATGTACAATACCAAGAGTGAATTCTGAAGTCAACTATGACTTTGGGTGCCTATGCTGTGTTAATATAGGTTTATTCTTGGTAAAACATGTACCATACTGCAAACTGAGACTGAGAATGCATGCATGGCTAGGCGTGCGTGGGGGCAGGGGCTATGTGGGAAATCTCTGTACCTCCTTTTAATCCTTTTGTTATAAACCTAAAACTGCTCTAAAAATATAATGTCTTAAAAAAGAAAGAAAGGTCATTAGAAGTTCAGAAATCAAACAAACTTCCGTTTTCTCCTACGGAAAGTGTTATAAAGCACAGAAGCATATAATCTAGACTTTTGTTTTACTGTTACAGAAAGAATAGCATATGAGACTAAATATAATGGATATAATATTCCGAGAAATGTAATGTACTCGTGTTTTTTCATTTCCTTGTGAATAGTTGCTTCCTTAGACACACTTGTGAATTTAGGGAAAATTAGGAGATTTGTAGCAAAAAGGCAATACACAGACAGACACTGACTTGAAAACCAGATTTTTGAAACGATTTCCTATATTCATTTATTTATTCCTTAAAAACTTTTAGAGACTGGCCTAGCAAGATTGATCACAGTTTTTTTTTTAATAAAAAGTTTCTACTCAGAAAAAGGAAGAAGGAAAATCTTACCCTTTTTGCCCCAAGACTTGATGGGAAGAGAAAGAGAAGGGTAGGTAGAGGAAGCCAGAGACAAACTCATGTCTACATCTCTCCTTTCCAGAGGAAGTTCTGCTGGGAAACTATGTGACATGAGATGAGATGCTCTCAAAAGCTCTCCTATCAGTCTGCGCCCAACACAGCAAATACATTTGGCGATGAAGAGTAATTAGGCAGAGAGAAGACCTGAGTTTGTCTTTGTTCCGTATCTGCTTTCTGTGTGTCACAAACAGGACCTACAAGTGTCAGTCCTTCCTAAGGAGAACTTGTGGAAGAAACCATTTCTGAAAGGGATGAAGAAGAGAGCCTCTAAGATACTACTCATTTTTTACCAGAGATTAATACAGTGGACTTAGTTCTATATGAGATCAAATTTTAAGCTCTTTTTTTCCTCCTATGCTATAGGTGCATATCACCAAGACGATCTGATTGTTACAGAGCAGTAGAGAAGCTACATTTTCTTTTCAAATCTGAGTGAAGATGTGAGTAAATTTGCAATTCCATTACATGTATCTTGTCATTATTCACTTCTTCGGAGCTTTCTAATCTGTTCCTAGAGATGCAGCTTTTCTTTGTCTATTTAAAAAAAAAAAAAAAACCCTCCTTGTCTCCCATGCCACCTTCATCTTTTTCTCTCTGTCCAGAATGCCTCGTTTCACATGTCTTTATCTGCAGATATTTAAACTGTGCCACTTCTCGCAGCTCAGGTTTTGGTGGGACTACATACTAATTCGTTCTGTTCGATGTTTTGTTTCATTGGGAATAATTTGATGTGCAGAATGGAAGAAACTTTTTACGAATAATTGTGTTGTGATCAACGTGTTCTATTGTTTATAACTGCATTGGATAACTGTTTCACTGTTGTCCTTAAATGAGTTCGTGTCTTTTTGCCTGATTTATATGGACCATAGCTAAGCCTTTGAAGAACAGTGACTGCCATTATCAGGATATTGCCCACTGCTTTATATTTGTTGAAAAATTGAATTGCCTTTTTTATGATGAGTAGACTAAGAAGATATATGAGAGAAATTGAGAAAATATTTTTGCTCTAAAATAAAAATAAATAAATAAATGACTAGCAGCTAATTTCATGGTAAAGCAATAAGAAATACTGTTTCTTAAAAAAAAAGACACTGAACAAATAAAGAAATGTCTTTCCAACTAGCTAGGTCCAATTTCAGGTTTCTATGTCAACTTTCTTTCTTCCAAATGAATGGAACATTTGAGAAATAATTATAGTGAAACAATGGTTTGCAAAGCCCAGTTGAATGAGAAAAAAATCTATTTTAATAACTACAAATCAATGCATTTTAATGTAAGCAACATTGACTTGGCCTGACTGATAAATACAAAGAGGAGGAAGGTATGAACTTGTCCTCAAGGAGTGTTCAATTTAGCAGACCTAAGGTTAGCCCGAGGTACAAGCAAGGAGGGACTTGCCTTTGGACAATGGGGAAGGATTCTGTAAGAAAACGGTCAATGAGTTGGGCTGTGCCACTGGACAGACTTCGGGACATCTTCTGAGCAGAGAGAACCATATGTGCAAAGGCATTTCCACAAAGCTTATTTCCTGCCTCTTTGCTTTTACGAACAGTAACCATAATATTAAATCAGTCTTTTTAACTGTAATACAAACGTATCATCGTTTACCAACACATGAGATATTTGAGGTAAAAAAAAATAGCTAGTAAAAATTAAGAAAATTTCCATTATTGTAGCGTTTCTCAGCATTGAGGTAAAATGAAGAATTAACCACTTTGAAGTGTACCTTTCAGTGGAACTTAGTGCATTCACAATCTGTCCAACCATCATCTCTCTTCCCTCATGCCAAAACCATTATAGCATTTTAAAAGATTAAATTTAGCTAAATGATTACATGTGTATACAATTTAAACTCTTTATTATTCTGTCTCTCCAGCGAGAAAAAGTATAAATTTTGTCAGAAAATCAGTTAGTCTGTATTTTTAGGACTTCACACCTTCAAATAGTTTCCCCCAAGTTAACAATTCAATGTTTAGTTTTTTATAATGTTTTTAGACAGTATGTCCCTATAGCTTATTTTACAAAGCACATACTGAAACACTATCCACGACATGTATATATTAATGGAATATTAGTTTCAGCCCTAAAACAAGAAGAAAATTCTGCATGCTAAAACATAGATGACACTTGAGAAAAGTGTGCCACTCACAGGAGTACACATATTATCTGATTTCACTTACATGGTGTACCTAGAGTGGTCAAATTGGTACGGACAGGAAGTAAAATGGTGGTTGGCAGGGGTGGGAGGGGGAAGGGGAAGTTTTTGTTTAATGGATACAAAGCTGCAGCCTGGAGACAAGAGAAAGGTCTGCAGATACATGAGGGCGATAGGTGTACAGTAATATGAATGTACTTGATGCCACTAAATCATATCCTTAAAAATGGTTGAAATAGCAAATTTTATGTCATGCATGTTTACCACAATTAAAAAAATAGAAATTAAAAGAGACTTATGCAGATGATCAGAGATAATTACCCCACTAAGTGTGCATTGAATAAATATTCCTATTTCCATGGGAAAACACTAAGTTAATTCTCTTTATTGTGCTATAGACATATTGTCTTCATGGTTAGATTTACAGTTCCAGGTCATTCCAGGGATAGAAAAATGCATGAAATTAACTTATTCAGCAGAAATAGAAATACAGTATTTGTGTGATAAAGGTCAGCTCACACAGGAAAAGCCAGCTTCTGTTAAAAGGGTTAAGCTTCTTCTTCACTGGGTCCTGCTGCTGTAAAACTTCCCTCAAAGCAAAAGAGATCAGCACGTGCTAACCCACCGAATCTTTGCCAATGTGCAAATACCTGAGTGATAATCTTTTAAGAAAGAACATTTTCTATAAAGCCTTCTAACTATAGAAAATTATTCTGAATGTGTACTACTCCTGAGAAGGGAAAAAACAAAAAGACTATTTCTTCTTTTAAAACCAAAAGCAAAAACAAATATTTATGTGGCATATACGTGACATATACTATCTTATTGACTTATATACCTCTTGGGTTATGGTTACCAAAATACTATCACTTATGCCATGGTCAACAGATGACCGATGATTGTTGGTGCCAATTCAATGCCAACAGGCACCCCAATGCGGGGTGCAACAAAGAAGGAAACTTCATTAGTGCAAAATAGCTCAATTGTGATACAGCAGGTCTATAAAAGCAGGGTGGCCATGAAGCAGCCCTGGGCCAGGCAGCACTGGGGTCAGGCCGCTCTCTGCCTCCACAACTGCGCCCTGAGCTGAGCTGCCCTGCTCCTGCGACTCTTCTCAGACAGGCCGTGTTTGATGTGTCAGCTCAGCCAGGCAGTTCCGTTCAGGGCAGGCAGTTCAGTGGGGGCCTCTCCCTGAAGTGTGGTTTGGATGAGAGGCCCCTGCATAGAAATGGATGCTACACTCTATTTTTTGTTTTGTTTTAGCCTATTGAGCCACCAGGATCCTTTCGTAGTAGGTCTTCTTTTTGGGGTTCACACTATATATTTGGGTATTTGAAAATGAAGTGGGGTATCTGGAGAAATAACTTATTTGGAAGACGTCTATTAGTAAGTAATTCAAGAAACTGAGGACATATAAGATAAAGTGCTATAAAATTATAGTTGTTTAAATATTATACCTACCTATAAACTGTTCAAAGGCAAAATTATTTTTGTCAGCAATTTTTATTTATAACATAAATATTATCAAATAATGTGGCATATTACAGGTGTACCAATTACCTGAGTCATGAGTGTTTTTTAAATGGGTATCAAATTTAAAGTTAATATTAAAAGGCTTTTTAGAACTTTTGGGAAAGATAGTATCTTCAAGGTAAGTCCAATTGGCAATTGTCTCCAAAAAAAAAAAAAGGAAGTACAAGAATAGATGAAAGTATTTTCTTCTTGGTGGTGCTGGTGAAAACTGGGGAAGAAATAATGCCTTGTGTCAGGAGAAGCTCTGATGTCCATGAATTTTATCTTGCGGGCTCTGTTTATTGGGCTTCCCAGAGTCACCACATCTGGATGCTGTTGTGCATTGGCAAAGGGGACCCCAGAGGCGTATTTCCAAGCTGTGCCGTTGCCTTTCCAAATTAGGCTTCTGCCAGAATCTCCTTTTTTCCAGGAGGGTCATCCCACTTTCTTAGGAGGAAATTGTGTATTGGTCTTTTATGATTTCCTTTTGTCTGACTCCTACAGTATTTTTAGAAGCTACATTAAAGGAAACCTGAGTAATTTACCAGACAGAAGGTGTTACTGCTTGATCATGGGGTAAGAATGAGGAATGTCATGGCCTCCTTACCTTTGACTATCTCTAAGGGAATAAGATGAGGGTTCTCTATTCTTTCAGAGAAGAAAATCATCCTCCATTCTGCATTTTGCCCTTGCCCTTGGATGGTGTCTTTCAGTTAATGGTCAGGTTAACTGACAGGCTGCCTCTGGTTGGTCACTGACCAATCACACCATGCTGCCAAAGTGCTGTCAGCCATGATCTCTTAATCCAGAGTCTTTGGGATGCTTCTCCCACCCAATGGCTCCACACCATCAGATGATGCTGTGGACAAATCTCTGCTCCTTGAACTCCATCCTCCCCCGGCTTCTTTGGTGCCATGCCCTGTTCTTGTCCTCTATTTTCCCTTCTGTTCATGGATTTCCCTTCTATGCATCCTAAAATGTTTCTTTCCTCATGCATCGTTAGTCTTCCACATAGTGGTTTTTCTCTTCCCACTTCCATAGCTTCTGACATGAGTCTGCATCTTCAGCATCCGTTTTCTGCTCCACCTCATCCACAGGTTCAAGGGTTTCCTGGGATTTACCACTTGAAAGTCCCACAAGCATCTCTTACCCAAACTCTTAAGTTTAAACTCCTTTTTGTCACATCTTATTTTCTACTTTAGATTCTAAGTCAGGAATTAGAAGTTACTATAAATGAACTAGAAATGAGAAAGTCAATAGAAATTACTTTACCGGACAAAATACGGAAATTTCTTTCCTGACCACTGACTGTAATGAACAAGCCAAAATGTCCTTGATACACTCTTAAGTCTCAGCTATCAATTTCACATGTAGATAAATCAGGACCTTGAAATTTCATTTGACATTCTCCTTGCAAACGCCAGACTAAGATAACTGACTTAGGTTTTTCTAAGCACTAAGCATTTTGCATTTCAATGAGGCCATGATAGGAAATAATTCAATAAATATGGTCTCTGCCTGAGATTTGTCTATCTGTGTGCTAACCATGAACTGAAGTCATGGCTGGGTGCTGACCCTGAGCCATTGGTAAAAATATAAATCAATCCCAGGGAAAGATTTTTATGATTAAATTTTAACTAGCAAAACTTTCTGTTTGGAAAGCATTTTGCTTAACAGAAAAAGCACCAAATTCAGTCAGAAGAAATGATGATTATTGACTATGCTGACAGTGTCAAACATTTATCACAATTATTTTATGCTTCATACGCCTTTTTTCTCCACACATTTAGGCAATATTTACCAGGAAGTGAACAGTACGCTGGTTGATGTTTTGACCTGGGGAGAGCATTACTTAATTCTGTAAAGTACCAAGGAAAAGTTTTAAACCATGAGTGGACCTTTGGCCTGTGAAACCTAAGTGAATTGTTCAGAATCTTTATTCTAAATGTCTCATTACTCAGCCTGAGCTGGCACTAGAAAGGTAAGGTTAGATTCATAAAAACTCAAGGCAGATCACTAGTAATTTATATTAAGATCTCAGATCATTCTATTTTCTTTTTAGTTTGTCTTTGTGTTTTGAAAGCTGTCTTTATGCTCTGAACTTGATGTGGTCTGATTGTGAACAATGAAATGTTCAGCATGGAATGTTGAAAATATTCTCACCAAACAAGTGCAGCAGTTTTGTTCAGAATTAGCCAAAGGGCATAACACTGTAAAAGAGAAAATGAACCACTCATTTGCTATCATCAAAAATGAGGAAATGGCTCAGGCGACAGCTGAAGAGTCCTTCTGAACCTGAGAATTTCCGTTGACTTGTCAGTGAGGGGATTTTGTTTGTCCTGCCAGTTCTAAAGCACAGTTTATCCTCAAATAATTCTAGTAAGTTAGGTGCAAGGAAAAAAGCATGAATCTATTTTTTTCTAAGTATCTCTCATTATGTTATTATTATATTTTATATCACATACAAGATATAGCCTTGGTTTTTTTATATAGATCTTGAGATGGGGTGCATTTTTCTTTTTACAATAGTGTCTCTTTAAGCCTAATACTGCAAATAGACAAAAGCAAAAGCTAAAGCTAAAGTTGTTTTGAAAAACCATATATCTTTGTTATAAGAAATTAAGCCAGGAATATTAGTATGGTCTCAACATTCTGATCTTGAATGCATTCCCACCAGCAATGTATGGGCTATTCCCTATCCTCACCAGCATTCCATTCTGTCAGTAATGCTTCTTTCAGCCATTTTAACATGTGTGCAGTGGTAACTCATTCTGTTTTTAATTTGCATTCTCCAGTGGCTAATGTTATTGAATATCTTTTCATCCATTTCTTTTTCTTCTGAATATCCTCTTTGCTGAAATGCCTGGTAGTAGTCTCACCCTGTTTTAATTGGATTGTTTTCTTATTGTGGTTTTTATGTTTCTCACCCAAGAACATCTTCACTTGCTGTTTTGAGAGAGTGAGAGAGAGAGAGAGAGATAGAAAGGGAGAAATGCAAGAGAAGCACCAATTGATTGTCTTTGTTTTCACTCAGACAGGGGATCCATGCTAGGACTGGGGATAGTACCCATCCAGACTGGGGATTAACCCACAACCTAGGTATGTGCCCTGACCAAGAATCGAACCGATAACCTTTAGGTTACAGGATGATGCCCTAACCACTGAGGCATACCAGCCAGGACTACTAAAGGATTTTAAGAATTCCTTTTTCACTCCAGCACAAGTTTCTTGTCAAATATTTGATTTCCAACTATTTTCCCTCAGTTGGTAGGTTGCCTTTTTATTCTATTTGATAACTGATTTTTGACAAAGACTCAAAGGCGATGTAGTGGAAAAAGGATAATCTTTTCTATAAACAGTTCTGTAATAAATGAAAATCCATATGCAAAAAAAGTGAACTCTGATTCATGGCTCACTTCATATGTAGAAACTTAACTCAAAATATATCATAGACCTAAAGGCTAAATTGAAAACTATGAAATGTCTTGAAGACAATATTGGGAAAAAGGTGTGTGATCTTGCGGTGACCAAATATCTCTTAAATGAGACACTAAAAGCATATCCCCTCAAAGAAAATAATTGAAACTGGACTTTATTAAAAATTTAATAGTCTGCTCTTCAACAAAAAAAACACTATTTTAAAAAATGAAAACACAAGAAGCCGAGAAGAAGAGGAACCAACAAAGGAGTCTACAAGCCAGTGTCAACAGCAAGACCCAGGAGAGTGGAGTCCTCAAAGTCAAGTCAAGCAATGTTAAGGGAAAAGAAGCCACCATTGGGTCAAAACTGCCGATGGAGAGTGATTATTTAATTTTGGGTCAAAGAGTAAACAAAACAAATGTCTGCTGCCTGTTTCAGTTCTTGTCACAGTTGTCCTCCCAGTTACGAGTCAGCCATCCCACTAAGGTAGGAGTTACAGTAGCAGCATTGTCCTGCTGTCTGGCAAGATGGCCTTAAACCTGGTGCCATAGGATTCATGTCTGGTACACAAGGGCTGGAATTTAGCATTATGTGCACTTACACACTTTACTGTTATATCTGCATTCATTCATTTACTCCTTCAATATTTATTGAAACCCTTCTCTGTGCTCAACATTGAGCACGTGCTGAAACTGGGGGTACACCAGTGATTTGAAACAGGTCTAGTACCTGATAACATGGACTTATAAAATGGAGGAGAGACAAGCACTAATCGAATAGGGTGGACCTACGATGTTCCCCTCTGCTACATAATAACAATAATTTATTGTTGTTCTAATATTATGAGGCAATATCAATGAAAGTATTATGAGGACTATATTTGGACTTACTCTGTTGCCATCAAGGGCATGTTCGTATTAGGATCATAGACTGTGAATGTGACCATGGGTATGGATAGATTCTGGGTGTTTTAACTCATCTCTCTGTTTCTGAGATTTCTTTATCCATCCCAAAACAGATGTTGTCATCCACCTTAATTCACTCTCAGTCCTCATATCTCTCTCCTTGTTTATTTGATTCCTGTCCTGAATAAATAAGCCAAATGTAAATGTAAGGACTAGAAAAATAATCATGATTAACTGGAACATATGTAAAACATTTGTGGAATTTGTATAACACAAATATTCAAAGGTGTTGCCACACTGAGGGATTGCCAATTCAAAAAACATTGGCAAGGACTTCTGGCCAAGATGGAGGCGTAGGTGGAACCACTGTGCCTCCTCACACAACCAAGTTTAAATACAACAAAGTTTTAGTAATGAAAACACAACTAAAACACAGAAAATTGAACTGTACGGAAGTCTGACAACAACGAACTGTTCAGCCAGACTGGTAAGAGGAGCAAAGCCAGCTGCTGGCAGAGCAGGGAGCAGGGGTCGGGCAGGAAAAAACGCCAGACCAACCCAGGTGCGCAGGTGGCAGTTAGCAGATCCCAGGTGTGGGGTGGCAATGGGCAGACCCAGTGAGGGCACAAGGTAGCTGGCTGACACATTTGCGTGCAGATAAACCAGGTAAAGGAGTGAGCAGTGAGACAGACCAAGAAGGCTAGGGCCCCAGTGATGGGAATTAAAGCCTAAAAGCACCAATTAGAAAATCTTTCAGAGTCAAGGTGCTGGGAGAAACTCCCAGGCTCACAGAGAGTTTGTTGGAGAGACCCACAGGGTCCTGGAGGGTGCACAGGCCCACACACCCAGGAGCTGGCACAAGGAGTACCAGGTTTGCTTGCAAGAAACAGCAGAGGGGACTGAAATTCAAGAGAGAGCATGAAACAAGCACCATTGCCCCTCTCTGATCCTGCCCCCACATACAGCGTCACAACCCAGCAACTGGGACGCCCCACCCTGGTGAACACCTAAGGCTCTGCCCCTCATACATAACAGGCACAAACAGATCAAAACATTTTGGCTTAAGAACAGCTCAAAGCTCCAGAACCAATAATTCTAAGTGACCAAGAGATAGCCAACCTATCAGATGCACAGTTCAAAACACTGGTGATCAGGATGCTCACAGAACTGGTTGATTTTAGTCACAAATTAGAGGAACAAATGAACGCTAAACTAATTGAAATGAAGGGAAATGAACAGGAAACCAAGAGTGAAGGAAAGGAAACTGGGACTCAAATCAATGGAGTGGACCAGAAGGAAGAAAAAAATGACCAAACAGAAAAGAATAAAGAAACAAGAATTCAAAAAATGAGGAGAGGCTTAGGAACCTTCAGGACATCTTTAAGTGTTCCAACATCTGAATTATAGGGGTACCAGAAGGGGAAGAGGAACAGCCACAAGTAGAAAACTTATTTGAACAAATAATAAAAGAGAACTTCCCCAATCTGGCAAAGGAAATAGACCTCCAGGAAATCTAGGAAGCTCAGAGAGTCCCAAAGAAGTTGGACCTAAGAAGGAACACACCAAGGCACATCATAATTATATTAGCCAAGATTAAAATGGAACCCTGGCTGGTGTAGCTCAGTGGATTGAGTGCGGGCCTGCGAACCACACGATCGCGGTTCGATTCCCAGTCAGGGCACATGCCTGGGTTGCAGGCCGGTTCCCTGCAGGCTAGTTCCCAGCAGGGGACGCACAAAAGGCAACCATACATTGATGTTTCTCTCCCTCTCTCCTTCCCCCCTTCCCCTCTAAAGATAAATAAATATAATCTTTAAAAAAAACAAAACAAAAAAAATAATAAAATGGAGAGAATCCTAGAAGCAGCAAGAGATAAGGAGACAGTCACCTACAAAGGAGTTCCCATCAGACTGTCAGAGGATTTCTCAAAAGAGACCTTACAGGCAAGAAGGGGCTGGAAAGAAGTAGTCCAAGTCATGAAAGGCAAGGACCTACATCCAGGATTACTCTATCCAGCAAAGCTTTCATTTAGAATGGAAGGGCAGATAAAATGCTTCCCAGATAAGGTCAAGTTCAAGGAGTTCATCATCACCAAGCCCTTATTATATGAAATGTTAAAGGAACTTATCTTAGAAAAAGATAGAAAATATGAACAGTGAAAGGACAGCAAACTCACAGTTATTAACAACCACACCTAAAACAAAAGCAAACTAAGAGGACAGCTAGATCAGGAGCGAAACCATAGAAATGGAGATCACATGGAGGGTTAGCAACAGGGGAGTGGGAGGAGGGGAAGGGGGGAGAAGGTACAGAGAATAAGTAGCATAGATGGTAGGTAGAAAATAGACAGGAGGGAGGGCAAGAATAGTATGGGAAATATAGAATCTAAAGAACTTGTGACACGTGGACATAATCTAAAGGAGGGGATGGTGGGGGAGAGATGTGCAGGATGGAGGGGAATGAGGGAGGAAATGGGACAACTTGTAATGGCAATAAAATATATTAAAAAATAATAAAAACAACATTGGCAATACAAGTGACAAAAAGATACATCTGAAAAGAAATAACTTATATCCTATTTTTGCAAATGCATCTTTACATAGATTTTTATTACTAGAAATAAGAAACTTTTGCTATGAGCTTATTTTTATGGATGAAGAAGAATATAACATTAGAATTAACAGCACAGGTTCTGAAATTAAAATGCTTGGGCCCATCCTCTCTCTACCTACCAATTACGTTTGTGTTAAAATGAGCAAGTTAACCTCACTATGCCTCAGTTTTCTCCTCTGTAAAGAACACAGAATATTTGTGCTTGCCTTAAGGTTATTGCTATATAAAGATTAAATGAGTCAATATACTGAGAGCATTAGGAGAGTTGCTGGCACACAGTATGTTCATTATATATGGAGAGAGAGAAGGAGAGAGAGCAAGTAGTTAGACTCTGGAGTTAGACAATTGGATTCAAAACCTGGTTTCACTACTTCCTACCTGTATGACCTTGGGTGGTTCAACTGACCTCTTTATGCCTGTTTACAAAACAAGACTCATAAAAATAGTGTTCATTCCTCACAGAGTTGCCACAAAACAGCATGTGTGAAGTAAATAGCTCCTGCAATTAATATTGACTCTTCTTTTCTGAGAGATGGTGATGTATTTTCAAAGATATAAATGCAACCATGTAAATGAAACACAATGAAATTATTTGCATATATTAGACTAACATGATAAAATAAACTTGACTGGATTCTAACAATTCTGAGTTTCATAACTCCGAGAAGTTTCCACAGATAGTACCTTAAATCCAATGAGAACATGGAACATAAATATGAACTGAATGATTTTAAGGTTGCCAAAGTGAGTGAATGGCTTGTCATTAACTGATGGCATTGCTTTCACATATTTGCTCTCAATAAGACAGATCTGTCATGAAGAGGGTGCTAAATACTTCACCACTTTTGGTGGACTGGCTATATGAAATAACTTGGTGTTCACTTACACACCAAGAAGATATCCAGATGGTTGTTTAGTGAACTACAGAGGAATAGCCATAAGTGTAGAGGTAGAAAAAAAACATACCTTTTTGATGCTCTGGGGTGAACTTGTAAGAGAAGTGTGAATAGATGAGAAACCAGTATAGCCAACATACCAGCTGGCAGGCAGCCATAGGAAAAAGAGCAAAAGCTGGGCTGATTGAGCATTTATAAGAGTGGGTTACAAATAGCTACAGGCTTCCTCAATAACAACCACAGCAATCAAAGTACAATCCACATGCATAGAGAGCATGGAAAAGCTCTGGCTGGTGTGACTCAGTTGATTGGTTGCTGGCCTGTAAATCAAAAGGCTCATCATTTTGATTCCCAGTCAATGGCACATGCCTGGGTTGCAGGCCAGGACTCCAGTAGGGAGTACTCATTCAAGAGGCAACCACACACTGATGTTTCTCCCCCTCTCTTTCTCCCTCCCTTCCCCTTTCTCTAAAACTAAATAAATAAAATCTTTTTTAAAAAGAGCATGAATGGGATTGTTATGGTCACATCAGTCTTCTATGTGATACCTGCATGTATAAACAATCTTCGTCATCAACAGTCCCACCTTCTCCATCAACAGCACAACCTTCATTGAGAAATCTAATCATTTTTTAACCAAAATAATTGAACTCCTCGCTCGATGTAAATTTGATGTCATTATGCCAGAAAAAGAGACACAGGCTTTTCACATTTTGTTTTCTATTGTGGTGTTTGGTAAAGGGATTAACTAAGACAAACAAACAAAGAAACTCATAGACACAGACAATAGTACGATTGGTTACCAGAGAGAAAGGGTAGAAGATGATACAGGGCAGGTAAATGGTGATGGAAGGAGACTTGACTTTGGGTGGTGAATACACAATATATAGATGATGTATTGTAGAATTATACACCTGAAACCTAAATTCAATAAAAAGGAGTATTCTTGGAGAGAAAGAAAGAGAGGGAGAGGGAGAGGGAGAGGGAGAGGGAGAGGGAGAGGGAGAGGGAGAGGGAGAGGGAGAGAGAGAAAGAGAGAGAAAGAAAGAAAGAAAGAAAGAAAGAAAGAAAGAAAGAAAGAAAGAAAGAAAGAAAGAAAGAAAGAAAGAAAGAAAGAAAGAAAGAAAGAAAGAAAGAAAGAAAGAAAGAAAGAAAGAAAGAAAGAAAGAAAGAAAGAAAGAAAGAAAGAAAGAAAGAAAGAAAGAAAGAAAGAAAGAAAGAACAAGCTAGCTGTCCATTTGGGAGAGAGCAGATAGACTGAGTTTTTATTTTAAAATTGTTTTTGAACAAAACTACCTCTCTGTAGTAAGTTTACAATAGAAAAATATGGGGAAGTATCTATATTAAGGAAGTCGAGACTTTTGACCCCAATTGAAGAAGTGACCTGAGATACCACCGCAAAGTTTCTCCTCCAAGCAATATGAATTTAACCATGATAAGAGGATGTGATTGTGCCAAAAATCATTTGTTTTCACAGTGAAAATGCACCTGAAGATAAAGAAGATCATATCCTCTGACTTGGACCAAGTGAAGGCCAAAACTATATTTGGATTTTTATCTTCAGTAATTGTCCTGACTATAATTTAAGCAAGCAAAATGTTTCTAGATAAGTGGGAATATAATCCCTCTTTCACTTAGCAAAATTCCATAACATTTACTTGTCTAAGACACAAGTTTCTGTTTTACTCATAAAAGAATCAAAGTTGATGAAAGTCATCATTTTTAAATAAAAACTCATATAGATCTCTTTCCCTAGACCTCTTAGCACATTACTGTCGGGTCTTTAAGTTTGCCTGCCCATGACTATTTCTTCTCATCTAGAATTTACTTTCCAATGAATGTTTCTATTTGTTTTATCTTTTTTTAATGGCCATTAAAGGTTACAAGTTAAACCTGACAGCTGTTTAATCCTGACAAGCTAGCACACAATCATATAGTCAAGTGTTAAGTAGATTTGAGTAAATATCTGGTTAAAACTCAGTAAATATAGTTACAATTTACCTATACCAGTTGGGACCCCCAGAATTTTTTATAGGTAGGCATGGTGGACTATTTGCAAAATATTCCCTTTCTTCACTTAGGAACAATGTCATATCAGTCACTTCTATGTCACACTTAGTTTATCGATTCATTTATAATGCACAAAGATAAGTGAGGTCTAAGTGGAAAGAAATCAGTCCAATATTGCTCTATAGCTAAGGTTGAAAAGTGAGTGTCCAATTAAAATAAAATATAAAGGTTTCTGGACTTTCATAAACTTTTGAACTCCCTTAAGCTTGCCAAATTTAGTTAACTTTTAACTGAAGTGTAAATATTATTTACCTCAGAAAGAAAAGGAGTATTAATCAGAACCTTTTGAAGCAGGCAGAAAGTATTCTGTGTCATGTTTTGTTAGATACATATCAACAGGGAACAAATACTGTTTGTCCTGAGAACTTCATCTATCCCATGCATTTTACTTCCTAATGGCGTTATGCGTGGTCTGACAGGTACTTCTTAAAACTTGGTGGTGAAAAGGTCATGGTGCTAACAAGGTCAGGTTCATAGCCAGTTATCTTCAAAACTGTATGAAAAGTAGTGGAAACAGAAAGTCTGAGCAATGCCAAAACAGGCACTAGCTCTCTAAAACCCCAGAAGCTGAAAGGTGACAATGAAAACATCAAAAAGTAAAATGTCTGCAAAACTGAGTTTGGTATGAAACTTACCTTAGTCAGTTACATGAGCAGATTTCTGTGTTAAGGTGGGGTAAGAGAGGATATGAATGTGCACAAATGTTTTTTCATAGAAACTACATAACCTACCAGCAATATGTCCCATGGGTGTATTTCACACCATCTAACCAATTCTTCCTTTCCCAGGCACTGAAAAATATTTCCCATCAGCCCCATAGACTTCCTTACCAATTTAGGGCTTCATATTCAACCAGGGCTACAGGAGGGAACCGCCAATACTAAAAAAAAGGGGGGGAGCAGTGAAATTAATGCTATTGGACTTTCCATAAAGCCTAGAAATACTACTACTAATAATAATAATAAACAATAAAAGCCTATTTAGTGTCACCCCTTTGAGTTCAATTCCAGTCTCAAAGTGTTAAGTTTTTTTGGAAGAATGGAGGCCATTCAATGTGTAACGTTTGCTCCAGGTAACGGGTTGAGAACCATGCTCACAGAGTGAAACATCATGTACTATTCACGCCTCTAGTGATGCTCAAGTCTGCAAGGCTTTTCTCATTTCAGGGAATACATATTCTATCTCTCCTGAGTATCCAAGGAATAAAAAGGGCAACGAATCTGCAGCACATTAAATAACTGAAGAAAATTAAAGTTAGAATATTAGCAAAGACTGAAAAAGAATCTTTAGAATTGACTCAAAATATCAAAACCTGTGATATGTGGCCAAAGCTGTACTTAGAGGTACATCTTAAAAGTTGTCATCTTAAATGTATTTATTAGAAAATATGAAAGGTTTCAAATGAAAAAGTTAAGCAATCAATTCATAATCTAAAACAACAAAGAAGTAAATCCAAGAAAGGAATTAAGTAAGATAAATGTAACTCTTAATGAATAAAGCAAATTGAAATAGTTGATTAATTGACTATTCAAAAATAAATAAAAACTAATAACTTAATAGATCATATAAGACAGGTCAACCTTTGAAAATTATGATTAAGAAAAATTAAGGCACAGAGTAAAAGCAAGATGATAGAACACTATAGAGAAGATTTAAAAATTTCTAAAATTAGCAAAACAGGACCTGGAAAATCTAAAAAGTCAAAAATAGTAGCAGAAATTAAAATAGTAATGAAATAATGATGCCCCCCACAACCCTCAACAAAGCCTCCAGGCCCAGATTATTTTAGGAGCAAGATTAACAAATCTTGAAATGGGAAATTTCAAAATTTGTTCAAGATTTGTTTTAAACAGGCTTTGACTATGGATACAAAATAATAACATTGAATCCAGCAATTTACTGTAAAAATAATAAATACATCATGACCAATGCAAAAATTTCTCAACATTAGAAATGCTTCAGTGGAAGTCAGTACATGTAGGTTAGATATTAAAGGAGGAAAAGCTATTTGATCATCTTGATTTTGAAAAAAGCACTCTAAAAGAATCTGACAGTTTTCAGCAATTCTAAGAAGCTTTTTGTAAAATAAAAAAAAAAATCTATAAAGTAATTTCCTTGACTTTGTAAAGGATCGACCAACGTCTTACATCAAGCACTTATCCTTCATGATGCGATGTCAATATGGATTGACAAGGAGACACACGTGTTCAACCTTTACACAGGGTCCCAGTCAATGTTCCAAGGAAAACAGCTCAAACATTGGAAAGGAAGCTATGAAACCATCACAATTTGCAGATAATATAAGCATTTACCTGAAAACTGTAAATTTAACATTTTTAATTTTTTTAAATTTAAAAACCAACAGGGAAATTTAAGGAAGATGACTGAATACAAGCTCCACATATAATATGAACTGTAGCTTTCATTCATATCATAAAGTCAATTAAGAAAGTGGAACAACAGGTCTATTTATAATAGTAATAATCACATCAAATCCTTAAGAATAATCCTAATAAGACTTCACTGGAGGGCATATAAGAAAACTTAAATAAGTATGGGAAAAATACTTTGCTCATGAATGAGAAGCTTCGGTATTTTGAAGATGTCTGCTCTCTTCAAAATAATCTGTGATTTAGTACAATACTGATTAAAAAGTAAA
The DNA here is from genome assembly GCF_021234435.1 of Artibeus jamaicensis. NCBI lineage: Eukaryota > Metazoa > Chordata > Mammalia > Chiroptera > Phyllostomidae > Artibeus > Artibeus jamaicensis. Next base: position 13,584,286 of record NW_026522014.1, on the reverse strand, counting down.
ATCATGTCTTATGGAAATTTAAAACATGTTCTAAAATCCATAAGAAAGAGAGAATATATAAAAATAACCAAGATAAATCTATAAAACCAGGAAGGGAAGGCCTTGCCTAGTACATATCAAACACATTACAAAATGAAAATAGTATAATAGTATAGAAATAAAAATAGTATAGTAGTAGGTCAGGAATTGACAACTTGATCAATGGAATAAGAGTCTAAAAATAGATGAAAGCATATATACTTATTTAACATGTGATAAAAGTGACATTTTAAATAAATGGGTAAAGGGTACATTTTTAAACAAGGCCCTGGGAAAATCATTTACTTATTTAGAAAGATACAGTTAGTTCATATCTCATATTTATAAAGAGAAATTTAGATGGTTATACTGAGCATAAATATTATAAAATAGTACATTAAATTATAGTATAATTTCTTTTTAATGTTGGGGTCACAAAGGTGTTCTCATAAAAAAATTCTAAAATAGTAGTTTCTAATGGCAAAGAACTGGAAGTGAATCTGATGTCTGTGGATAGAGGGACCATCATCTGTGGTACAGAACTGAACGCAGCAGTTTAAAGGAAGGATGCAGTGGTAAGGCAAAGATCAGGTTTCGGTACCATGGTAGGTAGAACACAGTTTCTGTAAAAGAGAAAGACTAAAACAACACTATACATTTGCTTTGTAATTACTGATTTTCACAAATGCATGGAACAAAGTCTAAATATCCATGTTAACCTAATGGCAATGGTTGGTTATGTAGAGAGAGCTAGAATTTAGAAATATTGTCAAAAGCACATTGACTTTTATGTAATATTTAAATATTTGAATTTTACATAAGAAGAATGTATACCATACATATATTGTAGGTAGAACTGTAGTGATGTCAATAAGCATTGGGGAGAAAAGCTGATCAATCTACCTCATGATTTCAACAAAGGAGGTGATGGCTATAAAAAAGACAAAATGATATGAGAAATAAAGCAGCTGTTTGCTCTGACAACAAGAAAGAATTAGTTCCACTGAAATCCCTCAAAATTGAGCAATTTTATTTTATTCTACATTTTAGTAAAATGACGTTTCCAAAATATTTCAAAGGATGAATCATTTCATTTACAAATAGTTTCATGAAATAAGCATAACTTACATTGAAATCAAAATGTTTAAACCTGCTATTTCTGTGTTAGAGCCTGAGGCAAACTTTATCCACATGATCTTTGTAACTTATATGCAGAACATCAACACATGGTTCCTATTACTTTATGTATATTGGGCCTACAGAAGTTCTAGAAATATCTCTGCTCAAAGATAGCCACTTTGACCATGCAGGATTCAAAAGCAGTATTAGCCCAAGGTCACTGAAATGGCCCTGAGAAAATAATGCTTCTACAAATAAATAAATAGACTAATCTTGTGCACATTTTAAATAACACACTCTTTTTTGTTGTGTTTTTTTTAACCATGGCTGACCATTTTGTACCCATTTTAGTTCTAGGAGGAACCCTATTTTGATCTCCCCACATCCCCAAAAGATTAGAAATAAGGAAAAATAGGAAAATAAAAATTGGCTCTCAGTCCTAAAATTTTATTTAAATTAATGCTAGTAAAGATTTTTTAAAAGATAGTTAATAACATTGGGTTCAGTGAGGAGGGTCTCCTTAAATATTGCTGTTGGAAGAGCAATTGGACAATATGAGTTAAGCACTCTGACAAATTTTCAAATGATTGTTTGATCATAGTGGACCACGTCGGAGCCAGAAGCATTACCCCCCACCCCAACTTCCGTCCGTCAGAATAAGGTGAAGTTCTACACGGTCTCTTTCCTTCAAGGCTATTACTTTCAAAGTGGGGCAGGGCTGTATCTTTTGTTGATATAACTGCTTAGGAAGATAAGATTTGGCAATATTTGAAGTGAAAACATTTCTCTGGACATGTTGTTCTGACCACTACAACATTTTTTCCTGATCAATTGTCATTTTTCAACTAAAACATACTTATTGCCATGTGATACTGTTTGGTTTGCAGGCCCACACTCTCTCGCCAGCCAGAGTCCTCCCATGTGATACTTGTTACCAGTGTCAGCGTGGCCTCTGCTTCTGCTTCCCCTTTTCTGAGCTGAGCTGACTACCTGCTGTGTTTAACCTCGTTTCACGAAGTTAGGTAACCACACACAGAACTTGAAACACAATCTGCTTTAGTAACAAGCCAACCTATTCGTAACATTTGCACTTAGGGTGCAGATTGTGGGTAAATTTTATTTTGTTTAAACTTTTCATTTTCCAAAGCTTTTTAGAATAAGTATTACTTTTGTGAAAAAGAAAGAGAAAGAGTATGAGCCTTGGATAATGTTTGACCTTTGTTCAAGCTAATTTAACTACCTTTTAGCAAATCGGGGTTACTGATAGGAACAAAAAATATACATAAAATGAACAAAAAAATAAAAGAAAACCCCCCAAAACAATGACAACAAAACCCTGCTGGTGATTTACTTCTTTATGGTTGTTTCCTTAGACTCTTTTTCATAACACAGGGCCACCAAAATCTGTAACTTTTAAAAAAGAATTTATTTATTTTTAGAGAGAGGGGAAGGGAAGGAGAAAGTGTAGGAGAGAAACATCATTGTATGGTTGCCTTTCATGCATCCCCTAATGGGGACCTGGCCTGCAACCCAGGCATGTGTCCTGACTGGGAATCGAACCAGTGACCCTTTGCTTCACAAGCCTGCGCTCAATCCACTGAGCTACACCAGCCAGGGCTGTATCTCTTGATCTTTAATGTTTCTGCTCAAACCTTCCCAAATCACCCTATTTAAAGATACATCTCCTCTGCCACACTTGTCTAGAAGATCATATGCATCACCCTGTATATTTCTTCTGTAACTCCCGCCCTGAAATCCGTAACTGTTTAACCTGTGTACTTGTTTCTTTTCTGTCTCCTTACACTACTAGGTCTCCACATGGAGAACACAGTCTGTGTATCCCTTTGCTGGGATACTGCCTGGCTTAGGAGAGCGCTCAGTTGTTACTGATAGATTCAATGATTAATTCAACTGTATATCATTCTTACAGCTTTGCTAGTTTTTCTTTCGCAACCACACATCAGAAGAGCTCCCAATACGTCGCCCTGTTTGTGAGGCGATTAATTTGTACCCCAGAGACATCAACTTGGCTTTTATTCCACATGTGAACCAACAGCACTTGTCCTGAAAATGCATAAAAAATTAGTTTAGATCATGTTGTTTTGAGAAAACTTTAAATTTCTGTGAGCAACAGTGTTTTAGACTTCAGCTGGAATGGAATGAAAGCCCTGATTTATTATGAGAAAAGCTATTCCTGTAAGATGTCCAATTTGATTTTTCAAACTAAATATGTTTGGAAAGGGTGTGGAGATTGAAAGAGATTTTAGAGGCCATTGCCATAAAGATCTTAGGACTAGTCTCAAGAATTGACCCCAAGAATTCACTGAATATTTCTTTTTTAAAAAAAGATTTTATTTATTATTTTAGACAGAGGGGAACGAAGGAATAAAGAGAGGAAGAGAAACATTGATGTATGGTTGTCTCTTGTGTGTCTCATCCCCCCACCCTGCCAAGCCTCCACCCCTGCCAGGATCCTGGCCAGCAACCCAGGCACGCACCCTGACTGGGAATCGAACCTGTGACCCTTTGGTTAGCATGCTGGAGCTCAATCCACTGAGCCACACCAGCCAGGGCTTACTAAATATTTCTGCCTTTCTTACTGTACAAAATATATGCATATGTTCTATTTTAAAATAAACGATCAAAGCAAATGTGTCAGGAACTGTTAAATACTTTGCATATATTAACTCATCTAATCCTATGCACAACTCTATAAAATAGGGGTTATTAGTTTATTATCATTCTTATTTACTGATGTGGAGACTGAGGCACAGAGTGAGCGCTTTGGATAGCAAGGAGTTGCTACTACGGCAGCCCATCTGAGTTTCCTTTGTTAAGCGCATTGCCTCATTTTTTTTTCTGCAGTGGTACTTGGCTGACTCAGGGTGATACAGCTATTCAGAGCCAGGATTTGAACACAGTCTGGCATCAGAGGCTTTTCTTCCTAACTCTCAAAGCTGTAATGCTTCTCTAAAATCCCTGTAATGGATGAGAAGCATTGGCTAAGCTAAGCCTACTACCATTTACACACAGCCATCTGTGATGTGGAGTGGATGGACAATGGAGTTGGATTTAGAAGTCTTGAGTAAGGTACAGCATGGGGAATATAGTCTGTAATATTGTGATAGCTATGAATGGTGTCAGATGGGTACTAGACTTATTGGGTTGATCACTTCCTAAGTTACATAGATGTGTAATCACTATGTCGTATACCTAAAACTAAGATAATATTGTAAGTCAACTGTAATTAAAAAATTTTAAGTTTAATTTATAAAAGGAAGTCTTGAGGTAAAATTCTTTGCTCTCTTCCTGAACCTGCTACTAATGTAGCTTCAGTTTCCTTAACTCTGAAACAAACCCTCTGCTCTTGTTGATTCATGAGCAGCACCTGGTTCGGTGGGTGGCATACCCTGCATCATCACTCAGGAAGCCTAAGAGACCTACGTGAATATTCCCTTTATGGATAGTAGCTGCCTGTGTATCTTTATCCCCTCTGAACGATGGGGCTCATGAAATCAAATAAGCAAATAACGGACATCAAATATTTGACACCGCTGATCTCAAGTAGGAAACTTAGGCTCTTCCTACGTCATTTTCACTCAAATATCAAGTTCAACATGCCTTTTAAGTCTGCTAGGAAACCACACCCTAAGCACACTCTAGAACAGTGAGAGAATAGGTGTGATCAGTGTCAGGACAGAGGACGTCGGCCGCCCAGACCACAGCAGATCACGACATATGCTGTGAAAGTGATGGGGGGAGGTCTTTAAATTTGGATAAAGAGGGGACACGTTTGGTGAGAGACGTTAGGAAAGAAGAATTCCTAATATATGAATATTAGCAGAAAAAAAGGAACCACATGTCCAAAGAAATGAGATTCTACCTGATTCTGTTTCAAATTTCATTGAACATCTACTCTTTGTAAGGCACTGTGCTAACTGGGGAATGGAGTTGAAGAGGCCAGCCCTGAACTCAGACCCCAAGGGGAGACCGTCTACGTTAGTGTTTTCTTCCCAGGAGCACAGTGCAGAAGCACGCACAAACACTGTACTCCACAGAGAGGCAGTAAAAAGGATAGCTACATTGTTCTATGTGAATATTGATAAGGAAGCATTTACTTCTACCCCTGGGTTCCCAAGAGAGAGTCCAGGGAGGGCTACGAAAAGAAAGGAATGGAGGAACAGAGTCTCAAATGACACTGAAGCAGACAGTTGCTAAGTAGGTAAGATGAGAAAAGAAAGATGGTTCAAACAAAGGATGTAACATGACCGCGGAGTTTGGATGTTTCTCGGGTTTACAGAATTTTCAGAAAATTGGGGACAAGATGGAGTAGAAGGGTCACTCACAATTCTCTTATTTTTCCTGCAGAATGAAGCTGGCTTTCCTTTTTTTTTTTTTGCTTTCATAACAACTTTTAAAATTACTTTGCTTGACACCAGGATCTTCTCCTTGGGAACTGATCTCAGGAGCAGTTAACCTTGCTCAGCCTCATGTGTCAATGAGGCTACCTCCCTGAAGAACACCCCAGAGAGCTGGGATGGGGGGGCAGCAAATGGTGCATTTAAGTGAAGGAAGAACTGGTTTGAAGTGGGTGAAGGCAGGAATACAGGAAAAAAATTGACTAAAGTTTTAAAAGTTTATATTACGAAAAATTTAAAACACATAGTACTTAGAATAGCAAACTTTTTTCTTATATTGCAAACTCCTTTTTCTCATATTAATTTGAAATAAATTGAACATATTTTATTCATCAATATTTAATAAGTACCTCTGAGGGCAAAAATCCCCCACCTCATTATAACAAAAAGGCAAGTCATGCAGCTAAACAAAATTAACAATATGAACTTTTGAACATTTTGTGCCCAAGGCACTTATACAACATCAAGTTCTGATGCTCTGACAGAACATGAGGGCTATAGTCGGAGAAGCTGGTGTCATGCACATGTGGGAGATGCCAAGGATTAGGAAATAGGTGACATCACCCAGGAGTTGAAAGGAAGCAAACAACAGAGGAATGCATGAAGGACAAAATGTGAATGCGGGCCATAGACATGATGGGTTCAAGGGCCCTGAAGATCTGTGGGGAATGAAGCCATCCCTCCATTTGTAAAGAGAATGAGACTTAGACAGGACCTTGAAGAAGGATAGAACTTAAACAGGTGAGGGAATCGGGGTGGGAATTCATCTGAGGGAAATCGTTTAGATGATTACTTGGAGCTTGACTGGTCCAAAGCCTCCCCTCGCAGGAAGGAAGGGAGTGCTAGAAAACAAGGTCACCGAGGTGGGTGAGACTACTATATGCAGCAACAGCCCGGGATTTAAATTCCATGCACTATGTCAATAACTGTTGGTCGAATGTGTACAGTATCCAATACCAGAGACTATGAGGTAAGGATACCAACACTTATGAGATTAGCTTTGTACTCACAAGTCGATTCAGGCCTATTGCAGAAGGCATATAAACATGAAAACCACGATCGTAAATCACTGAATGTTTTCTATGGGTCAGGCACCGTGCTGTGTACTGCAAATAGAATGATTCATAAGTCATGGTCCTCAGGAAGCCGTTGAATCATTAACAAGCTGTGATTGCAATACTGACCTAAGAAAAATCATTTCAGGGAAAATTATTTAGGGGAAGCACAAAGAATGGACTAAAGGACAATGCTGAGTCAAAAAGACAAAGTGGTAAGCCCAGAACAAGAATAGAGATCAAGGGGTTATACAAGAGATGTATTAGTGAGAAAAAAGTAGGAGAAACTGGGTAACTGATGTCCAGAAGTCTCAGGGAGGAGAGGGCATCTGGGGGCTATCATTCACACCTGAGCCGCATTAGTTGTTTTGGGGGCTGTCTGAACATTTCTGAACGATACAGACATCACCTTCCCTAGGTGTCGAGGAAAATTCAGTTAAATGCAGCAATGTCTTGAAACATCTTGCAAGGGACATCGTGTTTCTCGGTAGAAGGGGGAACTTCCCCATTGCCGATGCCTTTGATACACCAATCTGTTCCTCTCAACTGACTGACCAAACTCAATAGACTCTAACGCTCTGTGTGGTATTTACTTGGAGTCAGCAAACATTTCACAGATAAAAAAAGAATCAGTAAATCATTTTCAAGGATTGGAAACAGAAGTCCTCAGATGATTCACTGATGATTCAGGTTTCTGTGTATCACTTCTACTGAACGTGTTGCCAAGGGAGCTTGGGGCCTACTTCCTACCACACCACGGCTATAAAAAGTACCAGCAAAAGCCACAGGAGAGTAACGGCTCTATTCTGTTATTTAAAAAAAATAGCTAATGAACTAATTGTCAATTCCACCAGAGAGGCTTGGGTGTCTGTGAAGAGCACATCCACCAGACACAGAGGAGCCGGGTTGTTACTCTGTTTAGCCACCAACTGCTTTTCCACCTCTTTCCTCATCCAGGGCATGTTCTATAAAGGACCTAAGAGGCCAACAGAAATTGCTTTTCCACAAAATCCAGGCTGACGTACTTTTGTACTCATAGCCATGGCCTGTGAAATCTGTGTCAAGCTCTGGCAGGGTTAGATCGCCCAGTCACGCTGCCCGCTTCCCTGGGTCACCTTGGTTAGAGGAAAGCTTGGGGCAGGGGGAGGGGCCGGGCTGCAAACGGGTCCGCACACCTTCAGTCCCACAGCCACCGTCTGTTGGTTTTTTCTCCGACAACTATCTCTATTGAGCAACGTGAAAATATCGATGCAGTCAAAAGAAGACCAGTCATAAATGGATACTTTCCCTTTATGGTATATATACTCTCAGCGTTCTCCTTTACTGTGTGCTTTGAGCCGAATTCTCATCTGAAAATCCGGAATAGGGGCTGCCGTTCTGGATAGCTGTCAGATAGTCACAAGCAGGACATAAGTTACAGCGCAGACAAACACGCACTGCACTCACGGGGGAGGGTCTCCCATCCACTCAGAAGACCGGGTAGGACAACATAATTGTAAACATTCAAAGAATAACTTTTTTCATTTGGCTTTGATGCCAGGTAGAAAATTCGTAAAGGCAGGAAATTTCTTTTTTTTTTTAATGGACACAGTTTCATGAAAAGAAACTGTGTCCATTGAAAAAAAATTCCTGAGCCATCCCCCTCAAGAGGTAGAAGATATCTAAGAATGTGTATGCTGAAGTTCATTTAACATTAGAGCCCTTCTGTCTGAAGGGGCAATATGATTCAATATGAAATTAAAAATTTAAATGTACTAAATGGGTGTGAAAGCGTTGCTTGCACCGAGCTGTGATTTTTCTAAAATGCAAACCTGATTGTATCATCTCAAGTTAAAAATCTATCGTAAGTTTCCTAGTTCTTAGAGAATAAAATAAATACAAGCTCCTTTTCAAGGGATGCAGAGCTGCCGAAGGCCTCATCCCACGCCCCTCTGCACTTGAGTAAAGAGAGCTGCTTATATCTTTCACCTGCTAGCACGGCTCCACACCTCTGGGGCATGGCACATGGGCCTTGCCAAGCCTTTGCTCTTTTCCCATGTGATTGGTTTCTATTTATTCTCAGCACCTAATTCGAATATCACCTGCTTTGCCGAGTCTTTCTTGATTCAATTGCCTGTCAAAAGCAGTTGTTATATAGGACCTCCGGGCTTGCCCACATTTATGATATTGTTTTTTTTAAATTTTTTTTATTGATTATGCTGTTACAGTTGTTCTATTTCCCCCCTTCATTCCCCTCCACCCTACCCCCCCGTCCCCACCATTACCCCCCTTTAGTTTATGTCCATGTGTCTCAAGTTCTTTAGATTCTATATTTCCCATGCTATTCTTGCCCCCCATCTATTTTCTATCTACTGTCTATGCTACTTATTTTCTGTACCTTCTCCCCCCTTCTCCTCCTCCCACTCCCTGTTGCTAACCCTCCTTGAGATCTTCATTTCTATGTTTCCACTCCTGATCTAGCTGTCCTTTTAGTTTGCTTTTGTTTTAGGTGTGGTTGTTAATAACTGTGAGTCTGTTGTCCTTTTACTGTTCATGTTTCTTTAACTTTCTTTTCTTAGGTAAGTCCCTTTAACATTTCATATAATAAGGGCTTGGTGATGATGAACTCCTTGAATTTGATCTTATCTGAGAAGCACTTTATCTGTCCTTCCATTCTAAATAAAGTTTTGCTGGATAGAGCAGTCTTGGTTGTAGGTCTTTGGATTTCATGACTTGATATTGTGCTTATAATATTACACATCAGCTTTTGTTCATAAATGTGTATAATTTTCTTCTACTGCACTGCATAATTCTTCTATTACTCTGCATAAATTCATATTATTACTTTTTAAATCTTTGTATTTCTAGCACTTTGCACAGTACCTAGAATACATTAAGTTGTTTGTAATTTCTTGTTGAAATTTTTCCTATTTTGTAAACCTTAGGATTATTGTTAGGAGAACTTTTGTTTAAAATAAATGCATCACTAGAAAATGTCAGTGATACATAAAATAAACATCACATATCTGTGTTTTAAAATGCCTCATAGGAGAGAACTGTGTCCCAAAGTTCTTGTTGGATAAACAAGGAAAGGGGCCAAAGTGTCATCAGTCAGATGGGTACAAATGAAAAGGGTATTTGTTCAACAAAGAAGAACAACAGTGAGGTCTTCCCAATCTCTGATGCTGAACTAGCTGGTGGAAAAATTAAGATGTAATTTTTTTATTGTCTTAATAACTCTCAATGGGACCAACATAAGCATCTGCTTTAATATCTAATTCAAACCTATGGAAGCTTTGCAATGGGTTTGTCAACCAAAGAGAATGAGAGAAAAGCTCTTCTCATCAAATGTAATGTTTTGGGGGGATACAGGGGTCAGAGACAGTGGGCCAAGTATTTCAGAAGCCCCTATCTTGTCTATGGCCCTACCACCCTGAACCCACCCGATCTTGCTTGATCTCAGAAGCTAAGCAGGGTCGGGCCTGGTCAGTATTTGGATGGGAGAAGCCCTCATCTCTAGGTGTAAAGGATGAAGGTGAAGTGTCAGGGTTGAATGTAGGAGAGGAGTTTTATTTTGAAACAAGACTTAGCATTCTGTACTACTATAGGATCTAAGCTATTGGTAGTGCATGGCTTGCTATAAAGGAAACTAAATTACTGCTGGGCACTGTGACCTTTCATCAGCAACTTGTACCCCTTGCCTTGGGTTCACGTTGGGGGGTCTGGAGTCACACATCCACTGAAATGCGAGATGCCAGGACAAGCTGAGAATGCTACACTAGAAAGAGCATAACTGAACCAAATGCTAGAGTAGGACTAGGAAATAAAGAGGAACGAGGCTGAGATGTATTTGAAGAGGAGGGGCATCTTTGAACAAGCATCTGAATACCAACTAGCCTTAGAGTGGTGTCTGGACAAGTAGATAATCTTGATGCCAAGTGCTTTGGAAATACTGAGAAAACTCTCTCCATTTTCCCTACAGGTGTTAAAATATTCTTCAAAAAGAAGTCAGAGGAGAGAACTTACCTGTGCCAGTATTTCTAAAGCCTCAGTGGGGCTACTATCCTCTTCCCTGATAGTGGGACTCCTGGACCAACTCTGTGGAGCCTGGGTATTCACAGTCTCAGAGAAAACCCAGAGTGAGTGCAAGAATGGAAGGCAGATTTCAAGAAATGCATCAGGTAATGTGAATGCATCATAATATCCGCCCACTGTGCAGTACTTCCCTTGTCTCCCAAACACTGATAAATGGACTTGTGTTCTCCACCAGAGTATATTCCTCTACTGATGGTTCTCATGTGGGTGTTCCTCTACCAGGATATTTTCAGGACAACATCCTTGTGCACTTAGCAGTTGAGACTCAAGAACTCTCAGGAGGAAGAGTTGAAGACCTGAGCTGGATTCTAATTCTAGACCAAGTTCTCACACCCTCACTTTTCCTGATTTCTCAGTTGGGTCTTCCCCCAGAAGATCACCCAGTGACATTAGGCAGCCAAGGAGGTGTCTTGCACTCCCAGAGATGGCACCAGAAGGAAGTGTGTCATGCCCTAACAGCATTGGAAAAATGAAACTGAGCAGAATAACACTGCAAAGACTCAGAAAACCTGTCAGTGGAACTAAAGTCAATAGAAGTAGCTGGAACCTATAAGCTCAACCTTAACAGAAGATATAAATAGAATTGAGAGTCTCCTAATGTCATAACCAAAGAGTCCAGGATATAATAGAAAATCATTCATCATAACAAGAACCAGGAAAACCATAATCTGAAAGAGAAAAGAGAATCAGCTGATGCCAACAAGAAGATAAATTAGATGTTGAAATGTCTGACAAGAATTTTAAAGCAGCTGTCATAAAGTGCTTCAAAAATAACTTATAGATTGTCTTGAAACAAAAAAATTAGCAAAGAAATAAAAATGATGACAATCTGTGGAATGGGAAAAATATTTGCAAACAATATGACAAGATCTGTTCAGAAATTATCCAGCCATCTACTATGAAAAATAGAGACATTTATGGAATAAGATACAAGATACAAGAAACATTGTACACAGGACAATGACGCCTCAGTTCCCTTCAAAGGAGGCACCTTGGGACCTAACACAGTTCTCCCAATCCCCATCAGCTGCCCCATCGTATTTTCCTGTATCTCACTGACTGTCTGAAATCTCTTCCCTTTCAAAGATGATTTTAGTTTTTGGAAAAGCCAGAAGTTGCAGGGCACCAAATCTGGGCTTTAGGGGACTGAGTCACCTGAGTGATTTGATATGTTTCACCAAAAACTCTGCATGAGACCTGATGCATGAGCAGGAACGTTATCATGATGAAGCTGCCAATCACTAGTCACCCATTAGCTGTTTCCTTCTGAATCACTGAAATAGTTTCCACAGAGGAATGTTCAAGCTTACTACAAAATTTGATACAGATTTGTTGCACTGCTCAGCCACTCTGAATGCAGTGGCTACACGGTAGATATGTTCATTCAATGGTATCTACCACCCCCACTGACTAGTACAGTGAAGTCATCATTGTTCACACATGCATAATCCAGTCCACTCTCCTTGGCTGCCAGGTTACCTGGATGTCATGAAAACCATTCTTATATCAACAATGGCTGGACTTTGTCTGGACAGAGCTTGTATATCTGATGATGTGTTAACACTGAAAACACATAAAGAATTTACACAACTCAGTAACAAAAACAAAAACAATCTATAAATAATCCAAATAAAAAATGGGCAAAGAACCTGAATAGACATTTTTCCAAAGAAGACCCATGAATGGCTAACAGGTAAATAAAAAGGTGTTCAACATCACTAATCATAAGGAAAATGCAAATCTGAACCAATTGAGATACCACCTGACACCTGTTAGAATGACTGTTATCCAAAGAACCAGAGATAACAAAAGTCGGAGTGGATGCAGAGGAAAGGGAATACAGGCGCACTGCTGGTAAGGTTGTAAGTGACACAGCCCCTGCAGAGAACAGTATGGAAGTCCCTCCAAAGTTGAAAACAAAACTACCATCTGATCTAACAACGCCACTTCGCGGACTCTATCTGAAGAAGATATACACCATGTCAAAGAGAGACCTGCACTCCACGTTCACTGCAGCATCACTCACAACAGCAAAGGTGTGGAAACAGCCTGTGTGTCCATCAACAAATGAGTGGCTGGAGAAGTTGTGGCATATATGTACACCACGGAATATCACTCAGTCGTAAAAAGAAGGAAATCTCTCCATTTCTGACAACATGGATGCACTTTGAGGGCATATGCTAAGTGAAATAGTTCAGACACACAAAAAAGACAAAATATATATTCTAAGATCTCACTTATATATGGAATTTTTTAAAAAAGAAAAAAAAAACATGAAAAGAGAAATCAGATCTGTGGTTACCAAAGGTAAAGATGGGGGAACTAGATGGAGGTAGCCAAAATTCTGAGGAGAAAAAAAAAAAAAAAAGGAAAGAAATAGAAGTTACGGAAAGAACCCGAAGCCAACTTCCATAACTCTGGTTGTGTTTTAACTCATTGTAATTATTACTCCTGGTATTAAGAGCTGTGGATTGGAATAAGCCCCTGAGACAAACAAGAATAGGTAGTGGCTCTTAAGTTGCCATAGTTATAATAAGTATTTCAACCCTCTCTCTTATTTTCCCAATCTGCCTCAGTAAGAAGATTGGATTATAGTACAAAAAGAAATAAAACATTTATTTATCATGCCCTGTTCTGGAATTGCTCAACCCAGCCTGACTTTTTATTGACAGAATTACTATGTGCAATACTGGGAAACAGGCCATCCCTCTGTAAGAAGTCCCTGGTTTATCTGTCTCCAAACCCACATCTAGTTTCAAGATAGACAGTCACCTCTACTAAGGGGAAACTAAAGCTGGAACTGATGATCAAAATTGACTTTAGAGTTGAGAAAACACCCTTGAGTGAATCCGCCGAAAGTCCCTAATTCAGCTTGCACTGGGGTGGAAGATTTTTATTCTTAAAACAATGTAGATTCACATCTGTTATATAACAAGTATTCAAAACTGACAGGCAGATAGTACCCAAGAATACTGTTAGCACACCCTGCCTCAGTGGCTCAGTTGGTTGGAATGCCATGCCATATACCAAAAGGTTGGGGGTTCAGTTCCCAGTCAGGGCACATCCCTAGGGGGGTTGGGTCCCAGGCTGGGGCACATATAGAAGACAACCAATGAATATTTCTCTTCTTCCCTCTCTAAAATCAATAACATATTTTTACAAGTTAAAAAAGAGAGAGAGAGAATAGTATTAGCAAGATATTCAAACACTGGCAAAGTCATCTTGCCCAGGAAGATTTTTGCATGAAGAAACTTCCAGCTAAATGTTCTTGCAACAAAACAAGACAAAAATGGAGAAATAAGACTATCGGCAAGTCAAGAAGGCTAATGCGGCTTACGCACAAATGGACTGGTGGGTGAGGCCTCCTCCACAAGGGACCACAATGCTGCTCTTATCTGAGGCTGATTTATGGCCCAGCCCACAGGTCCCGAGAGGAAAGACAACCAAGAGAGCAACAGAACACGTAATTACTCCAAACAAGATTGTGAATCATAACCTGGATGGTGGAGGGTTGAAATGCTTATTTATAGATGACTGAGTTTTAACTATTTTATGTCATTTCATGTCACTAGAAGAGATACTTCTATTGTATTTTCAGTTTGTTCTGAAATAATGTGTTTTGACATAAGATTCAGACTCAAGTGTATCAAAGGTCAGACTTGCTCAATTTGCCTAAAGGAAAGATCATAATTAAAATTCTTAGAGAGGTTTACTATGTCAAATGTAATTATATCTCAGTCAGTTGACATTTTTGAGCACATTCTTTGTACAAAGTTCAACGTAATGTGTTTTAAATCTGTGTTTTCCATCAGACTTTTTATTGACATAAGTTTTATCTTCATAAAAAGGGAAGCACAATTCTCAAAAATCACGAGTTCTTATATTTCCGTTTTCATCTCTTGTCAGAAATATTTTGACATAGGACCAAAGATAAATAGTCCTTGATCAAGGATATATAAGACTGATCATATAATTAAGGATATGTAAATATAAACTAGTTCATGTTATAATTAAATATTTTTAAACAGAAACATAAATCTAAAGATAAATGAATAAATCTTCACATTAGTAAATGTAACATGACATATAGCTACAGACTTAGCAGAGAGGCAATATTTGAAGAGAATAAAAAATACTTGACTTTACACAGTATTTATAAGACATTTAAAATTTTTCAAACAGTATACGCTTAAATGGCCAGAGACTCTATTTGAATTTGTGTTCCAAATGAAGCTTTTAAGCTTTTATTTTCAGTTGGAATTTTTCACATCTAAGCTACTTTAATTTCAATGTGAGGAAACTTATTTGTTTTTTCTTCATAAAAGGACTAGTCTTTGAAAACCAATTTTGTCTCTTATTGTGGTTTCTATTTCTAAGCGTTTACTGAGAAAGAAAGACCAGGTCTCAGGTTTTTGTTTATTGATGGCATTTGAAGTGTGCAAATTATACTGCTCCTGGCACACTGCAGAGCATCAGTAATGGGCAGAAGAGCAATTTAGTTGGATACTTTTGATTTATAAGCCTTTTTCCCCTTTAGTCTTTCATGTTTTTATTATCTTCATGATGTAGCCTACTGGTAGTTGAAGAACACAAATTACTAAGTGTAATTTCCTTTAGTGGATTGTCCAGTTTCAAGGAAAACATATTTTATTATAGCCTAATTTCAAAATGACTCCAGAGAAGATTAGTTTCTGACATTTGAAGACAATGGTTTGTGAAATTTGAATTCTCATGTACTACAAATTTTAATTGTTTATCAGTAAATATTCTCTCGATGATGTCTTGCAAATGGTCAGTATTCAATTATAATGGCCTAGAAAATAAATGAATAAATTGTGCAGTTCTAAACACACAAGAGTACTGAAGTTCTTCAAATTATTTTTAATCAGATACATGTAACTTTTTATAAGTTCACTTCTAGGTGACGTTATCTTCCTCTTGGATGATTAGGATTATCTTCAGTGGAAAATGTGAGCCTTGTAATGGTGCAGAACCGAGTTCAGGCCCTGACTCTGCCTCCCACTGGCTGCATGAGAGTGAGCAACTTAGCCTCTTGGAATCTGGGTTCTGCATTTTTTAAAGAACTAGACACAAAATCCATCATGTAAAGAGCACGGTGAACACAATAATTGTACAATAAATGACAGCTGTTGTCGAAATTGTTAAAGCTATTTGTTGAAGTTATTTGAATCAGGGTTATTTGAATGACTTTATTTTTACCTATATTTGTATATTTTCATACAATATTATCCAGATATCAAGGAAACATAAAAAATGAATGGATGGATGTGAATAACTCATTCTAAATGAAAATGTCAGACAGAGGAACTCTTTGATACCAAAGAGTTTTTATTTTTCTGTCTACTTTTTGTTTGTTACTAATTTTTAATTTTACTACCTTATAGTCAGAAAATATAGAGAGTGTAATATTGAACTTATTGGAATGCATTGAAACATTTTGCCACTTATGACAGTTTTTGTGAATGTCTCATGCATGCTACTGTGTGCTACTAAGAAAAGAAGTCCTTCAGGAATTGTCATTAAATTCTTTGGAAATTGAAACGTACCACTGGGAGGTGGTTACGGTTTGATGATAACTTAGTAGTTTCTGGAGAAACTGTTGGGAACCAAGGAGGAGCCGGAATAGGGCAGTGTTCCCTTGTCTGTCTTTCTTGTTTCCATTGCTCTCTGGGCACTGCCCCAGGGCTGGCCCTGGGACAATAGGCGGCCTTGGAGGATACTGCTCTTTTTTCTCAAACAAAGAGGAAAGAGATCAAAAGCTCCCCTGCCAGCTTACTTCCTACAGTAAATCCTGACCCCTTAGGCCCCAGGCTGCCCATCACCTTCACACAAAGCCACTTCTGCCCTTTGTCTGCTCAGAGTTTGTCAGAGTTTCCATTTTAGCTCATTGGACCCACTCATGTCTCACTGTTATATTGTGTCCACAGTGCTAGGTTTGAGGAGGAAGCCAGCATCTTCTGTAGTTTAACTATCGTGTTAGAGCTGGGACTTCTCAAAATCTCCACTGGGGTGAATTTGCCCTAGAGGCCTGCACTAGTCCATGCAAGAGCTCTGTGTGAACACTATAAAGAGTTTCGACTTTGGGGAATCTTTCATCTTTCTATGCAAATAAAACACCTTTTGACTCTCAGGGTATTTAAATGTGAATTTTAAAGGTATTGTAAATAACCCACTCAAAATTCATAGACAACATAATTTCTAATCTATTGCTGAATATACTATATTTTAGAGAGAAAAAAATTAAAAAAAACATCAAGAAGTATTCAGTTTGATAATTTGCTGGTGCAATGTCTCTGATATTTTAAGTACTTTAAACCTTTTAAAGCACATGTTGAAAGAGTTGTAGAACAGCGTATTTGGTTGACTTTGACCTGGGGGTGGGCACCATTCAGAGGATCAGCCAGCTACTTGATGGTGAAACTGCAGGCCAAGGGGTGTGGTGACCAACCCGCCCACAGCTTTGACAGTGCAAGCACATGGCCACATAAAGTACAGCACCCTCACATGGCAAGGGTCTGCCAGTGGGATGAAAGAGGCACTGACTGCATCTTAATTGCTTCATCTTCTCTGTTTCCTAGTATCATCACTCTTCATAGTGTCTGTATTACATGCTCACATATGGGTTCAGAGAAAGATTAGAGCTGGCTAAAATGATTAGGTCTAAAGAGGTCAGTTTCCTTCTTCTCTCTACCAACGTGAAATAGGCCTTCCCAGGAGTGTAGGCAGCGTCACTCAAAATAGAAACATAAAAGAGTTACAAAACCTAGAAGATGACCATTGTCTATCATGCCCCATACATGGCTTGTCTGATATATGTCCTTATATTCTACATGACACAAAAGGACTGCAGATCCACGCAGTGGAAAAACCACGAAGCTGCAAAGCTGGGAGGAGATGAGGAGTTAGCAGAGCTACCAAGAAGACAGGCTTCACAACCTCCGGATCTCGCTCAGGTACACTTCAGCACCTCTGGAGCAAGTGGGGAAGACAACACCGCCCACTCTTCAAATCGCTCTATTTTACCAGGCTTACAATAACTGTCATGGAAAATAATGAACACAATTTGATAGGTTCCCATTAAAAGTAAAAAGGGTTTTACATAAACACAGTCATGGCATTTACATTTTCAGAGTCCAAAGATTGAGGGGGAATTTAAACAGTTGGGTAGGAATATGAATAGACCTTAAAGTGAATGCTCTAAAGTGTCCCATTTGTCTTCACTGTTCAGGTCCTCATAGCAATGGTTTCTGAAGGACAGCCATTTGGCTCAGAAGTCCATAGATTTGCAAAGCTTATGAGTCTGAAGGAGTTATTGGGTTAAATAAGTGTACAAGTGACACCTTGCAAATCAAGTCCAAATGATAAAACTAAATGCATATACCTACCTACATACATGGGTATATGATCATTTCTATAAATTATAATCCCACCATGCACACTATTTTGAAACCCATTATTTTCATATAGGAGGTTATAAATAGCTATCCTTTGAAATCATAAATTTAAGAAATACCATGATTATGCTTAATTTTATCTATCTAAACCATCATTATTGGACATCTAAGTTGTTTTTAAAATTTCATGATTATATGTAAACTTTTGGTCAATTTTTAATAAATAAATACACGAGATATGTCTCAGGATTCCTAATTGCTCAAATTCCTGGCAGTAAAAATGGTAGGTCAAAAGTTTAAGGCTTTTAAAATATTTTGTCAATATTTCCTTCAGAATGGCTGTGTCAACAAATACTCTCATCAGCAGTGCTTAAGTGGGCACTTACAGCTTTCCTTGTAAATCCAGACGAGCTTTGTATTACCGTCTAGATAACCTCATGCAGTATCTTTATAGAAAGAACTTCTTTGGCTGCTGATGAAAATGCTGCTATGATGACGTCTACAGAGGTCAGTAATCCAATTAATCAGGTAACCTCGGAAACAGCTATATGAGAGGGCCAGTTCGTATGGACTGTGCAGATTGTTCTCAAAACTCTAAGGGAGGCCTGTGGCTATTGTCCTCTGTTTTTTTTTTGGAGGTTAAACTCTGGATAAAGATTGAAAGCTGGCTGCTTTGTGAAGTTCTCAGACTCGACTACCTAAGACATGCTATAGTAATGAATCATCGTATCAGATTAACACATGCAATAGCTTGAAAGTCAAGAGGGACAAATCAAAGGAAAGAAAAATGACACATCAGACCTTTTTAAAACCTACAGAATGGGTTCATTTTGGCTGGAAACTCAAAAAATAATAGAAAATCAATTGTTTTCAAGTGATTTACCTTCGGAGATATTCAAGTTCTTGGTAGAATAATCAGTTAGTCATTGATCTTTGGTATAATGACAAGAATATAGGAAGAGAGGCTGGAAACCCTGTATTTATATATCCCAGCTCCACTGCGCATACAATGGGCCTTGGGGAAGTATTATTTTATAACAATTGCTAACTTTCATTATGCACTCTTTATATTTCAGGCCTTGTGCTAGCACGTGTGTGTTCTTATGTAATCTTATTATATCTGCCCTGGGGATCATATTCTGTAGTCTCCCTTTTTTTAGATGGTACCACTGAGGCTGAGAGTTTACAGGCTTTTCCCAGCATGGTGCAGACATTGAGTGATAGAGACAGGTGTCTGTCTGCCTCCAAAACCTGTGGGCTTAACTACCACTTCGACTGCTTACATTCCTCATCTGAGAAATGGGGGCACTCAGGTAACAATGTTTTCTAAATTCCCCTCTAAATCTAGAATTATCTCTTCTGTTATTTCCTACCTTTCTTAAGAATAAAAAGGGCAGTATGTCTGGGTTCACTGAATTAATAAGGGCCAAAGACGTCACTGAAACCTCCTAGGTATATTCATACTATTTTTTAAAAAATTAACAATATTGAGATATGGTTTATGCAAAGTATACAATTCCATGGGTTTCTATAGATTCACAGAGTTGTGCAATGATCACCACAATCAATTTAGAACATTTTTGTCATCCCCAGGAACTCATTGCCAGTACCTGTCAGCAGTAACCACCCAGCTCCCCTGAGGCCTTATCTGAAACACAGCCTTGGGGAGCTACTACTATCTATCTCTATGGATTCACCTATTTTGAATGTTTCATACAAGTGAAATCATACAACATATGGCCCTATGTGATGAATTCTTTCATGTAGCAAAATGTTTTCCAGGTTCATCCATGCCATTGCCTATATCAGTACTCTTTGCTTTCTATGACTGAATAATATGTCAGTGTATGGATATACCACATTTTGTTTGTCCATTCCTCAGTTATGGGTAATTGGGTTGTTTCCACTTTGTGGCTATTTTGAATAACACTGCTAAGAACATTAGTGCATACTTTTGTGTGTGAACATAGCTTTTTGTTTCTCTTGGGTATATATCTAGGAATGAAACGCTGGGTCATAGAGTAATTCTATGTCTATTTTTTGAGGAAGCACCAAAGTATTTTTAAAGAAGCTACACTATTTTGCACTTTTACCAACAATTTATAAGAGTTCCAACTTCTCTACATCCTCACCAACACTTGATATTGTCTTTTTGATTTTAGCCACCTTAGTGGACATACAGTGGCAGCTCTTGCAATTTTGATTTGCATTTCCCTGATAACTAATAATTTGAGCATCTTTGCATGTGCTTACTTACTATTTGTATATTTTCTTTGGAGAAATGTCTATTCAACTCATTTGCTCATTTTTGTTCAGTCGACATTTTACTATTGACTGGGAAGCACTCTCACTGTCTTGGTAGTGCCCTTTGAAAGAAAAAAGGTTTTAATTTTGATGATGTCCAATTTATTTTCTCTTTTGTTTCTCATGCTTTTTTAAAAATTACTTTATTGTTCAATTACAGTTGTCTGCATTTTCCCCCCACCAATCCTCCCAACCCGAGCCAAACCCACCTCTCTCCCTTGCTTCCACCCTCCCCCTTGGTTTTGTCCATGTGTCCTTTATAGTAGCTCCTAAAAACCCTTCCCCCCACTGTCCCCACCTCCCCTCTGGCTATTGTTAGATTGTTCTTAATTTCATGATTTTGTTGTTGTATCTTAGTAAACACTGCTTAACCCTAGGTCAGAGGTGTGAAACTCATTTTGACCCAGGGCCACACCAGCCTTGTGGTTGCCTTCAAAGTGCCGAATGTACTTTAGGACTGTATGAATGTAACTACTCCTTAACAGTTAAGCGAGAGCTTGAGAGCTCGGATAAAACAAGGTGTCAGGCAAGATTCGGCCCTTGGGCCTTGTGTTTGCCACATGTGCCCTAGGTCATGAAGATTTCTGCTTTCATTTTCTTTTAAGAGTTCTATAGTTTTAGAGCTTACATTTCAGTTCGTCCATTTTGAGTTACTTTGCACACAGGCATTAGGCAGAGGCCCACTTTCACTTTTGCTTGTGTGAACACATTTGTGCTATCACCGATACTTGAATGGACTCCTCTTTCCTCACTGAATTATCTTGGAATTCTTGTCGTGTGTCTTGTTTTCATTTCCATTTATTCACTTTGTTTTTCATAGCACTGTTTCTATTTACTTATTCCTTTTTTATTTTGAGGGATAACATTGGTTAATAAAATTATATAGGTTCCAGGGGTACAATTCTACAGCACACTATCTGTACGCTGTATTGTGTGTTCGCCACCCAAGTCAGGTCTCCTTCCGTCAGCATTTATCCCCCTTCCTCCTCTTCTACCTCCCCCACCTCCCTTTTCCTCTGGGAATCACCACACTGTTGTCTGCGTCTATGAGTTGTTTGTATTTTTTCTTAATCCCTTCACCTGTTTCCTGCAGCCTCTCCTCCCCCATTGTTCAATGCAGTGCTATTTACAATAGCAATATGTGGAAGGAGCACAAGTGTCCATCATTAGATGAGCGGATAAAAAAGCAGTGGAACATTTACGTGATAGAATACTACTTGGCCATGAAAAAAGACAGAGATTTTAGCTTTGTGACAGCATGGATGGACCTGGAGAGTATTATGCTAAGTGAAAGAAGATAGAGAGACAAGTAGCATATGATTTAGCTTATATGTAGAAGCTAAGGACAGAATAAACTAGTAAACAAAATAGGAATATACTCCTGTAGCACATATAATCTAATTGTAAACTTCCTTGAGTTAGAGACCATCTGTTCTACCTAAGCATGACCTACTACCAATACCTAGCAGAGTAGTAAACCTGTTATCAAGTACTTATTAAATACTTCATTGATTTTTAGGTTGGTCAGTAGAATTGAAGGTATCAAAGGGGTAGAGGAAATAAACCAGTAGTTATTATGGAGGTAAAAGTTGGAAACTTCATCTTACATTGTTTTATCGCAGCTAATACATTTGGAAAATGCCTAAATAATTCACTAAGATTTAGAGAAAAATTCAAATTAATATTTTCCTGAGATAAATGTATAACTATGTTAGTAACATGTGCTGCTGTGGGAATTCCTTTTATACAGCATTTAATTCCCTAAATCCTTTCAAGATATGGAGTCAACTTCTTCCATATACATTCTTGTCTTAGCACAGTGTTCAGGCACACCTTGACTATATTGCAGGTATGGTTCCAGACCACTGAAATAAGGTGGGTATCATAATAAAGCATGTTGTAATCTTTTTGCTGATGGGGAGTCTTGTCTTCAATTTATAAAAAACACAACATCTGTGAAAAGCAATAAAACCAAGTGCAATAAAACAAGGTATGTCTTTGTACAATTAATTACATTTTTCTTATTCTAGCCTTTTCTATTCTTTTCTATCCTTTTCTTATTCTTATATAAAGACTCTTGTGTGTCTACTAGTTATATAGCCAAGGGGATGATCTTATTAATTATTCAATATATTAAGCCAAACAAACCATCTATAGACATCAGTCCACATCAAATGAATTAATTGTAAAACATTGTACCTCTTTATTCATTGCAAACAATCTCTCTTCTAGATATTATGTCATGTTGCCAACTTCTGAAAGTTGGAGAGGTAGGAAAAAAAGCAGTCTTCCCCTTGACCTACAAACATGAAACTTTCCAAAAAAAAAAGTCCTGGTTTTCCTCCATTAAATGGATATTAAGTTAATCTAATCTAAGACTCATCTTTTCCAGTTAACATTTGCAAGCCAATCTCTAAAAATGCAAATTATATAATAGACTTGGGTTTTTCCTGTCCTTTTCTTTCATCTCATTAATCTTGCAAGAAACATATGTCTTCAAAACACTGAATTTTAGTGGAAATGTTCCTAAGTAAAGAAAACAAAACTCCACATAGGCATTTAACAAAATTACTATGAAAAAAATTTGGAAAGAAGTTTGAGAAATTAAGGTTCTTTGTTATTTGAATCAGATGACTAACAAATTTACAACACTGGCTTTCATTTCTATGTAGTATTTTTTTTTAATTTGAAAGTACAAAAAAGTGTAGCGAATGGAAAAAAAAGTACAGTAAAATAACACACATATATAGACTAAGACCTGAAGTCCCAACAGGTCATTATTTAGTAAATTCCTTTTGTTAGTTATGTTTTTCTTTTTTTAATATTCTAGCTCTGCAGAGGCTAAATGAAAAAAAACTATGATGAAACATTTGACCTACATCACGAAATAGAAAAAAATATGGCCAGTAATCTCAATGTTTATTAGGAAATTTGTTTAAGACTTGAATTTGCACGTATCTCATATTTCTTTGGCTATTAATTCAATTAGCCCTTCGAGTAGGCTTAACCATATTAAGTAACACTGCCATCAGTTCATAGCGAGTAGCTGATGAAGATCTAGTCCAGCATAACTGACCCCCTGAGGCAGCAGACATCACAGTGGGATTTAGGAAGGAGTGCACTCTTTGCACCCTACCCAAAGCAATAATTAAAATGAATGGAATCTGCTTATGTAAACAGCTGTCATTTCGCCAAGAAGAAGTTTTGCCTTTTTCTAGAATCAAAAGGGTTAATCTTCTTAGAGAGAACTGAATTTTTACCATTTCCCCTCATTTTATTTCCAGCAAGAACCCCTAAAAGAACTACCAAAAGGAACGGGCACTCAGGAAGAGCCCAGCAACTCCCATGCACGGCAGCCACTGCCCGAATCTGGGGAGACCTCGGGAAGGGCCAGTTCGATGCTTTTTTTTAATTGGTGTGGATTTAAGTATTCAATCAAGATTGGGATTCTTATTTATCATCTTCCTCTAGCTTTCCTACACCAGTATTCAGATCCCAGATGACTAGAAAATACACTTCTATCTCTGAAAGACGAACCTTAGTTTTTAGCTAAATAACTAAAAAGGCATAACATTAAAAAGTAAAAGGAAACAGCCCAAGTGTCCATCAGTAGATGAGTGGATAAAAAAGCTATGGTACTACACAATGGAAGACTACACAGCTGTAAAAAAAGAAGGGACTCGTCCTTTGCATCATCGTGGATGGACCTGGAGATTATTATACTAAGCAAAATAAGACAGCCAGCCAAAAACAAATACCATATGATTTCACTTATGTGTGGAATTTAATGAATAAAATAAATTGATGAACAAAATAGAACCAGAGGCATGGACACACTGAATAGACTGCCAGATCTCAGAGGGGAGGGAGTGGGTGGGCGTGGATAAAAGAATGTTAAGAGGTACTGTAGGGTAAGTGGAGGCAGCCTGGCTTCCTCATCCAGGTGTGTGGGTAACTAAGGGGAGCAGTGTTCCCACGGCCTTGGAGGGGCTTGACAAGTAGTGCTCTCATAGTCCTGAGACTGGGTCCAAGACACTGTTCCCATAACATGAAGTGGGCTCACATGCACAGAACTATGTTGTATTATGTAATGTTCTGGCATTTTTCCAGCTTTGTTGCCCTCTAGTACTTAGACAAGTAGGGGCTTCTCACTAGTTAGACTTGTAGCTTGCAGCATGCGTGGCTCGCCCACCCATAAATAAAGATGTGTCAAGCATCCCCACAGGTCTGTACATATTCTTCTGTTTCCTGGAAGTGAGAGTGAGTCCGCCTGGCCTTGGCTGGCTGCAATACAGGTACCCAGAGAAAATGCATGCACAGCCCATGGACACAGACAACAGTGTGGGGAAGGCCAGGGCAGGGGGACAGGGGATGGGTGCAGGTGGGCAAAGGTGGGGGGAAATGGGGACATCTGTAAAAAAAAAAGTAAATGGAACTTCTAGATGTTTTTGAAGTAAAAGACTCCCTTCCAACTTAAATGTTCATCAGTAAAAACTAGTTGTCTGAGGAGCTAGATATGTATAAATCATGAGAGCTTTCATTCCAGATGTTACAAAGACTCTGAGCTGTAGGACACAGACTGTAAATGTTATCAGAGAAGAGAGGGAAGAATATCGAATCAAAGGCAAATGATAGATAACTGAGTGGTGAGGAAGAGTATACCACATGTTGCAGATCCCCCAAATCCTGTTCACATACTGTAGTTATTTTGTCCTCAGAACACCCGGGATGATAAACGGTAACTGGGGCTCAGAACAGTTTCACGGTTTGCTTTGGACCGAGACTAGTCCATTGAAAAGTCACAAAAGCGCCTGAGTCCCCCCACCTTCCAGGCCAGAGTTTTCTTTTTCCTCTTGTTTTACCAAGAATGTATTAAAACAAATGAACAGATAGATAATAGAAAGTTATACAACTGGCCCTTATGCATATGAAAAAAAATGTCTGATTTCAAGCACAACAAAAGAAATTCAGTGAGATACTTTTTCTCAACTATCAGACTGGCAAAACCAAAGTTTAACAACAGACTACTGGTGAGATTATAATGATTTAGGAACTGGCATAAACTCTTGGTAGGATTAAAACCCAGTACAAACCCTGGGGAGGAGAATTTGGCAAGTCTAACCAAAGTACAGATGCGTCTCCATCTTGAACTACTGTGTAGTCAGTTCTGCGTATGTGGCTTGGCCTTAGGCATATCTGTGGAGCTGGCTGTAGCTCTGTTCAACCTCTTTCTTGCTCAGCTATTGCTACCCCATTTCCTTCCTGCAGATAAGAGCTGGGTCTGGACTGCTCCAGTTACTGCAACAGTACAAAAGCCATTAGCAAACCTGTATTAGGATTGGGGAACGTGAGGTAGGCTGGGAAGGAAGACCTAAACCTTAAATCATTAAAGTCATGGTAATTTATTCAATTTTTATAACTTTCATTGACAATGCTCCTGCTTTAAATTTTTAGTAATTCCCATTCTTCAATTAACTCTGACATCCCTATGTTAGAAAGGGTTACCTCATTTTCTCTCTAAAAATTTAAAAGCATTGTTTTTCAAAATACGGTTGAAAGGGAACAGTGGCAACATTTTGATAAGGCAATGTTTAAATGTTTGTACGAATGATGTTATGCATTTTTTTTTGCTCAAATTTGCAGCTTATCAGAGCTGCTTTGTGGGGCTGTGCTGTGCATGGCCTGCTCCAGGGAGCTCAGAAGCAGCTGGCGACTCAGGGTGTCTGTGGACACTCGCTGGCCTCTTATCTGATCTAGCCTGGTTGTTATAATTCTAGAGATTTGCCGCAGAGGAAGTAGTAGCAACTACCAATAATAATATAGTTATACATGGTAACAGCTACAATGGTATTATTATTGTATCCGTAATGAATACAATGTATGAGACACTGCCCCAAACACTTGATGAGCTACATCTCATTCAAGGTCCCCATCAAACTGAGAAGTAGTTAGTGAGTGATGCACTATTTATGAAAGAGAAAACTGAGACTCCGCCAAGGGACGTGAATCAACCGAGGCTGGAGCAGAACTCCCCAGGCCATGCTGTGAAGCACTGTGGTGCTCTCACTCCAACAGACAAACCATCGAGATTCACCGTCGTTGAGACTGGGAGGGGGTGGCTATTTCATTTCTGTCTGTCCGGTGAATTAAACTAACAAAAACAAGTGTGCATGGGAAGTGATTCTACTTGTTTTATCTGTAACTGTTATTCCTAACATACAACCCCTGCTTTTCGTACATGTCTTGAGCTTCAGAAATTTCATGGTGAGCAGGTCATTCAGCAGGCAGGGTTTCAAAGGCTCATCAATTGTGGGCCCTGCTGCTACCTGTCATGAGAAAGGGAAGAAGTGAGGAAGGAAGCTGCAGATAAGACTAGAAAATCTAGTCTCTTTCTCAGAAAATGGTCTGCTATTTCTTACCTCAGAGCATCATTGCATTGATCTCAGTTGGTCACATGTATAGAATTTAAAATACCATAATTAAGAACAGTCCAAATATCTATCTTAGTATCTTTGTGACTAATTATCTGGTTGTTTCACTTTTATTGCTGATTTAAGAAAGCACTAAACACACCAGTGCTGAAAACCACATAAATTCCATCTTCTATAGAAACAGAAAAGATTGAAATATGACACGATGAAAAAAAATTATCATTATTCAGATGCCATCTAAAATTCCCTAATACAGGATTTTCTTTCTAAAATTTTGCCTCATCCAGATAAGAAGAATGAGATTACATTTGAAGGACATATTGTAGGAGATAATTCTGATTTTAGAATTTTGCTGCTGTTGCATGGTACATTTGGCATGGTACAAATGACGGATGTGGAGATTCAAGTAGCCATAATTTCCTAGGTTCTCATTCTACTCTTTTTAGTTGCCAGTCAGCTCTACAGGCAAAAAATGAAATGAAATGAAATAAAATAATAAATTTTTAAAATCTGGGAAGTCTGATACTAATGGCAGAACAGGTTTTGTTTCTTTTTTACTTCCAGAAGTGCTCTAAAACACATGCCTCCAAAATTGCCATAGGCAAAGATATGGGTTTGTAGGTATATATTAGCAGAGTGAGCAAATTCCACACCTTTTCATCCTGTGAGGAGACAGGTAATTCTCAAACAGCAGAATTAACTCTTGAAAAGCTACTGTTCAATAAGAAGAAGACAAATGATGTCAATTGAATATCATTTTCCCATAGAAAATATTAACAAAGGCTTATGTTACTGATCAAGTTTTCAAAAAATAGCAGCAGATGATATCTCCATACTTCATAAGGTATTTTTTTAATTGTGTATATTAAAGATAGAACAACATAGTGCTCAATGAAACATATTTTATACAGTGTATTACTGATTTCACAATGATATGAGATTCATGACAGACATTCTGAGACTTATATTTGCACACACTTAGAATCATTTCTTGATCTTTTAAGAAACTGATCTAGGGATATTTGTTTTCCTTTCCTTTGATGAAAATTTCTCTTTCACAAGAATAGGCATTAGAGAGAAATGCCTTGAGTTTCCTCTGTGTTTGAAATGACAGTCAAACAATTGGCATCCTTGTTTATTTGATGGCTTTTCTAAGTAAAAGTGGCTGTGGATGTAAATAGAACTGCTGGGAACAGAAAGCTTTATGCGCAATGCCAGATTCACACTACAAATTCTGATGCTGAAATGACATTAGCAAAGAGTAAAGGGAGCCAGATAAAGGGCGACAGACGATGATTTGACTTTGGGTGGTAGACACACACTGTAATATACTATACAGATCATATGTTATAGAATTATGTACTTGAAAACTATATAATATGATTAACCAATGTCACCCCAATAAATTGAACTTTAAAATAAAATAAATGAGACTAGATTCAAATTTACAATACCTTGAAACATTGGCGTGATTTGATCATATAATTATTATGAACTTCATATGCAAAATTTGTCAGGACCTGGGATGCACGCTGATTCTGTGAGAACCAGAGAAGCTTAAGAAAAGGAAGGGGTCGGGGGCGGGGGGTCCTGAGAGGGGGATCTCCAATGGCAGTGGCGTCCTTGGACACCGAGGCAGCACAGTGTGTACACGCTAACCTGGTCATGATCCTTTCAGAAACGTAATTCTGCTTTATCCATGGCTCATCCTGGCCACAGCTCTATGTTGCAGGATTTTTCTAGGTTCCTCTGGATCCCCATGCGTCTTCTCAGATTAAGAGTAGCATCCTTCAGGGCACATGCCTGGGTTGCAGGCCAGTTCCCAGCAGGGGACGCACAAGAGGCAACCATACATTGATATTTCTCTCCCTCTCTCCTTCCCCTCCCCTCTAAAGATAAATCAATAAAATCTTAAAAAAAAAAAAAAAAGAGTAGCATCCTTATTCAATTTCTCAAGCAGGAACTATTTTCTTTCCTTCACCCTCTACATACTGGTCAGTCATCAGGTCCAGTCTGCAGATCATTTCTAAATATTTCTCTGCCGGTCCTTTCATCTTCATTCCAGGACTGATACTCCCTGTTTCTAAGCTTGATAATCTCTTGCCTAAACTATGTCAAACATCCTCCTAACTCTTTCCCAGACTCAAGCCTTTTCACTTCCTAGTTTATTGTGTACTTCCTTATCAAAGCGAACTTTCTACAGTATGCCTGTTATCATGTGTCTTTGGTAACCCCCCTTTGCTATCAAATTCTTTAGCAAGGAATCTAGTAACCCCTGTAAACATGTGTCACCTCAAAAAGCCATAAGGGATCCATGGTCACAGTGTAACATTTATGGTTTTCTTAACACACAGGCTCACTCCCATGCTACACACCGGAATGTCATGTACTTATATCCCACTATCTCTCACTGTGTCTTATATCCCTATTTCCAGTTTCCTTGAGCTTAGCTCAGGCGTCATCTCCTCTGTGACCTCTGTCCCTGAGTTAGGTGTTCCTTTATCTCTTCTCCCATACTAGTATTGCTTTCTTTAAAAAATCTGGTAGGGATGCTGGAAAGATGGCGACGTAGTAGGACGGAGCGGATTCTAGCTCTGGTACTCGTGGGTGAAAATCCTGGCAGATCTATAGAGAAGCAGCACACTAAACCATCGGTTTTCCAGCATTTATGAAATTAAAAGAACAGAGATTGTGACGGACACCGAAACAACAGACAGTGGCAGTCCTTCTTCCTTTCCTCTCAAACTCATCGCTTTTGCCTCCTTTCTCCTGCCTTTTTGTTTATTTGTTGCTTTGTTTTCTTTTACCCACAAAAGACACAAACAACTGGAAACTGTGAAAGGACCAGAGTGGGACCCAAAGAGGGGGCATCTCAACAGTAGAGACAGAGAGACAAATTTCACCTTTCTATAGCAGAGAAGCCATGAGGTGCTGCATATTTTTTCATTATTCTCACTTTTATATTTTAATAGTATCTCTGTATTCCTCCTCTTTCTGTATAGGCTTCTCAGTTTTGAGTAGTTGTATTGTATTATTAGACAGGCTCCCCCTGTTCTTTCCTCCACAGTGCTTTGCTAATTGTCTAAACTCCACTCCACTTGTTTTTGGTTAGCACACTACCTAAAGCTTTATACCCCCTACTCAGACAGATCACATAGAGTTTGGTATATGAGTGCTGCTCTAATATTAGTGTAAATAATAGCTGATCTGTACAATAGTAAATACTTCACAACACATCTCCCGGATCTTTGCCCACTGTACAGGTCCCTGAATTCTATTACTGTAATGATTAACTCTATTTGCTTACACACTACACCTATTTACTGTTCCTTACACTCACCTTACCTCAAAATCTGACCATCTGCAACCTCACTGCTTTCTAGTTCCAACTAACAAGCCTTCCCTCCCCAACAAGAGGCTTATCTTTTGTCCATCCTTTCATAAAAGTGGCAAGTTGGGTTGAAGAATACGGTTAACACTATATATAGCCTAAAGATCGCCTATCTCCTCTCTATGGGCTGTGACTGTAAATATGATAAAATACTCTTCTGCTGTCATAAACCTTTTTGCCTCCCCCTCCAACTGATTACACATACACGATAAAAGGAGTAGATGGAAACGGAGAACATCAAGATACCTGAAGGAGTCTGCACCACTGAAATTCACAGGTATTATACCATAGAAGTTCACAACATAAACCCAGGCAGTCAGAACTGATCAATTTTAGAAGCTGAGGCTAACAAGAACAGTCTCACAAATAATGGGAAGACAAAAAAAAATCCCCAAATGAAAGAAAAAGCAGAAACTTGAGAAAGAATGTTAGATGAAATAGAGGCTGATCAACTATCAGATAGTGAATTCAAAGCACTGGTTATTATGAAGTTCAAAGAGCTCACAGTGAACTACCAGAAACTACAGGGGAGCTACAATGATCTCACTGCAAACTATATCAACATGAAAAAGGAAATAGAAACTATCAGCAAGGGGCAAGAGGAATGAAGAATACAATTTCCGAATTGAAGAACAGAGTAGAAAGTTTCAAAAGTAGAATAGATGAGGTGGGGGATCGGATTAGTGAGCTGGAGGACAAAGTAGAAAACATCTCACAGAAACAGCAGGAAAATGAAAAGAAGCTCAAAAAGAATAAAGAGGGATTAAGAGAAATGCAAGACAATATGAAACATAATACTATCCGAATGATAAGAATACCAGAAGGAGAAGAAGAACAGGGGATAGAAAACGTATTTGAAAGAGTAATGAGAGAAAATTTCCCTAATTTGATGAGAGAAAAAAGTCACACAAATCCAGGAATCACAGAAAGTCCCAATCAAGAGGAACGCAAGGAGGCGCATTTCAAAACATATCATCATTAACATGGCAAAATTCCGAGACAAAGAGAGAATCTTAAAGGCAGCAAGGGAGAAAAAAGAAGTAACATACAAGGGAGCTCCAATAAGGTTAACTACTGACTTCTCAATGGAAACACTCCAAACAAGAAGAGAATGGCAAGAAATATTTCAAGTAATGAGAACCTGAGGCCTACAACCAAGGCTACTTTACCCAGCAAGGCTCTCAATCAAGATAGAAGGCCAAATAAAGAGCTTCCAAGACAAAAGAAGTCTAAAAGAATGTGCCTCCACCAAATTAGTCCTACAAAAAATACTAAAATGACTGCTTTAAGGAAAGGAAGGAAAAGTGAGAGACAGAGAGGAACACAGGTACAAAAATGGCAATGAATAAGTACCTATCAATAATAACCTTAAACGTAAATTGATTAAATGCTCCAATCAAAAGACACAGAATACCTGAATGAATAAGAAAGCATGACCCTCACATATGCTGCCTACAACCCACCTCAGGACAAAAGACCTACACAGACTCAAAGTGAAGGGCTGGAAACAAATCTTCCAAGCAAACGAACAACAACAAAAAAAAGCTGGGGTAGCAATTCTCATATTAGACAAAATAGACTTCAAAAAAAGGGCCATAAAGAGACACCCAGGTCACTTCATAATACTCAAGGGAAGAATCCACCTAGAAGACATTAACATCGTAAATATATATACACCCAACATAGGACCACCCAAATATATAAAGAAAATCTTAGAGGACTTCAAGAAAGATATAGCCAGCAACACAATTATAGTAGGGGATTTTAACACCCCACTATCAAAAATGGACAGATCTTCCAAACAAAATATCAACAAAGATACTGCAGCATTAAACAACACCCTAGATGAAATGGACTTAACTGATATATATAGAACCCTTCATCCCAAAGATGCTAAATACACATTCTTTTCAAATGCACATGGAACATTCTCAAAGATAGACCACATGATAGGACACAAAATGAGCCTCAACAAATTCAAGAAAATTGAAATCATACAAAGCATTTTCTCTGACCACAAGGGACTGAAATTGGAAACCAACCCCAAAGAAAAAACCCAAAACACCCAAAATCATGGAGACTGAATGGTATGCTATTAAACAATGAATGGGTCAAGAATGAAATTAGGGAAGAAATCAAAACGCTTCTGGAAACAAATGAAAATGAACTCACAACAACCCAAAACTTATGGGACACAGCAAAGGCAGTCCTGAGAGGGAAGTTTATAGCAATACAGGCCTACCTAAAGAAGATAGAAACATTTCAAACAAACAACCTAACCCTACGCCTGCAAGAACTTGAGGAACAACAACAAAGACAGACCAGAGCAAGTAGAAGGAAGGAAATAACCAAGATCAGAGCAGAATTAAATGACATAGAGACTAAAAGCACAATCCTAAGGATCAATGAATTCAGGAGTTGGTTCTTTGAGAAGATAAACAAAATAGACAAGCCTTTAAGTAGGCTCATCAAGAAAAGAAGAGAGGACTCAAATAAACACAATCAGAAACGAAAGAGGAGAGATTACAACTGATACCACAGAAATAGAAGGGATTGTAAGAAATTACTATGAAGAACTGTAGGCCAAGAAATTTGAGAACCTAGGGCAAATGGACACATTTCTAGAAAAATATAATCTTCCAAAACTCAATGAAAAAGAAGCAGAAAATCTGAACATACCAATAACAGCAAAAAAAATTGAAGCAGTAGTCAAAAACCTCCCATCACACAAAAGCCCTGGACCAGACGGGTTCACAGGAGAATTCTACAAAGCATTTAAGGAAGAGCTAACCCCTATTCTTCACAGATTATTCCAAAAAATCCAGAAGGATGAAAAACTCCCAAATTCTTTTTATGAAGCCAGCATCATCCTAATTCCAAAACCAGATAGAGATACAACAAAGAAAGAAAACTTCAGGCCAGTATCACTGATGAACATAGATGCTAAAATCCTCAACAAAATATTGGCAAATCGCATTCAACAATATATCCAAAAGATTATATACCATGACCAAGTGGGATTTATCCCAGGGATGCAAGGATGGTTCAACATTCACAAATCAGTAAATGTAATTCATCACATAAACAAAAGCAAAGACAAAAACCACATGATCATATCAAAAGATGCGGAAAAAGCTTTTGATAAGGTACAACACCCATTTATGATAAAAAAACACTCAGCAAAATGGGAACAGAGGGAGCATTCCTCAATATAATAGAGGCCATATATGAGAGACCTACAGCCAACATCATACTCAATGGGCAAAGACTAAAAGCTTTTTCACTAAGATCAGGAACAAGACAAGGATGTCCACTTTCACCACTTCTATTCAATATAGTTTTGGAAGTTTTGGCCACAGCAATCAGGCAAGAAAAGGAAATAAAAGGCATCCAAATAGGAAAGGAGGAAACAAAACTGTCACTGTTTGCAGATGACATGATAGTGTACATGGAAAATCCCATAGACTCTACCAAAAAACTGCTCAAACTAATTAATGAATTTGGCAAAACAGCAGGATACAAAGTCAATATCCAGAAATCAAAGGCATTTTTATATACTAACAATGAATCAGCAGAAGCAGAAATCAAGAAAAAATCCCATTTAATATAGCAAAAAGAAAAATAAAATATCTGGGAATAAACCTAACCAAGGAGGTAAAAGAAAACTACACAGCCCTGAAGAAAGAAATCAGGGAAGACACAAACAAATGGAAACACCATGTTCATGGATTGGAAGAATTAACATCATCAAAATGTCCATACTACCCAAAGCAATATACAGATTCAATGCAATACCTATTAAAGTACCAATCGCATATTTCACAGACATAGAACAAACACTTCAAAAATTTATATGGAACCATAAATGACCCTGAATAGCAGCTGCAATTTTAAGAAAGAAGAACGAAGTAGGAGGGATCACAATACCTGATATCAAACTGTATTACAAGGCCACTGTAATCAAAATAGTTGGGTACTGGCATAAGAACAGACACATAGATCAATGGAACAGAACAGAGAGCCCAGAAATCAACCCAACTCTTACAGTCAATTAATATTCAACAAAGAGGGCAGTAACATAAAATGAAGTAAAGGTAGCCTTTTCAACAAATGGTATTGGGAGAACTGGACAGCTAGGTGCAAAAAAATGAAACTTGAGCACAGACTTACACCATACACCAAAATAAATTCAAGGTGGATAAAAGACTTAAAAATAAGCCAGGACACCATTAAAGTCCTAGAGGAGAACATTGGCAGGAAAATCTCAGATATTCCAGGCAGCAACATTTTTACCGATATGTCTCCTAGAGCAAGGAATATAAAGGAAAGAATAAACAAATGGGACCTCATCAAAATAAAAAGCTTCTGCCTGGCTAAAGAAAACTATTAAATTAGCAAGACAACCAACTGTATGGGAAAACATATTTGCCAATGATACCTCAGACAAAGGTTTAATCTCCAAAATACACAAAGAACTTATATGACTCCACTCTAAGAAGACATCTAACCCAATTAAAAAATGGGAAAAGGACTTGAACAGACACTTCTCCAAGGAGGACATACAGAAAGAACATCCAGAGACACATGAAGAGATGCTCAATATCGCTAGCTATCAGAGAGATGCAAATTAAAACCACAATGAGATACTACTTTACACCAGTCAGGATGGCTATTATAAACAAAGCAACAAACAACAAATGTTGGAGAGGGTGTGGGGAAAAGGGGACCTTAGTTTACTGTTGGTGGGAGTGCAGACTGGTACAACCATTATGGAAAACAGTATGGAATTTTCTCAGAAAAATAAAAATCGACCTGCCTTTTGACCCAGCAATTCCACTGCTAGGATTATATCCTAAGAATTCTAAAACATCAATATCAAAGAACCTATGCACCACAATGTTCATAGCAGCACAATTTACAATAGCCAAGAGCTGGAAGCAACCTAGGTGCCCATCAGTAAATGAATGGATCAAAAAACTGTGGTACATATACACAATGGAATTCTATGCAGCAGAGAGAAAGAAGGAGTTCCTACCCTTTGCAACAACATGGATAGAATTGGAAAGCATTATGCTGAGTGAAACAGGCCAGGTGTTGAAAGACAAATACCATATGATCTCACCTTTAACAGGAAGCCAAACAACAAAACACACAAGCAAGCAGAATAAAAACAAAGACACTGAAATGGAGAACAAGTGGGCAGTGACCAGAGGGGAGAGGGAAGGGAATTTAAGGGGAAAAAAGGGGAGGGATTTGGAGGAAAAAGTATGAAGGACACAGGGATGAGAACTAAGGGGGGTGGAAATGGGAGGGAGGTGGGGAGCAGGGGGCGGGGTGGGCTGGGATGGGAGAAATAAACAGAAAACTGTACTTAAAAAATAACTAAATAAAAATTTTTAAAAATCTGGGTAGACTTCTAAAAGGAACTAGAAGCTACTTGACTGTGTCTTGTTCACTATATTGTATAGCCAGCGCCTGGCGCAGTACCTGGAGCACACACAAATCCCAACACATATGATATATGCTAAATAAGGGCACAAGTTTATGACTCCACTGTTGGTCCCCACTTCTGGTTCCTAAGTTTCATGGAAAGGAGAAGGGACAGCAGGAGAAGGGAAAGGCAGCTCAGGGAAGAAATCCATCCTATGATAGGCACTGATAGGTACAGTTTGTATATTCTCTCCAGTCCTCACAACAGCCTGTGAGGTAGGTACGATTCTGAAGTACAGGAGGGAGAAACTCAAGTTCAGGGACATTAAGCTACCTGTCTAAGGTCACAGAGATGGGACTCAAATTCTGATTTATATGCCTCAAAATCTCATGTCTTTTCCACTACTGATGCTGCCTTACCAATTTTTTTGCTCCTGACATAAAAAATGCTTTGCAATTAAGGCTAAAACTATTCCGAAACAGTATTTTCTCCTTAAGTAATGTGTAAAGTTTCTTTGCCAGATTGTTTGAGTGATGGCCGCTGTCAGAGACCCAGACAAGCATGGAAAATGATGTCATCAAGTTGACATTTATAGTTACACTGAGTTAGATTAGATCAACCAGTAAGTGCCACTGACATGCGGTTTATTAATTTTAATAACTCATCGTATGCAATTAAAAGGTAAGAGATACTTCCCAGGCTTTTCCCCCAGTTTGTCAGACACGAAGGTAATTTGCATTTCTCATCAACGGTCAGCTTTTCCTTTGTTACTTGCTGTGTTACATTGATGCAAGAACTCAATCATTTTGGAGGGAGCTCTCTAATTTGGGTAAGCCCTTAAGAACACGGATCAAGTTGAATAAAGCATGGGAGTTTTGTCTTACCTTTTATTACTGTGTGTTAAGACTCCAGTAAGCAGATGAAAAGAACAGAATATTTCACTCTTGCATTAGACCAATGATGGACCTAGACCAGAATTCTGATGGGGAGAGAACCCTTAGGCTGTGGGCCTGGGCGGGTGGAGAGGGCACCTCTGCTGCCCACCTGGATGGACACACAGCCTGTGATGACCGAAGCCTTAGAGCCCCTCAGGCTCCTGCACCCATCCTTTAAAATATAACATCCATTGTTTGCTTTTCTTATTCATAAAAAAATGGAGAACAACAAGAAACGAGAAAATCGAAATCATGTAATCATACCACTAAAACATGTTTCCTAATTTGTGTCCCTTCAGGTTTTTTCTTGTCATGTTTTTTCCCAAACAATATCTTTTCTAAAAATTCCATCATGCCCTTTCTAGGTCAGTTAATTTTCATTTGGCAAGATAGTATGGTTACTACCATGGTTTTCAATTATTCTCCTCCAACAGTGTTTTAATGGTTGCATAGCATTTCAATATAAATGTGTTGTTATTTACATAACCATTTCAGAATTATTGAGTATTTGGATTCTTTCAATGATTATTTTTTTTATTTTTTAATGCTAAAAATTTTCTGTAATGCCTCTTTGAGCATATCCACCAATATTTTTTAGCATAAAGTCTAGAACTTTGTACTGTGTATTATTTCTAGCTTACATCAAGTTTCATACTAAGTTTCTGAAGTACATATTGTCAGGATTAATTACATATTATCTGAGGCAGACACAGGTGTATATGTGTGTGTTTTATAGATTGTCTTTTCTTCTTAGTATATTAGAGATCAAGTCCCTAAAATAGTTATAACAGAGAGAGTTCAACCACACATACTTTTGCTTTGATAGTTCGAAGCTCTAAATTAGAATACTTAGAACAGTTGCTGAAAACAGTAGATAAGCAATAAGTCTTTGTTGATATGTTAATTAGATTATAAGAAAGTGACAACTATAGAATAAATTCTTTCAGTCATGCCTTATTTATCATAGGTCCATTCATTAATTTTTTTATTTACCACAAATTTTGTGAGACTATATAATCTGTCACCGGTTCTTTGATTAAAATTAAGTAGTTTATTTGGAAGCAAATCAGCTGGAACAGTATGATGTGATAATTTTTATAATGGAAGTATAAAAAATGCCATCAATATCCTCTGCGAAATGCAAATTAAAACAACAGGAGATACCATAACACATTCAAAAGAACGTCTAATAACAAAAGAACTGGCAATACCACATATTGGTGAGGAGAAGTAGCAAATAGAGCTCTCCTACACCACTGGTGGGGGTATTAACTGGTACAAACATCTGAAAATTTGTTTGGCAGTGTCTACTAAAAACAAACATTTGTTATCCTTTGAACTCGATTCTGGAAATACACTCAGTAGACATTTTTGCAGCAAAAAAAAAAAATGGGCAAGAATGTTCTCATGAGTGCTATTGATAACAACTGAAAGTTAGCAATACCCCTAATGTCTATCAACAGCACAATAGAAACACAAATTGTGTTTACTTCACAATTGAATATCAAACATCAACACAAGGGAATAAACTACTGCTTTGTGCAAAAATATAGATGGCTCTTAGAAATAGAATTGTCAAATAAAATACAGTTAAATATTGTTTGATACTCTTAAGTATAAAATACAATGAAGTAGACACAGTTAAATGATGCATGTAATACACCTATACAAAGAAATTATCTATCAGAAACTCAACGTTAACTAGGTGTCCTGTATTTTTAGGTCCTAAATCTGGCAACCTTACTTTCAAAAAGTACTGAATCAAAGAAACAAGACACAAAAGGGTACATGCAGAATAATTACACTTATGTGAAACTCAGCACCAGGCAGAAATAGTTCTGTGGTTCTGTGGAAGTAGGCTGGTCAGCGGTATGTCTGGGGAGAGGCAAGACTGAGCGGGGCACCAGGGGGACTCAGGAATGGGTGAAGCTCTATTTCTTGACCTGGGGGCTGGTCACCTGTATTGACCTTGTGAAAAAATGAGCTGCACATTCCGATTTGTTTGTTTATCTTTTGGGGTGTAAAATGCACAAAATCCGTGTGTCTTCTAGTGTCCTGCTCCTATTTGTGCACTGCAGACTTGTGCTCTGGGGGCAATGCTGAGAGGGATTACCAAGGTGCTAGGCTGCTGTTAAGAGGCCGATTTACTGACCTAGAATAAAAGTTTGAAATGGGCTGTTGTTCTAAATTATGGGGAAGAGGGGTCAAATGTGCACTTGTTTAGATGCTAATGTTGGCAAGACATCCTTCTGACTGAGTGCACATTCAGGAAGAATGAAGGGGTCTAGGAATAACCCAGGTATTCAGCATGGAATATTAGGTCACTATCCATGGCTGAAGGGTTCATGTGTGGTGCAGCCCTGAAGGCTACATTAAAATTTTAGGCATTAGAGGTTTATGTACTTATTATGAACAATTTCTGCCAAACAGTAGTGTCTTATTTTGACAAGATCCTCATTTAATACTTTTGAAAAAAGATGAAAGCAGAAGAACCTTCTAATTTCCACAAATGTCCCATTGGGGCCAGTGGATGAGGTGCTTAACAGCCAGAATGACAGCAGAAGAGGAGGGATGCATTTTTATAGGCCAGTTGGAAGGAGAAATAAACAATGACCTCAGTTTACAAGTATTATACCTGAAGTTCATGGAATAGTCACTTATGAAGGAGCAGCAGGAAGTTGAATACAGATGAGTTACAGAAATCTTATCTGGGCTGGCAATACACATTTGACAGTCATCAGCATCTAGGAGTTTATAGACACCGCACAGAGACCGCCCAGCAAGAGTTGGGAGTAAGAAGCAGTGGACCAAGGGCAAAATGCTAAACAACTCTGTCATCTCAAGAGTGAGAAGTAGTATCAGGAAGGCTTGCCCTGGCCGGTGTGGCTCAGTTGGTTGGAACATCATTCCCTACACCAAAAGGTGTACCTACAATGGGACATTTGTGGAAATTAGAAGGTTCTTCTGCTTTCATTTTTTTTCATACCTACACTGCAGGTCCAATCCCTGGTAAGGGTGCATTTGGGAGGCAACACTCAATGTTTCTCTCTTACACTGATGTTTCTCCCTGTCTCTCTCTCACACAGTAAAATAAAATGTCCTCTATTGATTCATAAAAAAGAAGGTGGCTAAAAATGGTGCCAGCAGACAGGTATGCATGAAAACTTGGAAAGAATGGTGAAGGCAAACTGTAGAATGGGGGCTGAAAAATTCTATTTGGCCTTGGCAAGTCTTGGTGACATGGTGTAGGTGTACACACTTGAACAGGTTGGAAAAGGGTCAGGAGATGAAGAGTAAAATATCAAGTTTTTAATGTGGAAGTTTGGTTATAGTTGGTAAGAGAAAAGTGGAGTGATAGATGGAAGACTCAGAAAAAATGGATTAATGTTTTTTAGGGGTTGTTCTAAGATGGAAAAAAACTTAAGCGTGCTTGGGTGTTGAATGAGCCAATCTGTTTAAGAGCCCGAAAAGAGCAAGTCTGAGGCCTGGATGGAGATCTTGGAAAAAACGGAAATGCCTTAGACCTAAAACATATATGAAAAAAAGTGGGTCTTACTAGGCAATGGAACACTTCATATTCTGATACTAGACTTATAAAAGATGCATTTGATATGTGGTAATATGAAAGGGGGAAACAAAAGAATTCATTCATAAAGCTCCTATTTTGTACATAAAATTGTGTGGAAGGTCATGTGCTAAAAGGAAGAAAGAAAAGAGAAAATGGCTGAGAAGTGAGTAGTAAAAGTTCAGAGAAGCTATAGAAGGTAGAAAGAAACTGATCAAGCAAAATAGTAACAGAATTGCTAAGACAGATGACCAAAACACCTTAGCTCAGAGGTCACCCACTTTCATCGACAGCAAACTCCACAGCAGTGTCATGGTTTCCAGAAACACTCAGCAAGAAAATGTATTGTAATCCTTTGTGGGGCATTCAGTGTATGGAGGACGTGAGAACTTCAGTGAGGAGGGGACTGAGGCATTTTCAGGAGAGTGGTTGAAATGATGCCCCAGAATGCAGATGAAAGTGACACCAGTAAGAACCTTTTGGGTTTATAGGAGGGGAGGTCGTGGAACAGGACAGGAGATAAAGATGCAATCAGAGGAAGCGCCGTGGGAGTGAGCAGCGTGAGAGCGCAAGAAGCAAAGGATGCTGTGGTCAAATTGTCAGTTCTTGTCATAGATTTTGGAGATGATTCTGTTCTAGCTAATACTATGTCCAACGAAAGGCCCCGAGAGTTATTGCTGATGTGGAGGAAATTTTCTATGCGAAGGACCACACAAAAGAACTATGAGGTTACAGGGAGGAAATGTCTTTGGGGAGGTTTGGGCATCCCCAAAATCGTGGCTGCAGCTATGTTAGGGGGGCAGACTATGATATAAGTGTCAGAGTCTTTGATATCTACTCAGAATGCTGAGGAGGTCAGTAGGGACCAGTTCATAATAGTTGGACTAGTTAAATAGTATAGCAAAGTAGTGGGTGGTGCAGAAGACTAGAAAGGGCAGAGTCTAGAATCAGTGTTACAGACCGTGGTTCTTGGAGCATTTTAGAAGTGCAGCTTCATCTTGAAGGAGCTACAAAGAAAGCACTACTCTCTGGGAAGAATCAGACTTCAGAGAAGGCATTTTGTTGAATGAGAATTCTGCACAGAGGTATAAAATAGAAAGGAATTATTTCCAAAGCATCATGAAATTGAGGGATGCTGGCAATG
Source organism: Artibeus jamaicensis (assembly GCF_021234435.1). Classification (NCBI taxonomy): domain Eukaryota; kingdom Metazoa; phylum Chordata; class Mammalia; order Chiroptera; family Phyllostomidae; genus Artibeus; species Artibeus jamaicensis. Next base: position 13,542,986 of record NW_026522014.1, on the reverse strand, counting down.
GGAGGATAAGTCCAGAGAAGAGAGTACAGAACAGCATGTCACAATATAAGAGAAGAGAGATTGCAGGAAACAACATCATCTAAATCAGCAATTGTTGACCTATTTTTTTTATCTCATGGCATACATCAACTAATTGCTAAAATTCTGTAGCACACAAAAAATATATTTTATGCTGATCTGACTAAAATTATAGCTAAAAAGTAGCTATAATTTTCATTCATTCACACAGGATAGTTATTGTTGTGTTGGCTCTTGCCATTTTTTTCACAATCTAAGAGAAAAGAGGTCAGTGCCTCTGCATCACTACTCTGAAGAGAGTAGTGAAGAGTAGTGATGCAGAACTGACCCCAGGTCTGGAGTACCTCAGTGGCAAACTGTGGTTGATTTCCCACATTAAGAGGATTAGAAATGAAGCAATGGAGCAGGAGTGGTTTGGGACTCTCCAATATTTTCTACCATATATATATGGATTGAAACCATATATATATATATATATATATATATATATATATATATATATATCCCCATGAGAAATTAGAATCTATACTTAGAATTACTCAAAACCTAGAGAAAATTCTTAGTGATCAAAGAAAGATTCAATAATATTCTCTAACAACAAACATTAACAGATCATAAGGTTGTTCCTTATATTTTTTAAGATTTTATTTATTTATCTTTAGAGGGGCAGGGAAGAAGAGAGGGAGAGAAATATCAATGTATGGTTGCCTCTCGTGCATCTCCTGCTGGGAACTGGCCTGCAATCCAGGCGTGTGCCCTGACTGGGAATCGAATCACAATACTTTGGTTCACAGGCCTGCACTCAATCCACTGAGCTACACTAGCCAGGGATGTCCCTTATATTGTACGTGCTAAACTAGGAGAGTGGACAAACACTATTTTAAAAATTAATTTCAAAGATAAAGCTCAAACATATTTGAGACTTACCAACTGCCTACCCAGAAAACTCAGTTAATATAAGACTGTTTCATTTAAGAGAGTTCAAATATGGATGATACTTCTCAGTGGTAAACCTAAAGTAGGTAAGAAGGTAAAAGGCTGAATGAAGCTTTTTCTGGATGTCAATAAAGTGAACCACTGCTCTTACAATGACCATGGAACAGTTCTGATAGAACTTTCTGCACCACCACCACAGAGAACTGATGAATACAGACATGAGCACATGGGAATCAGAGCTCCCCGCCAGTGTGGAAGATTAGGGAAATTTCCTTTAGCTATTCTTACATGTTTAGGACAGGGCATTTTGAAAATCTTCTATCTACAGGGTAGAATGTGCGCCATAAAGGTACTCAGAATGAAACTGGAATCTACGGAAATGATATCTTCTCCTTGTACAAAACACATACTCACACATATTTGGATTGAAGAATGAATTCTTCAGTCATCCTTGATTAACATAAACTAAACATATGTTGCATAACTGGGAACTTTGTTTGGGAAGAGTTGTATAAAAGCCGACCTTATAGCTTAAGATCAACATTGACCTAAGCAGCTGGAAGTCCAGGAGAGAAGTTATAATGAAATTTCAAAAGCTGGTATAAGTTCATTTCAGGTCAACACAACGTTTGTCTTTAATTTCAAAGAAAATTGTTTCCACTGGAACATATGCTCAAATTCAGCTTGTCTAGAATTTGTACTATATCTGATGCATCAAAGAATCTTAAAATATTGATGTTAGAAGGAAATTTGAAAATATGTACTCTTCTTCTTCCCCCTCACTCTCCCGCCTCCTTCCCTCCCTCTCCAAAGATTAAGGCTAGGAAGTTAAATAGCTTGCTAAGGTCATGACATGGGTGAGCAATGACTTGGTACATACAGAACGAGTTGAATGCAAAACTATAAATGACTTTGCCACTTATCAATATACAAGTCATTGTTGATAGTACTTTGAAAAAGGGAGGATAAATATAAGAAAACTGACTAGTTGGGCTTGAAATGTCTTATTTATTTTATTTGTGCCACAAACTCATAATTGGAATGCTCTGAAATTAGTGTTTTTCTGGTTAATTTGGTATATGACCAAAAGCACCCTTTGCTTCAACTCTTTATGCTGAAAATATTTTCTTCCAGAGGTTAGAGCACTTTCTGGCCTTTAAAAGAAGACTATCTCGTATCCAAACAAACAATTTTTTATGTCTGAAGCTGGAAATGTTTTAATTTTTTGTGCCCGGCCATGGCCTTTCCATGTTCTTCCTCATCTTGTCTAATGTGCGTTTAATGAACTCAACACACAAGGCACAGATGATGCCCCAGAGTGCCCCATCCAGATGTACCTTTGCCATGTGAACCCGCAGTCCATCACTGGTCCCCAAATCCAGCTGCTACACATTGAAATCAATGGGAGCTCATCACAATCCGAATCTCTGGGCCTGAGAATCCCTGTGTACAATGCATGCCCTTGTGCTTTGGGTGCAGCATTTAGAACACAACTTCACATTGATCTCTCCCACTTCACTCCAGTGAAAATACAGTATTTGTGTAGGTGGCATTTTAATTAATTTTGTTTTATCTTTTTCTATTTTTACTTCCAAGGTATCAAAGGGAGAAAACCTCAGTAAGACTAATCAATGCTAAGGTTCAAATAGTAATTAAATTACCATCCCAGGATAATTTGCAATTTAGAAGTTACTCTGTGAAGAAAAATCTTTTAATTTTAAGAAACAAGTCCCTTAGTATTTTAGGCACTAAAGCAGCCATGGTGTTGATATTGGGAAAAAGAAAAATTATAACCACTCTTTAGGCCAACTCTGATTTTGGTGATCCTCAGAGTGATCTTTCTGAATGGTAGTTAATATTCACCAAGAATTTAATGTACTTATTCACTCCCATCCTTTCTGTCAAATGGATTTAACTCTACTTCTAAAGATATGTAAAATATATTTTTAAATATATAACTTCTCTGATGATTAGTGACATTAAACATCTTTTCATATGTCTATTGGCCATCTGTATGTCCCCTTTGGAGAAGTGTCTATTCACATCCCTTGTCCATTTTTAAATTGGATTGTTTGGGGGGGGGAGTTTGGTGTTGAGTTTTGTAAAGTTCTTTATAAATTTTGGATATTAACCCATTAGATGTATCAGTGAATATGTTCTCCCATTCTGTGGATCGTCTTTATTTTGTTGATGTTTTCTCCTTTGTTGTACAAAAACCTTTTAATTTGATGTAGCCCCCGAATTATAAAATCACAATGAGATACCACCTCACACCTGTCAGAATGGCTATCATCAATAAATCCAACACAGTAAGTGCTGGTGAGGATGTGGAGAAATGGATCCCTTCTGTGCTGCTGGTGGGAATGCTGATTTGTGCAGCCACTGTGGAAAGCAGTACAGAGATACATCAAAAAATTTTAAATGGATCTGCCTTCTGACCCAGCAATCTAACTTTTGGGAATATATCTAAAGAAACATAAAAAACCAATATAAAAAATGTAAGCACCTTCAATATTCATTGCAGCATTATTTACAATCTCCAAGATATAAAAGCAGCCCAAGTGTCTATCACTAGATGAGTGGATAAAACAACTATGGGAAATTAATACAGTGGAGTACTACTGGGCCATAAACAAAATTTACCCTTTGCAATAGCATGGATGGACCTAGAGAACATTATGCTAAGTGAAATAAGCCAGTCAGAGAGATCCCATATGATTTCACTCATGTGGAATTCAATGAACTGGACTGACAAGTAAAATAGAGACAGACTCATAGATACAGAGCAGGATGACAGCTATGAAGGGGAGGTTAGGAGGTGGAGGGGTCAAGCAAGGAGGAAAAATGACTCATGGATGTGGACAACAGTGTGGTGATTGTAGGGAAGGGGTTGAAAGGTCTAAATGATAATGGAAAAAACACAATCAAAATTTTCAACATATGCATATAATTTATAAGCAAGGAAGAAAAAAACCAAACTGGAGCCAAGAGAATGAAACAAAAAGTAAAAAATTCCAGGCACTAGGTTTCTTAATATAATTCATTAATTCATTCACAGATAGTGGGTATTCACCATTGGTCTGACACCTAGCTGGGTGGTGATGCAGTGACAGAGTCCTATTGGTTGCTTGCTTCAAATGTCCATTCTGATTGATTGGTGTCTATGCCTTCTGTTAATTTAATATTTTGAATATTACTCTCTAGTGCTGGGAGTACAACAGAGAGAAAACAGGCATGGACCATCCCTTCTCAGGCTCTTTCAGACAGATAGACATGATATGACGATTACAATACAGTATGGCAAGATCAAATAAAATATAGTAAAAAAAAACCAACAAAAATAAAATAGGAGCAAAGGAAACAAAACAATAATGTGAACTGGAAAGAGAGTTCGAGACCATGTCAAGAAGGGCTTTATTACATTTATAAGGAATTGTCGACATGATTCCTGCTGGGTTTTAAGCAAGGGAATATGCTAGGCAGAGTTGTGTGTTAGAAAGATCTTTCTGGCTCTAGCATTAAACATCACCTGCTGCCCTCCCCTGGCCAAATCCCGGCAGCCAAAACCTGGGCTGGGACTCCTCTGTACACCGAAGCCAGTTCTGAAAAGCAGCGGTTCGTGCTGTGGTCCGTGCAGCTAGAACACCTGCCACAGATCCTCACTTAGAACGAGCCATTGCCTGCTGTGGACAAGAAATGTCAACTTCCCTTTGCTTTGATGTCCTTCTCTGTGAAGTGAGGTTAAGTCCCTAACTTATGAAGTAAAAACATATAACCCTGTCTAGCATGTAAGACTCACCGGGTGCTTCATGTACAACTTTCCCCAACCTGATGAGAGCACTTTAAATGACAGCAGTTACTGCCATTTTACCATATTCATAGTCTCTTACTGTGCCTTTCACAACACTGATTTTTAGATTTACTTAAAATGTTTTTACAATTCCTCTTTATTCTTCCCTGTTCTGGTTTCACTTGTTAACCAACAATAATTTCGACTTTTGCCTTTCCTTTTTTGTTTGTTTGTTTGTTTCAGCAGCATGAATGGAAGACTCATTTACCAACTTGTAGTTTGTGTAACTTCCTAGACTGAGTCTCAATATGTCACCTCCTACAAGATGGGGGCCTCTCCACACAGGTAGGAAAATGGATGACATGAACACCTATGTGTCTAAATCAATGGCAAGAAGAGGAGCTCCGTGCAGTCGGCCGTGGAGCATTCCAGGTCACAAACAGAGAGGGAAGTGCTGCCGAGATGCCCCATGACATTGGCCTTCGCTGACCTGAAGTTTTATGCAACTTCTGCAGAAGGGAAGGAAAATCGTGACCTGGTTGAGCTAAGACCTGCCAAACTCAGAGCTACATTGAAATAAATATTTCAGCAGACAAAAATATGGAGGTTATTTGTCCATAAAACTTGGAAAACATTTACGGGAAAGGGACTAGTGGAGCTCCCACATTTTCCTGTATTTGTCGGAGGTGGTGACAGAGCTGTGCGTGAGGTGTTGGGAGACTCTGAAAGGCTCCATTGGAACCAGTGGGCTTTATGTCACCATGGCTGGATGAAGGAATTGGCAAAGACATTATGTTAAGAATGTTAGGAAACAAAAACCATAATTTGTATGACCTAGTTTTCCCCTGTACGACAAGTAGTACATATATAAGTTATCAAATGCTGAGAGGAAAGGCACCTCTCTGAGGGGCTCCCCGAGAGTAGCCCCAGCCGGCTGACGCCCTACAGGGTTGGGGAGATTTCTCCACTCTCTGCCTCCCCTGAAGAAATAAATGGCCTTCTCCCTCTGTTTTGTTTTCACTGGTTTCAGGTTTACTGTACCCGACAGGTCTTCGCCACTCTGACTAGCCCCTTTGGTTTGAAGCTTATCTATTTTTTTTCTATTCTAGCTTTGTCTGAGAACTTTTTCCTTCACCTTTTCTTTCTTTTGAGAACATATGGGTAGGGAAGGGATAACTTAACTCAGAGCCACAGGTGAGCCTCATGTCTACTCAACTGTCCAGCCCAGGATCATAGAATTATAGTCCAGTTTACTATACTGGACCCAGATTTAGGGTGGAAGAAAGCCGAAACTCAGTTTTGGGGGCCAAGTCATTACCCTTTGATGGTCTTTGAAACCCCTTGGAAACCAAGCCTTGTTTCCACTGTGGCAATGGCAGAAGCTCTCTGGTCAACATTCCCTTTTCCCAAATCCATTGTAAATGTTTTCCCTGCAGTGATTGTTTCCCTAACATTTCCCCACTGTATTAGAGGACCAGTCCATTTCCCTAAAGAGATTGTTCAGTCAGCAAAACCCCTTCTATCTAGGGGACTCAGTTCCACACTTTTCACATTATCCAGTGTACCCTGAGGCTAGCAAACAGAGGCAGTGTGTCCAGCTTAATCTCTGGGCTCTGGAGACACAAAGGTCCATATTCTATTTCAGCTTTTCCACGGAGACCAGGAGTCAGTTATTTTTTAAGTTATTATTAGAGTTCATAAAAATTCAACATTTACCAAAGTATACTACACATATAAGGTGTGTAAAGCTTGAAATTTCATACAGTAAACACCCCCATGTAACCAGCATCCAGCTCAAAATAGAAGACCAAGCAGCTCCCCCAGCAGGTTTCCAGGGTTCCCTCCAGCACTACTCTGAAAAGTAACCACTGTCCCAAGTTCAAATACTACAGATTCTTTGACCTTGAACTTAAGCCTTGATTTCTTTATATGTAAAATTGGAAAATAAGAGCACCAGTTTTAAAGTATGTAAGAAGGAAATGAAATAATATAAAGCACTTTGCACAGGGTTTCATACTGAATAAGCTCCTAAGCAGCAGCTCTTACCATTTACTTTCCTTCTTGCTTGAGATGGGCCTGCCACATGCTTGTCTGATGCATGAAGCAAGCTCCATCTCTTTCCAAGGACTGAAAGCTATTTTTTCACAACCTCCCAGGCTCTGTATTTGGCCAGGGGAGGTAGGGTTGTGACAACCCATGGAGAAAAGGGAAAAGAGTGACTGCAAACACATAAACAAATGGCGGTCCCTCCTGAGAATCACTGGAAGTTCCCAAAACACACTTGGTTGCCAGAACGAAGAAGAGCAATAGAGTGAGAATGAAGTGCATTTTTCCTGTATGAAGAGAGGGAGGGGATCTGATAGTAGGTGTCCAAAAGCAGAGACATTACATCCAAGATGAGCAGCATGAGACCCAGGGCCATGGAAACTTCTGATGCTGCTGAGGCCCTGGTGGGATGTAAAGCACAGACACCCTGGAGGCACCTTGCTATTATCAGTTTATCTTTAGGAACAGACTGTGTTCAGCACAAAACTTCTACTCAGGGCTTACCTCTGTGCTTCCTTGAATACTAATCGAGAGGTTTAGACTAGTATCTTTAGGCTCTGTTTTTACCTCTAGCCTTCCAAAATTCCTTCATCTCATCTACATCTTCTTCTGGACATGGCCTTATCTCTCCTAATTCTAGTTCACAGGCTTCCCTCCCCTTCTCACTGTATACCATTCATGGCCCCATGGAGTAGACTGAGAAATTTTCTGGCCTAAAAGCAGTTTGCTGTGTAAAGATCCTGAGTCTTAGACATTCATAAAGCATTTCACAATGAACCAGGCATATCATTCCAACTTCTGCACAAAGCTCAGTTAGTCCTTTTGGGAGCCCAAGACTATTTCAGAGAAGTCATACATGGTAAACCTTTTTTCTTTGCCCCTGAATCCTTTCCCAGGTTAATAAGTTAATTGGTTTGATTAAAAGTTGAAAATCATCACAGATTCATGGAAAGCGTACAACCCTGCAATTAACCACTCTCCATAAAGCTTTATTTTCTCTCCTTTGGTCAGACTCTGCGCTGCAGCATAGAAAAGTATGCAGGGTGCTAACTTAGAAGCCTAACGTACCTGGATTTGAAATTGGACTATACATGCACTAGCTTTGTGATCTTGAGCAAATTTTACAACCTCTACTCCTACCAGTGTAGTATCACTGCGAAGCTACATAAGAGTGTCTACCCAGAGTGTCTCGCTGAGCATGTAGCACAAGGTAGAAAATAAATGTAACAGTTAATAATAATAATAACAAACTTGCTCTGTTTTGACTTGATTATATTTTTATAATGGTTCTTTATGTAAAGCTAATATTAGATGACATTAGAAGAGCAAATATTTAATGAGACCTTACAATGTGTTAGACATTGTTGAAAGTATTATCTTAAATTTCACAATTACTCTTTGAGTTTGGTATTATTTTCTCTAGTTTGACAAATGAGAAAAAAAGATTCCTTTGCCTGCCCAAAGTTCTACAGGAGTAAGAAGTCGAATGAGCTTTGAACTTAGAAAGCTTGAATCCAGAGCCCATGATCTTAACCACATATCTACTTGCCATGTTGTTCTTCCACTTGTTCTGTTTCCAGAATCAATTTTAGAGCTTGTTCGATACATCTGTAACTGCTTTTTAATAAACCACATACATATGCTTTTGCAATGTACTTGGGTTCAAGTTTTTGATTCTGGCACATTTGCCAAACACGTGTGAATGCGATGTGTGAGGAAGGTACCTGGGGTTAAATGATTCACATGTAATTTCATTTGTATTTTTCTAAAATGTCATGCTTGTTCTTCTGAATCACAAGTAGTAACTGCCATTTTGAACTGTTCGCCTGATGCCATCCTTTCATGAAATGAGCATAGTTTTTCAACAAGTTCAGTTCTAAGGATTGTCTTCCCTAACAGCCATGCTATCAAATCAAATGCACAGTGTCTGAGAAGATGATTAAATTTAATGTCGGTCAGTTCAGGACCAATAAGAATCGTGGCTCACAATGCTTACATGTCAACATTCAAAAAATGTTAATGGGGACTCTCAAACCAGGGTGGGAGCCTGGAGAGAGAAAACATCTTCATACAGCAAAGAACTGTTATTAGATACTCAGATACTAAACTTGTTACTAATCATAAAGCAATACTATAGGGCATATGTTCTATGCTTAACAGAAATTACTACACTGCATCTTCTTGCTTCTCATGGAGTCTCTTTCTCTTAATTCCCCTACATCTCAGGTTAGCAGGTTTTTTCTGTGTAATACAACTCTCCACATGAATTCTTATATCTCTGGATTATTCCTTCACATCTGGCTACTCAGAAGCATCTGCTTCTTAATTCTCACCTCTGTTGGCATCTACACATTCAACTTTTGATTCAACATCTACTTGTTGCAGTACCAGTGGGTGCCAGGTACTCTGCAAGCTCTGGGAGAATGCTTGAATCCTTCCCGCAAGACTCACATGACCGAGCTGAGACATCTGTGTGCACATGTGTAGTGCTGTGAAATCACGGGGGCATGCAAAGGCTAAAGTTCAGAGGAGGGGACGGCTTACTCTATGGAGGGGAACGGTAGTAAGGGCTTTACAAGAGAGTTGGCCTTGATGCTGCTTACTAACAAATGCATAGGACCTTCACTTACCAAGTGGACAAGAACATTTGAGGCAGAAAAACAAACAAGCCCATTTGTAAAGGCCTGAGATAATATACCATATTTAGGGACATAGAAGTTGTTTTTGATTTCTAAGGGATAAAGCAAGTTGGAGAGAGCTACAGGTACTTACAACCTAGATTAAGAATAAACTGTGAGCCCTGGCTGGCATAGCTCAGTGGATTGAGTGCAGGCTGCAAACCAAAGCGTCGCAGGTTTGATTCCCAGTCAGGGCACGTGCCTGGGTTGCAGGCCAGGTCCCCACACTATGCGAGAGGTAACCACACATTGATGTTTCTCTCTATCTCTTTCTCCCTCCCTTCCCAGCCCTAAAAATAAATAAATAAAATTGTTTTTTAAAAAAGAATGAACTTTGATGCCTATGAGAAGTCACCAAATCATCCACTCATCTGCTTATACAAAAATATTCTTGAACACTTCTACATGTTAGTTTCTGTGGTAGGTCCTACAGAGCAAGTATCTGTACAAATACCACACAATACAATGGGAGAGGTAGACTATTAAGCAAGAAATTATAATAAAGTACTGGAGCAGAGAGTCCAACCTAGGCTAAGGGGTCAAGGTAGGCTGCCTGGGGTACTGATGTTCAGTATAAGATAAGTGCATAGGAGTTAGTTAAGTGAAGTCTGCAGGATGCAGGGAGGGAAAGAATATTGAAGTCAGAGGGAATTGTCTTCAAAGGCATAGAGGCATCAGAAGAAATGGCGTGTGTTCAGGAAAGACGAATACCGTATGATCTCACCTTTAACAGGAAGCTAAACAACAAAACAAACAAGCAAGCAAAATATAACCAAAGACACCAAAATAGAGAACAGGCTGACAGTGTCCAGAGGGGAGAGGGGAGGGAATTTCGGGGGAAAAGGGGAAGGATTTACAGGAACTAGTATAAAGGACACATGGACAAAAACTAAGAGGGGGTGGAAATGGGAGGGAGGTGGGGAGCACTGGGGGGGTGGACTGGGATGGGAGTAGAAGACAGAAAACTGTACTTGAACAACAATTAAAATAAGTAAATTTAAAAAATAAATAAAATATAAATGGAGTGCTAGTAAACAAACAAACAAAAAGGCATAGAGGCAACAGGCACCTGGCCTTCTAAGTAATGGAGAGAATTTAGTATGAATAGGATGGGACCCAGGGTGGGAGGGCTTGGTGGGAGGGGCTGGGCAGTGCCTGCAATGAGTGGCCTCGTAACCATGCTGAGGGGTTTATACTTTATTCTGAGAGAAAAGGGGGCCTTTAGAAGGTTTGAGGCAGGGTATTTGAAAAATAATACTCTGGCAGCATTACAAGGAATGGATTAGAAGGAAGTAAAACTAGAGTTGTTAGAGTAGTTAGAAGGCTAGTTAGTAGTAGTAGTGATAATAATCATCATCATGATAAAAATTCTCACTGGCACTTAGTAGAGACTTATCATGAGCCAGGTACTGTTCCAAGGGCTTTTGTATTTATTAACACATTTAATCCTCATGATAGGTACCAGCCCCCTTTCAAAGATGAAAAAACTGAGCTATGGCAATATGTTCAGGGTCATATTGCAAGTTGCAATAAAGCCAGGATTAAAACCCAAGCCACTAGTTTTAACACAGTCTTATTATCCTGCTTAAATGTGATATTGGCATAAATTAGAGCAGTGAGAATGGAGAAAACTGAATAGAATAGAATAGAATAGAATAGAATAGAATAGAATAGAATAGAATAGAGCAGAATAGAAAAGAAATTCTGGAGAGAAAACCCCATAGAATTAAACAAGACAATAAGAAAGAGATGAAAATTACTTTACCCTTGTCCTAGGAATATGCTTTAAATGGCCAACAATTAAAAAACAACAACTGTGTTTATATTTTAACTCACCAGATGTAATGGCTCCCTATTGCTCAAATATCAAATCCATACTCATGAAGGTATTTAAAAGCTTCTGCTAAATAAAGCTCTCCCTCATCATTTATTAATTAAAGCTACGAATGTTTAATAATGCGTTCAAAGCCAAGTTCAGTGCAAAGTCATGGAAATCACACAGCACACGTAGTTTCTCGCCGCATAGATCTCTCAGAGAATGTGAGCAGGTCCAGTTGTGACCATTCTACATTAAGGTTAAATGCTCAAGGGCAAGGGCTGGATTGTGTATTTTTGGAATCCAATGCACATGTTATATTGTTTTCTTTAGAGATTAACTTATTTAAAAACTACATGATAAAAAGGTATTTAAATTTTTAAATCTCAGAAATTTAGAATAATTAATAATAAAATATGTAACATATTAAACATGTAATATATTCAGATTTAGAGAAAATTGCTGTTGTATTTGTCTAAAAATAAAAAAATTAAACATATAATGTATTTAACTTTTTAATGGCTCAGTAATAAAAATGAAATTCAAGATTTTAAATAATGTCTATTATGTTTTATCACCATAATTATTAGCTATCAAATCCTAATTGGACTGAATTTAAATTACCCCTTGGGGGTAATTGTCGGATCAGCCGGAGAAGCTGACATTTCTGGGTGCTAGATTTTGCTGCCAGATTGCCCTGTTCACCAGAGGATGGTGTAATATAGTCATGATCTTGAAAATACATCAACTTGATTTAAAAAGCAATTTGTTAAATTTTTAGAGGTTTAAAATATTTTTAAAAAATACTGGTCACAGACATTGGTTAGAATGTTACAGTCTCTGAAGGAATTAGAAAATTCAAACTATGTATTACTCTCTACTTGGAAATAATAAAGATTTTTGCTAAAAAAATTTAAAAACTGGAAAAGGTAGGACATGCATTAAGTTTCTGAGGAATAAACTTAATGCATTTAAAGTCAGGAGGACAGGTTTCATTTCAAATTTGGCGTGGATTCGCTGTAGAAAAAAGCATGTTCTGCTTGCCCTGTGGTTTCCCCCTTCATTTCCTGGTGAGGATGGAGAGAGCCAGCTGCTAAATGATGTGATCCAGGAGAGTCAGCACCAGCACCAGCGCCTGCACGGGGAGGGGCTCCTGCGTCAGCTGGAGATTCGCTGTTTTGTCAAGCACCAGCTCTTCACTGATGTAGATTGTATTTTCCGAATAAGGAATATATCTCCCACAAAAAAAGTGCCTTTCTGATGGAAAAGTTTAGTTTTCTTAAATCTATTTTTTCCTTGTCCTAGATGTTAAAGATCAATGCTAAAAAATACAGTTTTTAAAGATGATCAAATTTTGAACTGTAGCTTCAGCTAGAAATCAGCAGAACTAAAAATAATCAATGGAATTTTTGACTTAACATTTTAATTTGTATTCTAGCCTCCCTGTGTTAGGTTTCTTTTGAGGTTACTGATCAGAAGTAACTTAACTGAATATAAATATAATGTAGTTCCTCATTTTATGACTAAAGTTATCTTATTGGAAAAAACCTAATTATTGATATTCATGTTTTTTAAAGCATGTAAATATATTATCCAAGTTTTAAAACCCTGGAGCTTTATCATTCAATGACACGAGGACATTGATGTGAATAACCTCTAATTTTTTTTAAATCCTCACCTGAGGACATTTTTTCATTGCTTTTAGAAAGAAGGGATGGGGGAGAGAGAAACCTCAGGGATTGCCTTCCACACTCACCCAGATGGGGGCCGTTGAACCCACAACCTAGGTATGTGCCCTGACCAAGAATCAAACCTGCAACCTTTTGGTTATAAGATGATGCTCCAACCAGCTGAGCCACATGACCAGGGCTATGAAAATCATCTAAATTCTTATTCATTTAAATTTTGACTTATATCAAGAATCTGTGAGTTTAACTTTGTCAGTTTGTTGTAAAGATGTGAAAACCCAAGCTTTGTTTCAACTGAAGTGAATTAATGTTCTCATATTCAGATGATTCTCAAATCTATAATCATGGACCTAAATGGCTTATACTTGTTAGAGAAATATATATGCCATTTAGGTCCATAATTGAATACATGTTGACAAATAATCATTGACAAAGTCCTTTCATATCATGAATTAACTTTTCCTAGTAGTTGTTTAAGAAAATACCTCCTCCACACACAAAAAAAGCACATTCTTTTTTGCAGTCCATGATTTTGCTATATAGCAATAATCTTTCTTCTCCCCTGACTCTGTGTCTGGATCTTCGTGAAGGCAGGTGTTTATGGCCTCTGTTGTGTTTGGCTCAGTCCCCCCTCCCTCACCACGTCATTGCAGACAGGGTGCTCCTAAGACCTTATGCTTATCTACTTAGAGACAGTCAGATAACTTTTATTTGGTGACAACGTGAGCATACTGTGTAATAAATGAGAGATTCATTTTCTTCTGCCAGAAAACCTGGCTAAAGCCAATGACCTAGAGCTAAATTGAAAACACACTAAATATATATGGACCCACAGGGCTCACATTCTGCAAAATGGTATCTTTGTATCATTATGACTTGACTTTTCTATCAGCTTTGTCGACTAGGGCCAACTATAGTGTGTATATAGAATAGAAGTTCCACAACCAATTATAAAGAAACCCATTGGCTTATACTTTCCCTGAATGAAATAAGGTGCCAAAAGTTCCCAAATGATCAGTGTGGCCAGGACCAGGTATCTGGTCAGACCCATGAATCCAATGGAAATTGGAAGACGGACAAAGAAGAAGCTAAGTAGAAGGACCCACAGAGCCAAAGCATCCAAAAGCAGACCTAAGACATACAGTCTCGTGAGGATGAGTGAGTCTCAGAATATCAAGTTGCTTAACATCATTCATTGTTGGAACAGGAGATGAAATAAAGTCTAAATGACCCAGCACTGATGGCTGAGAGACAAGCCAGCAGTTTTCAGGGAACGGCTGCCAAGATGCAAAGTTGGGGCCCAGGTGCGGAAATAAGAACCAGACAATGACAAAAGCTGGACCCCAAAGCTGAAATCCAGGCCTGGGGACTTGAGGGCCAACAGGACCTGAGCGGGACCCACAGAAAGAATGCTGGAAGGTTGTGGGTGAGCAGTACAGAGTACACCCCAAGTAATCCTCCAGGCCCCCAATAACATACAACCCTGAGACAGACCAGACAGGCTGAGGCTGAGCAGACCCTGGAGGGCTTAGTGGAGATGGCTTCTGGGCTTAGATGAATAGAATGTGAAGATACAGACAGGCTGTCCAAGGACAGCAATGCTCTGAATACCACATCTGATGAAAGGGGCCCCTTTTCACAAATCCTACTTTTCTTTAAATATATAAGTCCTTTGAAGACTATAAATCTTTTCAGATTTTGCTGCTTCGAGGCAGAAACCTACCTTGACCCTTTTCTCTTTTTCTCCACCTGGTTAGAGTGCTGGCAGAGACAGTTCAAAGGGAAGCCATGTAGTCTAAAAAGTTCATCTTCTGTCTTAGTCTCCCATTTATGCAGCAATTTCTCCTTTCTAGCAGAGATATTAACAATGTCCTTATTGCTTCATTCTCCCCCAAAACTGGGTAAGATGTAAAAGCCTGCTATTTATCCTCTTGATTGAATAACTGATTTTAATCTAAAGTTTAGCCTGGCCGTGTAACCTTAAATAAGCAGCTTCATTTTAGATAGACCATTCACTTCTAATTGCTTACAGACATGAATTTTATTCACCAGGTAAAGGGGAAGTGGGAAGAGCCCTGTGAGTCAGTAGCAGTTGAAGTTGGTTTGAGGTGGGGGAGGGGTGGTGGCACACTAACACTCCAGTAACCTTGCCCTGCATATGAACTTGGTGCATGTAAGTTATGTGACAGAAGGGAGAAGATATTCTTTCTCAAAGAGAGCCCACGAGTGACCAGGCAGACTACTTAGGTGCTACAAACAGACACCTAAAAATTAAAGGCCTGGAGAAAGCCTTGGCCTATGGAAGTTGAAAGATTTTTTTTATCAAAAATACTAAAGAACTCCAAAAATATGGGAATACTCAAATGATCGTATGTCTATACTCAAGAAGCATGAATATCACACAGGATCTAGTCCACAGGATTTTGCTTCTGTTATAAGCTGTGGATTCTATTTATAAGTAAATGGCCAGTTCCCACAACAACTGTAGTTGATGAGTGAGTAATCTAATTCAGTTGTCATGGCAGAGAATCAGGGCTTTGAAAAGTAGTCATTTTTAACCTTCGCATTGTTTATTGTTATGCACCTGACAATGGGTTTGATTTTTAGATATTTAGGCCTTTTCCTTATATATCGTTTACCCTGAAGGCAGTCATTTCCGATGGTGTTTGGAATTCCACATCTTAATTCTTCTCCAAGAACAATGGAAATAAACAATCCATTTTCGGTCTTTCCCTGTTTCCTTCCTAAATAAGGCCTTTTCACTAATGCTGGTGGCCCTCGCTGACCTATGACTTCGGGTTCCATTCCCACTGGATGTCTTTCTCATCTAAAGCGTCCTGGAAGGCAGCAGAGTTTTCATTCCTGTGTTATTCTAGGAAGGAAAGGTTTCAATTTCTTGCTTAAAATTCACTCCCCACCTTTCCCCTACCCTCCCCCAACACACTCACTTCCGATTGGGTAGCTTGTGGCTTTGAAGTTCTTAAACTAAAACGTAATGTCAAAATAAGCATTATTTCACCCTTCAGGATATTTGTTATTGTTGTTGTTTTAAATTTACAACTGGTTTTATTTCTAAGCAATTATGCATGTGCTGGATTTCTTGATAAGTGAGGAAAGCCTACAATTGTCTTTAAATATAGTAAAAATTTTATGAGTGCTCATCTAACGGTGAATGATGTTGACACAACATTAATTTTTGTAGGTGAGTAATAAAACTTGAGAATTTTGATTTCTAAATTTTCTCATCATAATTTGGAATCAATGTTTTTTTTTTCCAGTCCTAAGCAGGCCTAAGTCCTGCGCCTCTCCTGCCCCTGGATAAAACCCGGGCCTGCCGCCAAGCATTGACAACGGACCGGTGGAGGCCCCTGCGAGAAACAGAGAGGAAAATGCCTAGAATGCTTCAAATAAACTGCCACCTTGAGACTTCCAACGTCTCCTCTCTGAGTTTCGTCTCCATATTGCTATTTACCAAACCACAGAGTCCACATCGGGATGAAGACAATGTGTGACTTCTGACAGGAGCTCCAGGGTCTGACCAGGGAAACCGTTCCTAGCTCTCTTTAGGGCACCAATCAGTCAAGTGTGTTTAGTACTTCTGTCTATAGAGATGTCATAGATGATCTTATATTGTTAAAGATCTTTATCTAGAAATGTAAATTCCAGATGCCCCTTTTCTCTTGTCATTATTTCCCCAAATTAATTGTTAAATACACACTAGAATTTTTGTAAAACACGTGAAATTATATATTTATGGGCTGTAGATTAACTTTTCAGTTAAATCTAGGAATGCGTAAATTTTCAAAATAATTATAGTTTTACATGAAAATTTAACTGCGTTCACTCGGGAAAATTTCTTAATGTTTGCTTGATATTCTATCTTCAGAGGCTATAGTTCTGATGACAAATTATATTAAATCGACAAGGAGTATATTCTCTTTTTTGGTATCAGGGATTTCTTCTTTAACACCTTTTCTTAAACTTATCATTGATCCTGCCATAGACATTTATTAAAACTGAAAGCACACGCAGATCTAATTTCTTTCTGAGTGTGACATGTGATCTGTGCCATTTTGACTGGCTTTCTTGTTCTCAAGAGTTATATTTTTGCCCAGCTTTGCTCAGACAATTGTATTTTATCACTAGCCAACTTAGACTGTCATATTGAAGTGATATTTTTTCTGAAGGGATATTTTAAATGCCACTTTTAATTTGACAAAGTTGGTGAGCCCAGAAATAAAAAATAGTGCTAAGAGCAAACAGACGTCTGCTCTGGATGAGAGCTTTTCTCTAGAGACAAAGTAGATAATAGCCCCAAGCTGCCATAGTTTGCCATGGTGGCCACAACCATTGGGGAGAGTAAAATAAACTTACATGAGTCAGAAAGTGGACTTTGAATGTGTGACATTCACTTTGGTTCTGATGTGCAGTGCTCATTTTAAATGCCTGCTCCAGTCACCTTCAGCTTGTATCTGGCACTGTCCCTAGGTAGATAGTCATTCCAACTCATCTGACTATTAGCAGTGATGTTAACACAACCAAATCACTCATCTCTGGCAAATTCTTGTGTTCATGTAGTTTGCCACATGCTTGTGATGTTTGTGATTTACTGAGCACTTTTTATCAGAACTTTATAGCTTTTAGAGGCAGTGTGTCACCCCTCAAAAGGGTTACACTTTACTCATGCACACTAACCAGCACCAGCTCCCCTAGGAATGTGCTTTCAGGATCTGACCAAACTGGACTGAGACTATTTTCTCATCCACAAAAGTGAGTATCCATTTCTCCTCTCCTTTCCTGAACTTCTCAATGTCAAGTCCTTTCCTCCTGTAGAATATACATGGGAGATGCTCAGACAGGAGAGGTGAAGAAGCATTACTTAAGGCAATTAAATATTGTAAACATGGTTTCTACTCCTTAGCATCACATATCCTGAAACAGAAAAGCAAATGTCATTTCTTTTGAAAGAAAGAATGTGTCAGAACACATTCTTAAATCATGTTCACACAGCATTCCATGTGACTTTGTATTTGAGACATTTTGTCTAATTTTTTTCCTAGTGAAAACTAATCAAATGAGGACTAACAAAACATACACTTTGTTCTTTTAGAGGATGCTATACCTTTCATAACCTCCTCCTGCCTAAAAGGCTTTTGGAGTTTGCAGTAAGCTGTCTGTCAAGTTAGTCCCTTTTCAGTTCATTAAATCCTCAGGGGGCTCATTTTGTCTACTTGATCATTATACACACATGCTTTATCTTCATTCTCTCTTCCTGTCATAAAAGTCTTTTCACCTTTGAATTCATTCTTTTTTTATTCATGCAAAAACTCTTGTAAATGATAGAAAGAAATATTAGAGCCCTATACACCATGAAAGCATCAAGTTGGGCAGAAAAGATACAAATGCACCCCCAAAATTAAAGATAAAATAATAACTAAGGGATGCCAATAAGTGGTGTAGTCAAAAACCACCTTGAGGAGAGAGAAGAAACAGAGATCCATTTAAGAAATAAATGAATTTCCCATGATCCCAGAGAGCTGATTAGTGGGGCCATCAAACTAAGATGTGTTAGCATACAGGAAAAGGGAAACCCGGAGGGAGGTACCATCTGACACAGGTGTTTATGTGCGTATCTACTGAGGTACGCCTACCATGCCTGGTGCACATGTAGTGTTTCTTGTTCACTGGTTATATTAGTGGAGTACATAATTCAATTGTGGTACTGTGCCAGGTGCTGGGGGCATGAAGCTGGAGAGATGTGATCTATGCCATGCAAAATTGACTATCTAGGGGATATACAGTTTCACTGGGTTTGAGACGTCCTTAAATCAAATTTCCAACAGGAAGTTTTGTTTTTTCTCCTTGTCCATCTGTTCAACGAACATTTCCTAAAGGTCTGCTTTGTCTTGGACATTCACAAAGGCACCAGAGTGAAAGCAGGCCATGTGCTATTTTTAAGGCCTTATATTCTGCTGGGACTTGGAGAGATAGCTAACAAATAATTGAATAAATAGTGTGTCAGGTTGGATGAATGCTACAGGAATACTAGAGGCAGATAATACTGTGAGGAGAGTGGGGAAGCTATTTGTGCATGGGGAGGTCAAGGAAGGTCTCCCTGAAAAGATGCTTGAGGGGACCTCAGGAGAAAGAGAAAGAAGCATCGTGTGGCTCTTTGAGGGAAAATCATCTCAGAGAGAAGAAGTAAGAGTAGCGAAAGCTGAGGTAGCAAAGTGTTTGTTCAGAAACAGTAAAGAGGTTAGCTTGGGTAGAGAGGGGTTAGCTAGGAGGGAAGTGGTAGAGATGACTCAGACAAAAAGGTGAGAAGGGGGTCAAGTCGCCAAATCCCATTAGGCCTTGGAGATGCAAGGAAGCCAGGCAGCCTCGTGTGAAATCCTGGCAGGGCTGCTTCCCAGCTGGGCTCTCAGATGAGTTACCTACATGCTTTGAACTGTTCTCTTGCCTCATAAAGTGGGGTAATAAGGGCTTCTTCCTGGTTATTATGAGAATTAAATGAACAAATACACCTTACTCTAAAACACGTAGAATTTCTCCACACAGAGTAAATACTGAATAAATAAATATTATCCATCATTACTAGCACAAGAACTGATGGGTCACGAATTTCTGTCATTGTCCCCATTTATATGTCCTTGCCATCCCTCAGGCTGGATTGTGTAGAATAGCTTTCCTCCCAAGTCAGTTAATTTTCCACCAAGTCATTATCTCTCTCTCTCTCTCTCTCTCTTTCTCTCTCTCACTTAAACACTGCTATCGCCATCATATCATTTATGACTTCTTTTTTTTCTTCATAAGGCTTTTTAAAAGTTTTTTTTTAAGTTTATTTTTAGAGAGAGGGAAAGGGAGAGAGAAAAAGATAGAAAGAAACATCAGTGTGTGGTTGCCTCTCACATGGCCCCCACTGGGGACCTAGCCTGCAACCCAGTCATGTGCCCTGACTGGGAATGGAACCAGCAACCCTCTGGTTCGCAGGCTGGAGCTCAATCCACTGAGCCACACCAGCCAGGGCTCATTTATGACTTCTTATAAACTGCTTCAAACATGGAGTTCTGAAAGCCTCTCCTGATTTTGCAGTTGAGCCCATTTGTTCAGTCTTGCTGGTCTTTCTGCTCGCTCACCTTTCAACACATCTGTCTCCGAGTCTGTGCGAGTCATCAGAGCCCTGGTTTGCACTACTACACATCTGAACCTGCCCTGATCACACCTCCTGAACTCTACCTCCATTTCTAGGTTGCTCCTTTCTCAAGAGAACCATCCAGAAACTCCTTGTCCTCTCCTTTCCTTTTCAATCAATTCCCTATCATTGGATAAATTCAGTTTTCACATTTTGCTGTTACTTGAATTAATTGCTATTGCAACACATGTGAATTTAGAGCACATCATAGTGTCTAAATGAAAACTTTTCAGATTGAAAAAAGACTTCTGTGGGGAGGGGAGCATGAAGATCAAGAGTCTCAGTTGGTAAAAATATTTACGCCTTTCATAGTTTATGAATACCTAAATGCTTTTGCGATGGTGCATTTTTAGTAGATGCAACATGAAAACAGATAAACTGTCAAACAGAAATCAGCAACTTCTCAGAGCTTGTGCCAGGAAGAGATCGTTTTATAATATAAAACATACTATCTTTAATAAAAACAGAAAGCAAGTATGTAACAATTACTCCCATGGCGTTTGTGCCGCTGTGTCATTTTGACATTACTCCAGTATGGTTACAGTCATGTGTTTTGTTTTGGCATCCCTGGAATCTTTAAAGGAGAAATTCTTTCCAGAGAAGTCCAGAAAACTGAAAATTTCAAACTGCAGTCTCAAAGTTTTGCCTCATGAAATACAATTTGCTGATTTTGGGCATCTTGTGCTGTTTATGGGAATATATAACACATATATACACATACAGTCTTGAGTAATTTTTAAATTATCCTTATTTCTAATTTTCTCATTTGAAAAATGTTCTTTAAATGAGAAAGGGGTGGAGGAGAAAGGGAGAGAGGGAAGGAGGGAGGGAGGGAGGGAGAAAGACGGAGTGTGTGTTAGAGAGTGTTAACCTCACGTTAACCTGATTGTAAGATCTTAGGTAAAGGCCTGATTAACTGGACTTGAACCCAGTGTTCTCTCCAGGAACCCTGGCCAAGGAGGCATAGCCAGGTAAACATCTGACTCCCTGGACATGTAGTTGGAAGAGGGGAAGAAAAATACCCAAAGAAAGATGATGATAGTTTTTAGAGAAAAGAAAGGTGCCAGGCAGATCATATGTGATGTTATCACATATGCGTTGCTGGCAAAACCCACTGTTTCTATTATTTATCCACCAGACCAAGAACAAGAAAGAAAGGCGTGCTATGGCATGGGTATTCTTAACAGATTTTGTCCCTAGTAACAAACATATAATGCAAGAGAAAAAGAGAATAGAATTTATCCAAAAATAAACCCCAAAATTACTTTTCTGAAAAAAATTTTAAATAATTACTTATTTAATTATCAAGAGAAATTCATGGTCAGAGAAACTTTCTATAATACAAAATAATAATAAATACAATAAAAATATAAACTTTTTCTACTTTAGGCTTCAGTTTCTCTCCCCAGAAGAAACAGCTTGGCAGCTTCTAATGCACCTTCCAGAGACATTTCATGGACATATTGCATAAGAAATCATATAAGTGACTTCACAGCTGTGTTTGTATCAGTTGTATGTGTACATGTATGTATATTCCATTTTTACCCAAGTGGTAGCATGGCATTCATACTCATTCATAATACTGCTACATGGATACATCATAATTAATTTTTCCAGGGCCATATTGGTGAAACATCTAGGTGGCTTTTTTTAGTATTGCAATGAATAGTCATGTCTCCATATCTTTGCACACGTAGTTTTCTGATAAATTCCTGGAGATAGAATTGCCGGCTCAAGACTATTGTTCATAGCTTTACTATCAAATTATGCCCCTCGAAAGGGTATCACCACTCACACTCCTGCCAACCAAAAGTAAGACCGCTGCTTCCCACGCAGACTCATCAGCACAGTGGGGCATCCATTTTTCTTTATCTCTGGCAACCAGTGGAATGTATTTCACAACTGTATGGCTCTATTTATTCACTTGTTAATCACCACAATCAGTGATATCCTCTCAGAAACACAATCACTGCTTCTGTAGCATTATGTCTTCTCATTATGAATATTAACTCTTCCTCATTTCCATAAAGTGAAAAATGTGTGTCATTCTTCTGAGTGTTACCCTCAGTTATGAGGACCAGGGGGAAAGAACCTGGCTTAGGTCCTAGACCATGGCACAGACAAAGGAGTTATGTTAATACTACCTGATACCCCAACCAAAAAAGGCAAATGGTCCTTAAATTAACTCTGTGCCTTTTAGAATTAATTAGTCCTCCTGGTTGCAGTAAAAACTCAAAATGGCAATCCTGCAAGGGGATTGTGTTAAAGCACCATACAAGTGAGATTTGCCTTTTGAATGTGACTTTGGGAGAGAAAATTGAGTTTCCTGACTTCAAATGGCAAACTCTGTTATTACATACTTGGTAATTTCAAAGAGCATCTGTCATCACACAAAGACAAATATATTTCCCAAAGAAAACATCTGGTACTTTTTAAAACAAGCCTCAGGCCAGCTCTGCACAAGGAATGGAAAATGTGCTATAGATAGAGTGTTATTTCATGTTGCCTTTCATTTAATCAGTGAGTGGGGAATGTTTGCATTAAATTAAGCATCTCAAAAATCAGCTCTCTTCAAGGGCTTGGAGAAATTTAGAGGGTCTTCAAAAAAAACCTATGTTTCTCCTCACAGTAATAAATAACGTGGACATTAGGTTATGTTAGTCCTCCGAAGAGGAAATTATTTGTGGAGATAACATGTGTTAGGGATGGGGGGTGCTTAACGCTTGGTGACTTGTATTTTTCCTTGTGATGATTTGTGTTCAACGAGTAACACTATTCTTCATGAAAAGCTTCCTAATCTGACAGGTATGGATCTGGACTCTGAACAGGCTCTAGCAGTCTTTGCCACCTAATGCACATTTAAAAAATCAAAGACCACATGGGGACAATTCAGAGAGATATGTTAATTTAGGGGAATCTCTTACAATTCAAGGCACAGACCAGGCTGGGAGCCAGTATTTTTGTTGTTGTTGTTGTTATTTTCGTTTTTCTACAAGGGCTCTGCAAGTGCAGGGTAGAAAATCTTCAAGCATTCATCATGTTTTGCTAGCTCACTCAGAATTGATAGGCAGGACAGAACACACAGCTGGCATCTGAGATAAGACACATTGCTAACAGTGAAGTGAGTCCTTTTTACACAATTGAAAATGAGAGCAACGCTGCCACTTTATCAGACATCTCAGGTCAGCGAATCTCAGGGAAAGAGGCTAAAGAGGTAGCAGTCAGTGTCTGGCCTGCAGTGCCAAATTCAGAGGGCAAAGGGCCAAGTTCAAGACACTGGTATGTCTAATGTCATTTGTGCAGTGTTGTGAAGACATCTGATAATAGAATATGATGCTGTGCATGACATCATTTCACATGATTTCTTGTCTATGATATGCCCCAACTTAAGGTAATTTATATATAGAATAAATATGTTCTCTGAATTTAGAAATCATTAGAACTAACCATAGTGAGCCTCAGTGGGAAGGAGGGTAAGCCTGCCTCTAGCTTCCCTGGAAGAGTTGTCATTTCTTTGTGTAGAGGTGGGGGTTTAGACTCTAATTTCTTTTTAAATCTCTTGAGGAGACAACTTTCTCAACAAGCCCATCTGCCCCCTAGTTAAGATTTTCTCCCTCCCTTCCTTTTCCCCTCGGAACACACTTTGGCTCATCAGTGACATGAGTTCTGATGTACAGACGCCGCTTCTGCTGTCATCTAAAGTCTTTCCTGCTTCCTATACAGTCCCAGACCTCCTTTTGTTCACACTATTTAGTTTGGTGAACACGGCATGTGTCTGGTAGTCGGATTCCCCACTTCTCACACAGGGAGGCACCGGCAGCGCCCGGGGCAGAGCGGTGGTACCGGGCTGGGGACACAGAGAGACAACCTGCCCGGGTGATCCTCAGCCTGCGTCTGCTGTCAGCCAGACTTGAGAGGCTTCCTTTTGGAACTGTTTTTGTAAAAAGAGTGTTTGGAAAAGATTTTCTGTCACTCTCCCCAATTTTTAGAGCATGGGAATCGAGCCTGAATCGAGCCTGAAGATAACCGACTTAACCAGCCTGGAGGGAGCTGCCCTGGCACTGGGCTCCCGCGGGCTTTCGCTTCCCTTGGCGTGTGAGGCTCAATCGCTCATCTCAGGGACTGTCCTTACGGGATTACACTCCCCTTTACATTTCTGCGGTTTAGCAGACGCTCTCTTTACTCCTCACACCCAGCACCACAGCGCAAACACTGTTCTTCCTCCAACTGCAGGCAGCAACATCAAGCCCTTCTGCTTTTCAAAAAGATTTTTAAAAGCCTGTTTTCTTTAGCGTAATTCTCCCAGGTATACTGCACTTATTCTATTTTTTCCATTTCGACCTTCTTAAGGGTCCTAGGGTGTGCTCTAAAGTGTTTTCCCTGATTTCTTTTACTTTCCTTCCTGGTTTTGCTTAGGTTTTAGAGCACAGTGTGCATTCTGGAAACTATAGGAAGGACACTGAGACCCTGTTTTCCCATGGCTTCAGGCAGGAGCAGATGCCTTGCTTGCATTTGAAGTTGCATCATAGTTTATATCTTCAGCATGTAGTAAGCTGGAAAATAACCTTCATCTAAAAAACAATGCAAGTACCTCTGAACTCGGTCCCTAAATAAGATTCACCCCCAGCTATGAGCCAGCTAACTTTTTCAGGAATCTCGCAGCCATGTGGATTTGCCTTGATAAAAATTCGGAACCAAATTCGAAAATATAGATGTAACTTCTGGCTCAAATGACAAGATATTAGTATTTCCACAGAGTCTTTTTTTCCACAGGTAACTACAAAATTAGTGAAGGGGTTAGGAAAAAACCTTTGCTGTGCTTAAAAATGACAATATCCTTTATAATACCTATGGTTGACCCAGGATATAAGGAAAGCTGACAGCCACCTATAGGCTAGGAGCTGACAAATGCTGCTGACCCACCTGCAGAAGATAGTGTCCCCTGGCACTTCCGTGAAGGCTTGAAACCTTCAGCTTTCTGTCTAAAGAATCAGCCAAGGCCCAGGTGAAATCCTGGTATTCATTGCGATTCCGTTACAGAAGACAAACACTTGTAAGCAGTGACTTCTTGCTCACCACTGTGCTTAAGGGAAAGGAGCCTGAGATGCTAACAGATTAGCTGGAGAAAAATATTCAAATAATAAACATTATTTGTAAACTATTTTACTGATCTTAGAGAGATCAAAAAGAGAGGAAAAAGAGAGGACATGAGCAAGGTAGGAAGTGAGAGGGCAGGAGGAAAAGAGGGGAGGAAAGAGAGAGAGAGAAAAACATTGATTTGTTATTCCACTTATTTATGCATTTATTGCTTGATTCTTTGCTTCTTACTCGTGCCATGACTTGGGATCGAACTTACAACTTTGGGGTAGCAGGATGACTTTCTAACCAAGTGAGCTACTGAGCCAGGGTCAAAGGCTAGGACTGTGCCAGGACAGAAACCTGTGTAAACTCTTAAAATGTAAACAGAACAATGTCAGAATCATCCCAGTGTCCCAGGACCATTAAAGGTCAGAGAGAAGAAAATGAAAACCCCACAATGCAGATAATGCAGCAGCAGACCTGGACCGGGCAGCAGAATGTCTTCTGGGAAAGGAAACCCATTTAAAGAAGAAAGTACACATAATAGGGAGGCATGAAAAAAAGGACATATTCTGGAAAACATAAACCTCCATTTCCATGAGAAAGTTCTGGATGAACACTGGAGCTTTGACGCATGTGGAAGTTAAGCTAAAAGCACAGCTAGACAAGGAGGCTGTGGCCAGCACGTGGAGGACCTTACATACCTTGCCCAGGAGTCTGGGCTTTTCCTGGGGGCTTGGGGAAGACCCTCCAGTTATCAATGGAAGTGGCATCATTAGGCTCAAATACAACAAAGTTACTCAAAGTGTGGAAAATGAAGAAGCAGAGAAGGATGAGAGTTTAGAGACAGGAGGATTCTTAAAAGCTACTCCTGCTTTAATGGGGGAGGGTACTCTAACATTTCAGAGGACAGAATGAAGGAATTCGAGTTGAGAGCCTGGGACCTATTTACTGAGTATTCAAGTGAGAAGGAAAAGGCAGCTTAAAGGCGATCTTAAGCAAAAGGTGAAACTTGGGAGATGCCCTGGTAAACTGGAAGCATCTAGTGAGTTGACTAAAATCTAACTTGGGCATGAGAAAGGTCACTGAGAAGTCAGCAGAGTTTAAATTTTACTACTGAAATTTCCTAAGCTTAGACAACTCAGATTTTCCCATTGCATTTGCATGCAGCTTTAGTTTTAAGTTAAGGAAGAAGATGGGAGTATTTATTGTCACTGAAATAGAAAATATGCAAGTATTGTTTTACAACAGAAATTCTATGATATGATATAGTAATACAGTCTGTAGCAGACTGACCTCCATGCTGGGAATAACTATTTAAACAGGATAAACTATGAACACCAGTTTTTTGAAGTGATTAGAGAATAGCTATGGCAGCCAGAGCTGTAGTCAAGATCAGGAGCAAAGAGAAGCTCAGAGAAGTGAGCCTGGGACCTTGAGCCCCTGTTTCCCCCAGAGCATTTGCTGATTCTTACATTACAATATCAGCACATACCACAGACCAGTAAGGATTCACATAGCTGAATACTTCGAAAAACTGAGGAAGCTCAGGAAGGACCAATGAACTATTTTGCTTTTGAGGTCACGTAGTCCTCTAAGTGGGAATCATCAGTCAATGTTCCTCTATAAAGTAAATCCACATGCAAGGAAAGCCAAATCACTATTAGCCCCCAAACACATTGCAAACATGAACTAGGACTGTCAGATCAATTTGGAGGTCCTCATAATCCGCTGTGCATTTTTTCCTTTTAAGTGATTCTTCACTGCTAAATGTGAAATATTTAGTAAAGAGCACCCTTTGAAGTTCAAATCAATACCATTGGTCTTCTCTCAGAAATTTTTCTGCTATACAAATAGTTTTCATCTTAAAAAAAAAAGAAACAGTAAAGCAACCTGGTTAAAAGAATTTGAAAGTACTGTTAATTAACATCCCTTCACATTTATATGAGATACTTTTTATAGCCAATATGTCATTTATCTTCTGTAAGTTTAAATTCAGGTTCAAATGTAGTTCAAGCAAATTTAATTATGTAAACAAGTTACAAAATAATTTAATTTCCTCATGTCATCTCCATGATGTAAACTTATCAAAATGATACGAGCCCAAGGTTGAAGAGAGTAAACTAATCAAATTGAGTTAGAAAAGACTTTCTACATATATTCAAAATAAGCTTCAGAATAAATACTGAAATTTGACCTGTGATAAAATAGTTACATAGGGAATTCAACCCCGCATATGTTTATTTGTCTTTGCCTTGTCACAAAAAGCATTTAAATTTCAACAACCAAATAAAGCAATATAACACAAAATAAAAATAGGCATAGAAGTGAAAGAAAAAAAAGAATCAAGGGTGGTGAGGCATTTAGACCCAGAGCAAATGGTAATAATGATCTGTTACCCAATGCCCTCTACACTAATAAAACTAAGCTACATGTTTGCTCTTAGCTTTCCTGAAGCCAGTCAGAAAAGGGAAAACTGATCCACTGCAGATTTCAGGGTTCCTAAGATGGAGTCATGTTGTTTAGAATAAAAAACAATATATTCTGATATGAATATTAGAAAGATGTGTGTCCCTTAGTGAGCCCATGAAGTGAATACCATATAATACAATAGCTAATGGCATCATGCATGTAATATGCATAGTGGAGAATTTCATGGCACGTTTCACAGGCTAACAGGCCAAATAACCAAGTGGACTTGAATGTTTTGTGAACTGAGAAGTAATTTTGACATGATATATGCAAAACAGGATTGTGTAGGAGAAAAACAACAGTTGATGAGGAATAAGGCAAACATAGATTCCAGTTCTGGCTCAGCTGCTAACTAAATCTGTTACCTTTAATTAGAGTTTCTTTAATTTTCTGCATGACAGTTTCCTGATCAAAATAACAGGAGAGAGTTCTAAGGTTCTTTCCAGCTCGTAATGTCTATGTTTCTAAGAGAGAAACCACGTGGTTTACTGCAAAATTGAGAGTCAATAAGAATAACGTACCTGGCACTCTCACTGTGTGCAAAGTCATTTGGAAACAAAATGAGAAAAAGTGTTATCTGTAGAATAAGACAGAAACTGTTCTCACATCTCATTTGGTAAAACATGAACATATTTGAGACTCTTCTGTACCTAAAATTTATATGTAGGTACACCCACATTGGTGACAAAGATGTACAGGCCAGACACCCAAATACCCAGCAACTGAAAGTTACTAATGGGGTTTCCATCTCAAAGACATATTGAACTTGAGCTCCCCAAGGTTTGGAAAAGAACCAACTAATATTTTACAAGCACAAACTATGTAAAACACACTATTCCGGGCACTGTGGAAACTACCGATAAACGTTTATGAAGCAATAGTGGGAACTTTGTTCTCTTTTAGTACCACTTCTTTCATTGCCACTGGTGGGATATTTTTAAAAACTATTCATTATATTCTTCATGTAACATAGTGTTGTTCTTTTTAACCTTCAGTAAATACTGAAGGCATCTCAAAAATCAAAATAGGTGTTAAACAAAAACTCAATAAGTTCATTTGTATTTTTTTTTACTGAAAAAGATGAAATAATAAAAGAAACCCTGTTTTAATTTATGTGGCTTCATCTGAGTTGCTTGGATTTTTAATTCTGTAGACTGCATTGCGATCACATTGTAAAGTATGAGAGAACACATTGTTAGTTTATCCAGCTAAATATTTGAAATGGGAGAAGCATTTTACCTCCCATGTAAAATCCATAGCTTATTTTATTTCAGATATGGAAAAAAAAGGAAAACTTGGAATTGTTCACAGATAGTATTCCTATACTGGATGGAGTCCATGAGTAGAGATTCTAGGAAGAAACAAGCTGGGGTATGGGCACCCAAAAGGAGAAACTCTGTGTTTTAGAGATGAGGCTAATGAACATATATTCCAAACACATAGCCACTTCTGGTAGCCCCGATCCCTCCCACATTTTACCTCCAACTTCAGTGCTTGGGACTTGAAGAGATAGGGGCAGAAAGCATTTGGGTACAAGTGAGAAAAAATCCTTCCATTTATTCTATACGGTAAACTTATTTTAGAACAGGCTGACACCATGTCTTGGACCAGTTTTGTGTATCTTCTTGTGTATCCTCATTTTCATCTAAGATCGTATGCCTTTGTTTTTGTAGACACCATCTTCCTCACCTGTGAGCTTCTGATCGACTTTCCTAGCTTTTAACCCAATTTCCTTATTTGACAAAGTGTGTCCTAATCCTGTACCTCTGGACCACCTACCAAAAGAATAAGAAACTGGATTTCTCCAACAAACCAGACTATTAATTTTTACATGCATCTGTTCACAGCCACCCCCCTCCAAAGGAAATCTGTTCAAGTTCAAAGTTGTCCAATAGATTAACTGACTGAAATGAAGGTTGGGATCTAGACTACTACAAAGAAAGAAATGAACAGAAGAAAATATAAACTAAAATTTTGCTTTCACTAAAGAGGAGCTGTTTCCACTATCAAAAGACATTTATATACCTCCAAGGCATGACACTGTATAGGGTTATGATAATGAACTCTTGGGCTCTGTCCCTGCTCTTCTACTTAGTTTAATGACTAACTGCTTTATTTCACATCCTTCTGTGTGCTTCAATTTCGCGACAGAAGATACACTAGTCAGTGGTGTGAGAAGATGGATAAAGAAAAGTGGGACAGAGTGAACGTGAAAGAGTGGCTAGTTAATAAAGTAAGATTCCAGAGGAGGCAATTCAGGGTAGAATCACATTATCAGTCAAATCATTAACCTGAAAAAGAACTCAGACAACATCTTCACTGGGGATGAGCCCATTATGAATACTCTTGAACTAATAAATCAGCAAATGTAACAATTGCTAAGGACTCAATTTCAAGGTTGAGCAAAGAGCATAATAATTCAATACTTCATGGTGAGAAGTTCACAGACAGTACAGTAGAGATGAATAAAAAGCCTAAAGGACAGCAGTATGGATATAGCTAAGTTTAAAGTTGTATGAATCTGTTTGACATTCATTTACATGCTTTTGTCATGTATTATTGTCCAGTATTACCTGGAAAGCTACAAGTAGAAACAGACAAAGAAGGTAAGAGTTGGGGATCTTCCAGAATGGTAGGCTAGAGTTCCAAACAAAAGCAACCCTAGATGTGGCTGTGAGTAATAAATCAAGGGAGAACAAAACGGAGCTGCTGCAGAGTGAGATCTTAGAGGCACCGAAGGCCAGAGATCAGGGGCAGGGCTAGGATCATGTTGGCTGGAAGTAAGAGAGCAAATATTTGGAAGGTTGTGGCCAATGACAAAGACATGAAAGAATTAACCAAATAAGATTCAAAAGGGTTTTTCCCCTTTTCTGAGGATGGCTAGAAGTTGAGTAAAGCTAATGATAACTGGAGTTGGGGGTTTCGTACACCTCCTCAGATTCCCCCAACAGTCTGTTTCTGAAGAATCTACCACCTTGCATACTTCCAGTGTCTTTGCTGGTGCCCTCGTCTAGTTCTCAGAGGATGCATGAGTCAGTTGTCCTCATGCAGAGCCAGTTGTCTCACGTGCTGAGCTCATCTTTATCCAGTTGTTTCTGGAGTGCAGTGAAATGCTACACTGCTTGCTTCCTGCCCAGCCAGACAATGCAACATAAAAGTGCAGGGGAGTCAACTATTTATGTGGGAACTTTGATCAATGGGAACTGGAAGTCAAAAGGCCAGACAGAAACATTTCCACTCTTTTGATCCTTTGGTTGGTACTTTGAATTATGGCATTCCTTGCCATCCTTGCAAAAAATTCCTCATGCCAGAAGGACATACCTAGTGAGTACCCTACTGTGTCTTTCTGCAGCTGGCTGAGAAGGGTGGCTAATGCAATAGCCCACTGTAGTTCATCACTTCGAATCTTTCTGTGCCTTACTACCATTTGCTCCACCATATTATTGCCCTAAGCTTGCTTTGGGTCAATACAGGATAAGCATTATGATCCTTGCCTTAGGCTCTGCTTTCTGGAGAACCTAAGTTAGGACGTGAAGTTTTGGTAGGGAAAGAAGTGTCATCATAAAGGCAGATAGGGTCAAAATGTGGGAGAATTACATTCATCAAATAGAAATTCTATTAATCAAATTCTAAGGAAAGTAGAAGAAATGGACATAAGAGAACAATATGACTTATAGATGGTCATAGAACATCAGCAACTCTCAGAACAACGTGACATGGAGATGTGGTATTGAGTGTTTAGAAGAAAGGGTGAAAAAGCTCTGGTCTTGAAGTGGTTTTACATAAGAAAGTGCAATCATAGTTTAAAGACATTTACAATAATTGCAGTATTATGGGACAAGGAAAATCACCCAAAGAGAACATATGTCCATACACATATAAATGTCTTAAAGAGTATTTAATAGTTGAAAAAATTTTTTGTTGCCATGGTGCTTTCTATTTAATAAGTTTAAATCAACTTTTATTACTTTTCTATTCATCAAATATTTACTTAGGCCTATTATGGGCCAGGCACCTTTCGATCTAGTTAACATAAATAGGTAATAAAACATGCCCCAAAATCTGCCCTACAGAGCTTATATTCTAAGAATTGGAAGCACAGACTAAGCAATATGCAAAGTAACTAAATAAATTACATAGGTTAAGGGTAGGAAGTGCTATGGGAAAAACAACAAGACAAGGGACAGCAAGACTCTAGGAGGAGGTGATGAAGGAAAGGAAGTTTATAATTGTAAATAAGAACATGTGTGTCAGATGGGAACTAGATTTACTGGGGTGACCACTTCATAAGTTATATAAGTATCTAATCCATGGCTGAACACTGAAGACTAATATAATATTGTATGTCAGCTGTAATTTAAACATTAAAGTTATTTTTTAAAGAAAAGAAAAGATTTCAAAAGGTGAAGGAGTAAGCCATGTGCATATCAAAGGGGTGAAAAATTATAGGTGGAAAGCACAGCTAATGCAAAGGCCTGAAGCAGGAGTAGTGTTTTTGAGAAAGAGCAAGGAGGCTTCCTTAGAGTGAGTGACGGGGACAGTGGTGAGGGACAGGGTCAGGAAGTAACCAAGGAGCGCCAGGTCATGGAGTGCTTCATGGGATGTTATTTTATGGAAAATTGGGAGTTGCTACAAATTCTAGAGATGAAAAGGGCCTTAGTGTGATTTCCATTTCATCGGGATTACTCTGGAAGTATGTTGACTAGAGATGAGGCAGTAGTAAAGGCCGGAGACAGAAGCAGGCAGGCCAGGCAGCAACCACAGCAGTGTAGCCAAAGCATGGCCATGTTCAGGCCCCCACAGGAGCAGAGCAGATGTCTGAGAAAAGACTGAATCCTGAATACATGTTGCAAGTAGAGCCTGTCGGATGAACTGATGGATTTGCCGTGGGTGTGAGAGAAACCAAGAAGTGAAGAAATGACTCCGAAACATTTAGTCTTGAACAACTGGAAAAGAGTTGCCACCAACCACATGGGTAAGACTTTGGTTTGAGTAGGATTTAGAGGCAAGATGAGAGGCTTGGTTTGGACCTTTTCAGTTTGGTAGGTCTTTTGGACATAGGAGAGGGAATATAAGGAGGGAATTAGGGATCGGAGTCTAGAGCAAAGGTCAGCAAATATTTTTGATAAAGTAAAATAGCAAATAGCAAATATTTTGCTAGACTTTGAGGACCAGATGTGCTCCACAGCTACTTGGTCATTGGGCATCCAAGGTCAATATGCAGAAGAATGGGCATTACTGTGTTTCAATAAAACTTTATTTTTTTAAAAAAGCTGTAGCCAAATTCAGCGTGATTGCCGAAGTATGCTAACTCGTGGTCTAGAACAGCAGTCCCCAAACCTTTTGGCACCAAGGACCAGTTTTTCCTGGAGCTTCACTTGCAGGTGCTGCTCACCTCCTGCTGTGGAACTGGTTGGGGGCGCAGACAGCAGGCAGAGCTCAGGTGAGCTTCCCTTGCTGCCCAGTTTCTACCAAGCCACAGACTGGTGTATGGCCAAGTTGGTGTTGGGGGGCGGCGTGTTGAGGGACCCCTGGTCTAGAGTTTAGGGTTTAGGGCAGGGGGCTGAATTTGAGACAGACATTTGAAAGTTATCATTATAAAAATATTTCTAAGGCCTTGCTAATTTGATGTAATAACTTATTCTGAGTTTGATATTTATGCTTTCCCCCTTGTTGAAAATAGTAATTGCACTTTCTATACTGTATATCTGTTTTCTTCAAAAAGGAGCAAGAAAAAACTAGTAAAAAGCCAATTTGGTTCAATGCACAGAATATCTGAATGAAAACACACTTTTAAACAAGAATATAGCTGATCGCAAAATATGAGTGTGCAAAGCATGTTAATATTTAGTCTGGTTATAATAAGCACATGAAATTGAGTATTTTTTGAGAAAGGCAATGCTATTCAGCTTAGCCAATTTATAGACACATCAATTTAATATGTATGAATAACAAAGACTAAAATATATTGTTGTATATCATATTCCACATATATGGAAAATACCATAGATAATTTGGGGGAAAATAATAATTGGAACAGAAAAAGAAACTGTCACCTCTGAACTAATTTTCAAGGCAATTTTG
Organism: Artibeus jamaicensis; assembly: GCF_021234435.1. NCBI lineage: Eukaryota > Metazoa > Chordata > Mammalia > Chiroptera > Phyllostomidae > Artibeus > Artibeus jamaicensis. Next base: position 13,509,187 of record NW_026522014.1, on the reverse strand, counting down.
ATTTCATTGCCAGAGCTGCCTTAGAAAAGAAACAAATAAAACAAGCTTGAGGGGAAAAGAATGATGTAATCTTAAAGATAAAAAAGAATTCCAAAAAAAAAAAAAAAAATTCCACTGAGTCAGCAGGATGTTTAACAAACATAAGATATGTTCTTTCCTAATCACTTAGCAAAGAGAAAAATACTACGAACAGCATTCTTGCAGGTACAAGACAGTCACCAAATCTCAGTACCTGATATCCAAACATAGATATTGAAACACAGTCATAGGAAAACTGAGAGAAAGCAAAAATGTTTCTTTCTGGTTTAGCTTTGGAGTTTAAACTCTGCAAGAGCATTTGAAGGCTGGAGAGGAGCCTGTTTCTCCCTGACTGAGCCCTTTTAAACCAGACAGCAGTGGCTCTGTGCCTTTCTAGTATTTTCTACCCTAGGGAACCTTTTGAGTTGTTTTCTTCCTAATTGCAGCCCGCCCAGTAAAATTATAATAGTATACTGTACACATGTTTATGTATAGATAGATAGCATATAAGTTGTTTGGAAATGTACAAGCCATTTTAATATCTCAGAGTTTGCCCCAGAAGAGCCCATAGAGCATGGTATTGCCCCCTTGGCAATGACTGCTTTAAAGGATGGGCTACACTCACATCAAGTGGAAGTGCTTTAAAGCTTTTACTGAGATGCCTTGGTTGGTGGGGGTGGATAGGAGAAAGGTGATGGGGGCTGGATTAAAGGGGCATAGAATAGCTAAGGAAAGAAAAGTTTATTTAAGTATGTCCATTTTAGGGAAATATAGATAGGAAAAATGGATATCAAATATAAAGTAAAACTTTCAGAAAAAAATATTCTCATTCCACAATTGGTACAATTAATATCACAGCTAAAGACCAAATTAAATGCTACTTCCACTTTATAAAGCTTAATCACCTACGGAGATCCTTCACTGGCCAAGATCAGTGTGAGCTGCATAATTAGCCTCACTCTGGTTTTATAAGATAGTCTGATTGTCTTAGTATCTCCATTTCCAAGTCTCTGGTCAATCTTGAAGAGGGATTTTGAGACACAAAATGCAGAAATCTACTGGAATACAATGGTCTTTGATGTTTCTATCAAAACTATTATCTTGAATCCATGAAGCAGTCTGTCTTTGCAGAAAAGGTAGTGGGTTTAAAAGCAATAATTTTCGGGCAACCTCACAGCTTCTTAACCAAGGCTCTTCTCCATCTTCCCACGTTGTGTTTGGGGGAGAGAAAGAGACAAATGCGGGAGAGCTACTCCCCAGAGCTGAAGAGGCAGCATGACTGATGGGATCTGCAGAAACCTTGTGAGTGAATTCTGACAAAGACACATGAGTCACATGCTCATTTAGTTTCTGTAAAAAATAGGTGTTTGCTATCAATATGGTAAATTTTGATTATCTAATTCTATTTCTCATGTATATCCTGTGGACAGCTAAAATTGATATGTGTGCCCTATAATGTTCAGTGTTGTCTGATCAAACTTTAGAAAAATTGTTTTAATGAAAATAAAAGTGTATTTGGGCCTCAGGTGTTTATTCCAATAACTCTTTAAGCACCCAGAGGATTTTCCTCAAAAAACAACATGCACTTGTCAGAAGAGCTACCAACAATAAATCAACACAGAACAAGTGTTGGTGAGGCTGTGGAGAAAAGGGAACCCTCAGGCATTGTTGGTGGGGATGCAGACTGGTGCAGCTACTGTGGACCAGAGTATGGAGTTTCCTCCAAAAATGTAACTTGGACCTGTTGTACAAGTCAGTGGTTCCACTTCTGGGTATGTACCTGAAGAAACCCCAAACACTAATTTGAAAGAATATATATATATATACATATATATATATATGATATATATATCTCCCTATATTCACTGCAGCATTATTTACAATAGCCAAGATATGGATGCAATCCAACTGCCCATCAATAGATGAAAGGATAAAAAAGCTAAGGTACATACACACAATGGAATATTACTTGAACATAAAAAGTGAAATCTTAACCATTTGCAACAGTGTGGATGGATCTAGAGAAGGTGCTATGCTAAGTAAAATGAGTCAGTCAGAGACAGACAAATACCATATGATTTCATTTGTATGTAGAACCTGAAGAACAAAATAAACTAACAAACAAAACAGAGACCCTCAAATGCAAAGAATAGACTAGATGGTTGTCAGATGGCAGGTGGGTTAGGGGGCTGAATATAAAAGGTGAAGGGATTAAGAAGTACAAATTGGCAGTAACAAAATAGTCATGGGGATGTAAAGTACAGCAGAAGAAATATGGTGAATAATATTGTAATAACTATGTATGGTGCCAGGTAGGTTCTTGAAATATTGGGGGAAAACTTTGTAAAGTACATGACTTTCTGCCCACTGTGCTGTATGCCTAAAACTAATATAAAACAATGTTAAATGTAAGTTGTAACTAAAAAATAAAATCAAGAAAAAAGAAAGTCAATGTGCACAGATAGAGCTGCATGCCATTTCTGTCCGGAAGTGGAGAAGTTGCAATGTGATAACAACATGTAATGGCACATAAGGAAGTTGGAAGAAGTTCATGAGAATGGAAATAAAGAAGGAGGTTTCCCCCCGTTACCCATCAGCCACATTTCTGGTATGTGACTTCTTTGGAACTCTTCTTATACAATCATGTCATACAAACAATGTTCGCTGTTTTACAAAAGGTGAATAACTGAAAATGTTGGTGAATTGTAGCCTTCAACTAATCTCCATTATTACAAGGTCAATACTTAACCAATTCTTAAATCCATTTTAAATTTCTCAGGAGAGGTAAATGTTTAAAGCTACCTCTCTCTAATAATTTTCAGTCTATCAGTCCATTCACCCAAGCATCCATCCAAGCCCTATTCATCCTTAGAAAGATCACTTTCCCATGCCACTCACTGGCTTGAAACGAGATACGGTACTTCCCAACCTGAACTCCATTTAACTTTAAAAGGTAATCTCCATTAGACCCTAAGCTGTGCCCATGCCAACTTGTCTGCACACTTGTGGTACCATGGTAAGCCTGCTGGGAATCAATACATATGTTTCATCCAGGTGCCCCAGGAATATTTCCTTCTGAGGGAAGGATGCATCAGGCAGAGAAAATGGCCCAATAACTTCTCAATAGTGATTGCCTCCTAGTATACGTGAGACTTGTTCACATCCTGGGTTTGCTTCTGAATATTAGGAGAGATGAGGCTGAAAGTAAAAATGGAAGAACTGTGTTCCCTAATAGCTCTGTGAGGCACTGAGGCACAAGGAAGCTCTGCATTGATTTCCATTAAGCCAAAGAATCAAGATTCTCTTTGAATACCCTGGGTTTAGCACAGATGAAGTATTTAATAGGCATAGACAAAAATGATGAATCGATGATAGATAAATGAGTATATCAATTCCAGAAAATATACTCAAACTCTATGATATGAATGTGCTCAAATGCCAGTAGCTTTTTTAAAATTTAGCATTATTTTGATACATCATAAACAAGTAAAACTCAATATAAACTAAAAACCTTCACCCATGTTTTAAACAACCAGTGACTTTTCTGTAAAAACATTAATATTTTGATTAAGTCCATATACAGTATTTTGGTACATCCCCATAAAATTGCTATAAAAGTTCCATTCAGCAGAAATAGCTTAAAGAATAGTCTTTCTCTTGGAATTTTCAATTTGTCTCTTTCTAGATGGGAAGGACCATAGTTCGACCTTTCCCACAGTCTTTCAAGGCCTTTACTTGATTGTCTGGAATGGCAATTTTCAACTGATGCACTGTAAGAATTTTTATTTTATTTTTAATTTTTAAATAGATTTTATTAATTATGCCATTATAGTTATTGTATTCCCCCCTTCATTCCCCTCCACCCTGCATATACCCTCCCCCACCATTCCCCCCTTTAGTTTATGACCACATGTCTCAAGTTCTTTAGATTCTATATTTCACATACTATTCTTGCCCTCCCCCCATCTATTTTCTACCTACCATCTATGCTACTTATTTTCTGTACCTTCTCCCCCCTTCTTCTTCTCCCACTCCCCTGTTGCTAACCCTCCATGTGATCTTCATTTCTATGGTACTGCTCCTGATCTAGCTATCCTCTTAGTTTGCTTTTGTTTTAGGTGTGGTTCTTAATAACTGTGAGTTTGCTGTCCTTTCACTGTTCATCTTTTTTATCTTTTTTTTCTTAGGTAAGTCCCTTTAACATTTCATATAGTAAGGGCTTGGTGATGATGAACTCCTTGAATTTGATCTTATCTGAGAAGCACTTCATCTGCCCTTCTATTCTAAATGAAAGCTTTGTTGGATAGATCAATCTTGGATGTAGGTCTTTGGATTTCATGACTTGGAATACTTCTTTCCAGACCCTTCTTGCATGTAAGATCTCTTTGGAGAAATCCACTGACAGTCTGATGGGAGCTTCTTTGTAGGTGACTATCCCCATATCTCTTGCTGCTTCTAGGATTCTCTCCTTCATTTTAATCTTGGCTAATGTAATTATGATGTGCCTTGGTGTGTTCCTTCTTGGGTCCACCTTCTTTGGGACTCTCTGAGCTTCCTGGATTTTCTGGAAGTCTATTTCCTTTGCCAGATTGGGGAAATCTTTATTTCCTCCTTTATTATTTGTTCAAATAAGTTTTCCATGTGTGGCTGTTCCTCTTCCCCTTCTGGTACCCCTATAATTCAGATGTTGGAATGTTTAAAGATGTCCTGAAGGTTCCTAAGCCTTTCCTCATTTTTTTGAATTCTTGTTTCTTCATCCTTTTCTGTTTGGTCATTTTTTTCTTCCTTCTGGCCCACTCCCTTGATTTGAGCCCCAGTTTCCTTTTCAGTACTATTGGTTTCCTGTGCATTTCCCTTCATTTCAATTAGTTTAGCCTTCATATGTTCCTCTAATTTGTGACTAAAATCAACCAGTTCTGTGAGCATCCTGATCACCAGTGTTTTGAACTGTGCATCTGAAAGTTTGGCTATTTCTTCATTGCTGAGATTTATTGGCTCTGGGGCTCTGAGTTGTTCTTGAGCCATGTTTTGATCTGTTGGTGCCTGTTATGTATGAGGAGTGGAACCTTAGTTGTTCACCAGGGCGGGGCCACCCAGGTAGCTGGTTTGTGATGCTGTATGTGGGGGTGGGGTCAGAGAGGGACAATGGGGGTTCCCTCTGCTGCTTCCTGCCACTGGGGCCTACTTCGTCCATCTCACTGCTCACTCCTTCACGGGTTTATCTGCGTGTGAATGTGTGACCGAGATCAGCCCTAAGTGGGTCCACCACCTTGCGCCCTCAGTGGGTCTGCCCTCTTCTGCACACCTAGGATCCGCCCATGGCTGCTGGCGTACCTGGGTCACATGGCCAGGTCAGTTTGGTGGATCTTTCCTGCCTGACCCTGCTCTGCTGCTGGTTCTACCCCTCTTACTGGTTTGGCTGAAGGGTTCGTTGTTGTCAGACTTCCATGTAGTTCAATTTTCTGTGGTTTGGCTGCGGTTTTGTTGCTGAAACTTTGTTGTTTTTAAACTTGGTTGTGGGAGAAAGCACAGTGCTTCCACCTACACCTCCATCTTGGCGGAAGTCCAAGAATTTTAAAAATGTATAGTACCTGACTATTTAGTCAGGGGCACTGAACTCTTTTCCCTTAGATTGTCAAATTTAAAAAAATGACAACAGCTAATACAACATCTGCAGTAAATGATTCAAAATTATAACTATTTTTGTCAGATTAGCAAAACTATAACATATTTTTTGGTGTGCCATGAAATTTTAGTAATAAGTTACATGTGCCATGAGATGAAAAATGTTGAAAATCACTGGTCTAGAATATGAAGGTAAAAATATTTCCAAATCAATATGTGACCAGAAAAAAATACCCTCAAGTAGAAAATTCTTGGAAAAAACGTTTAAATGTCCAACATAAGTTGCTACTTAATATAAATTTAGTTTTTAAAGAGGCTTTCAAAATTGTTGTTTATGTGTTCCCACCCTGCATGGCCCCACAAATACTTTTTTCTTTAGTGAGTAGTGGGGAGAGAGTGGAATCTTCTTAACTTTACTTATAGGACTGGAGCCTGGAATTAGCTGCTATAATTAATCAATTTAATGCTCATATTGATTTTGTCTGTCTTCCAAAATTCCAGTGAATCCTAAGTGTACTTCTAAACAAATCCAATAAACAAATATTTTATCTTTATTGTTAAATATCTGTTCTAGTCACAAAGGTTTAGTGTGTACTTGGATAATAAACAAGTAATAAATGTAGTTATCTAACAAAAATGATTAATACTTATCTTCTATATAAACTGTATCTGTAATTGTCATTTGCAAGGGTCTAAAAAGAGAATATTAACATTGCAACAAACCTGGAAGAAAAAAAGGAGCTCAATATGGAATATATTTGCATCTAAACTATCCTTAAATGGAATTAACTGACAATTGCATGTTATTAAAATGGTATAGAATGAATAATTTTAAAGGCTGCCTAATTGCGTATGGATGGCCATGCAATTGGTCATCCAATAAGGATGGTTCCTGTTCTGCTAATTATTACAGAAGGTGAGTTTAACGATGCCAGTCAATGTGAAATTTAAGTCTAAATTTTACTTATGATCATTGCCAATTATGTATTTCTATATATTGGAGTTTGATACTAAGATTTATAAAGTGCATATAATTATGATTGAAATTGGTAAGCATGTTGACTATGGCATGAGAAAGACTCAGGGTGCCCTCAGACAATAACCACTTTGTCTGGGTCCAGTGTCTCATCGTTTCCATCACACAGCTGTCTATGGTGTGTGATAAAAGGTAGCCAGGATACACTGAAGCTAGAAATGTCACTGTTCTCATTACAGTAGGCAAATCCCTTCTGTAGTAGAGTCCTGTCACTTTTAAAATCCTAGTAAACCACACACAAAAAAATAGGATCTACTTCAAGTCATCTAAGAATAATGTTAAAAATCTGTAGTAATAAAAAGGGAAATTATATCACTTGCCAATAAACTAAACACATGCTAGATTTCTGGAGTTTTTTCTAATTAAAATAGTGCACTGCACATACTATTTTGGAAACTGAAACACCAGTTAGTCCAATGAATATGGGATATATTTATTTTCTAAGTTACAGAGCTCAGAGGGTCAGGGATCAAGAGTCAAATGTAGTAGAAATAATCTGACATGGCTGTCAATTTAAATAATGTTATCTTCTTTATTGCTGGCCTCCAGTCTTTTCCACAGAAGGAATTGCTTCAGCAACTATCAAACTAAGCTATTCTCACTACTATAAATATGCTCCAAATTATTATAATTAATCAATGATTAAGCTTTAGTAAATGGCCTAGAAATTAGTCATTTTCCAAAATGTAACATACTATTCAACCAAACATACGCTTATCAGCATGCAAGACACTGTTTTCTACTAAGTAGAGGAGTATTTATAAATACGATTTATGCAGGGATTATACATAACTATTAATACATTTCTTAGGAGCAAAAAATTTGCTCTGCAGCACCAAACTTTTCCTTGAGGCTCTCTGCTGAGCTTTGTGTTATCCTTTGCTGAATTTTCCAAGAAGAGGAGGAGAATCTGGTACCAGAAAATGTATGTTGTTCCAAAGAGACACCAATATGTCTTCCATCAGGAATGTCTTTATCTGAAATAATCTCTCTGCAGTTGACTGTTACTAGATAGAAAATTCTAGTGCAAGTGTTTCTGGGAAAAGATGGTCAAGGCCCCACAAGAAAGATGAAGAGGTTGTTGTTGTTTTTTTGTCTTTTGTTTACCTACGTTCTCAGCTGTGGTAGAAAGTCATAGAGATTTTGTGAATCAATATTTTTTTAATTTTAAAAACTTTGTTATTGGACATGGTTGATGTTATTTTTCTTGATGCTATTGGGACTACTGCCCAATAAACTTCCATCAAAAATCAACCATGTTTCCTCTTTATCCAGTCTCTCATTCATTCATTCATTTCACCAACATTGACCCTGCTATGAGAGAGTGAGGAGTTAGTATCTCTGGCCAAGAAAAACTCACCCTCACCTTCCTTTGCCCCCACAACCTCTCTGAGCAGCCCCAGCATACATTTCGGAGATGAGGAGAGTAAAAAGTAGTGATGACATTCTAAGTCTCTCAGTGTGTCCCTGATTTGTTCGATCCAACCACAAGCCATGTGTTTTAAAGCAGTGCTCAACTTTACAGTTACCTCCAGGAAGCAATTCTGAGAATTAGCACCATTATAGCTTAAGAAAGTCACTGTTTTTGATGCTTCAGTTAAGGGAGCCTCAGAACTGAAACTGAGTCATGAATAACAACTTGGGTTTTGCAGCAGGGTGCCACAGCGGTCTCCTTTGTGCTCTCTTAGCCATATCTTCCAGTGCATTCAAGGTCAGGTTCTCACCTGTTACTTTAACACTCAGACTTTAATATGCAAGGAACCTCTGTGGGTCTTGTTAAAGATCCCTGAGCTCCACCACTTAGGAGCTGAATCATAGTCTCTGACTTTTTAGTTAGCAACACAAACTATTCTCATGCTCACCAAGGTTGGAAATCCAGACCTAGAGAGAAGACTGCATTAGCCACTTAATTCCCAATTATGTTTTTTTTTTAATCCTCACCTGAGGACATGCTTGTTGATTTTACAGAGAGGGGAAGAAAGGGAGGAAAAGGGATGGAAACATCGACCTGAGAGTGAAACATGGACCAGCTGCCACTTGCACATGCCCCAACTAGGAGCCAAACCTGTAACCCAGGCATGTGCCCTGACTGGGAATTGAACCTGCAACCTTAAAGTTTATGGGGCAACACTCTAACCCATTGAGCAACACCAGCCAGGGCCCAATTTATCTAATTTGCCTTACATATTTTCGCTGAAATAATCATAAAATTCATCAGTGGTCCTCTAATGTCTAGTGAATTAAGTAAAATGTTTGTCTGACTTTTAGAGATTCCCAAAAATGTAAACCAGCTAAATTTTCAATTTGTCTACTCCTAACCTACCCAAAAGCTATTCAGGATTACTTCATGTTTCTTAAATATTCACTTTTTCTACCTCTAGCTTTGCTCCTTCTGGTCTCTTTTGTTACATTCTAATCAATCTGCATAATCCATCCCAAATGCCCCCTCCTCCTTAAACCTCCACCCAGTTCTCCGATCAGACACAATCTATCGCCTTAGTTTGAATTCCTCAATCCTTCTATACTTATATTATGACAGTGATCATATTTTACCTTATAATTAATATTTACATTGAAATAATGCAAATTATTAGTCATATGTACCTGCCATTCTCCCTCTAAATCATAAAATCCTCCAGGTAAAAATGAATTGGTGGCCCAGTGTGGAAGGAATGCAGAAATTACAGATAATAAAGAAACAGAAAGATTTTTAGAAGAAAATTGAAAAGCAGTGTGAAGTAAATTGCTTAGAGAAACAAATAGGGGTAAATGAATGGTTATGACTGAAGAATTTGTTTTTCCTGCATTGTTAATATTGTTATAAGACTAGTTCTCAAAATAACTAAGTATTCACCTCTTAAAGTTCCTGCATTTTCCCTGCAATCTTAATAAACCTAAAATACTAATCATGAGATGTAATTTGAAGAATTGAAGGCTTTGGGGGAAATTACATTTTAAAAAGTGGAGAGATTTAAAAACATAAAAAACTTAAAAAATACTTTATAACTTACTATATAAATATAGTTTTAGATAAAGTTGAGCTTCAATATAAATCTTTAAAATCCATATTTACTAGCATTTATTTACACTGAGGTTAGAGAGCATGGAAATGTGGGGAATAATGTCCCACCTTGGCATTGCTAAAGGTGCTTTTTTTTAATGGAGAGAAGAAATATAATTGGATGTGGACCAGTGGATATACCCACCAAAATGTCTGTATTTCTCAAAGCATAAACACTGCATACTGCATGGATTTTTCTATTGCTCCTGCAGCAAGTAACCACAAATGTACTGCATGAAAAGAACACCAGTGCCTTGTCTCACAGTTCTACAGGTCAGTAGTCCAACATGGCTTTCTCTCAACTAAAATCAAGATGTACTGACAATACCAATTGCTGGCAAGGATGAGGGACAACAAGAACTCTCCAATCATTCCTGCTGGGAATATAATATGGTGCAACCACTCTGAAAGATAGTTTGTTGGTTTCTTACAAAGCTGAACATACTTTACCATACAATCCATACTTATAGATCATGCTCCTAGGTATTTACCTAACAATTTTTTTCTGTAATTGGGCTTATGCACTGCTTTTATTTCTTAGACACCTTTACAGAGGTATAATTGATATATAAAGAACTGCACACATTAGATAATTTGGTGAGTTCGAACATAAGCAAATATTTGTGATCTCATCACCGTGATCATGGTAGTAAACATTCCAACACCTCCTTTGTCTCTGTGTGCACGTGCTCATGGTAACAACATCTAACACACACTGAAGTGCATAACATGTACAGTTAACTATAAGCACAGTGCTGTATAGCAGGTCACAAGCATTTATTCATCTGGCACACCCAAAATGCTATACTCATTAATTAGCAACTCCCCATTTGCTCCACCCCAGCCCCTGGCAATGCTACTGTATTTTATGCTTCTATGAATCTGACTACTCTGGATACTTATGTAAGCGAAATTACATACGTTTGGAAATATTTTCTCCCATTCCACAGGTCGCCTTTGCCATCTGTTGAATAAGTAACACCAGTCCTCCTCAAACTCTTCCCAAGAATTTAAGGCGAGGATAAACCTTCAAACTTATGAGGCCAGCATGGCCCTGATACTGAAGCCAGACAATGACACCACAAAAAGCTATACTTGTTCAAGTACAGTTGTCTCCATTCCCCCTCTCACTCCCCATGTTAAAATGTTAAATTTTACATGTGTTTACTACAGTTTTAAAAATAAAAAAGCTAGTATTTAACCTTTAAAAAGAGACACCACAAAAAAAAAAGAAGAAAATTGCAGGTCAATATACCTGACAAAAATAGATGAAAAATCCTCAACAAAACACTAGCAAGGCAAATCCAGCCACACATTAAAAGGACTGATCAAGTGGGATTTATCCCTAAGGTCCAAGGGTCCTCCAAATTATGCAAATCAATGTGGTATATACCACATTAACAGAATGAAGGATAAAAAAATGAAATATTCATATCAACATGTAGATGTAGAAAAAGAATTTGACAAATTTCATACCTTTTCATGATAAAAGCTCTTAACCAATGAGGAATGAAAAGAAAGTACCTCGACTTCTGCCAAGATGGAGGCGTAGGTGGAAGCACTGTGCCTTCTCCAACAACCAAGTTTAAAAATAACAAAGTTTTAGCAACAAAAATGCAGTCAAACCACACAAAATTGAAGTATACGTAAGTCTGACAACAACGAACCCTTCAGCCAAACCAGTAAGAGAGACAGAACCAGCAGCAGAGCGGGGTTGGGCAGGAAAGAGCCACCAGACCAACCCAGGTGTGCCAGAAGCTGTGGGCGGATCCCAGGTGTGGAGTAGCAGGTGGACCCACTGAGGGCTGATCTCGGTCACACATTCATGCGCAGATAAACCCTTGAAGGAGCGAGCAGTGAGCTGGACAAAGTAGGCCCCAGTGGCAGGAAGTGGCAGAGGGAACCGCCATTGTCCCTCTCTGACCCCACCCCCACATACAGCATCACAAACCAGCTACCTGGGTGGCCCTGCCCTGGTGAACAACTAAGGCTCTGCTCCTCATACATAACAGGCACCAACAGATCAAAACATGGCTCAAGAACAACTCAGAGCCCCAGAGCCAATAAATCTCAGCAATGAAGAAATAGCCAAACTTTCAGATGCACAGTTCAAAACACTGGTGATCAGGATGCTCACAGAACTGGTTGATTTTAGTCACAAATTAGAGGAACATATGAAGGCTAAACTAAGTGAAATGAAGGGAAATGCACAGGAAACCAATAGTAATGGAAAGGAAACTGGGGCTCAAATCAAGGGAGTGGACCAGAAGGGAGAAAAAAAATGACCAAACAGAAAAAGATGAAGAAACAAGAATTCAAAAAAATGAGGAAAGGCTTAGGAACCTTCAGGACATCTTTATACATTACAACATCCAAATTATAGGGGTACCAGAAGAGGAGGAGGAACAGCCACACATGGAAAACTTATTTGAACAAATAATAAAGGAGAATTTCCCCAATCTGGCAAAGGAAATAGACTTCCAGAAAATCCAGGAAGCTCAGAGAATCCCAAAGAAGGTGGACCCAAGAAGGAATACACCAAGGCACATCATAATTACATTAGCCAAGACTAAAATGAAGGAGAGAATCCTAGAAGCAGCAAGAGATAAGGGGATAGTCACCTACAAAGGAGTTCCCATCAGACTGTCATCGGATTTCTCAAAAGAGACCTTACAGGCAAGAAGGGGCTGGAAAGAAGTATTCCAAGTCATGAAATCCAAAGACCTACATCCAATATTGATCTCTCCAGCAAAGCTTTCATTTAGAATGGAAGGACAGATAAAGAGCTTCTCAGATAAGGTCAAATTCAAGGAGTTCATCATCACCAAGCCCTTATTATATGAAATGTTAAAGGGACTTACCTAAGAAAAAAAAGATGAAAAAGATGAACAAAAGCAAACTAAGAGGACAGCTAGATCAGAAGCAGAACCATAGAAATAAAGATCACATGGAGGGTTAGCAACAGGGGAGTGGGAGAAGGAGAAGGGGGGATAAGGTACAGAAAATAAGTAGCATAGATGGTAAGTAGAACATAGATAGGGGAGGGCAAAAATAGTATGTGAAATATAGAATCTAAAGAACTTGAGACATGTGGTCATAAACTAAAGGGGGGAATGGTGGGGGAGGGGTGTGCAAGGTGGAGGGGAATGAAGGGGGGAATAGAACAGCTGTAATGGCATAATCAATAAAATATATTTTAAAAAAAGAAAAGAAAGTACCTCAACATAATAAATGCCATATAAGAAAAGTCCATGGTTAACGTCATACTCAGTGGTAAAAAACTGAAAGCATTTTCTCTAAGATCAAGAATAAACAAAGTACCCACTCTCACCACTTCTATCCAGCAGAGTACTGGAAGTCCTAGCAGGAGCAATGAGGCAAGAAATAAAGACATCTAAATCAGAAAGGACCAGTTAAAATGATCTGTTTACAGAAAACATAATCCTATACATAGAAAACCATAAGACTCTACCCATAACTTTTAGAATAAACAAGTTCAGTGAAGTTTCAATGTACAGAATCAACATACAAAAATCAGTTTCATTTCTATATACTAACAGTGAATCATCTAGAAAGAAAATTAGACCCCACATTAGATCATACCAAAAAATCATCTCAAAGTGGACTAAAGATTTAAACAGAAGACCTAAAACTGTAGAATTCCTAAAACAACACGTAGGAGAAAAGCTTCTCAACATTGTTCTTGACAGTGATTTCTCTATCTTGACACAAAGCACAGACAACAAAAGCAAAAACAGATGTGTGAGTACAAACTAAAAAGCTTCTGCACAGCAAAGAAAACAATCAACAGCATGAAAGACAACCTACAGAATGGGAGAAAATATTTGCAAAGCATATATCTGATATAAATTTAATTTCCCAAGTACATAAGAAAACTCCTTCCTATAACTTAATAGCAGAAAAAAACAAAAAGGACTTCAGTGTTTACCTAACATTTGAAAAATTATGTCCACAAAAGTACTTACATGTGAATAATTATAACAGTTTTATCCATAAGTGCCAAAAATAGGAAGCTACCAAAATGTCCTTCAGTAAGTGGATGAGGAACAAAAAGCTGTCTATCCATTCAATGGGATACTATTCAGTGATAATACATAATGAGCTATCAAGCCATGCAGATGCATCAATAAATCTGAAACGCATATTGGTAAGTGAAAAAAGGCAGTCTTCAAAGGCTGTGTGATTCTACTTATATGACATTCTAGAAAAGGTGGAACTGTAAAGATAATGAACAAATCAGTAGTTGCCAGAAGTTAGAGGTTGTTAAACAGGTGTAGCACAGGAGCTTTTAGGGAGATCAAACCATTATATGTGCAAATGTAATGGTGCATATATTCCACTCTTCATGGAATTTTACAACCAAAGAATGAACCTTTGTATATGCACATTTTAAAAATCATTTAAGAAGCCTTAAGATCTCAAGATCATATGCAGAATGGGACAAAAACATCTAACAATATTACGAGTGTATGAAAAACCTCACTGAAGAGGGTGGGAAACAAGAGGCTAAACTGAGTAATATGGGGAATAATAAGATCTCTAAAACTAAACTCAAAAGGAACAATACATTAGTACTGTATTCTAGTTGATAAAGTCGTTTCTCGTGGGAGTATGTGTTAATGATTTTGAAACCACTAAATACGTATACTGAAATTGAACAATTACTTGAATCGATATGGATGGTGGGAGTCAGTTTTCTCACTATAGTAGGAGGACATTATAGATATGCAACAGGAGGTGGCTAGAATGATCCAGGAAGTAATGGACGAGAGTTGGAGACATCTATATAAACTCACTTTCAGCTTAATATCAATAAATATGGTTACATACAAAAATATTTATAGGTATGTATATATTCACAGGTTGGCATATACATAGATATTTCCTTACTTGTCAAGCTGAGGGGTCCTAGAAGCAGCAACACTCCCATAGCAACAAGCCTACCTAACACTCAGATCTTGGTTTAGACCATTCACCAATAAAAGTGACCAGAGCTTATTGGTGAGACAGGAAACTGTTTTAGGACTGGGACAAGAAATATGCAAAGTGAATCTGGAGTGTCTTGTAGTACCACAAAGTAAGGATAAAAACTGACGAAAATAAAACTAACAAAAACATAGTAATGTGAGTGTCTCAAGAGGACAGAGGCATTAACTGGATGAACTCCCAATGGCCAAAGCTAGAACCAGTTTAGCAACAGAATAAAGTGGTATTGGATTTACACCAAAGTATAAATACTCAGGTCCATTTAAATAAAGTATCCAATAATTAAATGGAGAATAGACAACTCTGTACAAAAGAATTCCAAATAACTTATATAGATATCCCATATTCAAGGTGGTTAAAACATCACTCCCTGCTCCTTATGGATGGGTTGTGTGTAGTGACTCCCTTCCAAAGACTACAGCATGGAAAGAAGGAAAAGGACTTTACCGTGGAGAAAATGACAAACATTGCCTCCCCTGGGTGATCAAGGGTAACGTCATCAGTGATAAGGTGTGTGTGTGTGTGTATTCTCCTCGATAAATAATAAAATGTGTTCTGCTCAAAAGCCCATAACCAGAGTCTACTAATAAGACAAATATTAGGTCACATCACTGGACATAGCTAACCTCTCCTGGCGACCACCAGAGCTACCGTTACTAGTGTTAGATGGCACTCTTCTTCAGGCTGTCTGTCAAGAGGGCTAGACAGGCCCTATTCTGATTCTCCATGACTGGACAATACCATTGAACAAGAAAGGTCAGAGACAATGAGAGAGACAAATATGCAATCTGCACTGTTGCTTTCATACACAGCCATGATCAGAAATCATCAGGTCCAGACTGCCCCCAGGAACTGCTCACCTGGGCCCCCCCTTGAGGTCTCAGATGAGTTTCACTCATGATAGAGGGGGCAAATCCAACCCAGTGGGTGTCAGGAATGGGAACAGGGACAGAGAGTGTGAATTTTTCTTTCAAGAAGTTTAGCTCTGACCTCACGATAGGCAGAGTCTCACATTCTCTGCCATGTGCCATAGCATACCTCACCCCAACAATTTCCTCAACAGCTTCAAAAGCATCTGTCAGTGAAAACCCAGATTGGAAATCAACAACTGAGCAAGTGTTTCTTGACATGGAAAGAAAATCAGGAGAACTTTTCTCCTTTTTCTGCTCCAGAGAAAGTGGCCTAAGAGAATTGCATTATTAAGTATTATAAACTTTCATTTCATTGGAGGAAGGAGAACAGTTGGTAGATTCATTTTCCATTGCTGCTGTAAAATTATCACAAATTTGGTAGATTGAGACAACATGAATGTATTACCCAAACTCAGTTTCACTAAGCTACAGTCAAGGTGTTGGCAGGTCCGAGTTCCTTCTAGAGGCTCTGAAACAGAACCCATTCTGACTCTTCCGGCTTCCCGAAGCTACCTGCACTCCTTGTCTCCTGGCTATCTTTCTCCATAACCAAATCCAGCAATAGTCTTTCTCATGCCATTCTCTGTCTGATGGGGAAAGCTCTTCACTTTGAGGGGCTCATGTAACTAAACTGGGCCCACCTGGACAATTCAGGGTACCCTCACCACTCCAAGATTTTAACTTCAATTACATGTGCAAAGATCCCTTTGCATGTAAAGTAACATTCATGGGTTCTGAGAACAAGAGCATGGGTATCTCTGGCAGCCATAACTCTGTCTATCACACCTGAGAACTGTAGACTTATACACCTCTGTTGTTATTCAATAGTTATTATCTCCCATAGATGTGCCAAACACATAATCTCAAAAACAAAATTAAATCTTCCACCATATGTATTTTTTCCTTGATTGGGGCTATCTCCATCCAACAATCTAAGCTTGAAGCTGAAGAATGTTTTTTCTGTAACCCCTCATCAGTTTGGTAAATCTACTTCTTTTAATTCCTAAATATTTCTTCAATCTCTCCCTGCCCTGCGCCTCTCCTACCACTAACTACACTTGAATTTTTTGTATCCCTGAAAAGAAAGTACTACTTTTTTTAAAAGATTTTATTTCTTTATCTTTAGAGGGGAAGGAAAGGAGAGAGGGAAAGAAACATCAATGTATGGTTGCCTCTCATGCATCCCCTGCTGGGAACTGGCCTGCAACCCAGGCATGTGCCCTGACTGGGAATCGAACTGCGGTTGGTTCGAAGGCCTGTGCTCAATCAGCTAAGCTACACCAGCCAGGGCAAAAGTGCTTCTTGATTAATGGCACTTTGCCAGTGGGGCTTCTGATGAGGATAAGGACCCACAGTGTCTGCCTCAATGGAATTCATAGTCAGCCTGGAAAGCACACATGAAACAAATAAATGTGTGTCATAAATGTCCAAAAACAGGATTATTACATTAATTACCAATCTTTCCAATCATCTACCCCTTGTTCAGTTTTCAAGAATTGAGGTTAAAAATTTGTGAATTTTCTAACTTAAATTTATTTGCGTGTGTGTAGATGCATGCCACTTTTTCCCTGATCTGGAATATAAACATAGAAAATAAGACTAATTAATGACTTGTGAAATATGGCAATGTGCTTTTAATAAAATCATACCAGAATGTCTTTTAGAGCTCCTCTTGATAAATTGTTATCTAAATAAAGTGAAACTTCAGATTTTGGGTCCCCACAGTTGACATAATAAATCAGAATGCCTGGGGTAGGGCCTGCAGATGTATATTTTGAACAAGTAGCCCATGCGTTTGTTGAACACATTAACATCAGGAAATTATTGAGTCAATTTTAAGTCACTAATACTCTATTCCATTTCCAGCTTCCACAGCCTGTCCACATTCCTTAGCTTGTGGCCTCTTCATATTTCACAGCCAGTTATGGCTGAAGAAATCCTCAACTCACTTCTCTCCAATTCTGCTTCTGTGAACACACCTCTCTCTAACCACAGCCTGGAAAGTTTCTCTGTTTTTAAAGACAAAAAACGAGTGATTAATTGATCCCACCTGGATAATCAGTGTCACTCTTCCCATTGTCAAGATCCTGATATTTAACCACCTCTGCACAGTCCCTTTAGCCCTATAAAGTAACATATTCAGAGTCCAGGGATTAGGAGGTGGGCCTCTTGGAGGGGAGGGCAACACTGTTCTTTCTGCCACAATATACATAATGTGCTAAGAGCTTTCTTAGATGCTGCACTTTAACAACTATATTACTTATTAGCCTATTCCTGTTACCCAGGTGAAGACAAGAGTGGAGAAAAAAGACCTTCCACCACTCAACTTCTGATCCAAAATGGAGCCTTAAACTCAAAGGGGAAATGTGCACCTTCCAATATTCTATTGTAGGTCTATATTTCACTTCTGACACTGATACACATTGAATTTGATATAAAAGTTAAATGACCAATAGCTCAACAGTTGGTTCTTACAGGTGCTTCACCCAGTTATAAGAACTTAGAATAGTATTTTAGTGAGTTAGTACATTAGGATTCTCAGGGAAATAGAACCAATAGAATATAGTACATAGATATACAGGAGGAGACTGGCTCACATAATTATAGAAGTTGAGAAGTCCCTCAACCCACCATCAGCAAGCCGGAGACCCAGAACAACCAGCAGTGTAGTTCCTGGCCAAACTCAAAGGCCTGAGAACCTGCAGTGAAGATGTCCAAAGGCAGAAGGTGGATGTCCCGGCTCAAGCAGAGAGCAAATTCACTCTTCCTCCATGTTTTTGTTCCGTTCGTGCCCTCAGAGTTTGGAAGATGTCCACACATTGGTGAGAGTGGAGCTTCTTTGTTCAGTTTACCAATTCAAATAAATGCTAGTCTCTTCCAAAAAACACACTCACAGGCCCAGGCAGAAATAATGCCTTACCAGGTATTGGAGAATCCATTAGCCCATTCAGGTTGACAGACAGAAGTAACCATCACCATTATCAACTGCCTGTAGTGTGCTGAGTATCATGAAGAGATTATGATACTCTTCATGATACTCATGATATTCAGAGAACAGGAGATGACCTCTGTAATTTCAGTGACCATCTCTGTACTTAAAAGCATGCTATCATCTGCACAAAGTCAAACTGGAAGAATTGTACATACACTCCATAATCCTTATTTTAACATAATCTCCTAAAGTAGACTGCTATCAGTTTTTAAAAGTTTGAGGCTTACTTGCTTATATTCTGTTTGTGATATATGATTTTGCAGGTTTTTGAGTAAGTTCAGGAACTCACTAAGGAGATATGGATGGATGCATAGGAGATGGTGAATTTGAAATATTGAAATTTTTCATGAGAGAATGGTACATAGTACAGAGCACAGGTGGATTAAGACCTGCTTTATTTTTTAACTAATCATGGTTCTTTTGATTATTTGTTTATTTTTATTGATTTTAGAGAGACAGAAAGGGAGGGAGAGATAGAGAGAGAGAAACATTGATTAGTTGCCTCCCATACACGCCCTGACCTGGGATTGAACCTGCAACATTTTGGTGTATAGGATAACACTCCAACCAACTGAGCCTTCTGGCCAGGGCTAACCTCTATTCTTTTAGGCAAGAAGTAACTCCTGACACTTTGGATTAGAAGATGCCATAATCAAAGATATATACATGGCAAAGCAATAAGGTGCAAGTGCCTAACAACACAGTACACCCCTTGTTCTGCACAGAGAGTTCCATCCCTCCACCCAGGAAACTGCACAACGATATACTGTTTTCAGAACACACGCCTACTGAAAGATAAACAAACACAGTACAGATGTGCATTGTGGGAAAAATGCTGATATGTTTTATTTGGACATCTCATGGTTAAGAAGATTAATGAAGCCTCTGATGACCGGTTTTTACGGGAAGTTTTGTGAAGAAAGCACAGAGGAGTGTATAACTACACTTACTATATCCCTAGGGCACCAAACTAATTAAATTTGCACCAAGAAGTATTAAAACAAAGATATTTTTCTAAATAATGAAGTGCCCTGAAATACAGGATCCTGTTCCAAAAACGATTGTGCTGAGGCCATGATCTGACATTTTACTGCATACAGATCTCCACTGAGAACACGCAGAGGAAAGGGTTAAGAAATTCCACTGTCACAGAGACCGAGTTTTATTATAAATCTCTCTAAACCTACTCAATGTCATCTAAAGCACATCTGAAGAAAGAAATGCTTTTCCATTTAAACGAGATAACAGAAATGTTTCTGCTCATACATTACTTAATGAGAGCTCAGATGTCTTGCCCAGAGCTGACTCTATCATTGGAGAATGTGTTTAGTGGGGTCTCACATAGTTCAAAAAGGAACCCTGCTTGTTGAGCCTGCTGTGATAAAACAGTAGCAGTGGAGAATGTCCAACATCAGGCACAATTTAACAAGGAGACAGAAGGCTTCTGTTTGCACAATTCTTCAGGGACTTGTCATTCAAGCACTTCCGCAGGCACCCTGTCTTTTCCTCGATACCTCTGCTTCCTAGAGAAGTAGCAGAAGCAAACAGAGACCTCTTTCTTTTCTGCCTCCCTGACCCCAAGCCCTCCCTGACCCACACAGCCACAAAAGTGTAATTAGCACATTAGGAAGGAAAAAATTAAAATATCCAAAGATGAAATTAATTGGGTGGGGCTGGGTAGAGATTAGAGAATGAGAAAGATCACCATGAACTTATCCATGATAAACCTTCAATGGAATGCCTTCTAATGAGCTTCCGATCTATTCTAACCTGTTAAACATCTACAGTGAGATATACCATAACAGTCATTTGGCCACAGACAGAAAAAGTTATTTTTTTCTTCTCATTAATTTTTTTCTGTATCCTGTTTCTGTCACATTTACCAGTATTCTTTCCAGGCAAGACACCTTGCAACCATCTTTTACTTTATGGCAAATTGTTTACCAACTCAATTTCTTCTAGCTACTCAATTTTCTTTTCATATTAGGTAGGCCAAAAAGTCACTATTGTTTTTTTCATAAAATAAAAGATTCACTTCTCATTTTCACCAATAACTTTATTGATTTGGATATTTTAAATATGTCAGCTATCTGCCATGTGATATAATGTTGATTGTTCTCAATTAATGTCTCAATTTGATCACTATCAACTTCAACTGGTCTATCTGACCATGGAGAATCATCCAGAAAAAAAAAATTTTCCCACATGAAACTTTGCAAACCACTTGTGATATGTTTGATCAGTCACAGCACCTTCTCCGTACACTACACAAATCTTTTTTGTGTGTTTCAGTTGCATTTTTATGTTTCTTAAGCATAATATGCTGAAAATGTTGTGTATTTTCTTCCATCATCAATATTAAAGTGGCTACACAAGAATTCACCAGTTTTGATAAGTTTTCTTTAAATGCATGCAGATATGACAGCCGCCATAACACAGTCTAACAAATTTATTTTGAACAAAGTCAAAAACAACAAAGTGTTACTGGAGACACCTATGGGAAAACCCAGAGAAATGTTTTGGGCAACCCAGCAGTTTAGATCCGTTCCAGAAGTTTAATGACTTAATTGAGCTTGACACAGTGAACCAAATTGGGACTCGTTTTTGAGGGCAAATATTAGAAACCTAAAAATAAAGTTTAAAAATAACTAAAAAATTTGACATGGTTGGGAAGTAACAACAAAAATCATCCATTTCAATTATATTCAAAGGGTTTTAAAGTGTCAATATTCTTCACACATGCAATTCACTGTTATTTTAAATTAAACTCCTCTGACTTTTAAAAAGGTTTTATATATTCTTCTGAACATATTATAAAGATCTTTAATATAATAGATATAATAAAGTTGTTTTGTGGTACCTCTCTAGATTCTTCACTCACATAATTTCCTATTTATTATTATTTTAATCCTCAGCCAAAGATATGTTTTTTATTGATTTGAGAGAGAGAGAGAAAAAAAGAGAGAGAGAGAAAATATCAATGTGAGAGAGAAACATTGATTGGTTGCCTCCTGTACATGCTACGACCAAAGATCCAACCCTCAAACTTTTTGGTGTAAGGAATGATGCTCCAACAAACTGAACCTCCTACTTAGGGCAATCTCTATTTATTTTTAATGATCTTATTCCTTCTAATGGGTGCCTTCATTGCTGGCCAAGAAAACAGTAGGAAGGGAACAACTACATCATCCCTTCTGAGCCATCATCCTCATTTGTATATCCATATTTTCCCCTTTCTCCAAAATCTGCACCCACGATGATAAGTTGGCTTTTATTCAAAGAAGTGTAACCATGTTGCTGCCCTCCCTTGAGAACAACGGAAGTGAAAATAGCATAAACTTTGACCTAACAATGTGGAAAACCGTGTTGTGTTAAGTATACCTGAAGGCAAAAGATGGAAAAACTGTTTTTTTTAATATTCCTTCCTCTCTGATTGATGTCATAAGAGATGCTTAGTATCAAATGATATGAGAACTACAGCAAAAAATGTAAAGTATTAGTTTACCAAAAGTAAATTCAATAATTCAGTCTACTAGCAAACAGGCACTGTCTCCCATTTTGGAGAAGACTACTGCAGCCTACCAGGTAGACCAACACGTATTATCTTGGGGTTGGGTGGACCTGGGGCATAACCTGTGGGGAAGCAAGAGTCTGGCAATGAAGAGAGGCGTCTTTTTCACCCCGTTCACCCCACAGGGGAACAAAATGAGAAAAGAGAAAAAAGTTGACAATGAAGGGAGTCATAACAGATTTGTAATTTGATATCTAATTTTGTCTATTTTCTATACTATTAGTCCAATGATCTCTTCTAAGATCATAAGAAAAATGCTATATCCAATAATGCAAGATAACAAACAACCCTGTTCACACTTTTCCAGTAAAAGCTAATATATTCACTGCATGGCAGGGAAAAGAAATTTTTTAAATTCTCTTCACTTAGGCAGAAAGACAATTTAGGCAAAAGGGTTCCTTCCTTGGTGTTCTACAGAATACAATAAAAAATTTTCTGGAATTTATTACCTTCTTGCACATTCCCTTCAAGCTCTTCTATTACTAGAGGCCTTGTACACAACATGAATCAAGAAGCAAAGAGCCGCATAAAATTGTACAGGGTGATTGATACTACCATGCCAGAAGACAGGAATTACACCCCTTGATATCACTACCATAGTGCAACCATACCCAAACCCACACATATCTCGTAATCCCAGGAAGATCCAAATCTATCGTCACCGCTGATCCTGGCATTCACGTCAGTAACCACAGCAGGTGTATAGAAAGATCCCCCATATAAGTAGTCACTACCATTAACTCTCTGATGCTGAAACTGAGAAAATGAAGCCCTGATGCATTCAAATAGGCATCAGTAAGACACAAACAATTCAGTTCAATCCGAGCTTCAGCTTCTTTTGTTCTGGTCTTTTGGCTCTTTTACTTCCTTAAAACTACTAGCCTTCTCACACTTGACCATGAACTATGACTGAACTTCCACCCTCTAAATCCTGGTGCTCATTAAATAAATGACTCCTTTCCTCTTTGGGGTCACCAACTTCTGCTTGTGTTTAGTGCCTCGTGAAAGACTTCTCTTGGGTCAGATTTAGAAGTGTTGAATCAGTGAAAATTAAGCAGTGTTTGAGGCGACTACCAATAGAGTAATGGAATGATGACTACTTTACTGAATGACTACTCTCTGTTTAGGACCATGTTAGACCTCCTCATGCTGTAATAACTGATTCCTGTACTCAAGTAGCGTGGAAACCAGTTGAGTATCTAGACTAACAAAGAAATAAGTGTAAAGCAAGACAGTATTGTCACAAGTCAAACGGTGTAGCCCAGAGCTGTCATGCTATTCAGGTTCAAAGGAAGAGTATTGCTGGAATCTGAAACTATTAGAAAAGGTATAACATGGTGGATCAACCAATGCTAAATAATGAAGAAAGAGAGAGGATTTGGTTAGGTAAGAAGAAAAAAATAAACATTCCAAGCCAAAGAAGAATAAGTGGGGATGATGGTAGTGAGTGCTCAGAGCAAAAGTTGTGATTATCTCATTGTGTGGCCAAAGCAGATGGATTCTGCATAATGGTTACAAGGGAGCTTCAATGCATAATCGGAAAAGGCCATACTCTTGGGTAAAGTTTAGTTTGGAGAAAACAGAAGGTTATTTTAGATTAATGAATAGATGTATTGTATTAGTTAGATTAACAGAAGCACATGTAACAGAATGTAGGGGACCAGTTTGTAGGGGGCCTGGCAAATGTGACTCAGCTCTGTATGGAAAACCTACAGAAGCAAAGTGGTGGGCAAGATCCAGACCTTCAAACCGAGTTTGCCCGTGGGAATCAGGCCTAGAAAATGCATACAGATTGTTATGGCTTGCTCTTGCTAAAACTCCATCACCCTGGTCTAAAACAATACATATGTATTGTCTATCTTCAAGGTAATTTCCAAAGCCAATATGAGTTCTCCCAAGGACAGAGCTAATCAGCTCATTGTCATTCCCCTCTGCATGTTATTTTCATTTTCTTGATTGTACCTAACATGTAGACAATAATATTCTATGTAATAGATAATAAATCTTCCTCTGATGTAAGACCCCAGGAAAACAATAAAAGCTTGCTTAGGCAAGGGTCAAGGTGCTCCCCTCTTGAGGGAGTAGCCGAGGCACCATAGGCACTCTCCCCTTGAGAGAGTAGTCATGCCCATTCCCTTTTTCTCCACAGGATTGTTGTCACCTGTGCATTCATTCTCACTGTAAACCACAACAGCGGACTCTGCTGGCCAGGGTCTGCCACATCTGGCGCCCGATCAGGGATGCAAAGGCTATCAGCCACAACAGATAAACCCCATAGTTTTAGAGGCTCAACATCAGGGACATTTATTCCTTAGTTACATAAAGTACAAATAAGGTGTTTCTGATTAGAGATAAGTATGTTTGGGCTGATTAAATAAATGTCATCATAGCACATATGTAGCTTTCTGTCAACATAAATTTATTATAAACTCATGTACCAAAAACCTTTTAGGCACCTACTATATGTATATTAGTCATTATGCATGACTGACACTGGCGATCCCAAGTGAGGCCAAAGGCACGGTCCCCACCCTGGAGGAGCTCCCAGAGGGTGTGAAAGCCAGACAACTAGAAGTGAAGTGACTAATTACATCATCTGCTGTGGAGCACAAAGAAAGTTTTGCACAAGTTGCAGAAGCGGAGAATTCCAATCAGAGCCTTTCAGTGAGAATTACTTGACCATCCAAGGGGAACTGTTTCTCTACTACCGGCTGAAAGAACCACTGAGAATCCCCCACACGCAGTGGAAAAGTACCTGGCTTTTCACCTACTGATTTTTATCAGCTACAAAAGTGCCTGCCGTGACACTGCTCCCAAGTTCAGTGTTCATTTTGCACCATGAGTGTCTCCTGTTTCTGACAGCCACTCCTGAACAACAGCCTCAGTTTCACGCAGGGGCATCAGAACTGGGGACAGGAAAAAGGAGATCTTACACTGACCCCACCAGTGACGAGGTATGTTTGTCTCCAAGACTCATCAGGGCTTTTGTTTTTTCCCTGGACAATAACTTACAAAGTCCCTTTCAGTTCTACCGTGAACTTACATACTTCAAATATTCCAATTGACGTTATATCAGTATTTCACCTCAGGGCATGTCTCTTCAATGCACTGTATTTGAACATCATGCAATTTATATAGTTATATACACAGAAACAGTACTGTGTACTACTTATTGTTGTGGGGTTTGAAGTCAGTCTAAGTTCAAATCCTACATAATACTCTCTTTACCTATGTGGGCAAGATAGTAAACTTCTTTGTGTCTTAATTTCTACAAAATGAACATAAAATTAGGCCTTATGGTGAATATGAAAACTAAATTGATTTGAGCTAATTGAGAGAGGCCCAAACCTTCTTTGTTCACAGAGCCCGAATTGTCTCAGTAATTCTTTTCCCAAGGCCAAAAGAAATACCTAATAACTCCACTTCTTAAGTTAGTATGTCTAGACAAATGAGTCAGTATTTACATCCTAACAATTTATAGTATTAGCCATGGGAAAATATAGTACATATGAATTAAAAGAAAAAGAATAATGCTGCCAAGATAAAATTACAGGGAATATTATGTGATCAAAGGTGTTGGGACTGTGAAATAGCTTGTGCTAGTAGGTCAAGCAGCATACAACTGATATGAGGACAGTATTTCCCTTCAACATCTGAAGTGTTTCTCGGAGGCCCTGGGAGTTTGCCACAAGGCTCCACTGGCACACAACCTGGGAGTCATGAGCTAGTTCACGCACATCATTTAGAACAGCACCCACTGCAGACGAGCATTCGATAAGTGTCAGCTATTCATCTATCAATATTTTATCTGTGATGCAAACAACAACCCACAGAGGTGAGTTCGAGTTTTATTACAAGTGTCATCAGATTAGGAAACTGAACTTCCAGAAGGTCAAGTGCTGTATCCAGTGATACAAGGAAGTCAAGAAAATAATATTTTCCTTCAGATTTACCTAGATCCAAAGCCTACATAAACCCTTTCTAATATATCATACATATTACCTCTTTCAGTTCAAGACCTGACTATACCGATAAATTTTAAACTTTAAATTTTTGTCCATGTAGGTGGCTCATTGGTAAGGTAGATATTCACCTGACAGCTGAGGAGCAGTTGCTGTGTTATAATCTACCAAAAGATTTAATATTTTTATTTAAAATTATGAACCCTCTCTAACAAACTGAAAAGCACAGAAGATAATATATAGCTACTACCAAAATTTTATAGATGTTAACACTTTACCATTTTGCTTCAACTTTTTTAAAGAAATAACACATGAATAAAGCTAATCTTTTAACCTACCCTCTACCTATTCCCTCTTCATTCCTCCCTCTCCAGAAGGGACTGCTATTCTGAAGGGACTGCTATTCTGAAGCTGGTATCACTGCTGTGCACATTTTTTTTCTTTCACCATACACTATATGCATGGTATCTACCAACCAAGATTTATACTTTTTTTTCTATAAATGAGAGAAACATCAATGTGTGCTTGCCTCTCTCACACCCCCTAATGGGGACCTGGCCCACAACCCAGATATGTGTCCTGACTGGGAATCAAACCAGTGACCCTTTGCTTCACAGGCCAGTACTCAATCCACTGAGCCACACCAGCCAGAGCTATACATTTACCTTTACATTTTCTTTGCAATGTTGTATTCTCAGTGTCTAGACCAGAGCTCAGCATATGACAGACATTCTACAGATTTTTTTAGTGATTAAACAATACAGATGTTGTTCACATTTTAAAAACATATAAGTACTATCATACTATATATTCTCTTGCAATTTTGCTATTTCCCTCAACATTATGCTTCTGGGATGAGTCATATTTATATGTGTAGATGTAGGTTGTGCCTCTTAAATGCTATATAGTATCCATTCCCCTAAGGGCATTTTGATTTTACTGTATTAAAACATACTGCATTAGCCTTGGCCAGGAGGCTCAGTTGGTTGAAGTGTTGTCCCGTACACAAAAAGACTGGGGGTTTGAACCTCAGTCAGGGTGCATACCTAGGCTGTGGGTTTTTTCCTGGTCAGGGCACGTAGGGAAAACAACCAATTGATATTTCTCTCTTACATCAATGTTTCTCTCTCTCTTTCTGGCTTCTCTCTCTAAAATCAATAAATACGATTTGTTGTACAAATTATAATAATGCTGAGATGTTTTCTCATATTTGTCAGAGTCATGAAATTTACTATTATGATAAGTCTAAGTGTTAGTGGTAAGTCTTACCCAGGGCTGATGGGAGCTTGGCAATAACTAGTTAAATTTAAGATACTGAGAACTCATGATCTAGCAAGACCTCTTCTAGGTATAGTTCGGCAAGGGCCTGAGTACAAGAATATTCAGTACTTTTTACAATCAAAGTTATTAGCTATTTTCTCTTTTTTTCACTCACTAATGTATAACAAATATGCCTCAAAACCTTATGACTAAAAATAACCATTTTTATTACAATCACAGATTTTGTGGATTAGTGCCTGAGTTTAGAAAGGGAACAATGACAACAGCTGCTCCATGATGTCTCAGGCCTTGGCTGGATGGACGTGGAGCCTGGGAGTGGAAGTAATCTGGAAGCACCTTTATTCGCATATCTGATTATTGGCAGGAACCTCAGCTGGAGGTGGGTGATAAACTAGATATGGCATCTTGACATGGACTCAGCTTCCTCACAGCATGGCAGCCTCAAACACCTTACATGCAAGTTCAGGGTCTCACACCTGGTCCAGGAGAACCCGGTGGGAACTGCATCAATTTTTTGTGACCTAGTATCAGAAGTCACGGGAAGGCTTTCAAGATGGTGATGGAAGATACAAGTTCCTAGTACAAAAGGGAGAGAAACCTGTCCGATCAGAGGAGGAGAAGCCAGCAAGCCAGCAGTTGCCAAGCATATATGAAAATAAGGGACAGAAACCTCCATGGTCACAGAGGAATCAGATGGTAGGGAGACAGCAGCGGTACAGTAGTCTCGGGGACGGAACAAAGAGGAACAGCAGGGTCTCCAACGGTGCATGGTTGGGGGACTAGCGCTGAGCAGCGAGTGCCCAATGGCGCCTGGGACAGCTTTCAGCACCCATATGGGTTCCCTGAGCTGCTCCAACCCTGGGATTTTTCAGCCGAGGTTGGCCAGGGATACCCAGACAAACACAGGAGCAGAAGGGATTTCAGCCCGCGCACAGTTCCGGGGATCAGTACATACCACATAGCGTGCCATGACCTGCGCACAGAGTTTCTAGGTCGGCGCCCAGTCCTCGGATTGGCTCCCAGCTTCCAGTCCATCCCCCTCGGACTATCTGGAAGCCCAGGGAGCTGAGACCCTCAGCCCCCTCCCTTTTTGGCCAAGCAAGGTGGGGTGCCAGGAGAGACTTGTTTGATAGAGTTTGCAGAGAGGGGGCTGAGGACAAAGGGCCCCAACCGAGAACTCTGTGGTTGCCAGCCCAGGAGAACTGATAGGTACAGCGTGGGGCTCTGAATCCAATAGACACAACAGCCTGGTCTGCTCCACACCCAGTTTGGCAGCAAACCTGAGATTGGGCAGAGGGCCTAGAGCTTCCCCACAGAACGGGGGCAGGTCTATGCTCAATCCCGAGGGAACCAGGCAACTAGGCTGGTGCAGGTGCCCACAAGCACCGCAAACCAGCCCATGGCAGTACCCATGGGAGGGGAGCGCTGTGAGGAAGTCCTAGTTCCCCATTGTAGGGAGCTGGGGAGAGGCGCCAAGTGTCTAGCTTCTGAGAGAGGGCTGGCAGAAAAACCACAACAATTGACCCTCAGCCAACTACAGCCAGAAAAACCAGTTCGGCTGGTTTGAAACCAACAAGTGATGTTTCCTTTTTGTTGTTGTTGTTTTTTGGTTTTTTTCTCTTAATTTTATTTTATTTTATTTTAATTCTTTTTTTTTTTTTTTTTTACTTTTCTTTCTTTTTCAATTCCTTTTCTTTATCTTTTTGCTTTTTAAAAGTAATCTGTTATTTCTTTTAAATTTTATTACTGTTCCATCTTTTGATACTTTTGTCCTCTTTTCCCGGATTTTCTGTTTTATTCCTTCTTCTTTCTAAACTCATTGCTCTTTCTTCCATTCCCCTACCCTTTTTTTTTCTTCCTTTTATTTCTTTCCTTGTCTTTTCTTTCTTTTACCCTCAAGAGTCACAACCAACTTGAAAATACAAAAAGACGAGAGTTGGACCCATAGAAGAGGCCTCCAAATAGTAGAGTCAGAGAGACAAATTGCACTTTGCTGTAGGAGAGAAGCCAAAAGTTGCTGCATATTTGAGTAGGTGGAAGCAGAGAACGACAGGATAACTGAAAGAAACTGCACCACTGAAATTCACAGGCATTCCACCACACAAGTCCACACCATAAAATCAGGGAGTCAGAACAGACCAATTTTAGAACCTGAGGCTAACAAGAATAGTCTCACAAACAGTGCGGAGACAAAGAAACAATCCGCAAATGAAAGGAAAGGAGGAACCCTCAGAAATAATGTTAGATGAAATAGAGGCAAGTCAACTATCAGATATTGAATTCAAAGCACTGGTTATCAGGAAGTTCAAAGAGCTCACAATGAGCTACCAGAAACTACAGGGGAGCTACAATGAACTCTCTGCAAACTATATCAACATGAAAAAGGAAATAGAAACTATCAGCAAGGGACAAGAGGAAATGAAGAATACAATTTCTGAATTGAAAAACATAGTAGAAAGCATTAAAAATAGGGTATATGAGACAGAAGATCAGATTAGTGAGTTGAAGGACAAAGTAGAAAGCATCTCACAGAAAGAACATGACAGGGAAAAGAGGCTCAGAGAGAATGAAAAGGGATGAAGGGAAATGCAAGACAATATGAAATGTAATAATATCCAAATAATAGAAATACCAGAAGGAGAAGAAGAAGAACAAGAGATAGAAAACATATTCGAATGAGTAATGAGAGAAAATTTCCATAATTTCATGAGAAAAAAAGTCACACAAACCCAGGAATCACAGAGTCTCAATGAAGAGGAACCCAAGGAGGCCCACTTCAAGACACATCATCATCAAAATGGCAAAATTCCAAGACAAAGAGAGAATCTTAAAGGCAGCAAGGGAGAAAAAAGAAGTAACATACAAGGGAGCCCTAATAAGGTTAGCTACTGACTTCTCAATGGAAACACTCCAAGCAAGAAGAGAATGGCAAGAAATATTCCAAATAAAGAGAACCAGAGGCCTACAACCAAGGCTACTTTACCCAGCAAGCATCTCAATCAAGATAAAAGGCTAAATAAAGAGCTTCCAAGACAAAAGAAGTCTAAAAGAATATGCTGCCACCAAGCCAGCTCTACAAGAAATACTAAAAGGACTGCTTTAAGGAAAGGAAGGAAAAGAGAGAGGCAGAGAGGAACACAGGTACAAAAATGGCAATGAATAAGTACCTGTCAATAATAATCTTAAACATAAATGGATTAAATGCTCCAATCAAAAGACACAGAATAGCTCAATGGATAAGAAAGCATGACCCACACATATGCTGCCTACAAGAGACCCACCTCAGGACAAAAGACTATCACAGACTAAAAGTGAAAGGCTGGAAACAAATTTTCCAAGTAAACGGACAAGAAAAAAAAGCTGGGGTAGCAATTCTCATATTAGACAAAATAGACTTCAAAAAAAGGGCCATAAAGAGAGACCCAGGAGGTCACTTCACAATACTCAAGGGAAGAATCCAACAAGAAGACATTAACATTGTAAATATATATGCACCCAAACATAGAAGCACCCATATATATAAAGAAAATCTTAGAGGAATTTGAGAAAGATATAGACAGCAACACAATTATAGTAGGTGATTTTTACACCCCACTATAAAAAATGGACAGATCTTCCAAACAAAATATCAAGAAAGATATTGTGGCACTAAACAACACCCTTGATGAAATGGACCTAACTGATATATACAGAGCCCTTCACCCCAAAGAAGCTAAATACACATTCTTTTCAAATGCACATGGAACATTCTCAAAGATAGACCACATGATAGGACACAAAATGAGCCTCAACAAATTCAAGAATATTAAAATCATATGAAGCATTTTCTCTGACCACAAGGGACTGAAATTGGAAACCAATCTCAAAAAAAAAATCCAAAGCACCAAAAATCATGGAGACTGAATGGTATGCTATTAAACAATGAATGGGTCAAGAATGAAATTAGGGAAGAAATCAAAATGCTTCTGGAAACAAATGAAAATGAACTCACAACAACTCAAAACTTATGGGACACAGTGAAGGCAGTCCTGAGAGGGAAGTTTATAGCAATACAGGCCTACCTAAAGAAGATAGAAACATTTCAAACAAACAACCTTACTCTACGCCTGCAAGAACTCAAGGAACAACAACAAAAACAGCCCAAAGCAAGTAGAAAGAAGGAAATAACCAAGACCAGAGAAGAATTAAATGATATAGAAACTAAAAGCACAATTCTAAGGATCAATGAATCCAGAAGTTGATTCTTTGAAAAGATAAACAAAATAGACAAGCCTTGAAGTCGGCTCATCAAGAAAAGAAGGGAACGGACATAAATAAACACAATAAAAAATGAAAGAGGAGAGATTACAACTGATACCACAGAAATGGAAGGGATTGTAAGAAATTACTATGAAGAACTGTATGCCAAGAAATTTGAGAACCTAGGGGAAATGGACACATTTCTAGAAAAATATAATCTTCCAAAACTCAATGAAAAAGAAGCAGAAAATCTGAACACACCAATAACAGCAAAAGAAATTGAAGCAGTAGTCAAAAACCTCCCATCACACAAAAGCCCTGGACCAGATGGGTTCACAGGAGAATTCTACAAAGCATTTAAGGAAGAGCTATCCCCTATTCTTCACAGACTATTCCAAAATATCCAAAAGGATGGAAAACTCCCAAACCCCTTTTATGAAGCCAGCATCATCCTAATTCCAAAACCAGATAGAGATACAACAAAGAAAGAAAACTTCAGGCCAGTATCACTGATGAACATAGATGCTAAAATCCTCAACAAAATATTGGCAAATCGCATTCAACAATATATCCAAAAGATTATATACCATGACCAAGTGGGATTTATCCCAGGGATGCAAGGATGGTTCAACATTCACAAATCAGTAAATGTAATTCATCACATAAACAAAAGCAAAGACAAAAACCACATGATCATATCAATAGATGTGGAAAAAGCTTTTGATAAGGTACAACACCCATTTATGATAAAAACACTCAGCAAAATGGGAATAGAGAGAGCATTCCTCAATATAATAAAGGCCATATATGAGAGACCTACAGCCAAAATCATACTCAATGGGCAAAAACTAAAAGCTTTTCCATTAAGATCAGGAACAAGACAAGGATGTCCACTTCACTACTTCTATTCAATATAGTTTTGGAAGTTTTGGCCACAGCAATCAGGCAGGAAAAGGAAATAA
Source organism: Artibeus jamaicensis (assembly GCF_021234435.1). NCBI lineage: Eukaryota > Metazoa > Chordata > Mammalia > Chiroptera > Phyllostomidae > Artibeus > Artibeus jamaicensis. The sequence continues at coordinate 13,476,522 of NW_026522014.1, read as the reverse complement.
AAGGCATCCAAATAGGAAAGGAGGAAACAAAACTGTCACTGTTTGCAGATGACATGATAGTGTACATGGAAAATCCCATAGACTCTACCAAAAAACTGCTCAAACTAATTAATGAATTTGGCAAAACAGCGGGTTACAAAGTCAATATCCAGAAATCAAAGGCATTTTTGTATACTAACAATGAATCAGCAGAAGCAGAAATCAAGGAAAAAATCCCATTCGATATAGCAAAAAGAAAAATAAAATATCTGGGAATAAACCTAACCAAGGAGGTAAAAGAAAACTACACAGCACTGAAGAAAGAAATCAAGGAAGGCACAAACAAATGGAAACATATACCATGTTCATGGATTGGAATAATTAACATCATCAAAATGTCCATACTACCCAAAGCAATATATATACAGATTCAATGCAATACCTATTAAAGTACCAATGGCATATTTCACAGACATAGAACAAACACTTCAAAAATGTATATGGAACCATAAATGACCCCTAATAGCAGCTGCACTTTTGAGAAAGAAGAACAAAGTAGGAGGGATCACAATACCTGATATCAAACTGTATTACAAGGCCACTGTAATCAAAACAGCCTGGTACTGGCATAAAAACAGGCACATAGACCAGTGGAATAGAACAAAGAGCCCAGAAATCAACCCAACCCTCTACAGTCAATTAATATTTGACAAAGGGGGCAGTAACATAAAATGGAGTAAAGATAGCCTCTTTAACAAATGGTGTTGGGAGAACTGGACAGCTACGTGCAAAAAAATGAAACTTGAGCACAGACTTACACCATACACCAAAATAAATTCAAGGTGGATAAAAGACTTAAATATAAGCCGTGACACCATTAAAGTCCTACAGGAGAACATCGGCAAGAAAAATCTCAGATATTCCACACAGTAACATTTTTACCGATATGTTCCCCTAGAGCAAGGAATATAAAGGGAAGAGTAAACAAATGGGATCTCATCAAAATAAAAAGCTTCTGCATGGCTAAAGAAAACAGTATTAAATTAAAAAGACAACCAACTGTATGGGAAAACATATTTGCCAATGATACCTCAGACAAAGGTTTAATCTCCAAAATATGCAAAGAACTTACATGACTCCACTCTAAGAAGACATCTAACCCAATTAAAAAATGGGAAAAGGACTTGAACAGACACTTCTCCAAGGAGGACATACAGAACATCCAGAGACACATGAAGAGATGCTCAATATCGTTATCTATCAGAGAGATGCAAATTAAAACCACAATGAGATACTACTTTACACCAGTCAGGATGGCTATCATAAACAAAGCAACAAACAACAAATGTTGGAGAGGTTGTGGGGAAAAGGGGTCCTTAGTTCACTGTTGGTGGGATTGCAGACTGGTACAACCATTGTAGAGAACAGTGTGGAATTTTCTTAGAAAAATAAAAATCAACCTGCCTTTTGACTCAGCAATTCCACTGCTAGGATTATATCCTAAGAATCCTAAAACATCAATATCAAAGAACCTATGCACCAAAATTTTCATAGCAGTACAATTTACAATAGCCAAGTGCCGGAAGCAACCAATGTGCCCATCAGTAAATGAATAGATCAAAAAACTGTGGTACATATACACAATGGAATTCTATACAGCAGAGAGAAAGAAGCAGTACTACCCTTTGCAACAACATGGATGGAACTGGAAAGCATTATGCTGAGTGAAATAGGCCAGGTGTTGAAAGACAAATACCATATGATCTCACTTTTAACAGGAGGCTAGACAACAGGGCAAACAGGCAAGCAGAATAAAGGCAAGGACACTGAAGTGGAGAACAAGGGGGCAGTGACCAGAGGGGAGAGGGAGGTAAATTTTGGGGGGGAAAGGGAGGGATTTGGAGGAACAAGTATGAAGGGCACAGGGATGAGGACTGGGGGGGAAGGTGGGGAGCATGGGGCGGGGGGGGGCGCTGGGATGGGAGAAGTGAACAAAGAACTGTACTTGAAAAATAACTAAATAAAATTTTTTTAAAAAGTCACTGGCCCTCCCTGATGAAAGCTCTTCCGAGATAGAGACAGTCCCACCCAGACTAAAGCAGAAGAACCATGGACCCCACCTCTCCATGGGAAGAGTATCAAGAGGCTGGAAAACAGTATGGTAGCCATTTCTGAAAGAAATAACGTTCCACCTGCTTTCCTCCTCACTCCCTCTCTTTTTATTCCATCTCTGTATACTCCCTGAAATTACTAGGCATTATGGCTTCTGGACAAATTCTATGTGACATACAGGGTCCATCACAAATAATGGCCCTTCTTTATCACAAAATCTTTTATTACAAAATTATAAGTATATAATTCTATAATATAACAACACCACACTCAAGCCCACCATATGACATTTTAGGTGAAATATTCAAATTGAAACTATAAATTATTAAACCCATATTATTTCCCTACCAACTACACTTAAGCAGGTATTACTTCTGACAGATCCTGTATCTATTACATATACATATATATATAATATATATATTACACACATACTCATAACTTTCTCTTTTGTGCTATCTTTTATTATTATTTTTATGTATAAAATAGAATTTCTATCGGCCTTTGCGACCATGCACTATTGTGTCAAATGTATTTCCCTAAATGGCTTTGTTCATGAGCAGTAAACAAGTAAAGCAAGCCTGTACTTGCAGTGTTCCTGCTGGTCTCTGCCTGCCCTGTTAGACATGGTTATCTTCTTGGCTTTGGACTTCTACTTCTGCAGTACTGTCTTCTCTTTTTAGAAAGAGCAAGATCAAATTAGCATTTCTTCCATCGTTTTGCTATTCTTTGGTTGAAATATATCTTACAACTTCTGTTGCAACCTTCTCTCATTTGTAGTAAATGCATCAGTGACTTCCTATGCCCTATGTGTTCTAGACTATCTTATAATTTTCTTTTGTATCCTATCCTAAACTTTATCAGCCCACTGCCTTCTAAAATGAATTGTTAGACTTTCAAACTAGCAAATTACATTAGCAAGGAAATATCAGCTAAGAAACTCTGGTTCTTCTAAAACAAATTTACTTTTCTTTGTTTCCCCATGGGTGGTGGTTTATTCAAATAATGTAGATAACAGGGATTTTCCAGTCTCCTAAGTATATCTGGTGCTCAGAAATTAGAATTTTAAATTATGGGTTTAACTTAATATCTTATTTATTTTTTCTTAGATTATCTAGAATGTTCAGAGGTTTATTTGATATTTGATTATATAAATAGCTTTTGGCCTAATTAATGGAATATCTTTTCACCTTGTCAAATCTCTGAATCTATTACATGGCATGTGCTCATATACTGTCATCTCACTGGTTCTATGTTTTTTTTTTTAATGTAAGTACAGGAAAGACTTTTTCAGAAATAGTATGCATATGGAGAGTACAGAAGAATGGCAATGAAATGTAGAAGTCAGAAAATGGTAAAAGTGTTTAAATCAAAGGTTAATTGAGTTATCTTAGCTGTCATCCGGGCAATAAAAGTTCCTCTTTTTTTATCCCACGCATTTCATTGCAGCTGCCCAAGCTCATCAGCATTCCCCAGCACCCTGCCTTCGTGCCTCCCTGACTCCGGACGTAGCGTGTTATGATGTCTGGAATGACCTTCCCTTTTCTTCTGATGAAATCCTACTCTAGGCTCAAATGTTATTTTCCCTGTGTCAAATCATGGTTCCTGTTTCAAGTATATAGTTCTTTTTATGTCACATTAAATAGGTATTTACATATCTGTCTGAACCACTAAGTTCCGCAGGGGCCAGGCCCCTGTTTTACTCATTTCTGTAACCCTAGTGCCAAACAAATGTTTGTTCAATTCATGGATAATTGAACAAATTATACTACATCTATGACCTTGAATAAGTTTTTTTGGCCACTCTGTGCCTCCTGCTTTATATAATGGAACTAATGATAATATTTAACTTAAAGGAAGGTTTTAAAGATTCAGTGAAATTATCCATGTACAATAGAATGCAATTCCTGACACGTAAATCAGGTTCAGTATATATTTGGTGCTTGGTGATATTATATATTTTATAAAATATGGTATTTAGTTGTCAAAATCCTGTAATTATAGAAAATGGTCATAAAAATGGATGTTTTATTTTCTAAATTTTTTATTTAAAATATTTGTCAGATGGTGTAAATAATAACAGAGCAAATAGACTATTTGTTGAGCACATAGACTTGTTTACCACCACAATGAAATGTTTTCCTGTAGAAGGACCTGTGAAGGATCTCCCTCTGTAACAGAAAAGCTCATCTGCATGCAAAAGAAACAAGCGTTCAGACAACCCCTAATGCCCTGGCCCTGACAGTCAGCTCTGTTTGACTCTGGGATCTCGCACAGCTTTCTCAGCAGCGCTATTATCAGCTGTCTTCCATCATGTAACTCATCACGTATATTTCATGGTTGAAATTTTTCACATTAAAAAAAATTCAGAATAGGTGACTTTAGCTGTAGTAGCTGTTTTTACTACAGACAATTTTCATGAATAAAGCTTATGAAAAATACAAGCCTATGAAATGAACTGTTCTTGCTGATTCTAAAAGCAGAGCGAGCTGTTCGAGGACAGTTTTAAAGGAACATTTCTTAAAAATAACAAAGGGATTGGAGATTCTAACAAGCCAGGCCTCCAGCGTTGTTGTCTAAAATGTTAAAAAGTGGAACAGTGGGGCACATTTGTACACACATAAAACAGACATAGATTTTAACCACTGGATTTGAAAAAAATGAGTTTTACTATCAGCTGAGTTTTATATTAAGTGCTTTCTAAATAATAGACTTGATCAGGTAAATGTTATATGCCACATTCCACATATCATACATTGGAAGTTTTATACTAAATATTTGATACCTTAGCAGTAACAATATTCTATAAGCAAAGTTTATATTGAAATAGGAATATGTCCAATTCCACTTCTCTTTTTGTTCCAGTACAATTCTCCAAGTACAGAGTGTAAATAAAATTATTTTTGAGGTTTATTTACTTTAGGGGATTCCTGTAAGGAAACGTATTTTACTAGCAATTTATGTAGCTCTTAGTATTATCAGACTTTCCAAAATGAAAACCTTGATTGGAAACGGACTTCTAACGTCATCCAAAACAAACAAACAAAAAGCACAAAGAGAGTTTGAAAGGTTTGACTTTCTAGTGCCATGCAACTGATGTGACTACTGGCTTCTTAAATCCTGTGGCTCAATCATTTTGTAATGCAAGTATTACACTTATTTTAACAATGGTAGCAGGTTAGCCACCACCTGCAACCTACTCATGCTCAGCATTTTTACCAAACCATTCTACTCAAACACAGAGATTTCTTAATGACATACCACCTGGTGACACAGTGAGAAAAGAGGGTAGGAAAAGGAATAATGAAGTTGAAAGAAAATTTCATTAGTGTGAAGTTTTCTAACTTACAGTCTTCATCAAAATCTCTTTCATGATGGAGACCATATTTTTTAGTTAAATGAGGAATGGTAGAGAAATGAAAGGGGTTGTTTTTACTCGTAAGTTTAGGCTTTTTTCTGTACTAACAGACTACACAATCTCAACAGCTTAACTCAAGAAAGGTCATGTCTTATTTTTCCTATTTATGCAAATCCACTGGAAAGCTGATGATGCAGAGGGTTTAACCATTGGTCTACTGTAAAGCCTTCTCCATACTTGCTGCAGGAGAGGATGGAAGCATAAGAGGATCGCACGTGGACTATTAAATGCTTCAGCCAAGAAAAAACATTGCTAATTGAATGATTCATCTCATATATTGTTCCATCCACAGCTCATTGGCTTTCTATTTGACTAGAAGGATTAGGAAATCCAGACATTATTAAAAACACTAGCAGTGCCTATCGTGGGATTCTAAATAAAACCCAACACTGATTTCCCCATAATAGTCACTGCATAGAGAATTAACTCCAATTTCAACTACCCAACTAATTTGGTCTTAATCTGAGCTTTGCATATGTAGCTGAGGTTGTGGTTGTGTCAATCCTGGAATTCAGATATACCTGGGCAGCCTGGAGCTTTAGTGATGCAGACCTACCAAAAGTCCTTTTGCAAGAGGAATAAAGAAACCAGGAAGGAGAGGACTCAGTATGGAAGGGAGCAGAGAGTTGGGAAGATCACAGTATTCCAATAACAGCATTAGTCATTGGAGAAGAGGGTAGTCTTCTTGGTGAGTGGTGTTTCTCCTCAGAGCAAGTGAAAGAGTTGCTCCACTATTAACTCCTGGAAGCATTAAGGTACAGACTTCTCTATTGTGGGTACATATTTGACAAGCAAAATGTAATACAAAGCAAGGGGATGTCTATCAAGCTTTGACCCTGAATAGAACTTGACACCAGAAAGATGCAAAATCAGCAGCAGGAGTTGGCATTGCTGGGCAATAAATGGTAGTATCTAGTAGAACTGGCCACAGTGCCAGGCAGTAGTAGTACCAGCGACCAGGAGGAGAGAGGTGCCCAGAAGATCAGGATCAATTTTAAAGTGACAGTGCTGAGCAAAAGCAGTACAGTGACCCTGCAGATGGCAAGTGGAGGTTGGGGGATGGTGATCTACAGACTGGGGCCCAAACGGAAGAGTGCAGAAAGTGTATACTTTTTTTAGGGTAACAGAGCAGATTTTGGGGATAGTACTTTGCACGGATGCACCTTAGCAAGCAAGAATATCCATTCCCAGCTGTTGGCTGAGTTAGCTGATTGCAGGTCCCTCTTTAGAGAATTTCCTTCAGCCAAATGGGAGTTCTCTTGTCCCAGAAATGACACCCCCTCCCAGAGAGAGCCCGTACTGACATACCTGTCTATAGAAAAGGTTGTACTGCTCACCTCAGGCTGGAATCAACTCCAAATGCTACTCACACACCAGAGCCCCCTGTGGAATTAGGCTGAAGCTATAGTCTGACTTCGATCACCTCTTCATGCTTAGCTCCATCTCCTTCATTATTCTTATGATGTAATTGAATTTAGGGATATGGGGCCCAAATACTTGCTGTTAAAACAATACAAAAAAAGAGGAGAGAGAAAGAATAAATTTTTAAGAATGTTTTCTACTTAATGAATGTCTTGAATAAACTGCCTTATCATCCTGGTCAGTAATAAGCCCTACTTCCAATAGGGAAGTTTTCAGATTTTTCTGTATGTCTGTTTTTCAGATTTTTCCTGTATGTCCCAGTATCCCAGATGTTCTCTTTGATGTTTGGCAAAATTTGAGGGAGGCAGAACTCTACATTTGAAGTCAAGAAAAGAGGTGATTTTCATGTAGCTGTATTTTTAGACTATGTTTGATAACATTCTTTCCATCATCTCAGGCTGTCACCATCATAAAAAAAGCATTTCAAAGTACAGATTTTAGGACCTGGGTGTGAGTAGCAATTTTCAATTTATAAGGTAAGTAGTGGAAGTACTGATAGAATAGTTGACAGCGTTTTTACTTAATGTGTAAAAACTGTCTCAAGGAAACTTTTACTGGCAAAATAAGTAAAATAGTCTTTATGATACAAAATGGGTTGTGTTAAAATACGTCATTTTATTGTCAAAACTCATATGTATTTTTAACCTATAGGTTTGGGCTTTATGAACAATTAAACTACAATGTATAAATAAAAACCAATTTCATAATAAACTGGTGAAATGAAAAGGAAGGAACTATAGCTAAGAAAATATAATAAAGTATCATACTGAATATTTAAAAATGCTACAGTGATTAAGACAGTATGATTTTGAAATAAGGGCAGAAAAATTTATCAGTGAAGCAGAATTAAAAATCCAGAAAAAAATCTATATATGACTTATTACAAAATGACACTGTAGTGCAGTGGGGAAAAATAATCTTTTCCATAAAAGATAAATTTTTGAATTTTTCAATATAGGTACTGAATAAATTGGATATCCACATGAAAAAATAAAGCAAAATTTGCTCCCTACCTCATACCATACACAACAGTCAACAATCTCAGATGGATTGTATACCTAACTATAAAGTGTAAAACACTAAAGCTTTCATGAGGGAAAAGGAGAATTTCTTCATGGCCTTAGGGTAGGCGAGTATTGCTTAAGTTGGATTCTAAAAAGACTGAAGGAAGAAAAGATAAATTGAACAATGCTAAAACAATTTCTGTTCTTCAAAAGAAAAAGACAATTAAAATCAAAAACAGTAAATTACACAGTGGTTATAAAAATGTATTTGTATATAAATGCATTGTTGAAGAATGTGTATGAGGAAAACATAAATGATTCCTAAAAACCCATAAGGAAAATATAAACAACACAATACAAATATAGGCAAAAAACTTGAAAAAGTAATTTGTGAAAGAAATTATTCAAATTTCCCCAAAATATATAAAAAGAGGCTTTACCAGTCATCAGATAAATGTGAATTAAAACTGCAGAGAGATACAAGGAATGCTAACCAATATAACACAGTTTTAAAAGATAGGCAATGCCAAATGTTGGAGAGTATCTGACTCAAATGGCACTCTTATTCCTTGCTAGAAATTACTAAAGCTACTTAAGACATACATCATATAATTCCACAATTCTATTTTTAGATTTTTGTACTTATGCCCAACAGAAAGGCACACGTGTTCACCAAAAAACAATGACAATAATTATGATGGAATTACTTGTAATAGCTCCCAAGTGAAAATAGCAAATGTCTACAACAAAAGAATAGATAAATAAGTTATGATATATTGACACAATAGGTTATCACACAGCGATGAGAATACAATCACTAACTACAGCAACACCATGTATGATCGCAAGCATACTGGAAGCAAAAGATTCAGACACAAAATGGTCCTTGCTGTAAGATTTCACTTATGTCAAATGTTTGAAAAATCAGGAGAGTGGTTACTTTTGTGGGTTAACATTGGGAATAGTGGAAAACAAATTCTTCTGGGTGCAAATAATGGTTTATTTCCTTATCTGGGCACAAGTACCACACAGAAGTCAGTACTCTGGAAAAAAGTCTTCAAGCTGCACACATGGTTTGTGTATTTTCCTGAATGTATTTTACATTTGATTAATAAGTTAACTTCAAAGGACTTTCCAATGATCCATAGTCAAGTGATCTAAATAGTGATATTCATAATGCCACAGTTCAACATTTCTTTTGGAAAAATCCTTTGGAAATATCTCAACTTTCAATGAAGAACAGAAACAATTCCTGCCAAAAGCATTCTTTTTGGCCAAGTATACCAAAGTGAAAATAAAATCCTAGTCCACACGTGAGTTCATAAACTGTGGTAATGGGCTAGAAACACTAATGAAGTTCAAGAGTTTTATTTCTCACATGAAGATCTTGGAGGTGACTTTTGCTTTACCATTTCCTAGATAAAAACTGACAAGTGCATGTTCATGCCTGGGCATACTCAGGACTCTCACTTACAATGACCAGATTTCCTTGCGGAGAGAGAGAGAGCGAGCATCATTTACCATAACAGCTCTTCTAAAAACCTCATATTCCTACCTAGACCTTTCCCTGGATAATTTTTCAGTGCTTACTAATATACAGTGCTTCCTTTTATCTTTAGAATTGATGTAAAATGCCTTGTTCCTTTTTTAAATTTTATTAGACTGTTTAGTATCTGGAGCTCAACATGAGTTTTTTAGTTTAAGTGAAAACAGTATAAGGTTTTATATCCATATTCCCTTATTAAAGGGAGCTATGAAAGATCTTGGTAGTTATACCTAGCAGTTGACATTTGAGTTAACATTTTTTTAATTGACTAAGCCTTTTGATGGAGAGAAAATATATGATCAAGGAGAGCAAGTCATGGTCCAAGCACAACACTGATCCAAGGGGAGACCCAGTCTGGCTATTCAAGCACAGGGTTCATTTAGAACTATCCAGAATGTTCTCTAGAAAGATGAAATTTTCTCATTGCATTTCATTACTTGGCTACAAGTTGAATTCAAATTGGGTTTTTCAGCATTTTTTAACATTGTTTACAAAGTAGATAAATTCCAAGATAGCCTTATAAAATAGTTTTGGCATTTTATTTATTTTATAAAAACGTTTCCAACATTGCGAAAGGTCTTTTCTACATATTTTAAGTATAACTGATTAGATGAAGGCCCTGAAAGTTTAGGGGATTTTTCATGGTAATTATGGATTGAGTTAATTTTAAAAGTTATGTGAAATAATCTAGACTTATAAAACATTTCCTTGGCCTTTGTAATTTGAGATCTATTTTTAAAGGCATGCCTGCTAAAATGATTTCTGAAGCACTCTGGTACAAAGTAGAAAACAACAAAATATCTCCTTTGCATCTGTTTTTTTTAACAAATCACAAGGCAATTATTTTTTCTGTGGTGAAAACACTGGTGTACAAAATATTTTATTAACTTTAAAGAAACTACATGCACAAAGAGAACCAATTTAGCCTTTATTTAGGCAAAATATTTGTACAATTCCATAAAGAAATTCAACACAGGACAGAACTACTTGATCCAGGAAGTGGCTATATAACTAAGTAGTCATTTATTTCACTCACTCACTCAATGCCTGACACTGTCCTCCACATAAATATAAAAATGAGTAAATGACCACTATGCTTCACAGCTGAACTAATACATAATGATATTGGATGTAAACTGTAAATAAAATAAAGTTAAAAACTAATAATAAAAATTAAACAATTAAGGCATAGTGAAGCAAAGTAATTTGTCCAAGGTAACAGAATGTCATGGGTCGAATTGTTTCTCTCTCCAGCCCCACTGCAGCCCCTTGATTTATACTTGACCTCCTCATCCTCAGAACCTTCGGATGTGACCTTATTTGGAGATGGGGCCTTTGCAGATGTAATTAGCCAAGGTGAGGACAAACTGGAGTAGAGTAGGCCACTACTCCAATATAACTGTGTCCTCATAAAAAGGGGGGAGTGAGACATAGACATATAGACACGCAGGGAGAAGACCAGGTGAAAATGAAACCAGAGGTCAGGGTGATGCTTCCATAAGCCAAGTAACAACAAAGATTACTAGTCAAGGACTGAATGCTAGGGAGACACATGAAACAATTCTTGCTCACAGCCTTTAGGAGGAACCAACCTGTAGACATTTTGATCTTGAATTGCTACGCTCCAGAGCTGTGAAGCAAAAATATTTCTGTTGTTGAAAAAACGAGTAAACTACAGTCTATGTCCTCAGTGGAAGACAGATGTGTTAAATAATCAAGTGCAGCACATGAACAGAAGAGTGTGGAGGCATTACAAATAGCAAGTGACCTGTGTAACACAAGGTCAGTGAAATCTCGGGGAGTCTCACAGGGGACTTGGGTTTCCCTTGAGATTGTCCTTGGCGGCCTTCAGAGTACAATGCCCCACACCTGTGTGCTGGCCCAGAGCAACTCGATTATTAAACTCCCCAGCCTCTACCTGCATTCAATACAGACATTCCAGTACCTTAAAGCAGATTGATTTACAGGTATTATACAGTTGAGTAATCACTTCAATTCACTCTTACGGGAAATCACATTGAGACTTAAATAGAGTTACAGAGCCAGAAATAGATGAGGTTTTTTTCTTATAATAAAACACAGGGCAATAAAGTATACAAAATTATACCTTTCTTTCATCAACTTTTGTCTATTATAACGTTCAAGAAACCCTTTCATCTGATTCAAAAGTCAATGACAAGTTTGGGTACCACATTCCCATTAGCTGGCATTGCTAAGAGTTCCCATGCCTGAGTAAGCATAGATGAATTAAGGAGCTGAATCTAGCATAGGGTATTGTATCAATGCATTCCCTAGCAGAATTAATAGTTAGCTACTATATTTAGAATGTCAGAAAGGCTAGAGAAATACATAATCATACAAGGTCCATCCAGAAGGTATCCAGTCATGTAATAGAAAAATATTGAAGAAGATAATTTTCATGTAATAGAAAATTTATTGAAGAAGATAAAAGATACAAGAAACATTGTACATAGGACAATGATGCCTCAGTCCCCTTCAAAGTAGGCACCTTGGGACATCACACAGTTCTCCTAATCGACATCAGCTGCCCTGTTGTATTTTCCTGAATCTCATCAATGGTCTGAAATCTCTTCCCTTTCAAAGGTGACTTTAGTTTTAGAAAAAAACCAGAAGTCACAGGGCACCAAATCTGGGATGTAGAGGAGCTGAGTCATCTGGGTGATTTTGTGTTTCTCCAAAAGACTGCAGGAGAAGTGATGCATGAGTGGGCGCATTGTCCAGATGAAACTGCCAGTCACAGTTGCCCATTGCTGTGGCCTTCTGAATCATTCAAATAGTTTCTGCAGAGCAATGTTCAAGCTTAATGTAAAATTTGATGCATATTTGTTGCTTCACTCACTCACTCATTTTGAATGTTATGGCCACACAGTACACATGATCACTCAATGGCATCTACCAACCCCACTGACTAGTACAGTGAAGTCATTATTGCTCATGCATGTGAATTTCAGTCCACTCTCCTTGGCTTCCAGGTTACATGGACTCATGCAAACTATTCTCATTATATTAACAATGGCTGGACTTTTTCTGAACAGACCTTGGACATATAATTCCCATTTATTGATTACTTCTTGGTGGACAAGATGTTCTAGGAATAATATCTCTTTTAACCTTACCTATATGGTAAGAATTATGCAGCTTTACAGTTGGAAACTGAGGTTCAAAGAAGTGACATAGTTTCCCATACTTACAAAGATAGTAAATGGCAGACCTTGAATTTGAACTGAGTTCTGTCTGGTTACAGGAAGCACCTGCTGTTTCGTAAATCATGACGCCCTGTGACAGAGTTTCTCTGACTGAGATCAACAGACAACTAGGGTCAGAGTCCTCAGGACTATCCAGTAAAGGCATATTCCTGATTTGCACCCCAGACCAACCATAATTTTAATAAATTGCTTAACTGACTCTTACCAAAGTTAAAACCTGTGACCACTAATATAAACCAAATGTATTTCTTTCATAGTTATTCAAAACATTTAAATTTCCCTCACTATATTTATTTGGATGGCAAACACCTTGGCTGATTTGCAGTGCAAGGGATACAAATATTATTTAAAGATCCACAAGCAGCAAACAATTTAACTCACATTGTGATTCTTGAATACACAAGCCAAGTTCTAGTAGAAGTTTTCCTTTAAAATATTCAAAGAGTTGTTATTTACTAAAACGGAATGAGCAATCTAGAGGACTCAGATCTTCTTGGACAATTGCCACTTATATTTCTAACAGTGTGATTTTAACTGCAGAAGTTGGCATCAGGTTAAGCCTAGATAAGTCCTTCATAGGCCTATCTGGGCCTCCGTGTACCAATACCTATATTAAAAACACATCCTTGTATGTGAATATCCCTTCTGGGCAATCTGGCTCCCGTGAAGCTCCAGGGCAGAACCTAATGTCCCAGAAATGTGGGATGAGAGGCCTCTGATGATCAGAATTGTTTTGAAATAATTTTTAATGTTTATGCAACTACAGTTGTTCATGCTTGCTCTCCCCTGCCCCACCTCCAACCACCTCCATCCATCCCCAGCCTGACCCCTCCCCAAGTCAATCCCCACATTGTTGTTCATGTCCCTAGGTCATGCGTAAATGTTCTTTGGTTAATCTCCTCACCATCTTTCATCCATCTGGACACTGTCAGTCTGTTCTATGTATCCATGCTTCTGTTTCTATTCTGTTTGTCAGTTGATTATGTTCATTAGGTTCCACATATAAGTGAGATCATATGGTACTTATCTTTCACTGACTGGCTTATTTTGCTTACCATAATGTTCTCCAGGTCCACTCATGCTGTTGCAAAAGGTAAGAGTTTCTTCTTTTTTACCGCTGGGCAGTATTCCATTGTGCAAATGTATCACAGCTTTTCTACCCACTCATCTACTGATTGTCACTTAGGCTGTTTCCAGATCTTGGCTACTGTAAATAGTGCTGCTATGAACATAGGGGTGTATATAATTTTTGTATTGGTGTTTCAAGATTTTTAGGATACAGGCTCAGGAGTGGAATCTCTGGGTCGAAAAAGAGTTCCATTTACAGCAGATCCAGCCGGGCATTTTGATTGGAAGAAAACTACTTTAGGGGAATAAATTGGACCCATGCATTTTTAAAATGTAGCAAATACTCACAATTGAGAAAACCCATACATTTATGAAATATTTATTGAACAATTATGTTCCTGACACTGTGCCAAGTGCTAGGTCTGTTACTACTAATTTATTAAAACTAATTTATTAGTACTAATTTATTAAAACTTTTAGGGTCCATTGAGGACCCTACAAAAGTATTTGCCAATAGTCCTTTTCTCATAAAACTTATGAGATTATTGATACATAATTTATACATGTGAAATAATTATAAAATAATTGTGCTCAGCTTAAAAACACTTGAATTAAAAAATTCAAAGGGAGAAATGTAGTATGTTTCACACGTTAGTTACTCCATGATGGAATGCTTCACCCTTCTATTAATTTTCACAAAAATTGTGTGATAGTGAATTTACAACTAGTATTTTAAAAGAAATGAAATTATACTGGGGAGTAGGGAGTATGATTATGTACCATATGTATCATCACATTCCTTAATAGTTACAGCAACAGTATGTTTGCAAATACCAGTCAAATATAAAAGATATGAAATTGATCTCAAATCCACTCTGTTTATCTCCAAATTATACCCCTGCTCTTTTAGCTATATCACAAAAGACGGCAGAGTAGACCAATGCGGGTTGAAGTACTCAGTTACCTTTGTGGAAGTAAGAAAGAATGAAACTGAACATTAAATTAGACTTGGGACTTTTGAGCTTAGATGAACAGTAAATATCCTCTCTCTCCAAAATATAAATAAGTAAATAAATAAACAAACACACAAATCTATAACCTCTTCCCTAGTGCCAGATAGAGCCCATCTTTTTTATTGTATATTTTCCATCACCATTTAACCCTCCATACTCCTCTCCCTCCTACAGTCACCACACTGTTGTCCATGTCCATGAGTCCTTTTCCCTTTTTGCTCAATCTCTCCACCCCCTAACTTCTCCTTTTAGTCAATATCTGTCATCCTGCTCTCTATCTATGAGTCTGTCTCTATTTTGCTTCTTAGTTCAATATGTTCATTAGATTCGACATATGAGCGCAATCATATGGTATTTGTCTTTTTCTGACTGGCTTATTTCACTTAGCATAGTGTTCTCCAAGTCATTCCATACTGTTGCAAAGGTAAAATTTTCTTCTTTTTCACAGTTGAGTAGTATTCCATTGTGTAAATGTCCTGTAATTGTTTTATCCACTCATTTACTGATGGACCCTTGGGTCGCTTCCATATCTTGGTGATTATAAATAATGCTGCAATGAATATAGGGTTGTTTATTTTCTCTCAAATTAGTGTTTTAAGTTCTTTTGAACATATTGCCAGAAGTGGGATCATGGGGTCAAAAGGCAGATCCATTTTTAATTTGTTGAGGTATCTCCAGAGAGCCAGTCTCTGTGTCGTTCTTCAGTAAGACACTGCAGCCCATTTTTTCTGAGCTACTGGGAAGAAGAGATTACCTTGGATTCCCAGAACCTGGGCGTGGTGGGACAAACTGAGACAACCACGGGTGTGAGCACTTCAAAGCACAGCTTCCAGCTATGTAGCATAGCTGTGGCTTCTGCAAACAACAGCAGGAGACGAACAGCTTGGCATTCAGATTGAGCAATGGGGTAAGGGCCTTGGCAAGGGCACTAAGAGGTTCCAAAGTCAGCGACTAGAGCTGAACATTCAAGAAAAGGATTTACCTGGACACAGGGAGAAAGGAGTGCTCCTGATTCATGGTGTGGTCTGTTGAGTCATCCACAGAACTTCCCACAGAACAGTTACAATCCCGCTGCCCTCTCCTTTAGTAAGAGGCACAGGAACGGGTGATCAAATCACAAAATTTGGTCAACAAATGATCAACATTTATAACTTTTTAAAAACTTGTAGGACTCTGGTATACAAACTGGTTGCTCAGCAGGTAAGAAAACTGAGAGCCAGAAAAATTAAATGTGTTGTTGTCTAGAGTCACAGAGCTACTTAGCGAGCACTCAGCCCAGTGCCTGGGTCCCAGCTCTGCTTCAGAGCCCTTTACAACTGGGCAAGATGGCCAGAGCGGGATGGTCCTGTTTGGTGAAGAAAAGTCAGTCAGTGGGTAAAGCCAGATCTGTAAAAGGACCACATCCCTAATCTTCAAAAAGACAGAACAAAGTTGCACTGAATCCTAAAATTGCCTTAAGTAAAATGGAAGTTGTTAGGATCTTGCAGAACACCCCAGGCCACCGATGGAGGTGACCATACATCTGTATTGGTCTGTACACATCTTTCTCGTGTGATGACTAATGAAATAAATAATTTTAATATTGCTGTTTTCACAGACTTATAAATTATTTTGCCTTAAAACCTCTTTGAAAAGATGATGACTATTTATCTACATATTTTGTTACTTCCATCTTTCAAATGTCACTTTTTCAGCAACTTTGTCCTTAAGCAGCCACTTAAAAAGGACAAACCCTCCCTGAACTAAAAAGGAAATTCTGTGAGGGCAGAAATTGCTGTGTCCCCAGCAGCTGAGTAACTAATTCCTACTTCATAGCCCCTTATCAAATATTTATGGGCAAATGAATATAAAAATATGAAAGGTAAAATTAGTTTTAAAATGTGCATTGAGACACTGCTTGAAATTAAAAATAAATATGTTCATGTTGTTTAAAAAATTATACATTAAGTTTCCTGGCCTCATACAGACTGAGCATTTGGAATCTCACTAAATTTTAGATAAATGTCTTGAGTTTTTTGCTTTTCTTCAGTATAGTTATTACAATGTAAAGTATAGGCTTTGACAGCAAAAAACAGCAGCAAAAACCAAAGACAGTAACATCTAAAACAGTAGGTAGTTCATTTTTATAATGTTAAATGATAGTAAATTCACCAATTGTGTTTGCTTAAAATTTGAGTTTTAATTTATATATTTTATGGACATATGAGAGATTCTATTTCCCCTAGATGATATTATTAAACTTTTTAGAACTCATCAAATATTTTATTAATGTAGCCCTTTCCTAGATAAAACTTGTTTTTCTTCTACTTCAGGATATAAGAAGGAACACTAATTGATCTAAAATAACCTTGATTTAACAGTTGCCCTGAGTGAATCTGTAAAGAAACCCAATGTAAAAACAGTGACAGTAACAAGTATCTGAAACACTTTGAAAAAGTCAGCGTGCATTATGTGTCCCCGTGTGAGTGTGATTCAGGTCCCAGACACGTGTCTCAGTTTGCTCCATCCCCAACCCAAGAACTCTGTGCCAGCTTTATTATCCAGCCATGGGATCTCAAAAAGACTCATTTTCAAAACATCTCAGCTACAAAACACGGCTAAATAAAACATCTCCTCTGAATCCTGCCAGACTCTGACTCATCTCATGTACATGTGTTAAGACACAGGTCTGGGAGCCAAGGACATCTTGATGTCAACAGGGGAAAGCAGTGGGGCCCGGCTGGGATGGGGTGGAAGTTGCTGCCTGATACTCCCAGAGCCCTTTGTTTCTCAGAACCCTTGGTGGAGAGCAACCATGCAGCTCAGGGCTGTGTTGCTTTATCCTCATAGGGTATTTGGGAGACTTTCAGCTGAAAGTAACGGCAGAAATAGAGCAGGCAGATTTCTCAGTATTTTCTGTGAAGAAATCTATATAATTTAAGGAGTCCCTATAAATTGATTCATTCTCAGAATACAATCTGGCTAATATGTTACCCTTAATATTGGCTCTAGAAATGAAAATGCAATTTGACTAATTCTAATAATTTAGAGAGAGCTGGAAATTTAGCTGGGAAAATGATATCCTCATTGAAATCTGAACTCAAAGGGACTTGTATAATTGCTTAATTAATCTTATTTTAAGAATCATTCTTCTCAGAAAGCATTTCAACTGAAAAAGAATCATGTGGAGAAAGTCCTCATAAAATGAGTAAATGAAAAGTTTGAGATGCTAGAAAAATACTTTTCATAGCGGTGCAATAAGTTCTTTTGAATTGGTGATCCAGGATTCTTAGGGTATACTCCCAGCAGCAGAATCTCTGGGTCAAAAGGCAGTTCCATTTTTAGTTTTTTAAGAAAATTAAAAAAAAAAACTGTTTTCCACAGTGGCCATACCAGTCTGCATTCCCACCAATAGCACACTGGGGCTCCCTTTTCTCTGCATCCTCACCAGCACTTGTTGTTTGCTGATTTATTAATGATGGCCATTCTGACAGGTGTGAGGTGGTAGCTCATTGTGATTTTAATTTGCATCTCTCTAATGGCTAGTGACATTGAACAGCTGTTCATATGACTCTGAGCCATCTGTATGTCCTCCTGGGAGAAGTGTCTATTCAGATCCTTTGCCCATTTTTTTAAATGTATTTTATTGATTATCTTATTGCAGTTGTCCCATTTTTGCCCCTTCAGTCCCTCATTTTTTAGATTGGATTGTTTGTCTTCCTGGTGCTGAGTTGTATGAGTTCTTCATATATTTTGAAGATCAAACCCTTGTCTGAAGTGTCATTGGCAAATATGTTCTCCCACACAGTCAGTTCCCTCTTCATTCTGATGATGATTTCTTTAGATGTGCAGAAGATTTTTAGTTTGATGTAGTCCCATTTCTTTTATATTTGAAATTCTAGAAATGAAAATGCAGTTTAAAAATTAATGTAATTTTTTAAATTTTTCTTTATTTTTTAATTTATTTCCCTTGCCCTAGGAGATATATTGGCAAAATATTGCTACATGGAATATCTGAAATTTTCTTGCCAACACTTTTTTCTAGGACTTTTATGGTGTCACAGCTTATGTTTAAATCTTCTATCCGTTTTGAGTGTACTCTGGTGTAAGGTATAACTTGGTGGTCTAGTTTAATTTTTTTGCATGTGCCAATCCAGTCCTCCCAACACAATTTATTGAAGAGGGTATTTTTACTCCGTTGTATGCTCATGCCCCCTTTGTCAAATATTAATTGACCATAGAGACTTGGATTTATTTCTGGGTTGTCTATAATGTTCCATTGATCTATGTGTCTGTTCTTATGCCAGTACCAGACTGTTTTGATTACAGCAGTTTTGTAGTATAGTTTGATATCAGGAATTGTGATCACTCCTATTAATAAACTTTTAAAATTAAGAAATGGTTGGGAAAAACAATTCAGTGACTGATCTTTGGTGTGTTGTTTCTCAACTGCAAATAGCAGATGGTGATTTTACAGTTCACTTTATAAATAATACACATGGAGGCCTTTGATGAAAATCACAGACATCTATGTTCAGGAGAGAAAGAAAAACTAAAAACGAGAAGAATAGTGTCATATACAAAGATACATATAACTTTAGGCACCTTTGAACTTCATGCAAAATTACCTGTCACTCTCATGCGGGGACATTGTATCAGGGCCAAACACGTGTACTTCAAATCCCTTATGTGATTAATTTTTCTCCAGGTTACTCCTTGATCTTTTAAGTAAATATATTTTGATTGGACTTGTTCCACAGTCATACCCCACATCTGAATCCTGAACTAAACACAGTTTAGCCTTAAAGATAAGAGTCGAAAGTACAGTGACTTATTTCATACATAATGTATTACTACGTCCAGTGATAAGTTAAAGTTATTTCTGGATAAAATCAACAGTAATAAAAAATGATTAATAATAGTGCCATCCTTTGCAAGCCTAATGAAAAAGGCCTGTGGTGTTGCTCAAAAAAAATGCAGGACTGCCTATAGATATGAAAATCACTTTTGAGGGATGATGAGGAAAAAGAAGGAAAAAATAAGCCCATTTTAAGCAATGGAAAGTTAAACTAAGGAAGATATAAAAACAAATACCTTGAAAACTACATGATGGAATATTTCAGCAGTCTGGAAAGGGAGAAAGAGTGTGTCTCGAATAATGTTTGGTAAACTGTTTAGCTGCCCATTTAGAAAAAAATATAGTGACACAAGTTTTCCTTCTAATGAGAGGCTAGATCTCATTTCAAAAGACACATTACTTGGCTAAAATAACAAAAACCATCAGAAGCTAAAATTGAGCTTGACACTATGTAGAACAATATACTGCTAATTTACCAAGCATTTCTAAATAATTTGTATATAATTTGCTTATCAGGGCTAAATAAAAAGGATACGGAGAGTAGATAGCCAACTTGGCAACTGGCCAGCAGGTGACCCCTCTGAGTTCTGATGGAAGCTGGTGTTCCCCGTCCCCACTATGGGGATGCAGCACTGACCTCACAGACTCCCCTTCCGGGAGTGGGGAGGGGTATCATGGAGGTTTCAATTCCATTGAAATGGAATTTCTAAACACTCCATTTCAATGTCCTTTGGTGCATGAAAAAAAAAAAAAAGTCATGGAAAGAGAAAAGGAAGAAAAGCCAAATTCTTCAGGCTCCTGCATTCTTTGTTTAAAGCAGAGGCCAGATGGGGTGAAGTGGACTGAAAGATGAGGCCATGACCAATGGTGAGAAGAGACACCAGGCCCCAGTTAAAGATGTGGCCACTTCCAGTAAGACCTCTGCTAAGAAAAGGCCTCCACAGCTCTTCCCTTACCAAGAAAATATTAGGGAGGGTGTTTAGGAAATAATTGTTCCTGCTTTGAACTTAGGCATCCAAAATTTCTTCAACTACTGTCTCATAGTTTACCTAGAGTGGGATGATTCAGTCCTTTAAATATTGCTTAGCATATTTTTAGTGTAGGGCAGGGGTATCTAACCTTTTGGTGTCTCTGGGCCACACTGGAAGAAGAAGTTGTCTTGAGCCACACATTAAATACACAAACACTAATGAAAACTGATGAGCAAAAAAAAGGTTCATGCATAATTTTTGTGATAGCTGCCACCACAGATAAGCAAAAAAGTCCTCACCTAATAACCTTAATTATGCAGTGGCTCTTTCGATAATCTTTTTAAATTGTTGAGCAGGTCCCAAGTTTGTTATAGCTCATATAGAAAATGTACATCTAAGTAATAAAACTTAGTATAGACCTTAGTAATAAAACTAAGGAATGTTTTAAGTACATTTATGATTTAGTGTGGAGCTATATTCATAGCCACCCTGGACTGCATGGGGCCCACAGGCTGTGTGGGCTGGACAGCCCTGGGGTAGGGCCTTCTTAGAATGCAGGACCTGTTCATTGACACCCAGAAGCTAGTTGGACAGCCACTGCCACCAAGAATGTGACCTACAAGAGCAGGCACGTGTCCGCAGCTCGGGTTGCAAAGTGCAGCCATCGCTTCCTTCCACCCCTCGAAAGAGTGCTTTAAATAGCCGTGAATTTCACCTCATGATTCTTCTTTCTGGCTTCTCTTTGAAAAACTCTGAAGACTCAGCAACACCAAGGGTCATCCTTGATAACAATTAGCTGGAGTGATGGCTTGGTCCAGTGTCCTCACCTTCGAACATGACTTCATCTCAATCCCCTTCATCCCATCTGGCTCTATAAAAAGTTTAATTTGCAAAATGAAACCTTAACATAGCTAATGTAATATACATCACACAAGATTAGATCAGAGCTTCCGCCTATGGAATCCGTCTCTAAGTGAACATTGAATCATTATTTATCAGCATGTGCAGTATTTTCTGAATGACTACACATATTGCCTTTTATTTCACCTATGAAAACATTCAGTGGTATTTCCTCTGTGATCCCCAAGGTGAAGCAATTACCCTGTAAACTTGTAAAAAACAAACAAAAACCCAGAGAACAAGAAAGCTTGCTTGAGCTCTCACGGCAACTATAGTACAAACCACATTAGCTCATAAGCTCTTAATCATAAACTATCTCATGTTCTTTCCCTCTTTAATGTATATTTATCTTGTCTTCCCGATGAAAATGCAGCTCATCAAAGTCAGGATGTTTGTGTTTATGTCTTTACGATCCCCCATGGTGTTGTGTACATGGTGAGAATGCAGTAAAGGCAGAGTCGTTTACTTAATTAAAACTGTCCTATGCAGCAGAAATCTCCAGCAGTATCCTACAACAGCAGTGATGTTGCAATTTCTGAGACCACCTTCCTCTGTCCTCCCTTCCTTTATAGGAATAATCCAAGGCTGACTCACACAAAGCCATGCCAACTAATTTTTCTAGATGTGTCTTCAGTTGGCACCTTTCCCTCAAATCACAAGCCAGGTTCCTTTGAAGAAGGACCTGGCAGCGGAGGGGAATGATCGGGCTGGGATTACAATGCATATTCAGCCCTGGAACCCAGCACTGGTTACTGGCACTTACATGTTCACACCAGGCCCTGCCAAACCACATGTGCTCCAGTCCAAGGAGCTTCCTCTCAACACAGGGCAGGCTGGTGGGCCACTCACTCAAGGAGATGAATTGAAAGCCCCGTAGGCAAGCAATAAACTCCTCTCCTTGGCACAGGCTGTAGGCCAAGACAGGTCCAAAGTGATTCCACAAACATAGATAATTATCTAGAGTGCATCCAGGCTCTTTTCCATTGTAAAAGGAGCCGTGAATAGATCAAGGTAGACTGAGTTGAGATGGAAATTTTACTGTTGGTTCAATGGGTTTAGGCAACATGAGATCATGGTACCATAAATATGACATAATGAGGTGGGCAAATAGGCAATCTGGCCTTTTTGCTGATACTTCAGTTACTGCCACCTCATCTTGTGCTAGTACAGAATGTAGCATATAACACACATCCTATAACAGTTGTTGGATGAACTATTTCATCATTACAAATAGGCAACAAGGCTTAAATGTAATCCCAACCCTCATACTGAAAAAAAAGAAAGTAATTGTAAGATTTAGACAAGGCAAATGGTTGCTGGTGAAAAACTTGTAATTACATTTACACATCATGTAGAACAAGATGATTTTAAAATCGAAATGTCATTATTTCATCATAAGTCAAAACAGCGAAGAAGATTATATTTGACATTCTCCCTTAATGCATAGAACTATTGTATTATGAGTTTTCTCATGGGATGTTAGCAATGATGTTTTAATGTGATTTAATCACATTGGATTATCATATGATACAATAATCAATTCAGTAGGTTAAGAATTAATACATCAAAGGAGGAAATGTCTATGTGGACCTGCTTCTTATCATTTTTTTTTCCTGCATGATCCAACAGTGGAAATCTTCTGATGGTTCTACAAGGCAGATTGTGGTCCAGAAAGGAAATAGGAAGAGAGAACCACACCCACATGCAATTGTGTCCACTGAGTTATAAAGATTGCTCATCAGCACTAAGTAATAGTAGGAGTAGCATTTAATTTCCCAACACACTGATTATTGATCTCAGCCTAAATTCTCTCTCCTTACAGGAGACTTCTTTCACCTTCCTTAAATACTACTCCTCTCTCAGCCCATCCTTGCTCTCAGTTTAACCTATTTTGTTGTCTTCGTAGCACTTACATTTTGAAGTTTCTGGATTTGTTTTTGTTTATTGTCTCCAGTTTTGTCCAATGCAAGTGCTACATCAGCAGAAACATTTTCTGTCATACTGACCACAGTGTAGGTGCTCAATAAATATTTCCTAAATAATTAATGAACAAAAGGAATATTAATATTTTCAAACTGTCAAAGCAACCACATTAAAATTAAAAAACAGGTTCTTTGTTTTCAAGTACATCTTTGGCCTTCGGCCCACCCCTGTTTCATTTCTGAATATTGCCCGATTTCTTAGCTTCACCCCATCCCAGACCAGAGAGGGTATGGCACATGGACACATGGGAGGTTCAGAGACAGGGTAAGTCTCAAGAAAGAGACAGAGTTGTCTTTTACAGTTTATTTTTTTGGATTTGGTTACAAAAGAAAAAGCAGAAGTCTGATGTTTTGTTTTGTAGACCACAGAAAACTATTGTTGACCTCAGCTAAAACACTGCTTTCTTCAGACTGCCTTAGGGCAACCGAGCAGAAGTCTTTGTGTGTTTCTCCCAGGAATGCCCTTTGCAGAGGGTTGTCTCAGCAGTGAGAGGAGCACTTTACCCTTTTCCCCCTTCCTCCTCCTCCTTTCTCCAGAGAAGACAGACAGGTGCAGGGGTGAGGACTCACGAAGTAATCTCAGGGATGGAAGCCAAGTACAGATAACAGAGATGAGGGGAAGGAGTCTGGCCCACTGGTGGCATCGTGGAGTTATCACACTAGCCCTAGATTGCCACCTTTAAAAGTTTTTGAGAGAGAAAAGTAGTTTCTGCTGTTACCATTTTATCCTATTCAGCTAAATCTATTCTTATCAATTAATTATTAAAAGGGCTACAACTAAATAATCAAAACCATCAATTGGATCCAAATTGCCATGTTAAAATAACTATATCTAAATATCATATACTTTTTACAAAGCTTTTACCTTGTTTACTTCCCTTATCATTTTTATTTTTTAAATATACTTCCTTAAGTTAGTTTTAGCAGGTAAGGTCACACCTGTCTAACAAATGAGAAAATAAGATCAAAGTGGTTGAATCACTTATCCAAGGTTTCTAGCTGGTAAATCAGAGGAAAAATCATCTAACTTTTACCCAGAGGCTGTTTCCAGAGGAGTATACTGCCAATTGCTGAAATACATGTCAAGGTTTTGAGAATTCCTACATATGCCTCTTAATGAGATTCAGGATCTACTTATAGACTTACTCTTTGAGAATAAAGTAGTTAAAGCTTTAAGCATGTATAAGGGAGGTGACATCAAAGTTGCTATAGTTATCAAATTTTTAAAAATATTTCATAATTTCTGCCCTGGCTGATGTAGCTCAGTGTATTGAGTGCCAGACTGCAAAGCAAGTGTCACCAGTTCAATTCCCAGTCAGGTAACATGCCTGGGTTTTAGGCCAGGTCCCCAGCTGGGGGCACATGAGACACAGCCAGGTATTAATGTTTCTTTCCCTCTCTTTCTCCTTCCCTTCCCACTCTCTAAAAATAAATAAACACAAACTTTTAAAAGAAAAATTATCAATATTTTTCAATTTCTGAAGTCTCTTCATAGTGAATATATACACAAAATAAATATTATAGCCAAAACCAAATATTTTTTTCACTTTAGTTACTAGGTAGTAAATAAAAGTATTCAACCCAACAATATGGGCCAAAGAATTCAGATGGCAGAGGTGAGACTGTACAGCAAGGCATGGTCCGTCTGCCAGCTGGATGTGCCAGTACTTACTACTCCAACCAAATCTGAGCACACCATTACCAGCTGTGGAGGCATTTAAAGATTTACCAAAAAGCTACCAAATAGATTGCCATATAATTGATCTGATATATTTAGGGCAAGCAGAACACATACTATCGGACTTGTCAATTTGAATCACATATGGAATCAAGTTGCATTAATACTATAAAATTCATTAATTGAAGAAGGTTTTTTTATATAAAAGGGAGAAGTTTGCCATATATAAATTATAGCTATTATGTGAAGTGAATCTCTTCTTATGTTTCTGTGTTAACATGTTCACCATTGCATGATCAGTATATTTAAAATATTGGATTAAGGGATGATTTTTTAAAAACCTGTGTAGAGCTAGTTTTTGAACATGAACATAGGTCAATTATCCCACAAGCCTTGGGAGATCCCATGAAAAGTGTTGTAGGGCTATGCTCACTGGGGGATGTCTCATGCACAGACACGCACAGTCAGATTTCCATCTGTAACGGGGCTTTAAAAATGGCATGATTTTCATTGAGAAAATAAAGGATAAAACTTAATCAACACATTTGTAATGAGGTCACATAAAATTGTATTTCTCTTGATAGATCAGTATGTGGGCATATATAAGCGTGGGTATACATATTTATATATATAATATATATGTTAATATATACACAGGCAAGCTCACACACACACACATAAATATATACATGCAATCATTATTTAAAAGAGTTGAAACTGCCTTGCTTTTCACAGGTGGCTATCCCGTTGACACCTGGCTGCCCCTTGGATGGCAGTAGATGGCAGTTTCTGTTTCTGAAATGGACAGGAAGGGCAATCACTGCGGTTGCAGGGTGAGCCACTTATATATTAGGGACCTAATTCCTGGCATCAACTATAAGTCATTGATATTTCCTGCATGTGAACCACAAGAATGAACAAAATGACTTTTCTTTCCTAGTTGTTTTCTTCTATGAGTTTATTATTTGTGTTGCTGAAAAATGCTTGAAAACAGCTCTCTAGTTAATGATGAGCTCTGTAGTATTTTTTGGTGTATAAAGTGTTGATTAAGGGACTTCAAAGCCAAAAATTATAGTTCTGTCTAAGCAGATGGGAAAGTTCACGGGGACACAATTTTTAGTGCTTTAACTTAGGGGCCAAAATGTCTCATCATCATATCAAAAGTAAGGCTGCCAGAGCCTTACTTTTACAAATGAACTAAAATATTTTCATTTTTTCTGCATTCTTGGTAATGTGCCAGTCACTTTGAGAGCAGAATTCTCAACTATCTTGGCATTTGTAAGAGAATAACAACATTTCTACTTTTCATGACCCACAAGGATATGGATACCAGCACTGGGTTCTACTTTAGCATAATTTACCACATGGATCAAATCATTCAGGCCCAGCATAAATCCCTCTGAGAAATGCCAAAGATTTGGACAGCTTTCCAGATTAAACAACAGTTAACTCCCTGGTGCGATGGAAAGATGCCCTAGAGGTTAAATACGCAGGCTCTGGGTTCTGCTTCCAAGAAGATAAAGTAAATGTCTTTGTTCTCCTCTCAGACTAATTACAACTAAAAACCCTGGACTTTCCACATAAAACAAACAAGAAAAGACTGTGAAAGAAGCAGAGAAGGCAGATTAGCTAAAAACATTGGAACCTGAGGAATGACGTGGTGCTGAGTTTCCTGAATTTTCTTTTGGCCTCATACATCCCAGACTTGAATTTAAAGAAGTTAGCAACCTACGAAACACTAAGAGGCATAGATGAAACAAGCAAACAAACAGAAATACTTTTTCAACAAGAACTACCCTACTCCAACCAAATACCACAAAAAAAGCCATGGACCAAACCACAGCCACACCAGCAAAGACTGAGAGAGTTGCCTAGACACTCACCCACACCAGGGTATTGGAAGAAGCACAACCTCCCACCCCTGGGTTGGTGTCTCAGACAATGCCAAAGAGAGAGAAGACTTTCCCCACTGCCTGGCAGCAAAGAGGCCCTCTCTCCCCTCTGTAGTACCAGTGGAAGCCACATAGAAAGCAATAATCCCTGTACATCCCAGCCAGGAGTTAGGAGTGGAGACCTAGTAAGTAGCCAGAAATCCCACTCTGACCCAGGGGTCATGTGGAAGCTTCCAACTTCAGGTGTCAATGGAAGCTAAGGGGGAAACCTGGACTTCTGCCCCCATTTGACAGTAATGAGATGTCATCGCTCCTTTTCCTTCTGCAGTGGAGCCGCAGATGGTTTAACTGAGATACAAAATCTTTAACGTAACACCCCCCAAATATACAGGTCTTAATGAAAGTCATTCCAAGAACCAGGAAGATTTCAAAGTGAATTTTAAAAAGCAATTAACAGATGGTAACACAGAAATGACAGAGACATCTTTAGGCTCTGGGGCTACAGAAAGAGTTTTAAATTTAAAACCAAAAGCACAATTTAAAAAAATAAACTGAACTTTATCAACATTAAAAACTTTATGTACATAGGATCCTATTAAGAGGGAGAAAAGACAGTATACAGGGTGAGAGGTAATATTTGCAAAGTACACATTTAACAAAAGGACTAGTACCTTGTATATGTAAAGAACTCCCAGAACAAACAGTAAATTAATAAACAATCTAATTAGAAAATTGGCAAAAAACACAAACAGATATTTCATCAATGTGGATATACGGATGACAAGAAAACATTAAAAGGTGACAGTATCTTTAACCATCAGGGAAATGCAAACTATAGCCACCATGAGAAATCTTATGCACCTATAAGAATGAATAAAATAAAAATAGTGACAATAATACTGGTGAGAATGCAGAGAAACTGGATGGATCACTCATGTATTTCTCATAGAATAGTAAACTGGTGCTAAAACTTCTGGAAACCCATTTTACAGTTTCTTTTTTAAAAAATAAAACTACCATATGGTACAGAAGTCAAGCTTCTGGGTATTTATCCAAAAGAAATGAAAATTTATAGTCACATAAAATCCTGGCTTTATCAGCAATAAATAGCATCGATGGTCAATGAATGATGCTATGACTAGATGCTCTTTTTCTGTCATTTTTAAATTCTTTCCATATAGTTTCCAAGCAATGGTAAGACTTATTCTAGAAAAGACAGGATCAAATGGACATGCTTGAAACAGATTCACATAAAGAGTTGTTAAACAAATGTGACTGAAATACAGATTTGGGGGGGACAAAACTATTCATCATAAATGAGCAGCAGTGGAACTCTCAGCTGGTCCTCAGGGACTCTGATGGCCTTCACAGAGCTCACCGAACATCATTGACATGGCATCCCAACCACAGCTGAGCTCCTGTAAGTCAGATCGTAAAAACATCTGCGATGTAAAGCGTAACTTGCAATGCTCAGATCTTCCTAATTCATTTGATACAGAGAATCCCACATAAATGAAGTTATGCAAAGTGGCTTGAAAAGCACATCAAGCTATACTTTAGTGCTCATAATTACTGCCCAATCAAACAAATAGTTACAAAAATACATTTGCTGTTTTCTAGGCCTATTTATGTGTGGTGAGCATGGGTTCACCTTCTAAATCCAAATACCTTTTATTAGAATATACAGTTGGGCTGGTCTTTAATAAAGTTTAAAGGAATACATTCTAAATATAAAGAATTGCAAGATGTGGAGGGATCTTCTTTTAGAAATACCTTTTATTCCTGGAAATGAATAATCTTTCATAGTAAGAAGGTGTGGAAGCTAATATTGCAGGGGGGATGATAAGAATTAGTCTAGAATTCAACTCTGACCTCCACTCATTTCTGTTCTCCCTTTCCCTCAAGGCAATAGCATTTCCCACCATTAAAATGCCAGGCTTTTGAGCCAAGGGATAAATTTGTGTGCTTATGGTGAACATGTAGTATAATTCAGAAACTGAACACTTTTAAGCTCTGAAGAATATGCCCCAAAGAACTGACCTGCCTATTTCTGTACAGCAGCAGGATGCGCCAGCGCTCACCAGAACTGCATCAATAGAAGTCAGTGATTCAAGCCGAATTGGAGATGACAACTGTGCTATTTGTTTTCATAGTAAATCCTGAAGTCTGCTTGTACTTCTCTTTTTAAGATTTAGTTTATTTATTTATTTTTAGAGAGGGGGAGGGAAGGAGAAAGAGGGAGAGAAACATCAATGTGTGGTTGCCTCTTGTATGCCCCCTACTGGGGGAACTGGCCCACAACACAGGCATGTGCCCTGACTAGAAAGTGAACCAGCAACCCTTTGGTTCACAGGCTGGTACTCAATCCACTGAGCCACAACAGCCAGGGTTGTTTTTACTTCTAATAAATTGTTCAATCAAACTATAAAATTTTTTTAAAAGCCAGTTTATTATCACACAAAAAGGCCAGTAAATAATCTTTGAGTATGTCTGAACATGTCATGATGCAAATGAAGTTGACACTTACTTTGCAGAATTGGGGGTAAATATTTTATTATTGTGTCCAAAAGAATAAGTTATACTAAAGTCCCACATATTAGCATTGGGTTGCTATTAGAATGCTATTTATAAGACTATACTTTCAGGAATCATTTTTATAGTTTGTTACTAGAATGCTATTTATAATGGAAAGTTTTAAAAAAACAATAAAGTATTTAGACTCCAACATATCTGTTAAGAGAACAAGGAAAATACCTTTTATTAAGAGGACTAATAGAAATGACTGTACAATTCTGGCCTGAACAATTTACAAGAAAACTTGAAGCAGGTTAGAGCAGAGACACAAAAATAGTATTTCAACCTATTATTAATAGGTTGAAAACTGGGATCTAATACTAAGAATTTTTAAAAGCCTATGTTCAAAGGGAGACAAGTAAAAAAGTTAATAAACTTCAAATTACCCAAGATCATTCAACAGCAGTCTTCTACTGCTTTCTACCCACATCTTCTATCATCACTGTGGCTAGAGAAAGAAGCAGTAAACTCTGCGTTTTCAAAAGAGAAGGCAATAAAGTCATTTAAAAATGGCAGACCTTTCAGTAAAAACTGAGTTATCTGACATTAGGAGAATTTAGCTTAATTAAAAATTATAATTGGAGGGAGGGGGGAGACAGGGCGGGGGGATGGGAGAAATAGATTAAAAAATGTACTTGAAAAGTAACTAAATAAAATTTATTATAAAAAAAATAAAATAAAGAAAATAATATTGAGTTCTAAAAAAAAAATTATAATCTGGACTTCTGGCCAAGATGGAGGCATAGGTGGAAATACTGTGCCTCCTCACACAACTAAAATTAAGGACAACAAAGATTTAGCAACAAAAACACAACCAGAACAGACAGAAAATTGAATCGTATAAAAGTCCGACAACCATTCAACCAGACCAGTAAGAGGGGCTGAGTCAGTGGCCAGCAGAGAGGGGTTGTAGCAGGAAAAGCAGTGACTGCCAGACCCAGGAGCACAGGCAGCAAGTGGCTAGCAGACCCTGGGTGCAGGGAGGAAACAAGCAGAGCGCACAAGGTGGTTGGCTGACCATGGTCACACATTCACACGCAGATAAACTAGGCAAAAATGGGCAGCGAGACAGACTACACAACCCAGGGCCCCAGTGACAGAAAATAAAGAGGATTGAAAAGGTGCCAGGAGAGACTCCCAGCCTCACAGAAGAGTTCATTGAAGAGACTTACAGGGTCCTACAACATACACAAGCCCACCCACCTGGGAACCAGCACTAGAAGGGCCCAATCTGCTTGTGGGAAGGGGCAGAAGGGACTGAAATCTGAAAGAGAGCACAGCAAGCACCACTGTTCCCTCTCAGACCCCTGTCCCCACATACAGCATCACAACCCAGTGACTGGGTTGCCCCACCCTGGTGAGCACCTGAGGCCACTCCTCGTATGTAACAGGTGTGACCTGACCAAAAAATTATGGCTCAAAGAGAAGAACAAATCAAATCCCTAGAGCCAACACTTTTAAGCAACCAAGAGATAGCCAACCTATCAGATGCACAGTTTAAAACACTGGTGATCAGGATGCTCACAGAACTGGTTGATTTTGGTCATAAATTAAATGAAAAAATGAATGCTACACTAAGTCAAATGAAGGAAAATGCACAGAGAACCAACATTGATGGAAAGAAAACTGGGACTCAAATCAATGGAGTGGACCAGAAGTGGAAAGTTCAATGGAGTGGAAAGAAACAATGGAGTGGAAAGTGGAAAGTGGAGTTCAATGGAGTTCAATGGAGTGGAAAGAAACAACCAACCAGAAAACAATGAAGAAACATGAATTTTAAAAATTGAGGAGGCTTAGGAACCTCCAGGACATCTTTAAACATTCCAACATCCAAATTATAGGGGGTACCAGAAGAGGAAGAGGAAGAGCAACAAGTGGAAAACTTATCAGAGCAAACAATAAAGGAGAACTTTCCCAGTCTGGCAAAGAAAATAGACTTCCAGGAAGTCCAGGAAGCTCAGAGAGTCCCAAAGAAGTGGACCCAAGGAGGAACACACCAAGGCACATCATAATTACGTTAGCCAAGATTAAAATGAAGGAGAGAATCCTAGAAGCAGCAAGAGATAAGGGGATAGTCACCTACAAAGGAGTTTCCATCAGACTGTCAGTGGATTTCTCCAAAGAGACCTTACAGGCAAGAAGGGGCTGGAAAGAAGTATTCCAAGTCATGAAAACCAAAGACCTACATCCAAGATTACTCTATCCAGCAAAGCTTTCATTTAGAATGGAAGGACAGATAAAGTGCTTCTCAGATAAGATCAAATTCAAGGAGTTCATCATCACCAAGCCCTTATTATATAAAATGTTAAAGGAACTTACCTAAGAAAAAAAAGATAAAAAATATGAACAGTGAAAGGACAACAAATTCACAGTTATTAACAACCACACCTAAAACAAAAGCAAACTAAGCGGTCAGCTAAAATAGGAGCAGAGCCACTGAAATGATCACGTGGAGAGTTAGCAACAGGGGAGTGGGAGGAGGAAAGGAAGGGAGAAGGTATAGAGAATAAGTAGCATAGACTGTAGGGAGAAAATAGACAGGGGGAGGGTAAGAGTAGTGTGGGAAATGTAGAATCTAAAGAGCTTGTGACACATGGACATGAACTAAAGGAGGGAATGTGGGTGGGAGGGGGTGTGCAGAATAGAGGAGAATGAAGGGGGAAATGGGACAACTATAATGGCATAATCAATAAAATACAGTATATTAAAAATTATAATCTGAAAGTAAAAAACAACCATGATGATTCCTTCAATACAGAGAATAATCCAAGTGCAATGAAATATATAAATGTCATTGTGAGACTTGTAGCATTTATTATCAAAATTTTTCTTCTAAAGGGTTGTCTCCATTGAGCATTGGACTTGAACGCTTTATTCTAACATCCCTACAGAGGCAGAGGCCATGTAATTGTCATGGCTCACAGAATGTTCCCAACTTGTTTTATTCGACATACGACAGTTTAAAATCATTGTTATATCTTGAATATCTGTTCAAATGAAAACTCACTGTACCACAACATTTGTGATTTACATTGTCAACTATAGATAGATCTAGTATAATTTCTTCCTTTTCCCAATTGACTATACTTTCTATATTTTCTAAAAACAGAATTCTGTGTTGGTATCTATGGTTCATAATCTTGAGTATAGTCTAATTACTGAAGACACGCTGAAGGTGTCCTGATGTGTTCTTAGAAAGTAAGACTTAAATGAATCTTTAATTATTAAATCACATTATAAATTTACTTAGAACATATCAAAATATGTCTCTCCTACCTAAATGCTGGTATTAAATCCCACCTTTCATGAACTATCTAGTGTAGTTACATATTGTCTAATTGACAACAATTTCTGGAATTTTACATGTATAAATAGTAAATTCATTGCCACCCCCTTATCCTTTTGCAAACTGGTCTTCCACATCTCTTGTATTAGAAAATTTGGTTTTCCCGAACTCCAGAGAATGGGGTTTGGGCCAAAGCTTAACCACAAGACTTAAAAGCCATATTTTATAAAATACACACACTCCAAATTGTTTGCCGAATTTCACTGCTGTTTGTTTCCCATAATATTCTAAAAAATATCAGACACACAGGCGTCAGTATGATTAATTTTGATGATTACTTTAGTTTTTTTCTTCTACCCAGTGACCTCTGGAAGCCCTGAGTTTGGTTGAATATGCATAGAGTCACTTCAGCTAACTGAAGTGTTTGTAAACGAATGATATCTCTTCTCCATTAACATGTCTCCATCTTGACCTACAAGAGTGGATTGTATGGGTGATCTCAGATGACTAATTTGTCTTTTCCTTAATCCATTGCGAAGAAGCAAAAAAATGTGCAGAGAAACAGAAATGTTTTAAATGTTTTAATAGTTCAGGGACTATTGGGAAAACGGAATTTTCCTGAATTTAAGCCAAGCTTCCCTATGAGTTTGTATTTTTTGCTATAAAATGTAAAGTCCAATAAATGTCAACAAATAATGTGAAGTTCTATTTCCAGATTAAAAGATGCCTTTAGATGTGTTGTATTACTTTCATAAAAATCCTATAGCATAGATATTATCGTTCTCATATTACAAATGAGGAAACAGACCAAGGCAGGTAAATTGCTCAGGTCTCATAGACTGGAAACGGTTGCTGGATCTCCATTGTGGGACCATGTCCCTCAGACACCATGACATAATGTGCACATAATGCATGTGACACAAATAGAGACATGCAGATATCACCTTTTAAATGCAACATAGAGATTTCTCTAAATTCCAGTTTGCTTCGAAATCTCTTCTCTGGCTGATAATACTGTGCTGTCCAAAGGCTGTGTTTGTGCATTTCAGTGCACAGTAAAATAGTATCTGTCTATTTAATTAGAGAGCTCAATCTAGAAGTTATATCAGCTACTAGAAAAGTATTCTTGTTACTTGTTGTTTCTTTAAAAAGTGAGATAATATCCATATAACTCATTAGAAAGTCCATCCATAAATTATATTAACTAGTAAAATTAACCTTTTTATATATCATCTGTAAGAAAAGAAATAGGCAGATAGTTTATGCAGTATTTATAATTTTAAAATAATTTACTCTTTTTCACAGTTTAAAAAATTATTACTTCTACATAATGATATTAATACTTTGTTAAAAAGCATATTCAATTCTGTATTGGTGAAATGACTATGATAAAGTCCAAACTTTCAATGGCCGGAGCAGAAGCCTATTTTTCAGCTGGACAACAGTGAGACCTGAGTGTTCCTAGCAGGTTGCTTCTTCCTAGCGTGAATGTTCAGAGACTGGGTACTTCTAGACTGTGACTCTTCCACATCTCGGGGCCCCATTTTTCTCTGCCCAAGCTGGCAAAAAGGGAAGAAAGCTTAGGGAAAACACACCCTTGACCATGTTTATGCTCATGTTCCATTAGTGGGATCTACTCCCACATCTGATGTCAATGTAAAGGACGCTATAATGCCTGGCTCAGCAGCTCCTTTCCAACTACAGCTCTGGGTTATGGCAGGGAGGTCATGAATTTGGGTGGCCAGTTGGCATCTCTGTGCAACTATGAAAAGACACATGGTCTGCTTGCCTTTGTTCTGTCACACGTAACTAACGATTTGTATATCGTTTTACATTGCATATCTATAACAGGCTAGGTAAATACACTATATAAGTATGTGAATGTAACCTAAATTTCATTGTTCATTTTATGTGCAAAAAGTGAGATAGTCACTTGTTCTCAGAATTCACTTCATTTCTGTAAAATAGAATTACAGATTGAACATTTATCAAACCACCCATGATCAAGGATGAAAGAGTTGTATAAGACAAAGAAAGATAAACTATATTACAATGCAATTCTGGACATTTGTCATTTTCAAAGTATTTTATATCTAATACAATATATGTACAGTAAGTCCTCACTTACTGACATTAGTCATTGATAGGTTCTTGGAAACTGCAACTTGAAGCAAAATGAGAGATAACAAAACCAATTTTAACATAGGCTAACCGTCAAACAAGAGTTAAGTTTCCATAGCATATTTCTGCTCACAAAATTCTCATCAGTACTGGCAGAAGACTTCTATTAGGATGATTCCACTGCAGACATAATCTGTGGAATGAATAGTCAAGGGTAAAATTTCTGCAAACTGAGGAGAGCGGGTCAGGATGGAAGTGTGATGCAGGAGAGGCCCAGCAAACCGGTACATGTGGCTACAGAGCACGCTTACATGAGGCGGGGGAAGTAACAGGCAAGAGGTTTGCAGACTTGCCATGAAACCTGGAACATTCATTTACTATATGTGTGTTTGGATGTCTTTACACATATTTGGCAAACTTTTAATCCATAACATGCTATTTCTCATTTGTAAAATGAAGTTTGTAATCTTAACTTCATTTTAGCAAAAGTTTTAACATTTTTTGACAATCTTTCCCACGTTCGCATGACAGCGTATTTTGCACACTCGGATAGCTTCTCGTGCTGTGATCAGCATCCGGAAAGGAAAAACTCTCAAGACAGCTATTCGCTTGTCCACCTGGTACAATCTCAGAGAAGGAACCGGCAGATTTATCTGAATAAGCGGCTTATAGTTGTTGTCTGAGACCACCTGTACAAAACACTTGTCTGACTTAACCCACATGGTGTGCACACGTGTGTGAGCACTCACAGGGACCCACTTGACACCATCCACAAGGTGCAGTTGGAGATAGGCATTGTGTTTTCTCAGCTTCACTTTTCATAACAGTAATGTGCTATGAATTATTAATTCAGTGAGATATAAATACTCATGTAATTCAATAACCATACTGTCCAAACCTATTGTAACTTGGTCACAAAAGAGAAAGTGAAAATGTTTTCAAATTCTTTCTACTTTTTAAGATCTGTAGTTGAAAAATCTGTCAGTAAATACTCTGTTTTGAATACGAACTGGTACAAAAATCTGGAGGCCTAGAAGAAAAACTGTGATTTCATAAATTGAAAGATGCATTGCAGATTTATAGTTGAAATAAAGCGAATCATGCTTTCTTCCAAATCTGATGCCTTGCCCACCACTTACAGCTGCTGACAGCCCCAAAGTGAAAACGAAGACAATTCTTCATGGCATAACTGAATACTACTCTGCCTGAATTTGGGATTGGACTGATTGCTTAAATATGTAATTTTGCTGTCAGTATTTTTCTATGATACATATGGATGAAGATTTCTGGTTTCAAAGTTTTTTGAAAGAGTTTGTTGGTTTTCAAACAATAATGGGTGGAGAGAATAACTCACCTTTCAGTGCCTTGTGAATATTTTTATTATAATGAGTCCTCCCTTATAGACAAATTCTCAATATTTTCTATGCCCTAAGAGTGATATTATAAATTCCAGTTAGATTAAGTGCTACTGGAGAGTAACAAGTCTTGATGATTCTTTTTGGTGTCTTCTAGCAAGCTAATGGACAGACTACTATATGTAACTGTGGGTTATATATTTGGCAGTCTAGATCCTGGTGTGATTAAACTGCTTTAAAAGCAAAATACAATTTCAGCATAGCATTATACAACTCTTAATGTTGTCCCATGAAAATCTGTGAGACTCTCTACAGGACTTGTACAATTTTTCTTATATACTTTAAAGGGCAGTCTCTGAGTACTTAATTTCAAGCAGATATACTGCATAAAAATGGTCCTCAGAAATCCTCAGCATGATATCCTCAGAACAGGCTGATGTGATGAGGGTGGAATATGAAGGTCATATGATGTTTTGATCCAGCCAGACCAGAGGAAGCCCACTCTTGCAGCCGCACAGTGTCCTGCTTTGTTTCCTACCTCTTCTTTTGTGATGAGCCAGCACAAGTTTATGATGAGAATCACTGGAAGTGTCAGGAGACATTGAATGTAAAGAGCCAGATCAGCAGCCAGGAGGATGTGCAAGCCCAACATTTTTGTAGATACTTTAACTTTTGCATTTAATGCTCTTCTCTCCCACACCAACCATGGGAACACAATTATTTGAGAAACAACTTCCTGTTAGAAAACATTTAGTGTTAGGGAAGCTGGGAGGGATAATGGGGGGAAGGGAGAAGGGTTGCCAAGGAACATGTATAAAGGACACACAGACAAAGCCAAAGCGGGGTCGGATCGAGGGTGGGAGGTGGGGATGGCTGGGTGGGGGTGGTGGGGAAAAAAACCGAAATGAGGTAATGGATGTTTAACTAGACTTACTGCGAGGATCATTTTGTAATATATACAAATATCAAATCATTATATGTATACCTGAAACTAATATAATATGTTAATTATAACTCAATAGAAATTAAAAAATTAAAATAAAATAAAATATATTCAAAATTTAAAAAATTGTGTCTGCTGCTTCCATTGCTTTGAATCCTTCTGTAGTACAAAATGTCTAATGAAGATTTCATAAAACAATCATTTTCTCCTTGAAGCTCACCAAATAAAGGCTATTTTATAGTTCATCACTTTAGCAATCAAAGAGGTCTGTTGTGATTTAGGTATGAGTCATGGCTTCCCTCTATCCATGCACTAAATTTGCCTAATAGTAGATGCTTAAGAAGAGCAAAGGCAGCAAACCGTCTTCTTTGTGGTGGTGGGTGTGCATGTGTTGAAACGCCAGAATCTAGATATTTTTTGGTACTTTTTGAGATTGCAGTCAAGATCATTCGAATTTTTAGAATTAATTATAGTGTGGGACTGATAGTCTTAAAAGTACTCTTAAACCTTTTGACATACTCCCTGGTTAACATTAAGAACTATGAATCTAAACTTTTGATTGATTTGTTAAGGAAAACCAATCTCATTTGCAAATGCTTCTGCTTGCATAAATAGGAGCATTCTTTCCCAAAACTGAGAGCCTTGGGGCTTATCTTCTAACTCTGCTCATCACACTCCACAAAAGGGTCTATGGAGAGGTTCATTGCTATACACACATGTGCACACACATGTAGGGCAGGTGGGAAAGAACCCAGGATGAGGCATCGACTTCACTGAGCCTCACTATCATAAATGACCACTTCCCTCTCATTTGAAAGATCACATGATGGTTGAAGTAATACTAAAGGTAAATCCCTCATGCTTTTTTCAAATCATTGACCCAGGTACAATGAGCATGCTAAGAATATACTGAGGATGCCATAGTTCAGTCCACCTTTTGGACTGGAGCACTGATTCCTCCCATCTCCTGGGTAAGGGACCATTACTGAGAATCTCACCAAAGCTCTGCACATTGTACATTCTCAGTGAAATGCATAAACACATACCCACAAACTTGGAATTCAATTCCCTTAGTATGGACAACAGTGTAAGAACCTGAACAGGTGCTAAGTCCTCCACCCTAGGGGTCATACAAAAAGCCATCATGTGCACTAACAGTCTCCAATGTATTGATCTGGGAGCCAATGATTTTTATGTTCCTAAGGTGGCACGAATGAATATATGTGAGATGTAATAAAAATATTTGCATGAATGCACATATATATGTATGCATGTATATGCACGCACATAAACTAAGTAAAATGTGTTTGACCCTCTATATTTAACCTTCAGTCGTGAACTTCTTTTTCTATTTTCCATAGCTCAGAATCTCAAACTTTCCTTCTTTTTTTTTTAAATGTTATTTATTTGTCTTTAGAGGGGAAAGGAAGGA
This sequence comes from Artibeus jamaicensis, assembly GCF_021234435.1. NCBI lineage: Eukaryota > Metazoa > Chordata > Mammalia > Chiroptera > Phyllostomidae > Artibeus > Artibeus jamaicensis. The sequence goes on along the minus strand of NW_026522014.1, from coordinate 13,437,762 downwards.
GAGAGGGGGAGAATATCAGTGTATGGTTGCTTCTCGTGGGTCCCCAGCTGGGAACTGGCCTGTAACCCAGGCATGTGCCCTGACTGGGAATCAAACCATGATCCTCTGGTTCGCAGGCCTGCACTCAATCCACTGAGCTATACCAGCCAGGGCTCAGACTTTCCTTCTAAGTAATGGAAATACATATATTCAAAATATCAGGTTTACTTATTAATGACTCAGCACTTCACCAGAACAATCATTGGCCCAGTGATTTACTATATTTTCTAAAGCAATAAAATTAATTTCCACAATGGAATACAGGTCAGGAACTGAAGCAAATATTCATCATTAAAAAAAATGGAAGGAATGAGATTTCATTCATGTAGAATATATATTTTATAGAATATAGCCAAATAGTTTATACCTTGAAAGAGAACTGCAAAATATGAAAAAGATGAAATCCAGAAAAAGGAAAATGTTGACACAAATATACAGCCACACATACCCAGTGCTGCGGCTTCTGGTGGTGGCTAGCATCAACACATCTGAAATGGGTGCACTCTAAGACCATACCACCCTGAACGCACCTGATCTTGTCTGATACGTGTGCAGGTCTCTGCAGATGTCCCAGGGAACTCGAGTTTCAGAGTCAGAACCTTATGTGGCTGAGTACCACTTAGAGCAGACACAGTGTGAGGGCACCCATGGACAAACAGTTCATGACACAATAGCAGGACATTTAATGAGAAAATTTGGGCATTTATATATTTGGGACATTCTCAACTACATTCCATACAGAAGTTTCAGTCGACAGGTTGCCAGGTAGTCAATCAATGTCTGGAGACATTACATGATTCCTAAGATACTGGCTCCTTGGCCATAACCCCTTGGTACATGGGAGACTAATGAGGCTGATTCTTGAGAAAAAATTCTTGTCCCAATGCTAGAATCACACATGGGAATAGCTCAGCTCACCCCATCTCCTTCTATACCTGCCATCCTTCCACTGGTTCCCAGTAAAATGTCTAGATATGCTCAGACATACCTATCACTCTCCAATTTTCCCAAAATATCTATCATGGAAGGGCTATAGGATTTTGCACTAAAAGCACACAAACAGAAAAAGGCAGGGAAAAGACAATTTCTTCCTAAAGAATTTTAGAAAGTATAGCATAAAGTGTTCCCTTATTCATAAAACTTTATAACACAAATTATTAAATTAAAGACCAGTTACCTTGGGTCTTTACAAAATTATTTTATTACCTAAAATTTTATTTGGTTATAAAACTTTCACAATAGATGATTGTCTTATTCAGAAGCTTATTAATGGATTGGTAATCAAAGGTACCATGTTAATGAAATGTACTCTGCTTCACTGTTTTGTTATAGCAATGACTCCTTTTTACAACAGTGTATATCAAGACACATGTTTTAAAGTAATTTAGCTGTTAGTTCAATCAATGGTTAGTTCTTCTAACTTTCATTTCCTCTAAATTTGGAAGAATAGAAATCAGCAAGCAATTTTATCATTATGTGCTCTTACCTAACTTGCAACAACATGGTTGTGTCCTATTCTGACACAACCCTTTGAAAAGGCCTACATATCCATTGAGGTAAAGGACCATGGGATTCTCATGATTTTCATGGGCTCTTCAGCCCAAAAGGGAACAGAATCCTTCATTCCCCCATGTGCTCCATAAAAGTTATTAGTATTCACTCGAAAAATAACAATTTTTTATCTTACAAAGGGGGCCCCAAAACATGGAATTTACTTCTTAAATAAATCATGTATTTATTCTAACATGTTTAAACATCTGATGTTTAAACCTGTTATACCTTTCAAGGTGTTTTTTCTACTGCTCAAATCAATTTTTGAACACATCGATTTTGATGTCTTTTAGTGCTTCTACCACTTTTTTGTTTTACTTTTCTACATCGGCAAAATGTTCCTCTTTGAGGACATTTTCATCTGGGGAAACAAAAAAATAGTTGTTTGGGGCAAGACTGGGTCAACAGGGAGGGTGGGACATGGGGGTCATCCCATTTTTGGTCAAAAACTGCTGAACACTCAGCATGGTGTGGACAGGTGCACTCATAAATCACCCATCATGAAATGGGCAAATGTGTTGAAACAGTCTTCAGAAAAATAATTCACTGAAGCCAAACACAGCCTCTCCCACAATGCCAGTGGGTACATGTGGGTTCCTAGAACACCCCTAGTGGGGGAAGCCAGTAATACAAGGAATCCACCATCCAGATGATAATTCTGGTTTATATGAGGGTCCTCACTCGTATATCTAATTGCTTCGTCTCTGGAATCCAACTTCTGGCCTTGAGTCAATGCTCCACCTTTTACCCTGTGACTTTTGCAAAATTAACTTTTTTTTTTGCCTTTGCCTTTAAAATGTAAAAATGATAATAATACTAATACAAACACCCATCAGTACTCAACAGATTTCTCCTCACCTCACAGAGTAGAACTGATTCACAAACTAATTAGCATTAAGAAGAAGGGGATTTTTAAAAATATTACACAAATTCAGATTTCCCCCTACAATGGGAAAAAGAATTATGTTCCTGAAGGGTTAATACTTGAACTAATTTGGTATTCCATTGGCAAAGAAAGCCTTAATAAAGAAAGGGTAGATACAGAGTCAGCAAATAACTGTGTCTGATGCATTATCAGATCTTGGCTTCTATGCACTTTGAAATGAGCTGTAGTAAGATTAAAAGCTTTCAGAACAATTTTAAATAATGCTGTCCTTAAATATAAACAAAAAGAAAGGGAAAGCAGTGCCATGTCCAGATAGAGTGAACTGGACTACTCCACACATGAGGTGATTTAGGGAACTTCAGTCAACAAGAAAAAGCAAACAAAGTGAGTTTTTATTTGCATCCTACTCTCTCAATGCTAACTCTGATTTCACAGTTTGAATGACAAAGATCTAAGTAAATATGTCTTTGAAAAAGCCTACTCCAAGAATGTCCACTTACATTTCAAAAAATGTTTAATTATGTTCATATTACAAAGCTTAGTTTTCTTTTTATTTAACATAAACTGTCCCACTGCTGTTAGCTCTTCAAGTAGCCAGATAAAAAATTTAAAAAATGACTATTTTTATGGATATGAGAAGTGATATGTTGAAATATTTTATTGATTTAGGTTCAGTTTGGTAATCTTTTTTGCTTTGTTGGAGAGCAGATGTGAAAAGAAAGGGGTTGATAAAAATGTCTTCTAACTTCTGGTCAAGATGGCAGTGTAGGTATACATGGCTCACCTCCTTGCACAACCACATCGAAATCACAACTAAACTATATAATAACCATCATTCAAAACCACTAGAAATTGAGCTGAATGGGAGTCTTACAACTATGGAATTAAAAAGAAACCACATTGAGGCTGGTAGAAGGGGTGGGATGCAGGGGGTACTGGCCCCACACCCACATGTGGCAAATAAAAATTGGGAAGGATATCTCAGGAGGGAGGGGTCCCAGACCCAAACCAGGCCCCCCAGCCCAGGGTTCCAGTGTCAGGAAGATAAGTCTCCATAACTTCTGGCTCTGAAAACCAGCAGGGACTGAAGCTGTGGAAGACAAACTTCTAAAATCTCAGGCAGCTCCTCTTTAAGGGACCACATGCAGACTTACTCAGACTCATTCCCTGCGAGCTCCAGCATGGGGGCAGCAGCTTGAAAGGCCTCAGAGACATACAGGGAGGAACTGAACTGTCTGGCATCAGGGCAAGAGGTAGTGGGTAGCTTTCTTCCAGGAAGAAGTGCTGGCAGAGGCCAATATACCTTCTCTGAGCCTTCCCCCTTAGAGAGCCAGAGAGTCAGCAGGCAGGTACCGTATATGAGAGTTCATCAACCTGGCTCACACTGTTTTTCTCTCCCTGGTGATTCTCTGAGGCTCTGCTCCACCAAACTTTCAGGTTCACCCAAGCTGTTTCCAGTGCCTTTTCCATACAAATGGCTTGTCTTGGTGCAAGCTTCAGATTTTCCTAATTTCTCGGAAACAAGCAGCATTTGGTTTCTGTGAGCCCTGAACCTTTTACTAAGTTGCCTCAGGCCCAGCAAGAGCAGCAACCCGCCTTGATTCACAGCTTGGCCTCTCCAGGGCACCTCCAAGCCCAGCACAAGTAGCAGCCACCTGAAGATTGTTTTGTAGCTCATGCTGTGTGATTCCAGACAGAACATAAGCAGTAGTTGACCATTGACGTACAAACAACAATGAAGGCTCAAATATAAGAGAAGGGTGTACACAGCCCATACAGTATACCCAGCTTGGGTAATAGACAGGGCTATGTCACTGGACCCTGTAGAACATGTAGGACACCTACTACATTACTACTACTACTATTACTACTACTACTACTGCTGCTGCTGCTACTATGCCTGCTATTATAAAAAAGGATACACAGATTGAAACAAAGAACACATTACAGGAAACCAACAGCAGAATGGATGAAGCTAAGAATCAAATTAGTGATATGGAACATAACAAAGCAAAAAACAACTAATAATAACAGCAAGAAGAAAAAGAATCTGAAAAAATGAGGATAGAGTAAGGAATCTCTGGAACAACTTTAAGTGTACCAATATTCACATCATAGGGGTACCAGAAGAAGAAGAAAAAGAGCAAGAAATTGGAAACCTATTTGAAAAAATAATGAAGGAAAACTTCCCTAGCTTGGTGAAGGAAATAAACATACAAGTCTAAGAAGTACAGAGAGTCCCAAACAAGATGGACTCAAAGAGGCCCACTCCAAGACACATTATAATTAAAATGTCAAAGGTTAAAGACAAAGAGAAAATCTTAAAAGCAGCAAGAGAAAAGCAATTAGTTGCCTAGGAAGGAGCCCCCATAAGACTGTCAGCTGATTTCTCAGCAGAAACTTTGCAGGCTAGAAGCAATTGGCCAGAAATATCCAAAGTGATGAAAAGCAAGGACCTACAGCCAAGACTACTCTATCCAGAAAAGATATCATTTAGAATTGAAGGACAAATAAAGAGCACCCAGACAAGAAAAAGCTAAAGGAGTTCATCATCAGCAAACCAGTATTATATAAAATATTATAATGTCTTCATTAAGAAGATCAAAAATATGAATAAAATGGCAATAAATACATATCTATCAACAACTGACTCTAAAAAAAAACCAAAATAAACAAACAAGCAGAACAGAAACAGAATCATAGATAAGGAGAACGCTTTGATGATTGCCACATGGGAGAGGAGTCAAAGGGATAGGTGAAAAGGTGAAGGGATTAAGAAGTACAAATTGGTAGTTACAGAACAGTCATGGGGATGTAAAGTACAGTATAGCAAACAGAGTAGTCTGAGAACACATATGCATGACCCATGGACATGGACAACATTGTGGGGACTGCCTGAGGGAGTGGTGGTGGCTGGGTGGAGGGGGACAAAGGGGAACAGTTCGAGACAACTATAATAGTATAATCAATAAAATATAATTTAAAAAATTTTAAATGTCTTCTAGAAAACAAAGCAGCACAATTAAAGACTTGCTCAAATATGTAAGGAAGAAATTGAATTTGGATTTTAAGTGGCTGAACTTTATATTTTTAAAAAAATGATTCATTGTAAATAATATTATTCAATTGTGAAACTTTCAATATCCAATAATTGTTACTCACTTTATTAACCTCCATCTGTGGTTTAGTTTTTACATATTTTACTTTATTATTGATATCAACAAAAGAAGAAAAGTATTTGCCACCAAAGAGGTAAGTGTGAAATCAAGCCATATTTCTAAACTTTAATACTGCTGATTCATCTCCCATATTGGCCAGAATGAAACTGATGAACAACTATGAATTTAACATTTTAACTTCCACAGGTAATTGGGAAGTATGTCAAATATCTCCCTCAAGGAAATATTAAATGTTCTCCCAGGCAAGTGTGCCCTTTATGTGCACCTGACCAGAGTCTCCGAGTCACAGGTATTTCACAAGAGCACATACCCTAACATTTTATTTAGAACACCTCAATATTAACTACTTTGGATGCGTTACATTGCCAGACCTCAATAAGGCCTTTTTGATGACTCTACTACAGGCACCTCAATACCCCTCCACACTGTCCCCTGCATGCCACCTACTTTGTCTATTTGCTTTTCCCATAGCACCTACCACCTTATGCACTATGTAATTTACTAATATATTCTATATACTTATTAGAAGTTAAAACTGGAATTAAAAAGGTGATTTACAAAGCCATAAAGATAACACAAATTCAGCAAACAAAATCATTAAGGGACAGAGAATATATATAATCTCCGACATATTGAATTGGCCTATTTTTTTGCAACACAGAGCCAATAACATTTGTGTTTTAGGTTATCAGTATTATGATTTATGTAACAGGCTCTGCAAGCAAATCAGATAGTAACAAATGTCTACCTTGTATACTGTGTGTCCTTAAGATTTCCTGCTTGAAACCAAGTACTTCTATTCATCCACCTACATACTGAGGAAGTAAAGATGACCAAAGTATGCAGAAGGCTGAGATTTTAGGATGTTCTTGGATGATAAAAATGTGATAGCCATGTTTTCACAGATGTGCAGCTGATATCACCCATGGTCAAGTAAAAAGCTCTCTCTGTGTGGGAGGCTGTCAAACATCCTCTCCTAAACAGAGCAGGTCTCTGTTGTGGATATAATAACAACCACCAACCCCATTCAAGTTTATGTTCAACATAATAAATAAAAGATAACAATCATGAGTATTCTACTCTTATGACACAGGAAATGTAATAGCCAAAAGCTTGAGTCAGAAGAGACCATAAGTTCATATTTTTCATAATGAAAAATTATCTCAGCATGTAATGTACAAACTACAAGGTTCTTAACTAAGAATCCACTTATCTTTTGACTGAGAGGTCAAAACATGTTAAAGATGGGACACTATTGCACAACTAACTAAAATCTATTGGATGCATCAAATGCAGGTACATCCTTAATGTCTCACGGCATGGACTTCACTGGTAGTGCCAGGACTGGGTACTGGGTTCAGTGAAATGTAAAGGACCATAATGCATCCACACTTGTGCTTATAGGCTATGCAGGTCTATAAATGTGACATTGGGTTGGCCAAAAAGTCCATATGGTTTTCTCCATAAAACAAAAGACAGATTTTTCATTTTCACCAATAACTTGAATGATTTGGATATTTTGAGTATGTCGGCTATTGACTTCTAGTGGGTAGAGGCCAGGGGTGCTGCTAAATATCTTTCAATGTATAAGATGGACCCCACAGAAAAAAAATTATTTGGCCAAAATTTCAATAGTACCAAGAAACTTTGCAAAGCCCTTTTTACATGTTTACAAGTTACAAGTCACGGTACCTTCTCCATACACTGCACAAATCCTTTTTGCATTTCAGTTGTGTTTTTACCTTTCTTGAAATAATAAAACATAATATACCAAAAATGTTGCATATTTTCTTCCATCTTCAATATTAAAATGGTTACACAAAAATTCACCAATTTTGATAAGTTTTTTAAAAAATTAACACTAGTGTGACAGCTGTCACAACACGATCTTAACAAAATTGTTTCAAATGAAGTTAAAGATAACTAAGTGCTACAAGAGCCATGGAAGGAAAAAACTAAGTGAACTTTTTAGCCGATGATGTAGTGTTGCCTAGCTCTCTTGTTTTAGTCTTTCTGTATAAGAAACTAACTTGTATCCTCTTCAAGTACTTATTTACAAAAGGAATGGCTATTCATTTTATCTGAGCAAATATTGCTCTTATTTCTAGAGCAAAACACATAAGGTTATAACATGTTTTCTGGGATATTTCCAACTTTATACAGAAATTCTCTACAACAAAGAAGAAAAAAACTGAAAGAGGAAGTAATTTAAATTAGCTTTGCTTTCTCTGTGGTATTTAGATTATATCTTACTTTGTTGCAAAAATACTTAAATTTTATTTTGTTTCTAAATAACTTCATTCCAGCCTTGAATACAGAAAGGTCCATATGTGTGGAGAGCCAACAGTTAAGTAAGTTTACCATGATCCGGTTAATTGTATTCAGTCATTTAAAACAAGAGAGAATTTTCCAATGACAATCATATAGACAGGAATTGTTTCTTTCAGCCTACCATGTAGTGTTCGGTGCTCAAAATCATGAATGCATGCTAATATTTGGAAAATAAGAATGCGACCCCGCCCCTAATTATGCTTTCTAAGTGTCACTGGCAACAGTAATAAGATGGAGGAAAGTCAGATATATATACATAATGACATAAAACAAACAAAAGATGTATCATTTGTGAAAACCTGTGAAACAATTTTTCATCATGAGGTAGCCCTATGTGTGAAAATACAATGGCCATCTTTGAAATTAATACAATAATAAAAAGTATTAAGTTCTCAGCCTTAGTACATGTTAGTATTTTACTAAAGATACTCAAAATATGCTAGATGACCATTCAGCAGGTATTTTATAAACTGACTCAAGCATATTTAATGGTTGACTATCAGAAATAAAAAAAAACCTTTTCTATCTCTTGAGAGATTATGATTTCATGACTTCTCAAGTTATCAATAATATCTAATAATTACCACCTGCAAGTGAAAATGTTTTTCTTCCAAACCTGTGAAATAAAGCAGCATTTTCAAGGCCAGCAAAGGCAGAAAGTGGTGGCCCATGAAAACTATACATGCCTATCTGCATTTCTTTGATAATGTTTCAGTTCTCTCAATCCAGCTTCTGTTTCTGAGTTTCCTCTACGATTCTTTGGCCACAGAGTCAGCTGGTGACTCATCACCTCATTCTTATTGAAAAAAAAAATGTGGTTTGTTGTTGTGTATCACAAATTTTTCTGCTTCCTAGAACCCTTTTTATTTGAAACACACTGATCTTTTCTTTCATTAAAAACTTGTTTTAACTTTGCTGGGGACTACCAGGTCTGCTGTTTTCCAAAAGTTCTCCTCTGCAGCTTCTGTGCCTTTTGACATGATTTGCTTAGGAGAGCCCAAATATTTGTTCTGGGGTCTTTTTATAATATGATATTCCAAACACTCATAGACTATTATCACTAGAAAGTAGAATTTAGCCCAAATACTATGTGAAGAACTCACTACTTAGAAAATGTAAATATTTTAGCTAAGCCAACATTTAGCAAAGGAAGAATAAGGACTCAGATTTCCTTAGCCCCGTTCTAATGTTCTTTTCAGAGTACACTGTTGCCCTCCAAGACATACTACCATTTAAACTTCTCAGAAAGAAGTTCTTAAGTAATGCATCCCTTGATCTGCAATCTGTAGTTATGTATCACATATTTAAAAATAGATTTGTTATTATTGTGATTAAATAAATCAGATATCTTATATAAATTATGGCAATGGTTTTTAGGAACTGGATGGAGGAGTGACCTAAGCAGGGGGACCCCAAGAAACTGGAATTATCTTCAGAAGGGCGGGCCCCTAGTATGGGCTCTCCCCAACAGGTGAGTGTCTAGGAACCCATCTGTGTCAATGTTCCAACCAGCATTGTTGGGAGAGGGTGCATTTAGCTTCAGGGGATTTTTCAAGACTGTTTGAACACATTTGCCCATTTCATGATGGGTTATTCACAAGGACACCTGTCCACACCATGCTGAGTATTCAGCAGTTCTTGACCAAAAATGGCATGACCCTCATGCCCCACCCTCCCTATTCACCCAGTCTTGCCCACAGTGACATTTTTGACCCCCAGATGAAAGAAGCCCTCCAAGGGAAACACTTTGCAGATGTGGAAGAGGTGAAATTAAAAGCAGCAACAACAACAACAGCAGAAGCACTGCAGGTGGCATCAAAGTGGACAAGTTCACATACTGTCTTGAGCAGCAGAAAGAATGTCTCCATAGGTGTGTTGCATCAAATGCACAGTACTTTGAAGGTGACTGAAGTTTAAACATGTAAGAATAAATACACAGTTTTTTTATAAATAAATTCTGGTTTTGGAGTTCCCCTCACCTTGTATAACAAAATACCGTTTGAACCACTATGAAACAGGTACTTACTACGTAAAGATAACCATTAAAGCACTGTCATAAGGCCACGCCTAATTGATTTATACAGATAATGACTCAACATTCAGAGGAGAAAGAAAGCGCAGAGTAGAGTGATCAGAATTGATACCATGGAGAAATAGGTATTGAAGGATGCAGAGGGCGTTTTAAAATTTTTACCACTGAACGTAACACAGAAACATAAGAATGCATGAAGTGAAAAATTATGAAGCAAATACTCACACATAACCATCATCATACCTGCCTCAGAATTAAGGTCTGTGTTTAGGCTTCACCGATACCATAGAGATATCTTCTCTGTCAAATACAATAGCAAGCGTATCCTGGTTTTGGTTTATATTGTAGTTTCACTATTTGAGTATGCATTCCTAAACAATGTACTTTAGTTTTGCCCATTTATGAATTTTATAATACTGAACACTGGCAGGGGGCATCCTGCTGTATCTGACTTCTTTTGCTCAACACTGTGGATTTGATATTCACCCATGAGATCCATGGATTCACCTTCGGTGCTGTACTCCATTGTCTGGCAATATCATTTGTTAATTCATTTTTTCTTTGATGAACTTTTGAGTTGTTTCCACGACTTTGGCTGTTACAAACAATGCTGCTTTGAACATTTTTGTGTTGGAATTCTGGCCCACATAATCACACTTACGTATTTAATTGCTGGGTCATCTGTATGTGCATGTCTGACCTTATAAGATAATGCCATTTTTTACCAAGTGGGTATAGTGATGTTCTTTTTTACCTGCTGGATTAAGTTTTTCCATGGTTCCACATCCAACGGATATTTAGTATTGTCACACTTTTTAATATTAAACAATCTGGTGAGTATATAGTAGTTTCTTATTGGGGTTTTCATATGCATTCCTCTGATTGCTAATATAGTTAAGTACTTTTGTTATGTGTCAAGTTACAATATCTGACCCTTTATCCCTTAGACTTTTGCCTACAGGAGTGCCAAGGAACAATTCTGAGATGGGAAGATCCCTGATCAGAGGAATAACCAAGAGATAATGAGAAGGAAGAGACACTTGGGTCGGGGAAGCTGGGCCACAGGGCAGGAAGGTGGAAGACACAGGCTGCTCTGATGAAACGCTCACAGCTTATCACACAAGCGACTAGAACTGAAATGGGTTTAGGTTGTTTATACTTAAGGGCCTAATTGTTTGATACATAACTGTAAGGTCTAGAAAGCTTGATACACAAGTGATATTTAATCCAAGTAGACATGAGGGGGGGAAGAAAAATGTGAGCAAACACACAAAGGCATGAGCAAATGAAATAATAATTTACCAGTAAAGAAGACATGGCCCTGGCTGGTGCAGCTCAGTGAATTGAGCATGGGCTGAAGACTGACCAAAGTGTCACCAGTTTGATTCCCAGTCACAGCACATGCCTGGGTTGTGGGCCAGGCCCCCAGTGAGGGGTGTACGAGAGGCAACCACAGACTGATGTTCCTCTTCCTTTCTTTCTCCCTCTTTTATCCTTTGTCTAAAAATAAATAAATAAAATCTTAAAAAAAAAAAAAAAAACAATCAACTCCCCCCAAAAGAAGACATTGCATCAAGTCCCAGAGGAAAACAAAATTAAATCGCTGTGGTGAGTCCAGAAAAGAGAGAATCCTGGGTTTTAACCAGATAGTTTTGCTTTTGTAACAAAAGATCCTAAAATTTCAGTGACTTCACATAACAAAAGTCTGTTTATTGCTCACATCAAACGGGATGCAGGTGTAGGAGGTACTGCAGGGCAACCCTCCACTAGGCGACCACTCAGTGACCTTGTCTCCTTTGATCTCATAGCTCTAGCAGCCCAACGAGAGGTCTCCAACTACTTTCATACTAGAGTAAGAGAAGAGTGGATGGTCCTGTCCTAACAATTTAATGCTATGGCTCAACAGTGATGTAACCAATTGGTCTTGCTAACTACAAAGGACCAAAAGTATAACCTTCCTGTATGCACAAATAAGAGAATCATGGGAAAAACTAGAGGAGAATTTAGATTTTACATGATAGACCAAAGGGACCATCTGTAGCTTAGATGGAAGAGGATGAACTACATGCAATGACCATTCCATTGAGGACCTGTTCAATGTAAAGGATGTTCTTACACATTCTCATATTTAATCTTCATAATAATCTCTATTGTCACCAGACAGGTACTTAGTCCTCACCTCAAGTCTATAAAGCAGGAAATACATGTCCCCAATTTAACAGATGTGGAGATCAAGCCCCCAAGGATTAAGTAACATGTTCACACTGATAGTCAGTGAATGCACTGGTATCCCAATCTAGGGCTGTCTGATCCCAAAGCCTTTCCCCCTCTCCCTCACATCAGAATTGGAACAAACATCACTGTCGTTTTACACAGATTTATCTGCTCAATAATCTCTTGAAAGTCCTTAAACTATTTTGGATGGCAAAATTCCTGCCCTGTTTCCATTTAGCAGTCAAGCAAACACGGAAAATTCCTGATCTATACTAGCACAACATATAACAAAATGCCGAAGTAAATTAGAAGTGCAACAGGGTAAAAGAATAAAACATGAACCATGTTTGAAAGGACCAGGAAGAGTTCATTTAAGGATAAGGATTTCCAGAATGCTTAAAAAATCAAAACATAAAAGGACCAAATAGGGGTTTTTTTCCCTGTAAGAAATGAGCTATGATGGACTTCACCAATGTGAGGGGAAATCCAAGCATATGGACCATCTAAAGCAGATCCATGCCGATATGTTTCTAGTTACCAAACAAATCGCCACATTGCAGTTCTGCACAAGAGGGGCTTTCTCCATTCTTTCCTTTTTAAAATTTTTTAAAAATTATTTTATTGTTGTTCAAGTACAGTTGTCTGCATTTAACCCCTACCACTCCCACCCCACCCCAGCCATCCCTATTTCCCTCCCCCTGATTCCACCCCCCCTTGGTTCTGTCCATGTGTCCTTTACAGTTGTTCCTGAAAACCCTTCCCTCTTTCCCCCCCATTATCCCCTCCCACCTCCCCTCTGGTTACTGTCAGATTGTTCTTAATTTCAATGTCTCTGGTTCTATTTTGCTTGTTTTCGTCTGGCATGTGAAAAGACAGCTAGCTTTAGGGCCATTTGGGAGATACGATTGTGCAGCGAGGCCATCTGTGCTTTTCTATTTCTGGACAAGAGAAGGCATATGACTGAGAAGATACCAACAGATACAGCTGTGAATAGTTATGCTAAATTTGTGTGTGTGAAGACCAGAAAATAGAAGTTGTCATCCGGCTCAAGTGCTAAGCCTCTTTCAGATGAAGGAATGAGTTCTAAGTTGGTTACCTCCAACTTGGAAATGCTGTTGACCAACTACCTAAGGACAAACATATCTATTGCACTTATCTGAGGACTTTTTAGAAATCACTAACTTGAAACATCTTTGTAATTCATAGTCGTCTGTATACTATAAGGTAGTTCGGACATAAGGAATGGCTGAAGAGTGAGGGGATGACAAGATGGGAGAGTGCACCTGATGTGTTGATGTGATAAAGGTAATGCCATGTCTCGCACTTTGGATGGCCAGGGACAGAACACACTTGTCTAGTCACCAAATATACTTAAGGCTTTGCTAACATCTTTTTTCTCAAAATACATAATAAAATATCTACTGATAGCAGAGCATTAAAAAATAATTACGATCATGATTGTCTTCCATCCACACAGAAGGAAAACGTGCATTGTGCTAGAGGGGGAAAAAGACCAACTGGTTAAAGTGGTTCAGAGTTCTTACCACTTGGTGAGAAAATATTTAACCTCTCCTGACCACCAGAACTCTCACTTAATTCATTTTCTCTCTCTTTTTTAAGTATGCCAAAGTCCATTTTGGAATCTGGGAACAATTGTTTTTAGGAAGGGAGGAAGACATCTTAGTCTACATTTCATAGGCATATGTGAAATCTCCAACTATTTTTTAATTTATTCTACAGATATCTAGGAGGGAACTGTGCACAAGGCCCTCTCCCAGGTGCTGAGGAGACCATAATGAACAAGACAGGCAAAGGCACTGCTCTGAAGGAGCTTCCATTTCACTGGGAAGAGAGGAGCTTATATATAATATGATTTTCTACAATGATAAACAGCAAAACAAGAAAATATCGACATTGACTAAAGGGGGGATAAATCTATGTATTATTTCAGGTGGGCTAGGTTTGTTGCTGCACTAACACACAACCCTAAAGTCTGAATGGTGTTAAAAAGAATAAGGATTTATTTTTCCTTCACAGTACACATTTATCATAGTTCAGTGAGGGAATGAGTTCCCTGTCCTTTCTTAGGGAGGCTTTGCTGTTGAATGTAACCAAGCACAATGACAAGGGTAAGGACATGTGGCAAATTATATGTCAGCTACTGAAGTGGCTAATTGTATGCCAGCTACTAAGGGCTTCTGACTAATACTGTCAGGTCACATGCAATTGCCCTCCATTGACCAAAGCAAGCCCATGGCCGTGACTAACATCACAGAGGTAGGGAAATGCAATCCTGCTGCATGCCTGGCAGGAGGAGAACCAGAAATATTGGTGAAGGGCAGTAATGAGCATCACAGTCCACTGTAATTGGCCTTATTGTGGAATGCTGCTTTGAAGCAATGGTATTTAAACGAAGACTTGAATGATGAGGAGTCAGTCACAAACTCATCAGCAAAGAGTGTGTGTGAAGTCTCAGGAAGAACAAGTTGGTGCATTGGAGGAAAAGAGCACAAGGATGGTGAGGCTGGGCCAATTAATCAACACAACAAAAAGGACTGGGAGGTTTTAGCTGTAATCAGGCAAGTAGGCCTCACATTGCAGCAGAAACTCACAGGGAATAATAGCAAGTGTATATTTTATTTTGGTTGTGATGAAAGTCCATTTATAGTATGATAAGACTAAACTAAGCAGAGATCAAACATAACTTTTCAATCCATAAAAGAACACAGTTATATATTCTTTTGAAATCTTTATATTATAATATAGTGCTACTATTCTTATCCTAAAAATTAACTAAAGTCAGTGTGCTGGAGGGTAATAATGTACACTCTTCCTAGACATCCAAGTACTTGAAATTTTTCCTAAGAAATAATTCATAAATGCACATAGAGATTTAGTGATATATTCCCTGTCACCATTAAAATATTCAATCATTTGGGTAATTTTTACAATATAAACCAAAAGAACCCATCTCATTCAAAAAACAATTTTCAGTTTAATAAGAATGCACAGTCAGTCCTGTTTTGTAATTTCATATTTATATGATATCCTAAAAAGCAATTTGTTATCCAAAGGCATAAAAATACATACAACCTTTGCATCAATTAACTATACCTCTGGAATTTGAACTAAGGAAATAATTAAGGACATGAGTGAAGATTGAACTATGAGGATGTTCACTGAAGTGTTACTTATACAAACAAAAAGGCATGGAGTAGCAAATCAGTGCAGCCACAATAAAAAAAACAGCATGTAGTTTCCTCAAAAAAATTAAAAATTCAACTACCACATGACCCAGAAGAATTTCATTTCTGGGTATCCAAAGAAAATGAGAACACTAGTTTGAACAGATATATGCACCCATGTGTTCACTGTAGTACTATTTATAACAGCCAAGGTATGGAAGCAACTTAAGTGTCCATCAATAGACAAATGTATGCAGATGTGATTCTATACACACACACACACACACACACACATAAACACATATGCACATACAGTGGAATAAAAAGAAATGAAATCTTGCCATTTGCAACAACATGTAGAGACCTAGAGGGCATCATGCTAAGATAAAATAAGTCAGACAGAGAGAGACAAATATCATGTGATTTAACTTATAAGTGAATCTAAAAAACAAGACAAATGAACAAACTAAACAAAACAGACTCATAGATACAGAGAATAAACTGATGACTTGCCAAAGAATATGTCCTGTTTATTCTCTGAGCTATCCAACATAGTTCTGCATAAATTAGCTCAACTTTGTTTCTGTTGCCAATAATCAATAACCTTGACTGATACAACAGTATATAATTATAGGCTCTATAATGCTGACAGTAACATTTATTGAAGGCTTAATATAATGTTTGGTTCTTTACATTCACTGTCACATTTAATCATTCCAAGAAACCTATAAAGTAGATATTCTTATTTTCATCATATCAGGAAAAATCTGAAGTTATGACTAATTAGTTAACTTGCCAAAACATAGCTGATAATTGATAGAAATGTTATTTGAACCTCAGAAGTTTTATTTCAGGGCCCATGTACTTGACCACTACACAACAGCCACCTCTCTTTTTTATGTGCTCGGGGTCATCCATGTAGTATCAATCTGAGAAGTCAAGAAGATCTTGGGTCAAAGGCCAAGGAAAAATTGCCGTTTGTCCAGAGCAAAATTTCTGAGGCAAGGAAGGGCCATGATATATTTGTGGGTTCACAGGAGAAACAAGTTAATAATAATATAGGACTGAGTTGGTGCATTAGACCAGACCATGGAGAACTGTGAACATTAGAGTTTGAAAGTGGTTGTCTTAGTGAAATGATTGAATTCTTAAATGGCATGGAAAAATGCCATTTAATTTGGCTAACTAAAATACAATTGAGTGCATATGTGTAAAAAGTGTCATTTTTAGGTGTTAAGTTACTATGACTTTGGCAGCTGTAAAAGAAAGCTACAGTATGTGGGATACTGATTTCAATAATTATCAGTGATACACTTGTAAGTACATTCGGCGAACACAAATGAACTAATGTCTATCCCAGTCACAGAGATCTAACAGGTCCTTGTACCTCCCTTCCCCAGTAATCTCTTTCTCATCATTTTGAAGGGCTGGATGGATGCCTTGGGTAGACCTTTGAGCTTTGTCCTAATTACATTATAGTTAATTGACTATTCTGGAGAATCGGTAGTTCACAGTCATCGTTATCAATATTTATTGAAGTTTTCCCTCTGGACTTCCAAGGGCATAAAGATGCACTCTCCCAGAATATAGAAAAGAGAATACTCATTTTATTTTTTCTTCATACCTACAGGCAGCCATATCTAGTCCCTCTACTGCTCTCTAGAGTTCCTCTTCTACAAAAGTCTCAGGGGAAGCAGTCTGAGATGGCTATGGCAGCTCTGTCCCATGATGTCTTCAGGGACTCAGGCTCTTTGCAGCCACCATTCTACCACAGCTGGGGAAGACCCTTGTCCACACATTCCTAGATGACAGCATCTGTATTCCAGGTAGTAAGATGGAATGGAGGCAAAGAGAGGAGGGGCAAACAGGGACATTAGCTGTCACTTATGGAAGGTTCTCAAACACTACCATAGGATAGTCAGCTTCCATCATATTGGCCAGAACATAGACACATGACCACGTTTTGCTGCAAGCGAGTCTGGGATATGCAGTCTTTATTCTCATTGGCCAACTGCTAGGCTAAAATGTCTGCTACTGTGGAGAAAAGAAAGATGAGAGGGGTCAGACTGTAGAGTCTGTGCTTCAGAAGCCTCCAATATAAACAAAGAAACTGTTGTCTTCTTTGCCCTTCTGTTCCATACTCTCATTCTTTTGAAAGAACATGAATAGGTGGGATGACTGAGCATGCATAACCATCTTTAAATGCTTCACCTCAACTCCATTGTCCATCTGTATTGTTTTTGTGGGTGCCTTGTTACTTCCAGCAACAAAGTAAGATGTATAATGAATGGGGAAGAAAACCTTTGCTTTCTTTTAAAAATTAATTATTGAAGCAGCATTGCTAGTTTTGTCAGCTTTTGTATTCTTTAAAATTCTCAAGGTGCATGTGAAAGCAATAGAGGCAAGTCTCCAGAAAAAGTTGGGACACTAGCCATTTCTTTCCTCACAAAACCACCTGTTACTTCTCAATTACAGCTCCTTAGATTAAGAAACAAAGCACCTGACACACCATAGAAATGTCACACGTGTGTGATGAATAAGTGGCAAAAGCAGGGAAGAGAAGATAAAGGTGAGAGAAAAGAAAGGAAACAGCAAAGACATCTATAAAATTATTTTATTATTCTTTCTAGATTTGCTAAATATGCATTTCTTTTTGGAAGTGCTCCCCACACATGAGCAATTTCAATTTCCAATAAAATTTTTAGGGTAATGCATTTTTAGACATGTATAAGGGGGCATCCCCCCAAAAAAATTATGTTCTGGAGGATGGGCCTCTTGTAGTACAGGCTTCTCCCACTAGGTGAGGGATCTAAGAACCCATCTGTAGCAGTGTACCAGCTGGTGCTATTGTGAGAGGCTGCGTTCTGCTTCATTTTTTTAAGACTCTTTCAACACATTTTTCCAATTCATGATAGGTGATTTATGAGTGCACCTGCTCATACCATGCTGAGTGTTGAGCAGTTTTGACCAAAAATGGCATGACCCCTATGCCCCACCCTCCCTATTCCCCAGATCTTGCCCTGAGTGACTTTTTTTTGTTTACCCCATGAAAAAAGTCCTCAAAAGAAAACATTTTACCAATGAGGAAGAGGTGAAACAAAAAATAGCAGAAGCACTAAAAGGCATCAAAATGGATGAGTTCAAAAACTATTTTGAGCAGTGGAAAGAAACATCTCAGTAGGTGTATTGCATCAGACAGCATGTACTTTGAAGGCGACTGAAGTTTAAACATGTAAGAATAAATACACACTTTTTTATAAATAAATTCTGTTTTGGGGGGTCCACCTCATTAAATAGGTTGTGAGAAAGGAAAATAAACTTGCCTATTACCTCAGGCAGGAGAAATAAAAACTCAAGATCAATGGCTATATCAACAAACTTCAAGGCATCAAAGGAAGCCATTAATGTCTGCTGATAAAACCAAGATTTGCAAGGAACCAAAATTTTGGCTCCTCCCACTTTTATGTCTTTGAAAAATAGAGCTTCCTTCCAGCTGGGATGGATATATCTGACCACAATTCACTCATTTTTTACAAGGAAATACAAAATTTAAATTATATGAGAAATAATAACATAACGCTAGTTACTCTGTAGAAGCTTTTCTTCTGCCTCCCAATATTGACCTACTTTTTTCTGTCAATCTGTCCTTCTGATGACCACATTTCTGTGTGCAGGATATAGACACAAACAGTCATGTATAATAGATGTGTACATGCATAGTAATGCAATTAAAGCTTTCTCTCACATATACTTACACAGAGGAAAGGAGCGAACATATTAGACTCAATCCTTCCTCTCTTCCTTATGGTGATTGACTAGTTATACCTTCCGAATTCTATTTTAAAAATTGGCAAATATGAGTGAATAAACCCAGAATATGATTCTAGTCTCATAGCACAGGTCTTAATCGAATAGCACAATGCATCAAATAATATATGTGGTCTTCCTTGGAAAATATGCTTCTAAACTAGAATCCATGGTCAACGGATGGATCTTGTTTTAAAGCTCATTATACAAACTATTTTTCCAGCCCAACTGTTCCCATTCTCCAAATTAATCTGCTTGGAGAAGGCCTTGGGAATTTCAGATTGACTCAATCTCACGAAACTTTAGGGTTGCTGTGTCATTGGTTGTTTCATTTTGACTGCTGGGCTGACATGCAGCAAAAGACCATTTTAACTTCCTTTTTAATCAAGTTTGAAAAATCATTCAGGCACCACTGTGTCTTGAGGTGGATGGTACTGCCACCTGTTTGTAATTGGTAAATTAGCTCACCAGGGATGTGCTGTGGCTTCTCTCCACCCAGTGGGTCATCCAGAATGGTACTCCTTCACTGAGAATACATTTTACTGTCTGAAACTTAATCTATTTTCTGTGTAAAAAAAAGAAAAAGAAAATCCATTTGAAATAGAGCCAATGTCTCATTCCAAGAAGAGGAAAGGATATCAAGAGTTTCTGTGGCAATTGGTTGATGGAACTGAATTAGGCAGAAAACCTCTTCAGAAAGCTGAATCATCTTGCAAAAACAGAGTGGTCTGAAACATCCAGGAAGAGTGTCACAGCAAAAAGAAAGAAATAGAGATATGAATGCCTCCTTAATGTAAACTCTCTAACCATAAGATAAACAATCAAAAATTTGCCTTTGTCCCACAAAAATAAACTCCCAAACAACGGTCGCCTCAAATCAAGTCCTTTGTTCCAGTTGGTTTCAGTTTTTTTTAGTTTATCTCTTGTGATCAACATCATGTAAGAATATAAATCCAATTATTTATGTAGCACATGATTGCTGTTAAATTTAGTTTGTGCACCAGTTAATAACTAAAGTGCACAAACTTCATATTTCTTTACCAGTGAGATCAGAAGGAACAACAAAAATTTCCTTTCATGCAGAAGAAAGAAGAAATAGATTCCTTAGTTTAGAGAAAGAAATTGAACATTTAACATAGGGTACTTCATGGTCTTTTAGAAAATAGATGGTTTAAAAACATTCTACTTCTTGAAGTTGAGAGAAAAGGAATGAGTCTAATAATTCCTGAAAATTATAAAAGAGTTAGCACAAGCCAGGCACCTCACCTTCTCTCCAAATGCTGAAATGTCACAATAATGTGTTTGGAAATATGGTGTTTATCTGTGAGAGCAACTATTTCCAGAAGATCTTCCAATCACCTAAATGGTTTTTTTCCTCTTTAAGACAGCTGTTGTTGCAGCAAATATATCTAAAGCAGATTTACAATAAAAAAATTTTAATCATCCTTAAAAATTCCTAAATCACTGGTTAATCTAATTTTTAAATTAAATAAATACTTGTTTTAAGTAAAACTATAGGGTCTCTCTGGATAACAAACACAAAGTAAATTGAAGAATATCAGAGTAGAAGAGGAAGGCTTTGTAGATTTTAACCTCAAGTATTCTGGCCTTACTGCAGTATAAGCTTTAAAGCATGGTCTCAGTGCTTACTGTGTATTACAGAAACACGGAGGGCAGTGGGGGGTACCTTTTCACACCACGTGCTTGATGTAAATTAGCTGGCACCACTGTGCTAGGGAGCAGAAACAGCTTTGTAGGAACATGGTGCCCCCCCCCCCCCCCCCCCCCCCGCTCTCTCACACACACACAGAACATAGTGTTAAGTTCAGGGCTGGTATGAAGTACGTTATGAAAATTTGACTATTCTGGTCAGTGGCCTTTGGGTTCTAGCACCACCATCTTTCCCAGGTTGTTTGCCCAATTCCATTACATTCCCCAATCACTCATATCACTAGTGACAAAACATGACAAGAGCTCTTTAAACACAATCTCTTAAAAATCTCCTTCAACTTGGGAAGTGTCTTTCTGCATGCTAGGTAGAAAAAAAAAAAAAAAAAAGCAGGTGGTTTTCTCAGTCTGGGTTACCAGACTGAGGCAAGAATTTGAGTGCAAGTGGTTTTTCGGGAAGTGATCCCAGGAAGGGCAGTGAAGGAATAGGGAAGTAAAACAGAGAAGGAAGCAATGCAGGGTGTGGATGAGAAGATCGCCGCAGTGGGAACCTGAGCTCAGTCCTGCTAAGAGCCTCAGAACTGCCCCAGCAACGACAAGAAAGCTGGAATGTTTATCCTCCATCTCTCGCTCTTATTGGCCGCAAGTCAGTGCTGAGGTACTAACTCCTCACTTCTCTGGCCTGCACTTCATGGTCGGAGAAGGCTCTCAGACAAAGAGACTCAGGACCCTTCCTTGATCCTGAACAGCTGAGTGACCCAGAAGCTCCTAACAGTTGATAATCTAAGTGTTCCCGGGGTGGGCTAGCCCTCGTGCGGTGCCGAGAGGACTCTAGCAAAGCAGACCAAGTCTTACTGGAGTAGCACTTCATAACAAGTACCATTTTCTACCTGGTCCCTGAGGACGACCCAACTGTGCCTGAGAGAGTGAACAGAGGTCCTTCTGACCCAAATATCTGAATGTTCAAGGAAGTTTTTTTTTTTTTTAACTTAGAGTCATATACAAAGGCAAAAAGGAAAAAAATGGGAAGAAACATAATACAGAATGAGAGCTGGTCAGTTTCCCGTATTGTCGACTTAGATGTAAATGTGCATGTAAAGATTAAAATGAATGCAACATGAGGTGGCCTTATTAACTTCTAAACACTTCTCAGAAAGGACTTAGTGAAACTGGTTTTGTAGGGGGAACCCTCCCACTCCGCTGTCTCTTGGTTCTCGCTTTCTAACTCTGCCCTCGCCTGAACCGCTACATTCCATGGTGCTTATGTTCCTCCACGGGACCACATGAAAATGACTGCTTCCTTGATAAAAGGCTCTTAATAATAACTCCAGAGAAATTTGTGTCCATCTGTTACTGCTGAAAAAAACACAGGGTCTTACGTAATGCTGTTCTGAAAGAAATTGCTTCTTTGATTACTTTTTTTCCCAAAAATCTTGCTGCCTATTATTTTACCTTAAGAACAATAATTCTTTATTGTTTCTTTATTTTTTAAAAGGGAGAAAGGAGGGAGGAAGTGAGGGAGAGAAACATTAATGCGTGGTTGCCTCTCACATGGCCCTGGCTGGAGACCTGGCCTGCAACCGAGGCCTGTGCCCTGATGGGGAATCGAACCAGCGACCCTTTGGTTCACAGACCAGTGTTCAATCCACTGAACCACACCAGCCAGGGCAAGAACAATAATTCTTTAACATAGCATTGCCACTTTCAACTCTGTCTTTCTCTTTTTTTTTAAGATTTTATTTATTTTTAGAGAGGAGGAAGAAAGAGAGGGAAACATCAATGTGTGGTTGCCTTTCATGTGGCCCATACTGGGGACCTGGCCTGTAACCCAGGCATGTGCCCTGACTGGGAATCGAACCAACAACCCTTTGGTTCATAGCCCATGTTCAGTCCAGTAAACTACACCAGCCAGGCTCAACTCTGTCTTTCTGAAATACTCCAAGTTTTATTAATGAGATAGATTCTTTCTGACTTTGGGCTTTCACTACGAAAGGGAATTTTCCAACATTTTACCTCTGTGTGCAGAAGTCTTCAAGCTCTGAGGTATTTGCTGTGAAGCCCTAATCTATAATCTCTCTGGTAATGCCCTTGGAGCCGGCTGCCTGAGTTCTACTGTTTAACAACTTCATGCTCACTAATATGTAGGTTAGGCTGGCACTGAAGGACAGAGGTGGAAGAAATGGTGTTATTTACTTTAGCTCGCCTAGAACTAGGAATTGAACTTGACCCCAAACGATATCTGTGAATAGCACATTTAAAAGCAGCACACAGTACAAGAACAGGAGGTAGGGCTCAAGCCCAAGTTTGTGACTTCTTAGTGACCTATATCACAGGAGTGTGGTGGTACTAAGTGAACTAGCAAGGACAAAGCGTCCCCTTCTGCATCATGTCAGAGGCTCTCAGCAAAGAATGACTCCCTTTCCCCTGCCTCCAAACGTTTAGTTGAGAAAAGCAGGAGCCTGGGGAGTAGAAGGTAAGTGTGCAGCTGTGAAGGAACGGTTGGGTGCTCTTCCGTGTGGTGTCACGTCACAGACAGTGACTCCTCGTGCTACATTCTGTTTGGAAAACAATGCAGATTTCCCCTAAAAAGGATCCTCAGTTCATTTCATGCTCTCCTCATTTTACATATTAGGGCTCAGAGTTAAATATAATTTACATAGTTTTTCTTGCTATTTCCCCAGAGCCCAAAACCTTACCTCTGGAAGACAAAGTGAACTGATGTTTAGCAATGTAGTCTATTGTTTTTGGTTTCATAGTAAATATAAAGACGGTATAAAAGTAAGGACATAGCTACATTGAGAGTCTGAATTAATATCTTCTTTAGTAGGAGTAAACCAGACTTGATTTAGTACACTTAAAATAAACAACCACCCTCTTGGTTACTGTAAGTTAAGTTCCTCATATTTCCTGTAGTGTCTTAGAGTTTCAAAAGCACTTTCCCACATGTCATGTTTTTTTTTTAAATCTCATCCTCGAAACCAAGAAATGAAGAAAGGATTATTATCACTATTTTACAGATAAAGAAAGTGAGATTCACACAATCTACATGTTTCTTCCCAACTGGCACAGCAAAGGAAGTGGTCTGAATGTTCGCCCTTGAGTTAGCCTTCAGTTGCCCCCTTTTTTCTGTATAAACTTTGGCAGAATGAACTCTCACCACAGGTTGAAACAGGCAAACAGACCAGTTGCAGCCTCCATTTAAGGTTAATTCCCTTATTTTAGACAACAGGAAAACCACACTGAGACCATTGCTTTCAATGTACAACTCTCTATAACCTGATAACATTAATATAATCCATCGGATAGGAAACCTTAAAGAAAATCTCAAAATAATTTTAATGCCAGAAAAGTACATAGCTTGGAACACCTGGATCTCAGTCAGAACTTGATCAAAAAAAGAAAAGTTGAGAAGCAGACAGATTCCTATAAGAGACATGAGGACACAGCACTAGAAAGTTATATAGAGTGATTTTATATATATATATATATATATATATAAATTTAAAAAGTTTTTTACATATATGTGTGTATACTTATTGAGAGAACATGGAAGAGCAAGAAGGCAAGCATAAAATATACTGTGGGCATCAGTAGTGGTGTGGAAAGGACCAGTGAGAACGAGGTAGGCCTGCACATCCCAGTGGGAAGACCTTCAACGGATTTCCCAAAAACCAAAGTTCCAGTCCACAAACTTGCAGATGTTCGAGGTTATCGGATTGGGATTGGGCAATTGCCACATTATAAGCTTCTTTCAGTTTCTGGTCACTTCCACTGAAAACAAGAGGAAAGGGAAGTGGCTGATGCAGCCCCTCTTCCATGGCGAATCCCATCAGGGGCCAAGGAGGGGAGCAAGGAAGTTCTCTGATTTCTCCATAGAGAGTGACCTAGTGCCAGCAGCTTCCTCTCTAATCTCATTCTCCTGGCAAACTCCGCCTCTCTTCCTGTCCCCTTTGGGATGCAGAGAAATATGTGCAGGCCCCACCCTAAAATCTAAATAACTTAAAGACAAAGTAAATCACAGAGACTGTTTTTTTCACAAAAGCAATTTTAAGTTGCACCTTAGGCCAACTTCTCAAAATTATAATCTACTAGGAAAATGTTGCAGAAGAGATGTGGACAGTATAGAATAACAAGGGAGGGCACCAGACTTTGCTCCATAGCAAAGGCTCTGTACTCCCTGAAGTCCAGGGAGGGCACTGGGACAAAGCATCTACCACAATGTGGTCAATATCCACTCTCTAAGGGAAAAGTGGTGGGTGTGCAGCTTCATCCATTGGAAACCCTAGACCCTTTGGAATCCTACCAGCAGGCCCCTGCGCAGGGACAGAAGCTGTGTTCTCAGCTCTCTCCTTCCTTAGCGGGGCCAGGAGAGCAGGACAGCCACCTTCCCTGATGTGGTATGTGAGTGGGGGTGTGTTCTGCAGAAAACAGTCCTCGTTGAGTGCCTGGTTAAAAACAGGCCTCCAACTAAGTTACTTAGGCTAAGCCCCGTGTCACCAAACTGAGTCTTCACTATAGTGTCTTTGGCTCTGTCAGAAATAAAGTCTTAAACCAATGGATCAGGAATCACCTAATTAGTACTAGTTCTGTAAGCTGCCTTCCAAACCCCTGATTCCCCTAAAGGAAAGAGAACTTGTAGCAACTAACCTGGTTTCCCCTTTGCCTCTGAAAGCCTCTCATTTCATACAGTGCCTTGGAGCCCCTTTCTCTCTGCTAGAATGAATGCTACCTGGTTCGTGCATCGCTGATTAAAGCCAGTAAGATCTCCAAAATTTACTTAGCTGTAGTTTGTTTTTTAACAATCAGGATCCCACACTCATGGTGGCCCCTATAATTATCTGCACATCCCACCAAAAACCTAAAAGGCAGTGGTGGTGTTTGGGGGACAGCCCCCCAGAGCAAGATTCTGCAATACACTGAAAATGACTACAGTTTGGTTGAGACTTCCCCTCAGTCATATTTCAGTCACAGTTCCTTTTGAGCACATGGAAGCCTTCATGATAATACTCTATTTACAATATAAATTTAATTTTCCTTATTAGCTCTTCTGCTTTTCTCGACAAATTAACATTTGATAGACTTGATAATTCTATTTAGAGACTTTTTCATTGGAAAAACAACCCTGGATAAATGACTAAAGTCCCTAAGCTTATCGTAGACAGGATTATTTGATATAAGATAAAGATTGCTTTGGTATTTTAATAAATGAGATTGAGCTTTGTAGGATTCACCCTCTCATTAACAAGAAAATATCTGAGAGCAAATGAATTGAATATAAGTCTCCTTTGAAATACCGAGTGCCCAGGAAATACATACATAGTGACTGAGAAGATCCTTTGGCTTCTCTTTGTACACTTCAGCTCTACAAGGAACATGCGTTCTGATACAGAAAAAAATGCACTGTTTTTATTATCTCAGACTACATCTCTAAGCAGGGCTAAACAGAAAGAATTCTAATGCCACTTCCTGTCTCCCTGGGTTGGTTAGCTTGCATATTTCAGCAGTGACCACAAACCCGATGGTGTAGATTATAAAGCTCTAGCGAGTGTCGGCCAGTGGATCCTGTTTCAGTTTGAAATAGCAAAGTGCCACTAATCCAATTAAGAAAGTTCAGCTTCCCAGGTCACCAAAGGAAAATGTCTCTGGGGAGAGATTTAGGCATGATAGAATTAAGGTCTGAGTCTCTCCAGCACACTGTTTTGTGGAGCTCTAAGTCAGGAAAATAATTAGAGATCAGCAGAAATCCATCTACGATGTAAATGTATTCGCAAGACATTTGATAAGGCATTGCTTTCTCCTCCATTCCATGGACAAACTAAGAGTATTTCCACATATATATCTTCATGTATGGCTTTTCTCACTGTTCTGTTAAAACCATATGCTACCACCTAACCCAGATGCCACCTCTTTGTCACATTTTTCCAGTCTAAGATTGTTTTATATTTATCTCAATCCCCACAACAGCCACTCCCTGTTTCATTTATTATGTGCTATTATGTATTTATTCACCCATTCACTCATCCAATCAACTAATATATACACAAACACAGGCAATACTGCCATTGTGGAGTGTAAATGGTGTAAGTTCTAGCAGAAAAAAAAAACCCGACTAGGGGGCTGTTGAGGAAATAACATGGGAGATGTACTTTAATTGAGTGAGAAGGTATGGCTGGTGGTAACAGACACCCGGGAGCTCCCCAGTAGCTCCAGAAGACCTTCCCTACATCATGATAATACTCTACATTGTAAAAACAACCTTCTTAAGGTAGAAACCAAAAATTCTACTGTATAGGATGAAAACCTGCCATGCATATTTAGATTCCTTAAATAGCCTCCTTCCTCCCAAAGGTGCTACCCACTTCTGGACCTTGTCACTTCCCTGAGATGAAGCTCAGGTCCACATTGTCCACATCACTTACATGTTAACACTGTCCAGCCTGCTTTGCTCCTCTGTATACTCAGAGGAAATGCCTCAGTGCCAGGAGTGGGATCTGGCTTTCTGAACAGTCACCAACTGGGCTGAACTATACAACTTGGATGACAGGAGGAACTGGCCCACTGTGAGGCTGACCTGGCCAATAGGGAATGGGTATGAGAGGAAGCTCCACAGATACATTTCTCCTCCTTTTTCCTGTCTAAGGGAATCAGTTCCTCTTTTCGGTTTCTCTGGAGAACAACATACCAATGGACACACGTGCGAAGCAGGAACCAACACAGAAAGGCACCAAGCACCTTCTCTGCCCCCACTTTTTTCTCACCCTCACTCCTAAACTTGTACCTCTCAAGTGAAATGTCAGCATGTCAATCTTTGTCTCAGGCTCTACTTTCTGGAGGACGTGGTCTAGGAGACATACATTCCCCAGACTCCTTTGCAGGTATGGATGGACATATGTCCAGGATTCATGACTTAGATGCACCTGAGATTTGGATGCAGATAAAAGCAATATGAGTGAGTGCCCATTGATGGGGACATCTTTTAGTACGTGCTGTTCCAGGAATAGCAACATGATCTCCTGGAATCCAGATCCATTAGGGACCACTGCCCACATGGGACAGTAGCAGCCATGATGTTTTTGCTAGAAAGCCCTGTGGGGTACTGGGTATAATCCTAGCTATATCACTAATCTTTGTAATCAGTATTACAGGTTATTTACTCTTTTTAAATAGTCTATAGTTTGACATTCTATAATTAAATTCCCTGCTTAAATTTGCAACTGGACATTCTGACCAATAGAAAGTTGATTCACTGAATGCCCATTTTGAATCTTTCCTTTTCCTTGCTATCTTCAAAAAGAAAAACTAAATGGTAAAATACCTAAATTTCCATTCTCC
The DNA here is from genome assembly GCF_021234435.1 of Artibeus jamaicensis. Taxonomy (NCBI): domain Eukaryota; kingdom Metazoa; phylum Chordata; class Mammalia; order Chiroptera; family Phyllostomidae; genus Artibeus; species Artibeus jamaicensis. Next base: position 13,409,538 of record NW_026522014.1, on the reverse strand, counting down.
TTTGTAGCTAGTGGTATCCCTGTGTCCTATATAGTGCTGGCCTATAAGATAGAGGGGGAATTTTATAAGTAGAGCTTCACTTTCTGATTAAGAAGAAAAGAACTTGCCCTCTCACTTTCCTCTCATTCCTTCCTTAAGGACAGATATTATATCTCCTGCTATGGCACCTGTTTTGCAACCATGAGAATATAGGCCAAAACTTTAAAGATGGCACAGGAGAAAGAAGGAAGAAACTTTTGGTCATTGATGAGAAAATGAATTGGTACTCACGAGTTACTGCACCATCTTCAGAACATCTGCACTAGCTTTATGTGCGGTAGGCTGAATTGTCACCCCCGAAAGTCCATTTTCTAATCCCTGGAACCTCTGAATATGTTACATTGAGAAGGGAGTTTGAAGGTGTGATTCAATGAAGGGTTTTGAGATGGGAAGACTGCCTGGGGTTACCTAGGTGAATCCAATGTAACCACGAGGGTAATTAGAAGATAGAGGCAGAAAGATCAGAACCAAAGAGGCGAAATGTAAGGATAAAAGCAGAAGTCAGAGAGGACCCAGGAATACACGCTGCTGGTTTTGAAGGTGGAGGTAGGGGCCATGAGCCAGGGAATGCAGATCATCTCCAGAAGCCAGAAAACACAAAGCAAGGATTTTCTCCACAGGCTCCAGAAGGAACACAGTCCTGCTGGCACCTGCTTTATTAGCTTATTTCAGTCTCCTGAGCTCTAGGGCCATAAGAAAATAAATATGAATTCTTTTAAGCCTCTGAATTTTTGGTAATTTGTTAAAGCAGTGACAGAAAACAAATGTGATTTATGACCCATTTAACCTATCACTCCTTGATCCGATTCTCTGTTACTCACAAATACATTCCTTTGTGATACAGTGAGAACAATCTTTTGTTTTAATGAGGAAAGGATTCTTAGCTGGCATAGAGCAGACCTTGTTTTTGATCTTAGTAATGCACGAACTTGCTCTGTGGAATTAAACAACATCAGTTTTGTCATCTACACCTAGGTTCAAATATTATAAACCTTACCAGACTGTTGTAAAAATTAACTATCTTGGCATATGTGAATACATTGCACAATCTCTACAGTGTCATATAATATTAGAGTCAGCATATAAACGTCTGGGTTTTCTTTTTCTGTAAATGTGTTATGTTGAAATACATTAGAGATGTCAAGATACCTAATATACCTGCCATCATTCTCCACACTGTGTCTATGCAGACATAAGCAATCAATCATAAATTTTTTTTGCCCTAATCTAAAAGTATCCCCAGAATCCTCAAGAAATGCTGCATGCATCCATTACCATTTCACCAGTGTTAACATAAGAGTGTAAACCAATATGCAATGCCAAGATTACATGGCTTCTAAGATCTTAGCTACAACATATGAATTCCAATATTATATATATATATATATATATATGTAAATTACAAGTACTTCCATCTTATGCTGTACCTGGGATTCAATATATTATAGATGCTTAATTTAAGATACTTGTCTAATGAAGAATTATCCCTCTAAATTTTAAAATTAGCATGACACTTTTATTAATACACCTGATTTTTGAGTATGATGCCCTGGTTTACTCAACTTAAATTAATTAAATTACTCAAATTAAAACTCAAAATTATATACCCCAAACAATGCATTAATGACTTTTTTAAAAAGATTTTATTTTGTTTAGTTTTAGAGGGGAAGTGAGGGAGAAAGAGAGGAAGAGAAACATAAATGTGTGGCTACCTCTCATGCACCCCTTACTGGGGACCTGGCCCACAACCCAGGCATGTGCCCTGACCTGGAATCAAACTGGAGACACTTTAGTTTGTAGGCTGGTGCTCAATCCACTGATCCACATCAGCCAGGGCTTCATTAATAGCTTTTAATTTCACTTTTCAAAATGAATACTATTCCATCTCCCTCCCTCCCTTCCTCCCTTTCTTCCTTCCTTCCTTATAAGAATACTCACAAAGACACCAAACACACGCATGGACCCATACATGGACTCATACATACACAGAGTTCTTCAGGGCTCCCAAGGTCTAAAAAAAAACCAAATACCAAAACAAAACCCTACAACAACAACAAAAAATGTTTAATGAACTATTTATCTTTTTTAAGAGTATTTATTTATTTATTTATTTATTTTAGACAGAGGGGAAAGGAGAGAAACATCGATGTGTGGTTGCCTCTTGCATGCCCCTCAGTGGGGACCTATTCTACAACCCAGGCATGTGCCGTGACTGGGAATTGAACCAGTGACCCTTTGGTTCTCAGGCCAGCACTCAATCCATTGAGCCACACCAGCCAGAGCTGAAGTATTTATCTTAATAAATGACTTGCACGCATCTGCAAAGAGAGGCTATGGCAATAATTTTTAGATAGTGCTCTATGTTGTACGTGAGATGGTAAGATCCATAAACACGCCTTAGTCCAGATTTACTCTCTTAGCATGGCAACTCGTGAGAGAAATACCGGTCACATACACAGGAGGACGTATCACTGTGGTCAGCAAATTCACTGAGCTCTAGAGTTGAAACCTAAGCTGTCACACACTTATCTCAGAAATTGCCTGAGACAGTGGAGGCTTGAGGACCAGATTCCCTCAAATGAAGTTCTTCCTTAAATTTTACCAGTACATGTCCATGTAAAAATATTGTCCATTGGACATGCTGCTCTGTCTATATAACTAGGACACAGCTTCAGTTAAAAACATTTGTCATTGCTTATTGGTCGAGACAGTTCAGCTCCTTTTGAATTAACATTTCTGTAGAGACTAATCTTCCATATTATATTACTTGCCTTTTCACTTCACATGAACAATTGATCAGTGGGGAAGTGAAACATTTATTTTTAACTCAATTTCCCACTATCTAGATGTAGGAGGAGGACTAAAGCAAAGGAAAAAGAATTTCCCTTTGTAGCTGCTTTCTCATTTTTACCCTCTATTGTTCTCTAAAAATAAGTCAGTCCATTTCAATAGACACAGGAGAGGAGTAACATTTTTGTCATTAAGACAAGAAAAATATGGTCATAAAATTAATCCTGAAAACATACACTCACAGTTATATTGATTAGTACAGATGAAGAACCAGAAACCCATTTGGCCTGGCCTCAAAAGTCACTGTCTGGAAAAACAATAATAATCAAAATTTGAATCCATGTATTCTGGCACAATAAAGCGTTTCTTAAGACTGCTTATGCTAATTACATTCAGATGTATCAACATTATATTATTAAAAGTGATAGGAAAAGGCCAGTCAAATCCCATTACCACAAATGAGGTTTTGTGTTTCCATGCTTGAACAGTTAGCTTGTTCATTTCCCATGATTATAATTTTAATGATCAGTTAAATTCCAGGACAGAGATGAGAAATCCTAATGGAGGCAGCAATGTCTCACTGAAATATTTGTGTACTGAATCTGGGACATGGAAATGCATCACAACTCACAACTAAAATGTATGACATTTTGAATAACCGAAGAATTATTAAAAAGGTAGACTAGTAGAAAACAACTGTGGTAAAATGATATTCTATTCATGCATTGTAGTATAAAGCAATAGAATGATATTCAACAAAACCCATATCTCAACAACAGTAGACATGAATTTATCTATAATATCAATAGACATGATTTTTTACAGAGATATCGATATACACTCAAGCAGAGTCCTTTTTGAGATGTGCTGAAAATAAAACATTCAATGTCTCGATATAATTCTACCATATTGTTCTGATCCTCTAAGTTTCATTCAGTTTGAATGAATCTACACCACCTGGATATTCAATATGCACCTATGTGAAAGGAAAAGATTACTAGGTTTCCAGACAGAGTACCAGTCTTGGCCTTAAATTCCATCTTTAACTGTATAAGGTAATTTTTACAAAGTCTTGTTTTACTAAATTGTATTGAATTAAGGTCATTTGCCAACTACAGTAGAGCTATGGATATGATACAAACGAGTCCATCACAAATAAAACTGTCCAGTGAAGTAAGGCATATTGTACAATAAAGACTGCACATGTAAAGAAAGAGGAGAAACAGATTTAGGGGGTAGTGGGACTTGACATGCATCCTGAAGGGGAGATAGGATGTAAAAAGGACCAGCCTAAACAAACTCAACCACTCATTTAACTTGATTAACATTGATAACAAGTCTAATATAGATAATGAACAAAATAATGCAGAGAAAAAATTATATTGAGGTTTAACTTATTGTGTCAATTGTCCACAGATCACCTTTGACTATGTGATAGCATGACATCTTTGTATGTTTTCATGGTCTCCAGGAATCATTCGGCAAGTAATGATGCCATTTTGCTAAGTTGATTTATTTAAAGCATGTAATCCTCAAAGCATCTGTTTTCTGCATAATTTTTCTGTAAACACCCTTCCAAAACACCTTTGGGAATTTCTATCATTTTGTGAAGAAATTCAAGAAATTTTCAACCCTAACCACCGCTGTCCCCTCCAGCTCTGCCTGTCACCTGCCCCTCCCCCTCCCTACCCCACAGTTACCCTCTCTAGGAACAGCCTAGGTGGCCACAGGATGGTCCCCACCATATCTGTGGTCTTGAGACAGAGGTTCCCCTAGTCCCTGGATAAAGAGAACCGCATAACTGACCTCTTGGCCAAGCTCGAGGCCAAGACCCAGTGAACTGTAGCTGCATCGTGCTCAGTGTCATCAGGTGATGGGGCCTCTCTTCTCTGCAACCTGATAGGATTTGGCCATCCAGCCTATGTCTCAACTAGAGCCATAGAGAATCCCAACAAAGCAGATGGTACCCAGTGGCTGACCTCCCGCGGTGTGTTCAGCATTGCCGAATTCTTTTCTGACCTCTTCCTGCCTCAGTCTCCCTTCCACTACATGCTGAAATGCAGCTTCCCATGGCACCACTTCGAGGTGCACCACCTTGAGCCCTTCTAGCAGGCGGAACCTCTCCACAAGCATATCATCTCTCCTTTCTTCCCGAAGCAGGAGTCCCAGGTAGGCAATGTGGTGAAAGACTTCAAGGGCACAGCCAAAAAGACTGCAAATGCCATCACTAAAGAAGCCAAGAAAACTGCTGTAGCTTTGCTGGGTGATCAAGAGAAAAGTACCTAGAACTCTGGCTGGATGAGACCACCCACCCCTCTCTGAACTGTCCAGTTAGAGCTTGATGTTGTGTTGGGGACCATCCTACAATCATTTCAATAACATCGCCTTGCAAACATTTTTGATATATTAAAAATTGGAATGTGTTATATTTTCTGCTTACTTTTACTATCTATATACATAAGGATTGTTTTGGTTTAAATTTAATGCAATGGGCAGTATCCAAAGTTTTGGAAAATATATTTTACCTCTGAATAGAAAAAGACATTATGTTACCATCCTGAAGAAAATCTAAACTTAAAATAAAATTATATATCCCAAGGGCTTTGTACTTAAAAAAAACACAAAGAAAGTTTTAATTTCAAGCATCTTGCTAGATCATTAGAGCCACACACATAGTCTATATGTACAATCCCCTATGCAATTTATTTTACTGAATTGAATTCCAAAGACCACCTTCAGGACATTGTAAGGCCAGCCATGTGAATATGATGACATTTGTACCTATTAAAGGAAAGTTGTGGAATATACACTTTATGTGTATACTATAGACACCCATCATATCATACCATATCTTTATTGTAATAAAGATACAAAGGAAATGTTTCTATATGGGTTTAGCATAATGGACAGCTCTGCCTCTCCTGAACAAATGTTTCTTTTGTTTTATAATCTCCCTGTATTTAGATCATTTATATAATAATCTATAATATTAGATTATATTATTTATATAATCTAAATACAGACCATATTTACCTCTTAAAAAATGGAAGAAAGACCATGTAGGTTATAGACCAATATTTCATAAATGACAGATGGTCAAATTATTTTACTCTCCCTTATTATACTAAAGTAAGTTCAAATTTACTAAACTAAATTGAACAAACTAAAGTAAGTTCAAGTGAGCTAAACCCTACAACAGGGATCCACTCCAAATGACTAATGACAAAAATGTCCTCACTGAATATGTAAAAACTACTCTTTCTTCCCCTGTATCTTCAAGAGATCCAGAATCTGCTTTACTGGTAGTCATGTCTATAAATTGTCAAATTAATTGAACTAACATACATCTCCACATAAATCATCTATTGTAGAAGACTGGGGGTCTGTTAGTAATTTTTATCAAAGGATATCAGAGGACATATTGAAAAAAATTATTTGGAAACTTCTAGTACCAACAGATCACCAGAAGCTAGTCATTTATGCACAGATTTTGAGATGTGTGCTCTATTTAGACTTTCTGTTTCTTGGTTTCAGCCCATGACTCACTTTGATAAGCTACGATGGTTAGCTGAGAAGTCTAGCAGGAGAATTGGTTCATTGGACTTTCTGGTGAGACTGAGAGGACAGCGATGCCTGGAGGAGTTGGAACTGGCAGCTGGCCCCGCAGCCACAACCCTCACGTGAGACTTCCGGAATGACAAACCTAGACCAAGAACCTTAGCCAGCGGTCATGAAAAGACTAGATTTTGGATCTGGAGGCTCGCTACCTATGTTGTCTTCCAGCCCAGCCCCTCAAACACCTGTGCCAATTTCTCCAAGAGCGAGCAGATAGATATATTCAAAAATGATGAAGGAGAGAATCCTAGAAGCAGCAAGAGATCAGGGGACAGTCACCTACAAAGGAGTTCACATCAGACAGGCAGCAGATTTCTCAAAAGAGACCTTACAGGCAAGAAGGGGCTGGAAAGAAGTATTCTAAGTCATGAAATCCAAAGACCTACATCCAAGATTGATCTATCCAGGGAAGCTTTCATTTAGAATGGAAGGACAGATAAAGTGCTTCTCAGATAAGACCAAATTCAAGGAGTTCATCATCACCAAGCCCTTATTATATGAAATGTTAAAGGGACTTACCTAAGAAAAAGAAGATTAAAAAGATAAACAGTGAAAGGACAGCAAACTCACAGTTATTAAGAACCACACCTACAACAAAAGCAAACTAAGAGGATAGCTAGATCAGGAGCAGAACCATAGAAATGAAGATCTCATGGAGGGTTAGCAACAGGGGAGTGGGAGGAGGAGAAGGGGGGAGAAGGTACAGAAAATTAGTAGCATAGACGGTAGGTAGAAAATAGACAGGGGGGAGGGTAAGAATAGTATGGGAAATATAGAATCTAAAGAATTGGACACATGTGCTGGGGGTGGTGGGGAGGGGTTGGGGGGGGGGGGGAAAGAATTGAGACACATGGTCATAAACTAAAGGGGGGAATGATGGGGGAGGGGGTGTGCAGGGTAGAGGGGAATAAAGGGGGGAATAGAACTGTAATGGCATAATTAATAAAATATATTTCTAAATAAATAAAAATGAATAAGACAGGCAATACACAACTAGAGGTACAGTAGGGAAGCAAGAAAATGGGGTCACCCTGGTTTTTGACTCACAAGATCTGCATGTGATAAGAGGACACATACTACCAATCTCTGCACAACCACAGTTGGAGCAGAGCAGAGAACTGCTGTTCACCAACGTGGTGGTACAGGAAATGTGACCTGAATGCAGCTGTCAGAAAAAGTAATGGCAACGAAACATTAATGGGATCAAATGTGAGAATAGGCTGGGAAGTGAAACCAGAGTCCCCTTTGCTGAAAGAAGTTGGTATGTAAAGTCAGAGAAATGATCTTACCATTACAGTATGCCTCTATTCATTAATTGTACTCAAACGCTAATACAGAGTTAGGAAATGTGCTTTATATAAAGATATAAATGGGTAATAATTTGCCAAAGTAAGTATTTTTTCATTTATAACTGTGAGATTCACATAAATGTTAGAGTTCAATACACAGATGAAGGACTTCAAGAGAGCAGAGGGAACCAGCACAGAAAATGAAAGTGTATGGTGTGTTCAAGGCATGTGAGACTTCTGCAGGGACTAAAACATACGGTGAATATTGTGGTAAGGTGATATTAAAAAGGGGGTTAGAGTCATGTTGTCAAGCATCTTGCAGACTGGGCTTAGGTCTTAGATTTGTTCTTAGAGAAAACTGGAAGACATTAAATATTCCCAAGTACGGGTATACATCTACTGTATTTGTGTCTAAAAAATAACATAACTAAGAGTTTGGTGGGTGGAGTTGAATCTGATGGTGGGCAAGGGGTGCTGAGGACCTCCTCCAAGGACAAGACTGGGGCTGAGGATGAAAGAGCAGATCTGAAAGATGTGATTCAACAGAAACAAAAGGATGTGGTGACTGATTGAAGCTGGATGGCATCAGCAGGTGCTAAAAGTCATTCATTCAAATATTGAGGAGGATCTCTTGAGAGCGTTCCACCAGCCACTCGGCTTGTTGATGAGGATAAAATGGTGAGCCAAAGTAAATGTGCCACTGTGCTCTTAGAAAACAGCAGAGAAATGAAAACTACAGTCCCTTATTTGATAATCACTCAAGTTGTGTCTTGCTCCAGTCTGTGGTAAGTTCTTAAGAAGAAAAAGTTGGTTTTGAAGCAGCTTGTGAAAAATAAGCTTGAGAGAACTTCTCTGAGAAATTAGCTTGAGATAAGTAGGATGCTACAGGGTTGACTGAGTGAAGGGACATCAGAAAGTGCTCCTGGTAGGAAAAGAACATGAGCAACATCCTGGAGGAAAGGGAGTCTGGCTCAATTTACCTTTAAAAAAGATTTTAGGGAGTTGTGTGATGAATGGTGATGCTATAAGACCAAATCAGCAAAACAGAAGCCAATCTCAGGCGTATATTAAAAAAGAATGTAAGAAAACATGTTGTAGTGTGGATATGATCAGCCTAAAACGGCTGCAAAGTACTGTGTTAGTTGTCCAGGGCAGATGGACAACATTAGAGACTGAAATTTTGGGTTCATCAGTGTCCACATGATACTTTGATTCATGGCTTAATGAAGTTACCCTGGGAATGCATGTAAGAACAGAGGGTCAAGAAGGAAACACCAAGGAAAAACTGATAACTAGGAAATAATCAAAGTAAAAAGAGTATACCAGGGAGACTGAAAAAAGTAATCAGAAAGACTAGAAGAGGGACACAAGAATGTTATCATGGGAACCAATGGCAACAGTTTTCACAGGAAAAAAAAATGGCTGATGGGGTAACATGTCATAACGTGAGCAAATATAATGGACAATAAGGAGTCCCTGAACAGGCAAGTCAGAGGTCAAAGGTAACCTTAGCAAACAGAGTTTCAGTTCAGGATAGTAAGAAAAACTGTTGAGAAATGAAAATAGAAGTTCCACACACATTAAAAAACTAGTTTAATTTTTATAGTGCTTAGATGCCCTTAAATTATGTTTTTTTTATTATAAACAAAGCCTCCCCTACATTTGCTAAAACCGGAGGTTGCAAAGCCAACTTCCATGAATGGTTTACAAGTTTGATGTAAGACAGTTTGTAGTTTTTAAACTTATACAAGTATCCTGAGCTTTTTTTTTTTTTTGGTGGTGAGGGAGACAAATCTGATAGAATCTGAGAGAACAATATTTTCAGTGATTTCCTTGTAGAATCAAATTTGATTTTCAGAAAGGCAAATGTTATACGTGTGGGTAGGATACCATCTTATATACACAGCAGATTCCAAGAAAGCATTCTGTGGTGTGGGTTGTTAGGCAAATATTGTTCCCTAGGTTCTGGTACTTTCCACTGGACTTCTGCCTTCTAAGTCTGGACTTGCCTATTGGGGGAAGCGAAGACTGTAGTAGAAACATGTGTCAGCAAGTGCATACTTATTCAAAACAGCACCAAAGAATGAAAGATGTGGGTCTCATGACCATGATTGTATAAAAAGTAAATGACCTCACAAAGTCATTGGTTAACACAAATGTAAATGAATTAGGGATTTTCTAAAAAAAAATATATTTTCCCAAGGGTGGTGTACTCTTATAAAAATATATTTTAGAAGTATTTAAAATGATACATTCTTCTTAATTAGTGTCTAAGTTTAAATTAAGGCAAAAGGACTAATTCCCCCCCCACCCCTTACCACCAGGTATGGGTACACAGATGCGCATGGATGCGCATAACACACATAAACACATGCACTACAGAAACCAAAGAAAACTAAGAAGCCATACAGAGCTCAACTGATCTTCAAGCTACAGATAAAAGATTAAAGCACATTGTTTACTTTCATATTAATTACTTTTATTGGGTTGGCCAAGAAATTTATTCCTATTTATTTGGCAAGATGGTTTTTTCCTATTTGGTTTTTTTTCTATTTATTTGGCAAGATGGCTCTAGTAGTGCTTAGTTGCCTTTAACCTCATTCAAAACAATTTTATCAGATTGCATTGTGACAGCTGTCTTATCAGTGTGCACTTTAAAAAAAAGAGCAAAACTGATTAATTTTTGTGTAGCCATTTTAATATTGAAGATGGGAGAAAATAACAACATTTTTGGCATGTTATGCTTTATTATTTCAACAAAGGTAAAAACGCAACTGAAATGCAAAGAAATGATTTGTGCAGCATGTACAGAAGGTGCTATGACTGACAGAATGTGTCAAAAGTGGTTTGTGAAGTTTCACACTGGAGAATTCTCAATGGATGATGCTCCATGGTCGGTAGGCCAGTTGTAGTTGATAGCGGGCATATCGAATCATTAATTGAGGACAATCAGTGTCGTAACAAATGGGAGAGAGCCAACATACTACAAATATGCAAATCAGTAAAGTTATTGGGAAAATGAAAAATGTGCCTATTATTTTATGAAAACCCATATGGACTTTTTGGCCAACTCAGTACATAAATAATTTCTGGAGAACGTCACTCACACCCAAAGAGATCCATTATTTAATTCATTAAGACATGGATGAGCTTGAGAGTGGAGACACATGGAATAATATGCTACATCTGTCAAATTCGAGCACTGGATGGAGTTTATTTTAAGCTGCGCATCTTTGTTCCATATTGACCCTCAGATTTTACTTCATTTCCTTTATTAGAAAATCTCATTAAATGTGCTTTTTTTATCAGCTTAGCGTCCATTTCAAAACGGTAATCACACTGACAAAAATAGCTACTATTACTAGTGTTTCCTATGACCCAGAAAACATGTAATAGGTAATTTGTAAATATCTCACTTTACAGATAAAGAAACTGAGGCTCAAAAAGTTGATGTAGTTTGTCTGGGGTCACATAGCTAGTGATGATAAATACAGCAATTGACACTCAGGTATGACTCTGAAGTCCAAAGTCTTCCCTTTATGATGCTGTGATCCACTAATATACCAAGAGTTGAATGGATAGTGAATTACAGATATGTTTACAATGCACTGTGAAAAAATTAAATGCATAGGGGGAAAAACTAATGCATAGGGGGAAAACCTGTTGGATATGTAAAGTGAAATCTTCTTATATGGTTTGAACAGTTGTTGGTGCAGCTGAAAATATTTAAGTTTGGAAATAACAATCAAGTGTTCACAAAATGATTTTTCTTCTGGAATCAGTCTCCACATGACAACCACTTTTGTCATTTTTTTAAGCAATACATTTTGGCTTGACTACTCTCTGCATGAAACACTTTCCCTTAGTTGTTGGACTAGCAGGTTTTTACTCTGGTCTTCCCTGAAAGTCCCCCTACCCTTTTCTCTGACATCTGCTGATTCTCCTTCAATCTAGCATAGCCCCCACCTCTTAGAAACCACACTCTGCCTGGTTTCGGGAGTTGTAACCACCCCCCCCATGGGTAAGGCTGAGTGAGCAACCTCTGGAATGTGAGCCACTAAGGAGACAAAGTTTGTCTCTGGTAGCAAACGCTGCTTCTATTTTATCCCCTGCCCCCAATGCTTGGTTGGTTAATCAGAGACGGTTAAGACCCCTTAGAGGAGGGGCAACCTAAGCCAGACACGATCACTTGGGAGGCCCTCAAGGAAGGACTTGGGGAGCTGCAGCAAAGAGGGAGCGATGGACCCTCGCCCCCCAGCTGCTCTGACATAGCCCAAGTCCCCATTTCCATCTAGGAGAAGCACTTCCTAGCTCTAATCCACTTAAGCCTAAAAATCGATGACTGGGAAGGCATTGCAGCTCTTTGCCAGCCAGAGCAAGTTCCAGGTAATCAGTCCTAAGAAAGAATATGTAAAATCCTATGAAACCTGCTTTGTTTAGAATGCTCTCATTTAAATGATAAGGGTCCAAGCAAGAAGTTGGTTCCTCAAAGTTTTGTGGCTCTTTTAGTTATCTGACCCTGACTGAGAATAAGCCCTTATAGTTCTTTGAATGCTATCTATTGTTTGATCCTTACATGTATTCTTGTGCAAAATGAACCCAAAGAAGTCAATTGAGGAAAAGGCTCTTGGTCTTTCTCCTGTGGGAGACTGACCACCTTTCCTCCCCAACCAGATCATGTCTTGGCGGTATTATTTTTACCCATGCCAGATGGGGGGACTTGCTGGCAAAGTTGCCCCTATACCCACCCCCGAGTTCCCCCCTCTGTCCTTTCCCTCTCTTTTATCTGCCAGACTAAGCCACCGAAGTTGGAGTAAAAAACAGTCATTCATTCCATGCAGCCCAGCTGTCCCTTGTAGGGAAGAAAACTGGTGCTTCGCTAAATTAAGCACATCCCCAGGGTAACCAACTTTACTATCCAGTCACACACTTGTGCTGTGACATGAACTACTAGATGCCAAAAGAAAAGGAGAAAGGCACCCCTTCAAAGGAGCATAAGGAATATTTCCAACCTGCTAGGCGTATAGGCAATGGGTAAATTCTGCAACACAGAGGCTATTCTCTTTGGAGAAAAATCTTCTCTAACCTTGAGAACAATGACAACTGCAAATACTGTCTGCAGCCACATCAAAAGAAACACTCAGGTGCACAGTGGAAAACAACCACTAGTCATCTACCTCCATGCAGAGATGATCATTGGCTCCCAGGAGTCTTATCTTTGAAGGGCAGAAGTTGATTTCCTAAACGTTTGCCTTACAAGCCAAGAAAAATACCATAGACCCTGAGATTTACTGATCAAAGCAAACTGAAGTTCCCTAAAGGAATCAGGATATGAACTAATATACATGCTAAAATGAGGATACCTTGAGATATATGTATATATGTGTATATATATATATATATATGAATGTGTGTGTGTGTATATATATATACACACACACATTCATATATATATAAACACACACACATTATATATATATATAAAACCCTTGGGTATTGCCCACAGGAATCCTAGTTTAGACCACACCCTTGGGCTCCAAAAGAATTTGGAGAAATAAGCTTGGCAGGGCAACCCACTTGCGCATGGTTTTAAGTTGAAAACCTTGAAATTTCTTACATTTCTTCCAAATCAAGATATTTATATTGCAAGCCCTTTAATCCAACTAAAAAGAGAAATTTGGAATGTCTGAGCTCTCCACCCAGATTGAAAAGTTGTTTTTCAATTAGTACCGTGGATTGAGGAATTTTCTGGCATCTGTCACTAAGGGAGTAAACTCAAAGACGATCAAATAAACTTTAAAGGCAAAACGAAAAAAAAAAAAAAAGCTCATTTTAATTAACTTCCGGTAAGACTTAAAAGTCAACCTAAACCACAAAAAGACAGTTTCTAAGACATTGCTCTTTTTAATGTTTGCCAGACAGGATGACTCCACTGCCACTTATTAGTGCTGATTTTTAAACGCATTGCTTTTTTTTTTAACTAACTGACTTATAAACAGAGGATGTAGTTCTCAGAAGAACCAAGCAACATTAGCATCTCTAAGTTGTTTCACATTAATATGAACGAACATATGTCAACATCAACTGTCTTAAAAACCTAGGTCCAGGTCATGCTAAGCTTGCACCGTTTCTCTAAATACTGTAATGAAATTCGCCGAGCCTTCCAACCAGGAACCCTCTCCAATTCTCTATCTATGGTCTTCAAAGCTACTGCCTGGATCCCCTCCACATCCTTTCATTTGCCCTGATATCTTAAATACAGCATTTTTAAAAAATCATATATATAAGTTACATCTGTTTGTTGATATTTTAAGAGAAGCTGCCATCATGTTATCAAGTTAGATTTTTTATTTTATTTGACTTAATTTTAACTTAATAAAACTTTTTTCTTTTATTTATTTAGTATCAGCATGGCCTTTACATTTTGTTTAATCCTGTCAAACTTTTTGTCAAGTGCAACTTTTATAAAAGATGAAATTACATGTTAGAAGTACCTATATTAAGAAGATCTTGCCCAGATTTGAAATCTTGTTCATATGAAAAAAAATCTATCCCTACACATAAAGGTGGCTCAATATGGTGAAAGCTATTTATTGATATATTAATTCAGTTGTTCTGTTTAAGAGAGTTAGCAAAACTAAGATTTGTAAAATTCTATCCCAAGAAAAGTGATTCATTAATCTGACAATGACTTGCTATTTTCCAAATCTGTCTTGACCTGTAACCACAGTCCAATCTATATCTCTGTTAGTCTCAGTGATGATGTGGGATTGGTTGCCCATCAGTTTGCCAGTAATTCACTTGACATAGTATTATCTACATGTGAAAGTTTAATAGCATTCTAAAGGAGGGTATTAAAAAACATGGTATTATATGGCCTGTGTTCACTCCAAAGGATAGTGGATATAGATCAGATATGTGATTTGTGAGTTTGACGATATACTATTTTACACTTGAGAATTGTTCATTCACCTATCGCGTAAGAACTCCTTCATGAGGGCCTTGGACAGAACGCTGGGGTGCTCCCAGAGACACGTGATGAGAAAAGAGCACGGTTTTTCCAAGGGCATTTGTTCAAGTGTTGGAGTTAAGGGGCAAGATTAGAAGTTCGATTTTTTTAATTATGCTTTTGAAAAACAACATGAACTGTTCATTTTGAAGAGCTAAGTTTTCCTTCTTAAAGGATAACTTAAGCCCTGGCTGGTATAGCTCGGTGGATTGAGCGCGGGCCTGTGAAGCAAAGGATCACTGTTCGATTCCCAGTCAGGGCACATGCCTGGGTTGCAGGCCGGTTCCCAGTGGGGGACACATGAGAGGCAACCACACATTGATATTTCTCTCCCTCTCTCTTTCCCTTCCCCTCTCTCTGAAAATAAATAAATAAAATATATTTTTTAAAAAGATAACTTAAGAAAGCACTCAGAGCAACTCCCATTGATATTCATTCCATCTCATTCAGTCGCTGAGCCCAAATAGGTTTAAGGCAATCACATGACTTTGTTGTCATGGTAGAATGTCCTCCTGGTCAGTCTCAGAAGGCCCCCTCTGCCCCTAGAACCCCTAGAAGACTGTAGCCCAAGGCCGCTGCACACTCAGAGCACGTCCCCCCAGGACCCAGACCTCTCCTTGTGAGGTAACTGACGATGCAAGAATCAACTGCAGGGGGGCTGAGAAACTCTACTCCTTTATGCCAGAGGCATAGAAGCACAGGTGGCCTGTTCTGCTGAGGTAAATGGGCTTTACACAGGAGTAAGGGAAAAAGAAAGGCAGGAATAAAGCCCTATTTGGGCAAATGAATCCCCTTAATGTTGCTCTTATTAGTGGAAAAACCATAAAAGCATAAAAGGAAAATGTAACCTGTTACCACAAGGAAGACCTAACACACCGTGATGTTTATCAGCACCCATCTCAGACGCCCTTCAGACGGTACTTCCTCCCAGCTCTCTCATCCTCTCCCTCTCTCCTCCGTGACCCAGTATCTCCCTTTCAGCCAGTGGCTCATGCACATGGGTGATCATGCACTCATTTTCCCCTTGATGCTTAGTGTCCTTCTGTTCCTCGAGGAAAATAGGATGAAAGAAAACAGGCTTTCCTGATCCAGCCTCAGAAAGACACAGCATTAAGACTAACAAATTGCTCACTTGACAAGACTAACCATCTTCTCCAGCATAATTCCAGTGAGTTGTTTAACTAGAGGATGGGATCTCAGGGTAGGGATGGCTAAGTACTTCTCTCCAGAGGGCTGTAAGAGGAAAGAGATGAGGAAAAAACATATTGCTACATGTAGGATGGCAAGATGCCTCACAGAATCTTCAAAGCACTCTAAGAAAGGATGTTTGGGTATCTTTGGACACGAGCTTTTAAAGAACAAGCAAAACTAGTAGAATCCAGGACTTCACAACCCTCCTTTAATTCTTAGTCTGTAACATTTACACTCTCCTGGCCATTAAATGAAAAATGGGATATATATTACATTTACACAGGTCAGAGAGCCAAGACAGAGATGCTGACCACTTGAGGGTTTATGACTTTTTTTTCTGATTCTCAGGACTTAATTTTTATACCATGATAATGTTCAATCCCAGAGGGAGGTTAACTATCTTCACAGCCAAGAGATACTGAGGTGTCTGGGTAATCTGCAGCTGGGGTATTTTTGAAGGTTTTCTGTTATAAAAGTGAAATATCTTTCACTTATTTTTTGGATGGAGTATCCCTTTGTCCTAGAAAACTATCCCAATGGGCTTTTTAGTTATACAAAGAGCCTCACCATAAATGGCAATGCTTGAGATATCCGTTCCAATAGATTTGAAATTGCTTAACTTAAAAGGCTAGCAATGATGATGTTGAAAGCTGAACTGCAACTCTACAGGCCAGGTTATGTATAAAGAAAATGTGCTCAGCCAAGAAAAGGATAAGAACAATGACCAGATGTCACGGCATCTGCCCAGCCTCTTGGCCTAGATTCCACGGGGGAGTTGGTGAGATTCAGAAGGTGATAAAACTATTTTCATTGGGCCCATGAGCACAATAATTCTACACTTGGACTAGAGTACAACGAAATCATGGATTTTTGCACAGTCATTTCATAGCTGACTATTTTAACAAATTCTTGCTAAATCTAATAATTCCTCAGCTAAACTTTTAGTGTTCAATTGTATTAACTCCATTTAAGGATAATATTTGCCTAGTTCTTTCAAAAGCCACTTCAGGGAGAAAGCAGGTCCTTTCACACTTAGTTTGAATGATGAATGTCTCAAGAAAATTTTAGATTAAAAAAATACTAGTTGGGACAATAAGTAAGCAACAAAAAATGACACCAATATTTTACATGCACTATAATAAAACTAATAAATAGAAAACAAGACTGTTACATTTTTTATAGATGCTGAAATGTATTAGAATATGGAAATCTGAAAATAGGATTAAAGAAATAAATCTGACTTCTTAGTTTATAATCAGTTCTAAGTGTACAAAGAAATCAGCAAATATTCTACCCCATCTCCATGATCTCATACAGTCTTACTCACACAAAATATCTCATAAGAATGGCATATGCATAAAGCTTCCACACCACACGAAGCAACTACAAATACAAGGCATGTAGAAATGATCCCTACAGCAATGCTGAGAGATTTTGACACTTAAAATTTCTAAAAATAGTCACAGCTTACAAAATCTTTTGTCTGATTTCAGGGGATCATCACAATCCATCCTTTATTCTCTTGCAAACCCCAGTCTACCAAACCTGATCTGCCAGTGGCCTCTACAAGCAAACAAACTGCCCCGCCCATCCATGAGCAAACATCAACACCTTTCCATGGCTGTGCATACAGTCAAATCCTGTTCAGTTTCCAAAGCAATTTTCTGAGCTTCCCTTGAAGCAAGATTACAAGACAAAAGGGACAAAATCTGGGTAGAGGAAGCAAGTTTCTAGAGGAGGAGCTTTCATCACATTGGCCTTCCTGGGCAGAGGAGTAGACCAGACCAGAAGTGTGCAGGCAGCTCTGTTCTGCAGCTGTCTTGGGCATTGGTGTGCCCGCACCTGTGTCCGCGTTCGAAGCTCAGGAGACTATGTTACTGATGGTACTGGTGACTCTGGCCTTCTAGTCTCAAAAAACAAAATAAAGTGTTTTTCTCATACCCTTGCCCTTGCCCTGCCCCATTACAAATCTTTCCCATCCTTTGCCAAACTCATTTCCCTTATTCAAAGGTGGAAAATAGTGAATTTTGTTGCTACCAAAGGCAAACCTCTATGCAAGTTACAATCCATTTTTTCTCTAGTCTCAATTTTACTGATTATTCTCCTGGCCAAGTAGCAATTTGAAAGAAGGCAAAATAAAAATTTTTGAGAGAAGTTAGATCACAAGTAAAATCACAAGTAATTATACCTATTACACGATACCACTAAGGTTTCCGGCATCATTTCCATTTTGAAGATGGAAGTTATTTAAAATTTAGTAACTGCTCTTTATAGAATATGTACTTTAGTAAAGTAATTTTTAATAGTTGAAATTTAAGTTCCCTTATGTTGCATCTGTTGAAATGCTGTGAAGTGTTTAAGTATAAACAAGACTGCTGTTACAGGTATATTTTCCTGGTTACATCCCCTCCCTTTCTGTTCTTGTATTCCATTTCCTTTTTCTAACTACCTGCTCTTCCAAATGGTTGAGGGGTCATTGAGACAGTGGAGTGGCGGAGGGGGAGAGGAGGAGGATCTGGACAATGCCAGTGGTAGAAAAACACTGTCATGCACCCGTCTGACCACACAGTAGTTACCATGTGCACAGCTGATGTCTGTGGCTAATGACCTTCCCCCAGACTCTGATCTCACTTAGGCAGTGCTAGAGCAAAGCACCTGCAGCTTCTGTTGCGATTGAGTTGCCCCATTCACTCTGACATCTGCAAGAAATTGATTATGAAATCATTTTCTTTGGCATAGATTTTGAGAAGTATTTTTTCCCTTTTTCTAGTTTCGGAACATGGGTCTTGGGTAACTTCTCTGAGACCAAGTTCCCAGATGGAGCAGTTGATCTGATTGACATTTGGTGTCTCTGACGTGGTCCCTTTTGCCTGTTCTCACTGATTTTACCTGCTGGTACTTCTTTGTACACTAAGTCACTCAAAGTAGGTGACCAAAAACTGCCTAGTCATTCATGCATTTCTGTGCAGCAAATATTTATTGACAGTCATTGTGATGGTTGCAATATGAAAGGGGTGTTTCTATGTTCAAGTAATAGTGAACTAATGTATTCAAATCCCTTGGCCCCCTGACTCATAGGAAAGACCCTAGTTAAGTAGAAAGTACAGGGAGACAAATTCATGTGCAGGCTCAAGTTCAGGGCAGAGAATAAAAGTCTGTAAGAGTTCATTCTTGTCCCACCATGTAAAAGTCAAAAGAGCAAGCAAGCATATTGGTTCTGTTTGTACAGCTGACTGGTAGAATGGGTCAAGGGAAAAATATACCTCTGTTATTGTGTGGAAGAAGCAAAAGCCAATAAATGTATTTTTAAGTTTCATCTCTGCTGCTAGTCACCTTTTAATGCTCCTATTCCCTATAAAACTAACCAGGATTCTCAAGGGCAATAGACAAGAGAAGCAGCAATGGAGCAATATTTTTAAATAACTCAAAGAAAGAAAGTCAATGCTTTTATAACCAGCTGAGCTGAATTTCAAGTATCTGGGCTACAGCAACACAGTTTTAAAAGTGCAAGAACCCAAGAAATACTGCATCTAAAAGCCTTTTCCGATAACAACAAAAATCTAGAGAATAAGCTTCATTCAACCAAGTAACACCAGGAGAAACATCAGGAAAAAGCACTGATAATGAACATGTAACATGTTGAAATGGAGATTAACAAGTAAAACAAGGTTGGGAATATAGGTGGAAGAAGAGTATTATATATTACATGTACTGACAAAGTAGAATGAATGCATCTAGAGAACAAAAGAAGACAAGAAAAGAAAAAAGAATATAATCATGGTGTTTAAGTAAAAGAGGAAGTCAAATGGTGCCTTTGAAAACTAACAAACCAGGTAACAGAGGTTCAATAAGAAAAAATACAAGAGAAAAATCTTCATGAACTTGAGTTAAAATATTTTAGATACCAATAAAGCACAATTCAAAAAAAATAAATAATTGACAAATTACACATCATCAAAATGTAAATATTAGCTGTCTGAAAGACCCTGGTAGGAGAATAAAAAGCAATGAAGAAGAAAATATTTATAATTCACATATCTAAAAAAGGGCTTTTATCTAGAACATGTAGATAACTTTCAAAACTTGACAATATGAAAACAAATAACCCAACTATGATACAGGCAAAAGACCTGAGTGGACATTTTTTTCAAAGAGGAAATACAGATGTCAAAGAAGCACATGAAAAGAAGTCCATCATTAGTGAATAGGGAAATGAAATTAAAGCTAAGTGCTAACTAAAACTCATGTTTCTGGAGGGTATCTAAAATTGTACAGCTACTTTGGCAAATGGCTTGCAGTTTTCTTAAAAATTAAACATACTCAGGCACAAGTGGTCCCACAGATCTCTCTCTTCACTCAACAGTGTTTGGAAGAAACGGGCCCATGAACGGGCTCTGAACATCATCCAACCACCTTCCAGCCACAGGAACAAGCCATCCCCATTTCTGGTGATCAACCCCTTATTGTCAGTCAACCACAAGCTTCCAGGCTCCATGGATCATCACACTGAGGTGGCTCTGCAGTAAACCTCCCAGTCAGCCTGCCTCTATGGGCCTCCTACACCTCTCTCTCTCGGGGCTTCTATTTTCACAGTAAGGATATGGCTCTGGAGGGCTTGGACCAGTTCTTCCATGACAATGCCAAGTGTTTCTGGAAGATCCAAGTTCGGTGTGACATTCAGGCTCTTCAGACATGAGGAATCCATCCCAAGAGGAGTGGGAGAAACCCGAGATGCCATGTAAGCACCATGGCCCTTTGCAATACACACACATGCACAAGGGGTTCTGTCCATGAAGATTCCCTTCCCACCCCCCACCCCCGCCTCCAGTGTGTGACTTCCTGGAGGGGCGCTTTTTCAGAAGCAGGTGAGACCCCCTCAAGAAGATGGGCTGTGTTCAGTGGCTAACTCTGCAGGCTGGCTTGGGCTGGGCACATAACTTTCCAGAAGCTCACTGAAGCATTGCTGGAACTCTTGAAAGCCTAGTGGCCTCCAAGGCACCTCTGCAACCCCCTGTTGTCAGGACCTCTGCAATGCAATGCAACTCTTCAACCCTCAACAGCCTGGAGCCCCCTCCCAAGCTGTGGAGCTAATGGAAACAATAATTGAGGGGAAGGGGGAGTACAACAAAAAAATTAAATGTACACATACCACTTTGCCTAGCAATGCATGTCTAGGTATTTTCCCTAGAGAAATGAAAACTTCACAAAAAAACCTATATACAAACGTTTATGGTGGCATCATTTGTAATCATCAGAAAGTGGAAACAACCCAAATGTTCTCCCATGGGTAAGTACATGGATTTGAAAAATTGCAGTATAACCATATAACAGAATGAAAGTCAACAATAAAAATGATCTCTCAATACACACAAAACACAGATAAAACAGAAACGCATTATGCATAAGTGAAAAAAGTATAATTCAAGACATTATATAACATATGATTCCATTTATTTGATATTCTGGAAGAGGCAACTGTAGGGCAGCGTTAACCACAGGGAGGGGCCACTGGGGCCAATGGGAACCAGGGGTTATGGGCAGAGGGAACAGATTGACTACAAAGGAGCAATGTGAAGAAATGGTCAGAGGTGATAAAACTGTTCTGTCTCCTGACTGTAGCTGTGATTACACGAATTTAAACAGATGTTAGAAATCACAGAACTATACACCCAAAATTGAAGTTGGCTATAAGTAAACTACAAATATTTTTTAATAGGGAAATTGTCCTAGATTAAAAGCACCTAAAGATACATAACAATCAATTGCAATGCATAGACCTGGATTGGACATGGTTGCTCTTATTTTTTTTTTTAACAAAGTAAGTATAAAAGGCACTCTGTGATAATCATGGAAATTTGAATATGAATGTTACACTAGATTTTCTTAGGTGTGTGAAGGGTATAAGTAGAGGTTTCGTTATAAATTACTCTCATACTCAGGAGATGAATGCTGATATGTTTATCAATAGCTGTAAATTTCACAATGCTAACCACTCACTTTCAAATGGTACAGAAAAAATAGGTATGGGCATATATATGGGATAGGTACATTAATATATTCATTGTATATAAAACCAGGTAAATACGTGTAACTATTCATTTTACTATTTTCCAAATTTTCTGTATTTGAGCATTGTTATAATAAAATGAGAAAAAGAGTGTCACTAAAGTCAAAGGAAAGCTTATTCTGAAAACGTACAGAAGCGTAGTCATAAAACAAAAAACGACGTTTCAAAATTTCTACTTTGATTAATCTTTCACAGCTACCTCTTTGAATTTGTATTTATATTAAAAGGTTAATCTGTTTCATATACTGACAGTAGTATGGAATAAAATATTTAGTAGTGTGCAGTAAAATATTTATATACTGACAGCAGTATGTAGTAAAATATTATTCAAGAAGTTATAGAAACATACATTCCATCAACTGAGGGAACAACCCAAGCATGAGAAAGATATTGGTCCAGGGAACTCTGACCTCCACAATGCTACAAGACCTCAGAATGCTGTAACGCACAGCATCATACGGGTTGAAGCAGGTCAACAGCTCTGGGGGGATGTCTCCCCAGATTTCTCTCCCCAGTAACAAGTAATAGAAAAGTAAAGAAAAATAAGATAACTTCAGAAACAGTAAAAAGCAGGAAATGAATCCTCGTTTACTATATGGATCAGCTACAAATAGTGTTTACAAAGTCTCAATAATCTAACTACTGAGAATTAATCTAAATAAAATTACAAAACAATATTGAAAAGAGAGGTGGATGGAAACTGGCAGCAGGTGAGAGGTCAGGGAAAGAGGTCCATTTTTAAAATTTTTTATAAAGAGGTACATTTTTAACTGCTCCAGTAAGAAGTCTTTAGGCGATGCCTAAAATGAAAGCCAGGGAGTAGCAATGAAAGCATTTTTAAGAGCTATGGAGGATAGAGACAAAAGAAACAGCCAAGGAAGCTAAAATGGTTGGAGGACTCTGTGAGTCTTAGAGAACCATTTGACATTTTTATGTACATGTATACTTTTTAAAAATATTTCTTCATTTATTTTTAGAGAAAGGGGAAGTGAGGGAGAAAAAGAGGGACAGAAACATCAATTGGTTGCCTCTAGTGTGTGCCCCAACTGGGGACTAAACCTGCAACTTGGCATGTGTCCTGACCAGGAATCAAACCAGAAACATTTTGCTTTGCAGGATGATGCCCAACTGACGAGACATACTGGTAAAGGCTACATGTATACTTTTATTTAAAATAAAAACTAAATTCAAAACAATGTCTTTGAGAGTGTAGTTTCCCTCAAGAAAAAGACACTTGTAGAGATTGCAATGATGATTCTAATTCATCACCCTTCTCCATATGCAGTGAGTTACTCTCATTAAAGAGTTCAAATCTATTTTTCAGGCCCTTGAATATAGGTTGGCCATGTGACTCACTTTGGCCAATGGAATGTTAGCTGATCTTATGAAAGCAGCAGAGTCTTGAAATGTACTTGCATGATTGGGCTTGCCCTCTGTCTTGCACAGCTGCTGCAGCATGAGCCCTTGCTCAGGCCAGCCTGCTGGAAGGTCTAGGAACCTCCCAGTCCTCCCAGCAAAAGCCAGCCCAGGTCAGCTGACAGCCAGCCAGTCTCCAGCAATGTGAGTGAGCATGGACAGAAGCTGCCTAAATGGATTCTCCACAGACGGAACTAAACCAAAGCTTATTGATTTAAGTCACTGAATTATGGGGTCACTATTGTAGCAAGGCATAACTTATACAGAATCTGAAGAACCACACAGTGTCTTCAAATTTAAAAAAAAACATGTCCTGTAAGCAGTACGACTGAGACCACCTCATCTACAGTAAGGTGTCAACCATAGAAAAATACTTGATGCCTTTTCATTGCCCAGGTTGCTCACACTGCCTTCTAGGAATCTTCCCAACCCTCAAACTGAGTCAGGTTCTATAGTTGGGTAGTTAAACAAAGACACAAATGAAGCAAACAGGAAGAAAAGGTCCATGTTAATCTGGTCATTATAGTCCCAACAAACACCAACATTTGCATGCTAACTGGATGTTGTGTACCAATGTGTGGAATTTTATTTTGCTTTTGATTCTGTAATATACTTGCAGCACTAATCTGTATTGCCAGTTCCCAGCTTATTTGTTAGAAAGAGAGAGAGAGAGAAACTTGAGAGCTTTTATACCAATTCAAACACACTCTGAGTAAATGTGTCTTCCCCCCACCCCAAATTCTTTAAAACAGTTCGGAAAGGTCATGATTTGTAGCAAATGCTTTGCATTTACTAAACAGTCAGATGTTAGTTGCTGCTGTTAGTGACTCTTGTGGGTAAAAAACTTGACCCAGGGTGGCATTGGCCTAGTTTATTAACAGTTTAATTATGTAAGTCTGCAGGAATAAAGATGAAGCTCCTTGCTCCCAGGCACCCACATTGTAGTGCTACCAGCACTCGACAAGAGTGCAGGGACAAGAGTCCCATTCCCGTAACCTGACAGCTGGAGACAGGGAAAAGACAGGGAACTGTAATTATAATTGCCAGCATTTATTGAGCTCATCGCCTTTTCAAGGACTTACTTGCACTAACATTTAATTCTCAAAACAATCTTATGAAATAATAGGAAATTCTCTATTAATGAAATCCTCTTTTCCAGATAAAGGAGAAGCAGATAGCTTAAGTAAATTGCCCGAAGTTACACTCCTAGTAGGTGGCACAGCCTGGGTTAAGCGTCCATGTCCCTAACCACACACTGCTGTCTCCTGTGTTAACGATGGTTTCAATTCTACCCTAAGTCCCTAGGTGCTCAGAGACTGTGTAATGAGAATTTTCTCATTATTGCACTGAAGAAGCCTATTGCCTTTCTCCTGCAGAATTTCCTAACAGACCCCTCAACTGGCCTCCTGGGTCCAGACCCAAGGCATTTCTAGGGGTCCCCTATGATATGGCTTTTGGGGTCCCTGCACATGCTATTCATTTTCACTTTGCCACAGCTTGGAGCTACTTGTCAGTAGCAAGAGTGACTAGAGGAGCCGTACTAAATAGAGTCACTACAGCATAATGATTGAAAATAAAGATGTCTAGTCAGACAAGCTCAAACTCCAGGCCCTGCCATTCAATAGCTGTGGCAAGTCCTTAACCCCCTTGGCCTCAGTGTTCTTATGTGTAAACTGGGGTGAATTAGAGCATCTACCTGATAAGGCTGTTGTAAATGCATCAATAATAATGATAGTACATAGAAAGTGCTTACTGTCAACCTCAAAGTGCGCAATAAAGACTATTATATTCATCATTAAAAGTCTGATCTCCTTTCCAGTTCTATGGTAAAATTGGCTTCCTTATATGTTTTCCTTAAAAGTCTCAGTTTCGAAGAACCTATTGACAAGGGTAAGTGGGGACAGTAGTTAGTTTTTCAGCCCAGCAACTCTCATCTTGTATTTATTGTTGCCGCTTCTTTCTTGAATGAGTGGGGCCAGCTGGACACCATTTGAAAAGAAAATAAGTGTGGATAGGAAGACATTTTCAGTCAATCTCACTCCCATTGTCTGTGGAACACTCTCGCTATAAGGTCTGGGGGCACGATATTATCACCTACTAGTAGCTCTACTTTGTATCCATTACTCAAATTGCTTCAATCTGAGCTACAGAAGAAGGGGCTTTTTCAGACCTTCAGAATTTAGGATTCTGACACATAGGCAATTTATACTACAGGCTGCTCAGAAAGAGACACATTCAGAGAAGAGGTTTTCCCTTCTCTCTCTGCCTGAAGTCTGGCTGACTCTGATGTTCACCGTTACGGGACTTTACTGAAGATGGCAAAAAGCACCAACCCCCCCCTACGTTTTTCTCATCACCTCCCCTAGTGCTCTGGCTCCGATTCATATGCAGTTTGCATTCTAAACACACAAGGTGATAGCATAACCAGATATTTTCTTACCCTGCAAGAAGCAACTAGTTGTCTAGCCTACAATATCTGAGTCCTCACCGCCCAAATGCCTCCTCACCACTAAGCCAGGTCATGATAACATATCAGAGCTTTTAACAGATAAGATTTTTTTCCCTTTCCCATAAAAAACATCCCAGAGGCAAATATGCTAGAGATGCCACTGGGGCAAAGGGCCAGCAGACTTACTGTCCAGTATACGAAAGCGCTCTCTCTCCAGAGCAAAGGGCAGGCATTCTTACTGCCCATTATAGAATATTTTGGTTCCTTAACTTTGGGATTCATCTCATGTAGCCCAATCCACTACAGGCGCCTGTATCCTCTGACCCTCCTCACGTCACCCTGGGAAAATTGCAGTTCCAGGAACCCACACCAGGGTTGATGCTCTGGCTCCTGCTGTTGCCAGGAATCATAAAGGCTCCTCTTTCTGATGCACGAATCACATGTCTCCTACCTTCATCTATGAAACCGTGATGGGCTACACATTTGCTTGCAAAGGGTCTTGCATATCATAGACCCTCCGCAGTTCTGGACAGATAAAGTAGACAGCAAATATTAGTTCTGCCTGCAAGATAAAAATGATTTTCAGGGAGGTCACCAGAGTCACCTAATATCATGCAACAAGAACTGAGTCCACTTCTCTCTCCTCCTTCAGCACAAGGTTCTCCCCCTACAGCTGCTCCCGGGGAACCAGCAACAGTCTTAGAGAAAGTGGTGGAAAGTGGCTATTTGTTTCATGATCCAGGCAAGGTCTAGGATGGCACCAGGCTGGTTCCCAAGGGACAGAACTGGAGAAGGGACTCCCTGCCAGGTGCCAAGCCTGCACTGGTGTGAGCCTGAGAGTAAGTGGTTCCTTAAACACAACAGTAAGCCCTGAGACATTATGCTAGTGAAATAGGCCGGTATCAGAGCAAGACAGACCCTGCATGATTCCATTTCTGTGAGGGCTCTAAATGAGTCAGTTGCGGAAACGGAGAAGAGAATGGTGGTTGCCAGCAGCTGGGAGGGAGGGGGATGGAGAGGTGCTGTCCAACAGGTACAAAGCTTCAGCTATGCAAGGTGGGTGAGCTCTGGAGATCGGCTAGCTGTGCACTGTTGAGCCTGGAGATAACGGCACTATGCCATCCACTTGAAGACGTGTTAACAGGACAATGGAGAGCATGGTAAGAGTGTCTGTACACACCCACATGGTGCTAATAATTTTTCAGTTCTCAAAAAAAAATTTAAAACACCACTTGGACAGCAATGTGTAAAATAAAAAATAAAGCCGTTCCATTTGGATGACTTTTCCCACCATAGGCAACCAGTAAATGAAACAGGATCTGGACTTTAAGTGATAAAAAGTCTAAGGTTTGCTTAACTGCATATCTTTTTATAATATATTTTCTTTTCAACTTTTCTACCCAGTATTTTCAATCTTTGAGAATGTAAGCCATTGATATAATTATTGTATGTTGGCTGACAATTCATCCTTTTGCCAAATGTACTTTTAGAAAAATTTGAACCATTGGCATTTTCATATGCCAACATATGATTCCTCACCTATTTTGTTCAAGGTTAACTCTAATGTCCCAGAAGTTGCACCCATCATTTTTCCCATAAAGTTGGTGGGGGCATAGGTGAGTTTTATTTCTGAAAAATATTTAACGTTAGTTTAATGATTTTTCTTATAATTATCAAAAGTAGAAGTTCACTTTGCTTTGGGTGGAAAACACATATATGTTATGTCCTGGAAGCCTCATCGGCCTCTCCTTAATCTTAGCCTGCCTAGCGTCTCTGAGCCTTTTTCTCCTGACTTCGGGCTCACTTCCTTCTCACCCACACATGCCCTGACTCTCTGATCCCACCATACCTGTCCTCAAAACCTACACCCTCAAATCAACCTCAGTTAAATTCACACCAGCATCAAACAACTGGTAATAGCTTAACACTATCTTATTTTGGAATATTAAAAGTAAGTTTTGCTAAAAGTAGAATCTCAAGTATTTTAACCCATTTTGTATGGAATTTCCAAGGGATGTTTCTGTTTGGGAGGAGCACAGACAAAATACCTTTATGACACAGAAAAGTCAGACCATTTTGTATTTCCTGTTCCCTACCATGTTCATCCATAAAATCTATTATCCATACAGTCTAGTATATCAGGGTTATTAATGGTAAATAGAATTTTTTTGAGAAATCTTGTCATTTAATTAATTGTGAGAGCAGAAATGACCTTATTTGTCCCTTTAAAAATGGAGACAAGTGAAGTCCAAAAAGGCACTTCTATTCAGTCATTCCCACTTTGCTGAGGCCACAAGATGAACAGGAAGACCTCTCCACCAGCCAGATGGTGCAAGCGAGCAGTCAAGTGAAGACAAACCCCCGATTCTCTGTTTGCCTGGAAGCCACTGGCATCGCTGTGCAAGTGCTGAACAAACAAGCCTTTGTGTGTGCACTCATGATGGATCCCTTTGAAGCTCTGGCATCCTGATGGGCAACTTTTCATATCTGCCCATCTCAGAGCAGGGGAGATTGGGACACAGAGGGAGCAGGACCAAGAAAAGTAGGCAATGCTCAACTGGCTCCAAGCCCACTGGGTAAACATGCTAGCTCTCTTCCCACACAGATAGCTTTTCAAAAATGAAAAGGGAGTGTCAACTTCAGTTGGAGTAAAGATGAGGAAATGACTCTCAGCTGTCCACACATAATAAAACAACTAGCAGCAGAGCCTTCCACACAAGGTAGACAGACAGGATTTCTCCCCCAGATCCATAAGGACATGCTGGCCTTTGAGAATGTTTACATGGCTGGTATCTCTAGCAGGCTGGGGAGGGAGGACATTGATGAAATGCATAGTCCTTACTTTCTACAGAGTACAGGGTCACAAACTTTCCTTCAGGAGAAAAGCAGGTTTGCCTTTTCGAATGCTTTTCTTAACCTAATTATATTGATGAGATTATGTGGCCTTTTGTTTTGAGTTTACAATTATGGGTTGAAACGCCAAGGTCCAATTTTAGTTTCATACCTAACTGCTTGGGTGGCCCTTCACAAGAAATGATTTCCTGTCTTATTTTTCTGAACTGTTAAAGGATGATGGTGATAGTGGCGAGCAGGGGGGAAGACAGGGATCTCTCCAGCTTTAGGTACTTTCAACTGATTTCAGACCAACAGAGTATTTACTAAGCATCTACTCAATGTTCCCATGGGCTAAAAGGAAGAAGATATACAAGATAAGAAGAACACAGGGACCTGGCATTCAAGACACATAAAGTGAATGACATGACAGAACTTAAGTTTAATGTACACAAGAATTAGCAAGGAAGTTTACAATCAAATACAAAAACTGGTTAATATTAGCTATAATTACTGTAAGAATTTGAAAAAATATTATTACTAGTGGAGTTATTTAGGACAGGCTTTATAAAACAGAATGACCTTCAGGTTAATCATAGGGGGGCGAAATCATATATTGGCTTATAAAAACAAAAAAGGTAGTTTAAAAACAAATGTCTCCCAGATATAAAATAAGCACCAATTATCTTTATCATGGTTAACATCAAGGTCAACCTAATTATGATCGGCTTCTCCTTAATGATTCAGAGACTTATTAAGATAAAAATAAATATGATGGAGAGTTAATTTGCTAAGTTACTGGGGAGATTACAGCAGGAATACCACACTGGTGACTCCTCAGGCTGTTGAGCTATCGCATGTGGTCCCCAGAAGCCTACCTTCACCCAGAAGTTAGGATTCTTTTTACCTACTGTTTCCTCATATTGCCAATCATTCTAGGCCAAATGAAAGTTTTATTTAAAAGGTACAAAAACTCAACTTGACCATTTATATCCTCATATTTCACCCAGTAACCACTGTCATTGAAAGTACATTCACACGAAAAATGTAGCAACGACATATCATTTCTCCCCTTTTTTGGTATAACTTAGCTAGAGGCCAATGTGAAGCCCCACTGTCTGCAGATTTATACCTTGTAAGAAGTTCTTTTCTTCACCACATTTGCAGGATCCCCATTTACATTATCTCTGCCTCTTAGGCTTTCATTTCTATCGTAGTACACACACATACACACACACACACACACACACACACACACTTACTTGCCACACAGAAGTTTAATATATGTTAGAGTTTCCAGTGGAAATCAAACGGAATTTAAAGGCAATTTAAAGTATATGCAACTTTATTGTTGGATTCATTTTCTCAAGATCTACTTTTGTTGATACTATTTTAATTTCTTCTAGATTGATGATATGTGAACCAGGACTTACTTGTAAGACTATACAAGGCAAAACATAAGTCTCAAATAACATGGCCTACACTCACCCTTACAGGTCTCTTAATGCCTACATATCCTAAAAGTTTCCCCACTATGTGCTACAGAAATTCAACTATAAAAAACAATGAGAGAGACCTCATAAAACAGAATATATAAGTTCCATCTGCAAACTAGATTGACTTTATATGAGAAGTCAAATTCAAGAATAACTAGCCATCACGGTGATCAACTTGTAGCTAATTAATTTTACTGAGACACTGGTAGGATCACCAAGGAAACTTGCCAACTCCCTTCTGACGCATATCTTGATAATGCCCTCTCCTAATGCTGAAGATGGTAAATGAACTTCTCAGTCTAAAAAATAACGTGTTTGGAGTCATGAGCAATTCTTAACGGAGAGAGCAATAAAAAAGCAATGTTTTCTAATTTAAAGTCTATGTGGTTGTATCTAGCCAAGCTAAAGTAACAGAGACTGGATGTACTCTCCCCTGTGAAACAACGAAAATGTGGCAAAATATAAGAAACAATGGTTTTTCAGACACTGAATATCAGGCAGCATAGAACAGTGACCTACAACTTGGAAAACAATGAAAATGGACCTTGTAGTTGCCCCAGCTTACTTCTGGAGAATGTCTCTAGGCCACAGCTCCGAGAGCCAGGACCCAGGTAGAGTCCTGTAGAGTCCCCAAGTTGAAGGGGACTAAGAGTCTAGGGAAGCCAGGAAGACACAGGCAGACCACCAAAAGAAGAGAAAGAAGGAAGAGGAAGAGAGAACACTCAGGAGGTCCACAGGTGCCTTCGGCAGAGTTCTGATCAGCACATGAGTAAGAAGAAACTACTGGGCCTGGGGAGAAAACCACCTAAGCAACAGCCATCAGGGCTCATAGATGACATGAAGAGATCGAGGTCCCCCGTCCAAGTGGAAAAACTTTGTAATTCATGGGACTTCAAATTGAACATTCAGAAGGGTATCACCTGAATTGTGGGGGAGAAAATTAGTACTAAACTAAAGGCTGTTCTTTAATCACCTAAATGGTTGAGATCATTTATTTCTATCTTTGGGGATGGCTGTCTTTCCATCTGGTCCCTGAATAAATATTCATTAAATGACTGTAAAGTTGAATAGAGATTTGGACTGTGCCCAGATTTCAGCATCAGACTCCCCCAATTATACAAGTGCAAAGGAGGACTCCAATGAGAACATCATGGAAGTGGAATAAGGTATATCATTCCATCTCTACTTCCTCCTCTACCAAGGTTGTTTGCCATTTAGCAGCAGATGAGTCTAACTCCCTGGACAAAGTTGTAGTATCTAATGTGCCCATAAGTTCAATAAGTGTTTAGGGAACTTGTGATCGCAACACTGGAAACTGTTTACTGGTGCTTCCTCATTTTGAAGAGACAATGTGTGCATTGTTCAGGAACAGCACTGCATCACCATTATGCAATTACCCACCTAATATCATGCAGGCAGTGCGCTCCCAGAGACCATGCTGTTGATCTTTCCACCTGCGACATTTGCTCCCAGCTCAATTTCACTGTTAATTAAACTGTGAATTTGATAAACTTAGTAATGTTGCTGTTGAAATTGTAATCAGTCTTCCAAGGTTGGTCTCCAAAGCCTTTTGTTAAACAGAGAGCTTTAATTTTTTTTTTGAAAGGGAGGATCCCATAGTCCTACTTGAAAAACTGAAAAAAACAAAAAACCAGAGTTGTGATTTTTCGCAGGATTTTGCAGCTGTTGTGATAAAAATCGTATGTTCCTCTGAAAAAAGCCTGATTGCAATGCAATGCTAAGCTGGTAATACTTGCGTCTCCACCACACATGGGAGAATACAAGACACTGCATCCATGGCTGGTGCTCTTTGATTTCTGAAGCTAGATGTGAAGGCCAGACAGCATCTGTTTACTTCCCAATGGTAGAATCTGTGTTGAGGGATCACCTGGGAGGCAGGTGCCTGCAAAACATCGGGGGCTGCCTGGATAACGTCTCAGTCTGATGCTCTCTGCTCTACCTCCTCCCTGCTGGTAACTGTTTACCCCTCTCTGAGAGTCTGTGCAGAGGACAAGGTTAAAGATGAAACCCATCCTTCTTTGTTGATATTTAAACATCCAATGAAATGTCAATGGGTGTCTCTATTATTACTGTCCCATGTGGCCAATCACATCTTAAGTCCTTCCTAGATGTAAACACAGACCAGAGTAATTCATGAAAGTCAAATACAAGTGATGGGGGGCCAGAGGGTGTGGGGAATAACCCCAGACACCCCCGCTCTCCTCCAGCTGTAATTCACTCCAGCCCTTATTGAGTGTCTGTAGCTTTGTGAGGCAACTGCGAGCAGGGCTGTTCGCTGCTACCCAACGTGTTCTGAAATGTTATGCTTACCTAGGCATTCGTTCATGAAGTTCAAAAGATACCCTCCTTTTTCTAGGTGATGCAACTAGCATTACTCCTGCTAATGGAGAGGCTCATATTAATCCATATCTGGTTAAAAATTTACTCCATCATGAGATATACAAAAACTATAAACTCAGGTAATCCACCCAGAGTTCAGTATAAAATGCCAACTTTCTTCCATAGAAAGTTTCTTTGTATCAATTTCTTTCCAATGTCAGTTTCTCCCACAGATTTTTTAAATGTATTTTTTTAATATCCTGAAGAATCTTTAGAACTCAGTGCCTTTTATAGTAAATATAGTTTTATCTTAAGTGCAGCATTGCCTTCAGATTTACTTCATTTTAAGAATTAAATTGTGACGTGGAACAGACTGACAGTGATTGGGGTGAGGGGGTGGATAATGGTGGAAAGAAGGGGAGGGGACTGGACAAAGAACATGTGTGAATGGCCCACAGACATGGACAACAGTGTGGGGATTGACTATGGGAGTGGGGGGGCAGGTAGGATGGGCGGAAGAGGGCAAAGGGGGAAAAATTAGAAATGAGACAAATGGAATTGCATAGTTGATAAAATATTTTTTAAAATAACTTAAAAAATAAAAACTAAAAAATTAAATTGTAACATTCAATGTAAACTTATTTTTAAAAAGCATTATACTATGCTCACATTTTTATAATTATATTTCGGTCCACCTATTCACCTAAATATGTGTGCATATACTTATATATAAATATATGTATACATAGGCATGTAATTAGAGAAATGTCTGCAATAATGTTAATGCTGGTCATTTCAAGGTGGTAGTGGGGCAAATTTTTTTTAAATGTCTTCAAGCTTTTCAATGTTTCTTGAAAGGTTTTGTTATGTTTCTGTTATGAAAGCTTTTCAATGTTTCTTTATTTGGTTTTGTTAAATTCAGGGTGACGTTTATATCTTTATTATTATATTCCTGTTTTCCAATTTCTATTTAAAATACTGTTTCATTTTTTTAAAAAAAGTAATTTTTAAAAAGCTTTTGTAAAACATCACTGACTGAGCATGGGTCTCCCCCATGTGGCTCATGCTGGCAGAAAACCAAGACCCTTGTTTGGATGCCCATCACCCCTGGCACCCGCTACCCATCTTCCACAGCGAGGCTCTTGGGCAGAAATCCACAACACACTTCAGGTGGCACTTTGCTGTATGTAACCTAGATCATGCCTCTAGACTTTATCCCCTGAAGTCCCTTCTGTCAATAGAAACATAGGCTTTGGGTACCACCCACTTGTTAATTCCTACCTACCAATGACAGTGCAGTGTCCTAACTGTGCGCTGAATTAGTATCACAAGGAGCTGAGTGGTGGTGTCAAGGCCATCGCTATAGCACCCCAGAAATGAAGAGTTTTGAGGTTGTCAGTGGTAATAGATATTGTGACAAATGGACAGAAAGGACTTTATTATTATACTGAGGCTTTGAGACAAGCCAAAGAAAAAGCCACATAGAAATTGAGATAGGACTGGGAGTTGGGTAAATAAACCCTGAGAGAAAGGCATAGAAAAACAGATGCTATTATGGTGGCATGAAAGAGCTTTTTTCCTGCAAGATATTTGATTACCATCCCAAACGAAGCTTGTAAGAATCAAGAAATATAGAGGGTGTGTACAAACTTAATGAATGAGGAAATGGGAATAATCATGGGGGGTGGGATCTTTAAATTTAGAAACACACTTTATTAATTCTGAAGATTTTTTTTTAATTTTGAGCTGTGTTCCAGAATTCAAAGAGAATAATAATGAGGAAATTATAAAAGATGTGGTAAGAAGTGTGGAAGAAAAACTATTAGTACATATTTTATTAATTGGATTATATTATAAAGACTTTCAAAGGGAAACAAACATGTTCCTTGATTCTGTACTAACGGGACCACTTCTTGAATCATAGCAAGACATGAATTATCATTTAACTAAGGACCCAACAATCTTTACAGAGAAGAAGCAGAAAACATGAGATGAAACCTAGTTAGAGAAGGCAGGTCAGACATTACACTTCAAAGATGAGCCCATTTTCAAGGACTGAAAATAAGAAATAGGATATGATGTTATGTACTCCTTAAAACATCTCTTTAAGCTCTAAAAGTGAGCGTCCAACATATTCAGGGACGGTGACTCCCAGAGCAGACAACTGTGGGACTCTTGTCTGGGTAACAGGAGTAATCACAATGTGCTGAGACTTAGTCACAGCACAAACAAGCCTTGCTTACTATCAACTCTGAGCTAGCTCCAAGGAAATCACCCACAGCCCCAGAGCAATCCCTCCCGGTTGCCCAACCTGTTTAAAGGTGCTAGTAATTAGGTGGAAGACAAATCCAGGGGTGTCAAACTCATTTTCTCTGGGAGCCACATCAGCCTTGTGGCTGCCTTCAAAGGGCCAAATGTGATTTTAGGACTGTATAAATGTAAGTATTCCTTAACTAGGGGCAAGGAGCTTGGCACTGATGCTGGGTAGAAACAAGGTGCCCGGCTGGATAAAACATGGATTTGGCCCATGGGCCCTGTGTTTGCCTCCTGCGAAATAGGCCCTTACTAACAGCAGAGCCCTCTGCATTTGCAACCCCAGTGTGGATGCAGAAGCGGGCTCGGAGTTTGTCTCATTCATCTGCTCCCTTCTCCAGATAACGGAGGGTTCACTATATTTAGGAAAACCGCCTCTTTGGTCCCTTGTAAATTCCAGGAACTCTAATTTGGGATCAAATCTCTAAGGAAAGTCTGTCCATCTACAACAACTTTTTATGTGTGTGTTTAAGTCTCTGATAAAAAGAGTCTAATTGGCTCCGTTTCTTTTTGAAGATTCTTTTTACCCATCTAATTACCCTGGGAAAACTGAAATGTTTATCAAAGTAAACTAAGCAATGACACAGTAAAACAGACCAATAAAACAGCATTTTCAGGAGGAGCCAAAGCTGCCTTGGCCACTGGCTTGTACAGAGTTTGTCAAATAATAAGTATAGTAATTCAGAAGTTTAGGGGTTGAAAAGAGAGAATTAAATTCCCATAAAGAAAAGTTACATTGTTAAACACAGCTCTTAAAACTGAGTTCGATTTATGAGCTATGGGATCATGACAGGTTTGTGTAAATCACTATAATTAAAATGTAGTAAGCATTCATGTATGTAACAACATTTATGAGCTTGTTTTAATCTGACTTCTTTAACACAATCAAGCAAATTATCATTCAGATGCTTTAGTGCCAGACTTGTTGCAGAATAGTGCCCTCTGCTGATTGCACTAAAGCACTACATATAAGAAAAAAAATACATGGAAAGGTAGGACCAACAGAGGAAGGAAAGCGAGGTGAAGATCAGAAAAGGTGTAGGGGAAGAAAATGGCAGGAAAACAAAGGGGAGGGTAGAAAGGAAAGGAGAAGAGGAGGAGGAAGGAAAAGAAAGAGAAGGAAGAAAGAAAGATTACAATAAATCATCTTTTACTGAGGCTTTGGCATACATTAAAAATAAATAACAATGTACGGTGTCAGGTAACAGACTTAACAGAGTAATAACGTCATAAGGTATATAAATGTCTAATTACTCTGTTGTGCACCTCAGAGTAATATAATATTGTATGTCAACTGTAACTGAAATAACCTTTAAATTAAATACATGAAGTTTGTTTGCCCCATAATAATGATTGTTTAATAACTAGAGATTGTGCCTTCACTGCAGAAACTATCACTGAAACTATCCTGAAATTATTATCTGCAAATGTTAAATTAATTTGCAAGATCTTCAAGTGTAAGAATTAGTGAAAGACCAAGTAACCAGAAATAGTCGTTATATATTATTATTCCCCCACCCCTCCATTGTCACCCCTGTGGCCAAGATTCTCACATTTAATGAGCTTCCAGAGGCTTTTAGGGAGCTCGTTAAACATACAGCTGACCAGGGCTCTACCTTAAGGCTTCTGGTTCACTAGTGCTGTGGACTTACAAATCTACATTGTAATATTTACCGTGTAGGGCAAGGGTAAGGTATTTTATTTTGCTCAGCTAGGAACAGAAGGGCCGCTGTAGACCTGCTCTGTAATTCAGGGTTCCTGAACCCCAACCTCAGTGCTTTGGGATGTTGCACCTAATGGGAGTGTGTACCATCATCATTGCCCTCAGCCTCACCATCGTTGATATTATATACTGAATATTCCTATGTACCAAGCACAAAATTCCCATTTTCCTTAGACAGATGACTTGGACAATGTTTTTGCCTTCTTTCTTTTTAATATCAAGTGGTGCCTGAAAGGACCCTGAACCATGCCTCGTATATAATTGACCCTCAACAAATAGTAGCTTTCCTTCCTTTTCCCTGGGTGCCTTGACATTTTTATATCGAAATGCTTGATTAATTATATCAGGGCCCTTATCAAGCGTGGAGGTTTCCTGGGTGCTTTCCACAGTCACTCAAAGTTCAAGTTCTATAGCACAGGGGCATGATTCATTGATTTTTATAGAGGTTTTCATTTCCTTTCAAACAGTCCGAAAGATACCTGATCCCAGTTGTCTGAAATGCATCTGTTTGTGCCTCGCTCAAATTTTCCCTCGGGTACACGTCCCTGTTTCAGGCCAGGTGTCGCTGTGTTCTGCTGAGAGAAGGGGAGTCAGCAGAGAATCTGGGGAGATCGGTTCCATGTGAAACTGGTCCCTTGACTTCATAAAAACACAGGACCTGATGATTTCTCAGTAGCACCATTTAACAGACATTGGCAGGGTAGACGTTTTACCCTATAATTATTTTACACCCAAATAACATATGTAGGGTCATCTGTATCAAATAAAACTGGTACGTTTTAACAGATAAAAAAAATTGGTTGGCTAGCTGAACAAACAAGAACCCAGAAGTAGTTACCAAACTGAGTTGATAGGAACTCATTTAGATACACATTGCATAAATTCAACCCAAATCACTGGAAGGGGAAAAGGAGTTTCATTGGCTTCCACAACATGAAAATCAAAGAGTGGTACTAGGATAAGGCAGGGTAGATTCTGTCCCCAGGAAGTTCACTAATTCCTCTCTCTGTTTGCCTTCCTCCTGGTCGGCTTCACTCTCAGACAGGCACTCCCTTCGCGTGGTGTTGGAGATGGCCCCTAACCAACCTGGGAGAGAGGGAGCCCCTTGCCGTGGCTCCAGTAAAAGACATTGGTTGGGTCACTTGCTCATCCGTGAAGCAATCACTACAAATGGAGACAAAGAACATACTAACCAGACCAGAGTCACGTGGCCAGCCTTTGCTGAAGGAGGTAGAAGCTCTGCCCGAACCATACTGGCTGCAAATGTGGCAAGTAACTAAGCAAGGGAAAGGCTAGATACAGCCTCATGAAAACTTACGAAAGGGAGCTTTTGAAAAATAAAGGGGAAAAGATTCACAGCTCTATGACCTCAGTATCTGGAAGTGAATGTGACTCACTGTGGTTGGGGAGCCAACAAAAACATGCTCTGCTCTGACTAACTGCAAAGCTCTACCAACAACGAAAGTGAGGAGGAAGCTGGAGAATCCAGTGTGGATACACAGGAATGGTAATGAAAACAAACAGAAAATCATGGTTAGAAGGCTCGATTTCAAGATGTAAAACATTTATATGCTTTTGTGGTTAATACAATGGGCTTATTATTGATCTCTAAAGCAAAGAGGTGGTCAAAACTCCTAGGCTTACTTCCTAAGACAAATACATGTTTGAAGGACATCAAGAAAGACCTTGAATTTTTATTTAGCTTGTTTTCTCTTGGAGTTTTAGCAGAAATTACTGGTTGCCACCCCAAAGCTGTTTGCATTTTCTAATCAGGGGTGTCCACATTTTGGCATCTCTGGGCCACACTGGAAGAAGAAGAGTGGTCCTGAGCCACACATTAAATAACATTGAGACAAATAATAAAAAAAATCTTAGGTCCCTCCCCCCCCCCCCCGGTCTGGGCAGCACCAGGCAGGGGCCTGTAAGACTGAGTTTACACAAAGAACAGAGAGCAACAAAAATGAAGGGCCGTGTTCATCTGCAGACTGTGTGGTTGCCAGCCCTGGAGAATTGAGAGATGCATTATTGCCACCGGTCTGGCTGGAGACTGGGCTGGGCGGAGAGTCAGGCTGTGTAGGAAGGCTTTTTTATTATCATTATATCCTTTTTGAAAGTTGACTGAGGTGCCCTCCTGCGATGGCTTGGCTTGCTTACCACCCAGCCTGGCAGCGAGGAATTACTGCGCCAGAGAGCAAGGGAATCAGGCAGACTGGCGGGAGAGCAGGCCCCCGCATCCCAGTCTAGCAGCCTGGCTGGCGCGCGCTGGCAACACAGCCCACAGAGAGGTCCTGCTGCAACCAGAAAAAACGATTTGGACAGTTTAAAACCAACAAGGGAAGTTTTTTTGTTTTGTTTTGGGGGGGCGGGGTTTGTAATCTCATTTATTTTGAATTTTATTATTGCTTTATCTTTCAATACTTTGATCCTCTTCTTTCCTTTTTCCTGTTTTAGTCCTTCTTCCCTTCTTCCCAAACTTATCGCTTTTTCCTCCCTTCTCTTGCCTTTTTTTGTGCTGTTTTCTTTTATGTGTTTGTTGCAGCATACTTATATTATTTTTCTTTCATTATTCTCACTTCTCTTATATTCTAACAGTATCTTTGTATTCCTCCTCCTCCTGTATAGGCTTCTTAGTCTTGGTGGGTTGTATTGTATTATCTGAGAGGTCTCCTTTGTTCTTCCCTCCACAATGTATTTCTAATTTTCTATACCTTACGCCTCTTGTTTTCCTTTAGCACACTACCCAAAGGTCTACACTCCCTATTCAGACTGATCTCATAGAGTTGGTCACAGGATTGTTGCTCTAATAATACTGAATAATAGCCATTCTATATAACTGTAAACACTTCACAACTAATATTCCAGATCTTAGCCCACTTTACAAGTTCCTTAATTCTATTACTGGAGTAATTAACTCTATTTGCTCACACAATACACCTATCTACTACTCCTTACTCTCAATTTACCTCAAAATCTGACCATCTGCAACCTCACTGCTTCTAGTCTCAACTTACAAGCCTTCCCTCCCCAACTGGAAGCTTATCTTTTGTCCATTCTTTCGTAAAAGTGGCAAGTTAGGTTGAAGATTATGGCTAACATTATATATAGCCTAAAGACTGTCTATCTCTTCCCTACCAGATGTGATTGCAACTATTATAAAATACTCTTCTGCTGTCATAAACCATTCGGCCTCCCCCTCCAACTGATTACACACATACGAAAAAAGGAGTAGGTGGAAACGAAGAACAGCAAGATACTGGCAGGAGCCTGCACCAATGAAATTCACAGGTATTCTACCACAGAAGTTCACACCATAAACCCAGGTAGTCAGAACAGACTAATTTTAGAAGCAAAGGCTAACAAAAATAGTCTCAAAAACAATGGGAAGACAAAGAAACAATCTCCAAATGAAAGGAAAGGAGGAGCCCTCAGAAAGAATGTTAGATGAAATAGAGGTAAGTCAACTATCCTATAGTGAATTAAAAGCACTGGTTATCAGGAAGTTCAAAGAGCTCACAATGAGCTACCAGAAACTACAGGGGAGCTATAATGATCTCACCGCAAACTATATCAACATGAAAAAGGAAATAGAAACTATCAGCAAGGGACAAGAGGAAATGAAGAATACAATTTCTGAATTGAAGAACACAGTAGAAAGTTTTAAAAATAGAATCAATGAAGCAGAAGATAGGATCAGTGAGTTGGAGGACAAAGTAGAAATCATTTTACAGAAAAAGCAAGAAAAAGAAAAGAGGCTCAGAAAGAATGAAAAGGGATTAAGAGAAATGCAAGACAATATGAAACATAATAATATCCGAATAACAGGAATAACAGAAGGAGAATAAGAAGAACAAGGGATAGAAAACATATTTGAAAGAGTAATGAGAGAAAATTTTCTTAATTTGGTAAGAGAAAAGCCACAAAAATCCAGGAAACACAGAGAGTCCCAATCAAGAGGAACCCAAACAGGACCACTTCAAGACACATCATCATTAAAATGGCAAAATTCCAAGACAAAGAGAGAATCTCAAAGGCAGCAAGGGAGAAAAAAGAAGTAACATACAAGGGAGCCCCAATAAGGTTAGCTACTGACTTCTCAATGGAAACACTCCAAGCAAGAAGAGAATAGCAAGAAATATTCCAAGTAATAAGAACCAGAGGCCTACAACCAAGGCTACTTTACCCAGTGAATCTCTCAATCAAGATAGATGGCCAAATAAAGAGACAAAAGACGTCTGAAAGATTATGCCTCCACCAAACCAGCCTTGCAAGAAATACTAAAAGGACTGCTTTAAGGAAAAGAAGGAAAAGAGAGAGACAGAGAGGAACACAGGTACAAAAATGGCAATGAATAAGCACCTATCAATAATAACCTTAAATGTAAATGGATTAAATGCTCCAATCAAAAGACACAGAATAGCTGAATGGATAAGAAAGCATGACCCACACATATGCTGCCTACAAGAGACCCACCTCAGGACAAAAGACCATCACAGACTAAAAGTCAAAGGCTGGAAACAAATTTTTCAAGCAAACGAACAAGAAAAAAAAGCTGGGGTAGCAATTCTCATATCAGACAAAATAGCCTTCAAAAAAAGGGCCATAAGGAGAGACCCAGAAGGTCACATCATAATACTCAAGGGAAGAATCCACCAAGAAGACATTAACATTGTAAATATATATGCAACCAACATAGGAGCATCCAAATATATAAAGAAAATCTTAGAGGATTTCAAGAAAGATATTGACAGCAACACAATTATAGTAGGAGATTTTAACACCCCACTAACAAAAATGGACAAATCTTCCAAACAAAATATCAACAAAAATATTGCGGCACTGAACAACACCCTAGATGAAATGGACTTAACTGATATATGTAGAACCCTTCATCCCAAAGAAGCTAAATACACATTCTTTTCAAATGCACATGGAACATTTTCAAAGAAAGACCACATGATAGAACACAAAACGAGCCTCAACAAATTCAAGAAAATTGAAATCATACAAAGCATTTTCTCTGACCACAAGGGACTGAAATTGAAAGTGAAACCCAAAGGAAAAAACCCAAAACACCCAAAATCATGGAGACTGAATGGTATGCTATTAAACAATAAATGGGTCAAGAATGAAATTAGGGAAGAAATCAAAAAGTTCCTGGAAACAAATAAAAACAAACTTACAACAACCCAAAATTTATGGGACACAGTGAAGGCAGTCCTGAGAGGGAAGTTTATAGCAATACAGGCCTACCTAAAGAAGATAGAAACATTTCAAACAAACAACCTAACCCTACCCCTACAAGAACTCAAGGAACAACAACAAAGACAGCCCAGAGCAAGCAGAAGGAAGGAAATAACCAAGATCAGAGCAGAATTAAATGACATAGAAACTAAAAGCACAATTCTAAGGATCAATGAATCCAGGAGTTGGTTCTTTGAAAAGATAAACAAAATAGACAAGCCTTTAAGTAGGCTCATCAAGAAAAGAAGAGAGAGGACACAAATAAACATGACAGAAATGAAAGAGGAGAGATTACAACTGATACCACAGAAATAGAAGAGATTGTAAGAAATTACTATGAAGAACTGTATGCCAAGAAATTTGAGAACCTAGGGGAAATGGACACATTTCTAGAAAAATATAATCTTCCAAAACTCAATGAAAAAGAAGCAGAAAACCTGTATAGACCAATAACAGCAAATGAAATTGAAGCAATAATCAAAAACCTCCCATCACACAAAAGCCCTGGACCAAATGGGTTCACAGGAGAATTCTACAAAGCATTTTTAAGGAAGAGCTATCCCCTATTCTTCACAGACTATTCCAAAAAATCCAAAAGGATGGAAAACTCCCAAACTTGAAGTTTTTCAAGCAAACAAATTTTGCTTGAAACAAATTTTTCAAGCAAACGGACAAGAAAAAAAAAAAGCTGGGGTAGCAAGACCCATCCAGATGATGCTTTTTATGAAGCCAGCATCATCCTAATTCCAAAACCAGATAGAGATACAACAAAGAAAGAAAACTTCAGGCCAATATCGCTGATGAACATAGATACTAAAATCCTCAACAAAATATTGGCAAATCGCATCCAACAATATATCAATAAGATCATACACCATGACCAAGTGGGATTCATCCTGGGATGCAAGAATGGTTCAATATTCACATATCAGTAAATGTAATACATCACATAAACAAAAGCAAAGACAAAAACCACAGGATCATATCAATAGACTCAGAAAAAGCTTTTGATAAGGTACAACACCCATTTATGATAAAAACACTCAGCAAAATGGGAATAGAGGGAACATTCCTCAATATAATAAAGGCCATATACGAAAGACCTACATCCAACATCATACTCAATGGGCAAAAACTAAAAGCTTTTCCACTAAGATCAGGAACACGACAAGGATGTCCACTTTCACCACTTCTATTCAATATAGTTTTGGACATTTTAGCCACAGCAATCAGGCAAGAAAAAGAAATAAAAGGCATCCAAATTGGAAAGGATGAAACAAAATTGTCACTGTTTGCAGATGACATGATAGTGTACATGGAAAACCCTATAGACTCTACCCAAAAACTGCTCAAACTAATTAATGAATTTGGCAAAACAGCAGGTTACAAAGTCAATATGCAGAAATCAAAGGCATTTTTGTATACCAACAATGAAACAGCAGAAGCAGAAATCAAGGAAAAAAATCCCATTCGATATGGCAAAAAGAAAAATAAAATATCTGGGAATAAACCTAACCAAGAAGGTAAAAGACCTGTATGCAGAAAACTATACAACACTGAAGAAAGAAATCAAGGAAGACACAAACAAATAGAAACATATACTGTGTTCATAGATTGGAAGAATTAATATCATCAAAATGTCCTTACTACCCAAAGCAATTTACAGATTCAGTACAATACCTATTAAAGTACCAATGGCATATTTCAGAGACATAGAACAAACAGTTCAAAAATTTATATGGAACCATAAACGACCCCGAATAGCAGCTGCACTTTTGA
The DNA here is from genome assembly GCF_021234435.1 of Artibeus jamaicensis. Lineage (NCBI taxonomy): Eukaryota > Metazoa > Chordata > Mammalia > Chiroptera > Phyllostomidae > Artibeus > Artibeus jamaicensis. The sequence continues at coordinate 13,365,949 of NW_026522014.1, read as the reverse complement.
GAAAGAAGAACAAAGTAGGAGGGATCACATTACCTAATATCAAACTGTATTACAAGGCCACTGTAATCAAAACAGCCTGGTACTGGCATAAAAACAGGCACATAGACCAACAGAACAGAGAGCCCAGAAATCAACCCAACTCTCTACAGTCAATTAATATTTGACAAAGGGGGCAGTAACATAAAGTGGAGTAAAGATAGCCTCTTTAACAAATGCGGTTGGGAGAACTGGACAGCTACATGCAAAAAAATGAAACTTGAGCACAGACTTACATCATACACCAAAATAAATTCAAGGTGGATAAAAGACTTAAATATAAGCCGTGGAACCATTAAAGTCCTAGAGGAAAACATTGGCAGGAAAATCTCAGATATTTCACATAGCAGCATATTTACTGATATGTTCCCTAGAGCAAGGAATATAAAGGAAAGAATAAACAAATGGGATCTCATCAAAATAAAAACTACTGCATGGCTAAAGAAAACAGTATTAAATTATCAAGACAACCAACTGTATGGGAAAACATATTTGCCAATGATACCTCAGACAAAGGTTTAATCTCTAAAATATACAAAGAATTTACACGACTCCACTCTAAGAAGACAACAAACCCAATTAAAATATGGGCAAAGGACTTAAACAGACACTTCACCAAGGAGGACATACAGAGGATCCAGAGACACATGAAAAGATGCTCAATATCACTAGCCATCAGAAAGATGCAAATTAAAACCACAATGAGATACTACTTTACACCAGTCAGGATGGCTATCATAAACAAAGCAACAAACAACAAATGTTGGAGAGGGTGTGGGAAAAAGGGGACCCTAGTTCACTGTTGGTAGGATTGCAGGCTGGTGCAACCATTATGGAAAACAGTATGGATTTTCTCAGAAAAATAAAAATCGACCTGCCTTTTGACCCAGCAATTCCACTGCTAGGATTATATCCTAAGAATCCTAAAACATCAATATCAAAGAACCTATGCACCACAATGTTCATAGCAGCACAATTTACAATAGCCAAGAGTTGGAAGCAACTTAGGTGCCCATCAGTAAATGAATGGATCAAAAAATTGTGGTACATGTACACAATGGAATTCTATGCTGCAGAGAGAAAGAAGGAGCTACTACCCTTTGCAACAATATGGATGGAACTGGAAAGCATTATGCTGAGTGAAATAGGCCAGGTGTTGAGAGACAAATACCATATGATGTCACCTTTAACAGGAAGCTAAACAACAAAACAAACAAGCAAGCAGAATAAAAACAAAGAAACTGAAATAGAGAACAAGGGGACAGTGACCAGAGGGGAGAGGGAAGGGAATTTAAGGGGAAAAAAAGGGGAGGGATTTGGAGTAACAAGTATGAAGGACACAAGGACAAGAACTAAGGGGGGTGGAAATGGGAGGGAGGTGGGGAGCATGGGGCGGGGTGGGCTGGGATGAGAGAAATAGACAGAAAACTGTACTTGAAAAATAAGTAAATAAATTTTTTTTAATCTCATAATGTTTTAAGTAAATTTATGATTTTTTGTTGGACCACATTCATAGCCATCCTGAGCTTTATGCAGCCCATGGGCGGCTGGTTGGACACCCCATAGGTAATACAAATCAACTTTCATTGGGATTGTCATGTACCTGGTCAAAGACTTTATTTCCAACCTCCATTAGAGCTAAATTTGGCCATGTGGCAAAGGTCCAGAAGGCTGTTTAGAGAAAGCTGGCTCAGCAATGAGTCGCCTTGCCCCTTCTACCTCTAGCTACCTGGAAGGTGGAAGTGATGCATGGAGCTCCAGCAGCGTGTTGGACCTTGAGGCTGAAAACAAAGTATTAGAATGATAGAGCAGAAAGAGAGAAGGAGCTGAATCCCAACCCACTAAAGATTGCTCTTCACTCTATTTTGTTGAAGGTGCCGTGATCTTGTGCTTTCTGTTATTTATAGTCCATTTTAACAAATACAATTATCTTTTTAATGAAAAATGTTTAGTCAACTTCGGTAAGTCAAGATTAGAAAGAGTATTTGTTCACTATGTCAAAAGGTGCTTTGTGGTAACACCTGAATCAGCCCTAGAGGATGCAGCCCATATCCTAGGGGGACCTGTACCATTACCTGATAACTCCACATTAATTTACTATCCCTGCAGGAAAAGCCCTGCTATGGTAGCTAAGAGTTGGAAAATGGGGTATGATAATAATTTAATAATCACAAAGCACAGGAAGATGTGGAGAAAAGTTAGATGTGGAGAATTCATTCTAGTATTTCCAAAAGGGAGGTAATTTAGAAATGATAGCTTTGGGTTCCAGGAGATTATTAAAAAGATAGTTTCTAAACAATAAACAGGGAAGAAGTGATAACTGAAATGCATCATGGATTTACTAAAAAGTAGATATAAATCTACTTTTAGTAGAGATTATCCTCATTTTTTTTTTTTGCCTATAAAAAATGTAGTCCGTGGATATTTCAGCAAGAGTTTGGTTGAGATGTTTCATAATACTCCTTAGGCAAAGATGGAAAAAATTAGGCTGATTTGTAAGCAATTGGACAACTACGAATGGTTCTGATTAAAAGATGAACACAGCCCTGGCTGGGTGGCTCAGCTGGTTGGAGCACCGTCCTGTGTACCAAAGGTTTCAGGTTCAATCCCCAGTCAGAGCACATACATAGGTTTTGAGTTTGACCCCCCAGTTGGGGAGCATACAGGAGGCAACTGATCCATGTTTCTCTCCCACATATCTCTGACTCTCTGTCTCTGACTCTCTGTCTCTGTCTCTCTCCCCCACCCATCAAATCAATAAACATATTCTTGAGTCAGAATTTAAAGACAAGAAGGGCATAGATCTAAAGGGAAATGTCTAGTAGAAATCACAGGGGTCTCCTTTGTGTCTTGTTGACTCATTTTCATCATTGCTTTTACTAAAGCTACAGAAGGTCTAGTCACAAAACACAGAGGTAACATGAAGTAAAAATAGATGATGAGTACATTTGATAGCAAATTTAAAATTCAAGTATTTAAATAATGGCTCTAAGAAGGTAAATTGCAACATGGATGAACATAATACATTTAAGTCAAGTCCTGAACACATAAAATGGAGCAGTGACTAAGCAGTATCTATTTAAAAATTCAAGATTTTATGTCACAAATTCAATATGAACTAATTGCATAATATGTTCACACACACTCAGAGGGAACTTTATTTTCAGATTACATTATGAAAGCAACAAGAAAGAGGAGAGTGGTAAGACCTCATCTTTGGGTCTGGACAACACATTTCAGTAGAATTAGAGACAGAGTCAAAGGAGAATGGAACAGCCAGGAGATGAGAGGACTTGAGATGATATTAGAGGAAGAAAAGTTAAAAGAACCAGGGGTGTGACACAAAGAAGGAGGGGAAGGAGAAGGATAAGAAGATGATGACTGAGGAATATCCAATAGCTTCCTACAGACATATGGATATGGTGGCCACAGGAGCAGAACCAGAGCCAAAGGCTGAGAATCTCAGAAAGAGAATTATTAGTTGACTAAATAAAAGGCATTTCTGTTAGACCTGTCCAAAGCTAACTAACAAGCTGCCTCAGGACGACGTGAAGTTCCCATCTTGAGGGATAGTCAAGGAGACATTTGTATGTAGAAGGCATACAGTACCTTCTGGTCCCTCCCCATACTGAGGTTCTGGGATGCTTGATTCTTCAATTTTTTAAAAATACTTAATGGTGGGACTTCCGCCAAGATGGAGGCATAGGTGGAGACGCCCTGCTTCCTCACACAACCAAGTTTAGAGACAACTAAATATTAACAACAGAAAACATAGCCAGAACACAGAAAATTGAACTTTTCCGAAGTCTGATAACAACAAATTCTTCAGCCTGACTGGTAAGAGGGGTGAAACCAGCAGCTGGCAGAGTGGGTTGCACAGGAAAACTCCATCGGACGGACTCGGGCGTGTGGAATCCAGGTGCACGGTTGGACCTGGTGGGCAACTCAGCAAACGACTGCAGGGAAACAGCGAGGGAGCAGGGCTGCGGGTTGACTGTGGTCCCGCATTGGTGCGCGGATAGACAAGCGAGGGAGTGGGCGATTGGACGGGACCCAGCAGGCCCCAGTGGCAAGTGGCAGCAGAGGGCGCCGCCATTTCCCCGCTCTGACCCCGCCTCCACATACAGCATCATAACCCAGTGACCTAAGTGGCCCGGCCCCAGTGAACCACCTGAGGCTCTGCTCCTCACCCAGCAGCTAGAAACAGCAGAGGGGGCCACCATTTCCCATTCTGACCACGTCCCCACATACGGCATCACAACCCAGCGGCCTGGGAGTCCAAGGCTCTCCTCCTCGTACTTAATGGGCATGAACAGAACAAAAATGGCTCAAGATCTCAAAGCCCCAGAGCCTATAAATCTAAGCAATGAAGAAATAGCAAAACTCTCAGATGCACAGTTTAAAACACTGGTGATCAGGATCCTCACAGAACTGGTTGATTATAGCCACAAATTAGATATACATATGAAGGTGAAACTAATTGAAATGAATGGAATTACACAAGAAATCAATAGCAATGAAAAGGAAACTGGGTCTCAAATCAATGGAGTGGACCAGAAGAAAGCAAATAATGGCCAAACAGAAAAGAGTCAAGAAGCAAGAATTCAAAAAAATGAGGAGAGGCTTAGGAACCTCCAGGACATCTTTAAACGTTCCAACATCCGAATTATAGGGGTACCAGAAGGGGGAAAGGAAAAGCCACCAGTGGAAAACTTATTTGAACAAATAATAAAGGAGAATTTCCCCAATCTGGCAAAGGAAATAGACTTCCAGGAAATCCAGGAAGCTCAGAGTCTCAAAGAAGTTGGACCCAAGAAGAAACACACCAAGGCACATCATCATTACATTAGCCAAGATTAAAATGAAGGAGAGAATCCTAGAAGCAGCAAGAGATAAGGGGACAATCACCTACAAAGGAGTCCCCATCAGACTGTCAGCTGATTTCTCAAAAGAGACCTTACAGGCAAGAAGGGGCTGGAAAGAGGTATTCCAAGTCATGAAATCCAAAGACCTACAACCAAGATTGCTCTATCTGGCAAAACTTTCATTTAGAATGGAAGGACAGATAAAGTGCTTCTCAGATAAGATCAAGTTCAAGGAGTTCATCATCACCAAGCCCTTATTATATGAAATGCTAAAGGGACTTATCTAAGAAAAAGAAGTTAACAAAAGATGAACAGTGAAAGGACAGCAAACTCACAGTTATTAACAACCACGCCTAAAACTAAAGCAAACTAAAAGGACAGCTAGATCAGGAGTGGAAACATAGAAATGAAGATCTCAAGGAGGGTTAGCAACAGGGGAGTGGGAGGAGGAAAAGGGGGGAGAAGGTACAGAAAATAAGTAACATAGACAGTAGATAGAAAATAGATGGGGGGGCAAGAATGGTATGGGAAATATAGAATCTAAAGAACTTGAGACACATGGTCATAAACTAAAGGGGGGTAATGGTGGGGATGGGGGGGTAGGGTGGAGGGGAATGAAGGGGGGAATAGAACAACTGTAATGGCATAATCAATAAAAATAAATAAATAATTTAAAAAAATACTTAATGGTAATTTAGGTTTAAGCATGTACAACAACTGATTTTTGTGAAAGCAGGCCATAAAACTCTCAGGTCATCATTGATGTCTCTGTTGAAAGTGTCAAGATCTAAAAGGATCTTAGTTATTTGAAATGCTAACCATTCATTCCCAGAAAGCATCAAGGCTGCAGAATGGCTCCATGCATGTCTCCCCATCTCCTCCACCCCAAGAACAGGCTGGACAGCCACAGTTCCAAGAAATCACATTTTGAAGGAGCAAAGGAAAGCAGTCTTTGCACAGCAGATATGACCTGAGTGCCTAATGACAAGCTAGATGAACCTCAGGGGCAGGTACACCCAGCATCAAGGAGTTCAGATGACACAAGAGCATAAACGGCAGCAGTGGGTGCAAATTGAGCTAAGTCACCTTAGGAATGACTAAAAAGATTAGAGGTGACCAATCAGAGCAAAGGGTGCACAGAAGCCAGTGTGACTCAGACATGTTCAAGTGAGACAAGGAGAACACGGAGAGAGTGAGTGCAGAGGCCACTGAGTGAGGAGCAGACTCTGCAAGGCAGACCTGCCTGGGGTGGGAGCATGCCCTGGCTGTGCTTCTCATGGTAGGGACTCGACAAATTAGATTCAGTCACTGGTACGTTGGTTATTTTGTGATGCCCCTAACAGATTAATACCAACATCTTCTTTCATATTGTCTCCAGCAGGTCCAGGAGGGAGACAGAATCAAAACCACAGATTTCTCTTAATGCCTGGAATGACTCTGCCTTTTCTATTTGAAAGCACCATAAAGCATCCCAGAATTCAAACAAACAAAACAAAAAACCTAATTTTCCAAGTGGGGAAAATCTAAGCTAAATGAGAGTGGCCTTACAGTCAAGCAATAGTACTTTTTCCTAACAGAAAAGAAAGAAAGATTCCAACGGTGAATTTGCGGGGGGGGGGGGGGGGGAATGCCTTTTCTCTGGAGCTTTGCTGTTCAGATCAAAGCCTTCAGCTTCTTCAGCTGCCATGAGAACACGCACCCCAAGTTTCTAAAGCAGTCAGTAAACTGAATCCCTGTGGATTAAATAAACATGCTAAGTTAAATCAAAAAGTAAATAGAAGGCCTCTTCTGACATAAGTTTGTATTTACAGAAACCCTGTGACTAAAAGCAACTTAATTTTGGATCATTAAAAACGACATAAAACAAAACAAAGTTACTCAAGTTTATGGTAATTACAAATTGTGTCCAGAAACCCAGGGCCCAGCAAGTCTTAAAAATCAGTTGATTAAGCAAAAGGAATTTTTAGCAAAAATAAAGCTTTCTTAAATTTAAGATTACTTTCAGACTAGTTCTAACTACTGAGGAAAAAATTACTACCCTTATCATCATTATGGCATGAGTGATTATGCCAAAAGTTAGTGAAAGTACCGCAGATGTGGTTTTTTGAAGAAATTCAGCATCACCAAAATGAAGCCTTTATGGTTACTTTGCAACCAAACACTACCGTGGAATTAAATCATCTATATCTCTAAATAAAATTAACGTGTGGCATATTCCAATATTTAGGGAACAATTTGATCCCACCTGTCATTCTGAGTACTTTTTTTTTAGTCTCACAAAATAAGAAGTAGAATTGAGCGCAGGCCTGGGAACCAAGCAACCACGGTTCGATTCCCAGTCAGGGCACATGCCTGGGTTGCAGGCCAGTTCTCTCCCTCTCTCCTTCCTTTCCCCTCTAAAGATAAATAAATAAAATCTTAAAAAAAAAAAAAAGAAGTAGAAAGCAAAGCCAACTCTTGAACAGAACGTTCCGAGAGGTCTGTCAGAGAGGGTGAGGCTTAGGAAGGTGGCCCTTAGGTGGCGGTACCAGTAGGTGCTGGGAAACTTGCTGCCCCCTGGAGGTGCAAGTGTGATAAACAAGACGGAATCGACTGGACTCTATAGGACTTAAGAGAGCGAGGGAATAGAAAACCCTGGTCCCTACTGTGACTGTATAGCATAGTCCTTAGAGACTCTGATTCTGAGGTTATAAATATCTTCAAGTGGAGCTGTGCTCTACATCACTGAGGAGTTACACTGAGGAAGTGACAGTGTCAGACCAATTAAATGACAGTGGGATGCAAGGGAGACAAGACTAGGGATTCAAAACAAATACGTGGTCTGCTGTAATAGTCCAAGCAAGGGAAGGTGAGAGTCTGACCTGGATACTTGCAGTTAGTACAGAATGGAAGGGACAGATGTCAGAGAAATGTGGACATTCCCAGGTCAGTGACGTCGGTGCCATAATGGTGCCAGACACACACGGGGCCCCAGATCCTGTGAAGCAGTCTTACTATTTCCTTCCAATGGACAAGTAGGTGGTGTGGTTCCATACACTTAGCCTGTAGCAGGTACCAGTCACAGAGACTTCTCATTAATTTGTTGATCTCCAGACCTGAGAATGGTCCTTGGAGCACAGAAAGTACAAGGCAAATATTTACATGTGTATTTGCATGTCGACACTCAGAGACACAATAACATAAAAGCAATCCTGACAGTGTTCAGACGTAACTGCACACATTTACCAATCTGTATCCTCACACAAGTTCCTGACAATTCGGAAAACTTTGAGGATTTGAAGACTCAATCCCTCAAGCTGTTTAAATGCAATTTCCAAGCAAACAACAACTCAAGTGACTTTTAAAATAGTTCCAAGTTGTTAATGCAAACTATAAGCACAGCATGACCATATTTTCTAATTACACAATTTGGACAGTACGACAAAATTTTACATTCCTGAGTGAATGTAAGGACAAGCTTGTGTCCATTGGATAATGAAACACAACTTTCAATTTAAGACGGTTGGCAGGAGCCCAGCATGGTTCTTCGAGTTTCTTGCTCATTTGTTTGGCACAAACAAAACCAAGCATTTCTGGAAAATGCATTTTCCTTTTCATCTGCGGGCACTTTGAAAATGGAATGGTTGTCATTCAAACAAAATGAGGAGTGTGATGATATCGACAGTGTCTGGGAAAACTTTTGGAGTTACAGGCAGCCTGCAGGGAAAGGGACTTCCCTCCTTAATCCTCACTTGGAGGAGGGTTCAGATCAAACCCTCCAGCTTCTCCCTCTGGTCCTGGTGTTTTGCCCCTTCAGCGGGGAGGAATTAGCTAAGCCGTTTTCCAGAGCTCCACACTCGTGGCTGCTGTTCAACAGGCCAGGGGCACCTCCTCCCCTTCTCGCCCTTGGGCAGAGAGGCCTGTTCCTCCTGCTGCTGCTTCCTGTTTGAAGCAGAGAGCAAACCTGGACTGCGGTTTCTCCACCAACTGGGAGGAGGGTGCGCTCAGCCCCCAGCCCACTATCGGAAAGCGGTTGTGAGCCTGGCCTGCGGGCTTGTTCCAACTGGAGCCTGCACTCAGCTCTCTGCCTGCGGAGCCTCCCCCTCTCCTCCCAGGGTCTCCCTGAGCACCGTGAATTCTAGGATTCAGATTCAGTTCAGGAGGAAGAACACGTCCCCTCGTCCTCAAGCTTAAACCATAGTTTCTTTGACCAGAAAGCCAAGCATTGGACAGTCTTCTGTCCCTGCCCTAATATTTGGTTAAAGAAAATTAATCATTATGCATTTGATTGGGAAACTTTGTATTTTTCATATAAAAACCCCACAGAAGCAAATGTGCACAGCAAACCAAGCAAACTCGGAATACATATGGTCTCGAAAATAATTATTAATAAGAATTTTTGATGATCAAATGAAAGTGACTTGTAAATCGAAATTTATCAACCAGTTTATTTATGATGTTCGATTTCTTCTCTGTCTTGTAATCTGAGTACTGGACTTTCAAGTAACTTAAAAGTAGGAAACTTAAACGTTTAATTTTAAATACTTGTGTGTAGATGTGGACAGAAAAAAAGGGGTTCTGTGGAAAGTAACCTCACAGTATGATTTGATCAAAAATTCCTAACTGGGAGCTTTGCGGTGGGTGGCCATGCCCCAGGCGTGTAACTTTTTTTTAAAGGTTTACCTTTGCCTTAAGCAAGCCCCGCCCAGTGTTCTTGTCCATCTAGGTTAACACACCTTTTAAATAAACCTTAACCACCCTCAAGAAAGCACATAATCTTGTTAATTCTCCCACAATCTGATCCCACCTTGCTTTCTCTCACCTCCTTGAAATCTTCCTTACTTCCCTTCCTTAATTTCACATGCATAAAAAATAAATAAAAATAAAAACTTGCAAAACTTAATCTCCAAAACACTTGAGATCTTGTTCCATCGCCTATGCTGTCAGTTTGGCTCAAATAACCACTTATAAAAATACTCTACAGGTTTGGGCATTTCATATGTTGACACATGTAATATATTTTTAGATAAATACATAAATAAGGGATTTACATACTGGGTGAGGTTTTTAATGTAGTGTGTGTATTTTTCCACAGTTCTCTCCTTTCCTCCCTTTCATACTCGCTTAGTCTCTTTTTTATTCCAAAAATTTATCCCTTTTTCACAACCTTGTAAGGATGCTTTATTTTTCTCTGTGGTAGTGCCATCATGTGCAACGAAACGTACGCACATTACAGACTTTACAAAAGCAGGATGTCGTGCACACTTCATACACCCACACTTACACACTTCCCTAACCCGGTGTTCTCTTTTCATTCACTTCTGTGCCATTTCAAGCAACTTTGCAACAAATAAATATTCTGTTCCTATATCATAGGAATCTTTCGGATCTTTCTACTTTGTTTATTTCTATGGGCTAGATGCCCAGGAGTAGAAATGCAGAAATGGAATGAGTGTGTGGTGTGTGTGTGTGTGTGTGTGTGTGTGTGTGTGTGTGTGTTCACAATTGTAAGAATTCTGCCAGATATACTGCCCAGTGTGTTGTAACAATTCAGATATCTATCAGCATTGCTGGAGAGTACCCGTTGCTCTGCATTCCAGGTAACAGACTTTCTTTTTCTTTTTCATATTTGTCAGTCCACTGGATGTGAAGCAGTATCTCATTGTTACTTTGCATTTTCCTTACTAGCAAATGGAGTATGTTTGAATATGTATCTTGATGCCTTAACTTACTCACCTAACAATTTTATCGTCACATTCTTTGCCCTTTTTTTAATTAAACAGTATTTTTATAATTGTCAATTTGTTTTGCTTATGATATTGTCTTTTTATCCAGGAATATGGCATATATTTCCATTTATTCATATCTATTATGTCCTTCATAAACCATGAAGATTTAACGGTCATCTATATCCTGTACTTTTCTTGTTAAACTTATAAATAGCTTAATAGTTCACAATGTTTTGATGGAATATTTTTTTTATTCCATTTCTAGGTACATACTGCTAAAAAAGAAAACTTATGGATTTTTGTGTGTTTATATCACAACCACATATCTTCTTATATTTTTGTATCCTAAAGTTTTTAATATAAAACCTTGGTCGTTTTAATCATTGTAACCAAACACGAGCTGCCTGCCACTACAAAAGCCAGTACTAGAAGGGCAGGTGTGGATGTAGAGGAAAGTAAGTGGTTTATTTTCAGATGCCAACCCCCTGGAAGATGGGGGACTCACGTCTCAAAGCCCATCTTCCAGGAACATGGGGAATTCCCATCTCAAAGCCCATCTCCACCACTCAGGAGAGGCAGAGATTTTTACAAGGAGAGGGAGGAACAGAACAAAGAGATCAAGGAAGGCAAGTGATGGTCTGGCATGCATCACTCTGGCTTAGTCATTCTGCTTCCTGTCATCCTGGCTACATGAGTAAAGGTCAGCAAACCTCCCGGAGCTGGGATGCTTGAAGGTCATGGTCTGTATATTTTGAAACTAGTTCCTGGGATTCTTGGGCAAACATGCTCTTCATCTATAAGCCCCCTTATTAGTCAGAGTTGGTACTGACAGAAACAATGGCAAAAGAAGGGTGGGGTGGGTCACAGTTTCCCACCCTTACATCATCAGCAAAGTTTTTTAATCACTTATTTTTGTGTTTATAGCCTGTATTTCTAGTATTTGTCATAAATGTCTTGACATTAAATTTATTAGTAAAATTTCCAACTTTTTCCATGACCTAGAGAAATTTAAGTAACACTGGAAATACATAGTTTTTTAATTTTTTTAACTTTAGATATAACATCCAGTGGTAAACCATCTGACAATGGTGAAAATTTTGGTGATAAATATTTAGTCATCTTTTCTACGTCTTTGGTCACAATTGCCTTATTTGATTTTTCTATCCTTTCATAGGGTCAGTTTTTGATCATTTATATTTTGATAGAAATCCCATGTTTAATTCAGATTTTTTTAATTTGTGGCTATAGAGTTACATGTATCCCCTTACACTTTTAAATTGTCTCCTTTATTCTATATTAAATGATTTACAGATAAAATAAGATGATGCCTTGGATTCACTACTAAATAATGCAAAACGTGAGTAAGGTATAGATAAAACAAGGCTGGCTCTGTGTTTGTAGTTGTTGAAGCTAAGTGATGGGTGAATGGAGGTTGATTATTCTATTCTACTTTTATAGCTTTCTCAAAGTGTTCCATAATAAAAAAAAAACTTTTTTAAAATTTGAGAATGAGTGCTAATTTTTGTGTGTGGTAATAAAGTTACTATGTAGACGTATGCATATCACTTCATCTTTTCCTGTGATGGAACCTCAATCAAACGCTTTGGTAGAGACTTTCTTTTTTTAAGAAGAAAACCACTGATTGTGAATTTCTCATGCCTCCTCCCACCCCTCATGTGCTTTAAATATTTAGTTTAAGCGAATCTTCTTTGCTTTCTGTTTTGGATAAGGAAGTATCTCTCCTTCTCTCCAAAACTAACTCCCCTGACTTCTTCCAAGAACTTACCTAATTATCCTTTTAGCATTTTATATGCATTCCATACTTCTCAACCACATTCAAGTAGGCACAGGCTAACCTAAATTTTAAAAAATTGCACAATACAGCTACCTGGGAAGCTCAGAAGAATAAATTAAAAGAGGTAATTTGTGTTTCTCTTTTCTCTACCAAGAGGTACCAGAACGTCGACTTGAGATGACCGAAGGTGGTTTCTCTACCTGGGAATGTGAGCATCTTAGAATCGCTTGGGGACTCACCCTCAGACAGGGAGAAAGAAGCATGTGAGGTCACAGAGGGTGGCTTCCTTCAGAAAGCTGGGCAAGTAGTCACCCTGTCCAGGGAAGTGTAGTATTCTAACCCACCGGCTGCCCTTTACGTATTTCAGCACCAAAGGTCTTAGAGGTCTTTCTGTGTGCTCAGCTTGCTCTTTCTTCTTTGCAGATGCAAACAATTCCTCTGGATAACAGAATTGAATTTGTTTAACCATAAAGTTTGTATTCTGAAGCTTTAAAGTAGAAAACTCTTGTATCTTCAGGAGCAGAGGAAGACAGGGAAACAGACATGGACAAGCAAAGTACCACCCACCACCGAGCCAACTCTGAGGGTCACACTGTCCAGGACTCAGATGCTGGCTCTGACCCCATGGGTCTGTAGGGAGTGTTCACCCTGCATTTGATTGTGTAAGTCTTTGATATTTCTGTGTAATTAAAGGAGAGACCAAGGCCTCCAGAAGGAGATACCAAAGTGTCTGCAGCAAAGGGCAGGTGTATTCTTGCATTTCTTATTGGAAAGGTCAAAACATGTGCCTATATGAAACCTAAAGTTTGAAGAGTGTTTTCCAAGTATGGCTCTCTCCACAGCTGAATTAAATAAATAATACACCTCATTTATTAGTGATGATAACATATCTGCTGCTTACATTTTATTATCACTAATTATCATGTTAAAGCTGCTTTGCTTTATCTATGATAAAATAACTCAAAAATCTTTAATGAATATTTAATTACCAAATCTAATGATCTTTTATAACTCCTATTCACCTTTGTGTCTCTACTTGACATGTGCCTCTGCTAACACAGTATCAGAGCAAGCTGAATTTTCCACACTGCTTGAAATTCTCCTTCTTCCACTGGCTAATTCTTTGCCAGCCTTATTCTCCTCCTACTCCTCTGATTATTCCTCTGTCTCCTTCCTGACCTTGCTAGTTCCTCATCTTTAAACTTTGGCTGCCATAATATGACCAACTGTGATTTGATATGTACATTAAATATACCTAATATATATCAATATATATCCTTATGTGTGAAGAGACAGAAAGATTAAATATAAAAGGATAGAAAAATCTGTATCACAAAAATATCAAGCCAAAGAAAGTATATGGCTATAATGATATTAAACAAAGTGGGCTTTAAGATAAGAAACGGCACTAGACCAACTTGGTAGTTACGAAACTGTCACAGAGATATAAAGTACAGCATAGGGAATATAGTAAATGAGATTGGAATTACTATGTATGGTGCCAGGTGGGTACTTGAAGTGTCAGGGAGAACACTTTGTAAAGTATGTGATTATGTAACCACTATGCTATGCACCTGAAACTAATACAAAAGGATATTGAAAGTACTGTAATTAAAAAAACTTAAACAATAATTTAAAATGGTAAAAAAACAGTACTAGACATAAGTAGATAAATTTTAGAGTGATAAAATCTTATTTTAACAGTAGGCTATAAGAAGCCTAAATCCATCTGTACCTTAGAAGAAAGCTTTAAGAGCTATAAAGAAAAAAAGAGACAGAACTAAACAAATCCATGATGATGGTAGTGATGATACATTTCTCTCAGTAATTGGTAGGACAGGGAAACAAAAAGCATTAAAATGTAGAAAGGTTGAACACCATGATCAACAAACCTGACCTAACTGACATTTCTAGAAGATTGTACTCAACATTTCACAGCACGCATTCTTACACATATTCTTTTCCAGTGTAATGGAACATTTACCGAAACAGAAAATTTGCCAGACCATAAAGCAAGTCTTAACACATTTCAAAGTATTGAAATAATACCAAGAATGTTTTCTGACTTCAGTGGGATTAAGCTAAAATCACTAGCAGAAAGAAAACTAGAAAGCTTCCATACTGGTTACAATGAAGCAATACATTTCTGAATAACCCATGGGTCAAATTATAAAAGACACATCTCAAAGCCATCATTATGAACAAAAGAAGCCGGATGCCAAAGAGTAGATACCACACTGTATGGTTTCAATTATGCAATGTCCCAAAACATCTCCAGTGATAGAGATCGAAGCAATAGCTATCTATTGGAGGAGGATTATTATGAGAGCAGCTTCTGGGGTGGATGTTATTGTAGATCATGATCTTTGTATGTTACTTGGGTGTGTCCCATAGTAAAACTTCACTGACCTATATGCTTAAAATTTCTACATCTTATTATTTATAGTTCAACACCAATGTGTATCAAAAGGAAGAATTGACTTGTTTTTTAGTGGAAGTTCTCTTTAGCATTGGTCTTTGTTTTTTATTATCAGCCACACGGTTTCGGTTATTTTTTTGAAGTCTATGCTCTATAACTTTATTCTGTTTCTGATTCTAACTCTACCACCAGTCCCAAATATTTAACTTCCTTCTCATTGAATGTGTAGTTCATAATTGCAATTGTAACACATTTAACACTGGCTTCTGCTAAAAAGAGATGATTATCTTGCCTCCCTCAGGGCACTATCATTAGCCCAGATACACAGACTCACCATATAATTGCCTTTAGAATTTCCCTCTTTCTGAGTGCCCTTACCTGACCATGACTATTTGATGATAGTTCCTTTAGATTATCCCTTGAGCACCCCATTATTTCCACTCGAAGGACCCACATTCAGAACTCCAGGTGTCCTGCTTGGGCTGTTGGACTAGTGTCCCCACTGGCCTCAGCCTCCAGACTCTCCTTCCTTTGCACAACTGCTGCATGAATTGTCTGAAAGCACTGTTTTGATTGTTGCTTCTCTTATTAAAAATACCTTTTATTATTTTCCACTAACTGAAAGAAACATGAGACATTTTGAGTGTGATATATAAAGTGTTTCAGAATCTGACCCCAACCTGTTTTTCCAGTTTTCCTGCAATGACCGCAGGTAAATTGGCCTATTAGTTATGCCTCTAAGGATCTTTCTCGTGTTTATGCTCCCACCTGGCATGTCCTCTTTTCTCTCCAAGTCTTTAAACCAGATTCATCACTGAGAGCACTACACCACCATGGACCTCAGGCTTTGCAATCCTTAGACTAATGTAAATCTCAACTTTGCCACTTACTGGTACCGTGAGTTTGAGCAAATCACTTACCCTTGGATTCTCAGTTTATTCATCTGTAGTCCACACATAATTATTGGGTACTTTCCATCTTCCAGAAACTGTATAAGGCCTAAAGGTACAAAGATGCACAAAAGCAAATAAATCCATCCCTGCCATCATAGAGCATCCAGCCTGATGAAATGACAGGCATGGACAGAAACATACAATATCCATTTTGCACAGCTGTTAGGACCAGAGGGAATATGTGCAAAGCATATGACACAAAGTAGGGAGACAGATGATAACAGTTATCATTGTTAATAACCCTTGAAAACCCAGTCAAACACCCATCTTTGTGATACACTCTTACACTTCTGCAATGACCTCTGGAAACCAGCTCTCTCATTACCACGTGTCTACAAAGAGTCTCTCATTCTCCAAACTCTTCATTTTCTATCTTTGCCATGCATGTGGAAGCTGTGCTTTTTTGAGTCACGTCTATTTGTTATATTGCCATTAAATGTAGCAAATATTTTATCTCTATATCTCTGAGCATTTTGAAAGTATGGACTGCATTTTTTTAAAGTTCTGTGTTGACTAAAGCTCCCAGCACATGCTAAATATTTGTTGGCATAATGAGTCCCGCCCTATGAATCTGAATCTCAGTGGAGAACTTGAAATGCTTCCAGCATTTTCTCCTCCCACACAGAAAGCCAATCTGGCCAAGAGTATTAGGAAGTGGAAACATCATTTCTCACCCTCTTTGCGAGCTTCTCCCACCCATTTTCTTCCTTAGCCTGCCAAAATGTTTCAAATCCCTGGGAGCCCAGGAAAAGGCTGGTTTTGGCAGCCAACAAGAGATGGATGAAATGTGGATGGGGGTGGGGGATTAAAGAGCCAGAGCCAGAATTTCTGGAAAAAAAATTTTAAAATTGCATTTCTAAAAGGATCCTTGATTCTTGAAGTATATTTCTTTCCCCCTCCAGCTTGGGAGATGTTCCAAGGGAAGTTAAAACCAAAATATTTCCCACTACATTAGTTTGCCAAGTTTAGAATCTGCTAACTCATTGGGTCCTAGATTTAGAAAAGTAGTCACAAAGAATACTGTTTCACTTTTTTCTCTTTATTTTTATTTACTTTTATTGAATTTATTGGGGGAACATTGATTAATAAAATTTTGTAGGTTTCGGGTGTAGAATTCTGTAACACATCACCTGCATATTGTACTGTGTGTTCCCCACCCCAAGTCGTATCTCCCATTTCACCTTCCCCTGGGGAAACAATTTCTAGTCTGAAAGCCCTGCAGAGGTGTCCAACCTTTTGGTGTCTTTGGACCACACTGCAAGAAGCGTTGTCTGGGGCCACCCATTAAACACATCGTGACATGTAATTGCAAAAAAATCTTATAATGTTTTCAGTAAATTTATGAGTTTGTGTTGGGCCACATTCATAGCCATCCTGAGTCTCCTGCGCTTCCTGGGCTGCAGGTCGGACACCCCTGCTAGTAAAGTGTTCTAAGATAATACATTATACCCAAGTAATATTTTCTGAGTGTTACATTCAATACTTTAAAACACAAGGGTTTGGTTTCCTGTCAATACATTTATGGTTGAAACTGATAAGAACACTGTTGTTTAAGAATCTGAAATCTTTTAAAATCCATAATAAGGATTTTATTATGAAAAGAAAGAAAGAAATTTTATTATGAAAGAAAGGATTTTATTATGAAAGAAAAAGAGAGGAGGTGATAGTAAATCTTAAAACTGTGTGATTACAAGCAGACATATGTGTAGTAGTGTGTTTCACTCTATTCCCCTCAAAACATCTGAAACCAGTATTTTAAAATATTGTTAGAAAACAGCCACCCATACTTCCTCATGCCCCAGCTGCTTACCGACCAATAAATATCTGTTAACATCAACCATCAAATTTGATGGATCGGTCATATTTTGTACCCTGTGTCTATTAAGCCTCACAGATATTTTCTGAATGACAGTTGCCTACAAGGCACTATGTTAGGTTCTGTGGGGATATAAAAATGAATGACGGCCTCAGCCCTTCAGAATCAGGACTTGGTCAGGAAACAGGCTCCTACGGCCATAATACAAAGGGAAAAGATACAAAGCAGCCTTTCAAAAACATGGTAATAGAGATACATACACTGTGACTTGGAGGAAAAAACTCATGCATAGCTGGATGGGTGAGTAGAAAGTCTTAATTCATCAGGGGGAATGTAGGAAGGGTTCATGGAGAGGTGACATTTGATTAGTTAATAAGTAGAAGTATTTTGGGGTTGGGAAGAGGGAGAAGGAAGCTTTCCAGACAGAAGGAACAGTTGAAGAAAAAAGTTTACAAAAAATATCTCTTTTAAAGTGGATGTGGGCATGTAGGTTGTTGGTGTCAGGGCATCAGGGAGAGTGCGGGGGAAGGTGAGATGAGGAAGGTCAGTGAATGGCCCATATCGAGTGTGAAGCACTCGGGAGTTCTAACAGTGGGGGTGTCCTGGTGTTTCAATGGACTTATGGGCTCAGGCTGAACCTGGCTGCAAGGATAGACTCTAGGGGGGCAGGTACATCTGTATGTTCTCCTTGGAGAACTGTCTATTCAGATCCTATGCCCATTTTTTAATTGTATTGTTTGTCTTCCGAGTGTTGAGTCGCATGAGTTCTTCATATATTTTGGAGATCAAACCCTTGTCCCAAGTGTCATTGGCAAATATGTTCTCCCATGCGGTCAGTTCCCTTTTCATTTTGATGATGGTTTCTTTAGCTGTGCAGAGGCTTTTTAGTTTGATGTATGTAGCCCCATTTGTTTATTTTTCCCTTTATTTCCCTTGCCCTATAAGAGGAAACTAATAAACAAAATAAACTAGTGAACTAAATAGAACCCCAGGCATGGAAACATGGGACAGACTGAAAGTGACCAGAGGGGAGGGAGAGAGGGGTAATGGTGGAAAGAAGGGGAAGAGACTAGACAAAGAACATTTATGAATGACCCATGGACATGGACGACAGTGCGGGAAAGTGGGGGGTGGAAGTGGGGGGAGGTGGGATGGGCAGGGGAGGGCAAAGGGGGAGAAATTGGGACAACTGTAGGAGAATAACAAAAATAATAATTTAAACACACACACACACACACACACACACACATAAATAAAGAGGCAGGCACAGAATCTCTCTCAGGAGAGAAAATGAGATGCAGTCCTAGAAGAATAATGGCAGTTTTCACATTCAAGGACAAGCCGAAGAAAAGGGAGGGAGAACTCAGAACCACAGACCCAGAGTGTGGACATGGAACAGGTGATGGACTAGGATGCAGGCCCTGGAAAACTTCCAGCCATGTCCTTGTGTAGGAGGTGACCTGAAGAGCATATAGCACATTTGATGACCCCAGGCTGAGATTCAGTGACTCTCATGTCACCTACATGACCATTTGGGAAAGAAGATGGCTTTTTTGTCTGCATAATGCAAGACAACTGGTCACATTAATATTTTTTGAGTTTTATCTGACGGATGCTTTCAGAATTTTATAAAGGTGGTCTTCTTTTTATGTGAATTCATGGATGACGCAGCAGATGTGATAGCACACATTTTGGGTTTAACAGCATACTTTTTAAAACTAGGAATGGATCACCAGCACATATTTTAGATCCTACAGATTATGTCTCAGGGCTTTTTCCTATTAGCATTTTGGAAACTGATCATACTCCTCTTAAGTCCTACAATCAATGAGATTTTTAATGATCATTTTATATACTTGGGAAGAAACAGAAGATGTGATAGTTCTTACATACGAGGGGGCCAAAAAAAACCCAGAATTTATTTATAAAAAGTTGTGTATATTCCTGCATGTTTAAACTTCAGTTACCTTCAAAGTACTCTCCATTTGATGTAATATACCTATCCAGAGTTCTTTTTCTGCTGTTCAAAACAGTTTTTGGACTTGATTTTTAGTGCTTCTGCTGTTTTTTGTTTCACCTCTTCCACATCAGCAAAGTGTTTCCCTTTGAGGACCTTTGTCATCTTGGGAGACAAGAAGAAAAAGTTGCTCAGGGCAAGATCAGGGGAATAGGGACGGTAGGAGATAGGGGTCATGCTGGTTTTGGTCAAAAACTGCTGAACACTCAGAGTGGTGTGCTCAGATGCACTCATAAATCACCCATCGTGAAACGGGCAAACACATTACAGCAATCTTCAAAAACATTCACTGAAGCTGGATGCAGCCTCTCAAAACACCACCAGCTGGTGCACTGATACAGAAGGGTTCCTACAGCACTCACCTTGTAAGGGAAGCCTGTACTACAAGGGGCCCGACCTCCAGAAGATAATTCTGTCTTTGAAGGGTCCTCTCTCACATAGCAAGAGACCAAAGGTAGTATAACAAGTTGGAAAACCAACACTGGAATTTGATCCTACCCAATTTTATTTTGTATCTATATTATAAAAGAATGAGCTACTTTAGCAGCTCATGTTAGAGATATGTTGACATAAAATTGCTGCTGATGCCCAATGCTAGTACCCCTTTCACACATTCCAACTCTCTTTTATCCTGCTTCCAGACTTCTAAATTATCTCTGCCTGTTCCCCCAAAACTGAAATATCTTTTCATGCATGATTTCAAGACGCAGTCAGCAATGTACAGTACACAGACTAATCTATCCCCTTGTGAACATGTGAGAAATGGGGCAGAGATGCCTTATGAAGGGTGGTCTACTTTTCCAGTAATACCACCCCAAACACATCTTTTGCCACAAGAATACCCTGATGAAGGGGAAAAAAGTACAAATTGATAAGTAGAGATGATAGACTAAGAGAGAATCAGAAAGACCAACAATGATGCTTCGGAAGCATCAAGGCAAATTCAAGAAGCAGCACGAGATGTAAATGACTGAAGTTAAGACAATGAATACAGAGAGTGGTGAAAGTTTACACTGTGGTAATAAGCTGCATGTGTTAGAATAGGGTGTTTGGCCTTTGCTCAAAGACATTAGTTCCTGCTAAGAGATTTTAACCATTTTCCCTGGCTTTATTGATATATAATTGAATATAACATTGTATAAGTTGCAAGGTATATGACACAATGATTTGAAACATATATATATATATGTGTATATATATATTAAAATGATCACAATAAGATTTGAAAATGGATAATAAATGATGTTATTGTTGTGTGCCAATAGTACATTATCAATCCTTAAAAATAAATTTTATAGTTTTTACACTTAAATGTGTTAATTGTATCAAAATAATTGAATAGAGAAGGATATGAGAGGAAAGGAAAGGTTTTAAGCCAGGAAGTAAAAAAAAAAAAAAAAAAATGCAGTGTGACTAAGGTATTAAGCAACCACTGAAAAAGAAAACTCTGGAAGAGATCAAGGTTTGGGGAGCAAAAGGACTTCCCATCAGACTGTCAGGAGATTTTTCAAGAGACCTTACAGGCAAGAAGGGGCTGGAAAGAAGTATTCCAAGTCATGAAATCCAAAGACCTACAACCAAGATTGCTTTATCCAGCAAAGTTTTCATTTAGAATGGAAGGACAGATAAAGTGCTTCTCAGATAAGATCAAGTTCAAGGAGTTCATCATCACCAAGCCTCTATTATATGAAATGTTAAAGGGACTTATCTAAGAAAAAGAAGATAAAAAATATGAACAGTAAAAAGACAGCAAATTCAGTTATTAACAACCACACCTAAAACAAAAACAAATTAAGCAAATAGCTAGAACAGGAACAGAACCACAGAAATGGAGATCACACGGAGGGTTAGCGACAGGGGAGTGGGAGGAGGAGAGAGGGGGAAAAGGTACAGAGAATAAACAGCATAGATGGAAGGCAGAAAATAAACAGGGGGAGGGCAAGAATAGTATTGGAAATGTAAAAGCTAAAAAACTTAAGACACATGGACATGAACTAAAGGGAGGAACGTGGGTGGGAGAGGGTGTGCAGGGTGGAGGTGAGTGAAGGGGGGGAAATGGGACAACTGTAATAGCATAATCAATAAAATATATTTTAAAAAAAGAAGTGGGTGTGGAAAGGAAAGCACTTGAAGAGAACTCCATTGGAGTATGTGGAGAGACCATGAGTTTTTACTTCCTTGCTGCAAGTCTGGATACAATGCCTCCCCCTGTGGTCCTGTTACTCTCTACCACGGCAGCTGTCACACCACAACAGAGCTGCTTTTGCTTGCTTGATTTTGTTTATGGAGTTTATATTTTTAAATTAAGAACAATATTAAGTTGCATTTTGGAGCACGGAAAATGTGCATTATGCTGTGCCAGATACTTTTTATTACTGTTATTTATTTATCCTCACCTGAAGACATTTCTTCATGGCTTTCAGAGAAGGAGAAACGTCGATGGAACAGAGAAACATTGATCAGTTGCCTTCCTTTAGTTCCCGGACCAGGGATCAAACCCGGACCCTGATGGGGAACCAAACCGTCCTGTGTGCGGAACGACACTCCAACCAACTGAGCCACACCGACCAAGGCCATGACATATACATTATGTGTACCTATTCGTCTGATGATCAACACATAAGACGGGTGCCATGATTAGCATTTTGTCCAGGAATAAAAGATTAAGAAAGTTACCAAAGCAGCCAGCTTTGAAAGTCCCAGCACCAAGGAGCTACAGCTCCAAAATCCATGCCCTTAATCACTCCATTCAGTGTTTTCACATTTCATTAAGTATAAAAGATCCAAAGGCAAATGGTCTTTATATTCTTTTCACTTCTCGATTGCCTTTAATCCAGTTCACTGAAAGAAAACGTTTTTTGGGTTATATTCCCTAACTCCAGGAAACACACAATAAAACTTTGGCAAATGCTTGTTTTTTATGCTGATGCATAACACAGGTGTTTCATATCTCTCTGTTCATCTTTTCTTCTTTTTACAAAAGCAGCCATGTAGTTCAACAGAGATTACTAGAACTCTAGTGCCAGCTCTAGACCTTGGTATTCTACCAAGCTCTAGAATCTCTAGAATCTAGAATTCTCTAACATTCTCCAGCTCTATAATTCTGGTATTCTAACCTGCTCATATTACTTTAATCTTCAAGAAATGTCTATATTATATAGGAAATATTTCATCCAAATTCCTTGCCTGAACCAACTCAGGAATCCACACATTAAAATCTTACTCTGTATTATTAGAGAGGAGTAATAACACCGCTATCCCATTAAATTCTAAATAAAAAAGACCCAGCTATCATCTCTTTCATCCACTAATTCTTGCTAATTCCAAGTCTATGATTTCAGCTGCCTTTATTTGTCATCCAAAAGCCTGTGTGATTCACGACATAGTTCAGCACTTACTTTGTGGACTCAAAATAGAGCGCTGCCAGGCCTCTCTGCAGCTCTCGTGTGCCCTAAGCCCAGCCCGCCCCGGCGTGGCTGTGAGTGCGGCCATCTGTTCCTGGGGTGCTGACGCCCACCCCTCCCTGCGCCCTATCTCCACAGTGAAACCAATGTTTGCGAAAAGGCAGAAGCACTGACATTTCACTTCTTCAAAGCACTGCCTCCAACACGTTGGCTCCCACATAGTTACGCTTCCTCAAACTATTCTTTCTGTGCTACAGTTGTGGGACTTTTAAAAGCAATTTTTCCAAGTCTTTTCACTTCCTGCAGGAGTACGTCCCTTAAATTCAGATTGAGGATTCACCCAACCCCCCATGCCAACCAGAACACATGGTTAAAATCTAATTTATTGCTATTTAAAAGAAGCATGTAATTTTATTTAAAAAAGGCTATGGCAGGCATCTTCAATTCATGGTGCATATTCAAACTCAAAGACTCCAAAAGATTTTTATTCTTACAGAAAAGTGCATATGATTACAAGTTAAAAGCATCTAGTTATTAAAATTTTATAATGAAGCTAAGAGTTTCTGGCCAACTTAATCCCATCATTTTAATTTCAAAAAAGAGAGATGAGAAGCTGGTGGCAAGGTTCAAATAATAAACAGAATCTTCAGGCTGTAAAAGAAACTAGAGATGATTCAGTTTATCATTGTCTTTCACTATGTTGGGATTTTAGATGCCCAGAAGAAATATCAAATAAATATACATGATATATAAGTAAATAATATATAAGTATAAAAGTATAAGCCTAATATAAAGTATGTGATTTAAAAATTAAGAAATACTGAAATAGGACTTCGAGGCGTAGGTGGAAACACTGCCTCCTTGCACAACCAAGTTTAAGGACAACAAAGTCTTAGTAACAAAAATGCACTAAAACACACAGAAAATTGAGCTGTACGGAAGTCCAACAACAACGAACCATTCAGCCAGACCAGTAAGAGGGGCAGAATCAGCAGCTGGCAGAGCGGGTCTCCCAGGAAAAAGTGGCCAGACTGACCCAGGTGCGCAGGTGGCAGCTGGCAGATCCCAGGTGTGGGGTGGCAGTGGGTAGACACAGTGAGGGCTCAAGGCAGCTGGCTGAGTGGGGTCACACATTCACAATCAGATAAACCAAGCAAAGGAGCGAGGAGTGAGTTAGACCACACAGGCTAGGGCCCCAGCGATGGGAATTAAAGCCTAAAAGCACCAATTGGAAAATCTTTTGGGGTCGAGATGCTGGGAGAAGCTCCCAGGCTCACAGAGAGTTTGTTGGAGAGACCCACAGGGTCCTGGAGGGTGCACAGGCCCACACACCCAGGAGCTGGCACTGGGGGGGGGGGCGCATTTTGCTTGTGGGAAGCAGCAGAGGGGACAAAATTGGAGAGAGAGAGCGGAACAAATGCCATTGTCCCTCTCTGACCCCACCCCCACATATAGCATCACAACCCAGCAACTGGGTCGCCCCACCCTGGTGAACACTTAAGGCTCCTCCCCTCATACTTAACAGGTGCAAACAGACCAAAACATTATGGCTCAAGAAGAAGAACAGCTCAAAGCCCCAGAGCCAATACTTCTAAGCGACCAAGAGATAGCCAACCTATCAGATGTGCAGTTCAAAACACTGGTGATCAGGATGTTCATAGAACTGGTTGATTTTAGTCACAAATTAGAGGAACATATGAAGGCTAAACTAATTGAAATGAAGGGAAATGCACAGGAAACCAATAGTAATGGAAAGGAAACTGGGATTCAAATCAAGGGAGTGGACCAGAAGGAAGAAAAAAATGACCAAACAGAAAAGGATGAAGAAACAAGAATTCAAAAAAATGAGGAGAGGCTTAGGAACCTCCAGGACATCTTTAAACGCTCCAACATCAGAATTATAGGGGTACCAGAAGGGGGAAAGGAACAGCCACCAGTGGAAAACTTATTTGAACAAATAATAAAGTAGAACTTCCCCAATCTGGCAAAGGAAATAGACTTCCAGGAAATCCAGGAAGCTCAGAGAGTCCCAAAGAAGTTGGACCCAAATAGGAACACACCAAAGCACATCATAATTACGTTAGCGAAGATTAAAATGAAGGAGAGAATCCTAGAAGCAGCAAAAGATAAGGGGACAGTCATCTACAAAGGAGTTCCCATCAGGCTGTCAGCGGATTTCTCAAAAGACACCTTACAGGCAAGAAAGGGCTGGAAAGAAGTATTTCGAGTCATGAAAGGCAAGGACCTACATCCAAGATTGCTCTATCCACCAAAGCTTTCATTTAGAATGGAAGGGCAGGTAAAGTGCTTCTCAGATAAGGTCAAGTTCAAGGAGTTCATCATCACCAAGCCCTTACTATATGAAATGTTAAAGGGACTTATCTAAGAAAAAGAAGATAAAAATATAAACAGTGAAAGGACAGCAAACTCACAGTTATTAACAACCACACCTAAAACAAAAGCAAACTAGGAGGACAGCTAGATCAGGAGCGGAACCATAGAAATGAAGATCTCAAGGAGGGTTAGCAACAGGGGAGTGGGAGGAGGAGAAGGGGGGGAGAAGGTACAGACAATAAGTAGCATAGACAGTAGGTAGAAAATAGACAGGGGAAGGGCAAGAATAGTATGGGAAATATAGAATCTAAGCAACTTATGACACATGAACATAAACTAAAGGGGGGAATGGGGGAAGTGGGTGTGCAGGGTGGAGGGGAATGAAGGGGGGAAATGGGACAACTTATAATGGCATAATCAATAAAATATATTAAAAAGAAAAAATAAGTACTGAAATAAGCAGGAAAAGTTTATTTTTTCATGTAGTTAAAGCAACCATTTTATGTATATAATAGACAAATGATTAAAAAATAATTACTACTAAATACACTTCAGAGTTCATAACATGATGGGTTACAAAACCTGTTAATAGCCCAGGCATGCCTGAAAAAACAATCCAGCTGTTTTATGAGATCCAACACAAGACAGAAAATGAGACACAGAAAACCTGTTACCAACTTTAAGATTAAATCTAGGGTAAGCTGCCCTCCAAACTCTAAATCATGGAGCAGCCAACGCACCAAGATGGCATCTGCTGAATCTGGTGTGCAAGCAGGACCCTGGGAAACCTGTGCTGAAGTCACGCATGCTGGATGTTTGAGTGACAGGTCTAAGAGAAGGCAGGGTGGTGGCCTCCACTAGTGTCCTAGTTGAGTCTCCTTTGGGGCTCAGTATCTGTGTACATCAGGTAGATAAGGCCATTGTCATGGGCTTCGAAAGTCCCCCTGAAGCTCTGTCCCCAGCTGGGCTTCAAACAGGTGTGACCCAGTGGGAACGTGTGTCCAGGGAGGCCAGTGGACCTCATTGCTGAACATCTTTTCCAAAAGGAAAAGCAGCAGTCAGTTTGCCAACTATTATCCAGTGACAAAACCTCAGTGTCAAAAAGGGGCAAGTGAGGTTAATCCCATGATGGCAGCTGTTACTTCAACCAATAGTAGCAGAGCCTGGACACATATTTGGGTCCTAGTTTCAAAGGGTTTAAGTAAGAAAATAGAGGTGAGTTTGTTTAACCTCCTGAAGGTGAACAGCATGAACACAGCCTCTAGCACAGTGTGATTCTCATAGGAAAGAGCCTTTCTTCCTCATTCCACCATAAACTACCAGGAAATGATAATACCTGTAGACCACCAAAAAATACCAAAAGGAAATTAATTTTGCCGGGAAAGGAAGCTGGAAAAACAACACAGCATGTCTCTAAGCAGTAAAATGGAGTGAACAGATACTACAGGAGTGCTACACACGTAATCTAGGTGCTTCCTGAAACACTTGGAGATAATGTTCAGGGGGGATGGAGTTCCTGCAATTAGTAGGTATAAATATTAAACCAACAAAATTTACATAGATGTTCAGTGACCTCATTTGCATCTGTTGGCTGGAGAAATATTAGTTACTGGCTATGCTTCAACATGGCTAAATACTAACTACTAATAAATAATCAAAGAAACTGCAGTCATATCTTTCACGTCTCTGCCCATCTCCCTCCTAGCTCCCCTCTACAAAACAAGAGGAGTTGCTCATCAGATTGGACAGAAATGAAGGAACTGATTGGTCACAGTGACCAAAGCGTACTAGTCCTGAGTTTTAGAAAGGGGTGTGAGAACAGTGGATATTCAATGGAGGAGGAAGTTTAACTCTAAACTCTAGTCTAAGTCATAGAACAAAACCTGGTCTTTGACCAGATTTCTACTTTGCCATATGGACTTATCTGCAGCTATTAATAAAGAAATCACTTTAGCCCTGGCTGGTGTAGCTCAGTGGATTGAACTCTGGCCTGTGAACCAAAGGGTGGCTAGTTCTATTCCCAGTCAGGGCACATGCCTGGTGGCAGACCAAGTCCCCAGTAGGGGGTGCACGAGAGGCAACCACACACTGATGTTTCTCTTCCTCTCTTTCTCCCTCCCTTCCCCTCTCTCATAAAATAAGAAAATAAAAAACTTTAAAAAAATAAATAAAGGGGTCACTTTACAGACCTTTAAACCTCCATGGAAGAAAAGAGATTGACGGGTAAGATTTATTTATATGCATAAATTATATCAACGCCTTCAGCCCTCATCTTTCTCAATCCCATAAATATTTTGTTAATTCTGAGTACTATAAAAATCTCCAGGAGAATAATTTAAATAAGTACCCTGGGATTACATGATCACAGCAGAACATTTTTATATCCCAAGTCTGTATCAAACTCTTTACCCATTCTCTCCCAATACAACATGTGAATGAATGGTAATGTGACCTCTTGACGTCCTCTGCCAAGAGAGATCCCCCAGTGGGAATTTATATCCTACATCTGGCAGAAGGAATCCATGAATGTGATGACCTCAGATGACTTAGGAGCCAGGCCCCACCTGCCACTGGAAACCCACCGTGCGTCTCAAATACACCTGTTTTCTGTAAATCTATCTAGTGTGTGTGTGTTGATCATGTAATATTAAAACACAGTCACCCATCTTATATGCTGTTTGCCACATGCCCAAGATATGTCTACACTTCTGCATTTTCTTAAAAGGCAGTAGTTAAGCAATATTTCACAAAATGCTTCAATGTTCCCATCATCGCCATAATGTCCAAGTGCTGTTCTGTTTCCACTCATCACTGAACTAAGCAAGTAGGTACTGAATACCTACCATGCAAGTACTATTAAATGTCATGGAGATACCAGTGCGATGCCTACAAAGAGCCGTAACAGAATTTTCAAGAGTTGCTTAGAAAAGATGGTGATTCCACCAAGCTGAGTCACAGCGATTCCTGCTGAGATGGCATGGCAGACTGACGTGTAGGAGGAGAGCATGGTTTGTGATCTGTCTCCTCTTGAATTCTCACCATGGCTTCTGGGGGTTACTCTTGAACCATTCCAGATGCTGGAAGTGGTGTCTGTGGTACATCCAAGACCAGGTGCCACTTGGTGTGCTGGCCACCACAATTTATTGCTAACTTGACCTTGGCCTGGAAAAATTGATTCCATCTTGGAATGTTGGCCTTCAAAGAGAGTGACAGGGAATACATGTAACTTCCCTTTACTGTACTTCAAGCTCATCTATCATGTCATCATGTCATCTTGTACACCTAAGGCATCACAATTCCATTTGCCTCACCATAGAATTGACAGTGACTTCTGGAGGAGGTCCCAAGTCAGCTCTGTAAAACTCACCCAATTAGCCCAATAAACACCCCCAAATGCACTTAACATCTTATGATAGAAACAATGCAAATGTGTCATCTTACACTTCTGGAGGTCAGAGGTTGGAAATGGGTCTTACTGGGGCTATCAGAGGGCTGTGTTGCTTCTGGGGGATCAAGGGCAGAATCTGTTTCCCTGACTTTTCCAGCTTCTGGAGACTGCCTGCAGTTCTTGCCTTGTGCCCTCTTCCTCTGTCTTCATAGTCAGTAATGTAGTGCCTTCAAATCTCTGACTACAATCTCTCTGTCTCTCTTTTCCACTTTAAAGGACTTGGTAGTTACACTGGGCCCACCTCTAAGATAATTCCCTTATCCAACTGTAATAGATACCCAGTCAAAGTTGCCATAGATACCATAGAAACCCAGTCAAAGTTGCTCAGTCGAGAACCAGTGTCAAAACAAAAACACAGTTGTCAATCTATCATAAATATGTCCTGAGTTCTTGCCTAAATATTGCTATAAGAAGCATGTATTAATTAATCAACAAATATTTTGGTTGCTGTTATTTGTGAGGACTGTGGGAAATAACAGGTGAATCAGATGCAGATCCAATCCCCAAATAGCTCTTAGCTTAATGACGAAGAGAAATCTTGACTATGTGTAAGAATAAGACAAGAAAGTGTTAAATGCCAGAGACAAAGCTCTATGAAAGAAACTTACACATTTTAATAGTAGGTCCAAGGTGGACAGAGATGGCCAGGATTCCTGAGCCTACTACTGGCTACCTGCCAGAGCCTGATCTACCCCCAAAACAGATCTCTCACGTCTTATAATTGTGTGTGTGCACATGTGCATGCATACACGAGCACACAAAGCATAAAGACATCCGAAAGCTAAAGTGGAGATCATATTTGAAAGTACTGGCATGGCAAGTCTGTTAGACTGAGAAGCAAAGTGTTCCTTTCAGCTGCAGACAAGCCCAAGTCCACCTGCATCCCCCACCCCTCCGGATGCAGGCAGAGTAGCTCTCTTTACCCTGCCCCCCTCAGCTCGCATCCTGACCTGGGCCTGCTGGATTGCAGTGGTCTGAAAAGGAAAATAACCCAGAAAAGATGCACTAAGTAAAAGCATGTTGAAGAAAGAAAACAGTTCATCCCAGGTCTCCTTGTTGCTGGGCTTTCTGTGAGCACACTGGGCTGTCTGTGGGAGTGGGGGGAAGAGGGGTTCAAAGGCACTGGGGGGCACACTGTCTCCTGAAAAACGGGAGCAAGCCTCCAGTCCTCTTCAGCTTCATGGTAGAAAAAGGAAAATGAATCCAAAATCAGAGTTAAGCACAAGAGAAAGGCTGTAACTCCAGAAAGACAAAGCCTAATAAGTCACATATAACACTCATAACCTTCTCGATTTTTAGGTTAAAATGCCTGTGTTTAGTGCCAGTACTTCATAATGACTCTGAGGAGTCCACTTTGTCCTTGACCCAGGTCACTGCCACCCCCTCCTCATCCTGACTTAGAAATGAGAGAAAGGACAGAGGAAAAGAGTCTTGATTTCCCATTACAGGAACACACAGAGCATTGAATGAGATATTTAACCCCTGTTGGAATCCCTTGTGTCTTACAATTGTTTCTTTTGTGCATTTTTATCCTTCTTACAGGAAACTACAAAGAAAAGTCTTCAGGGCTATCACTGTTTCTGACCTAACTCAGGATGGGAACTACAATTCAGTTTCATATACTTTTAATACACACATTATTTTCTCTATATGAAAGAACAAACCAATCTCAACATTCAGAGATCCATGACTACATCTGAAAGGCTTACAGCCACCCCAGTGCATTTACTGTGCAGGCTCTGTGCATTACCATAAATGTATGAAATGAAGTCATATATTTCCAATTACTCCATTCATGAAAATGCCTTCTCAAGCACAGCTTCTTATTGTGAGGCCAGCTGTTTGTTTCATATTACAGTTCAAGAGCCAAGTTCCAAGGGCAATAAAAGCTTTGCTATGCATCACTGTCTAAAAGAGAGTGGCATACCAGCTCAGCAAAGAAGTGGGATTTTACAGGCTTCCCATAGTAGGAAATCTCCCACATGTCAAGGACAACAGTTTCTGACATTACTGAGGGCCACTAAAAATGTGCCAAATCTAGGAAAATTTTCAAACATTGGCTGAAGATGGGTTTTTCTTGTTGTCTGTTCATTTTTTAAATTTTGCCAGGGGTGGGGATGGTTGGCTATAAAATGGTGCCATTGGGAAGATACACCTGCCTGAAAAACAGAATGAAGTATAATAGCATAGGCTGTAGGTGTTGGCCAGTCCAGGCAATTGAATCTCAGGTATAGTTCAGCCAAAAACTTTAAACAGAATAATTCACATTACTGTTGGAGAAATATACGAAGATGGAGAATCCATTTCTGCTATGAGCTTAATGCACACAATTTTACCTGCCATGGGTACTTTGAAATGGAGAAAGTGAGCATCAATGCCCATGTCATCTTTGGGCTGCTACAGTTAGAGAGGCTGTTTCTACTCCCACTAGAGGCACCAGCTAAGGTTGCATTTACTCAGCTGGAAGTAGGTGTTCACGAAACAATAGATGGGGGAAGCAGGAGGTAAATACAAGTTCCATAACCTAAATTTCACACAGGTTACGCTGGTCTAGACCATCAAACTGTCCATAGGAACACTAATCTTCTCCCTCAGACATGCATTTGGTTTAATGAAATAAAGAATATATTGAAGGTGTTTAGGGAAAACATTAGAATTGCTCCCCAGGAGGAAAGAAGAGTAAACTTGTTCCTTTACAATGCCATAAAAAACACATACACGGCTTACCTGAGTAGGTTAAATTAGTATGCATAGGCTTCCAAAGTCACACGTAAAATGTCAAATTTAACCACAGAATGCTTTACTGAGAAAATACTTGTTACGGAGTCACAGCCTAAAATCTCTGATTTTACCCAGTACCATTGGAATTGAACACCAGAGTCTTCTCATTTTATCAAAGTAAATAATACCTAGAAAAATTATTATTCATACAACCAAAATAAAGTTTTGTGATAATCCCTCACAATGAACAAACCGTCTCCACCCAGCAAGGCCATTTTTGATACTGCATGCACAAACAGCTCAGCAATTAACAGTAGCCATGGATGGACAGTTTACTGTCACTGATAGCCTTAGACTTAACACTCTCAAAGCACAGGAACTTTGAAAGTTACCCCTGGCTGGGTGGCTCAGTTGATTGGAGCATCGTCCTATACACCAAAAGGTGGTGGGTTTGATCCCCTGTCAGGGTGCTTAAAAGAAGCCGATCCATCTTTCTCACTCACATCAATATTTCTCTCTCTCCCTCTCCCTTTTCTCTCTCTAAAACCAGTAAGCATATCCTCAGGTAAGGATTTAAAACAATAAAGAAAAATTAAAATTTTTAAAGATTTTATTTACTTATTTTTAGAGAGGAGAAGGGAGGGAGAAAGAGAGAAAGATCAATGTGTGGGTGCCTCTTAAGTGTCCTGCTACTGGGGACCTGGCCTACAACCCAGGCACAGGCCCTGACTGGGAATCAAACCAGCAACCATTTGGTTCACAGCCAGTGCTCAGTCCACTGAGCCACAACTGCCAGGGCAAAAAATATATTTAAAAAAAAAACAAACTTTAAAAGTAAAGTGACTATGCTTACCCTAACTAACCAGTTTTGTGAATCTTGCATTCTTGATGTGCCTGATCCTGCAGGAAATCTTGGCTGTTTGCTTTAGCAAAGTAAATGTGTAGTTTTATTTCCTTGAATCTTACTTGTCTCTGGAGACTTGCATTCAATTCTATTCTATACCTGTAGACTGAAAGGATATTTCTCATGTATGTTTTTCAGATTTTATCTTCCTGCATGGTAATGAGAGAAAAACTGAGAAAAAAAACTAAAGATTCTACTAGCAAATACACAAAATCTAATGTTTTATTTTCTAATCTAAGAATATAACTCTTCAGTAGATGTAACCCTTAGCCCAGCTAGCCTCTTTGGATGCTTCCTGTTTATATACAAGTTAATATGTTTAGAGTGCTCAGGATTTCACTTTACCTAATCTTAGCTAAGGAACTAAAACTACATAAACAGGAAGACTGAAAAAAATTAACTTATTAAATAGACCCAGGTTAGATCTGAGGTTAGCCTCAGATTTGGAAAAGAAAGTGACTAGCTTTTGTGCATTTGTGTATATTCTTTTTTCTCTGTAGACTATGTTAAAACAGTGCATGTGTAGTTGAACTATTTTTATTTAGAGTAGTGTAGGATTTCTCATACAAATATTATACACATAAGAAAGTCCATCATCCATCCATCACTTTAAAAAATAATCTATTCATCATTTAAAACAAAGTATTAGTATAAATATAAAATTAAAATGTCAGATCATCAAACCCCAATCTACTAAACATGTCAGATTCATCCTAAAAATGATGAGAGGTTTTGAAAAGATAAGCTCCTTTAGCCCTGGCTGGTGTAGCTCAGTGGATTGAGCACAGGCCTGGGAACCAAAGCATTCTTGGTTCCATTCCCAGTCAGGGCACGTGCCTGGGTTGCAGGTATTTTCCCCAGTAGGGGGTGTGCTAGAGGCAACCACACATTGATGCTTCCCTCTCCCTCTTTCTCCCTCCCTTCCCCCTCTCTAAAAATAAATAAATAAAATATTTGAGAAAAAAAAAAGATAAGCTTCTTTAGACCTGCCCATGACTTTGTTGTTTTTGTTGTCAGTTACTAATTTCTTAGAATGCCTGACACAGTCCATGATGACATACAAGATCAAGTAATATTTGATATATTTTTGGCAGTTACAATATATCAGATCATTCCAAAACAACACATTCCAGGAATGATGATGAATAAGTAGAAAGTATTCCTGTTTGGAAGATGCGAAAGAAACATCTTTATAATGTTAATTCATATTTTGATAAGATTATTTTAAACACACCCATGATTACAGGAGTGGATAAAGGTACACATGTTTAAATTCTTCTAAGCTACAGTTTCACAACACTGATAGTATCTCAAAGAATAGGTTCTTAAAAAGAAAACACTTGCTTCTTCCAAATTATTTTGGTTTTTAATGCCTGAATAGTGATGCCATACCTTCAACATAAATTTTTGGTAGATTAGAGAAATTGAGAAAAATAGTGACAAAGAAAAAGGGAAACCATATATATATATTCCCATTAGTAATGTGTTAATTTCATGTACTGTTGTAACACAGAAATTTAATTCATCTGAATGAAGTTTATAATTATTCAGTCATTTTCTTAAAGTTATTCTGTCAGTGAAGATCTGTGGTTTAAACTTCTTAAGATTTTCTTCATCATTTTATATTTTTGAATGATTGTTTTCACCCACAAGATTTCCCTTGTTGATGACAAATTGAGCAGCATTCAGTTTCTGTGTATGGTCTCGTTAGGTAGTCAACTTGCCTCTTTACCTGTTTGTTTTTGTTCTTGGGTTTGGGTTTTTTTTTTTTTTTAGGAACATTTATGCAAATTTTGATACTTCTTTGGGATCTATTTTTTGATGTCACAGTTGTCACTGAACTAATTAGAATTTCTCAGGTGACATAAAAAATGGTGTTAAAAATAGTGCCTTCGATGTGGCACTAGTAGGCACGCTCTTTTCTCTCATCTTATCCTAAATATTCCATATCATGTCAACAAAACCATCTTCCTAGTCCTAGCTCACTAGCTTTTCATCCAGACCTGATGCTGAATTTAATTCAGTGTTTTTTATTATCTGTTAAGATCATTGTTTTTCTCATGTGAATTTTTAATGTGATCAATTTTGGCATATTCTTCTAATAATGAATTGCCTTTGAATTTATGGACTTTGGACTACTTTGTTCATATAGTGACCAGCTTTTGCACAATCTTCTGTTTGGAGAAGATTATGCATTATTAAATCTGCAAATTTCCAAGGTAGAAGCCAGAAACTCATTTCTTCAGCCTCCCTTACAAAGAGAAGTCTCAACACATAACCAAGATCAGCTAATCAGATACACATGTGGAACAAGATAATGTCAAAATCAATGCCATGGAGAAGCAAGTATTGCATAAATACCTCCAATCTGGGGGAAGCCCAGTGGTAAAAAGCCACAATGGCCAGGCTCCCCCCACATCTTCCTCATCAGCGGCACAGCCGTGAAGCCTGTGCCCAGCAGTAAGGCCAGAGAATCTCCTGGAGCAGCCGCATGGCTGGGTGTGTAGGAATCAGCTCCAGGACCAGAGACTTGGGCCCTGAGTCTGTAAGCTACACCCAGTAACTTCATTTCTAATAAAGCCAGACTGTATTCTGTGTTACAACTGATTAAATCAGTAATTTCTCATTGAAATGATTGATTCATTGCTGAGGACTTCAGTTTGCTAGCATTTTATCTTTTTAAAAAATATCCTTACCCAAGGATATGTTTATTGATTTTTTAGATAGAGAGGAAGAGGGGAAAAAGGAGAGAAACACTGATTGGTTGCCTCTGGCATGCACCCCAACTGGGAATCTAACGCTCACCCAGGTGTGTGACCGGATGGGAATCGAACCTGCACCATTTTGGTAAATGGGACGCTGCTCCAACCAACTTCCCCACCCAGCCAGGGCTGCTAGCATTTTCTCAAGGATAATTTTACAAGGTGTAAACAAGA
This sequence comes from Artibeus jamaicensis, assembly GCF_021234435.1. Lineage (NCBI taxonomy): Eukaryota > Metazoa > Chordata > Mammalia > Chiroptera > Phyllostomidae > Artibeus > Artibeus jamaicensis. The sequence goes on along the minus strand of NW_026522014.1, from coordinate 13,330,593 downwards.
AAAACGGCTCTATAATTTTTTTCACCAAGGTGAAATACAGTGAAGGTTAGTTTTAGTAAATGTTGATATTTTAATGTTGATAAATTGAATTGATAGGTGACTTCAGTAAAATTTGAGGCATTTACCATTTTTTCTACCCTGAAACAGCTTAAATAACTGGTGGGTTTTATTCATTAAATATGTGACAGAAAATCTCTTACATATATTTCTTTGATTCTTATACCATAGATATAGATCTATTTAGTTTTTATTAAGATTTCTTCAGTTTAAACAATTTATTTTTTAGTATTCATTTCATTTACATTTTTATATTAGCAAAAATCTCAATTTTTAATCTTCTCTATATCTGACTCTCTTACAGAACATTTTCTTTTTTTTTTTTTTTTAAAGATTTTATTTATTTATCTTTAGAGGGGAAGAGGGGAAGGAGAGAGGGAGAGAAACATCAATGTATGGTTGCCTTTTGTGCATCCCCTGCTGGGAACTGGCCTGCAGGGAACCGACCTGCAACCCAGGCATGTGCCCTGACTGGGAATCGAACCGCGATCGTGTGCTTCGCAGGCCTGCGCTTAATCCACTGAGCTACACCAGCCAGGGCTAGAACATTTTCAATTTACCTTCCTTTCAACTAATTTTTCAGGAACTTTCTCTATTGTATTTTACTTTTCCACTTTTTAATTAAGTTTCCGAAAAGCAGTGAAATGGTAGAGAATGGCAATGATAGTGATGTCCTCGGCCTGGCAAAATAATCTTATTTGATTATTATTCCAAAAGAAGAACCTGAAACATGGGAGGGATGCTATATATATGAAGCAGACCCCCCAGAAAAAAACAGAATTACCTTCTCTGAAGGGTGGACCAGGCTTCCCCCACTAGCTGAGTGTTCTAGGAACCCATCTGTATCTGTGTACCAGCTGGTGTCATTGTGAGAGGCTGCTGTTTACTTCAGTGAATTATTCTGAGACTCTTTCAACTCATTTGCCCATTTCATGATGGGTGATTAACAAGGGCACCTGCCCATATCATGCTGAGTGTTCAGCAGTTTTGACCCAAAACAGCATGACCGCCATGTCCCACCTGCACCCCCCATTCACCCACTCTGGCCCCAGAGACTTTTTTGTTTATTTTCCTGGATGAAAAGTCCTCAAAGAGAAACATTTTGCCAATGTGGAAGAGGTGAAACAAAAGCAGAAGTACTAAAAGGCATTAAAACTGACAAATCAAAAACTCTTTTGACCTGTGGGAAAAAGTCTCAATGGGTGTATTGCATCAAATGGACAGTACTTTAAAGGTGAATGAATTTTAAACATGGAAGAATAAATACACATTTTTATAAGTAAATCCTATTTTGGAGGTTTTTCCCCTGTGTATAGTATAATTTTGTAAGTAAATAAATTTTTTAAACTAAGCCTCAGAGAAGCTGGAACTTGCCAAAGTGACTCAGAATAATGTGTTCCCTTCTGAAGCAGAGTTTTCTCACTTCTCATTTTGCACAAAGATTAAAATATCATTTGACTACTACCATTGGTTGATGTATTTATCTAATAGGCACTGTTCTTATGCCTTCTTATTGAGCTCTCATTTAATGAAAAATAAAACCACTCTAACAGTACAATTATTTTCTCATAATTGAAGCACTAACAATAGCTAATTCACCTCAGGCAAGGGAAACTTGGAACAGAGGCCCAGCTGTTCCTCAAGATGTAAGGAATGGGCTAGTGTGTCATGTCTCCTTCAGAAAATATAATCTCAGCATTTATGTCTCAGTAAATTATCCAGAGTGATGAAGGAAGGAGGGAAGGAATGAAGGAAGGGAGGGAAGGAAGGAAGGAAGGAAGGAAGGAAGGAAGGAAGGAAGGAAGGAAGGAAGGAAGGAAGGAAAAAAAAAAGAAAAAATAGAAGAAAGGAAGGAAGAAGGGAAGAGGGATAGAGATTGTATTTTATAATATTCTGCTCCTAATAATGTTTCATTTCTTTCTTAAAGGGGAAAATTGCACAAGATGCTTGTTTAAAATGGCACGAAGGACTTTATTCAAGATTATATCATCTCACGCCTGTCAGAATAGCTATAAATCAACAAACAAGTGCTGGCGAGGATGTGGAGAAAAGGGAACCCTCATCCACTGTTGGTGGGAATACAGACTGGTGCAGCCACTGTGGAAAGCAGTAAGGGGTTTACTCAAAAAATTAAAAATGGAACTGCCTTATGACCCAGCAATTCCACTGCTGAGAATACATTCAAAGAAATGTGAAGCATTGATTTGAATGAATATGTGTACCCCTATGTTCACTGCTGTGTTATTTACAATAGCAAGATTTGGAAGCAGCCAAGTGCCCCTCAGTAGATGAGTGGATACAAAAAGCTGTGGTGCATGGGAAAAGGGCTCATGGACATGGACTACAGTGTGGTGATTGCTGGGGGAGGGGTGTGTAAGGGGACTAAATGATAACAGAAAAATACTAAAAAGATTTTTAAAAAGCTGTGTTCATTTACACAATAGAATACTACTTGGCTGTAAAAAAGCAAGAAATCTTACCTTTTGTGACAACATGGATGGACCTGGAGAACTTATGCTAAGTGAAATAAGCTTGTAGAGAAAGACAAGCCCCATATGATTTCACTTACATGTGGAATCTATGAACAAAATAAAGAAACAAAATAGAAACAGACTCGTACATAGACTGATAGCTGTTAGAGGGGAGTGGAGCTGGATAAAAAAGGTCAATGTATTAAATGGGAAAAAATTATCGACACAGACAATAATAATGGTGACCAGAAGGAAAGGGGGCCTGGGAAGGGTGGTAAAAGAGGGTACAGGGGGAATAAATGGGGGTGGAAGATCTGACTTGGGGTGGTGAATGTATAATAAAATATACAGATGATGTATTGTAGAATTGTACCCCTGAAACTTATGTAATATTATTGAGCGATGTCACCCCAACATATTTAGTAAAGATATTTTTAAAGATGAAGAAAAGCAACAAAAATGAGACCATTACAACAGCAGCAACGGGAAGGAGAGACGGGACCCAGCCGCCCTGGAGCACAAGGGGGCAGCGCCCTGCAGTCAGACTGTGTCTGTGTTTGGTAACAGGTGCTTGTCGCAGTTAGCTTCCTCCGTCACACAGAGACTGAGAGACCGGGGCCTAGATTCTTCATAATTAAATCCCCCGGTCTTTGAGAAAGACATTCCTGGACTGTAGAAAGTTTACGTGTAGAAGAGGCAAAGAGAGAATGTACAGTTGCGCGTTAGGGGCCTCCAGCCTGCACAAACCCTTCCAAAGTTCGGACAAGGTGAGACCAGTATGAAGGCAGTGTCTGCTTCGTGAGGTGTGTCTTTGTCTGACCACTAGGCACGTCTGAAAGTAATGCAAAATAACAATGACTGTCAACTGCATTTGACAATTTAAAAAAAATTTTTTTTAAGCCCTATTGGTCATCTTTGTTTCTGTGCAGCGTAGAAATCTACCCGAAACCTCATCTATCTAGCTGTCATGATCTTTTAAATCATAAGTGGTTGAAGAGAGGACCTTCCGCTCTTCAATGCTGAGGAAGAATTTCCAATGCTTAGCAAAACTTAAGAGCATTTGTGGGGGGCCTGTCTCGTCAGCCCATGCTAGACACCACTGACGCACTCCCTGCCTGCGTTCTCGTGGTTGCTCGTAGAAGCTCGGATAGAAGCTCGGAGCTCCACGGGGCAGGCACCCTTGCTAGTCTGTCCGCCCCCTGGGATTTCCCACTGACCTCTGACGGTCACAGCTCTTGGCAATCTCCACATCGCACTGGCTCTCTAGTGACCTGTCCTGTGACCCATGATCCCCGGAGAAAAAATCCAAGTGTCAGCAAAACACAGAACTTTTTTCCTCTAAAGCATGGCCTGCCTTTTTGCCTGTCTCAGCCTAGGTTTTGTGAAAAACAAAAGTGTAAGTGGAGACTATTTTCCGAGTACCTGGCAACATTTGCTTTTGGTCCGCCAACACGAAATTCAGAAATAAGAATCTTGGAGCACAGCATAAGGCTACCTTCAAAGATGCAAAAGTGGTGGTTCTTTACATTTCTTCCAGATTCCTATTTCCTATGGCAGCAAATAAAACAAAAAATAGTAACAAAGTATCCTGCTGTATATATACATTTATATGATACATGTCATATACATATATCATATATATGTATGTTCCTTTATCACTTGTTTTGATTTTTCTGCATTTTCTATGATAGCCAATAAAATATGAATTTCTTTTGAAATGAAGAAATAATAGAAGTTAAAGAATCACTAAAGAAAGAAAATAGAAAAAGCTTCACATCAATAATTTTAGCATTCTCAGGATATGTACTTTTGTAGGAGGAAACTTGAAATGAAGAACTAATATGCAGTTTAGGCATAGCTATCCAAAATTTTTTCTATAGTAGTCTTATCTACAATTACCTCAGGAGAAATTTAATGGTGAAAAGTCATGTATTGACAGAAACTTAAGCACACACTGGAACATTCTAGGACAAAAGTGTCTATAATAAGCTCTGTATGTAATAAGCTATGTATGTCTTTCACAACAAAGTATTTGCCACAAATATGTCTCCAGCTTCTTTACCAAGATACTGCCACAGCCTCAACTATTGAAATAGTTCAGTAAACATTAGTCTAGTAAGCTATTCTCTTTTAAATTGTGCTTCAAATGTAAAGAAAGCCCTGCATTCTATGGGGAATTACTTATACAACAAAAGCTGCTACTGAGAATAGAACAAAGGTACCATATTGCAAAGAGGTTTTGCATATTTTCTTTGGGTATCCTCTTGTCCCCACCCTCCCAGGGCTTGCCCCTGAGTTCCTGAAACAAAGTCTCCAACTAACTAAAAGGAAGTCCTGTCTAGATCAGATAGCATCAGGTTTTTCTTATCTAGAGGATAACATTTCTTATATTTCTTGTTAATGTTATAGGAATATTTGCTTATTTCAGCTAGAATTTTGTAGTTCATACAGTCTGGTTCCTGAAATCAGTTATCAGGGAAAGCAGCTCTAGGGTAACTAGTGATGTTACAAATGGCTACTTTTTTATTTTTAGGAATTAAGAAAAATTTTAAATAAAAGGTTTTGGGAAAACTGGACACATACATGCAAAAAAAGCTGACAGTGAACTACTTTCTTATGCTACATATGAGAAATAAATCCAAAATGGATTAAAGACTTACATGTAAGACCTGAAACCATACAACTCCTAGAAGAACACATAGGCCATAAACTCTATGATGCTTTTCTTAGCAATATTTTTGTGATGTAGCTCCCCAGACAAAGGCAACAAAGGCAAAATTAAACAGATGTGACTACATCAAACTGAAAAGCTTTTGCACAGCAAAGAAAGCCCCCACAGACCCAACAGGAAAAAAAGACAACCTACTGAAGAAGATAAAATATCTGCAAATGTTATCTCCCATAAGGGTTAATATCCAAGTAAACATAGAGCGTGTATAAATCAACATAACACACACACACACACACACACACACACACACACACACACACAAATAATATGATTTAAAGAGTGAGCAGAGGACCTCACAGACTTTTCCCCAAGAAGACACATTGATGGCCAATGCATGACCCATGAAAAGATGCTCAACATCACTAATCATTAAGGAAATGCAAATCAAAATTTCAGTGCATTATCATCTCATACCTGTTAGAGTAGCCATCATCAACATGCTAGCAAATAAAAGTATTGGCCAGAATATAGGGGAAAAAGGAAACTCCTGTGCATTTTTTGTTGGGATTGTAAACTGCTGCAGCCACTGTGGAAAACAGTGTGGAGGTTCCTCAAAAAAATTAAAAATAGAGCTACTATACAATCTAGCAATTCACCATTGGGTAGTTATCTGAAGGATACAAGAATACAAAGTCAAAAAGATATAGGAACCCCTATGTTCTTCACAGCATTATTTACAATAGCCATGATAATGGAAGCAACCTGGGTGTCCATCAGTAGATAAATGAATAAAGAAGATGTGGTACATACATACAGGGCCCAGCAGAAGGAAGGTTTGCTTGAGTGTGGCTGGTAGAGCACGTGAATGTCTCACATGAGAAGGACATCAGTTAGAACATTTCACCTAAAATGTCAGATGGTGTGCCTGCATGTGATATTAACATTACAGAATTACATGCTTATGATTTTATAATGAAAGATTCTGTAATAAAAAGGGGACATTATTTGTGCTGGATACTGTACAATGAAATATTACCCAGCCATAAAAAGAGTGAAATCTTGCCCTTTGCAACAACATGGATGGACCTTCAGGGTATTATGCTAAATGAACTGAGTCAGAGAAGGGAAAAATACTGTATGATATCACTTGTATGCGGAATCTTTAAAAAAAAAGAACAAACAAAGCAAAGCCAAAACAGACTTATGGATATGGAGAGCAAACTGATGGCTGCCAGAGAGGAGGGGCGTGAGAGGAAGGGTGGAAAAGGTGAAGGAGAATAAAAGGTAAAACTTTCAGTTATAAAATATATAAGTTACAGGGATGTATATAGCACAACCTATGGGATGCAGTAGATAATGTCACAATAACTTTGTACAGTGACATATGGTTACTAGACTTACTGTGGTGATCACTTTTTAAAGTATATGTCAAATCATTGTGTTGTACACCAGAAAATTACCTAATGTTATGGGTCAACTATAACTGTAAAAATATTCAAGATATTTTTACTTGGAAAACTGATTCCAAAATAGCATTTAGTTGACTGGATTGCATGTATTGAGTCCATCTAGCATCTACTCTAAAGTCACTACACACTAAGTAATAATAAAATGATAGATGGTAGATAGATTAATAGGTAGACAGATGGTAGATGGGGTAGATGGATGAATGCATGGATGAATGGACTGGCAGACGGATGGCAGACAGACAGACAAACTGGAGTATTTCCCAAGAACCTCAGAATTTCTTAGATATTTCCCCAAATAGAAATTCTTCTGCCTACTTGTTATCAGAGCCTGCCTTACCATTCTACTTGTTTTTCTTATGATTGCCCTACTTAAAATCCCAAATTTCAAATATATATGTTGTAGGCTCTTAATCCTATGCAATATTAGTACTTTTAAAAAGGATTGGGAATGCTGCTTCTTTTGTCTCAGATATTCACTGCGTGTGCTGGAACTGAGTCCTGAGGGGTCCCGCAGGAAGGAAGACTGTGTGGGTGCATTTTACCAGCCTTTCCTAAACTTATCTGACCTCGGGACTCTGTTGTATCCTTTGAGAAAGATGACTCTTCTCTATTTTATTTAGTTTCATAGATCCCAGTTACTTCTGTGCTTAGGACAGAGAACATAGAAATCAGTCAAATCTGCCTATTTAAAAGGAAAATTATTATTAAGTATATCACATTAGCACAGACTTGAGCACACAAGTTCTTTTTTTATTTTTCTCTGCATCATAATTTGTCACTATTTTTATAAATCAATACACGCTCACTGTAAAACAATTTAGGCACACACATTTTAACTAATGATTCCCAAGTTAAACTCCCTTCTACAGGTACCTTCAGAAATCGGATCTAGCCTGTGCACCTTCAGGTCCTGGTCCTGCCCCTCTGCTTGAAAGAGGGGTGCAACTCAGACACAGCACATGTGCCTTCCCAAAAACAAAGGGTGGCAGCGGAGCTCAGCAACTGTGCATCACTGCCAGGAACACACCTGCAGCAGCTGAGGGGCCAAATATAGCGGTACAAAAGGCAAACTGAGTAAACAATTGGAATCATTTTTAATACTGAAAAAAAAACCTAGAAATCTAGTCACTTTGATCCAAGTAAAGCAAAGTAGTGTCAATAATCCAGCAAAGTAGAAATGCTACTTTGGTAGCATTTCCATAAATTGGATAAATTTTCTTAAATTTTTTACACGCATCTTTATTAGATGATGATAATAAGCATAATTTCTTTATATTTTCATTTTTATTAAAGTTACATATATATATATTAAAGGCACTATAAAAAGGACCTTAAAATGGAAAGCCGAAGCTTCGAGCCCCCTCCCCCACCCACTCAACCACATACCCCACTTCCTGTTTCTCTTTGTTTTTAATTCTTGTTGTGGTTCCCTCTCCCACTCAAAATAATATACATATTGCACTTTTTATGTAAACATTTAAGGCTTTTTCTATTTGCTGCAGCTCTCAGAAAGAGAATTTACTTAGTTGTTGTGTTTATTTTTGTCCTATTAGTTACATTTGCACCTGTTAACAGTGTACTTACATATTTTGTTATTCTGTTTACTTTAAACATTGATAGTACTTATGTTCTGTGCTACAGCTATTTTGTTTTACATCTTCCATGTTTTGTCTACAGGTTGATTCTAAAAACTGGAACTAAATTAACTGACCTTATCCCTAATGAAGAGTTTTACTTGTTGGTAAACCCCATGTATTCCCCACCTGTTCTAAGCTCTTCCTTCTCCTGCAGCAGGGGGACACACTTCCCTCACAAAGAAGGTTCTAGGCTCCGTTGGCAGGGGTCTGGTGCAATGCATCTGGAGCAATGTTGGTGGGCAGAGAGGAGGCAGAAGCCCTCTGTCTCTGGGAGAATAGGTGGCTGGTGCACCCAGACGTGCAGGAAGTGAGTGCTTGCAGCAGCCAGGGAGGCCCCATGTTACCTGCCAGTCCCTGCTGTGGAGCCAGCAGAGCGCCTGGTAACTTGTGATGATTTCCTGCAGCTTTCACCCCTCTGGGGCAGTTGCATCTTCCAGACATCCAGGTTCAACCTGTACAGGTGGAACCAAAGACGGCTGCTTCCATCCCTCCAGGCCCTTCAATGATGACACTCCTTCTCTGCCCTAAACCCATTCTCCTTAGGACACTTTTCAGTGTTTTTCTACCGTGAAACCTGACTGGTACATATATATATGCATATCCCACTGAGACAATAGCCATGTAATGCATATCAAGTACATTTTCTTCTTTATAGGTCCAATGTCATTACCACAGTGCCATTCAAAAGAGAACATTGTGTTACTCCATGTCACTTTCTAAATATCATGGCCCACTTATGTTTGCCTCACATTTGAGCCATGCTGTTTTCATCGTGGAACCAGCCCAATTTCTGGCTGAGGAAACCTAATATCACCTGGCATCTCAATCACAGCCACTTCAATTTTCTTCTTTGAAACAATGCAGCCACACAGCCAAAGGTGCAGCCTCAAGTTCCAAAAATGTATCAGCAAAAGCAGTCAATTATTTTATTTTTTAAAGATTTTATTTATTTACTTTTTTTAGAAAGACAGGAAGGGAGTGAGAAAGAGGAAGAGAAACATCAATGAGTGGTTGCTTCTCATGCATCCCCTACCAGGGACCTGGCCTGCAACCCAGGCATGTGTCCTGACTGGGAATTGAACCAGCAAGTCTTTGGTTTGCAGGCTGGCACTCAGTCCACTGAGCCACATCAGCCAGGGCAGCAATTTGTTATTTTAAAGTAGAAACCCATGTAAGCAAGTGAGCATTTTAGTATTCTGACAACAGCTTTACAATAACTTCAGTGTTCTTTTGAAAGCAGTGGATTCTTTTTCTATTTTTTTAAATTGTCATTCAAGTACAGTTTTCTGCCTTTCCCTCCCGCCCTTCCCCACCACCCCAGGAATTTCCACCTCCCTCCCCTGTTGCCACCCATCTTGTTATTGTCCATGTGTCCTTTATAATTGTTCCTGTAAACCCTTCACCCTTTCCCCTATTATCCCCGCCCCTCTCCCGTCTGATCACTGTCAGCCTGTTCTCAATTTCAATTTTTTAGGCTCTACTTTGCTTGCTTGTTCATTTTGTTGATTAGGTTCCTGTTAATGGTGAGATCATATGTTATTTGTCTTTCATCGCCTGGCTTACTTCACTCAGCATAATGCTTTCCAGTTCCCTCCATGCTGTTGCAAAGGGTAGTAGCTCCTTCTTTCTCTCTGCTGTGTAGAATTCCATTGTGTAAATGTACCATAGTTTTTTGATCCATTCATTTACTGATGGGCACCTAGGTTGCTTCCAGCACTTGGCTATTGTAAATTGTGCTGCTATGAACATTGGGGTGCATAGGTTCTTTTGAATTGGTGTGAAAGCAGTGGATTCTGATGAAACAAAATATTTTTTTATTTTAATTAAAATATGACTCACCACCATTCCGGATAGAGGAAGGGAAGAATTATACTTAGGACGAGAAGCCAGAAGGAAAGAAGAAGCTAGACATCAAAAAGGGGAACAGCTCAGAAGGAGTAGAAGATGTAAGAAGAGAGAGTACTGCTGAGGAAGTACCCTCAACCCACAGCCATGATTTGAGAGACAGACATCCCTACAGCCTAGGTTATAGATTTTAAGACACAGGTGCTGAAAAGTGCCACCATTTTCCATGGTTTACTTCCAACATTGCAAACAGCTATTCTCTGCCCTTGTAACTCAAACCCTAAAAAAATAAAATGGCACTATAAAAATGTCTACTATTTTGACAATGTTTTCTTATGCAGAGGAAAACTTACAAGAGCCTGCATGTAAAAGAGTTAGGCATGCCTTGTGTGGTTGGTTCATTTTATCACTGGCAGAACCAAAGCCAATACACTGGGGGCTTTTTGTGGTCATACTGTTGGGGCACTTGCTCCAATTTCATCACAATGGTCCTCGATGTTGAGAAGCAAGAGAAAAGCAACATGAGGACAGGAACTGGGATACTGAAAGGTCCATGGCCCCTAGAACTGAGGAGCTGTTAGGCAGAATAGACAGCAAACCAAGGCAGGGATGGGGAGAGAGGCATGTTTCACCCATCAATTTAGCTGTCCCAAACCTGCTCAGGTAAGATTGCCAGGTAGCCTGAAAATCATAAGAAAAACTGTGATAGTGCAGGAGGAGAGGAGCCTTTGAAACTGTGTGTATATCACTTCCACTATCTAGGAAAGAAAGCCTTTGAAACTGTATGTTAACACCAAGGTCTGGAGAATGGAGGAGGAAGGGGAACCTAGAAGCTGCTACCAGCATAAAACCCCCAAAATCCCAATAGCTGGGGCTCAGACTATCTGGGTGTCCGTTTGCAGCTTTGTGCTCGAGTGTATTTCATAAATAAACTTGCTGTCTCATTCCACTATATGTGTTGTTTCTTACCTGAACTCATCTCTCACAAGGGAGACAAGAAGTGAGGAGGTGAGGTTCCTGGTAACTGAGTCCTATCTCAGTTGATCTCACCATCCTGTCTTAGTTAATTTAAGAAACAAAGATTTCATTAGCATGATTTTACAGTATTCTAATCCAACACACTATTCTTTATAGCTGTCTTTGTTCTTCTAAGTTAAAAACCATCTCTGGTCTTTTTTTTTTTTTTCACTCTTCCTTAGAGAGAAACCAATTCATCCTGTCCGATTTGAGGCATACAAGCCACATTCCTCCTGAGAGCAGTAACAAAGAACTGATGCTTTATTTTTAGCTTCTGTTCTGAAAATAAATTAGAGCAATACAGGACTGTTGGCAGAAAGAAACAAACAGTTGCATGGAGTAAAACTTAACTCACAACAGATCCCATGCAGCTACCTTTTTCCACCAGTCAACACAGCCACCCACCTGGATGGTCCTCACAAACCCACAGCTACAGCAGCAGTACTCTTGCCTTCAGGCTCTGCCTGTAATAGCGCAGGAGAACACCCTCCCAATAATAAGAGAGAAGCAGTTGCAGAGGATACGGGGTGAAATGCAAAGCTCTGCCTAGAAGCAAGTATAGATGTTCAAACCATTCCCTGCACTCTGCACAGAGTTGTCTTCCTTAAACAAAAAGGGAACTATAGTCCTCATGTTGCCTTTATAATCACAACTGATTTACAAACTCAGAAATGCCTATCATCTCTGAGGAGAACAAAATAAACTCAACGAAAGAAGAAAACTAATGTATTTGCCATTTCAACCTATACCTAAAATTGTTAAGTACGCGTATTTACTATATTTAAATGTTAAATACACATTTACTCTAGACAATTTTAGAAAACATTTTAATTTTATGTAGATTTTTTTGGCTTCTGTCATATCACTGGATAGTTCTTTTTTGAAATTCAAAATCCTGCACATGCATTTTGCAAGACAATAAAATTTAAGTGATAGGATTTTAGAAACTGACATTGTCCTTTATAAAACAGATTTGACCACATAACATCCCAGTTACCACCAATAAATGAAAGGGTGATCATCTCTAATGTGTTTATTGCTAAGATTTCCTTTGTCTGTGAATTTGGCAATGTCTTGAAATACTTTCTTCCCATTTTAATATTTATTCCTTGAACAAACATTTACAGAGCACCTTTTGCTGGGAACTATGACTCACCTCAGGTAGACACACACACACAAGGCAGACACACTCCCTGCCTACTTTCAGAGAGGGACAGACGATGACGCTGATGTTTCTTGGTGATTCCCTCATGCAACAGATATTCATGGAGCGTCTCCTCCCAGCCTGCACTGGGGGCCACTGAACTAGTGCCGTGAGCAGAACAATCTCTTTGTTTTCGTGGATTTAAATTATAGTGAGGAAGGGATGCCATCCATAAAAAGGTAAACATATGGAAACTTTTAACATGTAGTGGAGATAAATAAATAAATTAAAACGCAGGGCTATTGGACAGGTGGTGGAATACTGCAGGGAGAGTGGTCCAGCAGGAGCTGGTATGGAAGGAAAGGAGGGAAACATGTGGTCAGCAGGGGAAGAATGTTCCACCACCCAGAGCTGGTGATGAAAGTACTAATACCAGGTGGCAGGCAGGTATTGAGGCCTTGTTATTGGCCAGGTAGTGTTTCACATGCTTTGCAGGTATTAACATGCTTCATGAGAACCCCATGAGGTGCACAGAATGCTCACTTTACAGATAAGGAAATTGAAGCATGGAGAAGTCACATGGTTCATCACACGTTGTAATTCAAAATACAGTCACAATTTGAACCCAGGGTGATGAAGACAAAATCATTTTTTAAAAACAAGTAAACAAACAACAGAAAATGATTGAAAAGGGATGAATTCTGTGAATAAAGCAAACATTTGCTGAAGATCAGGTCAAAAGGGAAGGCTTCTCCAAGGAGACCGAAAGCAGAAGAATGGGAAGGAGTCAGCCGAAGGGGTGAGTGCTCCAGGAAGAGGGAAGCGCAGGTGCCTCCAGCCTGTGCTCAGAGGATCTGCAGACCAAAGACTAAGGGGAGCTGTCCTGAGAGACAAGGCAGGAGAAAAGGCAGAAGCTGTGTTGTATGGGTCTGAGAGGGAGTTTGGATTTAATAAGTCGCTGGGAAGCCATCACCAGGGTTTTCACTGGTTGTGTTTTAAAAAATATCACTTCACTTCTATGTCAGAAAGAAATCAGGTTTTCATAGACAGTTGATAGAAATTATGTTGGGGGGAGGTAGTAAAGGCTCACATTCTCTTTACTACACAACATAAAGAATACAGGCAAACAGCCTCAATGGATGGGTGTGTATAGATGCACGCATATTATAGGAATCCTTGTGTCCAATGTTTACTTAGAAACAAATAAAAAATCAAAACTGTGTTTAGAAGAACTGTCCAGGTTGTGCTAACTTGGTTTTCTTAAAACAGACCTCATGCAAGAGGCATCTTCTGCCCACATTCCCTCGGATTTCTGAACCCTTGCTGTCACTGGATTTACTGAGGAAGGGAATGTGTTCCTTGTTGCTCCTGACCATTTCTCTGACTACGGAAAGTCTTTAGAAGGCTAGCCATGGTTTGCTCGGACATGACATGTTAGAACACCTTTAGCCACACATTAATGCATCATTCTGTCTCTGAGAAAAAAGGCTGCTGATAGAAGACTGTTCTGGAACTGCACCAGCTCTGTCTTCATCAGTTTGTGCAAGAATACGCAGGGTTATGTAAATCCAAAACCATGGCTTTGAATTTAGGATCAGATTTGGGACCGAACCACTTTCTGTTCAGCAGAGCAAAACTAAAATGTCACAGCTGCAGAGTTGTATGTGTCTCTCTCCTTTTTTAGGAGGGAGCTGTCCTGTTCTGAGCGACACCACATGGCCAATGCAGATGCTGCAAGTGCCCCCAGATGTCGCTTGGTTGCAGGTTTCCACCCGAAGACCTGACTGGTTGTTTACATGGAGAGTATCAGTTTCCAAGAATACCTTTTGATAAAGGAAGTCGATGACTCAGAACCCATTTGTTAAACTTCTCCAAAATTTAACCAAAGGACAAAAATCACAGCTGCCATTTGAGGTCCCCAGTGTGACACTAAAATATACTGTGCAATGTCCTCACTATAATATCATAAACAGGTACAATGATAGAAGGGGACTGAAAGTGAGCCCCCAACTTTGGACTATCTCTCTCCCCACTCCTATGGGCTGGCCCCCTTTCAAATCACAGTCTTAGAAATATATGCCTCTCTGTCCCTGGGATGGAACCCTTCTTCACCCTAGGAACAGGAAGGAGAGGAATTGCCATATTCCCAGTTTCACCTTGGAACACTTCCCATCCTGTATTAAAGATTTTCTCCTTGCCACCTTGTCTCATTTTTTTAACCATTAAAATCCTAAGTTTAGGCCTGGCTGGTGTGGCTCAGTGGATTGAGCATGGGCCTATGATCCAAAGGGTCACATTTGATTCCCATTCAGGGCACATGCCTAGGTTGCAGGCCAGGTCCCCAGCAAAGGGTGCACAAGAGACAACCACACATTGATGTTTCTCTCCCTCTCTGTCTCCTTCTGTTTTTCTCCTTCCCTTCCGTTCCCTCTAAAAACAAATAAATAAAATCTTTTTAAAAAATCTAGGTTTAGAAGTGCTACAAAATGTGGCCTCTGCCCTAAGGAAGAGGAGATTCAAATGACAATACAGTACCGCCATCCCCTTTTCTGGTTACGAATGTAGGTTGTGTCCTATGGGAGAGGGGAGGGACGTGCTGGGTGGCCGTAGGGACAGAGAGTCGACCTGAAAGCGATACCTCAAAGGAAGCCCCCCGGAGCCTGCAGCCCCAGTCCTGCCCCTTCCATTTATGCCTCACTTGCATTTTGACAATCAAAATTAAAATAAATTTTAATTGATCAGGATTTTTCAATATTTTAGGAATTTTAATTTCTTCAGAGGTCAAAGAGTGGTGTCCGGAAATCATTTTTGAAAATAAAAAAACCAAAAGCTAAGCTTTCCTGGAGCAATTAAAAAGAACGTCATTGTAGTTGAAGGAGCGTGTGCCACACACAGGTACAGTATTTAAGAGTCTGCAGGATTGCTATAATTAAGAAAATACTTAGGTACATGTCAGTATAAACAGGTTTGTCTCCACAAAAATGTTAACTCATCAACAGGGTATGACAATTCTTGTTTCTTTCAGTCTTTTAAAATTTGTGCCCATCAGAAAGTCAAATGAACGAACAAAAGAAACCCCTCAACTTGTTTTATTTTGGTTTTAAATAGTACTTAATTCATTATGCAGATGAGCGATGAAACTTTCCAGCAGGGAAGGACCTCACTCATCCCATCCCATCCACCTGCAGCTGCAGTTGAAGGAGGGACCTAGAGACAAGGGCCCACTCGAGAAGTAGTCAGGGCAGTCCCAGTCCAAGTCCAAGTCAGGTCATCTGGATGAGTCTCAGGGCAGTGTGGTCTGATGTGATTGTAACACAGAAAGGTTGAATTTAATCATTTGTGCTGTGCTCTAAGGAAGAAGTAATGAAAAGAAGATGCTATAGATGCATTTGGGTGAATTCATGCAGTTCTGTAAAGGGGAACCTGGCCCTCATCCTCATGAGTGAATGAGCGATCTGCACCAGTGAACCTTGGGGTGTAGCTGGACAGTTCATTAAAATCTACCATGACCTGCATTGTTTTTTAATTCAGCAGAATAATTTCTCCCCCTGAAGGAAATCAGGCTCCTGGGTAGGAGGGAAAGAGGAGGAAGATCCCTAGTGTTTATGCTGTGAAAAGCAAGTGTCCTTGTCTAAAGATTACCTGAGTTACAGACTGGCTTGTTTTTTTACCTCTCTGGGCCTAATCATACTAATAATAGTTCGCTTTTTTTTTTTTAGTTAGTATGCTCCAGAAATGAATTTTCCACATATGTTAACTCATTAACATCCCTCCTCACAACTCTCTGAATATGTTTTGTTTATGATTCTTATCTTTCAGATGGTTGCTTGTGAACTTCATTCAAGAACAAGGTGTCACAGAGAAGTTCTATAACTTGCCCAAGTTGGCACAATTTTTGAGCAATGGAGCTGAAATTCAAACCCAGTGGGTCCAGCTTCCCAATCAGTCTGCTTAATCTAATTACACTGCCCTGCCCTCCCACTTATTTATGCATTCACGGGTTGGTTCTTGTATGAGCCCAGACAGGGAACCTTGGCAACTACTGGGTGGAGGTCATTTCTTTTTCAGTATGTAACTAACTCATGCATTTCTTTATTAATCAATCCCCTGATGAGGGGCATTTAGATTGTTTCTAAATGACCTAAAGTATCTCTGGATATAAGTCATTTGCATAAGAGAACCACATTATATTCCTAGTAGTGAACTTATTCTATCAAAGGGTATATGCATTTTACATTTATTATTATTTTTTAATCATCATCCGAGGACATGCTTGCATTGATTTTAGAGAAAGAGGAAAGTGGAGAGAGAGGAGAGAGAAACATCAATCCGAGAGACCCCTGCCTTCCTCTAAAGGGCAGGGTGCTTGCCTGAAGGAATCCACTCTCATCTCCTTAGTCCCACTCTTGGCCTTCCGTTTTATACAACCTCTTGGGAGTGTCTGTCCTTCTTGTTGCTAGATTGAGTGCTGCCTGATTCATGAATCACTTCGTAAAGCCAATTAGATCTCCACATTTACTGGGTTGCATTTTGTTTTTTTTAACAACCTCTATCCCGGCAATGAATGGGAGCTTCCTAGAAGTAACTGTGGGCGGTGGACGGCAACATGCGACTGCAGGGGCAGGAGAGGAAGACCAGGTGACTCCAGGCAGAGACTGAAGTTTGCAGACATACCTGAGAGCCCGTTTTGGGAGGGGGGGCATCCAGGGATATCTGGGGGGAGGGGCCTGGGAAAAGAGGAGCTGAGGTCCTACTCTCAGTCAGGTGACAACTCAAAGCACTATGATCTGGGCATTCCCTCACAAAGCGGAGGCTGGGACCATGGTCAGGTCCACCTGACCACAGCCTTCAGCGATTGTCTGGGGTGCATTGGAGTGTAAGGGGAAGACACTGAACACAGTGGGGCAATTTTTGGCATGTGGACCTTCCTGGGGACCTAGGCCTGGAAAATTAGCAAAGTGCTTCTGGTAGGAGCCATCCTATTCCCAAGAGGGAATCCAGAGAAGACTCTTTATAGGGAGTATAAAGAGTTTGCAGGAGGGAATCAGATATGTGAATGGAAGGGGGGCCACATGCTGAGCCTGACAAGCTCAGGAGAGACCTGCCTGGGCCATCACAAACTCGGAGATCTAAAGTAACCACACAGGATGGTCTGAAATGAAAACTTATTAGTGAAAAGCAGTTGATGGCAGATAGTCATGTGCTAGGCTCAGATCTGTACCTGAACTGAGCCTGTCTATTGTCAGGACACAACCGCTCACCAGAGAAGAAACCACAGGTCCCTAATTGTTGTTGTTATCATGTTAACTGTTGGCTGTGAACTATCTTATACTCACCTATGCAAAAGAAGTAAATGTCTATTGTTTTTCTTTTTATCCAATTCCTAAGGTACCCACACCCTGCTTTGCTTTCTCCCACCTCCCTAATTTATCACCAATGCATTTCATGTAACCTATTTATATCTTTTTCTTTCTATCATAGTGTATAAAGTAAGGTACAAAACTGACATTTTCCAGAGCATTTTCTCAATCCATTAAGATTTTGCTTCCCGGCAATTGCCATCAGTTTGACTCAAATAAACTCACAAAAATTCCCTACAGGTCTGAATGTTTCAGACATTGACAGACACATCCTTCTCTTGGCTGGGCAGGGGCTGGTCTGCACCATGTGTGAGGGCAATCAACTCCGACCCTCTCCCTCCTCTGTGCATCCATCCCCCTAGGCAATCGAAACCAGCCAGGTCAAGAAATAGGCTAGTCTTTCATGCCTCGTCCCAGCACAACCTCCCACTGCTGTGACTGCTAATGCTCCAGTTGATTTTTTGCTTGTTTTGTCCTGTATGTACTCTTTAATGTTTGACTTCTTTCACTGAACATTATGCTATAAAAATTATCCCTGTTGCTATGCAGAGCAGTGGGCGCATTCACTGTCAGTGATGTATGACTACACACAATTTATTTATCTATTAATGTGGATGATCATGTGGGTTGTTGACTGTCTGGGAATATTTTGAACAGCGTTGCTACAAACGCTCCTATCTATACAGCCTTATACATATTTAGCAAACATATATGGGCGTTATATTGGGCATATATTTAGGAGTGCATTTACTAGGCCATAGGATATACGTATGTTCAGCTTTAGTAGATAGTAACAAAGGACTTTCCAAAGTAGATTAGGAGGGTTCCAGTTGCTTTACACCCTTAGCAAAATTTAGTATTGTTACAGGTCTTACTATGGTCAGCAGTTTTAATGACCTATTTTTCTAGTGCATAATAAGGCTGTCTTGCTGTTATTGTTTACTGTTGATTTAAATATTATCTTCTGGGAGTTCAAGAATGTGCTCATTTGTCTATTGGGTTGTCTGAATTTTAAAAAGTGGACATCAAAGAGTTGTTTAAAGTGGATGTCAAAGAGTTGTTTATATTCTGGACAAGTCCTTTTTCAGATTTATACATTATACATACCTTCTCCCCATCTGGTTCATTTCTTTCACTTTCTTAATAGCATCTTTTGATGAGCAGAACTTCTTAATTTTAATGTAGGTCAATTCATCAAAATTTACTTCATGATTAATGTTTTATGTCCTTTTTTTAAAAATATCTCTGTCTACCTCAAAGTTGGCCATTGGTAGAATCCATGGATGCAAAACCCGAGGCTGTGGAGGGCTGAGTGTGCTACACTTACACCCATCTGACTGAACCGCAGTCTAGAAAAGTTGTTCGTGGGCTTCTCTGAGACACTGCTGGTCTCCTAACCCACCCCATTGGATACTAATTATTTTTTCATGATTAAGCAATAAATGGACATTCTGGCTTTACATGGGAGTCTTCCACGAAGTTTGTGAATTAGTCCCTGCAAGTCCAGCCCTAAGGGTGATATCGAATGTTTGCCACTTCAAAGCTGAAGAGTGGATCCTAAGCTACGGTACCAGTGAAGCTTTTGTGTTAATTGGCCTGGGAGCCAGTCACTGGAGACAACCCTCACTCCATCGTACTGCCTCCACTCTTGTAAACTGTAATGGGAGAAGGAACAGCAGTAGGATTTAAGCTGAGGTCTCATGCCCAGGCTGGGTGTGTTAGAACCCGCATCTATCATGCAGAAACTGCAAGACTTGAGAACACCAGCACCTTGACCTTACACTCTGACTAAATAGCTTTGAGACCACAAAAGAGGTGGTAGGAAGAATAGGAACTGAAAGACGTGTTTACCAGAAGTAGAAATTTGAACTCAACCCTGGGACAGACCTGTACTACCATGGTGAATTCATGTGAAACTAGCAAAGACAGCTTCGGGAGAAAGCAGAGAAGTGGCTCAGGGTGTCCCAGAGGATGAGTTGTGTTGCTCGGGGACACAGATCTTCACTGAGGAAAGCAACAAAATGCTGATTTGATAATAAGACATGCTCAGACAATCGGGCAGGCTAAGGCCACCAGTCCCCGTTTGCTCATAATAGATAGGGATTCAGAGATGAAACCAAGCCCTCAACTACTAGAGGAGAGAAAAAGGAAAGTTCTGAATGAACAGGTTTAGGGCTAGGTAGATGGCAGTGTGGAGAGGATGAATGGGACCGACTGAAATGAAAGGTTGAGTGCATCTGTGTGCGTAGAAAAGCACTTACAGTTGGGCTGGACGTCCTATAGAGCTGGGGAGAGGAGGTAGATGATGTATCAGCAGAAACAAAACTCATCCTTTCACTAGAGAAACACTTTGAACTTATATTTCAATAAAATATAGTTCCTGCCTACTCCCTAGGCAAATATTTTAAACAAACAAAAAGAAAACAAATTTGCCCTTGTGTGGATAACACTCCACCTCATTTCTCTGAGACAGGTTGGCTCTACAAAAGGCCTTAACCAGGCGAATGCCTATGGGCTGCTGCACAATTTGTATGATTTGACCCCATGTCTTCACTGATTGGGGGCTTGGACTATCTGGTGAAAACGGTAAATCCTGCGGGAAATGTTATTCTTCAGAAACTAACCCTCAGTGCAGAGGTCACATCTGAGACCCAGGACTACTGAGCTCTTTCAGCAGGAGAGATAGGTGTGTCCGTGCACGCAGCCCTGGAGGAAGCGTCTGTGCCTGCTGCAGGATGCCTGTTAAATATTAATGAATGCACAAGTACCGAGTGGCCCTGGGGTGGCCTGATTGCTTTTAGAACTGCTTAATTCCTGTGAGTAATCCACTTCGTTAATTTTGCCAAGCAACACTCTGTGTTAGACCGTTCATGGCTCATTTCCAAAAGGTTCGCATTCAGGCGACCACATTGTTTGCACACCACAGCCTGGCAAATAAAACATTAAAAGAAACACCAGAAACGTTGAATTACATTCACTTTCCTGAATTGTTCCACTGAATGCTTTAAAGAGTAAAACCCCTTGATTTAATAGCTGTCTAGTGTTTCCTTACTATGACTGGGTGGTAGATTAAATAATGGCTATCTGAAGATGTCGACCACGAGGACCTGTGGATGTTACCTTAAGTGGCAATAGGGATGCTGAAGAGATAATTAAGTCAAGGGTTTTGTGTCAGGGAGATTGTGCTGTATTATCCAGGCAGGACCAGTGTAGTCACAAGGATCCTCATAAGAGGAACACAGGAAGGTCAGGGATGGGAGGAGACAAAGAGGTCATGGAAGCAGAGATTGGAGTGATACAGCCTTAAGCCAACAGCACTGCAGCCTCCAGGAGCTGGAAGAACCAAGATAAGACTCTCCCGTGGAGCCTCCCAAAGGAACCAGCCCTCCCGACAGCTTGATTTGAACTCTGTAAGACTCATGTCAGACTTCTAACCTCCAGAACTGCAAGACTAGGAATTTGTGCTGTTTTAAGTATGACAATTTGTTACACAGCAACAAGAAAACCTAACCCAGACCCACTTGTAAATGTATGGAAAGTTCAAAATGGAATAAACATCTTCACACCTGCCTCACCTTCAGCCACTGATGAAGGGCATACTGCTCAGATAGTTCCTCAGGTGTAAGCTGTCCATTGGCTGGGATACATCTGATTGGGTCACTAGAGTTACACTAACGGTGGCCTGAGGATATAAGGAAGGTATGTGAAAGAAGTCTGCCCAGTGAGATGCTCTACTGTGGATAGTGACCAGCCAAAGGAATCAGATCCTCTCCTAGGGAGTTTTGAGTGCAAGACACCAAGAAGGCAGTAAAAGTGTCCTCTCCCCCAAAAAAGAGGGGTGTACAAGAAGAGAGAAAAGGTAGGTAGAAAACCTGAGTGACAAAGAAGACAGAGTGAGTAGGAGGGGGAGCAGAAGGTACCAAATTCTAGGGAGCAGGTAGCCACATTTCCCCATGATTCCCAACATCTTACAGTGGCCCTGCACACAGAGCTGTGCAAATAAGTGTTGAGTAGATGAACAGTAAAAAATTGCATTCAGTTCTTCCTGAGAGCTGGATTGTCTCTGAGACTGGCTCTTGTGCCTCCTTATTTTCCATGGAGTTGTAAATGACCACACCCTACTGGAGATGAGCTGAGTAGGTTCTTTCCTTTATAATCATAAAAAGCCTCATCATGGTTCTCTCTCTGCCCTAGTCTCATGCTCTTAAAAGATTATTGAGGGCAAAGGAATTGAAATTTCTTCAGAGAAGCTATACAAATCACCAACAAGCACTTGAAAAGATATCCAAAAGCATTAGAGAAATGTAAATCAAAACTAGAATGATACTATTTCACACGCATTAGAATGACTATGCTCAAAAAAAGTGTTGAAGATATGGTGAACTTGGAACCCTCAAGCATGCCTGGTGGAAGGTAGGTAAATGTTCACAGAAAACATTTTGGTAGTTCCTTGGTAAATTAAACAGCATTACCATATGACCCAGCAATTCTACACTTAGGTATAATCTATGAAAGAATCTAAAAATAGGTGCTCCAACAAAAACTTGTACCCAAATGTTCTCAGTGGCACTGTTCACATTAGCCAAAAAGTAGAAATAATAAAAATGGCCAATAATAAAAATGGACAAGTGGCTAAACAAATTTTGGTACATGCCCACAGTGGAATATTATTCATCCATAAAAAAGGAACGAAGACCTGATACATGCCACAACAGGGGTGAACCTAGAAAACATTATGCTAATTGAAAAAAGCCAGACACAAAGGCCACATGTTGTGATTCCATTTGTATAAAATATTCATAGTAGGCAGATCCATAGAGACAGAGAGCAGATAAGTGGTTGCCAACGGTTGTGGAAAATGGGAGTTACTACCCAGTGGGTCCAGATTTTCCTTTGAAAGTGATGACAACATTCTGGAACCAGATAGTGGAGATGCTTGTATAACATTATGAATGGACTGAGTGCCATGTAATTGTGCAGGGTAAAATGGTGAATTTCATGTCATGTGAATTGTACCACAATAAAAATGATTATTAGAAATGTATTTCATATACCAGTAGCACATTCATTTATTTGCCACATTTTATAGACACTCACTTTGACTTATTATTATGTTAGCAGACACCCCAAATACTGTTCTTGTTCCAAAAATGGCTTTGGGAGTTGAGTTATTTCTTCTTTCTCAAGGGTCTAGTCTAGAACACATAACACAAAAATCACTCCACGATTCATCAGAATAAGAACCAGGACTCCTTTCATGTGGAACTCTGTGGTCCACATACACTTCACTTTGTAAAAAGGAATAGAGAAGTATTCAATGACATTTGTGCAGGTTATTGCACAAATGAGAGGCTACTCATGACTAGCCTCTCAGTGAGTGAGAAAAACTATACAAAATTTAGGTCTGCACAGAACTTTTATTTTACAATTTTAATATGAGATCAAAGATAGCTTCAATTAAAATATAGATACTGTAGGGGAGAAAAAATAATTTTAGCTCTAACCATCTAGGTTCTTGGCTGAGACCCCCAGTAATAAAAGACAATTAATAGGGGAAAAAAGAAAAGTTTAATGTATACTTCCTGTACACAGGGGAGATACCAAGGACAAACTGAGTAATGGCCTAAGCCACCACCTTAAATACCTTCTTCAGGGAAAGACAAAAGAAGACAGGGTTGGGGAAGCCAGTTCTGGGAGGTTACCAGGAAAAGCACAGTCAACAAAGGTAGAGTTGTTATGCAGATCTGAATCCTTGCCTTTGCAAGGATAAGAGTTTCTGGAAATTTGGAGTCAGTCTTTTCTTCCTGATACCAAGAGGGCTGACATCCTCACACATGGACATTTCCTTTACAAAGGTAAATGGCACTCACGAAGGGCTACCTTGTGCTTGATTTTCAGAGCTATCCTCTTGTTTGTTATTTCTTAAAAATAACCAACCTAAAATAATCCTTAGGTCAAAGAGGGTTATTTTAAGGTGCCACTTTCTGCTCCCCTGCAACCGCTTGATAATAAGAGTCAGTTGCTAAGTGGACAAAAAAATTAATGACAGAACCATTAGGGAATCATTTCCTTAAAGACAGTGACTATAAAAAATATTACAGGTATATGCCACCAAGGTCTTCAACAAAGTTAAATTTCCTAAGTGAACAAAATGACAGATTGGCCTATCCTTGCTGAAAAAAGATACAAAAACTAAAAAAGACTAGATCACATATCTTGCTTTGCCAAATATTTCCGAAGTGTTTTTTCAATCATGCCAACATATCACTGAAATTAAAATGGTGACAGTGTCCATTTTATTAATCCCCTTATTACATAGGATATTTGGAATAATTTATTATTTTTTGTATCAACGTCGTGCTTGTAATAAAGTCTACCACCCTTGACATTAGTGAACTCCATTCAGACATTAGTGACATTCAGAACTCCAAAGTTCTGAAACTCTACGAAACTTAATTCAATTACCACATAGAAAGGGCCTTTAAAACATCACTTTTTAATGTTTTAATTGTTAAAGAGAAAACCACAAGCCCAAAATAATATCACTCATGCTAATACCTGATCTAGTTGTAGTTCTAACCTCTCCCAGAAATGTGATCTTAATCAGCTGGTCTGGAATTCCATGGTCAACACCAATGAGGTAATCTGTCACCTGGGCCTTCTCCATCCCCATAAAAAGAAGGGGGCAAGCTGCACAATAATAACCCTTCCCCCTCCCTTTCCCCAAAGGTCATATGTCCTATCCCCCAAATAATCTCTTCTTTTGTTAATAGTTCCCTTACACTACTTTTGTTCCCATTTTGTATAACCCTTTGGAGAGGGCCCTTCAAGTTGCTAAATGGGATGCTTCTCAATTCATGAATTGCTTAATAAAACCAATTAGATCTTCAAATTTACTCAGCTGAACTTGTTGTTTTGTTTTTTTTTTAACATTAATGTTGACCAACACAGCATGGGTATTTTTTGTGGTGTACTAGGTCTTCGCATAAGCTTCTTACTTAATCCTAACAAACTGAAAAGGTACTATTTCCATTTTACAAAGGAGAAAACTAAAGCTTAGATAAGTGATATTCTTTGCCCAAGACATACATTTCTGTAAGAGGCAGGGTTCATGATGAGGTCATCTCCCTGTGACACCCATGTCCTTAACCACATTACCCCCATGTCACACATAGTGCCATGGTCCTAGAGTATTCCTAGCATTTGGGAAAAGACAGGCTTACTAAATAAATATCAAGATGAAACAGGATAATAAGAAGTCAGGAAAATTCCTGGGCAAGTGTGGAATGGGGAAACTGAGACTGGTCTCATCCAGCAACCTGATTCAACTGCTTCCCTGTCCCTTTCATGATCGCTCACTTAAGCATTAAGCTCTCAAGACAATGAGGGTCCAACCAGCATTGAATGATCTTAAAAACAAGGCCTTAGGTCTGTTGGCCAAAAAGAAAAAGTCTTGGTCAAACTAGAGACAACATCTAGGCCTCAGTTATGTCTCAGATGAAGCAATGCCATGGCTGACATCGGGCCCAGATGCACTGATTAGTAAACAACTCCTTCCCATAGCATCGACCAATCAGTAGAGGCCAGGAGCCTGAAAAGACACATCTGGAAAGCTGATGAATATTCTATTGAGACCCTCCCCTGAAACCTCCCCTAAAATTTCTGCCTTTAGAAAACAGATAAAAACCCTTAAGGCAAAGGACTCAGTGTGCATGTATGCTCTCTCTCTCTCCACCCTTCCTCCCACCTTCCTTCCTCAGGTGAATATCTTTGGTTTCTTTTCTCCTAAGCTCTAAAGATTCCCAGGAAACTTACAACTGTGAACAGCTCATCCCATGCTGAGATGAACCTGTCTACCAGGGCTCTTCTTTTGCCTCTGAAACTTGTTTCCTGAGTCCATGCAGCCCAACTGGCTCACTTCTTCTGCCTCAATGACCTTTATTCTAAAAGGCCCAGGCAGCCCTCTAAACAGCCCACTCAATTCTTCCTTCTGAGTGTACTTTTGCTTTACTTGCTAAATAAACTTCCCTTTGCATTAGAGTTCTTGGCTATGAATTCTTTCTTTGCCAAACTCAGGAACTGAGGTTGCTGAACCAAGGGCTGACATTGCCAGTAACTAAGCTGGGCAATCTTAAACCACCAAACAGGCTGATGTCCCTAATTCACACTATTTATAAAGCTAATATGATTTAACTCCCAGATGCTGCTTGTATCCAGAATTTATTCAAAGTTTAAAATAAGTCTGACCTTATTTCTGTTTTCAGACAATTAAGAAAAATGATATCCCATTGAGTTAAACTGCTAGGTCAAAGACCTTGAATGACATTCCAAATAAAAGCCAAGCCAAAACACAGAAACGATGTAAACTCACACTTCGTGTGTGAGAAGCTAAATTAAGGAGATATTCCATCTTGTAGCGAAGAAAGGAGAAAGAAGTATGTTTGCATATTTAAAACTTGACCTTTTCACAATCAGATATATTTGTGAATTGTTCAGGGGAAAACCCAGCAGTTTGCTGTGACACCATTCTTGGCAAAATGCTAGCACAAAATGTGACCGTTGGAGAAAACCCAGTAAGGCACAGGAGTGAGCGTAGCAATTTTTGTGATAGACAGATCCCACGTGTTGATTTATAAAGGTCATCTGATAAAAAGTGAAATCAACACAGTAAGAGATTCTCCCTCAATCTAAAACAACACATGCTAGTCATCTCTGAAGTTAAGATAAACTGGGGACTTGTCCTAACCCCTTACTCTGTGTTCCCATTCAGTCACTGAATGCCACCACCTGTGGGAGAAGAAAGGGCACTCCAGGGCTGTGAACACTATTTTAATACACTGAATAAGGCTTTCTCCCCAGGCACCTAGAGTAGAACCTAGTGAGCTGGACTGGACTACATTCCTTCTCTTGTTTCTCTGGCATCACAAAAAAGCCAGCTCGCTCCCTTTACCAGAAAGTGTCCCTGAGCATTGGCCCTTCACATTTTACCTTTCAACAGCAAACCAGGACAGACCTGAGATGAGAGAAAGCTCTCTCAGGCTTTCCCAGGACAGTGAGGCCCTTCTATGCATGATCTATGACACAAATCTCACAGGAGGGACTTGGGGACAAAAGCAACCCCAAGAGGCCCCAGCCCACAAAAGCACAGCTTCCAGTTTATTCGTTCCTCACACTGCCCTTCCCACCCTTGGCAGCACAACCCATCAGTTTTCTTCTTTTAAATATTATTTCTGGTATGTTGGCTAAGCATAACTCAAATCATCTTCAAAACACGAGAACAATCAACAGGAAACTAAAGTCTCCAATCCACTATCAAATAAGAGTTGGACAGCTTCTATGGGCTCATAACCAAAGCACTGCAAATGATGCAGAAACACCAGGGCCCTACCACCTAGTCTTTCCTCCCCAACCAGTATAAATACAACAGTTTGTAGACAATACAAGCTAGTATGCTAGTTATTAAGTGCAACAAAGAAAAGAAGAGTTTTCGAGACACTTTAAACACACTGTATTTGTTACCAGTACTGAGAACGCCACTCCTGTCCCCAATATCAGTATACTCCCTGGGACCACCAAGGTCATGCCATTATGTCAGACACACATCTGGCTTTCTGAATCTTCAGAAATGTATAAGCTCATGATGCCCATCAGGATTATGAGAGGAGGTGAATCAAGGCCCCCATCACAGCTTGAGGAAGATGCTATAGAGATGTACAGACCGAGCTCTTCCCTAAATTCTTCAGTTTCTCCCCAGGTGCAACCTTCCCATTATGAAAGCCATTTCTCTGCAAAAATAGGTAGTAGGAACTATTTTCCAGAGGAAAACAAACTATACCTTTGATACTTGTATGTAGAGTCTAAACCAGAGCTCCTGTGAGCCCTTCATAAACCAAGTTCAACACACACAAGGCTGATATTCAACCAGTAGACATAATGCCATCATTCTAGTTGTCAATATGTTGAAATGCTTCCTGCATGAGTTGATAAAAGGTGCTGCCAAATATCCCCTCCCACACGATGTGGAGCCCCTGCTTTGCCCCTCAGGTTCCCAGGCACCAGCGGAGTTAGCATCCACTGATTTGTCAGGACCTATGGCATATCAATTGTTAGATACTCTGAATCTGTGCCAACAGTGTGCCAACTCACACACATGGGAAAACAAACAATACAGCATCTCTTGGGAGGATAGATTTTTCAGTTCATCATTCGCCTGATGATAAAAAGAAACATTAAGGGGGCTCCATTCCCTCCAATGGTCTGTAGATATTTTGCTGAAACAAAGGCAGATTACCTGGTGACCATTGGCTCAACACACAGATGTCAGAACTCTCGAGCATGAAATATATTTTCAATTTAAATGCATTGAATCTTTTGGTTCTTCACATCTTTCTCAAGCAAAGGAACTTTTAAACATCTGATAAGTTATACAATTTAAAAACATTTAACAAATACCATATGATCCCACTCATATGTGGAATCTAATTCAAATCATCTTCAAAACATGAGAACAATCAACAGGAAACTAAACAACATAAACTCAGGAACAAAATAAAACCAGAGGCATGGACACATGGAACAGACTGACAGACCTCAGGAGGCAGGGACTGGAAGAGATTAGCCAAAGAACATACATGCACGTATGCACGTATGCACGTATGCACGGCCCATGGACACAGACAACAAGGTGGCAGGGCGGGGGGGGGTGTAGGGGTTGGGCTGAGTGGAGGAAGGCAAAGGGGGGTAAAATGGGGGACGTCTGTAAAATGTGAACAATAAATAATAAATAAACACAGAAAAAAAATAAAAACACTGCCAATAAAAGTCAAATAAATATTTAAAGGAAGATTAAATGTTTAAGCTTCGAGCTCATTAGAACTAGACTCTGGGTGAGTCAGCCCATGAAATTCTCATTTATAATCCCTGTCAGGATTATTCTGCTTTGCAAATACTTGGAGAGCTCTATCAGTTTTATTATGGATTAGGGGGAGAAATAGCAAGATATGCAAAATAGTTAGTAGTTGTTTCTAATCAATGTTTTAGGAGAATGGAGGTTATTGCCATACCTACATTAACATGCGCTTTTCTCTCACCAGAGGAATGTGTAAATCTTAACATCACAGGCTCTTCTCCAAACACATTGTGGCATGATGCTTTGTGGCCCAATACTCTTGTCCCTCCAAGTACAAGTTGCACTTCGCTGTTGTTTGCTTGCTTAGCTTTTCCTTGACTGCAGTGCCACCTAGTGTCAGAAGCGGAGAATACTGTCATCTCAGCCCCTGGCAAACTCCCCATCTGACTGGGATCTTACAGTTTATAATGTCGTTAGAAGAACTTGCTGGGCCATTAAAAATACAACCAAAACTGAGTTAAGTTTATTTAAAATGAAAATGAAATTATTGTTTTGAACTGTTTGAATCATAGTTTTTAAAAACTGGCTGTTTCTTAGACATTTCCACTTTCCCTAAATAATTTTATAGCTAATACCCAATCGGTCCATCTAATGGATGGTTTTCTTATTTCACTTCTGGGCTTAGTGGGTTCATTTGAATAATAGTTATAGCAATAAATAAGAAAAATAATGTTCATTGGAAATTAATCAAACATTATTTTTTAATATTCATTCATTATCTCTTCCAAAAAAGAAAGCAACTTGACCTTTACACTCTATCTTATCTCGAGTAACTACAAGAAAGCCTGGTCCAACATAGGACATTTCTGGGAAGGCACTTTCTGTCACTTTTGGTGTTCACTCTCATTTCATCTTCTCAAGAATTCTGTGAGGTGAACATTATTATCATTTCTATTTACATGAATAACTTGTTCGGGGCCACGGGGGCTACGAATCAAGTGTTTGAACCCAGACATCGCGTTCCCAGAGCAGGACCTCTGGTGGCGGGGTGCAGAGGCGAACGGCCCCACGGCCACTGTTCCTTCAGGGACTCCTGCAAGCGGGACGTTGTCACGACAATTATTAAGACATTGATGCAGATGCTGGAGGAAGCCTTATAGAATCCGGGATCAAAATCGGCGTTCCCACTGTGAGATGTGTAAGAAAACAAGGACCTTTTCATGTTCATGCTTCCCCTCCAATCAGCCTTGCGGAATGAGCTCCCCATCCTGGCCGGCCCTGGGACCCCGATTCCAGATGTTAGAGCCTGCCTACTCCTCTTCTCTAGGCCTACACTCTCAGCCACTATGGATGATGCCGCCTTGAGTGATGTTTTTTAGTTGTATAGGGGTTTTTTTTTTAGCAATATCCATGTTTCCATTATTTGGAGAAAAAAATATTTTTTATGTTCTTATATATCTCTGCTTAATAATTTCTAGATTATAACTAAAAAGAAATAAAAATCATATTTTATTACATAAATATAATAAATGCTAATATGCAGTATTGTTACTTGTTTTTTCACTTCAGCACCTACTAGAAATGAATGTGTCTCTCAAATACACATGACTTAGGCTGTAATTTTTTTGACCACAACCTCCGCAGGGTTAATAGAAAAAACACCAAATTTGGGTTCAAAAGATCTAAGTTTGAAAGATCAGTCTCTGCACTGTGAACTTGGCCAGATCACTGAACCCATTTTAGCCTCAACTTTGAGTAAAATAGATGGTAACTTTCAATTCAGGATGGTAAACCTGAACCACATTCTTCTAAACTCTCCTTTGAATATTGTAGGGGGGGATGTTTACCTCCTTGTAAACCACAGAAAGGTATTCTTAGCCAAACTGAACATCCAAGGCACCTGTAAAAGAGCACAGGCAAGACCAGAGGGGAAGAAGGAAAAATATGCCTATAATCCAAGAGATAAAGGAAAACCTTCAGAGGCATAAATGAAAGGGTCCCTCGAACAAGTTTGCAGGGACACCTGAAACCAAAGCTAAGTCAGGGGAGGGTGGGTAGGAGCAAATTTCAACTTTGTTGGAGTTTTCAGGAAGTACAATAAAACTTGGAGTCTTCATACAGTGGGGGAGCCACAAAGGCACCCACAGTGTAAATCTGGCAGAGGAGCATTGGCTCAGGAAACTGAGACCACCCCCAAGGTGTCCTATCTGGCTGGGCACACCCCTACAGAGGCACCTTATCTTACATGTATAAAAGCAATATCTGTGCCCTGGCTGGTGTAACTCAGTGGATTGAGCGCAGGCCTGCGAACCATAGTATCATGGTTTGATTCCCAGTCAGGGCACATGCCTGGGTTGCAGGCCAGTTCCCAGCAGGGGACACACGAGATGCAGCCACACATTGATATTTCTCTCCCTATCTCCTTCCTTTCCCCTCTAAGGATAAATAAATAAAATCTTTTTTAAAAGCAATATCTGTAGTCATAAACAGAGAACAATTTAAAAAATAGAAAATAGGTTTATCATTGAAAAGTGTGACTGTTAACTGTTACACCATCAATGAAAGCAACAGCAAATTGAATACTACAAGAAGCAAACCAGCTAGAAAACAAACCTGAGGAATCCTGACCTCTGAGGAAGAGGCTAAAGAAATGAAAATTATTAAAGACACATAGATGACAACGTCAAAGACCCATATACACATAACAAGGTTTCCAGGAAGAAAGAGTGGAACAGAATGAAAATCAACAACCAGTTACATAATCACACACACACACACACACACACACACACACACACACACACCACTTCCGGGAACTCAACAAAGACTTGGGTGTTTACGGTAAACAAATTCATTGAGTTCTAGGCAAAGTTAAAGAGTAGAAATATATATACTTTACTATGTCTTGATTAACGTTTTTTAATTTCAAGACACTCTGGCCTCAAATCTTCTACATTAAACAGTAGAAGACACTAAACAAGTAGAACACGAAACAGCTGCATCTTCAATTTCCTGAACCACAAGTACTTTGACATCAGGAAGCTATCACTGCCATGAGACGACCTGGAAGGCACTCCAGACTCACACAGATCGATGTGTATCACCCACATACCCTTGCTCTAAAATTCTATAACACAACAAAAAACCCATGAGAAAGATATGACATAAAAGAAATGTCAATGACAAATGAACCCAATGAAACTAAATGTCAAAACGTTTGGAAAGTTTAATTATGAAAGAAGCAAGTGCTAAATAATTTCATCAATTAGGATGATGTGGACTAAGAGTGACCAAAAACTCTGACTTACCTGGCTTAAACAGTAGGAACAAATTTATTTTTTTATAGAACAAGCCCTCAGTCATATGGTTCTAAGAATAGTTAAAACAGTGACTCACATTTAAACATACAGATTCTTTCTATCTTTCTATTAGACTCTTGAAAGCACATCAAGTTCATTCTTCTTAACCATTGGTATTATAACAAGGTGGCCACTACATTATCACATACGATGGAAAAGGGGCCATTTTTTTAAATTTTTATTTAGTTATTTTTCAATTGCAGTTTTTTTTTGTCTATTTCTCCCATCCCAGCCTCCCCCGCCCCTTGCTCCCCACCTTCCTCCCATTTCCACCCCCCTTAGTTCTTGTCCTTGTGTCCTTCATACTTGTTACTCCAAATCCCTCCCCTTTTTTTCCCCT
This sequence comes from Artibeus jamaicensis, assembly GCF_021234435.1. Classification (NCBI taxonomy): domain Eukaryota; kingdom Metazoa; phylum Chordata; class Mammalia; order Chiroptera; family Phyllostomidae; genus Artibeus; species Artibeus jamaicensis. The sequence goes on along the minus strand of NW_026522014.1, from coordinate 13,298,374 downwards.
TAAATTCCCTTCCCTCTCCCCTCTGGTCACTGTCCCCTTGTTCTCTATTTCAGTCTCTTTGTTTTTATTCTGCTTGCTTGTTTGTTTTGTTGTTTAGCTTCCTGTTAAAGGTGACATCATATGGTATTTGTCTCTCAACACTTGGCCTATTTCACTCAGCATAATGCTTTCCAGTTCCATCCATATTGTTGCAAAGGGTAGTAGCTCCTTCTTTCTCTCTGCAGCATAGAATTCCATTGTGTACATGTACCACAATTTTTTGATCCATTCATTTACTGATGGGCACCTAGGTTGCTTCCAACTCTTGGCTATTGTAAATTGTGCTGCTATGAACATTGTGGTGCATAGGTTCTTTGATATTGATGTTTTAAGATTCTTAGGATGTAATCCTAGCAGTGGAATTGGGTCAAAAGGCAGGTTGATTTTTATTTTTCTCAGAAAATTCCATACTGTTTTCCATAATGGTTGTACCAGCCTGCACTCCCACCAACAGTGAACTAAGGACCCCTTTTCCCCACAACCTCTCCAACATTTGTTGTTTATTGCTTTGTTTATGATAGCCATCCTGACTGGTGTAAAGTGGTATCTCATTGTGGTTTTAATTTGCATCTCTCTGATAGCTAACGATATTGAGCATCTCTTCATGTGTCTCTGGATGTTCTGTATGTCCTCCTTGGAGAAGTGTTTGTTCAAGTCCTTTTCCCATTTTTTAATTGGGTTGGGTGTCTTCTTAGCGTGGAGTTGTGTAAGTTCTTTGTATATTTTAGAGATTAAACCTTTGTCTGAGGTATCATTGGCAAATATGTTTTCCCATACAGTTGGTTGTCTTGCTAATTTAATACTGTTTTCTTTAGCCACGCAGAAGCTTTTTATTTTGATGAGATCCCATTTGTTTATTCTTTCCTTTATATTCCTTGCTCTAGGGGACATACCAGTAAAAATGTTGCTTCGTGGAATATCTGATATTTCCTTGCCAATGTTCTCCTCTAGGACTTTAATGGTGTCACGGCTTATATTTAAGTCTTTTATCCATCTTGAATTTATTTTGGTATATGGCGTAAGTTGGTGCTCAAGTTTCATTTTTTTGCACGTAGCTGCCCAGTTCTCCCAGCACCATTTGTTGAAGAGGCTATTTTTACTCCATTTTATGTTACTGCCCCCAGAAAAGGGGCCATTTTCTTTATTGATTTTTATTAAGGAGGGAAAAAATCCCTTTCCTTTATTTCTCCTCATACTTCATTGGCCAGACTCATATCACATGTTCATGCTAAACCAGCACTGGAGTACAATGGGACCACTGTGACTGAATTAAAATAGACCAGGAGTTCTCAACCACAGCACTGTTGACATTTGGCCTGGATATAATTCTTCCTTGTGGCAGTTGTCCTGCGCATGGTAAGGTGTTTAAAATCACTTCCGGCCTCTCGTCATTGAATGCCAGTAGAACCCTCTCCAGTTGTGACAACCATAAATGTACCCACTCACTGCCAGATTTTCCTGGTTGAAACCCACTGGAATATAATGAAGACTTCCCTCTGGAACTAGCTATGGGGCCCACCTCCCCTAAATATAAAATAGCACAGAGAAAAGGGACTGTCAGGATGAAATCAGTGTCTTTAAGAAAAGAGGCCTATGTGAAAGAAAAATAGTCTACAGTATTTAGTATAGTAATTTTTTAAAAGGGATATATAGCAAGTGTGAAATGCAAAATTAAAACCCTGCATTATCTGGACCAAAAAAGAGGGAAAATAAATAAGGAGCTTTAGCAGGACTTAGGATTGATAGTGTGTGATTCACTCATCAAGCACACAAAATAAAATGTGTACTTAGAAAATTATAACATACAATTCTATCGAATTGTAGAGTGTTCTTAAGCATGAATTTTCATTGCAGATTTCTCTGTATAACGTTCAGTTCCTGAGAACCCTGACCAAGTACTGCATTTGACTTTGTGAAGTGAAAGATCAGCTGGAGGAGCTGTATCTTCTTTCAGGGAACATTCCTCTATTAATATTTTTTGAAATTACCCAACTAAGATGATTCCCTACACAAAGATGTGTAATTCCCCTAGACACATAATTGATTCTGTGGCTTGGTGCTTTCACATCTGCAGTTTATGAATATAATTCAGTTTTTACAGATTAAATCATAAGCTTTTAAATTCAAATTTATCTCATTGTAAACATCCAATGTGCCATCTTAAGATTCTTTATTCTCTAATCTTACGACAAGGCCACACTCTCTCTAGCTCTTTAAATGGACTGATGTCTACAAATCACCCAAGAGCCCCGCCCATTTACTCCCCAGACCCACCGCTCCTCCCTCCCCTTCCCCGGTCCTGTGGCATGCTGGCTCTGCTTCCTTCTTCCCATTGTCTGTACTGCTCTTCACCCACTTGAAAACCATATTTGGATCCCTCTGCAGACTGGCCATGGCTGCCTCCCAACTGGGCACTCTCCATTGTAATTTCACCCATAATTTCTAAAGCAGGCTCTCCCCTAACTGGATGGGGAAATGGGTGGCCAGCCTAGATCCCCCATCTCCTTCCATGGGAGGAAAAATGCTCTGCCAAGTCCAGGCACAGAGACCTCTTATGGATAAAAGTGAAGTGTTACCCCCACAGGCTACAGGTAAGAGCCCGACTGAAGAAGGACCTTCAATAATCCAGAAGCTACATACACAAATCTATTCAATCTTATCTGGCCCATGGGGCAAGAACCAAGGAATAAATTCCATTTATATCAACACTGTGAAAATAACTCAAGTCTAAGAAGTGTTTAGTTGTGCTACCCTGAAAGAGAAATTTGAGATGCTTAGTGAAAGAGTTATTGTTTTGTGATGGGAAGTGTAACCATTCTTGACAAAGCAAGAACCTATAGATTGCAGACACTGGACATGACAGGCTTATAACAACACATTGATCTTAAATGTGTGGTATAAAACACCACTGCAATTCCACTGCTAGGATTACATCCTAAGAATCCTAAAACATCAATTTCAAAGAACCTATGCACCACAATGTTCATAGCAGCACAATTTACAATAGCCAAGAGTTGGAAGCAACCTAGGTGCCCATCAGTAAACGAATGGATCAAAAAATTGTGGTACATATACACAATGGAATTCTATGCTGCAGAGAGAAAGAAGGAACTACTACCCTTTGCAACAACATGGATGGAACTGGAAAGCATTATGCTGAGTGAAATAGGCCAGGTGTTGAAAGACAAATACCATATGATGTCACCTTTAACAGGAAGCTAAACAACAAAACAAACAAGCAAGCAGAATAAAAACAAAGAGACTGAAATAGAGAACAAGGGGACAGTGACCAGAGGGGAGAGGGAAGGGAATTTAAGGGGGAAAAAGGGGAGGGATTTGGAGGAACAAATAGGAAGGACACAGGCATGAGAACTAAGGAGGGCGGAAATGGGAGGGAGGTGGGGAGCACGGGGCGGGGGAGGCTGGGATGGGAGAAATAGACAAAAAACTGTACTTGAAAAATAACTAAATAAAATTAAAAATATATATATCAGAAAAAAAACACCACTGCTGATAACAACTCCTGGAGCATACCTATTCCTTTAATTCAAAGAATCTAGGGTTTTGCCCCCCAGAAACCGACATTTTTAAAGTTAGTATTTGCAACAAGATTTAGAAAATGAAGACAGATAAATGTTCTCTACAGAATGTTCTTTCTCTTTGATTTACTAGACAGTTTCATAAACACCTGTTTTGCTATGGTGCAATATTCAATTTACAGAGCATCAGAAGTATTGGTAGAATGGCACCATTGTGCTAATAATAAAAACTACATAGGGAGATATACACAAAGATGATAAATAGACAGATACATAACTATAACTGGATAGGGCCATGCTTGAATATAGAGAAAGTATTTCTGGAAGAAGAGTCAAGAAGTTGGTAATTATTGTCTCTAGTTAGGAGAGCCGCAGCTGGAAGAGGAGCGGGAGGGAGATCTGTATTCTACAGCTGACCTTTCAATACTGGTTGTTTTCTATGTATTCTAGAGACTGAAAACTGAAACATAGATACGCATGGACATACACACAAAGTGGATAGGGAATCCTATCCCTAAATTCAATTTATGACTATGTGACCAATTAATCGTATAAAAATATGGGCACGGGGGGTGTGGGGGGGGGTTGTGGGGTCTGGGGGTTCTGGGAAAGGTTGGGGTGTCTTCTATAGTGTTTTTCTGCCGGGAGAAGAATTCTCCTATCAGTTGCTTCTGAAACGTTGTTTTATTTAATTTGATAAATTTATATTCTGTTCCCAAACAGAATGAAATAGAAAGGACCTTCAATTCTGTAGTGTGGAGATTTAATGAAACCTTTTAAATAATGATGAAGGGAAATACAGTAACTTATTTTACATGTTTCATCTTATCAAGGTTTCTCTTGAGGGAGGGACTCTTAACAGAGGCTCAACACAGAATAACTTTTCAATAAGATTAAAATTAGAATTGAAACTGTCCTCCGCTGAAGTAAATTTTCTCAAACTCACCAGGTAACCAAGGTCCTACGAGAAGATCATGTACTTAATTAAAAACAGTGCGGCCCACAGAGAAGTGCCAGTCGGAGCTGATATCAATCCCAAATACATTTACCATAGGAACAACTTTGAAGATGATTGTAGGCAATTTTATTAACAAATACCTATAAGAATAAGTAACACCAATAGTATAAGAAAAAAACATCAGAAAAATACCAACCTCCTGGTATCAGAGACAAGTTAAGAAACTAGTTAATATAAACATATGCAAAGAATAATTTAAAAATTTTTGCCATAATGTATGTGAATGCACTTTCTAAATGTTAGTGCTGCCCTGACTGGTGTGACTCAGTTGGCTGAGCGCCCTCCTACAAGGCGCAGGGTCACCGGTTTGATTCCCAGCCATGGCACATGCCTGGGTGGTGAGTTCCTTTGGTCCTCGGTCAGGGCACATAAAAGAGGCAATTGATTGCTATTTCTCTCTCACACTGATGTTTCTCTCCCTCTTTGTCCTTTCTGGCCCCTGTATCTAAAAATAAGTAAATAAAATCTTTTTAAAAATCTTACTGTTGAGAATAATCTTTAATAGAACTATTTGTCATCTATTATATAAGAAAAAGTTTTAGTTGACATACACATATTTCAAAATATTATTTCAAAACTATGTAACTCCAAAGGATTTGATTACCTCTTTTTTTTTTTCCAAGTTGTCCTGGTTGGGAACTATAATCACAGTTACACCAGCGGGAGAGACCCAAAGACGTGGACCCGCTCAGACACCCCGGAACCTAGTTTCACTCCCCCTGAGGTACTCGGCTTCTTTCTCCTTATCATCTCCTTGCCCATTAACACAGATGATGTGTGAGGAGTTGAACAGGGACTTCGGACACTCTCGAGCCTTGTCTGTGGACTGCTCGGGCAAGAGCAAGACGAGGGCGTCCCCACCCTCCTCTGAGAGAGGGAACCATGACACACTTCGCTTTGTAAATTCTGGGTTTCAAATTTTAAACTGTACCCCAAGTTTCCTCACCTTCAGCAGACAGAATTCCATTTGAATAGCATGTCCCAAGGAAGAATCCTTTATAAGGAAGGAAGCAGAACTCAAACAAACACACAGCTCAGTGGTATAGTACAAGAATACTGCAGCCTGCTACATGGGGTTTCTCTCAGGATCACAAAGAAGGTGCAGTGAGGAAAACCGTAAATTTACTCTATCCATCTCTATAAAACAAAACCCAACATTCTTGGTTTTGAGAGATGTGGTATAGGAATACGTAACGGCTACCTCCTTAACATGGTCAGTCAAACCAGAACTCCGACTAAATGAAATACTAGAAGCGCACTCACTCTGATGTTAGAAGCAAAACAATCATCAACCCCTCTTCAGCAGTGCATTCGTTAATACACTGAGTAATTAGACAGAAAGAGAGAAGGCGAGGAAGGAGGGAGGGGACAAGAAGAGAGAGGAAGAGAGGGAAGAAGAGAGGAAGAAAAAGTTATGGAACTGTCTTCTACACTAGGCATCCTCACGAATTTTCTGTAAAACATCAGAGTGTAAATATTTCAGGACTTGCCGGCCGCATAGTCCTTGACACGGCACTCAACACTGCGGTCACAGTGCCAGTGTAGCCACAGATGGTCCCCAAGGAAGTGACCATGGCTGGGTTCCATCCGGTAATCTCTATTGACAGACATTGAAATTTCAATGTTTATGTACCACAAAAGGAAGAAATTTGAATTTTCACATATTAAAGAATCATTTCTTCCTTTGATACCCCCCCAACCATTTAAAAATGCAAAAATAATTCTTAGCTCCTGGGTTATACAAAAACAGGTGGGGCAGATTTTATAGCCCCGCCTTGGATCATTTTCACTGTGATTAGCTCCAGGAAGTGGAACTGAAGGGAGGGGGGTCTGAGCATGTGGGGTGGGGTGCACAAGGAAACGTGGTACTGAAGATGGGAGAAGAGAATTTTACTTTCTGTTTTGACACAACTCTATACTTAAAAAATGTTTTACCATACCCATGGACTAATTATTAAAAGTATTAACTCTATTAGATAAATATAAACAAACTTATCTAATTGCCTTTCTTCCTGTTTTTTTGCACAGTAAAAGAATTTTATAGAAAGACTGTAAAGAGTAATTGCATTATTAAAATGTTAAATTTTAAAACAGCACCTCTCTCTCTCTCTCTCTCTCTCTCTCTCTATGTGTGTGTGTAAAATAGGACCTGATCTCTTTAACTGTTAATTGCATTCCTGTAAACAGAGTAACCCTTAGGAATTTCTGTTTGCTTTGTATCTAATCTGCAAGCCTCGCTGATCTTTCATTGAGAACAATGATCTACACACAAGTTCCTGCATTCAGACCAGTTCCTTTCTTCCTCCCTTTTTATTTTTTTCTGGTGTTGAACTCCAGCCAAACATTAAATTACCTTGTAAAAGGTAGAAGAGAAAAAAACCCCAAAGACTGTATTTGGCCTCCTTTTAGAAGGACACTCCTTCTTAATTTAGACAGAAGGGTTTTTTAGCATGAGAAGCATGAGAACTGGAAAGAAGTCCAGGGTATTTCAGGCAAACCTATTTTTCAAAGTTTGCAGGTGACTGTGCTCTCGTGTTGATGCAGGAGGAGCTGCAGGTCAGGGGTGTGTGTGTGTTTGCCTGTGTCACTGAATCCACACCCATTTCTAACCAGAAACATCCAGAACACACTTCCAGCAAGAGCACTGGCCAGTTCAGGTAAGCAAGCAAAATTTCCCGACTATTTAATCAGTGGTCAAGCTCTGCTATATTTAAATAATCCATGTATGACTGCTACTCAAAAGTGAGGTCTTCAGTAAAGGGTAGGGAACATTCAATGAAATTGTATATAACTCTTTTAATGAACTGGACTTCCTTTGCTGGCTTCATACTTTGAGTCTCTTTATATTCATGATATTATAATAAACTGGCATTGACCAAAACTGACCCTTCAAAAATTATGCTACAAGTAGCAGTTGTTCTTCTCTTCTTTCTTTTAAATTTTGTTTTATTTTAAGATAGGAAATATCTTTATATATCATCTAAGTAAATGATTTATGTTAAATGACCTTTGAAAAATAACATGTTCGTGTACTCAATGCCTACTGGCCAAGGCTTGTAACACCTAATGTGGCCCCTGAATGCGCTGCAGGCTGCCCTGGGGCTGTTACCCCGTCATTTCCACCTGTGTCCCCAAAGCAGCTTCGCCGTGCGCCTGGGGTTAAAGAGCCCTCAGCAGCCTATGCATTCTATGTCACCAAGGGAAACATGTTTGTCCAAAAATAAACATACATAAACACATCAGCTTTATCACAGAATATATTCAATATCTATCTTACAATCAAATAATGTAAAACAGAAATTCAATGTTTTGATTTTTTAAGAGTACTCTTTGACAATAATATACAATAACTTGACTTTTTTTTTAAGTTTGGTTCCCACTCGGCTCTAAACTGGGCAACTTCAAATCAGGAGAATGGTGAAGTTATACTCCCTGTCCTTCAGTCCAGATTTCACCTACTTACCTGTCTCTGCCCCAGAGAACCTTTTCTGAGGCCCTCTTCAGATTAGCTTCTCCTCACTCTGCTTCCTAACCAAGACCCCTGGAAGAATTTTAAGGCATCTTCTGCAGGAAAACGCACAGAAGCACACAAGTCTACCTACCATTTCCGGGTTTTTCGATCGTCCTGTGACTCAGTCACTGACTTTGTGGAAGTCACTGGCTCCAGGTTAAGGCCCTGCCTTGGATGGTTGCTACCATTTCTCTGCTGCAGTTTTCAACCGGGCAGAGAATGCCCTCCCCATACGGGACTCTGTGTTCCAGATTCAGTGCTCTCTATCCCTACTAAAACCTACCCGGCCTCCATTTCAGTTTTTAAGGTACAAGATGGCCAGTCCTCCAGGTAAAATACGGCAATCTGAATGTTTTATGACATGGCTATTTTTTACAGGGTTTTTTAAAAATGAAACAGATTCAAAAATGGGTTCATTGCCGATTAGGAAGGGAAATAATTTAAGTGGGGCTGACCTGGAGGGGCAACTCTTTTCAGTTCCGGGGAGGACTGAAGGGAGGCACCGCTGGCGAGGAAGGGCGCTAGACTGAGAAGAATGGGGAAGCGTCTGGAGAAAACTAGGGTGCACACACTTCCCCGCCACCAGGTTGTGCTCTCCATGGCCATCGTTGCTGTCACACACAATCAGCCCACTTCCACTGTCAAAGGGTCAATTATTTTAAGGTGTATTTGTCTTATTAACCTTTCAATTTTCTACAATGTCTAGTACAGTTACATATAGCAATATTAATGTTTGAACAGAATCACAAAATGGTCATTCACGATTTTACAGGTGGGGATTCACTACTGAATAATGTAAGTCAAAAGGAAAACTGCTTTGAAGGAATTTTAAATAAACACAAAAGATTTCTGTACATTTACTTCATACTTTGTGGTGATTTCAAAATTGCATATGTTAACTATTTTTCAAAAGGGTTTTTTAAAGATTTTATTTATTTTTAGATAAAATAGATATTTAGATGTTTATATTTATTTTATTTTTATTTATTTATATTTATTTATTTTATTTTATGGGTAGGGAGGGAAAAAGAAATGGAGAGAAACATCAATGTGTGGTTGCGTCTTTCACACCCCCTACTGGGGACCTGGTCTGCAACCCAGGCATGTGCCCCAACTGGGAATCGAACCAGCGACCCTTTGGTTCGCAGGCCAGCACTCAATCCACTGAGCCACATGAGCCAGAGCTCACAAGGGTTTCATATGCTACAAATGCTGTAACTGAACATCTCAAGCATTAAACCCTCCGTGCAAGATATTTATCGAGTGGTTTAAGTCCAGCTCAGATCCAGCTTTAGACTTTTGATTATATCTTAACATGCAGGGTATAAGGGACAGCACACCGACTTTAAAATCCACTTGAATTCTAGCAAGCCAAGAGTGAACCATGGATGCAACGAGTCTCTTCTTCTTTACACGTATGTTTAATTTATTGCAATGTGACAATAAATGTGATTTTTTTTAGAGAGCTGGGTTGTAAACTGAAGGACAAAGGGTGGAGTAACTGGTAGAAGAATGAGAATGATGAATGACAGGACTTGAAAAACAAGAATCCTCCATATTCTATTTTCTTTCTCTGAATTCCATTGTAAGCATTATTTGTTCACGCCTAATCTTTTTATCTTGGCATAGAATTAACAGATTGGTTTAATCCATGAGACGAAAAAGAATCAAAAGAATACTTATACATGCCAAAAGTCACTTTTGCCTTGTACTTTCTGGTCGAAAGACCTTCAGTAAACCCGATCATATTTGAGTTTCACTCCCGTGAGCACTGAAGTGTAGTCAGAAGTGAGCTGCAAGTGCCCAGGTCCAGGTTTCTTTCAACCCCATTCCACCGCCCCCAGGATGCCCAGAATGTGGCTTCTCACCAAGTGGACATTTATTGAGTTGATTGCGTTTTTAAAATATTTTTTTAATAACACGTGAATGAAAGTTCTATGAAGTTGTACCACGTGAGCTCACACAAGCAGAGCAAACTGCCAGCACAGGTGTGGTCTGAATCTTACATGACAGCTTGAAGTAACCTACTGGATTCTAACAGCTATTTTCGGTCACTTAGCTTCTGAGGGCTCCTGCAGAACACGTGATGCTGCGTTCAGCCTCAGCCCTCTGCCTCTTGCTCGTCGCGGTTTCTCCCAACCTCGCTGCTGCCATCAGAAAGGACAAGAGGCCTCCGCAGACACTCTCACGAGGTACTAAGATCTCGTTTCGGCTTCTACATTCAGCCATTTGGATTGTTTTAAAATTCCTAGTCTCTTACCCAAACACTACTTAGAAAGCAAAGTGAACTGGAACATTTTGTTGCCTACCACTTTAAAGTAGGCAAAAACAAAACCCAGGAAGGGTCTGTTGACTTTTAAGAGTGAACCAAACCAACTGAAAAACACTAAAATTTGCTATAGCTTTTATAGAAATAGTGGGGAATTGGTTTGGTTGCCTGTAACTTTGGTAACCACAGTCCTGGTAAAAATATTAATTGATGTGTCAGAATGATGTCCCAAAGGCAGTTAAGATCATTGAAAACCTGCTCCAATTCCCTGTCCTCTATCAGGCAAAAAAAAAAAAAAGATCAGAGTTATTTTATACAAAAATTCCCAGAAAATTATTTTTCATCCTGCCCTCTGAGAATTTTGGTTAACCAAGTGTTTGCTATATTGACTCCAGAAAACAGCTGCAGAGATTTCGACATTATAATCTCGATCTATTATTGGCTACATGTTTAGAAAACACTTCTATTTTGTACTATTGCTTTCCTTTGGCCTAAGAAACAAATTTATCTTCATCTGTAAAGAAACAATTTATAGGGAAAACTCTCAAAATCAGCTCCTACATCTCCTGGTAACAGGCATGGGAACAAAATCATTTACCTCCACACAGCTAACTTAAAATTGGTAGTACGAACCACAACACACTTGACCACTCCTTGGAATAGTGTATAAATGGAGCAAACAAATGGAGACTAATTATAGCATCATGTCAAATTTTAAAATATTGACTTTCCAAGTTCATTCATTTCTTAAGAGATGTATTGAGTACCAGCCAATTGCCCATCAAAGCACAGCTGAGTTAATTCATTTTACTTCAGTTTAAAACCACAGAAACTAGAAAACAAAATGACTAGCAAGTTTTTAGAAAGAAAGAAATTAAAGGGAGAAACTATTTTCCTAAGTACAATTTATTATGTATTGCTCTATATAATCACAGTATTTATAAAACAAGTAGCTCAGGAGTGTTGAAGTGTAGAATACTAAATGTATCCTTGCCCAGTAAGACCCTCCAGGCCTGAGTTAAACAGAATGCTACTACTGTACCCTAAGTCACCAACATTCTGTGTATTCATTTTCAAACATCTATTTTAAAATGTTTGGTGAATTTCATGAGAAATAAACTCAACATACATGGTAGATTTTAAACAACTTGTTGAGTCTGCTATTTCAGTTATTTAAAAACTGTTTTAATAGGGAAGATGACTGACATCAGCTGGGAACTGCACGGCTAGGAACTGGTTTACATTTGGTTAAGCCGTTTACCACCTATTAGCATGTACGAAACAAGAGAAAACGGGGCTCAGAATGAATGAGGGTTAATGGCAGGGCTAAGAGGGAAGAGTTTGGGTACAGTGTGCACAGTCACATACAGAGCCCCTTAGAACAGGGGGCAACACGAAACCATTAAGTAGAGAGTATGTTAGAAAGAAGAGAAAAGATCATTGGGAAAAGGTAGTAAGTTTTCAAAAAGAAAAATAAAATAGTGACCCCCCCCCCAAATCCTAACTGTTTTTTGAGTCAAAAGAACTGCCCAGAACCCAACACCCAGCCCAGTGTCTGGCATATATTACTAGTAGGTGCCCGGTAAGTATATATTGTATGAATAAATACAGTCCCTTAGGACAAGCAGGCATAGCTGGGAATAGAATTGTGGTAATGAACAAAGACCCTGGAGAGAGTTCAAACTCCTGTATCACCTTGGCCTATTGTGGTTATGAGATAAAGTATGTAACAAATAATTATAATACAATATGGCTCTCCTGCATTGAATTGTTTGAGAGCAGGGACCTTGTTTATCTCACCTTTACATTCCCAGTGCTAGAGGGTTGAAGCAGACATTTCTCTAATGCTGATGGGACTAAGCTGAACAGGAGAAGAGAACAGTAATTCCTCCCATTGCTGAAATGCTGGCGTTGAGTGGTATTTACAACAAAACAGAAAAATTAAGTAGGAGCCCAGTCTCACTGGTTGTTTCACTAGAACTACTCTTATTTAATGCAGAATACAGTGTGAAGTTCCTACATATGTTCAAGAAGAGTTGTAAAGAAAATCTTTCAGGATTATTACAGATAGATTATAAAACTAACATAACAGGTTTTCTATTGTTAAGATACTAAAATCAGACTAAACAAACCAACAACACCACTGGTACGAGTGCCAAACAGTGCAACCACTTGGGTAAAAGTCTGGCAGGTCCTCAAATGACTAAATGTAGACACCATGTGACCCAGCAATTCTGTGCCGAAGTATGTAACACGAGAGAAATTAAAAATATGTCCACACCAACGGCTGTGTACTAATGTTCGTAGCAGCATTATTCAAAGCCAAAAAGTAGAGATGAACACAGAATATTGATGCAAAACCACAAGGAGGAAAGGGAATGTGGAGGCAGAAGGAAATTTTTAAAAATTGTAATTTTTAAAAGTAAAAAAAACCCAAAAGTAGAAACAACCCAATGCCCATCAACTGATGAATGGGTAAATAAAATATGGTCTAGTCATACAATGGAATAATATGTGGCCATATAAAGGAATGAAGTGCTGATACATGCCACAACACAGATGAACTGTGAAAACACCATATTAAGTAAAAGCATACAGTCACAAAAAACCACGTATTGTATCGAATAAGAAACTTATAGAGACAGAAAGTAGATTAGGTGTTTCTCAGCACTGGGGGAAAAGAAGCTCTTGGGGGTGATAGCTAAAGGGTACAGGGTTTCTTTCTGAAGTGACGAAAATGTTCTAGGATTGATAACTATGGTGATGGTTACACAACTGTGTATATATGAAAAGGTGTACTCTTTCAATGGATGAACTGTATTTGTATGTAAATTATATTCTAATACAGTTAATACCCAAAAGTGAACAAATCAAAAACAAACCAACAAGCAAAAGCCAGGGAAGTGTGTTTTATCTTACTTTACAACTTTGCATTATCATTTCTGGCCACCTGTTAGCCATGGTATCAAAACCAGAAACTGCAGTCTAACAACATGTGAAACATATAAGAAAATCTGACACGAAACTTAGCCTACGAACATTTCTATATTCAAATTAATTTAATCTCTCTCATCTATAAACCAAGATATTTCCTGAAAATGCAGTATTTCTGAATGTTTGGGGGCATTCTTCTCAACAATCTTATTCTTTAATCTCTAATATACTTTCCCAACTACCCATATCACTTTTTTAAAAGATAGTAGGTCTCTCTCTACTCATTGCTTTATGTTTTCCTCTCCTTCCCTCTTCTGGGTGCTTCTAGAACACCTGTATTTTATTGTGCTTCTCAACCATGAAACACCAGGATTTTTTTCCGAATCGAAATTCAAGGCAAAATTTGGAATTCTTTTGGTCATGACATACATCACTTAGAAGAAGTCAGCATTTCTTGGTACATGAGACAGAAGGGCACTGTATGGTATGATCCAAAATATTCCCAATAGACTTACAAAGTATGCAAAGAGTAACTGTTATTTACTGCTGTTCATTCCGAAACCAGAGGTTTTGCATGGTCCAGAGATGTCCTTTCAATCATCGCTAATAACAGCATTTATTGAGCACTTACTGGGTTTAAGGCCATGGACCTTGAGGGCCAAAACACAGTCACAAAACCTCAGCACTATCATGTGCAAAGACACCACGTCTAGTAGAGGATACCTACTTATCGTCTCTACCACCTGTCAAATGACTGCCTGGCAGCATAAGTGTGTGTAAATAGGTGTCCACTTGTCACGAGCCTCTTCTGCGGTCCCGAGTTAATGCACTGACTTCTCTTCCGTTTCAGGATGGGGAGATGACATCACTTGGGTGCAGACTTATGAAGAAGGTCTCTTCCACATTCAGAAAAGGTAACAGAGCTTCTCAGTTGATTTTGACAGATCATACAGATACCTCCTCACAGAAGAGACAACATCTATTAGCAAGTTAGCTTTTTGAAAGGATACTGCAAGTATTTGCTCTGCTATTGTATGCTCTTTCAACTCAGAGTTGCCATTAGAATGTTTTTAGTAAACAAGAGCTCTAAATACCTTTATATTAAGTTCTTAATTAGCCAAGCAAGTTTTTGAATATAAGTTGTATAAAAGAACAATATTGGCTCTCATTATATAAACTTAATGGGAAACTGGCTAAGAATAGCAGTTCCCATGCCTATCTGATCAAAATAATTCAGAGAATTTTCTTTAAAATCCATATTCATGATCAGTCGGTCAAATACTGAGTGGCCACTGCTATGTGCCAGGCACTGTTCCAGGCTCAGTGATCAAGAGTGACCCAATTTTTATCTTTACTGACTTAACAAATCTTTGTGGAAGAAGCTGAGAAACTTGTTTTAAAAAAGCAAAATGCAAATACATGTGTATAGCATGCTTGTATTTATTTTTTTAAAAAAGGAATATTCACACATACACATACACGGGGGTGTGCATATAGACATATACATCGGCATATTCATGTGCATAAACATAATCTCATACATTTGCAGAAGTCTATGCACACATAAACACATACATATGCTAACTATATACATGAGCATGTGTGTAACCATGTACACACACATACTCTGGCCGTGACCTGAACACCTCTGGAAGGACACGTAGGAAATGTAACACTGTTTACTTCTAGAAGGCAGGAGTGAAGGCAGGAATTTTTACCTTTTACCTTTTGGGTTTTAAACCATTTGTGATCCATTTTAAAAGAAAAAAAACAGTAGAACTTTAAAAGATTATTCACCAAATGATGCTGCTTGGTAGGCTCTGGTTTTAGAGAGTCTCAGAAGTACAGCTATAAAATTTTTTTTCTTTCTTTCAACTCAAATTTATCACAATCTGGTGGGCCCATTCATGAGATTTTAGACCAGGAACCACCTGATTTTATTTGATCTGTAAACTAACAATGACTTTTACTTTTAAAAAATTTTTATCAAAAGAAAACAAGTATTGAAAGTTACACGATATTCAAGTTGCAGGATTCATACATTTAGATTCACTGTGATACAGCAACACTCATTTGTTACATATTGTCCCTGGCTGTCTTGTGCGATGATGGCAGGGTTGAATAGTTACAAATAAGACCCCACGGCCTGCAAAACCGCACATATTTACAACTTGCCTGTTTGCTTAAAAGAGCCATTTTTTTAAAAAAGACTGTTTCCATTACAGTGTCTGCCCAAAACACTTCTCTGCTTTGCCTGAAATGAAATGGTCTCTTGGTTTGAATACCTGAACAACCTGTTCATAACCAGACTGTTAAGACTGAGATTTCTGTGGTCTTGATGAATTTTCCCTTGGACTCGTATTGCCCAGAAATCTAATGCAGAAATTAGTTTTGCAAGAGCGATATCTCTGTCTTTCTCTACACCTGTCTGGCCTCATTTCCAGCTGTTGGGCCAGTGCCGGGAAGAAATTAGAATGACTCATGCCGATAAACTGTTCTGCCTCAAGACTCCTTTACCTGCCCTCAGCTCACCCAGAGGAAGACTTATGTAGAAGAAAGGTCGCCACTTGATGCTTAGGAGGATCAAGTTCTATACTTGGCTCTAAAAAAAATGCCAATAAATAGTCTTAGGGTTAGTTTTCTTAAAAAGCAGGAATAATATTTCACTCATCAGATTTCTTGTCTGCTTTTTCATCAGTAAGTTTGAAGTTGTTGGCAAATGGCTAGCTTTATATCTGCCATAAAGCTTAAAGGCGAGTTTTAGGATTTATTGTTACCTAAACTTTACTTATATTTCAAGTTTGAGGATTAAATAGAATTAATAACAATTTGAAGTTTGTTATTTAACATGTTTGAGAGCAAATTATTAAAATAAGTTTATTCAATGACAAGTATTTCACATAATTATCTGTTGTTTTTAAAAGATTTATGCTTAATATGTATACATTAGACTCTGTCTCTCTTTGTACCCAGCATCCTCTCAAAATTTAAAAAACATTAAAAAATATCCTATATATACAAATCATAACTCCTTTTTCCTTCATTGTAGTTAATATCATAATTGTTTTCTTACTCTAACAAGCAGGAAAATCAATTAGCTACCACAAAAACTTTCTTTTCAGAGTTAAAATAAAAATAAAACTGAAAAATGTAGAGAGAGGGAACTCTCACTGAGATTATTTGTATATTGTGAGTTGTTACAAGAATGAAAGGGTGTGAAAATAGTCAAATTTTAATAGAATTTTTGTAAATACTAAAAAAAAAAAAACCTAAATGAAAAATTTGACTCTCCTAAACCCTTATACCAGGTGTTCATTGGAAATTAACATCTCATTTATAACATCCTTTCACCTCTCAAGACAGAATTTATTTTGATTTTTATAACTGTACTACCGTGTACATTGGAATGACCAGGTGAGCTGGTTAAGCTCCAGATTCCCGGCCCCCACCCCAGGGTTCTGAGAGGGTCTGGGCTGGAGCCTGAGAATTTCCATTTTCCTTGAGCTACCAGGAGATGCGCAAAATCCTGGGGCCGTGTTTTGAGTGAGGCTACTACAGTCTACAGTGCCATGATTTGTCAATAATATCAATATTTTAAGTCTTCTTGAAAGTGTGCAAACTTGCAATCTAATGTCATTGTGCATTTGACTCAGAGTTAATCACTTGCCTGTACCATGTCTCTGCTTAGTAACAAGCCGTTGATGGTCATTCATCACTTGGAGGACTGCCAGTACTGCCAAGGTAACTTCAGCTCCTGAGCTCTTACTGTATTCCCAAAAGAACTAGAAAAACTGACCTGGTGAACATTGTTAAGTCAGCACTCAGCAAGTCCCATTAAAAAGTAAAAAGAGTCCTGGCTGGTGAAGTTCAGTGGATGGAGCGCAGGCCTGCAAACCAAAGTGTTGCCAGTTCATTTCCCAGTCAAGGCACATGCCTGGGTTGCAGGCCAGGTCCCCAGTAGGGGGTGCATGAGAGGCAATCACACATTGTTTTTTCTCTCCCTTTCCTTCTCTCGCTCTCCCTCCCCCTCTCTCTAAAAACAAATAAATAAAATCTTTTTTAAAAATAAAATAAAAAGACAACTTCCATACCATCATTTTATTTAAGTGCTTAAAAACTACAATTATTGTTAGCAATCTGATCAAATATATTTATCTTATATATTCTTTAGAATTTTATTTCTTTCTTCCTCCCACCAAAAAAAAAAAAAAATGGGGGAAGGTAGGAAAACTTGCTGAACATGCTGTTTTAACCAGTGAGTTACGTGCAATTATAAAATTGTTGGCTTCATTAATGGGATCATCCTCTGACGTCTTCATGGGCAGACTTTGTCCATCATTGCCTCCCAATGAGACACAAAGTGGCCATGGGCCAGTGAGCTGTTTCCATCAAAGATACAGATGCAAATGGAAATGGTAGTTTTACTGTGTTATGTCATTTATATTGAAGGTGTCTTTATCCTTAAAACTGACTGATGTTCATTACGTTTTCCCCCACAGCTCTCAAAAAAGTGTTTGCTCAAAATGAAGAAATACAGGAAATGGCTCAGAATAACTTCATCATGCTGAATCTCATGGTACGTGATGTGTACAATATTTTCTTGATATTATGATTCATTGAAAAATTTGAATCCCCTTTTTTCTGCTTTTCAGACAAAAAGAGCTATAAAGTATTGATGGATCTAAAATGCCACATGAAATTGTGAAAAGCCAAAACATACAATTTATGAAAACCTTGTTCACCTAAAATATTTCCAAAATTTCAAGGAAACACAATCCAATCCAATAATATTTTTTCTTCTCTTACTAGCATGAGACTACAGATAAAAATTTATCACCAGACGGACACTATGTGCCTAGAATCATGTTTGTGGGTATGTGTGTGATCTCATTTCACTAGGTGCACAAAACAGACAGCATCCTTGCTTTATTTTTAAATGCTAGTTCAGGGGAAGCTATTTCTAATTCAGTAACAACTCTTGTTAGTTCTACAATTGAAATGCACTGTATTTATAATATGTAAATTTAAATATTTTTTAAACTAACTGATGCCATTAAATCAATATCCTACTGTACTTTCTTCAGTAAAGTTCCTCAAACTGCATTGCCAGAAAGCTGTGACACACTAAAATTTTTTTAAGTCAGGTTAACTCATTATAAATTTGTCTAACATTGGTTTGCTTTAGATTAAGAAACAAGAATGATTTTCAGAACATTTTAGATAATGCATGACTGAATTATGTTTTCTTTGCAGATCCTTCTTTGACAGTCAGAGCTGATATAACTGGAAGGTATTCTAATAGGCTGTATACATATGAGCCTCAGGATTTACCAATACGTAAGCACTCACAAATGATGCTGAGCAGTGGTACTAGGGGCCACTTGACTGTTAGGATGGTCCATGATGCTCTGCATCGGCGCCTCCCCACAAACAGGGCTGCCAGCAAACCAGAATCACTGGGGTAGGAGGGATGTCAGTGTTTAAAATGCAAACCCTTAGCTCCCATCAAAATGAGAATTTCTAGGGTACTTTGAAATCTTTAGTTTTAAACTCTCACTCAAGGATATGTTTATTGATTGAGAGAGAGGGAGAGAGAAAAACATCGATGTGAGACATTGATCGGTTACCCCCCATATGTGCCTTGACTGTCAGTTGCACCCATGACGTATGTAGGTCTGCACCCTGACCAGGAATCAGACCTGCTGCCCTTTGGTGCATGGTGTGATGCTCCAACCAACTGAGCCACCCGGCCAGGGCTTAATCTAATTTTTACAACATTCACTGTCAATTATACTTAATAAGATCCACTGATAAAGATACAAAATGATCCGTTATAAAATATATGTTCCCTATAAACCCTCTTATAAAATTGTTTATTTTCCATATGGAAAGCTGATTAACCATATTTCAATGGTCTAATCTCTAAATATACGTATTTACATGTATACCTTTAGTATAATATTCTTGTGTGTGTGTGAGAAAAGAAACTTTACTGGGTGTTGGGGGTTCATGTGAGGTCCATGAAGGCAATATTATTTAATGTTCTAGATAAATCCCCATATTTTCATAGCTATTAATTTAAATGGGCCAATTTTAGATTCAGTGCTTAAAAGATTATAGTATTTGATACTTTCATTTACTAAGAGAATAATATGTACATATTTTTATTTCAGTGATAGAAAACATGAAGAAAGCATTAAAACTTATTCAATCAGAATTATAAGGGACTACCTTAAAGAGGTGAAATATCATGAAGACCACCTTCTGGTTTATGGATCAATACTAAATGTGCAAGTATATGGATTCTGTAACATTACTAGTGAGAATCTTTTTGAATACTTTGTTTATTGTAATTTTCCCAATACCATATATCCCTCCTACATGTGTCTGCCATATTCTTATACAGGTAAAATTACAGTTTAATAAGTGTCAAAATCAGAGCACAACAATGTAATAGTTAGCCTGCTGTCTGCAAGAGTAGCAAAGAAAGCTTGTCACAAGCCAAGAGCAGGGTCAGGGGAGAGACAATAGGACCTGACTATGAGGGGCCTGCACTGGTTGCCTTTACTCTTTCCACCTCTCATGCACTCCACCAGGTAACCTGCTGTGTTGCTGCTCCGCTGTCTGGAGCCTGCCAGAGTGGGTCATAAATAACGTGCATGTTGCCGGAGCAAATGGGTGCAGCTCTGTGCACTTATTACTTGAACTTTCGAGAGCGTATTTCAGAGTTAACCATGCACTTCCTTTTTACCTTAAAGTAGACATTTAAAAATCAATTATAATAAATCAAATATATCTTTCCACATTTTAACTAAGTATTTTTCTTAATATAATCATTGGGTAGATATTTAATACTTTTAATAATTTTAAGAAAAGTGTAACTGCCTCTGGAAGACCAGAAATTTTCTCCATTTAACTGGCAGGAGAGGATTATATCCATTCTGAAATTACCAAACATCTAACCACCAATTCAGTTCTTCACAGAAGCTCTGGACGATCAGTACCATGTCTTCCATTCCTTTACATGCTACAAAAACTCCTAATTTTTGAATTTTTAATTAAAATTTTTTAATTTTAACAAAAATTCTTATGATCAGCTGGAAGTAATTTTCAGAAGCAAGAGAACATTTCAGATAGGCAGAAATTTTTCTCCCCCTAGGATTTGTCTGCATTTTGACTTATTTTGAGATATAAAAGTATACTTTAATATGAGATATGCAATACCTATGATACAGATTTTTTATTAATTCCACTGTTTCGTGAGTCAGAGAAATAAAAGTATTTTCCAGGTTCTATTTCACCACTATTCCATTCATTTTAAGCAGATTTAATAATTAACCTATTTGTATATAAGTAGGTTGCTTGACCAGTAACTAGATGTCAGTGCTAGATATCTATGTGTAAAAAAAATTAAACATCTTATATTTCATGTTAGATCTAAGTCTGCAAGTTGATTTTCTGATGAGTGCTAAGACATCAAACTGCACTGGCATGCTCTGATTTGCACATTTGAAACGTGAGGACTGTAGTAATATAGCTGACTCTGCGGTGCCATCGACAGTGCAGAGGCAGCAAATGCCAGCGCTCGTACGCAGTGAACTAAGAAAAGGACTGTTGGCAATCTGGTGCTGTTTTAAGAACTAATAAGTAAAATAAAATGTTCACTCTTTCTGCAGTTAGTGTAAAAATGTTACTAAGTAATAAATTGATTCTTCTTTAACATAAAAAATGTATGTGCCTTTGTATTTTAATACGCATATGATTATATTTTATTATATATAATTTAATTATGGGTATAATTCTATATTTGCTAATACTTAATATACATATGTAACATATACAATTATTTGGTAAGTTTTATTAGTCAGTGTAATGTTGTAACCAACTTAGTTTTCTTTGCTACCCTACTTTAACAATGAAACTCTGTAAGGTAGTTGAATTTGTATCTAATTTCTTCACTGTATGAAATTAGTGGTTTGGATTTGATCACTTGTCAATTACTCATTTTGTTTATACTCTTCACCGGACATTGTGTTTGGTATCGTGGGCTGAAAGATCAACTAGATGAAAATAAGGCAATATTGTTCCCCTGCAACATTCAGAGCTTGGTGGTAAGATCTACAACTGATGAAAGTAACTCCTTTTTAAGTAATGTAACAGGTTGATGAGGGAGCAGTGGCGCCAGTGCCCAACCTTCTAGTAGGGCTGCCGGGCTTTGAAGATGTAGCACCTGTGCATCTTGAGTGATAGAAGAATGTATTCCACCACAGAGAAATCGATATAACAAAATAGAGAATAAGGCATACTGCTGGGGCTAAAGAAACTCTTATTCATTGGGTTAACTCTAACTTATAAGGGTATGCAGGGTTTTCCTGGAAGAACCTTTCAAAATTTTAGATGAGGTTTAAAGATACTGTGCTAAGCTCAGACAAACTGACCATTTTCAACATACTGATTTACATCCTATGAAGATTTGCAGAGATTTGCTTGAGAGTTTAGAGTAGAACTCTTTAAAGCACATAACACCAAATATGAAGCATAACACAATATGTGTATTCATAAACATCCTTACTAAGTAAAGAGAGACAAGCTTTATTCTGCTTTTTAAAAATCATTTTTATACAATGTCTATCTTTTTTGCTAAATGGAAAGCCCTTGAAAGCAAGCGCTCTCTTTCTCTACACACACACACACACACACACACACACGCACACACACGCACACAGAGCAAATCGTGAGTGTTGAGCCAGCAACAACAGCAGGATGCCTTTACTTTCATAAGCCCCCTGGTGCTTTCAGTGATTAACTATACGAATACCAGTTTATAAACATAAGCTTATAACACATGAAACAAACCCACTGTCTACAACTTTATAATCATACAACTGGATTTTTGCTGAGTATTGATTACTGCAAATTCTGGAAGTATTTTAGAATTACTTCCAGAAAAGGAAGGATGCTGTTACAGTTTAAACTGTATCCACCTTGCCCCCAATTCATAGGCTGAAGGCCTCAACCTTCAGTACCACAGAATAAGAGCTTATTTGGAAAGAGTCATTGAATATATAATCCATTAAGTTAAGATAAAGTCCTATTAGAGCAGATTG
The DNA here is from genome assembly GCF_021234435.1 of Artibeus jamaicensis. NCBI lineage: Eukaryota > Metazoa > Chordata > Mammalia > Chiroptera > Phyllostomidae > Artibeus > Artibeus jamaicensis. Next base: position 13,275,957 of record NW_026522014.1, on the reverse strand, counting down.
GCCTTCTGATCTAATCTGACATAAGACACACTCACACACACAGAGAACATCACGAGAAGATGAAGGCCCAGATCTGGGCCTGATAGCAGAAGCCAAGGAATGACGCCAAAGGTTGCCAGCGAGCCACCAGAAGTGAGGGGACAGGTATGGGGCAGATTCTCCCTCAGAGCCCCCAAGAAGGAACCATTCTTGGTGACACCCTGACCTCAGATCTAGCCTCCGGAACTCAGAGGCGATAGATACACTTCTCTTGTTACTTCACCCCGTGTGTGTGGTATCATCACGGCAGCTCTAGCAAAGCAACGCAGATGCCTTTCCCTCGGATTTCCAAGGGTGAGGAAAGGCCCAAACTTCCCATCACACACTCTCAAAGAGGCCCGGCTGGAACCAATGAATCAGTCACACAGCGGGTTTGTCTGGCTCTCGTTCCACCCTCTGAATAAATTTCTGCCCAAATAAATATTAATTCAAGACCCAAAGAGTTTTATAAAATAAATTCATTTAGTTGGGCTTAGGAACTACCTAGAGCTAATGCTGTGGTTCTAGCTCAAAACCAAGAGCCATTCCCAGAGAAAGAGCTGACTATCATATGTGGTGCTTTTAGTCATTATTAAAGCAAGTATCTGGTGAATGTCCCTATGTTCCAGTCCCTGTGCTGAGGTTTTTGCATGAATTGTCTCACGAAATATCCCACCACAAACGTGAAATACTATTACCTTCATTTCACCAATGCATTAGCTGGGGCCTGAAGATGGCCAATAACTTGTTTGATTTGTTTTGTTTTGTTTTGTTTTGTTTTGTTTTGTTTTGTTTTGTTTAAGAAAAAGGTCACCTCTAATTTGCGGAGCCAGTACGTAAACCCAGCAAGTCTGGGCCTGGGGTCAGCACACCTCGCCGCCATGCTATTCTGCTTTAGAGTTTCATGTTGTCAAATCACAAGATTTAGCCAAAACTCACATTGTGCAGCAACTGAAAATATTCGGAGTATGCCCTTTATGGAAGGGCAGTTCACATTGATTTCAAATAATGTTTTATAAAAGAACTGTAGGTGCCGTTGCCATTACCAGCTTCGAGCCTCTACCCCTAACAAACCAAAGAACACGCTTCCGTCAGCTTCTGGTGACTCAGTGTGACTCAGGATGACTCTGATGCTCAACCTGAGAATCTTGGGGGCCACGAGAGAAGGCATGTCCTCACACACCCCTCTCTTATAACCTCTGATCAAAATGACCTGTTTCTTACATTGCTGTGCTATGCACGATACCCAGAGAAAAATGTTAAAGATGACACTACCTTTGGTAGCACTCTGCACTTCCTTAAAATCTCTTCCCGAGACATACATTGTCATTGTGACATTACCCACAACCAAAGCCTCTCTCAGCTGACTGCTGCCTCTAGGTACAGCCTTACTGCAACAACTTTCACTGTCCTCCATAAGAGAGTCATGATTAACACCTTCGCCTGTGTTTCCACGTTTAATGACTGAGAGCTGGAAAGATTAAAGTTTCAGAGGTTCCAGGTATGACAATAAGTGGTCTTTCAACAACCCCCTAAAACCATCTATTTACCAAAAACCTGCATCTGGTACCACATTGAAGTCACTCGCTTCTCACTGGATTGATCTTAAGGGACACTGAAGAATTTTATTTACACTAAACATATAAATAACCCTTTGGTATGCTAAGAAAAAATTCAGACAGAAGCAATGTACCCCAAAAGAGCAGGCATAGGTTAATTGTTTTCATGATGAGATCCGACAAATAACCTGTATAAATCCCCCCAGGGGTCTTAGACAATCAGGTTTCTTAGTTCCTGCACGTTAATATCACTTTAAAACCTTCATAAAAGTTCCTTGGTTCCAGTTCCATCCATGTTGTTGCAAAGGGTAGTAGTTCCTTCTTTCTCTCTGCTGCATAGAATTCCATTGTGTATAACTGGAAAGCATTATGCTGAGTGAAATAAGCCAGGGGTTGAAAGACAAATACCATATGATCTCACCTTTGACAGGAAGCTAAACAATAAAACAAACAAGCAAACAGAATAAAAACAAAGACACTGAAATAGAGAACAGGGAGACAGTGACCAGAGGGGAGAGGGAAGGGAATTTAAGGGGAAAAGTGGGAGGGATTTACAGGAACAAGTATAAAGGACACAGGGAAAATAACTAAGGGGGGTGGAAATGGGAGGGAGGTGGGGTGCATGGGGGAGGGGTGGGCTGGGATGGGAGAAATAAACAGAAAACTGTACTTGAAAAATAACTAAATAAAAAAAAATTTTAAAGTTCCTTGGTAATTGGTTTCAAAACTTTCAGACTCTGAAATATAATAGCCAGTCATCTTTCTCTCTTCATTTTGTATTCTAGTCTCCCCAAGAAACAATCACAAAGGTGAGCCCTGCAGGGGGACACTTCAGGAAATTTTTGTCCTCTGGAGGGCTTCTTTAAAAAGAAATGGCCAAAAGAAAAAGAAAAAGAAAGAAAGGAAAGGGAAAGAAAAAAGAAATGGCAGCTGCTTCAAGGAACAACGCTCCACTACAGATTCATTTCCCAGGTTTTATAAGCTTATTGTTAAGTAGGGATCAAGTATTTCAGGCAGAACTCTAAGGTCAAGGGTCAGCCAAATGTCTTTGTCAGTTAAATGAGGATGTCTAGTCATTTAAAATGACAGACCCCTGAGAGCTGAATGCCCAGTTTGCCATCACCCTCTCCACCAGTAAAGATCTCTTTCTCTCTGCTAATGTGGACAGTCAGACCTGCTGTCAGAACTGCAAAGCAGGAGTGGCTTAATTTATTCATCGTTCCTGGAGCTAGAGCATTAGCACGAAGAATTCACAGATGCACCCACGTACCCCAAGCTGATGGTGTTTTATAGCCTCCTTTTGACCCCAATACTGTGACAAGATTACAGAAGAGAACCTGAAAGTAATCTTTGCGGGCTGCAAAAGTGTGCATGCCCTTTTGTTAGTTTATCAGGAAATCAGTGTGGGGCAGTTCAAACAAACCAGGGCTGCAAGGCGTTGGAACAGGATGCCAGCCTGCATCCGTCTCCTTGTGGGTGGGTGTTGGCTCACTTTAAGCAGATGGTGGGTCTATGATTCTAAAGTATTGTATATTTCTCAATAGGCAAATATTTGCACTGGACCAGAATAAACAAGAAAAAAATTCCTTGTCTTGGTTTCCAAAGACTATCCCAAGTTTTAGGACACCTCAGCATTTAAATTATTGTAGGAAGTGAGTGAATGAAGCATGAGTCCTATCTTTCATTTTCTGCTGCTTAAAACCTGCCTGACCAATAAAGGAAAGAGGCTGGAAGGCAGAGTATATTTGGAAGTTACTGGATGTTTCTCACTTGGAGAGCTCTTTGAAGTGTACAGTGTAAGCGTCCTTTAGCTCTAATGAAAGGATAATAGTCTAGTTCCCAACCTGAGCCAGAAACTGTAGCCTATCTCGTTTTCTTTCTACAGTTATGTATAGTTTCTTTCCACAGTAGGATTTGCTGTTTCATCCTACATGTGAATACTCTGATGAAGCAATTTGAGGAAGTGTTCAGTGGGTTTAACAGAATATCAGTGTCTCGTATCTTTACAGCACAAGTATGCATAGTCGTCTCTTCCATGTGAGGCTGGGTTCTGCTGTTGTTTTTCACGTGCTGATTGAAACAGTAGGGGTTAGTACTTAATTTGGCTTCCTTGCTGAACTTGAAAGAGCTGCCCCACTGCAGGGGGGGGGGGGAATGAAACAGATTGATTTCAAGGGTGTTGTGGGTAAACACACAACCTTGTCCAATGCAGCAACAGCAACGACAAAAAAGCAAGAGTCAACCCTTGGGATGATTTTTAATTTCACAAACACAGTAAATGTTTTAAGTCATCTAAGGTGTGGTACTTTGATGTTCGAAAATTAACAGTGGGAAAACTCATTTAAAGGAATATTTGTCCAAAAAGCCAAAGAGTTTGACCCATAAACCTAATCCACTGGGACTGGAAAATTAAATTTAAGAAGGAAGATAATTTGATATATTTGAATTTCTCTACAAGGAAAAAACAATCAGAGCAAGACACGATTTCCATGGGGCTTCTTGCATTTCCCTCCAGAAAGAAAGTCTGGAAAAATGCCGTAATTTGGCCTTCCAGTCGTTCAGGAATGGACAATGACGGCTAGTATAGGGTCAAAAATCTCAGCAACCCCAGGGACAAGGCTGTGCAGTGAGCACACAGGAAGGTGGAATAAAAGAGAAAGTCAAGGATGGGTAACTGGGAAAGATTCGGTTGAAATATTAGGGGAGAGACAGTAACACACAAATGTTCTCTCTCTCTCTATCGCCCCCACTGACCCAGCTATGGGTTTGAGACAATTAGAAAAGAATGGAAAAGGGACTTAAAAGCAAGGCTGTGAATCATGACATAGATCTTTGTTAATGTTGAAAAGTTCACGTAAAACTGAAATCACGTTTAATTATTTTGTTGGATGGAGCCTTACAGGACCTGGGACTTATCTGAATTAGAATTCTTACTTGGATCAAACATTCAGCTTAATTGTGATTCATAATCCATGAAATATCATGTTCAAACCACAGATATTAGAACATACCCGCCTTAAGAAAAAAAAATTACTCTTTGATGATTGAGAACCTTCTAGTAGCTCAGTTGCCATCACATCCAAAGTAAGGGACGGCTGTCTCTCCCCGCCTCCACAGACTCTGAGGAAAGCCCCAGAGTCGAGGCTTCTCTAGAAATATTTTCCCTTTTGGTTCAATAACTCTTCACACTGTCGATTTTCCACCTGCTTTTCTGACCGGTCTTTCCTACCATCCTCCAAAGCTGCCTAATCAACCCCCAAACCTCAGAAGCACTAAGGCTCCTTACTAGGCACACCTTTTTTTCTTTTTAACCTACACTGTTCCAGTAAGTTACCTTGTCTAATTCCATTTCTTTCACATCTGATGAGCCAATGACTCACAGATTTTCTGTTCAGCCCTAAATGAAACAGAGGTTTCATGTAATTTAAAAATAATTAGTTCTCAGCTATCTTCCCCTTTGAAACAAAAGGCAGCTCTCAGAGGAGCATAAAAGGAACCAGTCTTGAAACCTTGTTCCTTCAGCAGACAAGAAATTCCACTGTTCCAGCAACGACCCCACTGAAAGAAGGTGCATTACCAAATCTGGAGCCGACCAATCTGGAGCCAGTGCGTCAAGGAAATACCTGTGATGGCCACAGAGGGAAGAGCCCCGATTACAAACAGCCGTTTCACCAGCTGGTCTGGGTGACGTCTTCCTTTTGGAAGTGCTGTCCGAAGGAATCCCAACTCTTAACTATTCTGATATCACTCTTTCCATGAATATCAAGAACTCAGACTGGTCCATTGTGGTAAATGAGATATCTAGGTGAACCTTCTGAACATGACTAAACTTTGAAAATCAGATACTGTGGATGAAAACAAGAATCAGTGACATTCAGCATATTTGGCACTGCACTGATTTAAAAACTGTCAATTGGTTTTAAAGAAAGCTTGCAAATGTGCTGTGGTGTTTTGGGAAAATAGTAATGATAATTGATTTAGAAAGAAATAAATGTTACAAGAAAAGTGTTAGGCTAAAATGAGGTACCAGAAACCCCCAACACAGGGAACACCTTTATCTGTAGAACCGGGGACTGATTTGCAACACGGGCAGTTGCCCCCGAAATTCCACTGGGTCCTGGCCGTGTCGCAGTGACACCTTGCTCCAGCAGAAACCCAGGCAAATACTCGCGACCAAGTGTCCATTCGTGATGTCAGTTCTCTGGGTAAAAATACACGTATTTGCAGGCGAATGATGGGCTACTACTAATATGGCCTCATTTGAAAGCCTTCCGATCTTGGACCATATTCGACGAGTTCAGCATTGCATTAGTCATTTAGAACAGTGATCACCAACTGGTGTGCTGCTGTGTGTTGCAAGAAGTTTTAAAACATGTCAGGGGCACTGACATCTTTTCCCGTCAAATTTAAAAAATGACAACAGCCAACATAACGATAGTGGGCAGTGTGGATGAATCCAAATTATACCTATTTTCTATCACACTGGCAAAAATATAACGTATTTTTGGTGTGCTGCAGAATTTTATTAATTAGTTTTAATGTGCCACGAAGTGAACAGGTTGAAAGTTGCTGGTTTAGATGGACCCTGGAGTCGTTTGTTTCCTTTTATGTGTATGGATTATTGCTACGATATGGCAGGTGCCAGCATCTGGTAGGTTGAAATGTAAAATATGTACATTTTGTGAAAATTACACACAAGCCACTGTAAGAAAGATCATTTTATATATACCATTAAAAACAACCCAAAACAATTTAAAATGTCGCCAGCTCAATATGGCATCAGCTCATTTGTAAAAAATCATCACAGTTTCAAGCCCTGGCTAGTATAGCTCAGTGAATTGAGCACTGGCTGTGAACAAAAGAGTTGCCAGTTCAATTCCCAGTCAGGGCACATGCCTGAGTTTCAGGACAGGTCTCCAGTTGGGGGTGCACGAGCGACAACTGCACATTGATGTTTCTCTTTCTTTCTCCCTCCCTCCCCCTCTCTCTAAAAATAAGTAAATGAAATCTTTTTAAAAAACTAGTGAGCTTATATTGTGCACTTATGTGAAAAATGCTCTATTAGAATGTTTACTTTTTGACATCTGATCTTTGCAGACATTTAAGATTAGTATAATTATTCCCATTTTACAGAAAAGAAAGCATAGGCTCAGAGAGACTAAATAATTTGATCCAAATTCTACACACTTTCCATTACCATACAATGTTTTTGATTTGTTTATAAAATTATCTTCTAGGGTGGTATTTAAGTTAAAAGTACCAAACAAACAGTTCTGGCCAGAGTTTAGAGCAGGGAAATAGAACTCAAAGTACTATAGAATGCTTTTTATTTGTAATGTACTAAAAAACATCTAAAGAAGAGGGCATTCAATGTCCCCAGTCAACAACAGGCCGACAGGTCTTGGACGTCACATGCTCCCAAAGGGACTGCATTACACAGGGTCTAACTTGACTCCCAGTATTTCCGTGAAGAGCATAAACAAAGAGGGAAATGTAATTAACTTCCAGCAGGGAGAAAGCAGGCTTCCTTGGGGAGATGTCTTAATGAGACAAAACACACAATTTTTTAACAAAAATGTATAAATATTCAGAGGTAGTTCCAAAACTCACCGGGGGCAGACGAGTAATATAAATACAAATCTGAAGTTGACTGGGCTAATTAGCTGGAAAAATCAATGCAGATGTTGAACTAATGGTTCTGGAGCTCATGATCGCCCATAAGAAAGAAACAGTGACAGCGAAATGTTTCAGAAGTTTTAGCACAGAGAACTCTCCCCCACGGCCCACTTCTTTTCTTATCCTTCTTTAACGTCTCAGGCTGTAACCTGAACTTTCCTTAAGGCCATTGCTGGACTTGCATTTTTCTCACTGTCTGTATTAATGTGCCCTTCCAGATTTCTTCCAGATGATAAAGTGTTGTATTGAGCTAGTGAAATTTTTTTAACTGAGAAATATTCCTTTCAAGATAGTGCAGTAAGGAAATTTTATTATGGTTGGCTAGCTACTTCAGCCAAAAGCAACCCTGAATACTTTTTATAAATATGCGTCGCAGCACAAAACAAATGACAGAACTAAACTTTATTTTAAAAAATCTAATACAGATAACCCTTCACCTAAGTAGTGCGTACAGCTCTCTTATAAAGTTGGCTATGACCTAGCATGTTACTGAAGAAAATAGGGAAATATTTTCCTTCTTATATTAAGAAGTGAAAATAATTTCCTATGTTCAGGTCCATAGGAAAAAATGCAATAGCAAATTAAGAATATTAAACCACATTTTCTCCACCAATGAGCTGGTTCTGACTATTTGGAGGGGGCAGTGGGGAGCCCTTTGCTGTAGCCTCTCCCAGTAACAGTTCACACATACTGTTTTATAGTAAAATGCTAAATTTACCCAAGCTATTCATTGCACAGATTTGAAAGCCTCCACAGGAAAGTACTTTTCAATGCACCCATGCTCACAACGCACATACACAGTGGACTAAGTCAAGAAACAGAAGCAAAGTAGTGTCTCTCTTGTTTTTTTTTAATGCAGATTCTATATTATTAAAGCGAGTTAATAATGTTTTAAATGTTTCCTATTCAAAAGCTTCTCTCTCTGAGACCTGATTTTTTAAGCTTTACATTTAAAATCCACAGTAACCATGGAGAGTGGGTTTTTTTCTTTGTCATTTTATCATAGAGTGAGAATGATCACTTATGAGGGAAAAGGCAATTAAAATATCTTTATAGATCTCAGGGGATTACCCGAAGATCTGTTCGTGCCCCTTGTCACCTGACCCAGGATGGATGGACTTGAACAAAGTTACCAGAGACCCACCCAGCACTTCCTGTCTTACGGGAATGCTCTGGTTGCTGCAACTTACTCCCTAAAAAGAGAAATAATAATTTCCCACTCTGATACTTGACACATGTTTATGCTCCTGTAAATGATGATGATTCAAAAGGCCACACTTCATCATCTTCAACTTTTCCTCAAAAATGGGGAAAATACTCTTTTTTTTAAATAAACATCATTATCCATTTGCATCTAAGGATCTAAACTCAACCCATTATTGAGTACGATATAATTTGAACAAATTTTTCAAGCTTGGATGTGGAACTACAAGTGGGACCCAGGGGGAGAGTAACCAGTTATCTAGCAAAAACTCACCCTCATCTGCTGTACGCAGCTTCATCAGAGACTAAGAAATTTTAGAAGAATATTTTAGAAGGAACAATAAACTCTAAAAGAAGATGGAGAGTCCCCCTGGGTTAGGAATACTCCAAAGTCTTCCTATCCATTTTCCTGAAAATAGTTTTTTTTGTTGTTTTGTTTTCTACCTTCAGGGCTCCCAGAGGGTGTCACAGACACCCATCAACACCGCCAGTCAACAGGCTGATGCAGATGGTTAAACTGGTGAACAGACCTGGAACTCCCTCAAAATACCCAATAAATGCATCACTCACACTGCAGGAAACAACATAAAATAGACTGGTTAGAAAGAAATATTGTTTGTTTTCAAGTTTAGATAGCAACTGGATCTAGCTTATCCAAATGCTATTAAAGACTTTTCCCCAGGGAATGAATAAATCGGTCTGCTTTGAATAGGAACTGAATGGCATACGCAGCATTTATCTCAAGCTACTAATGTTAGGTTTTATGTTAAACTGCTCGCGTTTTTAACTAGTTTGTTGCCTTAAATAAATAAATGTTCCCACTTGAAATCTCATTTAGACCAATGTTTTGGCAGAGACTTGCAAAGGCATATCAAAAATGAAGGTCAAACTAGCCAGATATACATTATCATGAAGCCCAAATTAATGATAAATTGACATCTGACTTCACGGTAACAGGAAGGTGCTGTTCAAAAGTGGTGCTTACCATTTATACAGTTGCACTATGAAGAGTGTCCAACCAGAGTTTCTCTTCCCTCTGTTGTACCCAGAAATTCAGACCCATCCATGGCCAAGATTTGGAATAAAAGAACAAAAAGGGACCAGAGAGAAGTTATGATATATAATAATGATGTCTTCTCCTTATGAGTCATGAAGCTACCCTAGGGTTTTCCAGAGAGAGCTAACAGAGCAAGGTGAACTTGGAGCAAGTGTCTTTCAGTCTTAGCATCAAGACAAACCACCACTTGAAGACAGAAGGAAAAAAATCACTCAATCTGAACAACAGAGAATAAATATACTGGGGAAAAAACAGAAGGCTCAAGGACCTACAGGACATCACAATATTTAACATCCAAGTCATTGGCATCTTGGAAGGAAAGAAGAAAAACATTGGGACTGAAAGTTTGAAAAAATAGTGGCTGACAATTTGTAAGTTTTGCAATAGGCCTAAACCTACAGAACCCAAACAGGATAAATTTATAGATATCCACACCAAAATATAAGAGAACTGAAGTTTTGAAAATAAAAGACAAAGACTTGAAAGAAGAGTGAGAAACAACACAATACCTACTTATAGGAGAAAACAATTAAAATGACAGGTTTTCATAAGAAGCCCTGGAGGCCAGAGAAAGGAGCCAACATTTTTCAAGTGTTAAATGAAAAAAACATATGAACCCAGAATCCCTTATCCAGTGAAATATTCTTCAGGAATTAATGGAAATCAAGGGATTCTCCAATAAAAGAAACAGAGAATTTGTTGCCAGCACCTACTCTAAATGAATGGCTGGAAAAAAAATTCTTGAAATGGAATGCAAATGTTAAAAGAAGGAATCTTGAAACTTTAAGAAGGAAAGAAAAACCTAATAAATAAAAATACAGATAAATACATATATCTGCCTTCTCCTTTGAGGTTTCCAAATTATGCTTGATGCTCAAGGCAAAAATTATGTCATGTGGTACTCAAGATGCATAGAGAAAATATTTAAGACTATTATAAGAACACAAACATAAAGGGACTTGAAGGAAGGTAAAGTATGGGGGTGTCTTTCCTCGCAAGTCCCCCCAGCCTCCATGGATGAGAGTAAATATGACTGAGACATGATGTGATCTGCTTGGGGAGGAGAAGTGGCCATTTTCCCAGAGGAAAAAGGCCATGAGCAGTGGCCAGTTTCTCAGGGGAAAAAGGCCAGCAGCGGCCAGTTTCTCCGAGGAGAAAAAGGGCCTCGAGCGCTCTCCTCCAGGGCCTTTTATTGGGTTGTAATACACAGGAACACAGGGCCGCAAGGATCAAACAGTAGATAACATTTCAAAGAAATCTGAGCCCTTAGTCTCAGTCAGTGTCTGTCAGGAAGAAAGTTTTAGGGTTTCCTGCTTGAACCCTTAACATATGAATGAAAGCACTCTTAGCAGAGCAGATTTCACAGGTTTATCAGGAAGTCTTTGTGATGCCAGATTTTTCCCCAGGACACGCTCTAGCAAGGCAAGGAGCTGCACCTCTCCCCATCAGGTATTCAGGCTTAAGGGGATTAGAGCCAGGAAGTGCTTCTCCCAGAGAACCTGGGAACTTGGGCTATCTCAAAGCTGGGGGGGTGGGGAGAGTTCATTGTTCCCTCTTTGTTGCAGCCCCCCAAGTCCTTCCATGATGACCTCCCAAGTGATCGAGTCTGGCTTAGGTTGCCCCCCACTGTGAGAGGTCTTACCCATCATTGACTTCCAAACAAGCTTTGGGGGCAGAGAGAGGAAACTGAGGCAGCATTTGCTACCAGAAACAAGCTTTGTCTCCTGTGGCTCGCATTCTAAAGGTCGTCCCTCACCCTTAGCCACAGGGGGTTGAGATACAATTCCTAGAACCAGGCAGAGCGGTCTGCAACGGTAAAGTTTCTACCATTCACTCAATTGGTAAAGTCAATGCCAGCAAACTACATTGTGTATATGCATCACAATAATAGAGCAACAACTAGAAAATATATACAATACACTCAGAAATACTAGACATAACTCAAAATAAAATTCTATAAAATTGTTCAAGTAAACTATAATAAAACAGAAAAAAAGATCTTATTTTGTTGATATTTGAGTAGAAACAGTTGTTGGCATAGTTATGTCCTTCACCAATACGAGCTGTAATCCAACTTCAACCTCCCTCTACTCTGACAACGGATAGGTCTATACACTCAGTGGGTCCCGTCATGAGCCACTACAGTCTTGGACTCAAGATTAATCAAAAAGTGTGGGGAAAAATAATACTCAGGGTTGACTGAAAAACAAAAGACCTGTTTTCCCAGAGAGTCAATTTAACCTTGGATCAAGCCAGATTGTTAGAATAAGGTTCTCGACTTCCGCCAAGATGGAGCCGTAGGTGGAGGAACCACCTTGCCTCTGTGCACAACCAAATCTAAGAACAACTATTTTTCACAACAATCACAACCAAGCCACACGGAAAATTGACAATACGGAGTCCAAAGGACAACTAAATACTCAGCTAAACCGGTACGAGGAGCGAAGCCAGCAGCGGAGCAGGTTAGCAAGAAAAAATTCCCGGGTGGTGCGCGGGCAAGCAGCCGAAGGCGCTGATTGGGAGCGAGCTGGCTGCGGGAGCGCACAGAGAAGAGGCGCAGCGGGTCGGTCGGTTGTGCCTCTGCGTGCGGAGAAACCGGTGAGAAGGGAAGCCTGCGTGGGGCAGCAGGCTCGCACAATTCCGATTGGATAAACAAGCCCCGGTGAGTGGTGTGACTGGACAGGCTGGGCTAGCGGAGAGGACCGCCATGGCTCCCTCTCTAACCACGCCCCCACACACCGAGTCACAAACCAGCGACCTGGGTCGCCCCGTCCTGGTAAACAACTAAGGCTTCGCTCCGCTTACTTAACAGCACGAATAGACCAAAAATGGCTCTAGGACAACTCAGAGCCCCAGAACCGATAGATCTAAGTGATGAAGAAATAGCCAGTCTCTCAGATGCACAGTTCAAAACACTGGTTATCAGGATCCTTACAGAACTGGTTGATTTTAGTCACAAATTAGAAAAACATATGGAAGCTAAACTAATTGAAATGAATGGTAATACAAAGGAAACCAATAGTAATGGAAAGAAAATTGGGACTCAAATCAAGGGAGTGGACCAGAAGGAAGAAAAAAATGATCAAACAGAAAAGAATGAAGAAATAAGAATTCAGAAAAATGAGGAGAAGCTTAGGAACCTCCAGGACATCTTTAAACATTCCAACATCTGAATTATAGGGGTACCAGAAGGGGGAAAGGCACAGCCACCAGTGGAAAACTTATTTGAACAAATAATAAAGGAGAATTTCCCCAAGCTGGCAAAGGAAATAGACTTCCAAGAAATCCAGGAAGCTCAGAGAGTCCCAAAGAAGTTGGACCCAAGAAGGAACACACCAAGGCACATCATCATTATATTAGCCAAGATTAAAATGAAGGAGAGAATCCTAGAAGCAGCAAGAGCTAAGGGGACAGTCACCTACAAAGGAGTTCCCATCAGACTGTCAGCTGATTTCTCAAAAGAGACCTTACAGGCAAGAAGGGGCTGGAAAGAGGTATTCCAAGTCATGAAAACCAAAGATCTACAACCAAGATTGCTCTACCCAGCAAAGTTTTCATTTAGAATGGAAGGACAGATAAAGTGCTTCTCAGATAAGACCAAATTCAAGGAGTTCATCATCACCAAGCTCTTATTATATGAAATGTTAAAGGGACTTACCTAAGAAAAAGAAGATAAAAAAGATGAACAGTGAAAGGACAGCAAACTCACAGTTATTAAGAACCACACCTAAAACAAAAGCAAACTAAGAGGACAGCTAGATCAGGAGCAGAACCATAGAAATGAAGATCTCATGGAGGGTTAGCAACAGGGGAGTGAGAGTAGGAGAAGGGGGGAGAAGGTACAGAAAATAAGTAGCATAGACAGTAGATAGAAAATAGATGGGGGGAGGGTAAGAATAGTAGGGGAAATACAGAATCTAAAGAATTTGAGACACGTGTTCATGAACTAAAGGGGGAAATGGTGGGGGGGGGGGTATGCAGGGTGGAGGGGAATGGAGGGGGGGAATAGAGCAAATGTAATGGCATAATCAATAAAAAAAATTAAAAAAAAAAGAATAAGGTTCTCTCGAACTACACTTGGTTAAACCCCTGCCTCTTCTCCCCCATACGTATGCAGAATAGCTTTTACTATATTACATCTTTGTATAAAGCTCTCAGCTACATGTATATGAATGTTTTCAAAGAGACAGCTCTACATCTAATATTAATAATAATACTGGTATCTTCCATTGATTGGGCCCCTCTTACATAACAGACATCTTATACAAATTATCGTTAACCCTTATAACAACCCACTCAGACTGTGACTATATAATTTTATTACAAAACTTTTCTTTATGACTTCACATTATTCTCATTAGGAGGGCATACTAGGGAAAAATTCTGAGTTTAGGTGAGAATATAATTGCTAACACGAATTAAAATCAAAAGGTCAAAAAGACAACCCAAAGTAATTAGGATGAGTAGCCAGGAGAGGGGACTGAATCTACGAACACCCAATGAAGGAAAATGAGAGAAATCCTTCCAGCCACCAGGAAGGAAGAAAGAAGGCATCAAACCACTTGGATAGCTTCTCACACAGGCGGGGCTTCCTAAGTGCTGTTAGGCAGGAACCAAAAATATACTGGAATTCAATAAATTGTAGGATAGCAGGCATTTAAATGCTACTCGAGGTAAGAAGACAAGTGAAGGGGCATTTATGAATAGATTCTTTTACAGTGGCTGGCTTGCTGTTCACTTTCTCAAGGGTTCTTAACATAGCTGTGTGTCAAAAGCAATCCAGCTATGGCCCTGGAAATTCCTCCACGCTGTCTCACTGCAATGGGCAGCACTCTGTCGAAAAGCAAGGCAATTTGGGATTTAGTCCACTCTCACCCTGAAGCAGTGGGGGTTCGGCAGGCCCCTTAACTCCTCTGAGCCTCTTTCCCCATTTGTAAAGTAAGGGATCTGGAGTAATGTATCTCTAAAATCATTCTCAAATGGAAAATCCCATGATGCTCTTCAAAGTATTTTAGAGACAAACCTCTAGTCCTGATTGTTTGAAGAACATGGTATTTGTAATCCCCGTCAGCTTCTGGGTGATGACTCTTATGTTCAGTAATTTTGTGAAAGTTAACACAACTTCACAATGCCCAACCTCTGGAATTTTTCTAAGTGTTTTAACATTGTTTAGTTATTTTAACTGTCTAGAACACACATTAACGCCGCTGTTTTCTCATAGAACATTTACTTTTCTATTTTTGGTTCCAAGGTCATAAACTTGCCTTTCCATGGCAGACAGATGTTATATGAGACATCTTACAGTAGGACCACTACAAAAGATGATCAATCAACACAAACCAGTCACCACAATGGAAAGTAGAACTTAAAACACAGGGGCCCCCAACAGTGATTCAGCACATTTGTGCACAAGGTGACCGCATCAGCGAGGGCAGCTCTGGATGTCTGAGGAGTGTGACACTACCCTTTTGAGCCACATTTCCCCCTGTGTCAAGTGAGATCAGGAAAGCTTCCCTACTTGCTCAAACAGTGGTTTTAAAAGTCAGGTGTTATAATGCACATATAAGAATTTATATGGAAAGTATAAGTAGCTTTATCTTTCTGGAAATAGGTTGCACATTTTCATATCAACTAAGCAGTCATCTCATTCTATAAACATCTATCTTGATGAAATCTTTTTTTACATGAATTCAAGATTTCCTGAAGTGTATCCCATGGACTCTTAATAGATATTATGCAAAGAAAACCCCTTCCAAATTTATTTTGATTGAATAGTCTTAAAAAATGCCTGGTTAAGCAAAGTTAAACAGACTTCTCTCCTGCAGAACTCAATAAATCTTTTAATATGCTAATGTGCAATACTCCACGAGCACTGCACAACACAGTGAGTTCTGGGCTTGTTTGACTATGGAGCTGTTTTCCTAGGGAACATCTCTTGCTACTAATGCCTAGTGAGTATCATTAGGAAGCAGCACTAACAAAACACTTTTTCTTGTACAACTTGCTGAATGAAGCAGAACCTCTTCAGCATATGCCTCTGAGCTGGAATTCCAGATCAACCCATAGAAAGATGGCTCAGTAACAAACGCTGATTCCAGCTGGGTTAATCCCTATTCCCACAACATTAAAGTAAATGGGGTTTCTGGGCAGCAGGTATTTGGGAAACAACACCTTTTGCTTCCCAAGCTTTAAAGTAAAACCACAGGTAGGCAGATGTCATTAGGCCCAAATTCATCCATCCGCATCACCAGCAACGTTTTTTTGTCCTTACCCCTCCCCACCCACATTGTAATAGCCCGTGTTCTATTTCCTTCTCTCCTCTATTCAAAACTTAAGGCCCTGAACTCTCTGGTATGTAATAGAGGGTCCATAATAAATAAGAGTTTACCTGACAACCCAACAGACTCAATTCAAATTCTAGGCACAGCATCCCCAATTTACCAGCTGGGTGGCCATGGGCAAGTAACTGCACTTTCTTCCAGTGTTGAGTACATATAACAAAAGAGATATCTTTACTATTTAAATTTAAGAACTGAATAAATTGGAATAAATCACTTTTTATCCAGACTCCCACTACTTGCTGCCTGCAAGTCAGGAACCAAATTGATTTGGATAGTATGGTTGCCCTTGTTATTTAACTTTGAAACCCAAACTTGATAACTAAGAAGAAATGATAGTAAGGAATATTTGTGGTGTCTATATCATAGAATTGCTATGAGGAGTGAATTATTTAATATCTTTTAAGTGCTTATGAGACTGTCTGGCAACTAGTATTTGCTATTGTTATTATTCCAACTAACATGACATGATATTCCATGAAGAGTATTAATGATATAACTTTTCTAGGCAATTTATTTTTATTTTACAGAGGTTCTCAGTACTTTAACCTGAAGTTTTACTAAAGGCCTGACCCTCATATGCTATTTATGTATTCATTATTTGTTTTTACCAGAGGATCTTTCCAGGAAGGAAAAAGAATATAGGGATATGAACCTCATTTCTTGTCCTGTCTTTGCAAAGTACTAATCATAACACATTAGGCAGGGGTATAACCTCTGAAGTTTCACCTTCTTCTTTGGAAAAGTAGAACAAATACGACCCTTTTTACCTGATGGGGTCAACAGAAAAAACAAATACAAGACTGTTCTGCAAATGGTAACAAGTAACACTCAGGAAAGAAATTGCTTGTCATTTCACTCAGACCTCTGCTTATGTTATTTGTGGGACCTAACCTCAGGATTACAGTCGTAACCCTAAAACCCATAGGAAACCCAGAGTCACAAACAAATATTTTGTTGCAAATGAAATTAGAACATATTTCACACTAATTAGAAGACTGGTTGTTATATGATAAGGACCTTTTCAAACAATATTCACTCAAGCACCGAACATTTATTGAGCACCTACTAGGTACCTGTAGCCAGTCTTGGTGCAACCCTGTTTGAATTATGGAGCAGCTGACCTATTATTCACTACACAAGCAGATGTTAATGTGAATTTTTTTTGCACCTGCCATATTGCTGATTCTTTTCAAGTCACTTCAGTCTTTGCTGAAGCTTTCTTCTTTGTAAAAATGGCCTTCTGCTTCAAGAGATTAGAACTATTCATAAGACCTGTTACTAACCTGTTTGCATTTCCTCAAAAGGAAAGTATAACCAAAAACCAGTCTACTTATCAGTAAAGTATTAGGGGACTGATTTCCAAATGCAATGCTTGCTTTGTTGTTCACTTATTTTCTTCTCTTAGAACTCTTATAAAACTTATCTAAAAGGTCATGAGTCCTTCCTGAATAGCAGTACCAAAGGTATTTGTATAGCATTTAATGTTTAGCCAGCCCTTTACCATCTCACTGTTTATTTTCCTCCTACCAACTCAATGCAATTCATTACTACCATACTCTTTTTAGAAATGAGGAGCTGAGGACCTGGTGCACGCACCATCCATCAGGTGCAATCGCCCACATCCTTACTCTGTTAGTCAAGTACGAAGTCAAGTTGAGAAGCATTTTAGTTTCTTTTATATTTTGTCCCCAAGTATAACTGACCATGCAAAGAAGATTTAATCCTAGCAAGGAAACAAAGAAAAGCTCTGGTAGAATATGAATCCAGTGACTGACAATAAAAAATATCACTGTTATTTAAGATGAAAGGAATTCTCCTTTCCCTCTCTTTAATATCCTTTTCCTTCATCCCAATTATCTGCTAAATTACCTATAAAATATGCCATCAGCTTATCTCATATGAATATAAAATTACATAAAGGAAAATAACTAGTCTACTAAAATTCTTAGGTTAAAAACAAATGGAAGGGTTTTCAGGAACTACTGTAAAGGACACACGGATAAAACCAAGGGGAAGGGTGGAAGCAAGGCAGGGGGGTGGGTTTGGAGGGGGCGGAATGAGTAGGGGGGAGAAAATATGGACAACTGTAATTGAACAATAAAATAACAAATTTTAAAAAAAGGAAATAGTCACTAAGAGTGAGTTGCAACTCCACAGACTCTACTGTATGACTTGCCTTATTCAAAGCGATTTGTTTTTCTGAAAAAAATATCATAAACCCCAGCTGCCTGAGGACCCTTCAAAGTCATACTCTCTGACCTCAGCTGGGCCCTGACTGTCTGACTTCTGTCATACAACCTGAGTCTTATCATTTCATGATTACTTTGAATCTTTTCCTTCTCCAACTCCCAACTTCACTTACGCAGACAAAAAAACCAACCACACCGATCTCCATCAGCTTCCCCCCATCTCCAAATTTGTGCTGCTAAAGAAAAGATACCTCACTTTCTTGTCAAGGAAAACCCTCCACCAAAATTCCTCCACAGTTTCATTACTCCTCCCTGCCCCCTTTCAATTCCCCCAGCCCTTTGGGTTCCTTTCCCCATCATCTCTAACAAGCTGAGATGGGTTCTGTTCTGAAGTAAACCATCGCCTGCTGCTCCTTCAAACTACCATCCCCTCTCTTCTGACCCATGTCTGAGTCATCCATATTTCATCTTCCACAAATTCTTCCCCACCCAATCACATCTTCAAAGTCTCAATGACTAGCTTTCACCCTCAATCATCTACTTTTATAGCTCATATATCAAGACACCTGAATTCATCAAGCAAATACTTTTGGTGTTCGGAAGATAATGGTGACTTACATCTTCAGTCTAGTGTGGAGACAGCTAGGAAATAGGCCAACAAAAGTATGCTTGCAAATAGTGAGATGTAATTTGAACAAAATTAACAGATAAAATGATACGTGAGAGCAAGGGAGGCCTACCTACTTCGGGACAGTGGCCGGGAAGATTTTCTAAAGTTGTGGCAAAAATGTCAGCCAGTTGTTCTAAGAAGAATGTACGTCAACACTTTAGAAGATTGCACCTAGATCTACAAAGGCCTGGGTGAGAGAGCGGGGAAATAAAAGAGCTCTTTCCATTTCAGCAGGTAGGATGTACAGCGAGGGACCAGGGACCCTGAGAATAGACCTTCTGGAGGCCAGCAGCTGTTGCATACTCAGATTCTGATGCTAGTTCAGTAAGAAATCCAGTCTGGCAGGCACAACACATTATCCAGATGTGACAGTTAAATTCAGCCAAGCACGTGCAGAACAGAGGTCCAATATGAAGGACGAGGACACCCTAATGAGTAAAATACAGCATGAAAATACCCAGATTCAGGCAACAGTCGAAGATGCCAACAGGCAGCAAGAGGGAATTCTATGAGCAGACAGCAGAGCCCTAGTAACTGAATGCCAGTTCCAGGAAAGTCTGGAAGAGAGAGACTGGTGCTCCGCTTCAGGCAGATCAAGGCAGGAAGTGAACCTTAGGCATAGGGACCACAGTGAAGACGGAGGCATAGGAAAAAACACAGAAATCCATTTACCAAAAGCAGGGTAACTGCTGAAACTGCAGGAGATGCTGAGCATGAAGCAAGAGACCAGTACTCAATGAGGAAAGAAGATTAGGACCAGACAGAAGCATCTGTGGCTGGAGTCTGAGTTTCAATGTGCTCAGCTAGAACCTTCCTCATCCCTTCTCTGCTAGACCAGGATTGGTCCTGGAGACATAGATACAGTTGAGCTTCTGTTCCAAATCTTTGACCTTGTACTATGCAAAAGCTCAGATAAAAAAATGATGATAATATTTTTTAAAACTCCTCTTTCAAAGATTAAATCAAAGCTCTCCCTGTTGCCAGATTTTGTGCTCTGTTTTCAGTCTTCATCTTCCGTCACCCTTCAGACCCTATATTCCCACCCCGTATTTACTTTCACTCTCTATAAGGTTCGAAATGTTAGTCAAACACGTTGCCCCCATTCTCACACTGAGTTGCTCGCCAGTCCGGTTGCTCCACCTCTTCTGTCCCGTTCTTTTCATTTGCACTGGCACAACCCAATTTAAGCTGTTGTCAAAGTTTCGTCTAGAATCCAAAACAGTTTCCTCTACACACTCTCCCCTTTCAACACAATATAACTGGGTTTTTTTGTTGTCATTTAGTAGCCCAAATTCAGTCATCTCGATCTCCAACCAAATGGATGCTGTGCATTTTCCTCTCTTCCCTCATTCTTTCAATGCATATTCACAGAATTCCTCCCGCATGCCAGGCACCACAGTAGGCATTAGCCATTGGACAGTGGACAAAATAGAGCAGAGTGGAGCCCCGTGGGCTCTGCCATCCCTAGGGCTGACACTGGGAGCAAAATGTGTCCTTTCCAACACCCGCCCAGAATTCCGCTCTGCCCTTTAACCCAAAGAATTAGTTCACAGGACCATCACAGCACTTTTGCCCAATGTTCTCGCTTCCATGGGGGTTGCATGTGGTACCTTCTGCCACACCTTGAAATCTGCACAGCCCCTCACAGTCTCTCTTACTCCATCTCCTGCCTCACTCAGCTCTAATCTTCTTGTCCCCTCAGATGCTCCTGCTTCTGCCAGGCTGGTACCCTTACCTCTTTCTCTGTGGGGCCTTCTATAGATACCTTATTCAAAATTACAGACATCCACCACCAACACTTTCTTCTCCTCACTTCCTTTATTTTCTTCTGTCCTACTAACCTCCATCTAACACACTGTATGTTTTACTGACATAGTTTGTTTACTGTCTGACTTTCTGCACTAAAAATGTAAATGCCTTGAGGCCAGGAATTTTGCTCTGTTTCAGTCACCACTGAATGTCCTGTGCCTATAAAAATACCTGAAAATGGCAGCACATCACAATTATTTCTTGATTGAATGGAGTCTCCTTGCCCTTTACTAATGATTCATTACCACCAAAGGTACTTAAGCATTCAACATGTATATGCATAGGTGTAGATATAGACAAGACAGGTACAGACATAGACAGAGACATACACACAGACACATACATATATGCATACATAAGGCCTGTCTGGAAAAAGTCCACCCATTGTTAATATAATGAGAATGGTTTGTGGGACATCGATGTAGCCTGGCAGCCATGAAGAGTGTACTGAAATGTGCATGTGTGAACAATGATGACTTCACTGCACTAGTCAGTGGGGGTGGTAGGTGTCATTGAGTGAGTGAGCATGTGTCCTGTGTGGCCGTCACATTCAAAATTACTGAGAGAATAGAGCAATGAATCTGTATCAAATCTTGTGTTAAGCTTAACATTCCTCTGTGGTAACTATACAGATGGTTTAGAAGGTTTCATCTATGAGCAAATGGTAATTGGCAGCTTCATGCCAGCAATGCACCCACTCATGCATCACATCTCATGCAGAGTTTTTTGGCTGAACAGCAAATCACCCACGGAACTCAGCCCTCCTACAGCCCAGATTTGGCACCCTGCAACTTCTGGCTTTTCCCAAAACTAAAATCACTTTTGAAAGGAAGAGATTTCAGATCGTTGATGAGATTCAGGAAAATATGACAGGGCAGCTGATGGCAACTGGAAGAACTGAGTGAGGTCCCAAGGTGTCTACTTTGAAGGGGACTGAGGCGTCATTGTCCTATGTACAATGTTTCTTGTATCTTGTATCTTCTTTAATAAATGTCTCTATCTTTCATATTATATGGCTGGACACTTTCTGAACGAACCTCGTATATGTATGCAATATGTGCATATATGTGTGTATACACATATACCTGCCTGGATAGTACATTAGCCATATTAAGAACATGGTTAATATTAAACACTGAGTGTTCTTGCACATCCTGGGAAATATCCTAACTCATCCTCTATTTGATCAGCTTACCTTCTTAGATGTTTACACTAGGGTACACATATCCTGAATGTTATCACTTCTCATTCTGAGGATAAATATATAAAAGCAGGAAATAGAGCCTTCTTCTACCTCTCCAGAAGGAATTAGTGGTATTGTAATTCTACCCACCCCACATCAGGCCTCTGTCTGGGCACCCATCTGCTGCCCCGTACATTGGAATCACCACCTGTTACACCCAGGCTCCTGCCAGGCTCCCCACCTTACCTACGTCTCTTCCTTAGTCTCCCTCTCACCAATCAATATGGGTAAAGCCAGAGATGGCTCCACCAGGACCTTAAATAAAGCCACTCCCATGTCACCATGGTGATAATCACTACTTAATAATAACTTCTCAGACGACACTCTTCATGCTGCCCCACGGGACTCTGTTTTCCAGGGAGCAAATATGAGTAAAAAGTAACCACCAGAGCATGAATGAACACACATCAATTCAGACCTGGAGACTGCAGGAGACTGGGCCACTCCTCTCCAGCCGACAGTTCCGGGACCCTTCAGAAGTGCCATGTGGGTTTATGCAAAGTGATTTCCGTGCAAGGAAGAGAGCTGAAACTGAGGTCTCTGCTGCAGCCAGGGCCCTGAGGAAGGTGCTAGAAAACTCCACCCCATGGAAAGAAAAAAAAGGAAAGCAACTTGCTTTATGGAAAGATCTGCTAGAGAAAATAAAAATAAAACAAACACAGTCATGTGAAAAAGAGTAACTCTATACCTGTCCTATGTGTGAGTGTGGAGATGAAGTTTACACGATTCTCATTGTGCTTCTAGAGGAGATGACCTTGAACCGGAGATGCCACCCAGGCACTTGCCAGACAAAAATTCAAAAATCCTCTGCAGAAACTTGTCTGTATTACCCAGTACACTGGAGTCCCACAGAAAAATAATCCCAGAGGATGGTACGTTCACAGATTAAAAGTATAGACCTTTGCAAAAAAAAAAAAATTCTCCCAAGTGAGTGTCGAAAAGCAAAACAAACAGGTTAGTTTTGCACTGCCAGTTCAAATAAATATGTTTAAAATTATTAGAGAAATATTTAAAAGGAAAGAAGAAAGGCAGAATGCTATAAAAATAGACAGGTGGATTGAGAAAATGCAATAAAACTTCTAAAAATAAAATGAACTGTTTAAAAATGATCAGAGCATGCCAGGTCCATGAGCTGGGGTGGTTAAAGTGGAACCACCACTTTCAATAAAAGGAAAACTTCCCAAGGATGTCAAAAAGAGCGCTCAGCACCAATTCTGGCACCGAGAAGGCACCACTGTGTCAGAGCCCCAGAGGCCCTGTGCTACCAGAACAACACAGAGGAATCCAGACTCTGCTGGTTTCACAACTTCTTGTTAACAGAGCGCTCTGCCTACTGAACAGGCATCCTCGGAAGAAGGGCTTTGAGGAGAGCAAGTCTAGCTGCTGAGACAGATGCTGAGAATAAAGAGAGGGACAGGGCTCTTCCAGGGAGACCCACTGAATGGGGAAAGCACTATCTTATTTCTTCTTCTCTTGCCTTAAGAACCGAGTACAGATGTGATCCCAGGACTGCTTCTTTCTTGGACTTTAGACAACAAGACAGTACATACGTGTGGCCATATCTGTGATGCTGACCTGTGGTTGGAAATCAAATATAAAACTCTTTGCACTTATGCATCACATCATAATTCTGGCAACGGGCTAGCGTAACTGGCCCCCAAGGCACCACTTCTGCATCGCAAACTTCCTTCGAGCTTAATAAATCTTTGTTGCATTGCTGCCTAACCTGAAATGGTCCTGTAGAGTCCCTTGCAAAGGGGGAAGCAACCACAAAATCAGAACTTCAGGATGTTGTGCAAAGCTCCCTAAGAAAGCTGTCATTTTAAAAAATTGTGAATTAGTTTGGTCTCCAGTTCCCATGAAACCTGTAGTATTTGCGAGTAACAAGACGTCAAAGGAAGTACTGTTGTTTCTGGTATGATATGGTTTGGGGATTAGCTTTTTTATTAATTTAATCTTTCATGGATCACAAGTGCCAGCATAAGTATTATATTACTTCATCCACAGTCTCTGCTTTAGCTCAGAATATGTAGTTAGTCAACAGGGGGTGACAGTTTTGCCAACACTCATAAATGTATGCTCTTTGAAACAGCTACCAAACCAACAGAAATAAAAATTTACTTAGGAGAGTAATTCTGTAGGAAAAAAAAATCTTCATTAAAATTCAGTGTTAGTTTAGTAATCCCAAAGAAATTACTTTAGGTTCTTTTATTCACTTTCCCATAGTCCAGTAGTGCTAAACTAACTAAATGACTCTAACAGACAAAATCATGCAGGAAGAGCTCACAATGACAGTTGACAAATGGAGCTGCACAGAGAGCAATCCGACTATGGCAACCCATCCGCCTCAAAGAAGACATAAGATGCAACATGCAGCATAAGATGAGAGGCAAATTCTCCTTTGAGAATACTGTGCTCAGTAAATTAGCAACATAATACAACGTCAGAAGTCACAGCTATAGCTATTAATCACAATTTAAAATGTGATTAATAATCCACTGAATGGTAGTCTTTTAGAAATTTTAATAATTTTCACAGCTTTTTTTGCTTATTTTCTTTCCCATCTTCAGGAAACCATTAATCCCAGCTTTCTAAACGAATGTGAGTTGTAAATGATACACATTTTAGATGGGTCACATAGACATCTTTTCATTTAATTTTATTTTTATGTATTTATTTATTTATTGTTTACATAAAGGTCTGTTGAAAGCACTGTGAGAAAATGAAGGTTTTCACGTCAGAGCAGTGCAGAAAGAGACTGTGCCTGGCCAGTGAAATGAATCAGATAAGATTAATCTTTAAGCCATAAATAAGACGTTCATATATTTGTCTGAAATTTTTTTAAATTTCCTATGCACAGTTTGGTGCTTAAAAAATGAAAAATAACCCTCGTCCCAATTCTATTATTTTATTTTATCTTTTATGGGAGGTAGAAAAAGGAGAGAAGCATCAACGTGAGAAACATTGATCGGCTGCCTTTTGCATGTATGTGCCCTGAAAGGGAACCAAACCCAGAACCAAGTCATGCACCCTGACTAGGAATCGAACCAGTGACCTTTTGGTCTGTGGGATGACACTCAACCAATTGAGCCATATCAGCCAGACCCTAGTATTATTATTTTAAACAAAGTGACCTAATAGATTTCATATGGAAATCTCCCTATAGAATGTCTCTATTTTGTGCTCTGGAAAAATTTGGATATTTCTCAAACCATCTTTATATAAAGCCTCAAGAAATTTGCCAAAATGGTTTAACATTAATAGTAATTAGCTGCTTGAATTTCTTGTACTGAAAGACTTTAATTTGGCAACCCCATATGAAATAGGAATGACAGAAAACTGGTTTAACTGTAATGAGGATCTACTTCTAAAGTTACATCCTAAATATTCACTGAATTGGAACCCATGCATCCCCATCGTGCAGAGTCTAAAAGCCTATAAATAATGAACAAATGTGACCTTTTCCTGTAGAGCAGAGATTAGAAAAAAAATGCAATGTGGTGAACACAGCAAAACTTAGTCTTCTTGAAGTGATGACGAGGTCTTAAGGAAATCAGGAAGAAAGTAAATGAGGCAGCCTTCTCTTCCGTTTGCTTTCAGGGCTGACCTGTTGCTGAGGACTATGAGAATTAGGTTATTATTGCAGAGTGAGTCAGATGGAAAACACAGGCAAACACAAGAATACCGAGAATATAAGTACATATTATTCTTCCACTGGTAATTAACTTTAAGAATAAAACATAAAAACTGGCTAGTGCAAAGTGTCCCAAAAACATAATTGTAAAAGCAGTAAGTTATTGTATTTCTTTAAATAACTCTAGAAGCTTATCTGAAAACTTCCAAATGACCCAAACTTCTGATTTTTGAAGCCCATTACTTCATTTGGACAAATAATGTCACAGACTCGATTAGTACAGAAGACACATGCAAGGATACGCAAAGGCATATTTGGAATCAGAGACCACAGAAAGACTATTCTGATCTTCCGAGAAATATGTGCACTTAAATGCACAAAAAATGAGTTATTTATTACTATTGGGGATGTGATTTATTACTATTTCACAGATCAGAAGATTATAAGCACAATAGTACTTTACTTTTGAACATATTTGTTACTTGTTTTTTGCTGTGTATTCAAAATATTAAAACTTAGGGGGTTTTGCTTGTTAAAAAACTTTACAAACTTTGAAGAATTATAATACATGATACTTGTATAGTACATTATGTGTTATATCTACTAAGACAATATTGATGTGTATTTACTATTCACATACTAAGTTAGTATTCATTTAACATTATCTCTTATAAAACACCTGCCACTTCGGTATACAGATGGCTAAATAATAAGAAACTCTAGTCAGGACCACAAGATAGTCTGCTTATATTAGTTAATAAAATAATGATGCAATAGTTTTTAAAGGAGTAAATGTGAAAAGAATTATTAGAAAAAATTTTCATAGGGCTAAAGGCAAAATGAACCTATCTCAGGCATGCTTTAGAGGCTGACAGCATCTCTGCTTGCTCAGGGCCCCACCTTAAGGAGTGTATTTGCCATGTCACAATATTGACTCTAGAGTCAGACTCCGGCTGCTAAGGACACGTCTCCTTAATGTACCTGAAACCCTTCTTTCATATATGGCTAAAGGAGTTACTAGATCCAGTTACTTTTTTAAAAAAGATTTTATTTATTTATTTCTAGAGGCAGGAAAGGGAGGGAGAGAAACATCAACGTGTGGTTGTCTCTCCAGTGCCCCCTACTGGGGACCTTGGCCCGCATCTCAGGTATGTGCCTTGACTGGGAATCAAAGGGTATGTGTGACCCTTTGGTTCACAGGCCGGCACTCAATCCACTGAGCCACACCAGCCAGGGCTAGATCCAGGTACAGTTTTTAAATGACACCTATTTGCAGCCTATTCAAACTCATGAGTAGAATGTCACTTCGAAGGGAAGTTCTAAATATGTATGAGGTTATTCACTCCAAATTCCAAAAGAATGTTAGTATGTCCTTTATAAATACTCATCTTCAAAGACGTGAACATTCTTGGAAAAACTACTTAACCACTTTGGATGTCGACACAGTTTATATTACTTTTGATTCTTCCTTCCCTATGAGGCCCACCTCCACCGTGATCTAAAAGGATTGCTGAACGTGGGCCTTTATTCGGGTGAAACCAGAGATGTGAACGGCTGTGAAATCAGGACTCCTTAGCTTCCTATAAGGTACCACATTTCTGATAGCCAGGGGGAAATATTAGCTTGTCCTATAAAACAAGTGCAGAGAGCTGAAATACCAGATTCTAAAGCTGTGGGTTCTTTGAGAGTGGCTGAGCATGGGGTCTGCGCACTCAAACAAGAGATTTTTACCCTGGGTCTGTGGATCCCGCAGAGGGCTCCTTGGATTAGGGCCGGTGTATAAATGAGCCGTGTAAAATAATTGTGAAATTGTGTGTGCACATGTACACGTGTGCACAGTTTTCCTGGAAAAGACGTTGAAAGATCTCATCATCTAGACCATATAATTTATTGTTGAGAGTATAATACTATTGAAAATGGAGTGTTCTCAATTATTATGCTCAGCAAGAGGCTTAAACTGAGGCTTTCCCGGGCGATACAGGTAGTATAGTCACCTTATCGACACCCCAAGAAGGTAACACACTGCTGTACCAGGGAATTGGCTTTTCATTATTTCAACTCAAGAGCCATTCATGAATTTTCACTTATGGCAATTGATTTTTACACAATCAGCTGGACTCTCCAAGTGCCTGGTACGCATCTGACAGCTTTTGAAAACCATCCCAAAGCTTTTAAGCCTCAGAGTACTCTCTCCGGTCCTAGACTTTCGCCCTTGCACTTGATGATACTGGTTGTTACCCTGTGCTTTGCAGTTCCCACTAACCTTGGATTCAGTGCATGCCACTGGCCTGGATGTCCTCCCACTTTTTTCTATGATTCTTTTTGTGCTTTACAATCACTTCCTTTCTTCACCCTTCTGAATGAATGCATATCTCCAAGGTTTGCAGCTGAGCCTTCTGCTCCACACTGTCCTTGAGAAAGGGATCTAATTACAAAGCTTTTAAAAGACCCACATCACAGTCTTAAACTAGGAGTAAACTAACGAAGTTATTCAAATTCATAATATTAAGACTTCTATGTAAAGTTGAGCAAGAAGTTTTTTAAATATTGGAATAACCTTCACGTGTTTCTAAGATGTAAGAGGAGCTTAAATTTTAGAGAATCTGAGTATTAGTCTGACTCTACTTAAAATGTGACTAAAATTAAGGTTTTTAACTTGAAAAGTATAATATATTTCATGGTTTATAAACAGTATATGAACAATAGAACTCAAATTACTATTCGGTAAGTATTATTGTGATATTTATAAGAATTGCTAGTATGCTTAGAAAGGTGTTGCTAATGAAGTTTGTAAATCTGTCCTCTTGAGCATTCAAAGAGTTTTAGAGAATTAGATATATTGGTATTAAACCCATAAATGTAGTTTGAAATATTTAAGGAAATTTTATTAACAAAGTTTGCAAAAGTGCTCTTTAACTGATTGTATTTAATCTATTGAAATCTTTTTAATTAAGGTAAATTCAATCTATTGAAATTTATTCTAATTAAACATCGAGAAGTTGTAGAGATCTTATGCCCAACATTGTGTACAATACTGTACTGTACACTTTAAGACTTGTTAAGAGGGTAAATCTCATGTTATCTGTTCTTACCACACCACAAATGATAAAAAGAAACAAGTCAAAAAATGTTTTCAATTCTGTACCAATTTACTATCTTCAAAAGCAAAATATTGTTGTATATTTTATACAAGTATACAAATTTCATATCTTTTTAAACTCAAACTTATGGATATAGGAGAATTAGGTTTTACGGTTTTGCCTTTAAAGCAATGAATAACAATTAAACCCCAAGCAGTGAGAACCAATCGCTTTGGTACACAAAAGCCCCTATCAGGGGACACTAAGATACTCAATGGCAATCAAATCTTCCTCTGTGTCAGACTCCGATCTCTCTAAGTTAGAGTTTGCAGGGGTTTATTCACTCAGCAACTTAGTCTGCAGATAGATACTTAGTCATTCCTCAGTGTCTGCCTGGGTAGGTTCCAGGACCCCCGTGTGTAATAAAATTTAAGGGTGGTCGAGTCCCACATATAAAGTGGGCATGGCACTCACATGTAACCTAGGTATACCCTCCCGTGTACTTTAAATCATCTCTAGATTATGTATAATACCTAACACAATGTAAATGCCATGAAAGTAGTTGTATTGTTTAGTGAATGATAACAAAACAAAAAATGTCTGTACATGTTTAGTACAGACGCAACTATCAATAGGTCTAACTACATAGTACATCAGCAACAAAAACGTAACCTTTTTAAAAAAATATTTTCCATCTGTGGTTGGTTGAATCTATGAATATAGAACTTCCAGATGTGAAGGACTGATGGCATGTTTTTTGTTTTGAGTTTTTTATGTTATCTTTATTGTCTTTTTCCATTACCATTTAGTCCCCTTATACCTCTCTCCCCCCAGCAACCACCACACTGTTGTCCATGACCATGAGTCTTTTCTCCTCTTTGTTCAATCTGTCTATCCCCTTACCCCCCATCCCCTAGCTGTCATCTGCTCTCTGTCTATGAGTCTGTCTCTGTTTTGCTTGCTAGTTTAGTTTGTTCATTGATTCCACATATGAGTGAAATCATATAGTATTTGTCTTTCTCTTACTGGCTTATTTCACTTAGCATAATGTTCTCCACATCCATCCATACTGTTGCAAAGGATAAAATTTTCTTATTTTTTACAGCCAAGTAGTATTCCATTGTGTAAATGTCCCACAGTTGTTTTATCCACTCATCAATTGAGGGACACTTGGGCTGCTTCCATATCTTGATGATTGTAAATGATTCTGCAATGAACATAGGGTGCTTACGTTCTTTTAGATTTGTGTTTTGGGTTCCTTTGGATATATTCCAGGAAGTGGGAGTGCTGCGTCAAAAGGCTGGTCCATTTTTAATTTTTGGAAGTGTCTCCATACTGCTTTCTGCAGTGGCCATACCAGTTTGCATTCCCATCAACAGTGCAAAAAGGTTCCCCTTTCTAAACATCCTCACCAGCACTTGTTTGTTGATTTATTGATGATGGCCATTCTCACAAGTGTGAGATGGTATCTCATTGTAGTTATTTGCATTTCTCGGATGATTAGTGACATTGAGCATCTTTTCATATGTCTATGGACCATCTGTATGTCCACTTTAGAGAAGTGTCTCTTCAGGTCCTTTGCCCATTTTTAATTGGGTTTTTATTTTTATATTTTGGTCTTGAGTTTTATGTACTTTGATGGTTTGTTTTTGAAAAAGCTCTTTTAGTGGCAAAGTCTTTGAGTACTTAAGAAGCTGATTTTTGAGTACTTTGAGTACTGACTTTTCTCTTAATAAGGCTCATCATTATTCAGTGTTGTGAGGTTAACATTTGCTTACAGGTTTATGCCTTTGCCTCTTAACATCAGTGGGCAGGTTGGCAGACTGGAAGGGATACTGAATTATCAGCGATGATGGGGGATTTCAGGTCCTCTCTCTACTCTTAACAGTTTTGTGTCTCTGGCCAATTATGTCTACATATCTGAGTTTTATTTCCTTATATTTAAAGAAAATAATGATGTCTTTGGAGGTTATTATGAAGACAGATTATTTTTTCAAGAATATGTGTTAAAAGTTTAAGCCTTATACTAGGCTATCTGAAAAAAGGAATCAATGATTCTGTTGTCATGGAGTTAACAGACTTAGTATTAGTTAATCAATAGACTGAGACCTAAATGATTATAATACAGAGAAGCCAATGACACATTCTATCATAACAGCTAATATTTTTAGTGCCGTGTAACATTCTAAGCACTCCACCTCTATTATCTTATATAATTTTCCATCAGTCCTGTGTAGTAGGTTTTACTGTCCCCACTGTTCAAGTGAGACAACCTCATCACAGAGAGTGAAGTCTGAAGAGGTCAGGAAAGTATGGAATAGTCATAAAGTCAATGTGAACTCAAACCAGCCTGAAACTATCCCTGGCCCTCTTAACCACCAGACAACGCTTCCTTGAGACTGAAGTCTAGACTTCTTAGAATGGTGTTAAAGGCTCCAGGCAAAAAGCCCCCACATGCTTTTCCGATCATATTTATAAATCACTCAGGCGGCTCTCACCACAGCCAAGCCAATTCCATCAAATATCCAACAAAAATGTTTTGCAAATCCTAAATCACCATCTCCATCTGAAAATCTTGCTTTCTACTACCAATTTGAGCATCCCAGTGGACACCTATCCCCAGATCCTCTGAAAAAAAATAGTAACAGCTCATGTCTATACCACTGACCCGACTCTTATGGCATGCTCTCCTTATGAGAATGGTTAATTTTTTGTATGGTTCTATCTTAATTCTTCTATCAGGTTGTAAGGAACCCCAGGGCAGTAACAACATCTTCCACTTCTTCATATTTTCCCAAGGGATGGCCTACCACCCTGAGCGGAAGTTCTCTCCGAATGTGTCTGGCTACTTCCATAACTGACTGTCCCCGTCATCATTGAGCTTTTAATGCCTCATGTAATATTTGCTATATAAATAGGCTCAAAGGATAATTGGTGAAAAAATGAATAAAAATAATAATATTTAGTAATATTTACAAGTTCTTATGACTATAAGTCTCCAAATTTTATTCAAAAATAGAGAATAACCCACTTTAAAATGTGCTTGAATAATAGCCTCTTTAAATGACAGCAGCATGAACATAGAAAACACAAATACATGCATTCACATAATTAGGGCATTGTCAGGGTCATTAGTACTATGCGTAGTTTCACTACCAAACATCATTTTATTTAACAGATTTTCAATTCCTGCTGAGGGGAAAAAATAATCAAAAATAGCTATTTAGTAAACATGGATTTTTACAATAGCAGGCAAATCCCAAAGACTGATCATATGACATCACAGTGGAAAGTATTGATGTTTAATAAAATACAGGAAAAACCTGTACCATCTACAACACCCCGGTTGCTTCACACCAAGACAGTTCTGGGCATCAAGGACCCACAGTCACCATGGCACGTGGAGGGCACGTTCTAGTCATTTCCCCCTCCTTGCCATGCCTTCGCCACTAAGACAAATATGCTGGGTTTTTACCGACAGGAGAGTAAGCACAGGAATACAGTAGAAAATTATAACATCATTATAATGCATTATGATAAGCCTGAGATGTTTTTAATTACCAACTGCTATGGGTTGAGTTGCATCCCTCCAAAATTCACGTATTGAAATCCTAACTTTCGGTATCATAGACTATGACTATATTTGGAGACAGAGTCTTTAGCGAGGTAATTCAGTTAAAATAAAGCTTTAGGCTGGGCCCTAATCCCAGACGACTGGTATCCTCATGAGAAGAGAAAATTAGGGCGCAGATGAGTGCAAAGATGACCAGGTGAAGACAGAGAGAGCAGATGGCATCTGCTCAGTAGAAGCGAAGGAGAGAGGCCCCAGAAGAAATCGAACTTGCAGACGCCTTGATCTCAAATGTCTAGCTTACAGAATTGTGAGAAAATCAATTTCTGTTGTCTAATCTATTCAGTCTGTGGTACTTTGTTACAGAAGACCTAGACCGCTAATTAATACACTAAGTCCCTTCTCATTTCTTAATTCATTAAAATCTAATTGAATGCTCAGAACAACCACATCTGGTAATATTTTTCCTGTTTTATGGCTGGGGCAATGGACACTTCAAAGACATTAAGTGATGCCTCCAATATCATCCACTGAGCCAGCACAGGGACACAGGACTCAGACTGGAAGTTTGTGTCCCCAAGTCCTGCTGACTTTCCACTCTCAGGTGCCCTGGTGACAGGACACCAGCAGTGTCCTCAACCATTTGTGGGACCTTCAGAGTTATTCATTTTTTAAACATCTGTGCTTTTTCATCTGTAAAATGAATGGGATTGAACTAAATTTCTAAGGGATGATTGGACTAAAGGTCTATCTAAATGCCTTCCTAGTTCTAAAAATTTAGCTTAAGTCATTGTTTCCAAACTTCTAAAGAAACCATCTCTGTAAACTCATTTAGAATTGAAAGGAAATTCAGTACTTTGGGAATCACTTACTGTTTTTCCCAGAGACATCTCTATCAAAAAACATACATACTTCAAAGTGATTTGAAATAGAATGAACTTAACTAATTTTAAAAAGTAGTGTTTATAGGGCTTGCATACCATTAGTTCATTTCTGTTTTTAAAGACTTCTGCATTCTGAGCTTTTAAGAATTGCACATTGCTTCATGAACAAACACAAGAATGATTGCAGTTTTTTTAAAGATTTTATTTATTTTTAGACAGGGAAATGGAGGGAGAGAGTTAGAGAAACATCAGTGTGTGGTTGCCTCTCACATGCCCCCCACTGGGAACCGGCCTGCAATCCAGGCATGTGCCCTGACTAGGAATCGAACTGGCGACCCTTTGGTTCACAGCCTATGCTCAGTCCACTGAGCTACACAAGCCAGGGCTGACTGTGGGTTTTTTTTTTTTTTTTACAGAAAATCTGAATGTAGGCTTAAAATCTTTAATGTATAATTGCATAATCTTGATTGAAAATAAAAAGCAGTTGTAGACCTCAGTTTCTAGGTCTGAGAAATGGAGCAAATGGCTCCCTGCCTGCCTGGAATGAAAGTTCAGCATCACATGAGAGAGAGTAACTGAAATGTCTTTGAACTCTTTGGAGGGAAGTTGCTGCATATATTCAACTGCAAGGTAATTATTAAAAACTCATAGTGTTAGGGCATCTTCAGTAACCTCCTCAATTTAAAAATATTAATTGAGTGCTTGATTTGCATGTGGTTGCTATCTATAATAAATGCACCTTTTGTTTGCCATGAAGAGAAAAATATATCATGGAAAATAATTTGTACCCTAACAGAGGATGGCAGTTTATATGACCGTAGGGGTCAGAGCTGTGAATCATCCCTTGTGTGCTTTATTACTAAGTAAAGGCAGTCTGCCCAAGGGGTAGAAAAAACCCTACAAACCACACACTCCGTCCAATCACATAAAGACAAATCAGCCTTCAGGCAAATCAAAGGTCTTCATTTAAAGCTGACCTGGATTTGGCACTCTGCCCATCTTCTCCAAATCCTTTAACAATGTACTTTCACAAACACTTAAAAACATGCATCCTAAAACAGCATACCCTTTGCAACATTATTTTTTGAGAGAAGTAACTTTTTAGCCCAGGAAAGATAAGCAATCACTTGGGAAAAGGGAAGTTCCTTTCTGAGTCTGCAGCATGTAAATCCAAGGCCAGTGGGTGGGATTGGGTTGTGCTCTGGTGCATAAATAGAGGCTGGGCTGAGCTGGCACACTAGGAAGCGTGGACACATCAAGGCCACCTGGCTCCACAGACAGGTGGGTGGGGAAAGCCAGGTAAGACTCCTGACAATCACGTTTGTCGGAAGGGCACTCACTGGAGTAAGTTCTGGCCTCTGATTACTGCATGAAAGTTAGTGTCCAAGGCAATGAAATGAGATTTGGAGAGGGAGTCAATGGCACTTGCACCAAACATTTACTGGGACCTTTCTTTGACCTGGGGTGGCAGAGTACTACGTTCCTGGGCTGGTGCAAGGTAATGCCTTCTCCCTTAAAAAAACAGATTTGAAAGTGGGTAAACCCTAGGTGTTTTCAAGTGTGGGAAAGGCTCAGTCTTCTGTCATGGTGCATTGTGCACCATCTAACGCTCTGCTTCTCTCCCACTGCCTAAAGCCAAGGCCTGCAGCTTTGGGAAACCTCAGCTCCAATTGCCCGCTGGCGATTGCAATTCAGAATTTTATTGCAGATCAGAAAACCAGTTCTCTTTGTCTGGTGTAAAGAGATTCCTGTTGCATCTTTACCTTCCTGGGATCAGATATAAGAGAAATCTGGGTGCTTTCCTGAAACATTTATGAGGAGGGACACCAAAACCTCCTGCAACTTTATTCCTCACTAAAGATAAGAAGACAGATAGAGTGAACAAGAAAAAGAGCTGGTTTCACTGTGTGTGTGTGTTTGTCTGTGTGTCCAAGTGGTCACTGGCTCCCACAGTTAGCCTCTGTTTTGAGATGGTGTGCAGGAAGTTTGCAGAGCAGTCTATTCATATGATGAAAACTCAATAGAGAGTCTCAGAGAGTCAGCCCGCAGCAGGATGTTTGTGCAGCAGGTTTATTAGGTGAAATGGAGGCATTCTGCCATAAAACACTTGTAAATATATCCATAGTTCCTGCCTGTAAGCTGTGGAGCTATCGCAAGGGCTCCTCAGGGCCACTTGAACAGCAGGAACTGTCAATGGATTAAATAGGTAAAATGGTTCATCGTCCGTTTACGGCTGTCTCCTTGATACCCATAGATGTTGTTGGCCTACGTAGAATACAAAATCAAATGCTCATAAATTCCAAGTATCTATTTGACATGATGTTTCTAAACTGGCTAATATTCAAACAGTACACTTATGCTCACGTAAAAATTCTTGGTATGACTAAATCTTATAAACAAGTCTTTGTTCTAAAAGGGCTGGGAATCGGCGACTTGCAGTACATGCGAGTCGTTTCTGCAGAGCTGGGATATGTCCATTGTTATTGGCATTTCCACATCCTTGTCAGTGGAGAAAATGGAGAAAATGTATCCTTGCTTTCTGTCTGTCTTTGTGTAAGACATTTCATGGTTACACGCTACCACTTGCACAATAATTGGCCAGTTTCAGGTATCATCTGGATGCAGTGATTTAGCAACTTTTTTTTTAATTAGCAAAGGTTCCCACTTAAGCTATCATATCATAAAAAACGTTCCCCTTTAAGAGTCCTAAGCCTCTAGAGTCCATCCTGCTTTTTTTTTTTTGGTGTAGTTTATTTGATTTAATTCCAAACCTACACCAATATAGGTATTAGAAGTGGATATTTCTTTTCAAGCAATTTCAGTCTTTGGCTTTACTAGAATCCCAAGTGTCCAGCTTTGCATGTTATGGTCCCCGGATAATGCAGCTCCCTGTGCTGGCTTGCTCTCTCCCTCACTCCCTCCAGATCTTCTCTTGTCACTCACTCTCCTGTCCACCAGCACCTGCTTCACCGCAGTGTGACTTTCCCTAAGAATTAACTGTAGAATCCTGGAAAAGACAAAAAAAAACTAACAAAGAGACACCCCCCAGGGCAGCTTTCTCTGTGTTCTGAGCCCCACAGAACACTTGTGTGCACACAGGTGCGTGCCCACAACCCCTACTTATACAGGCCCCATTGCGAGAGTCAGAGTTGATTCAGCAGAAGGAACTTGCACTGATACATTTCAATCAATTCAGAACTATATGTAGATTTTGAATAAACATTACACTTGGGGAAAGAATTGTGTGGGTGCGAGTTTTCAGTTAAGTAACAAAGTTGACAGATTTTCCATAAGGAATCCATTTACTCAGATCTTATACTTTAATGGCAATGTCTACAGAAGTTTGTACAATTAGGGTAACTGTTTCAGGACAGAAACATGGGGGCCAGCGCAGCCAAGGGACGAGATCCAGGAGCCTGAGTTCAGCCACAATCTCATAAACCTTTCTCTCTCTGAATTTCAGATTCTCCATCTATAAAATGAGACTTTGGAGAAGTTGGAAAAGATGAGGTACCTGATAAGGTACCTTCCAGTACTAAATGTTTGAAACATAAAATTAAAGTGCAGATTCCTTTAGGTATAAGAATATATACATCCCCTATTCTCTTAAAATATATCTATACCTATATTGTAGATTTCTATGGAGATGCACATCAGTATATTTATATCTGTATGGAGATAGAAAGAAGCAAACAAACAAAAAAGTCTTTCAGTCTGTATTTATAGGAAACTCAGTGGGAGGTCGTTTCTCCGCTCCAATTGCGTGTTCCCAATCTCAGCTACCCCTCACTTCCTGCTGTGATCCACAGTCTGAGGCCTGAGAAGACTGCTCATTCCCGTGCGTGTTACTGACGTTTTGCCGATTTGCTTTCCAGTTTCAGACTTACCATGGAGAAGATTTCAGTGCCCACGTTCTTACTCCTCGTGGCCCTCTCCTACACGCTGGCCAGAGATACCACAGTCAAACCCGGGGCTAAGAAGGACGCGAAGGTCCCCCAACCCAAACTGCCCCAGACCCTCTCCAGAGGTAGGAGCCAGTGTCTCAGCAGCTTCCCATGCCGCTTCGCTGGGAAGCTGAGCCTTAGGTGCTGAACAGATTTGTGTGTGTGTGTTCTTTCTAGAGTTATCAAAATGATAGAAGTATCATTATTTCTACTTTCTCTAGAGGTTTTCCTTCTTTAATATCAAGTGTGTATCCCAGTCATTATCATCACTTTTCAACAGCTTTGGGCCTGAAATTAAATAGCCTTAAACATACCGGTTCATTCTGTCTTAGGTTGGGGTGACCAACTCATCTGGACTCAGACATACGAAGAAGCGTTATACAAGTCCAAGACAAGGTAAAGATGACTGACCATTTCACAGCAATCTCAAAGCTCTCAAGCGCGCCATCTAGTGGTACTAGCTATAGAGGAAATCCTACTCAGTAAAAATGATCCAATCTCCCTTTTTCTTTTAAAGCAACAAACCCTTGATGATTATTCATCACTTGGACGAATGCCCACACAGCCAAGGTAATTTATTCTTCCCAATTATTTTCTTTATAGGCTTTTAGCTTAAGGGCCAAGGTTTGGATCACTCATCTTGATACCCTTAGCAACTAGCACCGTTGTATAAAAAATAATATTTCATGTAGTCAAAGAATATGTAAAGTAACTTCAAATAATGCCATGTTGTGTGTTAACCCCTCAACCATATTTTGAAAAAACAAGCTCTAGGATTCATCTTTGGCATTCTTCTTTTTTATCCCACATTCAAAACATCCACAAAGAACATTGGCTTTGCCTCCAAAATCCACGCTAAAGCCAGCGCCAGCTTCAGGACATGCAACCTGTGCTGCGTACTGCGCCCAGCACTTAGAAAGTTCTCATGCTTGGTTGACAGTTCTACAGTCACTGTCTTCAAGTTCTTAATAATTTTTTTAGCAAGGGGCCCCATATTTTTATGTTGCACGGGGCTCCGTATATTGTGTAGGTCCTGCCCAAATCCAACCCATCTCGTTGTCTCACCGCTGATGCCTGGATCCAACCCGAGATCTAGAATACTGTTAACAGCCACCTACCTGTCCTCCCATAGCCAGTTCCCCATACAGAAGCCCGAAGAAAGCTGTTAAACATAAACCAGATCCTAGCAGCCATGTGCTCTTGTGGCTGCTACTCGCAACTAAAGTTAAATCCAGATCTTGACCATGGCCTACAAGGCTGAACATGATCTGGCCTCGGCCCCTTCCTTTCTTACCACTCTCCTCTTGTTTACTGTCCACTCCATCGGGCCTGGCCTTTGTGCTTTGCCTCAAACATCTGCCTCGGGACTATGGCTCTTAGAGTCCCTGCCACCTAGTAGAACATACTCCCACAATCTTTGCATAGGTCACTCTCTCGCTGCAATGTCACCTCCTCAGAGAGATGTAACCTGACCACTCTATAGCTTTTAAACCCCTTGCATGGCTTTAATTTTCTTCAAAGTACACATCTCCAACTGAAATGTTGGAGTACACATCTCCAGCTGAGATGTGTATTGGTTTACTTCCTTATGATCTGCTTCTACACAGGCATTTGAGCTCCGTGAAGGAAGCACATCACTTGTTATTCACTGGTCTATTTCCAGGGCATAAAACAGTGCCTACCATAGAGTAGCCACTCAGAAATTAATTATAGGCTGAGTGGATGGTGGATGGATGAATGAGTGAATGGCAAGAAGCAAAAGCAGCCAATAGCCTAGTTAATACCACACTAAGCATTTGTTGAAAGGGCAAAGTTGAACACTGTATTGAAAATATAGTTCCACTTAAAACGTAGCAGAGAACAATGGTTTTAACTGGTGCTGAGAGGGATGCTTAATGATTTTTCTTTATATCATAGCTTTAAAGAAAGCATTTGCTGAAAATAAAGAAATCCAGAAACTGGCAGAGCAGTTTGTCCTCATCAATCTGGTTGTAAGTTTCCTTTTTTCCCTCATCAGTGACATTTCCCCGGGCTCATTATTCCACACGGATGAGTCAGCTTTTCCTATACCTCTTAACCACGTAGAGGGTGAGCTGGGTCTGTTCCAAACACTCGTCTCAGAGACTGAGAGAAGAAGGGCACTTTATTTTATTAATAATCTACCTTTCGGGTTAATGTTTTTATTTAGCCATGGATAACTTTAGAGTGCCCGAAAAGCGCCCTCCTGTGGTTAGGAGTTTCTCTGTTGCTGTAATAATTGGAAGGTTTTTGTAATTGGTCGATTACCTCCTGTGTCCTTCCTGCAGTCTGTCCTGGCTGCCCCTCACCCATTCCTAGTCCTCGTCTCCTCTGTCCCTGGAAGGGACAGCTCTCTGGCTGTCCACATCGAATCCTGCCACCGTGCTTTACCCTCCTGCCTTCCACTGACTTCCCATCGCCACCCCTTCTGATGTTGTTCAAAGCTTTCTGCCTCCCTCCATCAGCCCTCAAGCCGCGTCTCTCCCTCTCGTTCTCTTCACAGGTTGACAGGTTGGTTCCTCAAAGAGCATCCGCAGCAGTCGTTGTTCCTCACCTCCCTTCCACAGGCTGCTCTTCCTCTCCCTGTCCCGAAATATTAAGTGACTGGGTGAATCTCTATGTAACCTCCTCTCTTACTTTCACGGTGCATATTCTCCGTGGACAACATCAGCTTTATCTGTCTTTAATCAATGCCCACACACTGATGACTCCCACATCTTACCCAAACATGCCACAATTTCCAACTGGTGTAGCGACCATGTTCCAGGTATCCTATAATTAACTTAAATTCAACAGCTGAGTTTCTCAGCTTGGTCCAGGCTTTTCAAACTGCATTTCTCTCTCTGCTCTATTTCATCCCAAGTGTTATTCTAGATCGGACTCTGCTACTCACCTCCTGCAGTCTAGACCTGGGGTTCTAACTTTAAATATTTTGGTTATTGGTCACTTCCCTATGAACTGAGGGTCATCGGTTTTGTGTAAGACTTGTTCACTTTGCTTTGCTTACTGCACCATTACTAAATGGCTCCATGCCCACAAGATAAATTCCATCTAATTCCCCATGCCAGCAGGGTGATCACTTGGAAGACCAACTGGAATTATGGTACCTCCACTCAGATCCCTCCACTGTGAGCCGACCCCTGAAGCAGGTCTCCAGCATCTTCTGTACCCACCATCTCCTGGGTCCCCTCTGTTTCAGCCTTTTCCAAGCACTGGTCATATCAGAAAGTGCTATACACTCCCTCTACCTTGCCCAGTCTCTCCGCTCTGCCTGGTATGACCCCCTTTTCCATGTAACTGACTTCTTTCATTTTTTTCCAAGATTCCTCTTTAGCCACTTCATAAAGTCCAAGCAGCACTTGCGTATTGGGTTAAATGTCCTGCTCTGGGCACCAATGGCACCTGTGCATCCTCCATCATAACATTCCAGCCACTGGGTCCCCAGTACCCATTTCACCACCTGTGGTTCCCAATGGAGTGTGCATCAGTGAGAGATACGGGCTGTGTATTGCTAAATAATAACAACAAAAAAACCACCTCTAAATAAAAGTTTGAGAAACAAATAGATGAAAGCTCAAGATAACCCTGTGCATCTTTCTACAGAAGTGACTTTCTCCAAAAGTGACTTCTGCTTTTTCCATTAATCTATTTCCTCCTACTTTTTAAAAGACATTTTGCCAAACACAGTAACTCTTTCCGAATTCTCCTTCATGAATTTTTTCTGCTCTTTATCACATACATTCAGCTCTTTACCTCCTGCTCTGCCTCACATTTTGCACTAACTTATTATTTCATGCATATAACTTATCTCTATATTTATATTATCACTGTGGAAGCAATGTGCTTTACGGGATCTTGAGATGTGTAGCCCAATAATGGATGCATTTTTGTAGTAACAAGTTTGAGAATAATTAAAGAGTAAACAAACTAAAAGCTGGTTGTTTTTTTTTAATCTTAGTATGAAACGACAGACAAGCACCTCTCCCCGGACGGCCAGTACGTGCCCAGGATCATGTTTGTTGGTAAGCAGAAGTGACAGGGGCATGAAACACACTCAGACAGTGACACGAGTGTGGTCACGGCCCCTCCTCTGCCCGCCCCAACCCTCATCTGTCGCTCCGCCGTGGCCCCAGTGAATGGTTGAACAGTCTCTGAAGTTTCACAAGACATTTTCATTAGGAAAATGGGAGCTTCCAGCTATTTCCACAGATGCCAATTTTTTTCCTGTGCCAATTTTAACCTTTCATCTTCTGCCACACATACATCTGAGAAGAAATCACCCTGTTAACTGATTGATCACTTTCCTAAATACAGGGGTTGGCAAAAGTAGCTTAATAATAAGAAGAAATAGTACAATCACTAATAAATAATAATACAATTCTATTCCATGTACGCACAACTGTAAACCTACTTTTTGTCCATCCCTGTACATTCGGCCTGTGAACACTTATTTTTAATCAGGCAAACTATCAATTTGTGTGTTGGATGTTTTTTTCTTTGTTGATAATTATTTTAGGAAAGTTAAG
This sequence comes from Artibeus jamaicensis, assembly GCF_021234435.1. Taxonomy (NCBI): domain Eukaryota; kingdom Metazoa; phylum Chordata; class Mammalia; order Chiroptera; family Phyllostomidae; genus Artibeus; species Artibeus jamaicensis. Next base: position 13,234,535 of record NW_026522014.1, on the reverse strand, counting down.
CATATGAGTTCAAAATAGGTGGAGTTGCCACGCCCCTTCCTGCCCCTGGAACCTTTTCTGTGCAGTCCCTGCTGCTGGAGAGTTTTTCCTCTTCCTGTCTGTGACCTGTCACCCAGTGGGCTCCCCAGATGTGGCCGCCTTTCATGGACCGGCTGCAGCCCCCAAAACGCGTGCTTTTGTGGCACATGTTACTTTCAATAGCTGTATTTTCCTCCGTTATAATTTTATAATCATTAGGTAATTGTTTAATAAATATTTTCCCCCAGGGGAGTACAAGCTCCATGGCAGGCACTGTATGTGTCTCCGCTCACCACAGTGATATTTTCAGCCTGACCCTCTGGTGGGCCCACATAAATAGTTCTTAGATAACTGAGAAAATTAATTGAGTTTGCCTCTGACCAAAATCATGATTTAAAGAGAATCCATGATTAAATTCATCACATAAAACACGTAGCTCACCTGTGTAATTCCTCCAAGTTCATATTAAATGTACCAAAGAAGGGAGAGAAATCATGAAGGGAGAAAGGAAAAAGGCCGAACTACAGCTTTCTAGATTTGATGCAGTCAGGACTTAGAAAATGTAGAATCCTTGGAATTCGAAGAGACTTAATAGGTTCCAGGCCTACCTTGTGCATGAATTCTGTTCCCAGCACTCCCAGTGAAGGACGTTTTAACCCACAACCTTCGGTTGGTCCCCTCAGTCCCTAAGAACCAACTCCAACTCTGAGGCAGCTTGCTGTCCCGCTCAGTAGCTCTCCACGTCCCCTGCACATTAAAATCACCTGGAAGATTTTAAAAAACAAGCTGCCCAAGCCACACCTCAAACCAATTAAACAGAATGTCTGGGGTGGGAAGCAGGCACCGTATTTTATTTTAAAGCTCTCCACGTGATTCCATGGTGCAGGGTTATGAGCCAATGGCTGGGTGGTTAAAAGCCTTTATACTAATTCATTACCAACATCAGACCAGGTGTTGGCATCACCTGTACTAAGTCTTAAGTCTTTGCTGAGCAAAAGAACGTCTGCTTCTTGTAATTTATGTGGGTCCCGGTCCAGTATTCTGAAATGACAGAGCCCGACCATTCAAATACTGGGGACAGACGTTGCAAATGTACAGGTGCTTCTTCCCCCGTGTCCTCTGCACCTGGATTTGAGGACGTGTACCGTAGGCTCCTCAGTCGTCACCATTATCAAGGGAAGCTCTCTAGGCCCCTGTGCATCCCAGCGCTCCCTCCGTTTTGGATGTGCCTTATTTTAAAGATAACTTTTTGCCTCACTGATAATTTCAAGTTGATATGGAACATGATGAAGTAGATTTAAACAATGCACAAGGGGTGACTCATAAATTTCTTTTTTAAATAAGTAAAAAGGGAGGGGTACTACATGGTTACTTGGCTTTCACTGTCCTTAGGGCTTACCTTCTTTTACTTATTAAAATTAGATAGGCAGGTAGGTAGGTAGATAGATAGATATAGATATGACATTGGATGTGGGTTTCTAATTATCTAAGTTCCTCTTGGTAGCAACACATTTCAATCACAACATAATGATTTCAAAAGTATAAAATAACTCCTCAGTAGAGAATGCCAATGTTTTTGCCCAAAAGAAAAAGACCAGCCCAACAATATGCATTATCCTGTTTCCAGGTTGCTCCAGATAGGACAGCAGGGTTCCGAACCTTTTGCACAAATAGTGGGCACAGCTGCTGCCGGCTCCCAGCACCACCAGGGATCCTGACTGCTGCCGGGGGTGCTGACTGCCGGAGGCTGGTGCAGCGGCCCGGTGGGACTCAGCTGTGGTCGTTTCACAGGACGTGGGCAAATGCACGGGCTTTGTCCCGAAATAGCGCTACTGCAAACGTAGCACTGCATCCCCTTTTCCTCTTCCTTTGTAGATCCATCTCTGACAGTCCGAGCCGACATCACAGGAAGATACTCAAATCGCCTCTATGCTTATGAACCTTCGGACCTAGCTCTGCGTAAGTGCTACCTGAACATCTCTGTGGCTGCGGTGGTGGTGGGAGGGGCGGTGTGGGGTGGGGAAGAGGCCGCGTGACGATGACGGACACTGGGACTGCAGCTCGGGGAACCGAGGGAATCGGTTTGACTAAGTAGTCATTACTTTGACCCGATTCCTTAAAAAAATTTAACTGAAGTCGAATAATTTAAATTTGATATAGAATCTGTGACGATGGCATCTGCCTTTCAGGTTTTTCTCTCAGGCACACCAACGTACAAGTCCTTGTATCAGAGAATTGAGCACGAGTTGCAGTAATCTGCATGCTTTGTTAAATATTTTTTCCCCCAATAATGAAAGTGGAATACTTTAGTCTAGCTTGTGGACGTTGGATTCAAGTTCAGTTTTAAAAACCAGGAGGAAAGATGGCCCCAAATGGCTCCCAACAGTTGCCAAGGAACTCACTTCCCCAGAGAGAGAAAGGGGTGGGGGGGAGACTTAAGGGGGATGAGGCACCTCAATGAGAGACTGGACCTGCTGGGGACACTTCATTAGTCCTTCCGGGAGGAAAGTTGGATTTTGTCCTAGGAACCAACTCTGCTCAGTGACCCGTGGCTGCCTAGGACAGCACCCACTGCCTAATATGTTAGCCTTTAGCTACATGTAGCTGCTTAATAAATTTAAATTTCTCACACTTTAAGATTCAGTTCCTTAGCCACACTGATCACATTTCAAGTACTGAATGCAAAGGCACTGAGTATTTTCCATTATCACAGAAATTCTCATTGGGCAACACACAAAAATTCTCATCATTTTTGGAAGGATTTTGAGGCAGAGCCTGGGCAAAAAGATTACCACGGTCCATTAGCAACACCACAGTGGGTGCTAAGAGAATCAGGCGAGGCACATGCCAAGAACTGATCATTCTCAGGATAATAGCATATATCTTAATAAGACTTTGGACTCCTTCAAGCAGGTATCCTGCACAGGTAATATCATGGTATTGTGTAGAAAAGGCATTTAACAAATGTAAGAGAACTGATTGTAATAAAAGCCATTTCACATAATTTTAGAAAAAAATTACAAGATGACCAACTTCTCACCTTACGTTACAACAGCACCGTATTAAACAATAAATACAATACCCAAGTTTGGGGGCTTACTGTATCTATTAATATAATTTCTGGTCATGCCTTGACTCTGATAATTTTTTTGCCCATTAGTTCTCGACAACATGAAGAAAGCACTCAAGTTGCTGAAGACAGAATTGTAGAGAAAAAACAAAGTTTGCAAGTATGAGATCTGGAGCCAGAGGGGATTTCAGAAGGCTCTGGAGAAGGCGGGAGCCGGTGGACATGCTCATTAGCCTACAGTTGAATGTTACAAGTTACTTTTTTAAAAAATTTGGTTTCAAGTATACATGTATGAAAACAATATTGTGTACTACCATAGTGAGCCATACTTTTTAAAAAAATAAATCCTTTGGGGGTGTTAAACTGTTTTTTTCCAACTTGGTTTTTCACAGAAAAGCTATTGGCTTCATTCACCAAATAGAATCTTTTGAAACACAGAATGTTCAAAGAGGGGGCGAGGGCAAAATGAAAATTGTTCAAGCAGTGAAGACCAAAGACAAAGTTTTCTCAGCTCACTACAGTTTCTCAGTGGTGACGGAAGTAGGCATTAGTTTAATCAACAGTAGCATCAAACAGAATATACATTAGTGTGAAAAACACATAGAAAGGCATCCTAAGAAAATCAGCTACCTAAATGGAAGACATCCGGCAACTATAGCCAGAAACTCCTATGCACATACTTACTTTCGTAATTCAGTTTTCATCAGATTTTGCCCAATAAAGAGCTCTCAGAGAAGGCCTCTGGCACATAGCTGTCCCCTTTAGAAAACTAATTTTGTGAAGAGTTCATTCAAAGAACATCCGCACCCATGAATCCATGGTGAAGAAATCCTGAAGAGTGGCCTTATAGTACACTGGGTCTCTTGAGGTCTTAGAGTCCTGGCCTGGAATAAAGTCAGTTGAATTGTTCCCATTTTCATCATCAGAAAGGGAGAGCAAAGGACAGCGATATCCTGTATATGGAGTAAAGATCGGACGCCACTCTCCATCTTTGGAAAAGTTGAGAGGGTGTAGCATCAGATAGGGGAGCAGAGTTAGTTACTTTTATGCTATTCTGCTTGACAAAAGTTAGAACTGTATTAATTTCTTCACTACATAGTGAATTATCTCACACTCATTATTATGTGGAATTCTTTATTACCCAGCCCCATGGAATTATTTAGACCTTGTGTTACACGAACAGCTGTGGTGGTCTGCATAATGCTTTGCATATTAATTATTATTGCTTGTCTTGAATAGCTTTTTTAAAGACAGGTCCTTTTCTGAATAAAGTCTTTGCCATTATGTATTAATGTTTCCAGGGCAGATAATATTTTAAATACTTTTCTTGCTTATAGTACTCTCAAACAGCTATGCACTAATAGGTTCTGTAACTATATGGTTGATTTAATGACATACAAATCTTCAGCAAAAATGTCGACACAGGGATTGGGGTCCTTTCACATATGAGGTTACCTACTAGGTAATCTACAGGTGCTTAAAGAGGTAAATATTTCATTTAGAAAGTTTTCTGAGGGTTAATGAGAGAAAAAGAGTTTTCACTTGTGTAAAAATGTATTTTAAATGACAACTTAAAGTTATTCAGGTTTCATCTATAACACAAAAAATAATGTTTACTTTTCAATAGAAAAGGCTGATGTGAAATGAGATTAAGTCCTTAAAATTTACTGAATGACAAAATGTTATTTTTACAACACATGTAATTTTTAAAATGTAAATAAATCTTTGGGAAGTCAAATGTCAAGGTTGCAAGGAAAATGAATCACCCTTAGAAAAGTTTTAAACACGGAGCAAGTCATTGAAAAAAAGAAACCTGATTGAATTTGACTCAGTCTCAGCTTCTGAGAATCAGTCCTACAGAAACCAGTCACTCAAGCGAAACAGTTCTGGGAAGATGCCAATGGCAACATTATTAAAACAAACCAAAAATAATAAAACACTGAAAGCATCCAAATATAGAGATCACATACATTTATTAACACATAGTGCAGTATGTTGACATCTATAAATGTAATAAAAATTATGGTGAAACAAAAAGGATAAGTGAAGAATTTAAGATTGTTTTGCACTTTGCAACTACAGGAAATGTGGCCATATACAAGTCAGAAAGAACTGAAGATGCAAACATCAAAACTGTTGTTTTAGTCTCACGGAAATATTAGCAAGGTAGGCCCTATAGAATCCTTTAATCTCACAGTCTTTCCTATATGTTTATATAAATGTAAATGAAAGCATTCTGGACTACTTCTCTGAGTACAAAGGAGTGAAAGAATACAGAATAGCAATGCTGGTAACATAACAAGAATGTGAAATGGTGCCGCCATTATAGAAAAACAATGTAACTGTTTCTCACTTACATACAGAATGAGCATGCAATTCAGTAATTCCACTTCTGAGTAGGTTCCCAACATGAAAGCAAGGAAAGGGTATTTGTACACTCATGTTCACAGCCGTATTGTTCACAAGAGCCAGGAGGTGGGAGCAACCCAAATGTCCAGCGATGGATGAATGGATAAATAGAATGTACTGCATACATAGAATGGAATATTATTCAGCCTTTAAAAGGAAGGAAATTCTCACGTGTGTTACAACATGAGTGAGCCTTGGGGACATTACAGTAAGTAAACCAGTAACAAGAGACAAATACTCTATGATTCCAGTTACGTGTGGTACCTACTGCAGCCGAATCCACAGGCAGAAAGTAGACTGGTGGGGGCCAGGGTCTGAAGGGAGAGGGGGAATGGCGAGCAACTGTTGAACAGGTGTCGATTTTCAGTTCGGGAGGATGAAAGAGTTAGGGAAATGCATGGTGGGACAATGTGATTGTACTTAATGACACTGAATGACACACTTAAAAATGGTTACAATGGTACGCTGTTATGTATGCTTTTCCACATTAAGCTCAAAAGAACGAAACTTTCTTTAGTGCCTCAAGAACGAAGTGGACTTCAAAGTCCAAGTCGAGTCATCCTAACCTATTAAAAAGCCACTCGTCAAGCTGTGACATCATCTACCTGTAAAAAGCAAGATAGGAAAGTAAATAAAAGTTTGTTCACCCTCCAAGTGATATCAAAGTCCATTCTTCGACATATATTGTTAACTCAAAGGCAACTCCCTCACACCTTCATTTGGAAAATGAATTCCCAAAGCCGCTTTTCCCGAGAGCAGATGAGAAGAACCTGGCACATGCAGGTGGGCCCGATTCTCCCCCTTCCACTGTCTCAAGAGCTATTTCCATGACTACAATGGCCAGTTCCAACATTCCAGAACAACTTCAATGTGAAGAGCTCTGTCCTCTTTTCCTCTCTGCCTGTCTCTCACACTGGTGTCAGGTGCAGTCCCCACCCGCTGCCCCCCTAAAACAGTCTAGAAAACGTTCACCAAGTGGCACGTCTTGTAATTGTACTTGGCATAGAGTCAGGAGTAAAAAGTAACTGCCTGCCCCAAACACACAGAGTGCAGAACAGCTCTACACAAATCACCTCGCTTACCCCAGACTGGGCAACTTGGTCTTTCACATGACGATCATCTCCCATAAAACAATGAACATGTGGATGATCATGTCTGTATGATCACGATGCCTGAAAGCAGCTTTCTCCTATGAAATATTATGTAAAAATGTGATTTTAACTTTTCCATACCAGCTAAAAAGTAAAAAGTAAAGTCGTTTCATAATGTTGCTCAGTGCCTCTCAAAAGGATGAATAAACTTTAATAGGGTTCTCCAAGTATTTATGGGAAACACAGGAGGAGGATTTCGGTCCAAGGACGCTAAGAGCTAAACGCCACTCGTTTCCCCTCGTCTCTGAAAGGTCCTTCGGCAGCACGTAGCTCAGGCTGAACATGCACAACTGGTTTTCATCCCAAGCTCACTGCTGGTTAAAAGAGTATCTGGGATGAATTTATGCCACATGGGCTCAGATGATAGAATTTATCGTCTAACATTTCTCCTTTGTACTAGCATTATATTCTCTAAAACTTCACCTTTAATATCAAGGCTGACTGGGTGAATGTTCTACAAAATAATCTAAATGGAATATATAAACAGGGCATAAGAGAAATGTATAAAAGTAGTATAGTTTTTTTTTAACAAATGCTAGGTTTAGAAGAGAGGAGCTCCTTACAGCCATTTGTTGTCATTCAAAGACAGGCTGATCTAAAACTCACCCTCCTCGGACACCATGTGCCTGTGGTGGCCTTTTGTGCACACAGCAGTGGCCCTCCCGGGACCCTGACCTCAGCCTGACTCCCCCAGGGCTCGCGGGCGGCCACGTGGGATGCAGGACAGACCTGTGCAGAGAGAGGCCTTTCCAGCAGGCGTGTGATTCACGGTGCGAGGGGAGCTGCAACTCTGCACCCAGACACAAAGCTGGCAGGAGCCCTCTTAGAAGAAGCTGGGTGACCTACCACCTTTAAATCTCCCCGAGGGAACAGAGAGCTTAGATTAACTGATGACACTGCTCCAGGTGCTTAAAAGTGCATTTGTTTCTTGAATGGCTAACCACCTGCTATTATTACCCACCGTTATAGTTCTATAGTTTAGAGTCCTAAAATTGTGTATTTATTCTTACGTGTTTAGACTTCAGTTACCTTCAAAATATTCCCTATTTAATGCAAAACAGTTTTGGAACCTATCAATTTTGTTGTCTTTTAGTGCTTCTGCAATTTTGTTGTTTCACCTCTTCCCTGCTGGTAAAACATTTCCCTTTGAGGACTTTTTTCACATGGTGAAACAAACAAAGGTCACTTGGGGCAAAATGGGATGAAGAGGGAGGGTGGGGAATGGATGTCCCCTATTTTTGGTCAAAACTGCTGAATACTCAGCACAATGTGGGCAGGTACACTCATAAATAACCCATCATGAAATCGGCAAACAAGCCCTGGCTAGTGTAGCTCAGTGGACTGAGCATGGGCTGTGAACCAAGGAGTCGCAGGTTCGATTCCCAGTCAGGGCACATGCCTGGGCTGCAAGCCAAGTCCCTAATGAGGGCCACTTGAAAGGCAACCACACATTGATCCCTTTATCCCCCACCCCCAAAAAATAAATAAAATATTTAAATGAAGAAAAAAGGACCTAGCAGGAGAAGCCCGTACTACAAAGGGCCCACCTTCCAGAATATAACTCCATTTTTGGGGGGGTCCCCCATCATACACACATTCTCTCTCACAGACAAAACTCTAAAATTCTACAGATTTAACGATTTACTCTCTTTCTTGGTCTAAAACCCATCAGGACAATTGCCAATAAAATACCATAAATAGAAATGCAAGACAAGAAATGAGTAATTATCAGTAACAAGAAAGAACATATTTTCTCCACATAAACATGAATGACTGCTTTTTTAAAAACAATTCTCACTATGGAGAAGACAGTAAACTCAAACATTTTAAAAAAAGATTTTGGGGATGACTACCAGTAGATACTAGCTCTAAAAGTTCACATCTATAGCGGGATTATACAGCAAAGTAGCAATACTCAGTTCTAGATCAAAGAGAACCCAATGCAAAAAGAATTTCATTTCACTTAATTCATGTGTCAATTCTTGTATTACTTTCTTTTAATTCAAACACTCATACACAAAGAAAGGTTACCATCCTTTAATTTTTTAACATATATACAGAACCACATACTATTTCAAATTCAAATTATGGAAGGTCACATTCAAATATGCTTGGATTTGACAAGATGCTGTTATAATACTGAGAAAAATCATGAAAAAGGTATTTAACAATTTGCAAGATAATCAAATATCTTTTTGCTACATGGGCTGATGCATTAATAGTAACTTGTTTAAAATGCAGTCTTTTAGACTTCAAATTATTATAAAAGAATACCAGGATCACACAGATACACTTTCTGAATTACTCAGACTCATTCCACTTTGAAGGCTGAAAGCAAATGCTATATAACAGACCATCAAAGCAGTTCTCCTTTGCACTTACCTGTAAAAATAAAAAACTAAACCACGCTTTCCTAAACACAGAGCTACTTCTAGAATACATTAGTGTAATCATAAAGGACCACTAGAACTACATAACCACCTTTGTGTTAACTGTCACCATAATACGTACTTCCTAAAAAGACAAAGCAGTTGGGAACTTGATTTTCCATTCTGAACTTAACATACTAGAATCTCAAACTTACTGGCTTTAATAGACTTGAACTCTTTTTCCCCCTAGGAACTATCTACACAGCACGGCGCCACATACAGTGAGTTATTTCAGTGAGATGTAGATTTAGAATCACAGTAAGATCAACACAGTAGTGCCATACAAAGTTTTTCTGCAGGTAAAAATGCTAAGAAAGGCCACAGTGGACAGTGCCAGACACTGTGAACACAGTAGATTACAGGTACCACTGAGGTTCAGAGGAGACCACACGTTTCTATTGGTTTTGTTTCAGCAATGGAAAAAGAAAAACATTTAGAGAAACGTAAGAGTAAAAATATATAATTCCACTGTCAGTAACGTAATTCTCCAGATACCATTTTTTTAGAACAGGCAAATTAGTGTAACCTAAAGTTAGCTGTGAACAAGATCAGAATGTGAAATTTTTTGCGTGTTTTCCCATCAAAGGAATGCGCTAGGATTAGCGCGAGGATCTTTCTGGTTCCTGTATCTGTAGGTCAGCCAGACTCCCAGGATCTGGAATGAAAGGGGAAAAAAAAGAAGAAGAGAAAGTAAGCATTGTATTTGTTCATTTGGTTTATCGATAAAATAAACTAGAACCTCTGAAGCACTTAGCATTATCTGTTCAAAAAGGAAGACATTTTGCTTCTTAAAACACAGTCAAGTAACCCGAAAGAGAGGTCCTAAGAAAAATTATTATAAACACCGTGGTAGACTGACTATGGCCCTGTAAGGATATCCAGATCACAATCACCATAACCTGCCAATGTCACCTTACACAAAACAGGGACTCTACAGATGTGGCTGAGTTAAAGATGCAGGGGTTGGGAGGTTACGTTTGTGGGCTTGGTGATATCATCGCAAGGCTCCTTATATGATAGAGACAGGAAGGATAAAGTCAGAGATACAGCTGTAGAACAGGTGACGTGACGACTTCTAGAAGCAGCTGGAGGCAGAGTCGGGGACAGAAGATGCTACACTGCTGGCTTTAAAGATGGAGAAAGGGACCACAAGCTAAGGGGTGCGGGCCCCTCTAGAAGACAGAAAAGGCAAGGGAACACACTCTCTCCTACAGCCTGCAGGAGAAGCCTCTGTTTTAAGCTTCTGACTCCAGAAGTGTAAAATAGACGTGTGTTGCTTCAAGCTGCTACATTTGTGTTTATTTGATAGAACAGCAATAGGAAACTAACACAAACACTGAACCGTCCAAGTAGCTAAAATATCACAGATTTTGATAATTCAGAAACAAACTGGGCTCAGCAACAATTAGGTAATAAGAAAAATTCTATAGTAAATAAATTTTCTAACAGAGATCATAAAGATGTTTTAATTCCTATCTTTCCAAGGTTGATGGGGCTGGGGGCTTATAATTTTAGAAAATAAGTTGTTATTGTGCCATGTGCTCCCAGTTCCACTAAAGACTTAACCAATGTAACTTATTTTTTATTGAATTTATTAGGTAAAATTAGACAGTTTTAAGATCTACAGTTCTATAATACCTTATCTGTATATTGTGTATGTGTTCACCACCCCAAGTCTCCTTCCATCATCATTTACCCCCCTACTAATTATTTTTTTAATTGAGAAACATGTACCCTGGCTGGTGTGGCTCAGTGGATTGACCACTGGCCTTTGAACCAAAGGATCACCAGTTTGATCCCCAGTCACAAGCTTGGATTGTGGGCCAGGTCCCCAGTAGGGGGCATACAGGAGGCAAGTATACAATGATGTTTCTCTCCCTCCCTTCCCCTTTCTAAAAATAAATAAATAAGTTCTTTAAATATATATATATATTTTTTCAAAAAAAACTAAGAAATATGTTCATTCTGCTTCTGTTACCTCGAAGTTAATTTACTTAAAATAATAAAAAAAAAAACCTTTGAAAAGGTACACAATTCTAATGAAACAAATGAATTTCAAATTATATTTTCACTTTTGGTCTACGCCAACTTTTAATCCAAACTTTGTTTATTTGACTTCATAACTACTCATTAGTTCCTTACACTAGTTCTTGCAAATTATGCGAAGCCCCCAATTTTCCCGACTTACATAAGACAACTGCTGAGTCACTGTGTAACTCCCGACTGGCCACGTTTATAGCTACAACAGGTGAGGGCTTATGTAACTATGGTTTGTGAACTGAATCAAAAAAAAAAAAAAACTAAGCCCGATTTAAGGAAGTGGAGCCTGGTGTGGAGTCTACACGACCGGGGCAAAAACGGATTTACTGCAACACCCAGAGTCCTTCGCGACAGGCTGATCCAGGCGCTTCACAAATTCACCGCCCTCCGAACACCCCACGTGAGCCCCACGTGATAGGCACTCATCACCCTCGTCTTAGCAGTGAGGGGACGAGGCATGGAGAGGTTAAATACCCGGGGAGCAGTCACACAGGCCCCAAGAGGTGGAGCTGGGGTTCAAATCTGAAATCCGGGTTCTTAATTGCATTTGCGGTCTTAGGTGCCAATCTAATGTGTTACTTACTAGTCATTGCCATTCTCTGGCTGACATTTCACGTACATTTCAGCTCTGCTGGTTGTTAAACAATCCTGAGATACTTACACCCCCTACTGTCAAACAGCTGCTTCTCTGACACCCCCAACCTACCCACGCCTCGTTTCCCTGACCCGACGCCCCAGAAATGCTGCCACACAGGGGCCTCGGATCGGACACCTTCCCCGGCCCTGCAAACGCGCCGCTGGACCAGAAACGCGCCGCTGGACCAGAAATGCGCCGCTGGACCAGAAACGCGCTACACCAGTCGGCCAGGCCCGCGCTCAGCCAGCTCCTTCCCTTCTCACCCCAAAGCAGCTGACTCCGGGGCTCCAGCCAATCACATATTTTCTCTTCCTTGTTCTTTATTTCTTATCCCATAACAGCTTATAATTTTCTGCCCCACTTTGTAGTTTTCCGAAAGGAGACTGTCCTCTTTGTGAAGTATGACAGTTTGTACCACCTAGATTTTCTTCTTCAATCATTTTGGAACATACATAATCAAAATGAGAATGGCTTTCGAAGCATAAAAACCAAATGGATAAACCATAGAGGAAAACAAGCAATAAATTTATCTACATGAAAACTAAAATCTTCTATAAATTTTACTTTAAGGTTGTTAAAAAATTCAATAAATGCCAAAAATGAATGGGGCGTGGGGGGGAGGGAGGATGGAAGGAGGAAATAGAGACGACTGTACTTGAACAACAATAAAAAAAAAATACCAAGGAAATTAAAAGAATAAAAAAAGCCAAGTAAAGTGAGGAGTGAGAGGGAGAGGGAGAGGAGGGAATGGAGGAAATGAAAAGGGAGTGGAGAGCAGTCTTGTGTGCCTGGGTTCTCAGACCCTCTCGTGACCTCCGGCTGGGTCCTGACCTCTCCGCTGCAGGCCCTGAGACCGGCCCTGAGACTCTCCCTGGTACTCGCACACTAAATTCCATTTTTGCGAGCTCCTTCCTTTGGGTTTGTTACATGTGATCCAAAGGGCCTCTACCAAGACGAAAGTACATGGGCCATTCACAAAACATGAAATGCAAATGGCCAAAACACATAAGTACACTGTCAAATTCACTAGAACATTTTCAAAAGGACAAAATTGTAATACTATTTTTACCTATCAAACTGAACTAGTTTTTAAAATGAGAACATCTAGAATTAATGGTTGAATCGAAATTTGATAAAATCAAATTATCATGTCTATCATGATTAACTCCATGAAATAAAGTGCTCTCAGTAGAATTTATGAGTTAAAGAAAAAAATGTTCATTTTGATACATACTGTCAACTCTGATCCAGCAACGATGTCCGTGGCTATTGAAAGTTTAGTAGAAGAAATTAGCATTCCTCAAAAATTATCAAATAATATATACATGGTTTGGCTTACAGCATCATATCCTATATATAAATGTATTAATATAGTAAGTATATTAATACAGTATAAATGTCATATAGGCAAGATGTTCTATATGAATTTCTATAGAAAAGAAATGCCATATGGTTACCTGCATGTTGTAGGCTAGGGACTAAGGGGAGTAAGGGATGGGACTGGATGGCTAATTTTCGAATTGGACCTTTCTATACAGAGTGGGGCAACAGTAGGTGTGCAGCGTTTGTATGGAAAGTAATGCAATCATTAATAAGTAACACAAAAATAAACTCTCCCATACACCAGCAAACCTACCGTGCCACACCCTGTATATGTACATTATTATATATTAACACATATGTTAAATAACAATGTCCTACCTCTTCCAAAATCCAATTTAAAACTGCAATTTATGTCATCCCTTAAATCAAAAGGCTGTGGGTTTGATTCCCAGTCAGGGCATACACCTTAGGTTGCAGGTTCAGTCCCTAGTCAGGATGTGTGTGAGAGGCCACTAATCAATGTTTCTCTCTCACATCCATGTTTCTCTCCCAGTCTCTCTCCTCCTTCCCCCCTCTCTAAAAAAAAAAATCAATAAGCATGTCCTTGGGTGAGCATAAAAAAAATAAAAAGAATAGGAGACAGAGGCCAAAGGGATGGTTACCCGAAGGGAGAAGTAGGGGGATGAGTGAAAAAAGTGAAGGGAAATGTGGTCAGTAAAATTGTGAACAGTTAGCCTAGAGACAGATGATTACCAGAATTAGTGGGGTGATCGCATTGTCCGGTATAAATACATGAAATCACTATACAGTATACCTGAAACTACGACAACACTGTATACTAACAACTTAAATAAAAGTATAATTTATTATGAAACTCTAAAAACACAAGAGATCCTAGCAGTAACCGAATCTCATCTCTGTATTTCATTGGCTCATTCAATTTTATATAACTTCACGATCAAGCATTTCGCCCTGCATGACGTTCATGCCAGATCTATGTGGCCTCTGGTTTCAAGCCGGGGCTCCTCCTATGACAACACCGGTTCTCAATGAAAACATTCTTGATACATTTCAAGTTAAGTGACAAGCTGCGGTAAAATGCCATACACAACAGCATCCCTGAGAAAGGAAGGAGACAGAGTTATTTGCACATACCTCTGTAAAACTGAAGAAGAGGCCAATGCCCCCGACAAATCTCAAAACCTCCCCCGCGTAGCTTTCTATTATTGGCGCACATGGTGGGCAACCGGTGTCACTTTCCACACAACGCTGAATCAAGGAAAGAAAAAAGCTTTTATTTCAAAGTACATTTATAAAGAGCGGAGAACAACTGCACCCACATAAAAATTAATGTCTGGAGTATTTTACCCAGTCTGGGGCCTTGGTTATTCAGAGTGTCCAAAATTCTGCAGTGGCTCTCAACATTCCCACTCCCAGTGGCCCTGAATAACCAGCCTTGTGTGTGTGGCTGGGATTTTTGAGTGCTATGGGCAGTCACATGTATGTTTATGTTGTACTGGGTTAGAAACTATCTTAACGGAATGGGAACATTATCATGCTGGCCTTGATGCCACCATGGTGTGAGATGGCCACAGAGTTTGGACCTGACAGTAGCTTCTGGGAGCGCAGAGACACTGAGCAAGAAAACTAGACTTCAGTCCTATGATCACCAGGAGGTGAATTCTACCAATGACTGCTGAGCTTGGTAGAGCACCCTGAGCCTCAGGTGAGTTTGCAGCTGCAGCCACCTCCCTGGTTTCGTCTTGGTAAGACACTGAGCAGAGGACCCAGTTAAGCCACACCTAGATTTCTGACCCGTGGAAAACTAGATAATAAATGGGTGTTCTTGTGAGCCATTACATTTGTGATAATACATTACGCAGCAACCGAAAAATAATAATCCCACAAAAGAAACCTCACTGAGGACATATCCAGCTCAGGGCTCAGAGCAGTGGTAAGAGGAGTTTCCCCCAAAGATAAACATGTGTGCACTTCCTAAGAAAGCCAAACTCCAAGTCCATCCTCATGCAGATTCAGCCTCCATCTGGAGGGTCACAGGTCTGGCCTGGGATGAAAGGATGGCTCTCATTGGTCCTTTACTGGCTCAGCTCCCAAAAAGAAAGAGCAAGAAGTTGTGATGGGGAAGAAATGAGACAGAAAAAATACCAGTTTCAGATGTCCTCCACCCTGGGAATGTTTACTTTAAGAAGCCCAATTTAGCCCTGGCTGCTGTAGCTCAGTGGATTGAGCGCGGGCCTGGGAACCAAGCAACCACGGTTCAATTCCCAGTCAGGGCACATGCCTGGGTTGCAGGCCAGTTCTCTCCCTCTCTCCTTCCTTTCCCCTCTAAAGATAAATAAATAAAATCTTTAAAAAAAAAAAAAAAAAAGAAGCCCAATTTAGCATAAACCACCTACTACCCGGGTATGTTTCAAAACAGATATGTAGATGCCTCCTCTGATCTATCTCTGATGCTCATCTGCTCTGATTTCTCTTTCACAACTTGTTCTAGGAGGAACTAAATGGGAAGGAATTAAGGGGCTCAGAACCGAGAGCATCTGTGTTTGTCAGGACCTGGGAATATTCAGGACTCTCAGAAGTAGATGTCTGAATACCAGTGGTGCTGCAGTGTACACGGAATAAGCAAAGCATTTTGCCTCGTGCTCAACACAATTGAGCATGAGGAAGTCCATTTCTTCTACGTTCATCATTATTCACTTGTATATAATACATCTCCAAAAAAAATATTTTATACTTTGTACTTACAGCCAGACAGGTATCATTTTGGCTAGCAATTCGGAACCCACAGCAGTTTAAATTTCTCTGGATGTCATCACGAGCACTTGCTGTATTGTTCCAACCAACTTCCAGAAGCTGGCCCTAGGAAATCCATTTCACATAAACATCACGTGCGCCATCCCTGGACAAAGTGTATAAACTGGCAGCCTGCGATTCTTAATGCTGCATGTATCTAAAGTAAATACTCTTTGTAAGATCAGTAAAACTTTTCAAAGGGTTATCTCTCCGTGTGCAACAAAAATTAAAGCACTGTCTCTATCCCAAGAATAAAAAGTCTTAAATTTTGCATGCAATTTAAAAGCACCACCTACCTGGCTGAAAGGCATAATTGTCAGAGTGTAACAAGAAAAATTTTCCATTGCCCCAAGACTGTGACCCGTATGCTTCTACAAATAGGTTTTAAAAGATTAACTGCTAGAATGGAACCAAAAACATTCTAGAGTAACTATTTCATAGCATTATAGTGAGGAAAGACTGCTGAACATCTGTTAGCATTATCACTTTTTACCCAGTGTAGGCAAAATCCTATTTAAAAGATGCAAAAATACAGCAACAGATTTAGGGCTCCCATCAGTCCCACTAATACAATCAGGAACAAAAGATTTTAGCTACCTAGAGTAAATGACATTCCGCCTAATGCAATTGTTTTATATTCCAATTGTTCTCTCCCCTTTTTTCTACAGACACTATGTGGCATAAGGAAGTAGAATGAAAAAGTCTTTGCTTACCTGTTGCTCCTGGTTCAGGGCTAAACAAGCGCATGACACAGAAAACTGAACAATAAATACAAGTAAGAGAATGATCATGTACTGAGAATGACAGTTAAGGGTATTTCTCAACACTCTTAAAATAGCATAAAACATGGGTACAGTCAACTTTAGAATGCACTACCAGGAATTCACCCGGAAAATACAAAAAATGGCACTTAAGAGAAAATTCAACAAGAATACACATAATTATCATTTCGATAATTCACGGTAGCTGTAAATTCAGATAGAAAAATATTGACAACAATGATAAGTATTTAACTAAAAGCAGGGATGTTAGAATTTCATTGAGTAAAATAAAATTCTTACATATATAAAATAGGACATAAGAATAGGTAAACACACATATCACTGTGAAACTCTCACCCATATATTAACATGTTGGAAAGGGCAAAGAGGTTACTGAATCAGCTTAATATAACTGCACTTGCAAAATATAAACAGAACTACACTGAACCTGCAAAGACATTCTTCACGATGTGCAGAGTGGGAATGTGTGGTAAACGCATAATAACTTCACCTTAAGAATGTTCCTCATGTGGGCTGAACACATGCACACAGGGCTTGCTAGGAGTTTCTGATAATTTCCTCATGATAATTTTTAATTAGTTGTAGTTATTAAAGAGTAATCAATAAAAAGAACAAACTCAATGGGGGAAAAACCCCTTTTTGAAAAGGATACAAAGAAAAGCGACACCTGATGGTGCTTCATAGCCCCGATCAGCCCCACCAAGGCGATCAGGAACAAGAAGATGCCCACAGCAATGACCACGCTGACCACCCGCAGGCTGGAAATCAGCCCGAAGCCGATGCCCCATGCCGCGATGCCAATCAGCAACAGACTAACCAACTGCAAAAGCAAGCAAAAAGGGAGGGAAGAGAGAGGGGAAAGTGTCACTTTGATAAAATAACAAGAACATTTTTCAGGCACCTACTTAGTATTGTACAAATGACCGCTAATACTCAACCCTAGAATACGCAGATCTCAGGAGACAGCATTGTTCTAACAAATTATATCAATCCTCAGGCATGCTTTAAAAAAAAACCAACAATAACCTATACAATTATTAGGGAGCCTCAGAGGTCCTCTGGTTTATGCTAAGTCTAACTGAGTTCTACTTAAGTTTTTGAAATAACAGCATACATAAAACTTTGAGACTCCAATCTGACATCTCGGTCTACCATACTGATTTCTTCACGTGGAAATCACTTCCTTCCAAGTCCAGTTAGATGGTAACTTATTCTGTGATGCCTTCGTAGTCCCCAACAAACTGAACTAATTGTACCCTTCTCTGGGCAACTTGAGAGAGAGGACCCCCTCCCCCCATCTTTTCATTTATCTCCCCAGAACCTGGTCATTGGGAACAATAAAAAACTTCCCATGCAGTTGCTGCTGAAGTAAACTGTGTCAGGTGCCATTGTGTATGCCACCAGAATTCCCATACACTTGGCCCTTGAGCCTGGAGTAACACAGGTTTGAGCTGTGTGGGCCCACTTACATGCAGACTTTTCTCAGTACATACCTACAGTACTGTGAATGTATTTTCACTGGTATTTTCTTCATAGCATTTTCTTTCCTCTAGCTTACTTGAATACAGCATATAATACATATAACATACAAAATATGTGTTAATCGACTGTTTATGTTCTCAAGTAAGGCTTCTGGTCAACAGTAGGCTGTCACTAGTTGAGTTTTGGGGAGTTAAGCCCTGGCTGGTGTGGCTCAGTGGACTGAGTGCAGGCCTGTGAACCAAAAGGTCAGAGGTTCAATTTCCAGTCAGGGCATATGCCTGGGTTACCGGCCAGGTCCCCAGTAGGGGGCACGTGAGAGGCAACTACACGTTGATGTTTCTCTCCCTCTCTTTCTCCTTCCCTTCCCCTCTTTCTAATAATACATAAATAAAATCTTTTTTTAAAAGTTTTGGGGAGTTAAAAGTTACACATGTATTTTCATCTGAGCAGAGGGGCAGTACCCCAACCCCTGCACTGTGCAAGGACCTGCTGTACAGACAGAGACTGTTAGATTAGGATGAGGAGTGTATGAGATTTAGGTACTCAGAGTAAAAAAGGCATTCTGAATAAGAAATCATTTCATATTCTAATAACTTTATATATTTATAAAACTAAAGCAAGTGAAGAGATAGAATTGGTCATTACCTATAAAACTCAAAGTTACAATTTTTCTTTAAAATATCACTTAAAAATAGCATGCCATATAGAGATTATAATTAGCTGATAGAAAATATAGCTTAAACAGGTATGTGGGAGGGGTGGGGGTGGGGAGATAGGAAGGAGATAGTATCTTCAATTCAGTGAAGTCAACCATTTCCTGGAGCAAGCTGACAATATAATACCCACTTGGGAGAAATCAAAATGTATAAAATATATTTTTAGCACCATTTCAAGGCTGAATAACAGCTTCATTTCAAAATACAAAAAGCAAATCGCAATTCATTCCAGTGAATCTTTTATACTCAAATGTGTAATTTTTATACATGTAACCACAGGTTACTAAACACAAATTTCAAAAATGTCTTGGGATAAAAAACTTCATACCCATGTAAAGATACAAGTCCAACTACTAAGTAGTGACAAATCCTGCATCTATTTGTGTTTTTATTCGTTTATTATAAAGAAGCAAAACCCGAGAATGGGAGAAACTAGCCGTGGCATGACAGAACAAGGTCACAGAGTTATATGCACTTGGCGTTCTCCAGTGCCGGGTGCACACCCAGACCGCTTTTATTCTCAGAGGCACAGGGGAGGGAAAACTTCTCACCAATTGTGCACCCAGAACCCCGCCCAGTCCCTCCCGTTCTCTCACTGGCTGCTTATCAGCAGGGCCGCTGGCCTCTCCTTGGTATCATCTCACAGTCTTCTCACAACTTCGCACGACCTTGGACTAAGAAAAAGTCCTCTCTGCCCCATCACAAGCGAGCTTATTTCCGACCCTGTGGTATCCAAATATAATGTGTTTGCTTTCATGAGGTGCAGAAGGCAGAAGCCCGAAGGAGGTGCGAAGCAAGAAGGGTGAGATGCTGCAGGGAAGGGCCTCTCGTCTCGGCGGGAGGGAGGCTGGGCCGCGCCCCTCACTGCACTGCGGGCCGAGTACTAAGCAGGGCCACACTTCCACCACATCACAGTGACCTGCAGTGTCAGCCAGGGCCTCCAGGGAAACAGAAGCAATAGGGTATTTAGACGGAGAGAGATTTGGTTCAAGGACTTGGCTCATGCAATTGTGGGGACTAGCAAGTCTGAAATTTGTAGGGCGGGGTGGCAGGCTGGAGGTGAAGTTAGTATTTCTGATAGAGTCGCTGGACAGAATTCCTTCCTCCTTAGGGAACTTCCATCTTTGTTCTTAATGTTTCCATATTTCATACTGTGGATGAGGACCACAGTATAGAGGCTAACTGCTTTACTTAAAGTCAATTCAGTGTAAATGTTAATGACATCTTAAAAAAGACCCTCACAGCAACATTCAGACTAGCGTTTGAACAAATACCTGACTATCACATCCTAGACGGGTTGACAATGAAATTAACCAACACACATGCCAGCTTCACCCCCTGGATATGACCTCTGTTTATTAATTCAATTAAATTCAGGGGCAGGACTATATTGCTTTATTTGAGTCTTAGAGCCAAAAAGTTCTGAAGCGTGATGATATGATGCATAAAATTCTTCTAACTCTATAGCTTTAAAGAATCCTTTTGGGACTCATAACAAATCCTTACTAGATAATGAAATTCTTAGCATGAGTTAAATATCCATCAACAAACGGTTGGTATCCACTATGCACTAAGCCAAAGAGTAAATATCTGTTGACTAGAACAAAGGTCGGAAGCTTTCTCCACAAAGGGCCAGAGAGTTCCTATCTGGCCTTGCGGATCCCATGGCCTCTGCCACAACTACTCAATGGTGACAGGAAAACAGCAACAGAAAAAGTGCACTACAATGAGCAGGGCAGAGTTCCAGTAACCCCTCATTTAAAGACATGAAATTTAAATGTGTATAAATTTCATGTGTAATAAAAATATTCTTCCTTTGAATTTTTCCCCCGAATCATTTCAAAATGTAAAACCATTCTCAGTGGGCAGGCTTTTCAGTCATACTCAGTGGAGTGGATACAGCCCGTGGACTGTAGTCCGCTGACTCGTGTTCTACATGTTGGTGTAGAGAGAATGAGAACTTCAAAGTCCCTACAGACAACTGCTATGTCAGGGACTTTCTAAAGGTGGATCAGAGCAGAGGACAATCTTTCAAAATATGCAGGTAACTAAAATAGGCCAATGACTGCAAAAATGCAAGAAAGGAGCAAGTAGTAGGCTAAAAAAAAAGGACAAGTCATCACAAGTACCCTAACCCAGAGAGGCAAAAGGAGAGTAGAGAGACGCACAGAGAAGAGACGACAATGTAAAGCTGGCAGAAGCTGGTGTGGCCACAAGGCAAGGAATGCAAGCAGCCACCAGAAGGTAGAAGAGGCAGGAACAGATTCTCCCCCAGGGCCTTCTGAGGGGGCTGCAACCCCATTGCCACCTTGATTTTGAACTTCTGGTCTCCTAAACTGTGAGAATAAATGTCTGTTGTTTCTAAGCCACCACGTTTGTGGTAGGGTTGTCACCCCAGCCCTAGGAAACCAATACAGAACAATTCGCACATCTGGAGTCGGACAGGTCGGGAACCTCTGGCTGTCATGGAAAGCTGCCTGGTATTAACGTTTTACCACCAATGGCATCCCTACATGTACCTGGAGTGAAGCACTCGGGGATCCTGTCAGCACCCTCCTAGCAAAACGAATCCTTCATTTACGTGAGCAGAATTTCAGCAACACAAGAACACTATTCTCTGCTCCCACGCCTACCAACTTACAGGCTCACTCATGATGAGAATCTTTTCCCCTTTGAAAAACAATGTCTACTACTAAAAGGTGGGGGTTGGGGGCACTTCATCCCTTCTATGAGAAGTTTCAGGTCTCAGGCTGGGCTATTATTGAAAACACTACTAGAACATTCATAAATGTTTCTGTTACGAATTTTTTCCTAGGTAGGAAAAGAAAGAAGCTATACCCTTCTATACCTCTTGGTCAAGAGTATGTATTCCTCATCAAGTTCACTCTGCTGTGTCTCTAATACAATTTTCAGTCTATACTCATCACTGATACCAGGCACCCCTCCTCCAAAAACAGTGAAGACGTTACCAGTTTCCTGTTGTTGCTTTAACAAGTTACCACAAGCTTAGTGGCTTAAGACAACCCAAATTCCCTCGCAAATCTGGAGGCTAGAGTCCAACATGGAACATGGGTCTCACTAAGCGGAAATCATGGTATCTGTAAGCCTTAATTCCTTCTGGAAGCTCCAGGGGAGAATCCATTTCTTTGTTTTTCTGTAGCTTCCAGCAGCTACTTGCAGGCCTTGGCCTGCGACCCAGTATTCCATCTTCAAAGCCAGCAGACCCAGTATTCCATCTCCAAAGCCAGCAGCGTAGCATCTTCAAATCTCTCAGACTACAACTTGCTTCTCTAAGCAAACCTTTCTCTGCATAAACCCTCCTGAATGCCCTTTACAAGGTCCTTTGTGATTATCCAGGTCTCCCTCAGATAATCCAGAATAATCGATCTAGGACAAGATGCTTAATTCAATCATATCTGCAAAGTCTCTCTTGCTATGTGAAGTAACAAATTCATAGGTTCTAAGGATTGGGATATACAGCATTGTGGGCAAAGGGATATTATTCAGCCAGCCATAGAAGGTTCTGTGCACATGGGCAACTGAGTTACATAGAATCCTTCCTGCCACAAATACATTAAAACATTGAATACTACTGTAACATTTACATACACAGCTGAGCAAAGAAAAACTACAGGTAATTCCCACGGGCCAGAAAGGAGAGAGAACTGAAAGTCAGAGCTAGAAGCATGTAACTGGTGCTGCGGCGGTGGCCCAAGAGGGGGTGGGAAAGCATTTCTGGACCAGAACAGACCCTTCCAGGGGAACAACTTGCGTTTTAAACTCGGCAGAATTGAGAAGTGGAACTAAAACCTCTCTGTGGCCAGGACCTCCAGAAAGCGGGGGTTTTGGTGTCGGGGGTTATGGGAAAACTGCACCACTGCACCCAAGAAGCCAGCAGAGATTTCTGAGTCTCTTCGGAAAGCCTACAGTGAGAAAGGTCAAGGCCACCATGCCTGCCCGTGTCTGGAGTGCAAATGTATACCAGCCAGGCACGCAGCAGTCTGCAAACCGAGCAATTTACATAGAAGCTGGTCGCAGGCCCTGAGGAAGCTAGATGAGAAAAACTCAGAGAAACATTCAAAATGACTCAGGAAAGGCGTTTCTGAATCCTAGGCCTGATGCCATTCCCAAAGGAAAAGAGAAAACTTGTTGTAAATCAAAAATCGCAAAACACATAAGAAAAAATATCTATCATGACAGAGATGCAAAACAAGAATTGGCATTCCCAAGAACTTGAGGTAATAAAACCAAATAAATGAGACTAAAATCCAACTTACTAGGAAGGTAAAAGGAATAAAAACAACATGGGGAAAAAAAACTATATTTAAAAATGCAGACCTGAAAAAGAGCCAAACAGAGTAAATTCAATGAAAATGGAAAGAAGAGAAACATGCAATATATAAAGGATAAAGCTTCACTGAAAAAGAAAAAATTGACAGGCCTTCAGCAAAATTAATTTTTAAGGGGGAAAAAAAAACAGTAAAACCCCCCAAATTTCCTTAACTGATAAATGATGGCTATCAAAACCCCAAAACAAACACTATCCTTAATAATGAAACCTGAGAAACATTTCTTTCAAAGTTCAGGAGTGGAACAAGGGAGATAGCTTATCAGCATTTGTCTGCATTGCAGTGGAGGCCTTAGACAAATGAGTAAAAGCGAACATAAAACAAAGCTGAGGGGAGAACCAAATTGTTGTCATGCAAATTAACAGGGGGAATCTATGTAGCAAATCCAAGAAAATGCAAATATTATTAACACTGGTAAGAACCAGAAAAATTTGCTAGAAAAGGGTCAATATGCAAAATCAACAGCAAAGTGCTGCATCAAAAAAATGTTAGTGCATTTTTAAGGATGCAATTTGCAATAGGAAATTGCAAATGTACCCCAAATATATGTACCCCAAATATAAGGTACATATAACTAACAGAAGTATCACAAGAGCTTCAGGAAGAAAACTGTGCAATGAATTTAAGAACATGAAAAAGACCTAAATTAAGTGAAAAGATATACCATGTTCCTGGGTGGGAACTCTCGTAACAATAAAGCACCAATTCATTTCCAATTTAGCCTGCAACGTCAATTCCTAGTCGAAGTCTCAACAGGATTTTGGGTGAAACTTCTTCATACAATGATCCATTAAATTGCATAGAAGAATAGATGTCACCAAAGAGCTACACACATTTTTAAGTCTAAGAAGAAGGACGTGTTCCTCACTGCACTTTTTCTCAGCGCAGAGGCACCGCCCCCAGCAAACGGCCCCCAATTCTCTTTGCTGTTGTTTTCACCATATTCTGCCAAACCGAACTTGATTCTACATCTTTTGGACACGTTTAATTTTTAAAACTAGTGAATACATGAATAAAACTAAAACAACTAAAGAAGTTAAAAATCATCTGAATCAGTATCAGCACTTATTTTAATGTTTCGGTAATTAAAACCAAGAAACTGACGCAGATCTGAAGAAGCCGACAGGGTAGGCTTGGACAGAGGTAGGCTTCTAAACCAGTGGGGAAACAGCGAGCTTTAATTAATACTCCTACAACAACTACCAGCATTTTCAAAGAGATTAGTAGCAGCTGCTACCTCACACCATAAATTTAAAGCCCAAATTTAAAAAGCAAAATTTCAACTTTTAGGAAAAAACATACAGAAAAATGTCCTGACTTGGTGCTTCAAGAAGAATTTTTTCTTTTTTACAATGGCAATAAAAACAAACAAGCAAATTCTAAGCTATTGTCCATAGAAAGAAGAGCAATTCCTTTCTTTTCTTTTATTGAATTTGGGTGATACTGATTAATAAAAATATAAAGGTTTCAGGGTACAATTCTATAATACATCACCCATATATTATATTGTGTGTTCACCACACCAAGTCAAAGAGAAAGAGAGAGAGAAACATCAATCAGTTGCCTCCCAGTCGATGCCCTGAGTGGGGATCAAACCCACAACCTAGGCATGCGCCCTGACCAGGAATTGGACCTGCAACATTTTTGTGTACAAGATGATGCTCCACAACAACTGAGCCACTTGACCAGGGCAGACATTTTT
The DNA here is from genome assembly GCF_021234435.1 of Artibeus jamaicensis. NCBI lineage: Eukaryota > Metazoa > Chordata > Mammalia > Chiroptera > Phyllostomidae > Artibeus > Artibeus jamaicensis. The sequence goes on along the minus strand of NW_026522014.1, from coordinate 13,209,613 downwards.
CTTGTTTCTTGAGTTAGGCATGCAATGCTATGAATTTCCTTCCGGGGACTGCTTTCACTGTGTCCCATAGACTTGGGGTTGTTGTGTTCTCATTTTCACCTGTTTCAAGGTATCTTTTGATTTCTTCCTTGATCTTCTTAACACATTCATTGTTTATTAACGTGTTATTTAGCCTCCATGTCTTCATGTGTCTTCAGTTTTTTTCTTGTGATTGTTTTTTACTGGGTCGGCCAAAAAGTCCATGTAGTTTTTTCCATTTAAAAAACAAAAAACCGAAAAAAACCAAGCCCTGGCTGGCACAGCTCAGTGGATTGAGCCAAAGGATCGTAGTCGATTCCCAGTCAGGGCACATGCCTGGGTTGCAGGCCAGTTCCCAGCAGGGGACGCATGAGAGGCAACCATACACTGATATTTCTCTCCCTCTCTCCTTCCCTTCCCTCTAAAGATAAATAAATAAAATCTTAAAAAAAAAACATATTTTTATTTTCACCAATAACTTTATTGATTTGGATATTTTGAGTCTATCAGTATCTTCTGTGTGGTATAACATTGATTGTTCTCAATTAATGTCCTGATTTCATCACTATCAACTGCAACTGGTCTACCCTACCATGGAGCATCATCCAGCAAGAAATCTCCAGCACGAAATTTCACAAACCATGTCTGACACATTTAATCAGTCGTTCAGTTACCGTATGTCTTTTGATTGGAACATTTAAGCCATTTAAAGTGATACTGATAGGTATGTATTTGTCATTTTAGTCTTTTAACTATATTCCTCTTTTTTTTCATCCTTCTTCTTAAAGGAGGCCCTTTTAACTGGTTTGATGGTAACAAACTCCTCTAGCTTTTTCTTCTCTGGGAAGCTCTTTATTTCTCCTTCAATTTTAAATGCCAGCTTTGCTGTGTGAAGTAGCCTTGGTTGTAGGTCCTTGCTTTTCACCACTTTGAATATTTCATGCCTGAAATGTTTCTGTTGAAAAATCGGCTGACAGTCTTATGGGAGCACCTTTGTAGGTAACTGTCTTTCTCTTGCAGCTTTTAAGATTCTCTCTTTGTCTTCAAGATCTGCCATTGCAGTTATGATCAGTCTTGGTATGGGCCTCTTTAAGCTCGTCTTGTTTGAGACTCTGTTTCCTGGACCCGTGTGTCTTTTTCCTTTACCATATTAGGGAAGTTTTCAGTCTTTATTTTCTTCAAATAGGTTGTTCATCCCAAGCTTGCCTCTCCTTTCCTTTTGCTGCCCCTATGATGTGGATGTCGATTCACTTCATGTTGTCCCGAAGGACCCTTAAACTAAGCTCATTTTTTAAAATTCTTTTTTCTTTTTGCTGCTCCGATTGGGTATGTTCTAGTACCTTGTCTTGCAAATTGCTGATTCAATCCTCTGCTTCATCCAACACACTGTTTATTCCTTCGAGTGTATTATTCTTCATTTCTGACATTGTATACTTCATTTCTAACATTGTATACTTCATTTCTGACTGGTTCTTTTGTTTGTGGTTCCTGTGTCCTTTTTCATGTTTTTGTAGTTCTAAGTTCCTTGCCATTCTCATTAAGTTTCTTAAGCATTCCTTATAAACATTGTTTTGAACTCCATATCTGATACATTGCTTGCCTCCATTTCATTTAGCTCTTTTTTCTGGTGATTTCTCCTGTTCTTTCATTTGGGGCATGTTTCCTTATCTCCCCCACTTTGCTGCCTCTTTGTGTCTGCTTCTATGTAAATATGTTATGATTCCCAGGCTTCATGGGGTGGCCTTATGTAGTAGGTGTCCTGTGGGACCCCGTGGCACATTCTCCTTGATTACCTGTACTAGTTGCTCCAGGAATGACCCCAGTGTAGGTTATGTGGGCCCTCCTGTTGTAAATGAGTCTCAATTGAGACGGACTCATCTGTGTGGGGGGCAGACCCTCAGGCTGGCTGACTGCAAGAATCAACTCCGACCAGTGTGTGAGCTGCTGTGCGAGTGCTGACCATACAGGGTGGAATTTGACTCCGCAGGGTCTGGTGCCAGCATGAAACCTCCCTTTAGATATGCTGCTTGTGAAGCTGACTGGATCCTGCTCTGATGTCGTCTGAAGCTGGCCGCCGGATGGGTTGGTTCTAAGGCCTCTTGGGAGGGGCTCTGCTACTGCCCATGGCTGGTCCTGGGCAACTGGTTTGGAGCTACAAAGTGATCCACGGTTTGTGGCTGCCTCTGCTGGGCCCAGGTGTGCAGGAAGGACCGTGCTGTGCACCCAGGCTGGCTTTTACCAGCGCTGGGCCTGGGGGCAGGACAGCAAAATCCCAAGGAACACTGAGATCAGCCTCTGCCTGCCTCCATCCAACAGCTGCCTGTTGGAGTCAGGCACTACAAGAACCTCTGGCAATACTTGAGTTGCATGAGATAGGTTCTCAGTGAGTCACTGGGTAGGGGCGAGGGGTATTCACCAGACCAATATAGGCTCAAACCCAGTGCCAGTGCTGGGTCCGAGATCACTCAGCAAATGTCCGAGGGTGTAACGAGTCTAGCTGCCACTGGCTGGGTGCTCACACGCTTTTGTGGTGGGGTGAGGTCTCAGGGAGTTGTCAGGGTGAGGCCAGCAGAGTTTATCGGGCCCAAACAGACCAAGATTTGGCCTGTGAAGGGAAGGCTCTACACTGGTCGGGTGTGCGAGACAAAAATTCCTCCCATCCTAGAGCCACATGACTCAGTCTGTCCCAGAATCTCTTTAACAAGAAACAAAACAAAACAAAAGCATGAACAATACTAGCTTTGCATATGCTACGTGGAAGGAAGTATTCTAAGTGCCTTACACTTATGAACTAATCTTTACTGCAAGAAGTAGGGAGTACGATAGCGTCCGTTTTCCAGATGGGAAAGTTATATGCCAAGATGTGAAATAACTTGCCCAAGGTCACATGGCAGGGAAGGGACAGAATCGGGATGCAGACCCAGGCTGCCTGGCTGCAGATTCTTCGTTCTTACCTACACACCACGCCTCACATTAAAAAGTTCAAGTCTCTAACAATAACATCTAACAATAACATCAGACAAACATAGGCTAGGCCTAGGACTATATTTCCAGCACAAACATATATGAAAGAATGCCCATAAATCGATACACTAAAAAGTGGTCAGAGTTCATTTAAGAGGCAATTCACAGAAAAAGAATCCAAAATACCGCTCAACGCATGACAGATGTTAAGACAAATTTTAGAATAATGAGATATCATGTCACGTGAATTATGTGACTGGCAAAAATTAAGCCTGAGGACTCCATGGATGTGGAGACTCTAAACCTCACATTCTACTAGAAGGGTAAACTGTTGAAGCCACTTTACAGAACAATTTGGCAGCACCTATCAAAATTAAAGACATGTATCCCTTACTAAACAGGCAATTCTGCTTCTAGGTTAATGCCCAAAAGGAGCACCGTGTCCCCAACGAGACACATCTCAGGACTTCAGCAGCCTTGCTTGAAATAGCAAAAGCTGAAAACCTTAAACACCCTGACTAGGGAATTCATAAACTCTGGTGTGATCACACAGTAGAATACAAATGATTTTGACCCATTTCTACTAAGTTGATAATTTCAAAAATCAAAGAAATGAAACAAATTGTATAATATTGATTACATATAATTTTCAAACACACAAAAATAATACAATATTTTCTTTGTGGTTGATTACTAGGTCAAATTGTCATAAATATGTAAATATGCATAGAAACCAACAATGTTGATTTCGTTATAGTGACTACTTTTGAGAGAGGAAAAATGGTAAATGGGAAGGACCGTGCACCTTTAAATGTAACACTTAACTTCTTAAAAAAGAGATGTGGCCCAACCCTGGCATCTGTGAAAGCAGGCAGTTCTGTTCACAAGAGTCTACCACATTATTCTCTGTGCACACGCAACATTTCCTGATTGAAACCAGCCATGAAAACGTAGTGATAGCCCCCCTCTCTTGGTAGGGCACCAATTCTGAATTCTTCTGCTTTGCATCCCTCTGTCAGTAGGTCCAGCGTTTCTCCTCCACTTTGTTTTTACTACTCCCCAAACGCTGCTACACTTCCTTGGTCTCTCAAATATTTCACACTAATTCCTACCGGTGCATCTTCAAGTACTGTCCACAGTCTCTCCGATAAGTTGCTCCGTTTAGAAAAAAGAAAGGCTTTCAAACGAAAGTGGCACGTACCTGCAGTCAGCAGGCGACGATTTGTTGAACCTCCACTTGTTTATGACAGTAAGCAAAGCTCAAGGTCTATCACACTTGGGTGCTTTTACATGTGGAACAAGATGCCACCCTTCCACCCCCTTCTCATACCCAATTCCCAAGCACGCACACACATGCAAATGCATTCTCCTTTGTATGGTGAGAGGGAAGAGAGATCTAAATGTCCAACCAAAACAAATTTTGAATGTATGAGCACAACACTGAAACTGTCTAAACATAAACTTATTTGAATTAATAATTTTCTGATAAGCCCCCCCAAAATATGTTAGGCAAATTCCCCCAAATAGTCATAATTCATTTTTTAAATTAAAAGTAAAACCTGAAGATTTATGATATGCCTGTAAGTAGATTTAATTATCAGTGTCTCTTTAACTTTTACCATAAAGGAAAACTTTTAAAGATAATAATGATACTATTTCTGAGTAGTGGTAATTATATGTTATGGTTGGTATGTAATCTTGAAGAGAATGGGGTTATAATGAAGTCTCCCAAGCTAGTGATCTACACATCATTAATTCCAATAAAATTAATTCCGACTGTATAATTTAAAAGCTTCTGTTTGTCACTAGAACTTGGTAGACAAAGAAACTGCAAGAATCTTTTGTTTAACAGTAACAACAGCTTCCTTATGAGACAATTGTAATGGAAAATACATTTGGACCTATGACAAATAGTTTCCTTCCGTTCAGACTGAATGCCGATAAAAACAGATTATGGATCTGTTAACTAGTTGATAGCAATGTTTTTGTGAGCAGGAAGAGCCGACCTTTCCTGTTTTCTCTGTAAAACAAAGAAAAGTAAACCACAAAAACAGCTTTTAAAAGAGAGGTTACAAGGACTATAATCACGTCAGAGCAAGGTTATGGATTCTGATGAAGGTAAAGAAACAGAGTTCTCAGTCAAGGCTCACGAGAGGGCAGGCCAGCAAGGCACAAAGCTTGGGCCAGTGATCTCAATCGATTCCCTCCACTTCACAGGTGACAAACCAGAACAGACATGGCCGGTGACACAGAAGCACAACTGGCTTTTTGGTCTTTTGGCTTGGTGCATTTTTTTTCTCCCTGTAGGATCATTATCATAGCACCTAACAATATGGTTAAATATTTTTAAACACTGAGATACAACACCAAAGACAATATTATACCGCATAAGAAACCATAGTTTTATCTCCACAGCCCGATCGAGATGCACTTGAGTCACGGCATCTCTTTAACTCACTCCCTGTAAGACCTGGTTGCAGTCAGGGATAAAAGAACAGTCAAGTCCTCTAAGTCACACAAGTTTTCCACTAGTTAACTACCATACTCCTTTTGTGCTTTTTATTTTTCTTCTACCTGACCTAAAATTTCTTCGCATGTGCCCACATTTACACACAAGCACGCCATGCAGTGCCTGCAGTAGGCGGCAGGAAACTGTACTCAGGACGAAGAGCCTTTATCGTGGAGCTCACAGTAGCAAATAAAATGGTTTCATAAACATGCATTTATGCACCTTTTGGCTTGATATATACAATGCCATTACAGAACAAAGAAAAAAATATGTTGCCCATGTATTTTTTAATCCAGCTTCAGTGGGTGTTGAAGTATTAAACCATTACACTAACCCTTTCAAATAATACAGAAGTTGCCAGAATAGTTCAGATTTAGGAACAGAAGAACCAGACAAAGTGCTGCCCTGAAAAGTGACCTCTGTGGTGGATAGCTGTTGCGTTTACAAGTCAGCACACATATCTCTTGTAAATCTCTGAATCACAGTGTCTCACTGGCCACCCCCAACCACCACCAGCAGCAAGTCACAGGATTTGGGCCTCACCAGTCGAGGTGCTCTCATCCCCCTATCCACCGCGACTGATCCATGGGATGGGCCCATAAACCAATAGGGTCCATTAGTGTGTCCCATAGGATATTGGGAAGGTTTTTAAAATGAGCTCCTCTGGCACAGCAAGCTGTAAGGACAATTAAAATTGATTCTGCCACCTGGCACAGGTAAAGATCTAGTCTCAAAAATAATCTGAGCAGAGACAAGGTCAGCTGAGAGTGTGGACCTTTCCTGAGCCCCTTGATCCAGCCATACTTGATGATCCAACTATTGGATGTCCAATTACATTTCTTTTAAAAGCTCATGCTACCTCACCCACATGCTCTTTTAAGCTCATCTATAACCCATGAAGAAGTCTGGTTAACAGAAGTTTCATTTTGCAAGCACTTATAAATTTTTTAATACCTGCCAATTTGTTTTGACCCTGTCTACCTTCACTATCGTGACAACCTTCCTACCTGGACTAACTCTAGATCCTTCACCTCATCGATGGGCTTTTTAAAAATAGAAGCACCCCCTTTTTGCTGAAAAAACCTTCCTAAAACTTCTTACTCTAAAGGCAAAACAACAAGGGAACCAAGAGCCACAGAAATGTCCTAGGCCATCTTCTTTCTGCAAACGTCCTCCCTACTCGTACCTAATTTAACTCCAGCCTAAATATTACTGCCAAGCAGGTTAGTGGTTGACTGCAGACTGGGAGCAGAGAGAGGGCTTCCCAAGGAGGATAAGACAACTTCAGGGGGTGATGGGTATCTTCGAGGTCTTGAATGTGGGGATGGGTTCACAGGTGTATATGCATGTCAAAACCCATCCAATTTATACCTCCATGGGCAGCTTACTGTATGTCAATACCTCACTGTCTTCCCCACCCCCAAAGAAGTCTCAATTTTATGATGGAAACCCTATTATAGCATCATCTTTCTTTTGATGTGGAACAAATCACAATGCCTACAGTTGCAGAAGTCATCTGGTGATAAGGAAGAAAGTCACGTGCCAAGGATGATGGGGGAGGCAGAGGGATGAAGACTAGGACTAGATAACATGCTCAAACTGTGCACTTGCTCTGGACTACCTACTTCCGGACGTGTTACTACATGAAAATAACAATGTATTCCGAGCAGCAGTAACTGGGTTTCTATTACCTGCAGCTGGACCCTGTTCCTAACATCACAGTCTCTGATGGCCTTTTTTAAAGCCAATGACATCAGATCCCATCCACGCAGGCTGCTTTCTGTGTCTAATCTTAGCATAAAGTCCAAACCCCAGGCTGACAAATCCAAGGGTGCAAAGGGCCCAGACTACCTTTGCGGTAATTCCGGAGTCACTCTTCCCCACCTCCAGCCATTCTTCGGATTCTTCTACACTTTAAGTGCCACTCAATCAAGGCACGGGTTGATCTGATATCCCTGGCACCTGGTTAAGTGCCTGGTGCAGAAAAGGTACTCAAAACATACTGCTGCATGAAAGAACTCATAATCTCACTTACCATGTTTTGAGGACCAGCAAACACTTATTCCAACTTATATAATATTTGCAGGGAAGAAATCCAGCCTAATGATGTTCTAATTATTCTTTCTCTAAGTAACCTATAAAAGGGATTTTCATTCCTTTGTCAAATACCCACATTTCAAAAACAAAAGGCAAAGAAAGACCTGAATTATTTCTATGACAGCTCCATTTTTTTCCTGAACATCCAAATTGTACAGGGTAAGTGAATTACTTTGAGGAGGAAAGGAATCTAGAACATTTGAAAAAACTGGAGTCAATGCCCCTGTCATTAAATGATTCAAAAAATGTGTTGTCAGCCCTGGTCAGTATGGCTCAGTTGGTTGGAGCACCATTCTGTAAGTGAAAGGCTGAGGGTTGGATTCCCTGTCAGGGCACATACCTAGGTCGTGGGTTCAGTTCCCAGTCAGGGAGCATATGAGAGGCAACCAATCGATGTATCTCTCTTGCACTGATGCTTCTCTCTCCCTTCCTCTCTAAAAAAAGGCAATGGAAAAAGATTTCCTTGGGTGAGGATTTTAAAAAAAAGGTTTTGTCAGCACCAAAGCAAGAGAGACGTTCTGGTGGCAGTGGAGGGTAAGAAATTTAAAACGGTAGTAAGGTTTAGAAGGACTACACCACCAAAATGTAAGAGCACCCGCAGATATGTAAAGAGAACAAGACCCCAGACGGTCTGCCCTCTGTATGGTTCAACATTCCCAGTGTGGAATTACACCGGAACACTGAACTGTCCCTCTCAACTTCTGCCTAACTGGAATACTGAAGAAAAACTCAGTGATGATCCAACCTGTGTGTCTACGAGGCCAAACATCTGGATGGCAATTTCAAAATTCTATAAATAAATCTAGATATTACTAAATATCCAAATATCTCAGTGTTTCAGCCAAGACCTTAGTTCTTCATTTCATTTTCATTCTTCCAATGACACTGGAAGCCTACCGTGCCTTTGTCCCATACTCTTCTTCTTTATGTTCTCTGTGGTGTCAAGCAGATTATTTTATACTTGTGGGCACAAAATACGGTACGCAATAACTTCTGGGAGGGTATTACACAAAGGGGATCGAAAGTAAGGGAACTTGACTTGTCATTTTCCAAGGAAAACTAGTTTGAGGAGGCACCCACCACTGCCAACAAACTTCCGACCTGCTCTGCTTACTTCTTTGGAGCAGACGAGTAAGACTCACGGGCCGAAGAGCCCTGCGGTCATCCCTTCTTTCCAGTAACCAAATGCCAGCCCTGTGCCAGGGCCGTGTGGGGCACCTGGGCAGGGCCTTTATTGCTGAGAGGCACATAGTTTATAACCTGAAAAACAAAAGGGCACTTGCTCTTTTTAATGGCTTCTTCACTGATCAATTCAAGTATCAAGCCTTAGTCCCCATCTTACTTAGCAGCATTTGACACAGATGTGCAATTCTGTGTCCTTAAAACAATTTGCATGTGGCCTCCAAAACACCAAACTCTACCAGGTTTTCCTCTTTACTTGACCAGCCATTCCTTCTTGGGCGTTTTTGCTGGCTCCTCCTCATCTTCCAAAGCTCTTATTAAGAGCATCCTTGGTTCAATCCATGGACCACTGCTCTCCTCCATCCATCCTCACTAACTTGTTCGTTTCATCCAATCTTACCCCTAAATACCATTCTGTATGTTGATGGCTCCATGCCTTTATACCTCCAGCTAGTCCTCCCCGCTGAACTCCACTGTTAGTCTAACTACTATTGAGATCTCCACTTGGGTAACTGACTGGCATCCCATTTAACACTGAACTCTTTATTTTCCTCCCTAAGCCTGCTCCACTCACAGTCTCCCCCGTTCTTCTGAATAGCAGATCCATCCTGCCAGTTGCTTAGGCCACACATAAATCCTGAGTACTGTGTGACTTGACTTTTTCTCTCATGTCACATTTCAATCCATCAGGAAATGACATTGGCCCATCTTCAAAATATATGCAAACTGACTACTTCTCTCACTTCCACTGCTGTCAGATGGTCTGGGCTGCCTTCGCCTCTTGCCTCGATGACTGCAATGGCCTTGTAAGTCATCCACTGCCTCCGTGTTCGCCATCTACAGTACCTTCTTGGTTCACTGGCCAGACAATCTGCCAGGTGAAAATCAGGTCCAAAGGCACCAATTTCACTCTGCATAACAGCACAAGGTCCTTAGAGCGCTCTGAAGACCCTTCACGATCTGAGTCCCAGGGCTTCTCTGACTCGCTTGCGACCACTCTGCCCTGTGCTCACTCTGCCCCAGTCACAATGGACTCTCTTTGTCCCTCAAGTGAACCAGGAATACTCCTCCCTCAGGCTCTTTTCAGAGGCCATACCCTCTACCTTCAATGCTCTCCCAGATGTTTGTCTTTCACCTCCTTCAGGTCTTTCATCCAAGCGGGCGAATCCTGACCGCCATATACAAAACTGTGGACTCACCCTCCCCTACCCACCCACTGCCCCTCCACTCTTAGTTTTCCTGACTCATTTCCTCCAGAGCCCTTTCTCACCTTCTACCATGATACATAATTTATTTACGTACTTATTGGTTATCATCTATCTCCCATAAATGTAAGATCCATGAAGGCAGCATGTTTAGTTTTGTTCACTGCTGTTGATGCTTAATCGATATTTATTATTAGCCTGAATAGAAGAAAATTATTTTGGTTCATCTGATAATACATTTATATTAGATAAGGGGCTAGCCAATTCTGCAAATTCAATTCAGAAAGTATTTAGGGTATAAGGTCTGCATTAAAAAAAAAAAAGAAGGCAAACTCCACTCATTGAAGGATGCAACAGAGAGGAAGCTGTCATCTCTGCCAGCAAAAGGTCAGCAGTCTACGCAGGGTACAGCCAGCACGGAGCTACCCATAACACAGTGCTGCCGTGGTCGACCACAAAGCCAAAGCAAACCAAAGTCCTACAACATGGGCTCTCTATCCTTGCTGTAACTTATAGTTAGCAAGGAAGCTATTTTTTAAAAAAGAAAGAAAATAAGCTTTAAAAAATAATTACATGCTCTCTCCCCCTCTCCCCGAATCCCGATTAAATTAGTCTGGGGGTTGTATTCAAGGATTAAGATTCTCAAGTGAAAATTTAAGGAAACAATCCTGACTAAAGAAAGAAAAGGCTCTATTTAAGAAACTTCACAAAGATAGAGCAAGGCATTCTAGGCTGTGGCAGAGAATCAGCAAAGACAGAAAGGCAAGGCAGAGCAAACTACATGGGAATCCTCTGTGGCTGAAATCTATAAAGGGATGCAGATGGGAGGAGCAGCTGGTGACAGACCCCGAATGGCATGCTAAAGAACGCGGGTTTATTTTCGAAGAGTACCATCCATTACTACAAGTGGGTTTGGATTATCCATTTTACCATGATCAGACAGTGTTAAGGATGAATTTGGGTGAAATGTGATATAAAAAAGAAAAAAGGGAAGAGAAACTCAACTTAGCCTGTTCTCTTCAGCAATTCGAATATGTTTGAATTGTTTTTTAATCCTCACCTGAGGACGTGCTTACTGATTTTAGAGAGAGGAGGAGGGAGGGAGAGAAAGGCAGAAAAAACATCAATGCAAGAGAGAAACATCAATCGGTACCTCTTCAAACCCACAACCCAGGCACGTTCCCTGACCAGGAATCAAACCTGAGACCTTTCGGTTTATGAGAAGATGCTTCAACCAACTGAGCCACTCAGCCAGGGCAGACAATGGCCCACTTTTAAACCACCTGAAACTATGTGTAAAATTAAGCTCCTGGGATGTTCAAATCTTACTTTCCAAACATAGGCTGAAATATAATTTTTCCCAAAATTAATTGTTTCTTTGTAAATGCTTCTTAATTATGTAGTGAAACTTTGTGAAAGTTAATAACATTTCAAATGAGAAGCGGCATAAATGGCATATTTTTGTTACTGAGTTTTTAAATCAAAAGTTGGGACATTTTACAAATGTAATCAGCACAAAGGTAGATTCATGTAGCATCATGGGGAAATAATGAATCACTTTAAAATTCAAAATGCAAGTAAATATTTAGTAACCACTTACATATTTTAAATTCATTGAGTAGTTTGAACAGAGAGAGAAGTAACATAAACCTAACCACACACTAAAATACCAAACAAGAATAATTTGAAAAATGATTAGAATTTTGAAAAATGCTAAATGCAAAAATGCGAACACCATTGCTTTTTCTTTGGCTTAAGTACTATGAGTTTTCATTCATTTTGCCGTGAAGATAGAATAAAATTAGAGAGCTCTAATAACCAAACTAGGACTCAAAAAAAAAAAGAGAGTTCAGGTAAATCATTCCAAATTTATGCCTACGACATCTCAGTCTTAACAGCTGCAAGATTAATATTACTATTTTGCATGTATAAGCTCCTGTCTCCCCAGAGCCCACATGAGTTAACACCAGCCTTAGTGTGTTAGAAATCCCAACAGTGTAAATCTTTTTTTATAACAAGCAACTTTGTAATTTGAAAATTTAAAATAATTGAACTCTTCCACCTGAAGGTGTAACAACTTAATCTTCTTTTCTGTCGTCCACCCAAAGCATTTATCCACATTCTCCCAACTTATTCTCACTACACTTCATAAGAGAAGAGTAAAAAAATCATCAGTTTATACATGAAAAATAAATAAATGAATAGACCAAGCTCAAGTAAACTGTTTGCCCAAGGTTACATTCCAAGCAAGCTGCAGAGTTAGTATTCAAACCTCGGCTTTCTTCCTGAATCCAGTACTTTTTCTCCCCATAGAGTACACAGATACATATTTTTTATCTGATAAAGATGGCACGTTTAGCTATTCTGAGAAAATCCCAATTTCAGAGATATTAAAATATACACCTTAGAATGAATAGAAATCAGTATAACTTTTTATCTGCATGGGGATTTTTACCAAAGCACTCAAAGGTATGGAAAAATACAAAAGAAAAAAAAGTCAATAGAAACAAAAAACATTTAGAAGTCAGAGTGAAAATGAAAAAGAACAAACAACTGAAACTTTTAATATTGCATTTCTAGTTTTAAGAGCATATTTTAACTTATTTTCTGTTCCTTATGTTAATTAAAACCATATATATAACCTACATAGTCTTAACTGCATGGTACCTCAGTAGTGCAATTCCTAAAAGCCTTTTCTCTGCTTAAGAAACACAAGGAGAGATGCTATAAATCTTCACAATTTTATAGATATTGTAATATACATCATTTATGTTGTATTCCCTAAAATTTCTCACAAATCACTAAGTACAATTTTAAGAAGTTGTTTTCACTATTTCTCAAAATATTTTCAATCAAAATTACTTTTAAAATAACAATAAAAATAAAATAAGCCATTTTCCCAAAGTAGTTTTAATTTGTATTTCTATCCAAAACTGTAAAAAAAAAGAGCCATGTTATTTCCACATTTTCCCGACTCAATCATACCTTCACTCCCCCAATTTCTCTAGCCCACGAGACCGACCCCAGATGTTACGTCACCCTGAGGCAGTCCCTCTCCTACACAGCACTGAATTCTCCCACTCCACGAATCTCAACTACATCCTGTCTTCACAGGAGAGGTATTGCCTATGGATTGACATTTGTTTATTCTTTCCCACACTTCTCAGCTAACTGCACCCAGTAGCACATGTTTATTGACTCAGTAAAGCTCTCGAGATTGTATGTAGGAAATACAGTAAATAAAAAGGAGGCTCAATAAAAGCATGTTGTTTTCAAAGCCCAGTTTGGTTCATTGTTGTATTCCTAGACTGAGAACAGTCTTTAGCACATAGTAGGAACTCAAGAAGAAACATTCAGTTTCTTTAAATGTGGGACGTTCTGATGCAAATCATTATCTTTCTTACGACACCTTGAAGGTGCACAATGAAGATTAGCTTCTCCCCCTCTTCCCATACTTATAAACTGTATTCGTTACATTTAAAGTTGCTCAGTACTAAGGATCCTATTCATTAAAGCAACCAAACCATAACAACAACAAAAATCAATTGCACCTTTGTCTAGTGATCAAATGCCCATGACAAGTTTGGGGAACGTTCCTTCCAACCTGTTTTAGTGACATGATTTCTGGACTGATCAGAATGTCTGCTCTAATCTCAGGCTTATTAGCAGACTGCCTGAGTACATGGACAGCTCGGCTGGTGGAGTCAGAGTCCTAAGTTCCTCAAGAAAACGCTTCCACACCAGTGATGACACGGCAGGCCGTGGCCTTTAACCCTGCCACTTCATATGCAATTCTGGTTTTACTAAACACTTTTAGAAATGACTTCAGTCCCAATCCTGCAATTTTGAGCATAATTTTGAAGCACTGACTCAGGTGGGATCAGAACCTACCAAGGGTTCTCCTATTCTTGCCTTAAAACGAAACGTCTCCCAAGCCTTCACCCTCACTCTGCCCCAACCACCTGGCATCTCCCATCTTCAAATATTGAGGGAGAGACCAGAAAAAACGCAGAATCGAAATAATAGCCGTGGCACGTTTTCAGCATCTATTTAAGACCCGGTCCAACTTTTACCTTTTGTTCATCTCTAACTTAAACTGCTGAAATTATTTTAGCTTGTTCACAATGTATAAGAGGTAGACACTAATTCATTTAAAGAAATATCCTTTTGTCTACAAAGTCTAGGATTTAAAAGAGCCAACCATTTTTATAGTCCTATGGATTCCCAATTAATTTTTACTGCATAGCCATTAAATCAATAGAATACACTTTGAAGGTCAATAATTTAAAACAGATATAAAGTCTTAATATGTTATGTTAGAGTCACCTTGCTTTCTTTTATTTATTTAATTATTTATTTATTTTAATATTTTTTAAAGTTTTTTATTGTTGTTCAAGTACAGTTGTAAATACGACTAGAAAGGATATGATTTAAAAACAAGAGAATTAGATTTAAAAAGAACTTACCTCTTTAAAAATATACATATGACACATAAATCTATACAGACACCTCAGTCAAGTAACTATGGAAAGCAGACCTGCCACTGTGGGTAAACGGGCACTATAAGGTTAAGTATCTGTGAACAGGTGACTAAATCACTGAGGGATGGCAAAGGTCAGGGCACAAAATGATCAATCTGAAGTTCTAAGCAGACCACCCATGCTAGTAAAAGAAAACACCTGGAGTATTGGTCAGCATTTACTTAATAAATAATCAATGTGATAAGCATGCTTCAGGTAAGACAAAGGTGGATTTTAATCTGAAACTTGTCATGGATCTCCAATGACAAGCAGCTGTATCACAAGATATCCAGAATTCTTTTCTACAAGTCTACCATTGGTGACCATGTTGATTAGATTCCTAACTACCCAGAAAAGCATACTTTATCACAGCTTCTCTCTTGCCTCAAAGCTTTCCTGTTCACGCACAAAGAACCAGCAATGGTAAACTGACCCAGCCTCCCTGTCTTGTTGGTGACCACAAGGCAGCCTCCCCATTCCAAAGATGTAACCTAAGCTTGCACAGATGGCCCAGCTGACTGCTATTGCAAGGGAGCTGGGTTTGTTTTCCGGGTGGGTACTACAAAGCGCCAGGTGTATTTACAGAAGGAAGCAAGGCTATATGATGCAGGGACCATGGCAGAAGATGCATATTTTTTTCCACTTGGTAGAGAAGTCTGAGGGAAGATCTGGATTCTACGGCCTGGGTTCTACTCCTGACTTGCCAGCTACCAGCTATGTAAACTTATTAAAGACCCATTTTGGTCTGTTATCTTACGGATTCAAACAATGCCCCTTGCCTGGAATGAATGTCAGGATGACTAATGAAAGTCTTGTATGTCAAGCCTGGGACGTGGTAGGCAATATTTAAAGGCAACTTGCTCTCCCATCCTCCTGTTCACCCAGAATTGCGCCTTAAAAATCACATAGAGACTGCAGTGTTAAAACTAAAAGGCACAAGCTGGTTGGCAGGAAAAGAAGTAACTTGGGTGGAGACTTGTGTATTTACTGGAAGATTTCGTTTAAAATGGAGTTAGGATATTGATAAGCGAGGAGACATATGGAAAAAGCATCCAGTATGAGCAAAACTGGACCACCCCCCCCCCCCAAAAGACATCCCTTTATGTAAGCGAGAAACAAACTTCGGAAGCTGCGGATATCCTGTGAACCTCCTCTGTGGCCTCAATTAAAAAAAAACAGGAGCACGTAGAGCTAACCTAGATGCACAGGGTCCACATGCCACCTTGTCAGTTTCAGATTACTCTATTTTGAAAAATTGTCCTCAAATCCGAGGCGGCTGTCCAGCCTTCTCACCCGCCCCAGATGAATTTGGTAGCCAGGAGCGAGTACTAGAGGGGCAGCAAGAGAAAAGTGGGAAGGTCTGGTCAAATAACTGAAAGACAAGGCAGTGGGTGAGGGGGCGGGGTAGAGCAATGTGGCAGAGACCAGGCTAGCGAGCCAGGAAGACAGAGGCTTCACAATAAGGGAAAGGAAGAGACTGCGACAAGCGCCCGCTCCTGGTCGTCGTCTAGGGCTGATGGCGAGGCCTGGGGCGCGCAAAGCGTGGGAAGACGGCAAGGGGGAGCGGGATGAAGAGAGTCGCTGTCCAAGCAGGCAAGCCAAGAAGCACCGGACCGAGCAGGTGCAAAGCCCCCAGACCCGGAACGAGCTTGGGATACTCACAGTGTAGAGCAGGTTGAGCGCGCAAAGGCAGTTCTTGGAACACGCGAAGCCCCCACAAACCATCTTGAAGCCTGTGGTTCCCGGCACTGCAGGTAAATCTGGCTCTGGAGGACGCTCCCGCACAGCCTCTTTGTCTTTGCCTCCGGGGCCTGGCGGAGCCCAAGCAGCAGCGCGGACACCAGTGGAGGGGCCCCGGGCTGGGGTAACTGTGCGCGGCGCGCCCCCGGCGACTCGGACTCGCTCGAGAACCTGCGATCGCCGCAGCTGGAGCCCGAGCCCCGCCCAGCACCCCTGCCTCGCCCCGCCTGCTGATTGGCTGCCAGCAAGGAACAAAGGTAGAAATATGCAAATAAATGCGCTCAGCCAGTCGGGATCCGGGAGGGGCGGGGCAGCCCTAGGGCAAGAGGGAGGAAGCCGCGGGCCGGAGCGTGTGACCCGGTCTCGCAGTGGTTTTCCAGGAAGCAGGTGAGGAGAAGAGGGCGGGGTGCGATGGAGATCCGCGCTGGCAGGGAGAAAACAGGACAGCACCTCGCCGTTCTCGGCCCCGGCAGATGACGTGGCACCATTTTGAATGAGATCTTAAAATAAAGCACCAATCCTTGTTTGAATTAGTAAAGGAAGGAAGGAAGACATAAATGAATCAATGAGTGAATGAATGTCGAAGATTGAAAAGAGCGAGTGAAGTGCAGAAAAAGGAAAGGAAGGTAATTAATGAAACAAGAAAAGGAGAGTATGAAATCTCTGCTTCTCTCAGAAAATAGGAAAGGTAGTTGTGACTCTTGCCAGGCAAGATTTATCCTACAGGGGTTTGCAAAATATTAATAAACTTATGAATGACTGCATGCAAAAGAAAATCAAGAGGTTATTTTTGTCTTCAAATCCTGAATGGCAATTTTTTTCACCAGTAACTGAAAATTCTGTAAATGACACTCTTCACCTCAGCCAATAAATTATCACTTTATTGTCTAGTGTAGAAATGCATCTAGTATCCTCAGATTCCTGACGTATAAAGTGAGTTACTAAAATAATGTCAAGCTTTGCACAGTACCTGGCACAAGGTAAGTGCTCAAATAATGAAGTCTAGTATTAGTAGATCTAACAGTTTTGAATACCTACAATGTTCCAGGCACTAAAATAAACCAGTCTAAGAATTTATGTTGAGTAAAATATATGATAGCAAGTGCTAAATATATGTTAAGTAATAATATAGCAGCTGATTAGAATAATTCATCTCCTTGGAATTCTCTGCTCTCCTTGGAATTCTCTGCTCTCTCTTCTTCTTACCTCTCCAAATCCCACCGCATCAAGAAGGCCCTGTTGATTCTTTAGCTTTTGTGTTCCGCATTAACCTTTTGTATACACCAAGAAGTATTCCAAAAATCTATCTGGGAAATGACCCTCTATCTCAAATAGTACTGTGGTGCTTTGATTTCCATTTTAAAAGCCAAAGGCTTACTGAAGGACTAAGGGGGAGATCTCTTCTTCCTCTTCCCATTTCAGGAGGTCACCAACATTGCTACCACTTCAACATATTCAACCAACTATGGCAACTTCCTTTCTGCCTTCTTCATAATACTCTTAACCATCTCCCTGTGGGTTTAATCTCTTTTTCTCTCAGAGAAATGTCACCTATCAGTCAGGGATCCAGCAGAAAGGAGATGGTCAGCAAATAGCATGATCGAGAAGAGTCTAATAAAGGGGCTCTTCAAAAGTATGAACAAGGTTAAAGGAAGCCAACAACAGATGGTTAAGCTGCTCATACCTAGCAAAAGCAGGTACTTATCATTTCCCTTAAGTCTGAGGGGCAACTTAAGGGAGCAGTCACAGAAGCCAGGACCTTTAGTTGATAGGAGTTGGGCCTCTAATAGAGAAAACAAACTACAACAAATTGGTTGGGGAGGCAGTTGCGACAAACAAATGAACAGAGTGAATTTCTCCTTAGGATTGGGATGTAGAATTTTACAAAGGACCATTTAGTTTCTGCGAACAAGGAGCTAGATATACTACAAAATCATAGGTTTTTTAAAAAAACCTATCAGAGAACTAATGCCCCGAAGACATCTAAAGTAACTAAAACCTGGGAAGTAGTGAGACATTCTTAGGAAGAGAAAGCCCGCAGTTGTTTCATCTCTTGGGGATTAGCTATAGGAGGAAGACTGCCAGAGAAAGAGATAAAAAGAAACTAGTTGACCATTTAACCATCTTTTAATGCCCAAATGTAAACTAATGTGACAGTTTATAATCCAAGTGTTACCAGTCTGATGTTTCAAAAGGCTAAAACTTAAAATGTCAGAGTGTGGAGTAAGGAAAGTTTTATTGATCAAGAAGGCCCTAACTGAGAAGGTAGAAGGAGGCCCTGGTAGTACCTCAAATCCCTCTTAAGAAAGTACAGAGTTTAGGCTTCTTTTATGTCAAAGGAATGGGAGATGGGAGAGGCAAGAGGTGATTGACCATCACAGATATCTGGGGGCCAAGCAAGAATCCTGGGAATATTGTGTTAGATGGTGTGAGTTGGGTCAGGAAATCTTTGCAAATCTTTGATAAACTTTCCTATCTCCACAAGCTGCAGACAGAATTCCTTTAATGATAAGTGAGTCTATATGGAAGACTAAGAAGAAGCAGGATTGAACAATGGAATCAGAGAGACAAAGCATTTTGTTACACAGAGAGCCTCAGCTACAAAGTGAGTCAACAACTACTTGCCAACTCTAACCCATGGGCCTTCACCCAGTATAAGGGTTATAAACCTGAAGGCTCTGATCAGACAAGAGTGTTCCCTCCACAACTGTGTACAGGGCATACAGCCTCTCTCCAAGTACATGACAGTAGCCAAAAGCTGGGTTCAGGGCAGGAAAGATGAGAAAATGCCCTACGAAGCAGCCTGGGACTTTAATCTGGTCTTGACCTAAGGTAGTGGCTGCAAAAGGCTAAGGGAGTTGCTGAAGAGAAAAATTCCTCTACAGCATGCTGTAAGAGCCCTTCAAGGCTGGGGACATACAGCAGGATATGAAGAGATCTCACAGGACAGGACTAAAGCCAAGGACATCAACAGAGATCAAAGACTACTCTCCAATGAACAAGAAGGTAACAATTGGTTTGTAAAGCACAGGTATCTCCCAAGGCTCAAAAAGCTGATGGCTGGGTTACAAAGCACAGAGATTTCTATGCAGACCTCCTTTCTGCAACAGGAAAGTCTTGATAGTGCCCTTAAAATGTTTGAAAACAATGCTGAAATGAAATCCTAACCCAACTCAACTACAGATGGGACTGACTTGGGCACCCACAGTAACAGCCTGACAGAATAAAGGAAGTGTTTATTATTTACTGGGGTAAAAATTCTTTACTTCACTCTCATTTTTTTATACACTATCTGACACACATCCAAAAGCATAAAAGAATTAGAAGATCAAGAAAGAAATACAGTCAAAAGAAAAAATGGACAATAGAAGCAGACCCAGAGATGACCCAAATGTTAGTATTATCAGACAGGTTCTGAAAACTCAACATGATCAATGTGTTAAAGAACTTCATGTAAAACACACAAACGCAGGAGAACTTCAGCAGGAAGATTAGAATTATTGGAAACAATGAAAATGAAATGAGAAATACAATCAGAATAAAATGTGATTTCAACAGTCTGGATGCAACAGAAAATAAATTAAACTTTACAATAGGTCAATAGAAATTACTCAAACTAAAACACAAAGGAAAAAAATAATGAGAAGTGGATAAGAGCATCTGATATCTGTGGGACACAATCAAGTAATGTGTGTGCTTGGAGGTCCAAAAGGAGAAGAGAAAGAAAATGGGGCAGAAGGAATATGCAAAGAAATAATAGTAGAGAATCTTCCAAAGTTAGTAGGAAATAAGAATGGAAGAATGGCCACCTCCACTATTCTCTACTGGTCCAAGGACACTCAAGTTGAGGACACAACCCCACCTCTTGATGGGCAGGTTAAGGCCATACTGCAGAAAGCACATAGGATGGGAAATGCTGTATTTTGGGAAAATAAAACCTATTACAGGTAATGTCCTTTTTTCATACTATGTCTCCATATTGCCCCTTTGCTGAAAAAAAATGCCTTTTTTATGTGAGACAAAGAATAGAACATTGGACTGTGGTTCTTCTCAGAGAGTTACATGGACACTAAGCTATGAGATTGTGTATTTTGTTATGTAGAAGAGGAACTTTTATGTCTGTACAATAAATTTGTCTTTGTCCATAAAATCAATATAATGAATCTTTGCAATTTACTTTTCAAAGTAGGTCTTTCAGCAAATAGTTTTCATGGTTTTTAAATAGGAACAAACTAAATCTAATCCGTTGTACATGTATTTCTTACATTTAATTTACACGTAATTCAGGAGATTGCTACACTCATTTCTCCTTCTTCTTTGTTTACAAAAAAAAATTTTTTTTGAGCCAAGGCAAACAGAATTCTTGTGCACTAGTCCAGGTTCTCCGAGAAGTAGAGAGCAAGACCGGATTAGATGTGTGAGAGGTTTGTAGGGAGAAACATCTCCGTGGGACATTAGGGAAGGAACTGCAGGGGGGCTGGGAGAGCTAAAAGAACACAGTCCAGGTCTGACCTCTGTGACGGGGAGTGGGAAGAAGGACAGGAAAGAGGGAGGAAGACAGGGAGGGAGGAAAAAAGGTCTGAGACCGCAGTGCAGTTTTAAGAAAATTTGGCAAGGCCAACAGGGATTCTGAGCCAAAGTCAGGAATAATATCAGAGAGATGTGAATGCCTCTCTGTAATGAGCCCGCTTTAGTATCCCTGCCGCACTCAGTCACTGGCTGGAACCATCAGTACAAATGCCGACACGGATGTTGGCATGCAACGCTGGGGTGGTTTCAATTATGCTCCTCTCAGAAGCTTGGAGAGCTGCATTTTCTTGAAAAATAATTCTAATGACATTTTTCTTTGTGCCCTAAAATTATTTCTCTAGCCCTGTTGCAAAGCATCCTCCAATTTTTCAGTCTTCATCATTTTGTTGGGAAAGGAAACTCTCTAACCTCATCTGAGTGATCCATTTCAAGTTTTGACAATCTTTATTTAAACACTCTTCATGGCTTAGATTTAGCTTGATATTATCCAAATTTTTTTTAATTCTTTTTTTATCATTCGAGTTTAAGTAATTCAGCACCAGGACTTGATTGTGTTCAATAAGTCCTAAGCAAAATTCCTCCTAAGCCCTCATATAGCACTGTTAACTACCCTACCAGAAGACTTTCTAGATGCCTCAGAAATATAAATGTGAAATTAAATAAACATGAAACTGTTCATGCACAATTTTTAGTAACATAAAATATCAGTGATATACCAAATTTTAAATCACTTCAATTGCACTATACCTTGCAATCACTAAACCCCAGTATATTTCCTGAGCCAATACAATATTATTATTAAATAAATTAAATACTATTCTTTTAAATGTTTGTCAGTAGTTTTAACTAAAATTGATCCAGTAAAAATATTTCTAATGATAGATATTTTATTGCAAAAATTTTGTCCATTATTCTGATATTTTTCTGTCTCCTTGGCAAATAAAGGAAAGAACTGTAGTAGCTTTTTTTTTGCATTGACCTGCCATCTTTTGGATTTAGTGAATCATGAAAAGGGAGTTTCTTGGCCAAGAATAAGACAGAGAAGCTGATCAATAGCCACCTCTCTCTTTCCTTCCAACTCTATCTCTTGCTCTATTTTCTGTTATTCTTTTTGATGTCTTGCCAAATTTTAGCAATTAAATGCAATGCATTTTTCCTCAATATAGTAATATTCAGTCTCCCTTTTGCTATGCAGGATGTTTCACTATTTATACCAAAGGTCTTCAGATCATAATTCAATTTCAGAAGATTTCTTTTTTCAGTCACAGATTAAACTTGAAGTTTTTTCTTGCTTTTGCTAGCTTTTTCCCCTTTCCATATAATGCCAACTGAACCAAAGCGTATGCGTATATATACCTATCTTATATAACATGGCACTGAAATCTCAATTCCGAATTCCTGCGAACATTTTTAGCGGTATATCCAGCCCTTACACCACTGTATACAATTCCAAGGCCTAACGGGCAAAACTAGCTTGAAGGCCAGATAAGTCCAACCTGACCACTGATCAGCTGACTTTGATGAGGGGCCACATTAGCTTTAATGACATGATGATCCGCTTACTTTTTGCCTCTTTTTCTAAACACCCAGTCTTCCAATTTTTTTTTATCAACATGTTAACTGTGCATGAATGATATTACACTTTAGAGTGAAGTGACAATAGTTTTAATGTTATATGACACATAGAAACACTTTCTGGAAACCTACCCTATTTTGATTCCAAGTCCTGAATCTTTTCCTTTTGAATATTGTAGATCAATATGTATTGTAATTATTTAGTCCAGTGACTACTTCAGTAAATTCATCTGAAAGCTAATAATACTGTTTTAATGAATCCAAATATATCAGAATAAACAGGAAAAGGAGCAATTAGAGTTAGTCAACTGAGTTTATTTAGGTAAGCTGTCATTATGCTTGAGGAAATGAAAGAAAACCTGGCATTTATCGGGTGACTAAGTGTTCTTAGATTTTATAAAAATTTATTCTTCTGTCTCTTACCTATAAACAGTTTATGAATTCTAAAAGTGAGATTGATAGAGTCTAATGCAGCTCCTAGTGCCCTGGAAATCATCCAAGCTGGAAACAACTCAGATATCCATCACTACTGAAACGGATAACTAAATTATAGTACATTTCACATAATGGAAACCTGTCCAAGAGCCAAATGAACAAAATACAGCTACCTCACAATATGAATGTCTTACAAACACAGAATTGAGTAAAAGAAAAAAGAAATACACAAAGGTAGATTGTACAATTCCATTTACATAAAACTTAAAACATAAAATTTAATGACAGTATTTAGGATGAATGTTAAAGAATACAGCTATGAATGAAAATGATAACCATAAAAGTCAGGATTGTCATGCATTTGGGGACCCGTGTGGAAAGGCTGAGTGGGAGACTCTTGGGGTGTTGATAATGTTCCTGGGTGATTACTTTGTTATTAAACTGATTACTTTGTGATTAAAAAAGTTGAGGGGGGGAATACTTAAAGCCTAAATATGCCTAATCTGAGATTTTACATTATTAAACAGTTACTACAGAAAAAATAACAAAACCACTCATGTGTTTTTAGAACTTACTTTCTTGCAAACAGTTTTTGTTAGAAGAGTAACCATTGATTAGGATATGTGGATAATAAGGTGACCTGTGTCATTTCACTTTAGAAGGCTTTGTATATTCACTGTTACTGCCATAAAGTGCCAACTGTGTCTTCGTGATTTTTTTTTCTTTTTGGTAAAGTCTGCCAGGTACAAGTTAGGGCAAAAAGACAGTTTTTAGAAATAAAAGTGTATCTGAGCTAAGTCATATCCTGTTTACACAAGCGTAAATATACTAGAACACACTGTGTAGCACTTTCCTTAAATAAGAAAGAAGCATGGTCAATATTTTGACTTTATACACTAGTCAGAAGATGTTTTTATTCTTCTCTTTCATGTCACTGATGGCCTCCCAGTGTGCTGAACTCTAGGTTGGAAATGGTTTTTCCTCAGAAGTCTGAAGGGCTTTCTCCATTAAATTTTATCTTGCAGTGTTGCTGCCAAGGCCCAAACATTCTGATTTCAGATGCTTTGTTTATGACAATTTGTAGGTTTTGTTCCTCTTTTTGAAAGCTTTTAGAATGTTCTGTTGACCTCAGTGTTTTGAAATTTTGGAGGAGCGCTTTAAGAAAAGGAACATCAAAGTGCAAGAAACAAAATAAGGTGCAAAAGTAAATATTTATCTGAAATGCATACAGGAAGTGCAACAGATTACACATTTTTTAAATAAATAATAAGTACTACGAACCTCACAAAGTCCTGAAAAAAATCATAAAGGTTTTATTAATTAACTACCTTATACAAGACTATGATACATTTTTCCTACTTTTTTGTCTTCTTACTCTTTGATCTCTTCTCTACATGATAACAATGTTGTAACATCTTCTACAGAGAGAAAAGAAAGGTATTTGTCCTTTCTCTAGCATAGTTAATTGAAATTTATCTTTTACTATCCATACTTTAGATTCTTTTTGTCTGCTTTAAAACTTATATTGATGTCCTGGCTGGTGTGGCTCAGTGGATTGAGTGCTGGCCTGGGAACCAAGGGGTCACTGGTTTGATTCCCAGTCAGGACACATGCCTGAGTAGTGGGCCAGGTCCCTGGTGGGGGGCGGTGGGCAAGAGGCAACTACACATTGATGTTTCTTTCCCTCTTTCCTTCCTCCCTTTCCCTCTGTCTAAAAATAAATAAGTAAAATCTTTAAAAGAAATACTTATACTCACAATTCATTTTGAATGCTATATAAATTTGGGGATACCCCTAATCCATATTATCTATTTCTACATGACACATCATCCCTAAATTCGGCAGCTTAGAACCGTAGCCATTCTGTTATAGCTCAGTTTTATAGGTCAAGAATTTGAGTAGAGTTTGACTGGCCCTTTTTTATTCCTGCTCCATGTGGTGTTGACGGGGTCATTTGATCACATGAGGTGGTGGCCAGGTTGGCCTGGAGGGTTCATCCCCACTGGCTGGAGCTCAGCTGAGACCTGTTCTCTCTCCACACAGACTCAGGGCCACTCCATGTGGTCTCTGTGTGAACTTACCACAGAATGGCTCGGTGCTCTCAGACGCCACGTGGAAGCTGACAGCCTCCTAAAGGCAGGTCTCAGAGCTGGCACAGCAGTCTCAGGCCAGGCCTGATTCAAGGGCAGAAAACAGACTCAATCCCTTGACAGGAATAGCGGCAAAGATTCTGGGGCTGTCTCTATCACATCAGTGATTGTATTTCAGTTACCTATTGCTATGTAATAAACCACCCCCAAAACATAGACGCTTAAAACAACAATTAATTATCATCTCTCCTAGTTCTCTGGGTAGCCTGGACTACTCAGTTTGATCTTTTCTTTTCTTCTCTTCTCTTTTCTTTTTTCCTTCCTTCCTTCTTTTGTGATAAACGCTGAGTGAATTTCTTTTTATTCTTTACAATTTTTAGTGTTTTCCGAGGTTTTATAATATTTAGAATTTAAAAGAAATATTTATTAATTTTAGAAATAGAGAGGGAGAGAGGGAGAGAGGAAGAGAGAGAGAAAGAAACATCGATTTTTTGTTCTGCTCATTTACACATTCATTGGTCACCTCTTGTATGTGGGATTACAAGCCACAACCCTGGTGTGTTGGAACAATGCTCCAGCCAACTGAGTACCCAGCCAGGGTGCCAGTTGGACATTTCTTACTTGAGACTTCCCATTCTGCTGCAGTCAGACTGAGGCTGTTTTAGACTCCAGGATGGCTTCCTTACCGCATGCCTGGACCTTCAGCCCGAATGGTTTTAAAGGTGGGGGATGGTCTCTCTACATAATGAGCTTGAACTTCCTCATAGTATGATGATCTCAGGGTACTTGGACTTCTTACAGGAGGTATTACTTCCCCTAAAGGGCATGTTCTAAGACAACTGGGCAGAACCTGCAAGACTTTTAGCACTTTTTCTCAGTAGTTACCCACATCACATCTACCATATTTTATTGGTCAAAGCCATGTAATATGGCCCACGGAGATTTAAGCAGATGAAAGTACACAGTAAAATGAGTTGAATACCAGAAGGCATTGGTCCTATCTCTGATGTCAGCTGTGATACCCTAATGAATTTCTTTTATACTATATACTCTTCTTTTCAAGTCATTTTATAATATTAAATACCCTTGAGTTGACAACACTTGGTAAATTCTCATTGGAGTGCATGTGAAGTGATACCTGTCGTGTAATTCTGCTTAATATGAGAAAACATCTATTTCAATAAGTTGTGGTTGAGACAGCATTTTCCATTTACAAGTTTACATATCTAATAATTGAAGGAATTTTTCAGACTCCTTCTGACCTTATAAACTATATTCTTTCTCCCCCATATTTTTCTTAGATATTTTATTAATTTATTCTTAGAGAGAGGGGAAAGGAGGGACAGAGAGAGAGGACAATATCGACGTGTAGCTGCGTCTCACATGCCCCCAGCTGGGGACCTGGCCTGCAACCCAGGCATGTGCCTGACTGGGAATCAAACCAGTGACCCTTTGGTCAACAGGCCTGCACTCAACCCACTGAGCCACACCAGCCAGGGCTCCCCCATATTCTCCTAGTGCTGAACTCCTTAAGATAAATATATTAACACAGTGACTTCTGGCACTGCACCTTCGTGTTTTATGGGATGAGTTAACACAGTGGCAGTGTGAATTTTTCTGGAAGCCATTTCTATGTGGCACTAACTAAATTATATATGGAATATATATAGAATAACTAAACTATTTATGGAAGTGACTGCAGGCTACAGAACTGTATCCCACTGAACCCAAACTAAATATATCCCCAACTCAACTTCCCCTAAATAAATCCAAATATGTTGACAGTCTCTATAGGAACAGATGACAGCAGGGAGAAGAGTGACAGAGGGGAAGCTGGGGTAGAGTCAGCTGATTGGGGTTTCAATATTGTAGGTTTGCACACTTTGCAGAAACATTGCCTATTCAAACACATTGCTAGAGTCCCTTCCAAGGCCTTTGAAGAGGCCCATTTATACTCTTGTCTTCCCTCTCTGCCTGCCCTTCACCCCAGTTTTCCCAGTAGTTCAGGATAGCTTTCCTCTGGTTCACTGCTATACCTCCGTAGCTAGCCTTCTTCCCTCAGATTTTGGTCTGCTTCAACCTGTTCTGTATCCTGAAACAAGAGTAATTATTCTAAAACACAAATGTGACCTGCTTGTCATTTTAGCTTAAAATCCTCAATGGCCCTTTGCCATCTGTCAATTTCATGACATGGTTCAAGAGGCTTTGCAAAGCCTGAACATGCCTACCTTTTATCCTAATTTTTTTCATTGAGGTTCAAGAACTCTTTCATCCAATTCCACTGAATCATTTTAATTCCCTGGTATTCTTTTCCCTCAGGGATTTCCCAACTCCTAGGTCTGGATTAGGTGCTGTGTTAGATATGGTAGACCACGCCGTGATACAAGTTTAACCCTACAAATGTTTATTCCTCCCACACACACAACTGAAAGTCACAACAGCTGTCCTCCATGTGGTGACTCGGCCACCCAGGCGGCGGCTTCTCTCTTATAGCATCAGAGAGAGCTTGGAAACACAACCTCAGTGTTAAAGCCTCTGGTCAAGGGGATTCATGCACCTTCTACTCACAGTACCTTGGCCAGAAGGAATGAGATTGCTGGAATGACTGGCAAGCACCATTAACCTGGTCACAATACCCATCTAAGCTACTTCCATCTTCAACCACCCTCTACAAACCCCATCACCAACTTTTTAAAAAAAATTTTAATGACTGCACCAAAAAAGATCGAAAACTGCAGCTTCTGGAAGAACCATTGGTTCTTGCTGGTCTTGTACCTCTCTTTGAATTTGACCTTTGCCTCCTGTGGGGCCTTGCATTTCAGAGCAAGTTTCTGAAAATGTCCTTGTCGATGACAGTTTTGTCCAAGGGGGTAGCCAGAGAGTACCTTGTGGGCACGAGGTGATTGTAGTTATAAACTTCCACAAAAGACTTGATCTTAGACCTCTTTGTGATTTTCTTCTTGCCTGTGGCAGCTGTTACCTTCCT
Organism: Artibeus jamaicensis; assembly: GCF_021234435.1. NCBI lineage: Eukaryota > Metazoa > Chordata > Mammalia > Chiroptera > Phyllostomidae > Artibeus > Artibeus jamaicensis. Next base: position 13,181,762 of record NW_026522014.1, on the reverse strand, counting down.
TACAAGGATAGCAGTCAATTCCAGAGTGTGGCTATAGGGGCAGTCCGATGTGCCATCATCAGTGGTCTTCATGATGACCACTTTGCGTCCAGCGCAGCATTGGGCTGAGATTCACACCACCTTCCTGGGTTCATAAACCCACTGGGGCCCAGAGCGGAAAGGAAAGAAAATCACTCCTGCTAACCTTTCACCCCGAGGGACCTCCATCACCATCTTTGTCACACCTTCTGCCCAGGTCTATTCACTTATCTCTCTACCCTTTATATATGTATATACAAATTCTATGAGAGAAAGAAGTATATTAGTAGGGTTTAACATTTTTTTCTTGCCTGGTACCTAGCAAATTCTAGACATTCAGTGAATGTTTGTTAAATGAATAAATAAATGCACAGAAGATTAACGCTATCAAAAGTTTATTAGAAAACTTCTAACCCCAACATTGAATGAATTATAAAACTCATTTACATAAAGTCCTTCCATTGTGTTTATTATACTCCAATGAGATCATATGATTTCCTATGTTATAATTCCATGTTAAAGATCATGAAGTTGAGGGACCACATAAGGAATTTGTTACAGGTCGTACAGCAAAGTTGCTTTATTTTAATTCCAGATCCCATTCTCTGTCTAGGCATGAAAAATTTACTCAGCAGTCCTGAGTTGCCCAAACGCTGCACATTTCAAAGAAAAACCAGCTGTCAGGACTGCGCTTGGCCAATTCCTGGGAGGTGACCTGAGTCAGAGGCCTATTTCACCTGGGAAGGACTTTTGTTTGCCTGAGGCCTTGGGTCATAAATGGAGTCAGGTGGATACTTGCTTTGCTCTGGCACAGGCTGGGGGTGGGGCCCTGGGGAAATGGAGTCTGAGCTGTGGTCACACACTCTGGCCTCCGTGCCTCCAAGACTGACCCCCAATAAAAACCCTGGACATCAAGGCTAGCGTGAGCTTCCCTGGTTTGCACCACTTTGCACGTATTGTCACATATCATTGCTGGGAGTGTCCTGTGCAACTCCATTGGGAGGGAACATCTGGAAACTTGCACCTGATCACTCCCGGACCTGTCCCCATGCACCTTATTAAAAAAAAAAAACTTAATAAATAGAAAAAATAAGGGAGTTTTAAAATCATCCCTATGTTTCTTGGAAAGCATCAAGTAAATACCAGCACTAACCAATTATCTTAAGGCAAAATGCAGTAAATTAGCTTATGCTATTACCATCTCATCTTTTAGAAAATCCTAGGAAATACAACTATTATATTTATTCAGAGAAGTGGTTTTGACATGTGGCATGTCAATGGAAACACCGTGATTTGGGCATAGGTAAATTTTGTCTGAGTCATGGATCGGCCCTTAGGTAAATCTGATCCTCAGTTTCTTCCTGTATAACTTGCAATGATAATCCCTCTCTCAATAACTCATCACATCAGAGTGAGGAGATCAAGCATATGGAAAACATCTGGAAACATTAAACTAGTATGTGAATATAAAACATTATACATCCTCAACCTAGTGGCATCAAAGCTATATTTTCAAAGTAGCTCATTTGTGTTCTTAAACTCTGCTTTTAAGTGTCTTCTTCCATAGTAGGTACTCGAATACTTAGCCATGAACTATGCACTTAAAAGCCTAACTTGCCAACTAACTGGTCTGATTAAGGGGAATCTCAGGAGTCTTGCGTGAAATATCAGGACAAGTTTCCTCTTCTAGTAGGTAGGTGAAAACATGGAATGCATCACCGTAAGGAAAGCAGCCTGAGGATAATGATTGTGGGGACAATTTTGCCCGCACCCCCATCTGCCGCAGATGAAAGTAATACTACTGAGACATCATCTGCTTGGGGAGGAAAGGTGGCTGATCCCTCAAAGGAGAAGGGCCAAGAGCCCCTTTATAAAGGGGCTTTTATTGGGTTCCTCTGCACAAGAATACAGGTAAGAATCAAACAATAGATAGCATTCAAAGAACTGTGAGGGCTTATTCTCAGTCAGGGTCAGATAGCTAACAAGCCATAAAACTTTGAGGAACAAACTTCTTGCTTGGACCCTTATCATTTAAATGAGAGCATTCTAAACAAAGCAAGTTTCACGGGATTTTACATATTTTTTCTTAGGCCTAATCACCCAGGGGAACCCGCCCTTTCCAGCACAGGGCTGCTCCGCCTTCCCCATCATAGGTTTTCAGGCTTGAGTGGATTAAAGCCAGGAAGTGCTTCTCCCAGACAGAAATAGGGACTCAGACTATGTCACAATAGCTGGGGGGTGAGGGTCCATCGCTCCCTCTTTGTTGCAGCCTCCCCCACCCCCCAGTCCTTCCATGATGGTCTCCCAAGTGATCATGTCTGGCTTAGGTTGCCCCTCTCCGTGTGAGGAGTTTTCCGTCATGGACATTGACCATGCTTTGAAGGCAGAGGAGTAAACTGAGGCAGCGTTTGCTACCAGAGACAAGCTTTGTCTTCTGTGGCTCACATTCCAGAGGTCGCTTGCTCAGTCTTAGCCACGGGAGGCAGTTACAACTCCTGAAACCAGGCAGGGCGGTTCCCAACAAGTGATAACATAGTGAAAGCACAGAAACAGAGTCAGAGGGGCTGTGTTTAACTACTCGTGAAGTCCTGTTCTTCCTCCAAACCTGCAGGCAGAGGCGCCAACACCTGCCTTACATGGGCCATCAAGTTAGATGTTCTCTTAGGTGCAGCGAAAGACATTTTAACAAATTAAATATCTACATTTCAGAAACACCTGCAGATCTAGACCATTTACAACAAGTAAAATACACAGATGCAGTGAAGTGATGAATGAAACTGCACTCAAAGATCTGGGTAAAATGGAGTTTGCATGACAGCCCATACATTTGTCATCTTAAATGAGTTAAAGTTGATGACTCTACAAGAACACGGTATTGAGTCCCCTTGTATTAGGGTTCTACAGAGAAACCAATGAATAGGAGGTAAGTGGTAGGTAGATACAAAGTTAGTTTATAGGAACTGGCTCACACAGTTACGGAGGCTGAGAAGTCCCACCATCTGCCCTCTGTGAGCTGGAGACCCAGGAATGCCCGTGGTATAATCCAGTCTGGGTTTGAAGGTCTGAGAAGAACCAGAGCAAATGGTGTAAATCTGAGTCCAAAGATCCAAAATCATGGGTGGGGTGGGGACCCATGGTTTAAGACCAAGTCCAAGTCTGAAAGCCAAAGACCCTGGAGCAATGATGTCCAAGGGCAGAAAATGGATGTTTGAGCTCAAGCAAAGGGAGCAAATTAACCCTTCCTCTGCTTTTTTGTTCTGTTCAGGCCCTTAAGAGGTTGAATGAGGCCCACATTCTGGAGTTGTTACCGAACAAGAGGAGGTGGTCCGAGGGAGGGGCAATACAATATTTGGCCCACCTAGGGATGCCCAAAACTGCTGTACAACAGGGGCCCCTCCCAAAAACCAAAATACTAAAATCTACTGGGCCCTTCTGTCCGCCGCCAATTGGAAACACATCTCTTAATGCCAGAGATTTGTGAAAAGGAAACAAAATGTTTATTTAATGCTATTCAGGCCTAATGCCACCACTAAAATATCAAAGTCCTTTAGGTTATACACCTACACCCACACAGCGCTCCCTTCCCTCTTGTCCCAACTCCGGGTACCGTAAATCAGGAAAAGAGCACACGTCTGTGTTGCAGGCCGCTGGCACCGTCAGCTGTGTCACTGTGCAGGATCTCGAGTTAATCCAAAGTACTATGGTACCCTCTCATGGTCCACTGGCAAGAGTCCTTTGTACCCAGTTCCAGTCAAAGTCTCTGTTGCTTTTCAGGCCCTGCGGCCAAAGGGGGCACCCCAAAGCCGCGTGGGCCTCTTCTACCAAAGCTGCAGGAGTCCGCACTCCACCAAAGGCATGTGGCTGTCTTCTTCACCTGGCTGCAGGGATCTCCATTCTGGCCAAGCTGCGTGGTTTTTCCCTTTCACCTGGGAAAGAGGGGGTCCTCACTCTGCTGAAACCGCGTGGCTCTCTCTCTCAGGGGCACAGCCCCTAGTTCCATCCTGAGTTCCAAGCCCTTCTCACTCAGGAGTCCAGACTTTAGTTACATCCTCCTGAGCCCCAGTCCACTCACTCAGGAGAGCAGCCCTTAGCTACATCCTGAGTCCAAGCCCTTCTCACTCAGGAGAACAGCTCATAGATCCCATCTTGAGTCCCAGCTCCTCACTTCTCCTTCCTCCTTGGCTCCAAACTTGGCCACTGCTACTTAACATATCTATGAAACCAGTTAAAGGTTATAGATATGTTAAATAACCATTCCTCCAGAGGTTAGCTCCAAAACTGTTGCTATGCAAAATAGCTCTCAATGGCCCTGGCTCCATTCATCCCTTCCCCCTGGGGGGGGGGGTGGTGAGGACATCTTATATGTCTCTCCAATATTTCTATACACTTTGAATTCTGGACACCATTCCAAATCTGTTTTTTTTGGGGGGCCCCCCTGGCTGCACCCTGTATCAGAGTCTCTTCTTTACTCACTCAGTTTAGCCCCCATGCCTTTTCTTACTCTCTTTAGCTTTGGCTGTTGACTTTAGAATATACCCTTCTTATCTCTTCTTTCAAATTCTTCAAATATTGCTCCTCCCCAGCACTCTCTGTCTTAAGCAGCAATATTTAAGAGGTACACATATTACTTTCACAAGTGACACCTACCAGCTGCCCATACTTCATATTTTATGCAGAGTTAATTTAAAATTAACTGAAATTTATCATTAACAAACAAAAATTATAGCAGGGAGGAGTTAAAATTAGCTGAGCATTCCTCCTTATAGCTAGTTGATGTAATGGAGTTCAAAGAAGTAGAAAGAAAAAAAGAAAGAAAAAGTGGACAGACTAAAGGGAAGAGAAAATGCAAGATTAGTGTGTATACACACACACACACACACACACAGGGCAAGAATGATATTTGTTTTATTTTCTATTAAATATTCAAATTTTAGCACATAGCCTAACACAACGTAGAAGCTCAGTAAGTATTTGTTTAATGAGCGCTACAGGAGAAAGAACAGCTAGACAAGAAAAGAAAATGGAAAGTATTATTGTTACCGAACAAGAGGAGGTTGTCCGAGGGAGGGGCAATACAATATTCGGCCCACCTAGGGATGCCCAAAACTGCTGTACAACAGGGGCCCCTCCCAAAAACCAAAATACTGAAATCTACTGGGCCCTTCTGTCCGCCGCCAATTGGAAACACATCTCTTAATGCCAGAGATTTGTGAAAAGGAAACAAAATGTTTATTTAATGCTATTCAGGCCTAATGCCACCACTAAAATATCAAAGTCCTTTAGGTTATACACCTACACCCACACAGCGCTCCCTTCTCCCACTGTCCCAACTCCGGGTACCGTAAATCAGGAAAAGAGCACACATCCCTTTTTCAGGCCGCTGGCACCGTCAGCTGTGTCACCGTGCAGGCAGGATCTCGAGTTAATCCAAAGTACTGCGGTACTCTCTCATGGTCCACTGGCAAGAGTCCTTTGTACCCAGTTCCAGTCAAAGTCTCTCTTGCTTTTCAGGCCCCGCAGCCAAAGGGGGCACCCCAAAGCCGCGTGGGCCTCTTCTACCAAAGCTGCAGGAGTCTGCACTCCACCAAAAGCATGTGGCTTTCTTCTTCACCTGGCTGCAGGGATCTCCATTCTGGCAAAGCTGCGTGGTTTTTCCCTTTTACCTGGGAAAGAGGGGGTCCACACCCTGCCAAAACCGCGTGGCTCCCTCTTTCACCTCACCAACAGGGGGTCCTCACTCTGCTGAAACCGCGTGGCTCTCTCTCATCTGGCCAAGCGGGGACCCTTCATGTCTTGGAGCCAGTCTTTTCCAAGCTCCCACACAGCAGCACCCTCCCTCAGGGGCGCAGCCCCTCATTACCTCCTGAGCTCCCTTCTCACTCAGGTGTGCAGCTCCTTAGTTACATTCTGAGTTTCTGCTAGTTCCTTCTTCCTGGCTCCAAACTTGGCCACTCCTATTTAACATATCTATGAAACCAGTTAAAGGTTATAGATATGTTAAATAACCATTCCTCCAGAGGTTAGCTCCAAAACTATTGCTATGCAAAATAGCTCTCAATGGCCTGGCTCCATTCATCCCTTCCCCTGGGGGGGGGGGTGAGGACATCTTATATGTCTCTCCAATATTCCTATACACTTTGAATTCTGGACACTTTTCTAAATCTTTTTGGGGGGCCCCCCTGTCTGCACCCTGTATCATTATTATGGACTAACCCCCAAGGGGAAAGGAACAAACGGCATATTCCTAAAACTGGAGGAGAGAAATGGAGATAGAACGGCGGAGAAATAGAGAGACGCCGTCACAGAGAGCTCCAGAGTGTGCACTAAACCACAGAACGGACAGCCAGAGAAAGACAGGAAGGAGAGGGGCCAGGAGCTTTCGAACGCTGGCCTGGTACTGGCTCTGCAAGACTGAGAGAGACTGCAGAGGTCTATCATCTTTCATATTTGAAATGCTAATTCACTGATTAAAGACTTCTCACCACTCGTTATTTATACATACATTTTCAGTCCAGGACTGCTCACCAGGCGGGCAATGACTCCATAGCTACGCTGACAGTGGGCCGCCGACATCTGCGGCCGCCCACCCTTCCTTTAGGGTAAGTAAAAGATGCCCAGCATGTGATGTTTGCACTTGAAAGGTGTGTGTACCCAGTCTTGCAATGACGTTGCTTTTCACATGATTCTTTTTGTTTGGTGACGTCACCCACAGCCATTCATTCTCAGTGGAGACCTCTGAATATTAAATTATTCAGAGGATCCCTTACCCTTTAACATATCCCTTGAAGACATCTCCCCTTTTGACTTTTTTCATTGTAAAATTTTGTTGTTTTTCTTTGACCCAAGGTGATTTAGTCTGGCAATACAGAAGAGCAAGAACCAAGGTATAGGGATAATACAGTCAAAATGAATGGTCTCTCAGTTAAGGATGTTACACTAAGATGCAAAAGAAGGAGAAAATTTGACAATTGGGTGAAAAGCAACAATTTTAGCTTATTCTTCATTTTTGCCAGTGATTCTCTGTATTTTTCAATTGCAGTTTACATTCATTATTATTCAGTATTAGTTTCAATTGTACAGCCTAGTGGTTAGACAATCACATACTTTGTAGAGTGGTTCCCCTGATATTTCAAGTGCCCACCTGGCCTCATACATAGTTATCACCATATTAACTATATTCCCTAATTTACATCTCTGTCACTGTTCTGTAACTACCAATTTGTACTTCTTAATTCCTTCATCTTTTTCACCCAGCCCCTCAAACCCCTCCCCTCTGACAACTGCCTGTTGTCTGTATCTATGAGTCTATTTCTGTTTGTTTGTTTGTTTGCTTGTTTTGTTCATTACATTCTACATATAGGTGAAACCTATGGTACTTGTCTCTCTCTAACTTATTTCACTCGGCATAAACCCTCTGCTGTTGTAAAACCTTAGCCAGTAATTCTTAATCTTGGCTGCTCATTACAATCACCGAGGAAGTGTTTTTGAAATACTGATTTCCTGGCCTCACTCCACACATTTTGATTCAGTTTCTTCAGAGTGGGTCCTGAAGACCCACCATGTTCGGACATCCTTATAAACACACACAAACACCTCTCTCTGGGTGATTTAGGGAAGATCCAAATCGAGTACCTCTGCCCTAGGTGATCTCCTGGTCTTCTGTTGTGTTAAGTACTACCTACACGACCACAGTGCTTTTCTCATTTACACACCGGTAACTTCATGCGTTGTTTTACTTCAAACTTAACTCTTGGTTTGTACAGCCTCCTCCCCCAAATCCAACTTCATTCATCTTCAGTGGTCTCCTTCTCCCTCCCATGTCTCCCATCACTGCGAACAAACATCGTCTCCACAGACTCACGGGGAACCCTGCTGACAGGCACCTCGTGTACCCCACACAATCCTCAGGTTCAGGCATCACACCCTGATGATTTCTCTGCACCTCCTCTGCCTTCGCAGGCCCTGGTCCTCCCTGGTAGCACATCTGAGTCACTGGAAGTGGTCTCTGTACCAGTGTCTTCCACTCTCGCTCTCCTGCCATGCACACCCCACATGACAGTGTTCATGCCATTTCGCTGGAGAGCTTTCTTAGCTAGGGTGGTGGCGTTTCCCAGCGGCTCAGTGGGGGACACTGGGAGAAAGTGGTCAAAAAGCACAAACTTCCAGTGGTAAGATTAGCACGTTCTTAGGACTCAAATGCACAGCATGGAGATTATAGCTAAAAATACTGCATTATGCACTTGAAAAGTTGTGAAGGGAACAGATCTTCCCTGCTCCCACCCCAAGAAAGAAATGGACGCTATGTGCAGGAGGTCTTAGCTAATGCTGTGGTGAGAATTCTTTTGCAGTATATCAGGGTATCAAATCAACACGTTGCACACCTTAAACTTATACAATGTTGTATGTCAGTTCTATCTCAATAAAGCTGAGGAAAAACTCTTTTGCTCTAAGGGTAAAATCCCAATTGTCTAACTGGACCTCCGACAGTCTCATTTCCCCCTCCCCTCACCCACCCTGCTTCCATGTCTTCACTGAGCTTTTCCATTTTTCTTTTCTAGGCCACAGCAAACCTCTGCACTCCCGAGGGGCCTCCTACAGCGCCACTGTTCTTCCTGCCAGAAGTGGCCATCCTCACAGCTTTCTTCCCTGAACCCCACCCCCAGGTCCCCACACCGCTGCCCTGTCCTTTTGGCCTGAATAAATTCTATTCACTCTTTATTTCTCAAGTTACATACTACCCTCATTCTAAATTAGGTCCACTAAATAAATGCTCTAACACAGCGGTCCCCAACCTTTTGGAGCACCAGGAACCCGTTTTTCCTTGGATGGTGGAGGGATGGGGAGGTGAAGGGGGCGGGGACAGGGGCGGAGCTCAGGCAGCCTCCCTCATTGCCACGTTCCTAACAGGCCTCGGTATGGGTCTTCGGCCCGGGGTTGGGGTCCCCGGCTCTAATACACTGTGTTGTTCCTTCAAAGCATGGCTAGTAGTTGCAATAAAACGTTCATTTGTATGTCAGTGTGTTTTTTCCCCCAGTAAATTCCACAAAGTCATGGATTAGATCTGTCTTGTTAGTGTGAAATGCCCACCATGTATGCCACTGTGGGTTTGGGGGCCCTTGAACACTAAATATTTATTGAACAAATGACTAAAATGGGAACTTTCTTTCCCCATGGGATTTTCTTGACTCTGAGAGACTGACGAGCCCTCATGAGTCCCAGCGTAGCTCTCTCAGAGAGGAGCTCAGGGTGCGCTTATTAGAAACTAGGTAAGACCCGAACTGGGCTGGTATAGCGTTGGGGTTTTCCAATAATCCGTGCTATTTCACCCCATCCGTGTCTGATAGACTGCACTCCTCCACCGGAGCGTGCTCTTGCTTGCCCAAGGATCACTGCCGCAGTGTTCCATAAAGCAGTGTCAGTGTGGCACGCAGGACGTGACGCAGGTCGTGGACATGCAGTGGGGGCGGTGTGGCAGCTTAGAATGCCCGGGATCTCCCACCGACACCTGTTGAGCCAGGGGTTTCCAGTCACTGACACACCTCAGTGATTCCACCCCAGGTCCAGCAACATCAATAAGTCTCTCTTCATGAGTGGCTACCCGTCCAGGACCATCTTTACCTTTTGCCACATAGATATTTCTAAAGTCCCTCCAGTATTATGTCAGCTGTTTCATTCAATTTTCTAACTGATTTGAATAGGTGAATCATTTCTGTTTCAGAGGCTACTCACAGAAATAGAAAACGCTTCTCCAGTGTTGTTCTGGCTCAAGAATACATGCCAGAGATTAAAATTTTCACAGAGCAATCTACTCTCACTTTTGGCAGTCATATAATCACTAATAAAAAACTAATCTACTTTTTTATGGCAATCAGTCAAAAAAAAGTGAGGTCATACTGCCTAGAACTATGAAGGAAGATAGCCCAGCATGCATAAGTCCCTGTATGTCTGATGCTACCTGGCATGGACAGGGTTAACTGGCTCTAGAACTCACCAAGGAATTTTCTGGGGACTTCTGAAGGCATTCTCCAGTGGAGGTCGGTCGGTCGCATCTGTCCTTCCAGACATCTGATATCATGAGCTGTCAGCTGCAGGAAGAGGTGCACATTTCAATTTATTTAGCACCTCCACTTGGCAAATATTACACAGGAAGCAGTCAAGTAATAGAGCCACCCACTGCTGGGAGACCAGTTTTCTGGTCCCAGGGGAGTTCTAGAGAATGAGACCCCAGTCATAAAACAACTGTGGGCAGGCCACGGGCCGAGTGAAACCCAGTCCAGGTCACTATGAGCCATCTGGGTTCTCTCGACTTAACTTTCTGGGTATCCCTCCTGATAAATAAGTAAAAGTATAGAGGTGTACAGGTATAAAGAAAAAGAAGAAAATATTTTGTGTTCTTATTTATTGCATATAGGCAAAAAATTTACTTCCCGTTCTTTTTAAAAATCATTTTTATTTATTATCAGTGTGTACCTGATAATGACCCTTTATTATAACGTAAATCTCTATATTCATTATGAAAAGGACCTCATCTTGTTGTTGTTAGCATTATTAATGAATATGTAGTGAGTGCTTACTCAGTGCCTGACAATATGCTAGGAATAGAATGTGCTTTACCTCATCTAATTGTGACTATAATTTTGTGAGAAGCTAGTAACTTACATAATCCTGCACATGACATGACTTGTATTATAAAATGACTTCCATCTTGTTCAACTGTGATAGCAACCCTGCGAGAAGTTAATACACTTTTATAATAGAAACTATAACAGTATTTATAAAGGGAGGTTTGGGGGCCATTGGTGGAAACATAACAATTGTGGTATAGCCTTAGATAAAGAAGGGAAGAGGAGGCTGTTTCCATGAAATTGGCAGGGCAAGACAGCAGATCCTAAATGGAACCCAAGATGAGAGACTTCTATACTAAGATGACACATAGTCTCTACTGTATCAGTCAACATGAGTACCAATTTACATTTACAAAGTACATTTTAGTTCCATTTTATATAATTCTCAAAGTAACAGAGGGAAAATTAAGGAGCAGATCCTAATTAAGAGTCAAAGAATCCACAAGAAAATGAGTTTAAAATCTTTCCTTTGTTGTTCACTTAAGAAAAGTCATCTCATTGAGATGCAGTATATTTAAATGTAATATAATCACATACTTCAAAGAGCCAGGTTTCACTTTCAGAGATGCTAAATTCCGAAGATAATTTCTATTTTTAAGTTTGTTACTAAAATAATGGTAGACCTGTACACTAAGCTTATTAGAATCTGTATTTTAAAATTCATGCATTTTCTTTAAGGGTGGTGTAGCATTTATTTAAGAACCCATTGCTACAGGTCAGATTCCCATGACTTGTTATCTGTAAAAATATGGACAAATACCAGCTTTGCTAAGCTGGTTCATCAGCTGTAAATCAGATTAATATTAGCTCTACCCTACAGGGTTGTTTTGTAGATAAAAAGAAAGCTGGTTATTTGGCCTTAGGGAATTTAGTATAATTGCTGAAGTGACAATGATATTTGCCTGGTCACATTTACAGAAGCCGGGGTGCGTGTTGGGATACTCTGTGTTTTAACTTGGCAAACGTTTAAATCAACTCTGGGTGGGAAGCTTCCCAATTTGGAAGCATTTCAGAACACATTACAAGCATTACACTGCATGTTTCATAGTATTTGTTATATTCATCTCATTCTAAAAGCAATTTATGATCAACTTTAGGATGTTCATAAATTTGACATTTAATCATAATTACCTTAAATATCTTAAAAGGAATTTTTATGCTCCCTCGATTTCACACCATCAGCAGAGCTGTTCGTGCTTCACATTTAACTTGGTTTCATGTGGGTCGCTTAGTATGTTAGTGTGTAAATCAGTTCAGGCTGCTATAAAAACGTATCATGGATGGGGTAGCTTAAAGAATAGACATTTATTTCCTGCAGGTTTGGAGGATGGGAAGCCCAAGCTCAGGGTGTCTCCATAGTTGGACTCTGTTAAGATCTCTTTTCCTGGCTTGCATATGCCTCCTCATGGTGACCTCACAGGGCAGAGAGACAGTGCCAGCTCTTGCTGTCTTTTTATCAGGACACTAATAGCATCACGGGGGCCTCAGCCTAACCTAATCACCTCCCAAAGACATGTTTCCAAACACCATCGCTTTGGGGGTAAGGACTCCCACATACAAATTTGGAGGACACAAACATTCAGTCCGTAATGTTTGGCTAAGAGTGACCATGAGAAATCATAGCATACTGGGTGGCTTCCATTAAAGAAATTTAGTGTCTCACAGTTGTGGAGGTTGGAAGTCTGAAATCAGCGTGTTGGGAGAGTTGGTTCCTGCTGAGAGCTGTGTAGGAGAATCTGTTCCATGTCACTCTCTCAGCTCCTGGTGGTCTCTGTTGACCCTGGGTGTCCCTTGGCTTCTGCTGTATTCCCTGACCTCGGGCCTCATCCTCACATAGTGTTTCCCTCTATCTGTGTCTCCATCCGTGTCCATGTTTCCCTTTTAATAAAAGACAGCAGTTGTATTGAATTAGGAGCCCATCCTACTCCAGAGCAACCTCCTCTTTGCCAATTATATCTGCAACAGTCCTATTTCCAAATACGGTCACATTCTAAGGTACTGGGGTTGAGCACATCAACAAGGGAATTTGGAATGGGGCACAATTCATTTCATAATGTCCTTAATATCTATAAAACTCAGATAAAGGTATGAAACATTATTTAGCTCCCAAGTTTTTACAGGCTACATTATTTTTCACATTAATAGAAAATATTAATGTATTATGTGGTCTATATTTTTTCACTTGCTATCTTGTCTGTGAAAAGTATTGGCAATATGGATATTAAAATCAAAGCATTATGAAGAAAAAGAAACATTCATTTACAAATAAAAAAAATCAAACCAAAAAACCCCCACAAACCCCAAACCAGAATCCTAGTTGTCATCTGAGAACGCTGTGCCAAATTAAATTAGACATTTGCTCAGTTTCCTGTTACAGGACTCGTGGTATTTAAACCTGTTTCTCAATTAGCTATGAAAAAGCATTTAATTTTGCATAATGCAGCTTTCACTACAGAGCCTTAATTAAAAGTCACTATTCAATTATTTATGTACCACTCAGTGTACTGAAATGATTTAGAAAGAACTAGCAAGTACCATTCTGCAACCTTGGGCCTGATGGTACAAAACACTCAGGGCAAATTCAAAATACTAATTTGACTTCACTTTTTTTTTGTTTTGTACCTATTAATCTTTAGAAAAACCTGGCAGCTTATCAGGTCTCTGATGAACTCAAAAGCCAAGAAGATACTGGAAGTGTTCTGAATATTCACTTCAAAGTCCAGAGAAATTAGAAGCTCTAAAAGTTTTATCAGCTCACAGGACAACCATCAGGTTGAGAGTATACGTGCATTTGTAAGAGTTCAGTAAGAATCACACCAAAGGAAAGAAGACTCGGTCGTTTCATGCAGTAGGACATCTGCATCCCCTTGGTGACCAGTCAGGCTCTGGGGGATGTTGGTGTCCTCAATCTAGTGGCTCCCAGCCCTCTGCCATTGCCTTAGGGGCTCCTAAAGTGAGAGAAGTTCAAAGGCATGTCCATGGTCCCTAAAAACAATGAGCAAAATGAGTGACATGGATACTCACTGCTCCTCTTTGATACTGTGAGGATGTCCAAGAAGCTTTCTACCACCTAGACACCTACAGTAGTGGACAGCCACTGAGGGTGACGTTGCCCATCAGGGACAGGCCACCCCTGAGGAGGGGGAGCTAGACTCATTGTTCAGGCGGAAATGCAGTCGGGGCTCTGGCCAGTTACAGCTTCAAACAGCCAACCCGAATCTCTGTTTTCACATACACAGTACCCCAAAAGCCTTCGTTCAGTTTTAAGTTTTAATATTTTCGGTAGTACGAATTTTACAAACATAAAATGAACATCATTTGGAAGACTGTTTAATTTCTCTATACTTATTTAGTTTCGAAACACTAAAAAATGTTTATTTTTTTTTATTTTAGTCCCTCTGAGGAGAGCAGATGCTAAAACAAAATAATAAATTAAAAATGTATTGTTTTGCAAACAAGTATATAAAAAGATGCTCAATATCTCTAATTTTAAGGAAGATGCAGTCAAAATGCACAATGGTTTATCACCTTACACCCATTAGGATGGATATGATCAGGAAGGAAGGAAGGAAGGAAGGAAAGAGAGAGAGAGAAAGAAAGAAAAGAAAGAAGAAAGAAAGAAAGAAAGAAAGAAAGAAAGAAAGAAAGAAAGAAAGAAAGAAAGAAAGAAGAAAGGGAAAGAAGGGGAGAAAGAAAGAGAAAGAAGAAAGGAAGAAGGAAGAAAAGAAGGGGGGGGGGAAAGGAAGGAAGGAAGAAAAGGGGGGAGGGGAGGAAGGAGGAAGGAAGGAAGGAAGGAAGGAAGGAAGGAAGGAAGGAAGGAAGGAAGGAAAGAAAGAAAGAAAGAAAGAAAGAAAGAAAGAAAGAAAGAAAGAAAGAAAGAAAGAAAGGGAGTTAAGTGTTAGGAAAGATTTCAATTTACGGGATGACTCTCCAACAGAGCCACATGAGCCAGGGCCTGCTGACCCATTTTCCACTTTTGACTTCCAGAACAATATGATAAGTTTGTGTGGTTTTCAGCCACTACATCAGTGGTGACACGTTACAGTGCCAATAGGAAACCAATACAACAGCGGTCTGCAAGCAGCTTCCCCTCATCTCCTTTGTGGGACCTGTGCATACAGTATTGCTTGTGTTTGCATTTATGTATGTTTGAAAGTGTTACCAGACCTGAGGGATCTGTTTGACTGTGTATATTGAAACCTGGTAACAGACAAACAGGAGTTTGCAGCCCAGAAAGTGAGGGTTTCTTAAGAAGATGGCACTATGCCTGGAGTCACAGGTAACTCATGCTCAAAGACCCAGCTGCCGGTAGCTTCCAGGGAAAGGATTACATAAGGAAAAAATCGTCAGTTTGGTGACTAATAGGGTTAGGGTTGTGGTCTCTTTTGATTGGTTGGTTCTAGGATACAGAGTAACTGATCTTAGCATCTCGTCCTGATGGTAGCCATGGAGTTGTTCTGTCCAACTTTGCAAGGATTTGTTCTGTGGGATCGTCTCCCTTTCCTGGGTCTGGCGATAATAATCCACAGCTGAAGCCAAGATATTATGTTGAGTTTGACTGAAAATTCTGTCTCAGTGGTAAATAGACCTAGGAGGGTAACCAGAACTTCATTGTCCTGAGGGCTTCCTGATCAAGCAAGGGAGAGGGAGGTGGGTGAATTGGGGCGGTGGGTGAGGCCAGTTTGAGTAAAAAGAAAAATTCAAAATAAGAAGTCAGATTCTTAAAAAATGGTTTCTGCGTGGTTATACATGACTGGCACAGCGCGGGCCAGCGCCTCCAGATTCTGGCCTCACAAGTGGCTGAAACCCTAGGTGAATGGGACCATGTTATGGATAGCTAGATTTTTGCTACACATGACTGCCTAAAATACAGATTAAAGACTATTCACCATGCGAACCAGACAATCGCGGTTCGATTCCCAGTTAGGGCACATACTGGGTTGCAGGCTGGTTCCCTGCAGGCCAGTTCCCAGCAGGGGACGCACAAAGGCAACCATACGTTGATGTTTCTCTCCCTCTCTCCTTCCCTTCCCCTCTACAGATAAATAAATAAAATCTTAAAAAAAAAAAGACTATTCACCATAACAAACACTCTAACAAATTCATTTTAAATAAGAGACAACCTAGAGAAAGATTCAAGGAAATGCTAACACCTAAGCCCAATTAGTGACTCTAATTAGTAAGTTTTAACTCTTCTTCATTGTTTAATCTGAGTTTCCTATAAATTTGAATAGACTAAAAACTCATCTTGAACCTTTATTGTTTTGATTTACTCTTTCTTGTGATTTTTCCATTACCATTTAGTCCCTTTACACCTCCCTCCGGCCCAGCAATCACCACGCTGTCCATGTCCATGAGTCCTTTTTGCTCAGTCTCTACACCCGCTAGCTTCCCTGACACCAGCTTCATTGTTTAGAAATAAGTCTAGAACTATCAGACCAAATTGATATGAAACATGCTTTCCAACAGCAATACTTTTACTCTCGTTAATTAAATATTGATCTTTGGGGTTTCCTCTGGTTACCCTCTCCCGTATTTGGTTCAGAGTCTGGATGGTCTATGGCTTGTTTCTGCTTCCATGTGGAACTAAGAATGTTATTTGTCTCCTTTCATTCTCCTGGGCTGGATTCTGTGATTGCTTTTTCATCTTAGCCCTCATTTACCTGCCAAGATAATGACCTCAGAGCTTTTCTGTGAATTTCTGTGTCTGTGTATCAGTGCCCTCCAACATTTTCTGCCAAATCCCGCTGAAAGATGGCCTGTAAGAGATAAACGTTTGTTTTTTTTTTCTGAGATAAACTTTTTATGAAGGCAAGGCATGTGGTTACACTTAGTTCACATCAGTTATTGCAAATCTGGGGGCTAGTACCACCTCTAAACATTCCAATCAAGTTTTAAAAGTTAGAACTTTAGCACCATGTGTTTTACTTTTAAAATTTCTTTTTCAGTATTTATAAAGCAAAGGGGACAACAAAAGTAATTCGTCCAAAACAAACACTAACGTGTGCAGTGCTGAGGGGAGAGTGTTGGGCACAGCTGCCTCCCAAAATAGGGAGAGACAAACAGGCCACTCACTTCTGAATTGGCTATTGTGTTCGAGTTTACTACCCAGGATTTAAAAAACAGAAATGTACAGAGAGTTATCTAAAATCTAAACTACTCCATGTTTCTTGGAAAATGAGCTATTATTATTTTTTGAAACAGTACCCAGTGGTGTTCTAAGGCCAACTCCTAAGAGAGATGGACAAAAAGTAAGTGGCTCATTAAAACAGCTGTCTTTCTGCCTTCTCCTGTCCCTTCAATTCTCTGTGCCCCCGAGTTCCCTTTCCTCTTCATGTTTCCATTGTGAGAACATGTCAAGGGAGGAAGAGCGGCCCCCAGGACAAAGTGAGATGTTACTAGGGGACTCTGGTGAGGACAATGGCACAGACATTTCGCGCGGGGGTTGGACTGTGAGGCTGTAACTGTCTGACGTAATTTGCCTTCCTACCACCATTTGGCAAGTCCTAGGATCTGGCTGCTATTGCTATTTTTTTTTAAGAAGCAGAATATTCTTTCATAAGTTCTCTGTAATTCTCCTGAATGCACACATTTCTAACCCATTTTGTAGTCTAATCTTCAGAGGCATTGACTGAATTCCTATACTTACTTGCAGACTTCTCATTACGAGTCATTATTTTGAGCATGACTTTAAGAACAAGAATATCTTCACCACATTGAAAACAAAGCACAAATCGTAAACCTCTCTGGGGAGTTCATTTGTTTCCTTGAAACTTTGTTTGTCATTGCATATGCAAATAACTTTTTAAAAACATATCAGGAGGAAAAATTAAGAAATCTTTGGACTCCATCTAACTAAAACAATTTTAGGAGTTAACGGTTGACTTAAGTGATTGTTTTTAACCACAGGATGCTGAAGAAACTCAGTAGACTTTTATGAATTTCAGTGGACATTGAAAAAAGTTTGTGATTTGTGGCTTTCTCAGATCGTCATACCTTTCTATTATAACCCATTTTCCAAGGGCTTTCTGAGAGAATGTTAATAGAGTACAAAGAGGTCAGAAGGCAGTTCTGGAGCATCTCCAAGGCTTAGGTCCTATGTATAGAATTATGGAATCGTATAATACTTAGAAAGATATGTATGTGTTCTTTGAGGTCATCATGTCTAACCATGTGATTTTGCAAGAGAAGGAACCCAAGAGAAATTAAGCATGAAGAATGTAGACTGTGGTCTATCTTTTCTAAAAGTAAAGAAAGATGGAGATTGTGGTCTCTTGGGTCCCAGTCTGATGCACCTGTCGCCAAAACTGTTACTTCAGACTCTGCACACAAATAAATGCAGTTCTCCAAAAATTATTATGAGAATGAAGTTTATAGCATTCATTTTAGAGATTTTCCTCAACAGTTTGAAGGGTGTTATTTTGATCTGAAGAAAAGCTTAATTGATGTTTGCAGTACTTTAAAATAAAATTTTTATTCCATGTAGATCTTTTTGTCCTGTGGAATCTACAATGATTAAAAATAAATAAAACATTAGTTTTTTTCTTGCTGTTGCCAAGGTAACTAATACCTGATAGAGATGGTAATCTAAGGTGAAGGGTTTCTGGAACCAGAGCCTTCTGTTTGGAACTCTGAGCAATCAAGTTGAATGTGAGTTAACTAACTTTCATTTCTGTCTATGATCTTGGCATAGTATAGAATATCAATTATTGTTTTAGAGTGGTAGAGTCCAATGCCAGGTTCAAAGCAAACAGTCTCTTCTTTGCTATCTCTTGGATCTCTTGACTTTTCAGGTAAATTTAACCTCACTTTAAGCCATTAATAATAACAAGATAAGTTGTTCCTGGAGTTGGATCTCTAGATGTGGAGCTACAGAGTTTTTTCAGGGGTTGTAATGAGACAAATGTAGCAGAGTTGGAAAAAAAGCTGACACCTAATAAATACATAAATGAACAAGGATAGGTGCGGGGATTGAGTGGTCACAGTTGCAAACTGGAATGATGGGCTAGTCAATGAGATTCCTAAAAGAATTCATTGTTCAAGGTGGCCGTGCTATGGTGATGGCCATGTAGTTCTACAAGACCAAACTCCTAATAGGCAACAACTATAAACTCTAAACAAAATAGGAAAAACAGTTACTTTAAGGCACTGGAGGGTGATAAAAAAATCAGGCAGATACTTGTTGGAAGGCAAAGGATAGGAGGAGTTGATACTGAGAAGAAGAGAAGATGTGGCTTATTTAAATCCCTAGCTGCAGGACTCCCATGGAGGTAGATTTCAGACAATTCTAAATGACGGTTGTTCTGTTGTTTAGCTGTCATTTTGATGTGGTTGTGGGAGGATGCAAGTGCCACGTTTACCTAAACCACCACCTGGACCAGAAGTCTGGATTTTTTTCAAAGTAAGACTCAATTACGTGCTATACAGGGTGGGGCAAAAGTAGGTTTACAGTTGTAGCCACTTTTGAACAGTAACTAACAAATAATATTCTTGTATTTGAAAGCGGATGACACAACTGTATACCTACTTTTGTCCCACCCTGCATAGGATGAAACTTCCGGCCAAGATGGAGGTGTAAGTGGAAACATTGTGCCTCCTCCCACAACCAAGTTTAAAGACAACAAAGTTTTAGTAACAAAAACGCAACCAAAACACAGAAAATTGAACTATACAAAAGTCCAACAACAACGAACCTTTCAGCCAGACCAGTAAGAGGGGCGGAGCCAGTGGCAGAGCGGGGTTGCGAGAGAAAACTCGGCTGGATGATGCAGGCAGGCGCAGGCGGAGGTTGGCGGATCCCAGGCGTGGGGTTGCAATGGCCAGACCCAGTGAGGGTGCAAAGTGGCAGGCTGACCGTGATCACACATTTGCCTGCAGATAAATCAGGCGGAGGAGCGAGCAGTGAGACAGACCTTGCAGGCCCCAGCGGCGGAAGCAGCAGAGGGGTCCACTATTGCCCCGCTCTGGCCCCGCCCCCACATACAGCGTCACAACCCAGGGACCTGGGTGGCCCCGCCTTGGTGAACACCTAGGGCTCCGCCCCTCATATGTAACAGGCCCGAACAAACCAAAACATTATGGCTTAAGAAGAACTCAAAGCCCCAGAGCCAATAACTCTGAGTGACCAAGAAATAGTCAACCTATCAGATGCACAGTTCAGGACACTGGTGATCAGGATGCTCACAGAACTGGTTGATTTTAGTCACAAATTGGAGGAACATATGAAGGCTGAACTAATTGAAATGAAGGGAAATGCACAGGAAACCAATAGTGATGGAAAGGAAACTGGGACTCAAATCAAGGGAGTGGACCAGAAGGAAGAAAAAAATGACCAAACAGAAAAGATTCAAGAAACAATAATTCAAAGAAATGAGGAGAGTCTTAGGAACCTCCAGGACATCTTTAAATGCTCCAACATCCAAATTATAGGGGTACAGAAGGGGGAAAGGAACAGCCACAAGTGGAAAACTTATTTGAACAAATAATAAAGGAGAATTTCCCCAATCTGGCAAAGGAAATAGACTTCCAGGAAATCCAGGAAACTCAGAGAGTCCCAAAGAAGTTGGACCCAAGAAGGAACACACCAAGGCACATCATCATTACATTAGCCAAGATTAAAATGAAGGAGAGAATCCTAGAAGCAGCAAGAGCTAAGGGGACAGTCACCTACAAAGGAGTTCCCATCAGACTGTCAGCGGATTTCTCAAAAGAGACCTTACAGGCAAGAAGGGGCTGGAAAGAAGTATTCCCAGTCATGAAATCCAAAGACCTACATCCAAGATTGCTCTATTCAGCAAAGCTTTTATTTATTTATTTATTTATTTATTTATTTATTTATTTATAATTTATCTTTAGAAGGGAAGGGAAGGAGAGAGGGAGAGACATATCATTGTATGGTTGCTTCTCGTGCATCCCCTGCTGGGAATTGGCCCCTGCTGCGCACTGGCTTGCAACCCAGGCATGCTCCCTGATGGGGAATTGAACTGTGATCTTTTGGTTCACAGGCCTGTGCTCAATCCACTGAGCTACACCAGCCAGGGCTAGCTTTCATTTAGAATGGAAGGACTGATAAAGTGCTTCTCAGATAGGATCAAATTCAAGGAGTTCATCATCACTAAGACCTTATATGAAATGTTAAAGGGACTTATCTAAGAAAAAGAAGATAAAAAATATGAATAGTGAAAGGACAGCAAACTCACAGTTATTAACAACCACACCTAAAACAAAAGCAAACTAAAAGCAAACTAAGAGGACAGCTAGATCAGGAGCGGACCTATAGAAATGAAGATCAATCACATGGAAGGTTAGCAATAGAGGAGTGGGAGGAGGGGAAGGGGGGAGAAGGTATAGAGAATAAGTAGCATAGACAGTAGGTAGAAAATAGACAGAGGGGAGGGCAAGAATAGTGTGGGAAATATAGAACCTAAAGAACTTGAGACACATGGTCATAAACTAAAGGGGGGATTATGGTGGAGGAGGGGGTGTGCAGGGTGGAGGGGAATGAAGGGGAAAATAAGACAATTGTAGTTGCACAATCAATAAAATGTATTTAAAAAAAGATAGGCTGAAAGTACGTGGGTGAAAGACAATATACCATACAAACAACATGCCTGAAAACGGTGGAGTGGCTATATTATCAGATAAAGTAGACTTCAAGACAAAGATTATTACTACAGGTAAAAAGACATATTTCATAATGAAAAATTGGCCAATCATGAGAAAGATAATAATCATAAATGCATGTGCATTCCAGATACATGGAAGTTCTTTCTATTTTTAAGCAAAACTGGTCAAAATAAATACAGAAATGGAAAGTCTATAATCTGAGTTGAAGACATTAATATTCCTTTCTTGGAAACTAACAACTACTGGGCAAAGAAATCAGTAAAGACAGAATCCCTGAACAACATTATCAGTCATGACCTCATCAATATTTACAGAACATTCCACCCAACAAACGTAGCACACACAGGGCACATCCACAAAGTACATCCTAACTATGCTAGATGATAGTTAGGCCATAAAACAAATCTCAATCAACTTAAAAGTTTTGAAGCCACGCTGTAGATGGTCTTGACAACAAAGAAAATGAACTAGAGAACAGTAACAATGCTAGAAAATCTCAAATATCTGGAAACTGAACAATGTACTTACCCCTGGGTCACGGTCATTGCTCACAGTATTTCAGACACTACTCAGCACTCACAGATGTGCTGTAAAACATGTTTTGATGTGAACAAAAGAGGAGAGGACATCCGACAGAAATAAACAGCCTTTCAAAAATTTGTGGAAAAACTTTGAGGTCTGGCCCTAAAATAGAAATGATCAGGTATTTCGTCTGCCACTTTATCCCTAGCACTCATGCATCAGAATTCTAAAATGTTTTATCACCAGCTAGTTGGCCTTCCATGAAACACTCCTACCTAACTCCTCTCTGCATGTGCACACCAAGTCCATTTCACTGCTGTTGCCTCTATGTTTCTATTCCCCGGAAGTCTATTTTGAGACATGCTGAGAATACTCTTATTCCAGATCCCATTGTATTTAGAAAAGCTCCCGCTCCGTACCACGAAATCTGCTGTGCTTGTTAATGAGCATACTGGGAGGAAGAAATAAAAACCCAAATGCAGTTTCATTTCACCACTCAGTGAGAAGGAAAAAAGGGAGAGAAACCAGCTTCCAGAAGAAGTATTACTTTTTAGAAAGTGTTCCCACGCACTTGGGAAAGAGTTCATTATTTAGCCTGGGCTGAGTCACACAGCCACCGGCCGTGACATCACCTATTCCCTTACACCAGGTAAAGCCATGGAGGGCTGCCCCATCACCTTGCCCCAGAGGTACTGTCCAGGCTCTGATCAGCCTTACAGAAAACTGAAGTCTCCCATCCCACTAACAACACCAAAGCCTGGTCTTCTCTCAGTTCTAACCGTCCTCCTATCTTTTCAGTTTAGGGTCGTGTTCTAAGATGGGCTGACACCAGATGTTTGAGTTAGGTTAGTGGTTTTTATGCCTGAGCAGGCATCGGAACTGCCAGTGTGCAGGGGTTTGTTAAAATACATGGCGGGTTCTACCCACAGTTTCTGATTTAGCAGGTCTGGGGCAGACCCTGATGACTGACATTTCTGGCTGGCTCCTGGGTGACGCTGATGGGACTGGTTGGGGTGTTTGCTCACAAAGCCATTGGGTTGTCCTGTTGAAGGGGGGAAAGGACTGTTGAGAAAGATTCCAGGATTTACTCAAAGGATTTTTTCTATTCTAAGAAATCAAGATCGTCTGAACAGAGATCCCTCAAACCCTTGTGTACCTCTTAAGAATACTTGAGGATTTCAGAGGAAACAGGAGTTTGAGAACTAAGGAAGAAATGATAGAAATGCAGGATGTTTTCTTTCCTTAGATACTGCATCTCTGGGAAAGGCATCAAGAGCTTTCAAGCTGGTCTAAATCGAGGTGCGGTTCTCCGGGGCTGGGTCGTTTCAGCATGGTGTTTCTGAGGCATTTGAAACGGTCCCCGTGGCTCTCAGATGTAGTCTCTAGACCAACAGCAGCAATGCGCCTGAAAGCTTGTTAGAAATGCACATCTGCCTGTCCCGCCCCAGACGTGCTGAGTCAGATGCTACGGAGAAATATTGTCAGCAATTTGTGATGAACAAGCCCTCCAGGGGATGCCAATGGCACTGGTTTGAGAACTACTAAACTAGCCCCATGGTGTTTTATTACCATTTTCAGGGACCTGTTCTGAGGGCAGGGGGAGGGTGGAGACTAAGGGGGTCACGGTGGGTCAACATTGCCGGGTCAACATCTCAGGGTCAACACCCACGATTTGCTATAACAGAGCCCTATGAGACAGTCTTCGTGAGAAAAGTAGTTTTGCTTCTTTTGGAAACAAATGAGGGATGGTGTCAGGACCACTTTAGAAATTATGGGCCCACACTTTATTGGCTCTGTTTCAGAGAATGACACTGTTGTGATGCATTTCTCCTTAGTGCAATCAATCCAAATTCTTACTAAGTAGCAGTCAGGCTGTGGGCCCAATTCTGAAGTGCAAAGAAGAAATACAGGGTCTAGCAGAGAAGGTCTGCCTGGGTGTAGATGGTAGGGTAATAATATGAGTGTAATAACTTATGGTTTTAATTTAAACATTTCACCTACAATGTCATACGGTGTGTGATATTGTTATGTTACAGAATTACATACTTACGATTTTGTAATAAAAAAGGGTTATTCGTGCCCCTTTTATATTCAGACCCTGAATATTAGATGAATTTATAATCAACCATTTCAAAGGAATTCTTAATGCACCTTCACTCCCACTTACACAACACCAACTCTTGCCAAGCTATGCATTGTGCTGAATGGCAAAGACACGGATTGGAGGAAGTACAGCCCACTTCCTTTACTGCAGACAAAATGGACCGCAGAACGCCAGCACAGGAATAACGGGTTTTAGGAACTACCTGGCCCAATGGTTCTGTGTAGTCTTCACGCCAGGAGATCAGCCGTCACCTGGAAACTTGTCGTCACACCTCGATCTCGACCTACTGAATCAGAAACTCAGCAGGGCGGTTCAGTTGGCAACCAGTTTTGCCCCTGGGCGGTCCTGACGCATGTTGGGGTTTGAGAACCAGCAGTCCAGGCTGATTAATTCATCTCTCTTGGGCCACAGACAGAACAGAATCCGATGAAAAGTCTTGCATTGATTCAACTTTGGGTGGCGTGAACTGTGAAGTCCCAGTTTAAGGACTGATCTTGTCCTGGCCCTTATTTTACAATTAAGCATAGTAAGTGATAAAAGTTAAGTGACATGCTAATTAGTTAAATGGCTAATTAATGGCAGAATGTGGTCTCTAAGCTAAAGCCAACCATGCACATCTTTCTACTCCTCCACTTTCACAGCCGATAAAAAGACATGGAAGTAGAAACAATAAAGACACAGTAATTTATTATTTAATTTAAAAAAATCTATGCTGCCCATAGAAAAGAGAAGGCAGGGAATGATTTTCTGTTTTGTAATGAATGCTATGAGGAAATGCATGTGTTCCAAAACTATCTCTGAAAAACAAATATGTGCCTAGGAATTATTCTGTGCCAAAATAGTGCAACATTTTGGCTCATTGAAAATAATGTTCTTATGTTTCACGTGTTCTTGCTGTAAGAGCTGATTTTTTATTATTGGTAGATTGACCTTGCCTACTTAACCACTTACCAGAACAAATTAAACACAAAGGACAACAAAACAGGTGAAGCGAAGTTAAGTAAGAGAAGGCATAAGCAAACTACCGCAGGATCCATCTCAAACACAGGGAAAAGGAGTCTGCACGGTCAGAACTCAGATGATGATGTCCCAAAATGGGGCTCCTGAGACTCCTCTAGTGTGCCGCCATTTGATTGTTACGCAGGTGTGCTGTTCCTACTCGGGCCAGACACAGACTGGGCATTTTTCTCTGATTCACATCAATAAATGGCTCAAACATACTCAGGAAACCAAGGTGTAGACTGTAAATATGCAAAGTCTAGCTCTAAAAAGGTCCTTTGCATGGAAGAAATATTTTGCTCATACCTATTACACAAGTAGAGGGCCATGGCAGTGTAGGGGCATCTATCAGGCTGTCCTCAAGGCCTGCCGTTTTCAAGTACAGAGAAATGACTGCCATTAGGTCAGAGAATGGGGGCTCAGGGACGCCGAATCAGCTGAAGTAACCGCATTCTCAGGCCAGATGACTCGATACGGTGCAGGACTGGATGTGTTTCCAGACTGCTGTCTTCTTGGCTTGAAAATAAAATATTTTTATTTCCTTTGTCCCTTCAATTTTACAAATTGGATCTGTTGAATTCCAGAAGCTTAAACTTTCATATTTTTAGAGGTTAACGGGTAATTTAAAAAATTTCCCATTGAACTGATATTGTCTTAAACTATACCCCAAATAGGTATAAAACACATTAAAATGTAAATGTAAATTCAGGAAATAAAACCATATTGTTAAAAATATTCAGATCCTTTGACCCAAATCCCATTTTTATTCTTTTCTAAATAATTATAGGTGAACAAAGGTTTAGGTAGTATTTTAAGTGGTTATTTTTAAAAGCAAAAATTTATAAAATATCTTCTATTGAGCAACAGAGCAATAGAGATTGAGCCTCAACAATACCAGGAACCATGAAATCATGCTTTCAAATCAGTTTTTGATATAGTAAAATGTTACAGAATATTATTTAAAGCAGGATATAAAACATAGAATGAGCTCCCTTTTTCAAAAATTAAGCAAATCATATTTGCAAAAATATAAAAACAGAAGTGTTCATCTCTGTGGCAGAATGTTATGTAATGTCTAGTTTCTTCCAAAAGCTTAAAAAAAAGATTTTATTTATTTATTTTTAGACAGATGGGAAGGGAAAAAGGAGAGAAACATCAATGTGTGGCCTCCTCCTGTGAACCCCTCACTGGGAACCCAGCCCACATGCAACCCAGGCATGTGCCCTGACCGAGAATTGAACTGGTAACGCTTCGGATCGCAGGATGGTGCTCGGAACTGAGGATGGTGCTCAATCCACTGAACCATGCCAGCCAGGGCCAAAAGCTTTTATATATATTTAAACATATATTAATTTTTTAAATTATGAGGATTTTACATTCTCTTTCTAAAGAAGTTCAAGTGGAAAGAACAGAGACAGTTCTCCTTCCCTTTTCTTCCTCCAGCCCTGCTGAAGATTTATGCAGAAATAATTATGTTAAACAGTAGAAAATATTCCTTCTTATGTATTTATAAAGGTATGTTATATACACATAAGGTTTCATCAGTGGAAAAAGAATATTAACTCTGCATTTCTCCTCTAGTGATATTATGAACCACCTTTTGAGACCACGTCATTCCACAGTATGGATTTGCCAGATTTATTTCACTGGCTGACTTCTCAGAGATTTCAGGTTTACCAGTTGTCTTGGTTCACTCCAGTTTTATCACTAGTAGAGTGGTCACTACATACATGTCTGAGGGTAGTACACCTGTGCAACGATTGCAGGAACAGAAGTGCTGAGTCCAAAAATTGGCATTTTTAAAAAGGTTAATGTTTACTGCCAAATTACATCTCTAAAGCCCATGTACAAAAGAACCTGTTTTTAAAGAACACCATTTTGTCCCACAAAATCTTACTAAGATTGAGCATCTATACATGTTAATTGCCTGTTTGAATTGACTCCTTAATTCTTTTACATTTTCAATTTTTTCTCACTGATTTATAGATGCTCTTTATACAGGGTGGGGAAAAGTAGCTTTATAGTTGTATGTTACAGTTTATTCTTCTATTATTATTAATTATTGCATATTTTCCATACAAACAACTGTACACCTACTTTTGCCCCACCCTGCATTGTATTTTCTGTTGAAGCTCTGCTGATTCCACAGGCATTTGGTGTTTATTTTTCATAGATGTATCTTTCAATATAGAAAACAATTAACTTTCGGCTTTTGTGCCACGCTCTTGCTATGCCAAGGTTAACAAGATACTTCCTCCATTTTCTCTTAGTGCTTTCATTGTTTTAACATTAGGTGAAGATTTTTACTCTCTCCAGGAACTAGTTTGGGGTGCGTGCCCATGCTGTGGGAGCCAGCCTCCAGGATGGCTGAGGCTACCGATCATCGCCACCTCCCCGAATTCACACCTCATGTGGTCCCTATGTACAGTGTACCAGGGTTGATCAGAGACAGCAGCAGGATGGGGCAGAGATGTCATGTAACTCCCAATACCGGGTTATTAAAGACGGCTTCCTTCTAGGACTCCCTGTTCTCAGACCATTCAGGGAGAAGCCACCTGTTCTGTCATGAAGACACAGACACAGCCTAAGTAGAGAGCCCCGAGTGGAAAAACCAAACCCTCGGCTTCAAGTCAGCAAGGAACAGACCCACGAATCACCACTCTGAGGGAAGCAGCTCCTACAGCCTCCAGAGAAGCTCTAAGCTAATATTACCCAGCTAAGCCACAGAAACTGCAATGTAATAAAAGTTTGCTGTAAGTTGCTAAATTTGGAAGTAATCTGTTATGCAGCAAGAGATGACAGGCTTTATTTTTGAAAAGAAAACAGAGACATTTGTCTTTCAGACAAAGAAAGCACTTCTGATTGGAGGGTTCATTAAGCCCTTGCTGTTTGAACACCCCCACCCCTGCCCCAGGCTTGCTTACCTTAAGGTTAGTACCTCAAGTTCCGTTTGGGAAAAAGTGCAGTGCTAGAAAATGTTAAATATTTACTATTCTGTAATTGCTCCAGTTTACAGATTAGAAATAGATTTGCCAGATGTTTATTGAATGGGAGTGCCAGTTTTAGAAACTTTTGCTTAAACTGTAGAAAATTACATTCTCTCCCTGGCTGGTGTGGCTCAGTGGATTGAGCGCTGGCCTGCAGACCAAAAGATTGAGAGTTGGATTCCCAGTCAGGGCACATATCTGGGTTGCAGCCAGGTACCTGGTTGGGGGCATGAGAAAGGCAACCTGTTGATTCTCTTACACGGATGTTTCTCTCCCTCTTTCTCCTTTTCCCCTCTCTCTAAAACAAAATATTAAAAAAAAAAGAAAAAGAAAACAGAGACATTTGTCTTTCAGAGATGGAAAGTGCTTTTAGGTTGAGGATTCATTAAGTCCTTGCTGTTTGAACACCTCCGCCCCATGCTTGCTTACCCTAAGGTCACTACCACAAATTCTGTTTGGGAAAAATACTCTGTGCTAGACAATGTTAAATATTTACTATTCTGTAATCGCTCCAGTTTACAGATTAGAAAATAGGTTTTTTCAGATGTTTATTCAATGGAAGTGCCAATTTTAGAAACTTTTGCTTAAACTGTAGAAAATTATATTCTCATCATATGAAACTTGACAGCAGAATCTAGGATAAGAAGCATAAGTATGAGACTCTCAAGATGGGAAGTTTAGTTCACCAGGGTCACTAACTCTATGACCTTGGACAATTCTGTGCTCTTCTGTGTCTCAGTTTGATTACTTTGGAAATTATGGGCAAGGTCAAATATCCTCTAACACAGCGGCCTCTTCCTTTTAACTAATAACCCCTAAAGTAAAGGAAAAACCTTCTTACATGTTGGCATATAGAATGAAACACAAAAATACGAAAGATAAATGTTTAGTTTTCAACATTTTATCTTTAAATATATTTTTGTTAAAATATTAGAGATGCCGACATGGAATATCTACCACCTAGCCTAACTGGCAGCCAGCACTTATTTGATTAGTTGGCCAAGTTTATTTTTAAAATAAAACTTTTCATTTATTTCAATTCAAATACATTAGTATGCAATCTGTAATACAACTACCATTAAGTTCATAATTCTAATTTTTAAAATAGGAGGAAGAGTAGACAGCTAATGGAGACCAGGAATGGATGCTCTAGAGGAAATCAGATACCTTTCCATTTCCTGCTCTTCTCTCAGGGGACTGTCCTGTAAGAACAGTGCACTCCACAGGTGTCCTTCTCTTTAGAACCATGTGGTCTTCATCTCTAGGACAGGGTGCCATAGCTGGATGAATGAGTTGGTTCCTTCTGTATAAGGCAGAAGGGCAACTGCGAAAGGGAAACTGGACAGGAAAACCAGTACGAAAGGGGAGCAGTGCAGAGTTTTGAGCAAAGGATATGTAAATACACCCAGCAGTAGGCTAAATACTTTAGGTCCCATGAAACTCTTGATTCTATGACTTACAATTATTTTTGGCCACAGTTGTCTTGTGCTTATTATTTGCTATGTAATGAAAATAATATTCTCATATAAGTTTTCCAAAACACCTATTCAGAGTGGTACCTGTCTGTCTGTTGTTGGATGAGCACTGGTCAGTGCTCCAACTACACTGGGAAAAAAATGCATTTATCAAAGACTTCACACACACTTAAAAAATTGGAAGGAATCCATTGTGTCAAAGATTTAGGTATATGGTCAAGTCATAGGGAAAAAAAAAATCTTTCATCTCCTAGACAACCGGGAAACTAGAAAACTTCTTACCTGGGTGTCCTCCTTTCGTTTTCAGCTGTCACTCTGCCCACTGCTCTAGGGCCATCCCTAAGTGTTCCAAGAGTTACGGCAGACTTGTGAAATAAACCATGAACTTTCCCAAGCAGTAGTAGATTTCATATCACTACTGTTGAGACTGGGATAATTTAAAGAATAAAATCACCTAGGTATAAGTAAATATAAACAAAGATCTATTTACATATAAAGTATTTTAACTCTTCTCTAAATCAGCAGAAAACAGGGCTGAGGAAAATGAGAAGTATGAAACTATATTATTAATAATATCACTCCACTGTATTAGGGCTAAAGGCACATGTCATTTTGGGTCACTTAATTCACTTTCTATTTCACTATGAAAATAACTGAAACTTATGACTCATGATGCTTAAAGGAACAGTGTTGTTTTCACAGTTGACAAGAATGGAACCATCAGAAATTCTGGATGGGAAAAAATACAGCATAACACCGAGATGTCATCTGTATAGGAAGTCATGTTTGGTTAAGAAATAAAGACTCTGAGAATATAGGCCCAGATTTTTATAAAGCCATTTATTTAAAAAAACTGGTTTGTCAAATCACATACACGAGCAGAAACACAACTACCAAAGTGGCCCTGTAATAGACACCAGTGGGGTGTTCACCACACGTACCTGAAAAATACGGCTAAAAAAGGAGTCTGTTGAGTAATTTCCGATTCCTACTTGACTCCTTGATGAATGGCTTTAAGTTAGCATATAGTGAATGAGAGGTAGAGTCCCAAGTATAACAGCTGATGCCTCAGGGCTCCATTTAAAAACAAAACAAAAACAAAAACCATTTTCCCCCTCTGCACAAGGGAAACCTATCCTATTTTTTTTTCCTTTGTGAAAACAGAAGCCAAGTTTCTCTTCTCGAATGGTTCAGCATTCCCAAAGTGTCGTGTGGTGACCTAGGTATTGTGCTTCTGGAGCCACCTAATTTTCTTCACCCTCGGATTCAGACTCTAGGAGAGAAGAAAGGGAAGTCAGCATTGGTGGTCTTCTTCTTTTGAAGAAGGCCATGAAAGAGTTTCTAATCTATGCCCACTCCGCCATGCCTGCCCCCAAAGACGTTTTTGTCCTAGGCATTCAACGATATGAGGGCAGATGGCAAACTTTTGTTCCCCTTGCTTTTAAAAGATCTTGGCCTTTCTAAAAATGCAGCACCCTTGTAAATAAGTTTAGAGAATACAATTACTTTTATTCTTTGAATCATCTAAAATAAAGTTTTAATTCTTTGTTGCATTCACTCTCATCCATTATTATTCTTTGTGTTGCCATTTTAAATACCAGTCAACTGGTAAAGGTGCTCATAAAAATCTATATAATCCCATAATAAGTGATTAAGGCAAATGCATTTTTTCCCTTTCAGATCTGATTATTTCTTCCTTTTTGTTTTCCATTAGGTTAGTGTAGATAATTTAAGAGGGTTTTTTTTCTATTTTCTTTCCTTTTTGGGGGGCCATGCAGAAATTTTCACTGCTTTGATTTCAGAAACAAAGGATAAGAAGATGTAGGCTGCGAGTTTGATATGAAAAACACTTTAAGAACTTTTTAGTTTTAGGAAAGCCAGAAAAATCTGTGGAAGGAAGAGCTTTCTTGAAGTGAGCAAGTGTTTGCCAAATGGCCAGTGCTGTTAAATGGAATCATACCTTCTTCTGCGTTTTGCAACCACTCAACAAATTTCTTCATCTGGTCAAGAAAAACACTTTTGCCTTTAGCCACGTGTGCTTCTTTGTACCATTTCAGTATCGCTTCTTCACTCAGCACGTCAGCTGCAATTTCAAACCAAGCATTTCACAAGTTACTACACAAATGTCATGTTTTAAAGCAACTTCGTCTTATAGTTTAATGGAAAGCAATCACTTTTAACATTAAAAGCTGTTATTAAAGAGATCCATACCCGGAACTTATCAGAAGACAGGAACCAAGCTTACTTCCATAGAGCAGAGTGGCACATTTTAACATTTAGCTTAGTAAGTGTCGTAACGATGATGACACTTCTCCTCAGGCGTGATATAATGCAAGCCTACATGCAAGTCACCCTGGGACTTTGAAACCTCTCACAGTCTGAGCTTACTGGCAGGAAATGGGGTTATTTTGTAATTTTGCAAATGAATCAGCAATTCTAGCATTTCAGAATACTCTGTCCTGTCAACTTCAAACACATCTTGATTAAGCAGTGGCCTTAAATGACTACACTTTTAAGGGGATTTACTATTTTAGGAGAGAAGGGCAAATTAAAAAATGTAGACAGAATACAATAATGATATTAATAATTAGATATAAAGATGAACTTCCTGGGTGAATCATGGAACCAATATACACATAACCCAAAGTTCTACACCTATTTTATCAATGAATCACTAACTTATTTTCCTTTAGTATCATATTCTAAACTATAAGAGTACTGTTTTCCTTGTACTCCATTAAGAGAAACACAGATATAATAAACCAACTCCTTTACAGGTTTCTAACAAAGGTATTATCTTTTATGTATTGATTATCTAAAACTCCTTGAGACCATCAAGTTATCACTTAGAATATTTAATGTTAAGAACTGGAAGAGGAATATCAAAATAATAGCATACATACATGGCTAATGTTCTAATGGATTGTCTTTGGGATTTTGGAGTGGGAATTGAGATGCAAAACCGATAAAAAGTATTTATTATTGTCCTTACTGACTATCCAACCCATTACAATACTGAAAAATCACTCTCATAATGTATTTGCAATTAAAATATAATTGTGGTCTATAGGAACAAGTATAAAAGACACATGGGGAAAAACTAGGGAGGTGGAAATCGAAGGGGGGGAGAGCTGGGATGGGAGTAAAAGACAGAAAACTATATTTGAACAATTAAAATTAAAAAATTAATTGAAAAAAAAAGGAACTGAGTGGTGGAGAAACAGCTACTCTACATTCTTATAATCCTAAAAAAATAATTTGTGGCAAAAGAAATGATCTGATCGTTTTCATTTAAAATATCACTGACCTTTTTAGATGATATAAAATTTTTATCAATCATTAAATATACACATTTTACAAAGAAAAGGAAGGAGTCTGCATGTATTTGTTCATAAAACTGGGTATGATCGATCCAATCAGGAGCCCTACAGAATTTCTCTTAGCTTCTAGTTTTTTCAGCTTCCTCTGCGTCCAGCTCCACATCCCCTGCTCACAACGATGAAAGAACTGCCCTGCCCACTTGCCATCAAAACCTAGTTTTGTTTTGTTTTTGTTTTTAATCTGCAACTGAGGACATTTTTCACTGCCTTTTAGAGAGAGGAAGGGAGAGAGAAACATCAAGGTAAGAGAGAAATACTGACTGGCTGCCTCCTGCACACACCTGGACCCAGGATCGAACCCACAACCTCTCACTTACCGGATAATGCTACAGCCAACTGAGCCACACCGACCAGGGCCCAAAGCCCCATTTTCACAGAGGTGAGGAAGTGTATTATTATTGTGCAAGACTGCTTTACAGACATTTTAAACATGGATTTAAAGTCTCTCTTATATAATTTATGACTTTTTTAGGATGCTTGAGATTTAGATTAGCAACTCCCAATTGTTTGGGTAATGCTCCCCTGTGAACAATTTTGAGTACATACACCCAACACATGTATATGTTTGGTTTATAAATTATACATATGTATTATTGAATTAATATTAATGTCATAAAACAAAAAAAGTTAAAAATATGGCAAATGTGAGTAAAGGGACATGCTATTTCTCCCCATCTTAACAAATTGCCTATGATACATGTTGGAAAGCTGATTTAGACTGCAGTTTCGTGGTAGTAGTATTTGTCTGGGTGTTTCCTTCTCAAGGTTCAGAGCTCATTCCTGTATTCTACTGCCCCCCAGAGGCTAAAAGAGGCCATGCAACTACTCAAATGCCGTCCAGGACACTAAATAATAAGTAAAACTCATCAGATGCACTGCCCACTAAAAGTCAGACCGACTGTGCAAGGCTGAGTTTTTAGACGAATCTAATTTAGTATTAAATACTTGCTGCAAGACCAAATTTCTGTCATTTGGGAATAAATAATACACAAGGGACAGCAGCAATCATAAAGGGCTTCTTATCAAAAAGTTTAAGAAGAAATTCAACTTTTGTTTAGTGAAAAGTCTAATAGAAAAAGCAATGAATTCCTTCTTGAGGAATGAGAGAAAAGGAGAATTTTTTTCCCTATGAAGAAACGTAGGTAGAAGAGTTCATTAAAACTGGAAGAGTACAAAGTGTTAGTTAGGATCTCTCAGGAATGCTAACTAAGAATATACAGGGTCCGGTACCAATAATGCCTCTTTTTTATTACAAAATATTTTCATACAAAATCATAAGCATGTAATTCTGTCACATAACAACATCACACTCAAGCACACCATATGACATTTTAGGTGAAGTGTTCAAATTAAAACTATAAATGATTACACCCATATTATTACCCTACCAACCACACTCAAGCAGGCGTTATTTCTGCCAGACCCTGTATCAGTAAAAGGACTAAGAAAGGAAGACATTTTCCAACTGCACAGAGTTCCTGAGATTAAAGTACATTTTTCTCCTTCATTCCCGCCAACAACTTCATCATCTGTGGTGAAATACTTGCACCCTTTTCCCTCTAAATTAGCTTCACCTGTGAGTGGGGTGCCCTCTCCAGATCATCCTACCTTTCCCCATCACTCTCTGTAGGAAGCTTCTCTTACAGAGAGAAGCTAATTGACATGGTCACTCTACTTCCTAGCCTTTTTCCACACACTGAAATTCAGCAAGTCAGGGACTACTTAATTTCCAGCATTTAGCATAACAACTGCCATCAGGATTGCATTCATTCAATGTATAATGAACAAACTCATTTACTTGGAGAAAAACTAAATATTTCTGTTTACAGTTATAATTTAAAACTTAGGTTTTCATGAGGACCAGAGAGACACTATGGTAAAAGTGGTTTGGGAATTGCAGAGCTCTAGGTAACATTAGTTATTTAGATAGTCAAGTTGAATACTATGTCACTTGTAACTTAGGAAATTCATTAATTTTATTAGAGATGTCACATAGGTATAAAGGAAAAAACAACTCATCCTAAAAATGTTGAGAATATATGGTGAGAAGTCCACTCATCTTTTGTTAGAACAAGAATAAGAAAAATTTACTTCAGAAAAACTTATTTTAGAAAAATTTGTATGAGGAGCAGAATTTAACCTTAGAAACTTCTGCAAACAATAAAGCCCACAACAGAAGTAGTAATAGTACTTGCGAAGGTGGTATTCTCTTTTTCAGACCTATGTGCTGAGAATGTGATACTGAGCTTCAGGAAGGAAGGGAAACTATTTTTTAAAGCAAATAATGTAATGTTTGAAAATTAATGGTTGGTTTACTATTTTTCTTTACTGTCTTAGAAATATAAAAATCAACATTTTAATACAGAAGACAAATGTTCACTAAATGAACAATTACCATATTTTTCTTTCATTGCTGAAGAGCACTGTTATAGTTTATTCACTTTTATTTACATAAAACATTTAAAAGTCTTTCAGGGGAAATTGAAACTCAGAGCTGACTGTGGACTATGGCGGGGGTTGCCACAGTGGGGGATACTTCCTGACTGACATGAGAGATTGCTGGAAAGTGCGCTAGAGAGGAACAGGCGAGCTGCACTGTTCCCTCTCGGGCACCTCCCCCACAGGCAGTGCAGCAAAGAGGGTTGCCCCACCCCCTTACAACTTATTAGCTGCACCAAGACAAAGAAATATGGCCCTAATGAAACAACACAGCAAAACCTCAGAACTAAGCGATGTGGAGATTGCCAACCTACCTGATGGAGAATTTAAAGCCAGGGTAATCAGAATGCTCACAGAATTGATTGAGCTTGGTTGAAAAATGAAGAACAAATGAAAGATGCCCAAAATGAAATAAAGCAAAATATTCAGGGAACCAACAGCGACAAGAAGGAAACCAGGACTCAAAGGAACGATTTAGAACAAAAGGAAGAAATAAACATCCAACTGGATCAGAATGAGGAAATAAGAATCTAAAAAGATGATGAGAGGCTGAGGATTCTCTGGGACAACCTGAAACCTTCCAACATCAGAATCACAGGGGTGCCAGAAGGAGAAGAGGAAGAGCAAGAAATTGAAAACTTAGTTGAACAAATAATGAAGGAGAACTTCCCCAATCTGGCGAAGGACATAGAATTCCAGGAAGTCCAGGAAGCTCAGAGAGTTCCAAAGAAGTTGGACCC
Organism: Artibeus jamaicensis; assembly: GCF_021234435.1. Taxonomy (NCBI): domain Eukaryota; kingdom Metazoa; phylum Chordata; class Mammalia; order Chiroptera; family Phyllostomidae; genus Artibeus; species Artibeus jamaicensis. The sequence continues at coordinate 13,145,847 of NW_026522014.1, read as the reverse complement.
AAAGAGGAACACACCAAGGCACATCATCATTACATTACTCAAGATTAAAGACAAAGAGAAAATCCTAAAAGCATCAAGAGGAAAGGAAACTGTTACCTACAAAGGAGTTCCCATAAGACTATCAGCTGATTTCTCAAAAGAAACCTTACAGGCAAGAAGGGGCTGGAAAGAAGTATTTGAAGTCATGAAAAGCAAGGACCTACACCCAAGATTACTCTATCCAGCAAAGCTTTCATTTAGAATAGAAGTGCAGATAAAGTGCTTTCCAGATAAGGTCAAGTTAAAGGAGTTCGTCATCACCAAGCCCTTATTATTTGAAAAGTTAAAGGGACTTATCTAAGAAAAAGAAGCTAAAAAATATGAACAATAAAATGACAACAAACTCACAACTATTAACAAATGAACCCAAAAGAAAAGAAAAACAACAAAAACAAAAATTAAGCAAACAACAGAACAGGAACAGAATCAAAGAAATGGAGATCACACAGAGGGATTTCAGTGGGGAGCGGGGAGGGAGGAATAGGGGGGAAAAGGTACAGGGAAGAAGCATAATTAGTAGGCACAAAATAGACAGGGAAAGACAAAAAATGGTATAGGAAACAGAGGACTCAAAGAACTTACATGTACAACCCGTGGACATGAACTAAGTGGTGGGGAGGGGATGCTGGAAGGTTGGAGGGGCAGGGTGGAAGGGGGAAAAAATTTAGAAAACTGCAATAGCATAATCAATGAAACATACTTAAATAAAAAGTCTTTTTTTTTCCCTAAAATTTTTAGCCCCTCCCCTGTATTCCTCAAGAAAAAGTCTTTCAACAATGACATTCATTAAAGTAACTAGGTTTATCAAGAGGGACATGAGTGACTATGTCCCCAAAATGTTGTTGTCCTCTTGTTCTAGGTATTATGTGGGGAAATTGTCAGCATGTGTACATGTGAGAGATTAAAATATAAGAGGAGAAAGGATTTCCATTATTTTAAAACTTGCACTGAGGTAAAAATGTTCCTTTTAATAAATAAAAGGAATCCTGATCTCCAGATAAAAGAAGCAAACATGACACAATGAGATGTTCGTAAAATGCATGTGTATATGGAATGAGTGGTAAGTATGATCTTACACATGACACCACAGTTCATGAAAATCCCCCCTTTGGCATCAAACTCCCTTTACACAAGTGGTCCTGGACCAGGAGTCACAGAAGCACTCAAATTCTCAGGTCTAATCCTGGACCTGCGTGGAATCAGAACCCCCGAGGACCTGTGCTGTGTAACAAGCTCCCCAGGAGACTCACTGGGAAAAAAGTGCTTTAATACACTGTTCGCCAAGCCTTTCTCGACAAGTAAAATGACATTTAAAAAGCTTTCAAATCCTTACAAAAACACAAACTACATGTCTCCTGGTGCACAGGGTTTGTGGGATGAAATAAGGTCTGAATAAAAACCAGTATTCAAGAAACACAGAAACTCTGTTCAGAGCGGTATGGAACAATTGGTCCTCGGGGTTTTATGTTCCCAGGAGAAAATGTAATTATTTTATTCAGAAAAACAGACTGTGTGTTTAATTTTGTGGAAAATTTGCAATTACCTTAAAAAAAAAAGACAAACACTTCAGTGATATATTTTAAGTTTTCATTTTTAAAGTTTCCTGATTTAATTTCCAAAAATAACTAAGGCAGAACAAAACGATGTTCATACCTTCCCGTGTCCTGAGCCTGCTCACAGGAGCCGCAGACCTCTCTAACTTTAGATGACCTAGAAGGAGCGCAGTGGGGAAGGCTGTTGGCATTAACGGCTACAATGAGAAACCTGGAGGACCTTGCATATTCATGTTTCGAGCACAGACTATTCCAGGCCATGTCCACTGTCTCGTGAGTCAGACCCAGGCCAGAATGGAGACTGCTTACTACAAGCCCCACTCATCAAAGACTGCTGGATCATATCTGTTTATTCTGACAAAAAAACAGTGCCCCTCTGCAGCCTCCTGGAGCAGGCTGTTGTCCTGACCTGGCCAAGCAGGTATGGTAATTTCCGTGCCTGGTAGCATTCATGTAGCAGTACCCACGACTTTGCCCCTGCCCCCCACCCTGTATAATTCTTTGGTGCCTGCTTGCCAACGAAACCACTGTCCTGCAGCCACCCAACCTACTCCTATGTAAGTTTCCCTTAATGGACTGTTAGTTACCAGACTGGAGTGGCCTGCCTCTTTCTTTTGGTCTTTCCCTGCCCTCCCTTACAAAGGTAGATTTTCAGTCTTGGGGCTTTTCCCTGGGTCTGTGTGTACTAACCTAGATTCTCTCACCCATAAGAAGCAATTTGGTTTTTTTTTTTTTTCTGACTTAAATATATTAATAAGATTAGGTGCTTTTCAGATGAAGTTCAAACAACGATGTCTCAGTTAAAAAAAGATTTGGCCCTGGCTGGTGTGGCTCAGTGGACTGAGTGCCTGTCTGCCTGTGAACTGAAAGGTCACTGGTTTGATCCCCAGTCAGGGCACATGCCTGGGTTGTGGGCCAGGTCTCCAGTTAGGGGCACACAAGAGGAAACCTCACATTGATTTTTTTTCTCCCTCTTTCTTTCTCCCTCCCTTCCCCTCTCTCTAAAAATAAATAAAATCTTTTTAAAAATTCAAGATTAAAAAAAATTTGATTAGAAACACTGTCTGGATAGGCTAGCTATTTTTTTAAAAGATTTTATTTATTTATTTTTAGAGAAGAAGGGAAGGAGAGAAGGAGAGAAACATCAATGTGTGGTTGCCTCTCATGCATCCCCTGCTGGGAACTGGCCTGCAACCCAGGCATGTGCCCCGACTGGGACTCGAACCGCAATCCTGTGGTTTGCAGGCCCATGCTCAATCCACTGAGCTACACCAGCCAGGGCCTGGATAGGCTAGCTATTAAACAACAAGAAAGGGAAATGTGCACCTCGGCTACTAGTTTATAAATAGTTTGCTTTTTCTTCTGTAGCAGAATATATTGTCTACTCACAGAGCAAAAGTGAAACCTACCCCCCAGTTCTCTTTACCGGTTTAGAAAAGGAGCCGGCAGTGGCTGATGGGGACAGAATGCCTGCTGGGTGGGTGCGCCCTGCTTCTCTTTCTTGGTTGCTGGGTACCGTAGGTGGGTTGGCAACACAACCTACAGGTTTAGTTCTGATGGGTCACCTGGGGTGTCATTTAAGTCCTAGTTTCAGGACATTGCTATCTCATGACCACACCAACGGGGACCTAATCCAGATATGGCCCAAGGAAAACACCAATTCCTGAACCTCAAAAGGGCAGCCACCACATTCTTCTCCTGAGGCAACAGAGTGCCGACTGCCAGAGGGAAGGAGGGCGGGGAATGAGTAAATGGTGATGGAAGGGGACCTGACTCGGGGTGGTGAACACGCAATGCGATATGCAGGCGGTGTGCTACAGAACTGTACATCTGAAACCTGTAACTTTATCACCAGTATCATCCAAATAAATTCAATTAAAAAACTGTGCCAAGTGCCTCTGTGTCGTGAATGTGAGATATTGCCCCAAAACTTGTCCGCAAGATATATGCATTGCGAGAATAGCTATTATTCAAAAATGTAAAATTTATATATTCTGAATGCCAAATTATCACTAAAATAGACACATTTAAGAACACATCAAAAGGAAAAAAAACTTGACAGGTGTTAATTTGTACTTTAGTTTTTCTGATACATACCATTTAAGGACATAATAACTTCTAATAAGCATTTTACAATGTTCAAAATATACTACTTCTTAGGCCCCCTTCCCTCCCTCATGAACTATATAAATGTAGATTGAAGGACTGTTCAGGATCATTTTTTATATGCTGTAGGTATAGAGATTTAGATCGGTTAAAACCTTAATCGCATTCATTTATTAAAGGCAGTGCCAGTTGTCATGGCAATTTAATCCTTAAAAATACAATGAAAAGACAGTAAATGGGAAAATTTAAAAATAACCATTTCCTCAGAAAACAGGAGAATGGCTGGGACAAATAACCAAAACAGAAAGTAAAAAGGCTAATTATTTCAGTAATTTTAAAGTCAGCTTTAAGATATCTGAAAAGGTCTGCATATAACTTTTTGTAGCATTTGATAATCACTCTTATTAGAGCTCATTCTTATAATTCATAAACGGATCTAATTACTTTATGCAGTTACATTTTTTTCATGCCTCGCCCCCACTGCTCCCTAAATACTAACCAGGTCCTCACATTCTTCTGGGAAGTCCCAGCAACGAGAACAGGCATTTATGGAGTTTGTACCTTCCCTCTCTGTATATAACATGGCCGCCTCACCAGCACTTGCAAAGATGAGTGTGAACCCCCGGTTGCCCTCTGCCTGGCCCCCTGCTCTGCTTTCCACGGAGCTGCAACATGGAAATAGTGATGGAACGACGTGCGTGCATTACCTTTATAAAAGAGAACCACGATCTTCTGAAAGGCTTTCATGAAGTGGATGTTGTCGTAACAGTACTCCTGCACCTTCTGGAGGAGGATCAGCTCTGACTGGCCTTGGGAGCTGAACACAGCCAGCAGGGGAGCGTATTGCTGGAAGAGAGGCGGGGGTAAAGCCGTTAACTTTCCAGGGAGCTATAGGGTGCTTGAATCACAACAGTAATCTGGAGATTTGCCTTAAAAGCCTTATTTTTAGGATTATCTTCTTATTACATTGTGTTGAATCAAAATGAATTTTCCATCCCGGCATCTTACCAGATAGCTCAGTGCACCTACTATGAGGAGACCGATATGAACTGCTGAGTGTACTACAGTTGACTGTTGGGCTACTGTCTGTCTACTGGACGTTGTGAAAGTGAGACAGAGTGAGGTTCTCCTTCCCCCGACATGCAGATCCCCCCACAGGTCATCTTTATGGCTATGTTCATGTAGTTCCCTTTGTCTCAAATGTCCTTGGCTTCTAGTCACTGGCGTACAACCATTGTTTTCTCTAAGTCCCACTCAGTTCAACAATGATCTTCTCCTAGGAGCCTTCCCTGATCCACGGAACCTGCAGTTTACTCACTGCTCTGTGCTCATACACACTGAGAACTCTATCTCATTTATACTCTAATCGAGTTTATACTCGGAAGTCTTTGCCTTCCCAATGCAAGTGTGAACTCTGAAGGCAGGATCTAAGTCTTCCTCTTGTCTTAATAGAGTTGTAGGGCGAGAAGACAATTCACAGAAGTAAAAACATACGTATTTGTGCACAAAAATATACAATTTACACAGCCAGTTGATTTCTTCCACCACTCAGATACTTTGCAAATTCTAATGTCAATTTGTAGTCTACTTAAACAGAAATATTCTCTAAGAATTTCAGTCATGCAGAAGAGAAAGGAAACTAATAGTTAGATGGTATTTCTCTTTAACTTTAAATACTGAATATCTGACCATTCTGTGGATTTTCTGACACTGTTTTTAGTAAGAATTTTACCCTTAGATATTTTTCCACAGGCTCTTACATCTGAAACATTTCAGGTAGTGGCCAATTTGAAAAGAAAAAAATTAGCAAGTACACCTTTGGCCCGAGTCTGGGCAAATCGAGGTTGGAACCCACTGGCCATACCGCTAAGCGCTGCAGCTGGCCCACATCAGACTGTTCCCGCTGCCGCCCTGTACCTTCAGGTGCTTCAGGGCCTGCTCTGCGACCAGTTCCTCCTTCTTGTTCCACTCCACAGCATTCATGATACAGGTCCACAGAAGTCCAATCACTGCTGTCTCCGGAAGGTCGTTCCTCTTCATCTCTTCTTTCACGTAGAGCACCACCTAAATTTCAGGGAGGCGGGTGTCAGAGAGTAGCAGGCAGATGGGGAGCTACCTCTCTCCGTCCTGGGCAGCAAAAGGTTTGGGGCAGATATATGAGTATGTTCTACTCAGTCCCTCCCTTCCTGGTACCTATTCTCAGATTACAAAAGGGTCAAAAAATCATAATGATTTGTTCTCAAAGTACAGTTATTTTTAGTCCAAAAATTAATAGGCTTAGCTCTGGCTGGGCGCTCCTGGATAACAGAAAATAAGAGAGGATCTTTGTTTCTTGGGAGTTACTCTTTTCCACGCAGCAGCCCTGGAGGCCCAGCTGAACAGGGTTTGCTCGAGCCTGTTTGACTTTCCTGGGGTTTACAAAAGGCAGCCAAACTGTTAATTTTTATCTGTGACTCTCACCTCTAAAACTCTTGATGGGTAATGTCCTAGGTTTAGACAAGTCTATTCTCCACAATTCATTCTTTAATCATTACTTTTGATGATCTTCATGTGCCATCTCAATAAAATGTTAATTTGTAAATAAACTCTACAGTGTAAAGGCAAATTTTGCGTGATACATTAACAATGCAGCACCATTCAGTGGATTATTTTCCCTAAGTATTAAATTTAAATATGCAAATTTATCTTCAACTCTCCCAGTATGAAATATAGGTCTGCCTAACTTCATTGTGTATCAAACTTGTTTGGAAAAATCTTTTTTTCCTTTTAAAATAAAATCACAAATAGAGGTCAGTGCCTCAAAGGTGACGATGAAATCATAATGTATCTGCAGCCACCACTTTGTGAGTCGCACAGCTGCGCCTTCTTCAGGAAAAGTGTATCGTTCTCTTCCTTGCTGACCGGGTTGCAGAGCTGTCGGCAGTGGGTTCACCAGGCTCTGAGAACGCAAGGACCGGGGAGTCCCAGAGTCTCAGAGCTGGCTGGGGACATCGCGCAGACAGGTGAAAACTCTGCAACTAAAATCATGACCGTGCTTTTTGGTTTTGCCGTTTTTCGCTTAGAAAATCATGTTCAAGTTCCTGCTCGGAGGAATGTCATTCGGTGTGTTGCTGACCCGAACGCCATGAGACTTGGGACTGTGCAGCGCTCCACCATCTCCACCCGCTGCCCAGTAGTGGCTGGAGCTCTGCAGCTACGTGAGGGGCCTCGCAGGGCCGAGGGCACGAGGGTGGTGAGGGGTGGGACCCAGGAGCAAGTGGTAAAATGAAAGGACCTTTTGCTGAATTTTTGTATTATCATATAAAATGTGTTTTAAGTTCAAACAGGAAGTTTTCTCCAGGCCTGAATTTTTAAAAAAATACAGTCCTAGCCATATGAGCTATAGCTATACAAACTATTTTTATACTCAGCTGTACAAAAATAAAGTAGTGACATAATGGGAAAGCACAGCTATTGTGAGTGGGACCAAACAAGCCACGGGTCCAGCTGCTCTTTCCCATGCTATAAATTCACAATTGCTGACCTTTCCCTTCGAGTTAAAAAAAGAAACCACCATGCATATTCATACCCAGTGACACAGAATACCAAGGTGATTTCAGACAAAACCAAATGCTTAACAATGTAATGCTCTACATCAGAATGTAAAACCTACCATTTAATGAGATATGTTGATATGAACAGTAAATCTATTTGACAAAAGAAATACTTTGATAATCACAGCAGCTTGGCAGAGTTAAGTTCTTTGTGTGGAAACAACCACTAATTTCTGGAATAGTCTAGAGGATTCCGAATCCATACTTCAAAAGTGAACTAATTTAAATGGTAGGGACACATGCACAAAGCTCATAGCAATAAACAAAGCGAGGTCTCCTTAAGGAAGCCGAAGCTTGTGCTACACAGTCTACAGTCCACGTTGTTCCTCGGACGTGCGTGCTTTGCAGCGATGCTGGCCCTTCTCACCTCCTTGATGGGGCATTCCTGAGAAAGGCGCTCCTGCAGCTCCTTCTGCAGTTCCTTCCTGGTGCCCAGGGACTGCTGCACGCGCAGGAAGTCGGAAAGCTCCTTCAGCCCTGCGTCAGTGAAGTACTTAGCAAAATGATCCACACTCTGTCTATTAACTGGGAACAGTTCCTGAGAGACAAAAGAGACACTGTTATACCACAAGCTACTCAAATTTTATACCAGAAGCTACTCAAATTTCAGCAAACATAAAGGACAACATTTTAATATTAAAGTAGCACTGAGAATATCTCATATATGGGAGAAAACAATAAGGACTGATTTTAAAAAGAATAAATCTCGGGAGTATTTCTTGAGCACTTGCTAAGCACTTTCTAAAATTACGCAGTTTTCCAAAGAAAGAGAAAAAATGCTAAGCAACTTAAACTAGCATCACTCATTTTCAACCATTATTTATTTTTCTTTTACTTTAATCAAAGTACAGCATGTATAAATACAGAACTAAATTTGCTAAATTAAATGCAAGTAAGATGGTTTTAAACTGACAGGAGAAATTTAAGCCATTCGATAACTAGTTTCCCTAGCTATGAGTGAAAGGACGAGTCAGTTCTCCTGACACGGAGGTGATCTGAGATAATGCTAGAAAAACGACACTGACTACTGTCATCTCAAACCCCTCTATTCACATTCTGAGCAAATGCTGCTATCATTCTAAAGCACTAACTCGGGAGTTAAGGAGAATTTTATAAAATCTGTAAATGATGGTGGCTCTTAAGTTCATGGTGAGATCTAATCTAAACCCATTCTACTAACTTTTTCGTTCATTACATAATTTTCTTGGGAAATTTAAAAAGAGCAACATACCATGGCTACTCTTATTTTTACCTCATTTCCATTTTACCTTACACAGCTTGGCAGGGTCTCAGTAAGGCTGAGTCATGTTCTAATCCCATGTGACTTTAACACCCAACTGAGAAATTAAAGCTGTTTTCAAAGCTCTCGGATTTTTCAGACTGCTGCAATCTAAAAATTAAATTTAAACTTTCATGTTGGTGTTAGATTTGCATATATATGGTCAATGGCTGCATGGCTCCAATAAAAATCTCCATAGAAAGATCTGGGCTGTCACCAGGTTTAGGGACATAGCCAGATGGCTTCTAAGCATGACTCAGTTTTCAATATTCTTATATCAGCATCCCATAATTTCCCTTGTGGAGTCATGAGTTTTGAAATGTCAGAGCAGAGCTGGCGGGAGCAGTATCGAACACACATGCACTTAAAGCAAACATTTCATACCAGACTGAAACTCTACCACGGACATTTGTGCCAGTAGTCAAGAGAGCTTCCAGATTTGGGGGCAGGGAACTGACTGAGCTTCTGCTATGAACCAAGATGTGGTGGGTCCATTGCTTGTAACTGTGTAACACGGAAACTTTTATGGATGATAAACTGAGCCAAAGAGGTTAAATAGCTGGACTCCAACCAGAAATACTTAAAGAGAGAGCTGTGTGACCTTCAGGTCAGTACTCATTCCATTGTCTTGTGCTGGCATTTACTATTGTATCAGCATATAGGAAGAATGTGCCTTAAGAGTTTGATCTAAAATTATGTTCGGAGCAGTATGTCATCAAACATATTACTCACAGTTTATATATGAACTCTACCCAAAGTCCTCATGAATGTTACATAATATATTGAAAATTAGCATTCAGATCAAAGAGAGGCAAAGTCTGTCTAAACTGTTTCAGAAACTGGTCTGGAACACGGTTTGTACTTGTTAAGAAAACCCTAACCCGGCACAAACCTCCATCACCTCATCCTTAAGTAAGGTCACCCTTCTGCCCTTGCTCCTGAGTCTATTCTCAATGTGACAGCTGGAGTTGTCCTGACAAGTCCCTAAGTCCCATTATGCACAAATCTGCAGAGAATTTTCCAAAAGTATCCTATCTTACTCAGAACAAAGGTGAAAGTCCCTAGATGATAAGGGCCCTGGTAATGCTGAGCTGATCCCGTGCTCTGGCTCTTGCCAAACACTCTTTTTTGCAGTCTCCAGTTTTCCGTGCCTGGAAACCTTCGCATAGTCTATTCCCTTTGCCTAGAACACTCTCCTCCCTATAGATATCTATGTAGCTCATCCCTCCACTCCGAATCTTCACAGAAATTTCACCTTGTCAGAGAGGTCTTACCTTTGAAGACTGCATCCTGCACACTGACACTCTTTAACTCTTCTCGGTTTAATGTTTTCCTCACAGAACCTTTAGCTTTTTAATATACCACATACTTGAATTTAGTACCTGCTTCCTTGCAACAGAATGGTAGCCTCATAAAGGTAAGGTTCTGTTTGTTCGACTCCCAGCTCTGGAAAAGTTTAGCCAATATCCTGACCATTGTTCCTTTTTCCAGTGACGAAGGAATGATATTTCGCATCCCCTCTCTTCTCTGAGTCACTATAAATTTCTCTTTCATTTGCATTATAGAAGGAACTGCTCAACTTGAATATGCTATCTTTTCTAAAATGTACGGGCCCAAAGCCACAGAGGATGTGATCGCATGTGTTAATGAAACTGAAGTTTCTTCTTGACACTGGAACCAACCCCTAGTTCCCCACTCGTTTGCTGAGTCAGCACAGGGGAAGGCATGGTCCTCATGCACAGAGTGCTGCCCTGCTCCTCATGAGGCAAGAGCAAGGGGTTTTTGGTGGAAACTGCAACCTATGCTCCTCACAACCAAAATACATGCATACACAGAACCTAGTATAAGCAGCTAAATGATGTCTGCTTTTCAAAAAGGGAATATACTTTGAAAAATTTTATCTGGCTACTGTTATTATAAGAAATCATGCTTTAAGAAATAGCTGTCTTTTGTGGCAAGTGGTCACAGACTGTATTTTCGCTCTCCCTCAGTCGCTCCCTCTCTTTTGAACAAGTATGAAGGGCAGCCCTCCTCACTGTCGTCTGTAGGGGTGGAGCGGATGCTTGTGAATGAACTCCATTTTCCTACCCCCCTGCCAGGCTTCCCAGTGACTTCTCTGGGCCAACAGAAGGTGAGCTTTCAGTGCCTTGGAGCAGTTCACTTCAGTCGCCTTTGCTCCGGCCCTCTGCCACGAGGACAGAATGGGAGTTGTTCCTGCAGCATGCATCCCAGAATCATGAGGCAGAGAGATCTCAAGGGGGGCCTAGCCAAGATAAAGCTAATCCACAGACTTGGAGACATGAAGATACTCCTTCCGAGGAAGGTCCAACCTGCTCAGCAACCTGTTTCCTGACTTGAACGACTTTTCCTTCTAGACACAGGGACCCGCCCACCCTAAGTCTCTAGAGAGCAGGGTCTACGAGGGCCAGTGCGCGTCGATGGCTCCGCGGTGTCCAGGACTGTGCCTGGCACACAGCAGGTGCTCAAGGACTATGCACTCCACGAAAATTACCAGCAGTGCGGAAATTAACCAGAAACTCACTAGAATCTTAATTTTTCTTTCCTATCACATTGTAAAGACTTTATAGGCACAAACAGGGCTATTTTAAGATGAATTTCAGGAGACAAAGAAATTTTAAGCCATTGGGAAAATGTGATGAGATAGTTTTAGAATTATTCCATGAACCAGCACCCTCACATGCTGGACCTCATTGGAAGAGAAAAACAGACAAGAGACTAGGTAAAGAGAAGATGATAAGGGTGTCTTTTAATTTTAGACTTTGTCCTAAAAGCGTAAAAGCAATTTCACTTGCAGAAATCTCTGACACTTGCATAGCTATTGCTTCTAGGAGAAAGAAATTACAGGGAGCAGGGAGAAATTATGAGGACAAATATTCTTCTCAATTTTCTTTGAAATGTATTGAGATAGAGAAATAAAAGAATAATCGAGCAACTGTGATAATGGGAGCTTCAAATGAACTACAATTTACTTGTCTGCTTTCTCAAATAGGGTAATATTTCCAATGAATCTTGGTTTAAAGAAGAACTCTTGTTTAAACCATTATTTTGTTAACCAAATAACATGTATTTCAGATAAGCGCCATTCAATTATGACCCAAGATATTACAAATGTCCAATTAGGTGGAATCCATGTGGCTTTACCATATGAACAATTCAAATTTCTATAGTTACTAGTTAAAAAAGAAAGTGTTAATCCTGATAAATATTATCGTTCCATCAACACACTTCCAAATCTGAAAGTCTCCCTGTTCCTTAAGAGTCTTTCATTTAATCATCCTGTCGATAAAGGAGAGGTTACACTGGAATCGGCTCCCATCTGCCACGAGGTAGAAATCAGAGGAGCCATGCCCCCCTGAAACCCGGGCCCGGGCCCTCGGGCTGCGGGTCGCAAGGCAGATGCTGGCAGCGTCCTGAGAGAAGAGGGAGGCGTGCCACCTCTTTGTCCAGGCAGAACTTACCAGAAGCCTCTTGTCTAAGTTGGCTTTTCTCAAAGAAGAGGTAACAGAGTTGGCATCTTTTTCTGCCATCCACGCTTTAAAAAGCTTGACAGCAAATGAGGCTGCAATGCCTATTTTATTTTAAAAAAGAGAGAAAGAGAGTTTCATTGCTTTTATAAAAAAGTAAAACCACTCGTGAGGAGGCACAGACAGCCTTTCACACTGGAAATCCAGAGACGAGTAAATAACGCCGCGACTGGATTTGCAGGAAGGAGAAGTGGATGCTCTCTAGCACATTATTCACCGGGAACATTTTTGTTTTTGAATACTTTAAAAGTGACAACATTTTTTCAAGTTGGACTTTTTAATTCCAACCTAGTGTAACTATAAATTTATTTATTTTTACCTTGGTCAAAAACAGACTTAAAGCCAAATATTTCCCAGTGTTTTTGCCTCTGTTTCACCCTGTGGTTCACCAAGATTTCATATTTCTAACAGTGATCCTGAGGCACAACCAATAAATCATGAGACATAAAACTAAAATGTCAAACCAATAAAAGAACATTAACAGTGGCAGACATAAATAAAACTATAGATGAACATGCACCATTTACTTTACAATTTTACTTTCTTTGAAGGCACCTAAAAATATTCATGAATGAAGCTATAAAAATGTTAATGCTGTTTTAAGTTGAACTTTTCTGGATATTTTGAAAGATTTATTAAAAATAGCTTTTAATCAGGAAACCACTCAATTATACATTCATACACTTACATTAGAATTTATTTCCAAATATAAACAATCAGATAACTAATAGATAGCTCTTCTGTAAAGACTTCAAATTTCTAAATTAATGTTCCATTCTTTTAATGAAGAATTAAGTATAGCTGGAATATTAAACTGATTTTTCTGAATTGCAGGCCTTACTACTCTGGTGGTCTGAGCAGCCTTGGATTCCCCGTTCCTCTGCTATGACAATTCCATTTTGCTCAGGCCAGGTGACTTCTAACGGGTCTATGTTCTGGCACCACCTTTTCCTGCAATGATTAGTTTAGTGACTTCAGCTTAAGTTCATCTGCCTATGGTACCACCCTGGCAACCACTACTGGGCTGAAATTGGTCATGTGTCTGATTTTGGCCAATCAGCTGAAGGCAAGATGAATCATTTTATGTATCCTGTAGACACTGAAACTGAATGAGGAAACGTGCTGTCACTGTATCAGCAGACCTCTCTGAATGACCAGGAAACCATCCTTGGGGTAGAACTGATGCCATGAAGAGTCACGGTTGAAGGAAAATACCCGAGACCCGAGTGATACTGCTGTTCACCCTGAAGCCTGCGCTACTTTTATATTTATTGTTACATAGGAAATAAGTGCCCTTATATACTAATTCAATCCCCATCTTCCAGTTACTTGCTGGCAAATACATTCACTTAATCTGTCATTTATACAGATACCAACTTTATAAAATTTTCTTCATTTGAATAACAGGGCAATGGAGCTCTGCCCCCCCCCCCAATTATGACTATGGCAATAACATGTGTCTTACAAGCTGGAAAATTTTATGTTCTAAACTTACTGACATGGATTTTTAACACTCTGATTAGTTCATAAAGTCAATATAGAATTTAACACAAATTTATGTAATTAAATTTTTTAAATAGCAGAAGGTGTGATCTGCTTTCTAAGTATGAAAAATAAAGTCGGGAGTCTAAAATCCTGGCTCGGACCTATAGTTCTGCATTAAAGGTGGCTCTTGGAGGAAAGATGGGCAAGATTTCTTAAATTTAGAGACTCTTCTGGTTGGGACGACCCTGTCCCTTGCAACCATTCGTTGGGTGGGAAAGTGGGGAAAAGGTGCAATTTCTTACTCCTTTCCTATTTAGAAAGCAAGAGTTTTATCCTTTAGTTTCTACAGATGGTGGAGTATAAAGAAAAACCATGTGTCACTTCCATAGCAAAGCTACTTTTCTTCTCCTTCCCTAACTCCCTAACACTTTAATATAAAAATTTTCAAATATACAGAAAAAGTGAACAATAAAATTCATATCCTGGCCATCTAGAGTTTTAGGCATTTTCAGTTAAAAAGGCTAAAATAATTTGATGTAATTAATGTTTACAGTTTATATTTTACCCTGTTTTTCTAGTATAAAATGGCAGTAATACAAATGAGATCTGTGAAGTATCATGAATTTTTTTAGGACACTACTTTAAAATAGTAAAATATTAATAAGGCAGTATTACCAATTACAGAGTCTGAAATGTCATAAATCTGAATGATTTTAAGCTGAAAACTATAATCTCTAAATAACATTACTTGACTTGATTTACTATTCTTTCCTTGGAAACTAGAAACCTTTTAACTGTGGGCATGAATAAGGCTGAGATTTCATGTTCATAAGAGAAAAACTTTAAATTCTAAGAAGAAACAGATGTTTTCATAAAAGCTCTTTTAATTTATTTTTAAGAACAAAAAAATCTTTGTTTTGTGCTCTATTATAACTTGAATATCATTATCCTCCTACAAGAAAAAAGTCCACTTTTGTTTTACTCTATAACCAAGTAATTATATGAATGCCTATCAAACTCTTAACGGCTTAAACTTAAAGCAAAGTTCTGATGCAGCCATCTGGACTTTTATGATAGAAACATTGATCGGTTGCCTCTCGCACGCCCCCAACTGGGGACCATCTGGACTTTTAAAGCAAGTGTAATAGACATCTCAGAAATGTGATCAGAATGAACACCCGAGCACAAGCCCTTGAGTGGCGACAGCTTGGAAGAGTGGTCTGAACCAGGGAAACAAGCAGCAGCGTGGGGGCATCTGGGAGCACCGAGGGGTGTTTTTGGTGGTCACTCTACGCAGAGGCCAGTGCTGCAGGCGGGCACTTTGTGCCTGAAGGCAGAGAGGTTACGTGTTGCACACAGCACAAGTGAGTCCTGCACAAGGAAGCCCTGTCCCGACAAAACACGCCACCAGCACGTCAGGTGGAAGTGGTTTGGACCCAATCGATTTCTGGTGTTTGACTCAGGCATTCAGGGTCATACTGAAGATTCTAGTGTATTAGTAGTCGTTATTCGTCTTTGAATAGGTGTGCACATTTCTCACCTGAGTTTCTACAGTAAACATGTACAATTCTCTTATTTTTGAAGACACACACAAACACATTCCTTACAGGGTGGACGGGAGGCTGTGGGAGGACACTATGCAAGAGGTACTGGCACTTCTCTAACTGCCTGCGGCTTGGCTTTTCTTTTCACATCTGATAAGGAAGAAAACACGAGAGTCATTACCTTCTTTGACCAAGCTGTCGGTGAAGAGACTGGTGAGGATGGTGGCGGGAAGGGTGCCGTTGCCTAGCAGGATCCCCGACAGCATTGCCAACTTTGTCTGCTCTGTTTCAGTAAAGGCTTTAAGGAAGAGGAGAAGCTGTGGGTCAAACAAAAGAAACCATGTCTATAAAGCACAGGACTAAAGTAGGCAAATAGCATGTCCATGGCACACAGCTAGCAGGCCATATGCAAGGCACAGTTAACATACATTGGAAACGCATCCACATGATGATTATAAATTGGATACTATAAAAAGTAAATTTGCCCTGGCTGGTGTAGTTCAGTGGACTGAGTGCAGGCTTGCGAACCAGAGTATCTCGGTTTGATTCCCAGTCAGGGCACATGCCTGGGTTGCAGGCCAGTTCCCAGCAGGGGACTCACGAGAGGCAACCATACATTGATGTTTCTCTCTTCTCTCCTTCCCTTTCTCTCTAAAAATAAATAAATAAAATCTAAAAAAAGAAAAAAAGTGAATTTATCAGGCATAGTTCCTCTCTTCCCAGTTCACTGACATAACCACAGATAACATTCAAAGGAAGGACAAAAGACATTTGCAAAAGAGTGTGAATAGGCTGCATAACTAATTTACATCTGACTCTGTGTGTGACAAGGGTAGTGCTATATAATGAGCAAACGTTTCCTGAAATACATTATCGTCTTTCACATTTTCTCACTTCTTTGGGTAACTCCCCCCACCACTTACCTACTTTTTGGTGGCTTTTAAAGCAAAATAAATAACTAAAAAAGAGGAAAGAGTCAATAAGCACACACTTCCGAGTTCACAGCACACAAAACTCTTTAAAAGAAGACTGTTGAGTGAGAAATGGGTTTTCTAAGTTCTTGCTGCTCCATTAAAAAAAGCAAGATTCGAAGTTGGTGTTTCTTGGATCATGCAGATTTACCACCAGCCCTGGTAATGAAGTAATGGAGGATACGTGATAAAGAAAAATTCCTAACGGAACCAAGGCTTCTCATGCAAGTTGGAAAGAGCAGTTCAGGAGAGGCAATTGAAAAAGTAACAACCCCAGAAAGGTTGAAGGGAAGCCAAAGCAAAGCGGATTAGACACCACTTCTCATTGTGATTTGTAAGAGTATTCTATTCGGTCTTGTGGAATGCTCTCTCCTCCTTCTTCACCCTTGTCTGCCTGGAGCTGAGACCATACTCCATGCTACGTTCTCGGTTCCATTAGTCTTCAGGCATATTCCCGAGATCCCCCGGGCTCAATATCACTGTTGGGGCCCTGCTGACTTTTTCATTACTAGGCACCAATGGAAAGTTACTGGCGCCAATGTAGGCTTACGTGCTTTAGTGCCAAAGAAATTCCATTAATTCTCTGCGGTGGGTTTGGCAATATTAATTTACTATCCCCAACAGTTAAAGGATTATTACATTACATAGGGGTTACGTGACTCTCCAAATATTTATATTGTAAATAAGTGGCTGAAATGGAATCAAACCCGTCCATGTTACTCCCAATTCATGTCTATTCAAGTTTCAATGAATTAAAATGAAGTCATCTTCTAAGTTCACAATAAAACAGGCGTGAGGGAATGAGACCATCGGTGGTTAAAGCTGCAGGGGACCACCAGAAATGGGGCTGAGGAAAGACTGACAGAATCACAGACACTTCAGGTCAGTCTGGCCCTCTCTTCTGAATATAAAAACGAGTAAGATTCAACTGAATAATGAAAACTGGCCTCCAGAATAAAAATTTTAACACAACTTGTTTAAAGACATTACTATATTCCATTAGAACAAAATGGTGCAAGTTAGACCATTCTCTTAAAGTGAATATTTACATTGCTCAATTTTATTAACATTAAAATCAGATGCTACATGTAGTCCAACAGCACTTTCATAAAAAAAAACTGCAAAAAAAAACATTCCAGAGAGCATGTTCATTACATGAATGCAAGTTAAAAAAGGTTTCATGATTGAAATGAGCTAAGAGAAGTAAAAACAAGAGTAGCATTAGAAAACGCCGTAAGATGTTTAATTTATTATAATGCTTTACATAATTTTTGTATCATATCCATTTCTATATTTAATCAAGCACTCTATTTTCTAAGTACCTAGCAATATAATGCATCATATTTTTTCATTTAAATTTTTTCATATTAAAAGAGTAATACTTTTTACTTTCTTAGTAAATAAAATCTAACAGTAGTAGAATAATAGAATAAAATCTAACAACACAGAATAACATGAAAATGTAAAAACCTTCCTATTACTACTCCCTTAGAATTAGTATTAACTTTGATGTGTGTACTTCCAGATTTTAAATGTCTACATATCACAAGTAACTACAGGCATAACACAGGCTGATTTTACTGAATTATACCTTGATAATAGCTAAAACTTGTTGAGTAGACCAGATACTCTTCTGAACATTCTATGTGTATCAACACCCACCACAGCCGTGAGCTTCACCATACAGAAAAGAAAACCGAGGCACAAAAAAACCAAGTAACTTGCCTAAGGTTAAACTGCTACAAATGGTTGCTCTGCACCTTGCTGTTTCATTTAACAATTCATCATGGACATTTTCTCTCATCACTTCATGTGGCTATGCCTCACTCTTTAAAAGACTGCATAGTATTCCACTGTTTGGATAGAATATAATTTAATTAACTGGTCTCCCACCAGTATACATGGAGGTAATTTCTCAATACTGTGAAAACATCTTTAAATATAAATATATATATTTCTATGTATTCTTGCTGAAGGATCCTTCTATTTCTATAAATAGAAAGTTGGGTCATGGAGAATGTAAATTATTTTAAATGATTTTAAAATCAAAATGTTTTTCATTACATATGAAACCACTTCTAATGGGATGGAGCAAGTAAGTATGTAACAAAAGATATTATGGTTCCTTTTTAATTTAGGCAGATATTTAAAATTGGAAACAATGACAGAGAAACATACAAATCTGTAACAAGTTAATATAGTAACTGCTATACGTAAACAGAGGAACTGCAAATTGGAGGAGGGAACATGCTGCAATCACTGGAAGGAGGTCTTCTGTAATAAGGTGCTACTATTTATTTCCCTGCTTCCCGGAGGCCAGTTACTAAGTTAGGCACCTTATACGTTATATGTAATCTTATTATAGCTACTGTACAGATGAGAAAAAACACCGAGATTTACACCTATACATGATCTCCAAAGATGGGTTTTGTCCCTTTTGCTAAATCATATTTTCTAAAGAGATGTTATTATTAGCTGCTCTACAATATCACATGCTTCAGCTGATTCAATCACCTGCTCTCGATTGTTCCTTTGACATATTTATTTTTTTGCATATTTCTGGGTTTTATTTTAAGCTCTCTAAGATCACAGATCATATTCTGTAAAACTATTCCTATTGAACAAAGCATGTTGTCATGTACTTCTTACTACAGGCATTGGCTCATGATCTGTTATAGTCATTCATTCATTCATTCATTCATTCATTCATTCAATAACATTTAAAAAAACTTAGATGAGGCATTACATTTGAACTTTTACCTTTTTCATTGCGTCTTCAAATGCCTTTTCCAAATACTTGTATCTCCTGATGAGTTTATTGAAGACCTTAACACAGAAGAGAACCATTTAATATTATGTAAACAATTTTTAAAAGGCAGTAGGAAGGAGGTGTAGGAACGCACCCAAACCACAACATGGATCTATAATAAAAAATATGTAGTTAAACAAGCTCATGTTGTGATATAAGAACTATAAGCATTTCAAAGGAGTTATTCTGGCCTGAGGGTAAACAGCACCAAAACACACATGTTGAATAAAATAAATTCATTCAAGAATATAACAAGTGAGCAACCATAAATAACTGATGAAAATGAAATTAGTGTAATTTAAAAACCGTGACATGCAGAGGTTGAAAATAACTGAAAAGTGCAGGACATGTACAATTAACATGTGATTCCTTTAATACTAATTCAGCCATAAGAAGACACAAAATTATTTCCCTGAAATTCCGTAAGTCACAGTCACTAAGACGCTAAGTGAAGAATTTGTTTAAAAACATCCTGCAGAAATTTGTTAAGGAAACAAGTATTTGAGCAAATTGTGGAACATAAATACAACTATTTTCTAGCAAAAATAACTGAAACAGAGGGGTTACAGATACAATCACACAGAGAGCAGGTATGAAGAAGGCGAGGTCAGAGTTCAGGGAGGATTACACTTCATGCAGACACAAACATGTTTTTAACACATGAGCAAAAACCGACATTAGTTAATGGGAATAAAAGGTGACTGGCTGCCACAATCTGGGCAAAACTCTGAAGCAGGGTTTGCGATGGTGTCAGTGGAGTTCTGGACTGTTTCTTCAGTGGAAAGATGTTTGTTATAGACTGAATTTGGGGGGACCCAAAGTCGTATGCGGAAGCTCCAACCTTTCATTGTGAGTGCCTTTGGGAACTTCAGGAGGTGGTTAAATGGAGGCCTGCAGGTTCGACCTGTCATTATAAAAGGAGTCAGGAAGAGCACTCTCACCAGAAGGCAAGTCAGCTGACACCTTGATCTTGGATTTCCCAGGTTCTGGAGCTGAGAAATAAAATTCTGTTCCTTAAGCCACCCAATCTGTGGTATTTTGTAAATACCATTTTAATAGTTGTGGAAATAATTTCTGAAACTAATTCCTTTCTCTTACATCCATATGATATACCCTCATCTAAAACTTTCAGTATGTTTATTCCTTATGCAATCAAGATGGGGTTCCAGAGTGAAAATTACAGAGTTGCCCTCTACAGGGAAAGAAGAATGATCCATGCATGGAACTGAAGAGTGCTGATTTTTCTTCCAGGCCTTATCTTTTTTTCCTAGTAGAATTTAAAGAGCAAATAATGCACCTTGTTACTTGTGTTAATTTAGTTCTGACAAAAATTAAGTGAGGAAGATAAGGCAGGCATTAATGTGATTATTTGGCAGATCTGGGAACTGCTATTAAGTATCTGAACAGGAACAGAACTCAGAAATTCTGATCCTTAGCAAACACTGTATTTATTTGGTATACCAAGAGGTGAGTGGGAATTTTAAGTTAATCTTCTGAATCTCGTACATTTGCTTCAATACATACCTTCTCAAGGGCTCTGTGGCCATTTACAAACAGGGTAGAAGCAAAGATTTAGAGGATAGTTTAGACCTTGGACCCACTCTATCCCATATGCTCAATCTTTTGGTCTCTATTTAAAGATTTCCTTGGCTTTTATTTGTTATACATTTCTTATGTGTACAAGCGAATGAAAAACCTTTGCTAAAATGCCAAGCAATTAAAATAATGTTTGGAAGTTAAAATTCTTCATAGCCTCAAATTAGTTAGTTGGCTTAGCATGCCTTATACATTTTAATAACCAAAGTAAAGACAGTTTCTAACATCTGAAATTCAGTCACTTAGGTGCCAGTAAGTCCTATGGCCTTTTTTCATATATATATACTGAAAAGTGTATAGCAAGACTTGTTGACTTAGGACTTGCCTGCAGAGTTTAGTTGGGAGTAGCTGACGTTTAACAAGGGACCAGGGCAGACTAGGAGTAGAACTGCACCGGCCTCAAGCTGGCTAGTCATGCTGCATTCAGCTTTGTAAGGTAACACAGTTCCTCAGAGTCCCGCCACTTCCTGACCTTCACCAGGGCCTAAAGACTTCTTAATTTTTACCCATCTAATGAATGCAAGAGGACATCTCATTATTTAAATTGAAATTTCCTTAACTACGAATGCATTTGAACATGTCTTCATCTCTTTCGGGGGGTGGAGCATTATTAATACATTTCCTCTTGTTTGAAATGCCTGGGTGTCTTTTCCTGATATGTTGTCTTTCTTTTTGACTTGCAGTTCCTTATTTAACCTAGTTGTGAATATTTTATAGTTTTTTTTAAAGATTATTTATTTATTTATTTATAGAGAGAGGGGAATGGAGGGAGAAAGACAGGGAGAGAAGCATCAATGTGTGGTTGCCTCTTGCATTCCTCCTACTGGGGATCCAGCCCACAACCCAGGCCCGTGCCTTGACTGGGAATCGAACTGGCGACCCTTTGGTTCCCAGGCTGGCACTCAATCCACTGAACCACATCAACCAGAGCATACTTTATAGGTTTTATGTATCAGAAATATCTTCTTGTTCTTCCTTTTTAATAGCTGCACGGTAGTCTCTTAGTATAAATTATCAAACTTTACTCATACTCTATTGGTTGACTTTTTTATATATTGTTTTTGATCCCTTGAGATTATTATAAACAACACTATGATAATTAACACTGTATGCATATCTACAGGATAAAGCCCTAGAAAGAGAATTTCTGGGTCAAGAAAATATGTAGTTTTAGTTTTGGTAGATAGTGCAAAATTGTTCTCCTTAAAGGTTGGGCCAATTTATACTCTCTCCAGAAAAATATGTGAGCATTCAATTCTCCATGTCCAGTATAGAAGAGAAGTAAAATTCTCTATGGTCATAAAGTTTTAATGCCCATTGTCTCGTTATGAATGCAGGTGAGTATCTCTTCAATGTTATAAGCTACATAGCATTCCTATTTAAAAAGTGACCCATAGAATTCCTGAACCACATGTTTCCTTAAATCCCATTCAAGTATTTCCCTTCTAACAAAACAATTTCTCAGTGACTGGCTCTACCTGAGCATGGTTTCGGATGGTTTCGTGATCTTCTTTTGCTGAAAACACACAGTGGTTGGTCATCTTGGTCTTGTCACCATCATCTATGCGTGTCCCTCCAGGGGCTGAAAAGAGAGATAATTACAGTTAGGACAACAGCGAAGTGAGCAGAGCACAGGCAGAACAGATCAACCTGCCCTTCAAGGAAAACAATGAAAGTAAATGTCAAATCTAAGTGCAACGAAATTTCATACAGCCATATGCATATGTCGGCATGCACATGGCGTTATATATTTGCTCATGTTTCTAATATGATGCAAATTAGTCGTGCCATTTTATGCCGCCACCATAGTGCATGAGACTGCTATTCTACATCTGTGCCCTCACTAGATCCTATCACCGTAAATCTGGTTCTTTCCAAACTCTATCCCTAACCATGGAAGTAAACAATAACATTTATTCAGTGAACTTAATTCACTCACTCTCAATGCACTTCCTGATGTTTCCTATGTCAGGACATGGCTTACTTTTTAGGCTTGATGATATTTGTGGGACTCCAGTTCACCAACACTGGCAAGGAGCAGACCCGGCCTTTATAGCAGATCTTGTTGGCTCCTCCACCAACCCAGTCATCCATGCAGGATTGGACAGTATGTACTCTGACTCCTTGTTGTCTGTCTTTACTCACTAAGTAGCTGCTTTGGCTAGGAAAGAGTGTATTTTATTTTCTTTCATCTTCTTCTCCATGCCCTATATGGTAGAATGAAATGAATAGAAAAAAAGAACGCCATTTTCCTATGACTCAACTTTCCACAAAGTCTCCTCCTGTAAGTTTTAATGGTACCCATTAAAACATTGGTTGATTATAAGAAAAGAAACAGAACAGTAGGTATTTCTGTTTTCTGATTCGACTTCATGTTAATTAGAGTAGAAAGCTTGAGCAAGCCAAGTTAGATTAATATCTTTCCTACACTCACCAAATATTTACAGAGTTTATACTTGTACCAGCCACTGTAAGTATAACTGCCTTGATTTAACTTGTGATTTCAGATCTTTGAATAAAAAGATCTACATACAGCCAACTTTTCCCTGACTCCAGCATACAGTTTTATGAGTAAATTCGTTTTCAGAAAAGTTAGCTCGTTTAGGAGTCTATTTTCATTCAAATAATTTATGCACAAGATTTAATTAGCTCTCTAATGAATTCAACCACCTGGACCAAAATTTTATTAAGATGATAATCTTCTAAACATTCTGGGCTAATGATTCCAACCTGACAGAAATTACATAACTGAAATGTCTGATTTTGAAACTACGGTCTTTGCATTTTTACAAAACAAAACATTTGCTATGCATTAATACTGCTACATTAGTATTTATTTTCCCTGATATTGGGACTAAGCATTAATTGCTATTTCTAAAAATTCTGGTCAGCTTGTTTTTCTCAAAGTAGAAGTAAACAAACAAACAAACAAACAAACAAAAAACAAATGTTTCTAGTATTTACTCTTCAAAGGGTACAACTGAAAAACCAAAGTAATTGCTGCTTCAAGAACAATGAGAGAAGGTCAATATGTTTGTGTGTGGGAAGAAAACCCTCAGGTAGCTGACAAGCAGACAGTGTTCACGTAAAAAGCACACGGCTTCATTCCGTACGTGGCAGGTCTAGCCCCGGAAGGTCACTGGGGCTGCGCAGCCTGCACTCGTACTTGCACTGTGCTTTGTGCCCTCCCCCGCCAGTCTTGGATGTGTGGATGTGGAGTGAAGGAGTGAAACCTGGGCGGCAAGTAGAAATGTGCTGATTGGCATTACAAAGACGGTAAAGGAAGCCTTGAGAAAAATCAATGCAGAGCATAAGGATAATTTAGCACACATGTGGGGAGAGTAAGTATGGAAACCCAGGAGTCATGTATGAAGTGACATCCAGGTATAGGAGGAAGTCCAAATGGTCTCAGGTAAAAGGAGACAGTAAAGATTCAAGTGCGACCAAAGGTCACCAGGGCTGCCAAGAGGACCTAAAGACCTGAAAAGGGTCCATGGGAATGATTAATGAGGTCCTGTGTATGGCAAGAACCAAAATTCACTGAAGACTATTTTTGCATGGAATTTACCAGTGCATCAATAAAATTTAAAAGAAAACAACCTCAATAATCACATCAGAAAATGTTCTACTTCATTATTAACGTTAAATTTTTAAATAAAAATATTTATCATTCACCTAATTGACAAAGATCTAAGAACCTGACAAAATTTGGAGGACCTAACACTGCTGGAGGTATAGGTAGGTATAAGGAACACATGACTTTTGATAATATGCTAACATTTCTTTTTGGGGCTGACAGATAGACTGACAGATACAGACTGACACAGATGTTCGTTAATCCCTTGCTAAATATGTAAAGATATAAGCAAATAAAGCACAGAGATAAAGCATGCAGATAGTTATTTACACTGTAGTTTATAATAATAAAAACTGGAAGTGACAAGTATTTTTCAAAATCAGTATGGTTTTAATTCTCTCTAGAATCATTTAATATAACAACATGCATTGCTGTGAAAGGCAACAACATGTTGCAGAGTAAATACATGTAGAGTATCATGTTTGTATACTTTACCATTTTCAAAAGTTTGTATACTTAGGTAAAGAGAAGGTAATTAATCAAAATATTAAACCTGAATACCTCTGGGTTTGAATGCACTACCTATAGCTTTTATGCTTGAAAATGAATCACCTACAGTGATGATGTGAGATATTTTTACATACAATAACAACAAAATCAATTTGTTCCACAGTGAAAAGTAGCAGTACAGATCAGAAAGGGGCCTGAAGTAAATGGGGCCAAGCACAAAAATAAATATAAGAGCTCAGAGAGGGAAATTAAAGAAAGACTCTACCTCAAAAAGGAGAAATGTATACACGTGTCTAAAGAAAAAATAGAAAAGGTGGGATTCAAAAGAAAAATTGGCATGGTGGTGGGGGTTTAAATAAACACACTGGGAGGATCTAGATGACATGTACGAAGTTAAGTGCAAAAATCATTCCTCCTGTGTTAAATGCTCCAGAAACATTTAAAGATTAGGAACACGTGGGAAAGTTGGCTTCGAGCTAAAGCAAAGTGGCCAACTGTGTTGTAATGTCAACAAACCCCTCCATTCTACGCCTCTCTTAATTAATAATCTTCTCACAGCCACATTTATATCATTCCAAATTGTACTCTAGGTAAAAATGGTTGAGACTCCCATAAATGTAAACTTAGAAAAGATTCTATCTTGTAAGAAAATATTCCAATAGCATTAGAAGTACATATACGACAAGCAGGTGCTAAATGCAAGGCTTACCAAGCATACTGCCAGCTACCAGGATATCAAAGAGCGTGTCTGCATAGCGACGATAATCTAATCTTGAGCCTGTTGAGTCCAGAAACTTGGCTACAGCTTCAAGGTCATCACCAGCTTCATTAAGCCCCTGGACAAGTGTATCCCTGAAGACTGTGGGTTCGAATTTCTCTTTTTCATCTGAAATTTAAAAATTATAAAATTATTCCTTTATTTACATAATACATTCCCAAATGCAACCATATATTTCCTTTGTTCACTGTTTGTATTTGACAGTGTAATTTAAAAGTTGGAGGGCAATCAAGGTTTTCTAATGGATTGTCGTGGTCTAAAACCCCTTGTTCAAACATTTATTCAAGCAAATAATTTACTGCTGTTTAAAGAGGCCACAAAAATATGTTGACTCTAATATATAAAAAAAGATCCATCATTTATGTCATTCACAGAATGGGCAAATGTAATCCACTAGCCTTGACCATCTGAGAAAAAATACAGTGTAACACTCAAAACTTAAAAGTTTGTTTCATCTAAGACAGAAAAAAAAATCCAGGGAGAATCATCTAAAAATAAAGAATATACAAAAACAAAAGACTGAGAAGGAGGAAATGAAGAGGGGCATTTCTTTAATTTTTTTAAATTGGGCTGTAAGTGACATATATTAGTTTTAGGTATACACCATAATAATGATTTGGTACTTATATATATTGTAAAATAATTAACATAAGTCTAATTAATCAACGTCCATCACCACACACTTACAAATTATTTTCTTATGAGAACTTCTAAGATCTACTCTCTTTAAGTTTTGAGCACACAACACAGTATTAACTGCAGTCACCATGCTGTGCGCTGCACCCCCAGGACTTAACTGTTTTGTGAATGGAAGTCTGTACCTTTTGACCACCTTCACCCATTTTGTGCACCCCCCACGCCCTGTCTCTAGCACCCACCAATCTGTTCTGTTTCTATGAGTGTGTTTAATGCCTTCAAAGTCCACTCATGTTGTCACACATTGCAGGATTTCCTTCTTTTTATGGACAAATAATAATCCATTGTGTGTGCATGTGCATACACCAAATGCCCACTGATGAGCATTTAGATTGCTTCCACATCTTGGCGATTATAAATAGTGCTGCAATAAACACAGAAGTACATATATGGTTTGAGTTAGCATTGTTTTCTTCGGACAACTGCCCAGAGGTGGAATCAATGGGTCATATGGCAGTTCTATTTTTCAATTATTTGAGGAACCTCCATACTGTTTTCTCTAGTGGCTGCACTACTCTGCATCCTCACCAGTAGTGCACAAGGGTTCTCTTCTCTCTACAGCCTCACCAACACCTGGTATATCTCAGAGGGACATCTCTTTACAAGATAAATAAGTCTAGGGCACTTAAATATGTACTCTGCATGATAAGCTATATGTATGTGTACATAATAAATGCATAGCTTCAGAGCAGATGACCTCAACCCTTGACACCCTTAAAAAGTACTGAGGATTCCAAAGAGGTTACTTACTTTATAGAAATTAAAACAGGTAACTCACTAAATTTAAAAAAATTAGTGAGAAGACACTGTTTTACATTGTTGCAAACCCCTTTAACGCCTGGCCAAAGGGCAGACAGGTGGATCCCCTGCGTGTTGTGTGTGGCTGTTGTGCCACCACACGTCCCCAGCCTCTGGAAAACCCCCTGCACACTCACATGACAGTATGTGACAGGGGCAGATAATACTTAGGATTATTTTGAAAGTAGTTCTGATTTTGCAGACCCCTGAGAGGGTTTAGGGGCGTGTAGAAATGTACACAGGACGCGGCTTTCTGTCCTCCGCGGACTCTCCAGACAGACTTCTGTTTTGTTTGTTCTTTTCTTTCTAGTCCTTCACTATTTTTTATTTATTTAAATCTTTATTGATATACAGATAAATTAATGTGTTAGTTTTCAACCAAAAATGCCTTAACCACAGAAACCCATCCCATTTCTTTACATCTGGAACCAAATTTTCCTAGTACTTGACCTGTGAGGCCTCAGACCACAACAACCTCAAGGCCATCTGGAAACCTGCCCTCAATCTTCCTCCATTTGTCAAGCGCAGTTTTTCTTTATAATGCCCCCATGTCACAAAGAAAGGTCTGTCAAAAGGTCTAGACAGACTTCTTGTTGAAGGTCACTTTGGAGCCAGATCTTGAACAAAGGTGAGGATCGTGCACACTGCTGAAAGGAAGTAAGGATGAGCCAGGTGAGACATAAAAAGAATAATCAGGTTAAAGGAGAAGAATCTAAGATGCGTACTTATGGAGAGTGAGTCTGGATGTGGGGAGAGAGGGACAAGGGATGAATCCAAAACTTCAAAAAAGAAAAATGTGCTACCATCACTCTCTTTAGAGAGCTGCCGGAGGGAAGGAGGAGGGTGATGGAAGGAAGGGGAAGAGACTGGCCGAAGAGCATGTGTGATGTATGAACAGCCCACAGACATGGACAACAGTGTGGGGAAGGACTGTGGCGGGAGGGGGGGCACTGGGCAGAGGAGGGCGAAGGGGAAAAACTGGGACAACTGTAATAAACAAATATATCTCTAGAGAGCTGTGTGGACATTGCCACTGTAAAAAAAAGGTGAAGGAGAAGGAAGAAGAGAAGAAAAATGCTATGAAAAATATGTATAATAAAAAATAGAATTAAGAAAAGAAGGGAAATCAGGTAAACATTTCAAGGAAGCCGTACAGAACGGAAGAATGTAAAGGGCGCCGCGGCACCCAGCCCCAGGCCTGGCAGTGGGCCCTTGGCGGGGCGCACTCCTGACCAGGGCGTCTCAGAGCACAGGCAGTAAAGCACTGTGAGGCTGCAGGGGCCGAAGGACAGAGCACCTGTTAAGTATCAAGAAACAGAATGACAATAAATTGCTCAACAGAAATACCATAAACCAGAGAAATGGCTCCGAAATTCTGAGGGAGAACTATTTCCAAGCTAAAATCCCACTGTTTAGTCAAGGCCTGAAAAGTTATGTTTCTCAGAAATTTTTTTAAAGCTATTGAAGCAGCCACTGCAGTTATGGTCTTAAATTGATCCTACAATTTCAGTACAGGAAACAAGCAGTAGTCCTCTTCAGGACAGCGACGAAAAGACAGTTCACACACTGTAAGGTGTGGACACAGATGTCCACTCGGCCTAGACAGCAAACCGACAGGGAGAGCTTTTTGCAATATAATAATATACAAAATCCTTTAATATAATAATGTTGGAATGTCTAGTGTTTGCACTGAGAGTTACTCAACAAAGGAGAAGGTTGGGGTGACTAGATGTAAGGCACAGAAAACAAGGCAGAAAAATAAAAATTAAAGTTATTAAATCCAAAACTAAAGCAGTGTTCAGCAAAAGAAAAGTGATAAAGTAACAGTTCAGCTATGAATAGTGTGTTCCATGTCATAATAATGCTAACCCCAAGCAACGGTCCAGCTGCAACTGAGATACAACGAACGGATAGAGGAGGGGAGGTTCGCAGGGGCGTGGGGGCAGTGACAGAGCCGAAGCCGCACTTTCATAGGATGAAGTGCAGAAAAGCAAGAAACAGCCATTTAAGAATGTTGTTTGTCTGGCTACACAAATGTAATTATTAAAAGAAGCAGTTAAAAAGTAGAAGAGTTCTCCTGGGGGCAGATTTGTTTTTATAACATGTCTTCCAGAGATGTGACTATTTGAGCCATGTGCACACATAACTGTGAAACAATTAAAAACCAGACAACACTTGCCTGGTTTGTACAGACTGACTACTTACAGTGGTTTCATTAAGGGTTAATGCCACAGCCGCAGAACCAGTGGAGACTGACATCCCCAGTACCAGTGAGCCTCAAGCAGCCTGAGATACCATAAAGTCAGACATAAATGAGCCAGAACGCTATTCATCATGAACAAGAGATAAAAGTCTTTTATGCCTTAAGCAAAACATTATGCAGCCAAGAACATGCAAACACCGACTGCAGAAAAAATATAATTAGGGTCTTACTGTGCAGAGGGGGAGAAAGAGAGTGGGAGCATTAGAGCACAGACTATGAAGAGGTTGGGGAGTGAGGGGGAGGGTAACCGCTGGAGTCTGCGCAGAAGGAACTCACAGGCAGGGAAAGAAAACTGTGTCCCCTACTCAGGGTCTACCCAAAGGGTAGTTCTCCTTCCCTCATGAGGAACAGGTCCTTTTCCTGTAATATGAGAATATAAACAGTAAAGATGACAAGAAGCAGAGAAGTAGAGACCACAAGCTGTTTGTGGAGTATTAAGGACCTGCTTCCAAACCAACCGGGCCATTCCTGTTGTACCACAGGATGCTTGGCTGTTGACTCAGGTGGTGGAACAGACTTTGACCATCTGAAAGTGATAAATTTAAGGCACTGGAAAATATAAGTTGGTAAGTAAGGTAACACCCAGGCTACCTACGGATGCATGCAGAGGATGTTGTTTTGAATCTAAAAGACAACTGGAAAAGTGTTGTGTGTAAAAATTCCTTCATCCTCCAGCTATACTTTCCACAAGGTTTGCCAAGGAAGAGGAAAAGTAAAAGGAGGAAACAGCATATCATGGCCAGAGATATCTCAACAGTGAGCACTAATGCATCAGCTCAAAACGAACACTTACAGCTTAGGAATCTTAAAAAGTCATGAGGCGTGATGGGATTAACAATTCTTTTGCAGGCTGAAAAACAAAACTCCCACCTGCTAAGATGAGTGTCCATCCAGAGGAACACAAAATTCCAGTACAGGAACATGGCAAGAACATGGATGGAAGTTTAGGTAAAACAAGACATTTTAGTGAAAGGCTCTTTTTCACCTGAAACAACACATATGTAATTTCATATTTCATTTGAGGACCGTCTAGCAGAAATGCTAACAAAGCCTATGTAATTTCATATTTCATTTGAGGACCGTCTAGCAGAAATGCTAACAAAGCCTAACGAAAATATGCCATTGCTTCCTTGAGTTTCCATTTTGGCAAGTGAAGCCTCCCTTGAAGTGGGAATATATAATGAGGGTCTCAAACTTATGTTCTGTTGGTGAATCACAAGTGGGACACTGAAGAGTTAGTCCTAACAGCCCTTGCACCAGCATAGAGAAATGGGCCTATTTCTGACACTCACATATGACTGTGAGTTATCTAAATATGACGCTTTCTCTGGGAATTAAGGTAACTGGTTAATGCAGCATTTCCCCAGTCTGTTAATTAAGTGATAAATAACATAACCTACATTCCTTTTGGAAGGTCAGTGTGGTGTATAGCAAGTGAACAACTACCATGGGTTTCCTAACCACACACACGCGTGCACACACACACATTTACACATTAAAGTTTTCCTCCATCGGTTGCTCACGCCACTTCCTGTAAATCTAAGTGATCCACAACCACTAGCGCAGATCGAAAGTCTCGGGGACGAGCCTGAGTGCACGGTCACTCTGGATGCCTGGGGTTTGGTCATTTGTTTCCTCTCCTGTTTTCACTCATTTTAATCCAATTTCCCTACAAAATTTACAGGGAGGTCAGTTTAGTTATTAAATATTTCATCTAGCTAAGCATAACAATGATTCAGCATAGAATCTTTCATCCTTTGAGATTCTCACAAGCCACACTGGAAAACATAACTTCTTTGGAGAAAATACCATAAATAAAGGTATT
This sequence comes from Artibeus jamaicensis, assembly GCF_021234435.1. Classification (NCBI taxonomy): domain Eukaryota; kingdom Metazoa; phylum Chordata; class Mammalia; order Chiroptera; family Phyllostomidae; genus Artibeus; species Artibeus jamaicensis. Next base: position 13,114,880 of record NW_026522014.1, on the reverse strand, counting down.
TTCATAAAGGTATTTTCCTTGATGCGTATTTCATACAGGAGAAGACAGTCTAAAAGGAGTCCTATGTGATGCGTCCTACCACCATGTTACATCTTGATGTTAAGAATAAGAAATATATTTTTGTACTAACTTGTACATGGATGAGCATTAGCTTTGCTAAAATAGTTTTAAACTGAAGACATCTTCAGAAGGCAGTCTATCAAAACAACCTTGAAAAAGCCTCAGTAGATTTCTCTTTTGCTTAACAGAACTGCCAACCATTTATTTATCTGAAGTCGGCCCCATCATAATAGCAAAAGAAAAGCCAAAGCACAGTACGTCTCTGGGAGGCAATTCACAATTACGAAGAGCAGAAAATGAGGTTGACTCTATTTTTTCTCCGTCAGCATCTGGCACAGAATGGCTCAAGTGCTGCTTCAGTCTCAAACAGCCCCATGTTATGTAAACCCAGACGGACTGAGAAGCGACACGTGAAAGGTTTCTGGGCTCCGAGTGCTCCGGCAGCAGTGTGGTGCAGGTGCAGTCTTGCCCACCAGATGAATGAGGCAGCCCAGCTCAGAATCGGAGAAGGTCTGTCCGGTTTAAGCCCGGAGACTGGAAGGCCAGTTTACTTGTCAAATCATGCCTGCTGTTGTGCAACACATTCTCGGGCGGGCTCCTGGCTCTGGAGCCCAGTTCCTGCGTGTGAATCAGCATCACACTGATAAAGCTGCTGGAGCTGGAGATTCCAGTCTGAGATTAACACGTTCTCTCCGTGGGCAGGGGAGAGCAACCTTTTCCGTGCCTCACAGTGGGGTGTACATTAAACATTATCATATTACTGGGCCCAATAACACCTTAATGGAACTGTATCGTTCGTTATGGATTAAGTCTTCTGGAAATCAACTGGGATGATTTTTATAAAGACTTTTCCACCCCACCCCATCCCCAGAATGCTTTAAAGAAAAAGACAAGGAATGATTGTTGGCTGTAGGGCCATGTGTTGGTACCAGTTTCCAGATTTCAATGGGGAAATCACTTCGGCGGAGAACCAAACAGAGGGCAGTGGCTCAGGCTGTGTTTCTACTTAGCTTCTGGGGGTGAGCCAGAGATTTAAAAAAAAGAAACCCGAAAGGAAGAGGGTACAAAACAGAAATACTGTACAAAATAACCATTTAGTAACTTTAACAGTTTTAAGTTTTCATTGTTAAGCTGGCAGATGTGCAGTTAAATTCAGCCTTAATGCTATGTAGAGACCCTTGGAAACGCATCTAATCTAAATGCTCTATCATACTGAGACTTCTTTTCTTTCCCTATGACTCGACTTGCTGCTCACACCGACACAGCGCTGCAAGGCAGCATCAGCAGCAGGTGCTGCCTCAACTGGACGTACCAAAGGCACATGATATGGGCTATCAACTCAACGTTTGCCACCTGGTGGCCGTCACGTGGTATTATGCTTCGCAGTCAGCAATGGGGCCCTCAGCAAGACATTCAGCCACCATTTATCTTTGTACATAGTATTTCCTCAAATATTTTTCATTTCCCTCGGTGTTAATCAACATAATTATTTCATTTGTCTGCTATTTTTAAAAAGTTGTCCTATCAAGTATTGGCTCAACTATTCTTAAATCTAAGAGGGTCTCTACATAATTATGCAAAACTGATTAAATATAAATGTTTGAAAATATTCTTGCCCGGGGTAGTGTGGCTCAGTTGGTTGAGCATTGTCTGCAAACCAAAAGGCCGAGGGTTTGATTCCCAGTAAGTGCACATGCCTAGGCTGCAGGTTTGGTTCGGCGCGCAGTAGGGGTGCCCACGAAAGGCAAACAATTGATGTTTCTCTCTCACGTTGAGGTTTCTTTCCTTCTTTTTCTCCCTCCCTTCCCCTCTCTCTAAAATCCATAAGCATGTCCTTGGGCAAGGATAAAAAAAATTCTTTACACAGAAAGTATGGTAAGATGAACGTAACATAAAAAGGAAGTCACTCCCATAAATAGGAATTTTACTAGTCATCCTCAAACTACTTTTCCCACAGTGAAAGTTACTTGAAAATATCCCGCATTTTACAGATATTTACAGTAAGTTTAACTTTACTCCCTAAATTCCAAAAAGGTAAAATTTCCCTGATTTACTTTTCTCTTAATTTTAGCATTTTTGTTATAAACACTTAAAAAAAAAATAGAGAGACCAAAACCCAAATACAAATACTGATGCCAAAACACTAAAGCTAATCAACTGTCTTCACAGTGTCACACGAGAGTGAGGCCACCGTAAAAGATATGATTCTTTCTCATTTTGTAGATGCAGCATGAAGCTCAGACAAGTTAAATGACCTGTCCAAAATCAAACACCAGCATGACCGGGAATTCTGAGGCTGGTCTCAGAACTTCAGATTCTCCACCCGAGAGTTCAAAAGAGTGGAATTAGTGAGGTCAGCTGGAAATAAGGATATAATTCTAATTCTTGTTCAAGTTTACATTTTGATTAGAACTTTAACACACCCACCCACACACAACAACTACATTCAAGCACACAATAACTTACCCCTTTTCCGAGTTTTGAACCGCTGGCCTGTTAGCACTGGCTTCTGATGCTTATTCATAAAATTTCTGAAAACAAAGAAAATAAAGATTATGCATTTCCATGAAGAAAAGTGTATGACTAATAAGTACCTGTTTAATGTCACACATATAGAATCTACTTTTTAAAATGAGATATAATTTTAACTGCTGACCTAGCAAGTTTTAAAAGTGTGACAAATATATAGTGTTAACAAATATGTGGGGGAAGCAATCACAGACATAAACTTTGGCGTAAGGGATTAAGTCCATGCAATACTTTTGGTGCATAACCTGTGTTCCAGCAATTCCTATACCAGGAATTTATTCTATGGTCACACCTACTCAAGTGTGCAAATACTGCACATGTGCATAAAAAATTCAATTTAAAAAAATTCCGTTCAACATGCCAGATGCATAAAAAATGGAAACTTATGTGCTCATAAACATGAGGCTGATTAAATAAGTTACAATAAAGCCATTGAATGGAACTTTATGAAGCTTTACAAGAGAATGAATTAGCCCTTCCCATCACCCACTGCGCTCCAGCCACACTGCCCTCTGTCTTCTTCCAACGTGCCAGAGGCGGTCACCTGGCTTCTGGGCAGGCTTTCCCCCCAGGCACTCCTTTGGCTTACCCTCTACATCCAATAGAATACCTCCTTTGCAGAGAGGTTTTCCTGCTCCGCTTTGTGTTAAGTAGTACCTGCTATTTTATTTTTCTCTGTCTGCCTACGGGTCTATTTCTCCCCTGAGAGCGTAACCTCCATGTGGTAGGGACTTGTAGGTTTTACTTGATAGTGTGTGTTTAGCACCTAAAATAATGCTGAGTAAAAAGTAAGCATTTAATAAATAACTGTCAAATAAGCTGTGGCTCTGGCACGGAAAGATGAGTAAGGCATTGCTAATAGAAAAAGCAGGTGGAATAAGAGTGTAAAACATAATGTTTTGGTTAAAAATGGCACATATATCTGCCCTGCAGGAAAAATTTCAGAAAGACATAAAAAACCACTAGAAGGTCTTTCATTTATTTATTTACTTACTTCAGAGGGCAGAGATCTGGGTATACTATATTCTTCTATTGGATTTAATATACAAAAATAGAATAAATTATCCCTGAAAAAGGTGAAAATATAAGACCTTTTATAAACTGAAAATAAGTTTGCTAGCATAAATATTATAATCAGAAAATATATTTCGACTGCCTACATTATGAAGACCACCAAACAGTTAAGAAAATGTCAAGCAAATTATCTTTCAATGTCTTTAAAAATTATGACTTGAAAGTGTCTAATTTTCTCTATTACTCACACCAGTAAACAACCAAGAAAATTTGTAGTGTTCAAGTAAATTATTTTCTTTTAAACTTTCTCAAAGTTTAAAAGAAATCTTAAGCGTGGAATAATTATTATTCAGTTTACTACCACACTTTCTTCCCACCCACTAAAGAAGAGCTGCTTCTATCTTCTTGTAGTAAGTAATCTGTTTATCACTGAAAACTTTAATCATAACTCAAAAATAGAAATCAATTAAAAATAATGTAACAGCCCTGGCTGGTGTAGCTCAGTGGATTGAGCGCGGGCCTGCGAACCAGACAAGCACGGTTCCATTCCCAGTCAGGGCACATGCCTGGGTTGCAGGCAGGTTCCCTGCAGGCCAGTTCCCAGCAGGGGACACACGAGAGGCAACCATACATTGATGTTTCTCTCCCTCTCTCCTTCCCTCCCCTCTAAAGATAAACAAATAAAATCTTAAAAAAAAATAATGTAACAAACACAAACACTAATACAACGTAAGTAGAAACAATTTTTTACCAATCCTGTAAAGTGAACTTAATAGGTTATGCTTTGCGAAACAAAGGTGACTGAGGCACATTCCTGGGGCTCACAAAGAACAGAGCCCCTGAAGATAAAATCCCCAAATTCACAATACAGTGAGATGGGTGGGACACTGTTAGTACAGTCCTAGAGCAAGGGCAGAGAAAGTAGCTGACTCCTGTTTGTGTATGGGGCAGCAGCTACATACCGAAATAGTTACAAATGTAATAAACTCAATCAGCGAACTCTCCTTTTATTTGATAGATGTTGGAAATAAGAGCTTTTAATGCATTATTTATATTCCCTGCAAAACACTTTCATTCAGAAATTTTCCTGTTGGCAATGACAACAAATTTACTCTGGATCAGCAAACATTTCATCAGGGAACAATTAATGCGTGTGTATACATGTATATGCACGTATACACACGTGCATGTGTATGTGCATGCATGCATTCTCTTTGTGTCTATACCTCCCCCTAAACAACAAATGTCATATAAATGTTTTCTTGTGTTAGAAAAACAAAGTAGCTGTTAAAGACCTGGTGTCTCACACCAAGGATGCAAAAACAAAAGTAGAAAAAAATAGGGCACACCTGGCCTGAAACTTCTGTAGCAGGAAGGAGTTACTCTTTGCCAAAGATGCTTTTATTTTGGAATCAAAAGTATTTTAAAAGTGTGAGCCTTCTCTAAAAGTTTTACTTTAGGATCCCGAATATAAACACATAGGATCCCCTGTTAGCGCTACCTTTGGACTTTGTTTCTGTTGTGCTGTTGATGGCGAATTACCACTCAAAACAGCCTACCTATGAGGGAATTACTCTGTTTTGAAAGTCATTAGCTCCTTTTATATTTTCTTCATTTCTAAACACAAATGTTTGTTTCTTCATAGCCTAATTATGTGGGCTCATGTTTCACACCCTCAATATATTCTATGCAATATATTCTATGTGGAAAAGAGCACATTAACATGTAAACATAAAAAAGGTGGACAGATTCTGATGTACACAACACCAAAAATTAAAACGAACAGACAAACAAACAAGCACAGAGACTCACCTACTAGTATTTGAAAGACTAACTGAAGATATTCTGTTCACCAAAAGTCTCTATCGTTTAAGCCGTTACTATTTGGAGCAGAGGCTTGCTTTCCCTCTAAATTTAGCTCTCCCTGCTACATTATAATCTGCTTCAGTGAAGGTCAGCCTTTATAAGGCACTCACTGAAGCCCTGGCCACAGAGAAGCAAGGGCACTTTGAATAAGAAACTGTGCTACTAGCTTCAACCTGGGAAAGTGACAGAGAGAGTAGCCAAGACAGTTCTGTTAGGGCAATGTCAAAAGCTTACTTTTATTAGACTGCATTTTACAACTTGAAATTAACTAACACACAGACAAAATAAGCTCATATCCCACCACAGTGGAAAAGCTCTAAGGTTTAAAACATTGTTTTTAAAGATTGTATGTAAAATATTAAAACAAAATAAATTTAAACACTTTACATGTTCTCTCAGAGACTAATTCCTTGGACATTCCACAAGACCACACAAACACTATTGATAGAATGAGCCAATCAATAAACAATTAGAAAGCAGGTACGCTATTAACGAAATAAACTTTTTTGAATACAGTCCCACTGGTCTAAGTACGAAGATTTGATTAAAATGTTTTTAGGTGTAACAGATCAATTTCACCCCATTTCGCTCTTAATTTTCTAACTGTCCTTGTGTCCCCTGCAGACTCCACCCCTCACAGCCAGTCAGACTCCTGCCCCAGGCCGGCCATGTGTCTGTCAGCAGTACAGGTGGTCCTCACAATGTGCTCTAATTCTGCTGGTTGTCCAGCCTGCCCTGAGCACGTCGACCGTTTACGTGTTGTCTTGCCTGACATTCTCCTTAAATCTCACTTTTCTGGAATGAGTCCGATCGACCAGAGAAGGACTTGCCCTCTAGTTGTCCCTACTTGGAGATGACTGTTCTCAATTAGTCATCCAGAGGACTGGCCTGGTAATTCTACTGTCCATGTTCTTCTGATTACCTGCCTTATATAACCTGTTAGACTACTAGTATATGTTGTCTATATCTATATAAGAGCTATGCTATTAAAACAACCTCACCTTTATGAAGTATGTATACTCGAAAGTGAGGTTACAATCTTTTTCTACAAAGAGCTAGAAAGAAAATATCTTCGCTCTGTGAGTCATATGGTCTCTATTCCCATGACTCAGTTCTTCTGTTATAGCCTGAAAGTAGCCATAAACAACAAGGAGACAACTGGCTGTATTTTGATAAAATTCTATTTACAAAACAAGTGGTGGGTTAGACCGGCCCCTAGGTCACAGCCTGCCAACCCCACTCTGGAGCAGCTGGCCAGCAGAACTGCCTGTGATGGTGCAAATGTTCTATGTCCACACTGTCTCCTGTGGTAGCTGCTAGACACAGATGACTATGGAGCTCTTGAAATGTGACCAAGAGTGACTAAAACACCAAATGTGTAGTTTTACTTAATTTTCATTAATTAAATTTAAAAACAAAATAGTCAATGTGCCTAGTGGCTATCATACTGGACAAAACAGTTCTAAAGCATTCCTTATGGTCCAACACACTTCAATTTAGTTTTTTAAGTAAAGGTGAAAGTACACCCCACAATAGACATTTTTAATTAATAGTTTTCTACAATAGGAGCTCTGAAGAGAATTTTGCCCAAATTTAAAAACTACATGGCTATAGCAGGAAAAGAAAAAAGGATGGACCAAACTTCAAAGTGAGATTCTCTGTGTGGAGTCACTATTGCTTAAGACAATGGGGGGGGGGGGGGGGGGGAGATATCTGATTCTAAGGTAATAAAAATTATGGGGCTGCAACATCATTCCCAAAGTATAAAGTGTTTCATGAAGATATAGTAACACCAGCACACAAAACTCGTAATGTAATTCAGCCACTTCACCGCAACAGTCTCATGAAGTACTTTGTGGTGAGTTGTGTTTCAAGAATTACCTTTTATTCTATATTCCAAATGAGTAAAATGATTCACCATAAGAAGAACAAACTTTAAAAAATCCCCATAATTATAAACTATTCTCTTTTTCGTTAAAGCTAAAACTACTAGAACAAATGTCATAAGACATTCTTTATAGGCAAATCCAGGAATCATTTAGGCTGATAACACTGTCGTATCACTTTTTTCACAAAAAGCAAAATTAATTAAATTGATATCTACAAAGTTAAATTTTTAACACTCGATAGCAATAAACTACATATATGTTTAGTTAACACTACATAATTTGTTGCCCGGAAAACATTAGCTTGTTTAATATCCTTACCATGATCTTGTTATAATCTCTCATATAATCAAAATCACTCAGCCTCTACAAAATCTTCATTATACCTTCTAGCAAATTCTATGAAAGTTTTAGTATTTAAAAAATATATTATTATTTATTTTTAGAGAGCGGGGAAGGGAGGGAGAAAGAGAGGGAGAGAAACATCAACATGTGGTTGCCTCTTGTGTGCCCCCTACTGGGGACCTGGCCCACAACCCAGGCATGTGCCCTAGACTGGGAATCGAACCTCGACCTTTGGTTTGCAGGCCAGAGCTCAACCCATTCAGCTACACCAGCCAGGGCTGAGAGTTTCAGTATTTACAATAACTGTAAAAACCACTAAAATTTTAAAATAACATAGCCCATAGAAAAACATTTCTAAATAAAATTATATATTCCTTTTAATACAAAAATATAGCTGTTATATTCATATCCCCTTCATTCTTATCTTCATCAATATAAAAGAAAGGATCTTTCTTAAAGACCATGAAATATAACAGTTCTGTCCTCAAAAACTTATAACTGTATTTTCCAGTGAGACATTAACAGTGGAAACAAACCGTGAGCAACTACCTTACAAGGAAAGAATGACCAAAGCTCCAAGGAACTGTGCTGTGAGAGTAAGGCCACTAAGTTCAACTGTGTTCCTCTAAATCTGCCTCAAGAAGACAGAAGGCCTCATGAGGAAGTTTTTATTATAATATTGCCAAAACTGTATCACACCTTAAACTCATCAGTATTCTTATTTCTGAATGACTTTTTGCTTGTCTTTTAATAAAAACAGAAATATCGGCCACATTACATTTTATGAATTAATGTGCCACCTCATCACAGACACAGAAGTCCGCTCGAGGGCACGCACATTCCTTCCCTGGGCTCCGCCACTAGCCCCACGTGGAACCTCCCCAGGTCCTTCCTTCCCGCGACAACGGACCAGGCTCACTCAACTCTCAGGTGGTCTAACTGCTCCATGTTATTCTGTTTCTCACTGAGAGAGAACATGCATACACTATATCCACTGTAGCGTACTTTGGGTTTTAGAAAACCCATCCCTTGAATACAATGATTTGGGGTATTTTAATAAGCAAAGAGCTCTAAAACCTCTCTTCCAGATAAGACCCTTAGAATATTTGGCTACAAGACAATGGAATTTTGATAGTGACTGCATACTTACAATATTTCAAATTGTAAATTCTGATAATTTAGAGGAAATGGTGATACAATACAAGGAAACATCTGGCTGTGGTTCAAGTATATTTATCAATCTATCAAGGATTTTGGGGGTGCTTATTGTGTGTCAGGCACTGCACTTGAGCGGTGGTCTTAGATCAGGGTTGTTTTGTTCTCCATGGAACACTTGGCAATGTCTACTGGAATCTAGTGGGCAGAGGGCTGGGCTGTTGCTAAACAATCTACAATGCACGGGACAGCCCCAACAACACGGTTATCTGCTCAAAAATTTCAATAGCACCAAAGCAGGAAAACCCTGCACTAAAGAGGAAACAATGTTGAGCAAAACCAGAGACAGACATTGCTCTCAAGAGTTAAAAAATGTACGTACAGGTCTAAGCATACCAGAGCAGTAAACAGCAGATATTTCCTTGAATGACTTGCTTCTGTTTGCCAAACATTGACGTCAATTTTAAAGCACATGAATTTATCACTGAGCAGCTTGTCATAACTAAAATCAAAAGTATATTTAGAATACAAAACAAACCCTTCCCACAGTCTTTGATACTAGTTCATGTACTTCCACATTGATAATTTTAGATCCTCTGATATCCATGGGGAGGGCAGAAAATGGGCAACCACCTGAGATTTAGAGAGGGAAGTATGGAAAGAAGAAGCTGAGTACCATACACAAACTTTTCCTACTTCCCAATATTGCAGTAGTGAAAATAAAAAGATGAGGAAAAAAAATAAACTTTAAAATGCAATATATGACTGAAAAAAATATTTTTTTAATTGGAGAAAGCAATCATGCTAAGTAGAAACAAAAAAAAAAGCATTCCACATATATGATATGATCTTAGTTACATAAAATACATTAGCATTCAGCAGTGGTCAACATGAGCAGTGGGTTCAGGGGAGATTTTATTCCTCTGATTTTACTTGTCTATATTTTCTATAATATAAGTATATATAACTTAAAATTAGAAATATGTATGCATTTAAATAAAAAAATCCTTTACTGTCTTAAGCCCAAACCAATTCCAGAAGTCGTAGTAATATTATTTGTGAATAAAAAGAAATATGTTATAGGATCTAAATATCATTTCCTACTGTCCTGGCTGGTGTGGCTCAGAGGATTGAGTGCTGGCCTGCAAAGGGTCACTGGTTGGTCAGAGTCCCAGTCTAGGGCGCATGCCTGGATCATTGGCAAGGTCCCCAGTAGGGGGTGCCTCAGAGGCAACCACACATTGATGTTTCCTTCTTTCTCCTCTCTCTACAAATAAATAAATAAATAAATAAATAAATAAATAAATCTTAAATAAATAAGTATCCTACTAATAGAATCCAAGGTTTCTTGGATAAATAAATGGCTGACTCCAAGATTGAAACAGGGAAGATTCAAAATGATACTGGAACATTTTGTGTTAGAAGATACAGCAGCATTGCTTTAAAAAAAAATAAAAACATGGACAAAGCCAAAGCAGGGTTGGATTGACAATGGGAGCTGGGGATGGCTGGGGTGTAGGGAGACAATTGTGCTTGAACAACAATAAACAAAAATCAAAAAATCAAAATAGATCAAGCAACATAGGAACCATCTTGAGGACAGTTTCACTGCCATAACCTGGAACAATGTGAGTACCAAAACAATTAAGGACAGCATCAGATAACAACGCAATAAATAAAATAAGAATCCACAGGCCCATACTCATAACATTCATTTTAAAGGCAGCAAATTTATGTGTGCATGAGGGAAAGAGGAGTAACTGAGCAGAAGGAAACCTTTTCTTTAAGGAGACTGCTGATTAGTAGTCTAATCAGGAGTCTAATCATGGAGGGGGGAACACAGAGTCAGAAAATCACCACTTTTCAATCACTACATAAAAAATTGATTCATGCAAGAGGCATCAGTGTATGCTAAGTGCACCCTGACACACACATGTGTGTGTGGGTGTAGGGGTGCTTGGTGATCATCACCAAGTCTCCTAATGTATAAATGGGACATTTATGTGGCCTCATACATACATTACAAAAGGGAAAACAGTGACTACACATAGTGGAGAATCAAGATACCTTAACCAAGAGGTAACAGGCATCCAATGCCTCTAGATGGTTTACACCTAGCACAGAGCATTGTTTATGCGATATTAAAATCAAAAACTCCTGACCTGGATTTAAGCACAAGGAAACAAATACATATCTAGAGACATTTTCCAAACAACTTGCCCACATTCTTCAAAAATGTCACTGTCTTAAACAAAACGGACCCAAACACTATTGCAGATAAAAAGGGAACCAAAAGGATGTTACTAAATGTAGCATGCAGTCTTGGGGGGTGTGTGAAAGCATGTGGAGAGATACATACATATGTTTGTAGGTATACATATATAACACTATTGGGGTAATTGATATCAGATTGACCACAGTAATAATAAGTATGGTATCTATATTAAATTCACTGAACTTCATTCTTGTACTGTGATTCTGTAAAAGAAGTATCTTGTTCTTAGAAAACACACACTGAATTAGCAAGGTATATAATAAGAGGCAAAGTGTATGCAACCTACTCTCAAATGGTTCAGAAGTAAAAGTTAATATGTATGTGTAGAACCATGGAATAAATGAACTTGGGCAAGTGGGACAGTTGAGGGAGCTGAAAAGTTCCGGGAACCTGACCAACACAGGGCTTTTGTGCATTCCACAACTGCTTAGAAATAAAGCTTGCCACAGAGAGAGGCACTCCAACTTTCAAACCCTTCAGGTTTGCTCATCTGTGAAGAAGGAAATAACCCTGCTGTAGTAATTGCACTCTCTAGGAAAACAAAACAAAGAAAAACAAAACAAAACCCCTCAAATCTTGATTTCAAGATGCTTTTAATACATCACTCTGGCTAATATATGCCTTCCATTTGACTGCTCTGTGTATAAAAAGATATTTAATTTTTAAAAATGCTCTTACTGCTACATCAGAAGAAGGGACTCTTATCCCTGCCGCTAACATGGACTACACATTGGCATGAGCAAACTGTGACCTGCCTGACCATGCCCAGCACTACTGTGTTACTCCTGCCGTGGAAACATTCCCCTATATTACAGTCGGATTGAGGAGAGATTCGGAAGCACATAAAATGAAATTGGATGTTATGAAAGATCACAATCAGGGAAAGAATAAAGTCAACAATGAAAACATGTGTGTGCATGCAAAATAAGGTGCAAGATTTTTAAAGATAAAAAATTCTAATCTCTACTAATCCAAAACAAATACCTAGAGACAAAGTTATGACTCCTGAAGAAAAGACTTTAAAATTTTTAAATAAAATTGACTGTTATTTTTCTACATTTAAAAATACTTATCAAAGGAGTTCATCATCACCAAGCCCTTATTATATGAAATGTTTAAGGGACTTATCTAAGAAAAAGAAGATAAAAAACATGTATAGTAAAATGACAGCAAACTCACAATTATTAACAACCACACCTAAAACAAAAACAAACTAAGCAAATAACTAGAACAGGAAAAAACCACAGAAACGGAGATCACATGGAGGGTTAGCAACAGGGGAGTGGGAGGAGGAGAGAGGGGGAGAAGGTACAGAGAATAAGTAGCATAGATGGTAGATAGAAAATAGACAGGGGGAGGGCAAGAGTAGTATGGGAAATGTAGAAGCTAAAGAACTTATGACACATGAACATGAACTAAAGGGGGGGAATGTGGGTGGGAGATGGTTTGCCAGGTGGAGGGGAATAAAGGGGTGAAAATGGGACAACTGTAACAGCATAATCAATAAAATATATTAAAAAAATAAAAATACTTATCAACAATGGGAGGGTAGAAATGTTGGGGGAGGAAGAGAGGGCTGGGTGGTGGGGAGGGGTGGAAGAAAAAGGCAGAAAACTATACCTGAAAAATAATAAAAAATTGTCATAAAAAGACTTATCAAAGCAAAAATAGATATAAGTACAAAATGTTACATAGTAACTGATTAACAAAATATATTCCAGAATTTACTGATCAAATTAATTTCTTCAGTACAGGATAATTATAAATGAAACCAATAATGCTTTCATTAATCAAAACTCCTGTGGATTATTATTTTTATGAACCCCTTCTTTTATATAGTGTTCAAAAGTGATGAATATACTTTTCAAAGGGCAAAATATACACTGATCAATTCAATTATTAACAGAGTAAATATGAAATTCTGCAAGGTGAGGATTTGTGAAGTCCATACCTACTAAGATATGGCTTTATGTTACCCATTATGTTTATTTATCTCCCTAATATGTGGTCATACAAGCTTATATATTATAATACATACCTCTGGATTATGCGATAAAAATGTGAGAAAAAGGATACTTGGGGAGAAAATAATTCCTTACACATCACTGATTTATAAAATCATCTCACTGTGTACAACGTTGAAAATTTGGAGAAAAAATGGACAAAAGGTATCTATATTCTAATTTGCAATAATGATTACTATGCGCACATTAAGGGTATAATCCTCCATTCTTTTCTTTTTGGTGAATACAAACAGAAAACAAAATTTAATCCACTTCTATCACCTTTTCTAATACAACACCAAAGCACAATTTTAAAAAAATGTCTTGCATGAGAACTTGCAGGTATGTGACTTGACTCAGTGGCATCCTCCAGCACCTGACCTTCAAAGCCAAGTGTCCGCGCATCATGTTAGCGTAATCGGAACCATTTCTCAAAGAGGCAAATTCGTTTGAAATTTGTTAATCACATAGTTCTAAGCTTATTAACAAACAAGATCTAGTAATATAGATCTCTCTATGTTATTTTAATCAACTCATTTAAACTGTAATGCTGATAGTAAAAAAATAAGCAAACAACAAAACAACTAACACAGAATGAAAGAGTATGCACCAAAAATGGTAAAAAAAAAGTCTACTTCCCAATCTTTCTCTCCTGATCTCATGTTCATGGAATGCAGCCCCACTCCATGGAAGTAATATTTTTTAATACTTTAATACTGTCTTATGTATCCTTTAAGGAAATGTTTATGCATACATCAGAATAAATACACATGTGTGTGTACAGAAAATGAGTTGAACATTTGTATCAGGCATACAATATGTACAAGACCATGTGCTATCAAACAATCCATAAACTTACCAATTGTAACAAATGTGCCACCCTGGTCGGGGATGTTGGTAATGGGGGAGGCCATGTATAATATATACTGGGCCAGAAGGTATGTGGGAAATCTCTGTATCTTCCTCTTAATTTTGCTGTGAGCCTAAAACTGCTCTCAAGTTGGTTTACTAAGGCTGATTTTGTGTCAGACCCAAAACTGATGAATGGGAGTATTTATGACTGCTAGTCCAAATGGGAAGTTAGAAGTTACGTTATCACGGCAAGGATGATTAGAGTGTGCTCCTCGACTCTCAGCATTTTAATCAAACAGGAGAGGAAAACAGAATCTTCTGGGGGAAAAAAAAAACCCAACCTCCTAGACTGCTAAACAGTGAGATAACTTGCTTTGGAGCAATTGCTTAAACAACATAGCAATTGACCTTTTGGATGCTAAAAGCTGGTGGTAGGCAAGAATCCAAACATTTCCTCTCTTAAGAGTTCTCTCGACCAAGCCTCTCTCCCGACATTCTCCCAGGAGGGGACCTGCCTAAGCCTGTCTAGCAGACGGAGTTTAATTGAAGGGTTTTACACACCAGAAAGTTACTAACCACACATAACCCTCTTTCACAATGAATGGAGCGTGAACTGTATAGGAATACGAAAGCCAAGCCTAGCCTAGGGTTTAATGGGACACAGTATACTGATGGTATGGACGGTACTCCCCAACACAATTTTATAGGAGTTGACCACACAGACTTAAAAGAGAGAAAGAAACAACCAACCCACCTCAAATACCACAGCACTACAAACTCACTCAAGTATATTTTTGAAAAAACTTCATTCGTATTAATTTAGCAAACATAACTATGGGACTAGTCAATAGGAATGCTAATAACTTATTTATTTATTTTACTTTTTAACTTACAATTGTTATCTGTGACTGCACACCAGGAACCTAAACCTAGACCCTCATGTAACACTCCAATAAGGTTCTGAGATGTCAAACCACTTGCTTGAGATCACGCATTGCATGGGTGGTACCCATGCAAGAGATAAAAGCTGAAAAGCCCCTGCTGGTCAGGGGCGCACACACCTGGAACAGCCGGGGCCAGATCCTGACCGGCTCAGTCTCTGCTGCGTGCACTTGCCCAACAGCCAGCCTAAGTTTGTTGCAGTGTCTTGGGTCATTACTTATATGATTCTCAAAGGCAGCTTTTCATTGCTTAGCTCAGAAATTTTATGATTTAAAATTAGCATAGAGCACACATATTTAGTGTCTATTTAGCACTTGATAAACTGGATGGATTATCATAGGCATATCACCTCCAAAATGTCAAATAGTTTTATAACACTCTTTATTAAGAAAAAAAATGTCTTCAATGAGAGGATTTAACAAAAACCCTGCCTCTGGGGACACGTAAATGGTAGGCAATCTGTGGCACCGTGGTTCTAGCTCTACAGGAGCCAGTTACCAACTGTGTCCTACAGCAGCCCAACTTCAACAAAACCAGTCTCTCGCCCCTACACCAAAGCCCTTTCCTTTCACCAGCAGTTTCCTCGGTGCCACCACCTTGGGGGTTCTCCTTCCTGTTCATAATAACCCCATTCTTTTTACCACGTATACTGAAAAAAACATATGCTCTTTTTATTTCCTTAGAAATAATCACAAATCAATCACAAATCCAGGAAGCCGCTGAGGTTAGTCTGAAAAGCATTAAAGCCCTTTGTGTGAATACACAAAAAAGGAGGACGGACTCCAGAAACCAGCAGCTCACCACGCAGTCTGCACTGCGCTCAGGGTCCACGTCCCTTATCTTTGCTCACCAGTGCCCACGGTCTTCCCGAAGTTTATTTAGAAGTCCTCAGAGATAAGAGTACACCTAACCATTATTTTTTAAGTCTTCATCTAGTGTAAAAATAAGCTGACATATGAAAAGAGAAACCGTCATTTTTACACTTCACATTTTAAGTAATTATTCTTTCCCTATAAGTGAATAAAATATCATTTCCATAATTCAGAGTAGTAAAGCTTGCCAAAGGATTGCAGTCTTTAATATTAATATGGAGGCATTAATCTTCCTTATATGTAATCATTACATTGTTTTCTTTATTTTTGGACACTAAAAAAAAAAGAATGCATCTGATATTCAAAATCTAGAAAGAATAATAGGAGCATTGTCTCCTTGGCATTGGCCAAAAGAACGGTTCCTTCAATGAGTTACCTAAACCTTTATTTTCAAAGAAGATAGTTTACAAATGTGACTATCAGAGCATTTTTTGGCATTCTTCACTTAACTCATGCCAAACCTAGAAGAGGCCACATCACTCCACTTGGCATTTAACTGCCCAAAAGATATTTGCCAAAGAGACAGACTCAGGGCCTCAATACAGACCGTGGAGTAAGCTAACAATGAAAAGGATTCTTGTGTATATTCTGCTAATCTTGGTAGATTATATATTTCTAAAAAATTAAAAATTATTCTAAATCATCAAGGTTTTTTTTTTCCTTTCCCTAACAAAGAAAAAGTGCTGTGGAAAATACTAATGAAAACCACAACCCTGCATTAAAATGATTCGCATTAGTCTGATTATTAAATCCCTGAGTTGTACCTCTCAGGTTTAACTGCTTCAGCAATGTCTTTATTACGTTTATCTACAAAAGTAGCAAAAAAGGGAAAAGTCCAATTGTAAAAGAGTCAAAATAAGAGAATCACAAGAACTGCAATTCCTTTTAGGTAAAGATCAGGTTCCCCGTCTGCATATCTATGCAGACACTTCATTTGCAAAATAAACTTCACAAAGAATTTCCTATTCATTTTCTAGGTGTTTCAGCTATTTATATGTCAGCTATTTTCAGATTATTTCAAATCATTTTGTGCTCAAGGGCAAAATATTCTAATAAGTACCTATTTTTCTTTCACTGTTTCTTTTATGATGTCTACTACCAACTTTCCTATTTCCATTAATTCTTAAGATACCAGTTTATCCATTTCAGTGCAGCCTTGAATTTTGATATCACATCCTATACACCACTCAGGAAGAAGAACACACCATTCCAGTGCTCTTTAAAATCTACTCTACCACTTTTATGATTTTAAAAGTTGATATACTGAGGGAAACGTGGCTTTGAATGAAATAATTTCTATTTCCAGGGCAGTTGGCCATGAAATTACAGCCATTATTTACTTCTAAAATATTTATAGTATGTTATAATCTTTTACAGAGTTTTCTTGGTGGTAGGGGTGGGGGTTGTTCTCCGTTGAATGCTCTCCATTTTCTGGCTTGCCCGTTCTAATTCACCAATACTTTTCAGACTTGCTTCAAAATGTCACTTTCTCCAGGAATCAGCCCTTCCACTGAGCTCTCCGCCCTTGTCTGCGGCAAGCTTTGGCTGGGAACTGGAGAAAGCTCTGTGGAGGAGAGGTCCTTTGAGCTGAGAAGGCTTTTCGTAAAATCTAATATGCAGAAATGGGTAGAGGAGGGCATTCCAGGAGCAAGAAGCAAGGTGGGTGGGCAGAAGAGTAACAACATTGTTGAAATTAGAGCTGAAAGATCGGCAGGAGCCAAGACAGCCACTTAAACATGAAAGAGAAGTCCTCACCCTCCATGTGATCTTCATTTCTATGGTTCTGCTTGGGGGAAGAAGGTACAGAAAATAAGTAGCATAGACGGTAGGTAGAAAATAGACAGGGGGGAGGGCAAGAATAGTATGGGAAATATAGAATCTAAAGAACTTGAGACACGTGGTCATAAACTAAAGGGGAAGGAATGGTGGGGGAGGGGGTGTGCAGGGTGGAGGGGAATGAAGGGGGGAAATAGAACAACTGTAATGGCATAATTAATAAAATATATTAAAAAAAAAGAAGAAGTCCTCAAAGATGCCTAACCCATGGGCTGACCCAACAGGGCAGAGCTGCAGGATGGTTACCTCAGTCCCTGTCGTTTGGGGGCTGGCCTGTCTCTGGGAAGACCACATGTATGTAGGGACAAAGACCATGTCTTATCCTTTGTGATTCATGGAATATAAGAAATGCACACCAAGTTTCTTATTAATGTACAAAATAATTTCAATCCTGAGATATAATTACTAAAATTATATCTCCTAGGACAGTCTGTCTTTACCTTTAAAAATAATTATCTTCCAAAATGTAGGAATGCTCATACATAACAAATACTCATGTCTATACAATTTTACTTTGAAATGATTGATTAACTAGGCCCATAATTATGTTGTTCACGTATGTCCCAACTGCAAAAATAGAACTGGCGCTAAAAGTAACAATTCTATTTTTACATAGCATTGTGTAGTCCACAGAATATCCTCAAGGATTCTCAAAGTCACCCTGTAAATACAGTTAACATCCCTGTTTTAGCTATGAGGAAACTGAAAGCAAGAGAGATAGCCTTGGAATATAAGTCTCCACCTGGAGGTAGGAGCCTTCATTTCCCCACTCCACTTCCCACCCTTCCATAATCTTTTCCTACCACACAAGAAGAGGTTCTCAATGAGACAACAGACCAGGAAGACATTTTACTCAGAGGTTGATGGATGCTGTTTTAAGGGCTGCTTTGTCTGTAGACTATCATAATCCTACAATAGATAACCATGTGACCAGAGATAACTCCACCTTTCCAGCTTAATTGTGTTTATCGGGAAGGTGACTGCTCATTCACTTATTCCTTCTGATGCAGAGATAGTTCTCCATTCTTAATTACTGGAACAGTGTTATTATACCCGGAGACAAGAGGCACCAGCCTAGAGTTTTGAACTCCACAGTGACATATATAATACAGACATGAGTCTCACTTGGACACACACAAATGTGTACTTCAGTATTACCTGCCAGTGATACTGGATTGGCTGCATTGTCCTTAGACATTATAAAGACTTGGCTTTGAAGCTTAATTAAATATTCTCTAAAAACACTTCAAAGAAAATCTGGGGACATGTGTTATAAGTGATACAAAAAATTTACAGTTTGGCCCTGGGAAACAATGACATTTAATAAGTCCAAAACCTAATAAAAGAAACTTAAACATTAAGGAGCGTAAGTTATGAAGGTGCAAAAATCCAAAAAGTGAGTGACAAAATAACCATTTAATTAAACAAGCCCCGAGTAAGGATATAATGGGCATGCCTGCCCTGAATCTGGTCCTGGTTTCCCAGTATTAATATATTTACCCTAATTGTGCTGATATTCTTCACAATCATTTTGGTACACTTTTTTTTTTTTTGAGGAAATGCCTTCTGAGTTGGTTTATGAGACAGAGAAAAAAAAATCAGATCCCCACTTCATTCACATTTTGATTTTCTCAGTTAAACTAAATGTATTTGCACCCCTTGTTCAGACTTGTCTGAGAATTACTTTGTCAGTTTCCAAAAAGATGAAGATCAGCTGCCAGGAAGATATTCGTGAGCCTGTGATACAGCACTGAGTAATGCCACCTACCTTTAGTTTTGTGGAGAAGATGAAATGTGAAGTGAACAGTTTATGAAAATGTTCACAAGACAGTCTCTTGTAGATTTGGTGTGAACGTTTTAGCACTGAAATGAATAATTGCATAAGCCTCACTCCAAGTATAAAGAAATTACTTTCTTATGTTTTGTTAAAAAACCACAACAATTTTTTTACAGGTTGTAATACTTCCAAATTTTACTTCAAAAACTTCATTATGGAAAATTTCAACCATATCCAAATGTAGAGAGAACAGTCTAATGAAGTCAACGCACTCATTGGCCAGCTTCAATCGCAGGCAGGAGTGTCCCATTTGTGCTTACTCAGTCCCTGTCCCCCACTGCCACGGAATTATTTTGAAGCAAATCTTGATGTTATTATCATCCCTCCCTTAAGTAATTTAATTTAGTACATAGCTCTGTATGATAAAAGATCTTTTAAAGTGTAACATTATTTTCACACCTAAAAGATAAAATTCCTTAAAATCATCAAATATCCAATCACTCAAGAAATGTAGGACCTAAATATAAGAAAGTCAAATGTCAAGAAAAACATTACTCCAAAAAGGTGTGATACTCAAAAGTGAGATATTCCCCATCAGTAAAGAGGAAACATTCTCTTACAGCAGAGAGCTAGAGGTCAGGGGCTTTAAGGGGGAAATCCAAGAGCAGTATGCAAAATCTGTGACATGTGTACATGAAAAAAATGTTTTTCTTGGTTGATAGCATTCATCAGAATGTTAAACAGATTGAGACTAAAAACATTTAAAGAACTTCTGCCACAATCACCTCCAACTGCCAGGAAGAATTAGTCAGGGAGGGAAACAAATCCACCTAAAATAACTTAGAGATCAAACTGAATTCAACTCAGCATCTATTGAGCATACAGTAGATGCAAGACAATGGGTTACACTGCTGATAACAAAGGTAAATTAGCCCTAGTTAATTTATACTTGGGATCGAATAGAGTAATATGGCTATAATAGAATGTAGTTTTAAAAAAGTGTCTGCTTTAGCCCTGGCCAGGTGGCTCAGTTGGTTGGAGCATCAACCCATGCACCAAAAGGCTGTGAGTTCAAGTGCCAGTCAGGGCACAGACCTAGGTTGTGGGTTTGATCAACAGTCGAGTCATGTATGGGAAGTAACTGATCAATTAGTGGAGGATTAAAAAAAATGCCCGCTTTAGGTATTTTTATGGGGACCCATATGAAAAAGCAATGGTATTACTTGAGGGGGGGGTGTATAACACCAGGGTCCTAAGATAGGAGAGAATTGCAGAGGATATCAATAATTGTGTCATGAACACATGTGGTGTTCCCTTGCAACCCCTGGCTGAGGACAGGAATACAAGTGATCACTGGTGTCTGTTGGCCTCACTAGCTGGGGGGGGAGTAGAGGTGATCATGGAGATGGAGAGAAGAGATTATAGTAAGTAGTATTTTGGAAATTGAACAGTCCTTCACATATGGGGAGAGGGAGCTGGGGAAGGGGGAAGGGCAGCCATTCCAGGAAGAGAAGAGCAGAAACAAACGGGTGGAAATTACTGGCATGTTAGGGAACCAGCAGTGTGGTGACCTTACAGCAGAGTGTGTGGGAGGAGCTGGCTGGCTGGAAATGCCTGCTGGGACCAGAAGTTGGAGCCTTCCAGGCCAGAACTGAGCCTCTATTCTGTGTCCAGAGAAAAGCCATCTACACATTTAAAGTGAATCAGTTCTGTCCTTACAGAGTATGTCTCACTCTGGGGCAGACGATGGGTGCCCAGTGTTTATTGAACTGGTGGTGCCATGAATTAGCTGGATGGGGTGAGGTGAGCAAGAAGCAGGCTACTTAGGAATCAACTGCGACGGCCAGGGGAGATCTAGAGGGATAGTAGTAAAGCGACAAGGGGACATTTCAGACATTTTAGAAACCATTATTTTTAAAAAGGTGAAGAGAAAAATATAAGAGAGAACAAAGCATCACACAGATTCTATTACACAGTGTGGAACAGTGTTAGTATGCTCCCATTTCTGTAAAAAAAACAAAACAAAACAAAAAGGAAACATATATATAAAAGCTACAAATACAAGTATGTAGATAAATACACATAGATGTCATTGTTTGTAGGGCATAGAGGAACTGGGAGACAGGTGAGAGAGACTTTTGTCCCTTTGGCATGCTGAACCATATGACTGCTTATGAGTTAAAAAAATGTCTAAGTTCTTCCTTACTGTCAGCCACATAGACAGAAAACTGGGAAAAGGGAAAAAGTTTTGGAGACAGATCTAGGTTTCATTCTAGCTCTGACTCTTCCTAACTGTGGGGTGTGGACAAATTAATTTCTTTTAATCTCTGTCCTCTTATTTGCAGAAACAGATAATACTGGCTACCCCGGTCTCTATAACAATAATGAAAAGAATCCTACACAATGCATCTGGTAGAATACCTGGCAGAGACTAAATAATAAGTAGTTGCTACTTTACTGTCAACAAAATTTATCTGATTTAGTATATTCTTAGTGTAAGAGAAGTTCCTTGATCAAGTTTAAGACGTGCTCATTAGCTACTCTTATTCTCACATTAAATATTTACACTGTACAAAATGATTAAGTAATCCACCTGATGAACACTATCCATTACATATCTGTTTCTAGAAATCTAAGTTTCAAAAAGTGAAGGATAGCCTTTTAGATTCCCAGTCAGGGCACATGCCTAGGCTGTGGGTTCAGTCCGTGCTTCAGGCACTGCAATAGGCAACCCACCAATGTTTCTCTCCCTCTGGTTCTTCCTGTAAATTTACTGAAGTCATGTATCCACAGAGGACTACTACATACAAACCAGGTGTCATAAAGTACTAAGAAATAATAGTTGTTATCCTCAAGGAACTGACAACCTCAGTGAGACAACCAGGTGTGCCCTTCAAGTAACCATGGCCCAGATTTGGCACAAGAGATGGAAGTACTGTCAATGAAAACCCAATTCTGGCCATGCATTTGCTGTAAGATGTTAAGTCACATGTTAGGGGAAGTTACTCTGCAAGCATTTTTTTTAGGTGGGTTTCTTCCCTATGGTACTATGTTTTAAAATCAATTGAGATGGCAGCAGTAACAGCATTCCAAATGTTAAAAAAGACCATCACTCTCAAGTCTTACTACATGTTTGAACAGTCACATCATTATTAAAGCATCATCAAACAAAAGTTTCTTTGTTATACATTGAGATGAATAATTTCAAACCATTTTCATGTGAGATGTTCTGGCTCAGATCTGCCCCAGCCTGTAAAGATGAAGGAGGTTTCGAAAAGAAGATAGCTGGGGTTTAAGAAAGATTTTTGTTAAAGGCAGGAAATAATGATGAACATCTTCCAGGATTTCGGAAATGTTGGTGAATGCATCAAAAAAAAAAAAAAAAAAAAAAAAAAAGGGCATGAGGCCAAAGGAAAATGCATTTCACTTCATAATACAGCACTGTGGGAAGAAAGAGTGGTGGGGACACTTAACAAAACCAAGGAGATAATTATTCAAGTATTTCTCTTTGAAGCAGATGGGTCTTGGGAAAAACATCATACTAGTCTGTAGAGAAACAACAGTATAATGTACACACTCATTTCTAAAGAAGCGTTTATTGATGCTGTAAATATGTTATGGATGTGCGCCTTAGAGGGATGACTGCCTTCATACTAGCAAGCAAGTCTTGCTTCCGAGCACAAGAAGGTACACACTAGTATTTACCCCCTAGCTGTTCTATGGTCAAAGCCCCAGTCTACTAAGTATTACAGTTGAGTGAAGACTGGATTAAGAGGCTAATCTAACGCTATGTATGGAAGCAACACCTATTTAATCACTGTCCCCTTCCTCCTACCTCCCTGTTTCCATAAATTTCCAGATAAGAGTTACAAAGAGACTGGGAACTCTAGCACAGCCGTGAGGTCCTTCCTCCCCCCTCATACCAGGTTCTCTCAGAAACCAAGTATTAGTGCAAGTGTAAATTGCTTCCAAACATCCTTAGCAGGCACCATAAGGTGAATCAGATCCGGTTTTCTTCTACAGCTCCCACAGAGGACAGAGGAGATGACAAGTAGTGCGCGCGTGTATGGTGGTGGTGAGGGGGAGGCTTGCCAAAAGGTAACTTCCTTCTCCCTCCCCACCCTACCCCAACCCCCAGAGCTCGGAGCCTCAGCCCGGGCCTTCGGAAGCCGCGTCTGGCGGTACCACGCACGAGACGATGTGCCCCCTCCACTTCCCACCGCGTGGCGGGCTCCCACCCCTTCGCGGTCCCAGAGTCTCCCCGCGCGGCGAAATGTGGCGAGTGGCGGGTCTTTACTCGGAGGCACTGATAAGTGGTATAGAAGGTTAATGTGGTCCAGGGGGATGCTTCCCCACCGAGAGGCAGGAAGCTGCCCCAGCACGCACATGCTTCCTCCCGGCCAGCCACGGCCCGAGTGGAAGCCCCCTGCGGAGCGACCGACCCGGGTTCCGCAGCCCTCCCGGCTACCCCGGCCCCACCTAAGTAGCTTCTCACCTGTCCAAGAAGGTAGCGGCGACGCGCGAGGCTAAGAGCTGCGGCGAGTCCGGCAGCGGTAGTGGCAGCGGCAGCAGTGGCGGCCGCAGACAATGGAGGAGTGAAGGACAGACACATTGACATCGACACACGGCGCCCGGCGCAGTCCCGCCTCCCGCCCCGCCCCTCCCCGCCTCCCAGCCCGCCCCTGGCCCGGGCCGCTCCACTCCAGAGAAAATGGAGGGGGCTTAGCTAGAGCCGGACCCTTCTGCCCGCTCCATGCCGCCATCGCCGGACACGGAAGTTACAGGTAGAGAGTTTAAATGTTTCCTGTCCCTAAATAGGTGAAGCTGACAGAATGGGGGTGGGAAACGTGTAAGAGGAATTTAACGCCCCCCTCTGGTTTTCGCCATTTGTTTTTTTCTTCCCAGGCTGATCCAATGGGAATCTCTGATTGCCGCCTCCTGAACCGCCCCCACCATCTGGGCCAATGACGCTGGCCCAAGGGGGCGGTGACTGCCGCTGGGCCTGCGGAGACTGCCGGCTCGGCTCGCCGGAGCTCGCCTGCTGCTCGCCAGCCCGCGAAGAGCGGCGAGAATTCGAACGCTTCCGCGGTGTTCTGGTCTGGAGCTGCCCCAGTGCGGCTAGGGTTCCTAACATAGACACCGCGTTTCTTTCTAATACTACCCGACAAACAAAATAACCTTCAAGCTGGCGGGAGCAATGGTTCACATAGAGAAAGGCGAGCTGACCCAGGAGGAAAAGGCTCTGCTGGAAGTCATCGGAAAAGGTATGGGTGCTGGGCTGCGACGGAGGAGCTGCCAGCCTGGCCCGGGGGCGTGGCGGAGCCCGGCGAGGGGGGTGGGGCACTTCAGCCCTGCGGACCCGGGGCTCCGGTCTTGCGGGGACCGGGAGATAGCGTTTCTCCTTTTGGTGTGGGGCTGGTGGAGGGGGCGGAGAGGTGGGAGGGACAAGCACTTCTTGGGAGGTAGCGGAGGTTGGACAGGTCCATCCTCTAAACCGGCTTTTGGGAAGGTGCACATTTACAGGCCTCTGCTCAGATTAGAGTGAGCGACCCCGGGGTGTGGGCTCCGGGATGTGCATTCTATAACACTCCTAAGGTGATTTTGATCGCGGTCTGCCTTGGCGACTGTGGCCTAGTAGTTTAACGTTCTTGACCGGGTGTCTAAAGGGCCTTTTCGACTTCCGGAGGCCGAAAGATCTGGATTCCTTAGCTGTCCCCGGCCCCGCTTGTGGGAGGAGGGTGCTAAGAAAAAGGCTTCTTGATTAGGGTACAGAACAATTTCTATAATTTGGCCCTTTGGGGCTTTTGCGTCTAGGACCTTCCGGCTTCCTTCTAGAGGACCCCGGCCGCCGCGAGAACCCTCAGAGAAGCGAGGAGTTTGGCTAGGCGTCCCCACCTTCCAGCGCTCTCCGCAAGGAGATCGTTGCGCTCTTTCGCGCTTTCCCTTCCACTCTCCCAGCGCGTGTCCAGCTTCCGCTGCTCGGTGTGGTAGGGAGGGAGACGCAGGCCCGGGGGACGAGCCAGAAGCCATGTTTTCCCCTCATTGCCTAGTGCGTCCCAGAGGAGTTCCCAGCTAGTCCCGTTACCTAGCAGGTCACATCAGCGTGACTATGTGGCTTCTGCTTAGTCAAGGCGAGGGGATTGGGTGCATTGGACTGCGGGCATAATGTGGTTTTAACCTCAAGATTGAGAAAGCCACGTGTGTACTCAAATGGCAGAGAGGCCAATCATTGAAGTATAAAGGTTTCCCAGGTTCCAGTCTTGTTTCTAAGTAGCCAGGCTCAAATCTGCTTCCCCAGAGAATATGGCAAATTATTTTTCATAGCGACAAGGAAAATCTAAATGGAAAAGAGGAAAAAAATCTGATCTGAACTTAACAGGTGTGCTGATGAGACGAGCTCATCCTATCCGATATCAATTTTAAGTTAGTCACAGCTGTATTTATCATAAATGCTCTTTGTCTGGAATTGTGGGATTTGGGAGTGTCGTTTTTTTGTTCTTCAGGGTTCTCACTGACCTTTTTGGCACTGCAGCCTTCATGCTCTGCCTCTCGGTAATTTTTCCCTGACTTTGTGCTCTGGGGCCCTATTCAGCAAACATGTGAGTTCCAGCTATATGCCAGGTACCCTACTGGGCATTAAGGAGACCAGGGATGAACTTAAGGATCCACCAGAGATGCGACTTGTGTTTTTAAGCAATCCAGACCTACTACATTCTTCTAAAAGTCCAAACAAGTGAGCAGTTTTATAAAGTGGGTCTCTGTGTAAGGGGTTAGTGGTGGTGGTGGTGAATGCTTGAATATATTCTTAGGTGTCCACCAGTTTTTATTTTAAAGATAAAAGAGAATAAATGTGAGTTTAATTGGGTTAGTGCTGTGGTATTTCCTCGTGCGTGTCAAAGGTGAACCAGTGCGCAGATGCTGTGTTTCATGGGTTCTGTTGGCCCAAGAGGATGAGAAAAGAGCTGAGATGGACTTAGTGTGTATTGCATTCTTGTCAAGTGAAGGGACATTTGACTTCACTATATGCTCAAAAGTAATGGGGAATATGAGAAAATGACCATTATAGACAACTTTTACTAAATGTTAGTGAGTCAGTCATAATTATTAACACTTAACATGTATTGATGGATTTAATCCTGATGAGGTAGGAATTATTGTTAAACTACGACGTTAAGAGAGACAACTATAGGGCATGTGGGAGGCAACCACACATTGGTGTTTCTCTCCCTCTCTTTCTTCTTCCCCTCCCCTCCATCTAAAATAAAATAAACACTTCTGCCAAGATGGAGGCGTAGGTGGAAACACTGCCTTCTCACACAACCAAGTTTAAAGACAACAAAATTTTAGTAACAGAAAATGCAGCCAAAACACAGAAAATTGAACTTTTCGGAAGTCTGATAACAACGAAGTCTACAGCCGGACTGGTAAGAGAGGTGGAGCCAGTGACTGGCTAAACGGGGTTGCGCAGGAAAACTCGGTCAGACCGACCCAGGTGCGTGGCGGGTGGCAGTTGGCGGATCTCAGGTGTGGGGTTGCCACGGGTGGACCCAGTGAGGGCGCAAGGCAGCAGGCTGACCACGGTCACACATTTGCGCACAGATAAACCAGCGAAGGAATGAGCAGTAAGACAGACCGTGCAGGCCCCAGAGGTGGGAAGCAGCAGAGGGAACTGCCATTGTCCCTCTTTGACCCCGCCCCTACATACCTCGTCACAACCCAGGGACCTGGGTGGCCCTGCCCTGGTGAACACTTAAGGCTCCGCTCCTCATACTTAACGTGTGCGAACAGACCAAAAATGGCTCAAGAAGAACTCAAAGCCCCAGAGCCCATAACTCTAAGTGACCAAGAAATAGCAAAACTTTCAGATACACAGTTCAAAACACTGGTGATCAGGATGCTCACAGAACTGGTTGATTTTAGTCACAAATTAGAGGAACATATGAAGGCTAAACTAATTGAAATGAAGGGAAATGCACAGGAAAGCAATAGTGATGGAAAGGAAACTGGGACTCAAATCAAGGGAGTGGACCAGAAGGAAGAAAAAAATGACCAAACAGAAAAATATGAAGAAACAAGAATTCAAAAGAATGAGGAGAGGCTTAGGAACCTCCAGGACATTTTTAAATGCTCCAACATCTGAATTATAGGGGTACCAGAAGGGGAAGAGGAACAGCCACGACTGGAAAACTTATTTGAACAAATAATAAAGTAGAACTTCCCCAATCTGGCAAAGGAAATAGACGTCCAGGAAATCCAGGAAGCTCAGAGAGTCCCAAGGAAGTTGGACCCAAGAAGGAACACACCAAGGCACATCATAATTACATTAGCCAAGATTAAAATGAAGGAGAGAATCCTACAAGCAGCAAGCGCTAAGGGGACAGTCACCTACAAAGGAGTTCCCATCAGGCTGTCAGCTGATTTCTCAAAAGAGACCTTACAGGCAAGAAGGGGCTGGAAAGAAGTATTCCAAGTCATTAAATCCAAAGACCTACAACCAAGATTGCTCTATCCAGCAAAGCTTTCATTTAGAATGGAAGGGCAGATAAAGTGCTTCTCAGATAAGATCAAATTCAAGGAGTTCATCATCACCAAGCCTTTATTATATGAAATGTTAAAGGGACTTATCGAAGAAAAAGAAGATAAAAAATATGAACAGTGAAAGGACAGCAAACTCACAGTTATTAACAACCACACCTAAAACAAAAGAAACTAAGAGGACAGCTAGATCAGGAGTGGAAACATAGAAATGAAGATCTCATGGAGGGTTAGCAACAGGGCAGTGGGAGGAGGAAAAGCGGGGAGAAGGTACAGAAAATAAGTAGCATCGATGGTAGGTAGAAAATAGGTGGAGGGAGGGTAAGAATAGTGTGGGAAATATAGAATCTAAAGAACTTGAGACACGTGGTCATAAACTAAAGGGGGGAAATGGTGGGGTGGGGGGTGCAGGGTAGAGGGGAATGAAGGGGGAATAGAACAACTGTAATGGCATAATCAATAAAAATTTTTAAAATAAAATAAAAATAAAAACAACAAAAAAAGAGAGAGAGAGAGCTTATGAGAGAGGTGGTTAACATGCAGGGCTGGAATCTTAGTCATTTGATGGTGACGTGGCCTTGGGCAAGTTACTGTTTCTGAGCATCAGATTCTTTGTGTGAAAAATGGTACCCACTTCACAATATTATTGCGAGGATGAAATGAGTTAGTATATGTAAGGCATTTAAAATACTACTTTTGTTGGGTGTTAATATGGTAATCTTTACTTTATAGACAAGAAAAGCAATGAACTGAGAAAGTGGATAACTTGCCCAATGTCACATTAAGTAATAAGTGGTGGAACAGAAATATCACATGGCCTAGAAATACACTGAACTTGAAAATAAACTAAACAAGTAAAACCAGCACCATAGCCATCCCTACCATATTCACTTTTAGAGACAATTTAAGCAAAACATTATAATCTGTCAAGTTAATTTTAAATGTTATTGATTTGGTGCATTTAATTTATAAACTACTTTTGTAAAAAGATTTTTTATTTATTTTTAGACACAGGGTAAGGGAGAAAGAAAGGGAGAGAAACATCAGTGTGTGGTTACCTCTCACACACGCCCCCCTGGGGACCTGGCCTACAACCCCGGCATGTGCCCTGACTGGGAATTGAACCAGTGACCCTTTCATTTGCATGCCAGTGCTCAATACACTGAGCCACACCAGCCAAGGCTATAAAATAATTTTTGATTAATAGTTAAATAAAGATTATTTAAGTTTATATATATACTCATTCAAAGCATTAAAGAAATGGGTGTTTGTACTTCGTTTCCCCTTTACTACATTTCTCAACTTTGAGGAGCATTGGATTAGTAAATACTTGTACTTGGAACTAACAGTACAGTTTTAGCCAAATTGTAGCCTCCCATCTTGTGCAATGGGAAATAAACTCAGCAAAGTTTTGAGTGCCTTCTTCCTGCCAGTCACTAACTACCCGCCAGAAGTTAAGCAGACTGTAAGTGGGACTTACAGTCTAGAGAATAATGCACAGTGTTTCTGGACACATTAATTCATAGAGAAAGATTTTGTTTACTTTTAGAGAGATGGTAAGGGAGGGAGAGGGAAAGGGAGGGAAACATCTATGGGTTGCTTCTCGCATGTCCTCAACGGGTCTTTGGGGGAGGGACCTGGCTCACAACCTTGGCTTGTGCTCTCACAGGGAACTGAACCGGTTAACCCCTCTCTCAGTTTCCAGGCTGGCGCTCAATCCACTGAGACACACCAGCCAGGACTAGACACTTTTAGAACAATTTCTTCTGAGTGAATTCACATGCTAGGTATTCTGCGGACTGATTTTTGTTAGAATGCCAAGAAATTCCAGATGAAACTCAGAAGCTGTTTTCTATGTGCCCATTTAAATCATAGTTAATGACAGCTTCCATTTTGCAACATTTAAGAAGGGAAAATTGAAATCACTGAATCTCATTGAACTGTCTTGTATAACTTGTAGATTGACCCATTTTTCTAACTTCTGGTATCTTTTTCCTTAGACACCAAGGAAGTACTATGTCAAAATCAATTTAACCTTCTTAAGGATATAAACCTAAAATCTTCCATTTACTTAATTGTTTAGCACTTGAAATCACTGGAATCACTGTTGCCAACTTAACAAGAAAGTAATGTTTTCACTGTTTTTTTTTTTCCATTACTTGTGTAAAAGCAGCTATGAACAGACTTGGATAGTAAGGTTTATTCTACCAACTTTTGAGGTATGATGAAAGTATGATAAGTGGTGCACACTTAAACTGTACACTTTCTTAAATCAGTTTTTGACTTACATATACACCCACGAAACCATTACTACAGTCCAGATAATGAACAGTTCAGTCGCTCCAAAAGGCTCTTTATGCCTTTTTATAATCTTTCATTTCATCCACCATGGTCTTCAGGCAACCACTGACAGGTTTTTGTCTCTATTTTCTATTCTACAATTTCATATAGGTGAAACTATACCATAAACTCTCTCTTCTTTTTATGTGACTTGTTTCACTTAGCGTCATGATTGTGAGGTTCATCTGTGCTGCACCAATAGTCTGTTTCTTATTTTCTTCTATTTCATTTGCTTATACATTCAGTTTGGTGGACATTTCAGTTGTTCCCAATTTTGGACTATTAAAAGAAAATCCTGTTCTAAGTTACCTTGGAATTAATAACATTATTTATAGTACCTTTATGTTTTAGAAAGATTCAGGTCTACTAATAATTACAGTGTAGAGTTCAAAGAAAGTTATGCAACCTCTATGGGGTTCGTTGTTTTGATTTACAAAACAAAAGCTCTTTACTTATTCTGATTTTTAGGCAATGGTTCATAATCCAATTTAAGGCTGATTTATTAGTCTAAAAATAAATGTGAGTGAGAACTTTTAGAAACTTTACACTTACACAAATTTACCATTTCAAGGTATGTAATAATTAGAAGTTTCCACTTTTAAAATACATTTATAGCTATATGCAGTTAAAGGCATATTGTTATTTTAAAAATTTAGACACTTTAAATATTTTATATGTTTAATATATATATATATATATATATATACACACACACACACACACATTATAGCAACTAACAAGACAAATAGTCTTTTAAGTACTTAACTTGAATATAGATTCCTTAAAACATCCCTTTTGGGGATCCCACTAAATGATTGAAAACCATACATACCCAGATCTCATGGTATATGATGAATTGCTGGAAACAGAAAGGTCACATGTTTTTTTTGTTTCTCCCCTCTTTGGGCTATGGTAAGAGGTCATTGGTTCCCATGTAGATAGTAGAAATGTCACAGCAAATGACACTGTGCTGCTCTGCATATAAAATAACAAGAGCCGGTAATACGCACTGAGGGCTCACTCTGGGCCCTGCGTTAGGACAGGACCTTAGTTCCCCTGTGAACCTTATGGGATGGATACTACTATCTGCTGCACCGATGAGGAAACCGAGGGTTGCACAGGGCTGGTTCCGTTTCACAGCAGTCCTGTAGTGTGGTACAAGAGAGGGCAAAAACAGAGAACATCACTGTTAGTATCATTTCTTCTCTGCTAAAATGCTGGTATGTTCAGGTAAGTTGATCAGTCCCATTCTAATGAGGCAGGGTGGGTTGTGTTCCCTTCTTTGGTTGAGCAACTTAGAGAAATTCTCAAAAGGAAAACAAGTCATTAAATATTACTTTCATCAGTTATAAGTGTTAATTTTTGTCTCTGTTGAAGGTAAATGTTGGCTCATTTTATATCCCCCTTATAGTACAATATCT
The DNA here is from genome assembly GCF_021234435.1 of Artibeus jamaicensis. Taxonomy (NCBI): domain Eukaryota; kingdom Metazoa; phylum Chordata; class Mammalia; order Chiroptera; family Phyllostomidae; genus Artibeus; species Artibeus jamaicensis. Next base: position 13,083,172 of record NW_026522014.1, on the reverse strand, counting down.
CCCCATCTTAAGAGTATGTTAAATCAGATTTAACATATTTCTTCCCAGAGTAAAGCAATTAATATTTTAAACTTAATTACAAAATAGTATTTGAGAGTCTACTATAGACAGTAAGGTATGACAAAAAGTAAAAATCCTTTTGCGTGAGTCCTGTTTCACATTCTTTGCTATTGTAGACTATCAGCAATTTCCTACTAATGTGATTAAATTAGAAACACCAAATTAGAAATCATCATAAGTTTTTACTCTTTGGATATTTTGCTCATCTATTTTCCAAGGTGTGTTTTCATTCTCCACAAGCTTCAGAAAAAAAAAAATTCTTATCCTGGTCCCTGCATTTCAAAAGGTTAACTGATATGCAGTGTTGTGTGTGTGCAGTCCTCACCCTTTATTTATTTATTCATTCACTCATTCATTCATTCATTCATTCATTTTTAATTGCTCACTAATAGGACAGATTTAACTTAGATTGTTGGCCATTGGGCTAAACATTTTAATAGAATTATTGGTCTCTTCTTGTGAGCCAAATGTTTGTGATTGTAATCTTTATCCTTCCTTAACAAGTAGCAGGCCTAGACATGCTCACAATCCCTATGGTATTCATCTTTTATTGCATAATCATCTCCTGATCAGATGGAAAAATAACTTGTTATTCCTTGGAGGACAATGGGATTCAGTTGAAGCATCTTATTCAAGTGAAACTGGGGTGCGGGAATTTTTGTTCTGTTTTAATTCCTCTCTGAAGATGTTTGAGAAAGGCTCTGAGAAGTCTGCACTACACAGGCACGGGTAAGGTCCCATGCCGCTTCCATGCTTGAAGGCTTCCCCCTCTCATTCTGGAGCCCTTTGAATGCAGTGCAGGCTCAGACAGTGTGCTGTTGACAAAATAGCTGCTGTTGTAATCCAGGGGCTTAGAGGTCATTCACTTGACATTTCTCCAGCAGAGCTATTTCTCTGTCAGTCTGCAAGACATTCCTTTGTCTCTTCCAGGTTGGGGAGAAGCACTCAGGTGACTTGCCTAAGAAGTAGGTCAGGGAGAGAGAAGCATGCTTTATCTTTATTCCGCATTCCACCTTTGACTGGACGACTTGCAGAATTTAGCACATTCTTTAAAAAAATTTTTTTTAATCCTCACTTGATATGTTTTTGTTTTTGCTTTTAGAGAGGGGGAAGAGAGAGAGAGAGAAACATTGATGTGAGAAAGAGACATTGATTAGTTGCTTCCCATATGTGCCCTGACCAGGGATCAAACCCACAACCTTTTGATGGATGGGGCAGCGCTCCAAGCAACTGAGCCACCTGACCAGGGTGAACGTAGCACATTCTTGAACTATAATTCTAAATTTAAAGAGAAGAAATAACTAACTCCTAGTTGGGGGTGCTCCTATTCTCTTATGTTTTTTTAGAAGAGAGGCTTATCTCATCCTTTCTCCCTGAGAACATTCAATTTCATTGTTCTCTTCCTTGTCAAACCAGAATTGTGTTGGCAGGATGTGGGGCTGACTCTTGTTAATGATGATAATAGCAACATTCTCTCTTCTATCAGTGTGCCTCACAGAGGACTGGAAAAACCTGACAGTTGTGGCCCAATTACAGCTTATTTTCAAATTTACAGAGGACTGACCTTCAGGATTACATTAGAGGACTCTCAGTATGAGAGTCTGAAGACTGACCACAGAGTACTTTTATATAATACTAGGCTTTAAAGATATGTTTACCTAAGCATTTCCAAACCAAGAATCCTATTATAAGCATGCCATCGGTTCGAGGGCCTAATGGTGACAAAGTATATAAATACTGACTGTATTCTGAATTCCAATTATTACACTGAATGGTATTTAAGCTTCAGATGATGGGTTAGAGTAGATGTCCTTTAAGATTTATTTTAGTATTAAGAGTCCTGTACTTTGTGGTTATTGTATTACCACCAAAAGGAAAAAGTGGCTGATTTAATATATTTAAGGTAAATGGAAATAAAAACAAGATGAAGCTATTTTAGTTTCTATAAATCTTTTATTCTGGATAATTGCTTTGTGGAATAAATAGTCTGTGATTGATACTTTATTTCTTAACAACCTAATCTGTGTAGTCTTAGTTTTACAGATAAGCTTTCGTTTCCTTGATGATAGATTTTTTTTCTATTCTAATGATAAATAACCTTACTTTGCTTTAAAAAAAATTTTTTTTAGGTGCTGTCCAAGAAGCCGGAACACTGTTAGCCAACAAGAATGTTCGTGTCAACTGTTTGGATGAGGTAAAATTTTTAGAAGTTCAATAAAGTGTTTTATTGCCTGTGAGAATGAACAATATATAAAGTCTAATGAGTCGTTTTTCTAGAATTTGAGCTCAAGTTATATTAATATGTAAACCAAATGTAAGCAGACAGGTTACAAAAGACAAAGGAACATGTAAAAACATGCTTACTTTTATTAGTAATCAAATAAGTAAAGATTAAACCAAAATTGTATCATTTCTTGTGAAATGAGGGAAACATGGGCTTTTATATGCTAATAGATTAAATGTAAATTGACATCACATCTGGAGAAAATTTTTAAATTTGTGTCATTTCTAAATGTATGTACCTTTGATCCAGCAACTCCACTTCTCGAGCAAGTTAACTACACCTAAACTCAGCTTTGTAGAACTTGCTGTCCAAGATGACCCTCGGAGATGAGGGCAAGTCTGTTCTGAGCTGCCCAGTACGTGCCAGTTCCATGTGTGGTGGTTTTGCATGCAGCGGTTCTAATGCTGGAAAGTAAACCGAACTCCAATTTCTCCTGCAAAAGGCAAAACGGTTTTGTTAACCCGTAATCCACCCGTGTGTAGCAGACTTAGGATCAGACAAAATAAAGCTTAAAGCAAAAAAAATTAATAGATCAAGACGCTTACAGATTAAATTAATAATCCACTGAAAACATCCCAGTCTTAAGACTTCCCTTACAAGGTTTGTAAGCCTTGATGTTAATAAAAAAAGATAGAATTAAAAGGAAAAATTTGTAAAACCACAATACCACCTTTCAGAAACCTACAGATTAAGTAGAAAAAAAGTAATTCAGGAAACAAAATTCAGATATCTAATTAAGTCTGTGTTGTGTATAGGACAGAAAAAAATAGTACACCTTTTTTTTACATGAAACATTGATGTAGGTGTTATACTATTTTATAGGAAATTTTGGCTAATTTCAGATAAATTCACCAAATATAATAGAATACATTGAAAATGAACAAAAATATCCAAATAATAAAGCACATAACTTGAAATTTTTAAAAAACTCAAAGTCACTCTTGGTTCAAAGAAGAAATAAAAGTAGAAATTGCTTACTATTTAGAACTGAAAGTACATTTATCAAAAAAATTGATGTGGGAAAAAATACATTGTGTTATAAACATGACAAAAACAGTTTCAGACATTTCACAGCAAATGGTATAATTGGGATGGCTCATTACCTTTTTGCAAAGAAGGTCTCTCATTGGTTGACTCTGAACACCAACCCTGCTAAGAAGGCAGCTGGTAAACAAGAAATACCAAAGAGAAAAGCAAAAAGAAAGAAACAGAAAAACGTTTTTTATTTAATGAGAAGAAAAGGGGTATCAGGAAAGAGGAAGGCAGTCAGGTAATGGGTTTATGTGATTAACACAGATGACAGTTAAAACACAGCAGACAAAATAAAATGAGGACAGTTTGTAATGTAAGATCAAGAGCTTTGCAGATCCTCTCTGCTTGTAAGCATTTTACCACGTTGTAGTGAAAGCTGATTTAATTTTTTTTTAATTATAGGACAGTTCTGTAGTCTTGGAATTCCTCACGGAGTCAGCCTGTCAGTGGAGGACGGGACTGCCGGGTGATGGGCCGCCAACCTGTGCTGTCCTGCCTTCGCCCCCAGGCCACACAGTAGCTTTTTCTGTACAGATGATATCATCCTTAGGGGCCCTCACCCTAGTCATGCTCTCAGTACTTTGTTTGCCTCATTCAAAGGGTAATCACCATGTAGTCCGTCCCCACTCCCTTAAAGGTGCCTCTGTACAATGAGATTCTGATCACCCAAAGCACTCCCAACATTTAAATACCACATCCTTGTAGACACACCCAACAAGGGGAGCCTTAAAGTCATAATCTTCTTATCATTTTTCCATTACTACCTTCATTAAGTTGCCTCTTGTACAACCACCTGAAAGGTCCCAGCTTCCCTATAATTCTCACATAAGCAGCCCTTTCAGAATATTATGGCGTATGTTCAAAATAATAGTCTGGAATCATCAGGAACAATTCCAATTATGTTAGCATGCTAAGATTTAGTAAAGTAAGAGATTATATGTTTTAGAAAGGTTTTCATCCAAAACAGCTTTGAAATTCCAGCACTTGTAGAACGTAATCATGGTTACTGAGAAAATTAACTTGGCAGGGAACAGCTTGTTCATTTCCCTACCCAACACTGTTGGGTGCCCAGGACATACAGGGTTGGATGTTTCACTGGCTGTGCACATAACACACAGACACGAGAAATGCAGCCTAGTGTAAATACTGCCAGCCATTTCTCTATATTTATACACTGTATGTGTGGTCAAATCATGTGTGTGATCAAAATGTAAAAGTAGTTTGGGAGAGCTTTGTTTGAAAAATGATGCCATTATAATGTACATTGCCTGCATCTTGCTTTTCTCATTGGCAGTAATTCATGAACATTTCTCCAATTCAATAGATAGAGATTAATTTAGTCAATAGTTTTGTGATAATTTGGTTATGTATATATCATTCTTTATTCAAGTTTTCCCTTGGTAGGCATTGTACTTGTTTTGAGGGCTTTTTTTCTTTTCTTTTTTTTTTAATGTGTGTGTATGTATTTGTTCATCTGTTTCCCCAGGAACTAAGTGTGTGTGGCAGAGATGAGAGCCCTGGTAATCTGGGTGCTGGTCCCTGCCCTGGCCATGAGTAGTTCTGTGAGGTTGAGCAGGTCTTCTCTGAGTCTGTTTGCTAATTTAAAAAAAAGTAGTAAGACCATCTTTTTTTCCTCAGCAGTTCATGGAAGATACAAGTGGGGAAGTGAATATAAAAATACTTGGCAGATTATAAAGATGACTTTATTAATTCATGTTGTTTTATGTTTTTAATTTAATTGCAGGAGTCACTCATAGGTAGGTAAAAAAGCAAATAAATAAAATTAATACTCTTTTCCTTGCTATTAAAGAACGGAATGACTCCTCTAATGCATGCTGCATATAAAGGAAAACTCGATATGTGCAAATTACTTTTGCGACATGGAGCTGATGTAAACTGTCATCAGCATGAACACGGATACACAGCCCTCATGTTTGCTGCACTTTCTGGTGAGGTTTTAGCATTTATTTTAATATGTTATTGTTATTAGTTACCTACACAAATTTATTATAAGTACATATGTACTTTTAAATGAAATGAATTTTTGTTACAGTAATTTTAGTTCAATTCTAATGCAAAATAACAGTGGGAATTGGTATTTGAAAAGTTATTTTATATGAAATTATATAAAATTAATTATATAATTAATTTGGTGGGTTTTTTAGTTATTTAAATCAATTGATTCTTTGTATTGACAATATACAATGTGGGGCAATAGTAGGTTGACAGTTGTGCATATATGAAACAGTGTTTACTGTTGTGTTATTTATTAATTTATTATTTTCCATATGAACAAACTGTAAGCCTACCTTTCCCCCACCCTGTATTTTGTGTGGTGTTGAGGAGCTAGATCAGTTATTCTTTCAAGTTGGCACCTTTGATGTTCTTTATCTTTATATATTGAAGTCACACGAAAACTTCCTTGTTGTTCTTGGGGAAGGAAGGGAGAGAAACATTGGTCAGTTGCCTCATGTACCCCCACTGGGAAATGAACCCACAAGCCAGGCATGTGCCTGACCAGAAATCAGTTTGTGGGTCAACCAGCCAATTGAGCCACACTGGCCAGGGTCTGTTTACTTTGATTCATGTTGCTTATGATTTGCTGAATAAAGAATTGGAAAACATTATCTAACATTAAGTGTTGTAATCTTTTAAGGGAATGAAGATGTAGTATGATACCATAATTGAAAAGCACTAATTCATATTCTTGTAGTCCTGGAACAGGAAAGCATTTCTAAGCATGATATAAGATACAGAGTTCAGAAAGGAAACATTGCTCAACTTGATTACATGTATTTTAACATTTCTACATATAGGATATACCATAGAGGTGAAATACCAATGAAAAACTAAGGAAAATATTATGTATCTTAAAGGGGTCATATTATTGTGGGAAAAGTTCTTATAAATTAAACAGAAACAGCAAACACTGCGGTAGAAAATTAAATAGAAAATTGAAAAGAACAAAAATACATCTGGCTAATAAACACAGAAAACAGTCACCAACAATCAGAGAAATGCAGATAAGCACAATAAGTGATCACTTCTTACGTACCACATTGGCACAGGTTAAGAAAGACTGATAAGACACCCAGCATTGGCATAGGAACTTCTTTGCACTGTTTGGGGCGTGTACATCAGCCAACTCTGCTGGAAGGCGGCCTGGCCGTATGCATTTAAAATATCATAACCTTTGATCCTGTGGTGTTTTCCAGGAACTGTTCCTAAGGAAATTGTAGTTCAGATTGCAAAAATTAATGGGAAGTGCTGTTCACTGAGTATAGTTTACTCATATAATAGCTAAGTATCTGTAATGGGTCCATTAGTGATAGAATGCGAATAGAATAAATGCAAATAGATGGTTAGAGAGGGAAAAAAGTGCAGAAAGGTAGACCATCACCTGTTAATAGTTATCCCAGGGCCTGATGGGATGGGTTAGTAGATATTAGGTAAGGACATACTCATTTTATGTCTTTGTTTTGGTATTTTTTTGTTTGTCTTGATTTTGCACTAAGCATTATCATTAGGAGAAATATATTTTATTGTTAAAAATGATATTTCCACTCAATATTTATATTACTTGATGTGTTTTACAGAAAATAAGTTTAATTTCTAGTGGGTTCTTACAGCATGTTACTCTTTACTGTAGTTACAAAAAGTGAAAATATCCTTAAGAGGTCTGTGGAAACAAAGGGTACAGATAATTCGATGGGAGGTATTTGAATTGCACATTCCTTAATATTAACAAACTTGTTCCCTTTAAAAACCCTAGGTAGTAAAGACATCACGTGGGTCATGTTGGAAGCTGGTGCCGAGACAGATGTTGTTAATTCAGTAGGAAGGACAGCAGCTCAGATGGCAGCCTTTGTGGGTGAGTTACTTTATGATAGTTTTACATGAGGCTGTAGTCAAAATTCCCTCAATGGAAAGAATACCACTTTACTTCTCCAAGAACAAAAACTGTTATGTTTACTTTTTTTTAAATGTGTACAGGCACCAGGTTTTGTCTACCTTACTGAAATACCCAGACACTCCGGAGAAAAGGAGCAAGCTGTTCTGAATGTCTACTTTGTGAGAGACAAAGAATGGTGGGGCTGTTTTAGTTGCGGTCGGGTGCTTTGCCTGAGTATATTTTACTGCCCTAAGAGAAGTAGTTAAACCTAATGTTGGAGAACATGAACCGTGGAGTCAGCAGTCCTCAGTTTAAATTCTGACTGTGCCACTCAAGAGCCATCTCAGTGAATGACTCTGACCTTCAGTTCCCTCATTGTAATGTGTTTACATGGTTATTGAAGGGATTAAATGAGACGATAGGCTTTATAAGTATACTAAATAAATACCATCATTTATTGTTAATATTAATTACAATAATGTGATTATTTCATAGGAAGGAGCATTAAGAATATAATATACAGCTGCTTCACTATCAACCTCATCAACCACAAATGTTATTGTGTGTGCCCAATGTTTCTTGGTGTGTTAATCCTGTACGTGATGTAGAGGGTTTAGAAGAGAGTGGGAGTGAATATTTGATCATTGGTATTTTGGCCACACTGAAGTGGCAGTTAGCAAGCAGAGTCCATCGAAAAGCTATAAACATCTGATATGTTGGGAGTGTAGTAAGTGACCTCGTGGGGACTGATAATTCGTTAGACAAGTACTTGATGTTCACAACCTGTATCACGCTAGGTTGCTTTGTTACAGTGGTGAACGAGACAGAGGCTCCTCACGTGCTTGTGGCACTTGAAGCTAATAGCAACGACAGACATTGTGAAATAGTCTCCTCCAAGACACTGCTTAAGAGTTCCATAGAAATACGTCAGAGAAGTACCTCCTATCCTTATTCCAAGGGGGTTTCAAGAAAAATAACATTTAAGCCGGGAATTAGTCAGATATGAATTATTGTAACTATATATTTTGTTAAATTTTACTATCGAATTATCTTAAAACTACTACTAGTAAACTACCTTTGATTATGTCAGTCACTGAGTCACTTTATGACAGCTCTGTGAGAGCAGACATTATTTTAATTCATTTTCAGGCAGACTTGAAAAAGGTATGGCCTTGCTTTGTACTCTTCAGAGAAGCGTTTGTCTCCCATAGTTATAGGGGTTCCCTGGTTGCCCCCAACACACTTCAAGGATAGTTACAAGGGATTTCAGTACAGTGAGAAAACACTAAACTGGGAATCTTGCAGTTTGCATTGTAGTTCATGTCTGCTGCTAATTCGTTACAAGATCATAGGCAGATAGATTTCTTCACTTTCAGGGGACTCGGCATTTGGACCTGTGCCATGAAGGCAGGGAATAAGATGATCTGAGGTTCTGTTTGACCCTGCAAGTTTTCGTGACATCCACGATGTAACAAAATAGAGTTCCGAGAGCAGTTAGGTGACTTTCCGCAGATGACAGGGCTGGAAGTGGAAGAGCCTCTTCTTTTAACGGTTAACACAGGGCTCTTTTCTTTTTCTTAACAGGACTATATCCATAAAAATCTAAGGTAGAAATTATCGACAGTCCCATCCTCAAATAAGTAATGTTTTCATTGCATTTTAATCTGCTTAAACTAATTTCATAGAAAATTACACCCTTTCATTGGACATTATCTTTTACAATATAGGATACTTTTTAAAACTCACTCTCTCCTTTTCTTCCCCTCAAGCTGAACAGCATATACACATATCTGCACCCATGTATAAGATTTTTATCTTTTAAAAATGTGATCATATGGATATGTTCTTTGTAACTTGTTTTCTTTATTCACCAGTGTGCTATGGGAGTCCCTCTCATCTTACTGGTATAAATAAACTCAGTTATTTCAACAGTTACCTAATACTCCGTGATATAGAAGTACTGCAGTTCACTTAGCTCTGCCCTGGATTTTAGTTTTTTAAGAATCACTTCAAGCCCTGACTGGTGTAGCTCAGTGGATTGAGCATGGGCCTGCAAACCAAAGGATCACGGTTCGATTCCCAGTCAGGGCACATGCCTGGTTGTAAGCCAATTCCCAGCAGGGAACACATGAGAAGCAACGATTCATTGATATTTCTCTCCCTCTCTCTTTCCCTTCCCTTCTAAAGATAAATAAAGTCTAAAAAATAAATTATTTTTTAAATCTCACTGGAAAAAAAAGAATCACTTCACTATAAATAATGTAATAAAGATCCTTGATCTTCTATTTTTGCATGGTTGTGAATTAATATCTATAACACACACTCCAAGATGAAAACTGGCCGAGAAACAGGGTGTGATGCTAACCCTTTGTTTATCAAATGTGTGGCAAATGTTTTATATCAGTCTTCTTTTTCTTTTGATTTTATGAGAATTTTTGCCGTAGAAAATTTATTATTAAGTAGTCATAGCTTTTCTTTTAGCTTCTGTGTCTCTTGTCCTGTTACAAGAGATCTTCTCAATCATGGGATAAATAAATATTCTAAATATCCTTCATATTAAAAAATTTTTGTACTTTTAAAATATATTATTTTAGAGTTCGTTTTCCCATTGATATTTAGTTAACTATGACAGCAACACTTACTAACCACTCAGTGTTTTCCCACTGAATTGAGATATCACTTTCGTGGTGTGTTAAATTGTTTTGTACACTGGTATCTGTTTCTGGACCCAGTGTTCTCTTCGAAGGTGTTTGTCCCTTTCTGTGGTGATGCCATATGGTTTGATCTCATTGACTTTAAAGCAAGTGCCCTCTCAGTCCTTCCTCTTCGAATGTGACCCTCTCTTCCCAAATTCTTCTCCATTCCTGTGAAACTTTGACTAAGTGGTTATGTAATTATATAGAGAGAACTGTGTGATGTCAAAACTTCCCATCCAAAAACATGGGATGCCTTTATGGTTTTTGAACTTGTTTTTCATCCTTCAATATTTCTTGTATTGCTTTATATCAGTCTTTTCCTTTAAAATTCATATAAATAAAACTACCTTCTTTAAAAATTTATTTCTAAATAACTGGTAGTTATTGTCCATATTATAAGGAGAATTCCCACCACCAACGCTATACACCCTGTCATTTCTAGTTGGTTATGGGTAATAAAGAGAAAGCTATTGGTTTCTTTTTTTTCCTTGTCATTTTAATTAGAGTTACTCCTGGGTTTTATAGCTATTCAATTTTATTTTCTATTTGAATTAGCTTCAGGCTTCAAAGTAACAAGAAATAATAATAGTGATAATTGGCATGTCATATCTTTTTAACAGAAATATTTTTAGCTTTTTACTTATGATATTGCTCTTGGTTTTATCATTGTATGAATATGCCACTTTGTCTTAATTTTTAGTTCTATTTTTGTCTGATGTTATGACCCTTACTGATTTGTTTTTAGCATTTTGTCAGTAATCTCTTTGCCCTTTCCTTTATTTTCAGTTTTTATCACTTCATTTTTACAGTGTCACTACTATTACACTTATAAATATATAGGCGGGTGCTGTTTTATAACCCAAAAGATATGCTCTGTTTTAAAAGGTATTCAGCTTAGGATGATGTCACATAATTACTAATAAACTTGGTGGCACTGTTTCTTTTTTACTTCAGTGTTTTACCCTTTATTTTACCAGGTGGTTGTGTGTGCGTGTGCGTGTTTCCTCCATGTGACGGCCTGATCATGTTCCAGGGCATTTTCTTTCTCCTTTTATTAACTTGAACAACCAAGAAGGTTTTTCCATTCCACTAGTGCATACTTTCCCATCCCCAACCCTCCCCCCCCCAGTTCCCAGTTATCATCTAACAACAAGAACACAACTGTACCCTGGGCCCCGCCCCCAAAGCCCTGGATTTGCCCATTTAACCATCCCAACAAGAGGAAAACCATATAACTCATTTATTTCTTCACATCCTCTGCTTTGGTGTTTTAGGCAACAGGCCTTTTCTTTCCTCCTCTATCACTACCACTTGCTGTGGACTTTGCTGAGAGAGTTTAGTATTTTTAGTAACAATATGTTATTAGTGTGTACCTTTTGGTATATTCTCTTTCCGTAGTCCTTGTGGTCAGTAGTATGATTCTTTAGTCATGCTGTCCACACCGTTCTGATTATCTTGGAGGCCAGGGACTGTTGTTCTCCACTGTCTCCCTTGTCCATCTCTTTCCTTGCTCCATCTTGAGATCTCTGTTCTCATTTAGGTTTTAGTGACAGGACCTTCTCAGATGGTGTGTAGGTGGTATATTGTCAAGAAACTCATCATAACCAAGACGATCTTTCTGTTTGGAGAATGAGTCATATCTTGGCTAGTTTCAGGGTTCACGTATCACCGTTCTTTTCTTGAGATCACATGTAGGAGTTACTCCACAGTTTTCCTAATTCTGTGGTTTTGCAAATAGAATTTGATTTATTTTTCTTTATAAAATTTTTACAATTCTCATTGTGGAAGCCTGTTTCAATTTCAGTTTATCTGTGGAAGTAAAGAAAAAAAATTCTAGGCTCTGTCTTCATATGTATGTATTCTCATTCATCTTACCCAGGTCTGACTCAGTGAACCCATGCAATTTAGAAGACTGAGTCCAAGTGATAGTAATATGGTAGCAGAATGGTACACTGGCTCTCCCCACTCCTAGCATTTATTTTCTGTATTCATAGTACTGCTTTATTCATATGTATTCAGAATTTGTAAGTTAACCAATAAAACTAATAGTTTTGATTATAAAAATTTAAATCTAAATTAAATTAAAATTTATATTTATAATGATGTACTTTAAATATATATCTCTAATATAAATTAGTAGATTAGTTAAAATAAAATAACAAAATAATCTAAGCTGATTAACCTAAAATTAAAGAGATTAATCTTGTGAAAAGTAAAGTAATATTTTTTCCTTTTCACAAAGGTGTAATCTTAAGAAACCTCTAGTTCTGTGACAGTGCTGTTATATAACCAATACTTTTATGTAAAAATAATTTCACCTGCCACCAGGGCTATTCCTGACTATACTATTGGGACTGATGAGAAGATAGAGTTACATGCTAATTCTTCATTTTCCTGTCAGCCCATCAAATCTTCTTATGTCTGTTTTGATATTTTTTAGGAGCTCTTTTACAACACCTTTCTTTTAGAACCATTTTCACCATTAGCTATGGTTTAGGGAAGTTTCACGGGAATCTATGAAAAGCCGTAATGTAGATTCCTGGCTTAGGGGAGCAGAAGCTTTTCTCAAATTTCATGGGAGTGGAGCTTAGTTTACTAATATAAATACTACTTATAATGATAAAAACGTTTTATAGAATAAATTGAAATTCTGTATAAAGAAAGCCAGATGTGATTAGGGAATAATGACCATCATTTATATAGGGGTGGAAGAAGAGACATTTAAATTACAAGCAACCTTGGTAAAATATTTAGGGTAAAAAATTATAAATCAAAGACTGCGTTTTTTTTTTGTAATTCACATAATCTTCATACATAGGATTCTGTATCTTTGAAAAGAGATTATTTCTTGACTTCACAAAGCATGCTGATAAATAGTCCCCAAACCTTTCCCCCTTCTTCCTCCTCTGTTCTCCTTACTTGAAAATTACAGATGTTGATGTATGTTTACTTCACAGGAAAACAGAACAACATAATACAAAAAACTGGAAAATGTCTTATTGTGAATAACAAAATAACCAATTTCCTATTTGTGTGTTAAAAGGTCAACATGATTGTGTAACTGTCATCAACAATTTCTTTCCTCGAGAGAGACTAGATTATTACACTAAGCCCCAGGGGCTGGATAAAGAGCCGAAACTGCCCCCAAAGTTGGCAGGCCCGCTGCACAAAATTATCACCACGACAAATCTTCATCCTGTCAAGGTAGTGTAGTCTTTATTGTATTTGCTTTTTATTTAAATACTGCTTCAGAGTCTAAACTGCTCTTACTATGTAGGATCATAATGGCCTCGGGTTGGGTTTTGTAAATGTAGAGCTTGCAGTGGGCTCTCTTAATTTGGTCAATACAGTAAAGGAGTGCTCTCATTTGAAGGGTAGAACAGAGTAAGGTACACTAGACTAAAGAAGAAGAAAAGCTAGGCGAAGAGGTGGATTCAGCGGAAGCCTGGCTGCCACTTGATCTCACAGGGAGATCCACACTGTTAATGGCTCCAGAGAGGCAAGGGAGCCAGGCTTTCGTATCAGCGTTGGCTGAGGCCTGTCCCCAGAGGGAAAGGACCGTGCCAAGTCAGGTGGCTCCCTTTGGATGAAGGCAGTGTCCTGGGGAAGGAGGCGGCTCTGAGCCCATAGCAGCCAACACTCCTGGCGGCAGCAGCCTGTGCACAGGCCTGGTGAAGAGCATTTTGCTGGGGCACCAATAGCATCTGCTCTAAGAATTGTCCTTCTACAGAATGTTCTGAAATGTAATCATGGACACAGTTTTAAATGGAAGCAGCTATTTGATGATGTTAAGTAATAGAGCTTTTCCAGTAAGTAGTCAAATCACAGATTTTCAGATTTTGTAGACCAACCCAGAAGTTCAAATGATTTAACTGGGAAACTTCAAAAGCTGTTCTGAACTATTTTCACACCTATTTACTTCATATTTTATATGCAGCCTTTTTGTTTATAAAATAAATTTTAATCAAGCCAAAGGAATATAATTTCTTTAATGAGTCATTACAGAAAACTGCATGTGTGCTACAATAGCGCTGTCTTTTACCACATTTCAATGTCTGTTATAGTCTTCATACATAATGTATAGATTTGATAGTAATTCAGAGCTGTTTGGTGAGCAGGACAGTAAGTTGGGTCAAAATTGAGATTTTCCCATGATACAAGGTGTTCTTATAATGCAGTGAAATAGATTTCCTTAGATGTCTATTAGAAAAAAGAATCTGTGGACTTTACTGAACACCATTAAAATAAGTGGACAATTCTGATAAACTCTTGATGGTGCACACTCATTTGAAAATACAAAGTTCCAACCAGAGGGGGTAGGTTCGAGGGTAGAAGGTGGGGATATATGGGGTGGGTGGGGTGTGGTGGGGTGAAAATGGAGAGAACTGTACTTGAAGAACAATAAATTGTATGTAATCTTATTACTTTATTGATGTATCCCTATGCATATAGTCTTTGAAACTAAAACAAACAAATGCACAAAAAATACTGTATTTTGCCATGTATAATGCATACTTTTTTCCTCAAATTTTTGAGGGAAAAATAAGGATATGCATTATACATGGGTAGTACTAATTCTGTACCTCTATAAATGTTAATTCTTTCATTTAGGCTTAATGCATTAAAAGTGTGACTCTAGAAAGCAATAATGATACCCGTAGGCAGAATAATAACCTGGAATACAATAATCGGTTTTGTTTCTAAATATAAATTAAAAATTGAATTAAAAAAATTAAAAGATTTTTTTCCTGAAAGGTTTGGTTAAAAACGTGGGTGTACATTATTCATAGGAGCACATTATATTCAGTAAATGGTGCTTGTCGTGTGGCCCTATATCCAGATTAATTTTCTGGGCCATCAGGAGAGAAGACGAACTAGCAGATCTTTCCCATAAGACAAAGGAATAGAATCTATGCTGTTTTTATTTTTCAAAACTCAAATGTTTCACTTAACATTCTGAAAAAAACCACTAGATGCAAACTTGTGATCCTAAGTGGGCAAGAAAGAAATGCAGCTGTGAATCACGTTTGTATTTCTAGCAGAGATTATACGGGACTTAGAATATAACCTTTAGAAAATATTTAGCCTCTTCTGTATCGGTGAGTCTTGTCCTCCCAGCACAGAGGGAAAGACAGGGCCCCTGTGCATTGCAGCAAGTGCGGCTCCCTGGCACTCTTTCTTAGGAGGGGCAGAGGGTGAGAGGTCGGGGTTTCTCCTGGGGATACCTAGTTCTCCATGCAGAGGATGTGTGTGGTTTTACACAGCCCTTGTTGTTAACCCCTCTAGCTGGAGCATTACTGGATATTCTGGTTTAGACTGATTTGAAGAAGTGTCCTGCATTTTTCTGATTCCCCGTCTTTTATATCTGTCTTTCTACTCCTTGAGATTGCAATAATCTGTTATTGCAGTAATTGAGTCTGTAGAGTAACTCTTGATGTTTGCATGGAGCCTAGTTTCTCAGGGTTAAATGTCCTAAGAATTATGGTACCTTCAATTATTTTGAGTAAATAAGATTAAGGACATGTTTATACAGGCAATAAATTACAAAGACATATAACCAGAAATAACCTATTATAGTTTTTAGAGCACTTGGTCTCACAAGAGCTACTATTCTATGGTTGTAGTAACTTCCTTTAGGAACAGACCCTCATTTTTGTAGGCATAAATGGTCTATTCACTTGAAAACCTTGCCTTTACTCACAGTTCGATTAAGAGCTGCCCAGTTGCCTTTGAGGCAGACCATTTTCATTACTTTATCCCTTTTCAAGCTGGTGTCGGTCTTCCTAGGGAGCATTATAAAAAAACGTAATTAACAACCAT
The DNA here is from genome assembly GCF_021234435.1 of Artibeus jamaicensis. Classification (NCBI taxonomy): domain Eukaryota; kingdom Metazoa; phylum Chordata; class Mammalia; order Chiroptera; family Phyllostomidae; genus Artibeus; species Artibeus jamaicensis. The sequence goes on along the minus strand of NW_026522014.1, from coordinate 13,067,388 downwards.
TCCATAAAGCTAAAGACCTTTAAAAATGCACCCAGAAATCCTCCTTAATACACAGTTCATCTGTTCCTACAGTGCACCTGACATAGCTATGTTTGAGTCGAGGTTAAGTGGCTGCTGTAGCAATAAGAATGTTTGTTTTAAACAGGGACTTGGGGAATTGAGCTGCTGCCCAGAATACAGAGGTTAGAAAGGAGAAAATCACATTCTCACAGTAGCGCGCGAGTGCACACCCAGGTGATGACAGAGGGACTCCAAGTAGTCAGGAGGCAGATGTGCGCAAATGATCCCGTTTTTGATTATCAACATGATCTTTAAGCACAGAATTGTTGATTTAGTAATTTTTAAAAAATAAAAAGAATGCAAAATGCCACTGTATAAATATATTCTAAGGTAGCTGCTCTCTGGGAGATGAGATACATCTGGCTTTCAGACCTACAGGAATAGATTTATTTTTCCTTAATAAATAAGAATAAGGATTTTCTTCATATTGTATTACTTTATAATGTTGCAGAGCTTAAAGGAAGGAAAGTAGTTCAAGTATTATCATTTTGTGTGCAGCTATGTAAATGTTTCTCTAAGCTCACAGTTTAGCTGTGTTGATGTAACATTTTGTTTTTTATGTATTGCTGTATATTATAAAAGAAATAAAGCCTAATTTCTTGACAAACAAAAAATCATTAATCTGAGTTCTATTTGAGATTTTTTGAAGATATTAAACTTATAAGTTTAAGATCCTATTCTTTGATTATAAATGCTGTATACAAAAATATTGAGCAAAGAGCTTCAAATGATTATAATTGACTGCAGAAACATAAATGGCCAATTAATGAGTCTTTACTACCAGTTAATTTTTGATATGTTATGGTAGGGAAAGTTGTCACATATTTACCACCAGTGATTCTGATCAGACTTGTGTTCATGAAGTCTAATAATTTATTATTGAGTGCTATATTTTAAGTAAAACACAACATTAAATATCAATCTACGAGTCTCAAAAATAAGTAAAACTCATATTTTAATTTCACAAGAACACTAGTCTACATAAAACTTCCAAGTAGGAGACTGACTAGGCTTGTGTTTTATGTAAATTAACAAATTTTCTTCTTTTACGTCTAAAGAAAAGGATCTGATTCATGCACTCTGCTACCTGTGGTTCCCTAACATTTACATTACCCAGGATGGGTATTTAGCTGTAACATACTGGTTAACACATACTGGCTTTCTGCTCTGTGTGTACAGTCATACCCAGGGTATGTACGTTTTACATTACTGTTATGTCACTGGACTTTTACAGCTGTCCTGTGCAGACCTACTGCAGGTAATCTACCCTGTAACAAAGCCAGTAAAAAGGAAATATGCCCACTAGTTTAATTTGTGCATATATGGGAAGTTTGGGACTCAATGCTTCACATTTAATAGTTCTAATATTCTTCCTTATAAAGCTATTTTTGCTTTTCTCTTTGATTTACTTTCATTACTAATGGATGATTAGAACATATTAGGAAGGAAAATTTCTACAGAGAAATACAGTTAATCAGAGAGGAATACACCTTTTATTTTTAGACTTATTTCTATAAAAATCTCATTTCCTTATAATTAATACAAATTAATGAGTTGTAGTTCTTCTAGCCATGAAATTCTAAAGCTCAGTAATGTTAACTAAAACTAGTGATTGCTCATTGATTGGATTCTATACATGAAGGGTATGCAAATATGCCATCTTTATCTTTAGTAAAAGTACTTTTAACAATAGAGATACTAAAACCAGGACTCTGAGTAGCCAACTAACACCCTGATTTAGTTAGATGGCAGATCATGTGATAACTTTGATGTACAGAGTTCCAAGAAATTTCACAATATATGGGTCCCTCTGTATTAGTTTTATAACTCTGACTAAGGCCATTTGCATTCTAATTTGAATTAAGATAGTAATATTTGGTAATCTTTTAAAATCAACTGAAACTACATACCTAATTTTTATATAGAAAAGGCTCATGGAATTCCTAAGCTCACTAGAATTTCTTCTAGATCGTGATGCTTATAAATGAAAACCCTCTGCTGGCAGAAGAAGCAGCTCTGAGTAAATGCTACAAGGTGATGGATTTGATTTGTGAGAAGTGTATGAAGCAGAGAGACATGAATGAAGTGTTGGCTGTGAAAATGCATTACATCAGCTGTATCTTTCAGAAATGTATTAACTTCTTAAAAGACGGAGAGAATAAACTGGACACTCTGATCAAAAGGTACTGTTTTTACCATGTCATGTGTAAAATACAGTCAAATGGATAATGTTTTATTATGTGAAGCCTTGTTAGAGATTTCAAATATAAGTATTTTAGCAGCAGTTGTTACAGTTGGGGTCATGTTTAGTCTGTAAGAAACAAGAACAATGTTAGACTGTGGACTGGTTGTTTTGTTCTCTACTCTTTGTAATGTTGTTAGCCCCAGTTCCAGGTGAGGAGTGAGGTTTGGAGAGGTTAAAGAGCATGCATAAGATCATACACCTAGAGTGGCCCAAGACCAAATGTGAGGACAGGCGTGCTATGCCACAGGTGGCTGTTCCAGATTCCTAACTGCACTCTGTGCCTCTATCACTGTACCTGGGACAGCTGTGTGTTACCTTTGTTCTCTGACCACCGGGGATCAAATTCTCCAGTTTTACTGAGAAAAGTGAACTAAGTTGGAAGGGTGTGGCTTGGTGAGAGTTTTCATTCTTTGTACAAATAAGTGACCTGGTAATAAGTAACTAGCTAATCTGATAGCAGTGTTTAGTGTGTTTTATGGCAGGGTCACTATTATAAGTACCTCTCCAGGCCCTAAACCTGACAACACCCGGCCTCCCTGGCCGGAGGAGGGAGACCGGCAGTTTGAATTGAGTCTAATCATCGTGATTTGAAAAGACAATGAAAATCTTAAATAGCCAAGAAAAAACTACTAACAGTTCATGGGAGGAAATGCTTGGTGATTCAACTCCAGTTACGTTTTTAAATTACCTTTCAGCCTGTTGAAAGGCCGTCCCTCTGACGGCTTTCCGGTGTATCAAGAAAAGCTCATCAGAGAGAGTATCAGGAAATTCCCCTACTGCGAAGCCACCCTCCTGCAGCAGCTGGTGCGCAGCATCGCGCCCGTGGAAATCGTAAGCTCTCACTCAGTTACCTCTGTCAGGGAGACCGCGTCCGCATGTCGCGTGCAATTAAAGACACAGTCTCTTTAGCAGTAATGATCTAATAAAGGGAGTAACTATTATCTTAGAAAAATTTCAGGAACAGATGTGGACAGGTCTGCCTGCTAACCGTTTCTGTTTATGCATTCCACTCCTCCACTTCCATTTATGGGGCTCGTGGTTTAATAAACAGTGTTTCCCTGTGTCAGAATGTAGATGGTTCCAGTGAAAACTGGCATTTTTAGATACCTGTGTGAACCTGTAGAGGTGGAAACACATCTGCGATATAATACAGATGCACACACGTTCACTTGTAGCTTGTGAAAAGCAGCACCAAGTCCCGCACTCAGTGAAGGCAGGCATTGGACGTGGAGGAGGACGTCACGGTCAGCGGAGATGTGGAGGGATGAGTCGTGGCTCATTGCATGTGCTGATAAACAGTCTCAAAGTACATTCCAGCTTCTTACATTCTACCTACTGCCTCTGACATTATACATTCTCCATTCTTAAAAAGAAATCTGTCTATACTTGGCAGCTATGGGAAGTAAATTTTAACTTTTCTGTTCTTTAAATTACTTAGTGCCCTATTGTCCTGTATTTATTTAAATAGTATTTCATAAGACACCCCCTGCCTTCACTATTTTGAATAGTTTTCTGTTCACCTTCTCTATACATCATGCTGATAAATTTCAATCAAAGCCTTTATCAGCCTTTGTCTGTAAGGCCAGAAATTGATCCTGACACTAGTCCTGTCCACGGCTCCCGCCCTTCCTCTGGCAACACCAGCCCTTTTCTCTCATCCATGGGGTGTAGTATCAATCTCAGTGGGCATCAGGACCAGGAACGGGCTCCAGGTGATCCTTTATACATTAACACTTCACCTGTTCAGAACCATGAAATACGAAAGCCCTGAGCAGACAAGGTGTTCTCTGGAAGTTCATGCATTGATATGAACTCTTCATGATTTCCCATAGAGATCTTTTACCCCTTCTAATGTGCTTGGCTACTTAGTGTTTAACCTTTTGGAAAATTAAAGTTAGCCAATTATGGGGCTGGTTTATTAATTATGAATGTGTTGGCTGTACATACCAAACTCCAGCCAACTGTGAATTCAATAAATAAGGGTTTAGTTGTTTATTTATTATACTCAGGCGCAGTGGCTCAAAAATAAATGGATTAGGGACCCAAACATTCTCCCTCTCAATATTCTTTAGCTGTATAGATTTTCATACTCATGCTTATGAGCTCATGGTTGCAAGGAGTCTGCTGCTCTTCCTCCAAGCTCACATCACTATCCCAGGCGGGCCGAAAGGGAAAGGCTCTGTAGCTGGGAAACACGAGCTTTCCCGGACACCCACTGCCTGTGCCGCATGACCACTCCTAGCTGCTCAGTCGTCTGGGAAAGTACGTATTTTTGGCTGGTCTGTTCTGAACAAAATTATGCTTCTATTAGTAAGGAAGTGGGGGAAATGGCTATCAGAGAAACAGCTAGCAATTGCTGCTACAGGGCATTTCCACCATTACCATGTGGGAGTTGACATTCTGCATTCAAGTGGGAAAACAGAACTAAAAATAGTAGCCCAGAGTCCTTTCAAAAAAGTTAAAGTAGATCAGTGTAGAGGTCAGCAATTCATCATTTTAGTCCTGCGTCATAGAATAACGTACTCAGAGTTTATGGAGTGTGATTGTTCGTCCTTGTGATCTGAGTCATTGAAAGAAGGTTTATTAATAAAGATAAAGTAGGATTTAGTGCATTTTAGAAAAATTTGCTTAAAATTTTTGTTCTTTTAAGAGTTACATATTCTGCTTTGTGGAAAACTTTATGTGGAAGTCTTGTGGTTTTGAGTATCCCAGACAGCCGCTGTTGACCGCCTGGTGCATTCTGTGATACTGCAAGTTCATAAGCCTTGAAGCAGTGCTAACCTTTTCCCATAATGTGGCGGTTTTCTGGCTGGCCCCGTCTGAGCTGGTACCAGGGCCTGCTGCAGAGGTTTTGTTTTTAATTTTAATTTTTTATTTAAAAGTATTTTGTATCCTCACCTGAAGATAGTATGTTTATTGATTTTTTTTTTTAGACAAAGGTGGGGGGGAGGGAAATGTTGATGTGAGAGAGAAACACCACAATCTCTTGCCTTCCGTATATACCTGTATGCATTGACCTGTGTACCGGGATCCAGCCCCAGTGTGCAGGTCAGCGCTCCAGCCCCCTGAGCTGCCTGGCCAGAACTGCTGCAGAGGCTTTGATTCTCTCTGGCTTCTGTCTGTCACAGAGTCCAGTGGGAAGTGCGAGGCCTTGCTTCAGCCTTAGATTATACTGTTAAAGCTACTTTGCTTTATCAACTCACAGTGTCTATTTTAACTTCTGGAAGGCTAGGTAATGTCTCTGATTTTAGCAGCTAGGTAAAATCAGAGGATACACTGAATAATAGTGTCCTGTTTGTTTTTAGGCTGAATGTCTTCCATAGGTGGAGCTTTGGTACCTAAAGAGATTCTTATTTAACAAAGTGGATGACAAGACTTCATAGAGCAAGAAAGAGTTCTTGTCATCCGATAGGGGCGAGAAGATTCCATGTGGTTACCTAGCTGCGTCATCACTTGTTTCTGAAGCAATAGCTCACATTAACAGCTGTGCTTCCAGCAAAATAGCCTTTAGTTTTTATCTTTGGCTACATCTGTGAGAATGTTAATGTGTTCTCACTCCCACAAACATTCCCTTGGGGGGTAGATTTTGAATATGTCTCAGTTAATTTTGTGAAAAAACATTTGAACATTAAAGTGTAATTGTTATGAATCTTTGAATAATTTGTAATCTGTGGATTTGTGGACCAGATTATTGTGTGGTCTGGTACTCTACTGCTGAAGCAAAAAAAAATTTACATGGATTAATAAGTATTTAGTATAACATTAAGTACCAGTGATTCTCAAACTTTGGTATGTTTCAGCGTTACCTGTAACGAACAGGTGCACGGACCATCACATCCTTAGAGATTCTAATTTAGGAGGTGTGGGATGGCAGACTGGTCTGAGTTGTAAACAAACTCTCTGATACATACTGTCACTTGAGCACAGCTGCTTCGTTCCTGGTACAGTGCAGTGACTTAAATGCCTCGTATCTGAGGTTTCATTTCACTGATTTTTTTCAGCATTATACTAGCTGCATTCCAAAAGAGGATTCTTAGCATTTTAATATGAAAGGGAACCTGGTCATTATATTTGCTTTTAGAAGGAGCATAACAATTTCAAAACGAAACACTTCTTAAGTCTTTTGAATATTTTGTTTGACTATCTTGAGCATACATAACAGTATAAACAATGTTTTAAGGAAATCCCACTCAGAGTCCATTGCCCTGTGTCAGAAATCTTTGCGGGTTTATGGGATAATCCTAAGTGAAAATATTTTTATTTTAGAAGGCAGCCAACTTTTTCTTTTTGAATATTTGGAGCCACAACTTACCTTCCATATACTTTTTGTAGCAAAAGGTATATTCGAAGAGGTATTTGTCATTTTGTCATAGATAAGTCTGTGTCATCTTTAGCCTTGATGATTTTGTCTCTTGCATGTCTGCTTCTATACAACTTTGTTCTGGGGATGTCATCTCAGTAGTATTTCATGTGATTTTAGAGTGGTTTTTCCTCTTTGTACTCACTGTAGGGTTCTGATCCCACTGCATTCTCTGTACTTACTCAAGCCATCACTGGTCAGGTGGGCTTTGTGGATGTGGAATTTTGTACCACCTGTGGAGAAAAGGGAGCAAGTAAAAGATGCTCAGTGTGCAAAATGGTAAGAATGAAGTTCTTTGAAGTTCATTAATATCTGGTTTAAATTTCATCCCATTTGATAATTGAGTTTAATATTCTGTAAATATAATGGTTAACATTGGTTTTTATTTTTTATTATTTTTTTAAATTGTTTTTTTAATATTAAATTTTATTTAGTTACTTTTCAAGTACATTTTTTTAATCTATTTCTCCCATCCCACCCCACCCCCCAACATTGGTTTTTAAATAAATTCTAATATATTAGATACAAAGTATTGCACCTAATACTTAAAAGTAATTTGGAAGAGAACTTAAAATAAATGTAGTTCTGTGCCCAATCTTTGGCCAAACGCCCAGGCTGCCCTAACTATTGTGTCGACCACCCCAAATAAATGAGGATGTGAACAAATGAATGAATATGAGAAAATAAAAGATCATACATAGAGGACTGAGGCCAGTGCAGATATGAGAACCTAAGATACAACAATTTATAAATACACAGTCTTACATATTGTGATATTGACTTAAATCTCTTCATCAGCTCTTCCTTGTAGCAATGTAACTCCCTTCTCGTTGTCACCCTCTTGGAGCTCTGGTCTATACCACCTACTTCTGCCAGAATCATCTTCACAAAGATAATTCTTTACAATAACATTTGCTTGGTGCTTTCTTCACATTCGGATATTGCATATGTGTGTGTCTGTACATTTGCCTTACACTACAGACAATGTTAATTTCCTCTTGTTTTTAAGGTTGTCATTATTCAGCATATTCTTCTGTAACCCATCGCATTCTGTTGTAACCTACTTCTCCAGTTTTATCGCCTTAAATACTTACTTCTCTGAGTCTCAGTTTCCTTACGTGCAAAATGGGACTAGAGTTGTGAGGATTAAATGAGACTGTCCGGGTCAACCATTGCTGCATATAAAAACACTCCAAAATTCAGTATTTAAAACAAGAACTGTTACTTCTCCCATGTCTGTGGTTGGCTGGGCTCAGCCAGGGCACTTCTGATCCATGTGTGTCTCATGCTCCTCAGACCAGCAGGCCTGGCTGAGCATGTTGTCACGGCGATGGCAGAAGCATCAGTCCACAGGTAGAGTCACTTATGGGGCCCCTTGAGGTCGAGCCTTGAAACATCCACGCTATATGTCATTTTCTTTGGCCAAAACAAGTCACATGGCCAAATTTAAAGTCAGTTTTCCTCCCCTTCAGTAAAAGAAGATCTCACGGGACAGTGTTTGCATGCCAGGAGGAATAAGAATTGGGCCCATCATACAACCAACAACACCGTTAATGTCTAAGCGGCAACCATAAATGCTCGGCATATAATCTGACAAAAGTCTAAGCTTCATTTACACAAACTTCTTGCTGTCCTCGAACATGTCATTCACTTCCCCTTTCCTGCATTTTTGTACAAGGTATTCTCTGCACTTGGAATGCTTTTCTCAGTTCTTTGCCTACTGCCTCCTCCAGCTAGAGTGAATCATTGCTTCCTGTGTGTTCCCAGTGCCGTCACGTCCTCTGCTAGGACATGTGTTTGGCTCCCTACATGCTGTCCCACCCTCTTCTTTCTCAGCTCCGGCTTCACCTAGGACAACAGCTGGCACTGTCCCAATCCTGGCACATAGCAGGTTCTTAGACAAACCATTTGTCAAGAGTTTTTGGTAGACCATTTGTTAGACATCCATTATTTTTTAACGTGTAAGCTAAGAATTACAATTATAAATTAATACACATACACACATCATAGTTTTAAAATATAGAGAAATTAACATTTTGACCGTGTAGGTCTTGATCTAATGTTACAATTTGAAACATTCTGTAATCACAGCTCTTGAAATGAAAATATAACTGCAATATTTTTCAGGTAATATACTGCGATCAAACCTGCCAGAAAACACACTGGTTTGCACATAAGAAAATCTGTAAGAATCTCAAGGACATTTATGAGAAACAACAGTTGGAAGCTGCCAAAGAAAAGAGTGAAGAGGAGAACAGTATGTACCTAAAAACCGAGCTCGTACTGCTTCTTAGTGGGAAGAATGATAGATGACATTGTTAACACAGGGCCCACAGAACCAGGGAAGCTTGGGGGTGACTCCCTGTTTGGGGGGATAATGTATAGGATATAGGCAGCCTAGCTTTTACTGGAAAACAGAAGACAGAGTTGGGATTTTATTGCACATCCTGCTCTCTGGCTGCCCTAGAACTGGGGGGCTCATTTACTTATACTCTGCGTACAAAGGATTTTAAGGTCTTTGAATAAGGGATAATTAAATTTCCCCTAATGGCCACCCAAAGCCTAAGGTTGTAAAGCCTTTAAATTTTTTAACTAAAACACTTGAGGTGAAATCAGAGGAGATTTACGAATTTCACTTAAATTGCAGATCTACTAATGCACAGATGACATTTCTACGAGTGTCAGAGCAGTGAATTCCACAGCATTTTTCCTGTCCCTCCCTTATGAAGTACATGACTCATTTTGGTCAGAAAGAGTGAGTTGCTTCAGCAGTAGTTTGCTATTGGGAAGGGTAGACCACCCCCACTTCTATGCCACATCCCAGAGTGTATATCATACGTTGTGCGGAGTACTTGTAGTTTGAAAAAGTTGCCCAGATGACTGATGCGAAGCGCTTGTGCCCTCACCCCTCAAGGGACCATGTCTTCTTCACCACTTGGTTGAGAAACACTATTAGTGGGATTGGATAATTTTTTCAAAATCCAATCTAATTTGTGTAAGTAAACTGTTCAGAAAATAGGTCAGGCTTTCTGACAGCCATGTTTTCTCCTATTTTCTGGACAAAACATGTATCCTGTGTGTTGAGGGTAGTGAATAACAGCTGGTCATGTTCTGTACAAGTAAAGTGAGAGAGAACAGGATTGTTGGTAGAGTGGGAACTCCTTCCCGTTTGTTAAACATCAGCATGTGCCACACACTGTTCTAAGTGTTATAAACACCTTTGTCTGCCACAAGTGTAGAATAGGTTTTATTATCCCCCACTCTGCAGGTATGGAGACAACCCTGGACAGACAGTTAACCCATGGACATCAAGCTCGTTCAGGGTACAGCTGCATTTGCATGCTCACTTTGTCAGAACCCGACCACAGTCCTGGGTTCAGTGCCTGACTTTGGAGCCCGAGCCCTGAGTTCAAAAGCCAGTTTTGGTTCTTTACTAGCTGTAAGCTTTGAGCAAGTTAGCAAAGCCCTCTCTTCTCAGTGTCCCCATCTGTAAAATAATGATAACAGAGATACTTTACCTCTCGTGGTTGTTATGGAGATGAAATAACAACGGAAAGCACTTAGAACAGTGTCTGGCACGTGATAAAAACAAAATGACTTTTGTTTTTCTTTTCATCATCAGATGGCAAACTCGATGTCAACTCTAATTGTGTTAATGAAGAGCAGCCAGAGGCTGAAACTGCCATCTCCCAAGAGGATTGCGACCCTAAAGAGTCTGTGGAAGGGGAGAAAGAATCTCTCCAGTGCGATGCTGGGTTGGAATGCTCACAGGATGCTGCCACAGGACCACTGGCATCTGAGGAGTAAAAGCCAGAGCACATGCCAGCGAGGATGGTCCTCACCCTGGCAGTGGCTGGAAAACTCGTGACCGTGTCCCCTTTGCCTTATGATGCCCACATGGCACTGTGGCAGGACTTCATAGAATAGATCTGTCCAGCAAATCTACCACGCCCTGATTTCTACTGGTTTCTGTTCTATAATTGGACAGATATTCCTATGGGGAAAAATATTTTCAAAAAACAGGAGAAACATTTCTATTTCCTTTCTGAGGCCAGCTTTCCAAAGGGAAAAAGAAATCCCCTTAAAGAAGACACGTGGGCTCTAGGGAACAAAGGGTCGAGTAAAACAGGTGTAGGAAAGAGGAGATTTTCAAGAAAGAAAAATGTTATAGCTACAGACATGGGTATTTAAAAATATCATAACTTATGTGTGAATAAAATGCATATAAGTAGCATTTCTAGTAGTGAAGTTCTACCTATTAGGTAGAACGGAATGAAGAAAGGCTGTGTGTTTAAGGATCTTTGCCATAGCCCAGCTAATTACAGTTTTGTATAGAAATGATCTTGAGCAGTCTGAGCTTTATGTACTTCCTGCAGTGATGTTTTATCTGCATACAGTATTCGTACCTTCAGAAATGCCCCGTCCATCAGAAGGAACGAAGGCGTTGCCAGAGTTATCTCAGCATGTGCATTAAAAGAAATGTGTCACGACTTTCTGATTAAGCATGTCTGAGTGTACTGTTTCCATGGTGGTTGTACTAGTTCATGTGCCATGTTCACTTGAGAGGCTGGCATTTATCTGCCTATGCGCTTTTCATGTGACCATTCCTGTTCAGAAACTGATTTATAGCTGTCATTTATAGAATGTTCTGGCATCGGTTTGCAGAGTGTGCAGTATTTAAACAGTGTGATAGCTGAAGATAGGGCTGTGTTTCATAGTTTCTTGTATTGATTGTAAAATAAATTGTGCCTATTAATATAACCAACTCATGTTTCATAGTTTATTGTTGTCGGGGTGGCAAGTATTAGAGAAATTAACAAATTTTAGGAAACTTGGCAAATATTGGGGAACAAAGTAATAATTATTTTAATGTGTACAATTGCAAATCAAAATACAATTCTCACCTCACTTCACTGATCAATTATTCTGTCTTGTTGGTTCTCTTTTTCCTTAAAAGGAGAGAAAGATACTTTTCTCTGAGTCTCAAACACATCTTCTAAACACCCTATACTGCGCTGCGTTGGAAGACTGCATGTGAGTAAATCTGATAACTGTTTAGGAATGCTCAGGCCAATTTTTGTCTGAACTTGTAAGTCGTAACAAGCCTCCTTTCATTCTTCAAGGTACCTCATCTGCACACTGATATAAACGTTTATTTGGGGTTGTATACAGTACACTAGTCCTCCCAGGCTGCCCTTGCACAGAAATATGTTCTTTATCTGAGTTCCCTGATTTTTCTCTCCTTTTGCATGTGTGTTAACATCATTATATAATATTATCATGGTCCCTGTCTTTGCTATAAAAAAAAAAAGCAAAGGAAATAGGAAAATTTGAGACGTGGCAGTGTAGAGGTGATTTTCTGCTTCACTGAAATGAATGTTGATATGAATCAGAACTGTAACACAACTGTAACTGACATAAATAGGAACTTTTACATTGGACAAAGGACTTCATATAAACTGTCAGTATCAAAATGTATTTCAGGGAAGGGGTGGTCAGAAAGTGGTATATAAGAGAAAATGAGGTTGGTTCTGGTTATAATTTCTCCCTTTGTCATAAGTAACCAAAAATAGATGTTTCCATTATCACACCATCAAAACATGGTCATCCAGTTTTTTTTTTTAACCATGTTGAATTATTTTCAATATGCTATTAAGAAACTTTTCTCAAAAATAGGACCTAAAGGGTTACATACTCTTACTATTTTAATACATCTTGTACTATTAAAACATCATCTGCATAGATAAAAAGTAAGGTCTTAATTTTGTAAAAAGCAAATTTCTTCTTTCTAATAATTCAGTTGATCTACAGGAGATTCTTTTTCCCCCCATAAGTTGCTCTAGCATAGTTTCTATATCCTGTAAGGACAAAGTTCTAGTTTTAGAAATAGACGAAGGCATCTTTTTAAACGGTGAAAACTTGTCTAGATGCACACAGGTGGCAAACACAAGGCCCACGGGCCAAATTCGGCCCTCCACCTTGATTTATCCCGCCTGGCACCTTGTTTCTACCTGGTGGCAGCACCGAGCTCCTTGCCCCCAGTTAAGGAGCAATTACATTTATACGGTCCTCAAATTACGTTTGGCCCTTCAAGGCAACCTGAGGCTGATGTGGTCCCCGGTGAAAATGAGTTTTGACACCCCCGACGGTGATTCAGGTAGGTGCATTATTGGCAAATTCAGGGCAATGTTACTAGGTAATTCATACATTCATGAAACTACTTAATCACAGGATCATACCTAATTGGTAAGACATAAATGCAGAAAAATGATCAATCCTAGAAGAAATCATGACAATTGTTGACTAGCAAGATGATACTAAGCCCAAAAGCCACAAAAGGAAACACTGAACTATATTTAAAAAACTAACATTTCTGCTTCAACAAAGATGGGGTAGATGTATTTTACCCGCCTGTTCCTACCTCTAAGTAAAACTAGAAACCCTGGACATTATATGTAAGACAATGAAAAGGCAGACCTGTTGGAGACCCAATGATCGAGGCAGTGGTATTTGTTTTTTTCTCTGGGTTTTCTTTTGCCTCTTATGTCCCAGTCTTGGTGCTGAAGAAGCTGGCAACATCCAAACAGCTACAGGATAGAAATAAGTCCTGACAAACTCCTGCCACTCTGCCGTCTTGCCCTGTGGATTTCAGACTGGTGCCTGCATTTCTGGTCTGCCCCAGCCTGCCCTTCGACAAATTTTGGACTTGCCAGCCTCCACAATGGCATGAACCAATTCCTTAAAATAAATTGCTTTCTCTGTATGCACATTCCTGGCTGGTTCTGTTTCTCTGAAGAACCCTGACAGAGATCAGCGTCCTAGTTTGAGGGGGCATAGCAAGTTACCACAGACGAAGGTGGCCTGTACAGCAAACAGGTACTTCCCACGGTTGTGCGGGCCAGAAGTCAGACGGCGCCACTGGCACTGTCCCGTTTTTGGTGAGTGCAGAGGGCTCACCAAGAGGGCCTCTTTCTGGTTTCCAGAGAGCTGCCTTGCTGTCTTACCAGGGTGCTAATTCCATTCCTGAGGGTTTCACCCTCATGACCACAGGCCTTACTCCCAAGTGCCATCTCACTGGGAATTAGATTGCAACAAATAAATTTGGGGGTGGGGGTGGACACAAAGATTCGGTCTGTGACAACAGGCATAGCCCCTAAGGAGCATCATTGCTCTTGGGATAGAATTACAGTATTAGCTAAAATATGATATTAAGCATTTACTTTGATAGAGCCACTCTACCTAATGCTTTATATACATTATCTAACTTAATCTTTGAGGGTCTATAAGATAGCCACAATTATTATTTTAAGGAATAGGAAATTAAAACCTAGAGAAGCTAACTAATTTGTCCAAGTTATGTGGCCAGTGAGTGGAAGAGCTCAGCCGGGTCTCTGCGACCCCAGGGCCCCAGCTTGGAGCCGCCACCCTGGGAGATCTTGACCTCAGCGTTCTTATTTCCTGGTCATGAAATCTGGTGGATCCTGAAGTAAATATGTTTTCACATAAGCCAATGTCGATGGGTCTGTGTTGTTTAAACAAATTATTGAAAGCACACTCTCAATGGTGTGTTCCATTTGGGTAGAGTTTTAGGGTACATAGTAAGGATTACGTCTTCTCTATTTTGTGTTTCTCCCCAAATGGTCTTACTGCTGTGTGTTTCTCAGTCTCACTTAGCCTTTCATTATTGGGTAAAAACGTTCAGTATTGAATGAAGTTTAAAGCAAATCTTTTCATAAAATGGAACATTTCCATTAGTTTTCTCAAAGGGAGATTAAGTAAAACTTCCTAGCCATATATTTATAATTGGGATACATTTTTCAACATTTTCAGTGACTGTAGGCTTAAAAATACCAGACTACACAGTCTTTTACTTTTCTTTTAGTTATTAACCTGGAGATTATAATGTCCCATCCTTATTACAATCCAATTAAAAATTAATACTTCTTATGCGACTCATGGGCAGCTTAAACCTGCTGTAATTTGAATATACATCTCCATGTGAAATGGATTGTTGCCATACCCAGTCAATATGATTGTCCAGTGGGTCTGATACACTCAGCTCACGATAAGTCGCTTTTTTTTTTAAGATTTTATTTATCTTTAGAGGGGAAGGGAAGGAGAGAGGGAGAGAAACATCAATGTATGGTTGCCTTTTGTGCGTCCCCTGCTGGGAACTGGCCTGCAGGGAACCGGCCTGCAACCCAGGCATGTGTCCTGACCTGATCGAGAATTGAACCACGATTGTCTGGTTTGCCGGCCCGCGCTCAATCCACTGAGCCACACCATCCGTGGCCGATAAGTAGCTTTGATCAAACTATTACTTGATGTTCCACTGTCAGGCTCTCAGTTCCAGAATGAATGCAGTAGCATGCCAAGAACTAATTGAACAGTGACTACTTAGTTCTCTGCTGCTGATGGTGTGGCCTTATTCAAAAACCCTTGACAACTGGACTATGACTCTCAGAACTTGCCAGAGACTTCACAAGGCAACTTTACCTTCAACAAATATTTCTAGCACCATGGATTATGCTGGGTTACTGCTGTACTTACCTTTGTAAGCAGTTATCCCCCAAACTTCTGAGCTTGAAGTGTCAATAAGCATTATCTCATATAGCTTCCACAGGCCAGAAATCCAGGAGCAGCTTAACTGGGTGGTTCTGGCTTGGGGTTTCTCAACAGGGTGCATGAAGCTTTCAGCCAGAGGGGCAGTCATCTGAGTCTTCAGTTGGGTCTGGAGGATGACCTGCAACTCAAATGGTTGTTGGCAGAAGGCCTCAGTCCCTCAATGGCTTTGGGAAGGAGACCTTGGTTCCTTACCATGTGGACCTCTCCAGAGGACTGCTGAAGTGTCTTCACATCATGGCAGCTGGCTTCCTGCAGAGGAAGTGATCCAGGAGAGAGAGCAAGGGGAAACTTTGATTCTATGACCTAATCTTGGAAACCACACAACATCACTTTCACCTTGATATCTGCCATGCACCCACATCGATACCAAATTCTTCTTTCTCATATTCTTTCTCTCCCTCTCTCTCTCCCCCTTCCCCTCTCTCAGCTATAACTTTCTGCCAGGGGCCATACCTGAATTGCAGACTCTGGCTGTACACATTGGCAAAAGTTGATTACAGATTCTCACTGACAGTCCACCATTCCCTGTAGGGCTTTCATCTCTCACCTGTTTTGATTTCAGCCCCACTTCTACAATACAGGTTGGACAAAAGTAGCTTTGCAGTTCTGAGTACACAAAATACAGGGTTTATTGTATTATTACTTATGAATTATTGTGTTATTTTCCATATGAACAACTGTAAACCTACTTTTGCCACACTCTATAAGTCTATGTAATAGTATGATGGTTCCGAGCACCATCAGAGAGATGGATGTCACCCTGCTTTTTATAAACTTGTGATCTAGCTCTTTAGATTAGCTGCAGGAAAGCAGCAATGTATTCGCATTACCTTAACTGTCCAGTTTTGTGTCTCAGTAGCAAGCTACTGCAGGAAGCTTTTTTGGCTTCTTTTTCCTCTAGCTGTACCCTTCTGGCCAGACTATTGGCCCACATACAAATGACAAATGCCTCCAAAACAGTAGACTAGACTAATAAATTGTGGTATATAGTTATACAATGGAATACTACACACCAATGAGAACAGCAGAATTACTTCTATTAGCAACAACATGGACGAACTGAGTACAAATAATTCAACTTCTATGATTCCATGTGTATGCCTTTCAAAACATACATAATTAATGTACAGTTTAGAAATATGGACAGTGATTACTTCTGAAGTGTGGGTAGTGACAAGTAATAGGACCGGTGACAAGAATGAAGAAACTTTCAGAGTGCAGGCAACATGTTCCGTTTCTTGGTCCAGAATGCCAGTTACATGAGTGTTTATCATTGGAAAATTTGTTGAGCTCAGCAATAATCACTTATGTACATTCCTATACACATGTTTTACTTCAACAAAAACCTCACATAAAATGTAGGAATTATTGCCCTGGCGGGGTGGCTGGGGTTCCAGTGTCATCCCGTACACCAAGGTATGGGGGTTCAATTCCTGGTCAGTGCCCGTACGGGAGGCAACTGATCAATGTTTCTCACATTGATGTTTCTCTCTCTTACTCCCTCCCCTCCTCTCTATAAAATCAATTTTAAAAAATGTCCTCAGGTGAAGATTTTAAAAAAGTAGGAATTATTTTTCATTACTGACATTTCTGTTTATTATTTAAATGTTTCAAATAATATCATAACAAATAAACAATATGCTAAACCACAGGGAAGTTTAATATACAACTGAAAACCACTAGGACTCCTAGAAATACCAGGGGTTATCTCAGCGTAATTGTGAGCATTTGAGCAGGTTCTGTGCCTTTCTTCTCAAGGTATCTTTCCTCTCGTGTTGGAACTGTGTCCCAGTTCAGAGAGGTAAAAGCCATCATTGACCTCTTCATGGACCTTACAAATACAGCATCTTCTGGGTCGTCAAACACAGTTCTGCAAAAAGGGCAATTATGTCAGAAAAAAATAAATTAGACCAATATGGGTTTTTAATTTAGATGTAGCAATGCCATATTTTTCTATGATATTGGTAGTAGAGTACCACTAACAAATTTTAGACTCTACTGACAAATGACTTTCAGGAGAAGTTATGCTATTTTCATTGTCTAGAGTGTTTATTTTAATGATAGAGTTTTTGCCTAAATTTGGGGTCAGCTATGACAGTCTAGGTCTCCCATATTTATCCATTCATGTTTTAAAACCGGTGTTAAATGAAATGATTAAAATATTTCTAGATCTCATATTCACATTAGGATCTTACATACACTTATTGTGGAGATTTTTCTACAGCGTGCCATGATCTCAAGGCTCATATTTTCTGTAAATGTGCTCGGGGATGACATTTTTCAACACTGACTCTAAAAAACATTCCTAAATTTGAAATTAAAAGAGAGTAATGGTTTTTAAATTCATAAATATTCATGGACTTGAAATGTTTTTCATAGTTTAATGAAGTATTTGCTTTTGCAAATGTAAATTCCGGTGCATATAAAATGATAAAAATTGCTCTCACTGGGCATATTTACAGGAACAGTAAACAAGCAAGACAAAGACCCTCATTTGTGATAGCTAATAACTCTTAATTTTTTAATGCATCAAGTCACACTTTTACTTTTTTAGGTTATAATATTAAAATTTAAATGTGTCAAAAATGAATAAGTAACTTGAACTCATTTATCACAGAAAGACATAGCAATTTTTTTCTATCTATTAAAGAGTTAGTCATTTTTTTAAGTCATTATAGTCTACTTTGGGAAATGAAAATAATTTAGGGGGGTCAGTGCAGTTACGAAATAATTTGATAATAAAAGTAAAGTTAAAATCACTTACTTGTCTACATTATTCGCAAATGCAAAATCTAAAAAAAACACATTTCTAAATTAGTATCTTTCAAATTAGTTTCAAGTATTAGTAACATTTTAAAACAATGGGACAAGCTGTGAAGGAACAGTCTAGAGCACAGCTTTCTGGTTTTCGAGCATGCGTTTAGATGAATCGTTTGATCCATGAAAAAAGTCTTGATACCAAACCCCAAAGTGAAATTTTCTCTTAGATATATAGTACCTTGTACGTCTTAGATTTTGAGGCAGGTCTTTAAATACAATACACATCTGAAAACTCTCAGAACAGAATGCTTAATCGATTTAGTTACCCATGGAATCCAAGTTGGAATTTTTATAGTTGAGATACTGAGTCTCATGTGCAGAAACTGACCTTTTTTTTTTTTTAAGCAAGCACATGTAGCTATAAATGGAATAATAGACCAAATGAGGAGAAATACATGAAGTAGTTTAAACCATTTGGATTCTTGGCATTAGCTTCAAAGCACTGGAATAAACAAATCCTAGATCACAAGAATCTACATCTTCCCTAGCTTTGGAGCTCAAAGGCTAGTCCTCCAAGCTTGGATTTCTTAAGATATCTCGCAGAGACCGTCAATGCTGTGTTTATTCCTCTTCAGGAGGCCTGGTGCCAGACTGGAGAAGGAATGTAGAAGCACCTGTTGGGCCACCAAAGCCCCGAGTGTGAGCTCTTGCTAATCCGTAAGCAGCATGGAGCGCACAGCCTCTGCCTTAAGAGAGGAGCTGATGGCCTCCTTCCCTTCACAAGTGGCCGACTCAAGTCTCCCACAGATTGGAGAGTTGAAGCAAATTAATGTCCAAAATAAAACTTTTACTTATGAGCAGAGATGGTGTTCAAACCCAGAGGAATCTGATTTCAAAGCTGTGCTCTTGCCTCTACACTAGTTGTTTTCTAATTGAAATATGCAGAGATCACTTGAAAGTCTTGCTAAAACACAGCTTTCTGGGTCTGGCCCTCAAGTGTCTAGTTTAGTAGATCTCCTTTGGGGCGAGAACTTGGATTTGTGACAAATATATGAAGTGCTGCTGCTGCTGGTTTGGGGGTCACACTCTGAGGACCACTGCTCTTCACTGTGCTCTTCTGCACCCAGAACAAGCCCTCCAGTCATTGCTTCTGTTCCATGGTACATACCAGAATAAGGAACATGTTCTATGACACTCTCTAAGACAATCATACAAATTCTACATTATTATACCTGGCCTGGGATCTTCAGAAAGTCATGCCAACAGTTTGAGAATCTATTCTAAATTAAAAGAGATTAAAGAGCCATAAGAGCCAAATGAAATTATGAATCTTGACTGGATTTTGATTTGAAAAAGTAGCTATGGAAGCCATCTTGGAGTAACTGGGAAAATTTGAGTATGAATTACATACTCAATAATATGTTATTTTTCTTGGGTGTGATAATGGCACTGTGGCTTTATAGGAGAATGTCATTTTTAAATTTACAGGCCAAATGATTTAGGAATGAAGTTTCATGATGTCTGCTACTGAAATATTAAATGGTTCAGCAATACTTTCATGTTTTCCAGTTTAAATAAGGCAACATCTCAGTGAAGGGTGGTAAAATATGGCAGAATATTATTATCAAATATACATGGGCATACAGAGGTGTTTAATACTCTTTCAACTTCTTCTATGTCAGAAAAGTTTTACAATTAAAAGTTAAGAGAAAGTCCTGATTTTGCCTTAATTGTTCTTTTCTCTTGCTCTGTCTTGAATAATAGTTTAGCTGGTTGTAAAATTATTGGCTAACTTTTCCTTGTCCTTAGCATTTTGAAGATATTAGATCACTGTTTTCTAAATTCCATAACTACAGTT
This sequence comes from Artibeus jamaicensis, assembly GCF_021234435.1. NCBI lineage: Eukaryota > Metazoa > Chordata > Mammalia > Chiroptera > Phyllostomidae > Artibeus > Artibeus jamaicensis. The sequence goes on along the minus strand of NW_026522014.1, from coordinate 13,047,480 downwards.
GGGAAGTTTGTCATGTATCTATAAATTATTCTTTTGTAGGTAAATTTATATTTCCTGACTATTTTAAGACCATTTTGTCTTTGATGTGGATTTTTGTTATTAACAGTCTTTTATGTCTTTAGATTAATTTTGTCTGGTGAATCTAAGGATTTATATCATTTGCCAAATTTTGAAAATTCCCAGCTGTTACTACTTCAAACATCATCTGCTGTCCAATTTCTCTATTTTTTCCCCTTCAGGATTACTAAACTTGCACCAAACCTTATCGTTCTAATATCTCCTATTGCAACTAATTAATATTTTCTGTATCTTGCTTTCCCTATTTTGCATTCTGGGTAATTTCTTCAAAAGTATTTTCCAATTTAATATTTTTCCTTTCATCTCCAGAAAATCTGTACTAGGATGTATTTTCATTTTCAACTGTATGTTTGCAAAGTGCCACAAGGAAAAGGCTTTTGTATCTTTTTAAATCCCTCTTTGTGACGCCTAATGATGCAGCAGCCACCGTATAGCCATAAAACACACTAAGAACAGAAGAACAAGACAGACGTGTATTCTTCAACAGTAATGACATCAACAAACTTTACACTAACCCTGGAACCCTACCTTTGTACTTCTTTACTATGTGAAAAACATAAACCTCTATTTTTGTAAGCCACTGAGGCTAGATTTCTATGGCATAAAAGAAAATAATTTCAATTAATGAGATGTGAATATGTTTAACTTATACTTGCATACAATGACCAAAATATTAACAGTGCTTATTTCTGGGTGGAGAAATTGTAGACGATCTTTATTTCTTCTGAATATGTTTTACATATTATCAAAAACTTATAGTCTTAATTGGTGAAATTGTCCAGTGGTATTGGTATAATAACAACTGTAGCTTACTTACTGATCCCTTTATACTATGCTAAATACCAGGGTAAGGACTTCAATGTAATATCTCATTTTTATCACATTACCTAATTTAATTTAATACATATAAATAAAGGTAAGAATTGCATATCACTTTAATTTGACTAATAAAATTAGAGGATATTTATTTCACTAAATAGGTACTTAGCTCATTATAAATTGCAGTTGTTATTATTAAATTACTCAAAAGTTTGAGAAACTATGATTTCATTTTTTTTCTTTTTCCAAAATACCTGAAGGTACTCTCTGGGCTGGTTTTTGCTTAAATGGTGATTTAGGATCCCATGAGGCATCTATTTTTCCTCTGAATGCTATTGATTGAACAATATGAGCCTTTTTATGGTTAAAAATGGTAATCATTGATCTTCTTTCTTTTTCTGTAACTTCTGATAAATGCAAAAAGTAATGTTATTACATAGCATTATAAATAGATAGGCAGAGTAATTCAAAAGAGAATTGAACATCTTAAAAAATATTCTTATCTGATTTGTGGTATATGTGAACATCCTGTCCAAACTGCTTTGTGAAGGGCTATCACAGTTGTTCCCATAATCTTACAAGTGCCCAGTATGTGCCCCTCAGGTCACAGGCACGGGACATCCTAATGTCTCCCAGGCCCTTTCTAACACATCACCATGGGTGACTGAAATCACAACTAAGGCCCTGAATGCTGTGAGGAAGAGGTGGCATAAACATAAGACTTTGATATATTCTCATTAAGAAAGCACTCAGTAATTAAGAATGTTCAAATTTAGATATAGAAAGGTAAGTACATAGATAATAAAACCTCAAAAATATAAAATATAAAGCACTGTTTTTGTAGCTTACATGAATCAGACATACTAGTTTATCTACAATGTCTAAAGATATATATTCGTAAAGAAGTTATCATTGACTATACATATTTTGATATATATGTTTACATAATTTCAAAGACTATGCTTTTTGGACCCTCATTAGACCTTAAGAGATTTAGTCCAGTTCTCACATTTTTGAAGTAAGAAGCCAAGGTACCAGGGGGTAAATGATTTTGGCATTCAGCACATTACTGTCTAACTCAGAATGTGGAGACTGTCTCCCACTCAGTTAGATGCCTTTCAAGACAGTGGTCAAGAGGCATACATTCCTAAAACGGCAAATTTCAGACAGCAAATATTTCAATAACAATTTTAAAACTCATTTACATAAAAATTATTTTCAAAGATATTCAACCTTTTTAAACCACTGAATTATAAGACTGCCTCTCAAATATTTCTCTGCAAGAAAAAGTGTCCTTACGGTTTCGGTCAAGCAACTCCACTCCCGGAAGATGGTAGATGATATACAAACGATAGAGGTTATATTGGCAAAAGGGGTTTTGGTAGAGACCTGCAAAGAAAGAATCCAAACTAAGAGGTCAGATTTCAAAATTAGTTTCATTTATCACTTGATAAAATATGGAAAACTGCAGGATTAAAGGGAAACATAAGGCCAGGGAAAGCTTTGCTTCACAGATCAAACCAACAGTCTCAGCAAACCTGTACTCATTCAGAGCAGCAGTCACTCTTCTTGCCTGTCAAATTCATTTATTCAACAAATATTTTAAGTGCTTAGAGTCTGCTAAGAACTGTGCTTTGTGCTAGTGACATATCATTGACCAAAATCTGCCACAAGTGAGGAAAATTTAACATATCTGTAGGTTAACTAGCAAGGAAAAACTAGATATCAGCTCTCCGGGGGTCTTGCTGCAGCTCTTTATCAAACTGTGTGTTCAATTGGTTCTCTTCTCCCGGTCTCAAAGGTCACAAGATATCCGTGTAGAGATGGGCAGAGAAGCGATGCACTGTCCTAGTACAGATTCCTTTCTCCATTTCATACCACTGCGCCTAGTTCAGAATGTGTAAATGGCAACAGCACCTTCAGAACTCAGAAGCCAAGCTTGAGCAGGAATGGATGTGGCATCTTGCCTACCTGTGGCCAGGTGCATGGGGCTCAGATTTTCTGTGCACAGATGCTGGGATGCCTAAGGCACCACACTGGCTAACACGGTGGCTGGAGGTGAGAGGCATGTGGGTGTAGAAGGGGTCCTGACACTTTTGGCGTCCCATCCCTTAGGCATCAGCATGTGAGACATTTTTTTAGTCTTCAACTAGAAGTTGCGAGGGTATTATTTTCATGGAAAAGATAAAGTATTTTCTCTAGTATTCTTTAGGTAATATTAAACAGGGATTTGTTTTTCAATACAATGTGAAATAAAACTTTTATGATTTCCAGTTGGATATCTTTAGCTATTGGACTTGGCCTACATGCAATTTCTTGAAAATACTTCTGGAAAATGTATCTAGTGAAGACCACTAGATGGCAGTAGCAGAAAGAGCTCCAGCTATTGTACAACTACATTACTCTTGCAACAATGAGGCTCTTTCAATGTACATGTCAAATTTAACAATACTGCTGTAGCATTTGACAATTTATAAAATACAAATAGGCTTGATAAAATCATGAAAATATTAAGCATTAGAAGCCGCCCCCCAAAAACTGATTAACTTTATAAAAAACAGTTTGCAACCTAGAGGTGGAAAACATGCTTAAACAACAATATTTAGATAAAAACTGAAAAAGTTAATCATCTGGTTGTTTTCTCTATAGTTAATAAAATGTTCTAATATTTCTTGTAGAAACTCAAACTTTTCTGGCTAATAAAATTGTTATATGTAGCTATTCTTTGTGGAAAACATGAGTTTTAGAGGGATTTTAAAGCGGGCAATGAAGATGACTGGTGCATCACAAACAAAAGTTTTGACTGAGGGAAGAGATAAAAGAAAATGTAGAGCCAGGAGCAACAAAAAAAGCTAAAAGAAAGAAAATATGTATGCATTTGGGGTTAATGAGAGGAAAAATGAAATGCATAGTTTTCAAGATATCTTAAGTGAGGGCAAAGCTGGTTTGAATTTTAATCTTAAAAGAGGAGGCATCTGAAATGGTAAATAATTGTCACTACAGGACAGGGAATGGAAGGATGTATATTAAACCAGTAGTAAGGACAGATTTAAAAAGACCCACAAGGATCATGCATTGTAGTTTGAGCCAGGGAGAGTAGAGAAAAGGACAACCTTCAAGGATAAAAAAGAAAAACACAATTGTTTTTAAGCAGAGTTTGGGAGGGAGAAAAAGTCACATACTCTTTCATGCCAAAGTCTTCTCTGGTTCCTTTCTTAAGAATCATAGCTGAAACCTCACAACCCTATCATTCACTACAGCAGGTGAGACCAGAGTCTGCCTTCACATACGATGTGAATGGAAAATGTGCCAACAGCTTTCAGTGACACTTACTTCTCGGCACACCCTTCACAGTCTCTTTTCCCTCTCAGAACGTCACTATTTAATTTCTTTTTTTGTTTTTTCTTCTAGTGTTTAGTAATGTCTTTATGTGAGTAAAATAAAGTCTAGCTTCAAATTTGGGTTTACTTCTGTTACATTAGTTATGAAGAAGATGTTTCAATACTAAAAAGCCTTTGTGCTTATTATGGTTCAACAGTCGTCTCATCATAAAGTAAAATCTAAGTGAGAGCAAGTCTAAAAACTGTGCTCACCCCTTGCCTAAATTAACTTAAAAATAAACAAAATTAAATAATCTGAAAGGCATTTAATCTTTTATGATTCTTCACTTTTTCCTTAGCTCTTAAATTTTAGAAGAAATCAGCCCAGCCAAGATAGAAGCATAGGTAGATATACTTTGCCTCTTTGCATAACCAAAAGAAAGACAACCACAAACTTAAAAAGAAAAAACAACCAGAACTGCCATGAAATCCAACTGTATGGAAGTCAAACAACCAAGGAGTTAAAGTTAAAGAAGAAACATTCATCCAGACCAATAGGAGGGATGAAAATGGGCAGTTGGGGTGAGGAGGACTCAAGGCAAGGTGGCACCTGGGGGACTGGGTGAGCAAGGCAGCTGCTGGTGGACCCACATTTGCATGTGGATAAACCAGGAGGAACAACTGGGGAGTAAGACAGACCATGCAATCCGGGGTTCCAGTGTGGGAAATAAGGTCTCAAAACCTCAGGCTGTAAAAATCTGTGGGGGTCATGGCAGCAGGAGAAACTCCCAATCTCACAGGAGAGTTTGTTGGAGAGACCCAAGGGGTACTAGAATGTACCCAAACCCATCCACCCAGGATCAGCACCAGAAGCACCAAATTTGTTTGTGGGTAGTGGGGAAAGCAACTGAAAGAGGCAGAGAGCCAAGGGAGTGGCATGGTTCCCTCTCCGACCACTCCCACATGTACAGTGCCACAATGCAGCCATGTGGGTTGCACCACCCTGGCGAATACCTAAGGCTCTGGCCCTTACTATGTAACAGGCGCACAGAGACAAAAAAAAATATGGCCTCCAAATGGATCAAAGCTCCAAAAATAGATCTAAGCAATGAAGAAATAGCCAACCTATCAGATGCAGAGTTCAAAACACTGGTAATTAGGATGCTCACAGAATTGGTTGAGTATGGTCGCAAAATAGAGAAAGAAGTGAAGCCTATGCAAAGTGAAATAAAGGAAAATGTATAGGTAACCATCAGTGATGGGAAGAAAGCAGGTACTCAAATCAATGATTTGGACCAGCAGGAAGAAATAAACATTCAACCAGAACAGAATGAAGAAACAAGAATTCAAAAAAAATAAGGAGAGGCTTGGAAAACTCTGGGACATCTTTACAATGTTCCAACATCCTAATCATATGGGTGCCAGAAGGAGAAGAGGAAGAGCAAGAAATTAAAAACTTAGTTGAAAAAATAATGAATGAGAACTTCCCCAATCTGGCAAAGGAAATAGACTTCCAGGAAGTCCAGGAAGGTCAGAGAGTCCCAAAGAAGTTGGACCTAAAGAGGAACATACCAAAGCATATCCTAATTATATTATCCAAGATTAAAGATGAGAGAATCTTAGAAGCAGCAAGGAAAAAGGAGACTGTTACCTACAAAAGAGTTCCCATCAGACTGTCGGCGGATTTCTCAAAAGAAACCTTGCAGGCAAGAAGGGGCTGGAAAGAAGTATTCCAAGTCATGAAAGGCAAGGACCTCCATCCAACATTACTTTATCCAGCAAAGCTTTCATTTAGGATAGAAGGGCAGATAAAGTGCTTCCCAGATAAGATAAAGTGTAAGGAGTTCATCATCACCAAGCCCTTATTATATGAAATGTTAAAGTGAATTACCTAAGAAAAAGATAAAAAATATGAACAGTAAAATGACAAACTCACAACTGTCAAAAACTGAATCTAAAAAAACGAAAGCAAAAATAAACTAAAATCCTGGCCTAACAGGAACAGAATCACAGAAATGAAGATCACATGGAGGCTTATCAGTGGGGAGGTGGAGGGGGGAGAATGGTGGAAAAGGTATAGGGAATAAGGATCATAAATGGTAAGTACAAAATAGACAGGTTAAGAACAGTATAGAAAATGTAGAAGCCAATGAACTTATATTTAGACCCATGGACATGAACTAAGGTGGGGGGGGGAATGCCAGTGAAAGGGAGGGTGCAGGACAGAGGGGGATAAAGGGGAGGAAAAACTGGGACAACTGTAATAGCATAACCAATAAAATATACCTAAAAAAGAAAAAATAATTTAGAAGGAAGCAATCTTATTTTTAACTTTCTTTTTTTCTCCTATACTATTAAGCATTTTACATTTTAGATTTATGAGTTTTGGATTGATGCTACTAAAATTACCATAAATTAAGTTTTTAAGATATGAAACCGGTTTCCTGTGTCTGAAAGTTCTGAAAGCCTTCCATGATGTATGGGGTACATTCCTTTAGAAACTATGAAGCACAGTTGCTTACACTTTCACTTTTAATAGGTTAATACTATTTAATCCACCTTCCCTCTAGGCTACTTACAGAGTACACCTCAGTGGCGCCAGCACTGTCTTGCTTATCTTAATTTGGGATTCTGAGTCTAAGCAATTTACATTCACCAAATAATATATCAAAAGGTCTCTACTACCTTACTGCACACACTTGACTTACATTAGTCACATGTGTGAATCGACTTAATATTGAAACAGAAAAGATTACAGTCATCTAAATTGGCTTCAGTTAATTTGTTTAAACTTTTAAATCAATATTTAAAGTCATAATTTAAATGAACCTGAATGTTTTTAAGACCACCATTGAAGAAAGTTGATGTAATTAATAATGTGCCAATATATCCATTTTGATGCATGGGAAAAATTATATAGAGAAGCTACAAGCAGTTATATTGTGTGCCTATTTATACAGAACAGCCCGTGGAAGGAAGTGCAGATGTCAATGATCAGACATTAAGATTTTAAGGTTTTGGTTCAAAGTTACTTAGTAAGGTCAGCACCTCCTGAAATCTTACTATCTTATTTTAACCAAAATTTGTGGAAAACTGCATACCACTAAAGCAGGGCATGGACAGAGAAGAGTGGTCAGAATTGTTGGGAACCGCTCTGCCTGGTTTCGGGAGTTGTACCTGCCCCCCATGGCTAAGGCTGTGTGAGCAACCTCTGGAACGCAAGCCACTAAGGAGACAAAGCTTGTCTCTGCTTCATCCCCAGCCCCCAATGCTTGGTCTGTTAGTCAGAGATGGGTAAGGTCCCTCAGAGGGGGGGCAACCTAAGCCAGACACAATCACTCGGGAGGCCATCATGGAAGGATTTGGGGGGCTGCAACAAAGAGGGAGTGATGGACCCTCGCCCCCCCGGCTATTCTGACATAGCCCGAGTCCCCATTTCCATCTGGGAGAAACACTTCCTGGCTCTAATCCATTTAAGCCTAAAACTTATGATGGGGGAGGCAGTGCAGCCCCTTGATGGCTAGAGCAGGATTTGGGGTGATCAGGCACAAGAAAGAATTCCTAAAGTCCTGTGAAGCCTGCTTTGCTAAGAGTGCTTTCATTCACATGATAAGGGTCCAAGCAGGAAATGACTATGTCTCCCAAAGTTTCTGCAATCCCCTTACCTGACAGACACTGACTCAGACTAAATGTTATCTACTGTTTGATCAGATTGCTTTGAAATGTTATCTACTGTTTGATCCTTGCCACCTGTATTCCTGTGTATTACCACCCAATAAAAGCCATTGAGGAAGGGGTTCTCGGCTTTTCTCCTCTGAGAGATTGGCCACCTCTCCTCCCCAAGCAGATCATGTCTTGGTTGTTTTGCTTTCATCCGTGGAGGATGGGGGGACCTGCGGGCAAAGTTGCCCCCACACAGAACATTCTCTTCTTCAGAACAAACAGGAGTGAAAGACCCAGCTGGCTCTTTTGATTAGGGGATTGTTCTGTTTTGTGGTCCCACCCTGAGAGACATTTGAGGTAAAGAGGCCCAAATAAAGGGACCACTGAGATCGTGGTCCTGCCCTGGCCTCTCAGCATCCCCCTTTAGTCCTTGGCTGTTTGCCTTCAGCGATGGACTACGGCCCAATGAGGAACAGTAGAAATGTTTAAGAGCAGAACCTGTAGAAAATAAAGACCCTCTATTGAAAAGGGCACCCACCATATCCAATGGTAATCCTTACAGCTCTGCTAAGAAGCAAGTCTTAAAAATTATGGAATGTAGGAGTCTAAGTATACTTTCTAATAATAAAGCTAATAAAATAGAAAATTTGAAATGTGGAGACCAGAAGTTTAGAAGCAGGAAAGTGTTAAGTATTTTGTTGCTCTTGGTGGTGTTTTTCCCCCTCTGTGCTGGGAAAAAAGGCAGGGGGCAGAAGGTTAGTGAATGCCATCAGCCAGGAAGGACGTGTTTGACAAGTGTAGATCCTCACAGAGAAAGAGTTTGGAGATGTGAAGGCAAGAGGAAAATGGAGCTGGAGAAGGAGGGTGTGGAGAGGTAGGCCGCCTGGAGAGAAGAGAGGGGCCCCTCCAGACTTAGCCTGGGAGTCAGGAATTCCGGTTTCCAGAGCCTCACACTCTGCGGCTGGCGTTCGGCCTCCCTGAAGCTCCCAGGCGGGTCTCCTGGGCAATCACTCGGATTGCCATGCCAGCGGAGGGTGCCTGCTGAAATGGGTTAGAGGTTTACCTCCAGGCAACTTTCTCACTCTCTGAAGAACTTGCAATTGAAGTGGAATAATAATAACGCTTCAGCATTGTATATGGTTTTACGGCTTGAACAGACACTTTAACATTTTAAAATCCATGAATTTCTCATTTTAGTTAATGAGCAGAATCTAATATGTGATTGCAAATGAGGCTCAGAGAAACCTGTTTATATTTGCTATACTGCACAAATGCAATGAGTAGTTTATTAGTAAATGCAAACGTTTTCCCATAATATTTATTTATTTATTTATTTATATTGTTCAATTACAGTTGTCCCAATTTTCCCGTTGCTCTCCTCTGCCCTGCCCACCCTCCCTCCCCTTTCTCCCCATCTCAGTCACTCCCCACCCTGTGGTCCATTACCATGGGTCCTTTAGCATGCTCCTGGACCAGGCCCTTCTCCTTCCTTCCCGTTTTCCATCTCCCCCCTCCACTCTGGTCACTGTCAGTTGTTCCTTCACACTGATGAGAATGGCCATCATTAATAAATCAACAAACAACAAGTGCCAGCAAGGTTGTGGGGAAAAGGGAACCCTAGTACACTCTTGGTGGGATGCAGACTGGTGCAGCCACCGTGGAAACAGTATGGAATGTCCTCAGAAAACTAAAAATGAAATTGATTTTTGATCCAATGATCCCACTGCTGGGATTATACCCTAAGAACCCTGAAACACCAATTCAAAAGAACTATGTATCCCAATGTTCATAGCAGCACAATTTATAATAGACAAGTGTGGGAAGCAACCCAAGTGCCCATCAGTAAATGAATGGATCAAAAAACCACGGTACATTTATACAATGAAATTCTATGGAGCAGAAAGTAAGAAGGAGCTCCTACCCTTTGCAACAACATGGATGGAACTGGAGAGCATTATGCTGAGTGAAATAACAAGAGGGTGAGGGACAAATACCATATGATCACACCTTTAACTGGAAAATAATCAACAAAAGTAAAAAGCACACAAAATATAACCATAGACACTGAAATTAACAACAATCTAACAGTAGCCAGAGGGGAGTGAGGAGAAGGTTTTTCAGGAACTACTATAAAGGACACACGGAAAAAACCAAGGGGGAGGGTGGAAGCAAGGGAGGGAAATGGGATTGGCTGGGTGGGGAGCAGTGGGGAGTAATGCAGACAACTGTAATTGAACAACAATAAAGTAAAAAATTCAGTAGATATAACAGATTAATACTAAAAGTATATGAAAACTGTAATCACTATCAATGTATTGATCTGATTAGAATCTTCACCATCAACACTCTGAAGAACTTGCAGTTGAAGTGGAATGCCTTATATGGTTTACACATATAAGGAATTCTGAGAAACGAATACAAAATAAATACGAAAAAAATCCACTTCATGACATTGTGTAAAGAAGTTTCCAAACTCTACTGACAACTCACTCATTGACCTGAGTATCTTTTTCCTTAGAACACCTAGAGCCATTTGTCCTGTACTGAGACCATTTACAGGTTTATCCAGCCTTTTAATCCTATAATGAGAGTTAGGAATCATGCATTATTTATTTTTCTAATCTATCTCATACTTTCTTCCAATACTGAGGCCAGTTCTTTGTTGGGTGTGGTTCAGTATTCATGAATAAAGTTTATAGTTCATCCAATTAAAAGCATAAATAAGCCCCGGCTGGTGTAGCTCAGTGGATTGAGCACGGGCCTTCTAACCAGAGGATCATGGCTCGATTCCCAGTCAGGGCACATGCCTGGGTTGCAGGCCAGTTCCCAGCAGGGGACCCAGGAGAGGCAACCCTACATTGATATTCTCTCTCTCTCACTCCTTCCCTTCCCCTCTAAAGATAAATAAATAAAATCTTTTAAAAGAAAAAAAACATAAATAAAATTAACTTTTTTTGGTGTCAGCTTCATTATTATACTTTACATACCACACGATTCATCCACTTCAAGTGTACAATTCACGGTTTTTAGTACACTCGCAGAGTTGGACAACCACCACTGCAGTCAATTTTATAGTATTTCCATCACCCTGAGAAGAAACCCTTGTTCTTCAGCTGTACTCCCCAGTCCCCTGACCCCTAGCCCTGGGATAAGACGGATCTACTTAACGTGGTTACCTCTCAGTATTGCTCTCCTGACAGATGTGCCTGTTCTGGATGTGTCATGTAAATGGAAGCATATCATAGATGCTGAAACTTACTTCTGAGCTTAAACTGACACCACAGATTTAAACATATAAATCAATCATCTTCGTCACTTTTGTCACTTTCATTTGGCATGTTATAGCATTCCACAAAATTTTTTCTACTTGTTCTTTTCAAAAGGAAGTGATCTAGTCCTGTTTTCAGAAATATCTAAGTATTTTAGTTATTGATCTAATGTCAGTGAAAAAAATAAAGCCCTGTGCTTTACTACTTTAACCCATGGCCGTGTAAAAGTGCAAATGAGTACTCAGGGTCTTCAGATTCAGCATCCCCTTCAACTCCTTCACGGTTGCATCGATGTTCGTTAACTCATTCCGGTGCAGCAGCAGGATATGCAATGAGGGCAAGAAACGCAGGCCTAAAAGAAGTGTTCACAAGATTTTAAACTTTGTTTTAATGCTGATTAAACATGCTAACTGAACAAAAGCAAAGAATACACTACAGTTGGTGAAATAATTATCAATAATATTGTGAATTATCATTAAGAATAAAAGAAAGCATAAGAATTCAATTAATTGAGCATAATGTGGGAATATAGAGTCCATTTCTTTTCAGTGTTATTGTTTTATGGAGTTTTTCCTGTAGCAATGATTTTTTGTTTGATTTTAGAAGGGTTACTTTATTCATTCTTTTTTGTTTTGTTCTGTCTTGCCAATGTTACTTAAACTTATAATGCCAATTAATGGGAACAATTACTCACTGAATTCAATACCTCCCCTCATATTGCTCAACTATTTTCTTTACACCATACAAAGCCAAATATTAATATCATTTTTGTTGATTCTAAATTGAAAATATTCCCACATTTTTAACATAAGTGAAAGTGGATTGTGCCTTTGTAATAGCCACATTGCAGTTTAACTGGCAAAAATTTCTTCATGGTACATGAAATTATGGTAGATCTTACAATTATGACACTTCGATCTTATGATACATAATATTAAAAATGTTTTGTGTTATACCGCTTCATATTTCATGACCATACTGTACTTTTATACATGGTTTGAAATAGTCAGTTTAGAGATTTTTGCATATGTAAAATTAATTCAGAGTGAAAGAATTTGACCAGTAAATATTATAGCCAGGCCCTGGCTGGTGTAGCTCAGTGGACTGAGCACAGGCCTGTGAAGCAAAGGGTCACTGGTTCAATTCCCAGTCAGGGCACATGCCTGGGTTGCAGGCCAGGTCCCCAGTAGGGGACACATGAGAGGCAACCATACATTAATATGTCTCTCCCACTCTTTTTCCTTCCCTTCCCCTCTCTAAAAATAAATAAAATATTTTTAAAAATTATAGCCAGTAAAAATATTAAGACACTACGTATAACAACAACTACGTATAAAGTTGTTACATTTATGAATGTTCCCCAATACCGTTAAATTTGTGTCCACAGTTTCGAGTTTATGTGCAACTGTGCAGTATAATGGCAAAATTGCTATGTTAAAAGAAGAGTCACTTACTTTTTATTTCTCCCCTTTATTCTCCTCTGCCCTGCACCACCCCTCACCTCCCAGTTCTTGTCCATGGGTCATACATATATAAGTTCTTTGACTCTCCATTTCCTATACCATTCTTAAACCTCCCCCATCTATTTTGTACCTACCATTTATGCTTCCTATCTCCTGTACCTTTCCCCCATTCTCCCTCCTCCTCCTCCCCACTGATAACCCTCCCAGTGATCTCCATTTCTGTGATTCTGTTCCTGTTCTAGTTGTCTGCTTAGTTTGTTTTTGTTTTTGTTTTTGTTTTAGGTTCAGTTGTTGATAGTTGTGAGTTTGTTGTCATTTCACTGTTCTTATTTATGATCATCTTTTTCTTAGATAAGTCCCTTTAACATTTCATATAATAAGGGCTTGGTGATGATTATGGGCTCCTTTGATTCATTTATTTTTGAATATCATGACACAAGATGAGACTGCATTAAAACTGCATCAAAAGCACATTTCTTAAAATGAAATGTACATAAGAACATTAAAATAATAGATTTCATCACATATTTTCAACAGAGATGTTAAAACAGATTTCTGCATGTCATTATTAATTACATAGTTAACTGTTATTACTTAACCGAAAACTCAATCAGAAAAAATTTAGACATACCTTCTATTTCAATTATTGCATTGTTGTTTAAATAGAGTTCTGTCAGACAGTAGTTTCTAGTTAGAAATGTTATTCCATGTAGCTGAAAATGAGAGTGGGAGAATAATTTCCTTTCTACAATAATTACATATATATACCTATATAAAACTGTAATAAGACCAGAAGAGTTTGGTGCCTGCTTTTATTTTGAATTATTTGTAACCTTTTGGTCTGGGCTATGAATTTACATCTGGATTGTCTTTGAGGACAGTGTGGTAAAAAGGATGTTTCTAGCTAACTTAATATAAACCCATCTTACCACACAGTGCCCAAACTCCCTTGCATGGTTTGCCAAGCATCTGCAAAAGGGTAAAAGGGTAAAAGGGTAAAAGGGTAAAAGGGCCTTCATCTTTTGCTCTACCATTTCACACAAATATTCTCCTTATAGACTCATTAGATCTGACTTCCACATATCAACTCATTCACCATCACATATTATTAATCAAGCACTTAGTACTCTCTCTACAGAAATATATGCACAAGATAATAAATTAATGTTATATTTATTAAAGCTTATCATGGGAACTATTATTAACAGTTAACTGGAACTGTTTTGGCCTTTGTGGGACTAGATAGAAAGACACCAACCTATCTGATTTAGTGAGGATTTATTGGCATTTTACTATGTCCTCTCGTATCTCAAAAAATACTTTTTTTGAAAACTTTTAAAAAATGACTTTTCTTTACTTTTTAAGTGTTTACACCATTTACAAATTATGAATCTATAAAAGGCATGTGTGCTACTCATTTAATCATTTTACAGATTCGTCTGCCTCAAACTGTACCAGCACCCATGCAGGAGGAACAGCAGTAAGGTCACCACAGCTCCGTTAAGTCTTGAGAGGAGCCATGCTCCCCCCGCTAGGAGAAACCATCCAGGGGCATGAGAAGTGGTTCCCAGTTGACTTCCTAATCCTTTCTGCTTTTCCTACCAGCCTCCCGACAGCGCTCACTACCTTCCGTCCTCCTTACCACGCTCTGATCTAAGTGCAGCTGCACCTCGAGATACAAATGGCAGAGGAGTCCGTGGAAGCTGCACAAACCTCCTCCCTGGACCAAACTGGAATTATAACTAAATGGTAGAGAAACCATCCTGAATAACCAACTGCACATTGCTGGAGAGAAGCCTTATAACCAAGGGCAGACAGAAGAAATCATTGCATCACAACATGACTGGGAGGAATGCAAAGGAGGCAAAAGAGGGCTGGCTGGGCTCCCATAGGAAGCAGCTGAAGTTCCAGAGGGACAGTTCAGCAACCGGGGATTTCCCCTGAGAAGTGTGGGGTCTAAACCCCAAGCTGGGCTCCCCAGTCTACAGCACCAGAGCTGGGAAAGGAACCCAGATAAACACCCAGCTGTGAAAAGCAGCAGGGGACAGCTGGAGATGCGGAAAGCCTTTTAAAGGGCAAATGCACAAGATTCCATATTCAGCCACTTATCCTAGGCTCCAGCAGAGGGAGGGCAAAGTGGACTAGAGCTGTGTGAGCAGAGTCTGGGGCTGGTGGCCCTGAGGAGAGAATGGAAGGAATAGCTGCCAGGATTTCTGTGCTGAGTCGTTCCCCTACTGCAGAGTCTGTTTTCTCAGGCAGAGCACTCCCCTCCAAGTGGCAGCAGCCTGAGGGGAAGCAGTAGCCCTGCCCACAAGAATCACTCTGCCCTACACTGCAGAGCTTAAGTCAGGCTGCTGAGTGCAGCTTGAGGCTATATCAGCGATTCAGTTTAACAACTAAGGCACATCTCTGGGAGCTCTGACACTCCCCTGGGCCAGGGCTGGTAAAAGCTGGCTTTGGTACACAGTCTTGTTCTTTCTGCAAACAAACAGGCCCAGAAGAGGGAGCCACAGGCTGTGGATCACTGATAGCTCCAAACAGGGTGCCCAGGGCCATTCACAGGCAGTGTCTCACAAAGGCTCACACCAGAGTCTTTGTGGATCTACCTGATACATAGAAACAAACACAGAGGCAGCCAAAATGAGAAGTCAAAGGACAGGCTCCAAGTGAAAGAACAAGAGAATCCTGCAGAAGAACTAAATGGGAGGCAAGCAATTTATCAGATAGAGAGTTTAGAGTAATGATTATAAGGATATTCAATAGTATGAAAAAGAAATAGAAACCATAAAAAAAGGACCAGTCAGAAGTAAAGAATGTAATATTGGAAATAAATAATACAATGGAAAGAATAAACAGTAGCTTAGATGAAGCAGAAGATTGAATAAACAATTTGGAGACAAGATAGAAAAAAACCCACCCAAGTGGAAGTACATACTATCTTCATGGGTAGGATGAATTAACATCATTAAAATGTTTATACTACCCAAAGTAATCTATAGATTCAACACAATTCCTATCAAGATTCCAATGTCATATTTCACAGAACTAGAGCAAATATTTCAAGAATTTATATGGAACCATAAAAGGCCTCACATAGCAACAGCGATCCTGAGGAAAAAGAAAACAAAGTTGGAGGAATCATGCTGCCTGATATCAAACAATACTATAAGGGCATAGTAATCAAAATGGCATAGTACTGGCATTAAAACAGATGTGTAGATCAATGGAACGGAATAGAAACCCCAGAAATAAACCCATAACTTGATGGCCAATTAATATTCAACATAGGAAGCAAGCACATGCAATGGACTATAGATAGTTTATTCAATAAATGGTGTTGGGAAAATTGGATAGGTACATGCAGAAAAATGAAACTAGACCACCTTATTTCACCCCACACAAGAATAAGGTCAAAATAAATTAAAGACTTAAATATTAGATCCAAAACCATGAAAATCCTATATGGGGGAAACTTTACCCACAAAGTCCCCCTGTCCACCACAGATGAAACTGAAACTACCAAGACATGATCTGCTTGGGGAGGAGAGGTGGCCAATCTCTCAGAGGAGAAAAGCCAAGAGCCCCTTCCTCAGTGGCTTTCATTGGGTGGTAATACACAGGAATACAGGTGGCAAGGATCAAACAGTAGATAACATTTCAAAGAAATCTGATCAAACAGTAGATAACATTTAGTCTGAGTCAGTGTCTGTCAGGTAAGGGGATTGCAGAAACTTTGGGAGACATAGTCATTTCCTGCTTGGACCCTTATCATGTGAATGAAAGCACTGTTAGCAAAGCAGGCTTCACAGGACTTTAGGAATTCTCTCTTGTGCCTGATCACCCCAAATCCCGCTCTAGCCATCAAGGGGCTGCACTGCCTCCCCCATCATAGGTTTTAGGCTTAAATGGATTAGAGCCAGGAAGTGCTTCTCCCAGATGGAAATGGGGACTCGGGCTATGTCAGAATAGCTGGGGGGCAAGGGTCCATCACTCCCTCTTTGTTGCAGCCCCCCAAATCCTTCCATGATGGCCTCCTGAGTGATTGTGTCTGGCTTAGGTTGCCCCCCTGCTGAGGGGTCTTACCCATCTCTGACTAACAGACCAAGCATTGGGGGCTGGGGATGAAGCAGAGACAAGCTTTGTCTCCTCAGTGGCTCGAATTCCGGAGGTTGCTCACTCAGCCTTAGCCATGAGGGGCAGTTACAACTCCTGAAACCAGGCAGAGCAGTTCCAAACAATCTAGAAGAAGCCATAGTCAGTAAAATCTCAGACAGTGCTCATAGCAATATCTTATCTGATATATCTCTCCAGGCAAGGGAAACAAAAGAAAAAAATAAACAGATGGGACTACAAACTAAAAAATTTTTATTTAAGTAAACATTAATAAAATAATAAATAGACAACCCTCAGAATGTGAGAACATATTCACCAATATGTCTGATAAGGGGTTAAAAACCAAAATTTATAAAGAAATCATGAAATTTGACACCAAAAAACCCACCAATCTAATTAAATAATGGGCAAAGAACCTGAACAGACACTTCTTCAAAGAGGACTTACAGATGATCAACAGACATATGAAAAGATGCTCAATATCATTAACCATCAGAGAAATGCAAAGTAAAACCACAATGAGATGTCACCTCATAGCTATCAGAATGGCCATCATTAACAAGCCAACAAACAAGAGCTGGTAAGGATGTAGAGAAAATGGGACCCTTTTGTGCTGTTGGTAGAAATGCAGACTGATTCAGTCACTGTGGAGACAGTGTGAAGACATCTCAAAAACTTAAAAACGGATCTGCCTTTTGACCCAGTGATCACTTCTGAGAACATATCTGAAGAAACCCGAAACCCTGATTTTAAAGAATATAAGCACCCTATGTTCATTGCAGTGCTATTTACAACTGCCAAGATATGGAAGCAGCCCAGTGTCCATTGGTAGATGAGTAGATAAAGCAACTACGGGACATTTACACAATGGATACTACTCAGCTGTAAAAAGGAAAATTTTACTCTTTGCAACTGCATGGATCAACCTGGAGAACATTATGCTGAGTGAAATAAGCCAGTCAGAGAAAGACAAATACCATATGATTTCACTTATATGTGGAGGCTAACGAACACACTGAACTAACCAGCAAAATAGAGAGACTCAGAGAAGGAGAAAAGATGACAGCTAGTGAGTAGGGCGAGAATGGAGGTAGAGGAATTGAGCAAAGAGAAAAAAAAAAGTTCATGGACACGGACAACAGTGTGGTGATTGTAGGAGGGTGAGGGATATAAGGGGGTTAAATCATAATGGAAAAAATACAATAAAAAATTAAAAAAATATATAGCCATATCTGATATCATCGTAGAAAAGGGGTATCAGTGGAAACCATGATTTTTTCCCTCTTCTTTTCTAGTTGTCTACCTGAACCTACATTCACAGAACATTATTAATTAGTTGAGGGTGTAATTTCTCTTGCATTACTCATTAACTTAACAAGAATACTAATGAAGGCAACAGTTTCATCTTAGTTAAAGAATCACAATTTTCCCAAGAACATTAACATCCTTGGACCACGGTTATTGGTATTTTAATACTGCATTGTTTGTTGCAGTGGAGTGGTGGAGGGGGTGAAGTGGAAAGAAAGCAAGCCAGATCATAAGGATGTTGGGGTGCTATTAAAATTTTTGGTGCAGAAGAGTGTTATTGCCTAATTTTGTCTTAGAAAAAAAAATGGCAGGGAAGAACATAGTTGAGAAGGGATAGTCAGTTTAATGGCAGGGGACGAATAGGAAGGGTGTTAAGTGCTGATTCCGAAGAACATACGCTAGCCCAGAGTAGAGCGGTGGCAGTGGGGGGAAGTGAGAGACAGTTCCAAGGTAAAGTTTACAGGGCATAACAGATTTCAATTTAGCTAGAATCCACATAAAACCTCTATGGCCCTATTAACTAATGTCACCACAATAAAGTTAATTTAAAAAAAAGGATCTAGAGATAGAACTTGGAGGACATGCTGATTGTCCTGATATTCCAGCCATCATTAAAATAAGATGTTATAATTATTCCTTAAAATAATCTACACTGCAGATTCTAAGGGTTGCCATAGGATTTATATTTAATGTGACATTTTACAAATTTATCTTTGTAGCTCAAGGCTTGGCACATGGAAGTGATTCTGGTGTTAGTGGCAAGTTAACAGTGTGAAAACCAGTTCTGGACTGGTTGTGGCCATGGCTCACATTGACCCTGAGAGTATTTTTACACCTGATTCTTATGCTATCTAAGATCTACCCAGTGTTTTTTCCATGTATTATTTTTCTGCATAACTCAGCCAAAGCACGCTTCTGTTAAGTGAACTTCCATTATCTTAGTACCACATATGCAAAGAAAAGTTCAACTTGGCTTCAAATATAGAAATTTTTATTTACTCCTTTTTCTGTTAACAAATATTTGTTGAACAGCTACTATGTGGCAGACACTGTGCTAAGTTCTGAGGGGAGAGCTGTGAACAAAATAGACAAAAATCCCTACCCGTTTTTTTTCTAGCAGGGAAGGAGAAAATAAATGATATGTACAATAAATAAATTACATATTATGGTATCAGTTGAGAAGTGATATGGGGGAGGGAGCATGGATATTGGAGGGCCAGTAGGGAGACACTGCTACATTTTAAGTGGTTGGTCAAAGTAGACCTCACAGAGGAGGTTAACTGAACAAACTGTTGATGAAGGGGTGGGGTGGGTCACGGGATATGTAGGAGGAATACTTAAGGACCCATCAGTGCACAGGACAGGGACATTACAGTGTCTGGTGGGGCTGGATCACAGTGAGCCAGGGAGTGAAGGTGGGGAACGAGGTTAGGCTGGTCATCATGGGGTAATTTGCAATTTGTCAACAATAAAAGTAAAGTTTAAAAATTTCACAAAAAAGGGCATATTATTATATGTTTGGATATTTAAATCATAACATTTCCTAAATTTACAGAAAACTAAGTACTAGTTGGGGAAAATTTTAATAATATACACTGAATTATACAGGAAAAAATTTTAAACTGCAATATATTTCCAAGATTCCTAAATTTATTTTTATGGGGTACCTATCCAATAAATAAAAAATGTATTCCTATGTAGCATAGTTTAAAATATGTGCAGTACTTAAAATATAATCTGTACTTTAAAAATACAGAAAGTACCACTTAACTGGTATAAATAGACTTTTATTCTCATGTTTTCCCCTCTTTATTCCATGCTACTAAATTTTTTGCATATGCTCTTTTCCAAATATAGGTTATATTTCTGGGATAAGTCATTTTAAAGCATAACCAAATATATAGCATACATACCTATGAATTTCACAAACATGCACTGAAGCCTTATTTAGGTTATTTATGTTGACTTACCATTTTGAGAAGGTTTTAAATATTTGACAAAATATGGTTCTTTCTACAAAGTTGACATGAGGGATATAATTAATGTGGCCCCGAGGTAACGGGAACACGCAAGAGCCCAAACTGTATGGAATGCATGCTACTTTGTTTTATTCTGTAACAGCCCTTATACTCTACTACAAGGCTTGTGCTGCTCTAAATTATTTTTTTTGGAACAAGGTAGAGTATGTACAAATGAATAAATAAAATTTACTCAACCCATACCTGATTGAAGGAACCAACTGAGAGTCCCTGACACAAAGCTTGTGAAACCACTGAAAACAAGTATTGCCAATTGAGGAATTCTTTACAAATATATGAAACATCATGTTACATATAAGTCTTTCCATTTTCAAATTGGGGTTTGCTCCTCTTGTACACCAATAGTCCTTTCTCAAACGTAGAAATTTCTGCTATTTGTCAAATTTTCAGTGTGCGCTAAAGGTCTGGGAGAGAAGAGACGACATCACAGAGAAGATGGAGCTCAGGACCTTCTCAAAGCGATTCTGTGTGTTTTAATCTGACCCTCCTCTAGTCGGCTTGTGCGAAACGTTCTTATAAATAAGTATTTCAATGAATTGTTTACATGATGAAGTTTATAAACAATGACTTTGCCAAAAGAGGTATTTTTATTTAGATTTAGTTTGTAAAAGTTGCAAAATTTTGCTACATGGAAGAAACTCAGATTCCATTTTGGACAGCTGCTTGTGTTTTTTTTTTAATCAAATGCCTATTCTAATCTGAGACAAATTAAACTACCAAAGCACTGCTAGTTCCTCCAGAAATAAAAGAAGACTAGCACTGGGTTACCATACTACAGGCTTATTATTAAATATCTGTAAAAATATGTTTTGAGGTAACCAGCCAAAATTAATTGTAGTTTAAAAGACAAATCATATAGATCACTTGCCTTAAGCAGACTCAGCTTCTCATGAAACATTGAAAGAGATAAACCGAACTGCAGATTCTCTCGCTCAGGCTTGCTAGAAGATGAGATGAGGAAGGGAGTCCTTAGAAGGCCTCAGTTAATATGCGCCTAAGTGCAGCTGCCTCCTCTAATTGTATCAGGCGAGGTTAGAAAAAAGGTGATCCGTAAAGGGAGGAGACGTAGGACTAGTGAACATCTGTGCAGCACGAGGAGGAAACCAGCCCTCAGAGAGCATAATGAAGGAACCAGAGTTACTTGAGTAAACCTAGGAAAGCTGGGGCATTGAAGGCCCTTAGAAACAACTTGTACCTATTTTGTTTGTTATTCCAGGGTCCAGACTGGAAGGTTCAGTGTTATCATCCATTAGATAACCAAGGGGAGAAGGCCTCGCCCTCCTAGCATGCAGGGCTGCAAACACACCAGGCTGCAAACACACGAGGACATCATTGCCTCCCAAGATGACTGCTTTCTCTCATTCCATTCCGGGCAGTTTGCAAATGCAGTGTCCTCGCCAGGAGCACACCCACTCCCTCTGCACTTCCTATTTTTATCACTAGAGGAGGCACCATCATATTTATTGTTATATTCTATCGGTAGCCTAAATGCAAGTACAGGATAAGCCATATCAGATAGGGTGCTCCTGGCTCCCAGTAACCTCTAGGCTCAACTCAAACTGGTACACGCATTAGAGCATTTATTATGTCACACACCAAGGAGTCCCAAGAATGTGAGAGCCTCAGTTTTAGTGCCCGGATGATTCTCTGGGTTCTTCTTTTCTCTAAATGCTGGACTCATTCTCAAGTTGGTAGGATGATTCTTGGCTTCATATCCAGGCAAGAAAATATCCAGGAAACAAGGGACCTCTGAGGAAGTACTACCATGGCTAACATGCCCATTAGCTTTGGATCTTGAACAAGAATTTAAATTTTTCGTGGAGTGTGACTAGTGATCAATATTGATTGATCCATAGGAAAACTCACAACAGTGTATTCACTTAGGTCACGGACACTTAAAACTTATTTTGGGTATGCTATCCTTCCAGTATTATGTTGACTAAATAAGTTTTTTTTTAAAGAACAAGGTTAAGTGATGGTGATTTTGGAGATAACAATAGTTCATTAAACACAAAGAGCCAAGTACAAGAAGTGGATTCTGCCTGCTGCATCCCTTCCCCGCCAACCCCTCTTCTAAACTGATTACCTGTCAGTCAACAATGTGAACATTCAATGACTGGTTGGAGGTGGGGCAGTGTTCACTACCAGAATGCAAAAAAAAAGCTGCAACCCCCCCTCACCCCCACCAAATCCCTAATTATACCTCTTCCTTTAGACCTACCACCGCCATTTGTACACGTTCTTTCCTTCGAAGCTGACCACGGAACACTACACGGAGTGCACATGAACAACAGAGATTAGTCACTTTTGCCATGCCTTCTGATTCCCATCTTTTTCTAATCAGAGGTTGCACACTGTGACCCAGGATAATTTTTGGCAGAGTGTTTAAAAGAGTTTTCAATTTGCATGCCCTTAAGTGATGCATGTACTTTCCATTCCAGTCGTTAGCTGGCTGGGTCTCACAGATATTTGTGTTTGTTCTCCCAGAAATTATTTCAAGCTTATGAACGTATGCAAACACTTAATACTAGCAGCACTTTCGTTTTTGATTTAGTTGGTTAAAGAGAGACCGAAAATGCAGTATGATATTGAAATTCTTTTATGAACACGGCTGCTTAAAAATTCAATGCTGTCAATCTGGACTACTGCTTGATAAGCACACTACTGCTGAGAACTCAAAAAATAAATTTTTTACTCAGCTGGTGTTTAAAAGTCTAAATTCGAAATGTTAAACCTGGGTTTATAGTGTGCAAAATGAAAGTTGTTGAAAAGGCAAATTGTGAAAGTTGAGAATAAGTTACTGACTAGCTAACTGTAACGGTGACTGTTTGGGCTTGTATTTAGTTCAGTCCTGCTCTTTGACTTGGAGAGAGTGTGGCGCCACACTCAGGCTCCCACTGTGGGGGCGGCAGTAGCCTCCTAAACACTAGCCTCTAAGAGAAACTTCAAGGGCCACATTCGGTGACTTTGAAGGGTGTTCCCTGCAGGTGGTGACATGGTGGTTTAGTGCCTGGTCCTTCCTGAGGAAGCTGGATGAGCTTGGGCAGCAACTGGAAGGTAACCAACCCCCTCTACCTCTGACAGCAGGACAAAGGCATATGAGTCATGGGAACTGCATCGTAGGACTGTTGATCTGGGGCGCTTTTCAAGGGATCCTACCCCAACAGTGTATTTCGCCAAGGCCAGGAGATACTCAGGTGTAAGTACTAATGGGATAAAAGGTGAGGGGTGGTCAGAAGTAGCTGGCAAAGAGGAATTAACAGTTGAAGTAGCCTAGTAGGGGAGCTTCCAAACAACCCATTAAGAAAACAAAATTCAATTTTGAACATTTGTTAGTACCAGAGGGTACAAATGAAATAACTGTTTCTCCCTTGCCTTTCCTCTACCTCCACATCTCCCCATTCCATAGCAGTCATGGAGAAGACTGGGGTGAAGGCGAGAAGCAAGGAAAACCCACTACTCCTCCCTAGTAATAAAGAAGGCAGGCAGCCATCTGCCACCAGGCCTCGCTGGATATGGGAGGAAAGGTAGGGGATCTCATTTATAAGTGGAAATTGGAAGCTGATTAATATATTCCTTTAGAAAGTGTCATTTCTGAACTATGACTATAACTCCAACGAACTGTAAGATTTTGATTGACACAGGGGAAATGAGAACAATTCTGAGACTCTCCAGGTTTTCTTCCAGGAGGCTGGGAAAGAGTAGCCTCATCTGAGGAGCTTTGACAGGACATGGGAGACAAAAGCAACTGCAGTATAATACATCTCACCAATTGTTTTATTTAATATATATATATATGTATGTATGTATGTATGTATATACATATAAAATTTCTTACTGAAGGTTAAATTAAGTATATAAAATAACACTTGTAAAGATTAGCTCTGTTGAGGCTTCCGGACAAGATGGCAATGCAGGCAGACATGGCTCACCTCTTCACACAACCACATCAAAATTGCAACTAAAATATAGAACAATCATCACTCAGTAATGTCAGAAATTGAGTTGAATGGAAGTCTGACAACTACAGAATTGAAGAAACCACATTCATCCAGGCTGGTAGGAGGGGTATGGACATGGAACGGGCTGACCCCACACCCAGATAGGTAAACATTTGGGAGGGCTATCTCAGGAGTGAGGAAACCTGGATACACACCAGGCCCCCCAGTCCAGGGTTCCAGTGCCAGGGAGACAAGTCCCCAAAACTTCTGGCAGTGAAAACCAGCAGGGGTTGAGTCAAGGGGGAAGCTGCTGGAGCCCTAAGCAGTTCATCTTGAGGAACCCAAACACGGACTCACCTACTCAGACTCACTCCCTCTGAGCTCCAGCATTGGGGGAGCAGATTGAAGGGCACCAGTAGTATCAGGGAAAGTATGGCATCCAGGCAAGCAGAGGCCATTATTCCTTTGCTGGGCCCTCCCTACACAGAGCCGGTAGGTTGGTGCCACATCAGAAACTCCATCGACCTGGCTAACACTGTTTGACCCGTCTGGGAGATCCCCAGAGGCTTTAACCCACCCAATTTATGGGCCCGCCCAAGCTGCTTTTCCATAAGAATGGCTGGTCTTGGCTCCCAAATCTTATTAAACAAGTGACAGCTGGCTTCAGTGAGCCCTAGTGGTAGCCAGATTAGAGTCACAGCCTGACTTCACCTGGGAATCTCCAAGTTCCACTAAGTGGCAGCCATCTCAGATTGCTCAGGCGGGGTAGCCCCAGGCAAAACATAGATGGTCGTTGACCTTCTCCTGTACCACCTGAAAACCCCTGGGGACAGCTACAGACCATTTCTGAGCACCACCTCCCTGCCCCTGCATAGCTGATCCTCCATGGAGGGTGGAGGTTGGATGTCAGTGGTTATGGCCAGTCCTTGCAGCTGACTGGCCTGGGTAAATACCTCTCATCGATCTGCCAACAGCAACCATGGCTCAACTACAAGAGGAGGGGCTACGCAGCCCACACAAAGGGTGCACCTTGAGTACCCTGCTTGGGTGATAGGGGAGGCTGTGCCACCGAACCCTACAGGACACCTACTACATCAGGCCACACTGTGTCACACAGTCAAAGCAGGTTTACCTATTACATAGAAACGAATACAAAGAGGCTGAAAAATGAGGGACAAAGAAGCATGGCCCAAATGAAAGAACACATCAAAACTCCAGAAAAAGAGCTAAACAAAATGAAGGTAAGTGATCTATCAGATGCATAGTTCAAAACACTGGTTATAAGGATGCTCAAGGAACTTAGTGAGGACCTCAGCAGCACAAAAAACATCCAGTCAGAAATGAAGGATTCACTAATTGAATTAAAGAACAATTTTCAGGGAAACAACAGTAGAGTGGATGAAGTTGAGACTCAAATCAATGATTTGGAACATAAGGAAGCAAAAACCAACTAATCAGAACAAGAAGAAGAGAAAAGAATCTAAAAAATGAGGATAGTATAAGCAGCCTGTGGGACAACTTCAAGAGGTCCAACATTCACCTCATAGAGTTGCCAGAATGAAAAGAGGAAGAGCAAGAAATTGGAAATCTGTCTGAAAAAATAGTGAAAGAAAAACTTTCCTAATTTGGTGAAGGAAACAGACATGCAATCCAGGAAGAGCAGAGTCCAGATTATGATGGATGCAAAGGGGCCCACTCCAAGACACCTCATTATTAAAAGGTGTCAGGTTATACAGATAAAGAGAGACTCTTAAAAGCAAGAAAAAAAAGTTATTGGGAGGTTGCCAGATGGGAGAGGGAAGGGGGAGAATGGGCGAAGAGGTGAAGGGGATTAAGAAGTACAAATAGGTAGTTACAGAATAGCCATGGGGATGGAAAGTACAGTATAGGAAATGGAGTAGCCAAAGCACTAATACGCATGACCCATGGACATGACCAATGTGGGGGCACTGCCTGAGAGAGTAGGCAGTGCTGGGTAGAGAGGGTTAAAGGGGGAAAAACAGACAACTGTAATAGCATAATCAATATGATATAATTAAAAAAGATTAGCTCTATTAAAAACAAATTAAGATAGTAACTTAATTATAGAGCCATTTAAAAATTAAATATAATTTTACCTTGTTATGATGTAGCCATAAGTATTTTAAATTTTTAAACCTAGAAAGATCAATGACATCTGTCAGTTCCCTGAAAAAGAAAAAGAAAGTAAACAGCTGTGATTAGTTCAGTTATGCATTGGACAGATATATAGCATGGCTTTGGGGCAGCTGAAAAACCTTTCTTTTTGTCCTTTCAAAATTGCTGGCACACTTACATGCTTATTTATAAAATTCTGTCCTTAAAACTTCATTCATTTGGATTAAGATTTTGTTAGCTAGTTAAAACAAATAGTTAAGGGGAATACTTTATCACATTAGTGGAAATTTACACCTCATTATGACTGAAATTATTGGGATCACATAAAAAGAGATTTCACTGGGAGAGGCTAGTGGAAAAAAAAAGAGGGAAAAAATAAGTGCAGAAGACACTGAACTGACAAGTGTGGGCAATGCTATTAGCTCCTGCTTCAACAGGGTCTGCAAGCTTCTTACTGTGGGGTAGTCCAGATCTTGGCCAGACTGGGATTAAGACATGAAGATTGCAGTACACCAAGAGATGGAGACTGAATATCGCGTTTTATTCTCCCTTGGCTGTTTATTAAATAAAGGGTCAAAATATTGCCCATCCTTCTTCTTTTTTAAAAGATTTTATTTATTTTTTGACAGAGGGGGAGGGAAAGAGAAAGAGAGGGAGAGGAACATCAATGTGTGGTTTCCTCTTGCACGCCCCCTACTGGGGACCTGGCCTGAAACCCGGGCATGAGCCGTGACTGAGAATCGGACTGGCAACCCTTTGGCTCACAGGCAGCATTCAATCCACTGAGCCGCATCAGCCAGGGCTGCCCAACCTTCTTTCAGTGTGCAGGACTCTAGCTGTTGTCTAAGTGGTCCTGAGCCTTGTGCTGATGCAGCTCATTCAGCAAAGGGACAGACCTGGGTGGGGAAGGGGAGCTGCCAACGAAGAGGGCAAAGCCTCTGAGTCACTGCTGTGGGCTGGCGTATTCAGATCTCTTTTATGTCTCAGGGCACAACTTGTGGGCCCAGGCTGAGTATGCATCCGTACATGTCTCTATGTATCAAACGCCTGGCACATCCTGTGTGCTAGTGCTTTTCTAAGCAATTAAAAATATTAATGTTAATTGATATTACCTATATTAACACATTTGTGGCAACATCCTTTCATATTTATATTTATTTAACCCGAGCCACTAAGGGAATAATTATTTTCTCATGTTTTTAAAATAAATATACTTTTTAAAATCATGCAAACATTTCCAAAGAAAAGAAACCTGTCACCAAATTTTTTATATTGACAAAATTTAAATCTAAGAAAAGCTGAAGAATAGTATAATGAATACTTATATAGCACTTATAATTTTTAATGTTTTGCCACACTTACACTCACTTTCTTTTACCTATATAATATACCTGTTTATTAGCTGTTAGTTTCCTGTGGAAATCACTTGAAAATAAGTTGCAAACTTATTATTGCTGGGTTTTCTCTCCTAAACACTTCCTGCACATCCCTTAAATAAGGACATTCTCCTGCATAACCACGATACCACTATCACATCTAAGAAAATTAAATTGAATTAATATTATCTAATATATTATTGATATTCAAATTGTACCTGTTGCTCTTATATTTTAGTTTGTTTAAACCCATAGTTCCATCAATATTCATTCCTTGCTTCTTCAGTTGGCAGAATCCCTTAGTGTTAAATTTAGAACAGTCACTGTCTCTCCTTTTTTCCACTTAACACTGACTTTTTGAAAAGTCTAGGACAGTTGTATGATAGAATGTCTCATATTATTGATTTGTCTGATTGCTTTCTCATGATTAAATTCAAGATAGATCATTTTTAGGTGGTAATTACTGCATCACATCAGGAGACAAATGATGCTATTTTGTCCCACTGTTGGTGAAGCCAATTTTAGTTACAGAGTTAAAGCTGTATCTGTCGGGTTTCTCTATTATAAAGAGTCTGAATGAGATATAATATGTGGGGCAAGATTGACAGACTCTGTGTATATTTCATTATCTAACAACTATATAGTCAGTCACTGTAGCTTCTGTGGGTGACCTTTACCTGAATCAGTAGATTTACTTTTATAAATAGCCACTTGTAATGCTTTCCATTTTACATTTATTACCTGGTATTATTCTGTACAGAACATCTGCCACAGCACATGTTCTGAGGGACTATTCAAGAAGTCATTGGTAAGATGCTTTCCATTTCCTAAGAGCAACAGAGACAGGCAAAGACCCCAGTTTACTGGTGTCCGGACTGTGAAATATTCTTTTTTGGACCCAGATGGATTAAACAATAACTTATTATTCTTGGGGTATAAAATGTATTGTCCTTTGGTTGAGAAGACACTAATTACCCATTGTCAGAAGATCAGTATTTCTAACTTTTTTTCTAGTGTTTTAAATCTTTTTGTAATCTACTTGCCCTTTAGGTCAAATCATGAAAGGCTGAGGTACAATCTTTTGGCCACAGAAAATATCTGTTATTATAAAACTAAGTGATCTGTAGAAAGGTTCAAAGCATGATGTATGTCAGAATTATATACCGCCTGTGCCATTCTAAAATATATGCTTTTAAAAATATTAAATTGGCCAGCTATTTATTTTCTTGCTCCCAAGACATTCTGGGCCACTACAAAGATAAATGTTTTTCTCTTCAGTAATAAACTGAGAAATATTTATATACAAGAGAAGACACATGTTTATTAATAAAGGATTTCCTCCAATTATCAGAGGTAAAGTTATTAATTTCATTGATAAAGTATAACATGTTCTTTAAATAATGACTTTCTATAGTTTAAAGATGAGTAGGAAGGTAAAAGTTTATTTTAAAATAATACATAGAATTCATGGAGATAAACAACACGAAGGGAGGAAAAGGAGAGCAGGAATAGGGTCACTGTTATTAAAACGCCAACTGTGACTGTGCATGTGTCACTTGTTGGCTAGTAAATGCTGTCAGTCCAATCCAACCAGCGACTTCCTCCTCCTCTTTCACTTAAGTTCTTGCAAGCACGGTGGCTGCTCTGTGTAGCACAGTGACTTTACTGTGCCACCTGGGGAGTCGGAGTAGAATCAGAGGAGGTTGTTGCAAAAAGGAGAGTAGTTTCCCACTTACCAGTAAAATTAGTATAGGGGTTATTAGCTAGGGGTTATTTTTATAGTATGGAAGTATAATGAGTCATTATTCTCTAATAAAAGTAATAATATTAACTGTTCTAATGTTCACTGGGTGCTTACTATGTATTGGTCCCTCACCTACCTTCCACTAACTCATCTAATCCTCACCACGACCTTGTAAAGTAGGTGGTATTGTTATACGTATGCAGGCAACCGGGTTTCCAGGTAAAATACAGGATGCCCAGTATGTGAATTTCAGAGAGACAACAAATGCAGCGTGGGACATACTTATACTAAATTATACATTCGTTTGTTTCTCTGAAAGTCTCATGTAACTGGACAGTCCATATTTTCATTTGCTAACCTGACAAAGATCATCCAGCTGGAAGAGACAGAGCTGGGACTCAAACTTAGCACATCCATTCGAATACGCTGACAGAGACTGTGAGTCCCACGAGTGGCAAAGCCATTAGAGTGTGGTACTCACCCATTCAGTCCTTGCAGGGAGGGGGACTGGACAAGAACATCTGAATCTGTGAAACATTATGATCGACACTCTTTTATTTCTTACATAAATAGAATACACTTACTGTTGGGAAAGGAACAGCTCAGAGACATCAGCGTCCCTCTTGTGGCCACATATCCTTAGTTGGTCTTCAACTGCCTGATAACATATAATTAATCTGTCAAGGTGCATTCCACTGAGCAAAAGTACTGAGACATTTGCAGTCAATAACAATAATGTCTACAGAAGATCAAAGGAAAGGTGAAAATGGAGGCAACCACTTTAAACCGATAAATTCTAATACTACAATTATATATTATTTAATCATTTTGCGGTTGAATTTCACTATCCTTAATCCTGGGAACAGATGTGTAAATAAATTTTAATCAAAGAGAATAAGTGTGTGTTTGTACATATACTCAAAAAACAAGTGCTTGATTCTCTACAAGGTAATCTGGTATTTAAATATTCTTAAATGCTCCTTCAAACACAAAGAATTCATATTTGATAGGTTTTCCGTATTTACAGAGGATACTCAGTATCAAGGTTGGAGGTGAAGGAAGTAGAATATAATGCACATTGTCATATGGACTCTTGGCACCCTGTAATTCTCAATAAATGTCAGACAAATGAATAAATGAGTGAATACACATCATTTCCCTTTCTTTGCAAAGGAATCATGTCTTTGCTTTTCATGAATTACTAACATGGTTGAACCGTGGGAATTTTTGGTGAAGAAGCAGCAATTTTTATTCCCATAGGTTTTGTTTTGAAAATGTAAATCATAATTTTCCATGAGGGACTAAACCTCACAAGACACAACAAAAGTGAACAGTATAATCGTTGTACTTCTGGAATCTGACAAACATTGTAATTATCAGAGTCAAAACAATCACAAAATTTCAGCTGGGATTTGTTGTGGGTGGTGAGGTTGTAATGCCAGTAAGTGATTTATGAAACTTTGACAACGGTTTTGGTATTTAGCAGAGGACTTTCAGACGAGTTAGATTTAATGAGAGGGGCAAATATCTAAAGAAGCAACGAAAGTAGATATCACGGGGATGGGGAGCCGCTGCTAATTGAGAGTCCTAAAAACCTTCCTTGTTACCCTGGTCCACAAGCTGAATCTTGAGGCTTGGAGAATTCATTGGCCCAGGTAGAGGCATTTCCATCAAGGTATTTTGTTACTCTGACAAGCAAGCTGGATCTGGGGCTTGGAAAACCCAATACATCAGGCTTATACATCTTCATCTGGGTATTTTAACGGAAACATCTGAACTTCTATGGTATAGTAGAAACACATGGTCAACTGCAACTTTGCCAAAGCACTGAGATGTTAAAGTCCAGCCAAAGCACAATTAAAATGTTGCAGCTATCTATTAAAATGATAAATGTGCATTTAACTTGATATGTCATTCCACGTCTAGCACTCAGAAGAACAGTGGTACATACACACAAAAACAAAATATGAATATTATTGCTTACTTAAGCATATAGTATCAGAGTTGTCTAATATGCCCCATTAATTGGTATATGGGTTAAATGAAAATATAGCTTCACAACAGAATACTGTATAGTAGCTTAAAACTATACGAGATGGATATCTAGACATATACTGATATTGGAAATCTATTTTTAAGTAAAAATGTCATTGGCAATATATGTATTTCAGTAACAATATTTTTGTTATCAATGACATTTATATGTACATGAAACACACACATTCCAAATTGTTAACAACAGTTATTATTGGGGGACTTTCACTTTATAAAAAATAAAGTTTTTAATAATGTTTGAATATTTCACAATAAGCACATATTATGTAATCAGAAATGAATACACAATTTGAACATTTTAGCCATGGAATGACTATTTAAAGACTTAAGTCAAAATTTGAAAATTAAGAGATGAAAAGGTAAATTGAAACTATCCATATAATTTGTAAACCATTGGTATAATCAATTGTTTGTTGATACAGATTTTTATCACAGTTATGTTTCTTTTCAACCTAAAATTTCAACTAAATCTGGTAGCAAAGTGCCAAAGTGCCAAAGAACACGAAGACTCGCCAAGAAGTTTCAGGTTTCAGAGAACCTGAGGTGGAGCAGTTCCAGTTTCCAATCAACACACAGCCTCACTAGCAGAGTAGTCCTTTCATCTAAAGAAGCACAACAAGCATTCCTTCCCTGGAGTATTTTTGTTTAATTGTGGTAAAATGTACATAAAATAGAATTTATTACTCTAACTGGACAGTTCTGTGGCATTAAGCATATTTACATTGGTGCACAGCCATTGCTGCCATTCATTTCCTGAAGTTTTTCATCGACCTCAAATGAAACTGCACTCATTAAACATTAATTCCTCATTTCCCCCTGGCCCTCATCCCCTGGACATTAATTCCCCATTCCCCCTGGCCCTCAACACCCTTCTATACTCTGTCTCTAAAAATTTGACTACTCTGGGTACCTCCTATAAGTGGCATGAGTTTTTGTATTTTTGTGATTGGCTTATTTCACTCAGCATAATATCTTCAAGAATCATCTATGTTTTAGTGTGTTTCAGAATTCCCTTCCTTTTTTAAGGCTGAATAATATTCTACTGTATGTATGTATATACCACACCTTGTTTGTCCACTTACCCATCAATGGACACTCGGGCTGCTTTCACCTTTGTGAACAATGCTGCTATGAACACAGCTGTACGAACATCTGTTTGAGTCCCTGGTTTTGCTTTGTTTGCATACGTACTCAGAAGTGATCCATGCTGGATCATATGGTAGGTAGTTCTATGTTTAACTTATTGAGGAGTTGCCATGTCATTTTCCATAGCAGCTGCACATAATAGCATTTTTATTCAGATGAACATTTTGAAAATAACATAGCCTGACAGATACTGAGTGACAGACTACTGAGTTCTTAGCTTAGTTCAGGCTGTGATTAGCCTGTGACTAGATGGTAAATGTAGCGATGAACTAGGTAAGGCGACTGCTCTTAGCAGGAGAGGTAAGGGACAAACAATTCTGTAAAAAAAGGCTGTAAGTGTTAAGGGCTATGCCAAAAAGAAAATATGCTCTGGTGAATTCAGAGGAAGAAGAAATGACGGCCAGCCTGGGAGCTCCGAGATTTCGGGGTGGGACTGACAAGGGGGTGGACCTGAAAGGTGAGGAGAAATTGGAAGCAGAATACTGGTGGGTGGGTGTTTCAGTCAGAGGGGAGTAAATACAGAGGGGAGAAGACAAGGGGGAGAAAATTCGAGGAGTGCAGGGCAGTGCAGCCTTTGGCTATAGTGAAAGGCACATGGAAGACAATTGTGAGAAATAATATTAAGAAAAGGTGGTTTGGGGTCAGATTGTTTGTCCTAACTTTGAAATTTAGGATCAAAGAATATGCTCAGTACATAAACAAAATGTTTATAGGCCTAGGAACTCTAACGTAAAATCACACAGTTTATATAATTTATAATTCAAAATTAATTTAGTTTTATAATACATACGACATATGCATATGTATATGAAATATACATACTAACTGCATAGCAAAATCATCGTTAAGTCCAACAAAGTTCTGATTTTTCCCATGACAATACATCATGCTTTTAAATCATATCCACTATCAAATTATTTTAAAATCAGAATTTAGTCCTTTGTTGGACTAAATTCTGGCACAACGGGGAAGTAGGACAGGATTTTTAAACTGGAGAAAAGATAAGAAAAAAAAGCTAGGCTTCAGGAAGGTGACTTGCAGAGACATGTTTAAGGGCCCGGGGTGCAGAGAGAACGCAGACAGGAAGCAAGGCTGCCTCTGGAAAATCAAAGCAAGAGCCGATGAGCCTGCCCTAGGAAAGTGGCAAGTGGGAATGAGCAGTGAGCAGATGTGTCATGGGGCGTATGGGGAGAACTGACGGGAACTGGCAAGTAACTGGAGGCAGAGCATAAGGGCAAGGGAAGTCACAGATAATGACGGTAACGTGAATGACATGATGACGAGAAAGTGACTGTTCGGATCAACTCAGCCTAGAAATGCTGACATTGAGGTGCTGGTAGAACAAAGAGGTGTCCAGCAGATAACTGCAAACAGACGAGGGGACCTCCTCAGAGATGTCAGGGCAGGTATGCACGGCTTTGCAAGTCAGGCCAGCCCTGAGGAGAGAGTGGGACTGAGGTAAGATTATTGCCTCTAAAGAGGTAAGATACTCCCTTCAGAAAGGGGAGGAAGGAAGCAGGCTTGGTAAGGGGACAGAAGAGGGGCGGTTGTAAAGTTAGCAGGAGAAGGAAAAAGACGGCAAGAACGGAGAAGGTGAATTTCAAGAAGGTAGAATTCGAATCTGTAGTTGCATAGGGTGGGAGAGGATATTATTGCCCAGAAAGGTATTGCATCTGGGGAGGAATTTCAGTAATCGAATAAGAAGGGAAAGTCATTATTTCAAATGAATTGGTTAATAAACCAGGAAAAAAAATCCAACACAGAGCTGGGGTGTGGACAGTGCCGGAGCAGGGAGGACAGCAGCAGCGCCCTCCACTGGCAGATGAATTCGGATCTAGAGAAAGCAGAAAGGAGAAGGATGCCTGTATTCAACTCAACTCTCTGGAAGAAAATATCCTGACTAGTCATGTACTGTAATAACAGATACATTCCTATACTTTCATGCAACACATATGTGCCACAGGTTAGTTAGGACTTAGCTTTCAATTCATGTCAGAAATCTCAGCTTTGATTCATCACAGCAGTCCCAAGGTTTCCCAGACAAGTCCCAGAACCCCAGAACACTTTGCTAGCTCCTATGTTGCATATTTTTGACATGTTTCCCACTCAAGTATTCCTTAAGCCATTATCTTAACTGCCTTCAATTGTTTGCATTATCCATCAAAAACATTACTCAATTTGCACTTTAAGGGAACAACATTTTAGGGGTTTTATATAAATATATATCTTTATGTAGATGAATATTTATTTATTATTTATATATAATGTTGGAGAGTCAAGGCCCAAATTTATGGCTTTGTTATCAAATCTCTAAACTGCCATAGTTATATATGCAGCAGATGGTAAGTACAGGTAGGAAAAGGTCCTAAGTCTATTAGTGTGGATCAGGGGAAGCCTCAAAATCCTACTGAAGAGATTACAGACCCCGTCGCTCCCCACCCTCTCTGCCACAGGCCTCAGGGGCAGCCTTAGGCCAGCTGGGGCTTTGAAGCAGGCACCCGAGGGGCCCTGGTTGGGAGAACGGGGTGCCCTTACCCTGCGGCTAACCTCCAGGGCAGGACCTGGAGGCCTTGATAGGCTCACAGAGCGTCGGAAGGCGCCGGACAGATGGTTCTGGTCCTGGGTCATCAGGATACCAGGAAGTCCAGAGGCACCTGTGATTGACCCAGCTCGGCCCCACGGTTCAGTGTTCTTACTGTTACCAACAGCTACTGCAGTCTCGCCTACTAAAAGCCAATCTGAACCTGGGAAGACTTGAAGCCAAATCCTGACTTCTATGACGTCTGCGCTTGGGGTCCTCAGAGCATCCACCACGTGGTACCTCGGACGCACTAGTGTTCGCCTGCGCGCGGTGCTTTTGTGAACTTGGTAAAGTGGGTGATCTATCACCTATGCCAGAGTGGGTCCGAGGACTCCGGTGGTAGTCACTCAATAATAATCATTTATTGATTTGAGATCAGATATCAGAAAATTTAGGTTTCTTAAAATTAGACGTGGCTGAGGACCACTGGCCATGTGTGAAGGATCGGGGTGAATCAGTGGAGTGTGGAGTAGAGCCCAGGACAAAAAGAAAAAAATCAAGTTTTGTTTATGAAAAATTTTAAAGTTTTGTTCATCGTGAGTGTATTACACAAACATTCCATTTAGCTTTATTTGGCTGAGTTTTTGGTGCCACCTCACATCTCTGCACCAAGGCCAGTGCCTCCCTGGCCCCACTCGAGACCCAGTCCTGGAATGCAGGTCAGGGGTGGCAGTATGGAAGCGCCCTAGGATCCAGGTGCGCAGAAAAAAGGAACACTCTGCTGACTTTATTGGCCAAGAGGAAGTGGATATTGGCTCAGCAGCTTAAAGTCCTTCCTCTGGCAGAAAATGGGTAAGATAAGCCATTATTTGGCTAGGACTTGATGTCCCCTCAAGTTCTGTTGGTGCCTCTATCAAAACTATCTCATGGTCTTATATACTCCCATGAATTTGGTTCCCCTCTAGCTTGGGACACTCTGGAGGCAGGATTCTGTCTGTGCATCACTATCTTCTGTCAGGGACTAACAGATTGCATTCCATAAATGTTGATTTAATAGAATAAGTTGGTTTCTTGGCTCCAAATTTGAACTTGAAATGAAAGAATTAAATACAGCTTTTTGAAATGGGTCAGGCTATTTGCATATAAAAAATTCTAGTGCTGGAATAGAGAATTAAAAAATATGTCACCGGAGAAATCAAATAGCATTTTAGTACTTTCTAAAAAGTATTTGGGCCTGGGGGGCCTTAGATGGAGAGAGTAATCATCTGATAACTATTATTTAAATGGTTTTTATCTCATAAATAAAATCAGGTGAGAGGAATGGTCCACTTAGAAAATGTACAAAGTAATTTATAAGACCTCTTGTCTTCCACTTTTTCTGTTAATACATGTTCTCACATTTTAGCTATCACTCATAAATATGCTACATAGAAACATGTAAATGTACAGTACTTGGTCAGTTTTGTACATTACCCTAAGGTGAGTTTTAGAATCATAAGCAAAATGCTTTCGGAGAGCATTTTAGAGAAGTAAATTACTAACCAGCTGATTTCTACTGAAGTCATGTTAAAATTTTTATCCTTGACTTTTTATTTAAATATTTAAGCTTACACTGATTAAGAAGAGAAAAAGTAAAAAATAAACATCCAGTTCTGTTCCTAGGAAAAGAACTCATTTACTACAAGGTCTTACTGTGTTCCTTCTTCAAGAAAAAAACTTCAATTTAACTGATCATGAGGACAAAAATAATGCAAATTATGGGATGTGAAAGGCGGAGGTTAGTAAAGGCGCTTCTTGGATGGAAGGTCCTTCCTAGACATCCTCACACTGATGCTACAAATTTTTTACAAAAGAAGCATCCCTGGCAGAGGGGCAGAGAGTTTTACCCCCCTGTGGTGGGATTATGACCTGAGGAATCCCACCTGAAATTTAAAAAATTTATGTAAAATATACATTCTCCTTTACAATCAATCTTGTTTTAATATAAAAATAAAGTGGTCCCCCTTAACTCCCCTCAAATCTTTGAGTGGTATTTACATTGAAGCAAGACACCCTGTGTTTATCCTGTGGCTTTGCCTCTCTGGCATGCTGCCATTGCCTGCAGCGGTATGCATACCCCAGTTTGAAAGCTCTAGCATATCATGTATGTGGATTTGGATGAGAAGAAAGAGCCTGTGCTCCAAGTCAGGGCATGTGGGGTTTAGCCTCAGCTATGACATTAACTAGTTGTTGGCCACCTTTGAGTCACTTCATGTCTCTGGTCCTCAGATTCTTCAACAGTAAAATGAAGACGTTGGACATTTAGCTAAAAAAAATCTATTATTTAGTTATAATGTCTTAGAAAGGTAGCATGTATTGTTCACAGAGTAAAAGATTCTTGTTGAGCTGTTGACATGTAATTGTTTTGAAGAACAGTTTCCCAGTGAAAAGTATGCGAGGGAAAATAATTATGCTTTAATGATGTGTCTATCATTAAAGCCGTTTAATTCTAAAAATTCTCTTCCTAATTCTGTCAACAATTCCAATGATCAGTCTGGAATTTTTCTAAGTGAATAAGAAATATTTATTAGATAAAAAGATCATTATCAGTCATTTTCTACCATGTAGATTGAGCACAGAATGAGCAATACATCAGCCACAATAAAGTCTTCTTATAAGCATAAAAAATATATCTTTGTATGATTTGATGACCAGAGCATCAACATTTTCACGGTTATAAGTTTAAATAAGATAACACTTTAATTGACAGCTATAGTTTTTTGTCTGTCTACACAAAATGAAAATAATGATTGAATGTTGGGAATTCAAGGACTTCCCCAGGAGCCTTCCATGTGACTGCACATTTTATGAGAAGAGGCTCAGACAGCCTTTTTCAGGACTATGTTTTAGGGTATCAGTGTAGTGACCGGGCTTGGAAGGCAGGGACAGTGTCAACCTCCAGAGCAAAGGGGAAGCGTTTTTTGTGTTTAGTTTTTTATTGTGCAGCATAATAAAGATAATGTCCTTCTCCTTTATAATAAAGATAAGATCAGGTAGGCTTACTGCTCAATGTAAAATATTAGGGTTCCCTATGCTCAGGGTTTCTGTCTTTTACAATAGTCACTGTATGTGGTCCCACCACCCCGACTTCTTTGCATTTCCCTCTGGGAACTGTGGCTAAGGGAACAGGTGTAAATTCTGGTTATGGTGTTACTGTAAGATGATCTTTAGTTTCTGACCCAGAATTCTCATATCTCCAGGCAGCATCTATGAAACAGTGACAGACTAACTTTTGTTTCTGCTTGTGTAGGCTTTTTTTTAAACAGAATGCTCCACATAATTTGTCCTTCGGCTTTCATATGTCTTCTTGACTTCTCATAAACCTCCCTCTTATAAATCTAGCTATGAAGCTGAATTGTTGCATCATGTTCCATTGTAATGTCTCTTATGGTTTATTTACTCATTACTCTATTGATGGATATTTATGTGGTCCAGTTTTTTGATATGCTAAACAATGCTATAATAAATGTCTTTGTACTTTTGTGCTCCTGAAATTTCTTGATGATATTAAAGAATCATATATGTGTCCGTTTGTCTAGAGGATAATATCA
Organism: Artibeus jamaicensis; assembly: GCF_021234435.1. Taxonomy (NCBI): domain Eukaryota; kingdom Metazoa; phylum Chordata; class Mammalia; order Chiroptera; family Phyllostomidae; genus Artibeus; species Artibeus jamaicensis. The sequence goes on along the minus strand of NW_026522014.1, from coordinate 13,008,899 downwards.
ATCTTGTTAAATTTTGCTAGTCTAATTGGAGAAAACAATGTTTATTTTTTATTTATTTTTCAATTATAGTTGACAGTCAGTATTATTTTGTATTAGTTTCAGATACAATACAAGATAGCATAGCATAGTAATTAGACAATTAAATAATATACAAAGCAATCCCCTCAATAATTCTTGCACTCATCTGACACCATACATAGTTATTACAATATTATTGACTATATTTTCTATGTTGTACTTTACATCCCCATGGCTATTTTATAACAGCCAATTTGTACTTAATTACTCCCTTCACCAATTCATTCATCCCCTTAACACCCCTCCCATCTGGCAACACTTAGTTCATTTTCTGTATCTAGTCTCTTTCTGTTTTGTGTGTTCATTTATTTTGTTCTTTAGATTCCACATATAAGTGAAATCATATGGTATTTGTCTTTCTCTCTTTGACTTATTTCACTGAGCATAATACCCTCTAGGTCCATCCATATGGCAAGAATTCACAAAATGGCAAGGTTTCATTTTTTTATGGCTAATAATACTCCATTGTATATATTTCAACATGCGCCACATCTTCTTTATTCAATTGTCTATTGATGGGTCCTGGGTTGCTTCCACACCTTGGCCATTGTAAATAATGCTGCAGTGAACATGGGGGTGCATTTATCTTCTCAAATTAGTGTTTTGGGTTTCTTCAGATACACACCCAGAATTGGAATTGCTGGGTCATAAGGTAGTTCTATTCTTAATTTTTTGAGGAACCTCTGTATTGTTTTCCATGGTGGCTGCACGAATTTGCAATCCCACCAGCAGTGCACAAGGATACGCTTTTCTCCACATGCTTGCCAACATTTGTCATTTGTTGATTTACTGATGATAGATAGCAATTCTGACAGGTGTGAAGTGATATCTCATGTGGTTTTAATTTGCATTTTTTTGATGATTAGAGACATTGAGCATGTCTATTAGCCATCTATATATCCTTTTTGAAGAAGTGTCTATTCAGGTCCTCTGCTTTTGGATTGGATTGCTTATTGTTTTGGTGTTAAGTTATGTGAGTTCTTAAAAATTTCAGATATTAACTTCTTATCAGAGGTATCATTGGGGAATATCTTGGAGAAATATCTTTATCTTAATATTTTTTGTTGTATTTATTTAATCAAGTTGAGTATCTTTTCAGATGCTTATTGGTTGTTTGTATTTTTCTGTGAATTATTGCTTTATAAAAAGTGCTTTTTTCCCAGGCACATGCCTGGGTTGCAGGCCAGTTCCCAGCAGGTAATGCACAAGAGGCAACCATACATTGATATTTCTCTTCCTCTCTCCTTCCCTTCCCCTCTAAAGATAAATAAATTAAAAATCTTTTTAAAAATTTAAAAAATCACTTAAGTTTTAATATGTAAATGCCTATAACTGAAGCCCTATAAGCTAGATCAGTAAAAAGCTTCCCAGAATCTTTTTTAGGTTACTAATGGGATGCCTCAAGTAGTCTTGTAGAATCTTGCAGAGCCCTCTTCCCTTGCTCTCTTCTCCCTGGCTCATGCCTGTTGCCCTTCAGATTTAAAATAAACTTTATTTCTCTATCTCCACAGTACCCTTTCATCCTGGGTCTCTTGGGTCCATGCCCAGGATGCCATCACCCGATGCTCTAAGTCTTGCCATTTTTTGAATTATCGGAGTGGTGGTGTGTTCTGAGGTAACAGGGGAAGCATCAGTCTCCCCGCCAGCCCCATGGCACATGTTGTTAACAGGATTCTGAAGGAACATTGCCCACAAGTAGCATTAAATTCTCTCATGAAACCAGCCATTTCCACTTTTTCTTTACCTTGTTTTCTCTCAAAATTCATGCACAATCCCCCAAACAACTACCTGTATAGGAAAAGGAAGTGGTTCAGGTTTGGAAACATTGCTATACCGTCCGGCATAGGTAGAAAACTCTAGACAGAACTCCAGCTTAACCAAATAATATAATTCTCAATTCCAAATCTGTGTTCCCTTTACTATGATTTTACGTTTTCTCCTAAGAGTAATGGGCCCCCATGTGTAAGCTCTGTCCGCCACCTCGAATAGCCACTCCTTGACTATCCCTTGGACCATCAGAATCCTAGGTATTGAGTGTGAAAAAGATGAGGGGGGCAAGAACTTCAGGTGGTTCCACCCGCTTGTCCCATGGGAGGAGTGGTGGTGGTGGGGGGGAGTGAGTCCAGAGGAAGTTCTCGACAGGGACCTCTGAATCATGGAGCCTGGGAGAGAAGACCCATTACCTGGAATTAGAGATGGTACTGGGTGGAAAAGTCATAGAAGTTATAAAAATACATTTTAATTATACATTTTCACCACATAATGTCATTGAAATTATTAACCCTTCCCATACTTTGCTCAGTTTAGGCTTGATGACTTATTGATAAAGAGAAATTTATCCTAAGCTGGCAGAGAAGTCTGATTATGCTACAGAAAAGCTTCATTTTATCACACATATGATATAACAATCAGGCACTTGAAGCACAAATTCTTTCAATAAATGTGGGTATGTGTATATATGTGCATGTATACGCATAAATAAATGCGTGTGCATGCATATATTTGCATACATGTATGCCCATGTGCACACAGTAGGCAAACTCTACAATGGCCCCAGAGATCCCGACCTCCTGATTTTTACGTAATTGTGTAATCAGTCTTCTCCCCTTGCATGTGGGCTGGGCCTATGAACTCACTTTCAATGAATAGAATATGGCAGAAGGATGCGATGTCACTTGAGAGTAGGTTACAAAATCACTGTGCTTTCTGTCTTGGACACCTTCTCTCTTGTTCTCTGGTCCACTCTGAGCTCAACCGGTTACTGTGTTGTGAGCTGACCCACAGGAGGTCCATATGGCAAGACACTGATGTCTCTGGCCAACAGCCAGAGAGAACCTGAAGCCAGCCAATAGCCATGTGAGTCAGCACCTTTAAATGTAAAAATAAGTTCAACTCTTTTATCATAATACACAAGAATTTAGTTGGAGAATAACTTTTAAAAGATTTTTACTCAACTACTACTTAATCTGAGTGTTGATTTAAAAAAATCATTTGTCAGAAGAATACTATTACCAAGTCAATATATATTTTTCTCACCTTCTTCAGAAAACTTTTTCAACTGTGCTATATATTGAAAAAAAACCAATATAAAACAGAAACAATAAAGCACTATTATTTTGTCAAATTTGAGCTATCTCAGGGCTCTCTCCCACCTCTGAGACTCTTTCTAACCCCAGCATCTGAAACTGCTGAGATTTTCTTATTCATACTGCTCATAAATGTTTAGGTAGGTAAATTTTAGAATGAAGACTAAGACTTGAGGTTTTTTTTTGCAGACAATCACTGTTAGAGGTGGCATCCAGGATTCTTGGGGACAGATTCCCTGTTGGTCTTGTCTGCATGGTGTAGTGGAAGGGAGGGACCCGGACGCCCAAACAAGCTCCAGGAAGCCCGTGTTTCCACGTGTGGCCATTTGAGCCATCAGGCCCTTTAAAGTGCTCTGCTCAATGCATAAGGGAGCTATTTTAGATGACTTGACAGCCTTCACTTATTTATTCACTCATTTGGTCAGGCAGTGAAATTCACAGGGTTCCTACCACAAACCACACATTGCCAGGGACTGGGGCATACGAACAAGATGCTCCTCAAGGAATGAGAGTTAGAAAGCAAATAGTATGCGTTCTCATTGCTTTAAGCACAATTTAATTGTATTTGGCTTTGTTTGATATTGGCTGTCATTCAAATGGCACATTAAGGATGTTACTTTTAATTTCTTCCTTTTCTTTTTCTTTAATTTGCTTAGAGCCTGAAGTGTTTCAATTACCTTCACACATAATTCTAAACCATTTTATTGACCACATTAACTGTGCTCTTTACAGCCTTTATTCAGCTAGGAGGTTTTTATTAACAATGTTTTCAATACCACTTTTTCGCACAAAGCAAATTGGAGAGAAAGATTCAATAATCATTTTAATTAGAGGGGCTATATGTTGAAAAGTAGTTCAGAAGAAATCCTTTTCAGAAAAAGTACAAAGGCATTGAGAGGTTTTTCCATTGCAAGTTTAACGTGTCTGGAGTTTTAAAACATCAACTTTTGTTCCATAAATCTATTTGAGATTATAACAAAGAAAGAAAACTTGTTTGCTCAATTAGAGTACACTTTCTAAGCTTGGAAATTTTTCATAAATTTGGGTAGAAAAGATAGCATAACAGCTAATTTAGGCTCTGCCCAATCATTTAGCCTTTACCTAATGTTATGGAAATTGCCGTTAAGAAGCAGAAATCAGGCTGAAGGCCACTGAATCCCTACCACTTGAGTAGGTGATGGCTGTGGGTGGCTTTTGGAAGCAGGACCTATTTAAAAACAGGTGGGAGATGAGGGAGAGTGAGAGAGAATAGAACAAAAGTAGAAGGAGAAAGAGGAAAGGGGGAAAAAGAGAACAGAGTAGAAAGAAGAAGAGATGAGACAGAGGGTGAAGAAAAGAGTGAAGTGAAAAAAAACCCTGAGAGACAGGTGAGAGAGAAAGGAAGGAGAGAAGCAAAGGGAAGGGACACATTGTGACTAGGGACTAGGTGGCCTTGCGATCAACCCCACCTTTTGAAAACAGATGTGGTTCTTTGGGGGCACTGCTTTATTCCCGACCCTGTGGCCCAGTGAGGCTGATAATCACTGGTAATTACTTTCTAGACTTCTGGCATGAAGGGTGGGCATGCCATTAAGATCCATGCCAGAGTAAGTGGAATAATTTCTCTTAGATGTTTCTAATCTAAACTAAGAGGCAAGGAGGGGTCTGTTCCTTGTGGTGAAGCAGTGTGGTTTAAGGCCTAAAATTCTTGCTATGCGCCGCCTTAATATCTACAGGGAGGGCCTCACATGACCTGACGGCAAAGTCCCCTCCCCACTCTGCTCCCACAGACAGGGTCCTCTAGACAAGCACCCCTCCTTATCAAACAGACTAAATACAATTGATGCTCATCCCTGAGCGGTAGGTTTAAAGTTCCCTGCCAGCCCACAGAATTATTCAAGCAATCCAATCACATCCCCGTGTGGGAACCAAGGCACCCCACCCTCTTATGACTACAAAGCCTGCCTCCCACAGCTGCTGGCTAGTCCCTCCAGAAGCCTCTGATTGTTCGCTTTGTTCCAGAGTGCACCTCCTGTGTGGTCCTGCCTGGTACGCAGTGTCCTCCTTGGCTGGGTTGTGAGTACTGGTGACTGATAAACTGCTGCCAATATCTCATCTCCCCAGTGTCAGGTCTCATGCCTTTGCTCATCCCCACAAGCCTATGGTGGGAATTCCTCCCTTACCAAGAAGTAAAGAGGAGATGATTTTTAAAAAACCTAGGATTTAAAACGAGAGCTGCCAGGCACGCTTCCAGCCTTGCAAAGGAGCTGGGCTGAGAGCACAAAGCCAGCACACAGTCACAGAATGAGGAGACACAGAGCAGGAGACCTTAGGACTTAGCTCCGGGCTCCAACCACCACTGAGGTTCTGCCTGTCCCATAGATTTTACTCAAATCCAGCTCTTTTACTTACTAGTTTCAGTAGAGTCTCTTTCTACCACTGACAGTCACCTCAGTGTTACTCAGTGAAACCAATCACATTTGGTAGTCTTTATTTGAATTGAAACTAATAGCCTTTTTATTTACTAAGTATATAATTGTGTGACTTACACATTCCATTTAGGATGAGAGAGGGTAGAACAGGTATTGAAGGCTAGTGGTAGTCCAGTATCATGAATGAGGAAAAACAGTTTGAGGCTCTCTTTTTCGGGAGCTTTCCTGAGCCTTTCCCTGTCCCCTCTTCTTTCCCCTCAAGCAAGTTACCTTTTGTCTTTCTCCCTCCTTGGCTCCAAGGGCCCTTCTTTTGCCTCTGGAACTTGTTCCCTGAGCCTACACAGCCCTGCTGGCTCACTTCTGCTATCTCTGTGAATTTCTAAATAAACTTTCTCTTGTAATTCGAAACAAAAATTTCAAGATACAAAAGCCATATTCTGTGGTGAGATACGAAGACATTACCTTCCTAAATATCTCTCCTATTAAGAAAATCAAGTATTAAGAAATTCAATATTACCTATCAAGTAGTATTTATATTTAAAAGCACTAAAATTTTTCTTGAAGACCTACAGTTAGTCTGTCTAGAAAATGAGAAGGTTTTAAAGTTTATGGGCTTGGTGATCTTTAAAATGTTTTTTATTGAGGATAAATTTGTGTGATGTGGAAATTAATCATTTTAAACTGTACAATTGCACAATTCAGGGGCATTTAGTACATTAACAATGTTGTGCAACCAGTACCTCTGTCTAGTTCCAAAGCACTTTTATCACCCCAAAGAAGACCCTTTACCTGTTAAGAGATTGTTCTCCATTCCTCCCTTCTCCCGACCCTGGCAATTACTAATCTGCTGTGTGTGTCTATGGATTTACCTGCTCTTTTACTTAGTATGTTTTCGAGGTTCTGATATGTTTTAGTATGCATCAGTAATTTGTTCCTTTCTAGAGCTGCATAATATTCTGTTGCATGGCCAGACCACATTTTATTTACCCATTCACCCATTGATGAACACTTGGGCTGTTTCTACCTTTTGGCTATTGAGAATAGTGCTGCTACATGCATTAATTTACAACTCTTTCTTGGAAACTTGTTTTCCATACTTTTAGGTCTACAATTAAGAGTTGAACTAGTGGGTCAAATGGTAATTTTATGTGTAACTTTCGGGGGAGCCCCCAAATTATTTTCTACAGTGGCCATGCCATTTTATTTCTACCAGCAATGTGGGAGGGTTTGAATTTCTCTACTCCTTGCCAACAACCCATTATGAGTTCAATTTGCATATACTTAGTGACTAATGGTCGAGAGTCTTTTCATGTGCTTGTTAACTACTGAGTATCTTTTTTGGATAAATGCTTGTTTAAGACTGTTGCTCATTTTAAAATGATTTTGTTTTTTCTTTGGTTGTTGAGTTGTAAGAGTTCTTTATATATCCTGAATGCCAGATGGTTGTCAGATATGTGAATTGCAAGTATTTTCTCCCATTCTATAGGTTGTCTTTATAACCTGATGATTTTTCACAGGATGTTTTTACCCCTTTTCCAGTTAATGCTAATTAGCATTTATCCTGCAAGAATTATTATTTGAGTATTGTTTTTTTCCTACCTTAACCATATAATGAGAGTGTTGGTTCAAGAGCCAGTGAGTTAGAACAGGGTCTGAATGAACCACCTTCCTGGTGACAGTTTTTGGTCTAAAGATAGGTATCTAAACTTAAGTGCACCTCACAGCCCTAGCCACAACTGTTGGTCCACCACACAAACCAGGCCAATCAGCATCCTTCCCTAGAACCTTTCCATTATCTTATCACTAAGCTGTTAGTGTGAGCTTAGAAGTTGCCACCAGCCACATTTAAATACAACATGTCATTTCTTGGCTCTACATCCTGCCCACACTGACCCTGATTTTTACTGTAACACTTACCTAGAGCTTGTGTCTATCTATTGACCTCCCTGCCTGACCTCCCAACTCCCAAACTAAGAACTAATAGGAAATTTTGAAATTATTTCTGGTAGAATTGTTTTCTATCTAAAAATTTACGTTAAAACTATTGGAGAGCTGCCAAGAGCTTGAGGTACAGCTGCATTTTGTGAATTAATTTAAACATCATAACCCTGTTTGCATTTTCTGTTATAGTGGAATGAGTATTACAAAAAGAACATTTACTAAAAGGAATGTGTTGTGTAATTTAGTGTATGGTAAATGTAGGTGGTCTAAAACTATTTTCACTGCATTCCCACTCCTGCTCATAAACTTTTAAAATACTGTCACTAAAGTGTGAGTATCACTTGACAAAAGAAAGTCAACTAAGCCTTTTATATGACATTACTCTAAATAATCTTTTCTATATTTTCTAAGTCAGTTTGAACAGCGGTCCAATAGTTAATCCATCTACCTATTGTAATATTAGGTGGTGAAAAATGTCATGCATCCTGTCTTCAGAGTAATTACATACATTCCTTTTCCATTTTCTTTTGTTGACTTTTGATCTATTTTGTATCATAGCTTTAGTAACTAGGATGTCTTTTGGGTGAAGAAAATCCCTTATTTCCGATCTTTGCCATTTACAAATTAGTGACTCAAAGTACTACATGTACACTCCCATAATTGTCTATCTTGGTGTGGCCCATGCTGAAAATCATTTCTACTATCAAAGTTATTCTGTTCTTTGACATGATCTCTTGGTATTTTTTTTTGGTTCCATTTCTCTAAAAATTCAGGAATTGCCTGTCGGAAGTCCCTTGACAAGAAAATTTACCAAAAACATTATTGGATCGGCAAACTTGACATTTCCTTGCAAAGAAATTATAGCTTCCCTAGATTAACTTCTTCCCCTACAGCGATTTTTTTCATGTACTATTTCTATTTGAATAAACTATTTTTATTAACTTCATTTTGTTACTTAGATATGGATCACACCTAAACTGTATAGCTATGGTAACATAACAAGTTCATACTTTTATAGAGAACATTTAAGAAACTTCATTTAACTGGTGGAATGGCCCTGCGGCTCTTGACTGGAGTTCCACAGAAGAGACACCCGTTGAGAGACACCCATAAAGTCTGTTTTTTTCCCAGGGCAACTTCTAAGCCCTGGATCATACATTATTTATCTATAAATGATACTGGTTGTTGCTTCCAATAACCCAGAGTGTAAGTCCCTCTGATTCATCATGCACAGAACCACTAGCAGACTCATTGGCAATGATATGTGCTAACTTTGGAGTACACATATTGTTATCAGGATACTAAGCTCTACTGGCTTAAACAGTAAAGAAATGACTTGCCTCCATTAATAAGTCCAAAGGGAAAGCAGTTCTAGTCTACATAGTCAGCGCCAGAGCTTAGATCTCTGTTAGTTTTGAATCCTGCACTCCTCTAAGTTGGCTTTCTTTCCTGGTTGCCTTTCCCCATCATCACAAGACAGTAGTAGCAGTTCCAGGCTTCACATCTGACACATCACTACTGAGAGGAAGAAGGGCCTACTTTCCATTGTCACCTTCCTACCACAGGGGAAACCTTTCCTGAGACCTTTCCCTGAATGCTTCCCTTCATGTATCCCTGGCCTGAATGAAGTCACATGCACACCTGTAACCAGTCACTGGCAAGGGAGTGGTACTACTGTGATTTATAGACAATCCAGATCTACTCAGACGTGCTATACCAGGTTGTCCTGCGAGGTGGACCCTGCCTCACTCTCTCAGCTAGGATCTGCCTGTACCTCATCATGGTCCCTCGGCCAAAGCTCCTACACCACCCACCAGGCTGCTCCTTCCACTAGGACAGGCTCCTCACCTGGCTCAGATCTGGTACTGCACCCAGTTGTCCTCCCACCCACAATGAGCCTTGGGATGCTCTGGAAATGTGCTGGAGACCCTGAAGCCCCAGTGTGGGCCCCCTCCCTGCATGAACATCTCCTCTACCCACTTGGGCTGGAACACTCATGCCTTCCTTCACAGCACTGAGACTGACTGCTTACCCAACAGCAGTCTGTTCTGTCAAGAGTTAAAAATTTGCTCAGATTTTTATAGCAGTCTATTTTAAGGAGAAAGTTGATATGCATATAACTATGTACAAAATTTTTTTTTAAAGCTGTAAAATTTTTTTCCCCATTGACACAGAGAAGGAGTTGTCCGAACAGAAAGCTATGACAGTGCATACGCACTGTTGCTACAGGGCACACAGCTAGTGAGTGTGGCTTCACATATTTAAAAAGATCTATAACTATTCCCCCACCCCATCAAGAGTATGTCAAGTTACAGACATAGAAAATAGCAAGTTTAAATGACATTTTAATTTTTAAAACTGTGAAAAATTGAAAACATAAAAATAAGAATCTGGCTCTGTTTAGTCAGAAATTCATTTAAAGTAGGATAGTTGCTTCTTAAGAGTTAATGTCATGGTACTTCTGACCAGTGCTCACCACAGCTGCATCATTCTTGACGCTACTTAGAGGCAACTTAGAGCGGCATAAACCTTCTCTGTTGCTGGATTAGCTACAGGATTTGCACAGATGCTCATTTTATAGATTTCGCAACTGAGGCACAAAGACTTAAGTAACTGGTCAGTTAATAAGAGGGACAGGCAGGACCCACCCCCATGGCTTTATACTCCCCAGTAGGTACTGATCGAGGGGAAATAAATGCATGATGGCAGCTTTGGAGGAGAACACTAGGAAGTAAACATAAAGGAGAACGGATTTATGCATCATCTGTCCTGTAGAAATTAAACAGTTGTTAAAGAATGATACAACTGAGTAACACTTACTAATGAGGAAAGTTTAATTTATCACACAATGTTTGCTGTAAAAACTGAGTTAGGACCACAGAGAAGTTATATAGACAATGTTGGTACAAAGTTGTAAATGCCCAAGGCAGGACTGGGAAGACTCCAGGCAAATTAACCACAGTGTTAGTCTGGTGAGGAAAGCAGAATTTGGTATTTGAGGAGCGGGACATCAAGGAATGGAGGGACAGCAGGGAAAGTCAACACAGACGAGAAAGGGAAGGTCAGACAGGACAGCTGAGTGAGAGCAAAGCCCAGGAAGTCTATGCTGCCCAGAGGCTGGGGGCTCTCTTGTCTCAGCTCTATGCAGGAGTCAGCTGCCCAGGCCAGCTCCAGGGTGATGTCAGGCATACTCAGGCCAAGTAGGTTTACTTGGGTCCCTGATCTTTTCAGGTTTAACAGACACCCTCTGCCAATCACATCACACAAGATACATGCTAGACAGAAATCGGGTACATGGAGGGTCCTTTACTAGATGAAAAATCTCGAGGGGGTCCGAGAGATTCAGAGGTCCCTTTTGGAGCTTCTGTTGGGCATTGTCCATCCTCTGATCATGAATGGGCCTCTCAGGACATCCTGACCTGGTTTCTGTTTAACTGCCTTGAGAAGAAGCTCAGAAATCTCCACCACATTCCAGCAGGGTAGCTGATGCTGGGGTTGCGCATGGGAATGAGATTCAGTCCTGGGGCTGGGGAGGTAAGTGGCTGGGGTTAATCTGCTAGTCCAGTGATGTTCAACCGGGGTGACACAAGAATTTTAAAACATGTAATACCTGACTGTTTAGTCAGGAGCACTGACCTCTTTTCCCTTCAATTGTTGAATAAAAACATGACAATAGCCAATCCAACAATAGCCGTCCGGTGAGAGTGAATCAAAATTATACCTATCTTTTGGCAGACTAGAGAAAAATATAATGTATAGTTTTGGGGTGTGCCACAGAATTTTAGTAATTAGTTTATGTGTGCCATGAGATGAAAAAGGTTAACATGGCTGGGCTGGGCTGCTGTCTGTGAACCTTGCACCACTCTACTTGAGAGGCCATTTTTCCCTCTGCCCATGAGTGAGGACCAACGTCCGGAATGCGGAGCTCACTGGGTAAGGCTAGGAGACTTGAACCCCTTCTGTCAGAATGGCTTCCTCTGTTTTCATACTGGTCACCACATTACGTTACTTGCTATCCTACAGTATCACTGGTCTCCCTGCTAGTCTTGAACTGCAAAATGGCCACACCTGACCCCAAGCAGCTCAGACCCTGAGCCCAGGGTCAGAAAGAAGATTCATCTTGGCCCTCAGGGGTAGTTCTCTCTAACTGGTCACAGCGTCCAGAGAGTAGTTGGGAGTGCCCTTGGGCTTGGGCAGAGGCGGAGGTCCCTGTGCTTGGAGTCTCTATAGCTAACCTCTCAGGGTGGTTCCAGCCTGGGAGAGGACAGGACCCTAGGTCTTCTCCCAAAATGGGATAGTGGTTATGCTCACATGGTTTTATTTCTTAGCAAATTTACCACTGGGTTTCAGTGGTCTTGAGCATTTTCCTAAACTAATGTGGTTATTAAGCAAATGCCAAAGACTTTTTGGGTAAAATTTGGAGACTTATGGAAGTTAGGGACTTAATACAATTAAAATGGAAATGATTTTATGGAAAAGAAAGTCAACTGGAATTTTGATTGGGGCTGCATTAAATTTATAGATTAGTTTAGGGAATATTCAGATCAGTATAAATGATTAAGTCTTCCCATACAGGTATAGGAACAGGAAGACTAATAAAAAGACTACAGGTGTTAGTCTTTTTATTAACATCAATGTCTCAGAGGGCAAGTCCATTTTCTTTGCTCCCCTTTTTTAAAAAATTAAGGCTGACTTGGCTATTTATGATTAAGTATGTAATATTGGGTATAGTCTGTGGCTGCATTTGTACTTGATCTTAATTAGGGTAAGGTTTCTGGAGCAATTTGAGGAAGTGGTGGTACCTCATTCCAATATAGTTGGGTAAATCCTTTAACTATGGATTTTTTTAACTTGGTGATTAAAAACAAAATCCTAGCAAACTTGTTTTTTATATTTATTCTTCTTGAACAGTAGATGATGGCTCCATTACAATTTCTCTAGGCAAAGGATATTGCTCATATATGAGGAAAAAATCCGAGTAGTTCAATATCTCATAAAAATGGCACATCTTAGGGATAAGATAACCTGAGTTTATCATGTTATTGTACCTCAGTATGATTCTTCCAGGTGTGTTAGGTGTAAATGTGTTACACATGAAAGTTGTGTAAAGGTAGCTGACCAGTGTGGCTGGGTTGGTTGGGTGTCATCCTGCAAAGCAAAAGGTCATCAATTCGATTCCTGGTTAGGGCACATGCCTGAGTTGCCAGTTCGGTATTATTTCCCTTTCTCCCTCCTTTTCTCTCTCTCTAAAATTAAATAAATAAAACCTTTGAAAGAAAGGTTGTACCAAGGTACTCTGCAGGCTGGGTCAGCATGCATTTCTATGCTCTCTTTCTTTTCCTTTCTTCCCTAACTTTATCCCCATATTTTCTCATTCTCTCTCTCTTTCACTCTTCTCTATCTCTCTACCTCTCTCTCGCTCTCATTTTCTCCCTTCTTTTCTGCACATCCCCTGCCTGCCATGGCCACTTCCACCATCAGATCAGCACGGAGCAGTCCCTAGCCCCTGCGCATTTATTCCATTTCATCAACACCACTCTTTCTTGCCACTTGTGCCTATTGTCTAATCTTGAATCCTTGCCTTTGTCAGGAGGAGGCTTCTCCTAAATTGTGTGACCTCATTTCCCTGCTGCCTCCACAAGACCCCCTGCGAAGCCAGCAGCTCCTGCCAAATCTCTCTAGGACTCCTCTCAGTGACTTAGCCAGTGAGGCTTTGTTTAGGGTTCCCAAGAAATGAGTCACTTGAACTCTCTGTTTAGGGAAAGCTCCTGCTCTGAATTGAAGTCTGCAAACCCCAACTGAGACTTTCATTGTTTCCTCTCCTTGATCCTTTTGCTTTGGATCCAATAGACCATCTCCTTGTTCTATCTGTTCCAGCTGAAGGCAGAGTCTGCCAGAAATCTGTCTGGGCACGATTCCCTTGATGCTGTGTTGCTACATCTTGCAGGGGGGAAATGGCAAGGTTTTGAGTAGTGGAGGCTGGTGGTGGCTCACACGTTTATTCTGTTTCTCACCCTTTGATGTCCTGGGACCTCTTGCTTCTCTGCCCTCTGTCTGCTATTTCTCTTCCTCCAAACTCCCATTAAACACAGACTCTTGGCCTTATGCTGGAGGATTATGTGGGGGGAGTACAGAATATCTCAGAGTCTCTGAAGGTGGGAAAGAATTAAAGACACATTATGACTATTATAAGATAATTGCATATTTTAAGAAAAACGATGAAAGATTTTGCTCTTTTTAAGAGGTATGCTCAAGTGACTTCATATTGTCATATTGATTAACTGCACAATTATTTAAAGATAACTTTTTCTTAAAACAAGGCTAATTATGCATCTGTCAAGTATAAACTTCTTAACTGGGTTTACATTTATTGCAAAATAGATTATTAAATCCTTAATGTGCTTTTAAAAGACACCCCCACACAATATGACTTCAACATAATTTTCAACATATTCCTATATACTGACTTAATTTCATTAAGTATAACATTTTAAAGCTAATGAACTTTTCCTCACTCTAACTGTCCTCTCTGTGTGCCTTCTTTTGTCATCACCACTTTCACTGACATTTTCTCTTCTTTCTTAACTTCTTTTAATAACAAATGAAATACATGTATATTTACAGAGAATATCTTGCTAATCTTATATTATCTATCTCTCTCTGTATTTTTCCTGTAGTTCTAAAACAAATATCAAATATATGATTTCATCTTTGGTATGCAATTATAAGACAGAAAGATTTTTAAATTTTTATTTTTTAAAAGATTTTATTTATTTATTTTTGGAAAGAGGGGAAGGGAAGGAGAAACATTAATGTGTGGTTGCCTCTCACGCTCCCCTCACCGGGGACCTGGACCACAACACAGGCGTGTGCCCTGACCAGGAGCCCAACCGGCAATCCTTTGGTTCGCAGGCCGGCACTCAACCATTGAACTACAACAGTCAGGGCAATTTTTTAAAAACTTAAACATAACCACAAAGCCATTAAACTAAATAATTTTAGTAATTGCTTAATATCATCTAAAACTCATTCCATGTCAAATTTCCTCAACTGCCTTAAAAATGAGTTTTTACCATTACTTTGTTTCAAGCAGAATCCAAGCGAAGTCCACAATTAGTTTCTTAAGTCTAGTAAGTCTATTTCCACTTATCACCCTCCCCCATGTTTACATCCCTTTGGTGTTAAATACACCAGCTCATTAGCCCTGTTTAACATCCTCTCTTCTGCATCGGTTTGCTTGCTTCCTCATGGTACTAGTTATCTTGTGCTTCTCTCATCTGTGTTCTCCCACCAGTTGGGAGATAGAGATAATCAGAGGCTTGATTTTGATTCCAGTGCATTTTTACTTTTAGGGTGAAATATTTTATAGATGGCACCATAAAGAAATACTTAATTACATCATTCAGGGGATCCGCAGTCAACTCTGTCCTACCTTGGTGATAGTAAGGATACTAAGAAAATACTTGCAAATTATATCTGCAATAAGGGGTCAATATTCGAAATATATAAAGAACTCACCTAACTCAACAGCAAACAACAACAACAATAACAACATCAACAAACCTCCCAACAATTTAATTAAAATGTGGGCAGAGGAACTAAACAGACATTTTTTCAAAGAAGGCAGACAAAGTCCACATGAGAAGGTGCTCAATTTCACTAATCACTGGGGGAATGGGAATCAAAACCACAATGAGCATCTCACATCTGAGCGAATGGCCATCATCAAAGAGACAAGAGAAAACAGATGCAGGCAAGGATGTGGAGAAAAAGAGCGGTTGTGCAATTTGGGGGAGCTATAAATTGGTATAGCTACCATGTAAAACATTATGGAGATTCCTCAAAAAATTAAAAATAGAATGATCTGACCCAGCTGGGCATATTATCTAAAAGAAAGGAAAACGGAATATTGTAGGCACATGTGTACTTTCATACTCGCAAAGGCCAAGGTATAGAAACAACCTAAGTGTTGGTCAGCAGATGAAGAAATATGCAATATATACATATTCCATCCATCCACACACACACACACACTGAAATGTTATTCAACCATGAGAGAAAAGGAAACTTGCCATTTGTGACAGCAGGGATGTACCTTGAGGACATTTTGCTAAGTGAAGTAAGCCAGACAAAGAAAGAGAAATACTGCATGGTATCACTTATATTTGGAATCTATAAGAGTCAGGCTCGTAGAAACAGAGAGCAGGGAAATAGTCACCATAAGCTGGGGAAGGGGTTAGAGAAATAGAAAGAGGTTGGTAAAAGTGTACAAGTTTTTAGATGTAGGATGAATGCAGTCTGAGGATTTAACGTATAACATGATGACTACAGTTGACAATATTATATTGTGTAATTGGAATTTGCTGAGAGAGTAGAGCTTAAATATTCTCACCAAGGGAAAAGAAGGTAAACATGTGAGGTAATGTATATGTTAATTAACTCGGTGGGAAGGATCCTTTCAAAATGTCTACTTATATCAAATCATCATGATGTATACTTTAAATGTCACACAATTTTATATGTCAATTATACCTCAATAAAGCTAAAAAGAGACTCACTGAGTGAACACATTCAAAGTTACAGCACCACACAGGGAAAAAAGGAGTTAAGGAGTTTCTAAATTTTGAGTAAGAAAGGTGATATACATTATATCTTTCCCTAGTAATAACATTTTTAACAGTGGCACCCAGACATCTACAATTTCTGTTGACCTCTGATATGTGACATTGTTCTCAAATTAAATCAAGATTATTTAGTTATATAGGGATAAAAGAATCTTGATTTGTTTGAGAAACACATTTGAAAAAGTTATGATGAACTTTAATGGGAAACACACTTGTATAGAAGCCTGGGCATAAGGTTGAAATTGATCATCACATTGTTTGTTTAGAAAAGAAAACATAACATTCAAAGAATATGTTGGAAGCATTGGATTTCTTCACATAAGAACACACACATTGAAAATGATGAGGCTTGGATAAAACCTATATTACAGACTATTTTTTCCTTTACTTAAAAGTGTTGAACTTTAAAAATATGCGTGTATTATTGAACATACTAAAAATCTGAATTTTTTGCATGTGGATACTTTGTAGAAAAAAAGAAAAAGGAAACTTTTAAATTAACAATACTAATGACTAGACTTTGAAAATAATTCTATAAATGGAAGAATGAGATGACAGGCGATTTACAGCCAGCCAAATATGCAGATTTCAGGCAGCAGCCTATCATTGCTCGCCTGGGTGGTCTCCCACTTCCCAGAAGAGGGAATTGCGGAGCTTCATAATAGAGTCAAGAGGACTCTGCACCTAAGGGGCCTTTGTGTGGGGGGCGGGCGGAGGGAAGGGAAATAACTTTTTAAAAAGTCATAGAAGGTCGTCAAAAAATCATAGAAGAAACTTTGTGAGTTACATAAACCAACCTACTTACCCCCAAGAAAAACCACACCTAAATTCTTCCAGACAGATTAGAATCTTTCCTATTTCTAAAGACCTCCTGAGAAGGAGTTTCCATTTCCTTACTTTAGTGTTTAACAGACTTCCTTTTCAAGCACACTGTTCTCTTGCCTATGTTAAATCTTTGATAATACTGCCAAGACTTTTATTTATTCTTATTATATCTTCTGTAGAGCAGGGGGATAGCTGAATGGGCTTGCTTTGGGAATTCTGTCTGTCCTTCACTCCCCCTTGGCACTCTCTGTTCCACACTAATTTCCATGCCTTTACGGTAGGAATTGCATGGGCTTTTTGGGGTCAAGCAGATAATATATAGGTTGGGGTAAAAGTAGGCTTACAGTTGTGAGTATGCAATACACAATTTATTCTTGTATTACCATTCATCAATTACTGTATTCTTTCCCATATGAACAACTGTAAACCTACTTTTGCCAAACCCTGTATACCTTGTAGGATTTAAGACTGTAGGGAGAGGTGGCAAAGTGAAGAACCAATGCTACCCTGAAGGCATTTAATTATATATTCATTAAATAAACTGATTAGGCCAAGCCAAATATGACTTAGGGGCCCACTTGCCTTCTTGCTTTAGACCCTTCCTGCCTAACAGGGTAGGGTATGGTAGCCAGGTTGCATCTGCCAGTGTCTACAGATGAAAAGCCAAAGCTTAGTTGAGTTGTGATTAAAAAGGTGCTTCTTGTCTGTATTCTCTAGTACAGTAAGAACTCTTGTGATAAAATGATTTCTTTTGGACACATACATTCTGCAGGAGGTTTTAACATACGCATTAGCTCCAACAAGGCCCCTAATGATTCTTGTTTCCTGGTGTTCATGCCCTGCGTGTTAGCCCTGTGTGAACAGCGGTATGAAGTGATTGTGTGTGTGACATCCGATGCTAAATCACCTGAATCACTGCAGCATTCATGTCTGTGTCTTGTTTCACTTGCACTGGAGAGAGCCAGCGCCATGCTGGGAGGACACACAACCCTGTGCAGGGGACCCGAGGCCTGCGGCCAGCAGCCAGCCCCAATTTGCTAGTCTCACGAGTGAGCGGCCTTGGAAATGGATTCTCCAGACCCAGTCAAGTCTTCAGGTGCCCTTGGGCCAGCCAGTATTTGACTGTAAATAAAGGACAGACTCTGAGAACTGCCCTCAAGAGCCCTCCCTGAGTTACTGACCATCAGAAACTTGAGAGGTAATAAACACGGTGATTGTTTTAAGCCATTAAGTTCTAGAGTCGGTTTGTTAGGCAGCACGGAAGACATGACAAGTAGAGGAGGTAGCTTCACAGTCATGCATCCACCCCTGCAGGCTCCGGTCACTTAGAGTGAGTAGAATACCTGACACTAGTCACCCTTCCTCCCAGTTTCTTTAAAAAAATTTCCAGCTTTGTTGGGATATAGTTAACGTACAACAAAGTTTAATATTAAGGTGTAGAACATTAATATTACAAAACACACACTTTGATATATGGATGTACACTGTGAAATGATTACCTACCGCGGTAATGTCAGTTAATGTACCCATCGCTTCCTCTCAGTTTCCGTGGCAGTGGGCAGGGAGGTAGCGAGTTCTTCATCAGGAATGTGGAGTTTGGAGTAATGTTGAAAGCAGGGTGATTTTACATGGACATGTGCCATATTTTTTGCATGCTACATTGGCTTTTACGGATCATTTGACAACAGCTAATATTCATTGAACTTTTACTATGTGGCAGCACTATGTTAATAGCTCCATCTAAGTTATCATCATAATTCTCACAATAACCCTAAGAAGTAGCTACTATTATTTTATTTTGCCTCCTCACTGAAAGAAAATTCTTAAGGAGCTGATGAAGCTGATGTCTAAAGAGTGGTGATTTGAAAAAATGCCACAAAATTTCTCTGATCCCAACTATCTCTACAAATAAGATATTACAGCTACTTTAATGTCATGACTGTGCACCTTAAATATTTCTCAAAGTTACCTGTAAACAGAATATTCGATCAATTATTGAGTACATCTTTAGCAGGCATGGTTTGTACCCCTCCCTGGGACAGCTTCAATGTAGCAATGGCCCATGACACCTGATCCCCAAGACCTAGCACTCCAAAGAACTACACGGAGAGCTGACCAAGGGCCCCAGCTGCTGTCCCCTAACAGCCATACCTGCCTGCACCGGGACCATACTTTCCATGACATGTTCCTGGTCAGTGAGTACAGTGACTGAGTGTGGCAGGGTCACTCATGCAGGTCACAGGACTCTTCTGAAGGATGATTTCCTAATGGCTCTGCTGAAATTCTTAAAAATTGCACCTAAGACACTTCTGTCTAGGTGCAGTCTAAGACACTTCTACCATCCTTTTTTCTTGCCTTTCTTATTTACCAGAGGTCTGACCTACCATATGATCTAATCGGCATCCTTGTCCGCCTGTCCCTTCCCACGTTCCACTCACGGGTGTTGCTACCCCTAATAAATGTCTTGCATAGCTAGCCCTGTCTTGGGGCCTGCCTCTCAGAAGGCCTGGACTAACATTTACTGGTAGTACAAGAAGCATCTGTGATCACAGTGTGATAAGAATGTGGCACGAGTAAGGCTAAGAAGACCTGAGAGGACTGAAAAGATAAGCAATCTATTGTATAATTTTGGTTAAGCAAAAGCTGGTGCTGTACAGAACCAACTGAAATATTATTTGTGGGGAGGTTAAGTGGAGGCTATTCATTCCGGCTGGTGAAGTTAGGTGGATATATTCCTCACCAAAACAAAGAACACTGACATGTAGCCTGCACTTTAGATGCCCTGCATCGCGGCCCTCAACCCAGCCCTGATTTTAACTGCAGCGTGGGGGGAGAGGACATCCTGCATGGGCTCAGACTCACACCTCACACCAACAGTATCCCACCTGAAGCTCATGCAAGGAGTAGGTCTGCCAGATTTAGAAAGAATAACTCTCAATCAGTGGAGGACCATAGCTGAGCATCAGTACCCAGCACGCGTCTGTCCTTCCAATGGACAGTGTGGGCATCCTGTTTCTCAGGGGCCCCTGCAGTGTGGAGCCTGTGCCCCTGTAGGGGCAATCTCAGTAACGGATGCCTCTGCTTTTCCCCTTCCCCGTCTACCTGCTCCTTCACCCCTGCTTCCTGTGATTGCCCTTCAAATAAATCTAGTTTTGTGTCTTAGTATCTACATTTGGGGGAATCTAAATGAAGATGACATTTTCATGGATAGAGACAAGTGTAAACAATCCCTTTTGAAAGGGATTTGGAAAAATGCCACAAAATAATTTCCCCTAAATAATTACAGATAGCCAAAAATTTTAAGAATTAGTTTTAAGTCATACATGGGTCCTTAATTACATGAAGATATAATTTTAGATTCTAAGTAAATAAAAAGTAGATAATTTACATTTCAGGAAGGGACATTTTGCTTGTTTGGCTGTGAACAAAAGAAACCACTGGCTTATATATTAACGTAGTAAAAAAAATTTTTGTCATGAAATAGTAACCTATCAATATGTATGAAGGGAATAATTAAAGCCAATTGAATCTATTTTCTAGTCTATGTGATTTAAAGGTAGTAAGACTTTCATTCAAAAAAGCAAGCAATGAAAACAGTTTGTATAAGGATATCTGCAGATTATTAGTTCTCAAGTACTTCTGGCCATCAGTATAAACACTGTGATATGATTTGAGAGTTACATCCATTTTTGGCAGTGTTTTGCATTTCATTAACCACAGATTTCAAGTACCTTTGGACTGTGAGAGGTTCTGCATAAAACAATCAATCATCCCCTTTTGACTGTTTGGCAGAAACAGCCAATGACTTGTCCTGTCATGAACTGAATTCATATATATTCATAGGCACAGAGAAACACCTCATTGTTTTATATTGTTTTGTTATTTTAGAATAAATCATAAAGATACTATCCTACTCACAGTTGGTAAAGAAATGTTTGTCCTATGATCCTCACCTTTGTGGTTTGTAGTGTTTTAACTTGCACAGTGTGGCTCACATTACGTTATTTTTTTAATAGTAAGTTGCAGCTTTTTTTTAAAGCACCATGTCTATGTTACCTCCTACCAGCAAAAACTGGAAACATATAAAAGCCGAAATGACATGTGTCTTAAGTTAGAGTGCTTTAATTTTCATAGACTGAGGGACTCCTGGAAGAATGGCAGATTCCATGCAGATAGATGTTGTCCAAGCTCCCAAATTCCATCAGTCCTAACCTTTTCAGTCCCTCACTGATTTGTGCAGAACCTTCCAAGCATCAGCTGGGATTGCCAGATTTTGTACTCTGCCAGTGAACTGCAGTGAGAACAACAGCAGCACAGGCAGGGCAACGACAACTTGCTGAGAAAGTGATTTTTAACACCTTTGATAAACAGGAAAAAAGGTGAATATTTATATTTAAAGTCATCTAAATTTCTCACTTTGTCTGCCTTCCTTAATTAGTATTGTTATATGCTGGAAAAATATTATAAAATCAGGGGAAATAAAACACAGAGACAACAAATCTCGTTGACATAAAAGCCATTGAATATCCTTGATCACCACCAATGTGGTTCTCAGAATAGACTGTCTATTGGATCTTACCTAAGAGTTAATGTTTTCAACAACAAGACTTGAGTCAAGCATTCTCTGTCTTGGAGTCTAACAATGGTTATTTGTTTAGGGGGCATAATGCCTGTTTAGAACTTAGTCAGCTTCTTGCCATAGGGATACACTATGTTTAAAAGGACAAATGGTAATGTAAATGTGGCTCCATACAGGGTTGGAATCAGACTATTTTGGTCTGAATCCTGGCCCTTGGCCATGATAGCTGGTGAAACTCAGCCAATTTATTTGGCTTTTTAACCTTAGATTTTCTGCTCTGTATAATATAGATAATAGCATTTTTCACTATTATTAGAATATGTGATAGGCATAGAGTATGATTTTACTATCACTATTATTTATTAGTAGTATGAATATTAGTTGGTGTGCTTAGCTGAAAAGAATAGAACCCACCCATCTGTCAAAGCTAGATTGAACAGAAAAGATACTGGTTAAAGGAGACCAAGGGGTTCATCGATCTGGAGGGAGGAGGGACAGAGGATCGCGTGTGAAAGTGGCTACACATGACAGCTGTGGGGACTGCCAAGGCGTGGAAACTGGAGCTCACCCGGAGCTATGAAAACTGTGGGGCCTGGAGCACAATGAAACTATGGGGCGAGTTGTTAAAAAACTAGAGAAATTTCCACTAATAAACTAAAATATAGAGTTCTTACTTTGCAGTCTCTTTCACAACTTGACATGGTGTTTTTTATTTTCTATTTCATGTTATTCTAAGAAAACAACTAAAATGTGAACATTTCAGTATGAATTTTTCATTCACCTTTATGTTGTACAATGTCCATCTAAAAGTAAATATAAGACCACTTAACTTACATGTAGAATTATCAAAGGCACACAATTTATGTATTGTAGATCATACATGCATTATGCATTTTGTTCTTACCAGAGAGTAGAACCACAGCACAAAACTAACTCACCTGTTTTAATCTCAGTCCTTGATACAGGGGCATTCTACCAACACTCTCTGCCTTTGGTATACTGATGAGCAGGAGAAAACTGAGAAAAGATGTGGCTGCCCTTAACTATCCTTCTGTGTCACCGTTTTCAGTGTAAGAGATGGGCTACTAGAGAGGAGTAACAGGAGTGAGAGAAGCTATGGTATGATTGTGTTTCTTAGAATGACATTGTCTTTTTTTTATGTATTAGAAGAAAGTTCTTGTTTGAATGGGGAAGCGTGGCGTCTGGGGGCTGTCCGTGCCCCCCAGCCCTATTACTTTGTAGTAGACATTGCCATGTTTACTTTGTACTCTCTTGGAGCCTTACTGAACCCCCACACATCATGGGTCTGCGGGAGTGCTGTATTCATGGGTCGGTAAATGCTATGTGCGAGCGGGAGGAGAGAACACGGGGCAGACATGCATACTGTGCAAATTATTACAACTAGCATAATCTAGTTGGGGTATGTGGTGGAAGATTTTATTTTTAACTAAGAAAAGGCATATACTCTACTGTTTGGATATTCTTTTTCAAGAAAGTAAATGCTAGTATCAGAAAGTACATCTGCACAAAGAAACATATAGGTTGCATGAGACTAAGCAGAAGAAACTTGTGTGTAAATTCATCATTGTCCTATCAGGTGCAAAAAGCCGAAGGACAGAAGTCATATGATATGGTATTTTGCGTCATGATGACCCAGAACAAGAAAAAATTCTCTGTTGGAAACATCTTCAGGAGCCTAAGCTATCTATTTGTGTCAATGCAAACTCAACTTGATAGAGAGCTACCTTTGTCACTCAGTTCCCCAGACTATCTTTGGGGAACAGACTGTCTCTGTGACCTCTCATCAACATATACCCCAAACATATGTGGGCTGAACTAGTATCAGCAGTGTGCCCCCATTAAACATTTGGGGTTGAATGTGGAAATTCATCATGATAAACAGGGTGTCCTGTATTCTTAAAGTTCATTTCCAAAATCATTGTTCATTCTGTTTTAGCCTCATATTATTCTTTCAAGTAAAATCTGTTCTTTAACTTTTAAGACAGGTTATTTTTGGTGTTTAATACATTTCCATCAGATGCATTACTCAAGTAAATTAAGTGAAGAATTTCTTGGCTACAAGACTGTTGTAATATTAATCTTACTTTTTGTTTCACTTTATTATTGTTAGAATAAAAACCTTATATCTAAATTCTACAATAAAATGTTAAGTCAGAAATACACAATTCTTCAGAACAGAAATAAAATTGGTAAACTAGCTTCTATTTCTTCATTAATATTCATCAGATCAGATGATTTGGATGAAATTATATGATACTTATAATTAATATAAAATTAATAGATAAACACTACTGGGAGTTGACTTTGTTACTTTAATTCTGGTGTGTTTTTCATACCTGATGTAAAAATTTGTTGCTCAATAAATATTTATTAGGATGAATGACTTTATGAGTAACTTATTATGACCATTCTAATGAAGATGTTGGCCAATCTTATAATAGCTAATAGATTTAGGTAAAGAAACTTCACAAAAATAGATTTCTTGTTTTGCATTACTAGCATTTACAATTAAATTTTTAAAAGTTTTTTTGATAGGGATTAGATCAAGTATTAAAAGGAAAAAGAAGTGGCTTCTCTGGAAAAGCAATTCGGTGCTTTCTAAAACTAGATCATGAGGTTATTGAGTGTGGCCACTCACAGTCTGCAAGTTCTCCCCTTCATCCTCAGGAAGAAAATTCAGATGGGCTCATGGTGGCCCACATTAAATTTCCCAAACACTCTTGAAACTAGATGTGGCCATGTGACTAGATTTTTAGAACAATGAGATATGAGTAGAAGTGGTGTATACTATGCAGAATGCTTTGTTAAGGGTAGGAGAATAAAAATCAATTTTATACAAGTCACTGTGACTTTAGATTTATAGTTTATAGAGTCCAGTCTTTATTCTAGTAAGACAATGCCCAGGATAGAAAGTTTTTGGAGACAGAAATATGATAAAAATCCATTAACTTTCCAGTGAAGCAAACTCATATGAGGAGGAAATATCTTTCTCATATACATACATACATATGCACACATGTAGGCATGTGTGCATATGTATGTATATATTAATTATAATATTTAAAGATCTATATTATGAAATAATTTGCCTTAATTCTATACTTGGTTTTGGAGCTCCAATTTTCTCAGGCATTAAGCCCTTGCCTAGTCCAGCTGTGGCCTTTCAGGAACCTGAGGGTCAAACAGGCAGTCCTGAGGAGCTTGAAGAGAATAAAATTGATGTTTTACACCGATATGGAAATAAACTTAAAGGCATTGTTAAGAAAAGCAAATTCCAAAATAATGCATACAATGCAAACTCATTACATTAACCAGAGTAAAAAATACATGTATTTATACCTTGGTATGCTTATATGCAAACTCATGTGAGGGTTATGTGTATGCATGTAAATGTATACATTCAGAGAAAATTTTTGTAAGGATATATTCAAAATTTTTAATAGCAGTTGCCTCTGGGGTAGGGAAACATTTGGGAGGGAGTAAAGTAAAGGTGAAATTTAACTTTTTAGTTCATATATTTCTTGTTCAAATGCTATATAAAGAATATGCATTTGGAAACTACTCATGAAGTTTTATATATGTAGATGTTTCTGGACTTATGATGGGTTATGTCCTGATAAATTCATCAAAAGTTTAAAATACTATAAGTCAAAAATGCATTTAATACATCTAAACTACTGAACAACATGCTCAGAACACATACATTAGCCTGGAGTAGGGCAATGTCATCTAACACAAAGCCTATTTTAGAATAAAGTGTTAAATATTTTATGCAACTTATTATTTATATGTATGACTTCTATACCATCATAAAGTTGAAAATCTTAAGTCAAACCACTGTAAGCTAGAAAATCCTGTATATATATGTTGTGGTATATATGTTAAAATTTAAATATACATATATTATTGAAATTGGAATATGTATTACATATTTATTAAATAGTTAACTATTTACATATCACAAAAGTAAAAGCAAACTCAGGAAGGCTTGGTTTGGTTATATAGTCTAGGGGAAAAAGCCTTCAGATTTTTTTTTGTTTACTTGAGAGTCAAATCGCCGTAGGTTTGACTCCTGGCTCAATTAGTCACTAGCAGGAGTTAATGAGTAAGTTACATGCAGCCTTTGAAAAGCCTCACTTATAAGGTAAGCTTGTGGATGGCTGTGAAAATTGTAGGTAATATCACCACATCATTCATGTAGCATTACCAGATACAGTAGAGGCTCTCAGCAGATACTATTACTATTGAGATTACTCTTAAAATGTGGAGAACTGAAATGAAATCCTTTTGATATATATATGCTTATAATTTCACTAAGCCAGGTAAAAATTACAATAGATGAAAAGAGAAAACTTGGCAGGACAAATATAGACAATGTTTTAAATAAGCATACTTTATACGTGAATTTAGTAAAGTTACAGTTAAAAAGGTTTTATAACATTTATAACATTATTTATAAATTAATTTATAACCTTCTGGATCACATGGAGGATGATAATAGAAGAGTTCTATTCACAATGTATAGAAATAGAGAACAAGGAAAAACCTTAAAAAGAAATCTGTAAACTCTATATAAAAAGAGATTTGTAAAAAATGTAGAAGACTTGAATAAATTTGGAGACATTTTATATTCCTAGATGGAAAAGTGAGTGTTAAAAGAGATTGTTTTTTCCAATTAATTGACAGGTTTGGCACTATGTTCCAATAAAATTTGTCAAAGTTTGAGTATCTCAGAGAAGGAGGTGAGAATAGGACATTTGTTAGGGACTGATGTCAGAGAAAAGAAGTTGAAAGTAGCAGGGCTGAGAGAAGAAGACCTGGGATGGAGATGTAGCAAAGTTTCAGCCAACCATCTGGGAGCTGGCTGCCCTGCGGAGTCAGCCCAGGCTGGCTGAGATGACTGGGGTTCTCATCACCATTTCTCCCAGTTACCAGATGGAGATGGCCTCTGGAAGAGTGAGACCCCAGAGGATCTGACAGCTGGAATGTGTCTAAGTCATCCTTGCAGCTGAGCAGCAAGCCATTCCTCGCAAGGGCATCTGGGTGATGTATTCCTGTATCTGCCACATTTCTGGAAGAACTCAACAAAGTAATTGTTAAAGTTCAATCAGAAAAGTAAGCAAACAAGAAGAGCCAATAAATTTTTTAAACAGCAGAATAATGGGAAGGAATGTGCTCTGCCAGATATTAAAACATATTTTAATGCCTCATGAATACCTGTCGGGATGGTCATAGGAATAGACTGAAAGCTCAATGACACAGATCTGAACACCAAAACTAACCCCCTGCATCCATAAATATTTAGTGCATGATTGTATGGCAGCAATTTTTTAAAGACATTCAGAAGATTAAGGCAATACTATAGAACTGTCTATTCTTATAGCTCACCCTCATGTGGCTGTGGCCTGGCTGATAATTAGGTTTATTAAAAAAAAAACAGGACAATTTTGTATTAGTAAAACTGTCCATAAGTGAAAACAGACTATTGATGTAAGTTGTTCCAAAATGAGGCCACAGACCCCCTAATATTTAAGACTGCTGGTAAAGCTGCAGCCGGGCTGTTCACTCTGCTGTGACAGCGTCTATGTGGAGTGCCACCAGCACCTGTGATCCAGTGCGAGAACCAACAAAGAGCATCTGCCTGCGATGCATCTACTCCTGCCTGCGGATATAATCATAGTAAGTGTGAAAAGATGAGCATAAGAGGATTAGTCTCTTCTATAATCTATAATTCTCCTGGGACTCTGAAATGTGAGAAGAGAAAATCTTATAAACTGGCAATACTAAATGCTGATACGAGTGGGACTTCCACACTACAGGGAAGTTCATACATGAAGCTCTAGAAATAATTAGGCATCATGTATCAAACATGAAGGATCCTTTTAAAGGAAATAATGAAAAGCACAAATATTTATATACAAACATGCTTGCTCTGGTGTATTAAATTATCACAGAATTAGAGACAACTAAAGTGTCTACCTGATACACAAGTAAAAATATCAAAGCTTAAGAAGTACAAGATTCATTCCAGTTTAAGTCAGGAACAAGAACAATACAAGATTTCTCATCATTGTGGCTATAAACTAACACTGATGCACAGGTTAAGTCAGAAAAATAATAATATATGATGGAAATAAAATATTAAACATTGAAAAGACAGGAACAAGTTATTACTTTTGGCAGATGATCCAATTAACAGGAAATACTGAGATAATCAACTAAAATTATTAAATGGTATTAGTGCTGTGGTCAGTTACAAGATAAATGATCAAATTCTATAGCTTTTAAATAAACACCTAGAAAATATGATGTAAGAAAACCCTAATTTAATAGCAATCTAAAATGTAAAATACCTATATTATAGTTAAGAAATATAGAGAAATGTAAAGAAAACCACAAAACTTAACTAAGAGAAAAAATTAAATGAAACACGTAAAAAATATGGAATAGATAGTAAATATTGTAAAGGTTTTATTTACATACGCTTTTCATAATTATCAGTTCAATATCATATTAATAAAATTATCAATGACACACGTAAAGGATAACAGTAGTTATCTCTCAGTGTGTAAGGATGACTTTTAAATTTCCTTTTTTCTTAAATATTTCTGAGTTACCCCATCACAAAGATGTCATTTTCTTTGAAAATTTCTGTTTTCAGTGGACAAGAACTTTGGCCCATTCCTAGATTACTTGGGAATCCTGAAAAGATTCCAAGTTCTGTTTCAATTTACTAACATTTAGCTTTAAACTAGTATTGCATAACTGCCATTTTCATATCCACACCAAAGACGTTTACCCTCTAGGATCCTGGCAAAGTCAGAATACCTATTTATTTGCAAAGAGGAGGGACTGAGCTCTATGGTAACTCTATTGTAGATAATAATGGTTACTTGGTGGAACATCAAGCAAAAACAAGTGCTGTTTAGGGGACAATTATACACTAATCCATGTATCAATTTAGTCAAGAAATACTGAACATCAATTTTGTCCCAGAAACAGTCTAGGCATGTGAGAGCCAATAGTTCCTCCTCTCCTGGAGCTGACATTCTGGTAGTAGGTGGGGAGACAAAACAAAGTAAGGAAAGTAAAATGTGAGTGGTGGTGTGTGCTATGTGAATTTAAGATGACTGCATAAACCTTCCAGTAAGGGTGACATTTGAGAAAAGATATCTGAAGGAGGAATATTCTGGGCATAATGCAAGGTTAATAACCTTAACCTCTCATTAGAGATAAGG
The DNA here is from genome assembly GCF_021234435.1 of Artibeus jamaicensis. Lineage (NCBI taxonomy): Eukaryota > Metazoa > Chordata > Mammalia > Chiroptera > Phyllostomidae > Artibeus > Artibeus jamaicensis. Next base: position 12,980,096 of record NW_026522014.1, on the reverse strand, counting down.
CTAATGCAAAGGCCTTGGGACGCTGCATCTGAGACCTAAAGGCGCTCCATGTAGCTGGATCGGAGTGAGCAGAAGGAAGAGTAGGAGGAGGTAGGAGGAGGTAGGGCTAAACAGATAGTAAGGGACCAGATTTCTCACAGTCTCTCCATCATTATAAGGTGATAGAAAGTCACTAGACAGTTACGAGTAAAGGAGTGATGACCGCAGGCTGTGTATTAGCAGATAAGAAATAGAAAGCTTTATAGCTGTCCTGGTAAGAGAGAAGATGGTAGCTTGGATCAAGGTCGTTGTAGTTGAGATGGTGTCTGGCTTCTGGATATAATTTGAGAGAAGAAATGATAATTGTTAGTGTACTGGAAACATGTGTGATAGAAAAAGTGCCATTAAGGAGTTTTTGACCAAATCAATTGGACATGATATTTAATATCAATTGGACATGATAATGAAAGATTTAAAAGAAAATTCCATGAATTTCTTTGTATTATCTTCAGAACACAAGTAACTGAGGCAATGCTATTAGGATATAAAGGTGAATAAGAAGGTAATTTGTCAAAAACTTTAAAAAATGTTTGAAGGTGATGGATAAATTGATGGCTTTGATTGTGGTGATGGTCCACGGGAGTGCACACATATTCAAACTCACCAAGTTGTACACATTACGTATACACTGCTGTTTGTAGGTCCATCATACTTTAATAGAGTGTTTTTTTAAAGAAAGGAAATGATTCGTCTCTCTTTCTGAAGAAGCAGAATGCTCTGGATCTATCCCTACTCTGTTCTCCTGGCCCTGCTTTTATCCCTGATGCGAGAGCTGTTATTTAAGCAGCAAAGGTGGCTCCCGAGTCATCTACCCCCCTTTTCTCTCTTTTTCTCTTCTCCCTCTGGCTTTCTAGTTCCCTATATTTTTTCTTCCCCATCTTCTCTAGTTTTTCTTATTTGATTTTTCTTTCTTACTAATAGTCCTGACCCACAGAAGTGAGGGTTCAACCCTTAGCTTCTTGGGCAGCACTGTTTCTGGTTCCAGGTTCTTCCTCAGTCCTTCATTCAATTTGAAATATGCTCACTCTATGAGTTGTGCTAAATATCTCTGACTTTAACTTTCTTTTACAATCCTGCAGAATTATCTGCCCCAAATCCCAAGCTGGTCATGTCATTTCTTTGCTCAGAATTTTTCTAGTTCCTTTGCTTTCAAATAAAATTGAAACTCCTCAGGAGGGCAAAATATGGTCATTCACACTCTCGAAATGCTTATTTCTCCCACCTCTTTCTAGCTGTTCCATGATAGTCATTTCAAAACATCTTTAGTTCCTAAACTTTGCCATGCTTTCTGTCACAGCCAGACCTTAGTGCACACACTATTTTTACTGTCTAGAGTACCCCAACCCTCTCACTCTTATCATCTGTCTACTTCTATTTACCCTTAATGCTCTGCTCAGCTTCACTTTCACTGGGAATCTTTCTGGCCTCCACCCACCAGTGGCTTTGAGCCCCCATTTTCTCCTGTTCTACCCTGCACTGACCTACAACCCTATATTGTAATGATCTTTTTAATTGACTGTCTCCACCTTATGCAGTGAACTTAGGGAAGGTAATTTACTCCTATTACTGAAGTGCAAGCCACAATCTCTAGCACATAGTAAGCACTCAATATATGTTAGTTAAAAATGGTGACCCAAAGAAAGGGAACCAAGAAAGTATATTATAAATCCCACAGAGCAAAAAACAAACAGACAAACAAACAAACAAATATTCCTTTGGCCTTGATAAGGATAAATCAGTCTTTAGGTCGAACATAGGGAGGTTGGGCGATGAGGACGAGGATTTAAAGATGTGAATTCTTGAAAGGCTGTAGGCCTTGTTGTGAATCACATGATGATTTCACTGGATCAAAGAGTGGTTTGGCAAGCAGTTGTTAAGGAACCCTGAAACTGTGCCAACATTTCTGAGCTGATCTGCTTGAGAGTGAATAAATTTTAAGGAACTATAATTATCATGTGCATTAGCCACCTATATAATTGGAAAGGTAAAACAGCGCTGAAACAGTGCTGTAAATGACAACATTTATGTGCTTAAGGGTTGTCTTTAAAGGCTCAATCTTATAAAGATTTGATCTTCAGGGATACAAGCCTTTCAAGTGCTTCAGCCTTGGACTTGTATGGTATTTGGAGACAGTCACCCCAGGGCGTGGCAGTGCACAGTTGTATTTTGTTTTGCTTAACTTCTGAGGCTAGCCAGATTCCTGGGACTACCAAGTATGGCAACAAAACTAGCAGAACATTTAGATGGTCACTGAACAGCTTGCAATGTCCTGGCAGAAGTGAACTCTCCTCAGTCTGTTTCAAGTTCTTCTCTGGCTGTTTGTCAGTGGAGTCTTGCCTCCCCAAGCACTTGTCGGGCCAACAGCCCCAAACTGCTATACAAACATGCTAGAGAATTGGGCCTGAAGACAGTCTAAACTGTTAGTTGACATGAAACTCCAAGCCATAAGACAGTTTAAGGATCCACTCTGTCTTTCCTTGTTGAAAGCAATTTTAATCAATGCTTCTTAATCACAGAATGATGTTTAAATTGTTTCCATGGGATTTTTCAGTTGACTTAATCTTTACACCAACCTTAAACCAGGCTAAAGTGTTCAATAAAGATGGCAAAAGTAGCAATTAAAGGTAAAGACAATGGCAAATAAAAATTAATGGTCATAATGGAGGCATGGCTTTTTATTTTTTCTCTTCAAAATAAAATAGTAAATCTTGTCTCTTCATATTATGTTTCAAGCTATGCTTGATGTCAGTGTAAAATCAAAGTGATGTAATAAATTCTTAACAACTTAAGTCTGTAGTGAAGGCATGATTTATTTTTGTTTGAATTATATTTTAAAAGGACCAATGGATACCACAAAATTCCACATGTAAGTATGTCAAGATAACACTATTTCAAATGAAAATTTTCTCTTTAAACAGTGAAAAAGAATTGTCTTTTTACATATAAAAAGTCTCCAAAGTTAAAGTGAAACTTTAAACATAGCAAGATATATAAAATATCTTGATACCTTAGAAACTACATGTTTCTGAAGATGGAATGAATTCTAGTCTGGAAGCTTAGATGAGCACAAAATATATATTGCATTTCTTTATATTTTTAATCAATTTAATTTAGTACCCTGACCTTCATTTTCTTTTCTTTCCTTCCCTTGGCCCTCATCAAAGACTTTGCAAACTTTCTTTCATAGGTCCCGGAGGAGGTTTCTAAAGGCATTGGTGATCATCAGCAATCATTCCCCACTGGTTAGTACTGAGCTATATCCATTTCTAATCTACACGGTCACTTCAGGTCCAAAGACTCTGGAATTACCTATCTCACTGGAATCTTTAATGGATGTGGCTATCATGCCTTTCTCAAGCCTGATTACCTGCCTGGGGTGCTATCAAGGGAGTAGGGCATGGCTTCTGGACTTCCAGGAACCACATACACCCAAACTCACTCTTCTACTTCCCATTGTATCCCCTCCACAACTATCTGGATGAAGGAAAAAAGGGAAAAATAAGGGACTAAAAAATTGTTCAAAACAAATATCCTGCAACATTTATAAAGGAGAGAATCTAAAAACAATCTAAGTATCCATCAATAGGGAAGTGGAAGAATGGTTTATGTCATATCCATACAACTCATCTAACCAATGCAAAAAAATGGAAATCAGTGAGGTAAATCTGTCCATTTTGATATAAAAAATGTCTAAGATAGGTAGTTAATTATAAAATGTAATTGAAGAAACCATATGTATAGCATAATCCAATCTGCATAAAATTTTTTTAAATGTACACGTGTGCATAAACGCACAGCCACATACCTAAATGTGCTTGTAAATGCAGACAATGTTGAAAAACATCCCAAGAAACACTTAACTGTGATTATCTCTGGAGAATGAGGTTGGAGGAGGGACTTGAAGAGGTGGCTTTTATCCTTATATTTAGTAAACTATTGACAATTTTTACAATATGCATATTTTATTTTCATAATTTAATAAGCTATTTTTCTTTTTTATTGTATTTTTTCCATTACCATTTACTTCCCTTATACCCTCTTCAACCTCCACCGATCCTCCTTCCTGGCTCAATCACCACACTGTTGTCCATGTCCATGGGTTCTTTTATCTTTTTTGCTCAGTCCCTCCTTCACCCCTCAACTACCTGGCTCAGACCTGCCGGCCTGCTCTCTGTCTCTGTTTTGCTTCTTAGTTCAGTTTGTTCATTAGATTCCACATATGAGTGTAGAAATCATGTAGTATTTATTTTTCTCTGACTGGCTTATTTCACTTAGCATAATGTTGTCCAGGTCCATCCTTGCTGTTGCAAAGGGTAAAGTTTTCTTGTTTTTTTTTGTAGCTGAGTAGTATTCCATTGTGTAAGGGTACCATACTTGTTTTACCCTCTTGTCTACTGATGGACCTTTTGGCTGCTTCCAAATCTTAGCAATTGTAAACAATACTGTAATGAGCATAGGGGTACATATATTCTTTCAAATGAGTGTTTTAGGTTTCTTCAGAGAAATTCCCAGAAGTGGAATCACTGGGTCATTAGGCAGTTCCATTTCTTATTTTTTGAGGTAACTCTGTACTGCTTACCATAGGGGCTGCACCAGTCTGCATTCGTGCCAACAGTGCACAAAGGTCTCCTTTTCTCCACACCCTCACCAACACTTGTTTATTGATTTACTGATGAGAGCTATTCTGACAGGTGTGAGGTGATATCTTACTGTGGTTTCAATTCACATTTCTCTCATGGTTAGTGACACTGAGCATCTTTTCATATGTCTATTGGCCACCTGTATGTCCTCTTTGGAGAAGTGTCTTTTCAGGTTCTTTGCCCGTTTTTTAATTGGATTATTTTCTTTCAGTGTTGAGTTTTACAAGTTCTTTATAAATTTTGGATATTAACCCTTTATCAGATGTATCATTGGCAAATACGTTCTCCCATTCTGTGGGTTTTCTTTTTATTTCATCAATGGTTTCCTCTGCTGTGCAAAACCTTTTTAGTTTGATGTAGTCCATTTGTTTTTCTTTTGTTTCCTGATAACCTCAGTTTTCAAAAATATCTGATGATGTAAATCTTTTCCACAATATAACTATTTTTATATTCATTCATATTTAAATAAATTTAAGTACTACTAAGTTATCATTTTAATTTTCTTGTTAATACCATGACAGCATTAAGATGATACTTGTTTAGAAAATTTGAAAATTTAAAGCAGTATTCTTTTATGTTTCATCAACTGAGTAAACATTCTATCTTGAAAATGTGTGCACATTCTTTCTTCTTTTATGCTTCATTTTATTACATATTAAATTATTTTATTGATCCTAAATGTGTTTTGCTTTATATAAGGGCTGGAGATGTAAATAATAAATACTGAGATCATATTAAATGTATTTATATTATTTAAAATCATTGTACATAATTCTCAAAGATCCATCTCCCATGTGTTCAGAAAAGGTGCCTTTTGTCCCAATTGCCCTTTTCCTTATTTCTCATTGTTTGCTTAATTAAGTCTATATATTAAAGAAAGACTTCAAAGAGCAAAATTTTGAATTATGAAAAGAACATTCACAGGAATAAAAGGCATAAAAGCAATTTAATCAAATGATGAGCATAAAAAAGTGCTACAGAAGCAGGGCATGTAACTGGGAGAGTGGCCAGAAATGAGGGTAGCTTACTCATGAAGGTATTCATTCTGCAGGTAAAAGGCACAACTGACATTTTAAAATGAGATGTTCAGATAAGCATTTTAAAAAGATCATTCTGTATTTAATTGCAGAGAGTGCATTTTAGAGTGATGAAAATGGAAGGCAAGAGATCAATTAAGAATGTTATGACAGCATTTCAGGCAAACAATGATGAAAACTTGAACCAAGCTAGTGGCTATACAGATAATAAAAGAAGAAGAGATGTTGAGAGATATTTATTATTTATGGTTCCACTTAAAACACAGGGCATACATTTTACAAGATGGTACAAATATATCTATACAATAGTTCATACTACTTGGGAATTACTTAAAGTAGGGAGTTACATTTTTTGAAAATCTAGGGGCACGATTAGATGACAGAGTTATATAAATGAAAGTCTTGACAGTGTTATTCAACAAAAGGTTTCTAAAATAAGTTTTATCATTATAATGTCATTATAATGCTAGTCAAATTACTGTCAGTCACTTGACAAATTTCTTGAGCTCTGAATCCAGTTATCTCTTTAGACTCCTACCAGCACCCTAACCTCACCCTAACACAGTCTCGACTCATTACTGAACTATAAACTCTGCCAGCCATGGTTCTCCTGACACCTCTGTCTCCATAGTCACCCAATTTTAAAACTTTATTTTCACCTTTGCCTTCATTTCTGATCATCTGCCAACCTCCCTCCACTGTATGTCTAATCTGTGTCATAGTCTAGTCTCTCTCCTTGAAGTTCAGGATCTGAGCTCTTGCAATAATGTCCCCTTCTCTGTGTTCCAGTATAACTCCACCTAAATCGTCTCACACATTGCAGCTAGATCCAGTGTCCTGAAATATAGTGTTCATCCTGTCCTTCTCCTGTTTAAAATCTCTCAGGGCTAGTGGAAATTTGATTTCATAAAATCACTTTGGAAAACTATTTGGTATTATCTACTAAAGTTGAATATATATACACATCCTGTATCCTGTTCATCTTACAACTATGTATATGTCCAACAAAAATGTATGCCATACACATCAAAATACAGGTACAAGAATGTTTATAGCAGCACTATTCATAATAGTCAAAAGCTGAAATCAATATTATCTAGACTGGGTAAATAATTTGTGGGTGGCCATAAAATGTAATAGTAGACAACAATGAAAAAGTCATTTTTATATCAAATTCTAAAAGAGGCAAAACAACTGGTGTCAGAAATCAGAATGCTGGTTTATTTTAGGGAGGAGGAAGGAAGTAGTTACCACGAAAAGACGGGGGAAACTTTTGGATACTGGAAACTTTCTATCCCTTTACCTAAGTATAAGTTACATGGTGTTTTTACTTTTGGAAAATAAAAATAAACACCCACATGCACACATGTAGATCCTTCAATGGCTTTTCATTGTCTACCAAATTACGTCCAAATTTCTAAACCTACAAAGCAGGATTGTAATCAATGACCTGCTCCAATGTACCTACCCAATCAATGTAGCCAAATTTATTTTCCATGTTCCCGGTCATATTCCTTTCTCTGCAGCTTCCATCTGTATGTAAGTTAGAAGCAAATGACTTCACTAAAAATATTAGAAATGTAATTAGAAATTTATGCAACAACTTTATTTCCCATAAAACACTGTGGCATGGTTGGGCAAAATCCTCTGCTAAATTCTTTTGCTCTCCAATTTTCTGACATACCAGGGACTTGCGAACTGTTAAGACTCTGTTGGTGAAATAAGTTCATAACCAATTTAGTCTTGGTGATGAAACCCACTGGTACTTAACTAAGGACTCTTCAGGAAATCGTGAAGCAAGCCTGAGTGTCCCCAGGGCTAAGAGCCTGCTGACTCAGCTGTGGGATGCTCCTGAGGCTGGTGGACAACAATCAAAACCACAGTGATCAAAGTATTTTGCCTAAATCTGGGTCAACACTGATATCTGAGAAAACCGGATATGGCTGCCTAAAATTCCAGTGAGTGACAATGTCACTGTAGGTATTGTTATGGCCAGTTCTGTGGAACAAAGCACTAATCAGTCTCTGGGGGACACTGAGAGCATCCAGTCCCTGGGGAGAAATACTTAGAGAAGAAAGGAAATTGGTTTGGATTTTGGCCAGTTGGGCTGAGCTTTAGGGCAGAGCTTCCATCTGGTTGTGCAAACTGGAAGAATGTGGAACAGAGGCTCATTAGGTAGATGAGGCAACTGTAATGGACACTGCAGGACAGGCCACAGGAGGGCACGTGTGTGTTCTAGAGTAGTGCATCTCAAACATCAGCAAGCATAGGGATGATGTGGGAAGCTTGTCAAAATGTAGGATGCTGGGTTCCACCCGAGGAGATTCTGACTCAGGTCTGATGGCGGGTCTGACAGCAGGGCCAGAATGTGCACATAGAACAAGTTCCCGAGTAAAACATCATTTAGAACAACTATCAGATTTGTGGAACAAAACTAATTCCAGCTCCCACCCACCACTGAGACAGGATATTTAATGTGCTGCCAGCCTTGGTCAAATTTAGTTTAGGAACTCGTGTGGGCTGAATACACAGGGTGAGGACATCAATTCCTGCCTCACGAAGTAGCAAATGCCAGTGAAAAGGACAGCCCACTACTCTGCGTAGTTGTCACAATCGAATGGAGAGCCTTGTCCCTACAGTCCTAACCTGCTCCCTAGAGGTCGCATGTGAGGTTTCCTTGAGGGTAGTTTGCTGACATTTTTAGGAAGTTCACCAGAGAATTTGCCTAAACTAGTCATTTATAACCTGGGATGATTTTGCACACCAGGGGCCACATCTAGTGGGGAGAGCCCAGGGGTGCTGCTACAGGTTCTGCAACAGACATGATGGGTCCCACAACAGAGAATTATCCTGCCCAAAATGTCAATAGTGCTGAGACAGAGAAGCTCCATCTAGAATGATATCAAATGGAGGTGGAATTTGCACTTGGGTTTTACATTAGGTTACACAGGGCATTAGAAGGAGATTTTATTCTGCAAATAAAACTGAGAAGCATTTAAACAACAATAACAAAAAGGACAACTGATAAATGTGTTGAGGGAGGAAGGAAATCGTGAATGAAGTCAGGTTGAAGGAGTTCCTTTAGTGGTGTTGCAAACAGCAGCATTTGGAAAAGGGAAGAAGGCAGGCCTCGGGCCTTATTCAACTTCTCAGTTTTGTGACTACAACTTTGGCAAATGCTGGGCTCAACATATGTTGATATAAAATACATGAAAGAAAAAAATGATTTAAAGATGTTAGTCTATCCTCTTTTTAAGAATATTGATGCATGAAGATTCTGTAGTGTTATGCATGAAGATACTATATAGTATTTTTTCATCTAAAATAATGATGGTTAATTTCTTTTTTTTAAATTTAATTATTGTTCAAGTACAGTTTTCTGTCTTTTACTCCCATCCCAGCCCACCCCCCTAGGGCTCCCCACCTCCCTCCCATTTCCTACTTTTCTTGTTATGATTTTTATTTGTTAACTGGATTATTCTCGAAATAGTTTAAATTAATAGAGATCCAGGTTATTGTTGCATTCCATAAATATATTTTGTATTTGCCATCTGTATTGTGATTCTTTCTATATTTCTTAAATTGATTCATTCCCTGATTCATCAATATTCATAAAATAAAAATAGTTCTATTTTTTCTTTTTTGCTCAATCCCACCCACTGCACCAGTCCCCCAGACCTGTCAGCCTGCTCTCTATCTATGAATCTGTGTCTGTTTTTCTTGTTAGTTCAGTTTGTTCATTAGATTCTACATATGAGTGAAATCATATGTTCCTTGTCTTTCTCTGACTAAAAACAGTTCTATAATAAGGCTCTCAAAGCCATCAGGCAGCTAGTTACTCTGGTGCATGCGGATTGGCTGCTGACCTGAGCAGGTGGAGGGCAAGGGAAGTTCTCTTAGTCTTAGTGCAGTCATAAAATGAGACTTAAAGGAGCAACAGGTACAGCCCGTGAAGAAGGGAATGAGAAAAGGGTGAGAGAAGACTGTTCCCAGCAGAAGGAGAAACATGTATGTACAGAGGCCTAGAGATGCAAAAGAACATAGCTTGCTCAGGGAAATATTTTCTGAGTTGGTTATGATATTAAACATTTATACCCATAATCTCATCAGAGTATTACAGTTTGTGATTGTTCTTAATGAAATAGTTTTAAACTGATCAGAGTAACTGTTAAATATCAAATTTATGATTGTTTCTAATTTATCAAAGTGGTTTTCCAATTTGGTCCTGCCAGATTTATTTGGCCTAAGAACTTAGCATCATTCCTGTCCACAGGCACCAACTACATTGCCTTCATTCCTAATGTTGCTTCTGCCTAAGGTAATACCCTGAGGCGTGGCCTATAGAATACTAAGTGTAGGGCAGATTTATCAGTTATGAGTTATTTTGATCAATGTGATTACTCCAACTTAATAATTAAAGTTCAAATTAAAATCTCTCCCCCCTTCTGGCACAAAAATGAAATAGTTATGGGGGAGAAATTAGATAATTTTGACTCTGTTACTTCCTTTAGGCATTGGATCTACTGGTCAATGGTTAATATTAACATACTTCATGTAATTAATGTCAAGTTCCCTGATAAGCAGGATAATTTTTAATAATTAGTACTTTAGAAGGATGCCTGACATATAACCACATGTACCAAATATACTGACATTATTTCCCAGAGATTATATCAGAATAAATGGCTATCTATAACCTTCAGGTAGGAATCTGATTGTTATTAGGCTGTATGTATACATTAAATTAAATGTTTACTCTAGTTTTTAAATTTTTGACTATGTATGATTTTGAACATAACCAAGAGTAGATAGAATAGAATAGTCATCATCTAGCTCATAGGCAATCTTGCCCCGCACTCACCTGTACCCATCTACTCCCATCTTATTTTTGAAGTTTGTTCCAGGTATCATATCATTTCATCTAGGAATGTTTTAGTATATAACTCTAAATGAGAAGTAGCCTTTGTTTCCAAACAAAACTACAGTACCATTTTACTCCTAAATGAAATAACAATAATTTCTTAGCATTATTAAATAGTCTCTTGTTCTTAATTTAACTTTCTTTCTATAGTGAGATAGATCGATGGGGAGATAGTAGTTTTAAACTGGGGGTGATCTTCACCCAGGGGGACAACTGTCAGTGTCTGAGGACATTTCTGGCTATAACTGGTGGGTGCTACGGGCATCTAGTGGGTAGAAACCAGGTGTGCTGCAGCGCACATGGTGGCACGTAACCAAGAGTTATCTACTCCAAAATCTCCACAGTGTCACTGTGGAGAAACAGAGATGCTGGGGATAGGTAGATAGACGGGTAGACAGACAGACAGACATGAATAGTCGTGAAAATGGGCACAAGTTTATAAAGAAGAGAGACACAATATATCCATGCTATAAGGTCACTTTAGTGTAGCCATGCAAAGGACAAAATGGATTTATCACCGGAAAGATGATTCGTAATATGTAATTATTCCAATTGAAGTGTCCCATAAATCAAATGGAATTTTGTGATTTTTTTTAAAGGATGGAGAAAAATGGTTTAGTATTAATTAATGGTGTACTGTTTCAGGTGTGGGTGATAAAAGTACCAATGTTTCTTACGTGGGCAGCAGAGTCCAAGAAATGTACAGTGAATACAGGTAGAACACTAGGGAAAATAATTTTGAATTTGCTAAACAATAATCTGTCAGCAATGGCTTTTTTCATGTAAAATGATGCTATGAATGTTAATGCTTGTGACATTTTTAAGATGAAAATTGATATTAATTACTTTAATGCAGACAGAGCTATGCTCATTATTCTCTGCACAGACCCCTGGCAGTAATTTACCTAGCCATGCAGCAGTCCATGCAGATCAAAGCTGCATTATTTAAATGTGTCCAGGGGGCAGATTCTAGCTCCATGCCTTCTACTTTAAAGAAAGAATATATATTGCTTTGCTTCCTGAGAAACAAGATATGCTTAACTAAAATAGGTGCTTCATGCAAGTCCTACAATATTTAAACTCACTTTAATTCCTCCTATTTTCTGGGACAACACTCCCCCCCCTCCTCACTCAAATACTCTAAAATCTTAAGGGAGTACAGAATTACTCTGGAAATGCAAATTTTTTCAAGTGAACAGCAGTATATTTTCATGGAAGTTAAACCCTAATGTGAACTGGATTCAGGAAGGGAAACGGCAGAGAGAGAAAGTCTGTAGTTGCTACAGAATGTGCCTGGCTGCTTCAGCTCACAGACAACTGATGAAGTGCAACTCCGAAATTTCAGGCAATTTGTATATCAGGCTCCTCCTTTTCTGTAGTCTTCTCTTCCATTGGTAAAATTCTTTTGCAGGTCATGTAGGGATCCCACCCCTTCTCTGTGTTTTCACTCTGGAGCTCTACACAACTTTACACCTGAATGAACGCCAAACCTCAGGATATATAAAGGGAACCTTGAGGAAGAATTTCAGTTACAGAGCAGAGGCAGAAGGAAAGGAATTAACTAGCTCTCCAGCCAAGCAAATCCTCTACTCACCATGCTTCCTTCTGCCATTCATTTCTATCTCATTCCCCTTGCATGCATCCTCATGAAAAGCTGTTTGGCTTTTAAAAATGATGCCACAGAAATCCTTTATTCACATGTGGTTAAACCTGTTCCAGCACACCCCAGCAGCAACAGCACGATGAATCAAGCCAGAAATGGAGGCAGGCATTTCAGTAACACTGGACTGGATCGGAACAGTAAGTGTGTTTTACTTATATGGATTTTGTCTTTTCTGTTTTGGTAGCCTTTAGCTCACATTCTTGTAGAATTGTTTCTTTGCTAACTAACCTGAACCATATATATTTTGCTACATAATCTGGGAGTAATCTGCTGCATGTGTAGACTGGCATTCTTTCCTATAAAGTTAACATAACTGAAACAGTAATTTGATAATGTAGGCGCAGACTTAAGTTTTATCAAACACCCAAAGAGAAAATGTTTCCAGGAATTAAACTGTTGCTTCTTCATGTCATGCACAGTGAGAATTTTTTAAAAAGGTGTTTTTCTAGCTAGTTTAAATTCAGGTTACTTTCTGTTTATTTCAGAACATGTCCAATTCTGGTAAAGTGCATAAAGGTAACTAACCAAAGTATGCATAAGAAATCAAAAGAAAAAAAAAGACACTTTCTGGGAAAAAAATTGCTCACCATGAATTTCAAAAATATGCCTAGAGAAATAGTTGAAAGTTTTGATGATGATCAATGTAAAAGAGGAATAAAACTAAAAATGTTGGAGAACTATATTTTTCAGAGATAATTTCTTATTAACCAGATCGAAATTTAGGTAACTGGATATTTCTGTGAGAGACTGGGGAAGCTCTTATAACTTTAGAGATTTAAAATAATAATAATGCAATCATATATTATACAGGCAGCATGTTTCCCTTTTCTGTGTGCTTAGTGGGAGGGGTTTAAATTTCTTTCCCTAACTTTTGCTTCATTGCTTTCCTTGAGAAGAGTTCACATGCTAATAATCAGGTTTTAAGAGAGACCCAGAGAAACAGTGCACAGGAAATCTTACAAATCTTTTGCTCCTCCTCCTTAACTCCATTCAACTGTGAAAAGTAGTTTTGACCTTTGGAAAGTCAAAGCACATATGACTGTAAATGTCTAAGACAACCAAGATGTTTCAGCTTTCATAAAGATGGTTGCTTTTGTGTACACAGGAAATATCTGATTATTACTAGATTACTGAGCAATGTGGTGGGTATTCATTGTCAATGAACTGTCAATGAAAAAATGCTGAATCTCTATATATACAGGAACAAAAAGCTGGACAAGTCAAAATCATCTCCGGCTGTTTCCAGATGCATTCCTAAGGCAGCTGCAGGAAGGTGACCTGAAATGGGTCAGAAAGGAGAGCACACTGACCAGCTAGCCAGTGTACCTTTGAATTTTAATCTACCACTCTGAGGTGATACGAATGTGTGTGTACAGAGGTACATTTATCACAACTATCACAGCCCTTTGGGCGACATCTCCCACCTCAGTACGGGGGGCACGGAGATGAAGTAAAACTCCTAATTCACTACCTACTTCAAATCAGCTTTCACTGATCTATGCAAGGCCACTTCAATGTCCTTGATAATTTTTAACGTTTTAAATTTTAGCAGTTATACTTTTAAACATTTTTTCCTGGTTCACAAGCCTTGCTTTCTTTTCAAGCTTAACCAGGAAATTTTCCTCAAATTTAGATAACAAAGCAATGGAAAGGAAAATAAATATTTCAAGATTAATTTTTGTTTTAATTACATAAAGCAAGTAATAAGAAACAGTCAATTAGAAAACACTTATTCAATTCAAATAACTAAACAAAAAGTTTGCTATGACCAATATTCAGGAAATGAACACCGCGGTTCCTTTTGCAGTTGTAAATCAGACATGTTAGGCATTTTTCTGCCATAAAATTTATGGAAATGTAGCCAAGTTGTTATGGCAACCATACGTTCCTGATTTAGGGGCTTTTATATTCTTTAAATTTTCAGTTGTAGTGACATTTTGCATTAAAAACATTTTAATATTTGCGTTTTTAAAAGATAGCTTGGGAATTTATGTTTCAAGTGTAGTTAAGTTTGATATGCAAAATATCAGACTTTGTACACATATACTTGTATGATTCTTTGCAGCTTAATTTGATAATTGAAACAGAATACTACAGAGATAATATGCCTTATATAAAATACTTAAATACTTTCCATATTTTGTTAATAAATTAAAATAACTAATTAAAAGCAATTGTAGATGTAAACAAACATGACCTGTGAGAAAAAGAACATTAAAAATATACTCTTTTTTACACATTAATGTAAGAGTTGCTTAAACCATACTGAGGAGTGAGACTCAGAAAATGAGATTTTTCAAATACCCCAGTAAACAATTAGCTAATGTTATATATGAAAAAAATCAGTCCTAGTTTACTGTATTCTAAAAAAATATAGATACATAAACATGATTTTCATCAAAGTATCTCTATAACCAGATTTTTGCATTGTGGAAATAAAATAGATATTTCCTTTCTATTTGGCAATTTGCTATCATTTGTACAATATTTTTGTCATAGTAGATTCCTTGAGGAAAAAGTCCATTTGTTTATGCTTCTGATACACTTTCTTTTCTGCTTCCCGTAGCTCGGGTTCAAGTGGGTTGCCGGGAGCTGCGTTCCACCAAATACATCTCTGATGGCCAGTGCACCAGCATCAGCCCTCTGAAGGAGCTGGTGTGTGCGGGTGAGTGCTTGCCCTTGCCGCTGCTCCCCAACTGGATCGGAGGAGGCTATGGAACAAAGTACTGGAGCAGGAGGAGCTCCCAGGAATGGAGGTGTGTCAATGACAAAACGCGTACCCAGAGAATCCAGCTGCAGTGCCAAGATGGCAGCACGCGCACCTACAAAATCACCGTGGTCACTGCCTGCAAGTGCAAGAGGTACACTCGGCAGCACAATGAGTCCAGTCATAACTTCGAGAGCATGTCGCCTGTAGAGCCAGCCCAGCATCACAGAGAGCGGAAAAGAGCCAGCAAACCCAGCAAGCACAGCATGAGTTAGAACTCAGACTCTCAAAACTGGACTGACTGGTAGCCATCTGCTTTACAGATTTGATTGCTTGGAAGACTCAAGCCTGCCATTGCTATTTTCTTATTTGAAAATATATGCTTTCGGCTTTGATCAGACTCAGCAATCTGTCCGAAGTATCAGGACAGTCTTTGGGAATAGCTTTTCCTTTACAAGTTTTTCAAAATGTACACACATCCATGAGTGCAATTTGTATTTAAATTCCACACATTCTGTAGTTTGAATTCCCTGTGGTTCCTAAAAGACTGAGGATACTATATACATACAATATATTGAATAATTACTTTTTAAAACATAAAAGAGCTTCTCGGTTACCCTTCACTCCTTAACCCATGCCCCCTCCTCACTCAAAACTCCTCCAAAACTGAAAAGTCAAAAAGAAATTGTTGCCTTGAATCTTGACAATAACACTTCAGAAGGGTGCTTTTGTTTTTTGTAATCTTCATGGAGCAGTTGAGCAGCCATGAATGATCATCCTTTGAAAGAATGAAAGACCTTGTGACATTTCATTTCAAAAATAAGCCCTGTAGCTTTTTACAGTCTCATAGTATGAAATTGTACCCTGCATGCTGACCCTTGCTTGGAATGGAATGCCAGAAATGCATGGCAGCAGCTAATAAGGAAAGTTAATTATTTATTTGTCATTGTTATTATTTAATGAGCTTTCATGTGATTTTTTCAAAATGTAATTTTTTTATGTTATGAAGCTTTTTTTCTGTACCTAAATATTTTCCTGTATGATTTGTGGTTGATCTAGAAATTTGAGAATACACATTGTAGATATGTAAAATAAATATTTTAGTCTTCTTATGATATATAGGTTTCATCATGAACTTATCAATAGTATGGATCTTCTCAAATCAATAAGATGCTTTGTTAAGCTAAAACATGAAATACCTTCTTGTTTAATCTGTGCAATTAGAAGGCAATTTGCCCTTCAATTCCATCAGTTTCTTTTAACAAAATAAACACTGCTAAAAGTTACTGTCCTTGTCTCTAACATATATAAAATATACATGTTTATAAAAATTACAGAATAAGTGTGTCAAAGTAATTGATGTTTTTGATAAGGCACATTCAAGCTCTGACAGAAAGTTCTGTAGTAAGAGAGGAGAGTGGGAAAGGCAGACCAGCTTCTCAGTAAGTGGAATAATTGGAAAAGCTGGGAGGCAATCTAGCAATGAGTTGTCATGAGAATACCCAGAGATGCCAAGTCTGCTGCCCATTATAATCACCTGGGGAAGACATTATGGGATCCAGTGCCCAGGTTGCTATCCAAAATGCATCATAATTTCTGGGGGCAGAACTCAAATATTGGCAGTGTTTAAAGTTTTCCAGGTGATTCCACTGTGCAGCTAAGTTTGAGGAAGAAACTGTGAAGAAATCACTATCATATGTTGGGGAACTTTGAATACTACTGCATAGCCCACAAATGAAAATATAAAATAAAAACAAAAAAAACAAAAAATAAATTTTTTAAGTTTGACATATTATTATATTAAGCAACATAATCATAGTCTTGAGCCAGATTGTACAGGTAAATGACATGTATCAATTCAATCAAATGATTGGTCCCATCACTCCAAATAAACAAAACCAAAGAGGCTTGGTTATATGACGATAAGATCTCCTGGGTTTTCCGATTTGGGGTCCTGACCATGAAGGAGTGCTTAGTACATTTTTGCAGTAGATTATTGTTTTTGTAAATACTAGTCTAAAAGTCATATATTACCTATAGCATACTAAGCTAAATAAGGACATTACTATTTTTTCTTCTCTGCGAGAGGTAGGAACACACTGAAAGACAAGCAAACATCTCTAGATTTTATAATAATACTATTTGTATCATCAAATAAAATAAAGCTTCATAGTCTACTACTGATTTATCTTCCCATCTCAATAACTAAGATTTTAAACTATTTCATATTTTGTCATATATTAATGCATGGAATATTCATGATAATTATAGCATAGGTTGAATATACCAAAAATATAGTATTCCATATATCTATTTTATTTATTATTGCTCAATACAGTATAGGTGTATTTAATGTAACACAGAAAACTAAAAACAGTTTAGCTATTTATTCCTTCTCAATAAGAGATCACCTTCTATAGAAGGCGTTAAGAGATGACCTCAAAAATTAGTGTGTCCTAAGATCTGAGGCATAAAAAGGATTTGAACTGAAAAGGCTTTTCACAATCAAGGAGACTCTGTTGTTGCCTTTTACTTACAAAACACTGAAACAAAGTTTTTAGTGGTAATAAAATGCTAAAATCATCACTGATTTGATTGCTAACAGTGTTTTAGTAAACGAATGTACTAGAAAAAATAAAAAACAAAACAAAAGAAGACACATAAGACTCTGTTAAGTCAAGAACTGGATCTTTTTCTCATGGTCACATTCAATGCACTAATCTATTTCAGGCCATGTTGTGTTGCTGATGTATTTATTGCATGGTAATTAACATTAAATGAAAGGGAAAGGCTAGCAATTAATAAGAAAAGGCCAGGATAAAATCAGGCACTCAGCGAAGTAAAACTTAAAAATTAACAGAAAGGGTAGCTTTGTGATTACTATTTAAAAATACTAAAAAGCACTTGCACCTGTGTTGATATTTCCCTTTTTTTTTTAGTTTAACTCACATGTTCCAATTGTTTAAACTCTGCATAATTTTATTCTCACCTTAGTAACCATCATTTTAAAATGGTGAATTGTGATAATTTTAGCAGTTACCTCCAGTTTACATTCATAATGTTTATCTATAAAGGATTTGCTTATTAAATTTATTTTGGCTTCTGTGGATAAAGGACTTTTTCAAGTGGCTTGATAGATAGAAGGTAGTTAGATCGGTAGGGAGAGATAGATAGATTGATATTGATATGTATAGCTATTTTAGATATATAGATAGATGTATATATTATGTAGATAGATGTATATATTATAATAATAATAAATTAATAGCATCTATACAAATACATAGCGTATATAGTGTGCTATAAATAAGCTAAACATGAACATGAGGCTTTATAGAAATATCTCTTTGTAAAAATATTTTATTTACAAAGTATATTTATTCATTTATTATAGCTACAAATAACCACTAATTGGCAATACTCTGTTAGCTATGTTTATTTTACTGTATATTTTTGAAAGGCAATGAAAATTAGTTTTTTAAAGTAATAT
This sequence comes from Artibeus jamaicensis, assembly GCF_021234435.1. NCBI lineage: Eukaryota > Metazoa > Chordata > Mammalia > Chiroptera > Phyllostomidae > Artibeus > Artibeus jamaicensis. Next base: position 12,961,599 of record NW_026522014.1, on the reverse strand, counting down.
TCAGTCTTTTTTAATTAAGACAGTCTTAATCCATCTGTGTCTACATTAAATTAATAAGGTTTTACCAGGAGATCTAGATGTTTTATTCACCCAATGCTACTAGAATATTTCTTTTTATTACATTGTATGCTCTATCTAGTTAGCGTGATATTTACTTTAATAGACACTCAGTAGACTGATGTCTACTGAGACAATTATGAGCAGAAAGAATAATACTTTGCTGAAGCGAAACCATGAAACTTCCAAAGTGCTGACTAAAATAAAAGCCTTTGAAAGTTTAAATTTAGTATGCTGCAATAGTTTTCTTTTGTGTTTTTTTTTTGCAACCATCATGAAATTTAGGTATCAAAATCTAACTTTTTATACTTGGAATTAAAGCATCATTTGGATTAGTCTTAATTCTTGAAAGTGTTTTTGGCACTAAAGTGGAAATTCACTGCATACCCTAAATTGAGCATTTATGAGTATAGTCAGATAAATCTAATACAAATGAAATGCATGTCAAGTGTTTGATGGAATCCTTATAGAAACCCAGAAGGATTTCAGTATGAAATGACTGAAGATCCTCAGTGTTGGAGTGCATTCTCTTGTTCGAATGTTTCCTTCCCTCGAGGGCAGACAGAGATGACGTCCATCTTGGTTTCATCAGAACCTATTAACATACAGCTCTATGTTGAACTGAATGAGGCTAGATTTGTCAACTAAGTAGACATTTGGCCACTAGAAGTTTTTGTCACAGCTACAGGAGATACCCACAAGAATAGATATCCCCCAAATCATTCTTCTTGTCAGTACCCCTTTTTTTGTGTGTGTGTCCCTGGGTGAGTTCGAGCCAGTTATCATTTAAAATTTTATTATTTGTCCTTCATTCCTGACTCCTGAGCTAATGTAGCAATTAGTCCTTTTGCCTGCATATTTTGTAACTTGTCTAGATGAGCTACAGAGTAACAACTATTGTAGAAATCCCAGTGGGAAGATGTTTTGACTTCCAGGTTCAAGAATTGATTAAAATGAATTAATACCAAGTTGACTGCATCATTATTTGCAGTGCAACTTAGACTGAGTGATAGTTTATCATCTGCATTGGCAGACCTGCTGAATGATTTATTTTCTGCTACAAATAAAGACTGAATCAGTGGGTAAGATTTATAAAGGAACTTAAATATTTTCCTTTGAATTTTAGTAACTGCAAACCAACAGTTACCTTGCATCATTGATCTTATTTTTCAGAGGTAGGATTAGGTGCTTGAATTTGAGGCAGAATGTCCAAAGTGACATAATCAGTGACAAAGCCATACTCAGCCCAAGTTCATCATTATTATAGCCAAACAAGAGTTTGATAGACTTAAACATAATTTACTATAAAAATACAGCATCATTTTTTCAGTAGCAATAAAGCCCTTTTTGAAATTTATCCTTACATTCACATAAATTTAAAAATCTTTTACATTCTAACATTGGCAAATTTTCACAAAATCATCATCTGAGTCCTTCACTCACTGAGGTGTGAACCTAGATTTGGTGTTAAAGAAAGTCTAAAACACTGAGTCAAGTAGCCTAGGAACTGGGACATTTCAACAATCCTTTGAAATCTTTAATCAACACTATATATTAAATAGTTGGAAATTTTTACTTTATGGAGCTTTCTGTGTATTTGTTTGCTTTCTTACTTTTTATAGGTTGTTGATAAAGTATTTCCTCTGTGTGTTTGTGGTATTTTTAAAAATTTCTCAAGCTTAGAGAACTTAAATAACAATACAAAGAACACAGAACAACTCTTTCTTGCCACAAGTTTCCTTATCACAAAACAAAGACAATAATTGCCAAATGCATTTAATAATGGCCCTGTTTGTTGACACTATCTTTCCTAAGAGTTGATTTTGTCTACGTTGACTACTAATTAATAAACTTTTTACATTTAATCTGTGACTCAGTTTGACATTTTAAGAGTAATAATAAAATTTTCAATTTGACTCATCTGCAATATTTTTAAAATCCTCACTTGAGGATATGCTTATTGATTTTAGAAACGAAGGAAGAGAAAGAGCAACATTGATGTGACAGAGAAACATCGATTGGTTACCTCCCAAATGCACCAGAACTTGTGACCTAACCCACAATCCAAGTATGTGCCCTGACCAGGGAGTGAACCCGCAACCGAAATATGTGCCCAGAGAGGGAATTGAATCCACCACCCTTGGTGTGTGGGATGATACCCCGACCAGATGAGCCATGAAGCCAGGGCTCATCTGCAGTATTTTATGTAGCAATTATATATAAGTGACTTCAAAACCTGAACTTGAAAACAAGAACTGAGCTATGGTTTAGAGAAGATTGTGCTGCTACCAATTATTTGGGTGAACTTATGCTTGTGTCTAAAGCTTCCTAAGGCTCAATTACTTTACCCATAAAATAAGGGAGTTGAACTAGATACTGTTTAAAGTATCTTTCAGACTAAAATACTCATGTTCTTTCATCCAAAGCAACATGTCGTGTTTTGGTCACACTGACACCCCAAAGGCAGATCTGACTAATGCTGCTGTCTACTCCTGACCATCTTTCCCATTCACTCAATCGTGGAATTTCAGAATAAGATTTTGGTCAGGCATATTATGGAATAGAAATATTCCATCATAACAAATACGTGGTTAAAGCAAACAGTGTAAAATGAAATTAGAAATCCAGCTTCAGGAGAGCTGAGAAAGTAGCCTGTTTTGGGGCATTTCCTAGATTTTGGTCAAACTTCAGCAAACACCAGGAAGATGTTAAGGACCAGGATAAAGATATTAGAATTTTTCTCCATAAAAAACATCATTTCTATAGAAAATATTAAGAAAAATCAGCTGTAATTTATAAGAAGAATTGGATTTTATTGTAATGATATAATGTTTTTGTTGAAAGCTCTCATTTTGAAAATTATAATCATACATATTGTCATGTAAGTAGGATAGCGATATTTCTAGTCGAAACATTTTATGATATTTAAAATTCATCGTTTTACTAATGTTGAAAATCTGGTTTGTGTCATTAGGTTTTAAGAGCATATAGCAGACAAATGGCAATCCACTTAAGAAAATAAATGCCCTGCTGCTAAATGTAAAAGTAATCACATATAATCTCACCTTTGAAAAAGAACATCATTGCTATGATATATTACCTAAACTGTACTATATGGGCATAAAACAAGAAAAATATATTTTAGAAGGGCATGCTAACATTGACATAAAAATTTGAAGTAGACTGTTACAAACAACAAAAGCATACTGGAAACTGAATAGATACATGCAAAAAAAAAACTGGACCACTTTTGAACAAAATATACGAAAATAAATTCAAAATGTATTGAAGACTTAAGTGTAAGACCTGAAGTCATTAAACTCCTGGAAGAAAAACATAGGCAGTAAACTCTTTAACATTAATCTTAGCAATAGTTTTTGGATATGTCTCCCCAGGCAACAGTAATAAAAGTAAGAATAAATAAATGGGCCTACATTAAATAAAAACACTTTTGCACAGCAAAGGAAACCATCAACAAAACAAAAAGACAACCTACTAAATGAGAGATATTCACAAATGATATATTCAGTAAGGGTTGATATGCAAAATATATAAAAACTCATACAATTCAGTAACAAAAAATAGGGGGTTAGATGGGGCAGCGGAGAGCAACGTGGGGAGAAATGGGGACCCCTGTGACCGGATAACAATAAGCAAGAAATGGAAACAATAAAAATAAATAAATAATCAATTTTAAAAAATGGGAAGAGGAATTGAAAAGATGTTTCTCCAAAGAATACACACAGATAGCTAACAGACATAAGAAAAGATGCTCAACATCACTAATCATCAGGGAAATGTAAACCAAAACCACAACGAGATATCACCTCACTCATGTCTGAATGGCTATTATCAAAAAGTCAACAAATAATAAGTGTTGGCAAGGATATGAAGAAAAGGGAACCCTTCAGTACTTTTGGTGGAATTGTAAATTGGTGGAGCCACTATGAAAAACAGTATGGAGGTTTCTCAAAAAATTAAAAATGATACTATCAATTAAATCCAGCAATTCCACTTCAGGTATTTATATGAAGAAATCCAAAACATAATTTGAGAACATATATAGACCTCTCTGCTCACTGCACAATTATTTACAATAGCCAAGATACAGGAACAATCTAGGGGTCCATCGATAGCAATAGGTGAATGGATAAGAGAAGTTGATACACAATGGAATATTACTTAGGAATAAAAAGAATGAAATCTTGCTAATTGCAACAGCATGGATAGACCAAGAGGGTATTACATTAAGTGAAATAAGCCAGACAAAGAAAGACAAATAGTGTGTAATTTCACTTATGTTTGAAATCTAAAATAACAAAACAAATTAATAAACAAAACAAAACAGACTCATAGATACAGACAATAAAATGATAGTTGCCAGGGGGAGTGGAGGTTAGAGGAATGGGTGAAAAAGGTAGAGGCAAATAAGAGGCACAAACTTCCAGTTTCAAAATAAGTAAGTCACAGGGATATAATATACAGCATAGGAAATACAGTCAGTAATATTGGAATACTTCATATGATGAAAGAAAGTTACTAGACTTAACATAGTCATCACATGATAAGGTATACAAATATTGAATCTCTTGTTGTACACCTAAAGCTAATATAATATTATATGTCATTTACTTAAGTTAAAAAAATTTTAAATAAAAATATACTGGAAAAATTATCTTCATGGTTGGTAGGCCTGCCAAAATGAGCTTTATTTTTAAGAGGATAAAACCTCAGCATTACATTCCTCAAAAGAATGTACTTTCTTATATAAAGTTATTAGAAATTTTATATATTTTTTGTTTAATTATTTAAATATTCTTGTACTTAGTAGTTGCTTTTTGCAGTCCATCTTCTTCTAAACATTGATTTTTAACATAAAAATTTGTTTCCTGAGTTTCCATATACTAAGTAAAAACATTTTATTGTTGATGAGAGCATGAGTAAAGGAAATACCTGTAGACAACTTTGGCAAACAAAATATGCAGAAATTTGTTCATCTAGGACACTAAATATTGCTTGTATCCAGTATTTATATAGACATTTAAAAATAATTATATACTTCTGAAAAATGTCATTGCAATTAACTTGCTCTGGAGAAGGGTGTGTGACTGGGTGATCTCCTGGCTGTGTAGGGTCATGTTCCAGCAAAGCATCCTCCAGAAATATGGAGAATTTTTATGGATCACACCAGATGATTGCAGTGATATCATGCAACCCATGCTACTATTACATAACTAAAACTGGTTCTCAGTCATAACCATATATTTGAGGCTAATAATTTTTTAAAAGACTGAAATTGCATTTGTGTAAGTGTATGTTATAGCCCTACTTCTTAACCCACACCACATGGGAGAAGTCCAAGAGAATGCCTCCAGCAGATGTTAGAGCTGGAAAAAGGCCCCCTTTTGACCACTGTGTTCTTTTGGAATTAAGACATTTATGATTCAGTAATGTTATTAAACTGAAACAGGTGTGGTTCCTGGACATTCCAGGTTAAAGATTTTCTGTTGTGTTTATTATCCCTTTTAGTACCACTAGTAATGGTAAGCATGTTCAATGGGAAGATGACCACAATATCAGAACAGCTGTATGTGGAGTTGAGATGAAGAGCTGGAAAAGGCTGATGACAGGGAGAAAAGGCTTGTAAGGACACACTGTCGGCACCATAGCAGAGCTCTGGAATGAGTTCTGAAAAGCCACAGTCTCTGGAGACTGCTGCCCAGAATAGGAACCTACAAACACTGTGCAATTTCCAGCCTGTGAGAAGCCCTACTGCCCTCTTTTCTTGGTGAAGACAGCAAACGAATAAGCAAACCCCCCCCCAAAAAAAACTCAAAAACCCCTCTCCAGTTCTTTTTGTAACCACCCATACCTAATACTCCACCACAATATAACATTTTTAACTTCTCTCATATATAAACATCTCTGGAAGAGAAAACATATCAAAATAAAGTTTGCAATCTCATGGCCTATTCTAGGACCAACAGGTTGAGAGTAAAGTGAGGGGAAATGGTGGAAACTATAGGGAAAAGCCCCCAACACAATAGGGCAGCTTCAAATCTGCTCACACAGAGCAGCACAATTCTATTGCACGACTATGGTACATTTACACAATGATTTGTTTCTTTAGGTACACAATATCTAACCTTCAGGTAGGACATCCAAAGCTTTCAGAATTTCTCTCACATATTTCCTTCAGATTCTCATCTCAAGTATAAAGTAAGGAAATTGGAAGATTAATGTTGAAAGGGACCGTGTAGAGTAACTTAAATATTGACACTTTAGAAACTAAAAGAGAGGTTGTGTAATAATTTAGTGCCTATTCAATGCAGCACACTGTTCCAAATGTTGCAAAGAAATGTATGCCAAAGGAGATTATGCCTGGCAGCTTATGCCTGGCTCTTCATATCCAGCCTCTGCTCTTCACCCTGCCCTTTGCCCCAAGCTGACCAATATGGATTACATGCACCGGTTCCCAATCCCATGGACTCCAGTGGAGTTAGCCAGTGGGAATCCTTGGCAAGACATTAGTCAGAAGGAGGAAGAAGGGAGGAGAGTGACAAGGGTGTTATTCCTCTGGTTCTCTGGCTTTGCTGGTTCCTCTAACTGACTCCTCAGACTGACCACAGACCCTTCTGTCAATGGGTGCTCTTGCTGTCCAGGCTCAGATAACCTCATCCGTGCCTATGTCCTCAGGGACTGCAGTTGTGACAGCACTGGTGTTGCCATCCCTGGGCTCCAGCGTGATGATGACTGGTGCATTCCCTCACCCACCCAGAGTTTTATTACCACCATATTTTACCATGTATAATGGGTGCCCACAGTTTAGGTGCAGGCTTTCAGGAAAAAGATCTTTCATTTTAATTTTTTAATTCAATTCTTTATATTTAGACACTTGTTTTTTTGTATTATAAGGAATTTTAGCATGCATTTTTGAACACATTATGGTACAAGAAAGTTTATGTATCAAATAATTATAAAACACAAGAAGAGATTCAAGGTATTTCAGGTATTACCCACGTATAGTATGCATCCTTATTTTTCCCTCAAAAATTTGGGCAAAGAAGTGCACATTATACATGGCAAAATACGGTAGTTCACCAGTAAGCAAATCCTCCTTAACTTATGTCAAGTGTGTTGTCTGTCTTCTTTTGTGATGTTAACTAATACATAGATGTCAACTCAGATCTCAGGAAGTTTACAATTTAGCTGAATTTCCCAAGGCTGTGTACAAGTAGTAGACTTGAGACTAGAGTCAATGTCTCCTGACTTCTGACTGAGGGATTCTTTAAGTACCCCACATGAGCCATAAGCCATCTTAAACTATCTTGGTAAATGGATAGCTTGTTTTGTATACTTTATCAAGCTCAGGATTTTTTAGTCTACTGCTACATCACGGAATACTACTTGGTCATAAAAAAGAACATTGCACCCTTTGCGACAGCATGGATGGACTGGAGAACATTATGCTAAGTGAAATAAGTCAGTCAGAGAAAGACGAGTACTATATAATTCCACTCATATGTAGAATCTAATGAACAAACTGAACTAATAAGTAAAATAGAGATAGATTCATAGAGAGCAGGCTGACAGCTCCGGGAGGGAAGAGGCTGGTGGGCAGAGGAATTGAGCAAAAACAAAAAGGACTCAGGACACAAACAATAGTGTGGTGACTGGTGGTGGGGGAAAGTGTAGGTGGAGATAGAAGATGGTATAAGGGGGATAAATGAAAATGGAAAAAATACAATAAGAGTGATTATAAAAAAGAAACAAATCAACCTATTAAAGCAAAAATTATACAAAACCTGACATAACAGTTTTTCAGCAATATCTCATGTAACACATAAAAATCAGGAGCATGTTTATCATAGATTCCCATAGATTTTGAGAAATGTCCTCTTATTTACATTCTATGGATAGAGTGGAGGGTAGAGACTGGGTGTGTGGTTTTGCCATTACTGTTGTTACATGTTTTAATAACAACCACGTCAGTAAAACATGCAGTGTGAATTAACTACAAATCAGTTTCTAGTGGGAGTCTGTTTCATGAAAGCCATTCAACCTTTGAACAAGTGACTTGGAAGAAGAAATCATCTATTCCATAAATCCATTACAAATTAACTGAGAATGACTCCCCAGATATGATGCTCAGCAAAGAATATTATCTAGAATACAAATAGTATATACTATGTTAAGCTTACTCCTCAACCTTAGAAAAGAAAGCATTTGTATCTGGCAGTGTTTAAGCTTGGCTGCCACTGTATTTTATGATAAGAATGAAACTTCACAACTAAATCCTAAGATTCAAGGTCTATGGATTAAAAGGAGGATAGCTACATAACTCCCACATGATTTCAAAACATGTAATGCTTACCCATTCACGTTGTACCCTCCAGCAGTCCTCAGTATAACCCATGAACTACACACAGTTGTAGGAGGGCATCAGCATGGTTCCGTAGGCAGCTGGTCTCTTCACTTGGGGCACTGATGACCATATCACAGTTTCATGGAGTGGGACAGATCCAGGGAATGATGACAGCAGAATGCCAAGACACTTTAAATACACATCAAAGTCAATTTTGAAACTTGGCTTAGGTGTGGAAGCACTTGGCTTTCAGAATTTCAAAGACTCACTTTAAGGGGAAAGCACTACATAGATAAATGACGATGAGAAAGAATGAACAGCTGTGCCAGGCTTTGCTCACTGCTGAGCACAGCCTTTAGATGTACAAAGGATAAGAAGCACTGCCAGTTTTGCAATTTCTTCTTCACCTACATCTGAATACACAGAAATAACATCTGTAATTGGCTAGTTCCCTTTTCTTCTTATTTCATTCTTTTGTACTTGAAAGCCCATGTGTTGGGCTTAATCCAGTAATGATAATACAATATTAATTGATCCAAACAAAAGTTCTAGAATATTGGGATGCTAGGAATGGGAATACAAAGAAAAGATTAATGGGGAATCTATTGTATTTTATTTGGCATACTGTTAGTATTGCATACTAGTCAATTACAGGTACTGGAGCTGGAATACCTGGGTTTGAATCCTGGACTTGACCTAAATAGTTGACTACCTTGAGCAATATATGCCTCAATTTCCTCATCTGTAAAATGGGGTAATTATATTTACTTTAGAAGAGTTCCCCAATGTAAGTGCTCATAGTGTTAGTTGTTACTGTTATTATTGTTGTTATTATTATATTTGTTATGTTGAGACATGACAGTCAAGTGGTGAAGAATGTCGGCTTGGATTGGGACTTCATCTTCTCCAAGCCCTTGGTCCAGAGTGAGACAGAGAGAAGTAGAGGAAAGAAGGAAGAGTTAGCAAGGTAAGAGAATGCAATGTGGAGAACAGAAGCATCTTTGGAAGATACTCTAACTTGATATTATTAAATTTTAAATGAAAATAAAAAGCTTTGGGAATATGGTTTGTTTCAAAGAAGAATCTCTCTTTCTCTCTCTCTCTCTCTTTACTGTGTCAATGCTTTTTTTCCATTTCTTTCTTTCTTCCAGAATGGGTGATCTGTGCCAGAACCAGATCAGGGCTTGCATGAACCTGCACTGGGACCTGGGATGAACCCACAGCCTAGGTATGTGCCCTGAAAGGGAAGAACCTGAAATATTTTTGGTGTACAGGAAAAAAGGCTCCAGCCACTGAACCACAATGCTAACTTTTGCTTTTATTGCCTGTATTATCGTTTCCCATATATTTAATGTATTTGTGTGACAAAAACTGATGTAGGAAACATCATCACACGTTTATTCTCCTTTTGTACTTATAGTTAACATTGACTACCATTACTATTTGCTTATTTTATTCATATGTCATGTCAGGGCTCATCCTCCTCATTCATTTCTTCAGCAAAAGAAACAGTAGTTTTTCACTTACTTTCATTCTTGCTTTTTCATAATTCTAATACAATATGTTATTCATATCCTAAATGTTCAAGCTATTATTTTATTGTTTTCTATTCTTATAATTTGTGTTAACTAATGGCTTTTAACTCTATAAAGCCATTCTATAAATTTTGGGGGCATGTTCTCCATAAGAAAAAAAAGAATTTTGAGCATCTTTTTTAAGGAGAATAGGAACAAGTGGATTTGACTATAGTCTCTGAAAATAACAAACTCTACATAACTTTGGAAAACTTGTATAAGGCCTTATACTGTTTATTTAAACTATACTTCTAAACATTTTTGTATGTCTCTGAATCCTCTATTCCTACTCCCTAAAATGTTGTGTTGTAATTATGCATTACAAATTACGGTCTCCTTTGAAATCACAACCTGATTAATCTTTCCCTTATTTACTAAGTTCTTTATATATGCCAAGATAGTTTCATGATGGGAAATGCAGAAGGTAATAACATAAATAGAAATACAGTAATACCTCAGTACTCATTGGCTTCAGAACTCGTCAAACCTGGTATTCATCACATGTGGTTGAGAAAAAACGTTTCAGCACTTGGTACTTGCTCACCACTGGTCACACTTGCTAGAACTTGTATGAGTCATGATGCACCCATCACGAGAAAACACTTCATCAATTGTCTCTTTCTCACTATGAGTTGGAACAAATTAACAAGTACAAAGGTACCATGGTAATGTATTTAAAACCATTATAAAAAGCAATGGCAAAATTCCAGGAAAATATGCCTGCTGTATTTGAAATATATTTTATCCTTGGCCTGGCAAGAAGATCACTAGAAAAAGTATACTAGAGTCTCCGTTGCTGAAGATTCTTTCAAATTAGTCAACTGGCATAAAAATAATAAACTTCTCATACCAGTATATCTTTAATATGCTTGGCCAATTTGTTTCATACCCTTGAGATACATTATATTCCTAATTAATGTCAGTATTTAGTATGCACAGTAACTCTCCCTTTGTCTCACTTTTATATTAGAAAAAGTAGGCACACTAGAAACATTAGAATTTTCATTTCCAGAAATGAAAAAAAATCATTTCTTTTATTATTCTATAATGGAAGTAAGGATGACTGGGTAAATTTAAAGTAGTAGTTAGCTGTTAATCTCCCTTTTGTCTCCTGATCCGTGTTTGCTTTCCAGAGGTGCACCTTCTGCCACACAAGTTAAACCAGCTCTGATTAGTAAGCTGTGTCTATTACGCCAGCAGCACATAAACTTTGGAATAACAATAAAACTCTTTGGAACGGAGATAGAAATAACATTATTATTGGATGCCTATCTCATCTGTTGCCTCAATAACCCGAAGCACATAATTGACCACTTAATTGCTCTAGGTTTTGTGTGCATCATTTTTTTCTTCAATTACGCCGAAATTTCTGGGAGAGGTAAGACATGACTTGTACTCTATAGCTCTTGCATAATAATTGGTTGGTATCCTCTTGATGAGAAAAAAATTTTTCCATTGTTTTTCCAAACCAGAGAATTTCAGTGAGGAAGTTGGGACTGATTACAGCTATGAGACAGGCAGAAGCCACTGTATTGAGACCCTGAGACAAGAAGGTGGTCAGAAGTGCCACCTTTTATTCTTTCCACCATGGGAAGCGTCTCCTGATCCACGGTGAGGAGGCCTGGTGGAAGCTCTACCTTCCTGATGATGGTGGGCCTTGAACAATCCGTGACTCCCAGCTTTCTGGGATCCCCCTATAACAAATGAGTGCTAAATAGGCATTTGTAAGTCAATTAATTAAAAAAAATATTGGTAAGGTTTGCTGGGGAAGAAGTTCAATATGAAGACTAGTTCCTGCATTTGTCAGGGATTTATGGGAAGTCTACTTCATGTGAATGATGTTTGCCCTAATATTTCTTACTTTTTTCCTACTTTTCTAAAGGGCTCATTATTTCAATGCAATATTACACCCAATTCTCCACTATATTTTTTGATTCAGTAATTCAATTCCTTATAGAGGGGAAATCTTCATCCCAAGCAGGTTTTTGAAGTTCAGGCAGATGACTAGTTATAGTGTATACACACTGACTTTAACACAAAGAATCATTGTCTAATAAAACAAGAAAGTCTCAACAATGTGGATGAAACAAAGTAGGTTTTTGTGCAAGTCTAACTGATGCATACTCTTTGATATGGTTTTCTACATCAAAATAGGGTTAGTTGAATCAGACAGTTATATTTTGTTTTATTTATTCTTTCTTGGTCCTGAGTTCCTTTTAAGGATATTCATAGTAAAAAATGCTTTTGAGCCAATTCCAACAAGTTGTCAATATTGGCATATTCTAACTTGATAAAACTAGAGAGAGTTAGACCACCCTTCACTTTAGCCCTTACTTACTAAAACTTATTATTTATTGAAAAAGTTGTGTTTTTTCACTACAGATGAGACCTGAGATTTATAGGCCTTAGTGATGGCATACTTGTGAGTTAAATAGTTTATTCTTACACAACTTCTAGCATATTTCTGGAAAGACAAAACCTGACACATAAAACACGTTAATAAGATGAAATGAATGGAAAGGATTCCAAAGGTGGATTCCCAATCCCACCTCTGAACTACAAGACACCATGAAAGTTCTTTGTGAGCCATGTTTACCCTGCGATTTCATTTCTCTGACAGATCTAAGAAGAGTTGGTGATTTTTCAGTTTGTTTAGTATTTTACTCTTTAGGATGAGAGTATGACTTCTAAGCTCCTTTTATGTCTCACTGAAGTCCTGTTTTGAAGACACTCTATACCTAAAATGGATTAGGTACCTGCTCCATTGGCACCTGCCCCTTTTGCCATCCTCTGGGAAACCTGCTCATTATCAACCTGTACTTGGCTAATGGTATAGTATTAGTTAACTATTTCTTGGATACCACTGCGTTACAACAACCAAAACATACAATAATCAGCCTTTATTTAGAACATACATTTAAGGATTTTCAGTGTGTGGGGTGGAGGGCAGTGTCAATTGACCTCGATGGAGTTTGGATTAGCCTGGTTGATGTTGGCTTGTTTATACAGCGGGAGGTCCACTGGGTTAGGCTCAGCTGGGGCAGTTAGGCCCTGTTCCACTCAATGTTTTGTGGGAACCGGCCTTCTGGCTAGGCTATCTCATGGTTATAGGAGACACTGAGAAGAGAAATCTTAATAGTATAGGTGCTTTTCAGGATTCGGTCACTCATCCCCTCATCACGTCCCATTTTTCAAAGAAAGTCACATAACTGAATTTAAAGTCAAAGAGTGGGGAAGTTTACTCCATCTCCTTATTGGCAGAAACTGGAAAGCAACCTGTCCAAAGGTGCTGATACTAAAGAAGGGGTAAAGATTTAAAGTCATTAGTAGAATCTACTATAAGTATCTTCATCCAAATGCAGTCTATGTCCTAGACCTTGGAACATTGCAATGACTCAACCCTTGTCAGAATATTTGTGGTTGTTGAGTAAGAACATATTAAATGTTGATTTGAATTTCTCTTAATTTTCATTGTATTCACTGTAAAGTACTTGTTCTTTAGATGAAAGATGTATTTGGTAAAAAGAAATGAATTAAAAAAAGTTCATCCAAAAAGCATTTGATCCTCAGATCTGATTTTGAGCATACTATGTAAAAAAGAGAGTAAATTTTCTTCCAAATATAAAATCTAAGCTATTTTTCATACTGACAAAGATAATTTGTTCTATTTAAGTAATAGGAAAAAGGATGTTTTGGGGTGGTTAAAATAAAAATATGAATGTTATTCTAATAAAATAAAAACTCCACACTGTTCCTGGTAAAACTCATTAAACAAATGAAATAATCATTCAAGCCAGCTTTAAAGAACAAAAAAAAGAATATACACTCATGAATCTCGAGAATATTTTCTTAATCTTGCAGCACCTAATTTGATACATTTAGGGTTTATGTCTTCAATTGTATAAAGAGAATTTGGGAAAGTTGAGACTAAAATGCCTTCCTATGCTAACATACCCATAGTCTGTTATGTTGTCAAATTGATAGTTTGTTCTATTGGATTAGCTTTTTGTGCATTCAATGACGAGGTCATTTTTTTTCAGCTACTGAATATTTACAAATGGCTTTTGACAAAACTGTGAAGTGAGCTAGTAATTGTTTTGGCTTCTTACGAGCTTGAAAAAAATCAGTGAAATTATAATACTCATTTAGATACTTCCAATATATATCATTCGAATTTATTTAGCCAAGACTTCTTTGGTGACTACTAAGGGCAAAGCACTGTGACATGTGCAGGAAACACAATGGTGAACAAACACAATTTTCCTCACTTACACACTGATGGTAAAAATGGGAACTGGAAATCCATCTGGCACAGCTATGGAAACCGAACCAATGCATACCCTATGTCCCAACAATTACACTGTTAGGTATATACACCACAAAGGTAATGTGTATATGTACAACAAAACATATACACCTACTGTGAATGTGTGTTTATAGCAGCATTATTTATAGCAGTTACAACTAGAAACTACCCAAATGGAAATCAGCAATAGCATGGGTAAACTGTGGCATCTTCACACAAGTGATACTGTAGAGAAATAGAATGGTTTATAACTACACACAAGAAATGAATCTCATAAACAATCTTTTGAACAAAGAAGCCATAGTGTATAATCTTATTTAAATTAAGTCCAAGGGCAGGCAAAAGAAATCTTGGCTTTTCAAAGTCAGGAAATATTTACCACTGGAGGATAACAACTTAGAACACAGGGGCATTCAGGGGTTCTGCCTGTCTTCTGTTTATTAATTTGGATACTTGTTTTTCAGTTGAATTTGATTTGTGAAAATTTGTTGAGCTATACATGAGGATATGTGTACTTTCCTGCATGAGTTACAATTTGATTAAAAAATTACCTCCTTTACTAAGAAAATCAAGCATGGGTAGTTCACAGTGTAGAGGGGGAGACAAATAAGCAAGTAAGAAAATAGATGAATGGCAGTGAGTGCAATGATGGAAGTGAAGAGACTGCAACAAATATTAATCAAGTATCTACAATGGAGAAAGCACGCTGAAAAAAAATCCTTTGTTTGACAATCACAGTCAACATATGCAGAACATTTGGCAATTCACACTGCCGTTTGTCTTCCAGTACTATGGATACTTGTTGAAAGGAGATGCTCTGTCTCTAGTGGAAGATATTAGAGACTGGTCAGTTGGTCATTTGGTTTTTCAGCAATGCACAATTATGCAATGTTCCTTGAGTATTCTTGCTTTAAGAGCTATAATTATTCTGCCTAACATACTTACGATTGCACTCCCTCACTCTGCTAGCATTATGTTCTCTCTTGGGTCTCCCTTGCCCCAAAGGAGGTGCTGTCAGCCTTTGAGACTTATAATAGGATGGGTGACATTAAGCGCATCAGGGAAGCTAGTACATTATGGACAGACATAACTTAGACCTACCAATTAATTAATTTTTGCTAGCTGAGATCCAGATAGTACATAAATCTTTCAGTCTTCAAAAGCATTTTTTCATTGGCTATATTCTTAGGCATCTGGGAAATTTGTTGCATGTATTTAATAATGAGAGTAGAATCTGTCATTTATAAAAAGAACCTCATCGTATTGTAGTAAATGAATATTTATAGATTGAACTCTAAATTAAGTTCTAGCTGAGCCCAATTTAGTCGTCCATCCAAAGAAAGTGAAGTTATGCCAATCTGCCTGTGAAATGTCCCTGACATTCTAGCATATGAACAAGAGTCAATAACTGAGTCTTCATCATCATTTCTTCCTGTAGTTGTGAGCAGACAAATTCATTTTCTATATTTATAGAATTTTTTAAAAAGCACAAAATATGTTTAAGATATGCTATTAATGTATAGCAGGATAAATAACCCCTAAGCAATGTAACCCCAGATTGATTAGAAAAAGACTCATTTCCACGTACTCTGTGTTACCAAAGTTCTTGCCTTAGTCGCCAGATCCTGACATGTAGCTCTCTGTTAGGTTAACATCATCTGCACGAGAATCAAGTGATTTTGTCAAATTGACTTCTCCAGCTTGGTAAGAAGACAGCAATTTGAAGTCTCCTTTGAAAAGAGCAATTTTAAGTTAACTCTTGACCAGCCAGGATTTAATTACCTGCTTCTTTTTATCCAGGACTTTTACTTTTCCTTATACCTCATTCCTTGGCCTTTTGGCCAGTACACACCTCATTATTTGACTCACCAAGAAGTGGGCAGGGTGAGGAAAGCGAAAGGAACTTAATTGGTCAATTGAGCAACTGGATACAACTCTGGGCCTCTCTGTATTGTTACTCTATAAGCCTTGTAGAGATAATATTCAACTGCTTTAGAAAGTGCTATTTGGGAGAGTGAGAAAAACTGCATCTACATTTTGAGTCTTGGAGAAAGTACATTTAAATAATACAAAAATATGATTAATTTCTAATTTTCAGATTCATGATTCAACTTCTGAAAGTAAATATAACAATATTTTGATTGGTTAAACTCTAAAATTCACTCTATAACCTCTCTGGATTTGTGTGCAAAATACTTCAGAGAATCATAAATTTAGGGAAAAAGTATAGTCAGTCCAAAGAAAGTCACATCCTTGAGAACTGATATATTTATGTTCAAACACAGTGATTGTTTTTTCTTTTTCTCAAACATGAAATTATGGTCCTCAGAAAAATAGGAGGTTAGCTAGGACTGGGTTCTAATTGAAAGGATGCCAATTATTTATGTACCTTTAAAACAAATATGCATATACAGAAACTGCAATGTAATTTGAATATATGGGGACAATTAAAAACACTGGAAAAGAATTGAGCAACAAACTAGTTTTTTTCCCCTCTGTCTTTTCTATAGACACAAAGATTAGGGGAAATTTTTGCTGAATTAAGTCAAATCAATAGTTGTGTAAATAATTCAGAATTTTAATTGAGTTCACATATTCTTCATGTCCATGAATTGTTTAATTCATTAATCCAACAGAGTATTAACTGAACACTCAGGATAAACCAGGTCCTGCTCTGGAGATAGAGAATTAGACCCCATCCACAGAGTTTTCATTATGGGAAAAATGACTGAGGAACACCGTTATGGAACAAACTCAAAGGATCACCAATAGAGAACAGAGCTCAAAAACTGCCTTGCTGATTAACTGCCAAACTTCCAACACTTCTGTGGGTGGCAGGTTGATTGCCTAGACAGGTATAAATCAAGCATTCTCTCCCGTACATGTTTTGCCTTTTTACTGATAAAAAGTGCTTGGGGGGACGCAAGTTGGTACTGGTAGGAACCCCTCAAATACCACCACCTTTTTGCTCAAAAGCATGAGAGCTTTGAAAACAGAAGGCCACCATTCCTTAAAAAGCTTTTCTTTCTTTTTTTAAGAATTTGTTATGGGTAAAGCATTTTATTTACCCACAAAATGGAAGAAAATGTAACTAAAGCAAAAAACAGGGGGAAACCTTTCCTTCCAGTCAAGTACAATTTACCAGGAGAAGACGACAGATCCAATGTTAGCGTACAGTTTTCTTTAGAGTTCATGACAAACTTTTCTGTGTATAATTCACATAAGTTGTATTCTGAAAGCAACCTGTGGGGTAGGGCAGAAAAAATGTTATCATTATGTTTAATTTATAGATGAAGAAATTATGTTCAGCAAAAATGAATGACTTCTTCAAAAACCAGAGTGATAGGGATGCAGCAAGACTTAAGTTGGTTCTCATTTATGATTATTTATATATTCCATCAGAGCTTTGTCCCATAAGAATGTTAATGATATATAGACATTCATTCATTCATTCATTTGTTCATGTATTTATGGAACCTATTCTATTTGCCCACTGCTGTGAAAAGTCCCAGGGAGACAAAAATCAACTTTGTCTTCTCTCCAGGTGTTCATAGACATTTGAATAGCACTTTACTTCTTACAAAATTCTTCTCACAAACAGGATACAAGTATCACTGTATCCTCTGCAGTGTATCATTATTAGTTTTATTTTGTACATAGAGGAATTTAGTAATTCACCTAAGATCATAAAGATAGCAGGGGCCCAGGAAGATTCAGTTACTACCTAAGTGTTGAAATGTTTACAGAAATACAGAACATTGGTTCTAAACTTTGTTAGACATGGATCTTTATCATTAAAAAATTTTTTAGCATGCAGTAGTAATAATCATTTGTAAATTTTTATTTTTATTGTATTTTTCTTTTTAAGTATACTTTACTGATTATGCTATTACAGTTGTCCATTTCCTCCCTTTTGTCCCCCTTTGCCCTGAACCCCCCGTCCCAACAGCATTCCTCCCCCCTTAGTTCATGTCCATGGGTCGTACATATAAATTCTTTGGTTTCTACATTTTCTATACTATTCTTAATCTCCCCCTTTCTATTTTGTACCTACTATTTATGCTTCTTATTCTCTGTACCTTTTCCCCTATTCTCCCTGCTCCATTCCCCTGGTAATAACCTTCCATGTGATCTCCACTTCTCTGGTTCTGTTCCTGTTCTAGTTTGCTTAGTTTGTTTTTGTTTTTAGGTTCATTTGTTGATACTTTCGAGTTTACTGTCATTTTACTGTTCACAGTTTTGATCTTTTTCTTAGATATGTTTCTGTAACATTTCATATAATAAGGTGATGATGAACTCCTCTAACTTTACCTCATCTGAGAAGCACTTTATCTGCCCTTCCATTCTAAATGATCGCTTTGCTGGATAGAGTGATCTCGGATGTAGGTCCGTGCGTTTTATGACTTGGAATACTTCTTCCCAGCCCCTTCTTGCCTGCAAGGTTTCTTCTGATAATTCAGCTGATAGTCTTATGCGCAGTCCTTTATAGGTAACTGTCTCCTTTTCTCTTGCAGCTTTTAAGATTCTCTCTTTATCTTTAATCTTGAGTAATTCAATTATGATGTGTCTTGGTGTGTTCCTCCTTGAGTCTAACTTCTTTGGGACTCTCTGAGCTTTCTGGACTTTTGGGAAGTCAACTTCCTTTACCAGATTGGAGAAATTTTTCTTCATTATTTTTTCAGATAAGTTTTCAATTTCTTGCTCTTCCTCTCCTCCTTCTGGCACCTGTATAATTGGAATGTTGGAGAATTTAAAGTTGTCCCAGAGTTTCCTAAACCTCTCCTCATTTTTCTGAAATCTTCTTTCTTCATTCTGTTCTGATTGAATGTTTATTTCTCCTTCTGTTCCCAATTGTTGATTTGGGTCCCAGTTTCCTTCCCTTCATTATTGGTTTCCCGTATATTTTTTTATTTCACTTTGCATAGCCTTTACTTTTTCCTGTATTTTGCATTTGTATTCAATCATTCTGTGAACAACCTGATTACAGTGTTTTGAATTCTACATGTGGTAGGTTGGCTATATTCTCGTGGCCTAGTTCTTTTTCTGGAGTTTTGATGTGTTCTTTCATTTGGGCCCCATTTCTTTGTCTCGGCATGCCTGTTATATAGTAAAGGGTGGAGCCTTAGGTATTCAGGGCAGGGCAACCCACTTCACTGAGTTGTGGTGCTATATGTGGGGAAGGAGTCAAAGAGGAAATAACACCACTTGTTTGGCTCTCACCCTGCTTTCAGTCATTTCCCCAGCTACCCACAAGCAAACTGGGGCTTTCTGGTGCTGATTCCTGGTGGGTGGGCTGGTGTATGTTCTAGTATCTCGGTTTCTCCAACAAAATACCCTGTGCGGCTGGGAGTTTATTCCACTGCCGCAACCCCCACAGATTTTTACAGCCAGAGGTTTTGAGACTTTAGTTTCCTGTGCAGGAACACTGGATTGCACAGTCTGTCTTACTCCCTAGTTTTTCTTCTGGTTTGTCTGTATGCAAATTTGGGACTGTCCAGTCCTCCAGCTACCACCTTGCCATGAGTCCTCTCTTCCCTGGCTGACAGTCTCCTTCTCTCCTACCAGTCTGGATAAAGGTTTCTTTTTAACTCCTTGGTTGTCATACTTCCATATAATTCAATTTTCTGGCAGTTCTAGTTTTTTTTAACCTGTTGTCCTTCTTTTGGTTGTGCAAGGAAACAAAGCACATCTACCTACACATCCACCTCCCATTTATAAATTTTTAAAATAGTACACATATACTACTATACTGTTAATAATACATGAAAAAATCACAAAAATTGAATTTTAAAATAGGTGGAAAAGAAAAGCAAATACAAATAGAAGCTTTAACATTTAGTTTCTGTAACCACATAATTAGCATGCATGCTCTTGAAGGTATATACCCCTTTTTTGGTGATCATGGTACTAAGAGACAATGAATTTAAATGAGTATTAAAAGGGAGGACAGTCAGTGTGGATGGAGGTACAATGGAGTGGGTATTATCATTATGTTTTGGGTATCTATTAGGTTATAGGGGTGAATAATCAACAACCTAAAAAAATCTGCTCCTGAGATATCAGTCATAAATATCTCTATCAAACACTGGAGAGATGCAAATCTTTTTACTACCTTCTACCAGTTTGTTTCTGGTTGGCACTTTTCAGCTTCTGACAACATGACAGTCAAAGAGTGTGAATGCTAATGATTATAAAGAGGAAAATTTTGAACACATGAATATCTGTCCCTCAAGCACAAAAAGGAGAAATACTTAGCTTTTACTTCATTCAAATGACAATCACAGAAAAATCAATTAAAGAGGAAGCCTTTGAAACTTAGTAACACTTTATTCAGTTCCCAACTAGTTATTAATATAATTTGTGCTGGTGTAATAACTACACCACTTTTATGAAAACATTTAGTTTCTGCTCATGAAGAAGAGATCACGTTCTTTCCCACAATAAACTCTTTATTTGAACACTATTTAAATTACTTTTTAGCAATTTTCACAAGTTCTTCTTTCATGGAAAAACATTTTCCACTTAAAATTTATGGCAATATTGAAATTCATTTTTTATATGTTAGCTCAAGAATAGTTTCTACTAAAAAAACTTAACAGAATTTAGTTCATCCTTTCTTCGAAGACTCTAAAACATGTAATTTAGTCATATGCAATTATCTTTTTTAATCCCAAACCGAACATACACACTGAAATTCCACATTTCTAAAATTAGTTAACAACTAACAGTGGAATAATAAATGAAAGTTTTGTCTGTAGCACTGCATTACCCAACTTGAGGAGGTAAAGTTTACAGTATATTTATTGGGCATCATTCTTCAAGAATTTTGCAATGTAAGTGGCCTTGGTCTCTAAGTGTTAAGCTAAAACAAGTTAATGAGGAAATGAAAATATGATTTTTGTAAGCAGTCTCTGTGTTATGCTAGGGATCTTTGAAAAACCAATTGAATATAAGACTTTTAAAAAGCCTTTTTAAGGTCCTAAAACAAAGGCCATTAAAAATTCAATCACTGTGTCATTTCTGGGAATATTTAATCATGAATAGAGGGCTCAGTTTCAATTTATTTATTTATATTATAGTTCTATTCAAGAACAACTGTGGTGGCTAATTTCCCAAAAACATTTTGAAGTACTAAAAATTTTGAAATAACAATGTTGAGTTCAAGTAATAAAATGAAGAAGTAGCAATATTTAGAGAATTTAATTTATACTAGAAAATAATTATGTAAGAGCCAACATTAAAGAAAAATCTTAATTTCTAATAGCATAATCAATAAAGTATAATAAAAAAGAACAAAAAAATCTTAATTTCTGTGGTATATTATCATTTTCAATACTTTCTTCACTTAGTTCATCTCATTTTATATGAGAACTTTTGCTGTAGGAGAAATATTGCTCACTGAAGAAATATTATTCACTGAACAATAGCTGATTGTACCATTTTGTCAAAGTTTACCAATATGGAAGAGCTGAACCTCACTATGAGGAGTGCTGAGACAAACTGGAAACATGTCACTACAGAGTAGAAGTGAACCTATTCCTCGACTCAAGTGCTCACTCAGCCCATTAAGCAATAAGGCCCTCTGTTCACCCTGATGAACTACAAGTAGTCCTGGTTTTTCACCCTTGCATATAATCCAGTATAGAGATGACCAACAGAGATGCTCACCAGAATAACATTTCCAAGTTCTCGCCTCAGATTCTGATTTAGCATTTGCACCTGTAAAAACCCCACAGATGATTCTGATGTGGAGCCCGACTGGGAACTACTAGGTTATGTGCAGAGAAAGACCTGGAACTGTCTGTTCCTGATCAATTATGCAGCTTTTTTCTTAGTTGCTGCTCTACTTGCAGTAGAATCAGAAGTTGGAATATTCAAGGTGATGGCAAAAGTCAAAGTCACCCTCTCTCCTGATTCCATCTGATTTTCCCCATCTGTTGATAGTTGCTTCCACTGTTTTCTGGTCTGACACATTTACTTAGCTGTTCCAAGGATGTGGAACAGGGGAAAAGGCTCCCACAAGACAGGACTCAATCCGGTTCCACTCCTAAGATATGAAAAAGCAATTCATGGTTCAAACGTGACACACATGATTTCAAAAGAGAGGTCTAATTCAGACAAGTGAGGTCGTTGAAGCAGGACCACAGGTTCATATAAAAGAGAGTAAGCAAAAGACATTATTTCTACCCTAGTGGCACCACCAGAGGGTTGTTTATCACAAACTAATAATCAGGTAATCATTCGTTTGAAAGAAGTTTGTGCATCTCTAGTCCATATCAGGCCCTATGACTCCCTTTCCCAGATAGTATATGATTAATGTTAAGAAATTCTTTGTTAGGTGAGTCTGTAACTGTAGGTGGAGAAAAAAAGCCCATCATTCTGAGGATATGACCCTTTTAAAAAATAAACGGCCACAATAAATTGTGATGCTCAGAGCTTACAATGTTCAATTTTGGGGCAATGGAAGCTTTTGGCCAAATTGTTCATAGACTTTCAAAGGAATTCTTTTGGTCATCTACTGTTATTGCAAAATATTTTTAGTTTTATTGAATCTTAAATTAAGACCATCATGTGAAATAGTTTTAATTCTGATTAAAGTTAAATCTAACATGACTATAATAAAAAAGGAAGAAATATATAAATAATGACTAACTCTCTCCACTGTCATTTCACTCTCTAATAAAGTGTTAGCCCAAACAGTCACTTGGTTAACATTTCAGCCCTAGTTTTGGCTTTTATGATGGTAAAGAAGAGAGTTTGGGACACATACTAATAGTTTATAGTGAAACAAAAGATTCCAAAAAACAGATAGGGCCATATAAATCACTCTGCAATTCTTTGATCTCTTTCTGTTATGGGAGGAAGGCCAGGAAATAATTAACCCTTTGAATCCTCTGTCCTAATGTGGCCAAAGATCTATGAAGTCTGTATCTTTTGAGTAGATGTTGTGGCCCTGATCTGAAGATATGTGAATCCCCAAAACAGATGATTGGTAGAACGCTGTCTGCAAAAACGGCTATTAACTCCTCATTCCCTGTAAGTGCATGCCATTCTTTGCACCAAGGTGTACAGCCATATCCCTTTCTCTTGAATTTGGGCTGACCTTGTGACCAATATAATGAAATAGAAGCAATGCTGTGTTCTGGGCATAGAATTTATGAAGTCTGATAGAAAATGCTTTTGCTCTTTTATAACCCATCCACTATATAAAGACCAGGCTACCTTGCTGGAGAAAGACTGCATGGAAGAGAACTGAGATAGACAGCATCAAGGACCCAGACCTATTAAGAAGTCCATCCTAGATCCTTCTCCAACTCCAGTTGAACTACTGCCGTTGACCCCAGATGAAAGAGGTAAAGCTGATTCATTCAGCCTTTCCCATATTTCTGATCCACAGAATCGTGAGCAATAAAATGCTGTTTGTTGAAGACACTAAGTTTTGGAATGGCTTGTTTTACAGAAATAAACAACTGAAAAAAGTTGTAAAACAATATAGTCTAGTTCTCCACACCTTAACCTTATTTAGGAATTACACAGCACACTTATCAAAAACTGTCCATTAAAAAATAAACAATAGTGACTAGATTGCTTATGAGGTTAGACTCTCATTGGCCTCATGTGTAAGATACATTTCTTGAGTTATTGCTATTATTTCCAGGCTTTAGGAATTTCCAGGGTTAGAAATATTATGCCTTTAGATTATGTTCTGGTATTTACTAAAATGGAAATATCTCAAAAAACTTATTAGTCATTATTCTCCAGGATAAATGAGAGGGCTGCATTTTCATCCCTTTGAGAGCCAAGTCAGTAGGAGCAATAGGGCCTCAGTGTCATGACTTGAACAGTCCCAGACCTTAGCACCAGCACCCGGTGAGTAGGGAAATGAGAGTCAGGCATCAGAACTCACAGGACTGACAAAGCCAGCCAAGTGGTAATATTTGTGTTTATGTGATTAATCTCTTCAGAGAAATTATCCAGTCAATTAATCAGAGGTCAGCTCTCTGGTAACTCAGACTTAGACAGTCAAACAGGGGTTCTGCTCCACCCATCCCAAACAGAGGTGGAATTCCATCCAAGCAAGAGCCAATCATAAGACGGGGGTCAAGGGGAGTCAAGTTCAGGAAGAAGGGTGCCAGGAGGTGGGCACACCCATGAAAGGTAAGGCGGTTCTAGGCAACGAGACAAACTCAAGATGCGTTCTTCTCACAGAAGAGAGGAGCTTGTCCTAGTTACGAGGACTGTTAGAGTTAAGACTATAACATAAATGAATTCTTAGAAGCAGAGCTGATACTAAGACACCCAATTCAAGGATAGTGGCAAGAAAGAAAAAGGGCCAGAAAGGCAGAAATAAACATAATGAAATCTAAACATTTACCCAGGCTCAGTATTGGTTAATTTTGTGCATATTTTTGTTACTGTACTACCTCAGTTACTAATGATAGGTTTTTATATAGTTAAAAGAGAATAATTGGT
Source organism: Artibeus jamaicensis (assembly GCF_021234435.1). Taxonomy (NCBI): domain Eukaryota; kingdom Metazoa; phylum Chordata; class Mammalia; order Chiroptera; family Phyllostomidae; genus Artibeus; species Artibeus jamaicensis. The sequence goes on along the minus strand of NW_026522014.1, from coordinate 12,936,824 downwards.
AAGAAAAGATTTTATAAAAAGGGAAGTATTTTTAAAACATCTGTCAAGGTTTTGAGTTCTTTCAAGGACTAAATAATAGAAGAGGTAGAAGAAATACGAAGTTGGGGTGAGGACGGTCAGTGCAAACTCAACATCAAAACAACTTTTTTCCATCAAGAAAATGAAAAAGACAATCCACTGAATGGAACAACATATTCATCAATGATACATCTGATAAGGGGTTTATATACAAAATTTATAAAAAATTTATACAACTCAATACCAAAAACAAACAAACAATCCCATTAAAAATGGGCAAAGGACCTGAATGAACATTTCTTTTTTTTTAAATGTTAATTGTTGTTCAAGTATAGTTTACCACCTTTTACCCCCATCCCAGCCCACCCTCCCAGCCCTCCCCATCTCCCTCCCATTTCCACCCCCCTTTGTTATTGTCATGTGTCTCTTATACTAGTTCCTGCAAACCCTTCCCCTTTTCCCAGTGAAATTCCCTCCCCTCTCCCCTCTGGTCACTGTCAGTCTATTCTCAATTTCACTGTCTTTGGTTATATTTTGCTTGTTTGTTTTGTTAATTAGGTTCCTGTTAAAGGTGAGATGAGGACATACAGATGGTTGATAAACATATAAAATGATGCTCAATGTCAGTAATCATCAGAGAAATGCAAATAAAACTGCAATATCACCTCGCATCTGTCAGAATGACGGTCGTCAGTAAATGAAATGAGTGTTGGTGAGGAGGTGGAGAAAAGGGAATCCTTGCACAGTGTTGATGGGAATGCAGATTGGTGCAGCCACTGTGGAGGTTTTTTTGGAGTTCCCTCCAAAAATAAAAAAAAAATAGAACTACCTTATGAGCCAGTGATTCTACTTCTGGGAATATATCTGAAGAATCCCAAAACACTAATTCAAAAAAATATATGCACCCCCTATGTTCATCACAGCACTGTTAAAAATAGCCAAGATTTGGAAGCAGCGTAAGTGCCCATCAGTAGATAAGTAGATAAAAAAAGCTGTGGTACATTTATACAATGGAATTCTAATTAGCCATTAAAAGAAGGAAATCTTACCTTTTGTAAAAGTATAGATAGACCTGGATAGTACTGTGAAATAAGCCAGTCATAGAAAGACAAATACCATATGATCTCACTTATATGTGGAATCTAATGAACAGAATAAACTAATAAAGTAGAACCAGACTTATGGATACAGAGAAAAGACTGACAGCTGTCAGAGGGGAAGGGGTTGGAAGGCTGGGTGAAAAAGGTGAATGGATTAAGCAAAAACAAAATGAAACAAAACAAAACAAAGCAAAACACACTCATAGACACAGATGGCAGTATAGTGATTACCAGAGGGAAAGTGGGGTCGGGAGGAGAATAGGGTAAAGGGGGAATAAATAGTGATAAAAGGAGACTTGACTTAGGGTGGTAAACATACAATATAATATACAGATGATGTATTGTAGAATTGCGCACTTGAAACCTATAAAACTGTATTAACCAATGTCACCCCAATAAAGTCAATAAAAATAAAAAAGCAACTTTGTTTGATGGAGGAAAGTTTTAAGTATTCTAATTTTTCTGAAGATGAAGTATACATTGGTTTTCATGTATTTAGGTTTATACTGATTGGCATGTTTAACATTTATTTATGCATTTATTCCTTTATTCTTTCACTCATACCTTATGCCAATTAGTGGTAGCCATGGTCACAAATGGAAGTACTTGACTCCTATTTAACTGATTTCTGTTCACAGATAGCATAAACAACACAGTGACCTCCTTTCTCCCTCTCCCCAATCGGCCACAATTTACTTCCACATAAAACATTCTTTCTCACCACTTCCGGTCCAGACCAGTTTAGTTTGTTTTTCTCCTAACTAGATTATGCAGCGTCTGCCCAAACTGGGTTTCTTCTCCTTCTCCCCCTCCTCCTGCTCTTCCTTATCCTCCTCCTTCTTTTTACATTTTGGCTAGCCCAGTAAGCATGAGCACAGAGTACTTAAAAAAAGTTAAAAGCTTGTTTATATCCTCAGACCCTTTTGCCATCGCCGCAGAGACCATACCATCAGGGTCTCCATCTTCTCTCTCCCATCATCCATACCACCTTCATCATCCCTCTGTATCCATACCCCACAATGGGCCCTTCTGATATGCTTATAATCAAGGCTTGGTACTGTCTTGAGTAAGACATTATAAGGCAATGGTGACCCACATTCAGACTACAGTGGACAGCTCACCTCCTATATTTACTCTGTGCTTGGCAGGGTGGTGGTGGTCATAATGCCATATTCAAATGTCCACATTCTTCAGAAAACAGGTATGTGTTGGAATTCTCTGAGGACATTGTCTTCTAAAGCATAGTCTTTTTCTTCTTCTTGAAATCTTGTTTTGGTAATGAGTTGCAGTTCAAGGTATAGGCATAGCTGCTACCAATATCTTCCCTTGCAGAAATGGCAAATCTTCCTTTTCTATTTGCTCTTTTTCTTCGATGACTATATGTTCCTCCCCTCCACAGATTATGAAAACTGGCCACCATCATTCTGGACTAGCCATTTGTTATCCAAACATATGTATCATCAATTCACCTCTCCGACATCCCTTATGCACTGGCCATTCCCCTCTTTTAGTTTCTGGAGTTATGTGGCCTTCCTCAACAGGATTTCACCCCTGAGCTCCATGCTCAGAGTGGAGTTCGAGGCAACAATTTCAATTCTCTGAAGCTGTGGTGGCTCTCAGAGGTGATGTGTTTTTTAAAAGACAGGCCTGCAGAAATACCAGGAGATAATTCAGTACTCTGTTTCTCTCCCTGCTTTTTGTTGTTGTTCTGGCACTTAAAACATTTTCTCTTTGTGTTCCTCTCCTTATAAATTAACAAAGAAATTGATTTCTTTGCAATTTTAATTGGATTAAGGGATCAATTGGTTTTAATGGATTTCTTAGGCAATTTTTTATGGCACACTTAACATATTACATGCATTTTGCTTTAGGTCTTGAAATTAAATGCGCTGAATATAAAGATGATTGGGTTGTAATTATTTTTAAATTCTAGGCTTACTTAAGTCTGGTCCATACCTATATTAGAGTAACATAAGAAAGCCTATTAAAAATGAAGATTTCCGGGCCTACCTCAGATATACCAAATCACAATTCCTCTTGGAAGGTGCTAATAATATGTTTTCTAAGATTATTTTATGGTATATAATACGTAAGTGTTTATATTATAAAAACATATGAGAAATACTATATAGAAACAATTGTACCCAAGTGGTTCTTACGAAGAGTTCAACTTTTGTAGCATTAATGATGTAACATTTACCAATCAGTCCTAAGGCTAAATATTCACCATTGTTTCTTTTTAGCTGTATAGGGAAAATGAAGTGGACAGCTGAGATAGTTGACAATTAACTGCAAAATGTATATTGAAAAAATGAGAGATAATAATCTTGTTGTCATGTGCTATTTAGTTTGAATTATCAAAAGAAAGACCTCAACTTGGAGTGTCACCTTTCTTATGTATAAAAATGACTTAAAGGTCAGAAGTTAAAAGCCTGTACCATCTACATAAAGTACAGAATGCAAAGCAGAAATTAGAATTCATAGGCTGGAAGAAATTCTGGGCTGGCCCAGGGTAGAACAATAATTGATTTTATTTGGCTCAAATTCCAAGAGGGTTAAAGGGTAGATCATTAAGCTGTTCATTAACATCTGTGAGCAGCCCCCTAACTAACCTCCAGAAATGCTATTAAAACTGTAAGTGTGGTTGGGGAGACTGGAGATGACCGACAGTACTAATTACAACTGAACTAACACTAGAAAAATGAGCCCAACTTGATCTAAAACTCCCTGATACTAAAAAATTCTTCAGGAGAAATGTTGCAAGGTATACCGACTTGTGAAAATAGACAAACAAAAAAAGGTAATTTTAGGCTTTTCAGCTATAAAGATGGACAGCCCCTTCCTTTTAATGGGCACTTCTATGTGCTTTAAAAAGGAAAGACGTGCCAAAGTGAGGTTATAAAACTGTGTATACATTTAACAAGACTATGCTTTAAACATGGCAGTACAAAAGAATACATTATTTTATTCACATGATAATCAAAGGGTTTAGTTAAAAAATCATAGTGCACTGAAGATCTAGTTATGGACACAAATAAGATGGAATGAACAGTGTTTTCTTTCTTTAATCACATCATTGTATTCATAACAATATATAACTTCATTTGGAGATTATATACATTTACATTTATGGTCTGTTCAGAAGGTGCAGTCATGTACTATGAAAAATGGCATTTATTGAAGAAGATACAAGCAACATTGTACATGGGACAATAATGACTCAGTCCCCTTCAAAGTAGGCACCTTGGGACCTCACACAGTTCTCCCAATCACTATCAGCTGCCCTGTTGTATTTTCCTGAATCTCATCGATGGTCTGAAATCTCTTCCCTTTCAAAGGTGATTTTAGTTTTGGGAAAAGCCAGAAACTGCAGGGTGCCAAATCTGGGCTGTAGGGGAGCTGGGTCACTTGAGTGATTTGATGTTTCATCAAAAACTCTGCATAAGATGTGATGCATGAGCAGGCGCATTGTTGCGATGAGGCTGCCAATCACCAGTTGCCCATAGCTGTGGCCTCCTGAATCATCAGAATAGTTTCCATGGAACAATGTTCAAGCTTAATGCAAAATTTGATGCAGATTCATTGCTCTACTTGTTTGGTCATTTCGAGTGTGATGACCACATAGTACACATGTTCAACCAATGGCATCCACCCTCCCCACTGATTAGAACAGTGAAGTTGTCATTGTTCATGCATGCACATTCCAGTCCAATCTCTTTGGTTGGCAGGTCACGTTCATGTCATACAAACTGTTCTTGTTATATTAACAATGGCTGGACTTTTTATGGACAGACTTTGCATGTGTGTGTGCATGTGTGTATGTGTAATAGTATATTTGAAGCTCTTGCTGCGCATGAAGTGGTATTAGTTTTTTTTTAAACAAATTAGTGTAAATTTAGTGGCTTAAAAAAGTACAATTTTATTACCTCAGTGTTATAGATGTCAGAAGTCTGAAATGGGTTAGAAGGACTATGTTATTCTGTAATCTCAAAGAGGAAAAATATGATTCCTTGCTGTATCCAGCTTCTAGAAGCTTCCTGAATTCCTTGGCTCACAGTCCCGTATCTCTCCTCCTCCTGTCTCCATCCTCACATTTCCTTCTCTAATTCTGATGTCCCTCTAATAAGGACCCCTGTGGTTACACTGGGCCTTCCTGGATGACACAAGAATATTTTCTCCATCTCCAGAGCTTACCTCAATCAGCTGTCCCTTAGTAACGTCAGGGAACGTATCCACAGGTTTTTGTGGCTGCTACCTTTGCATCTAAGTCAGCTGGGGCATTTTCAATACAGAAGGTTAGCTTTCACTAAGGAGAAAATCCTGGTTTCTTAAGTAATCAAAGACCTGATTAAGATGACTTAAAACTTAGAAAACTGTTATGATAAAACAGATTCTTTGCCTTCTTGGCAGAAAAGTTTTCAGTTATCAGAAGCTGATCAATCATATAAGTAAACTTTGTCTTTTTAGAAGGTGAAAAATATTAAGGTTTAATACACTATTGATGTTAAAGGTTATTTTAACAATCCCTTCTAACAAATGTATTCAATCTTATCCATTTTGATCATACATAAAGTTTCTTTCTCAAGATTTCTTTTCATGAATCTTCTACAACTTTCCTTATTCCTTTCAGTTTATCTTTTGTTCTCTTACCCATTCTGAAACAACCAACTTATTTTAGGACAAACCACTTTCTTTTAATTTTCTCAGAAATGTATTTCCATACTTTATACCTCCTATTACTCAAAACATATATTATTTCCTTCAACAGTAATTGGAATTTTTAACTCTTGGATACCTTAATATTTTGTGAAAATTAAGAAGTAAGGAATTGTGAGCTGTTATACCAGTATTCTTTAGAATGATAAATTTATTAATATATTCTATAATTTCTGGAAATATATGCTTTTTCATAGTACAGTCCTTCAATGAGGCAAAGGTCTTGTTTACTAACATGTATCTTTAGTTTTACTTTAATAGCCAAAAGTTGATAAACCTATGTTAAGTAATTAATGTTTCCATTATTTTACCTTAGTTGGAAATGATATGAATATTCAATAAATTTTCATAATTTAATTTAAGGTAGCAAAACCTTGTAAGTTACCAAAGAGTCTTAGGAAGCCATTTTTAAGTACACATAAAATATAATTATTGTTAAAGTTCACCTAAAAACTTTTATTCTGTTTACATCTATTTAATTTACTTGTTCTTAGCAATTATGTTTAGATTACTTGTGGAAATTCCATCATACTGAGTTATTTGTCTTGCTGACAAATTTTGCAGTGGAGATAACACAAACTCATTTGATGAATAAGTCCAGGTAGAATAAAAATGCTATACTTAATAATAAAAACTCTAAAGACATGCCTGTTTAAATTAAATCAACATACTTAATTAGCTTAATACCAAATATTTCCCTTAGATTACAGGCACTAGAAAAGCATTTAGTTTATTCCTACTACATTTTTGAGAATTTTTAAATATAAATGTTTGTTTGAGCCGATTAAATAAAGATTTTACAAATTAGCAATATCATTTGAAGGTGGAAAATAGCATATAATACACATGAACATACAGACAGATGCAAACAGAGGCCTCCTAGCCTTTGCTTAAAAATTTTAGCCATGCGATAAGTAATAAGTTCATCTGCTCAGGAATGGTGTAAGCTTTTTTCTTATTAATATTTATGAAGACAATTAAGATTTTATTTTTCCTTAACAAGGGAACCTTCTAACCAGAACAGTGGTTTGTTCTGCTTTCAAAAAATTCCTCATTTCCTTCTCTTTCCTCCAGCCTTAGGAACTCGAGGTGATGAAAATAATTGGGCTCTGAACTGCTTTTAGACTGCATTGCTGGTTTTGCAGAGATGTGTAAGATAAAAAAGATTGCTCCTAATTTCCCAAACAACCCATTGTAACTTAAGTAACATCACAGGTTGAGCTACCTGTCCATCTACATCATCTCTAATTTCTTCTTTCCCTCTGGGCCCACAGTTTTATTTTAGCTGAGGGGAAACAGCTCACTACCCCATCAGCTTCTAATTTGTCCAAATTTTTCATCATGGAGTTTTTACATCTTTTGAAATATTTTGCCAGGTTTCACCTGGGACAACTGTAAATATTTCTGGCAGCATTAAACTATGCCATGGACTCAAATGGCCTCAAAGGGTGCAAAGGTTATTAACTTCCAGAGTCATTCTCTCTGATAGCCAAGAGAATGGACAACCTACATGTCCCAGGCAGGCAGAAGGCCAAGCCAAACCCTCAGGACCTGGGCAATACCTACCCCTGGGAGAGAAAGGTTCAGTTACCAATTGGTCTGGATTTGGGAAGAGCAAGTGTCAAATTTTATTTTCATCTTTCACTGGGCTTAGGAGGTAAGCCATTTACAAACAAACTTCTACAGGTCCTCCCAGAGTTCATCCTCTCTGTTGGGTGTGTGAGATATCCATCCTCTGACTGGTGGAAAACAAGAATGAGCAGCCCTGTTTTTACTGCCTCTGGGAGGAAAATGATCGATGTAGAAAGCTCCCTTCTAGTCTATTGAGAAGGAAATGGCTGGACAGAGAGCACAATGCACTCCGGCAAGAGCACCCTCTGGACGGTGGAGGCCAGAGAGAAAAATGTTCTCACTGGTCATAAAGGCCAAACTCTCAGCACATGATACACAATTAAAGGAGACACACCAGACACACAGAGAAAAAACAATTAACAAAATCCATGAGTACTCACACCAAGTAACCAATAGTCACTAAGCCTAAGAAATTAGTTTCACAAATATTTTATTCTGCTAATCTGCATTTAGTAAAAGGAGGGAAAAAAAGGCTCTTACCACTCTGCTGCCACCAAACTCTAGAAGTAGAAATCTGGGAATTCTTACCTTTTTGGCTGGCTCATGTTAGTGGTTCTAGGATCTCTCTGTTGCCACAGCTTCAGGTTGGGCAGGGCCCAACCTTCAAGATGTCTTTCTCACAGTGTGTACTTTCACATGCCTGTTGCAGAGAAGATATTCTCATAATGTGGCTGCTACAACTTGGTACAAAGTAATATGGAAATTACATCTTTCACCGAAGTATTCATAATAAGAAACGAATTATTTGTATCTATATAAAAAGACAGAAAAGAAACTGCTTCTCATACTGTGATATACAAATGAAGAGTCTGTTCTTCTTTTCTACACGTCTGTTAAACATTGTTAATACCATTATATAAGCTCTAAGGGTTCATAATGAACACAGCAAAATTGACATATTTGTTCTAAGAAGAGAAATAAATCAATAAAATAAATAAGTCTGACTAAAAGTAGTCAAGGATTAGTGATATATAATGATTATACATCAATTAACATAATAAGACCTTTATTACTGTGCTTTTTTCCCCCTCTCAAGATTGAGAAAATGAACACTAGCTTTAACTCTACTGTCACGTTAAAAAGAGAGCTATAAAGATCAGTATTAGTAGAAACAATTCATTTGCCTTTCCTCCTCTCTAGTAGACTCACTCCTTCATTTATTCACCTGGCTAGTCAACAGAAGGTAAATGAATGCATAGAACAGGCCGGACACAGGTGTGGTAGTGGTGCTAAAAGGTCAGGTATATTATGATGCCCACCTTTGAGTTGAGTCAGTGATCTAACAATCTTCTACTAGAATGAAGCTAAATGCTAATAATAACAATAACAGTATCACAAGTGAAACTGAGAGTACTTGGAATAATAATAAGAGCAGAACATTTATATTTTAATTTTGTATGCTTCAATCTTAACTGAGAAAAATGGGTAAAGTTACCAAATTGGAATATTTTTTAAAGATTTTATTTATCTTTAGAGGGGAAGGGGAGGAAAAAGGAAGAAAAATATCAATGTGTGGTTGCCTCTCGTGTGTCCCCTGATGGGAACTGGCCTGCAACCCAGGCATGTGCCCTGACTGGGAATAGAACTGGGGTTGTTTGGTTCACAGGCCCACACTTAATACACTGAGCTACACCAGCCAGGGTGCCTGAATTGGAATATTATAACTTGATAATATTCTCAGTGCTTAAAAGATTCCCTTTTTATAAGCTTTATATCAACTACTGGTGGGTGAATATTGATAAATATTAATTAGTAAATATTTAATTCAAATTCGCATTAATTTATTTAATCATAGTTCATTCAATACATATTTATTAAGCCTCTGTTATATTCCAGGAGCTGGGTATACAACCAGAGTAAAAAAAAGTAAGGCCCTTGAACTCATGGAGTTTACATTCCTGGGAACTAACATAATGTGCCCTGACACGGGTCCTGGCTGAGTGGCTCAGTTGGTTAGAGCACTGTCCTGATACACCAAGCTGCAGTTCCATCCTGGGTCAGAGCACATAGCAACAAATCCATGGTCCTCTCTCTCTCTCTCTCTCAAGTCAGAACATAAAAAGAAATATGCTCTGACACTCCACGTACTTCACTGCATTTTCATGCTAAACACAGGCAGCAAGGACAGTGCTAAAAAAGGGTAGGATACAATTCAGGCTGAGTATTTTTCAACTCTATACTTCTGTGCCAGGGCTTGACGGCATCTCTGCCCTTAGGTGTGCAATCTTACACAAGTTACTTTAATATTCCCCCTTGTTTCCACCTTTGTAAAAGGGATACAGTAATAGTTGGGTTCTCCTGGAGATTAAATGAGATAATGTGCGTCGAGTGTTCACCAGTTATTCCTATGACTGCTTTGGCTGTGGTTCCAAAACATTCCTGCTCATTGGAATCTGGGGGCCTTTAAAGGCATCTCAAACCCTGGGCTACACACCAGACCAATTAAACTCCAGTCTGAGGGTAGGTCATAAACGGCAGCGGTTTTGGAACACCCTAGGTGGCTTCAATGTCCAGACTGGGTTACTGATGCGTCCTAAAAGCATTTGTCCATCTACCTGCCTTTTAATGAAAGTCAGATAATCGAGGCGCACATTTTCCATTCCATCCTGTGACTTTATTCCAAATTCTTTCAAATCTTCAAGGGATGAGGGATGGGAGGAAGCCCAGACAGACCTAAGCCTTCTCATAGCTTCTACGTTTAGCGGGACCCTTTGGGTATAGGAAGGCTGACACTTGCACCTGCTGGGCCTGCCACAGGAGAAGCAAAGAGCCTGGAAACTCAGGCCGGCCGGGGGCGCTGGGCTCAGTGCAGAGGCCGCTGAGTCCGGGAGAAGGAAGATCGGCAGCGGGATCGTTCCCTGGGGACCCTCAACTGCCCGGGCGCTCCGATCGGGTGGGCGCTATCTGTGCGTTCTGCACCCCTGCCGGTGCCCGCCTTCTACCCTGCGATCCCGTCTGGGTGCCCGAGCAGCCGCTGGCGCTTTGGTCCGAAGAGAGCGGGGCGCGCCGCGCCGCCAGCCGCCATGGAGCCCGGGCCTCCTGGAGCCTCCAGGCCCGCAGAGCCGGGGCCTCGCTTGCACGGCGAGTGCGGCGCTGACCAGGCGGTCTCGGCCTGCTTGCTGTATGGGGCCGGGGCCGGGGCCGAGGCCGAGGCCGAGCCCCAGCGCCACGCGCTGGCTGTGGCGGCGGTGCTGCCGGCAGGGGGGAGCGGGGAGAGGATGGGCGTCCCCACTCCGAAGCAGTTCTGCCCCATCCTGGGGAGGCCGCTCATCAGCTACACCCTGCAGGCCCTGGAGAGGTAATGTGGCGCCAAGCGCGCCCCACGGCTCGAACCCGGCTCCGCCTCCCGCCCTCCGTCCGACCCGCCCGGGCCGGCCCGCAACACCTTCCCATGTGGCAGCTCTCGCGCGGGCGCCTTCTCTCGGCAGACTGTGGGGGCGTCTCCACCGTCTCAGCCTCTCGAGCTTGGCTTCCATTCCAGCTCGTACTTCAGAGATGGACGCTCTGCTTTAACAGACGGGCCCGGAGGCTGGGGCTGCCCTACGGAGCCCCTTAGGTGCCCAAGCCGTCCACGTGGTGGGGAAAGCCACCCCACGTCGAAGCTGGGCTAAGGACGGGCTCACGGGATGGGACGAAGGGGCAGTAGTTCTCCCTGTGGCCCCACAGGGAGAACTAATGAGGAGAAACTGTTCTTGGAGGCTCCCTGGCCCTGCCTGTCTCTCATTCATGGTCTTTCACTTTTCCTCACCTCGTCCTTTCTCGTTGGCATAGTCTTTCTCCCTCTTGTGCATGCGCACGTCCTGTCCAGCCCCCCACCCCCCCAGCATGCACATGGTTTATGAGTTTTACTTGCATGGCTGGGTTCATGGGCCTTTGTTCATTCACTTTACCCGCTCGTTCACACCCAGTAACTGAGCACATCCTATGAGATACACTGCTAATTTACTATGTGCTGAAGGTGGACCGAGGAGAATTTAATTGAAGGCTTTTAATGGTGGGAACAGATTTAAGGGTGCCATGTTGAAGCCAGCACATGCCTTACCAGGAAAGTGGGGAAATGAAGAAGTGAGAAGGTATGGAACAAGGAGGACTAGAGGAGCTGTAGCTTGGAGCTAAAGAGGTGAAAGAGGGGTATGTTATTTTATTAGTCTTATCTATTTTATTAGTCTTGATTTTAGCCCCAGGTAATGGGAGGGAGTGTGGGGTAAGGCTGGAGGCATGAGAAGCAGGGGGGTTGCAAAGGCCCACATTCCTGTTGCTGAGGTGTTTGAACTTCTTGAAGCTAGTGGGGAGCTGTGGTAGTATGTTTAAACCTTGACTGATGTGAACTGTTTGCAATTAAAGATAAATGACATCTTTTAGTATCCTTTGCAGGCTACTTTAAGGAAAAGGAAATAGGTTCTAGTTAAAGGATGGCTGCATGTTATACACACAAAAAAAGAGTTCCCCACCATGCGTTCACACGCTCCAGAAGCCAGAGGGCCTAAGTTGCTTTGCATATCGTTAATTTTACTTTTTGAATATTGTCATTTGGAAAATGGAATTATAAAAAGCCCTAATCACCTCTGATTTATATAATCCACCCTGTGCTTACATCTGAAATTCATAGAAACCTTGAAACAGTTCTAGGCGCTTCCTCTCCTGTTCTGTAGTCTTCCATTTCTCGGGGTAGTTGAGGGTGAGTTCCTTGAAGCCATGTACGGATCATGCACCTACAATATTCTAGTGTCACAGACACTGTGACAACATGGCCCATTTGCACAGTTAATCCTATGGAACACGATGGATCTTTTTCAGCAGGGCCTTTTTCTATTTAGTAATTAGATATAGAGGAATAGAGTCATTTTACATTTAACTTTTCTTTCTATGAAAACTTCTATGTTAAACTTGCAGTTTTGCATCTCAACTTATGAGGCAGCCTGAGATAGGTGGATACTAAAAAAACTTTTAAAGTAAAAGAATATTCCGGAAAGATCCTATTTATGGAAAATAAAGCAACACTTGTTTTCCATTTTTATTTAATTGTTAACAGCAGCCATAAAAATCTTAATAGGGACTAATCAAAACCTCCATTTTAAAATACACCAGGGCTCATTTTTGTCACTATTCCAATGCCTGAAGAAATTATGGAATATTATATTTTGGGTATGTCTCTGGAAATCCTCGGATACCTTGCATTCCAGGAATGTATGTATAGGTGCTTCTTAGATGTTTGGCAAATGAAAGCCATTCTCTTCTTTTGGTAAAAGATGGGGTCTCTGGACTGCTGATACTTTTCCTACAGCCTGGTACCAAAATGCTCAGGTTATTTCATCCTGAAAGATAAATTATTCAAGTTCAAATAAGGAAAGGAAATGGAAGCATAGAGTGTCTTGTAAAATTCTTATTTTTTGCTTTTTGGAGAAATTATACCTGCTTACTACTTATTAAAGGTGTAGCAGAGTTCTCAATAAGAGTTCTCAGTCACATCCTGTATAAGACAAGATGTAATTGGGTGTCATCACTATCAATGTTCCAGGTGCTGAGTGTGAGCTCCCCTTCCCCTTTAACAGCTGTGACTGTGTAATGTCCAGAGTTTGACTTTTCTTTCAATAGGTTTTTCCTTGCCCAAGCTTTTGCCATCTCACTAATAGAGGGTTGAGCAGTTTTTGTGAGTAATCTTCGTTTCTTAGTTCTTTCTTGACTAAGAAATTAAAGATACTTTTTGAAAAATAATCCTTATGGGTCAGTTTCTTTTTTTTGGAATTTGGAACCAACAAACTTCTTAGAGCTTAGGATAGAGAAGGAGGGCACCCAAAGTTTGGCCCCAAATTCTTGAGTTGAGATAGGGAAATGTAAAGAAACGCAACCAGTGTGACTTTTATTTTTTAAATTTCTTTCGCCATCATAACTTTTAAACAATGCTACTAACACATGTGTTTATTTCCACTCCTTCATTTAGTTTCACCCAAAGGGACTAAAAACATACAGCCACATTAGGGAAAAATAAATGCCTCAGCAAGAAGAGCAGATGAAAGATAAAACTCTGGAAGAAAGGTGATAGAGTAGTATTAACCAATCAGATTTAACAGGTCCAAGAAAGTGGAAACATGAGCCCTGAGGTAGAACATCTATAAAGAAGCAAGTTGATGGGTTATAGGACCTTTGAACACTTCAAGAATTAAAAGTACGTGAATTAGAGCAGCAATTTTCAGGCTTTCTCATCGCACAGCACTCATAAACTAATTACTAAAATTCTGTGGCACACCAAAAAATATACTTTTTGCTGATCTGATAAAAAAAGAGGTATACTTTTGATTCATTCACACTAGATGGCTATTGTGTTGACTGTTGTCATTTTTTCTTTGACAGTCTAAGAGAAAAGAGATCAGGGTCCCTGACTTAACAGTCAGGTACTGCATGCTTTAAAGAGTCTTGCAGCGCACTGGTGTGCCACACACTGGTTGAAAGTCACCGTGTACATGTGACTGAGAAGATGGAGAAGAACTTGATAGAAAAAAAATCTATCTTGTGAATTGACTGGGACTTCAGATTTTTGTTTGTTTGTTTGCTTTGTGTTTTTCTGCTGGCAAAATGGGAAAAGGACACATTTTTCTAGTTTAGTCAAGTTCTACTTGTACACCATTTCTTCGAGAACTGTTGATCAGATTAAATGAGATTCAAAAGAATCTCTGAAACCTCACAAATCTGAGATGTTGGCTAAAAGCTCTAGCTATCTAAATCAGTTGTGTGGAGATATCTTTATTATAATTAACCATTATATGTATGTATAGACATGAACAAGTGTATATGTATCTGTTTATATATGTTCACATATGTTCTATGCTAAGATTATGCAACTGGTAGTTCAGATCTGTATATTATGGGTACAATTAAAATAATCAAGTATAACAACCAAATTCTTAGTTGTACTAAAAACAAGGGCTTTTCAGAAGTTGATTAAAGTTTCTAGGAGTTTGAAAGTTTATTTTGGCCTTTTAGAAGGAATTGCAATATAAATTATTGAGCCACAGATTATATAACTTGAAGAGAACTTTGATTTTTTTTTAATTTTACTAACAAGAAACCGAGATCAAGGGTATTAATCTTTTACATAACTATTTATGACTTGAGTTTCTCAAGGAAATGTTGCTCTAAGAAAATAAATCATGGGAAAGGGGTATGATTGGCAAGGGCGTGAAGCTCTGAAAGTTAAATTATAAAATCCAACCACAGCCGATAGATTCATATGTTTAAATTTTACTTAAAAAAATGTCTTTTCACAGTGACCAGAGGGGAGAGGGGAGGGAATTTCAGGGGGGAAGGGAAGGGTTTACAGGAACAAGTATAAAGGACACATGGATCACAACTAAGGGGGGTGGAAATGGGAGGCAGGTGGGGAGCACTGGGTGGGTGGGCTGGGATGGGAGTAAAAGACAGAAAACTGTACTTGAACAACAATTAAAATAAATAAATTTTAAAAAATTAGAAAAAAAGTCTTTTCAGATCTGAACTAGGAAGTAGAAATTCCTGCCAGTAATCTAATTTTTGGTTTCAAATATCTAAGGCAAGAAAGCGTCATTAAGGAGGGTCAGACAATCTGCACTAGCTAAATAGATTAAAGTGACAACCACAACAAAAGCAAGTTAGAGATGCAAATTTTGGCTTATTCAGATTCTTTGTGGTGGGCTGGGTGGGGTGGGAAATTCTTCTGACAGTAGATTCTGGCACATTCTTCTCTATACTCCTGAGGTTCCTCCAGTTCTTCCAGGTGAAGGATCTTGCTTGAGGTAACTTGTTCCTTGATATGGTTCCATGCTCATCAAAAATCTTGTTATAAGTTGGCCTCCCATACACATGTTCTATAAGAGAAAAATATGCTGTCCCACTAATAAAGAGCATAGTGCTATAATGATAGTAATGTATGTCATTTTACATTAAAATATTGACATTCTAATTCATGTTTCTGTCCTTTATTAGTTTAGTTAATATAAATTGGTCTTCTCCAGTCTGCCAGCTCTAGATGAATTCAAAGGGAAAAAAATCTGTTTTGTCCGTATGTGTTTGTTATGGAAACTATTTTGTGATTGAGGTTGGATTGTTACCTTATTGCTTGGAAAATCAATTGAAGTTCATTTTTAGTAAGTGTTCAAGACTCCATAGTATGTCTTTCAAAGTATTAACTTATGGATCATAAGATTTTCTGTTTTCTCCTTGTCTTTCAGTTTTGTTTCCTATGTACTTTAGAAAATTGTTCTTTCTTATATTTCTGAATGCACTGCAAATTCTGTGTAAGATAGAATAGAAATAAATACATAAATTTTAATCCAAATGAGCAATGTTGATTGCTTGAATGAAGCTGAACATAGGCATGGAGTAGGGAAGCCAGGGGAAATATTTAGATAAGAATCGACATGATCGTAGTGATTCATTGGATCAAGGATTCAGAAATAAAAAGGCATTTAGGAAGCTTTTCATTGATTGATTGTTCAGATGTGTGAATCTGACGTTAAAATTTTTTGTCTTAATGCTTCATTAATAAAAGGGTCAACTCTGAGTCAAAGGAAGGAACAGGCTGATATTTTGTACAGGTCAGATGATTAGGATTTTGTGTGAAGTTCCCAGTGGCTCCCACGGGGGGCTCCTTCAGCACCTGAGATAAGACCAGGACTGGTAGACCGCACTTGACCACTGGAAGCCTTTGTGGGTTGTAGTCAGGAGACTTGATTTTGTGAAGACAGTCGGGAGCCAGCCCTTTCAGTATTGTGCTGCTAAAATACCAGGGTGGGTATGGAAATATTGAAATCTTTAAATTCGGGCTACAGCACAATAGAGAAGCCCAATTTCCATGAAGTTGGTCATGGCAGTGAGCCATAGTTGCCACTGTCCCTTCAGGCCAAACTTTGCAGCTTTATGAGAACAGCTTCCAGGTGTTAACAGAGCCTGATTTTTCATGGTTTAAAAAAATATTGTTGAAATCTTCATTTTCAACTGATTAAACTATCTGAGCAGAGTAGTCCAGTAAAATTTATCCTATTCTAGGAGAAAATAACATTTGAGATATTATATTTCTTCCTTGAAATGTCTGTAGGTGCAGTGGAGCTTGAGGTTCGGTTTGTGTTTTCCTGTGGAATGTGCTGCAGAGGAAATTCTCAGGAGAACTTGATAAAATCCAGTAACAGGGGCTTCAGTGTGGACTTGCCTTTAGCTAAGTAGGTCAACCAGATCCATTTATTCAGCAAATATTTGTTCTGTAGGCACTGTGTGAGGTACTTAAGGTCTTTCTCAGTTTTATGATTCTACATTATTAAATTTTAATACTGTGAAAGACTCTTAATTCTATAATTAGAAAAGAATGAGAATAAATCCTCTGAAATACAACTGTGTGCTTATAAAGGCTTGCAAGTGCTTGGTTGCTGAATAAAAAGCATAATAAGCCCATTATCTCTTAAGAATGGTCTAGAATAGTGTCTTCCAAATTTTTATTGTGACCTGTTATAAGAATTATAATTTTCTTCATGACTCAATGACAAATACATACTTAAATATACACATGCACACATTTGAAAGAATTTCATGAAAACAACCTATCTTTACTATTTTCTAGGCATTCTAATTTTTCTATTAACTTCTATTTCATTTACTCAAAAATATTTGTCAAATCTTATTAAATTGATTCTATAAGACACTAATGGGACCTGATAGCTGCAGTTTGAGAAACACTAGTTTAAAAACACTTATCTATATGGAGCCTCGTACAATTGTGAGAAATAGCCTGAAGCCAGAAATTTCTCTGTTAGTAATTATTTACTTCTACTTTGGCTGCTTTCTGTCTGATGAAACATAGATAATTATTTTATAGCTATTTTAAGGTACTCCAGTAAAGTTGGAATTTAACTTTGGGAATTCATTCATTAATTTATTAACTCATTGAACAGGTATTTGAATGACTACTCTGTCAAGCAATGTCCCATCATCTTTTTCCCTCTTAATTCTATATTTTAACATTTAATTCAATATAATTTTTGATCAGAAACAGCAATAATATACCTTTAAAAGTTGTTTTTAGCCCTTTTTTTTCTGGTAAAATATGCTATGAAAAGCAACAGAGATGAATAACTTAGGGTACAAGTTAAATTCTTGCTTTGTAGAACAGTCCTGCCCCCTGATCTAGTAGAACATGTTTTTATAATTTCTCTATCTTAAAAAAAGCTTAGTGTGATGGTTGTATTAATAAACAACTGAAATATATTTGATTACTTTAAAATTCTTTTCTATAAATAAACCCAAGAGCAGTTTTCATTCCTTTGTAATTGTTTAAGCTTTCTCTTCTCTCTTCATTGATTCATTTAACAGATGTTTATTGACATATGGTTTGCAAGGTCAGGAATTCTGCCTGTCTTTGTTCATTCACTATTATATCACCAGTGTCTAGCATACTGCCTGGAAAATTCTCCATGCTTGATGTTTGTTGAGTGACTAAATGAACACACAAATGAAGGAATGCCTGCTTTTGCTTGAATTATAAGAAATTTGACCATTTCTTGACCACGAATGTAGCATATTATATGGTTCAACACTAATAATGTAAATGAAGTTCTGGAGACACAGTGATCTGGACACAATCTTTCTCTCTTGAATTTCGTGACCTTTTTCTGAGAGATGGTTTAGTGCATTTGTGGAGGCTAACAACATGAGCTCCAAAGTCAAGCTGGGGTTTACCCAGGTGCCTTCATTAACTAATTGTGTGGTCAGAGATCACTGCCTCTGTGTCCACTGTAAGATGGAGATTATAGTAGTAACTTCTCTCCAAGAGCTGATACGAGTATTGAAATATTACAGGCTGTTGCAGGCAAATGCTCTCAGGAGTACGTGGCACCTAGCAAACAATCTGTACAGCTGCATTGCTCTTTCTACTATTAGTATTACCGAAAGTTTAGTAGATACCAAGCCCTGGGATATGGTCTTTGCTTTTTATAAGTTAGCAGCCTACTGAGGGAGATAGAAAATGAAACAGAATACAGCATGATGCTTGATAAGTGATACTTCACCCAGAATGACAGGGAAAGCTTCCGGGAGTAGGCGATATCTGACCTGAAATCAGAAGGCAGTAGGACTCAGCCTGGAGTGGATGGGGATGTGGGAGTGGTAGGGTCAGGGCATGGTGTTGAGAGGCCAAGGAAGCAGCACAAGCAAAGACAAGGGCGTGAGAGAGAATGTGGTCAGTAAAGTAAGAGGGGCATGGGGAGACCAAGTCCTGCAGGGAAAAGCAGGCTGAGTCAAGTCTTGAAGGGCCCTGATCAAGAGTCAGCGGGGAATGGCCTCAGGTTTGCACTTGAGGAAATCACCCAGCACTGGTGAGAATGGATTGTGTTGGGATATGATGAGAAGGAGACCAGATTAAAGACTGGTGTGATACATTATGGGAGAGCTGTGCCAATGGAGACAGAATCTTGGGAAACCCTGTATTTTGGGGACACTGAGGAACTGTCACTATCATTTGCTAAGGACTTTGTTAAGTACACTGTAAACTCTAAACCATATCGATTCAGTGTAAGTTTTTTTTCTTTATCTTTATTGTTATAGATGTCTTCATTTTCCCCTCCTTTGTCTGCCTCCACCCAGCCTCTCCCCAGCCCTGGCCCCTGCCCCTGGCCATTGCCATGCTTTTGTTTGTGCATTTGAGTTACACATATATGTTCTTTGTTTGATCAATTGGTAAATTTGTAGTGAAAGGAGTGGAGGATGGATGGGTTAAAGACAAAGAGCAACCCACACTTACCTTTATTCTAGAATACTTTATACTGCCTGCACAGATTACTACATGTTTATTCTTTGGTATTCTGTGAATTATTGCATTTTTTATATGTGATTGAAATATCCCCGAATTGCTCACATTAACATAATTAATCCTGGCCCTCTAGGAGCCTTAGGATCTAGAAATTATAGTAAAAAGTCGAACATCTCAAAACAAAACAATCCACAAAACCACACTGCATAGAGAAGCTGTTTTCATTCTTGATTTTTATGGTTCACTGAGTTAATGAAGAGAGCTTCCTGTGTTTTCAAAATCCTTGAACTATTCAATGTAGTAAAATGTTACATTGGTCCTGGTAGATGAGACAGACCAAAGTCATTCATTCAACAAATAATCACGTACGTACTAGGTGTTAGGTGTAAAACAATGGGAAAAACAGATTATCCCTGATATCAGCCTACATTCTAGAAGAAGGAATGTTGTATTATTTTGATGAAAAATGGTTAAACATTTTTTCTTCAAGTATTTTTTTGACGTAAGATGGTAATGTAAGAAAAGAAGGTATGATGTATCTTTGTATCAGATATCTTTCTGATTTGTTTCCTAGATTATAAGAGTATGGTATTGTGAGGCTTTCAGGAGAGTTAGAACATTACTAATGCTTTAAGGTATGGTGCTTAATTGAAGATAGCTATTATTTACATAATAGGATAATTGAGTTATTTGTTTATTTTTTGCCAATCTTACTGACTAACGTAGATTACCTCTAATTTATCTCTTAAATCCCATCCAGAAGCTCCATTTGGTAGCCACACTATCAGCATTGTCTTGACTCGCCTTCAGCAGTCGCCTTCCCGGAGTATCTGCATCCTTTCTCTGTCTCCTCAATCTGTTTTTTACTTTCCAGCCAGAGTAAAATTTATGCTGTTAAATTAGTTTCCTATTGCTTTTGTAAAAATTTCCGTGAACCAAGTGGCATAAAGCAACGGAAATTAATATCTTCCACTTCTGGAGGTAAGAAGCCCAAAATCAGTCCCACTGGGCTAAAGTAAAGATGCTGGCAGTGCTGTGTTCCTTCTGGACGCTCTAGGGATGCTGTATTTGCTTGGCATTTTCTGGATTCTGGAAGGTCCCCCTGGACTCGTGGTCCTGCAGCACTCTGACCACTGCTGCTGTTGTCACACCTCCTTCTTTGACGCGTCTGCCCCTCTCTCTCACTTACCAGGAATCTCCTGATTATACTGCCCCAGTAAGAAAGTCCAGAATGGTCTTTCCAATCCCAAGATCCTTAATCACATCTGAAATGTTGCTTTGATCTGTAAGGTTACGTATTCACAGGTTTTGGGAACTAGGAGATGGAGATTTTTGGAGGAACATTATTCTGCTACCATCATGGGATAGAACAGTGTCTAGAACATGGGTGGAAGTGAGTTTCATAATTAATTAATTAAACATAAATATCTTCTCCTGCATAAAGCTTTTCTATGGCTTCCTATTACTTTTAGGATTAAAGACTTAAATCTCCATGGTGGCCTGGGGGGTTCTCACGGCCTAGCCAAGCCTGGTGCTTTCCTGGGTCTGCAGCCTCTTTGTGGGCCCTTCTCCCCCTTGCTCACAGAACTCTGCTCCATTTCTTCCCGACCCCTCGGGACCATGCTGTGGCCTCCACTTACACCAGCCCTCCGTCCCTTCCTCCACACCCCGCTGACTGTTTTCCTGCCACTCACCATTTGGATGGTAGAGCAAACTCTGCCTCCCTTAAGGAGCATCATCTTGGACTTTTCTTTGCTGGTCAAATATTCTACTTGGACACAGTCCTGGAGCCTGGACTTTTTTCTCTGTGATGGCACTTGATCACAGCTTGCAGTTGCTTATTGGTGCTCTGGTTTGTTTCATCTGTAAGTTCTGTGAAGGCAGTGGCTATTTCTGTTGCATGCTCAATGCCGATCATTTATTTGGTGCTCAATAAATATTTGTTAAAGGAATGGACTTAAAATGAAAAGACAGTGTGCCTAGTAAGCAGCTCTTGGTTTTGTTCATCACTGTAGTATTTTTGTAGCCAGAGGAAGAATGGGTTTCAGGTTATGAGTTTTGGGAAGAATGGGAAGGGTTTGTTCAATAATGGAAAATAAGGGATTGATAATTATTGAGTAGAGTAACCCAATGTTTTTTATTCATTTTTCAGTAAAGGAGTCAATTTCACTGTTTTCTAATTTTAAGACCCTTCTTCCAACTCTTTAAAAATATGTTTAACTGTCCAGTATGAACATACAGAGTCTCATAGGCTAGGGATTCTATTAACTTTTGAGGTCACCTTCATTCAGAGTTGATGTCATGGTTCAGAGGGAGTTGTTCTGGTTCAGGCCTGTGGAACACTGACCACTGGTGTTCAGTCTGCCAGACTTCCATGCACTCTTCTCTCAGTGTATGTCAGACCAGTTTTCTGTAAGGAAATGTTTTAAACAGAAAAAAAATTGTTTTATATTTTATACCTGATTCAACAGATTAATTTCCTTCTTTTAATTTTATATTCTATTAAATTATGAATTTTCCCATTTTAAGCTTGATTTATATTCATACAAATTAAATCATTATAGTTTCTCATTTAAGCTACAGTATTTTACCTTGATGTACTAAAGTTTGTGTTAGTTATCAGCTTTGTTGCCAATTCATGAACTTTCTGAAAGAAAGAAGACAGAACTTTTGGAATTTAAAAGTGCTTTGAAGCATTCCTATTCTATGAGAAAAAAATCACTTGGAGAAAATTAATTTAAAAGTATATTCTTATCATATTTTCTCTATCAACTGATTAATATTATAATTATTCAAATTTAACTTTTAAGTCAGAAATTTGTATTATATAAATTTGTATACCATGTCTATTTTTCACACTGGACAATTTCACATGATATACTGTGAAATAATATTTTTTTATCTATCTGTTTCTCTCTATAGTGTGATAATCACTGATGTTTTATTTTTTAAATCTTTTTACTGGACTCGATAAAAATTCGTAAAACTTACTAACTTTCAGTTTTTAATCTCTATGAAGATATACTAGTACTTAGCATTCTTTTGTTTTTAGCTTACCTCGGGTTGTTGTATAAGAATCAGTCTACATGAAATGCATATATTCTTTCCTTTTAGAGTATGTTGGATAAAGGACATCGTCGTAGCAGTAACTGGAGAGAACATGGAAGTGATGAAGGGCATTATTCGGCGGTACCACCATAAACGCATCTCACTAGTTGAGGCTGGAGTGACCCGTCACAGGTCGATATTCAATGGACTGAAAGCACTGGCCCAGGATCAGCCAGACTCGAAGCTCTCGAGGCCAGAAGTAGTGATTATCCATGATGCTGTGAGACCTTTTGTTGAGGAAGATGTACTCTTTAAAGTTGCCGCAGCTGCTAAGGAACATGGAGTAAGTATTTCCACTTAATGAGACTAGGTAAAAAGAGGCAACCATTACAGAGCGGTTCATTTGCTGAATTTTGTTGGGATTATATTTAAATTTCAAGTTATTTAAAATGGGCATGTTGTTCTAAAGATGGTTGGGTAATTTATTTCAGGAACTTTCTAGTGTTATGGACTGCAAGACTGTTCTGGAACTTGTCTTTGCTGGAGTCATTTATCACCCCAGTGTAACATGAGCTATTCGGAGAAGAATGTAGTATGTCATTAGAATATGGAAAATATCTAAGAAATCACTTAGAAATCTGGCTCATTGCATCCAAATTTTGTGTTTTGAATTTTCAGAAGTGGTTTATTTTAGCAGAACAGCCACATAAGATTTTTGCACTCTGTAAAGTGAATCATTACTTAAGATAACAGAATTGAAGAAGATCAAAAACTATGAACAGTAAAATGACAACAAACTCACAATTATCAACAACAACTGAACCTAAGAAACAAAAACAAAAACTAAGCAAACAACCAGAACAGGAACACAGCCAAGAAAGGGAGGTCACATAGAGGGTTTTCAGTGGGGAGCAGGGGGGAGGAATGTGGGGGGAAAGATACAGGGAATAAGAAGCATAATTGGTAGGCATAAAATAGATGGAGGGAGGTTAAGAATGGTATAGGAAACAGAGGACTCAAAGAATTTATATGTACAACCCATGGACATGAACTAAGGTGGGGGGAATGCTGGAGGGTTGAAGGGTACAGGGTGGATGGGGATAAAGGGGAGAAGAAATTGAGAAAACTGTAATAGTATAACCAGCAAAATATACTTAAAAATAACAGAACTGTTTTTACTTTTATTTCACCAAAATAAACATAGGCTTGCAAAAGACCTACTATTATCTCTAGAACATGTATTTTTCTTATTATCAGGTAAATTTCTATAAATAAAGTAATAGACATAAAACTTAAGTTCACAGTCTAAATTTTAGACGTAGTGAAAAATTATTGCTCAGACTTGGTACCGTGTGAGAGAAATGGTCTGTGAAGTCTGACAGACTTAGTCCCAATTTTTGGTTTTTCTAAGTATTAGCGGTGGAATGTGTTCAACTTTCACAACCTCTTTGGGCCTGTTTTTCTGACTTGTAAAGATATGTGTAAGGTTTTTAGGATAGAACATTTATAGGTTAACTTTTAGTAAAGTTCTGAATACTTAAAAATGGTATTATTTTAAGATGCATGGTAACATCTCTGTACTAGAGTTTCCTCCAAGGAGTGGAGAATAATGGAAGGAATCATCCAAGCCATCCTACGCATCCAGCAGGACAGGAAGCTATAAAATATTTATCTGGGAAAGCCAGCCTATGACCTCTCCTAAGTTACTGTATGTATTCGGATCCTGTAATCAGGAAATGTTCTCTGATTTCATCTCTTTTCCCTGCAACACAGACTTATTGAAATTTAGAACTGTAGGAGACTTCCGTAGATCAAGTGAAACATTTTGATTTCATTAACATGATTTCTAAATGGTATTTAGATGTAGTGAAAACTTGGTCCAGGAGCATTAGTAACCACAGAACTTTCTCCTGGTTCTCGTGCTTCTCCCGGGCCCGCTTTCCACTTCTCTGGCCCCTCAGCCGCTGTAGAGACAATGTAGTCAGTGACAAGAGTGCTGAGTAGCAATAATGGACCGAAGAATTCACAACTCTTAGGAGTTTGAGTCCAATTTTACAATTTGAAAAACTTCCTAGGGAAGACTATATAATTTGGGGAGATCATTAGAAGCTTTAATGCATATTAAAATATATATAAAAATATAGCTCTTTGCCTGTGTTACCTTTGGGAATATATGACTCAAGCTCACTATAAAATTCACACATATTTGGAATTTTCTTCTTGAGTATTATATTTGCGAGAGATTAGTTCTAGGAGATTGTCTATAAAGTGTTCCTTTTGGGTATATGTCTGACAAGGCAAATGAAGCTTTTCATCTTGCTTCACTGAATAAGTTAAGGAGATGATGCTTTCCATACATATGTAAGAGGAGCCATGGATTAAGGATTTTACTTCACTCATTAAAAAGGGAACAACATGTGTTACAACTGCCGAGAAGCACAGATTTATGTGAAATAAAGGAATGGTAAAACAAATTCACAAATAAGCAAAACTGCTTTTCTAGGAAGGAAAGGTGTCCATTTGACCTCCATGGGGCAGAAATTATTCTCATGTTTATAGATAAGAATGATTTTTGCATTGCTATCAGTTATCTATAATTTCTGAGGGTTATAAAAGAGCCCAAAGGTAATGAAAGGTTAGATTGAGCTAATCTGGAAGGGTCTGCTTTAAATAACACATAATTTTCTGTTGGAGACACTCAGTAATATTTTTTTGCTTATTCTAAATTTCCTTACAATGGTTAGGATAGTCACCAGATAACCTCAGAAAATCCAGGCACTACTCCCTGCTAACCCTCATACTGCCCTAATCATAAAAATGGAAATGCAATTAATAGAGACCTACACTAGTAGTTGAAGTTCTTACATTGATAGGAATTATTGACATCTTTTGTAATCACTGGCCAATAAATTGGAAAAGACTGGTTTAACTCAAATGCTACCCCGAGGCAAGGAAAGAGTAATGACTGCTTAGTGAGAGCCACTGCACAGTTTGTTTTTCATGGATTCCTTTGAACTCCTTCTTTTTTATCCTCTTAAATTATATTCTTTAGACTCAGAACTGATTTTCTTGTTTTCTTAGTCCCTGTTTCAAGCTCTGCCAAAAGGTCCCATTCACATGAATCATTTTCTAGGTAAGCTACGCAGAGTAATAGCCCCTAAAAATATATATGCTAGGTAGTATATTTAGGTAGTATATGTGCTAAAGGTGGTAACTGTGATATATTTTTTAAAGTTTGTATTTATTTTTAGAGAGGGGAGGGAAGGAGAAGGAGAGAGAGAGAAACATCAATGTGTGGTTGCCTCTCAGGTGTCCCCTACTGGGGACCTGGCCTGCAACCCAGGCCCGTGCCCTGACTGGGAATTGAACTTTGGTTCATAGTCCAGCGCTCAATCCACTGAGCCACACCAGCTGGGACAGTAACTGTGATATTTTAACTTACCTCACATTTTGGATAAAACAAAACAAAACAAAACAAAATAAACTGATGAAGGTATATTACCTCAAGAGACTGTGGTGTCCAAAATCAAGGCCGACATGAGAGTTGCCTGCATACAGGATCTTGAAAGGCTCACAAGGACACAGTTTCACCCTCTTCATTGTGTCTGCACCGTTAATGGGCTCCACAGACTTCATGTGACCTCAATAAGAGCAGCAGTGAAATCCTTTTAGTGTTTATTCAGCCTCACTCTTGATGATAGAGGAACTGAAATTTATATAATAACCAGAAATTGTGACATGCGGTGTGTGGGTGTATTTTTATGTGATCTCTGTGGATTCTGCAGCCTGACTATATTTATCGATGATTGATAGCACTTTGGCAATTCTTTTAAGTTTAATATGTGTGCATCAGGAAAACATGCTTTCTTGCTACTTAGTTGTACAACTTTATGCAGTATAATCTGGGCATGTTCTAAAATAGAGGTGGAAACCACTTGGCAGATTTTGGCTGGCTTTGGAAATCTGAGATTAGGTAGAAGCGACCATGGCTGATAATCACTTGTACTTGATCCCTGTTGGATAGTTTTGATCAAGAGCAAGTGCACTGAAGGCTGGAGTTTAATTCAGGTAATGAGCCATTCTGGGTCATTGGATCCTGCGACATTATCTATTGAAGAGACACTTTGGTGTTAATTTAAATACTGGCTCTAATGAAGCAGTTTTAATTGTGAGTAAGCAGATTTAGTGGGAAATTTTAGGCTTACTTTGACAAAGATTTAAATGCTTAAGGAAAGTGCTGAGCTATTCCTCAACTGCCTTGGGATGAGGTGAGACTTGATCTGGTTCTGATGCTAGAGAACATATTGTGTGGAAAAAGGTTTTGTTTTACTTCATTACTTGAAATTACCAACACCTGTGTATACACGTTCAATGAATTACCTTAAAATTTAGTTGGAGAAGGGGATCAAGACAAGGGTATTCAGGGATTAAAATGAAATTTACCTACCCAACTGTATAATAATATACCTGATCATATTAGGTTTAAGGTAAATGTTACTAGTTTAACTTCCAGGAATTACATTTCAGTGCAGGGTGGGGCAAAAGTGTCTTTACAACTGTGAGTATGTGAAACAGAGTTTAATTCTTGTTTTATTATTTATTAATTATTATATTATTTTCCATACAAATAGCTGTAAACCTACTCTCTGTGTGTAAACCCACTCTGTATGTAAAATGAGGACTCATTCTTTTTTGCTGCATATTCACTTTTAGGAGTATTTTGTAGTATTATAGTAACTTGGACAGAGCTTTTTCTGAAATACCTATATTTCTATATTGAGTAAATAATAGATTCTTTTAACTCATCAAAAAGGAGATTGGAAGTATTCTATTATAAAATATTAAAAATCTTCTTTTTAAAGATTTTATTTATTCATTGTTAGAGAGAGGGGAAGGGAGGGAGAGAGAGAGGGAGAGAAACATCCGTGTGTGGTTGGTTGCCTTTTGTGCGCCCCCAGCCAGGGACCTGGCCTGCAACCCAGGCCTGTGCCCTGACTGGGAAGAGAACCGCAACCTTTCCGTCTGACTGCGCTCAATCCACTGAGCCACACCAGTCAGGGCAAAATATTCAAAATCTTGTAATTGCCAATGATTAGCTTTGAATATAACATATTTACAGAATATGTTATTCTGTAAATATTTACTGAGCCCTTCAATAGAGACAACTCAGCTCACTGAAATTGTAATTAGAAGGCCGGAGGATTGCTGTTGCACATTGTCGTAATCAGCTTGAATGCAGATGCCTGAGGGGGAATGCTTGTTAGCATCTGCTGTGTGGATAGATAAGTATTGTTCAATTTTGCTTTAAAAAGTGAACAAGTAGAGTTGGGATTCATTATCCCGCATTGTATGCTTTATATATCTATGATCATTTCTGTGCACTGACATGTGGAAATACTTTGATAGATTAGTCAGATTAGCCTGAGAGGCAAGTAATCACTGTGGTGCTGAGCTGTTAAGCTTCCATTCCGGGCTTATTATGCTAATTCCCAAGGAGACGGTGTATTTGATAACTTGGGAGTCCTGCTTCGTATCTCAGACTTCTCAGATTGCTATATCTGGGAGGCAGCTAACTGTCATTGTCCATACTTTGGTCATATTTGATGTCTCTCCTTAGATCCTGTGTCTTGCCTTGTGAACAACCACTGCACCACTGCTTTGGAGCTGATGGGTGGGCACGATGACTTGTTTCTTTCAGAGCACTAACCCTTCTTCATCCGCAAGGTGCTGACAAGGGCATTAGAAGACTCACATATTCTCATTCTGCTTCTTCTGCTAGAGAACCCCTGCCTTATGTGTGATCTGGGGCAACAGGTGGCTGGGCCCCAGTATCTCTGCCTCCTGATTCCAGGGCAGGTCCTCACCCTGTAGGTGGGTGTTTCCAGCCTGTGGGCCACACTTGCATTACTTAGCCTCTGTGAGTGACGTGGAGTGGAGTGTGATGGGACGTGTTAGCACTCTGCTTCTCCTACTGGGAATGAGGGGGCAAGGACCCTGTTTTTTGGCTGTGCCTGTCCACACACGAAACTGGGTGTGGAATGAGGAAGGAAACAGATCATGACTTGAGTACCACGGACTCTCTCTGTTCTCACCAAGGTTTAGTAGATTTTCTTTAATAAATGTTTTCTAATTTGCTGAATATCCTTAAGACAGTTTTCTAAGGCTTTTAAATGGTTGTTCTTTAAAAATACTTTACACTAGTTCTAGTTGTTTTGCTGGGGAGGGAATCTGTGGAGCTACTCATGTTGACGAGTTGAATGTCTCATGTTATCTTTTAAATAAATTTTTACTTTGTGGCCTGGCATAAAATTGTCTATAAGTTGTTGCAAAAGAAGTTTGATGTTTGCAAGAAGAAGTTTGAAGTTTGAAGAAGAGTAAAAGAAGTTTTATTCTTAAAAAGCAGTGTGTATGTATACATGTGTGTGCATGTGTTTCTTTCCTGTCTTGTTTTCTAACCCCTACTGATAGGCTTGACCAGTTGGGCTAATTCCTCATCTACCTTACCTACCTTTCACCTACTTGGACATAACTTCCTCCCTGTCACCCCCGGTGGTCTCCTCATTTTTGCTTTTATGCCTATGGTCCAAATTTTTACTTGAGTCACTGGAAATGGCGACACAGTTTGTAAATTATCTACATGACTCATACATTAACTTTGATTTTCAGCCAGTCTCTTGGCTTTTATAAACTAAATTATGGACTCGCTTGCTCACATGTTGGCCTTAAGACCAAATTTGTTGTATTTGTGTATTAGCTTCATGTGCTAAAATCTCCATGTAGCAATTACCTGGAAAGTGGGATATTTTGGGTGACATATGAGGAGGTTTGGTTTAACTGCCTACCACGAGAACTGTATTTCAAGGCTACTTCTCCAAGGCAGAGAAGCCTTGTTTGGTAATGACCTCTGAGATCTTCCAATGAGACTGTATTACAGATAAAGGTAAAAATGATCAGATATGAAGGTGTGACTTTTTAAAAGGTTAGATGCATCTATTAATGAGACAACTTTTATCAGAGCAATGGATATTAATGTTTTGCCTGAGTTGGCACTCCACCGATGCTATGTTTGAAAGGAATTTTTTTTCACAGGAATTAGAGCAAGAACATAAATTTATTGTTACACGGGTTGTTGTTGAGTCTCATTTTGGGGATCTTAGGGAACATGTCTGTTTCCTTAATTATCTAATGCGTAAACCCAATCTTTAGAAGGCATACTAATTAGTAATTTATGTATTCCCTTTTCGGTTCTTTCATTGTAGTGTTTTTCTTTCTCCCATCTTCAGGGAATACTCAATTATATCTTTGCATCCCCTTTTGATACTTGACTTCTATGGCCTGTATAAAAAGGATTTTCATCCTATGATGAAGAAAATTTTCTGCCTCTTAGCACATGGAACTGTAATATTATGAGATTGGCTTTTTGAACTGACATGGTTTGATTTATGAACCAAATTAAGTTATTCAAATATTTTCTTGAGGTAGTTTATTGAAGGTATGAATAGGTCTGCTTTCAGAAATAAGAGACAGAGTTTGGAATTTTACTTTAACATATTGTCTAAGTGAAATAAATATGTTATTTGTCTTTTTGCTCGTCGTTTAGGCAGCAGGAGCCGTTAGACCTCTTGTGTCCACCGTCATCAGTCCATCCCCCGACGGTTGCTTGGACCACTCACTGGAACGTGCCCGACACAGAGCAAGTGAGATGCCCCAGGCTTTTCTGTATGATGTGATCTATGCAGCATATCAGCAGGTAAGAATTCTGGCTTTAAAAAAAAAGATTTTACTTACTTACTTTTAGAGAGAGGGATAAGCGGGGGCAAAGAGTGGGAGAGAAACTTTGATGTGCAAGAAAAACATTGACTAGCTGCTTCTCCCACTCCCCAAACTGGAAACTGGGTTGGCCTGCAATCCAGGCATGTGCCCTGATGGAGAATTGAACCAGTGACCTTTTGCTTTTGTGGGGCAATGCCCGACCAGCAAAGCCACATGGTCAGGGCAGAAATTCTGGCATTTTAAAAAAGCTGCTGTGTTGGGGGTCACTAAGACCACCCCTATGTTTGGAGATTTTTGTAGAAGAACTCATGCAACTCAGTATATAGTTGTACACATGCCTTAAATTGATTACAGTGAAGTAGTGAGGATGCACGGCCGATTCTGTGGGAAAGAGACATAGACAGAGTGTGGAGGAATCCACGTGCTGGTTTCATTATGCTCACCCCCTTTCCTGAAGGGTAACCCAAAGACTGCCTTCCTCTGAGCATCAAAAATGCAGCAACATGTACAGTGTGTCTCCCCAGGGAAGCCCATTAGAGACTTGGTGTCCAAGGTGGTTAGTAGGGTAGGTCACGTAGACATCCCACCTACCACATTAAACGGTTCCAGATTCCCAGGAGGAGAACAGGTATTTAACATAAATCATACTGTTTATGCAAACGGTCTCAGCTCAGAGAGCCACACTTATCAGTTAGTTAACCGTTCACTGGGAATGCTGCCAGAGCCAAAGTCCCAGATGCTGGCGGAGGGCTCACCTAGCTGACAGGTGTTTCTAAGTTACAGCCTTCTCAGGCCTGATGCGGCAGATTTTCTGTGCAGCTGTGTAGACATTTTGGCTAATTAAAACTCAAAGGTAAGTTCTTTCAAAACATCAAATAATTTATTCATGTTTTAATTATCCCGGATTACCTTTGTTTTGTTTTTTATCTTTTGGAAACATTTTGTACCTATGTAAATTTTACTGCCATTAATTTGCAAGTTTATTGGTTAAACAGTTATTGAATATCAGTCATTAGGCTTGTCAGAAACTTGTTAATGAAATGTAACTTAGAGACTAACCCAGTGCTCGCTTGATGTTAGACAACAGTATATATGAGATAATGGTACTATGAATATTGACATTTAACATAACAGAAAAATACTACATATTTTGGCTAGAAGGTAGTTAATCACATATGTACATTAAATTATGACAATCTTGACTATGAGTTACTGTTTAAAAGTGAGATTATATAAATTAGAATTTGTTTTAATGATATGAATCGTCAGCCATGGTTTATATTGTATTCTTAAAATAATGAATTTGAAGTATAGGAATTTGTCTGTATTTTTTCATTAATCCTATAATTGTTATGCTACTATGAATATCTTTTTTTATTCAAATATCATCTTTTATAGCCTAAACCTTGCTGAGCTAGACTACATTTCCCATCTTTTTTTAAATTAATGAAAGAATTTATTTATTCTTCTATAAACATTTATATTAGGAAGAATAAATATATGATAGCTATATTTTAGACAAAAATTTGAATATAATCTCACAGTCTTCACAGTAAAGCATCACTTTTTTCAATGTTGTTTGCTGGAGAATTAAGCCCTAATGCACTGAGGCACTGGTTCTCAAATACAAGTTTCTTCTTTTCTGGAACTGACTGCTTACTTATCTTGCTATATATCCCTTAATACTAGGTAAATTATCACTTCCCTGCTCCCCTCCCCCTTCTCCAGACTAGATTAGGTCAACACAATATATGTTTTCCCAGTGCCCTGTTTTTCTGCCCACCATCAAAATTATAACTAATTATTTAGGAAATCGTTTTTAAAATGTGTGACTCCCTGCTAGACTCTGGGCCCTGAGAGGCAAGACAGTCTCTGTCTTGTTCTTAGCAACCTGCCTGATAAATTGTTAGTACCAAACACATGTATGTTCAGTGGGAAAACATACAAGATGTGTGTGTGTATATATGTTCTTGTTCTTCCCTCTGCCTGGGCCACTTTCTCCAGATAATCATGCTGGTTGTCTCCGTTCTTCACCTGGGTCCTTGTGCACACGTCACCTTCTCTGGGAAGCTTGCCTTTCTAATGTTATGTGAAATAACATCCTCTATCTTGTATTTCTTTGTTCTGCTTTAGTTTTCCTTGTTTGATATCACTTTTTGACAAACCCATGTCTCTGGCAGGTATTTGTCTCTCCCCACTACTAGTATGTCAGTTCCACGGGTACAGGGACATTTCTTATCTCTAGCATCTGGAAGAGTTCGTAGCTGACATGAGGTTCTTAATACTATAAAATCAATGAATTTTACACACACATACAAATGTGTATGTGTAAGTATATACATACTTATATGTTAATGCTAATGTCAGTTATTATATAAAAAGCTCTGCATGGGGATAATATATTCACATATGTGTATGTTTATAAATTCTTCCTAGAACCTTTAAGAAAATCATCTGAACAATTGCTAGAAGTATGGGCAAACATTTGTGTATAAAATTGTTAGTGGCAGCATTTCTGTAGGTGTGAAATTTTATGCAGCCTATATTTCTAGAGATCAATTAGTGATAATCATTGATAAAACTTTTAAAGGGTCACTTAAAGTTTGTGTTTTTGTGGAATTTCTGGGAATGCAAATGCTCATGAGGGAATGTTATATTAATGATATAACATAATGATACAAAATTATATTAATAACTATATAAAATATATCTTATACCCTTATATGTCTAAATATATATAGAAAAATTAATTGCATAATTCATTACTGAAATGTTATTAATGTTTATGTCTGGGTTGACATTAATTTAAAAGTCATTAAAAATCTAAAGGTATAGTAGAAATATAAGGTATATAAATACTTAAGTATTATTTTTAATGCTTTTTGGGCTTTTTTGTATAAATAGGTATTTATTGGTTTTTGTTGCTTAAAATCATCTAAAAAGTTTTAATGACATGTTATGAGTTTTCTAAAAGAAAATACTGCTAAATTACATACTATCAAATTCAATAGTAAAAATTATAGTCTCTAGGAACATGGGGGCAACCCCAGAAATCAGTCCAGAGAATTAATACATATTAAATATTTAAATATGTAATTATTTTATGCAGTCTTAGGAAAAAATAAGAATTTTTTTGTAGAAACAAGCTTTCAAATTACATAAATGCATTTCTTGAGAAAATTGGCATGGTGGTCACAGATGGCATTTGGAACTTTGTTCTTTAGGGACCTGCATAATTTCTAACCCTTAAGTTTTTAGGTTCTTCTCAGAAAGTGGATTTTAGAACATAACTTGTTAATTTAGTTTGCTTGAAAGATACAGCAGGACTCAACCAGTGAAAGAGTTCTTCAGTTGTTAATTATGTACATTTTGGTTTGATATCTTAGAATTTACTGTGGGAATATTTAATAATGAAATACTACAGCTTCTCAATCTCCATTATAAGAGTATTTTCTTTCAGTGCCCATTTAACTTGGAAGGAGAAAAACATCCTTAAGAAACCACATTCAAAACAAACCCATTATTAAAGATTCCTGTTACATTGGTCTTCTGGTACAACAATATCGTAATCATAATATTAAATGAGTACGACGGGAATTTCCTTTGGTAATGCCTCTACCCATGTGCATTAGAATCAATGGAACTCATATCCTGTAATGAGTGCTAACACATTGGGCTTTAAGTGCTGAGTTCACAAGAAACCAGTCATGAAGTAGGAATGTTATGAAGAGTGTCTTTTTTTTATAACCATAAGCATTACAATTTTCAGAGGTTTTATTGTCATTTTACAGAGTGTAGTTTCCCAAAGGAGGGGACTTTGTGAATGTTTAGTTGGGCCCCACTGGATTCGAAAGTGATTAGGAAAAGCCTCAGAGGACAGTCTCAGAAGAAATCTCATGTTACATGGGATTTTGAAAAGGACACGTAGGAAGGGATAGGAGGAGAGCACAAATCATCTTTTGACAAATGGAGAATTGAAGACTGGACAAGAATGAAAAGATCATCAGGGGGAAGATTGAGTGAACGAAGGAAGAAAATGTGAAGAAAGGGAGCGAAAAGGAGAAAGAAATAAGGGTTTTAAAGATAAAGCTTCCGGCATCCTAAAAAGCTGACTGGTTAGGACCATCATTTTGCCTCTCATAAATTTTAGCTGCAAAGCCAGATAGCAAGATACACGGTCATTAATGAACCATGATCTCTGTATTATTTATTATACTTTATAAGATAAAATAAATTCACAACTTTCTGGTGCTGTCGAAGGGTTATTTAAGCATTTGCCAAAGTCATGCTTTTTCCTATTTGTCGTATTCCTCATTTTTTTAAAATCCTATTCCCTTGTTGTCTACCCTGCCATTATGCTTTCTTTACCAGTTTTTCTAGGTAGGCTCATACAGGCAGATCATTTTCCTGGTCCCAATTTTGGAGAAATTCAAAAGCGTTGTGGAAAAAAATACATTTTGTGGCACTGGCAGGGACTTCCTTTGAGAATGATATCTTCACCTCCAGAAATTTCTTAATAGTTGACAATTATAAATTATTTTTGTTCTTTATTTACTTTATGTGTATGATACCAGTTATAAATGATTTTTACAAACTAGCCTTTCTCTGAATCTTCTACAATTGACAGTGGTTTTAAAACTGCTCCATCAAGTCTTATCTAAATAGGTTTTAAGGAAAATAAATCTTTTGACAGCTTTCCTCCTGTCCTTCTTGTTCACCTTGATCAACGTGCCACATCACAAATCATTGCAGGTGATCTTTTTCACCCTCAAAGCAGTCCATATTGGTCTACAGCCTTAGGACCTCAGGTGGCCCTGGAAGGTTCCAGGGTAAAAGATGTCAGTTAGCATGGCATAACTATGTTCCACTACCCAGAACTCCGGCCTGTGGAGCTCATGACTTAGTTTTATCACCACACCTGCCTTTTGCCCTATAGGATCTGTTGTTGGTGTATGTGATTTCTTTTACTTTTCATTAAAAAGAAGCAGACAAACAAGGAACAAGAAACACATCTCCGTTTTGGGCTTTACCTCCTCCTCACTGGCATTTACTAATCCCTAAATGCCTGATGATTTATGGAAACTATTGAAATTCGTGTTCTTACACCTTGATGTGTTTTAACCTTAAAATTATCTTTGTTTTATTTATTTTTAATTAAATTTGTTGGGGTGACATAGGTTAATAAATAACATTATATAGATTTCAGGTTATAATACAACACCTGTATATTCTATTCTGTGCTCACCACCTGAAGTCTCTAGATCCTTTAATTACTTTGTATTTCACCCCATTTATTCTTTTCATCTTCCTCCTCCCCCCACTATCTTCTGTATCTATGAGTTTGTTTTATTTTTGTTTTTTTCCTTTCTGTTTTGTATCCCACATATGTGTGAAATCATATAGTTCCCGTCCTTCTTCACCTGCCTTGTTTCACTTAGCATAATACTCTCAAGATCTGTCCACATGACTGCAAATGCAAATATTTTACTTTTTAATGGCTGAGTAGTATTCCACTGTATACATATTTACCATACCTTTATTTAGTCATCTGCACATTTGGGTTGTTTCCATGCATTGGCTACTATAAATAATGCCTCAGTGAACACAGGGGCTTATATGCCTTTATGAATATGTTTTTTCAATTTCTTCAGGTAGATAGCCAGGGAGGAACTGCTTACTAATGTGGTCATTCTATTCTTAATTTTTGGAAGAGCCTCCCTACTGTTTTTTACGGTGGCTGTGCCAGTGTACATTCCTACCAGCAGTGTATGAGGGTTCCTTTTCTCTACATCCTCTCCAACACTTATTTCTTGTCTTACTGACAGCAGCCATTATAATGGGTGTGAGGTTCTGTCTCAGTAGGGTTTTGATTTGCATTTCCTTCATGATTAGTGGTGCTGGGCATTTTTTCATATATTGGTTGGCCATCTGTATGTCTTCCTTAGAAAAGTACTTATATTCATGTCCTCTGCCCAATTTTTAATCAGATTGTTTTTTGTTGTTGCATTGTGTTCATATATTTTGTATATTAGCCCCTTATTGGTGGAATACTTTGCAGATATCTGTTCCCATTCAGTTGGCTGGATTGAAAATTATTTTAACATGTATTCCGAGGCACATTGAAGTGCAAATATGTCACTTTGTTCCCTCTGTTTTGTTTGGACCTTAGGTGTATAGGATTAAGTTGATGCTCCTGCTCAGTTTATGGTCAGCTACTATTGTTTAGTATTCTAGTCACCTCTTTTCATATTTAAAAAAAAATGTATGTTTTTCTTTCATATACAAGATCTTACTCTTCTGCTGCCAGAAAAATCTTTTCTGTTGCATTTAATGCTTATGCTCTTAATAAACATGTCATATATATTTCTAGATATATGTATTTTCCTAGAATGTATCATGTTATACTCTTGAAATATACATAAAATACTTTAATTTTTATTTAGCATTATTTGTGAGACTATCCATGTTGATGAATCTAAGGCTCATTTGGTACTTCTTTTTTTTTTAAGATTTTATTTGTTTATCTTTAGAGGGGAAGGGAAGGAGAGAGGGAGAGAAACATCAATGTATGGTTGCCTTTCTTGTGTCCCCTGCTGGGAACTGGCCTGCAGGGAACCGGTCTGCAACCCAGGCATGTGCCCTGATTGGGAATCGAACCGATTGTCTGGTTCGCAGGCCTGTGCTCAATCCACTGAGCTACACCAGCCAGGGCTGGTACTTCTTGATTAGTTCATGGTTTTTAATCATTTGCATAGACTACATTTTATTTATATATGTCTTTTTGATAGACACCTACATTGCTTGTTACCACAAATGTAGAAATGAATATCCTAATGGATGTCATTCTATAAGCATAGTAAGCAAGGGTGTGCAAGAGTTTCTCTGGGGTATTATCAAGGAATGGAATTCCCAGGTTGTAGGGTACACAGTTCTTAATTTCTTTAAACCACTATCAGGTTTCTTTCCAGAATGACGCTACCAGTGTGAGTGAGATCCCACTAGCAGTGAAGTGGGGGGTCATTGGTTTTAGTGTCAACCACA
The DNA here is from genome assembly GCF_021234435.1 of Artibeus jamaicensis. Lineage (NCBI taxonomy): Eukaryota > Metazoa > Chordata > Mammalia > Chiroptera > Phyllostomidae > Artibeus > Artibeus jamaicensis. The sequence continues at coordinate 12,899,726 of NW_026522014.1, read as the reverse complement.
TCTCCTGTAGTTTGGAAGTGCTGTAACCTACTAATTTTTGTCAATCTGATAGACATGTACTGGTCTATGTTTTAATTTGAATTTATTTGATTGCTACTGAGGATTATACATGTTTTACATTTCTCTGTGTTAATTTCATAATGATGCTTATTAATATCTTTGTTCATTTTATTTTGAGTTTCTTGTTGATTTGGTGGAGTGTTTTTTGTATGCTAGATAATATTCTTTCTTAGTTTTACATGTTACAAATATCTTCTTTGTCTAAAATTTGTGTGTTAATGTTATCTTTAATATTCTTCATTTTGATGCAACCACATTTTGTTCATTTAAGGTCTTAAGAAGTTTGTTCCTACATTGTTTTAAGTCTTTGTTAATTATTTCCCAAACTGTCTGTTTCAGCAAATGTTCCCTAGCAAACCGAGCCTTAGGCAAGTCTTCAGTACTGACTGATGCGAGGTCATGTACAGTGAATCCTCACTTACATTGTCTATCAGTCCTTGGAGAATGCGACTTTAAGTAAAATGAGATGTACCTGAACCAGTTTGACCATAGGTTAACTGATATAAACAAGAGTTAAATTCCACAGTGTATGTCTGGTCACAAATGCATCTATCACCAAACTTCTAAATAAAGACCCAAGAACACTTCTAATATTAGGCATTGAAATAAATGTGTTATACATAATTGAAGAAAGATTAATAAAAACAAGTAATATATTTCCTTTCCAGTTTGCTGATTTCAGTTCGGGCTCCCAGCTGACCAGAGCCTTTCCTGGCAGCACAGGGTGCAAGGTGGGAGCCCACCCTGCAGGGCACACTCACACTCACACTCACACCCACACACACTCACATGGGGACAATTTAGACATGCAAATGCACCTCACATGCATCGATTTGGGACGTGAGGGTAAACTGGAGTACCCAGAAAACACCCATGCAGACATGGGGAGAACGTGGAAACTCCACACTGGCAGTAGCTACAGCCAGGAACCATCAACATTTGAACAAAATACTATTAAACAAAATCACATTATTAGAGGACCTTCTATATTGCCAATCTGACCACCACTTCACAAAGAACACACTCTGGTCACTTCATCACACAGGACATATCCAGACAGGTTTACACAGAACTATTTGTATATTCCCTTTCAATAGACTCTTCTAATAGATGAATTCATCTGCCATCTCTCTAGGTTAAAGTTACTCCCACAAAGAGTGAACTCTAGTTTGTGCCACGCAGCCCATTAACTCTCAAGGGAAGGCAATTTTATGACTTAATACTATGGTGCTGAGTCCAGAGGTAGCTCCAGGGAAAAGCCAGAGACTCTGGCTTACGACCTATAGCATCATGTGGGCCCACATGTGGTTGGTCACTTTGGTGGCATGGGGAGTAAGTATGAGACCAAGAGAATAGAGGTCAGGCATAGTTGTGACTGGTACATTATTTACTGGCCTTTATTAGTTTTATATAATTTTGAAATCTGTTCAGTTTCTGTCAACTAGAATCTCTTATTAGAATGTTTTAAATTACAAATTAATTTAGGGATTGGCATCTTTAAATAGTAAGTTGTCTCTTATTTGTTTATTTTTGCTTTTGTTTCCCTTGCCTGGGTAGATAGATCCAATAAAATATTGCCATGAGTAATGTCTCAGATTTTACTGTCTGTTTTCTGTTATGAGTTTTATGGTTTTGGCTCTAACATTTAAGTCTTTGATCCATTTTGAATTTATTCTCATGTATGGTGTAAGAAGGTGTTCTAGTGTCTAATTTCCCCAACACCATTTATTGAATAAATTACCTTTAGTCTATTCTATGCACTTGCTTCCTCTGTTGAATGTTAATTCAACAGAGGAGTTAATAGACTACAATGGTGTCGGTTTATTTCTGGGCTCTCTATTCTGTTCCATTGATCTATGTGTCCATGTTTATGTATCAGGCTGTTTCAGGCTGTATCAGGCTGTTTTGATTACTATGGCTTTATAGTATAGTTTGATATTAAGTAGTGTGATTCCTCCAACTTTGTTCTTTTTTTTCAGTATTGTTACTATGTTGGGACTTTTATGGTTTCATATAAATTTTTGAAATATTTGTTCTAGTTCTGTTAAATATGACATTGAGATCTTGATAGGAATTGTGTTGAATCTATAGATTGCTTTGGGTAGTACATACATTTTAATGATGTTAATTCTTCCTATCAATGAACATGGTATGTGCTTCCACTTATTTGTATCTTCTTTCTCCAGTGTCTTGTAATTTTTTGAGTACAGGTCCTTTATATCTTTGGTTAGGTTTATTCCTAGATATTTTATTCTTTTTGTAGCAATCGTGAGTGGGATTATTTTCTTAATTTCCATTTCTGTTAGTTCATCAAACTAAAAACTTTTTCCACAGCAAAGGAGATCATCAAGAGAATAAAAAGACAATCCAAAAAATGGGAGAACATATTTGCCAATACATCTGATAAGAGATTAATATCAATAATTTATAAAGAGCTTATAAAAGTCAACACCAAAAAAACCCCAACCAAATTTAAAAATGGTCAAAGGACCCGAATAAACACTTATTCAAGGAGGACATACAGATGGCCAATAGAGATATGAATAGATGCCCAATGTCACTAATCATCAGTGAAATATAAATGAAAAATACTTTGAGATATCATCTCACACTTGTCAGAATGGCTATCATCAATAAATCAACAAACAACAAGTTTTGGCAAAGTTGTGGAGACAGGGGAACACTTTTGCACTGTTGGTGGGAATGCAGACTGTGGAAAGCAGCATGGAGATGTCTCAAAAAATTAAAAATGGACCTGTCTTCTGAGCCAGCAGTCCTTTTGGGAATATATCCAAAGGAACCCAGAACACTAATTTGAAAGAACATAAGCACCCCTATGGTCATTGCAGCATTATTTACAGTCACCAGTATATGGCAGCAGCCCAAGTGTCCATCAGTAGATGAGTGGATAAAACAACTATGGGGCATTTACACAATGTAATTCTACTGGGCCGTAAAAAAGAAGAAAATTTTACCCTTTGTGACACTGTGGATGGGCCTGGTGAACATTATGCTAAGTGAAACAAGCAAGTCAGAGAAAGGAAAACACCACATGATTTCAATCACATATTAATTAGATTCATATGGAATCTAATGAACAAACTGAACTAACCAGGAAGATGGGGACAGACTCATAGAGAACAGGATGATGGTTGGGGTGCAGGGGAGGTGAGGGGGTGGAGGGATTGAGCCAAAAGGAAAAAGGACTCATGGACATGGACACCAGTGTGGTCATTGCTGAGGGAGGGGGTATAAGGGGGATAAATGATATGCAAACATACAATAAAAATTACATAAAAATAGTAAATTGTCTAATTTATTAATATAGTATGGCTCAATTATTCAGATCTTTCATCCTTTGAAGGATTTTTACTTTGTTATCTATCACATATCATTTATTAGTAATTCTTAGATTATACATATGAGCTACTGTAAACTATTTTGTATTATGTTTTCCAATTTGTATTTGTTACTATGTGTTATGTTCCCTCAAACTCCCTTTGGAGGATTGAGCTTATAACAGGATGCATTGAACTCCATTTTTAAGTTCGTACTTGAATTCTTTTTTACATAAATAATCTTACTGTATGGTAATACTGAGTCATCTCTGTGTTTTTGAATCTTTATTTTTCTTTTATCATTGCTTTTGGCAAGGACCTCTGGTATCATGCTGTAGAATAGAAAAGATAACAAAGTATGTTTTCTGAGTTCTGTTATTAAAGGGTTTATAGCTAACTTCTTAAGTATAATGTTCGTAGGAGGTCTTTTTTGATAGCTCTTAACAACTTAAATTAATCTTTATTTTCCAGAGAGACCTCTTTTGCAAAATCACAAATAATAAGTATATTATGCTTTTTGAAATCTTACTTCCTATATGTAATAAGGTCATTGTGTGATTTTTATGTTCAGTCTAATAATGTGGTAAATTAACATTATAGATTTACTGATGTTGAGCCATCTTTGATTCTGGGGTGCACACTACTTGATACATTTTTTATGATATTTTATTTAGCTGCCTAATATTTTATTTGGTATTTTCCCTCCATTTATAGTAAAATTGTCCTCAATTTTTTTTGTGCTGTTCTTATTTGGTTTTCTTAGCAAGACTATATTAATCTTAAAGAATCAGTGGGTAATTTTTCTGTTTAAAAATTTCTGTAATAATACTTATAAGAAATACAGTATTTATTGTTTAAATTTGGATAGAACTTCCCAGGAAAACTGTCTAAACTTGGAGACTTTTTAAGAGGAATAGGGTTAGAATAGCACTTTTTTTCCCCTTCTATTTTTTTTTAAGGAAGCTTCTTATTGTTTTCTTTAGAGGCTACACCATTTTACATTCCCACCAATAGTATGGAAGAGTTTTAATTTCCAATTTCTCCACATTTTGCCCACACCTTATCTGTATCTATCTATCTACCTACCTATTTTGGTAATATCCATCCTAACTGGTGTGATACTGATTTAGCTATTTGGGGTGATTATGCACTCTTTGATCTTACTGACTCTGCTCATATTTCTCCCTTATCTTCCTTATGTTTTCACTGTCTCTCATAGTACCTTAAATCTAGTGGATGTATAATACATGTTATTGTGAGAATTTTAAAAAAGCCACGAAGACTTTTTATGTATAAAATGTGGAATGCTGTTGGAGACAGCTATGCATGTTTTCCTTAGTACTATAGAGTAGAACATTGGACTTACTGTAGAAACCTTAGAGAAAAATACTGCCTATTTTTTCATACTGTTACCCCAGTTCACACTTGCTCTCTAGAAATTATGTCTTAAAAATATGTGAACATGTCTTTACCTGTGTAGACAATTTTTAAAAATGCATCGTGGGTGCATTTCAGTTCTAAGTGTCTGTATGAACAACAGAAAATGAAAGATGAGGCAAACGGAAGACACAGAATCATACTGGAGAGAGGATGTCAACAATAATAGGGTTATTACTTTCTGCTTGTGGTTTGCCCTGAGTTCATGGTATTGAATTGGAAAAACAAGATCTTGGAACACCCTTCTACAGTCTGGTAGATTACTGGAAATCTCTTCTATGTTTGCACTTTTCTGGTGAGAAAGTTGAAGGTGGGGAAAGGAATGTGTGGGAAGAGGCCTACAATGGAAAACTTACTCTGTCAGGAGCAGCAGGGCCTCTTGGAGTTGTCAAGTGCTTTTTGTTTTATGTTCTAAAAACCCTGATCTCTCTGTTGCAGAATTTGGCAAGAAAAGCTGCTTTTTAAAAATAAACAGAAATGAACCGAGAGGCATAATGTGAGTCTCTTCTTGATTTTTTTTAACTCTATCTCCAAGAAGGTACTGACGTCTTCTGAAGGGTAGTCAGGAGAGGGTAGGGGGTATAGGGAAGTTTGAGAAGTTACAAAGATGGACGCTGAACATTTATACATAAGTGGCCATCAAATTCTAGGCTTTGTGTGTGGCCAGTGCTGACAGACACTAGTACCCAGGTAGTCCTTCTAACTCATCCCCTTGCCAAGGGTGACAGAGCTGTAGGTCACCACACGACTCCCTGATCACTTGAACTATTGTGTACTAGCAAAGAGATACCATTATTTAAAGGGAAGAAATAAGGTTCACAATAAAAACGTTTTATTTCACTTGTATGCTAAGTGAGGTGTGGGTTCATCCAGAATCAGGTCATAAAATACATTTTGATTTCACTTTCACTTTGTCCTTTTATGTTGATTGATGCAATTATGCATTAGCATCGTGGTGGTAACTTCAGCAGTTCATGGCTAAAACAAAACCTATCTTCTAGGCAGATCAAAGAACTTCAACTCTTTTACTTTAGAAAAATTGTAGAATGATGAAAAAAGTATAGTGAGCTATTTTGAGGATATATTATACCTTATAATGAAGAAATATGGGTTTTAAAATTTATATAACTTTATTCTTTATTCATACCTTTTTACATACTGTGTCTGTTGTGTTAAGCAGATGAATTAATGAAAAATTTTTCTTGTGTATATGTGCTATTTAGCTATGGTGGAAATTGCTGTGCCAGTTTGGTTAAATTGAAAACTATTTCTCTTGATTAAATTTACCAAAAGAGCCATATGAATGAAATTTATTTATTTATTTTTAAATTATATTTTATTGATTAGTTATCACAGTTGACCTGATTTTTTCCCCTCTCTGTCACCCTCCACCCAGCACCTCCCACGCCCTCAGGCAATCCCTATACCATTGTTCACGTCTGTGGGTCATGGGCATAAGTTCTTCGGCTACTCCATTTCCCATACTGTATTTTACATCCCCATGGCTATTATTCTGTAACCACCTATTTTTTTTTTCTTCTTAATCCCCTAACCTCTTCACCCTTCATCCCCCTCCCACTTGGAAACCATCGAAATGCTCTCTGTGTCCATGATTCTTTCTCTGTTCTCGTTTGCTTAGTTTGTTTTTTAAATTCAGTTATTAATGTTGCATCCACCAACGCTAGAGACAAATTGTCAGAAACTTTCAGGATTCAGAGATGTTATTTTTTTATTGGCCAAAGTTTTAACCTGCGCAGGGGCGGACCCTCAGAGTGTCCGGAGTCACGGTGCTTGTAAGAGCTGCAAAGGAGAGCTGCGCTAAGCGCTTACAGCTAAGTCTTTTTATAGACGCGAGCAAGCAAGCATTGTATAGAAGCAAATGTGGCTGTTAGCTACTGGCTACTCGGGTGGCGCGAGCATGACCTGAGCTTTCTGGGTTTTGAGTAATGGAAAAATTTTAATCTAGACACTTGAACAGGTGGTCCTCTACTTGTTCAGCCCCACTGGTTTTGTAGTTCCGCCTTCTCCACTCCCTATGTTCTTTCTTAACTTCCTTGTGGTTTCTGTCTCCAGGCCAAATCTTTGTAAGGCAGTCTCTATTTTACCCTCTATTTTTCTGGTTTCAACGATTAATAGGTATGTGTTTATTGCCATTTTATTGTTCACAGTTTTGATCTTCTTTTCACTTAAATAAGTCCCTTTTACATTTCATATAGTAATGGTTAGGTGATGGTGAACTCCTTTAGTGTTTTCTTATCTGGGAAGATAAGAAATCTTTGTCTGCCCTTTGATTTGAAATTATAGCTTTGCTGGGTAGAGAAATCATAGCTGTAGCATTCAAAACCCTGCTTTTCAGGATTTTGAATATTTCTTGCCAATTCCTTCAAACAAAGCCTGCAAAGTTTCTTTAGAGAAATCTTTAGCTGACAATCTTACTAGAGTTCTCCTGTAGTTAAGTACTTGCTTTTAACTTGCTGCTTTTAAGATTCTCTATCTCTAACCTTTGGCAATTAATTATGAAGTGTCTTGAAGTCAGCCTTCTTTCATCCATCTTGTTTAGGGTTCTCTGTGTTCCCTAGACTTGCATGTCTATTTCCTTTACCAAATTAGGGAAGTTTTCTTTCATTATTTTTTCAAATAGATTTCTAGTTTTTCACTCTTTCTGTTTTCCTTTTGGTACCCCAATGATGCAAATGTTGGACCTCTTGAAGTTACCCCAGGGTCTACTTATACTCATTTTTGGTGGGGGGATTCTTTTTTCTTCTTGTTGTTCTGATTTGTTGCTTTTTGCTTCCTTATGTTACAAGTCATTGATCTGACTCTTGGCTTCATTCATTTACTGTTGTTCCCTGTAAATTTTTTTTTAATTTCAATTAGTGTATCCTTTGTTTCTGACTGGATCTTTTTTATGCTATTGAGATCCCCCTTAAATTCTTTGAGCATCCTTAAAACCAGTGTTTTGAACTCTGCATCAGATAGATTGCTTATCTCCATTTTGTTTAGCTCTTTTTCTAGAGTTTTGCTATGTTCTTTCATTTGGGCCATATTTCTTTGTCTCCTCATTTTGGCAGCCTCCCTGTGTTTGTTTGTATGTATTAGGTAGAGCTGCTATGACTTCCTGTCTTGGTAGCATGGCCTAATGTAGTAGGTGTTCTGTAGGATCCAGTGACACAGCCTCCCTTATCACTCAAGCTGGTACTTGAGGGGCACCTTTCTTATCGCTGAGTACATCCTCCTCTTATAGTTGTGTCTTGGTTGCTGTTGGCAGATCAGTGTAGAGATTTACCAGGCTGGTCAGTGCAAGGACTGGTTCTGACCACTGACCACCAACCTCTACCCTTTGTGGAGGATCAGCTGTGCAGGGTGGTGGTGCTCCAATGTGATCTGTTACTGTCCACTTGGTGAGCAGGCCCTAGGGCTTTCTGGGTGGTGGAGACCAAGACCAATCCCCACCTGAGTTTTGCCCGGGGCCACCCTGCTTAAGCTATAACGCAGTCTGAAATAGCTGCTATTCATGCTGGGCTTGGAGATCCCCAGACCAAGCCAGGTTGTGAATTTAGGCTGGCTACTGATCTTGTCTGGCCTGGGGCCACTTAGCAAGAGATATGAGGGATGGGAACTCACTGAGGCCAGCTGTTGCTTGTTTGATAGGATTTAGAAAGTTGTGAAGCATAAATGTAGACCAGCCATGGATATGGAAAACTCACTGTTAACTGCTGTAAATTGGGTGGGATGAAGCCTTAGGGGATCTCCAGGGCGGAGCAAACAGTGTCAGCCATGTTGATGGCGTCTCCGATTAGGTACCTGTCAGCTCTGTGGCTCTATAGGGTGAGGGGTCAGAAAAAGAACAGTGGTCTCTGCCTGCCTTTATGTCTTGGAGAAAACTGTCCCTGAGCTATTGCCTTGATGCCAGGCATTCAGTTCCTCCATGTATGCCGATGGTGGTTTCCATGCTGGAGCTCAGAGGGTGTGAGTCTGAGTGAGTCCATATATAGGTTCTTTAAGAAGAACTGCTTCAAATTCCAGAAGTTTCTTCTGGTTTTTGCAGCCAGAAGTTGTGGGGACTCTTCTTCATGGAACTGGAACCCTGGGCTGGGGAGCCTGTTGTGGGGCTGGGACTCTTCACTCCCAAGATATCCTTTTCACATTTTTATCCACCACATGTGAATGTGGGACCAGCTCATTCCATGTCTTTGCCCCTTCTACCAGTCTGGATGGATGTGGTTTCTTTAATTCTGTAGTTGTCAGACTTCAAGTCAACCCAATTTCTGATGTTTCTGAGTGATGGTTATTTTATAATTTAATTGTAATCTTAATGTCGTTGTGCCAGGAGGCGAGCTGTGTTTACTTATGCTGCCATCTTGACCAGAAGTCTATGTGAGTGAAATTTAGAAGGCTGAAGTAAAGCAGAAACCATTTTCTCTTAATGTCTTTTTACTGTTAGATAAAGCGACAACCAGGCACAAGGTGTCTGATGGGTTCCAGCTTTTCCTTGCCATCTCATTGTCCCCTTGAATGCTAGAACTATTGACTATGACTAGCTATGGTTAGCTATGGTTCATTACTGGATACTTGGCCCAGGACCCATTCAGGCAGCAGCTACATGGTTGTAACTGTTTCTCCATGTCTTTCCCCCTCAAGGTCTCCGTTTAATGGCTGGATGTGCTCGTCTAGCAAGCTTGACTAGTCAATGATATCTTCTCTAATTCTTCAGCCAGCTCTTCCCGTCTACACCTTCCCCAGTGACACACCTGTAAAAGTCTAATTTCTATGACCCCTATCACCTATCACTTACTGTGGCTCTGCTCTCAGACTGGCACATCATCTAATTCAACTGGGGTGTTGTGTACATCCTGTGTCCCCTTACCTGTTGTACCAGCAATCCTGACTGTTTTTTACCATCACCAAATGACACTGTTTACCTTCATTTTTACCTAAAAAATAATACATTTTTAGAAGATATGCCTCTTTCTTAAAAAGGAAAATTTTACGTGGTGTTCGGTGCCAAAGTTGAGTTTGTAATACAGCTTTCTTCTTGGGTGTTTCACACAAAGTATTGCTGAAAGAACTAGGAGGAAAGTTTTGCTTTTAAGTGGTTCTGGCAGGGTTTTGTTTTGTTGGTCTTCTGCCTAGAATATTGAAAAGTCAGATATAATGACATGAAAGTTATTAACTACTAATATTAAAGCTGGCATATTTAGGAACCTCCTTCCTTGTAGAGAATAATGAGATGTGAAACAGTTCTTTGGGATACAACCCTTCTAACTTTGTGCCCTTCAGCATGTTAACTATTATGGACTTTTAACAAGTAAAAATTTAATCATTTCCCTACATGTGATTTCAAAGTTTGTCATTATTTTGTGGACATTATTATTTGAAGGCATTAATATCCTGAGCAGGAGTTTGATATTTCAGATCATAAGCTAGAGATGTAGTTAAGCATTATCTGCTCAGTTAAAGGGGCTATTTTTATGTGCTTTTGAATAAGCTTATTTTTTTCTAAATCTTTTTAGGACTAATAGAAATCAGTTTTCACTGAGAATATTTTGGACAAGGGTTGGTCGTTAGTGAAATTTATGTGCAACGCTGACTGCCAAGAAGGCCATACACTTCATAAACCTCCTAGGAGGTAGTCTGATGCATAAAACAGAGGTTCAAGTTCCCTGCTAGATTCTTCTTTGAGCCTTGGTAGTTTTGTCCATGGAGGGGGATTAAAAATATAATCTTTGCTGCGGTTTTGAAAAGGAGGTATGTAGAAATAGTAGAAAATTAATGGAAATTGGCTATAAATTATGAATAAGTCTATTGTTCTCTGGTTCAATTTGTTCCATCCCCAATAAAATTTCCACATGTTCATACTTATTAATTATGTAAACTTTTTTCTTTAAGGTTTATAATTTTGAGATAAATTTGGAAGTGCCCTAGAAATTCTTTGTAATTAAAAAAATTCAATAGTGTTGTTGTTGTTCAACAGTATGATAGATAGGGTATTTAAGTTGTTAAATCAGAAAGGTATTGCTACTATTACAACTGTGGTCAAATCATTTGATTTTTAAAAAGACATTGTTATATATAAAGCAGTGATGGGCATTAGTGCCTTGCGGTCATCATAGCGAACACAGCTCTTTATACTGTAGTGCTGGATGAACTGACACCTTGAGCCCGTGCCTGCCCAAGTCCCTGTTCTGGTAGTGCCTCCTCTGCTGGGTCCGCCTGCCTTGCACTCTGGCATTGTAACATTCCTCTCTTTCTTCCTCAAGTCTGTTCCCTCGTGTTGGAAGGGTCCAGAAGTAATGATGTTGGGGGTTCAACTGCTGTATGTTTTTATCTAGCTCAGTGACCTTGAAGAATAATGGGCACAGGTTTTCATTCCTCTGGGCATATATATGCCTGTAAGTGAAGGATTGGGACTGCGTGATCTAAAATTCTCCTAGCTCTGATTTTATGATTCAGAAACAGGCAAAGGGTTGGATAAGGCGATGATTATCTGAGAGAAAAAAAGCAAGTAGAGATTGAAAAGACATCCAGTGTTCATTTGCTTGGTTATACGAGCATAAACTGGCACGAGCTATCAATGCTGCCCAACAGACTGAACCGGTGGAATGCTTTATACACAAGGCATTATAGTGGTAACACATCTGTCAGATGAATCACTAAAAGGATATTTTAAGTTGTGTTAGGGAAGAAACACTTGCTTTGAAAGAGATTTTAGACTTAAATTAGTGAAGTTGGTGTGGGGGGACCAGAAGGCTCATTTCAATGCCAAAAATACTAGTCTTTGTATGCAAAGCTCCTGTAAATTGATCTTTTAGCTTATAGCAGGGATTTCAAACTCATTTTCACCCGGGGCCACATCAGCCTTCAAAAGGCTGAATGTAATGTTAGAACTGTATAAATGTAACTGCTCCTTAACTATAGGGGCAAGGAGCTCAGCACTGCCACTGGATAGAAACAAGGTGCTGGGCTGGATAAAAACAAGGTGGAGGGCCAGATTCAGCCCACCGGCTTTGTGTTTGCCACCTGTGGCTTATAGAATTAAAAAACATTAGCCATATTGCATTTCTATTCAATCATGTATTTCTTACTTTAAAATGTACACATAGCAATTAAATATTAGAATATATTAACTGAACAAAAGAGATGAATCCCTATTACTTGATTTAGAGCTACTTGCCCTTTGCTTTGATTGCATTTCTCGTTTGGGTGTCCCTTGTGCCTTCCACTGTGAGCGGGCATTTTCTGCATGAGCTGGGAGTGTGTGTAGAGTGGGGATTGACTAGGGAGGAGCACATCTGTTTTTTTTCCTCTCTTTAGACTGCTAGGTCATTTGAAACTGAATTAAAATGTCCTCTTTGGCATCATTCTAGGATACACTTCCTTTGTTAAATCGATATGGAATTTTTGATTCACGCAAAGGAAAAGGGAAACCAGTTCATTGAGTACCCACTCTGTGGAAGGCAGAGTAAGTGGAAGGTGTTATTCCCATTTTGTGATTAAGAAGTCCAAAAACTTGCACAGGGTCAATATCTATTTGCCATCAAAAGCAAAATAAAGTTTACAGCCTGACTACAATATCCGTTATGTTTCCTGAAATGGAGTCTTACAATATGGCATGCTTTAGCCTCATACATTTTGATGACACCTGCCTGTAAAGAGTACGATTATTTCTATAAATGTATTTTTAATAAGGTTTGGTAACCCTAGAGACTGTTTCCGTAGTTGGTTAGCGTATATTCAGCAGTGCTTTTTTGTTAGCATATTATCTGTCTTTATTTGTGTGGTTTTCATCTTTTTGTTTTCACTTTGTGATTTTGTCCTCCTGTTAAGTGTGTTTTTGATATACATACCTTAGGGGACTAAGTATATTTGAAATTGTAGAAATAAGTAGGATGACTAACTCCATTATTTTTGGATGGCTGTAGGTCAGTGATGAGGTTCTGGAAACATCTTACTAAGTTATGTGTTTAATGACGTTAAATTCCTTTTTGGAAATGCATGCTTAGAACTTCTTAGCCATGATAGTCTTTAGGGTAATAAGCAAGCTGCAAGGAAAAAAATATATCTTCCATTAAAAAATATAACTACATTCTACGTGCTGCCTTTGAGCCCCTGCTGCCCCTGCAAGTGGTGGGGTCTCTAGAGCTTGCGCATAACTGGGGTCCACTGCTCCCTGGCTGGTGGTCTTTTTAAACGCAAGTGACATGGTGGAAAAAAAAATAGCTACATTCTAAGATGATTTGGCCAGACTTTTTTCCATTTCCTTTCTTTTAAAGTAATCTCAAGTTACCCTGTAAATTTATAAAAAAAAGAAAGAAAGAAAAAGAGTAAATGTCCAAAGCCTCCTTAGGCTGATAAAGATAGGTTACTTCATTTTGTGTGGCCTGTGTATTCCCCAGCACAAAATATTAAATGCAGTTAAGAGTATCAGAAGTCACAGACTTCTTTCCTTTCATTAGAAGTTGGCCAGTCTGCTTACTGCATGCCTGGTTCTTGTGGGTTGTGGAATGCATAAATACCCTTTGTTTTCAGCCGTATTACAAATCAGCGTGTTATATCTTGTCCTAGTGCTATATAAAGCAGTATGATATTATGAGGGAAAAAAAGCTATGAGAAAAGCTGCATTAAATAAATTCTAGTTTTTATGCTTATGGCTTTATTGATTCAGAATAAGGAACTTATTAGCTCTGTTTTATTTATCAAAAGAATATCATTGTCATTATTTTCTTTTTCAAGAGGTTGTTGTTACTATAAAATTGTGTAGTTATATCATCTGAAAAGAACATATTATTTTCAGTAAGATAGTCTTGTACGAATGGAATTTAATTTAATATTTTTTATAATCAGTAAATGATAAATAGCATCTTTTTTCTTGTGTAGCAGCTTACTTCTTGGTTCTATATTTTCTGGAAGATAAACCAATGATGTTGTTTAAAGTAGTATCTAGGTGTGGTAGCACCCTGTTCAGTTTGCACCCAGGTGAAGTGGTCCTAACCGAGGCAGGAACAACAAAAACAAATCTGGAAACACAGAGTCCCTAGTTTTATATTTTTTTATAGTTTACATCCATCAGTATTAGATGAAATAGAACAAGGATGTATTTATCGATGGTCTTAATAGCAAACTGAAGCCAAGTAGGACAGAGAGACTATCACAGTCATAATGAGCCATAGGACTTTGAAATTATACTGTGTGAGTTTGCTGCTTGATTCTCCCAGTTATTATTAGCTGTGACTGTAAGTAGATTACTCAACCTGTCAATGTCAGTTTTCTTAACAGGTGAGTAAGGCTAACCGTAGTATTTATGTCATAGGGTCTGTGGAAAGTTTGGATGAGCTAACCCACGTAAAATTCCAAGAACAGTGACTGATGATAGAAATGTTTGTTAGCAGTTATTATCTATGAATACTCGGAAAACTGCATGGCATGAAAGAACAATCATTTGTTCTTGCTCACTCATCTCTGGTTGGCTGGGCATTGGTCAGACTAGGCTGGGCTTGACTGGGTGGCTCTAGTTGTGGCTGTTTTCTTTTATGTGTAGCTGCTTTTTGAGGGCTGTGCTCAGGTTTGTGCTGCATGTGTGTGTGTTTTCTGGAGCTCAGGCTGAAGTGGCAGCAGCTACCTTGGGGAAGTTCTTACAACAGTGGCAGAAATAATGAGAGAACAAGTGGGAAGATATGATTTTGATAAGAACTAGACAGGAAACTAGCACAGTGCCACTTGCATTCACATTCCTTTGAACACGCCATGTGACCAATCCTGACATCAGTATAGTATGCAGGTGCACTTCACGTTTATGAGATTGTAGCAAGGGTATATGTATATCATTTACAAGGAAATGAAAAAAATGTGACCAATATTTCAGTTTTCTTCTGTGATCGACAAATATTAGACATTGCTTCTGTTACTCTTCTTCTTTTAATTATTCTTAATCTCTTTCCTTTTTTTCCCCTTTAGCCACAAAACTTTCTGGTATGGGCAAAATAGGTGCTGAACATGTACCAGTCTTGTGGTTATAGCAGCATGGTAAGCCTGCCTAGCCACAGCTCTTTTTCTTATACACTGGCTTAATTTCAGCCTTTAGATCATGGCTTAAATATTAAAGTCTTACAAAGTTTTTCTGTCTGTGCTTTCTTTGACTTCTTTTGTCATTTCTTTATTTCACTTATTTTTATTTGTAATTTTCTTTTTTGTGTGTTTATTTTCTTTATGCTCCTATAATATACATTCCAGGGAGGCAGGGACTTTGTCTTTCTCACTGTGTGAGCCTAGTGCTGATCTGAGTGTCTGACATACAATAGTCACTCAGTAAAAATATTTTCCATCCCTTACATCCAAGAATGAACACTTTGGATGAGATGATGGTTATAAGTTTATATTTTTAGTTGAAAATGAATATCTTCTCTAGTGTTTCTCACATTGGAGTGGTAGTTTACTACAAGCTTTTATAAAATAACACATTAGAGCGCTCACACATACAATAAAGGACTTCATTTGAGAAATAGCAGTTTTTTTAGGAAGTGAATTCAGCAATGATTAAACTAACTTTTATATCTTAAAGATGCAGAGGATTAAAAAATCATTTGGATTCTGGAGGAAATAACCTGAATAAATATTCTAGCTCCAGCAACAGATTGCTTATACTTTTAGAGAGTGAATTTCCTATATAGCAGGTCCTTGAGTAATTTCATTTCATTCAACATCATTTCATCAAAATGTTGATGAGGGAAAGAAATGGATTTTGGGGCAGAGTCACTTTCTGTGTGGAGTTTTCGCATTGTTGCATATCAATGTGAGTTTTCCCTGGGTGCTTTGTGTTTTCCCCACATTCCAAAGATGTGTATGTGAGGTCAGCTGGCATGTCTGGGTTCTCCCAGTCTGGGCGAGTTCGGGGCTGTGTGTGGCTCTATGACGGAAGGTTTGCTTCCTGCCTCTCCTCCCCAGCAGCTGGGGTGAGCTCTGGCCACCTGCAACCCAGAGCTGGAATAAGTGGGCTGGAAAACAGTTGTCTTACTTGTTTTTATTAATTTTTCTTAACTGCATGCATAGCTCACATTTATTTCAATGTTTCAGATCAGAAGTGTCTTGGGGCTTTATTTAGTTTGATGATATTCTTGTGACCAAAATAGGAATTTAAGTCTTGTTTATATCAATTAGCCTATGGTAAAATTGGTTTCATTATATATTGTTTTGCTTAAAGTCAATTTATGAGACCTATTGATGACATTAGTGAGGATAAAATGGGATAATTTTACATATTTTATGAACTTTATAGGGCTTCAAGTGGCATTATAGCAGAGTTCCCAAACTGGTTGCTTGAGGATGGAGTCTGCAGATAAGTCTGTCTTACATATATTTTTAATGGAAGTTTTCTCCACATTTAAAAATCCACATTATTTCCTTATTAAACAATAAAAGATTCAGAAATACTGGGTTTTCTGTAATCTCCTTTGTGCTTTACTGTCATTTATACAGATTGCATTTTGTACATGGTATACTCTTCAATACTAATTTGTAATTATTATTCTTTGTAGTTTTAAAAAATCAGGTAGGAGAGAAAAGGAGAATATTTATACTGCCTTTTGTACTTACCTAGGTGTGTAGTTATTTATATATTCCTCTTTATTTATTTATGTAGATTTAAGTTGCTGTGTAGTGTCCTTTCATGTTTAGCCTCAGAGACTCCCTTTGGTATTTCTCGTAGGCCATGCTGGCTAGCAAAACATTCTATCAGTTTTTGCTTACCTGGCAATGTCTTAATTTTCCTCATTATTTTTGAAGGATTATTTTGTTGGATATAAAATTTGTGATTGGTTGTCTTTTATGTTTAGCCCTTTGCATATGTTCTCCCACTGCATTATGGCCTCCATGGGTTCTGTTAAGAAGTTAGCTGTTAATCTTACTAGTGAATCTTGTGCATGATAAGTTACTTCTCTCTTATTGCTTTCAAAATTCTCTTTTTGGCTTTGGTTTTTGAGAGTTTGTCATGCATCATGAATATCTTTGTTTATCTTACTTGTAGCTCATGGAGCTTCTTAAATATATAGGTCTACATTTTCCCATCAAATTTAGGAAGTTTTTAGCCATTACTTCTCTTCTTCAAAGTTCTTTCTTCCCCTTTCTCTTCTTCTGGGTAGCTCTCTCATCATGGATATTTTGGTATGCTTGATAATGTCCCATAGCCTCTGAGGCTCTGTTTATTTTTGTGTGTGTGTTACTTGGATAAAATAGTATCGACTGGCCTGTTTTCACAATGCCAGTTCCATTTTCTGGCTGCTCAAACATACTGTTGTGCCTCTCTAGTACATTCTTTATTTTTATTATTAAAGTTTTTAATTCCATAATTTTAATCTAGTTCTTTATAATTTCTACTTCTTTATGAATATCCTTTAATCGATGAGGCAAGTTTCTCATAGGAATGTATATTTCTCTAAAATGTTCATTTGTGCCTGATTTGACATTTTGATTGCCATTAACTATACAGAATTTGTGTGATCTGCTAAATGTCTGTTTTCTACCATTAGACTACAAGATCATTTTTTAAAAAAAATTTACTTATTTGTTTTTTAGACAGAGGGGAAAAGAGGGAGAAAGAAAGGGAGAGAAACATCAATGTGTGGTTGCCTCTTGGGCACCCCCTACTGGGGACCTGGCCCACAACCCAGGCATGTGCTCTAGACTGGGAATCAAACCTGTGATCCCTTGATGACTTGGCCTGCACTCAAACACTGAGCCATACCAGCCAGGGCAATAATTTTAAAACTATAATTTTGGTTGATAAAAAGACTTGAAATGATGATTTGACTCAGGTTTAAATCAGATTGTTACAATTTTAATTGCACTGAACTCAAGTAAAATTATTTGCAACCTATACATGTGTCAATTATAAAAAAAAATCAAGCTTATCTCTCAAAGTCATTGTTTCTTCTCTCAGTCGCTCCTAGTCTGTGAATACATCTCTGATGTTTCTGCCACCTCCTTGTGTCACATTTGCTTGTATGGTGTCCCCAGCCTTATTCATCCTGTCAGTGCTTAGAGTATCGCCTGGAAATTTTCCCTAAATATTTGCTTAGTAGAGAGATAGATGTTCCCCAACTTTTGTGGTCATTTGTATTCATGTTCCTCCCCCAAATTTTGGGCACATATCTACAGTTTTCTCTGACCCCTTTTACTAGGTGTCCTACAGGTAATTTAAATCTAACTGGTACCATTAACCCAATCAATGCACCTGTTCTTTTTTCTACCTCTTCCAACCTGGGTAATACCATCATAAATCCTGTTATTGTTGAAATAACGTCTGGTCTAGGCCCTCCTTTCTCTGTATTTCCTGGATTTATTTCAGGCCCTCATGATCTTTTGAGGTCATTGCTTTGTGCATGAATTTCAAGCTACCCTCTCTCTTGGGTTGGGTAGTGCTATAGGGTTTTAGTTTTTACTTTAGCAGTTTACACTGGGACAAGATTATGTCTACTCAGTTTATTTCTGGGCAGTATCTTAATTTCTTTGTATTTTTATTGCTAACTTTTCATCAGTTCATTTTTCAAAGAAGGTACATAAGAGAGAAGAGTAAAATATTCCAATGAGACTCTCAGTTTTTAATTGTGCTTGACAATATTCAATTGTGAAAGCAGTAGAAATGCCTAAAAACAGGGTTTTAGAATTAATGGTGAAGTTCAATCTCTCCTGTTACTTTCCCCCTAATTATCTGAGTGTAGAAAAAGAAATGTCACGTTCTAGATAATGTTTAGTATGACTAGATGTGGATGGTGTTTGCCTCTAAAGTTTATACTGGGTTTTGGTTGGGTAGGGCTGGCAAAAATGTGAAAAATTGACAGGTCCCCCCCCCTTACCTGACAGGTATTTGAAAGTCTTTCATGAATGTAACTTTGTGTAAACTTATCTAAAAATTTATACCCACAGAAATCTTGTCCTTAGCCAGATCATATGTACATTATTTCCTAAAGAGTGAGGGCTGAATCTACATTATCAGTCTCTTACAGACTTAGGCTGAGATTATGCATTTACTCATAAAAGGACCTTCTATATTGCAGGAACAAAGCATCTTGGATAGCTGTCTCTCCTGCCATTCTAAAATACATTGCATAATTCAAACAATGTAAATATGCAAAATGCTTCAAGTTTGATTTTCAGATGATAAATTGAATGCAGGTGTTCATTGTTTACCTAATTGTAAGATAGCCTATTTTGTTTCTACTTGAAACATTCTGAGCATGAATATATAACTGCAGAGTGAGAAACGTGTGCATGCATGCCTTTGATTTAACGTTTCTCTAATGTATATATTGTTCTTTGTTGGGCAAACTTCCCAGGCTGCCTTGCAGAAATAATAGTGTGAATGATGTTGAAGCTGGAAGGGTAGCTATGTAATCGGATTATTTGTAGCCAGGACGATTGCATAATTACCATAAAACAATGGTTCCTAACTTTATTGTGTGTATTATTAAAGCTCTGAAACTTGTGAAATATCTTCCAAGAAAAATAACCACATTATACAAAAAATGTTTTTTTCAGATGTTTTACAGTCCCTGTGAGTCCTATTCATTTACCTCGTGTTAACATCCGTGTTACATTCTCAGACACTGCTTATGGGAATATAAATGGAAACCACCTTTATGGAAGAGACTTTGGAATTATTTATCTAATTAGAACACACATACTTCTGTTTCTGGGTGAAGATAACCAACTGAACATGCATCTAATATTGCCCACTACTCAAACCTTATTAAGGCTACTGGAAAAGGATTTGTTTAAAAATGACATAGACCTGTAAGACTAAGGAGACAGTGGGGACATAAAAGGGGACAGTGGCAAACAGATAGTTGGGAAACAGGTAAATGAGATCTGAGAAGGCTGAATTATAAAAAAGTTGTAGGGAAAGCTAAAAGTTAAAACTGCTTACAGTACAACTCCCCAAAAGTTCAGTGACTTGCGGCACCAGGTACCTCTAGAACTCAGTGAAAGGGAATGAAGTAAGGTG
The DNA here is from genome assembly GCF_021234435.1 of Artibeus jamaicensis. Lineage (NCBI taxonomy): Eukaryota > Metazoa > Chordata > Mammalia > Chiroptera > Phyllostomidae > Artibeus > Artibeus jamaicensis. The sequence goes on along the minus strand of NW_026522014.1, from coordinate 12,879,896 downwards.
GGATTGCTGAAAACTATTTAGAAGCAGTCCGATCTTTAAATCACCTTCTATACCTTAAGACCCTGCCCGTCTACCTACAGAGGCAGGTGGGTGAGAAGCACTCCCTTTGTGTGGGTAGAACACGGAATGTAGCGAAGGGGAGGAGTGCCTTGCCCAAACATTGACTAACAGACCACGTGCCTACTGAATGGGGAAGCCCATGGCCTTTTCTCCACTCAGCAGCCAGTATCCTGGTGGCTTGGCTTTCCCTCCTGGCTAAAAATTGTAAGAGTATTGTTTGGAGAATCTATTCAGTCGGAGAAGAAAGACCTAAAAATACTAATCTCAGAGGTTGCCCAGTAAACATCTGAACCTTATCACCCTGCAGTAGAACTTGCTCTGCAGAAACTCCACCACTGTACTCAATGCTTCATAGCTTTTGAATCTCCTACTCTTAAATATAAACTGCTGAGTATTACCATGCCATCTGAAGAATGCACTTACTAGAAGATAGAAACCAAACCAAATAGAAAATAGTAATATGGAAGAAGCAGTGAATATGCAGGAAAAGAAAACTTTTAAAAAGTTGGTATCATTACAGAGGTAAAAGTTATTTCAAATGTGAAACAAGATCAAAATGCTAGAAAATAAACATTTAGAGAAAAAGAAGATCTGGGGTGAAAAATAAAACTGAGAAACCCTTCCCCAAAGAACAAAAAATATATAGGAAAAAAAGGAAAATCAGAAGTCCAGTCAAAGAGACAGTCCTCTATAGGAAAAGATTCCAAAAAAAAAAAAATAGAGGGAAGGAAATGTCAACAAAATAATAATAAAGTTTATAAAAACTTACCTCTTATGCTCCCTTTTTGGAAAGCTCCTAGAGGATTTTTTCTACAGAAATTAAGGGAGTCAAATCAAGAAGATTATATTGATACAGGGGATAGGAGATCCCCTGTATCCAATATAGGATCCCCTTATCCAATGTGTAAGGCATACAAAATTGTCAAAATGCTTTATGTGTCTGAACATCCTGAGAGTCGATCTGGGCAAATAGTTAACTGTTTGCTGTTGAGTGAGTCATGTGTACATAGAAAACTAAATACTTAAAACAAAAGGTAAGCTCTAATTCTAGGGAAACAAAGACTTGTGTAGGAAAGGAATTATATGACTTGGCAGTGAGTAGTGTTTACAGAGACAATGATGTAAATAATATTGATTGAAGGAAAATTATGATATAGAAGGGATAGGGAATGGGAAGAGTTAGTGTGTATTGAGGTGAGGCTGGTAGGAAAGAAGATGAATTCTTCTTCCATAGCTGATGCCCAATTCTGAAAATCAAGGGGCAGTATTGCAAGTATGTTATTGAGAGATGTGGTATGATAGGCAAAGTATTTGATCCAATTCTTCATCTTCTGTCATAGTGCTCTACTTTTGCACCCTTGCCCCGGCCTCCTGGCAAGTGAGGTGTATTTTCCTGCTCCTTGATTCTCAGCTTGACCTCCTTGCTTTGGTATTTTAATAAATATGGTATAGTCAGGGGCTTAAATGTGCCTGTGCCATTGGGTGTGCCCTCTTGTGCTTCTATAATTGCCCTAAGGAAGGCATAGGCTAAGTAGTAGCTGCCTCTCTATTTGGCCTGCAAAGTGCCATCTACAGATCAGAGCTGCTGAAGCTAACTCACAGCCCTGCAGCTTGGAAGCAGAGTCACCTCAGCCATCCTACAGCTGTGTGAGCGAGAAGAGTATATTGCTACCTGCCACTGAGATTGTACGTGTATTTAGAAGGAAACATGACTGCCTCTGAGAAGCTGAAGTAGGGTGAAGGGAGTAGGGCAAGCTTTGTGATAACTAACTTGTATGGATACTTGCTTCTTCAAACCATAAATTATAACTGATAAAATATGAAATAAAAATCATAAAATAAGAAAACATTATATGATTGATTTGTAGTTGGAGCTTATAAAGGAGATCTAGTAGATGGACAAGACATCAGGCAGTTGGGGTGTTTGTAATAAAATGTTTCATGTCTTCAACCATAGTTTCCTGGTTGATAAGGGCAGTCTAAAAGGGAGGGTTTTTAGCCAAGAGGAAGTGGAGGTTTTACACGGTTGGATGCCTCAGTGAGATAACATGTCCACTTTAATTCGAGGAGAGAGTAAGAGAAATGATGCACAAAACCTCTGGTCAGAGATTGAGTTATAGAAGTTCAGAATTTTGGAGAGCCACTAGTAGAGGTGAAACCAAGTCTCCAGAAGTCAGTTGTTCAAGTGCAGGTAAAGTTCAAGGAAGCTGCTGGAGTATTTGAAACTCTACATGTGGACCTTGAATTCAGGCAGTATCCTGTCAATAGTTGGGCACTGTAATCAGAGATGGAAATTTTAAGAAGAAATAAAAAAGAACTGCTAGAAATCAAAAACATTAACAGAAATGAAGATTATATTTGGATTTATTAGTAGACAGGACACAGCTGAGAAAAGAATCTGTGAGCTTGAGGGTGTCTTTGTAGAAACTTTCAAAACTAAAAGGCAAAGAGAAAAAGGCATGAGTTAAAAAAAAACAAGAAAATATACAAGAACTCTGAGTCAACTACAAAAAGTATAACATATGAGGAGAACAAAAAAGAGAAAGGAAGACTACATTTGAAGCAACAAAGACTGAGAATTTTCCCAAGTTAATGTCAGATACCAAATCCACAGATCCAGGAAGCTCGGTGAACAGCAAGCAGGATAAATGCCAGATAAAGTATACCTAGGCATATGATATTTAAACTGCAGAAAATTGAAGAGACATAACCTTGAAAAAAAGCCAAAGGAAAAACACTTTACCTACAGAGGGCAAAGATAAGATCTACATCCTACTTCTCCTAAGAAGCCATGACAGCAAGAAGAGAGAGTGGAGTGAAATATTCATTGTTGAGAGGGAAAGAGAAAAAAATACCCACTTAGAATTCTCTACTCTTTAAAATTAATATCCAAAAATAAAAAAGCAATATAAGACTTCCTCAAATAATCATTGAGGGAATTTGTTGCCAGTACATCTATATTCCAAAAGTGTGAAAAGAAGTTCGTCAGAGAAGGAAAATGATACAGATTAGAAATTCGGATCTACATAAGGAAAGGATGAACATTGGAGAAGAAGTGAGTGTAAAAGGAAAAGCTTTTGTTTCTTATTTATACAGACATGACAGACAGGTAACAGTTTGTTCAAAATAATACATATATGTATGTTTGCTTATCTATAAGTAAAATGAATGACAACAGTGACACGAGGGATGTAGGAATTAGGAGTATTTATTGTGATTAGGCACTTTTGCAACCTATGAAGTAGTATAGTGTTATTTGAAAGTAGACTTGGATCAGTGGTATACGCATATTGCCAATTCTAGGACATCTACTAATAAAAGTGGAAAAAACCATATTTCATATACTAAGAAAAAAATAGAATTTATGAAGTACTCACTTCAAACCAGAAAAGGTAGGTAAAGAATAGAAACAAAGAACAAGAGGGCACAAAAAGGGAAGAGTAACAAATATGGTAGATATTAATTTAAGTGTATCAGTTACCTTAAATGTCGGTATTCTAATTTCAAGGCAGAGGTTGTTAGAGTGGGTTAAAAAACAAGACCCAAATATGTGCTATCTATAGGAAATCCATTTTCAACAGAAATACATATGGATTAAAATTAAAGGGTATCAGGAAGATGCACTTTGATACCACTAATCAAAAGATATCAGAAGTGGTTATATTATTTTAGACAAAGTAGGCTTCAGAGAAATTAGTTATCAGGGAGAAAGAGGGATATTACATAAAAGAATCAATTCTATCAAAAACACGAAAATCCTTAACATTTATGTGCCTAACAACAAAACTTCAAATACATGAGGCAAACTCAGTAGAACTGCAAGGAGAAATGGATGAATTTGCTATTATAGTTGGAGATTTTAACTCCCCACTATTAGAAATAGACAAATCCAGCAGGCAGAAGATCAGTAAGGACGTAATTAAACTCAAAAATACCATCAATCAACTGGACATAATTGACATTTATCTATTACTTTGTCCAACATTGCTGGAATACACATTCTTTGTAATTTCAAATGGAACTTAACCAAGATAGATCACATTCTAGACCATAAAACCTACCTTAACAAATTCAGACCTACAGAAATCACACAAATGTCTGCTCAGACCATAATGGACTTTAACTAGAAATCAATGATAGGAAGCTAGATGGAAAATCCCCAAATACTTGGAAATTAAATATTGCAATTCTAAATAACACATTGATCAAAGAATACATCTCAAGAGAAAATTGAAAAGTATTTTCAGCCCTGGCTGGTGTGGCTTTAGTGGATTGAGAGCCAGCCTGCCAAACAAAAGGTTGCCAGTTCCATTCCCAGTCAGGGCACATTCCTGGGTTGTGGGCCAGGTCCCCAGCAGGGGGTATGTGAGATGCAACCACACATTGATGTTTCTGGCCCTCTCTTTCTCCCTTCCTCTCTCTAAAAATAAATAAATTAAATCTTTAAAAAAAGCTATTTTCAATTAATGCAATTGAAAACACAACTTATTGCAATTTTGGGATATAGCAAAAGCAATACTTAAATGGAATTATATAGCATTGAATGTATATATTAGAAAAGAAGAAAGATATAACCAATAATCTAATGTTATTTTTTAGGAAATTAGAAAAAGAACAAATTAATTTTAAAGTCAGCAAGTGAAAAGAAGTAATAAAAGTTGGAGGAGAAATCAGTGAAATGGAAAACAAAACCATAGGATGTGAAACACTAAGAGTGAATCTTAATGTAAACTGTGGACTTTGGGTGATAATGATTTGGTGGTGTAGGTTCATTGATTTTAATAGAGGTACCACTCTGGTGTAGGGTTTTTGCAGTGGGTGAGGCTGTGAGTAGGTGGGGGTAGGAGTATATAGGAAATATCTGTACCTTCTGCCCAAGTTATGCTATGAACCTAAAACTGATCCCCCAGGGCAATTAAAAAACTAAAAATAAAAAAATGAGCCTACAGAAATTTAAAATCTGTTGAGATCTTCAATGTTTGTAAAAATCTGTATTCCATCCTCAAAAATAATATATATAGCTTTTCTGGGGGGATAGTTTCATGTTGACAATAATTACCTTTGAAATTATTAAGAAACCATTTCATTGTTTTTCTGATTTTTATTGCTGCTATTAAGAAGTTTCAGCTGATTTGGTTTTCTGCTTCTTTATAATACTTCTTGTTTTTTCTGCTAATTGTACTTTCCTCTGTTAACTTCTTTACTTCAAAAGAATTTTTAATTTGGAAACTCATGTTCTTTATTACTGCAGTTTGAAAAAAATTATTCGGTTGTTTCTGTGCCTTACCCTTTTCTGTGCTGCCCTTTTGTTTTATTTCTTTCTTCTTATTATTTTGAACATGCTGGACTTTGTGGTTGTCATCATTTACTCTTTTCTCTCCCATTTTCCAGTTTCATGCCCTCTTAAATACTATCCTGTCTTACTTTGTGAGTATGGATACTTTCTCATTCCGGGCATTTTTTTTTTTAACTGCACAATTTCTAGCTCCTCCAAAATATTCTTTGCCTTTTTAACTTATATTTCATGTGTGAGCTTTTCCTTGGGTTGCAGTTAAACCTGGACTTTCTGCTCATGTTTGTGTGTTGAAGACCTGTTGGACTTGCTGCATTTGAAGGTGTGGCTCATTGGCTACAAGCTTCACTGGGACATGCCTAGGATGGACTGTGTATTTGGGGACCTCTGACAATCATGCCCGCAGCGCTCCTGCCTGGGGAGAACATGCTTCTAGTTCAGGAAGGCAAAGAGTTCTCTCAGCATCCCCGCGTGTATGTGTGTGTGTGTGTGTGTGTGTGTGTGTGTTTCATGTGATCAGTTACATCACTGTGGCTCCCATGCTGCATATGGATAATAAGTGTTGACATTCATGACCTTGGTTGAGTAAAATCTATCATCTTGCTGGTTATTTTCTATGTGTTCCATCTGTTGTTTTCCTCTTTTTTTCTGTCTGCCTTGTAGCAGACAGTTCCATCTTATTTTTTATATTTCATCTTATCACTCTTGACATCTTATTTTTAACTTAAAAATGTCTGTTTAGTGATTTGCTATACATGTCTACTTGCAAGTCACCTGTATTCTGCTTCATGGACTCCCCGTAGTGTGATGCTGAAGAGGAGCCTGCAAGTGGGTATAAACTCCAGTGGGACTGTGGCTCCCGGGGGCTCTATGATCTGCACCCTCCTAGTAGCCTCCACTCAGTAGTTAGCAATTTGTAGACATTTCTTAGCTGATTTCTTCTCACCTGCCAGTATGTCTCCCAGTGTCATTTCCTTCTGTGTTCTGCCATACATGAGCTGGTGATGGCGTCCTCTTTGTCCTTGGTGTGGGGGGATGCCTTTTTTAAAATTTAAGGCTACTTAATTTTCTTGCAGCCTCTGGGTTCAAGAAAAAGTGGTGCTTATGTAGTTTGTCTGCTTTTTCTTTTGTTTGGAAATGAGCATCATTTTTTTTTCAACTTTCCATATCCTAGACAAAAGTGGAAACCAACATCAATGTTCTTGAGACACAGAGTTCAGAATTTAATTTGTTCGTAAGCATGCATTTTTTTAACTCACTGCGAAAGCAAGGTTTTATTGCCAAAAAGTTACCAAAAAATTTCATGAGTATTCCATTGTAATATTAGTCCATACAATGACGGACAAGTTCAGACTACTCTTTCTGCCAGTACTGCTTAGCTTCTATTTCCGATTTATATTTTGGATATACCTGACCTATAATTTTCTGTGCTTCCCACTGACCCTGGCGACTGGAATCCTAAAGACTTTATGCAATGTATAGGCTGTTGCTGTCTGGATGGTACATCACGTGGCTGGCAGGAGCACAGCATCAAGTAATATTTTTACCTCACCAGCTGGATGGAAAGGAGGTAGCTGTCCCAATGAGCTCCTCCCAGTATGCACTTTATGAGCACTTTTATGGCTGTCCATAGATAGATGTGTTCAGTATCTTGCCTCTAGAAAGAGCCAGGAAAAGCGAAACTGCTAGTCACCTTTGGGATTTCACCATGGGTTAAAGACAAAACTCCATCTACTGTACATACCTGTCACTCACATACTGCTAGATGGGACTGTGCAGACGCTGGAAGTACAAAGTAGAGGTTTACCAAAATTTGTTTTAACTTATTGAATGTAACTACTGCTGATAATGAAGTGAAAATATCTAAGAAACATGTCACGTTATATCGTATAACAGAATAGAACATTTAAACTGAGACCGTTCTGGTTAATTTGAGACTCTATGTATATTTGATGGTTATATTTCCTTGTATATTAACTTTATGAACAGTTACAGTTAGGGTTTCATAAACCTCCTTTATGATAAAATAGCATTGGCAAAGGATGCTAAATGTCATAATTATATTTGCTGCCTTCTTGCTGTTTTGTTACATGAGCATTTTCTTGTCTAATATACAAATCTGGCCCTGGCTGATGTGGCTCCGTGGATTGAGCACCGGACTGCAAACCAAAGAGTCACTGTCCCAGTCAGGGCACATGCTTGGGTTGCAGGCCAGGTCACCAGTAGGGGTCGCACAAGAGGCAACCCCTCATTAATGTTTCTCTCCCTTTCTCCTTCCTGTCCTGTCTCCCTAAAAATAAATGAATAAAACCTTTAAAAGATAAAATACAAATCTGAAACCTCTGTATCATTTGTATGGTGCCTTTTGCCTTAAAGGTATCTGTTTTCTCTAGTCTTGTTCAGTCTTTAAAATGAGATCAGAGACCATATCCTCCGCCAGGCCTTCCTGGAAGTCCTCCCATAGCATTCTGTATTTTATCCCCTGGCCTGCTTCTGGATGTTCTTCTACTGCTGCATCTATCACATTGTGTTGTAAAATATTTGTTATAAATCAGCCCCTCCTTCTAGACTTGAGTTCCTTGAAGACACAATATATGTCTCATTTATATTTATATGCTGGCACTTCATATAAAGCTTGGACATAATAAGGCACTCAGTATCATTCAGCTGATTTGTATTTTGTTGGTCATTTTAATGGTTCTGCTTAATAAGCTTAAAAATTGTATTTATATTTTGCTAAATCAATGAGAGACCTTTACAAAACTGTGTCCAGTTTTACATTCAAAATATAAATCCCTTAAAAAACATATGTTGTATTTAAAATATTAAGGTGAATAATAGAGTTATGATATAAATATAAATTGATATAAATGCAAGGTAGAGGATTTGAAGTTTTATGAATATATATTTTGTTAAATCAAATTATAATATGGTAATCCTTAGCCATCCCTTCAGGCATTTTAGAAATATGTTTGGAAAGGGAGCTTATGAGTAAAGGAAATTAAGTATTATGTTCATCTGCCACCTGAAACAATGGAGGAAGTTTGAGACTCTTATAATTGCAACATTCCTGTTTTCTACTGGCTTTTAGGGCATAGGGGAAATTATTCTGAAACTTGAATGATCGGTAGCGAATTAAAGAGCTTGGGACTCTGGGCTCTTCCTTTTCTCAGTTCAATTGATTATGCTTAGTTTCATTTAAAATTATATATTAATTTGTCAACTCTTTTTCTGTTATTACTCAGTGTAGTGACTACGACCTGGAATTTGGAACTGAGTGTTTGCAGTTGGCTCTAAAATATTGTCATGTTAAAGCCAAACTTGTGGAAGGATCACCGGATCTCTGGAAGGTAATGGAGTTGGTACATTGTTCTGGGTCTTATTCATGCTTATGCCATTCTTAAAGACATACGGCGCAAGTACACTTTCCAGGGCTTTAGGAAATGGAGAAGTAGCATAGAAATACTAGGTTTCATACTGAAACAATATTTCTGGGAGAAAAGGTATGTGTGTGTGTTTTTGTCTGCATATAACATGGGAATTAAAAGAGTCCCACTGGGTTTTCTGAGCTATTAAAGTACAGTATCATTTCTATAGCTTGGTCATAAGAAAATTCAGTTTGACATAATTTATTCCAACAAATTCCATTTAGTCAGTAAGATTGTTTCATCCACATTTTTTCTTGTTCTCTGTATGTGTCCTTTCCCTCTGTTGCCTTACTGTCAACTGGGTTTGAGGAGGGAACTCTGCTCTCCGCAGTAGCCCTGGGGTGGGAGCTCCGACTTCAGTGGGTTGAAAGAACATCTACACAGTTGTGACCCAGTGTTGTGAGACAATACGTTTCTGTTGCTTTAAGCCACTCAGTTTGGGTATATTATAAAGCCCTAAGAAACTCGTGTGCAGGCCAAAGGGTGACACACTCATAGGCCCAGAGTAATCATCTTCTTGGTATCACTTTCTAAACAGGGGGGGAGACAGGGAAACCACCCTTTTATGAATGATATTTGAATAATCATGTATCTTAACAGGATCTTGGACTCTGAAGGGACATGTAATGTGATGGATTGGGCAAAATGCCTATCACATGACAGTTATGAGGCCTTTTTTAGGTACCACATTATTTCTGTTAAGTGAGGTGAAATTACTTTGAGTATAAATATTGCACTTGTTTCTAGTTCCCTATTCTCTTCTCTGCCTCCTGTCTTTCATTATTTTCCACCTTTATCCTTTGGACATTTTCCTAGCTATTTATTTAGCCTGAGCTATTTATTTGATATATTCCTGGCCCTATTTAGCCTCTCGTAATGACATTGTATGAGTTGTCTTTTGTATAGGCTTCTAATTTAATTAATTTTGTGGTCTTACTATTTTGTGTGGATAAAGATTATTTCAGTTGCCTTTGAACCAAAGCAATGGAATCCACACTTTGACATTAGTGTTCTAATTCTATAATAATTCCAAAGGTGCTACCATGTTTTAAAAACTTAGGTTTGAGGACAGATTTCATATAATTAGTCTAAAACTGGTACTGGACTCAGCTGGCAACCAAGTACTATCCCTGGAACGTGATTCAGAAATCTGACACAGTGAAAAACGCATTTGAGGAGGCATGTCACTACCACGAAACAGCAAGACAAGGGGCAGATTCCACAGTCCAGAGCCAGGGCACCTTCCCTTGCCTCTCGAAAGTCAAGGTGTTCACCCCAGGTGTGTGAGGAATAACCAGGACTGCTATTCTAACTGACACCAGAAATCCCAGGAGGGTTATTGTTTTGTATTTTACATAATTTTTTATACAAGTAGAAGAAAACAGTAAACATTCAGAGTCGATGCCAGCCCTCTTGCAGTAGGTACTGCAGGGCCTCAGTTTGTTCAGATGACCGTGCAGGGTAGAGGGCAATCCTGAGCATGACCGTCCGCCTCCCCAGAGAGCGGCCACAGCAGGGAGTACAGGACTGACTCCCAGGAGCAGCTACCTGCTCCCCTGCTTTCTCAGTGCTGGTGCCTTGCCCGGCTGGAGCGAACATGTACTCACTGTGGTGAGTTCTCACCTAGTCTGCAGAAGACCTTTCATTTCTTTATAACGGTACCATGGTTTTGGTCCCAATAAAATGAACAATTTGGCCCCTTACTATACCTTACAGACCTAACTGAACAGACATCTTGTTTCTAAAGGCTAAAATCATCCCCAAGGCTTGACAGATTTATGAAAGATTTATAGTCAGTTATTTAAGAGATTCAACTCTGTCCCGTGGTCTGAAATCTGAAAGTGTTTCTTTAGAGTTTCTGAAGTGTTCGAGTCATCACAATATTACTAGAATGGGGGACTTTTGAGGATTCCTTTTGATGTGAACTACATTTTTTAAAAGATCCAAATATTAAAGCATCTTTATTAAGAATAAAAGAAACACAACAGTCTCACTTTTGGCCTTTTCCCTTTAACCTCATACATACACTGTGGCAGCATCATTTCTCTTTAGAAGTTTTCATCTAGTTACCCAGTCTTTTCAACATAGATGCAATCGATGAAATGGGAATAAATGTAATAAATTCCCCTCAATCTAAATTTGTATCTAATAAACATTCCATGTATTTAAAATTTAAGATTTTCTGGCTCCTAATTATTGGAGTTCCATGCTCATCTTCTCCTGAGGTGAAAGACGGGAGAACATTGCGTGTAGCGTCAGCTAACTCATGTCAGACGGTAGCCAGCTGCACTTGGCTCTAAAAAGTCTACTTTGCGATACTGAGTGACAACACAGATGGAGCAACACAAAGAAGGTGTGACAGTTTTTGTGTCTTTCGGAGCTCATCTTGAGGTAGCTGCGATGGCCCTGGCCTAGGAGTTGGAAGAAAACTATCTTTGTGGCTCACGGTTTTAGGGTTTTCTTCACTGAAAAAAAATATATCTGTTAGCTAGCCATTTTACTCGGATGAAATATTGCACTGAAGTGCAGTGGGACAAAACAGAAAGCCACTGAGTTGCACTGTGTGAGCGGCAGATGTGGGGCTCAGAGTCCCGGCTGCTCAGAGCACCTCCCTGGTCCGCAGGTGGCCCCCGAGGCTGTAATGCACGCAGTGTGAGAACCAGTAAATCAGAGGACTGAGGCTGTCTTCCATCACTGCAGGGCTGATTTTTTAAAAAATTCTATTGCATAAAGACAAAGAAAAACTGTAGAACGTGCTGACAGAAGAATGTCAACTTCAAAACTGATTATTAAAGTGTTTTGAAATTTAAAATAAGGAAAGGGTAAGCCATATTACTGTAAGAGTTTGGCAGGAAGAGAGTAATTCATCAATTGAGAACTGCATTTCCTGGTGCTTTCCCCTTTGACATATGTTAGATATTTTATTTGGACAAAAATAAGGTGTTTTAAACACAGTACTTTACAAGTTTGTCAGAAATATTTTGTAGTTTAGTTTCACTAATTCAGTGTTTAGGGGTATAAAGTGCTTAATTATAGTGGAGATATTCAATAAAGCTTTATATTGAATATATTAATAAAGTACAAAATCTTTAACCAGAATATCAGTAGGTGTCCAGAGCCTACAGGGAAAAGTAGACAGAAAAGGAAATTGAGGAGTTTTTCTTGCTTATACAGTTAAGAAAGGAACTTTGGGTAATAAAAACATGCATTTTATTCCTAAGACTGACTCCAGCATAAAAATCTTGTCTTGCAAGTATGTTAGAAGAAAACATTTTAGTTTTTGAAACCAAGTTTTTTTAAAATTTAAAAACCCATCATTAAGTTTTATTTGAAAAAAAAGGTACTTTCACAATTCTGTTTTAAGTTGGAGTACAGTGTTAATCCCTCAACAAAGCAGGAAGGGATGAAAATGAATAATGGTAATTAACTATGTTCCCATTAATTTCTGAGTTTACCCTACACAGCAGACAGTTATAGAAGAAAAGTGTTTTCTTATTTAAATTGCAAACATTGTAACTTATTTGGTTCTTATTACATAAGAAAAATTAGGTAAGAAAAATTTCTCCACTAAAATGTTACAAGTGAAGCTTTCCTCATTCTTTTGATTGCTGTATTCCCAGCACTTAGAACAGAACTTAGAACACAGTAGTTATTTGATAAATATTTCTTGAATGAATGAATGAGATCTATACATTCTTTAATTTGGTAAAATGCATACCACGGACCTTTAAATGTCTGTTTGCTATTGATATATTTCCAGATAATGGAATTACACTTTGGATTAGCTACTGTACACAGTACTAGTTTTGGTTGGCCATGTGCTGGTTTTAGAGATAATGTAGCCATGTCACATTTCATTTAAATAGATTAGTTGAGTGCTTGAACAACTTGTCATCTGTCTTACAAATTAACTGCTATTTTATTTTTTTAAAGATTTTATTTATTTATTTTTAGAGAGAAGGGAAGGGAGGGAGAAGGAGAGGGGGAGAAACATCAATGTATGGTTGTCTATCACGTGACCCCCTACTGGGGACCTGGCCTACAACTCAGGCATGTGCCCTGACTGGGAATGGAACCAGTGACCCATTGGTTTCCAGGTCAACACTCAATCCACTGAGCCACACCAGCCAGGGCTTAACTGCTATTTTAATTCTGGACTGTACTTTTGGACTAGGATTTACCTGCTATGATAAAGGCACAGCACAGGAGTCTATTTTGGGTAGAAGTATCCTGAGCCACTTGAGCTGAACAAAATTTGTCTAGATATGAAATAATTTGGAGAAAAAAAGTTTGAATAGTAGGCATAGGCAGGTACTAATTTGATGAGTACTTTTCAAAGTGGGTGTTTAGACCATTAGCATCAGAATCATCTGGGCACTTGATTGATGAGTTCCTAAGACCCTGGTGTTATTAGTATAGTTCATTATTTACTACATTTTCAGTTCTGTCAGAGAGGAGAACTGAACTAATTCTGCAGTGCAATGCACCTGACATGTTTTATACCTAAGTTCACTGGATGTGGCCTGGGAAGTACCTGCCATGGGACCAGGTTCTGTTACATTCCAAAGAGCAGGTTATAGTTGCAAGGAGGCTGTATGTTTGTAAGGAAAGGTTGTGATTGTTCTTATGGTGGTGCCTTCCAGGCTGTTTTTATCAGAGCCATAAACTCCTTACAAGGTGAACCTTGCCTGAGTGTATACAGTTACACTCAATTCAGAAGGAACTCCTTTCCTACTGTGAATTGACCTTTGAGAATTTCCTCATTTCAACTAAAAATGCAATTTGGTGATTTTTGTTACACTTACCTTCTCTTCTTTTCAAAGTAAGACCTTACTGTTAAACAAAAATGGTAAAACTTTTATTTCAATACAATCACATATTCTTTGATCTAATACTTCAGTTACACTAATAAGGTTTTGGTAACCACTTCCATATAGTATCTCTATTTATTTAGAGATTAAAAAAATCTTGAACCATTCATAGAAATAGAATACATTATTCTGAATTTGCTGATGTCGTAATTTAGAAATTGTCAGTATTAATGTGTTTATAGTTTCTCCAAAATCAAGAATTTCCTTGGGGGCATAATTTTATTGCTTGCACATTCCTTCCTGCTCTGTTAAGTCTAATGAGGTTTATCTGTCCTTTAGGTGACCTACAAACGAGATTTGTATGCAGCTGAATCGATTATTAAGGGTATGTTTGGCCTTGTGACTCTCAGTTCCTGTGTTTCAAAAATGTAAGCCAGTTCAGAATTTCTCATGACATTTTAGATCTCCAAATTCTCAGAAGTATAAATGCCTGCAGGCTGTGGAAGTCTGTGATTTGCTTTTTTGAAAAATAATTACATTTTGTTTTGTTTCCCGCCTGTGGAATATCACTTATTATGTATGACTTATGTCATATTGGTTCTGTTTTACTTTTTATAAAGGAAATGCTTTATTAATTTGAAAAAAGTACAGGACATTGCACTATTAGAAGTAAGAACTGATATTTTAATGTATTTATAAAGATTTTATATTTTACTGTTACTATTAAGAGAACTGATACTCCCATCACTGTAAAAATAATGCATTAGATAACATTTTTTGTAGGAGATAATTTTTTACCAAAATATAGAAATTGGACTGAGTGGGGTATTTTTTTTTTGTTTTCTTTTAAAAACATTTTATTGTTCAATTACAGTTGTCTCCATTTTTCCTCCTAGTTTTGACAGTGACTAATTTTGTTTTGTAATTTTAGATATTACATGTGTAGTAATGCCTTTCTCATTCCTTTTCATCTCTATGACTCTAAGGTCCCAGTTACACAGAGGTGGTTTATTTGCTAGTCAACAATTAGTTATTACTGTGCTTCCCACGGTGCTGGGAATGTCATGGCGACACACACACACAGCACATTCATTCTGTGTTTTTGCAGCCTCCATCGCTCCAGTCAAACTTTCTTCACCTTGGCATTAGTTGCATTTTTGGCCGAGTAGTAATTCCTTGTTGAGGGTCTGTTTCCTGCACTGGGTTGTTGAGCCGCATGCCTGGCCTCTGCTCACTAGGTTACAGAAGCCTCTCCCCTCCCTGCCCTCCCTGTGGTGTGAAATCAGAGATGTCTTCTGACAGCAGCACTCTTTAAAGACATGGTCCTAACAGAAATCAGAGGGCCGCTCCCAACTCTGAAGCAGGTGTTATGTTTCACAAGGTTTAGTAACTGACTTTTTCAAAAGCAGGTTAAGGACCAAACTGTGTGTTCAGGTTTTGAGAGGTGAACTTGTAAGCTTGTTTGGGAGATGAACTTGTAAGCTCGTTTGGGAGGTGAACTTGTAAATTCAAACTTTGAGGTGGAAAAAAACACCCCTGATTCTTAATTCTGAATGCATCAGGTTATTATAAAGTTTTGGGAAAACCAGCTATTTGACAATTAATTGGCTTCACATTCAGAAAATGAAAATTTTTCTCTGGTCATGACGTTCTATATTTATAGCTTAGCCTCAAGTTTTTGTCCTTTAAGAATATTGTGTTTCAGACCATTAATGTACTGTAATTTGTGTCTGTGTATCCGTGTGTGTAAACAGATCACTTGTAGCTATAAATCAAAATGTTGACATATTTACATATGAGCCAAAAGATGTATAAACATTACTCTGGAGAAGTTGACTAAACCATGACATGGTTGGGTTACAGTCTTAACACAAGAAAGTAAAAAACTCAGTTTGGTCTCTACAAAGTCATATTTCTGTTACCTAGGTCGAATGGAAGTGATCTATTTTGTGAATAGTTGGTGAGTGGTTCAACTGGGAATTTTATACACTTCTGCTTCTACATTAGCAGAGCAGGCTTCTTATCATGTCAAAGCCTACATTGTAAGTGTAGTTGCAGGGGCTATAATTTTGGAAATCAGTTGCAGAGAGAAAGTGGTTTTCTTATTTAGGTAACATGACTTACTATACTCCTTTTATTTTTGAAGTATTTTAGAAGTGTTCTACTTTTATTCTCAGGGACAGCCTGATTTAGATCACCAGTCTCCCAATGTCTCCTTATGCTCTAGGGTGTGCATTTCTCATCGTCCCCAGCAGAGTCTGATGTCTCTGGGGCGCTTTGAGGACCGCCGCTCTGAGGCTGCCCTGCCCTCGGTGCAGGCCAGCAGTGCTCTGATTACCTGAGAACTGGAATGTGGAACATCTGGCCCCACCACAGCAAGTTAGAGTCTGCATTTTAACAAAAACTCTGATTAGTTTGTACATTGAATTCTGGAAGCATCCCTCCAGGTTGCTCTTCATAGTTTATTTCTCTCCAAATAGTATATTTTACATGGAGAGCTTGACGTCTTAGTTTGTTCTTTTGGCTCCAGATGCTTCTTTGTTCAACTGTGATTGCTCCTGCCTCCATGGACTGGCACTAACACTGCTCTGAGCCTCTGAGCTCTGACAGTAGAAGTCCCTCTGGGCAGAGGAAAAAGAAAGTTCTGGGATTTTTAAAAATGAAGTTTCAAAATATAATATGGTATATAGCCAGCTAACTGTCTGAACTGTATATTTACCTGTTTGCCTTTTCCTAGAATGTGTTCAAAGTATTTTTCTAGGCACTTCCACTACACAGCATTTATTGGTATTTACTTTGTGCCAATCATTGTTTAAAGCATTTCATGTGTATTTTTACTTGCTTTTCCAAGAAGATAGTAATGTAAGTAGTGTTGTTTCCATGTTATAGCACATCCAAGGGTTCTAAGGAAATTCTAACTTAAGAATGATAGGAAATACATTCTTCAATACAGCTTTCCACCTCAGGCACTGTACCCTTTTATACTGCTTGTCTCCCTTTGATTCCTTAAGCAGAAATTGTTCAGATTTCCTTCTATGAAATCCTAGGGCTACATGTGTTTTGGAACTTGGAATACTTTACATTTTCCAAAGCTACTGCATTCCGCCATATATTAGGTCACATCATCAGCGGGATTTGGGACCTCACCACATAATGAGACTTGGAATGCATAAATGTTTACACTTAGCGCAGGAGTAATAACTATAAAGCATCTAGCCAGTTCAAATTCAGGACTGATTTTGCCACCAAATTTATATATTGCAACGCTTTAAAAACTGTATTTTAGGAACTCTTTGGATTTCAGCATCGCACCCATGACTTGGTATGAAGGGCTTTTAGGTTGTGAATCAATGAAGGTGGGAAGAATGTCTAGTCTTTTTTCTCTTTTCTGCCCTCTAACATTGAGTTGAATTGAATTGAGAAAATTGTTAAAGGGTGCAGCTACACTTTTTCTCCCCTTGCATGTTGGGAACGGATGTATACTGGGATCGAGTAAATCTATCCCAGTATCATGTATCTTTTTAATTTTCTTTTTTAAAAGGAAGATGATATAATATCTGATTATACATTTTTGTCAAGGTGTAAAACCAGGGCTTGGAGCATATGGCAGGTACTTTATATATGTTATCTCATTTATTGTTTACAAAAATGAGGTGCTGTAGATGTTGTTGCTCCCATTCTCAGGTGGGAACAGTGAGACTTAGAGAGATTAGGTACTTTCCTCTGGGTCACACAGTGAGAGCAAGACCCACAATTTAAACCCGGGTCTCCCTTTTCTTGAGTCTGACTCTATTCAGGCACTTGGCCACTTTGCAACTCTGAGTCATGGAGCTGCTCATGCTGACCACTAACTAAAGTGAACACTGGATTTAATCTCTCTCTTTGGTGGGTACAGTGAATGGCTTATATAGTTCAGCCTGTTCAACTCTGATTCTGTTTGGTTAAAACCATTATCTTCAGTTGGCCTGATGAAGAATAATCACACAGTCAAGACTCAAGATGTTTTCTGCCAGTACTGTGCTTAGCACATAGTAGCCTTCTAGAAAGTGTGAGAAAAACCTGTAACATTGAAATGGCTGATCTAGATAGCAACACAGAAAGAGGAAAGGTTAAAATTCAAAATCAGAATAATACTTTTAAAATGATTGGTTGGATACTGTTTAGTTTTTTTTTCTTTTTGTGTTAATTCTGGTAGTTTAGCATTTATTTACCTAAACATAACAGTTTTTCTATTCTAGGATGGAATTCTTTTTTTTTCACGCTGTGATATGAGTATTTCATGCTTAGTATTCTGTAAGTTGTTCTCCTGAGCTGTTTTTACTTGAATACCAGTTATTGCTAGTTAAAAAATTATATTTGATGTAACTATTTTCTTGTTTTGTTTTTTTCAGGCTTACATGAAACATTTATTTGATAAATGTCATGTCTTGCCAAAGCATTTAGTAATCTAAAATTTACTTGTCACTTCCATAGCATGTATATTTTGGTTCATCCTGATTTATGTTCAAGTTTGTACTTTTAGTTTACTATGGAATTTTGATGCAGCTAGTTTCAGATAAGCTTTTGAATGAGATCCTCAAATTGTGATTTATAACAAGACTCAAAATCTGACTTTCATTTTATGTTGTTAGTTAAATTTGATTTTTAACATTACTTTTTTACTTACCTAGGTTTTTATTTAGAGTAAACAGTTCAATAATAGAAAGCATATATAAAGTAGTACTCCCTTATTTCTCTTTCACATGCTGTCTGCATTGAAAAATGTACCATTAATAACAAATTTACAGTTACTAAAGCATTCTTAATAATTTTTTGAGGCAGAGAGTTGGATTTGGTCATTTTTCTGTAATGTTTATCTCTTTTAAGCTTTGACTATGAGTGAAATTTTAAACATAAACTTTTCTAGGGAGTAGTGTGATTAATTGGCACAAGACACGGGCTGACTGATCGGTGTGTAAACAGCCACTTAACAAAGAGGTATTGTGCTTTTGACGCACAAGCTGGCTGAGCCCACCCAAGCCTGCTTTGGATGCTCAGACGTATCCAGACTGTGGAAGTGATAACAGATGCCGGCAGTAACATACTTTATCTAGACTCACACAGCAGACATCCCCAGCCCACATTTGGTTTAATATGCTGACCAGATCCTGGCAAAATGATCAGTACTCTGAAATCTTCTAAGAAGAAAAGTCTCTATTGAGCTTCTAAATAGATGATTGTATTTATTTTCTACCACCATTCCTTCTCGGATCTTTTAATATATTAATATTGTTAAGAGTGTTTTTGACCTTACTATATTTTATTCTTTCCTGGTTATGACTGTACAAACCTAAGCAAAGGTGTGATACAAAAAAGCCTCATGGTGCCTCTTTTCATATAGTGGTTTATATAAAAATGAAAAAATAAAATAGTTAAAATTCAAAATTATTTTGTTTTTAACTGCCTTTATTTAATATTAGTTATAATGATTAATATTAATGTTCATGTAAAAATTTGTGTCTTTTACCAGTCATTATGCATGTTTTTTATTTAACAAAGCACTTTATTTTAACAGAAATTAATTGAATTTGATTTCTTAGTCATACCACATCTCCTATTGGCTCAGAAATTTAGACTATATTCCGAAAATACATTTTTATTTTCAACCTCAGTGATAGAGGTGATTTCTTGTAATGTTAAGTATTTATAAAGTCAAGATATAAGTCCTCAAGTGCCTGCTTTATATGTGTGTGTGTGTGTGTGTGTATGTATTTTATTTATTTGTTTGTTTGTTTCCAGAGAGGGGAAGGGAAAGAAAGAAACATCATTTGTGGTTGCCTGTTGTGTGTCCCCTACTGGGGACCTGGCCTGCAACCTAGGCATGTGCCTTGACTGGGAATTGAACTGGTAACCCTTTAGTTTGCAGGCCAGTGTTCAATCCACTGAACCACACCAGCCAGGGCCTGCCTTTTTATATTTTATACAGTTAAAATTATTTTCCCAGTAGGGAAGCAGTTGAATCCTTTTGTGCTTATATTGTACATTGAAAATAGCTGAATGTACTTTTAAATGGGCTCTGTCTTAAAGCATATAAAATAAAATCACATTCGAATACAATTGATTCTGTATTATGGGAAAAGATGACTCATTATGTCACAGTGCATATTTTATACATATGAAGAAACTAATGCCTTAATTTTTAAGTGATCCATTAATATTTTCACTTAACATCATGGCATTTTATGTGAAAAGTACTTTAAAAATTTTTTGAATCAAATTGGAAAAGTGAGACACTCTCAATCAAGTTTTCTGCATCTGTAACTGGGTGGTATTTTGCATCTGTGGGAATCTTCATCAGATTGTTATTGTTAATACTCAGTGATGGCACCATTCATGGTATTAATTATGCCTTTCAGACAGTGCCAAGTGACAGCTAAGATTTACATGGCAACTCTAATTTTTGATGTCTGGTTTTTGACTGTGATGCTTCATTTCCCAAATTTTCACACTAATACTGTAAGTTCTTTGTACATAATATAGTTTTTGTTTTTCACTCTCCTGAAAATAAGAGTGCTATGACTGTATCCTATGCTAATCTGTAAGAACATTTGCGTCAAGCTTTAATTAACAAGAATAAGAAGGTTACAGTATGATTTAATAGCAGTTTGGTTTCCTTGGAATATTATTGTTAAAATATTCAATTGGAAAGTTAAATATTTGGGTCCAGATTAGATAAAGTAGAGTTCACTTTTTGCTTTAATTTTATAATTTTTAAAATTTGTCATTAGTGGGAATGCGATTCAAACATAGTCAGGTAAATTTGTCATGATGAAAAGCTTCTAAGATCACAGTGCAGTATGAAGCAGCTAAATAAGACCTGATAACAGTCAAAAGCCAGCCAGTTGTATTTTACTCTGATGTAGGTAGGAAAAAAACCAACCACAAAAAATCCAAACATGACATTTTTGCTCAAAGCAATTATACATTTTGTAAATGTACTGATGAGTCACTAGCATTTCCTTTAAATTTATTTCTCTTTTAATTGAGAAAGAATATGTACTTTGAAAAGAAAAAAGAGTACTTCATCATCTACTTGGAAAATGGTAATATACGCACATGTAAAAACATGTGCAGGAAACACGATGTCACAGGTCTGTTCTTTACTTCTAGTTGTAAGGTAGGAAACTCCATCCTGTATTTAGTGACTCATTTACAAATGTGGTTAAGATCGACATAAAACATCTTTTTTGAAAAATCTGCCTACATAGCATTGCCCTCCAGTTTTGTTGAAACATGTACAGTCAACAATAGAGTTAACTTCTCAGAAGACCACTTTGACCCTTTAATGTGGGGTGTATGGTTCTCCTGTGAGTCTCTATTTGCTGCCCCACTGTCCACTTGTCCAATAGCAATGGCTCGTTGGCTGCTTTTCCTTAATCGCCTGCCATCCCTCTTGGCATCCTAATAGCTTCCTCTTTCAGTGTCTTCAGAGAACCTTAGGCATCTTTCCACAGGTGAGGCTGAGTCCAGGACTTCACGGCTCAACAGTAGTGATTCTTTTTTTTTTTTAAGAAATATTTTATTGTTCAATTACATTTGTCTGCACTTATCCCTCCCCACTCCCTGCCCCTACTCCAGCCATCCCCACCTCTCTCCCTTGCTTCCACCCTCTTTGATTTTGGCACTGTGGCCTTTATAGTTATTCCTGAAAACCCTTCCCCCTTCCCTCCATTCTTCCCTCCCTCCTCCCCTCTGGTTACTGTCAGATTGTTCTTAATTTCAATGTCTCTGGTTATATTTTGCTCACTTGTTTGTTTTGTGGATTAGGTTTCTGTTAAAAGTGAGATCATATGGTATTTGTCTTTCACACCTGGCTTTCACTTAAGCATAATGTTCTCCAGTTCCATCCACGCTGTTGCAAAGGGTAGGAGCTCCTTCTTTCTTTCTGCTGCATTGTATTCCATTGTGTAAATAGTTTTTTTGATCTGTTCATTTACTGATGGGCTCTTAGGTTGCTTCCAGCACTTGGCTGTTCTACATTGTGATGCTATGAACATTGGGGTGCATAGGTTCTTTTGGGTTGTTGTTTCAGGGTTCTCAGGGTATATTCCAGCAGTGGAATTGTGAGCTCACAAGGCAGTTCTATTTTTAGTAACACTACTTTAAAATTTCCCATGTGAGACAGAAAATGGACCTTGCAGATTGGCTTTTGATTCAAGGGACTCCACAGGAGAATAGAAGATATCTGCCCTTCCTTATAGTTGGATTTGATACACTTGTTTCTTATTTACCTCAGAACACTAAGATTTTGTCTCAAGAGGTCAGTGTAGTGGATAATGAGACCTTATGGTATGGAATGTTTTCAGGAAAACTGAAGGCTGATTTCTTGATTTTTTTTTCTCACTTGCTTGTGGAACTAACATACTATTTAAGTGTGTTTCTCCTCCATGCTATTTGAAAATTCATTGTAAAATACAGCCCTGGCTGGCATAGCTCAGTGGATTGAGCGCGGGCCTGCGAACCAGAGTATCGCAGTTCGATTCTCAGTCAGGGCACATGCCTGGGTTGCAGGCCAGTTCCCAGCAGGGGACTCACGAGAGGCAACCACACAGTGATGTTTCTCTCCCACTCTTTCTCCTTCCCTTCCCCTCTCTCTAAAAGTAAATAAATAAAATATTAAAAAAAATACAAACACCATCCTGAGTACTCATGAGTCTCTACTGATGGTTAACTGATGGAGGTATATTTCTAGATATGTTTTTTCCTTAATATGTCAGTGTATCTCTCATATGGCAAAGAGGAAGCTGTGTAAATTAGAAATTGTACATATCACTATTTTGTGAAGTTAAATGAAAAGTCCCCAAACTGCATCTATTTTTTTAATCTTTGGACAAAGCCAGTGTACTTTATGTATACCAAGAAGAACTATTGAAAGATAAGTATATTAAATTTTGGCCTTAATTACAAACTTTTATGAAGGACTTTAGTTAAAGTACCATTGGAATTAAGCACTTGCGGAAACACATTGTGGAACACTAAAAAGAGCTGCATTAGAGAAATGAAATGTATAGGAAAGATGGAGGTGAGAGAGGATATTACCCAAATACACAGGATATATTCCAATATCACTTGGCACACAAAGAACCAGGAAAACCTAAACTCACAGGAGAAAGAACAATTAATACATACCCATGCTGGGAAGACATAGGTGTTGGAATTATCTGACAAATACTTAGCACTGATTTAAAAAATGCTACAACAAATATGGGGAATCCTTTTTGAAAAATTAAAATTTTTTCCATTACACTTTACATTCAATATTATTTAATACTAGTTTCAGGTGTATAGGATAGTGGTTATACAATCATGGAAATGCTTTTGAAATGAAAGACAGGAAGTCTCAGCAACATAGAAAACACAAAGAAGAGCCAAATGGAAATTTAGAACTGAAAAAATTATAATAACCAAAATAAAAAACAGAATTGTGATGACAGAGAAAGTGCCAGTAAAGTTAATTATATCATCAGAATTTTTTTAGACTAAACTACAGAATGAAAAGAGATTGGGGGAAAAATAAATAGTACTCAGCATACATGGGAAAGCAACATTTAATCTCAATTCTGGGAAAAGAGGAGAAAGTACAGTATAAGAAAAAGTATTCACTGACTGGTGTGGCTCAGTGGATTGAGCACTGGCCTGCAAACTAAAGGGTTGCTTGTTCGATTCCCAGTCAGACCACATGCCTTGGTTGCGGGCCAGGTCCCCAGTAGGGGGCACACAAGAGGCAACCACACATTGTTGTTTCTCTCTCTTTCTTCTTCCTTTCCCCTCTGTCTAAAAATAAATAAATAAAATCTTTTGAAAAAATAAAAAGTATTTTAGAAATTCTAGATTAAAAACAAAGCCCCAAAGTTGGTTAAAGACATAAATCTACAGACTCAAGAAGCTTAGGTAGCTTTAACAGGATAACCCTAAAGAAATCCACGCCAGTCACTTCATAAACTGTTGAAAAATGAAGGCAAAGTAAAAATCTTGAAGGCAGTCAGAAATGATGCATTCTTTTGTAGGAGAACAATAATTTGAATGACTGCAGATTTCTCATCAGAAACCATGAAGACAGAAGAAAGTAGAAAACACATTTGTGTAAATGTGTTTACAGTATTTTGTTATAGTTTTTCTTTTATACTGTTGTTGCTGTTAATCTCTTACTGTGCCCAATTTATAAATGAAACTGTATCATAGCTATGTATATACAGGAAGCAACATTATATATAGGGTTTGGGTTATCTGTGGTTTAAGGCATCCACTGGAGGTCTTGGAACTTACACCCAGCAGATAAGGGGGTAACTACTGTATTGTCATTGTCCATGATACCTTGACCATTTACAAGTTCTCACGCATGGGGACAAGGTATTAACTGGGCTTATTAACTAATGCTCACAGCTTTTAATACTAACCCGTAGACTTCAAGTCATGTTCCAGTTTGAATTTTCTCTCTGCTAAGTCACATTGAACTATGTGACACTCAGAAGCTGTATACAAATAAAGAGTTAATTCCATTCGAATCAGAGAGTACATGTTAAAAATAATTTGGGGGAGAATGTATTATAATGGTTTAGTTATCAAAATATTTCATCATGTGACACATTTTCCTTTTAGGAAGATTTTTAAAAGCTAGAAGGTAGTTTGAAAACTAAATCTCAGAGATTAATAGTAGTCATCAAGTTGACAGGTAAGGTATGATTTAATGTTAATTCCAGTATTCTTCTTATTTATCCTTAGGTGTTTTCAGGAGTGAGAACAAAGGCTAAATTCTTGCTTAGAGTTTTTATGATTCTGGGAAGTAACATGATTTTATAGTTTTCCCAGTGCTTCTGTTTTATTTTAACCTCTAAAAATTTCTAAGACATGCCATATTAATAGAACAGCAGATTAATCCTAAAGCCTTCTAATTTTGTTTTGATTTCATCATTAACCTCAAGGAAGTTGTTAAAGAGTTTGATCTGATAAACAATAAAGATTAATCATATTATGTTTGGAAAGAGTTTTGTGCTTCATGTAAAAAATTTTTTAAATATTATATATATTTTTTCTCCCTCTATGAGTTGGGCAATACTAGAGTAGCTATGGAATTAAAGAGGTTCAGTTTATTTGAACCCTGTTCCAATAGCTACATTCTTTTTCATTTTGGCCTTCCAGATGTATGGCACAAGTATAGTCATTGCGGCTGTTGTCTTTTTTTTTGATGAAGACCTTAAGTACATTAACATTCCCATTTAAGATGGTCAGTGTATGTAGGATTATTAACAGAAATCACGTAGGATGCTTCAACCTAGATGTAATAGACAAACAAAGATGCAAATGAATGGTCCTAAGTAGAAGGTATCCATTTTTGTTTCAAAGGAATTCAGGGATGAAAACATAGGATTGTTTACTACTGAAGATAGGTAGTCCAATGTTACACATAACAACCGTGTATTTGGTAAAACTTTGAAGTCTGAAAAGAAGCCTTAGTGGGACAAAATCGGTAGAGATTATTTACCCAACTTTGAAGTGTTAAGCCCACAAGGGACAGTTTGAAGTTGGGAATGAGTGTGTTTTGAGTAGACAAAAGTAATCTTATTTTATATTCTTATTGAATGTGTATGACCATAATGACAAAAGGATTATCCTGTGATTTATTGAGATCTACTTGCACCAGCCACTCTACACAACTGTATACATACCAGCTCATTTATGCCTCATTAAAATCTTGTAATGTAGGGTCTTTACTAATCCATGTAGTGGGAAAAAATTTTGAATCCCATAATTTGGAGTTGTTTTTTTAACTATTCCCATATAATAAAAAATTAATCTTTTTTTTGTGTATGTATAAGAGGCATTTTGAAAGTTGTATGAATTTTTACTAGGATGAGACAAGGTACAAATTTCTCTAAACATATAGTAATTTGACAGTGCATAAGTTTGGATGAACTGTTTTTAAGCCATTGCTTGTGTTATAGTTACCTTCTGGTCTAAAACTTTTGGGACAGCAGAGTATCTAAGGCGGCGTGTGGCCTCCATGATCTGGTGTTGCTGCCTGTTCCACTTCACGGTTCACTACTAAATCCTCCCGTGGCTTTCGAGGGCTTATCTCATCTCTGGTCACACGAAGCTGATGCCCACACTGTCCCTGTCTCAGGACATTAAAAGTATTTTTTAACCATCCCTCTTATTTACTTTCAAAGCCCCTGCCTCTCTAAGCAAAACCTTTTAACCTTTTAAGAATGAGCTCCTAGATCATTTTTATTATAAAGATTTATCTGGTATTGTCAATCAGTTTATTTCTCTAACAAAACGATGCTTCACAGCACTTACTATCTGGGCCATTCATTTATGTTCAAAATTATGTCTTAATTTTATTAGAATCATATGATTTAGAATTAGAGACATTTAAAAATTGGTAGGAAGCTTGCAGATGTGTAAACAGAGTCCTACAGAAAAAATACAGAGGGAGGCAAAAGTAGGTTTACAGTTGTGAGTATGTGAAACACAGTTTATTCTTATATTATTACTTTCCAATTATTGTGTTCTTTATTTGTGTTGTGTAAACATGCTTTTCTCACCCCTGTATAATATTCTTGATAGGTGGGAGGTAGTTAGTCATAAGAGTACTATTAACTGGTGATGTTATTATTTTAAATGGTCTGTCCTCCCCAGCCTTGCTTGGAAAAGTTGTTCACTTTTGCCAGATCAATGTTTTTTTAAGGCATGCTATATAAAGTTGCCCATGTAAAAAGTGGCTTTTCATTTGGGATTCCTATTTAAAATGACACCTTTTTCCATTATCCATGACATAATACTATGCACCGTCTCCTTGACTGGGAGCAATTTAGCCATTGCTTAGTATTTCAGATTTATCTGCTGTAGAGGAGGACTGCATAGGTTTGGGGAGACTGCATCCTGGGTTCCCAAAAGTGGATATCACTATTTCATATAGCCTACATCTTTAAACCATGTGAAGTAAGCCTTCCAACTCTGAAAGAAGTCCATTTAGCATTTTCACTTGTTGTGGGAATAGTTAAGTGGATAGGAACGTTAAGTGTATTAAATTCATTGAATCTAGAGGAAAGCCAAGGAAAATGCTATACTCAGTCAGGACACCAGGTGGCACAGTGAGCTGCACACAGACGGAGCCTAAAGAGAGGCTCTGCCAGGGAGCTGGCTTTATCAGATTCTGTTAAGACTCCTTATAAACATGGGAAGACTGAGTTGGCGAGCCAGATGGCTCTCATCTTCAGTTACTCCCTTTCAAATGTATCTTATGATCTCCTGTTCCCATTGCTTATACATGTAGTTAGCTACCCACAAACTGTAAAATAGATGGATTCATTGTCTTGGGGGTTAAGAGAGTCAAGGACATCGCGCGTGTAGTCCAAGTCAGTCCAGTTGGCCCAAAGCTGAAACCTTCCTATTCTTGTTCAATAACTATGAACAGTAGGTAAGCATTAGTTTCAGTGTCCTAGGGCTTTGTTCAATATTGTGTTTGGAACTTAACTTCTTTAAAAATTTTTTTTTTATCTCAGAAAGAATTTCACAACAGATTTGCGTAGTTATGGATACCAAAGAAGATGAAGAACATGTTGGCCATCATCTTGAAGAAATGCTAAAAAATGAATTGAATGTAAGTATTCAAGTATCGAGTTTAATGATATTGAAGAGGTGAACATATGTCCTTTGTTCTTCCCCTTATTTGGTGAGCTGATCCACTTCCTAATCGAACTCACATCTAATATCAGGGCTAAGGAAATGGAAGAAGTGGCAATGTGTGAGGAGGCCCATAGGAATTTGCAACTTTTACCAGTAAGGACTTCCATTGTAGATTTTTATGATAACAGTGTGTTTGAAATGTTTTGTTTACCAAATGGATTTTATTGTTTTAATTTCCCTATTCTCATTGAAATGTATCACCACCAATCAGAGCTTATGATAAACATGCGATGACTTTTTGACAATATATGCAATAAAATTGTACTTAAAAGCAGAAAGAAAAAGTTCATTTTATTTAGCTAATTTTATCATAATGGCAGGAAAGAGGACAGGCTTTTTTATCAGACTGCCTGTGCCCAGATGTCAGCTTCATTGCCTAATTTCCTTATCTTAAGTTGAAAA
The DNA here is from genome assembly GCF_021234435.1 of Artibeus jamaicensis. Lineage (NCBI taxonomy): Eukaryota > Metazoa > Chordata > Mammalia > Chiroptera > Phyllostomidae > Artibeus > Artibeus jamaicensis. The sequence goes on along the minus strand of NW_026522014.1, from coordinate 12,852,174 downwards.
TGTTAATAACATCTACATGGTAAATTTGGTGGAATTGCTGAATAAAATAAATATACTTAAACTGCTCAGAAATGTCTCTGGCTTGCAGCGAGTTTTCAATGAATTCAAACTGTGATAATTCAACTTTCAAGGATGAGTCAAGGCTGACATCTGACAATACTAAGTAGTAGATAGTAGTAGTTCCTGAACTTCAGTCCTGTATTAGATACATGAACTGTTAGTAATGTAGATTCCTGGAATATGTAAATTTAATGAACCATAGTCTGGGATTAGTTCTGGAATCTAAGTTTTTATGAAGTTCCCTCAGGTGATTTGATGGCAGACAATCCAAATTCTACCCAAATTCTACCCGTAGCATTTATAGCAACAACCCAAGGCTGAAAAGAAGATAATGACCATCTTAGCTGTCTCTTAGGCATAAAGGTTGTATTTCAGTCTCCTGTGTTGCTTTTATCCAGTGGCTTTCTGGGCATTTCCCCTCCGTTGCTGCGATTTTAGCACCTGTTCTCTACTTTCTTTGTTGAGTCTGCCTGTTAAGAATCTGTGACTAAGTTCTGTGCCCCGATTTCCCTGCTGTACTTGCAGAGTATCTGTCAGTAACTTGCCCCTGCCTGGCCCACTGAAGCACCCTTTTCTCTCAAAAATGGTCCTTTACTCTTGAAAAATCTCATTCATCCTCTATCCAATCAATATCAAAACTGGTAAGATGGGGCCCTGAAAATATATTATTCGCCCTCCGCTATCAACCAACCCAAAATTTAGAGAGCTGGGTTTTTCTATAACTCAAGCACCTAGCTGGTGGATTTGTATGACTAATTCCTTTATTGGTCTTTCTAGTATTAGATCCTGCAAAGAGCCCTTTGGTTACAATGATTATAATATTCACTTTTTTTTTTACTGCTTCTCCTGTCTGTGTTTAATGACAAAATGACATGGGACTTAGGGATGCACTGGCCTTCTCTGATCCATCCATCCATCACTCTGGCCTCTCAGGCCCTTGTCCTTCTCATCCCAGGACCTTTATTTTCACTGCACTTCATCTGTTCCCCATTGGGCCCCGCCTGGATTTTGTCATTATCTTCATTGTATTGAAAAATAAATACTAAGTCTTTTCGCAACTTCTAACCATCATATTTTGTTATTTCTTATCTTTTACTAAATTACTCCTATGGCACATATTTCAAATTTATAGGAGACCCCAGACTCCTCATCTTTTTTCTTTCTTTCAGCTACATTTTGTTTTATCCTGTTCCTTAACTAGCTTAAATGCATGATCCATCGGAATCTTCAGTGGATCATGGGTTTTATTTCATCTTTTTAAAACTCACCCAGTGACATTTTTCATTGCTTTTAGAGAGAGAGGAAGGAAGAAAGAGCAACGTCAATGTGAGAAAGAAACTTCGATCAGTTGCCTCCTGCAGGCACCCGGACCAGGGATTGGTTGCACCTGGACTGGGGACTGAACCCTCAACCTTTTAGTTACAGGTTGGTGCTCCAACCAATTGAGCCACACTGACCACAGTGGATCATGGATCTTTTACTGATATCTTCAATTCTCTTGTCTTTAGAATGCACCCGCTTAGTAATTTCCCATCCATGTATTAGTCAGAACTTTTCAGTTCTTTAAGCTTTCACTTAATCTTAATACTGTTGGGGAAAATTATACAATGCAGATTGTTCTTTAGTGGGCACTGACTGTTTTAAAGCGACCATGATTCCATAGTCAGCTGCCCATGCTCCTGTTACTATTTTAAACCTCTTTGAATGCTAACCCAGAGACTGTTAACCTCAGTACTCTTGGCATCAGGGTTAGATGGTTCTCTGTAGCGAGACCCTGTCCTGTGCTTAGTACACTGTTTCAGAACACCCCTGCTCTGCCCACTGGATACCGGTATCACTCCCACCCCCAAGCTGTAGCAACCAAAAATGTTTACAGATGTTGCTAAGTGTTGCCTGGATAGGGGCAAAGTAATCCTGCAGTTAGGAACTACTGGTGTAACCCTTCCATCTTGACCTTCATTCCTAGATACGGCCTTGCCCTCTACTTTGGAGCAGAAGTACACCCTTCCCCGTGGGGACACCCCTATCTTCCCGGCGCCAGATCTCTAAAGAATCTTTCATCTGTTGCCATCCGCTTAGGAAGACTGTTTTCTCTCCTGAGCTCTGGCTCCCCTCCCCTCTCTACCTCACTCTTATCAACATTACAACATATTCCAGTTCCTCCAATTAATTAAAGCAAACAAACAAATCATTTTCTCTTCACCCAAGGTTACCCTGCAGCCAAACTTCTTCAGAATAACTTTCCTTTTTCTCCCCCCATCCTTTGTGATCTGACTTCTGCCTTAACCTTTTATAGGAACTGCTTTCAGGGAGGTCCTTAGTGGCCTCCCTATGTACAATCCATGAGACATTGATCTGTCTTTACCCTGATTTATTTCAGGACTTGACTCTCTTGTCTAATACTTTTAGAAAAAAAATCTCATTCTGTGGCTTTTGTAATATCTTATTTTTCTGATCCTTCTTTTGTGTTTTGGGCTTTCTTTTCTCAGTTTCTTTTACAGGATTCTGTTCCTAATTTTTAGGTTTCTTTACATAGTTGAATGGGGATTTTCCCCCCCTAGAAAAACCATGCTAATGGCTTCACATATCTTTTATTTGCTGAAGAAAAATAATTACATTTATTATGGTTTTCTTTCTCCCTCCCTCTTGATGACTAAATTGATATTAATATTGCTATAAAATACTATTGTCTTGTCCTGGCTGGTGTGGCTCAGTGGATTGAGTGCTGGCCTGGGAACCAAAGGGTTGGTGGTTCAATTCCCAGTCAGGGCATATGCCTGGTTTGCTGGTCAGGTCCCCAGTAGGGGGTGCTCCAGAGACAACCACATATTGATGTTTCTCTCCCTCCCTTCCCCTCTCTAAATATAAATAAATAAAATCTTTAAAAATACTTTTATCTTTTATTTATTAACCTTAATATTTTGGCTATTGTCTAATGGTTCTCTATTCCGGGCTACATTGATATTAGTTTCTTCTTTTTTCTACCTTCCCTCTTTCAGTATCTAATTTGAATTGATATTTTTAAATGCAATTAATAAATGTTAAGATGATACTGTCCCATTTATATGTAATTATATACTAAAGTCTCTCTCAAAACCATGATTTATTCTTTGGTCCATATGAAAAGATATAATTAATGCCCACTATGGAGGCTTACGTTGATATCTTGCAAACCCTTTTGGTTCTTTGAAATTAATCTTCTGATAGAGTTTCCTGGAAGCTTTCCTGGGTACAGTATTCCCAAGTTCTTTCATATGAATACAATTTTTCTGTGGCTGAAAATTCTACATTTTTATTTTGGTTTGATAAAAAAATCCTTGCTTCAACAAATTCTCCATGAGCATCTTAAATATACCTCTCCATTGTCTTTATCATAAAGCGTTTTTAAGAAGTGTAATAAAATCCGATTTTCTTTGTCTGATAAATGACTTGGTCTCTTTGTCTCAATGCCAAGGAATTTTTTTTATTTGAAGTCCAATATTTTTACCAGAACTTACTCATTCTTGGCCATTTTAGGTTCATATTCTTATTTATACAGCATGCTTTTAAAGTGGTATAATTTTACATATTTCATGTCATTAAGCTTTTTATGACATGACTATTTCTAATATTTTCTTTTTTATTGTTTAGCTTTCATTTTCAAAGATTCCTATTACATAAAGGTTATATGCTCTTTGTCCATCTTTATAACTGTTATTTTATCTTGGATTTTTTAAAATGTCTTTTTGATTTTAAACTTTTCAAACTCTCAGTCTTATATTTTTCTTTAGGCATTATCCATTGTTTATATTCAATTTTGTATCCTTCCTAATTTACTCTTTATTTTTGAAACATTATTTATTTAGTTCTCTTGTTTTAATCAATTTCTGAAGTATTCCGCTTCTGACTTTTATAGTTCTATAGTTTTCTTAGATTCTTTTACCTTCGTATTAAATGTTGGGTTACCGTTTTCATTTATTATGTCAATACATCTTTCTGATGTGCGTGTATTGCCTGTAGGGACATTATTTTTCCCTTTACTCTTATTTTTAGTGTTATTTTTTATCTTCACCCAAGGATATAATCATTGCTTTTTAGAGAGAGACAGAAACATCCATGTGAGAGAGAAACATCGATTGGTTTTCTCCCATATGGCCCCCGACCAGGGACCAAACTCACAACCGAGATGTGTGCCCCGACCAGGGATCAAAGCTGCAACCAGGGGTGTGCCTGATGAGAGATCGAACTGGCAACCTTTTGATGTAGGGGACCATGTTCCAACCAACTTAGCCATCTGGCCAAGGCTATATTATTTCTTTCATATTAAATATATTTGAGATTTTTTAAGATCCTCTCCTGGTCCTAAAAGTAAGAGAATTTTTATCAATTTTTAGGAGGAAGGGGTAGGTCATAATAATTTTTCCATCTTACCAGCATAATGCTTCTTACTCAGTTGTTTTCAGGAAAAGGGGGAAGAGAGGGCCATGCTCATTCTGAGCTTCTGCCCCCACTGCCCTTCTCCTTTACCTGCTGCATCATCTCTTTCTTCACTCCTGGTGCCCTTCTCTTTGTCAGTCTGTTCTTCACAGGCTGCTGCTTTGATATGAAGGTACTTCACTTTATTAGATCTGAATGCTCGTTGGGCCCAGACCCCTAGATATCCCAATAGAGTGGGAACATTTACAATGTGGTTCCTTTGCTTTCAGCTCTGAATTAAAGCCTCCAAATACCTTTCCTTGATTCTTCTATTTCCAGAATAGCCCACTGAGCTATGCAGAGAGTAGCTGATGATGATTTGTGTTTTGGGTTTTTTTTCTTTTTCAGCTTCTCCTCCCCCTCCTTTCTCATGTACAGTTTCTTAAACTGTGTGGACCTTTTTAATTCCTGGCAGTTAATTTCTAGCAAATGTTCATTTGGTGGGAGATGTTATCTGTAGATTTTTGAAGTCCTTTGTGCACCATTTTTATGGAGGAACCTGCAAAGATTTTAAAACTAAAAACTGTATTTCCAAAATCTTCCCCTTTATTCTGTATGTATGCTGTGCTTAGCATTTCTAGTTTTTAAGCACTTCAATTTCTGTGTTTGTTAATTTTAAATATTTAATTTATCTATGACCACAGATAACAACTTCGAAGTTTTTAAAAATTAGGCTTGACTTGAACTCAGGGATTTTATTTGTATAATAAACAAAGCCAAGAATATAAATGTTTAAAAAAAGGAAATACTACTGCTTCTCAAGTACCTCTTAATTGTAATGCGAGCCTTTAAGGAGGTAGATTAGATTTTTTGAGCTAGGAGATACTGTAGAACTTGTGAAAATGAATGTTGTGTGTCCTCTTAGCTTAATCAGTGAATCTTGGTTGACCTTGGAAGGAAATACTCATTTCTTCTAAGTCTATCCTGTCTTCTAGATTTGCCTAAAAAATTTTAAAACATATGGACTTAAACAGAATGTTTTCTCTCACTCAAGAGCTCTGACAATTATGGAATACCTTCTATGTGCCAGAGACAGTGCTACACACCTTAATCCTGCAGAATTACTTATGATTTCCCCCTTCATTTTGCAAAAAGAAAAGGGGAATTCTTGTGGCTTAATGATTTTCCTAAGATCACATAACTAATGAATGTAGGTGCTAGTTGATTCGTTATAATTTGTGCTACTTAATATTCTCCTATGCAAAGGCGGAATAAAAGAAATAAAACAGAATTTTTTCCTTGATCTTATACCTAAGGCCAGAAACAGGTTCTCTTAGGAGAGAAAAGATCTAATTTTATATAATTTTTCTCTCCCCTTTTAAGGACAACTTTATCTTCTGGCATTTTCAGCCCATAACTTCCAAACATCTAGTGCCATGCATTTGAACATTTTTACCTCCCAGAGCTTTTGTCTCACTTTGAAAAGAAATATAAAAAGGATGAAGTCACCTCTATTGAAATCCAGGCACCTGCAGGGGAGGCCAGTGTGGGCGTGGAGCTGCAGCACACAATGGGAGGATTGTTTCACTGGCACGAAAAGAAAAAACTGTTTCCCATTGAAACTAAAGGAAGAGGTTGGGTATGCTTTGCTTGGTTTTGAGATATCCCTTAGAGGTGCACTGACTGAACCCTAATGTAATGGTACACAACAAATAAGTGGAAGAGGTTGTTTAAAAAGTAAAATAAGAAACTAACTGGGTATGGTGCAGCCCTCCACTCTTCCTGTGCATGCACATTTCTTAAATATCATATTCATACTTGAGTTTCAAGGCATTGTTATCAGGCTTGTCATATTCATTCTTTGAGTTCTTAGGGAGTTCGAAGTATTTCACAGAACCTTCCAACATTGCAGATAGAGGTCTCCAGAGATACATCACAGAGAGACTGCTTTTGGTTTTTCCTAACACTTGACAAATTTTGAAGAATAATTTATACTATATACTGTGCTGAAAGTAGTAAGGAATTTTTAAGTAGGAAGATGAGATCAGTTTTTTAAATTAGTTTCATAATTCACTAATTGATTTCCCAAATAATAAGTGCTTATCAGTGTGTAGTCATTGGATACTGGGAGTTGAACGAAGCAAGTATGGTTCTCTGTCCTCAGGGATCATGCTGTTTGTTAACTTGGGGATAAAACAGTAAAGTACAAAAATGTGTTTAATTACATATGGTGGTAACTATTCCGAGGAAAAAGTAAACTGTGCTGATGCCAGAAAGACCTGGAAATGATTTAAATTGGGAGTGGAGGGGAGTGAGATAAAATCTTTTGGTAGGTGCATCATTTAGTTAAGTCTAAAAGGGTAATCAGGAATTAGCTACTGAAAGAGAAATGCAGATGGCAGACTGTGTGAAAGGCACATAAGGACCTTTGTCTGCGGTGGCTTAAATAGGACTTCCATGATTGGAAACACCTGCTCGGAATGGACGGCAACGGGTGGAAGGCCAGGAGAGAGATGGGCACGGGCTGCGAAGCAGCCTTGCAGTCTGCATTGAGCTTATTAAGGCTACTACCACCATCGTCATTACCACTGCTATGCTTGTATTTGGTGCTAAGAGCAACATGAAGTGATAGAAAACTTTAGCTGAAAGTGATGTGATCCAATTTACTTCTATGAAAAGATTATGCTGGCTGCTGCTCCTTAAAAGTACAATTGTATGGAAAACATGTAGTATCTAAATGCTTTCAGATATCCTATTACCCCCCAACACACATTACTTCAACCCCATTTTCGTTCCTATAACAAAATAAATGAGTGCTGACTTATATTTTGGACAAACAGGGACTCTAGGCTCTTTTCATGTATTTTGCTTATCCATTCCTTCCTGTTTCCTGGAGCACATCATTTAATTATTGTTTTGTGTAACCGCAGATGACAAGCAGGATATGCCTGAAGATCATTTGTTTTCCTGGGTGTAAGGCATGCCTTGGTTTTGTTGAGGTTGTCTGTGGTGCCTAGTTTATTTTTCCTAATGCCCTCAAGATTGTGTCCAGGGTATGGATCTCTGCCTTTCCTTATAGACCTGACTGAATTTGGCGCATGACATATTTATCAAACAAAACATCAAAAGTAGCAAATGAAAAAAGGCAGAAATAAAAGAAACAGAACAAATTAAAGCTTTCCAGCATTGTAAGACTCATTCAAAATAGGGTTATTGTGTGCTTATTTTTACACATATTATAACATAATAATTTAGAGGTATAGTTTTTTTTTATTTTTTGAAGAAGAACACTGCAAAGCAGTGTAATAACAGTAAAATAACGCTGTAAACACTGCCATCAGGGCTTTGACTTTGAACAACTCCAACAGCATTAACTCAGCCAGAGCACACGGTTTTGGTGTGTGCACAAGACTACAGAAACTGGCTGAAGACCATCCAATTAACTCCCTTCGGTTTATTTGGGATGTCAGCCAGGTTTCCTGATCAGTTTTCCAGAGGTGAAAAGAAGGTTCAAAATTCTTGGACCACCTAGTTGCTTGGGATGGTATCAATTATGTTCATGCTGTATTTAATAAAATTAAGAGTTTATAATTCTAATAATGTTGTCATGATTTTACAATGCGATTATTAACGAGGGAGTAAGGAAAATTCTCCTTAAGTGGTACTTTCTCTATTTTTTCTTTATATACCTAACATATCTTCACCTTTTATATCTGTCTATATCTTTGAGAAAGGACCTACTGAAATATTACTCTTCCTAAAGGAGCCAGATGGTTAATTTGGGGAAACGATATTATACATCTTTGTCCGCTTAGGAATGAGGTCAGCTGTTATGCTGAGTTAAAAATAAACAAATAAACCAAAAGAATAGCTGACATCTAGCTTTGGACATGTATTTCTAAAAATCAGGTCTTCTAAATCAGGAAATTGATTTTATACACATGGTAAGTGTAGAAGGAAAATTCTTGTAAAAAACTTGAAAAAATTCCTTTTGATGAATATGCATATACTAGTTTTCTTATGCTATTTTAATTGAGGTATATAAAGTTAAAGCTTATTCACTATTATTTTATTTTATTGATTTTTTTACAAATATAGCAAAGTAGTTTTAAAATATTATTTTATACTTATTAGTTAATATATTTCCTCTAAAAATTGAGTTCAATGATGTATTTCATTTCCACTATTTGCACACAGTATAATTCTATAACACTAAAAACTGGATTATCCTACTGTCCTGGTGGCTTTAGCTAAATAGTGCACTCCAGCATTGCACTTGATTGAATGTTGTCTCTACTTCTCAGTTTTATATTTTATTTAAGTCTTTAATATTCCTCTTTTCATGAGGTTGTCCCTATTTTCTAGTTCTCGGACTTCCTAAACTACTCGCCCACAGTGGCGCGTTTCTGCACATCCTGCTTTCTGTTGTTATTTTTATTGTTATTATGCATTACATCTCTTTCACTTGCTTTTATCACTGATCCCTTGCACAGTGCTGATCCCTCCCACATATGATGGGGAGCCAGTGAATAGTTGTGGTTAATGGTGATCGGATGACAAATAAGAAAGCTTCTGGAGTACCGCTCCGCCTGGGCAGCAGCCAAATATGTTTCAGGAGATAAAGAGGCAGCCGCTGGGCGTCCATCAATCATGTGAACAGTTGAGAAGCTTAGAATACAAAGTGCACCCATGAAGTTCTAATTGACTTCCCAACCAGAAGAAAACTGTTTTCACAAAAGGAGGGAAGAGAGGGGGAAATAGCAGATGTTGCAGAGATTAGCTGAACTGCAGGAAGCCACAGTGATGAGTCGGTGGCCAGCAGCCTTCGTCATGGAAGGAGAGACAGACACTGGGGAGAAAGGAGCTGTGCAGGGAGTGTTGTTGCAGAGGGGTGAGGAGCTAGGCCCATGGACAACAAGGTTTATTCTTTAGAATCTGCAATGAGATTCTGTATTAAGATATGAATCTACCATGCTACATTGTTAAGAAATGTACTACTTAAAAAAATATCCTGAGGTATACACAGGCTCACATTCTTCTAAAATAAGTCACAGGATTATGTTTATTTTTGCTTCAAATATTATTTACTCTTACCATTTAAAATACTCTTATCTATAGGCTAAATGATATGTATTTAATAGGTTACTAATATGTAACTGGTAATAGACAGTTGTATGAAATAGAAATTTTATTTTAAATGTGAATATAGCAATTATATATTTCTCACTTGGGAGAAATGTGTATTAATGAAAAACATTTGCCTACTATGTAGCGTTTGAAGAATGATAGTGGTAGTATTTGGATTATGTGTGTATTGGGGTGATGTTAAATATCCTTTCAAGGTTAATCTAGTGTGTAGTTTCTTTGTGATTTCACGTGGAGGAACTCTTCACTAAGTTACTCATATGTGTTTATAACTCATTTTAGTTTTCCTATTTATTTCCTAATTTAAAGTTAGAGACAGTGTGAAAACTAGATAGCTGATCTGTTTTTAATATATACCTCATCTAGCCATTTTGAACACTTGTCACATTTGTGGTATAATATCATTTAAAAATTACATCAAAACACTTGTCTGATAAAATACAGTGTTAGTATTTCCCATGTAAAAAGAATTACTGTCCTGAAGCCTTAAAGTTGCTAGAATATTACCGTTTTTTTGTGTCAGTTATTGGTTCATGAATAAGTGCCAAACACCAAACAGTAGAATTCTCCATGTCACCCTGAATTTTGTGATAGCTATGCTGTTGATACTTGATATAGTTAACTTTTTGCACCAGAGGCTGCCCTGGGCATGCATTATAGAATATTTAATAGCATCCCTGTCTTCTCTGCCCACTAGGCCCCCAGTAGTACTTCCCAGCCCACTGTAAAAACTCAGTGCTCCCTGACATTGCTCAGTGACCCCTAAGGACAAAGTTGCCCACAGCTATGCACTGCTGCTCTGACCTGTTTCATTCCATGCACACTCAATTTTACGGTGGCTTGGGGTTAAAGTTATATAAGCCATGTTTGTAATTTAAAATGAATACATAGCTAACTGTAATAAATGATATTGTTTTATAGACTTTAAATCATCTATAAAACTGATTGGAAACAATATTAATGATTAGTTTCAAATTAATATTTTGATTAGAATATAATTGTACATACTGTGTTAGGAAAATAGGCTCTCATTATACTACTGTGTATACATCTGGGGAGTGCCTGTATTATTTAGAAAAAGTCAAAATTTTATAAACATAAATTAGATTATGCTATAAACTTGGCAAGAGTGTGGGGGGGAAACAGCGAAGCAATGAATTTTTCAACTTAGTCACTTATGTTTGCCATAGTGATAGATTTAATAAAGATACAGGTCATCTATTTTAGGGGCTACATAAGGCAATAGCTATGGCAGAGTCCAGGTGGAACTCACCTTCTGATTGCTGCATGGAAGCTCACTCCTTAGGACCTGCATCTATTGCAAATGAAGGAGTTCTTTCTATAGTAAGGTGCGTTCAAATGGTCTAACCCCTTGCTGCCTCAGAGTGTGGTCCATGGGACACTTATAACAACATCAGCTTGTTATAAATTCACATCCTTAGACTCCACACCACATCTGATGGTCTCAAAATTTGAGACCACTGAGACTTAATAAGATTCCTAGAGATTCTTATGCATATTGAAATTGGAGAAACACGAGTAGAATCTTAATTTTCTCTTCTCAGTGTGATGTAAGTTCCACGACCACTGAAACTTTGTCTGGTTTGTTGCCATAGTTTCAATACACAATTAAGTGTCTGGCTCAGAGCCCTCGATAAATATTTATTGGTTGAATGAAAGAAACGAATCCATCAGTGGATAAGATACTCTACTCTTCGTAATTTTTTTGTTAAATTAAGACAAAATTTGTTTATGTCACCTTGCCAAGTCTCAGCTTGCAAATATTTTATGCATTACTAAGAACCAAAAAGAGGTTTATTGCTACATATATATTTTCAACATTTCATCCTGTTATTTATAGAATTAAAAAACAGATAATTTTTATAAAATATGCCTGCCAAACATGGTCTATATGAGCAAACCCTCAGTCACTTTTCACTTATTACAATATTGTCCATTAGTAATATGTAGTACAGTATTCTGTAATAAAACTCAATGGGAAAAAAAAACTTGAGCAGATGTACATTTAGTAGTTGTTTTTTGATTACACATTACCTAGCTTTGGATGAATGATCTGCATGATAAAATGGGAACTTTGAGGTTTTTTTTGTGATAGTACTCTGGTTTGTTAGCATTAAGCCTTTTGTTTTCCATTCTGCAATCCTGTAGTTTTGCATCAGAACAGTACTTGGCCTTCGAAGGGACTTTTAACAGTGGAGAGGGCCGCACCAAGGGAGCAATACCACAGTGATCACTCTTGTGACCACTACCAGGTGCTCGATGTGTACGGAATGCAGTGGTTCAGAGCACTTGACTCTTTTCCAGGATCAAATCTGAATGTCCAGGAGGACTTTCTTAGGTTCATTAGGTTCATTCTTCCCTCTCCAGGACCCAGAAAAATGATCTGAGTTACAGGAGTGTGTATGGAAGCAGTTAAGCTTTGTAGTACCCAGATGGCTTTCTCCAGATGAGGTGTGTCTCTTCAGCCAACTCTGGGACCTGTGGTAGCGCTCTGCTCTAAGTAAAGGTCTTGTGACTCCCATGACGAGGTAGTAGTCACCTGGAGGACATTGACACCCAGTCAATGGTCTGAAGTTCATTGAGACCCAGTGGACTTCAGAGGTTAAGTATGTGGACCTGAGGTTCCAGTAGACCTTCATCTGAGTACTATGCCTTATTGGCTCTATGATCTCGAACAGATTATTTAAAGTTCAGTGTCTCAGCGTTTTTATCTGTAACATGCTATGGTGCTAAATACTTTAAACATGCAACATTATTTGCATAGATTTGCTATGTAGCTTCAGTAAGATAATTGTCAGAATCTGTGTGAAATACTTTAATAAACAAATGGTAAAGCCATCAATAAAAGCAAGGTATAAAATGTGAAGGTATCATATGTCAATGTGTTAAAATGTTCTCTGGAGGTAAAAATCAATGAACATGAGTAGACTAATAATAGCAAACATTTAATATATCAATATGTGCAAGGGTGGTTATTAGCAGACAAATATGAATCGACATGACAGCGTTCACACTAGACATTAGACTTTCTAGAACAGTGATTATTGATGAAAAGTCCACAGTCTCAGGAACAGAGACAGTGTGCAGTGCTGGCATTGCCAGTGGATCTTCAGGGCTCAATGTTAGACACTGATCTTTGTGCAGTGTGGCTTTTAAGCTACATTACTGAAGAATCACCAGCCTGTTCCCCTGGGATTCAACACCAGAGCAACATGGCAAAACCTTGGTTTAGTGCTATTCTGCCTGTCCAGTGTTTAGGATTGGGAGAATATCAAGACTTTCTCTGGAGTATCGAACAGGCTAGAGTCTGAGCCTTGTGGGGGCCACTGGTACGATCCGCAGCTCAGTGCTCATGGTTGGAGATCCATTGAACATGACAGAATAGGAACCTGGTTCATTTATTACCTCAAAACTCTGCCAAGATTCATTTCCTTAGAACTGTGGCTGTTTTCTCTGAAGCTTTCTAGGAGGCTAACCTATAGGGATGACTCCTAGAAGAAATATTAATCTTTAACTTGCACATATTAGTTTAATCAATCTTCCTAATAGTTTTAAAGTATTTCTTTTTTACTGAATAAACTGAGCCACAGGCCTTAAAGAATTTACCCACAGTCACACAGCAGGTGTTTTGCAGAGTTTGATTTACATCCAGAGGTCATGCTTATAATTTCAAAAAGATGCTTTAGAGCTAATTCTAAAAAATAAAAAATAAAAATAGTATAGTAAGTGTTGAATCCTAGGCGAACAAAACTTCCACAGAAGTCTAAAAATAACCATGAAGTACATTTTAATTGGCAACTCAAAATTTGAAACTGGTGACTACTTAAAGGAGTATCTCAGGTGACAGTTTCTAAAAATAGAGATAGAGAGGCTCTGGCGGAAGGTCCAGACACAGCACCCTCAAGCCAGAGATAACTCTGATAAAGACCGTGACTGATGGGCTGGCAGCCTAGACTCAGCCTTCAGTTGGCTGCAGTCCTGGCTACAGAAGATTCCCTCCCAAAATCTGAATTTGCAATACAGAGACTGCCCCTGCTCCCCCTCTGCTTTATGGAGGTACACTTGACAAATGAAAATTATATGTATTTAAGGAGTACAACCTGCTATTTCAATATACATATATACTTTGAAATGATCATCACAGTCACGGTAATTAACTTATCCACCAACTCATATAGTTGCCACCTTCCCTTCCTCCATCCTTCCCTCCCTCACTCTCTCTTTCCTTCCTTCTTACCTCCCTCCCCTCCCTCCCTCCCCCTTCCTTCCTTCCTTCCTTCCTTCCTTCCTTCCTTCCTTCCTTCCTTCCTTCCTTCCTTCCTTCCTTCCTTCCTTCCTTCTTTGTCTTTGTAAGAGCACTTAAGGTCTACCTTTTTAGTAAATTTTAAGTATACAATATTGTATTGTTAACTGCAGTCACTGTGCTGTTCATTGGACCTTATGTGATACATTCATCTTACATGACTGAAACTGAGTACCCTTAGATGGCTGTCTTCCCATCCCCCACACCCCAGCCCCTAAGACCAAAGTGCATCTTTCTCCAGTTGCCTTGTTTATACCACATTCGTGCCATTTGTTTGAACAGGAGGGAGGTGAAAACTTGATGGATTAACAATCAGAGATGATCCAGCCAACATATTCTGTCCGTAAAAAGTGAAACACATTTTTGAACTTCTGACTCATGGGACTCAAACCAAAGGCTTTCAGCCTTAGTTAAGCCTTAACTCTTCTTGAAATGGAAAATATTTTTTTGACAACCTATCTTCCTTCCTAAAATTCATGCTTTAAATAGTATTCTACATATGCAGATATTTGCGTTTAGTTACTACTAAACCTTTTCTAAATTTTTATTTGTTATGATGTAAAGAAAATATTTTATTTTATTTTTGTACACTTCTTTAATTTTACTGAACACATTGGAAGGTTGTTTTAAATTTTGTTTAAATGTTCTTTGAACCAAAATATTTACAGAACGAGGAGTTCCTCTAGCCCGCAGATTGTTCCATTTGTTGTGTTTGAGTGTGGAGACATTGGGAATGACAGCAGAAGACGGTGCCACAGAGCTCTTTCATAAACAACCTAATAGCATTGTCTAATGCAGTTTTTGTTTATTAAAGGTGTCAAAGGCTCCTTTGCTATATTTAGGTTAAATCTAAATTTCTTTACTCAAGCATGGAAAATATTGTTTGTTTCTGGTTGGGAGGAAAGCAGTATGACCAAATAAAAGAATTGCGCTTGACTGGAAATGATTATTAAAAGAGTCTCAATTTCAAGAAGGAAAGAAATTGTAATTCTGTTTTTGTGGTTTTTTCCAAAGGGGTTACAAAAATGCTAATATTTAGTACCTTTTGTAAAAATATTGTATGTATTTCTGCCTTAGTCTGTGGGCATTCGTTGGTAAATGACTTTATCTTTTAATTGGAATTTTTAATTTATCACATACTAGTTGAGCAAATACATTTTAATAATAATAATAACTAATATTGTGGCTGGGCACTGTGCTTTCTATACCTATCCTATTTTCTAAGAGCTTATGTTATATTTATAACTGTTAATAATTGAGTTTAAGAAATATATATATGTATCTACAACAGCTTTAATAAGGGAACAAGAATATGGGATGGCCATCACAGTCTAGAATAAGCCCAGTGTTTGTGACAATAAACAGGAAAAGGGCCTTAGAGTTTAAGAGTATTTGTGTTGAAGTGTGGAGTCGGATGGTTAAGATTTGAATACAATGTAAGTAGATTTAAAGTACCTTAATGACAAATTCACAATTGTGGATTTAATCTAATAGGAATTATATACACATTCATGTAATATATGTGTATATGTATTAAATTGTGCATTCTTAATTGGAAAAAATTGAGAGTTACAGAGTTCTGTGCTTTACTAAGGAACGTGAAAATGTGTTTTAGATACAAATTTGTACCATATTCTAAATGTAATGCCAGTGGTAACTACTGAAATGTGACTTCCTGTGGAACTTCCTATTATAGCAGAGATAATATTATAGAAGTTCCCTTGCTTAGTAATTATATTGTTTATATATATATTTGTAATAGGAAAAATAGAAATTAATTAGAATATTGAACTATATGGGATAAAAATCATATTATGTAAGTTGTTGTAATAATATATGTACCATTTTTTTCTAAGTCTAGCCCGGGACCAGCATTGGTAATCATCCCTTTGTCTCTTCTTTTTATCCTAGATCAGCTCTTTTTCTCTATCATGTGTTGTTATGGTCATTTCTTTTCGATTTCTCTGCTTCTGGTCATTCCAGGTTTTGTTAAACCTATTCTTTGTGACTAGAGTTAATTTAACGTGCTTCCAGAATTGTCAGACAATCCCTGTTTAACCAACCATTTAATTTTATTCCAACATTCTCTGCAAACATTCTTTGTATAAGAAAAAAATGGGCTACTTGCCTATACCATAATATACCCTGTGCTTTTTCTACATTTTTTTCTTATCTGAAATAATTTCTCAATATCCTTGTTTGCTGAAGACAATATTTATTTATGAGCTGGTTCAAATTCCTTTTTCTTGATAGTGTCATAAATGAAATTATTTTGTTTTAACTTACATGTGGTCCTTGGCTCTATGTGCCAATAGCAATTTTGTGCTCATTTGTAACAAAGTTGGTTGTTTATGCTCATGTTTGGTCTTCCCATCTAATTTGTAAACTCTTTTCTCTCTATTTTGTTTTTCTCATAGCATCTGAAAGTCACATCTGTGTCTCTGTGTCATGCTGGCAGAGACCTTCAGCAAGTCCTGTCAGAGCGATGCTACAGTTTTGTCTGTGTGAACGTAAGTCATAAACATAAATGACTGAAATCACTTGGGGGTCTTAGAAACGTGATGCGGGAGAGACCTGATGTTTCTTGATTATTAAATGTTCGACTTTAAGATTTTGATAGATAAGTTGTGTTTTTTAATATGTATTCGGAAACTTTATTTTCATTTTTTGAGACAGGAAAATACCATTTCCTATGATGAAGAGATGATAATAATCTTTAGACAGCATGTAAATTTTCTGTTTATAAGGCTACGCAGGTATGAATGAATAAATAGTACAAATTTTAGTAATTATAAACTTATGGATAGTCTTTAAAATAGATTAAAATTTAAAAAATGAGCTTTATACACATTTTGAATGATTACATAAAAGTTTTGCATGTTTTCTCCTTGAATTAACTTTTAAATCATTTAAGAAGTTCTTTTAACTCCCTTTTATCTGTCTGGTCTTTCAGGTTATGACCTCTGAATTTGAAGAAACCCAGAAATTACTGAATATACTTAAAGAGAGTAATCTTTCCATTTTGTATCCTGTCGTTGTCATTTCAGTAAGTGAATTAATGCAGATTTTTCTCTTTAAACATGTGCTTTCCTTTTGGAATTCAACTTTTTATTTAACGAAATTTTATCAAGTGGAGAAAATCCATCCAAATCCCAAAGAAGAAAGTCTTCTTTGTGGACTCTTGAACTCACTCTCCTGTCTGCTCTTATTTGGTTGAAGACAGGTTTGGAAAACTGTAATTCAACCTAGCAACCAATGTCATTTCATTTTCTTCATTAAAATCTGAACGTGTGTTGCTGAGTTGACTAGTTTGGATAATGTAAAAGAGCTTTATCTAGAGTATTATCAGGATGTCATTAGAGAAGGATTCCTGAAGTTAAAAAAAATGAGGGGAAAAATTAGATGGAAGAAAATTTACTCTTAGGTTGTCTCATCTTCTCTGGTCTATGGACAGACAAAGCAGAGTGAACAACAGATTAAGAGAATTCCTAGGAGAAGAACCCATAAAAATTTTGGAGAGAGATTTCTGTGAAAGACTAAAAGTGTCACGTTTAGTATAGCATTTAATTGTGTAGCTGGGGGAATAGCAGAGCAACACCAGGAAGAAAGCGTGTCAGAGGCTCCGCCTGCCGCAGGGGCTGAGGAGCCCTATTTGGTTTGCAGCGTTTTGCTGTGGGAAGAGGTTCCAAACAGGACACTCTCAAGACAAGTGCCCACCTTTGCCTTGTTCCTAAAGCTCAGGCCTGTTCTATAGTGTGGTGATTTAATTCTTGTTCGGTAAGATCGTTCATACAGAGTAAAGATTATTTGCACTACACATAGGTAATTCTAGAGTAAGCAGTGCAGGTAGAAACAAATTAGCAATGGGAGGAGTTTTATTTCACTGTCCTGTTGTACTTAGTTATATGCCCCGAAGATAACTTCCACGTGTGACTAATTTTAACAGCTATATAGGTGTTTTCATTGAGACTTTTTAGGAACATTATGAAATGTACCCAGTGCTGGAAGGCTCTAAGGCTCTGTAGGATAGTGACAAGTTCAGAGTCCTGTGTTAGGCTCTTTCTCCCTCTGTGCACATTGTAACTTGCTTAGAAATTTCATTTGTTCATGTTCCACGATATTATTCTAAAGAGGCAGTAGAGTACTGTGATGAGAACTTGCTGTACTACAGCTTACAACTCAGAATGCCTCGGTTCCTTGATAAATTTTTCTGAACTTTTGTGGAGCTTGCTTTCTGCATTTGGAAATGAGGCTAATGACCCTACCTCTTAAGTCATCAAGGATTGGAATGAATGAATGCACATTGTAGTTGACTTCACAGTGCTGGGCCCTTGGCGGGAACACAATGCTAGTTTCCTTTACTAGGCTAGCTCCTTTTATTTACTGTTGGGATGGGATGACTCAAAGTTTACTTCCTTAGCTTTAATTGGATCCCTTAGCTTCAGTCATGCATTTGCCAACATTCTGTTAGGTACTTCATTTTGAGTATTTATCTATCTTCTCATACTTGGCTTGCCAGATGTATCCCCAAAGCACAGTCTGCCTCAGTTGACTTCTCTTACTGGCAATGTCACTGTGGCAGGTACCCAGGTGGGAATCAGTGTCACTTTTGAGTTTGCTTTCTATCTTTTTCCTCTACCACTCGTTGTCAAACACACACACATACACAGAGTTGTTTAAACTGTTTGTTCTTCTATTTCATTTCTATTGTTGTATCTCAATCTCAGTCCTTTGTATCACTTCTTGTAAATATTTGAATTTAATTTTCCATTGACTACTGTTGAGTTCCATTTAATGTACTCCAGTAAATTCAAGACTGTTTGGCTCCCTGGTGTTCTGTCTCAAACTGAGGGAGAAGATGAACAGTCCTCTAGTCAGGGAAGAAACATCTCTCAGAACTAGTGTGAGAATGCTATAAGTCTGTATACTATAAATCGACATACTATAAACACTGTAAAATACTCATTTCAAATTGGAGAGTTATCACTCCATAATTAATATTTGTATCCCCATTGTTTTCTTATTATGTAAATAGATTCACTGTGCTGATATTAAGGATGTCATTAAAATTAACAGGAAAATGTCACTAGAACATAATATAGAATATGCATCCTTAGGATGAAGCAAATCACGAAGAACATAAAGAATGGGTATTTAGTGTAGCTAGATTTTATTTCAGGTTCTACACGAGTCTTGATTGTTAAAATGTCAGTTCTCTTTGGCTGTTACGTAAGTGAACTGGGTTGGGAAAATTTAATGTAGGAGGTTTTTGCTTTTCTAAGGTAAACTAGTATAAGTAGAGCCTACTGCTTTAAGAAGCCCATAAAAAAAGAAACAAAATTTTACATGAAGAGTAGAAAAAAATAACTGGGACTTTATCTTTATGGAACTAAGGTACTTATTAAGATAATTTTATTTTATCTTCTATTTAAGAGAATTTGGTTATGTTTGCAAAACTGAACTGTTTTGCATAATTTTGTGGACATTATAAGGATGATATATTGTGATGTCTTTCAAGTGGTCATTTTTCCAAAATATTTTGGACATTTTTAGTTTTGTAATAATATCCTTTGTTAATAATAATTTGATGTTCAACATGTTCTTTTGGAGCTCTATTCTTACTTTTGTTTTGTATATTTTAAATTGTGTAATTTTGCCAAGTTCTCATTTGCTGATGGTGTTGAGTATGATTTAAGGAGTTTACAAATGTTAATTTGATCAACTTTATGATTAAACTACCCTAGTTTTTGGTAGCTGTGACCTAATTAGATTATAATTATATTAAATTATCAGAATTTTCCAAATTTCTACAATCAACTTGAGACCGACTGATGGTAATGTTAACTACTTGGGCTGAAGGTGATACCAGCATTCAAAAGGGGCAGAGACGGTGGATGGGGTCACTTGAGAGGTGTTCCGTTCTTAGCGAATCTCTGTGTGTGTATTTTGTATCATTACAGGCGGTCTTTTCACTGCAAGCCTTTGGAAGCAGACACTCAGATCATGAGCATGACTTGTACTAGGAGAATACTCCCTCCTTGAAAGAAAAATAAATAAATAAACCAAGACTGTCTTTATTGCAGACTGGTGGGCAAAAAGGAACTTAAAAAATTTTAGAATTTTCTGTGATCCCTTTCTGTGTTTTTTAACAAGAAAACCTTATAGAGATTAAAAATCAATACTTTCTTTTGTAAAGTTAAATAGGGCAGGGATTATGTTTGAGAGGTCTTTTCAGATGCCGTTTAGTCTATTGTATAAATTATCATGGAGCCACAGTTTTTATCCCGAGTTGACTGAAGTTACTGTTGCTAGCCTTCCCTTATTTGTGGTCACCAGGGGTATATAGTGTGGCTAGCAGCTTTTCCAGTGGCCACTCTCAAGAGGACAATGTGGACACTCTATTTGAAATCACCTGATACAATAGCCATGGCCATGGGACATGTTCAGTTTTCTATTTTCTACTCCCTTTATGTGTTTTTGTTCACTGCTTTTAAATATTGATGAGCACTTTTTAGTAAAGTGATACATGTATTTAAATAGTATAAGGCAATTTCATCAAATTTCTGATATATAAATCACTCCAAAAGAACATAGTCTTTTTACCTAGGCTAAACAAAGCTGAACAGTGCCCAAAGTGAATTAGAGACTGAACTCTTGGTTTAGAAATTAATGATCAGAGAGCTTTATTTTTTTTCATAATAATGGGTGAGAGAGTTTCAGGAGACAATACTACTATAGCTGTTTTCTCATCAATACTATGTAAAACTGAAAAAGTAATACCTTCACCTGTTCTGAAAGTAAACTAGGGATTCTAATTTATTTGGATCTGGCAAGATTTTCACAAAACATTCTTATTTAAAGCTTATTTTTTCAGTGATCATAGCTGCTTCATATAATAGGCACCAAAGAAATGATTAATTTTCAAAAGCAGAAAGTAAATAGCAACAAGTCAAAATAGAAGTTTAAAATTGAGAAATGAAGCAAACTCTTTAATTTTACTTAATAAAGTAGTTTATCACTTCTGCACAGCAAAATAACTTTACAGTAAAAATTTGGATAATTACATGTGAGTTCTACTTTCTCTGGCAATTTTATTGGCGCTTTATGAGAGATAAGAATCTCTTTGTGAATTCACTTCAGCAAAACAAATTATCATATGGAGTTGTAATGCTTGGAAAACATATAAATAAACCTTCAAAAGTGCCTAATTTAGTTCTAGTTACCAGGAAGTAGCTTATTGCCACAACAGATCAGAATATATGATCTGTAAAATGCTTCAAAATGTTTAATATTTGAACATGTCAGCAAATAAAAAAAATAGAAAACCACTCTCCATTGACACTTGATACTTTCACATCTGGGGAAACTGTCACAGAGATGTAAATTGTTTCCAGAACATTCCACAGCTCACCAATGTCAAAGCCAGGACCAGAATCAATCCAATATGCAATGTATCAAATACACTTGTTACTTTTATGCTCTCATGAATGTGTTAAATAATAAGATGGAACAAGATTAAAAATATACATATACAAAAGTATATGCATTTAATATTTCTTCCTAATAAAGAACAAATGACAATTGGAAAAACATATAGATTCCCTCTTTTAAGTGCTAATGAGTTCTTACTTTAGCTTCACAGGGTATTGAGCCTTTATTGAATTTAATATTTATAAAAATGCTATAATTCTGTGAAACTTCTTACCAGATCCCAGACGTGTATCTTTGTCAACTTTTACTTAACTATTTGCTCTATGTCCTTCTGCCTGTTAAGCCTATTATTACTGGGCTAAAAAAATTTGTTTTTAATGTGTAAGTTTTTATAAAACAAACAAAACAGAGTTGGCTATTATAATTCTCATGTTGGGTTTATATATATATCAGATCTCAGGTTTATTTGTGTGTATTTTCAAATGGATATTTTATGTGTTTAACTGGCAATGAGTGGCCTAGGGAATAGGTTCAAATACCTCTTCTACTTCATTCTTAACCATGTTGCTACTGTGTGTTTATGGATTCCTTGACTTTTCCTTCAGAAGATTATAACTTTATTTTATGTTGAATTTTTAGCATATTTTCACTTAAGATACATTAGTTTTCTCTTTCGTGGTTGTACACAGCTTCAGTGGCAGATATGCAATCAATTCCACAAATTCTACAAATGTTTTTATTTGTTTTCTGCTAATATAGTAAGTCTCAGGTATTTCCTGCCTAAATCAATAATAAAATCTGAATAATTCTGGTTTAAAATACCTTTAGAACCTTTTTGCAACTTCAGTCTTGTAGGGATTCATTTCTAACACAAAGATGCAGAATGATGAAGTCATTCTTGTAGAAGGTGTTGAATAGAAAGAATTGACTGTTATTTTAAGTTTTAGGAGATTTTTGCTCATGGCTAACTGGTCACTGGAAGGTTTGCATTGTGGGATATAGATATTCCCCAAGGTGCATTGTGAAGCACGTGTAACCGGTGATGTGTGAAGGTGTGACTCTCCCAGGACATTCATTCCTAGTGTTCTCTCTGTTAGTGAATATGGGCTGTTCATTTTCAGATAGAATTATGTTCTAATGGAGCGTGCAATAGAATGAACTCCAGAAAACTCTTCCTATGTTTTATGAATACTTATTTCTCTTGATTAAGTACCAGGTTTGGAATCACTATTTATTTTCCTACTTTAAATAATTTACTGAGCTTAGTCAGTTAAGCAATGTGTTTGAGAATTTATTTGCCAGTGCTGTTCCAGTACAATAAATCAATGTATACAATGCAACATGAAATGCACAGGAGGCAAAATGAATGAAACTCACCTTTGTTAGGCAGCTTACATTAGTTTTGGTCTAGAAAAGAAATTGAATAATTGGTTTGGTCATTCAATTTTTCAAAAAATATGCATGGGAGTTTTGTGTGTGTGTGTATATACTTGATTTTATTTTAAATAATGGAAATGTTCTTTAGCTCATTTATGTTATATTTCTTTACAAATTAGAACCAAATATACTTCAATAGCATGTAATATTTAAAAATTAAATGTTATACTTCTATAATTAATAATAAATCAATGTAATACATATGCTAATATAAATATGCTAAGCCTGACTGTATTTATAATATTGAAAAGGATTTTACTGCATGAAGAAAAGTAAATTATATTGTTGTAAAGGGGGCATTGTATAGAAAGAATTGACTATTTTAGTTTTAGGAGGTCTTCATCATGGTAAGGATGCTGAACCTGGAGTGGGGTTCAAGGAACAAGAATTGATACTATGTTTTCAAATAACAAGTGTCTATTAACCTAACCAAGTAACTTTATGTCTCTGAATTTAGTTCAGAATCTTTATCTGGAAACAGAGTTGGAAGCTCTCAAAGACATCTGAGTAGCTTCTCTTTCTAAAATTATTTCTTATACTATAATATGTTCTAAAGATTATATATATATATGGCATATATATATAGTAGAATAATGCAGATGATTACAGTTATGCTAAATACGAATCAGGTGCTGTGGTATTTCTTTTTTGAGCCAGTTTTGAGGCCTTTCTAGCTTTAATCCTGATCACCAGATTCATGAGACATTTTTTATGGTTTGTCTTTATTTATGCCTTTCTTACGTATCTTCTTTTTACAGTCTGGTTTTTATTAGGTTAAGTCTAGTTCTTCTATTTTTATATTCACTCCTCTTTTTTCCTCTCTGTTTAGTAACAGTTGCAAGATTAATCTTTCCCTTGACCCATACCCCTCTCCCAAAGAATCTATCCTTCCATGTCTAGTCCAGGCAACCGTCTTCTGGAAATGATTCCTTAATCGTTGTAGCTCACACTGATGCTTCTTATTGCCAATTCATTTAAAACTCACTTTAGCCCTGGCTGGTATATCTCAGTGGATTGAGCATGGGACTGTGAAGCAAAGGGTCGCTGGTTCGATTCCCAGTCAGGGCGCGTGCCTGGGTTGCAGGCTAGGTTCCCATTGAGGGACATATGAGAGGCAACCACACATTCATGTTTCTCTCCCTCTCTTTCTCCTTCCCTTCCCCTTTCTCTAAAAATAAATAAAAGTATTAAAAAAACTAAAAAAACCCCTCACTTTAGGTGCTATTGAGTTAGCACTTTCTGGGGAACTATAGCTTACTCTTTTCATTACCTGATTGATTAATATAGATTTATGTTAGTAAAGATATAGATATTAACTAATATTAATATCTATATTTCTATATTAATTAATATAGATATTGATTAATATAGATTTTTTTAACTTCTGTGTGACAGGTATTTTGACATACATGTAGCTTATTTAATAATTAATAGTTTTTTAAAAGCATTGTACTTTAGAAGAATGACACATTTGTACAAGCTAATTTTCTAGATGATTTCGTCTTAATAAGGAAATAATATTGATTTATTTTGCAGAATAAAGACTATTAAGTATATGAGCTTAATTAAATGACCACAGTTAGCCTGGGAAATGATTCAGTGGCTGGGATCCTGGTCACTGTCCCTTCTATCCACCACCCCAAGGTGGTAACTTTAACTAGGTCTGCTGGAGAAAGAGGCAAGTTAGCTTGGAATAGAAGGTCAAGAGAGATCTTGTTAATGATAGGAGAGGAAGCTGAAATTTGGAAGGCCGGACAGGGTCCAGTTCTGTGAGTGTAGGTGGAACAGCATTTCTATATGGAAAGAGTGGCACATGAGAATAGTAGCAGCTGGAAAGAGCTAGTGGACCAGAAACAAAATGAACTACACATTGGGGAGAGTTGAAGCATGGGCTAGCCAGGTCTAGGTCAAGGTGGGCCTTTGAAGTTTGAACTCTGTAAAGCATCACTGCCCAGTAGAAATTGATACGGTGAGATTTGCATTTTACACATCCTCTGGATGCCTCACAGAGAAACGATTAAAGAGATCAGAGAGATTCCTTGATGCATTTGGTTTACTTAGGAGGCTATCTCAGTAGTCCAGGAAATCATGGTGGCAGCTAAGACTACAGTAATTCTAGAGTGGATGGCAGAAATAGCTGGAATCAAGATATATCGAAGACATAGAAGCACTAAGAATAGGCACTTTATTTAATGAGAGAGAGAAAACTTCTGATTTGATATCTCATGAGACTGGATAAGTGATAGTAAGATGGGGACATTAGAGGATTTTTTAATTTGTTTCTGAAGGTTGAGTAAGCAGATTAATTATCCCAACTTTGTTGACAGATAATTAGGATGATTTCACTTATATTCAAAAGCTTTCTATTCCTTTATATGTGTGTGTGTTTATTGTATATGTAAAAGAGCTTATCCTAAATCTTTTTTTGAAAGGCAAGTTATATTTTTCCAAGGCCTCCTTAATGCTTGAATTATAATAGAATTTCAGGTATAGGCACAATTGAAAATATATATCTTTCATATTACAATATTTTGCCAAGTCTTATCTAGTGTTTACATGATCATGTTTTTTATGGAAAAATTTTTCATACTATTGCTTCATATTCTGAAAAATATAAACTAAAAAAAAGAAAAACACTTTGTCCAAGAGCCAAAACATTAGTATTTAGAAAGATGGTAAGAATGAAAACACTAGTGGATAGAAAGGTGGTAAGAATCTTACCAGGCCTCTTCTCCTTTAGCATAAAAATCAATAGCCACCTACGAATAGATTGCTTTTGCAGTGTTCTGGAAAACCTTTTTTATTGAAGACCTTTTATTGAGATCATGTAAAGGTGATGGAGTCAGTGCAAAAAGCTTCTTGATCCAGACATGCTTTGGCCTGAATGCTGTTTGTAATAAAGTTATATGTGATACTTAATACTTTTGAAAAGTATGGTATGATTTAACTTTCCAGGCATGTGAGGTTTTATTTTATGGGCTTTTGAAGCTTAACTTATTCTACTTAAAAGCTGAGGTACTTGGTTCACTGGTACTCACTAAGGTGGGATGCAGTAAGAGTTGCAGAGATAATCCTGGTGTCAGCTTTGGAAATTCTTATGTGGGAAGGATAGGACCAGTTCACATTACCTGCAAGTCTCTTCTGAGTACTTTAAGTATTACACCCATTTCTAGATCTCTTGCTAGAGGAGTGAAATTCTCTCTTTTTTTTTTAAGTTTAATATGTCTATGGAAATGACAGCGTTCTGAGTTTTCTGCTTCACCAACAAGACTCCAACTACGATCTTGTGTTTTGTGTTCAATTTGGGGGAGCTGGAACTCTTGTTACATTTATAATTCTCAGTCCCTCAGTGATAACTGGCCTGCTGATGCATATTTTTAGTATAATTATGCTGAGGTTAGCAATCACAGACACTTATTGAATACTTTAAATAGTGAATCATCATTCTTTTCTTTAAAATCCTTGATCCCTTTAATCCTCTGAGCAGTCCTGAGGGTTGGTTATCAGAGATGCCATTATCTCTGTAGGAACATCCCGTGCTCTTCACTTTACCTTCTGACACTCATTAGGGTTGTAAATACTCTCCCTTTTCAAGTACTAGAAACCATATTGTTGGAGGAGAAAGGGTCTTAAAATCCATTTAGGAGCATGCTCTCATTTAGTCGGAGATGAGCCAGGCCTTTTTTTTTTTCCTGGATTTGAGATAACTTCTTTGTATTGGGGATTGGGGATTTTTCTTGTGAAAGGGCCAGATAAGAAATATCGTAGGCTTTATGGGCCATTGATGTTGCAACTATTCTACTCTGTTGTTATAATGCAAAAGCAGCCATACGCAATATCTTAAAAAATTGCTGTGGCTGTATTCCAATGAAACTTTATTTACAAAAAAAGACAAAAACAAAACCAGGAGGTTGAATTGAACCCACGGACCTTTAGGAAATGCATTGTTTCTTAAAATTTGGTTTAGATTGTTCATTTCTGTATAACCATTTGTCACAGTTAATTAGTACTGTTGCTTAAAATTTCCATTAGAAAGTTCTTTAGTAGGCATATACTTTCAGAGTCATCAAGTCTCATGATTTGAAGTATTGCTCACGTATCAATTCCTAAGTTTTGACAGGGATGTTCAAGGGCATGAAGTTTGAAAAATTCAAATTCATCTTCTTCCCTCCAGGAACTATCCCTTCCCGAAAGTCTCTCTCTCTCTTTTCTTTTCTATTCTGACCTCCTCACAGCCACGGTGACAAACTTTGCTAATTGCAAATTGACCAAGCCACTCTCCTTATGAAAGTCTTCCAGGGGCGGCTGATCCCTAGTGGAGAAAGCTCGGTCAGATCATAACAAAGGCTTGGCCTGGGCTGGCTCTTGCTCACTTTTATAGCCCTTACTCTCATTTCTCTCAGAGCACTTTCCTCTCCAGAAACAGTGAACTGATATAGTTCCCACATGTCCCATGTTACCTAACATATTGGTATTTCCTCTCTTGAGTTTTTCTACCTGAAATGCCATTTTCATAGTATTTGCTTGCATGACTCTTATTATCCTTAAAATTTGAGTACAGAATTCATTCTTGCAGTCCTTCCTTCACACCCCTGTTCAGAAATGTTTATTGACTTGAACTTGCCTTGACATTCCTAGTCGTGATGCCTTCTGTCCCACCCTGTTCCCACCCTGCCACCTCAAGGAGATGCTTTGTGGTGACTTACAGAAATGAAGGAGACTGGGTATGAGGAGCTAAACAGAAATTACATCTTAAATAATAGCTACATTCTATTAAGGAGAATAATGCTGCTAGTTCTACCTGAGGCTTTAGACTGTTACTTACTATGTATAAATTTAGATTTATGAATTTTACTGTCTTGATTTATGCTACCCTTCTTGCTTTTTGGTAGTTTCATCTTTTTCCATTTTGCCTTTTCAAACAAGAATTTTTGTTGCATCTAAAAGTGATAAATGTCTAATTTACAGATATCTGTTTTTAGTTTTTGTGAATTCTACATGCTTCGTGTTAGGAAGTATATATACCTCATTGCGTCAATAAATGACTACTTGTATTCTTTCAATTCACTTTCTGTTTTTACTCTGAAAGAATTAAACTTTGAAGTGTTTCTCATTTTTAAGTGGGACTTAGTTTTTCTCTTGTAAATTGAACTTAGGGCATAATTTTCTAACAATTTAGGAGGAATTTTTTATTTCAAAATTAATTTTAAATGGATTACTACTACAATGTATTAAGCAAGTAAAAAGCTTGCATTTAGGAGCATTAATTTTTATCTTTTAATTCATGTGGGTAGCACTTACATATGTATTTTTAAAAATATTTTATTTCTTTTTAGAGCAAAGAGAAGGGAGGGAGAAAGAGAGGGAGAAAAACATCTCCCTCTCTTTGCCTCATAGGCAAAACATATGTGGTTGCCTCTCGCATGCCCCATTCTGGGGACCTGGCCTGAAATGTGAGCATGTGTCCTGACTGTGAATTGAATCTGTGATCCTTTGGTTTGCAGCCCGGCACTCAATCCACTGAGCCACACTAGCCAGGGCACATTAACTTATGTATTTGATTAATAAGAAATATTAGGTTATTTTTGATGAATATAAAAGCTTGAATCAAGGATTTTGGAAGATAGAGGTTTCTTTTCCTAGGCTATTTTTGCATTGTATTTGCATTGTGAAATAAACTGGTCAGTCTATTAGATACTTACAATGTTAACATTTGAAGAAGATTTTTTTCTTGTAATCTATCCTCTTCAAGTAAATGGGTCCAGAAGGTTGAAAGTAAGTAGACTGTGCGCTTGTCATGAATATATTGATCAAAAGTGATCTTCAAACTTACATGCTAAGATTACAAGTTATCAACAGAATGTGTTATTGCACACATTGATCTGTGTTACTCAGCTTACTCTGACTCCATCATGAACCCGCGTGCTAAGCAGATGTTTCCTAGCCCTGCTGGCCATTCAACTGAGCTCAGCACACATGTGCCATGAAAGTGCACCTCGTCATTCCATTCGGTGTGTGCAGACATACCGGGACTGAATGAAAAAAGCTGCAGTGCATTTTTCATCTTAGACATTGTAGCTTTCATCTCTACAAGTTTGATTTGCACCTTTTTTATGTCCTCTATTTCTGTATTCAACTTGGGAATACATGGGATACAGTTATAATTTTCACGTCTTTGTTAATGTGAACATCTTGATCAGTGTTGAGTCAGTTTTAAGTGATGTATTTATTTCCTTATTATGGAGCCCATTTTTTGGCTTCTTTATATGCCTAGGATTTTATGTTTGTGTGTGTTTAAGGGTGTTACATGGGTTTTTAATTTCCATCAACTTGGAAATTTTTCGGCCATTACTTTTTCATTATTTTTTCTGCCTTTTTCCTCATCTGGGAACTTCAGCTACCTGTATATTGGCTGTTGAAGTCCATCCATATCTCACTGATGCTCTGTTTTTTCCTTTTTTTGGCCTTAGTCTTTCTTTTTTCTCAGCTTCATTTTAAATAGTTTCTGTGAGTATATTTTCAAGTTCACTAATCTTTTTTTCTGCCATGTGTAATCTGCTGTTAATTCTTCCAGAGTTATATTTTATTTTTTAATCTCAGATGTTGTTTTCCTCCTTAGAAGTTAGGTTTAGGGCTATTTTACATTTTTCTTTTCTCTGTTTCACATGCTTATTCTTTCTTGTAGATTTTTGAACACATGGAACACAGTTGTAAAGTAATTTAAATATTTTTTCTATTAATTCTAATGTCTGTGTCACGTTGAAATTGGTTTTGACTGATATTTTTTCTCGTTATGGATCATATTTTTCTGCTTTTTCTCTTTTTGCACATTCGATATTTTTTAATTAGCTGCTAGATATTTTGAAATTTACCTTAGTGGGTGTTGGATTTTTTTGTGCCAGCAGCAATACTTCGAGCTTTGTTCCAAAATGCAGTTAATTAGAAACAATTTTACCTTTTAAATATTGTTTGTGTGATCTTTGGGGGGGGGACTAGCTAGTGTATTTAGTACAGGGTAACCATTTCCTTCTTCGCCCTGTACCTAAAGCACTGAAAATGAAGTTTTCTAGCCTGACCGATGGCCACCACTGCTTTTCCCGACCCTGATGGTCAATCCGGCATGGTTGCTTCTAATCTTGGCGGATGGATTTTCCCCAGGCCCAGGCGGTTTTCTCAGATGCATGCCCTGACCCATACTCTGTGGAGTGTGTGACGCTTACGTAACCTCCTGAGTTCTCGCTCTGTGCGTCTCCCTCCTCCCAGGTAGGCTGCCACAGGCTCTAAAATCCGGAGAGCCAACCAAGGCCGCCCCACTGTTTTTACAGCAGTGAGGGGGGCAAACAGGCCTCACCTCATTTGTTTCTCATCTCTCAGAGGTGTCCCTGTTGCATTGTGCATTATGTCATAGAAATCTTTCTTTCATATAGTTTGTACACTTTTTTTACTTGTTTCAAGTGGAAAAGTAAATTTAGGACGTGTTACTCCTGTTTGGGTGGAAAGAAGCTGGGCCTATCACAGTTTGAAAGTTTTATTTTCACACCTTTTATATTCATCCACATTTCCGGGAATGTATTCTACATATAAAGAAGAAAAGCTCAGTCTGTGTTAGCTCATACTCTATATCATTTCACCTATTCCTGATATAATTTCTCAGAGCAGGATTTTAAGTAATAACAGAACATTTAGGCAGGAATGAAATGCCTTTTGTGATAACAAACACATAAGTTAATAACCAAAATATAAGTGGGGTGTATGGCCAGCAATAATATACATAAGCATTTGTGCTAGACAAGTGTGGGACACACTTCAACTCTATACTATTGTGTATTGTGGCCATAACTACCTATGGCTATGAGCACTTGAGGTGTAGCTACTGCATTTTTGTTTAACTTTAATAAACTTTAATTGAATGAAAATAGTCATGTGTAGCTAGTGGCTACTGTAGTGGAGACAGCACGATTCTAGACTATGTTTCATTTAGCAATCCTTGTATTGAATCACCCTTTTATATGCCGTAGCTTTATGGAAACAAAGTTCTTAGAAATAAAAAAAGTTAGGTTAGCACTTTATCTTAATTTAAAAAAGCTCAATAAAGCAAATTTCAATGATCCTTCAGTGGGTTATTGGAAGCACTCTAATTGGAATTACTGGGTATTGTATTTTTTTAAAGACTAATGTTTAAATTGGCTTAAATGCATAAAATGTCTATTTCTGAACTGCAAAAATGTTCATCATTTATTTTTAAAATACCACATAATGCTTATCTAAGTGGCTGTTGGACAACCACAATAATAATTATAGATTGTTGCTTAAGCAGTAGAGAATTTTATCTTGCAAAGTGAAATTTTGGCAAGTCACTAAAAATATGTAAAGATTATATATTAACTCATGAAAAAAAATCACATATCTGCTCTTTGTAACTTCTGTGACATATTCTCTGAAAACTTTGCAGAGAAAAATTAGTAAATAAATATAGTTGTATATTTTAAATAATGTTAGATAAACAAATCAATGCTTCATATTAATCACTGAATATCTTTTAACTTTTGATTCTAAAGTATATTTCAGAGGCTACAGGTGTTACTTGTAGATGTATGTAATGCTTCAGATAATTGTGCTGCTATACCACAGAGGCAAAGTTACAGTCTTATAGGAGAAATGACTTTGTAAGTTACTAAAAAAGTATTCATTTTGATTTTTTAAAATGTTTTAAAGTAATGTTAGGTTTTTCTATTAACTGTGTAAAATGTGAAGTTCTGAGTTCATTTCTTCTTTAATCTTTTAAATAAGATCTGAAAAAAGTGTACAAAAATATAACATTATAACATTCTAAAACTCATTTTTAAAAAGTTCTTTGGGTAAGTAGAAACATTTAAAATCTTTTGTGTGGTTAATAATTTAATGCAAAGTACAGTTATTTTATTTTCTACCTTATTGTTACATGCCGTTATTTTCAATCTGCCAGCTTTGGTGACGTTTTATTTTGTTAGATTTACAAGTGAGTTGTTGAGCATGTGCTCTGAGTTTTTATGATAGTTTATAACTTCATTAGTTTCCATTCATCAGAAGTATGAGTTAAATTTTATGATGGCATTGATTTAAATTTCTTCTAAAATGCAGTGATTCAATATTGAAAGCTTGTTCTTTTTTTCTTTTTAATAGTACAATTCATTAAGTTAAAGCCATTTTCATGAATAGAACCCACATAATTTATAAATAGTTGAAGTGAGATGAAAGGTTTTCTAGTGTATTTTAATCCTTAAGATGCAGTGTTACTTTGATCTGTTTACTATTGGCCAGTTTTATCAGTTATTAGACTTCCCTCATATTTCTTTTGGAAAGTACAGTTTTTGAAGATGTTGTTGAGCCTAATTCATACAATTTACTTGTCTGTACACATATGTAGATGATTTTGCAGTATCTATTGTTTGGATTCAGAGAACCTCTGGTCTATCTGCTGAATCTTTCTAACTCAATTATTTGATAATTACCAGAACTTTCATTTAGACTGTTCTTCCTTCCACTTTGGTGGGCATTAAGCAGTGTATTATTTGAATATATACTTATGCTTCACAAATTGACTTCCTAGTCAGATAACCAAAGAGTCTGTTTTCCCTCTTATCATGGATCCTGACTCCCTTCTCAGGCCGTCGTGTGGGCATGGACTCTGGATTGAAAGAAGTGTTAAATATGGGTTATGGAACATTCCTGATGTTTAGAGAATATTGTGTGTGGTATTAATTATTGCTTTTTTATTTTGTGTACCCGTCTTTAGAGACAGGTGAAAAATCACATTTTAAAACATTAAAAATCAGTTAGAACTCATCTGGGACCAGGGACATATGGAATGGTTACGAGACAAATACAAAGCGTGTGTACGACTGCATGTAGAAGATGTGAGGCAAAGAGAATTACCAAGGTTTGCGGGTGGAAAGCCGGCTCACTCACAGAGCTGTGTAGTTACCTGCATGTTATATGTTCAAGCAATTTGCTACTTTATAGGCATGGATTTGCTACCTTTAAAAAAATGCACACTTTTGGGCATAGGAGGCAATCCTTACCCTCAGTTACATGTGCCTGGAAAAGGACTGTTAGAAATGACATCCTAACTGGGAAATACTGTCAGTGTAATTTACATGTAGCAGATCAGTGAGCAGTAAAAAAGAGATCAAAGAACTGAACCTCGATGAATGTTTTGCTTTATTTCAATGGATGTAGCCTGTCCAGGCTGTATGTTTGTTTTATGAGAGCAAAAACATTTTTATTTCTTTTGGGTTCTCATGATCATTTATTTTTTGTGACCCTCTGCTGTCGTCATATAAACCTGCCCAGTTTTTTAAAATAAAAATAATAAAATTGATTATGTTCTTATAACAACCGAAATTCTTCCTGGAACACATACATAGCTGGTATATTTTGAAGGTTAAAATTAGTGGCACAATGAGAAGCGAATGCTCAGGTGTTCCGGGATTGGCATCAGGAAGTATGCCTGCTGGGGTTTATCTTCTGCTCCTCACATGTCACCAGGCCTTCCCACCCAGTGAAAGAGAACTCTTCAGATGTGTCCTCTTGGTTTATGCTTGTATTTTGTCAACCTGATTGTACACTTTCTAAGGTCAACATCTGTTTACTTAAAATTTAATTATGTCAACTAGCACAGTGTTCAGCACATACTAAGTACTCACGAAAAGAACTTGTATTAATCTTCTATGTTCTTTTACTACATGATTAAGTTTCTCTATAATTGTTCTTTATAGATTGATTTTAGAGAGGAACAGAGAGAGATTGTGAGAGAGACAGAGAGGCATTGATTTGTCGTTCCATTTATTTATGCATTCATTGGTTGCTTCTCATATGCGCCTTGACTGGGGATCAAACCTGCAGCCTTGGCACATCAGGACAACAATCAAACTGAGATACCCAGTCAGGGCTCCCTATAATTTAAGTACTTGTTTTGATGGGAAAACATAGGCAGTTCGTAGATGTCTAAATAGGTTGCCTGGAACTCACTTTTATGTACCATTTCCTTAATTTAATGCATGGAATCTGTGCTGAAAAGCATTAGCCTACTGATTGTGTGTGTGTGCATGTTGTTACTCTTTTCTTTCCAAGGAGCTAGAGTATGTTGTATCTTATAGATCTGTAGCCGAGTGGAAAGTCTTCCTGTCCCTGTTTAGACATCTCATGACTTCGCAAGAACTTTTAAAAACCACGGTACCATGACCTTTAGTTCAACCTTGGTATTTTTGCTATAGCACATGCCTTTCTAAGAAAAATTAGGTTACATGCTATTGATAAATAGGGGAGTTAGGTCCATGTAATGCAAAAGTCGCATATGCTCATGTGCAACTTTCCCTAGATAAGAACAAGCAGAAAAGCAGTAATAGAACTAGAAACTTGGAAGGAAAGGTAAAAAAACAAACAAAAAACCTCAACTCAGCTGCTGCACTGGAAGCAGAAGCCTTTGCACCATTCATTTTTCATTTGATTATTATATTAGTTTCTAAGAGAACTGTGATACAACATACTCTATGTTTATGAATTTGGAAATTGTGTTCTTATAATTCAGTCAATATTTTTTCTTTGTGCATACAAATGTATGTTCTTAGTAATAAGATTATGATTATAATTTTTATTATATACGATTCCTTTTTATCTATATTAATATGTTTGGCCTTAAATCCTACTGGGTACTATATTGCTAAACTATTTATTTTTGGTAGAATTGCTTGAAATGTCTTTTTCATCTTTTTCTTTCGTACCTTTAGGATAATGATTTAAAAAAAAATTTTTTTATTGATTATGCTGTTACAGTTGTTTTATTCCCCCTTCATTCCCCTCCACCCTACCCCCCCGTCCCCACCATTACCCCCCCTTTAGTTTATGACCATGTGTCTCAAGTTCTTTAGATTCTATATTTCCCATGCTATTCTTGCCCCCCATCTATTTTCTACCTACTGTCTATGCTACTTATTTTCTGTACCTTCTCCCCCCTTCTCCTCCTCCCACTCCCCTGTTGCTAACCCTCCTTGAGATCTTCATTTCTATGTTTCCACTCCTGATCTAGCTGTCCTTTTAGTTTGCTTTTGTTTCAGGTGTGGTTGTTAATAACTGTGAGTTTGCTGTCCTTTCACTGTTCATGTTTCTTTAACTTTTTTTTCTTAGATAAGTCCCTTTAACATTTCATATAATAAGGGCTTGGTGATGATGAACTCCTTGAATTTGATCTTATCTGAGAAGCACCTTATCTGTCCTTCCATTCTAAATGAAAGTTTTGCTGGATAGAGCAATCTTGGTTGTAGGTCTTTGGATTTCATGACTAGGAATACCTCTTTCCAGCCCCTTCTTGCCTGTAAGGTCTCTTTTGAGAAATCTGCTGACAGTCTGATGGGGAACTCCTTTGTAGGTGACTGTCCCCTTAGCTCTTGGTGCTTCTAGGATTCTCTCCTTCATTTTAATTTTGGCTAATGTAATGATGATTTGCCTTGGTGTGTTCCTTCTTGGGTCCAACTTCTTTGGTACTCTCTGAGCTTCCTGGATTTCCTGGAAGTCTATTTCCTTTGCCAGATTGGGAAAATTCTCCTTTATTATTTGTTCAAATAAGTTTTCCACTGGTGACTGTGCGTTTCCCCCTTCTGGTACCCCTATAATTTGGATGTTGGAGCGTTTAAAGATGTCCTGGAGGTTCCTAAGACTCTCCTCATTTCTTTGAATTCTTGCTTCTTCATTCTTTTCTGTTTGGCCATTATTTGCTTTCTTCTGGTCCACTTCATTGATTTGAGTCCCAGTTTCCTTTTCATTGCTATTGGTTTCCTGTGCAATTCCATTCACTTCAATTAGTTTCGCCTTCATATATTTGTCTAATTTGTGGCTATAATCAACCAGTTCTGTGAGGATCCTGATCACCAGTGTTTTAAACTGTGTGTCTGAGAGTTTTGCTATTTCTTCATCGCTTAGATTTATAGGTTCCGGGGCTTTGAGGTCTTCTTGAGCCATTTTTGGTCTGTTCGTGCCCTTTAAGTGTGAGGAACGGAGCCTTGGACTCCCAGGTCCCTGGGTTGTGATGCTGCATGTGGGGGCGTGGTCACAGTGGGGAAATGGCGGCACCCTCTGCTGTTTCTCACAGCTGGGTGAGGAGCAGCGCCTTAGGTGGTTCACCAGGGCTGGGCCACTCAGGTTGCTGGGTTATG
The DNA here is from genome assembly GCF_021234435.1 of Artibeus jamaicensis. Lineage (NCBI taxonomy): Eukaryota > Metazoa > Chordata > Mammalia > Chiroptera > Phyllostomidae > Artibeus > Artibeus jamaicensis. The sequence continues at coordinate 12,816,192 of NW_026522014.1, read as the reverse complement.
ACGCTGTATGTGGAGGTGGGGTCAGATCAGGGAAATGGCGGCGCCCTCCCTGCCGCTGGCCAGGGGAACCCACTGGGTCCCGGTCCAATCGCCCACTCCCTTGCTTGTCTATCCACGCACAAATGCACGACCACAGTCAACCCGCCGCCCTGCTCCCTTGCTGTTTCCCCGCTCGGTCGCTCACTAGGTCCAACCCTGCTCCTGGATTCTGCACGCCTGAGTCCGTCCGACCGAGTTTTCCTGTGCAACCCCGCTCCACCAACTGCTGGTTTCTGTTGCTAATATTTAGTTGTCTCTAAACTTGGTTGTGTGAGAAGGTACGGCACATCCACCTATGCCTCCATCTTGGCGGAAGTCCCATGATGTTTTGATATTTATTTTATAACTAGTGTATTGCTAGATTTTTCTTAAAAATCCAACCTGATAAATCTGTCTCTTATGAAAGAGTTAAATGTGTTCCATTTATGTTTATTAGTTTTGTATTTAGGATTCTTTCTACAAGCTTATTTTATTTTGTTGTTGCTGTTGGCCAATTGTTTTGTCTGTGACTTTCTCCTTACTCATTGCTGCATTGATATACATAGTACGTTTCTCCCTCTGCAAGTTAGAAACTATAAAATATAGTTGTATATTGCTTAAATAAATAACATCATGAAAACATGCATAATTAGCTGTTAGTTGTGACGTTTCTAATTTCTGTCCTCCAAAGCAAAACACCAATTCAGCATACTTTAATTATCCATTGAACATTCTCATTCCAATATAAATTTATTCTTGTCTGCAGTTTTAGTTCTACCATTTTTAGGTTCCCAAAGTTATTATTTACTTCTGTGATTACTAGTTCATGTAATTAACTCACAGTAAAAAATAGCTGCAGGCTGTCTTTTAGGACACTCCTAGGAAAAAGAAACACGAGCACCCGCTCCCTCTCTGACCTCCCAGAGGTCCCCTCGCTCTCGGCAAAGGCCGACTAACTCCTGGGCCAGCCTGAAGGGCAGCTTTGCAGCTGAGACATCCATCCGCCATGTTATCATATGCTGATTCATCATTTGTTCTCCTTTCAATGTGTTTCCATAATTTTCGCTCTTGTTTCTGGTGCATTAAATCTCTGTGACAGTTGTAATTACAAATCAGAGTGGTTTTTGTCTTTACTGTCCTTGTGCTGTTTTTCCCACAAACCTTCCCCCTCCTCCCTTATACTAGTGTAAGTGTTTCAGCACTCAGCATTTCTCAGAAAAACTCACATTCTATTAAACAAGAACTGACTGTCTGTCCAGGCTGGCACTAAGGTTGCCCTGCTCGTGCACTGCAAATCACCTGGGCTTTCCATCTGTGTCAAATCTGTTGGGCATGCTGCCCCCTGTTGTTTCGTGGCATCTAAGTAGCACAGTGATTACACGGTCAAAAGAATTCAAGTCCTCAAATGGTGGTGTTGTGCCCCAGCCCAGCGGGTATGGAGCCCTGTAGTCATCTGGCCGCAAGGGGTCAGGAGAGAATCTTACCTGCCACCAGGCTCCTGGGTCGGAGCCATACCTTGACTACAATTTCCAAAAGTGCCTTGAGTTTGTGGAATTAGCCTACTTTATTGCGAGCAAGCCCATCTGCAACAATTTTAGGTACACCTAGATATTTCAAATTCAAAAGACTGGAAGAGGCCTTTGTGGTGCTGGGTTGCCCAACTTTGTCGAAGACTATAGGGTGGAAAAGAAAGGCAGAGCACAGATAGACAGGTTTCTTCAGTTTTAGCTCTTAATTTCATCAATTCATATTGGTACACGGGCTGTTTTATTTTGTTTTGTTGCAACTTCTTCCTTCACCTTGGCTTCTCAAGGGTAAGGGAAGAGGGCCACGGAAGGTGGCATATGAGCCATCCTTTAAAAAGGCTTAAGCTACAAATAGGAATGAACATCTTTTGCATCAGCTAATAGTCATCAGCTTCCAGGTACCAACTACAGGAACACCTGGTTACAAGTTAAATTACACTGAAGGAAATTCTAGTATTTATAGCTCACTTACAATGCTTCCAGCCTGGCTGTGGTTCAACAGTCGGGAGTTACTTTTATCATAGCAATACTACCTGGTTAAACAAAAGGCTGAAATTTCACCATTGTAAGTTTTCAGGGAAACAGAGCTAGAAGATGTGAGCTCAGGATCCTAGGGTCACATGGTCTTTTCTTCAGCTATTCAATAGATCAGAAACCTAAAAACTTTTCCTTTATTTTTTCTTCCTTTTCTTGTTTGTCTATTCTTTTGGTTTCTTTTTGGATTGAGCATTTTTAAGGGAAAAAATTCTTTTTGTCACCTTATATTTCAGGGGAAAGCAGTTATATGTATATATCTTTAATTACATATATTTAATGAGAAGTTCCAAGAAATGATTAATATACATTAGATATAACCATATTATTCTCTCTAATAATGGATGTTATGTAAGTAGTTTTTTCTCTGAAAAGCAAAATGCAATGTGATGGGTCAAAAAATTATTCTCTCCTATTACATACATTCATATACATAGTAGAGGGAAGGGACAGGATTAGTGGAAGAGTATCAGGATGGAATGTATCTTACAGTTCTAGTTAACGAACACCTACAGCTGAACAAATTACAACTCTTGAGGTTCTTAAGTTTGGTGTTGTGAAAGAATACACAGATTTCTGAATGTTCAGTCTATGTGTGCATTTACACTTTAAATAGCTTATTTAGAGATTATGTGACTTTTATATTCCATAAAGGAAAAAAGGTACTGTAAAACTGCAGTTATTTAGAGAGAGGAGGAAAGATCACCCTGGGTCTTTAAAAGTTTAAATTGAAAAATAATGTTTAAAAAATAGTTGTTTGAATAATTTCAAGAAAAACATTATTTTGACACTGCTAAAAATAATTCTGTATAAATTTCTTCTAGATTTAATCTAAGGAATAAATTATTACCTGTAAGAAACCATTAATTATTTAAAAATGGATTCGTCTAAAAATTTTACGTACTTAATTAGTTAAGCACTCTTGAATTTTATCAATATTGTTAATTTAACACATATATTACTTCTCACCTAGTTTCAAATTAGAAATTATGATTTTAAGTTGAACGAACTGGTGAGATTATATTTTGAACATGTTTGACTCCATCACAGGTTGAAATGGAATATTAGTACTTTATGTTTTTCAGCATTGTGTTCTCCATGTATCTGTGTTTATAAAGAGTGATTCATTAATCATATTAAATATTTATGGCTTGGAATGATTGACTAGACATTAACACAAGTTGATAAAAAGCATTGCAATGTTATAATTGTAGATTCTTTAATGTTACACTTTCAAAGAAAAGTAAAGGAATGGTATCCTAATGGTTAACTTTTATTTTACTTTGCAGGTGCATTTTCTTGATTATAAATCAGTACCTGTGGACCAGAAGATGGAAAACCTAATGCGGATTAGAGATCTAGCAAAGGAAGCGAAAAAAAGAAATATTTTACTGTGTGGTCTTCTCATATATTACCCACAGGTAGGTAAAATGTTGGTCTCTTCAGATTGTATGTTCTCTAGACTACAGTTTTAGTAGTGGCATCCTGACTTTGTTAAAAGCAAAGACATATTAGTAAGAAAATATAGGCTGGAAAATTACTCATCTATTCATGTTCTATAGTAGATATAACATGTTGACTTGAGGGGAAAAATGAAAATCAAAACAAGCCCTGAACAATGTGGTTCAGTGGGTTGGGCATTGTCCTGAAAACTAAAAGGTTGCTGGTTCGATTCCTGGTTGGGGCACATGCCTGGGTTGGGGGCATGCAGGAGGCAACCGATCATTGTTTCCGTTGCACATTGAAGTTTCCCTGTCTTTCTCTCTCCCTTTCCCTCTTTCTGAAAATAAATAACTATAATATTTTTTAATGAAAACACGTGTTTTGATTAGGGAAAAAAAGATGAAAATTGGAAGGTATCTCATGCTAGATAGTCCGCATAGAATGGCCAGGTATGCAAACAACAATACAGAATGCCCAGTTAAATTTGAATTCCAGATAATAAATGATTTTAAGTGTGTTCCAAATTTGAAAGTTGAAATTTGAAATCCAAATTTAACTGGACTTTTGTGTTTAACTGACAGTCCGTGGTATCACTTATTTCTTTTGTGTTATGTTGAAGATGTTGGTAAACAAGTTAATCACTGGAAAGCAGTGCTTGGCATTCAGATTATAAGAGGCCATGTCATTTAATTTAATTAGAGAAAACACCGTCATTTGTCTTTTAATAGCAGCAGGTTAGTTAAGTTGAAGGTAAAATGAATCAGCATTATAGATTCTTTGTACAGAGAAATGTTATACAAATCAAAATATTTGGAGAATCTGTAGAGGATTTGCCCTTTGTATATAGATACCTTTCATGGAATTTACAGAATGCTTTATAGTCTCTCAGCAATACCATGCAGGAGTCAAAGAAATGAAATAGTTGACTGCTTTTGTAATGATTTGGAGTGAAGGTTATTTGGTACTGGCTGTCCAGGAAATGACAGGTATTTAATGTTATGATTGACAAATAACAGTTATTGTTGCTGAAATATTTAAGGTGCCTTTTTAGACTGAAGGTAACATTTCTTGTGAAACAAATGGATTTTAATTAAATGCAAGGATCATCTTTTAGGCAATCCTTCCATTTTCTTTAAATTTTGAGGTTGTTTCCTCTGCTTCCAAAATATGAAAGCATGACCTCCAGTTAGTCACTGAGCACAAGGCAAAGTTGAGTTCACTTAGGATCATGGGCTCATACAACATTAGCGCTGTGGGGTTATTGGAGTCAGAACAACCAGAGCCTCAAGAGATACATGAACTTGCCCAAGGACTGGTAACTGGCAGAGTTCAGGAATATTTTCTCTTCATTCGATTGCCTTTGGTTGTACTCTAGGTTATTATGGTGGGAAAAGTAAATCAGTTCCTTCTTTTGTGCCATGCAAGGCTCACAGACACACATTAATGCTGCACTCTGCAGACTTAAACTACGGTTCATTGAGGAAAATCTCAACAGCTGAGAAATGGTAGAGCCCACACAATCCCTGGAGCTGTCTATGACTTAGGTTAAGCAAAAACAGCCACGATGCACTGAAGCTGACATAGCAGGGGAGAGTTTGGTTGCCACATGAAATATAGCATTCCCAGTTAAGTTTGAATTTCAGGTAAACAATAATTTTTAGTATAAGCATATCCTAAATATTACATGGAACACACTTGCACTAAAAATCCTTTGTTGTTACTCTGAAATTTGAATATAACTGAGCATCTTGTGTTTTTATTTGCTAACCCTTGTAGAGTTCATAAATCCGCTTAACCCCTTTCTCTGCTCATCAGTTTTCATTAGTGTTTGTGTATTTAATGTGTGGCCCGAGACAGTTCTTCTTCTACCAGTGTGGCCCAGAAACACCAAAAGTTGGAATACCCCTGCCACATTTATAAAATGAAGTACAGTGAATGTGTGAGTGACTCTTGTACCCATGAAGGCTCCCTGATTTGAAAGGTGGCCTGGTTGCAAAGGCAGAGCCCCTGCTGCCTACTGCTTGGTATCTGATCTTTGTTGCTTTGAGCCAAGTTGGACCTGCTAAGCCAGCTCTCTACTAAACTTCCAAAAGTGGGAAGAAGATGATCCGGCACTAACCAGCAGAGCTACAAAAAGCAAGCCCTGAAGAGGTGAGGGGGTAACACAGAGGGTCTCACTACCTTCTTCCTGCTCCTGAATGCACTGTTTTCTATTCCTACAACTGCAGTACCAGAAGACATACAAAAAAGGACGAATGTTGCCAAAGTAGTTCTGTAATTTAAAAAATATATAAAATATTTATGAAAATCCTTCTGTATAACTCCAGAATAGGACATGGAACAATGAAGTGAAGCTTTTTGGGAACAACGTTAAGTTAGATAAAGCTGTGTGAATGCATCTGTCAGAAAGTATAAACAAGATCTGTCTTTTTTGATTAGTTAAATACGATTGTCCTTCCCTATTGTCTGGGCTTCAAAGCTTTTGTGTGTACTGTAAAGAACACTCAGGAAGCATTCTGGATTCTGAATCTCTTTGTAATTACCTCAGGTAAGTTCATAATGAGACATTAAGAAATATACGAATAGGGCCCACTACTGTAGGGTACCTTTGTGCCCAAAGGCCTGTATTTGTAGAATACAACTGCCATCAATTATTTTCCTGTCAAATGCACTCCGTTTGCTTTGTGTCTTCTAGACTTGAATTATCCTTCAAGTATGTGTGGTCATTTGAAGAACAGATAAGCAGATGTTGTCAAGTAGCAGAGCATGTATGTGTGTGTATATATATATGTGTGTGTGTATATATGTACATATATAATTTTTTGATGACAACCTCAGAGGAAGCTAGACTTAAAACTCTCCTTCCTACAATGAGCAATTATTTGGAACTTAACTGGGAATTATTTACTAAACACACAGTACTTTCCATTGCTGTGAATCACGTGGCATGTGCACCAAACACGCAACACCGAGTCTGTTTACAGAGAGCTGTAATGCCCTGATCAGAGTAATCAGGCTTTTTTGAAGTGGTTATGTTTATGAGACTAAATATTTTTTACTTTCAATATTGTTTTGGCTTTTATTGTTTAGACTTAGTCATTCTCTGGGAAAATATGAAGGTCATAAAACGCAGTGTCTCTTCAAATTGAGTAAGTTTGGAAAAGAAATCTGTTTTTGTGGGTTTGGTTAGCTTACTTGGAAGACTCATTAGAGAGAGTGGCAGTAAGCTATTGTACTCAGACACATCTTAGCCAAATGGAGTGTTAGATACAAACCTCTGCTACAGATCACCCCTTAATTTTTTTAAATAAAAAGTTCAACTCCGTGAATTACAATGGCCTTGGAAATTTCTTAATGAATGAATTCCTTTGAACAATGTATTAGTTAGCTATTATTGTGTAACAAATTACCCCAAAACTTAGAGGCTTAAAATGACATTTGTTATCTCCCAGTCTGTGGTTTCTCTGGCTCTGGGCATTTCCCAAGACTGTAGTCATCTCAGAGCTCCCTGGGAATGACGTGCTTCCGTAGCTCACTTAGATGCATTGGAAGGACTCGGTTCCTCTGGGGCCTCCGTTCTTTGGAAGCTCGTGGATGGAGACCTGCCTCTATTCCTTGCCAAGGGGGCCTGGCCATAGTTCATCTCAAAACATCAATGCTAGCAACAGAGGGAACTAACATGGAGGTCTTCGTCAAAAATCAGCAAGTGACATTCCAATACCTTTATTGTATCCTGTTCACCTGAAGCAAATTACTAGGTTCCACCTCCACCTAAGGGAGGTGATTGACAAGACATGGATCCCAGAAGGTGGCAATCATTGGGAGCCATACTGGATGCTGCCTACCATAGCAGTACCAGAGTGGTAATATTGTAGGCTGAGAATTATATCTGTTTGTACTCCCTGCATGCAGATTAAAGGGTTTGTACCAGAAGTAGGGCTAGAAATGTTTAAAGGTAAAAAATACACACAGATGCCATATACTCACACACATATATGTGCATGTATGTGTATATATATAAATGGGTACATATAATCACATATACACACATATATTTTTTCTCTTGACATATTACTGTAGTCATAACAGCTAGAGCAGGTTTATCAAGGAGGTGGAGAGCCAAAGACATGAAAACTTATTTTTACATTATCTACAATTGTTTTAAAAGAGCTTGATTCAGGTTAGATACATATCAAATGCTTTGGGGGAATATATTTATGGTTTGAGTTAGATGGGCTATATTATTTCAGTTCAGGTTAGTGAAGCTAGCATTACAAAATAATTGCTATAAAGTGGTGGTGTTGCATTTGAGAAACTTGTGACCCATTACCTTAAGAGCATGTAACTCAGAAATGTTTTGTCTCAGAAACTTGGAAAAGAGTTTCCAAGAAACAGTGTCGTGGTAGTAAGTCAAGAGGGATCAAAGGAGGCTAACAGTTCTGATCATTGGAATCTTATTGGTCATCTTCAGGGAAGATACGTATGTGGACGTATAGAAAATACTGAGCAATTAATTGGGAATCATCAGATTTTCTATAAACTCCAGTAAAATTCCTATTGTATCATTAATGTCATTGAAAAGTTTAGAATAAGATTTCATTTACTTTCTGAGATTTTTGACTAATAAAATAGAAAAAAACTAGGCATGACAAACAGGTTGGAAGAACAAACTGAATAATTAGTTCTTGGAAAAATGGAGCATTTTCTAATGTATATGGTATCATTTCAGCCCTTTGAAATAAAATGTGTTGTATATATCCTGCTCAGAGCAATTTTATGCAGACTTTCCTTAAATAACATTAGAGGGAGTGAGATACCTTTACTGTTTATTTTCATTTTATGGACACTAATTATCTAAACTTCAGAAGCAGCTGCACAAAGAACTCTAAAGTTTCAGTGTTTAACTGAATCGACTAGAGAACATGATGTGCATGCTAGAGACTTGAAAACCTCGAGTCGGGTGAGAAGTGAAACTAGACAGGAGAAATGTGAAGCCAAAATAATTATTTTAAGATTTGACATCCTGTGTCAGTGGCAATAACTTTAAGTACTTTGAAATACCCATTGCTTATTGGCTCTTAGATATTCTATGTAATTTAGATTAAGGGTAACATTTCCAAAATCATAGACTAAGAACTGTTTTCCAGTAATGAGACTTGGTTGTTTGTAAATTCCTTATTTTCTGCCTGAATCAGTCAATATTTAGAAAAGATAATAGTTTGTAAAATTAGAACATGTGTTTATTGTCTCTGAAAATTCTGTCAGTGTTTCTAATTATAATCACAATGAAAATATAGGGAGACCTTCTCCACTGAGAATCAGAGAGATTAGGAGTAATGTTTGGCATGTAGATTTATGTTTGGAAAATGGTGAGGTTTATTATTTCAATTTTTAAAAATATATTTTATTGATTATGCCATTACAGTTGTTCTATTCCCCCCTTCATTCCCCTCCACCCTGCACACCCCCTCCCCCACCATTCCCCCCCTTTACTTTATGACCATGTGTCTCAAGTTCTTTAGATTCTATATTTCCCATACTATTATTGCCCTCCCCCCTATCTATTTTCTACCTACTGTCTATGCTTATTTTCTGGACCTTCTGCCCCCTTCTCCTTCTCCCACTCCCCTGTTGCTAACCCTTCATGTGATCTCCATTTCTATGGTTCTGCTCCTGATCTAGCTGTCCTCTTAGTTTGCTTTTGTTTTAGGTGTGGTTCTTAATAACTATGAGTTTGCTGTCCTTTCACTGTTCATCTTTTTCATCTTCTTTTTCTTAGATAAGTCCAATGAACATTTCATATAATAAGGGCTTGGTGATGATGAACTCCTTGAATTAGATCTTATCTGAGAAGCACTTTATCTGTCCTTCCATTCTAAATGAAAGCTTTGCTGGATAGAGCAATCTTGGATGTAGGTCCGTGCCTTTCATGACTTGGAATACTTGTTTCCAGCCCCTTCTTGCCTGTAAGGTCTCTTTTGAGAAATCAGCTGACAGTCTGATGGGAACTCCTTTGTAGGTGACTGTCCCCTTATCTCTTGCTGCTTCTAGGATTCTCTCCTTCATTTTAATCTTGGCTAATGTAACGATGATGTGCCTTGGTGTGTTCCTTCTTGGGTCCAACTTCTTTGGGACTCTCTGAGCTTCCTGGATTTCCTGGAAGTCTATTTCCTTTGCCAGATTGGGGAAATTCTCCTTTATTATTTGTTCAAATAAGTTTTCCACTGGTGGCTGTTCCTCTTCCCCTTCTGGTACCCCTATAATTCGGATGTTGGAATGTTTAAAGATGTCCTCAAGGTTCCTAAGCCTCTCCTCAGTTTTTTGAATCCCTGTTTCTTCATTCTTTTCTGTTTGTTCCTTTTTTCCCCTCTTTCTGGTCCACTCCATTGATTTGAGTCCCAGTTTCCTTTCCATTACTATTGGTTTCCTGTGCATTTTCATTCATTTCAATTAGTTTAGCCTTCATATGTTCCTCTAATTTGTGACTAAAATCAACCAGTTCTGTGAGCATCCTGCTCACCAGTGTTTTGAACTGTGCATCTGAAAGTCTGGCTATTTCTTTGTTGCTTAGAGTTATGGGCTCTGGGGCTTGGAGTTCTTCCTGAGCCATAATGTTTTGGTCTGTTCTTGCCTGTTATGTATGAGGAGGGGAGCCTTAGGTGTTCACCAGGGTAGGGCTACCCAGGTTGCTGGTTTGTGATGCCGTATGTGTGGGCGGGGTCAGAGAGGGACAATGGTGGTCCCCTCTATTGCTTTCCATTGCTGGGGCCTGCACAGTCTGTCTCACTGCTCTCTCCTTCACTGATTTATCTGCGTGCGAATGTGTGACCTCAGTCAGTCCTCAGTGGGACTGCCGCCTTGTGCCCTCAGTGGGTCTTGCTGCTGCTACCCCACACCTGGGATCTGCCCATGACTGCCTGCCTGCTGGGTCGCATGCCCACGTCAGTTTGGTGGATCCTTCCCTTCCTGCCCGACCCTGCTACACTGCTGGCTTCGCCCCTCTTACTGGTCTGGCTGGGTCTGGCTGAAAGGTTCGTTGTTGTCAGACTTCCATATAGTTCAATTTTCTGTGGTTTGGCTGCATTTTTGTTGCTAAAACTTTTGTTGTTTTTAAACTTGGTTATGCAAAGAAGGCACAGGGTTTCCACCTATGCCTCCGTCTTGGTGGAAGTCCTATTATTTTCAATTTATCTCATTACTCACTTTTGACAGTTGGTAAAGAAATATATTTTAATTAAGCTTCAACTTCCTCTTACTGCATGCATAATGGCTATTATATACTAATGCTATTAGGAAATGAGTTGGTTTAATTACAAGGGTATGTACAGTGACACTTTTAGAATCTGGATTTTAATGGGCAGAAAAAAAACATGTTTCACAAAGACACTATTAATGATTATTGTTATTATGTTTTGGTCATTGTTTATATTTGGTATATTTTTAATTACTAAGTTATACTGAAATCTTGTATCAGGAATATATAAGAATATAAGGAAATAGTGTTTGAAGAGTATCACAGATAACTTACCACTTTTCCCAGCTAAACTTAGATATTTTAATCTTTTTTGTTTTTAGTCCATTTAAAAAATATGACTCTCAATCTATATTTATGAGCTAAATTCTTTTAGATTATAATAAATTTCATAACTAAGCTACAGATCTTCTGCTTCATGGACAGATTTTTTTTAAAGGGTTTTAAGAACACAAGAAATTGTTTACTATAGGACATGCTTCACATTTTTCTTATGTTTGCCACAAAGACTTTTTTGGTGGAAGTACTCAAAGACAGGAAGTTTAATTTTTGCTTATAGGCTTTCAAGCTAAAATTAGAGTGTTGAAATGTATTAAAATAAGGACCATTAAACTAATCTATATGCCACTTAATGGTATGTCTCTACATTCAGTTTGTAGGCTTGAGCCAACCTTCTGCCCTGTTCCCACTATAAAGTAAGATACAGAAAATATCTTTTATTTTGAAGATATGCTGCTGTGACAAGGTTCAGACTACTAAGTACCAAGCGACATATAAAAATGTTTGGTGTACAGATGTATGCATTTATTGGTGTTCTAATGCATCTGCATTATACTCTATATTTCTAATTCCTTTCTAGTGAAAAGTCAGGGCATTTCTTGCTTATTTACTAGGTAGATGTCTTTGAGTCTGATTTAATCTATTTAGTTTTGAATTTTTAATAGGAATAATAAGTTTTGCTACATATGTATACCAGAGTTTTACATACTTGTGTGATATTCTTCACCATCATAATCCTCTGACCCCATTATTAAGTTTCTGACTTGATTATTTAAGATGCCTTGATACAATTAAAGGATTTAGGCTATTCAAGGAGGGTGGTCTCTCTTTCTCTTTAATTTAAGATTGGAAGAGATTAGCCAAAGAACATATATGCATATATGCACAGCCCGAGCACCTAGACAACAGTGTGGCGAAGGCTGCTGGGGAGGGAGGCTGGGTGGAGGGGTGATGGGGGGAAAGAGGGAGCATCTCTATTGTGTCAATAATAAAAAATATTAATCATTTTTAAAGCCCAGCATTCTCACAAATTGTTTTTCTGATCCTCATATAAAGAAACAAGCTAAAAACCTGGATAAGAAGTTACTAAAAATTTTGTTTCTGAATTCTCAGTTCCAGCCTATGGAGAGAATAGGTACTATCTAATTTTTTGATGAAGATGTTACATAAGTTCCCCAAAACATGCTAATCATAGAACAATGATTGAAGCATGCAATGACCAATCTCTCTGAACCTTAACGGCAAATTTAATAATGAAGACATTGCATTTATCCTACAAACCTGCAGTTGAAGAACTACATAAACACAATTGGGGAGGAACTTAATAATTTTTAATACATGAACCAGCCAATATGGTTTCAGAAAGCCTCATTCATATTTTCTAAAGTTGTGCCTTCTGTTTTGTGGTTTCCATTTGTTTCCATAAACTAAAACAACACAAAGCTTTGCTAGCAACATCTTCAGAACATGGTTTTACTACTCAGATATATTTCTCAAATAAGTCACAAGTGAATGCTCCTTACCTTTCTTCAAGTTTCACTAATTGTTTTAAGGTCTTAGAAAGAAACAAGGGTTTTTTGTTTGTTTGTTTGATTGTTAAGTATGTGCAAGAAAGGCCCTTTGCCAGACATCAGGAAGAAGAAGTCAAGTGATGACTCTGATTTGACTCTTGCCCTCAAAGAGAGAATTTTAACTGTAGGAACTATATCAGATTAGTTGGGCAATTAAAATGAATAACTTTTGTGTTTTGGATTTTGTTTCCACAGATATGTGTATCCCAGAGGTTACCAAATGTGACCCTTGGGGTAAATTCATGAAAATAATTCATGGGAATTATTTTGCTTTTTGCTGCCAGTGTGGCTTGCTCTGTGGAAGCCCCCACCTTAAGATCACAGATCTTGTCAGCTGGTACATCTCTGGGAGCTTATTTGATAAGAAAGCAGACGTGCTAAGATGAAGTAGCCGAATGCTATCTTATCTAGGCTTTGGTGAGGAGTGAATTTCCTGACTAAAACGTGCAATAAAGAAAAATAGTAAAATCCAAACAGCTTACCAAGCTACGATTTTTAAAAAATCTTAGAAACGATACAGAAATTACTAAATTTGTGTCTATTCTTATAGATTCCCTGACTTTAACAATGTTTATTGAAAGAAGGGAATTTTTCTCTCTATGACCTTTCATTTAACTTTAAATGCTAAACTTAAATGGAAATTTTTAAATTGCGTTATTGTTTCAAGTATCCAGTTTGTCTTATGTATTGTCACTAAATTACTCTTAATTGCTAGCCTTCCCAGTCAGAGTTTCAATTGATTTAGTTTTTGAATATCAAATTCCATATGTTTTTAATGCTTATGATAGTTTAGATGGGAGACATAAAAGGTTTTGGTAAAAATACCAATTCATTAAAATTTTTATTTTTTAAAAGGAAAATGTAGACTGTGTATTGTTTGAAAATTACAAATTTATAACTTGGGTAAATATATTTATAATTTTTAGTGAAATATAAAAAAGACACACAGTTGCCTTAGTGTGTTATATAACATAGACCTGTCAATTTTAATTTATTTTTAAATTTTCAACTACTTGTCTTAATATTTTGAAAATAGGATTTTTTTGGTTTCCCAACATTATTACCTGTTAATAAATGTATGTATATATTTATGTAGCTTTATGTTAGGATACAGATTTTAGTATGATACTTCCTGAACAATATTTTACGATTATTTCAAAGCTTAAAAAAATGCAGTGCTTTGGCCTTGGCTGGGTAGCTCAGTTGGTCGGGGCATTGTCCTGCTACACCAAGGTTGCAGGTTTGATCCCTGGTCATGGCACCTATAACAATCAACCAGTGAATGCATCAATACATGGAAAACAGATTAATGTTTCTCTCTCTCCCCCTTCTTCTCTCTAAAATCAAGAAATAAAAATACAGCATTTTTGTCAGTTTCAACTAAATTTACTGCAGGAAGATCAAGGCAGAATGACTTTGTAAGCCAGTGGAATTAATTTGATGAACTGCTCGGTTTACCAGTCAGAAATTTTTAATTACAAATGTCAGACACACAACACAAACCGATTTAACAATATAATTGAAAACCCATGGCATTAGCCTTTGCCGAACCCATATGCTCAAAGGGTAATTGCCTTTTTCTCTCCCTAGTCTGTCTTTTCTCCACTCTACCTATACCCAAGAGCTTGTTTATTTTTTCTCTAACATTTTATTTCTTTTTAATTTTATTGTTCAATTACAGTTTACATTTAGCATTATTTTGTATTAGTTCCAGGTGTACAGTATAGTTGTTGGACAATAATATACATTATAGAATTGTCCCCCACCCCATATTTCAAGTACCCACCTCACGCCGTGCATAGTTATTAACTTGTTTCTTTATTCTCATGCAGTTTTCTAAGTAGTATTAAACATAACCTTTCCCTGTTCCATGTCTATATTCTATTAGTTTGGTAAACTCAGTGGAGTAACAGTATCTGCACCCCAATATTTTCACCAAAGTCTTGGTCCTCACTCTAATTAAAGCTTGTTTGTAAAACATATCTTTCTTTTCTGATTCAATTACTGTGCCCAGTGCGGACGTTCAGCCTATTAACCAGAACTAGTTAATATGCCCATCTCTAGAACTCAGTGCACTTACATATAGTACATGGGTGAGTGAAAGGACTGGGTGCATTCTGAAAAGGAAGTTATGGTACCATTCTCAACAGTGTCGGGGACAGATGCTGGACAGACCCAAACAGTAGATTATGTGTTTATGTTATAGGCTGAATGAACGTCTGCCCAAAAATGCATATGTTGAAATCCTAACCCTATCTCTGATAGTATGAGGAGGTGAGGCCTTTGAGAGATAATTAGGTAATGAAGATGGAGCCCTTATGAGTCAGATGAGTGCCCTGACTCTCTGTTATGTCAGGATACTAGAAGACAGCAATCTGCAAACCAGGGAGTGGGCTCGCCCTGGACACCAGATCTGCCTGCATCTTGGTCCTGAGCTTCCCACCCTACAGAACTGTAAGAAGTAAATATTAGTGCTTTAATCTAACTAGTCAGTGGAGATTTATTGTAACATCCTGAATTGACAACTTATTATTTAGGGCACCTTTCCATCTTAGTAAGTGTGTAAGATAAGGACATTCAATATTTGTGGGTACATAATAAGGTTAGGTGCTTCTTTATTAACTAACTATGGAATTATAGAATATCAAAGTTTTGGGGGACTTCAAAGCACAGGTAGACAAACTCTTCTTGAAATATCGTCAACCACAGTTATTTTAATCACTTGTGAGATACCTTGTAAATTCTATATTGTTAAAAATAGTTACAATGTTTGGAAAAATTTAGTTTAATAAAAATAATCAGCCATGATAATAGTAATACCCATTAGTCTCATTTTCATTCTTGCATGCTCTCCGGACATAGAAAAAAAAGATAGTTCACACTTGAACATCATTCCTTATTTTGGGGAGGGTAAGATTTTTTGCTTTTTATTTTTCATATTTTAAGTTTTTTAAATAAAATGTTTGTTGGTGTTCAAGTACAGTTGTCTCCATTTCCCCACCGTAACTTTCCCCTTCCCCACCTACCCCCACTTCCCATTCTCAGTCCTTCCCCTCTTTGGCTTTGTCCACGATCCTTTACACGTGTTCTTTGATCACTCCTTATTTTTGTTACAATGGAAGGAAATAGGTTGAGCATTGTTCTACCATATCTATCAGCCTTGCAATATTGTCTTCTTTCCAGAAAAACAATATTAGAGCTTTCATATATTTATATCGTTTATCACAATGCTTTAGCTTTGGTTTCCTTTATCATACTGGTTTCTTTTGAGATGTAACTATATGAAATGTGTATTGATCCTGCCCTTCCTCCCTGCAAGTAATCCCCATAACCCTTCATACTTTGTCTCTATAGCAATTTAACATGACCTGGTGCACAGTGGCTTTTACTTATGTAAAATATGCTTATTCTGTCTTCTTCATCTAAAATATGAACCCTAAGAAGCAGGGTTGTGTGTATGTGTGTGTCTGTTTCACTGATTTATGTGTAGTATTCCGTATCGTGCCTGGCACACAGTAGGTCTTTACTTACTCATTGTTGATTGACTAATATGTAATGTGTGAAAATAAAAATATATATGCAAGTATGATCACAGATTTGAGTAGTATCTTTACCTTTCTTGCTTATAGTATTATACCTCTCTGATGGCTTCTGCTTATGCTGCACCTGTTGTATGTGTGAAAGTGCCCAAAATATTAACAGGAAAGTGGTTAAACCATATAGTATTTTTTATAAGTTGAATTTATAGTGGTGCAAGTTAATGAAGTCTGAATTGCAGACCAATAGTATTCATAAACAGTTTATTATTAGAGACAGTTTATTATTAAAAAGCTTACTATAGTAATATACCATACATTGAAACAAAAGAAGAAAAATGGTATCACCACAATAGCTGAAGGAAAAACATGGTAAAATTTACACCCAGTCATGATGAACCCTAAGCATACTGAGGGTCACAGTAAATTTTCTTAATTTGATTAACTGATATACCAAAAATTTAAAGCAAACATCAATTTGATATGTGTTAGGAACATTATCTTAAAATAATAAGAAAGGAATAGTGACATCAGTATTTCAGGTCAACCTTTCAGTACATGTACTGACTAGCACAGTAAGACAAGGCAGAGAAATAAAAAGTTAAAAGATTGGGAAGATGAAACAAACCTATCATTATTTGCAAGTATTATGATTATCTCTGTAGAAACCTCAAGAACCTATAGACAAATTTTTAAATTTAGTAACAGAAAAGTTATGCATACAGAATCAGTATATTAAAATATTTTAACACAAGAGCAAACAAGTATTAAAAATTTTAAATGCTATCCTTTATAAAGTAGAAATATACTAAATGGGGTATGTGTTTGTGTATGTGTGTTTCCTTGATCTCTTCTTTTTTCAGCTTAAAAGGATCTATAATAATTATTTTAATTCATTTTGCTTGCCCTGAATTTGATTTTTTAATGTATTTATGTGTTGATGTACTCATTTAATTTTGATTTCAGGTGTCTGCATACTTCCTTACCACATTTTTGTGTGAACAGTTATTGTTAGGTACTTGCTTTTTTACTTAAATTGATAATATGCCAATTTATTAGTTTTTCATAATATTAGGCATTTAAAAGTACACAATGCATTTAAAAATTATTTATTTATTTTAGAGAGAGGAGGGATGGAAGGAAGAGAGAGAGAGACATTGATTCATTATTCTACTTATTTATGTATTCATTTGTTGCTTCATTGGTACCCTGAGCCGGGATTGGCCTTGCAACCTTGGCATGTCAGGACAATGCTTCAGCCAGCTGAACTACCCAGCCAGGTCTGTACAGAATACATTTTGGAAAAAGCCTTGTGATTGAAGTTTTTGCAAAATTTTTTGCTAAAGAAAATTTAATTGACTTATCAGGCAACATTTTTAGATACCATAGGTAGCTGAGTATTAATATGCAATGTCTAGAAATCAAATTAGGCAGTACCTTCAAACTTTCTAGAATTTCACAAGTATTTTGAACTTGTAGGAATGTGAATTCTATGAAGAAAATATTTAGGGTAGATCATGTTTATAGTATTTGTAGATGTTCATTGTAAATGTAGCTATTGTGATTAAATGCTGTTCTTGTAAAATTTTAAAAAATACTACAATATGTAGATTTGAGGTTTGTAGATTAAATTTCCAGTTTCTAATGTGGGAAAATGTTCTTCAACATCCATGACAATTAACCATTGTAAAATTGTTAATAAGTTGTTAATATAAATTGTTAATATAAAATTAATAATTTATAGTTGTGCTTAAGCATGAATTTATTTATTTTATTTTTTTAATTTATTTTTTTATTGATTATGCTGTTACAGGTGTTCTATTCCCCCTTTCTTCCCCTCCACCCTACCCCTCCATCCCCACCATCACCCCCCCTTTAGTTTATGACCATGTGTCTCAAGTCCTTTAGATTCTATATTTCCCATGCTATTCTTGCCCCCCCATCTATTTTCTATCTACTGTCTATGCTACTTATTTTCTGTACCTTCTCCCCCCTTCTCCTCCTCCCACTCCCCTGTTGCTAACCCTCCTTGAGATCTTCATTTCTATGTTTCCACTCCTGATCTAGCTGTCCTTTTAGTTTGCTTTCGTTTTAGGTGTGGTTGTTAATAACTGTGAGTTTGTTGTCCTTTCACTGTTCATGTTTCTTTAACTTCTTTTTCTTAGATAAGTCCCTTTAACATTTCATATAATAAGGGCTTGGTGATGATGAACTCCCTGAATTTGATCTTATCTGAGAAGCACCTTATCTGTCCTTCCATTTTAAATGAAAGTTTTGCTGGATAGAGCAATCTTGGTTGTAGGTCTTTGGATTTCATGACTTGGAATACCTCTTTCCAGCCCCTTCTTGCCTGTAAGGTCTCTTTTGAGAAATCTGCTGACAGTCTGATGGGAACTCCTTTGTAGGTGACTGTCCCCTTAGCTCTTGCTGCTTCTAGGATTCTCTCCTTCATTTTAATCTTGGCTAATGTAATTACGATGTGCCTTGGTGTGTTCCTTCTTGGGTCCAACCTCTTTGGTACTCTCTGAGCTTCCTGGATTTCCTGGAAGTCTATTTCCCTTTGCCAGATTGGGGAAATTCTCCTTTATTATTTGTTCAAATAAGTTTTCCACTGGTGGCTGTGCCTTTCCCCCTTCTGGTACCCCTATAATTCGGATGTTGGAGTGTTTAAAGATGTCCTGGAGGTTCCTAAGACTCTCCTCATTTCTTTGAATTCTTGCTTCTTGACTCTTTTCTGTTTGGCCATTATTTGCTTTCTTCTGGTCCACTCCATTGATTTGAGTCCCAGTTTCCTTTTCATTGCTATTGGTTTCCTATGCAATTCCATTCACTTCAATTAGTTTCACCTTCATATATTTGTCTAATTTGTGGCTATAATCAACCAGTTCTGTGAGGATCCTGATCACCAGTGTTTTAAACTGTGCGTCTGAGAGTTTTGCTATTTCTTCGTCGCTTAGATTTATTGGCTCTGGGGCTCTGAGATCCTCCTGCGACATTCTTGGTCTGTTTGGGCCCTTTAAGTGTGAGAAGCCGGGGCCTTGGATTCCCAGGTCGCTGGGTTGTGATGCTGTATGTGGGGGCGTGGCCAGAGTGGGGAATTGGCGACCCCCTCTGCCGCTTCTCACAGCTGGGTGCGGAGGAGCTGTGCCTTAGGTGGTTCACCTGGGCCGGGCCACTCAGAGTCGCTGGGTTATGACGCTGTATGTGGAGGTGGGGTCAGAGCAGGGAAATGGCGGCGTCCTCCACTGCCGCTTGCTGTGGGGACCTGCTGGCCCGGTCCAACCACCTACTCCCTCGCCTGTCCACCCGCGCACAAATGCGCGACCTCAGTCAACACGCAGCCCTGGGCCCGGCTGTCTCCCCCGCGGTCGCTCGCCTGGTTGCTCGCTGGGTCGCTCACTAGCTCTGACCCTGCGCCTGGATTCCGCCGGCCTGAGTGTGTCTGGCCGAGTCCTCCTGTGCAACCCTGCTCCGCCAGCCGCTGGTTTCGCCCCTTACCGGTCAGGCTGAAGAATTTGTTGTTAACGGACTTCCGAAAAGTTCAATTTTCCGTGTTCTGGCTGTGTTTTCTGTTGCTAATATTTAGTTTTCTCTAATCTTGGTTGTGTGAGAAGGCACGGCACATCCATCTTGGCGGAAGTCTAAGCATGAATTTAAATTACTATAATGATGAAGAATGTGTCACTTAGTATTTAAGCATAGTCAATTTGCTTCTTGCACAAGAACTCACACAACATGGTGGAAATTCATTTATTCTTCGAAAGGGTGTAAGATCCATAGCAGGAAGGGCATTTCCTCCAAAAGTTTACAGATCTTAAGTGATGGTTTTGGAATAAATTAGAGTGGAAGTCAATATTTGATTGACTTGGGTCCATGAAATTAACAAAATCTGGAAGCCATAAATGCCATAATGATACAAAAATACTTTACTGAAGTTTAAAAACATTAATTTATGTCTTGAACTTATATAGTCCCTGATTTACCATAGTTCAACTTATGATTTTTTGACTTGCTTCAGCAACCTTGGTACTTGAGTTTCGACTAAGAAAGAATTCAGAGTCAAGACTCAAACTGTAGGAGAAAGTTTATTTAGAAAGTCGCAGAGATAGAAGAAGTGAGTGGTAGAAGGAATAGGTGCAGGAGACAAGTTAACAGAGGCATAAGAAGGAGCCCTTAGAATTTAGCAGAGAGAAGGGTAAATGTACACTTGGGAGGGGCGGAGGGGTCTGGAAAGGTGTGGTGCTGCTCCCGAGAGGAAGAGCACTCTGGGTCCTCTGTCCCAAAAGCTTTTAAGGGTGGAGATTTTTAGAGGAGGTGCCAGGGGAGAATCTCAATAGTCGCTCCATCAGCTTTCCAGGTGTGTCGTTTCAGGGTTGTGGTCTGCACTGATTGGTTGGTACCAGGGCAGGGAGTCATTAGTCAATGCAGCTGGTCCTGATGTCAGCCACAGCATCACTTAGTCTGGTTTTGCAGCTTTTCTGCACCTGCAGCTTGAACCACAACTGAGGCCTAGACGTGATCTCTAGGGTTAGTGCTCAGGGGAGCGGTTGCGTAGGGGCCCACATGGGAATCCTATGTGGCCACTCTTTGGTGCCTCGTTTGTCCTCTAATGGCATTTACCATGTGGGTAGTGACATGCCAAGTCAGGAAAGGTCAGGGATGGTCCGAACTGCATGTCTAGTGATAGGAAGGGTCAGGGGTCTAAACCCCATGACCAGCAATATGCTAGGGGAGGAAAAGTTACCCTGGGGGCGCGAGGTTCTTGTTTTACCAGTTTTGCCCATTGCTAGGAACCTTGAGCTTTTGCCCTGGTGACCTTCTGTACTTGGTCCTTCCTCTGCTGGTGTCTGTCTAACTGCCTACCACACACCTGTGCAGCTGAATCTGAATGCTGTTGGTGTCAGTATCTAGAACATTTCTTCTTTTCTCTTTGCTTGAGGTAACCCTTCTGACTCTGATTGTAGATCTAATTTCCTTCTGCTGCTCATGCCTAACTGAATAAAAAAGCTGCCAAAGAAAGGTCATTTGTTAAAGTTAGCCATTTATAGAGAATGGGAAGAAGACTAATGCTTCTTGGGAGCTGTGTGCACCAGCCTCTTTCATATGCGCTCTCACGGAAACTTCAGAATCGTCCTGTGATACAGGCGTTAATAGCTCCGCCATATTCTGGTGAGGGATCCTGGCCCAGAAACTTAAATAACTCCCTGTACATAAGCTAATAAGCGGCTTATGTGGTACATTTGAAGTCCAACTGGATTTGGACCTCAAATGTACCACAATGCTCACACGCTCACTGAGGCTTTATAAGAGCTTCCTTTTTTTTTTTTTTTGCTGTTCAAGTACAGTTGTCTTCATTTTCCTGCCACCACACACACAGGCTGAAATGAAAACCATGTTATTTAGTAGACTTTTCACTTATTGTAGAAATCAAGCTAGTGCATTTCCCTTTTTAGATTAATTTATGATCCAAACTTCTCTTCTTGGCTGTTTGGATGGAGATGGACGCTGCTGGGCAGGCAGGCTGGGAAGGAGTTTCTTTATCTATAGGAGGTGGAACAGAGAGCAATGAATGGAATCCTAGCCTGCACGCTTGGAAACCCAGATGCAGTCTTTGTCATCAAGTTTTGCGGAGGCATGAAGAACAAGAAGTGGAGTAGAAACCAGTGGTCTGTTCCTACAGTGGCGAGAATGGATGTGTAGGGATGGGAAGGGCCTTAGAGAGCAGATCCTGAAGACATTCCCTAGAAAAAAGTCATCTCAAGGCAAATGGCTTTTTGTAATGGTGTACCTGTAGTCAGGTCCCAAAGAGGAGAAGAAAGATACTAAAATTGCTTGACTACTTCTGGTATCACTGTAACTTCTCAGACTACTCCTGGCCAGCAGGAAGCCAAGGACTTCCCAGGACTCGTTCTGCATCATCTAAATGTGGGAGGCTGAGGCTCTTCTTTGCTCTCCTGGGAAGTGGCCATCTCAGGACACGGAGATCTGACACAGGCTGTGTGGTCTGGAGATGCAGACAGCTAGTTCCCTGAACTGTCCTGCCTTCATTGGCTGTAGATAGAGTTGAATTTTGTGGGGAAGTAGAGTTAAATCTTACGTCAGTTTAAAATTTAAAAAATGTTTTTTTAAACAAGCATAATCTCTGTAAACACTTCGTTCCAGGAGAAATCACTCTTAGATACTTGCTCCGACTTACTGCCAGAATCGACTTGGTGGGATACATTCCAGAGAGTGCTAGGGAGCTGTAACACTGTTTCTCTAATAGCGCTTCTCTTAATTATCTGCTTATCTTGATTATCTTTGCTTTCAGGGATCATTGTACAGCTTACTGTGCTTTGAGTTGGGCTTCTAATTGTGTATTATAAAGAGCATTCTAAACAGCGTTTTTCATGCCTTATTTAGTTGCTTTTGTAACTTGGTCTCCACGATTCTTCGCAGGGTGGGGTAGTCATGGTGGTAGCGCTGGGACCTATCAGAATGACCTGGGGAGTTTTTCAAGCTGCAAATTCTCCACTTTACCTATTGCTGCAAGCCACCTGCCTATGAACATTCCTGGAAAATACACCATATCTTTTAGGCATCTTAAGAGTCCCTCCCCCAAATAAAGCACCAGAAGCAACTCAAACAAAACCCTTAAATTCACAT
Source organism: Artibeus jamaicensis (assembly GCF_021234435.1). Classification (NCBI taxonomy): domain Eukaryota; kingdom Metazoa; phylum Chordata; class Mammalia; order Chiroptera; family Phyllostomidae; genus Artibeus; species Artibeus jamaicensis. The sequence goes on along the minus strand of NW_026522014.1, from coordinate 12,793,388 downwards.
AGCACCATTTGCAAAGTTTGCACACGTTTCAGAGTATTAAGGTAGGGCAGACTGCTGACCACTGTGCAGTCTGGTTGTCTCTGTCTTCAGCTCTCTTTAGTCTCACCGTTAGCAAATGTATACCTTATAATCCTGTAACTTTAAAAAACTTATTCATAGAAATAGCACCGCAAAATTAAAGTTAGTTTACTTCGATTCCCAGTCAGGGCACATGCCTGGGTTGCAGGCTGGTTCCCTGCAGGCCAGTTCTCAGCAGGGGACACAGGACGCAGGAGAGGCAACCATACATTGATGTTTCTCTCCCTCTCTCCTTCCCTTCCCCTCTAAAGATAAATAAATAAAATCTTTTAAAAAATAAAGTTAGTTCTCTTTGTCACTTAGTTCTCTTTTCTGAAATATTTAGTTAGATCTGTGTCGACAGAGATTGTAGCTCCATGACATGCAACTTTTTAAAAGCCTCCTAATCCAATTTAGGGTAAGGTCGAGAGGCAAAGGGATGTGGCTAGACATTGGTAAGAAAGCCGGAAACTTGGAAAACAAGTACTAACAACACAGAGTGTGTGTATAAAATCTCTCTGGGGGAAGAGCAGGTGTGGGCTGTCAAGAGAATCCCAAGGAAGGTTCACTGGGTAGAGTAGGCTCCATCTTCTAGAAGGAACCAGAGGTAAAAGTGCCCCGTCTCTCCTCTTGTGGAAGGCCCTCATTTTTTAAATTCACAGCACAATAGTGCTATATGTGGAAAATAAAGATCGGGGTTCATAAGCCCTTCTGCTTATAACATAGTTTAAAAGGCCTCACTTAGGTTTGCTCCAGGGCTAACAGAGGAATTGCAGTGTGATTACTGGGCTCTCCATCTGCTTGATAATGATTTTTTTCTTTTTTTGATGAACATGTACTTAATTCCATCAATAAGGCTTGACTTGCCTGCTCCTGGTAAATTTTTACCACAGAATATTTCCATTTTAGTGAAATCAACCAATCAGCATAGAGCATAAGAAGTCAGATTGACTATCATTTGGTCAATGTGGAAGGATTGATGGTGGTGGTGAAGGGGCCAGGAGAGTTCTGAATTCCCGCAGGGAGTTGGTGGAGGACCCTGCATGAGGCAGAACACAGTGCTCGGCGAATTGGCTGTTCTCACACAAGGGGCCAGCCTGGAGGAGCTGGCGTATTTTCATCCTGTCTCTGAAAAAGCAGTGCTACTTTATTAATTTATGATGACTTTCTGAGAACAAAAAAAGACTTTGCTCTGGGAGATGGGCACACAGTGCAATGTACAGATGGTGTTTTGTTGAGTTGTACACTTGTACCCTGTATGGTTCGTGAACCAAAGAACACAGTGGAAGTATTATCTAAAGTTTATAATTTCAGTCTATCAGAGACTCTGAGTTTGAGACTATCACTAATGTAGAGTTTTTTATTGAAGCAAATTTATCATAGAAGTAAAGCCAATTTTTATACATTGTGCTATATAGGATATTAATTTCATATGTTTTTAATAAGCATATCATGAAATAGTCCCATAGTTAATTAGCTTTGAAGGAATATTGAGTTTTCATAAAAATAAGGTCAATACAGGAAATTTAGATTGTTTTCATATTCTAGCAACAAATAATTGCAAATTAAAGTTTAAAAAAGTAGATCATCACAGTAGCATAATAAAGGATAAAAGCCTTATAAATATAATTTTAGAAAAATGGTCACAATTTCCATCCCTAATGCTATAGAACACCACTGAGAGAAATTAACACCTAAATCAGTGGATGTATATGTCAACTTCATACGTTGGCAAGAGGGTAGGTTTCTACCAACTGAGCTATACTTCACTGCACTCCAATCAAAATGCTGGCAGCCATTTATTTTTTAAAGTGACAAACGGATTTTTAAAATGTAGATGGCAGTGTAAAATGTGTAGAATAACCTTTTTTTAAAAGAAAAGATCCATTATAGGAAAGGCACTGACTTTCTTTTTTTAAATCTAATTTATTGATTTTGCTTTTACCGTTGTCCCATTATTTCCTCCCATTTATTCCCCTCCGCCCTGTACATCCCCTCCATCATTCTCCCCCTTTAGTTCATGTCCATGGGTCATACATGGAAGTTCTTTGGCTTCTCTATTTTCCATACTATTTAATTATTTTTAAAAGTATAACAAAACTGTATGAGTCACACCAACTGATGTTTAAAGACTTGTGAGGCTACAGAATCAAATCGGTGTAGAGTTGGTGTGCTAAAGATGGAGGAAATGAACAATTGAACAGAACATCTTGAATTAGACCCACAGATAGTCAATTGTTTTTTAAAAAGACATTAATGTCATTTAATAGGGAAAGAAATCTTTTCTACAACAATTGGAAAGAGTTCTCAAAAAACTTTGAATTTCAACCTTCACATTGCACTTAATACACAAATACAGCCCAGGTGATTAGAAACCTAAACACAAAAATTAAAAAGGAAATCTACAGGTACACACAACATAACTGAATCTTAAAAACATGTTCAGCATTAGTAACAATTTACAAAGAGTATATACTGTATGCATCTTTTATGTGAGGTTCTATAACAGGTAAAGCTGATATATAGTAACAGAAATTAGAACAGTGGGAAAAGACAATGGGGTAATGGATATGTTCAGTGTAGTGATAAGATGGTGGCTATACAATTGCAATTATTTCTGAAAATTCAAATTTTACGCTTAAAATCTGTGCATGAATTATGTATCAATGAAAACTGGTTTCTTTAAGGAGTAACTTCACAGACTGTGGGGTAGCTGTGCATGTTGCCTTGCCTCCCAAGCAAGCATTTCACAAGCATTGTTTGTAAAACTTTGGTCGCCTCAGAACTCTGTCGTATTAGTTAGTGTCCTCCGGAGAAGGAAATGGCTAGGATGTGTGTGAAATGAGAGAGTGTCACGGTTGTGTGAGCTGGCAAGTCGGGATCTGTAGGGCTGCCTCGAGGTCCTTCCCTGTGAAGCCTCTCAGTCATTTTTCTAGGGCCTTCAACGGATTGGGTGAGGCCCACCACAGCATGAAGATAATATGCTGTGCTTAAGGTCAGCTGATTGTAAATATTAATGACATTTAAAAAATACCTTCACAGGCACACCTAGACTTCAGTTTGATCAAACAACTGGGCACCATAGCCTAGCCAAATAGACATATAAAATTAGCCACCATACCTAAGGAAAGGGGACCCACGAAAACAGTTTATTTATAAAAGTTGTGTATTTGTTCTTACATGTTTAAACTTTAGTTGCCTTCAAAGTACTCTCTATTCGATGCATTACACCTATTGAGACATTTTTTCCACCATTCAAAACAGCTCTTGAACTCGTTGATTTTGATGCCTTTTCGTGCTTCTGCCATTTTTTTGTTTCAAGTATTGAGCACACTCTTTCTGCAGGTGTGGTTCTAGGCACCCGAGCTTCAATAATAAAAATAGGTGTCTTGTCCAGGAAATTGCTGATTCCTTATTCTTTTCAGCACAGGAGTGGTTCCTCCACCATGATCCACAAAGTCTTTAAAAGGATCTTTAAATCTATTTTACTGTCAGAATTTTTTGTAGACAACAAATGTATGTGTATTATTTTCAAATATATGGGTGTTATTGATCATTTAACAACTTCCATAACTTAATAATTATCGTTACACATTATTTAACTGATAGAGACTAAAAGTCCTGCTATGATCACGGTGGGTGGTATACAGCTCGTGAGCAATTCTGAAGCTGAAGAGGGTTCTCATTCTGGAAAATGTTGGACAAACTTCTGCTCTGTTCCATGAGCTTGCCAGCCAAAGTTGCTCCAAAAGCCACACCAAAATGTGCTGTCCCTAAAGACAAGGGAGGCCTTTGAAAGTTTTAACTGGAGGAATAACATGATCAGACCTGTTTTTTTAAGATTCATTTTTATTGTCAGTTGTACAGAGGATGCCAAGTGGAATAAATCTATTGAGGAAAGCATATTGTTTAATTATAGTTACTTGATTCATTTTGTAACAGTGATCCAAATTGCCCTGTAGTTAATTCTTTGTTCCCGATGTTTAAGAGAGATTCAAATCCCAGTATCTTTGCATATGTGAATTAGTATTTCCAAATTAGAGGTGTCTTCTACTAAAAGTCAACAATTAAAAGTAGTGTTATAGGTTAGCCCTGGCTGGAGAACCAGAAGTGAAATGTTGGGAACAGTGATAACAGACCCTTGCGAGAGCTACGTACGTGCCAGCAGGCTCACATCTGCCTTATGTGTCTGCGAGCTGATCGGACATTTCTGTGGTTGGATGCATTTTCCTTTTAGCCTCATGCTTGCAAGTCTAGCTTTCAGTGTTTGAACCTTTCTGGTCTTGACAGACTGTGGTGAATCAAAGAATTGTTGTATGAGAGATTTGGAAATATACATATAATCTCAGGAAAAAAAATCCCTCTATCAATATTCAATATTGAATGGTTTGAGTATTGATAAATACATTTTAAGAGACTTGACAGAGATGGAAATCGGTACACGCAGGTTTGACAGGCTAAAGCAGTTCTATCTTTGTAAAGGATTCCCAAAGCCTTCTGCTTGTCTTGGATATTTTCATCTGGGATTCTCCTTGTGTTTTATATTTTATTCCTGTGTAGTATTCTTTCCCACTCAGGAAAGCCGTTTCTCTGTGATCCCTGTTGGTCTCCAACTCATTTCTTCACACTGACTATATACACAGCCTTGATGAATTATCTTACATTGTGGTATATTTTGATCTTTGATGTTGCTGTCAGGCAGAATATCAATGTGAAATTGTAACAGTTGTTTGCATTTATGTTTAATTCAACCTGTGTGGTACTGGCAACACTATGAATATTCATTCTTTGGCAGGACACATGCTTCTGGCTTTGTTGCTGATTCAGATTTTTCCATGCATGTGGGTATGTGGTAGCTCTCACTCAAACATCTAGATGCTTGATTTCTGGTGCTTCCCCCTTGCCAGATGGTACACATGCAGTCACAATTTTCCAGATAGTATTGCTGTCTGGGTAGAAATCAATATACATTCTGAGTTTTTCATGTGTACTTTTCATCTCGGTGCATATTAAATGAGGTCTGGTCACAGCAGAACAGCTCTCCTTTGTCTAACCAGGTTATGGGAGTCCTCAGCTTTTACATTTGCAGTGGTTTTATTCACTATTAGGGGTTGTCTTCCCTTGTTAATACACTGGTTGCTACTGAGACTCAGTGAGATAGTCTCAGCCGCACTCTTGCTGAGACACACTCTAGTCCCAATGATCTGTATGAGCCAAGAAAAGAAATGCAAGCATGAAATCCACGTGGAACTGTGCTGTGTGTCCGTCCACCCCAGGCCAGGGGATACTGAACGATGCTGCAGCTGCTGCATGTTTGCATGGGAAACAGGTGTTCAGTCCATGTTTAACCTTGCCTTTCTTCTGTTTCATTTTCTTTTCAATTATTAGGCTAGAAAAGCTGAAATGATGGTCCTTTATATCTTGGAACTTGTTGAGGAGATAAAAGTCTTGATGTATATTAGTCAATTCCTATGTATAAAATGCACTCTGGATGAAAAAGACAGACCTATAATACTCTTCAGACTATCTTTGTTAAACAAGCATTTCTTTTAAAATAAATGTGCATAAAAATGCATGCAACTTAACAGATTAGAGTGTTTTTGAGAAGTGAGGCAGATGATGATGATGATGATGGTAAAAGATATTATAATTTAATGAGAGACTACTCTGCTCTAACACTGAATTTGTGTCTCTAGGATTACTATCTAATGTTATACTGACAATGACCTGTCAGGCTGATTATCATCTTGGGCACAGAACCTGGCTCAGAGTTTCTGTAACTTGCCCAAGGTCATGCTGCTGGCAGAGACAGGCGTAGAACAGAATCTCAAGCCAGGCTGAGATCTAAGCCCATAATATGAACAACTACAGTTCATACGATACCTTATTTGAAAATGTGTGTATAAGTAACATTTAACCAGTGAATATGGTTTTGAAACCATACTGCTCTCATTGAATACGCACTTTAACAGAATAGCATCTATTTTACTGTACTCCCTCTCCTCGTCTACCTTTGCCTCACCACCACACATTCGTCCTTATTGCCCTTGCTGTAAAACAGCACAAAACAAAGATTACTTCCAGAATGAAATACTGATTTTGTCTAAATTCGTACATCTCCTGACACAGAGACAGTTTCTCACTTACCTGTAAACCATAAACTGGATCACATCACACATAAAATACTCCTCTTGGGTACTTGTACTTACCTAGCCTCTAATATGTTTTATTAACCTTGAATGTAACTAGGACCATCTGCCTCAGCTGTAGGATCTGCAGATTCTCCTCTGCATTGTTCCTGCTTTTGCTTCTATGGAGGTTTGACTCTCCATCTTCCCAATGCCATGCATCTTCATCAGCTCCCACTTCTTAAAGAATTATTTAGTTTCTCTCCATTCCATATCCCTTCCCCTGTACTGAAATTTGTGTGTATCTGCCAAGTTGTGGTCACATTTCTCTTTATGTGGAGCCTTACATGTTTTTCTGATGTTTTATGTATCTACAGTTCCTTCATGGTATCTATGATCGTACTGAATACTGAAGATACTTGCTCTTTTTTTAGCTATTTTTAAAATATATTTTATTAATTATGCCATTACAGTTGTTCTATTTCCCCCTTCATTCCCCTCCACCCTGCACACCCCTCCCCCATAATTCCCCCCCTTTAGTTTATGACCATGTGTCTCAAGTTCTTTACATTCTATATTTCCCCTACCATTCTTGCCCTCCCCCCTATCTATTTTCTATCTATGGTCTATGCTACTTATTTTCTGTACCTTCGCCCCCTTTCTCCTTCTCCCACTCCCCTGTTGCTAACCCTCCATGTGATCTTCATTTCTATGGTTCTGCTCCTAATCTAGCTGTCCTCTTAGTTTTCTTTTGTTTTAGGTGTGGTTGTTAATAACTGTGAGTTCGCTGTCCTTTCACTGTTCATCTTTTTTATTTTCTCTTTCTTAGGCGAGTTCCTTTAATATTTCATATAATAAGGGCTTGGTGATGATGAACTCCTTGAATTTGATCTTATCTGAGAAGCACCTTATCTGTCCTTCCATTCTAAATGAAAGTTTTGCTGGATAGAGCAATCTTGGATGTAGGTCTTTGGATTTCATGACTTGGAATACTTGTTTCCAGCCCCTTCTTGCCTGGAAGGTCTCTTTTGAGAAATCAGCTGACAGTCTAATGGGAACTCCTTTGTAGGTGACTGTCCCCTTATCTCTTGCTGCTTCTAGGATTCTCTCCTTCATTTTAATCTTGGCTAATGTAATGATGATGTGCCTTGGTGTGTTCCTTCTTGGGTCCAACTTCTTTGGGACTCTCTGAGCTTCCTGGATTTCCTGGAAGTCTATTTCCTTTGCCAGATTGGGGAAGTTCTCCTTTATTATTTGTTCAAATAACTTTTCCACTCATGGCTGTTCCTCTTTCTCTTCTCGTACCCCTATAATTCGGATGTTGGAATGTTTAAAGATATCCTGGAGGTTCCTAAGCCTTTCCTCATTTTTTTGAACTCTTGTTTCTTCATTCTTTTCTGTTTGGTCCTTTTTTTCCTCTTTCTGGTCCACTCCTTGATTTGAGTCCCAGTTTCCTTTCCATTACTATTGGTTTCCTGTGCATTTTCATTCATTTCAATTAGTTTAGCCTTCATATGTTCCTCTAATTTGTGACTAAAATCAACCAGTTCTGTGAGCATCCTGCTCACCAGTGTTTTGAACTGTGCATCTGAAAGTCTGGCTATTTCTTTGTTGCTTAGAGTTATGGGCTCTGGGGCTTTGAGTTCTTGAGCCATAATGTTTTGGTCTGTTCTTGCCTGTTATGTATGAGGAGCGGAGCCTTAAGTGTTCACCAGGGCGGGGCCACCCAGGTTGCTGGTTTGTGATGCTGTATGTGTGGGCGGGGTCAGAGAGGGACAATGGCGGTCCCCTCTGCTGCTTCCTGCCACTGGGGCCTGCACAGTCAGTCTCACTGCTCTCTCCTTCACTAATTTATCTGCGTGAAAATGTGTGACCTTGGTCAGCCCTCAGTGGGACTGCTGCCTTGCGCCCTCAGTGGGTCCGCCCACTTCTCCACACCTGGGATCCACCCAGGGCTGCTGGAGCACCTGGGTCATTCACCCGGTAGGTCTGGTGGATCTTTCCTGCCCAACCCCGCTCTGCTGCTGGCTCTGCCCCTCTTACTAGTTTGGCTGAAGGGTTCGTTGTTGTCAGACTTCCATGTAGTTCAATTTTCTGTGGTTTGGCTGTGTTTTTGTTGCTAAGACTTTGTTGTTTTTAAACTTGGTTGTGCGAGTAGGTGCAGTGCTTCCACTTACCCCTCCATCTTGGCAGAAGTCCTCGATACTTGTTCTTTTTGAATGAGTTGCTTTTGATCTCTTAAGGTTAACAAAAAAATATCTAGAAGATTTTAAAAATTGATAAGCAGAGCTATGACTGGGTGGCTAAGTTGGTCAGAGCGTCATCCTGTATACCAAAAAGGTTGCAGGTTCGATCCTCAGTCAGGGTACATGTGCCAGGGAACCAATGGATGTTTCTGTCTCTCTCCCTCCTAAACTCTCTCTCTCCCATCTCTCTTGCTTCCCTCCTTCCCTCCCTTCCTTTCTCCACTTCTTTCTCTCTCAAATCAGTAAAGATACCCTCAGGTGAGGGTTGAAACATTGATAAGTAGAAATTAGGTTTGGAAAGGAGTCAAGAGAACGCCCCATTTCATATGTTATTTTTTCCTTTACAATGCTTATGTTAGCATGGGTTATTAAAATGTTGATAAAAAGTATTTCTGTCTAAACAAAATAAAAAACTATAAATTCATTTATTGAGCCATAATCCAGAAATACTATGATGAGGTTCCAGTTTTAGGAACAGAAAATCCCATAGAAATTTGCCTGGCAACTGTGTGTTTCACTGCACCATGACTAATTCAACACAAACAGAGTGGAAAGAAAACCACATGGCGCACATGCTCAGTGGGCCTATAATTACACTCTAGGTAGCATGGTGGTAACAATACCTAAGGAAAGAAAGCCTTCTCTTTCCTCTTCCTTCTATAAATCGCTGAGTATTGTTTCATGATACAAATTAATATTATTTGAGATTTTGTGTTTAACTCTGATATTATGAAATTGAAAGGAGGAAGGTTCTCTTTTTATTGACTGATATTAGCATCTCTAAACTATTCCTCTACAACCTCTCTGAAAAGTGGGAATTATGATGACATGAACGAAGAGCTTTTTTCATTTAAATACTCTATTTTCAACTTTTTGCAAGTGAGAAAAATCACAATACAATTGTAGGCTAAGTTTACAAAATTAAAACTCTTTCTTAGATCTTTTCTGATAGCTACTTCAGCAAACCTTCCATGTAAGTTAGCAAATACTGCTTAACTCATTGCAGCCCTTGATGATGGGACCGAGTCCCCTCTTTGATAGTCACCTCTGCTGAGTCTGTCATCTGCCCTGCTTTGTCCATCAGTGTCCTCTAAGTATATTTGGGAAACTCAGGGACACACTTTTTCTTGTCTTTATTATTATGGAGAAACCAGGAGTCAAAACGTGTGATGACGTGAATTGTGTGGAACCATACCCCAAAGCTAAGGCTTCTATGATGGGCTGCTATGTTTGCTTGACTGAGTGGGCTATCATTTTACATACTTATATTTGTTGAAAAATGATAAATGCATCATGCCTCAATCCATAGTCCCTCTTAATCTCACTCCTCCCAAGAAAATGACTGCTATCATTTTAGTGGGCATCAACCTTCGTACATTTGTATGCATCATTAAATCTGTTATACTTACGTATGTATGTGTGTATGTATGTATGTATACGCATGGAGTTTTACATCCAGGAGGACTTTCCACACTAATATATTTAAGCCAATCCTTTGTTTAAATTGCTACAAATTATTTCATATTCTATTGATGCTCTTGAGAAGATTAATGTGTATAAGTATATGCGATCATGCTCCTGTGTGTTTATTTCTGCAAAAGAAAACAGTTTATTCCTGGAAGTACAATTTTTAGGTTAAATAACATGCACATTCTTTTCCAGGTGCCTCCTTATGCATTGCTACCACAGGTAGCTCATTAGCGTGACTGGCACTTCATTCCCACAATGCCTTGGGCCATGCCGCTAGCCACAAATGTTATTTCCTATGTAACTTGACCTCAGGAGTATTTACTTTTGCCTGATTTTTAATCCCCTGTGGATCATAAAATATGTTTTGAAATGGTTCTCATATTTCAATTACTGTTACTCTCCTAATCATCAATTGGCCTTGAGACAAAACTAAATAAATGATCAGCTAGAGGGTAAGTTTTGCTGTATCCATATTAAGAGGGGCCACCCAGGAGCCATATACAAAATCACTGAGCTTTTCTTTCCATTCCTGCTCCCATCACCACCTTGTTATGCCAGGACTGGTGAATTATAAGAGAGAAGGTATAGAGTAGTAAGATGAACCTTGGAATTATATATGTCTTAAATTGTTTGTATTACCTCGCCTGGATATTTTACTTTTACATTCTAACCCATTTAAATTATTGTAAGTATAGAAAATTATATCTACAAAATGTCCCAAACATTGGAAATTACTTGAAAGACTCCATGGGAGTGGTTATTAAATTGATACATAATATCAAGTATAGGTTATGGATTTATTAAAAATTATAAGTAACAATTATGGGAAATATTTGTTATGCTTAGTAGTTAACGATCAAAATTGTATGAAAAGATGTGATTCAGGCTATAAATACTCACCCAACCTACAACAGAGGACAAATGAAAACAGAAACAAAAATGCCTCAGCCCACCCAAGCATCAGGGAAAAAAAGTAAATACAATTACTAACAGTGGCTGTGGTGTAATGGTGAGGAAGATAGGGGGACTTTTTCTTTACTTAATGTCTTTTTCTTAAAACTGTGTTTGCTTTACTTTAAAAATAATCCATAATAACTAGCATCTGTCTTTTAATTGTGTCTCCCAGGGCGTGCTTGCCAAAGGGAAGCAGTGAAAACAGTTGTTTCCCAGACAATGTCTTCTGATTGATTACGAATAAAAAGGTTGTTGCATTTATATTAGATGTTTAGTTCATATGAGGCCATTTACCTTTTTACCAAAGGGATACTTCTCAGATAGGTGGGAGAGGAAAAAAACGTTAAGTGAAAGCCAGTGTTGTTCCACACAGTACGTATGAGATGAACGGGGGGGAAAGGAAGAGCGCACATTTCCTGCGTTACTGCAAAATTGGAAGGTTATATATTGTATGTTGTTTTGGTAAGTCATTTATAACATTTTACTGGGAAAAAATAGATAATTTTGGAAATAGATTGAAAATCACTGTTAAGTAGGTGGGCAAACAAGGTTCATTTTATTGCTTAAGTGGCTTTAATAATCAAATATTGATATTAATTAAATGATATAATGTATATTTGTATTTCAGTAGTTACTAATTTTTATAAATCTGGGGAACTACATAGGATATTCTTCCTAATAATGTTTTTACTAAATAATTGGGACTTTAGATATTTTTGCCTACTCTTCTCCATTTTGACTTACTGTATTAGTATAAAAATTGTGTACAACTTTAAATACCTGTGGGGTATATGTTACATATTATATACATATATAATAGTACTTCTTTGAAGAAATGTATTTCAATGAGATGCTTTAGACAACAATATTGAAAATAGATTTTGAAAGAATTTAGTCATCATAGGGACCCATCCTGCTAACAGGATAATTTTGTATCTCTCCCGATAACCTCATCTCTGTGATAATAATACTGGATGAAAGCGATTGATTTAAATGGAGAATGTGTGAGGAAAAATCACATTCTGGAAATGAAAAGGAAAATGAAATAAAATAGAAGTTCATTATCCAGTACCTGCAAGGAGCGGTGCAGATACTTTGCACATGTTATTTTGCTTGAAACTCCCCAACGCCCTGTGAGATGAGGTTGTGTTAGTATCTCTATTTAACTGTTGAGGGAATTGAGCCTGAGGGAATTTAAGTGCTTGCTCTAGATCAAACAGCATGTAACTGCAAGAGCTGGGATTTAACTACGGTCTGCTTGTTTCCAAGTCCCATGTGTTCTTGGAACCTGCCACGGGCTTTATACTCTAACAGGGAGACTGTCTAGTCCTAAGAGATGGTGATAAATAAACCGTCACTATACTTGTATATTATGTTACCCTGATTCATGCTTCTGTGGGATATTTGGAACATTCTGGTGAAAAGACTGGGATAGAGGCATGCATTTCCTTTGCAGGTAAGCCCTGTCATTTAAGGAAGGGCCTTTGCTGCAGAATTGTTCTCCATATGTTCGCTAAGTCTAAAATTACTTGGACAGTGAGCAAATTATTTGTTATGGGCATGGTGGTTTGTTCCCCACATCAAATCTATCCTAAATTGTTAGGATTGCCGTGATTAGATTAGATGACTTCCCATGCTGGTGATTAAAGAATAGTCATTGAAACAAGGAGTAGGCAATGGGACATGAAGGGAGTTCTGCTGGAGGCTTAGGGAAAGTTTTCCTTGGTCACAAGAAAAAATGACAGCGAATGAAGATCTGCTGTCTCTCCAGTGTTGTGTCAAGATGCAGTTTCTAAAATTGTTGTAGCCATCTTGCTACTTCTCTGTCAACGGAGCCAGCATTCAAGATAGGAAAGCAGGGAGGGAGGGAGGGAGAGAGAGAGAGAGAGAATCAGGTCTTGGAGACACAGTCACACTGCAAGATGGGTTGACCCTATGGAAAATATTCAGTGTCTGAATTCTGTTATGTGAGCCACAGGTGTCCTTGGATAATCTAATTTGGATAAAGAATATTTGTTATTAGAAGCCAAATATATATTTTTAAAAAGTGTAGTATTTGTTCTGTGGAGTGAGATACCTCCAGGAAAATCTTCGAAGATGTACTTGAATGAGTGGAGGATCAAGAGAGTAGAGTAGTGAGGCCTCATTTTTCCAGGCTAGGGTGTCGGTGACTCTGGTTATTTAGTTTCAGTAAAATCAGAGAATGTTACTTGCTGTTCCTATGAGAGGTGGCCATGAGCCTGTAGGTGCTGCAACATTAGAGGACATTGTGGGAAAATGGACGGTACTGGATTACATTGGCAATTTTTGCAATATACAATAAAGAAACAAACTAGGCTGAAGTTCACCCATTTGAAAATGGAAAGGAAAAAATATTGCTGTACTTAGAGAGGTCCTTTCTGCATCTGGCTTTAAGTCTACGTTGAAGTAGAGTTTGAAATATGGAACCTTGCTATGAGCCACTGATTACTTTGCATTGCTTTTAAAAAAATTTTTAATTATTGTTCAAGTACAGTTTTCTGCCTTTTACTCCCATCCCAGCCCACCTCCCCAGCCCTTCCCACCTCCCTCCCATTTCTACCCCCCCCATTCTTGTCCATGTGTCCTTTATATTTGCTCCTGTAAACGCTTCCCCTTTTCCCCTGAAATTCCCTCCCTTCTCTCCTCTGGACACTGTCAGCCTGTTCTCTCTTTCAGCGTCTTTGGTTATATTTTGCTTGTTTGATTGTTTTGTTGTTTAGGTTCTTGTTAAAGGTGCATTGCTTTTTATTGGCCTTCTTTCTGGCATTTCATGTTTTTTTTTAATATTCTGTTGATTGATGTGTAAACATGAGGGAGTAGATACCTTATTATTTAGGGACAATTTTCTAAGCAGTTTGGACCTCCTGGAAATAATGACTCTTACCTGGAGATCCTAGACTTGTAGCTTGATATAGGGACCAGGTGGTACTTTGGGTCTTCTTCTTTTGGGAAGGGATATGAACATATAGGTAGAGCTGGGAAGTTTTGAAAATAAGGCAAGAAGGCTGTGTATGGAAATTATTTAGCTGAAGGAGTAGTTAACACTGATGGTTAACTGCTTAGCGACCATGATCCCTTCTCTTCTATCAAAACCCAAATTTTGTTTAATATTGATCCCTGTTGCATAAAGTTATGTTTCTGAGGGAAAACCAACTCATCCTTTGTTCCAGAGATGTACTGGACTACAGAAAGTTGCATATCCCTTGCCGATGGTCAAAATGCTGGGGAGCACCACTGAGGCATGGAACCTGGTGCTCTGACCGTAAGGCACGTGTAGCTTGAGATAATAATGTTCTCATTTTTTAAAACTCAAGCCCACTTATGTGATTTAGGATTTTCTGTTACTTGAAACAGAGAACCTTTCTTTGGACACTTACATGAAATGGCTCCAATAAATCTAAAGGAGAACTTTTGACACTACCCAGTAAATTACCAAAAGGTAAAGGGGGTCATCAAATTGATGGTGGAGGAAGGGGATTTGACTTTGGGTGGTGGGAACACAATGCAGTATGAAGATCACATATCATAGAAATGTACACTTGAAACATATATAATCTTATTAAACAGTGGCACCCTAATAAAAAGGAAGTTGGGTTTTTTTTCTACTCTTTTGACTCTATTGGCATACTCTATCGGTGCACACTCAACGAGGGTAAATATGGGTCATCAGATTTTTGTCTTGAATTTTTTTACCTAAGGTGGAGCAACATGTTGAAAGTGGAAGGATGTAAGTCGGTGGAAAAAGACCAAAAGGGTAAGAGGAAGAAAAACTTGGCACAAGTCACAATTAAACTTTGAGTGAAATCTAATTCATTAAAAATTAGTGTGGTTCAGAGACACATGAAGAGATGCTCAATATCGTTAGCTATCAGAGAGATGCAAATTAAAACCACAATGAAATACCACTTTACACCAGTCAGGATGGCTATCATAAACAAAGCAACAAACAACAAATGTTGGAGAGGTTGTGGGGAAAAGGGGTCCTTAGTTCACTGTTGGTGGGATTGCAGACTGGTACAACCATTATGGAAAACAGTATGGAATTTTCTCAGAAAAATAAAAATCGACCTGCCTTTTGATCCAGCAATTCCACTGCTGGGATTATATCCTAAGAATCCTAAAACATCACTATCAAAGAACCTATGCACCACAATGTTCATAGCAGCACAATTTACAATAGCCAAGAGTTGGAAGCAACCTAGGTGCCCATCAGTAAACGAATGGATCAAAAAATTGTGGTACATATACACAATGGAATTCTATGCAGCAGAGAGAAAGAAGGAGCTACTACCTTTTGCAACAACATGGATGGAACTGGAAAGCATTATGCTGAGTGAAATAGGCCAGGTGCTGAAAGACAAATACCATATGATCTCACCTTTAACAGGAAGCTAAACAACAAAACAAACAAGCAAGCAGAAAAAAAAAAAACAAAGACACTGAAATAGAGAACAAGGGGATAGTGACCAGAGGGGAGTAGGAAGGGAAGTTAAGGGGAAAAAGGGGGAGGGATTTGGAGGAACAAATAGGAAGGACACAGGGACGAGAACTAAGGGGGTGGAAATGGGAGGGAGGTGGGGAGCAAGGGGCGGGGGAGGCTGGGATGGGAAAAATAGACAAAAAACTGTACTTGAAAAATAACTAAATAAAATTAATAAAAAAAAAATTAGTGTGGTTCAGCGTGGTCTTGAGGTGGAAATTGGGAAGCCAGGACTGATGCTTTACTAATAACAAACTTGGTTATGAAAATAATAAATATAATTATTTGAACATCAGTTTCCTTTTCTTAAAATTAGCATATTGGAGTAGATGTTGTCTAAAGTCCTATGTGTCTACAAATTATTTTGATCAAGTTAACAGTGAAGTTTTTCTTTGGATAACATATGAAATACTTTGTTTCTTTAGTGTTTGTTGCAGTGGGGTTTGTTGCAGATGGGCTGATCTATTAGGATGTTATTGAAATGGTATTTACAAACCATAGTGACAATCTGTACTTTTGTAGTTCTTAAATCATTTTCAGTTTAAACAAGGAATTTTACTGTAGCTTGTTTACTAACACCTTCCCTAAAAATTTCCAATAAACTCCATGTATTTCCCATATTCTTTAAAGTTTTAAACTTATAACTTTGTAATGCTAATTAAAATGATATAGTAGTTGTTGTAATTTCACCAGGACCAAATATTTTTCCTCTTATTCCTGTTAAGGCTTCCTAATGATAATAGTAGTTAGCCCTTATGGAAGAATCTGAAATAATATATTTCAGCCAGATGCCATGAAGTATTTTATGAAACAAATGTAGAGTATAAACTGCATATGATTTTATTGTTTAGTGGTAAATGTTTACTATTCTTTATAGCAATTGAACATGACGTTTACAGATTGAGAAATAAATACTAATGATAATCAAAATTATACTAGTTCCCTTGCTCATTAGAGATTAATTACTTTGAATATATGTATGCATATGAATTGTATATGGGATAGTTTAAAATCTCTATGTTATGTACTGTAAATAGAATGGCTTGATTTAAGCAACAATTTGTAGTTGTTAAGGAATATACTCAGTGCTTTTTTGTTTGCTAGTATTTAGTATTTATAATATTTCTAAATGTGTCTTAGTATGAAAGTGTCTTGAAAGCCTTTGTATATGTGGAGGAATATAATTACACACTGGTTGTGGAACAGCAAATATCACATGCTTGGATCAATTCAATAATTTATGCTTTTTTTTTTAATTGAGAAAAGTGCTCCCTTATTTTCCAAAGGAATGTCATTTTGAAAAAAAAAAGCACTCTGACAGTAAGTTTTGGATTTTAGCAGTGAAACTGTCATTAGGTTTGTGTTTGGTGCATTCGATACCATGCATGTATTTTGTTTACATCTTGAAGCTAGAGATTTGGTTAATAGATACATAAATAGTAATATGGTTCAAGAATTCGACCTGTTTAGTGTCATGCATATATTCTTCCACTCGTAAGTTTGATTGTGGTGATTTGAATGATAAGACAGAGTCTAATGAATACTTTCTTAGAACATCTTATTGGATATGACTACAGATATTAGTGAAGATCACTAGTCATTTGCCTTTGAACTCTTTAGTGTTGGATCATATTTGGTGGGAAGATATACATTATTCATTCTTCTCTGGGTTATTACATTTCCTCCTTTCATTCACATGGAGACAGCCTCTAACTGATTGTCTCCAGGCCTAATGGGTCATCTGGCCTCCACAGCTGACATTACACCCGCTTCATGGAGTTAGGACTCCGTGTGCTGCACAGTCTTAGAGAATAGAAAGCCCTCTGTTACCACTTTTTACAAAGGTGAATGAAGTTGACCCAAATAGAGCGCATTATATATGCTTCATCCTTTTTGGATTGTTATACATAACACTTTGCTTTGGTTTGAAACTCTCATTCAGCATCTGTCTGTCTGTAGTGTACATACATCAATCAGTATGCTTCCCATATGATTCTTTTGTGCAACCAGGTTGAGAATTATTAGAAGAGTCCATTGTACCCATTAACGTGTAATGAATATATATCTAACCTAGTGAACATTCTAAATACTGACTTCATAATTAAAAAGATATTGACCAAGCTATAGAGAATTGTGGATTTCTTCAGTCAAAAAGTACATCAGTGTTTTGTTTATGGATATCATGCATTTTAATGTGCTAGAAGACAGGTTTCATTTTTTTTATTTTCTTTTTTTAAATATATTTTATTGATTATGCCATTACAGTTGTTCTATTCCCCCCCCCTTCATTCCCCTCCACCCTGCATCCCTCCCCCACTGTTCCCCCCCTTTAGTTTATGACCACGTGTCTCAAGTTCTTTAGATTCTATATTTCCCCTACTATTCTTGCCCTCCCCCCTATCTATTTTCTATCTGTGGTCTATGCTACTTATTTTCCGTACCTTCTCTCCCTTTCTCCTTCTCCCACTCCCCTGTTGCTAACCCTCCATGTGATCTATATTTCTATGGTTCTCCTCCTGATCTAGCTGTCCTCTTAGTTTGCTTTTGTTTTAGGTATGGTTGTTAGTAACTGAGTTCGCTGTCCTTTTACTGTTCATCTTTTTTATCTTCTTTTTCTTAGGTAAGTCCCTTTAACATTTCATATAATAAGGGCTTGGTGACTTGAATTTAATCTTATCTGAGAAGCACTTTATCTGCCCTTCCATTCTAAATAAAAGCTTTGCTGGATAGAGCAATCTTGGATGTAGGTCTTTGGATTTCATGACTTGGAATACCTCTTTCCAGCCCCTTCTTGCCTGGAAGGTCTCTTTTGAGAAATCTGCTGACAGTCTGATGGGAACTCCTTTGTAGGTGACTGTCCCCTTAGCTCTTGCTGCTTCTAGGATTCTCTCCTTCATTTTAATCTTGCCTAATGTAATGAGGATGTGCCTTGGTGTGTCCCTTCTTGGGTCCAACTTCTTTGGGACTCTCTGAGCTTCCTGGATTTCCTGGAAGTCTATTTCCTTTGCCAGATTAGGGAAGTTCCCCTTTATTATTTGTTCAAATAAGGTTTCCACTCATAGCTGTTCCTCTTCCCCTTCTGATACCCCTATAATTCGGATGTTGGAGCATTTAAAGATGTCCTGAAGGTTCCTAAGCCTCTCCTCATTTTTTTGAATCCTTGTTTCTTCATCCTTTTCTGTTTGTTCCTTCTTTTCCTCTTTCTGGTCCACTCCTTTGATTTGAGTCCCAGTTTCCTTTCTATTGGTCCCATTACTATTGGTTTCCTGTGCATTTCCCTTCATTTCAATTAGTTTAGCCTTCATATGTTCCTCTAATTTGTGACTAAAATCAACCAGTTCTGTGAGCATCCTGATTACCAGTGTTTTGAACTGTGCATCTGAAAGTCTGGCTATTTCTTCATTGCTTAGATTTATCAGCTCAGGGGCTCTGAGTTGTTCTTGAGCCATGTTTTGATCTGTTTGTGCCCGTTACATACGAGGAGCTGTTCACCAGGTTGGGGCTACCCAGGTCGCTGGTTTGTGATGCTGTATATGGGGGTGGGTCAGAGAGGGACAATGGCGGTCCCCTCTACTGCTTCCTGCCACTGGGGCCTGCATGGTCTGTCTCACTGCTCGCTCTTTCACTGGTTTATCTGCGCTTGAATGTGTGACCGTGGTCAGTCCTCAGTGAGTCCATCACCTTGAGCCCTCAGTGGGTCCGCCCACTACTCCACACCTGGGATCTGCCCACGGCTGCTGGTGCATCTGGGTCACATGCCCCGGTAGGTCCGGTGGATCTTTCCTGCCTGATCCCTGCTCTGCTGCTCGCTCTGCCCCTCTTACTGGTTTGACTGAAGGGTTCATTGTTGTCAGACTTCCGTGTAGTTCAATTTTCTGTGGTTTTGGCTGCGTTTTTGTTGCTAAAACTTTGTTGTTTTCAAACTTGGTGTGTGAGGAGGCACAGTGCTTCCACCTACACCTCCATCTTGGTGGAAGTCCTGACAAGTTTCATTTCTTAGGGAGAAAAGCATTCCTATGTATGTTGAGTATACTGATGACTTGTCTGTACTTACACTGGTGTTTGTTTCAAAGGTCTTCTCTCTACCCCACCCCTTATGTACTATTTATGTGCTCCTAAACTGAATTTGGATTGGGATTTACATGTTAAATATCTTTTATCCATGGCCTGAAACGCATTCTAAACCTATATGAAGGTTACGTAGGATAGATGTGAGTTCCACAGTTTAAAATATTTATAATCACATACATATAACTCATCAAACAATACCTACTATGTTGTTTCCATTTGTCTACATTATCAGAATGAGTTAACTCACCACTATATATTAATAACCTCCTCTTCAAAAAACCTGGCATAGAAGTGATCCATATTTTCAAATGTCATTTCAAACTCATGTTCTTGGCCAACAGGACCGTCACTTAGGAAGAAATATTCTTTCCACGTCTCCTCTGTTATGTGACGTACCTTTTATTCCCCCTCATCACCCAGGCCTTTCCTCGCGGTGCATGCCCTGCTGCCTCTCACTGTTCCCCTGTCTGAGAATGGAGCCCCGCCGTGTGACTGTGTCACTGTCCCCTCTAGCTGCTGCTCAGTTCCAGAACAATGAGCATCAAGCTCCCTATGTCTATTCTGTCCACTCCTCTGTGTGTGATTCAGAGGGGAAATTCCCCAGTGTCTCTGCCACTTAATTTAGATGGGAGAGGAACTGGGAAAGAATCCCTTCTCATTACCAACCTAAGATTGTTTAGAAGGTAGAATAGCAGCCACACTCTGCCCGTTTGGGGAGGGAAACAAAGAAAAGAGGGCTGCCATATGGTGTTGAAAAGGCATTTTCAATAGAAAAGGAAAACAAAACTGTACTATTTATAATAAAGTTTACCTTATCTTTTAAAATAAATTTCTTGAGGTTAAAAAATAATGATATACACTTTAAATAAAGATTATGTAAAACAGCCCTGTCTGGTATAGCTCAATGGATTGAGCACGGGCCTTTGAACCAAACAACCGCGGTTAGATTCCCAGTCAGGGCACATGCCTGGGTTGCAGATCAGGTCCCCAGTAGGGGACGCATGAGAGGCAACCGCACATTGATGTTTCTATCTCTCCTTCCTTTCCCCTCTAAAGGTAAATAAATAAAATCTTAAAAAAAGATTATGTAAAACAGACAAGCAGCATAAAAGTATATGAAACATTTATATTTCATTGTTGAAATTTTAGCATGAATTAGCTTTTTAATCACATGGGGACGGGCAGTCAGTGCTGTTACACAGAAAGTGTGAAAGTAACATTTAAGTGTTTGCTGATGGAGGGCCTGGGCCTCCTGACATGCAGGAGTGAGAGGTTTAAAAATGATGCATTTCAGCAAAAAATATAGTCTATACAACTTTTCTAAAGATCGTGGGTTCCAAAATTTCTCTTCTGGCTACCTACCCATTTTTTACTTGTTTGTTATTTAATTGTTTGCTTTCTGCCCCTGCAAATGAAATAGGAGAATATGGGTGAACAGTGCTCTCAAAGAGATTACACAACAGAAGTAATGGTGTCTTACTTTATGGGGCGCTTGCGATTTATCCTTCCACACTTTATTTGCTTTTAATAACCTGCTTTAATTTATTTAGGGCCTAAAATTCCCTTTGATATATAGGCTAATTAGAAATGCTAGTGATAGTCACAAAAATTTAGAGCTTCCTAAAGCCTGTATATTATCATCTCTACCAGGAAATTCTAAATTATTTGCTTATAATTTAATGTTAGTTTTTGTGTGTGTCTTCATTTTTCCCAAGCTCAGTGCTTCTCATTTCTCTGGATCTAAAGAGAGTTATTTTCCATTGTCTAGGTAGAGAAAAGGACCGTTGTTGGAAATGACCTCAGTTTGCCAATCATTTAGAAGAGGCATGTGAATTTATAGTTTTCTGATATAATCTTTGAGAGGAGCACTAGTGAAATGATGATGCAGTAAGATGTCTGGTTTAAGACCATTTATTCTTTGGCAACCGAGTTACCTGCTAGTTAGCTGAATGTTAAATTAAATGTCACTGAATTCTTTTTTTTTAATTTGAAATATTTAGTATTTCATCCTTAAGCTGTCTACATTCTTATTGTCTTAGTAAGCATGCCTCTCTATGAGTGTTTACTACTTTATAAAAGGCAATTGTTTTACCAGTTTATGAGAAATATTCTATTTATGTATCATTCACCTTCCTGAAGCTGAGTTTTAGATTATGATTGGCCATGTTTTATTATAAAAATGTATTCAATAAAATTATAGGGTTAGACAAATGTATTGCTGAAGCATGTTTTATCTTTTAACAGCATTTTTATTTCTTAAAATAAGAATGGACTGAAATTTCTACCTTATAATTTCCTGTCCTTACTTCCTTTCTTTTTTTATTAATGTAGTACATGTACTTTTTAATGTTTCCCAGTGGTATTTCTATCCATTTGAATGATGTCTTTTATATGTTAGGGAAGCTATAAACCAACTATTAAAATAGAGGTCTTTTTAAAATTTGTGTAATAAATTGTGCAGCTCTGTCAGCTAAGAAGTATAGGAAGCCATGTTTCTGGGAGTTCGAGTTGAATTCCTTTAGTCCTATATGCCTGAAAGTTCTCTAACAAAACTTGCCATATACATCAGCATAGACTACGGGTCCTTAGCTGTGTCCTGTTGCCGGTGTGTGAGAAGTCCCCTCAGGGACCTTGGCTTCGCCAACCATTGTCACCAAATCTCACTGTAACTGCATGGGTAGCTTTCATGATCTGTGTGTTGAGAAACTATTTTCATTAACAGTTATGTAAATAAGACCATATAGTATGTATTTCTTCTTCTATTTTTTTTACCCTTTTGGGGCTACTGGTTAACCTTAAACTTCACTCTAAATTAAACAAGAGAATTTATTTGTACAGATTTTGAGGGTTTTTTAAATGTCATTATATTTATTTTTTAAAGATTTTATTCATTGATAAATAAATTTAGATGGGAAGAAAAGGAGAGAGGGAGAGAAATATCAATGTATAGTTGCCTCTCCTGTGTCCCCCACTTGGAACTGGTCTGCAACCCAGGCATGTGCCCTGACTGGGAATTGAACTGCGATCCCTTAGTTTCACAGGCCTGCGTTCAATCCACTGAACTACACTAGCCAGGGCATAGATTTTGAGGTTTTTTTAAAAATTAGATAAACACCCTACTATTCATGATTAAATGATGTTAGAACTCTTGTTTTGATAACAAGTGTCTTCTCATTTCAGTGAGAATATTGCTGTCAATTTTTTTAAAAAAATTATTTATTTATCTTTAGAGGGAAAGGGGAAGAGAGAGGGAGAGAAACATCAATGTATGGTTGCCCCTTGTGTGTCCCCTGGTGGGAACTGGCCTGCAACCCAGGCATGTGCCCTGACTGGGAATCGAACAGTGATCGTGTGGTTCGCAGGCCCGCGCCCAATCCACTGAGCTACACCAGCCAGGGCTTGCTGTCAATTTTTATTCAGTGTGTGTGTGTGTGTGTGTGTGTGTGTGTGTGTGTGTGTGTGTGTGTTTTACTTCACTCTTAGTAACTTGTATCAGTGTGGATTCTTACTCAGGTTTAATGAGACTGATATGAGGTATACAAATATTAATGCCTGTCAATTTAATATTTTCATATTCTCTGGTACAGAAATTTTGGTGAAGTACATATTAATACTCAAAATGTCCAAATCTATAAAGTAATTGATAAAAATGAAAATAAATAGTGATTTGTGTTCAAAGAAGGATTTCTAGATTTACCTTTTAATGTTCCATTTTGTAGTACTTTCTCTGTGTTCACTTAGTTGGAAACACTTTCACATTAACTATATTGTCTATAGGAAATCAAGTTTTAAGAAATAATCATAGTTATCAAAACGAGTAGCTAACTTAGCATTTAACACCGATCCTCTCTTTGGCCAGTTCATGAAAGGGGGCGTGGCCCGTGTTTGCATGGTTTGCCTGGCCTTGTCACTTTCCTCATGTAAAGAACAGAATGTTTGTGTTTTTTCACTTTCAATTATTGAATGGTGGTTGGTGACCATCATCAAATGCTAAGAAACACATAAAAGAATAAGTCACTTAGGAGATTTTAACTACAAATAAATCCTAAAAAAACCAACAACAGCCCTGGCTGGCATAGCTCAGTGGATTGAGCATGGGACTGTGAACCAAAGGATGGCGGTTTGATTCCCAGTCAGGGCACATGCCTGGGTTTCAGGCCAGTTCCCAGCAGGGGATGCATGAGAGCAACCACACATTGATATTTCTCTCCCTCTCTCCTTCCCTTCCCATCTAAAGATAAATAAATTAAAATCTTTAAAAAAACAACAAATAAACATAAGGGAAACAGATAGTTAGAAAATAATGCCCACGTACTTACAGACTGCATGAGATGCACAGTGTGGAATAACCCCGTGTCCCCACTTTCTGGCAAGGTGCAGTTTCCCAGGGAAATGGTCATTGAGTAAATGGAGATGAGAAAGGGGTAAGAAGGAAGGCTTCTGTAAGAATATTATGTGTAAGGGTAGAAAGGAATTAAATTGGTGGGGAAGAAGTATTTTCCCAGGAGAAAAGGGCAGAAGAAAGAGCCCCGAGACAGGATATGGAAGTATATTAAAGGAAATCAAAGTAGTCAGTGAAATAAAAGTATTCTTTGATTTTGTACACAGGCTTTGGAGGCTCAAAGATGAGCAGGCTTTCCTAAATAAGACAACTAAGGAGTAGAAAGCAGAAATATCCACAAGCCCGTACCTTTTCCAGAACACCCCACAGACCAGGGGCAGGGAAAGATGTAGATAAGTAATGGGCCTGGCAACTTGGCCTCCGTTCCTTTGTTCCAGACAGGATCACCCTTCTTGGAAAACTTGGGATGGATGATGTTTTGATCTTGATACATTTGGATATATTGATCATCTCTGTATAGTCAGCGTCTGGTAGGAAATGTCCAGAGAAAGCATAAGACATATTTCCTGTGCTTAGTGAGTTTATAAATCAGATGACAAGATTGCATCGACTCTGTGCAATCAGCTAGGAGGCAGCGTATAAATAAATGCCAGTCTGTGTTACGGCCTAACGAATTTTCTCCAAATTTGGAGAAGTTAGAAACAAAACAGAAACAGACTAATGGATACAGAGAACAGATGGATGGTTGTCAGAGAGGAGGGGGTTAGAGGGCTGGATGAAAAAGGTGAAGGGATTAAGAACTACAAATTGGAAGTTACAGAAGAGTCACAGTGTGGAACACAGTGGGAAGTGTGTGCAATAATATTGTCAAAACTATGTATTACAGGGGGTACTTGCAGTATTGAGGAATCACTGTGTAAAGTATTTGAGTGGCCTGTATACAGTATACCTGAAACTATTACAAAGTAGTGCTGAATGTGAAACTGATTGAAAAAGAAAATAAAAAAAATAAGGTGTCAATGCAAAACAAATGTTGCGTAAGATTCAGAGGGGAAATTGTCATATGCAAAGAAAAGGTATAAAATGTTTTCACCCTTGTGAGAAAAAAATAATTTGGAGAAGTGGGTGATGAAAGTAGGTTGGAAAAGTGGAGAAAGCTTTCTGGTAGGGGTTACGAACAGTCTAAGGACTGCATTGTTAGGTGGAAAAGCAAATAGAAGGGTGTTGGCAGAGGTGACGAGATGGAAAGGAGCAGGGTGCCCACAGCAGAGGGCTTCTGGGTCGCTAGCAAACACCAGTAGAGATCCAGTGAGGCCATGCTATGAGTCTCATCTAGTAGTCTGAAGACATTGAACTTGGCCCAGCTGATAGTAAGGCGACATTGGAGGCTCTATGTATCTTTCACCAAGTGATAACTAAAAAGCTGTAGAACCTCCTTTCCTATGGTCCATTAGAAAATATGTCCGGCCATGGCAATAGTATTAGAGATATTCATGCAATTGCCTACCTCAGCATCATTAAAAAAAAGAACCATTGAAATAGAGAGTTATTTACTAGTACACCTTTCTTCTCAGACTTTACAAATGAGAACAGGCAAAACTGTTGTAATGATCAAAGCCTATTGAACAGAAATTTAATTTTGTGTACAAACAAGGAATGTTGCAACATTTATGAGGTAGTAAATGAAGGGAGAGTTATAAACATGTTCACATTTGGACAGAATGTGATCCGGGGAATTTTGCACTTTCTTTCAATTAAGAAAAATTTCATATGGGCTTTTGGAGCTTTTTAAATGAAGAGAGAGTGAGGATAAAGTACCTAAAACCTCATGGCTTTGTTCAACCTGAGGGTTTTTTCCCAGTTTTTAAATAGCTTTAGTGAGGTAACACCGATACATAAATGATGTACATGTTTAGTGTATACCTGATGTGTTTGGACATATAATACTTCCTTGATGCTATCAAGGAAGGTATTAAGTGAATCTATCACCTCTGAAAGCTTTCTTGTGTCCGTGTGTGTGTGTGTGTGTGTGTTAAGAATCTTCAATCAGTTTCAACTCAAATCTTCAAATCAGTTACTTCAAGGCTGAAGTAAAATGAGGTTAGTGGTTAGTAGGAGAAAGCAATGTTTTCTCAAGTGATACTTCCTTGACCGTCACATCCTAGTGTTCAGTATCATCCATTCTTTTGGGGTTTAGGGGGAAGATTTCATAAGATGAAGTTACACTGAGTCTGATCCCTGAGTCTACAGAAGGCTCTATAAGGACACGCAGCAGGACCTCTATATAAGTGAACCCGACCTAGTTTACCAGCATGAGCTATCTATGTTAATAATTTAGGGGCACCAATAGTTTTTAGGCAGTCTAACTGGGGAGAGGGGGAGGAAGAAGAGAGTGAGGTGGAAGAAAGCAATTATGGCATTTTCAAAAGCTCATTCTAAGTACTTTCTAATGAAAAGATTATTTTTGATTGTACATTTACATGTGGGTTCCATCTGACAATATGAACATAGGAAGTTAGTTAATTGGTGAGTTTTCCTTGTGTGTGGTGGTCCCATACATAGATTGTGGCTATAGCATATATGGTCTTATGTTGCTCTTCAATGGCAAGAATCTGTTTATGGCATTGATCTAGTTCCTGGAACTGATGAAGGCTGAACATATTTTAAACTGGGCTCTTTTCCCCAGATGTCAAAAATTAAGTACTTGGGTTTTGCTCATAAGGCAAATTTAAATCTATTATGTACCTAGCACTATTGCCAGCTTATTTGTATGATTTAAATAGATCATTTAATCTCTCAGTGTTTCTCCTGTATCACATATAGTTATAAATAAAACTTATAGGCTTTATTATTTTAAAATATCCAAAATTGTTGGATGTTTTTGGAGAGGGTTAGGGAAGATGGATAGAAAAGAGTTATGCATCTTATTTTAGGTAAGAAAGAAAATAGACTTAAAAACCACTCTAAATAAAAGTAGCTTCCAGGGTCTGCTCTATGTTAGGTTTTTGACATGTTATGCCATGTTTTCTATAAATAAAACTCCAGAACTGTTATTGAAAATAGTTTTCAATAAAAACTTTAACAAAACATAAATTTCTCAATTACTAAAATAACAGCCAGGACATCTTTAAACACTCCAACATCCGAATTATAGGGGTACCAGAAGGGGGAAAGGCACAGCCACCAGTGGAAAACTTCTTTGAACAAATACTAAAGGAGAATTTCCCCAACCTGGCAAAGGAAATAGACTTCCAGGAAATCCAGGAAGCCCAGAGAGTCCCAAAGAAGTTGGACCCAAGAAGGAACACACCAAGGCACATCATAATTATATTAGCCAAAATTAAAATGAAGGAGAGAATCCTAGAAGCAGCAAGAGCTAAGGGGACAGTCACCTACAAAGGAGTCCCCATCAGACTGTCAGTGGATTTCTCAAAAGAGACCTTACAGGCAAGAAGGGCCTGGAAAGATGTATTCCAAGTCATGAAATCCAAAGACCTACAACCAAGATTGCTCTATCCAGCAAAACTTTCATTTAGAATGGAAGGACAGATAAGGTGCTTCTCAGATAAGACCAAATTCAAGGAGTTCATCATCACCAAGCCCTTATTATGAAATGTTAAAGGGACTTATCTAAGAAAAAGAAGTTAAAGAAACATGAACAGTGAAAGGACAACAAACTCACAGTTATTAACAACCTCACCTAAAACAAAAGCAAACTAAAAGGACAGCTAGATCAGGAGTGGAAACATAGAAATGAAGATCTCAAGGAGGGTTAGCAACAGGGGAGTGGGAGGAGGAGAAGGGGGGAGAAGGTACAGAAAATAAGTAGCATAGACAGTAGATAGAAAATAGAAGGGGGGCAAGAATAGTATGGGAAATATAGAATCTAAAGGACTTGAGACACATGGTCATAAACTAAAGGGGGAGTAATGGTGGGGATGGGGGGTAGGGTGGAGGGGAATGAAAGGGGGGAATAGAACAACTGTAACAGCATAATCAATAAAAAAATTTAAAAAAATAAAATAAAATAACAGGTTTATTATACTCTGCTAACCAAAGAGCATAGAAAAATGTTTTAAATTTTTTTTCAAGAAAAAGGTCTAAAGTAAAATGGTTTCTTATGAAACTCTTAGCCCCCAAATAAACTTGTGAAAGGCCCATCACCGGAATATCAGGTCAATTGAATGACTGCCTACTAGGAAAATAAATTGCATTTGGATCCTACACTGTAATTTACTGAGGGCAGCAATAGTTAAGCGGAGCTTTTAAGCCTGACAGACTTGAGTTCAAATACTAAATTAAATCCTCAAATGACCAGCTCCATCTCTGCACATGCTTAGTTACCTAACTTGGGAATAAAAGTGTTTAACCATAGGAATGTTCTAATGATTAAATGAGATAATGTGTATAAATATATTAACTGAGTGAGGCACCACAAAACAACTATTAGTTTTGTGACTCTGGGCAAAGCACTTACCTTCTTTGAGCACAAATGTTTTGATTTATGAAATGCAGATAATCATTTCGTAATGATTATCTCACAGGGCTGCTATCATCAAAACACTGTATGAGATTACATTACAAAAGCATTCAGAAATTGTCCAGAAGGAGAAATCAAAGATGACACCCAGGTTTCTGGCTGGAGCATTGCTTCGTGATGGGGTCCTTCACTGTAACCATGCCTCAAGGTGGGAAGCAGGTTTCAGGGAACAGGTGAAGAGTTCCATTCTGGGCATATGAACTTGAAATGGAAGCAACCGTACAGCAGCGGAGCTCATTTGAATGTCACACACAGGTGCCAGCTGTCACTGGTTTTGTTGGACATGAAGTGATAAGCATGTCTGCCTGTGGGGCGTGTATAGCTGCTATGGGTAAAATGCCGTCATTTTTCCAGCTACCAAAGCTAAGTCACTTTCTCATGTATCTGTGGTACCTAAAATGTACATCTTTATTACAATCCCTTCTTCCTGAGCTGGAGCAAACACAGATCTCCCTGTGGAGTAGTCTTTGGTCTGGGCATTGCTGTGTCCTCATTGGTTAATTGGTGTATAGGTTGAAGGCTCCACACAGCTCTGAGCAAGTCACCTTCTTCAACTAAAGTCAATGTTACTTTTTTTTTTGCATTTTTATGTTATTTTTTTTCCTCTAAATTAATGGGCTGATGTTTAGCATCATGAATTTATAGTTTTCCCAGATACAGTACTTCAGGAAGTGTTGGAATTACATTTATACTAAAATTATGTATTTTACTTAAACCATATTTATGTGAATGAACTAGGAACATGTTTTTCTCCAACTTGATCACCTTAATCTTGGCCGTATTTGGCCACAGGCTGGTATAGTTGGTCTCACTTGGGGCTCTCTGTTGACCAAAGGCTCATGCAGGTCTAGCCAGTCATGTGGTTGCATTACTGAAAAATCAGCTACACTCAGGTGGACATACTCAATAGTCACATATGAAGATCAAAAGTCAAGGAGGCAGTGTGGAGAGGGCTTACTGTGGGGACTTGGAGCTATGCAGTCATGAAGGTTTAGCATGGTTCCGAGTGAAGCTCGGAGGCCAAGTTATCTGGTTGAAATACTGGCTCTGCCACCAACTAACACTGCAGCCATAGGCAGGCTGCTTAAACCTCTCTGCCTTAACTTCCTACGTCTTCAAAATTTGAGTAAAAATGGTCCTATCTTCATGGAGTTGTGAAGATTAAATGTGTTAACACGTGTAAAATGCATGAAGAAGTATGAGAATCATAGAAATAATTATGTTATCATTATTGGTAGGATATGGATGTAGATGTTATCAATGCATAGTGAATTGAAGCCATAGATTTAATAGGGTATATTCCAGGCAGAGAGTGAAGAATGCCCCAGACTGCAAAGAATGACTCAGGCAGCATCCCAAGGAAGGTCACATTTAAGGCATAGGTAACTTTGCAGTTAGAAAGAAAATCTAACTATCTAGGCAGATAGTTAGATTAGAAAGAAAATCTAATCTATCAAGGCAAGTATGATAATGTAGAAACTAAGTTAAAAGGGCATTTCAAGAGAATGAGAATTGGTTAAGGTTACCAGATGCTAAAAAAGCAAGCTGTCACATGTCACACCTCCAAGTGCCACTGTTAGTTTGTTACGATTAAATATAACCCCTTGTCCCAAGTTCCCATACTACAAAGTGAATGATGTGCTCAAAGTTTGTTAGTTCAGGCTACTCTCAGATTCTAAAAGCACGTCAAGTAGGTTAAGTATTTCAAACCATTTGTTTTAAAATGCAGGCAAGTAGTAACCTTGACAAGGGCAGTTGTAGTGTCATTGTTGGAAAGAAATCAAACGGCAGTGCGTTGGAGTCTAAGTGAGAGCGGAGGTGATTGAGGATAGTGATGATGCCTGTGAAGAGGGTAGGGAGGAAGGGATGGTCCTAACGGGGACTGGCAGGTATAGATTTGTACTGTTTTAAGGCGGGAGAACATGCTGATGTGAAGGAGGGGCTAAGAAGATGGCAGTTGTCAGAAAGCGGGGATGCTCAGCAGCATGAGGACATCCAAAGGTGTAGGATACAGAGTGTAGCTGAGTGGTGGGCCTTAGAGAAGAAGGGGACCCTGCTGGGCTGTAACAGAATGCAAGGAGATAGGAGAGCTTCCTATGCAGCTATTGTGCTTTGTAACCTTGCTGGTAACTCATTGAGGGAGCCCCTGTCTGATGGCTAGCACTTTTCTCTTAGAAATAAAAAGATGTATCTTTTAAGAAGCATAACATAAAATAGCCAGTCTCTGAGGAGGAAGTGTCACTTGTCTTTTGGAGTCAAAATTGATTGAAATGGAACCAGCCTTGGGCTTGTTCACTGGGGTTACTTATTTCATTAAGAAATGACAAGGTCTCCTGGTCCATCACTCTAATGCAATCCCATCAGCTGCAGTGAACCTTTGGTATGGGGGGTTGACAAGCATCCCTGAGGAGGCAAAGGTCTGATTTATCGAAGTGGGCCACGTTACTGAAAGCCATGCAAGTGATGCCAGGAATGATGCTGTAGAGTTGTCAACTCTGTCTTTGTCATCAAATGTAAAGTTCTAGGGAAAGAAAGCATTCAGAAAGCACTGAACTGTGTATTAAACTGTGTGTCTCTACATCCACTTATTTGTAATACCAAGAACTCCCTCTTTGAATACTTTCCTATAGAAACTCAATTTCTTCTAATGGACCCTTTTTTAATGAGTGACCTTCGGCAATGAAAATAGAAAAGAAACATGACTACAGGGTTCCTTTCTGTAATAAATTATAAAATATGTATGATTAAGCCAAACCAGAACTTTCTATTCTGAATCAAGTCAACTTGAAAATGAGCAGAAATCAGATTTCTAAATAATAATTCTACCTTGTGTTTATACCAACAGTTTTGTCTTCTGAGGACCTAGAATCTCATTAATAATTAAATAGGTCACATGCAAAAAAAGAAATTGGCAGTAGTTTTGTTAAATTATTCAGAAGTTATACTTAAACTTCAGAAAATTTTAATGTAGCTCAACCATTTTTGAAAACATCAGCCTGCTGGGATTTGCAGCAGATGGTTCCTTTTCAGTATCTTTGCCTTCCTCTTTCTGTAATGCCACATAACAGCAAATTTATCTTGCCCATTCTGCATAGAATTTGGTTTATCTTTGTCAGCAAATCACTTATAAATCTAAGTACAAAGTTAACTTTTATATCAGGTTGTATAAAATTTACTATTCAAAGGCATTACAGTTCTCACTGCAAATATTAATATTTGCTAATTTTAAAGGCCCTCTTTGAGGGTTTTAAAATTGGATAAAAATATAATATGTACAAGGATATAACAAGATTTGTAGTTTTCTAATGCCTGATACTGCATCCGTTAGGGTGAAGGGCTACCGCCTCTAACAGAGTGATCCCGAATGCAATGGCTTAAACAAGATAGTTCAGTCTTCTCTTGGGTAATAGTCTACACAGATTGTTCAGGTCTGTTACTAGCTGTTTCATTCAGGTGGTGCCCCTGCCATTTTTAATGCATAATTTTCAAAGTCACTAATTGTCACCATTCTGAATAGAAGTAAAAGGAACAGAACTTAAGCTTGGGCCAAAGATTTCCTCTTAACCAAGTCAAATAGAGGTTGCTCCCGTCATTCTTCCGTGCCTCCATTAGCAATGAGGGATTAATCACATGACCATACATGTAGCACAGAGAGCTGAGAGATGCAGTCCCCAGCCAGCAGCCATGTCTCAGCCATGTTTTGCTATTATGGAGGAGCCGGGAGAAGGTCTTTAGTGGAGAACGAACTAGATCTGGCCCAGATACAATTAAATGTACAAGGAAAAATATACTATTTTAAGAGCATCATTCCACTCATGAATAAATTCTTGACAGGTAAAATTTTGTGTTGTCATATTGATGTTATGCCAGATCACTCTGTGCCATTGTAGGTTCAGTGACAATACACGAAGTTCGTGTAATATGTTAGATATGGGGGAAAAAAGCAAAAACCCCTTACATGAGAGAATGGTGAGGAGAAGAGCAGAAGGTGTAGAACTGATAGGTCTTAGAGAGAGAGAGGAATGAGGATGAGGCGAAGCCTAGGATGGGGTGAGCTTCAGGCCCGCCGTCTCTGTAGCTGGTGGTGGCCATCACAGGCGTCGGTGCTGGAATAGAGGGAACAGCTAGAAGGGGGTGGGTGAGACATATGTTGTTTCATAAATGTAATGAATATTATTTTATTGATATAATTACAGTAGTGTTCAGGGTGACTGGGTTTTATCCTAATGACTGCAGACTTGTTGCCGAATCATCTTGTTTCCAACTCTCAGATGTCCTTCCAGGTACTGTATTTAACTCCAGTTGTTTATCTTCCTCACTTCTTTCTGTCCACGTCAGAATAACAAGATTAAGCTTATGAATCTCACTTCTTGTCTCCTTAGGAAAAAAAAATAAAGAAGCATTTGTGCTCTAACATATTTCCCCACGCCTCAAAACACTAGAAGTATGTCTTCTCTTCTTTGGAAGCTTGCTATAAATAACTTGCTTTGAAGTCTTTGTTATCAAAAGAATTCATTTCCAAGTCTCTTCAGGGCATTAGAATTGGAGTGAAAAAAACGTGTGTGTTTTTGCTGCTAACTTGCTGGGTTGCATTAGGCAAAAGATGTCACCTCTTTGGAGCTTTATTTTTATTTTGCTATTTGTACAGTTCAAGGGTTGGATTAGATCAGGGTTCTTAAATTGGGGTCGTTGGCCTCATTTGGGTGATCTATGATGCAAGCACATTTCTACAGGATCCACAGCTTTCATCAGATTCTTAGGGTTCTAGGACACCCAAAAAGTTCAAAGAAAAACAAAACATACTGTTACTATCATTTGACATGAGGACTGGATTTCTTGCCGTAAATCTTCCTTTATTTTATTTTTTGTTGTTGACAGTGAAAATATTCCACAGAATTTAGTATGGAATTTTCTTAGAGTGGGCCTATCATTTTATAAATTCATTCATAAGTTTTTTAGTGCCTCTGTGATCTTCTAAGATGCCATCAATGAAATCCCAGCCACTGGTCCCTGAGGGAGAGGATGGAGTGGAGGAAATCGAGTATAGTTAGAGAGGTCACAAAGGGAAGATGCTGTGTGTGGTCGACCCTTCTGCCCCCGGACTCTCAGGCCAGGCGCATATTTAGATGTTCCTCCCTTCACTCACACAAACCACAAGAAAGAATGTCAAACCCTTGGCACGGCCTTTTCAAATAGCTGCCAATGTCTGTCCTAGACATAGAAATTGGCTGCAAAATACAAGTGCGGACAAAACTGGCTGAAAGCTTGTCTAACTCAGACAGACTAGTGACACTGCAGAGATAAAGCGAGTGAAATAAAATGAGAATGAATGTTGACCCTGTAGCTATTTTAAAATCTGAACCTCAGCTAATGCTCCAATAAACTGGCCCTAACTCCTTACATTTCAGATAGCAAAATTATGTAGTGATTACTTTTTTCTCTTAGTACCTCAGTAAGAATATAAAGCGTTTAGCTTCATTTGGGTTTGGTTAGTTAATTTATTAACGTGATTTAGTTTTTAAGAAAGGTATACGTTATCTGTGTTGACATTAATCATATTTATGCTGCTTCCTCACCCGGACTTTCCATTATATCCTGGAGAACATTGCTTCTCAAACTGACTGAGGTGAAAGAACTCTTTTTTTTTTTTTAAATTGTAATTCTCTTCACTCCACCCTTGTGTTTCTCCTGGACATACCTAGTAAGCAGCAGGTCACGTGTCTCGCCACATTAAATTCAGTGATATATGAACTGGTCTATGGAGTGTCCAGTGAGGTGGGTCCCCTGATAACTTCCTTGGATATTATAGGAATACGATTTGCAAGAATTTTTGTACCATTAACACGAGAGGATGATTGATGTATGACAGTGATAGCTGCCTCACAGTTTTGTAAAATTGATCAATAAAGCAAAGCACACAAAAACAGCTGTACATTACAACCCATGTGCAATAACATTAATTTTCAAATGTTAAAAATAAGAATTAGTAGTAAAATTAAAATATATAAAAGTATTAATCCAAAAACTGTACTAAAAAGACTTTCATGATTTGTTATAAAGTCTTAAAAACAACAAAATCTCAAATTTATTCTCCAGTTCAAGTCTCACATAATGAATCTAAGAAGAAATTAATGTATCAGTCATTATTTATGTATTTATACTTCAGCATGCATTTGTACTCTTACATTTGGACGACGGAAGTTTGATCTGGTTACTATAAGTATTTACACATGATATACTCTTAATAAGCATCTTTCACTTTCAACATATAATTAATTTATGTTGGGAATCAAACCCGTAAAACTTAACCAGTACTCAATAAATGTTTATATTAACTTCCTGTAAATAGAAACCTTGAGTTCTGTTTTTGTTTAGTTTTTGCTCACCCGATTACGTTATTTACCACTGCTTACCATTGGGTTACATTAGTACATTAAGTCACCTGAGAGCCACATACCCTTAAATTTCAAACAATTTACCCAATGAAAGGCTTTCTGGGTGCACTTGTTTCAAATGCTAGTCTATAATTATAATTTTGAGTTTGAGTGGTTAAATGTCCATGCTCCACTACCTACAAGACAAATCAAATTGGCATTATCTTAATAAAAGTAACAAATACAATACTGGAAGACATTGTTTATGCCTAACATTTCATTCCAGCAGTTGCTCCTCAGCTCTGCCTGGTGGGTGGTTTATCGTGGGAATCCAAAAGTAAAACACTCCAAGTGAGACACAACAAGCATTTATTTGTGATTAAGAATAACTATTTGGGCAGCAGTGATTCAGGCAGAAATCTGAAGAGCATTTCAATTACAGGTGAAGGCAAGAGGGTTTTATGAGAAGGGGAAGGTAATAATTACGTGCATAGAAGGAAAGAATTTCTATTGATGCTAATAAACTAAGAAAGGACTTTCTCTTGGTGTGATAAGCTGAGTTATTCTTTAGCTATGCGTGATGGTGGTGGTTTTAAACAATGTCCTTATTTTCAGTTTTTGTAGTCAAGATGTCTGTGTTCCTCTTAGCTTTTCAAATAGCTGTTTAAAAGTGGAGGTTCCTGGGATCCATCCGGATGAATCCTAGTCAACTCGGCTCCTTTGAGATCATCAGTGACTTGGTTCTTGGTGACTTGGTGAAATAGATTATGTGTACACCCATTTTGTTTTTATCCTCACCCAAGGACATGCTTATTGATTTTAGAGAGAGGGAAGGGAGGGGGGAAAAGAGAGGGAGAGAAGCATGGATGTGAGAGAGAAACATTGATCTGTTGCCTCTCACATGCGCCCCAACTGGGGATGGAACCCACGACCTAGGCATGTGCCGTGACCGTGAATTGAACTTACGACCTTTCAATTCACAGGATGATGCTTCAACCAATAGATCCTCACCAGCTAGGGCTAGACCTAATTATTTTTCATTTCATGTTTAATTGTCTAAAATCTGTTTTTATTGTGAGTATATGAAATTATGATCTGAGTCTGCTATTGATTTTCCTCTGCTTACACTAATGATATCACAGTTACATTGACTCTTACAAATGTTGCTTAAAGGTTAAAGAGTTTTTTTCTTTCTGAAGATTAACTAAATGAAATAAAATGCAAGTTTTCAATCTTGTAAATAGTTAACTTTAAATTTGAGGCTTTACTGATCCTTAACATATAGTTTTCATTTTTTCTAGATACAAATTGTTTCAAGCCTAAATGGTACATTAAGATGTTTTGAAAATTTAGAGAGCATTTTATTTTTGTTTGCCATTTGAAATTGTTTTCTCCTGTGCATGAAGTGGAGCATTTAGTGTATAGTTTGTTGCTTATCTCCTTGTTTCACTATAGTATATCAACTAGTTTTTATTGTATTTGGCAGGCTTGTTTATTTAAGAAGGTCCTGGAGAGCATTTTTTAGTAATGGATGACTAAAAATACTCAAAAAAATAAAACTGTGTCCCTACTCCAAGGTCTGCACCAGTACCCTTTCCTGAGGCGACAGTGTTACTTATTAGAAAGGGTTACCAATAAGAGCTGATAATGATTTCCACATCAAGTTCTAGTTCACTTGCCAAATAGCCACATTCTATCGGGTATGATCTACTTAATCTGTCTCATACACCCATTGTCATCTAATTTAAGTTCTTTAGATTCGAATATACTCTAAGAAGGGCCACTCTTATCATGCTCAGGTAAATGTTTTGCACTTTGTATTAACACTGTAAAATATTGTGCAAATAACACATGCTTTGTAGAAAAACTCACACATTTGAGGATGAGATACATATCTTGCACTTTATTTAGAATTTTATTTAGAACTCTTTTTTTAGATTTTATTTATTTATTTTTAGAGAGGGGGGAAGGGAGAGAGAAAGAGAGGGAAAGAAACATCAATGTGTGGTTGCCTCTCACATGGCTCCCACTGGGGACCTGGCCCACAACCCAGGCACATGCCCTGACCTGGAATCAAACCAGCAACCCTTTGATTTGCAGCCGGCGCTCAATCCACTGAGCTACACCAGCCAGGGCTCTATTTAGAACTCTTGATCTAGTATCTTATACTACCTTTGCCTCACTTTCCTTGTGATGGAAAGTGTCATAGAATTAATCTACTAATTAATGATTGATCTGAATGCCAGTCATTGCTGAGACATCATTAGGAAGGACAGACTGTACTGTCACACCCAGAAGAGAACACGGTGTGTGGTGACTTCTTTAGAATACAGGGGGGATTGAAAGGAATATTACCTATTTGCAGAATAGTAGTTACTGTACATTTACCCATAGTACCTTAGTTTATAATCACACTCTAAATATTTTCTACTGGCTGAGATTCATAAATATTTCACAGTTGATAAAGAGGAAAGAATTACATTTGGTGAAAATGAGAATTAGAGTTTCAGAGTAGAACATATATCTTTTCTAAGTTTTTGTGGAGGCTATATTTTTTAGAAAAAAATACATGATAGGTTCAGTTATGCTGACAGTATTATGTGTATATATGTGAGTAAAATAACTTACAGTGGGCTACATAAGAAATTACACTGGGGTGATGAGATGTGTGTGTAAATAATCACTATGAGGCAATGTAAATGCTAAGTGGGATAGATAATATTAAGGACTAGAATAGGCAGATCATTTCTGCTTGAGTTGATTGTGAAATGCTTCATGAAATAGACATGAGTATGCAAATGTACTAAGATTTAAAAATTATCTAAAAAACCACATGGTATATGGATGAAGGCAGGAACTAAGTCACCCCTATATTAATAAAGGATATAACAATCATGGTGCATAGTTAGCATTTAATAAATAAAACGTGATTGAATGTCAGAGTTTAAATAGGGAAACATTTATATAATCAAAGAAATAGGAGATTTTATTAGGCAAGTAAGGACAGCATGGAAAAAGACCTGAGATATCTGTTAATAATCCTTCATTTATTCTTTGAACTTTTTTTTTTTGGATCTTTACTATGTGCTGGGGCCTGTGAAAGGCACAAAAATATATTCCAGCCATCAAAGAGCTTAGGGTATAACTTACCTTGTGTAGGAAAAACTCACATTTTTCTCAAATGGGAAGTGCTTTCCTTGATTAAATCTGGAACACAGATAAATACAAAACTGCTGCTTCAGTGGCGTCAGTCATATGAAGACCATGATTGGTAGAGAGCAGCACAGAAGAATGTGGGCTTGTGTGATCAGGAAGATCTTGTAGGTGGTGGGTAGCCGCACATTGACGTCAGGGTGCTAATAGAAGTTTACAAGGTGAATCCTTAGGAGTTGATAGAGCAGACAGATAAGAAGCACATGATGGACATCAGGCAAATGCTTTTCCAAAAGTCAGGGAGTTACCTCTTTCTAAGAGATGGTTGGAATGATAGTTGTGAGATAATCCTCATCTTATGACTTCAAATTTGATGATTTTAAAGTTCACTGAGTTCTATTAAAATGTCTGAAATTGTAAATTATGCTCAAGATCTTAATAAGTTACTTGTCTTTCTCTTCAGTTTTCCATAAAGAAACTATTTACTATTATACTTATTTGAAGCTCCCCTACCCCTTACCTGCCCCAGAAAGGGAATGACCAAATGGCCAAATTTGTGGGCAGAATAGTGTTACTGTATTCCACTCATGGAGACTCACGAGTGGAGTGAAGCAGATGTTCGTTGAAGAGAAATGCCTGTGACAATAAACACGGGTCCTACTGACAGGTTGTAAAGGGTGAGGGTGTGGCCAACTCTAGGGAGCAGGACAGTGGTCCTCCCAAACTCCTGGAGCTTGTAGACATGTGACCATAAATCGCAAAGAGGAATCGCAGTTGCAGATGCAAATAAGGTTGCCACTCAGCTGACCTTAAAATGGGGAGAATATCCTGAATGCTTCGGATGGAGCCCCTGGAATCCTGAGTGGAAGAGGGAGGCTGCAGAGTCCGAGTAACATGAGAATTTCGACCAGCTGTCGCAGGTCATGAGGACAGAAGCACCCACTACGAATGTGGGTGAGAAGCCTTAAACCACAGGGGGGTGGGATCTCTTCTAGAGCCTTCAGCCTAGTGAGACCGTATCAGTTTCCTCACCTACGGAACAATGAGATAATCAGTTTATACTCTGAAGTCACTAAATTTGTGGTAATTGATTATGGCAGCAAATAGAAAGTCAGTGCACCAACATTCAATACTGGTAAGGACCATTTATAAGTTATTGTCAGAAAAAGATTGTGTTGATAACACGAGTTGTAGAATGGAATGTCAAAGTCATTAGAGTTTAACCTCATAATGTAAAAGCACTGCTTTGTTACTGTCTAGAGTAGTTGTGAATATAACTTTAAATGAAAGCATTAGGGTACTATAGTTTTTTTTTTAATTCTTGCAAATTAAGCAACAACAATTTTAACCAAACAAGCCCATCTGAAGTTTAGCCATGTCGTTTAGGGATCCCACAAAAGGGAGTATACTTATTTTTAAACGTACTACCAGGATCATGAATATTATGGCATATGGATTATTTGTAGATGAACAGTAGAATAGAGTGTCTCAAATTCAGGGAATCATGTTCTCTCTGTCATGATCTCGGTGAAGAGATTTCTCCAATCTTTCGCATATTCGTGAAGTTCCTAAAATTCATAGTGAAATGTGTGTATCTCTGTGAGCATCTCTGTGTGTGGGGGTTTGTGTTCTAACAAAATATAAATCATTTTCTTTGAGTTGCAAATAATACCATAATGAGATTTCTCAGGAGAATTTTTGGTACTGGGGCCAGGTCTCTCACATAAAATATTGGATAAATGACTATGTACACATATGTTTTTACCATTTAAAGTGAGAGCATGTGCCAAAAATATTTTGACTCTTAGAGCAAATGTGCAGTTAATAATTGCTCAAGAATTTGAAGGAGCCTCTCATGAAGGTTGTCACTGAAGATGTAGCAGCTGATTGTCTTTTCAGAAATACTACTTCATATTGGAGAGGCTTAATTTTGCCCTTGTCTATTTCCTAGGCACCATACCCTGTCTCCCAAGAGAACTTTGAATCTGGATAATCACAGAAAGTTACTGGGATATTAAAAACTTTACTTGGCACATGCTTTAATGAGATTGAGTGTGTCCACATTTAGTATTAATTTATGAAGCATGTTTCCAAATAGCTTAAGTTTTTCGAAGTTAAACAGCCAATAAACTATTCTGTGGCTGTTTTATAGAGCACACTAGACTTGTCATACTTGGAAGAGGCAGAAGGTTCCCCCACTTGTAGCTGGTATTCTCCCTGGGACCAGAAATTGTGTCTCAGTTAATAAAACAATGTTGGTAAACTGAGATTCAGAACATCTATTTGCTGCTTGCATTACCTCTTTGAATTTAAATATTTTTTATCACTAGTAATTGGATCTTTATCTGGCCTACTTTCTTCCCTGGTTGTTGGGAGGCTCAGATTATGTCATCTATTGGGAACTCAGGTGAAATAACCTAAGGCATAGAGTCTCAACGTGTCATTTTCTTTCTCCCCCAAAGAAGTGAATGACTGCATGGTTAAATTATTTCACAGAATGAGATTTGAGATTTATATTGACTTATAAAAGACTCTGGGTATTCAGGTAATAAAGAAGTCAGTTGAACCCAGCATGTACCACACTTAGTTTACTATAATGGTCCTTTATCACAAAGCATATAATATATGTAATTTAATGTTACTTGGAAAATACCTTCACACAGAAATTTACACATGAGGAAACAAGGTTCGGGGCCTTATGGCTGGAGATGGAGAAGAAGTCACTGTACCTTCACTCAATGAAATTTTCAATTAGTTTCTTGATTTCTTTCTTTACATTTTACAGGTAGAGAACCACAGAGTTTTAGCAGGTTCTATGCTATTTCTGAGGGATTTTGGAGATAATTCTTAGTATTTTTAATGGCATAACTTTGTTTTTATTTACTTATTGTTATTGTTATTATTATATTCCATTTGATTCTAACTAGCCAGTTTTCAGTATTTGTGATAACTGTAGTAAAAACTGTGTATGACATAATTTATTTTATGAATAAATACTAATAATTTTACAGAAACATATTTGAGTCCAAAGCCATAACATAATAGTATTTTGGAAACTTAGAAGAGGTTCAAAAGCTGCGTGCACAGTCTGTCTGGAAAAAGTCCAGCCATTGTTAATATAACAAGAACAGTTTGTGCAACATCTATGTAGCCTGACAGCCAAGGAGAGTGGACTGGAATGTGCATGTGTGAACAATGATGACTTCACTGCACTAGTCAGTGGGGATGGTAGATGCCATTGAGTGAGCATGTGCACTGTGTGGCTGTCACACTCAGAATGATTTAGTGAGCAGAGCAACGAGTCTGCATCAGATCTTGCATTAAGTTTGAATATTCCTCTGTTGAAACTATCAGGATGATTCAGAAGGCCACAGCTGTGGGCAACTGGTGATTGGCAGCTTCATCATGGCAATGGGCCTTCTTATGCATCAAATCTTAAGCAGAGATTTTTGGCAAAAGATCAACTCACTCAGGTGACTGAGCCCCCCTCAACCCAGGTATGGTATCCTGCAACATCTGGCTTTTTCCAAAACTAAAATCACCTTTGAAAGGGAAGAGATTTTTGACCATTGATGAGACTCAGGAAAATACGGTGGGGCAGCTGATGGCAATTGGGAAAACTGTGTGAAGTCCCAAGGTACCTACACCGAAGGGGACTGAGGCGTCATTGTTCTATGTACAATGTTTCTTGTTTCTTGTATTTTCTTCAATAAATGTCTCTATTTTTCATATTACATGGTGGGATACCTTCTGGACAGACTATATATATATATATATATATATATATATATATATATATATATATATAATGTAATTTTATGGCATTTATCTATTGGACAAATTGCATGTAAGTTTTATTATATGAAACTATAAATCAAATACATGCAATCATTCTTACTTTGATTGGAAGTAAGAATGATAAGTTACTGTGATATGCTTTCCAAGAAATATCAGCTTCACTTAAACAATAGAGGCCAGCATATTAAAAGTCTGATTTTCTATACCACAGTGATTAGTCTTTATACTTTCTCTTTTTGTCATGCTGTATCCATGAGGAAGTATCCACTCCAGTCTTACAGGCAAGGGATCTGAGCCATTGTATTCTCCTGACTCCCATGTTTGTTAGGGCAGTCACTGTTGCCTGAATATCTCCAAGAATCACCCCTGCTTACTTCTTAGTGCCCTAGAACCAATAACTAAATCTTTTGGATTCTAATTCTTAATATATTTCTGGTACCCCCTCCCTTTTCTTCTATTCCCACTGTCACCACTATAATTCAGTGGTGCTTGCCTCCTGTTAGGAGCTGGTACAGTTTCCTTGGTGTTTCCCCTAGTAATGTCTTTCCTGAAAATTGTCCTACATTCCACAGCTAAAGTATCTGGCTACATCTACTTCCATTGCCCATACCATTGTCACCACATTGTTCTACTGTTAAGAGAGAAGAATGATAGGTACACCAGCACTTTGCACATGACTATAGAAACCATAGCTAGTCATCCCCTATCAGAGAGAAATAAACCTGATTAGTCTTATTTCCTTCAGAATTAAAAGTTTCAAGTTTCAGGATTCCTTTTGGAGGCAAGTGGCAATAATTTTATTCATACTTCTCTTTAGGTATTGGTGAACTAGTTTCTATGGACGTACTTACTATTCCTACTTACACTTGACTTAAATTGATTTTGTACATATCCATAGGTTTTATTTTTCTGGCCTTGCATTTCTACTGATTTTAGTCTCAAAATTATTGAGGAAATTTTGGTTCCCTGTATGTCTTAACGGTAAAATCGTTCCTGAACAGTGGAAATTTTTACCTTCTATACACCCAGAAACATACATTTCTATCACTGGTACTTTTACTCATAGATAGGGAAATTGTATGTAGATGAGTGTTGGGTTTGTTTGTTGTTTTTTGCTTGTTTATGTTGTTCTATTTCTAAGACAGGATGTTGGTGATGGTTGTGATGACATTAATGATAACACGGACTCCATATGCTGCTTGCTGTATGCCAGGCACTCTGCTCAGTGCTTTGTGCTCAGCAATTTGGCCACTTATAAGATAAGGAATATCTTTTCTCTTTCCAACATTATTTTTTAACCTTGAGCTTCCGATAGAGTATAAACACTACCAGCTTACCCAATGTTTCCTCTATTGTTTTCTTGATATATTCAGGCATTTGTTATATATCTTTAAATCCTCTTGGTGGACTCTTATTACAGTCCTTCTGTACAAGAAGCATCTAAGTTAGAGGTAAACTAGAAGTGAGATTTATTACTCTTTGCTCTTGTGATTTTATAAAGCATTAATGTGCTAACACCTAAAAGTGCTTAAAACCTCATTGGAATTTATCATGGGGTAGATTTTTGAATTGTA
Source organism: Artibeus jamaicensis (assembly GCF_021234435.1). Classification (NCBI taxonomy): domain Eukaryota; kingdom Metazoa; phylum Chordata; class Mammalia; order Chiroptera; family Phyllostomidae; genus Artibeus; species Artibeus jamaicensis. The sequence continues at coordinate 12,750,180 of NW_026522014.1, read as the reverse complement.
TATTATTCTCAAGAGAAGATTTATTACAGGTTTATATTTATAAGGTAGACATTGTATTTTGATTATGAGGGGGAGGTAGTCAAATAAATTGAAAATATTAGTATATGAATACAAACCTTGGAAAACTCTTCACAAACTGAACTTTTCTTTAGAAAAGGAGGACCATTTTGGAACAATTGTTTGCCCATGACTAGCTTAAAATTCAATAGTTTCATCAGCATTTATTAAATTACCAAGCATATCAATGTGTCAATTCTTCCTCTCCCTGTACAATTTCTATATGATAATATAAAACTTTATTCTTGTACTCAGTGAAATCCAGGCTTATCTGAAATTATTAATATAAATGCTTTGCCAGGGTTTTTCTTATCAAGCAACTTCAAATGCAGTTAAATAAATAATCTTCCTAGCACTCTGATAATTACTAGTCTGGGAAGGGTAAGAATTATAGTGAATGTTAGAATATATATGATACCTTTTTAGTATGCCCTTTAAGATGAAATGTTTTAAGATTTATACTTACATAGCTCACTTAAATCTCTTGTGTTGAATATTTTAGATTTGTTAGTCTTTGTAGAAAACTAAATCAAAAGTTCTGTACAGCTGTTAGCTCATTTAGGATTTTTTTTAAACTCATTTACATAAATTAGATAAGAAAATATAGAGATGTTGGTTCTTGGTATTTTGCATAAAATTCAGATGTCCAGAGTTGATTAAATATTTAAGAAATTGTGTGATTTAAGCTTACATGTCAAAATTATTTATTTTTGTAAGTTGTTATAAAATAGTTTTCTTTTCTCATTAAAAGGGGATAGAAGCTTTGTGGGTACTCAGCTGTGCCGTCATAATACAGAAGCAGTCAAGACAGACAGTAAATGAATGGGTGCCTCTCTTCCTATGACACATTAGTTGCAAAGACAGGAGGTAGCCTTGATTTGTTGTTTTCTGGTGTAGGATCTTAGCTGGCATGGAAGGAGAAGGTTGCAGGAAACAGGACACCATACCTACAAGTGGGATAGACCAATAAGGAAAGGTCTTAACCTCAGGTTTATTACCAGTTTTAGGCATTAATGTGAAAAATGCATATTGCCTCCTCTTTCTAGGAAAATGTTTCATGCCCGTCTTCAGTGCCTGAGGCAAACTAGGTGCTCAAAAATAGTCGTTCAAAAAGATCGAATGATTCTCAGCAGTTTCTGAACCCCAAATGTAAAAAACAACAACAAAAAAGAATTCTATTTGTTAAAAATGGCAAACATTTATAAATAAAGTTGTCCTGGATTATTGAAACAGGTATATAAGAGATGCTGGGAAACAGTCAAATCTTATGAAAGCTTTCCTGTGAATTAGATCACAAAATCTAGATAAAAAGGATCACCTAAGGCTGTGGTTTTCAAACTGTGCTCTAGAGAAAGATATGTCGGTCACTTCTGGGGCTTCTGTGGTTGGCGAGTGAGGGGCTGGAGAGAAAAGCATCTCCGCAGAGCCTCCACCCTGGTTCTCAGACTGAGGCTGTTCAACTTCATAGCTCGCTTTCTGTGTCTCTGTGTAGTAACTTATATGAATACAGTAAGCTATGTACAAACCAGTGAAATAATCAATTGATGAACAACATAAACACGGTACTTATATTTTCTTTTGTTTTTGTACTGCATTCCTTCAGGAATACTATTTCCAAGAGCAATATTTCTATTTGATTTTTTAAATGATTTTATTGATGGCAAAATAATAATAATCATCTCAAATTGAATTGTCTGTGGGATGTGTAGCCGACCAGCCTGAATCAGTTAACCATGGCACTTCCCTGATTCTGTAGCAAGATCTCTGCTCTGTAAAAACAAGGAAACTATAGATGGTTGGTCTTGGAATTCTCAAATAGAAAATTATGCCAAGTATGTAAGTTGGGAATATTTAAGTTATATTAACTCTTAAGCCATATAGCAGATTCCAGTATGAGTAGCACATGAGATAAATTTTGCATTCTTTATTTCTCTTATTAATCAATTTTTGTTAAGTGTCAGCTATATGCTAGGCACCAGGGATTTGAAGGCCAGAGTAGCCTATAAAGTTGCAAAGGAAAGCAAAATTATCTGATTTCTGTATTACATTTCTATTTTATTTTAATATGAATACTATTTATTCAGAAAAAACTAGTGATATAAAGTATTTTAATTTAATGTTTTCCCCCAGTAGCATGAAGAGAATCGGTGATAAAAAAAAAACGTGGTGACTTCATAAAATGTTATGTTTTCTCAGGAATGTATCAAAACTCACATTTAAACCTTAGAAAAATGTGGGTGCGGATAGGGCACATTCAGGGTTGGACAGGCCTTCTTCTTCTCTCAGTTTTGCAGATGAAAGAGAAAATGAGGAATGGAGAAGCTCACTGAGATACCCAGGGTCACAGTGTTCCTCCATGTAGATCTCTGATTTAGAGGACCCTCTTTCTCCTCCTGTATTCTCTCCCCAGTACTCCTCACTGCCTGGCTTCAGTTAATGGTCTTCTGACTTCCTCATGTGAGGTGAGTCTCGCATAAAGAGAGTCAATAGGTCCTTTCAGATGTTTAGTACATATTTGAACTAATGATTCTAACTTTTTTCTTTAATTATTGTTCAAGTACAGTTTTCTGTCTTTTACTCCCATCCCAGCCCACCCCCCTGTACCCCCCACCTCCCTCCCATTTCCACCCCCCTTAAGTTGTTGTCCATGTGTCCTCTATCATTTGTCAAAGTCTGAGACAATTTTAAAGAAGAATCTGTATTTTTTAAAAATGGTTTTATAATATGTAGACTTTTTCATATAACTAGAAAAGCATATTAGGGTTCTGAAGTTACATTTTTCCTCATGTTTATGTTTCACAGTTTGTGTAGGATTACAGTTAGAATAAGCTCACACACCTCACTGATGTCAGATAAAATGTGAAATACAGGTTAATACAGGTAAATGTGAACTTGAAGTATAATTTGAATACTCTCTATTTCATAAAAGCTCTTGATTCAAAAGAGGAATGACTCAAAAACTTTCTCGATAAATAGTTTTTTTAAAATATCCCCTTGCCTCAAGATATAGTATCTTGTTCAATTCTGCCTTTCCATAGCCTATTTCTTTTCATGAGAAATTATAGATATTTAAGCTGTAAAGAATTTGTTCTACCTGAGTTATTACCACAGGTGTTGAGTAAACAGCAGACATTCTCTAGAAATGATGATCTTGTTTTCATATAAATATCTTCAGCTGTAAAGGGTTCAGTTAGATTAATATGTCAGATATATATGAATAGTTGACATACTTTATGTTCTATTGATTTAGCTTATTTTTACAGGATGTTGCTTTTATTTTTGTTTTAATATTTATGATACCTATTTTTGTCACTTCAAAAATGAATAAAGCTTTTGTTGTAAATATTTTTTCTATAGGATATTTTCCTAAAGTTTTAATAAAGCATTCATAATTAGCACTAAATGTTCATATTTTTACAAGATAGTAATTGTAAACATGCACTATATAATTCATCATGGGTTGTTTGTATACTACACGCAATGTGGTCATGGAAAAAACAAAGGTCATAGCTCACTTTAAATCTTGTTCAGAATTATTTATTAGGTTTATTGTCAAGTTGTTTTTCTATATGAAATGCTTATGAAAAAATAGAATCTCCAGAGCAGTAGACATTCTAATGAAAAACTCATGTATAGCGTCAGTCAAAGTTGAAGGAAAAATTAACCTCTTGTTGGATTAAGATGAAGGAAAATTAAATTTAAATATTACATAGTGTTTTCAATCATATGCCAATAAAGGGAAATTTTATATAGCTGTGTGTAAATTCAACTTTCTTTTGAGTATTTAATTTTGAATTCCAATATGTCTTTGGTCTTGTTATCATTATAAAAATTCATACATAAACCCATGTTTTTTATGAAACAATTTAAAAAATATAAAAGTGTACCTAATAAAGAGCAGAAGTTCCTTTTCATCCACCCATTTCACTCCTTTCCTATCCATGGCGAACCACATCAGAAAGGTCACAGCGCAGATCACTAGAGTTGAACGTGTCAGTTCTCCTTTCTGAAGTGTGTCTTAATCTTGTTTTCTGTAATACAGTGTTTCAAGGAATAATCTTAGTGAATTCAAACTTGGCTCAAATTGTAGAACTCAGACCTCTCATATACAGGGAAGACATTTAGAGATCGTAATCTAGACAGAAATTTAAAAATAATATATATATGTTAATGTATATAGTACATAGATATATCATATACACATGTGTGTGTAAATATATTTATGCATGCTTATGAAATTCATGGATCATCAGTGCTTCACCTCAGAGAAGGTTTCATAGAAGAAAGTAGGTGTCCATTGTTAATTGGGGTGGGGTAAGAGAAGGGTAGTAGAAGACCTATCTCTCCATCTACACATATGTGTATATGTATTTATATAATATCTATATTATTAAGATTAATATTAACTACTACAACTATATATTATTTATATAATATTTAATATAATTAATGCAATCATATTACATAATATACTTCTATTTTATATATGGAATCTTGATATAATTACACACATGTTCTGTATCTTCCTACTCCCCTCCTCTCACTCCACCTCAATAAACAGTGCATATCTGTTTTCCTCAATGAAACCTTGTTTGTATGGTGTTGCTGTTCCATGTATTCGATGCAATAGACAAAGCTCTAAAAGACACCATGGAATACAAATGTTTGTCTCCAGCACTAAACTGTGAGTTCCTTAAGATCAAAGACCATGTGTAGTTTAGCAATTGTTAGCATTAATTTGTAATTCTGTTTCAGGTTTTACATATTTGAAGTCTGTCCAGTTGGTAATTGGGCTCTCTCCTTGTACTTCGGCACAGATAGTGCCTAGAATCATAGAAAAATTTATCTCTGAAATGTAGATGGAACTGGATCTAATACCCATGACCATCCCTTATTTGGTCTGTAAACCAGGATGAGATACTTAATTTTTCTGAAGTTTATTTTTCTCATCTGTAAAGATAAAAGAATATTCATATCGTATGGATATTAAGAATATTAAATGAGTTAATTTAAAACATTTGGTAAAATATGTATAAAAAATCTTAATTCATATCTCTAAACATCTTGAAAGGATTCCTATGTTTTTTAAGTTCAAGTTCTAATTTATAGTAAAATATTTAATACTTAATTTTATAGATACATAGTCAAGGTGAATTATGAATTTCATTTGCCATTTAATCTGCTTTTCATCATTAATTAACTTCAAGTATCCTACAGCTGCATTTTTTTATCTAAGATGTTGAACTTGAAAATCTATTGAGAAGCAGACCTAATAATGTGAGAATTTGGGAGACAAAGAGGAGCCAGTTTTGAAAGAAAAGCAATGTGTTTCTCAACTTTTCTTCCTGGGAGGAAGATGTGAACACTTCCATCTGCCAAGGACATGGAGGGGAAAATGGTATAAATACATTATAAAGGGCACGGCAAGGGTTGTCATGCTTCAGAGATAAACAGATAATCATTACCATATATAAGTTAAAAATAGTATGGAAAGAGTGTTTCATGGGAGATTAACAACTGAAGCCAGAAATGTTTGCGGTTGCTCATATGGAAATTGCTTTGTTAGATGAATGTACAGACTGAGCAAGAAGTAGTCAGTAATCTGTGTGAGCTGTTACTTTCAAAGTTCAAAACCCTGCATAGGGCGGCTCTGATTTCAGATCAAGTTGCATTATGTTGGTTGAGTTATCATTTCTCTTTTGGCTTTTGAATCATTTATGAGCAAGATTTTTTTTTTCTTAATGGAAAAGAATAACCTTCCCTCTGGCCTTGAGTACTATCTGAATGTAATGTTCCTGGACCCTTGCTTAAGGGTTCATAACAAGCTGTGGATCCTGAAAGGGGCTGAGGAGTTTTTTCTGGTGGTCTTTGAATCTGTAATTGCTGCCAGCTGAGGAAGCAAAATTCAAAGAAGTCGAAGGAACTTTCGCAAATAACACTTAACATAATTACAAGACATAAAGAGTTTATGTAATAAAGTCTTACCTAACCACAAAATAAATACGCAAGGACCAGTCACACAGAGGTCTTCACAGAGGTATGTACTAACCTTTTGCTTGACACTATACTTGTTTAAATTTATTAAAACCTTATGGCTGTGCATTTAAAATTATGCCTGTTTAAACATCCTTTTACAGATTTCCTATTTTGTTGTGAGCATTTTCAAGAACACCCAACCATAATGATAAAAACGTGATCATCAAAAGGCAGAGAACTCTCCATCTTTGCTTAAGTATATTGGAATAAAATGGTTTTGAGAGCTTGACCAAGAATACCTAGTTCCTTATTTACTATTTTAATAGTGTGTTCCATCTTTAGGGAAATGCAGTATAAAACTCCAGACTCCAAAGCAGTCATATTAGTAAGTGATCATACTACAAAATTATTCTTTGCTTTTCAGCAAAGTTTGATGTAGCAGTCACTTTAATATGGAACTTCTCCTTGATACCTTTGCTCTATGATTAGATTTAATTTTGCATAACTTTTAGGAACATTGCTAATATTCTGACAGATAAATTTGTATATTGTCTGATTGCAATTGTCATAATTTACAAAAGCAAATTTAGAAGTATCAGGATTGGCCATATTCTCCGACCATTTCTATGTCACTTCTATTTCTATTTTTCCCTACCTGTTAAAACTTAAGAAAAAGTTCGTGAAGTTATTGACTATCATTCTCTGTAGACTTAGGTTTTATTTGAAGAAACCATCCCTCAATATCTCTTTTCCATACCTTCCTTCACTTTGTTAAAATATAAGCTTTTTTCTCTAATGTCTCTTGTGAGTAGAATTTTCATATAACAAAGACTAGAAACTTGAATCACTATGAGAATTCTGTAAATGTTTTCTTCTTTGTCTTCAAGGCTTATATAGATCTTGTCCTCATTACTTTAGTCAAGATCTCTCTCACTTTGTATCTACAAATAACTACTCCCCCTACCTCTTAGCCAGTGGTTCTCAACCAGAGGCAAAGTCCCAGGGAACATATGGCAGTATCTGGAGATATTTTCAGTTGTCACAACCGAGGGTGTGATACTGTGGGAATCTAGTAATTAAAAGCTATGGATGATGATAAACACTGTAGAAAGCATAGGACAGTCCCAAGTTATAATTATCCAACCCAAAGTGACAGTATACTAAGGGTGGGAGCCTCTGCTTGAATCCCTCTTTGATCATTTTTCTTTCAGATGATTCTTTAAAAAATGCTACTTTTGAGACATAAATCATCTAATGAGGCATCTTCAGGGGTATTATCTTGAGTACATGGTCTAAATTCTATACCCTTGTTTCACACTTCTACAGCCAATATATTGAACACCTTTGCTCTGGGGTATTCTGTTGCTTTTGTTAGGGCGTGGTCCTCACGGTCATCAGAGATATCACACGTGTCGAGTTTCTGGAGTCTTTACAGCCTCCCCCTTCCATGGTGCCAGGGAATTCTGTTCTCTGTGTTTCTGAACTTCCAGCTCAAGTCTTGGAAGTCTCAGTTGACCATTGTAAGAGAGGATTCTTCCAATGATTTTCTCATTATCTGTATATTACTTATTAACCACTTATTTCCTCATTTCTGTCATTATCTTTTAAAAAAATTCTATGAGTGTCATCCATTTAGAAAAAAATTAATATGGAGTGGATTCGCTTTTATATAAAACAGATAAAACTTGAGTCTTATCTACTGGAGGAGCAGAATGAGATTCTTCGGCTTCAGTCTCCTTGACTTTCTGCTTGTTTTCTAAGCAGTTGATGCATTATCAGAGAATATTACCATGCTAACCCTTATAGTATTCTTTAAATTTTTGGTATATGTTTCACTAAAAAAAACTTTAGAGATTATAAACATTTTCAGGACAAGAACTTTCTGTTAATACACTTCTGTATACCTCATAGTTCCTTATATAGCATTGTGCATATACATGATGAATATTCAGGAAGTGTGAATGGAGTAGCATGGCCAAGTCATCAAAAATTGTTCTGCAAACCAGCTAATCAGAAGGCAAACTCTTAGCCTGGGAAGAAGATTTATAGAGTACAAGGGCTGAGTAGATAAATAGATACATATTTTCTCTGAAAATTCACTGAAATGAATTAAAAGAACCCAAAATTGGAAATATATTTCATTCTGAAAATAGGGAACCTCTTCATCTTTGAATCTCAAACTTCCGGGGATATTTCCCAGATGTTGTTCTGTTTGGACCTAATTTTGAAGATAAGACATAGAGATTCATCATGTATTCCCACAAACTGACGTGCTCCTCGGCAGTGTCCCACAGGGAGAAGGCTCCAGGGAGCTTCCTTGTTACTGCAACTTGGCAGAATGGGGCTGGAGGCAGGTTTGGAAGCTGACACTTACCCTTTGGAAATCCTTTCCTCCATTTGGGGATGGGCACCGTAGGGTAGAAGGAAGGATTTGCAATCGTGGAATTTTTTTTAAACTTGTTTAACTCTGTTGTAAGGGTTAAATAAAATATGCAAGACCAAGCCACTAACAGCCCCTCTCCAGCTCACCTCAGAAACCCAATTTTATTTGGGAGACCAGTATCACTTCCCAGCCCGCCATGCAGTGTGGGATAGTCTCCATGACATAACTGAAGATTTTCTGGAGTCTTTATTTAAAGGGACCCCTTCCCTTTTCCTTGCTTCTTTTTGACAGGAAAATATCTAATATACAGCATTGGAGAAAAATAAATATTTTGTTTTTAAAATAGATTATCATCTATTTTCAGTACATAAAATCATGGCATATCCATTATTTTTAACATTATAGTGATATCACTATTATATTTTTATTGCACATAACTCCTATCAGGAGTTTGATTAAGACAGCTGATTTTCTGGGGAGTGTGGGAGGGATGATATGGGTGGAGTCTGAGAATATCTAAGATAGAAAGTGGAGAACATTTCTTTTAAAGTTCAATAGCTATTTACTTGATGTGTGCAGTTACATTTTTGTTTCAAGTCTTATGTGACACTGGGTCATCAACCAGGAAAGAATGGGCCCTGAGTGTTAGAATGGTGATATTCCACAGGAATTGGACTCGTAAAACAGGAACGTTCTTTCCGGTCACTGGAACTGGACATCAAGGAGGAATGGGAAAGGGTGGGAGGGAGATGAAATGGAAGCTTAGAATAGAAACAGGGAAAAAGTAACAACCTGAACAACTTGCCGAAATTCATCAACAAGTAATACCAGAAACCTAAATTACCCCTTACACATTCATTTAAAATATATAATTCCCTGTAAACGTGTGCACAGGCACCTACCCCAGCTTGGACATCACCACTTGGTCTGCAATGCTGAGAATAGACAGACGAGGCTATGTGGTGTCTGGTGTCACAATAAGGAGCTTCAGGTCAGGAGAGAATTACACTAATAAATAGAAAATTGAAACAGTGTGGGAATTGACTGTGGGAGCAGGGAGAGGGGATGGGTGGAGGAGGGCAAAGGGGGAAAATTGAGACAACTGTAATTGAATAATAATAAAAAATGATAAAAGTAAAAATAAAATGAATTGGGAAAAATTGGAACATAGACAAAGGAGAGACACAAATGAGAGCTTAAAATGGATGGATTTGACCATGGCAGGGGTGTTAAGAAACAGTTTCTTGAGGAAGAGGAATGAAAATGAAAAGAAACTTTTTCAAACAAGCAGATACCTGAAGGAAAGTAAAGATGGAAGGTAGTATATTCTAAAGAAAGGAAGCAACATATAAAAAGGCCTGTAATAGTAGAGAACAAATTCAAAGGGCTGGAAATAGGCTAATGGGACAGATAAAGGAGGAGCATAATTAGAGGGAAGCATAATGTGTTATGTGGCAAAAGGGATCAATGTCATTTTCCCTAAAAAATAGTGGGTTTTGCAGTATTAATTAAAATGGGATGGATTGCTAAAACTTTGAATCTTTTCCTTTTATGCTTTTACTCTTATGCCTTAGCTACAATAATTAAAGCAATATATACCAGTGTTTCTTGTTTATAACTGTACTATAAGACTGAAAATAATTTGTATATTATGTATTTAATCATGAAGTAGAAATAATTATTTTCTTATGTCTGTAGATTGCTCACAACTATCTCTATACTCTTCTCCTTTTTTCTTTTTTACTCATCTTATTCCTAGTTATAACTTTTTCATATGCTGATTAATCTTTATTAACCACTAAACCTGAAGAATAAGAGTTAAATATCATTATAATTCAAAGAGTATAAACATAGTTTCAGCTATTCAGCTGTGGGTTCATTTATTCAATTGTTGATCAAAAGATGTTGTCTTTATCTGTTATACAGGCTCTGTAATATCTCTGAACTCTCAGTTTTATTCAGCCATTCATTTTTGTTTTGTAAAATAAGAGAAGAGTCAGAGGAAATAGAATGGTGTTCATTCATTCATTTTTATTTGGAGTTGTATCACATGACAGATTAATGCATTATGATATTCTATTTCAAGAAGACTTCAGATTCTCAGCTGAGTAACTGATAAGCCTTAACAATCTAGTAAAAATATACACACGTTCTAATACCCTTAGTTTAAAAGGTAGGACTAAAGTAAGATTTATTAACTGACCACTAGTTATGATTTCAAGATCTTTTCTCAACTTTATTTAAAAGTAATTCAGTTAATTTAAAAATCCATGCACCTTGTAGTCATGAATTGTGTTGCTTTTGATTGGTTAACCTCATTTCTATGACTATCATAATCTATAAATGCAACATATTTGGCTTTTCCTTAATTCTGTCTATTAGACAATCCTGCTAAGATGGTATGTTACTTGGGTCCAATTTGTCCTGTCTTACATTTTGGAAACTGGTATGGACTATTTTTCTTTCTTTTTTTGTTTCTTACTATTTGTTTTTCCTTTTTATAACTAAGAACTCCTATGTTTTATGTTTTGGCCAAAATCTAGCTTTCTTGTCAAGTTATTCCTTTGGCTTTATTTGCCTCTTATTTCTCTTTCCTACATTAGAAACCCCCTTTTTCTTCTTTTTCTCTGTTTTACTGCTTGTGTGAAAGTCACAGATTAGCTCTAACCAAATTAGCAGATTTCTAATTTAAATGCCCTTATAATTCTCCTAACCATAGAATTGCTTTCTTAAAGTTTTATATGTCATTTTGGGAAATGAAAAGAAAGTGGCATTCTTGGTTACTTGCATTTTTTAGGGGAGTTAAGATGAATTTTTACCAATTTATAAGAATGCTTCTTTATTTTTTCCCCATGTGATACCTAAGAGTATCCTGATTTATTTGTTGCTGTAGTTAAAGAGTATGGCAGCTTCAAAAAGTGGCATGAATTTATTATTCTTTTAACTGAAATCTTGGCCAAATTTAACATGATATTTGATTGTTTTGTTCATCAACAAAAGTAAATGCAAGTTAAGACTAATAATGTTAGCTGTAAAACTACTGGATGAATAAGATTTAACATTATAGTAGTTATTTGTGACTTATTCTGTTTGAACAACCTGAAAATGTGGAGTGCAATTACTTATTTTAAGTTGCAATTACTAGTTTTTATTGCTGACTAGTCATTTTAATCTGGAAATACCAGTGGTTTGCCTGATATTTTCAAGACTTACTTATGACCCTTTTATGATCTTTGTTTGTTTTTGCTATTGCGATTGTTTTCTTTTTCATTACATTTCGTAATTGGTATTGCCAGTGTTATGAGACTACAAAATTTTGCAAGTGGGATCTTTAAAATATTACACTTTTTAATTGGTTAATACTATTACATAAGAAAGGCCACATCATCATATGCTCTTGATCTTGTACCTAATCACTTACTCAACTCTGTTCATAGTTCTTTCATATTTTTAGATGATTACTTTTTATATTTAAAAGGGAGAATAGATTATATCTCTGTAATATTTAACCCTCTGATTTACTTTTCTTGTCTTATTACATTGGCCAACCAACCCAGTACAATGACGCCTTTCACTAATGATTCTCTTTATCTTCGTGCTTTCTCTAACTTTAAGGGAAATTCTTAAAATATGAAACTGATTTTCCCCCCACTTTTCCTTTATTTCTTTTTGTTTTTCTTATTTTTGGCATCTCATTAAACATTCCTATTCTGTTTTTTTCTTTACTTTCATAATGTGTTAAATCACAATAGATTTTTATATATCGAAACCAACTTGCAATCCTAGTGTAAACTTTTTTTTTCCCCACATTGCATTATGGTGAAAGAACATCATATGTATGTTATTAAAACTTCTAGTTAACACAACATTAAGGGTTCATATTATTATTACTATATACATGCCATTTACTTCTGATAGCTTCTTACCTTTGTAAAGGACCCTTTTTCTCTCTGGAATTCCCTCAGAACCTGAACCATTGTTATTTCTTTGCATCCAGCACCCACATGATCTTCTTTAGACTGTGGGTAAACATCTTTATTGCCAGTTCTTTAATGCAGATAGGGAATGAGGGATGGGCCATCTCACTGACTCAGAATATAGTTAATGAAAACTTACCCTGAATATTGGCTCAGGGTCTTTTTCTGCTCCTGGAATTTGTTCACCCTCAGTTTGAGTAAACCCAGAATTATCTTCTGCAGAGCCTTACCTTGTGTATGTTGTGGTCTGTGCTGCTTATTTCCACTCTGGTACAATCCCCTTTCCTTCCTAGTGTATTTGTGTGTCCATGTGTATACTTCCAGAGTACATTTAATCCCACTATCACCACCAATACACAGTTGCAAAGATTCATTAAAATAAGATATTCTTCAAAAAAATTTTTTGGTCATTTTGTTATATTCTGAAGCCATCATTCATTAGAAAACCTAATTCATACAATTAAAAAGTAGTAGATTGATTTCTTCTTTAAATATGTTCTTAGAATTTATAACATACGGGTAGGGGATGTTCTTAAGAGTTCACCATTGTAATTCTCACTTTTTGTAATCCCATTCTTGAAAGTTCATTCTGTCTTCACTATTATCTTCCTCCCATTATTTTCAAATATATGGTGATTACTCTCTACTGGATTCAATGAGTTTAATTTTAATGAGCTTCTATATTATTCTGCTGGCTTGCATAAAAGAAATGAGCTATTTTTGCATGAATCCTACATTACAAAGATGGCCTCAGGGTAAATGGTGAAGGGTATGCTTGGGTACCATTTCATAATTTGAGAAAAATTAAACAGTTACTGTGTTTAAAGTGATAAGAATTCCTTTACGTGTATTCACAGCTCTAATAGGTTATGTTTTAGTTTTAATTTCAAAAAAGGAACCACTATCACATTGCAAATTTTTATCCTATCCAACAATGAAAATAAGAAACAATATTTTTATTTTAGTTGGTATACAATATATTGTTGGTATACAATATATTGTGGTTATTTCAGGTATATAGTCTAGTGATTTGATATTTTTATACCTTATGTGTTTACCTTATACCTAATGTGATCATTCCACCAAGTCTAGTAATCATGTCACCATGCAGACATCACACTATTATTGGCTATATTTCCTTTCACCTTTATCCCCTATCTGTTTATGCCCCTCCCCTGTGGCAACTATCCCTTTGGTGTCTGTTTTTGATGAGTCTGCTTTATTTTATTTTGTTTCTTTTGTTTTCTAGATTCCACATAGACATGAAACCATATGATACTTGTCTTTTTCTGTTGAGCTTATTTTATTTAGAATGATATTTTCTAAGTGTATCCATGGCTTCATTCTTTTTTATTGCTGCATAATATTCCATTGTATATGTATGTGTATCACATCTTTGTTATCCATTCATCTATCAATGGGCACCTAGATTGCTTCCATACTTTGGCTGTTGCAAATAGTGCTGCAATGAGTATAGGGGTGCACATATCTTTTCAAATTAGTGTGTTCATGTTCTTTGGATAATGACCCAAAAGTGAAATCTAAAAGAATCCAACAAAAAATTAATAAATTCATAAAAGAATGCAATAAAGTAGCAGGATAAAAAGAGTTTCTATTTTTTTAAAGATTTTATTTATTTATCTTTAGAGGGGAAGGGAAGGAGAGAGGGAGAGAAGTATCAATCTATGGTTGCCCCTCATGTGTCCCCTGCTGGGAACTGGTCTGCAACCCAGGCATGTGCCCTGACTGGGAATCGAACCACAGTCCTTTGGTTTGCAGGCCTGTGCTCAATCCACTGAGCTACAGCAGCCAGGGCAAAAGAATTTCTATTTTAAATGCCATTTTAGGTATTCATATTCTGAGTAGCTCTTGAAAAGAGGTGATTATCACTTTAAAATCAGTGTGTTTATTAAGTCAAATTTATTTACTTTTTTATTTTGTTTATATTTGTTTTATTAAAATCTTATTTTGTCAATTTTTTGATGCTGGAGAAACCTTTACATATTCGTCCCTCAATTTGTCAATAGTTATTTTTTCTAAATTGTAGAGAGTTATAAATAAAAGAATTAAAACTCCCCAAATTTACTATCCTTTTGAAATCTCTAATCCATGAATATCCATAGAGTTTAATGTGGCTCAGTAACTTGCTCCCATGTTTCTTAGGCACCACACAACTTGGCATACAATCCCTGGTTTAGGGTTCATGATCACCATCACGTGATATTTATTGGGTGGCCTAGCATGGAGGATGAAGACCTATAAAAGTTATTTTTAAAAAATATTCTTGGTCTCTTGTGGTTGATGTGAAAGTGGATGTTGCTAGCCCTGTTACTGGAGTTTTTGAATGTTGTTTCTTGACAAACAAGATAGCTCTTCCTGAATCTGACATAGTTTGCCTTTGGACTTATCTGAAATTTGAGTTCCATATGGTTCATCTGTATTCAATATTCATCTTCTATAACTTAAGCTGATTTTTTGCTGTTTTATGTGCCCTAGAAATTAGTAACATATCAGGCTGCAGGAAATGACTACTAATTATTTTGTTATGAAGAGAATAAGAAGAAGTACTTAGAAGCTAGTATCATGCCTTAGAGTGTTTAAATTAAAATATAGCATTTATCATTTATAATTACATTATTCCCATAACTTCTTTTTTTTGGATTAGCAAGCCCTATCATAAGCAACCAAATTAATGTTATGAGATAGTAAAAACTTTATCACTGTCCTGTGTTCTCTGAAAATCCGATATTTAAAATGAGAGCAAAGAATTTTTACCATTTGCTTAAACAAACCTGTTTTGTTTCCTTTGTAAAACAACCACTTTATTTCTTCTATCCACCAAATAATTAGTTCAAGGTAGAAAGATAAATACCAGAAAAGGATTTACAAGACATTGTTACCTCAGATTGAAAATAAGTACTGTAAATCAGGTATTGATTACAGTATTGGTTATCGAGAACATGAAGGACTAACCCAACGGCTTCTTCCATGATGATTACACAACCCTCCCCCCACCTTTTTTCTTCTGAACTTCACAAGACGTATTTCTACAAATGAGAAATGTAACATCTAGAAGAATCTCTAGTCTGTGGAGGTCATCTCTGTGAGTGTGTGTTTTTGTTTTGTTTTTGTCTCACACGATGATGGGAACCTACTTCTGAGTAAGGAACTTAAACCCGAACAAAACGCATTTGAGCAGGCTAGATGTCTTAGTACATGCTTTCCTTTCATAGTTCAAGTCATGGAAACAAATATTTCATTCTATGAGAGGGCTCTGTTTTTTCATAAGAATGATATATGTAATTACCTGTAAGAACTTCCTATCATCGAACTCAGGTTTACTTTTAAATGTCTTGTATTTAACAATTCCTATAAAAATTATCTTTTTTTTTTTTTGCTTTTGTGATTCAGTGTTCAGTATCCTTAGTGTCTCTAGCTCTATTCATTGGATATGTGTATAATCAAGACACACATTTTTTGTAATTACTCCTCCTTTTTGCTAGTATTTTAATTATTTCATAGCCATCAGGCATTTATTTGCCTTTTAAAAGCCTTCCAATCTCAATCAGAATGAATAAACAATTAAAACAAAGAAAGATTTTGTAGCCCTGTTTTCCTTTTGATTGTGTGTGTTCTATATAACACTTAAATTATTCTTTATGAAATTAGTATATCCAGGAAACGAGAATTACGCTGTAGGCTGAGTGAATGGAAAACATGCTGGTGTTTCCTTTGTAAGTTCTCCAGGGTGCCACAGGAGGTTTCCAATGTGCTGCTTATTTGTGCTCTCCCCTGATCTTTTCCAGTTCATTATAATGCTGAAGCAATAATGAAAATGTTGCCTAGCCTTTTCTATGTTCTACACCTCACTGAAAACATGTCAGCAGAGAAAGCAAACGTTCATCATTTCTCAATGTAAACCAGATCCTGCCAGGGATCATGCCAAACCCAACCAACCGTGACAGTCAAATCAATGTATGTTTTGGTTTAAATTTTTATTTTTGCCTTTGCTTTAGCAACTTGACTCCAGTATTTGTTGTTCCCTATGACTTACCATTTTAGGGCGTGACAGTTCCTGAAATTGACAAGGCTTCCTGCTTACCTTTGCAGTGTATATGTGTGACGACATAAACTATGAGAGAAAGATGACATTTTGACTCAATATTTACTTTATGTTCTCTACATCTGTTTTACAGAAATCCATTTTTAATTTTTTTCACCAATAGTCACTGAAAAATGCTTGCTTTTACCCTTTGCCTGGGTGTTACAAATTCTAGAATCGGCGTTCCAATTATTTACAAACAGAGACTTTATTATTATTGACCCAGGAGATTTAGTTCTGTCACCAGTTTGTGCTAATGTCGTAGAACAGAAATTGGTGGTTTTGTGCAGTTCCGGAGGCAGCGAACACACTCCATGCAGGTGTGAGCGTGAGTTAGTGTCCCGCTGCTGAGTCATGTAAACATCCTGAGACGGATTATATTTTTAAATTTGATACTAAACTAAGCAAAAAAAAATTTATTGGCTGTAAACTTGAAAAAGTCCTTCAGAAGCATGTTTTCTGAGATAAGAATGTCCCTAACATGAAGTGCTTGGACTCTATCGATTCTGATTTGGGTTTCAAGTCTGATTTGTTTCATTCACTATCTATGTGACTTTGGGCAAGTTATGGAATCTCTTTTGGTTTAAGTTTCTCAGTAATAGAATTTACTTCACGGTGTGTGTTATATTTTCTTTACTTTTTCTTCTAGTGATTGCGTAAGGCATAATTCTGTTTCATACTCCTGCTGATTGTTTATCGAATTTTACATGCACATTTACTTTTTCATTTCTTATTAACTTAAAGTCAATGATGATTTATTTGGTATACATTGTCTTGATTTTGTATAAAATGTGAAATTTGAAAATAGTACAAATAATTCCTGTGTACTCTTGATCCAGAATTCCCAATTTTAAATCTTATATCCTCACAGTATCAAAACCAGGAAATTAACATGGATACAACCTCTTATCTAATCTACAAATCTTACATTTTGTCAGCATTCCCACTATTATCTTTTTTTCTGGTCCAGGATCCCATCTTGGAACACGTGCTACATTTTGCGTCATCTATTTTTAGTCTCACTTAGTCTGGGACACTTCATCAGTCTGCCTCGAGGACCTTGCACTTTTGCTAAGTATTGGCCTGCTATCTTGTGTGGTGCCTCTCAGTTTAAGTTTGTTTCATATTTTCTGATGAGTAAATCCAGACAACACATTCTTGGCAAGAACACCAAAGAAGTAACTTCATATTCTTCCTGGTGCGTTATATCAGGGGTTACTTGGTGTCCACAAGTCCCACTACTGCTGATATTAATTATGATCACTTAGGTAAGGTGGTGACTGCCAGATTTAGCCACTGAAAATGTATTATTTTTTCCTTTATAAATAATAAATATCTTGTGGGAAGCTACTTTAAGACTATATGGATATACCAGTTACCATAGTTTTTCATGCCAAGGGGAAAAAGAGCACTGTAGGTAATCTTTTAAATCTGTGATCTTCTCCATGAAATAGGCCTCTTTCAGCATTCAGTTCTGGGAGGACGTTTTGCCAGGTCAGTCTTTTCCTGGTTAAGACTGATCAGCACTAGTCTGGTCAGGAGAGAACTCTTTTTTTTTTTTTTTTGGCAGGTTACTATTCAAAGCCTCCTTCTTAGAAGGAAGTAGAGCTTTTTAATTTAATAGTAAACGCTTTTCTATGGGATTTTGTGATTAAGACTTTGGATACTCAGCCATTTTACCAACATTGGAGAGCTTAGTGGTCATTAATCAGACATCTTTTTTTTTTTTCTGTGCTCAAAAGTATTCTAAGAGTAACCTTCTCCATACTCCCTCTGTCTGTCCGTCTCTGTCTCTCTCTTTCACACACACACACAGACGCACACTGCTGTGAGAAGTGTTTCAAAGATATGTTTGAATTGCTCATTTTAATTCTTTCTTTGCATTAAGTTTATAATTAAAAATTTGAAACTATATTTTATGGGAACTATATAACCAGTCTTTTTGCTTCAAGAGACAGTATTGTTTTTTCGCTAACACCTGGGTCATCCACTCTAAAAGAAACTCCTCTGGATCATCTTCCTGCCCCTTCAGCATTTCCCACATGTTGCAGAACGGCACCCGTTACTCACTGACACCTAGTCTGCAGCTTCTCCCTCACCTAAGAGGGCGCCACCTCACCATCTGCCTTTATCCTCCTGATGTGGCAATGTCCCTCACACCCACCTCCTAGGTCAGACGTGCCTTGGTAGATGGGGAACCACGTAGCATGAAATTCTAGCTTTTGACATCAATCTAGTTTCCAAGTGCAGGTAGAATTTTTTCTTATTTTTATTTTTAGGGATTAGTTTCATAACAATATATTCTTTATCTAAAAACTTTAATGCTTCAAAGGTGTCTTTATAACTAGTATATAAGGGCATATCTTGACAGAATTGATCAGCAAATGAATCCAGTGAGTAGACATGTATTGAGTATCTACTATGGGCATAGTACTTTATTTGAGTCAGAATTTATGTCAAAAGAGTTCTCTTTTCCTACCTACAATTTAGCTAAGAAAATAAGGCCTATATGTACATAAACCTAAGAAAAATATGAGTGAGGGATGGTGAGCCTATGACCATGTATGAACATCAGTAACACTGATGTTCAGTAAAACAGATAATTTCATACGAGAAAGTCGTCACAGCAAGGATTTTGAAAAGCAGTGTGAATAGAAAACGTTTTGGGGAAACCATTTGACTGGAGAAGGAACAACAGTGATTATGTCAGTGCGGCCACAGTAGTGGATTCTGCACAGTAAGGGAGTGAGAGCTGGGGTCAGAAGAGGCTGTTGGTGGTTGGTCTGGAAGGCTAAGATGAAGTTTGTGCTGAAAGTCATGTGGATTTGATAGACTGAAAACGGTTATTGTAGTGAGGTTAGAGGAGTAGCCCAAGGCAAAGGGAAGTAGTCATTTAGGGCATCCTAGAGGGAATCCAGCGACAGGGTGGTGTGGATGTGACTCAGAGTGGTCACAGCCTGGCGGGCGAAGGGTGAGTTGTAGAAGATCAAAACGGGTTTGCTAATTGAAAGGGACATTGTGTATGAGATCGCTCTTTCAACTTCATTAAGTTGCGGAATTTATATTGTGAATGATGTTGTAAGAAAATAAAGTATGACAGTGTGACAAGTCCCAGATCTCAAAATAATTGACACAATAATGGACTGCTTGTTTCTCAGGCCAGACGTCTGGTGATTTTGGCTGCCCGCGTTTTGCCCCACTGCACTTTGGCTCAGGGCAGCATGCAGTGCAGGTCTTTCCTATTTAACAAAGTCCCAGTGCTGCCCCCTAGAGTTTTATTGACCAATTATTTTTTCTTCATCATCTCATGCCACAAATACTTACTGAGCACCGCCAGTGTGGGCAAGGTGTTGTACTGGGCATGGAGGATAGAGGAGAAGACAAGTGCTGGTCGATGATTGTGTTAAGCCGTGGACCTGGGTGCACGTTCACGAGTACTTTATTATCTCGAGGTGTTAGGCGGTGTCGTTGTGCTGGAATGAGCAAGAATGCTTTCATTCGGAGAAGACAGTTTAGTTTTTCTCAGATTTGATCACAGGGTGACTTCTTTTCCCTGCAGTTTCAGAAATTTGCAAACACCAAACATTCACTTTCATCCCCACTAGGGGACAGTGTGTCACCATTAGATTTTTTTGTTGTTGTTCTAAATCAGCAAAATGTGTACACATTTTTGATTTGTTATTATCTTAGAAATGTAACAAATTGTTGAAATGTTTATAAAGTCTACAACTTGGGATATTTGTAACTGTAAATTGTACAGGTAGCTAGATTTAGAGAGCGGTAGATGCCTGTGTGTGCGTAGATACGGATAGTACAGTTTTATTTATTTAGAGTGTTTGAAACTTTATGGCATATAGGTAATTTTTGCATGGATGGGTGGAAGAAGAATATTTATATCAAAATATAAGCATCTGAATTTCAGGACAGCTTTGTAACTCACAGAAATTGATTTAGGCGTCGGGCATGAAATTTGCTTGAGACATTGCAATGTTTTTACCCTTCAGAAAGAGCTGTGCAATCTCCTGAGACATCTTAAGCCTAAATATACAAAAATATATTTTACCTTTATAGATTTCCTTTAACGGAGTTCATCGTGTTCTTAGGAATGATATGTATGGGGATGAATTTCTCTAAAAGATTTCCTTTCGGGTTGTCTATAAAGATTTAGACAGTAATGACATCATAGCTTTTCCTGCTATTCTTTGAGACAGGATTCTACAAAACTCACATAAATTTGATTCTAAAGGCATACCATCATTTGTTTATACCTCTTTAAATTCAAGTACCTAGAGCCGTGTAGTACAATGATAGGATTTAACATTTTAAAATATACCTTTGAGTTTTTCAAGTTTATATACACTGGTAACAGTTTTGCCAAAAGCTGTCATTTGAGAAAATTGAAAGGGACAGTAAGTAAGGAATCTGGAAGACATGGGCAGGATAGGAAATCGACCATTTGTACTCCTGTGCAAGGTGCAACTTCCTAGTAATTTACTCCTGGAACTGCTTGTCCAAATTGTGAGGTGGATGGTGGGGAGGAGAGAGAAGACAGCTGCTCTGAACTGCGCAGGTGCTGCTGTCATTCTCAATCTTTTGTGAAAATGAAAAAAATTGTCTATTTTCCCTGATTTCCTGAATCTTGCCAAAGTCTTAGAAGTCCCATGAGAATTTCTATATCAAGGCTTCACTACTCTACTGAAGATGATAGACACATATAACCATGATAGGGAAACCTACTATTAACCAAAACCAAAAACAAACAAATAAAAAAAACCCTGTATACTAGAGGGCTACATCCAGGATTCCGTTGATAAGACTTAATGACTACTGAGTAAACTTAGAATTATCTTATGTGTTCAAAAGATAATGGCGATTGGAACTTGCGTGCATATTTTATCTAAACATAGTATATTTTCATCCTTATCTTAAAATTGAAAGGAATGGAGAAATAGCTAAAGATGATAACATTCCAGAAGTTATGTTTGTATTGTTTCATGAGAGGATAAAGTTTATAATTTTTAAGATTTTTCTAAAAATTTTGACATTGTTATTAAGTGAACAGTATAAGATAAAACAAGTAATTATAATTATGGCAATACTGTAGACTTTAATGCACCTTATATCATTAAAGGTATTCTTGTTTTTGTTTAGATTCAACAAGTGTTGAGTTTGTAATTTTTATGGATGGGTGTGTAAGCATTGGTGTGCTGTGTTTATTATAGCTTGCTTATCTCTTTATGGCTTGTGAGTAGAAACTAAGGAAAATCTGAAGCCTAGAAATCACTAGAGTTAAGGATAGTAAATAAACTGCTAACAGATTTGGTTTTGGTCATTTTTCTTCATTTTTTATTGGAGGTATTTGAGTAGGCACTTTCCCCTCAATACTTTTGCAAGGTCTAGCTTATCACAGTCACATGAAACAATGAAAATTGATCATGATTTCTTGTTCCCCAAATCTTTCTTGTCCATTCTGGACTCCACAATTAAATATGGACTTACCTTTTCTTTGAAAAGTAATATTTTGCTTTTTAGATTTACAAAAAATTGAGGTGATCACACAGAGTTCTCATATGCCCTGCATCCAGTTTCCCCTATTAGCAACTGAAGTCCATAGTTTATTCAGATTTTTTTCATTTTTACTTAATATATTTTTTGGAATTCCAGGATGCCATATGACTTCTAGTTGTCAGATCTTAGGTTTCTCTTGGCTGTGACAGTTTCTTGTTTATGACGGCTTGACAGTTTTGAGGACCGGGCAGATGGATTGTGGGAGGTCCCTCTATTGGAATTTGTTTGATGTTTTTCTCGTGATTTAGACCGGGATTATGGGTTTTGGGGGAGGAAGACCACAAAGGTGAATGCCATTTACATCACATCCTATCAAGAGTGCATTATCAGCCCTGGCTGGTGTGGCTCAGTGGATTGAGTACCGGCCTGTGAATCAAAGGGTTGCTGTTTGGATTCCCAGTCTGAGCACATGCCTGGGTTGCAGCCAGGTCTCCAGTGGGGGGCGCTTGAGAGGCAGCAGCACTTGGATATTTTTCTTTTTTTTCTCCCTCCTTTCCCCTCTATCTAAAAATAAATAAATAAAATCTTTAAAAGAAAGAGTGCATTATCATCAACATGATTTTTCAGTCTCGTGTTGACCTTACTTATTTCGTGTTAGCAGTTAAACACTTTTATGATGTGATATTTAGACACACAAAGGAATGTACATGTATATACATATATATACACATGTGTGAATGATGCTGAAATGACCACCTACAATGCTCCTTCACTCTCCATCCTTGTCAAGAATGAAACACATTGTTTCGGCTATCTGATGGCATCAAGAAATGCTTTTTAAGACCCATCTGAGTTTGCATTTTTTGTACTTGTGTTATCAATACTTTTATAAAGATACAGAATTGTGGGACGAGTTTGAAACCCATACACAGATGGGCTGCGTGCTCTTTGTACACACTAGAATTTTGTGTATGCCTCACTGTTTTGTTTAACCAGTTTTCAATTTCCATGTCTTTCAAGGGAAAAATGAGCAATCGAGCTGAGGCAGAGAGAAGACACACAGTCAGTGGAATAACACAGGTCCTTCTCACTGATTTCTAACCTTTCCAAATGATGCCTATAAAACGTGCACAAGTAAATGAACCCTTAAAAGAACATCCATACTTAAATTCTTTATTATCTAAAGATATACAAGTTATGGAAATACCACAATGAGAATAGAAATTTATTCGGAGATATGGAAAGGTGCTTTTTCTATCCTTAGAATCTTAAATAGATTTTTTTCCCTTTTGCTTCTTCATTTGTTACTATTCTGCTTTCATTTTGGCAATTCCAAACTGATTTCAAAGAAGCTGTACAGATAGCCTTTTTTGTGTTTATTTTTGAAGGGGGAATTTTAATTATCATCATCTGTTGTATGTCTTAATTTAATAAATAAGACCTGGGAGTAGATGTGTATTATAAACCCTGCAACATTGTAATTAATTAATCATTAAGAGTGACAAATACATATATATAGTTAGTTTTCATTTTGTTCAGTTTTAGCATGATTATTTCTTTGTTTATGAATGATGTGGCATGTAAGTGCATCACAGTTTAAGCCCAAGAATATTTGGCTTTAGAATCATTTGTTTTTGTGTGATTTAGGTCTTGTGATATTCGGAAACCAGTACCGCATTTGAAATGCTGAAATGTCGTTGAAACCCACAAGCAAGAGGCCAAAGTGGCCACCATTCAGCCCCTTGCGTGTCTTGCCCCACTTCACCTTTTAGAACTTAATTTGGGAAATGGATGAAAGGAGTAGTGTAATGGAGGTGGTCTCTCATCACCATTCTCATAGATGAGAAGCCCAAGGCCTGGGCTGGTGGAGGCTGGTGGCAGTGGTGAAGCTTAGAGACTGCTCTTCTTTGTACTACTGCCAAGGCTTCCGGCTAAATATGCAAATAGGAGTAAACAAAGTAACCAAATAGTGGTCATCGTTAACAAATGAGTTACACTGAAAGGGTGATGATATCTCTATCATAGGGCCTCCTTTGCTTTGAATTGTTATAATTTATGGAGTGTTACCATGTGTTAGGCATTGAGCTAAGTGTTTCATATTCAAAGATAAAATGAAAAATTCTTTACATCGAGCAACATCATGCGATGGAATAAATGGTCAACTAAAAAGACTAGTTAGAACTCAGTGTGCTAGATGAATTCCCAGCTGTGGGAACAGTCACCTCGCCCAAACTGGGCCAGAGGACAGGAGACAGGACAGTTTGCAGGAGTCACTGCTATCTGGATGGAACCACACAGGCTAACCAGGGTCAGCTAAGCTGGGAAGAGAGAGGGAAGGCTTTTCCGGCGAGGGGATTAGCCGGTGCAGAGGTATGAAGCTTGGAAAAACAAACAGCTCGTGTGAGCAATCCTAAACAGTTCTGTGTGGCCTGGAGATTTGAGTGGCTTTAATGGAGAGGCTGGATATACACGACTCTTGTCTTTGCCAGGTAAAGGGTTCAGACTTGAACCTGGAGTTTCAAAGTAGCCTTCAGAGGATTTTAGGCAGGATAGCGATGCGATCAGATCTCTTTTTTGAAGTAAGTGTTTTGACTGCGGTGGGGGAAACAGGGTAGAACAGTGTAGGGCCTTAGAGAGACTGTTTATGAGGTTGTTTGGTAATTCAGGACAGAGGTATTGTGCTGGCAGTGGCTGCATGTGAGTTCAAGATGGAGTGGAGTATGTGAACTCAAGAAATGGGAAGGATTTAGAAGCAGTAGGTCCTAGAGACACACTGAGCATTGGGATAAGGCTTTCAGGATGACGCCAAGTTCAGAGACTGGTTACCAGATCCCACCTTTTGAACGCAGCACAATTCTTAACATAGAGACTTAAAGATATGAGCTTCGTTTCCACTTTCCCTTTCCCTTCACAGTATCATTTCTTCGTAGCTTCAAGAAACCTCAATGATTAGGATAAAGATATTCTAATAGCCAAAATGACTTCAAAGGCAAAACCCCATTTTAGCAACTTGGAGAGAACTCATTTCACAAATTTGCCTGATCCTGACTTCACAAAGAGCAGGTCTCCCCGGTTGTTCTCCCTCATCCCCCCACACCGGCACTCACCATTTGTGACAGTCTGTCCTTGGAAATCACTCGGAAACAAGGCAGAGCAAAGGTGCTGATTGTCAACGGGACAGCCACACTTCAGTGGAGAGCCAAAGTCAGTCAGCTATTGGATTAAAGGAAAACAAATCTTTTGTTTCATAGTGTCAGCCCTTGAAATTGCTTCAGTGTTTTTCTTGCTATCTTCAGCAAAAGATCTTCTCCCTTATCCAGGGGACTGAGGTCCTGCCTGTGGCTCTGGTCTGAGTGCCGCAGAGTGCTGAGGCCGGAGAGCCTCAGACAGTGAAATGTGGCTTTTTGAACTCATAGGAACAGAGTAGAACGGTCTTTGTTAGGGCTGAGGGGGAAAGAAATGGGGGAATGTTGGTCAGAGGGTACAAACTTCCAGTTACAAGGAGAGTGATTTCTGGGAATTGTACGGCATGGTGACTATAGTTAGCAGAATTGTATTGCATACTTGAGAGTTGCTAAGAGAGCAGATCTTAAGTGTTTTCATACATCCAACCCCACAAAATGGTAACTCTGTGAAGTGATACATGTGATAACTATTTCCTTAATCACTTCATTATATGAGGTCTGTACAGAAAAAGTCCACCCATTGTCAATATAACAAGAACAGTTTGTGCAACATCAATGTAGCCTGGCAGCTAAGGAGAGTGGACTGGAATGTGTATGCATAAACAATGACAACTCCACTGTACTAGTCAGAGGGAGCAGTAGATGCTGCTGAGTGAGCATGTGTAGTGTGTGGCTGTTGCATTCAAAACGTGTGAGTAGAGCAATGGATCTGCATCAAATTTTGTGGTAAGCTTGAATGTTCCTCTTTGGAAACTATCAGATGATTCAGAAGGCTTTTAGGATGATGCAATGAATGCAGCACAAATAAAAGTGTGGCATGAATGCTTCGAAGATGGTCAAGAATCTCTAGAAAGTGATCCACGTTCTGGAAGGCCTGCAACCAACAGAACACCTGTGAATGTTGAACGTGTACGGGCTGCAATCAATAAAGATCAGTGACTGACAGTGTGAGAACTAGAAGCTGATCTGGGGATTCCAAAAACTACTGTGCCTGAGATTTTGATGTAGGATCTTGGCATGAAACGTGTCAGGGCAAAATTTGTTCCATGGCTTCTGCTATCAGAGCAGAAGGATCATGTGCTACAGTTGGGAGAACTGTGTGAGGTCCCAAGGTGCCTACATTGAAGGCATCATTGCCCTATGTACAATGTTTCTTGTATCTTGCATCTTCTTCAATGCGTGTCTCTATTTTTCATAGTACATGGCTAGATACTTTCTAGACCGACCATATGTGTGTGTGTGTGTGTGTGTGTGTACACATATATAATTGCACTGTACCCCTTAAACTTATACAATATTATGTGTCAATTATATTTCATTAGGCTGGGGAAAATACTTAAGTAAATATGGTTTTTGAAAAGTAACTCTTTACTAAATTTAGTGTGTGACATCTGCTCTTCCTAAAATATGGTTTTATCCCTTTTTCTTTTTCTCAGGACAAGCAAAAGCTACAGGAGAGTGTAAGGCAAGGTGCCACTATCATTACCACCTTCATCAAGGAAAGAAACTCTGGATTCATTGGTCAGCTTCTGGTAGCATGAAGAACACAGAGAAAATTACCTACTGAGCTTATAGAAACATTTGTCTAAGTACTGTATCTCTTTCATGCTTCCCTACCTATTGTATGTGGTAGAATGTCTAAGTTGTCTTCTGTGTTTCACAGTTTGTAGAATATCATGCTCGGGTTATAAAAGTGGATCAATGTTTGTATCTGTGAAATTAAAATTTACTTTTTTGTGAATGTCAAAATATAAATGGCCTGACCCAGAAAAGAGTAGTTAAGTGGAAAATAATAGCCCTCATGTAATCTTTTCACAAAAGCATGAAGGATCAAATAGAAATGATAATGGGTGAGCTAATCCTCCAAGGCATGAGAATTTGGAAATCTTGAACTATTATCTCTGTGTTAATTAATAAATGACACTAAAATAAAATTAATAGATAAGATTCAGAATTATTGTTAATTCTAAAATTGTTCTCTCACCGTGAGATATTGACTTGTGTTCTGATTTTCCATGCATTAAAACAAAGTAAAGTAAAACAGTAGATAGTAGGGAATTCTGGTTCAAATATCTTCACCATTGATCCTCACATTACTCAAGATCCCTAAACAAGATGTAATATACTCCTTGATTTAATATAATTCTTATTCATTTTAAAGGGTTTCTGGTTTTTCTGAATGAATTTTAAAGAAGCCTGGGAAACTTCGTAAAAGTGAAGTTATTCTGGTCAACCTCAAGTTAGTCTTTTAAAAATCAGGAAGTCATTGCATGTCCAAGAACATTATTAATTATTCATTTGGTACAGATGCTGCTTTGTAAAGCAGGTTTTTATTCTCTCAAATTTCCACTGGTACATCTATCTTACATAGTGATGATTCCCCTTATATTAATTGCATTGTGTAATTATGTACATCCAGTCATTAGAGATGCCTTTTATTCCATATTTACATGCATGTTCTAATATTACATCAGATCAGATTATTCAGGGTTTAGGCTACACATGGAAACTATAAAAGTTGCATGAAATATTTCCTATAACATATCTACCTAGTGGAATATCTTTTTAACATGTCAGATAACTTTTCTTATATTTCTCAAGTGTGACGATTAGCAGGGGAGTTTGTACTTCACATGTAAGTGGCAGTGAGTAGAAGACAATGGACGTGGAGTAACTACTGCAATTCATTCCTCTAAATGAAATGCGCTTTTTCAGTGTAATTTCTACCTGTGCTTCTGGGCTTGCCACTTTCTCTCTCTCTCTCTCTCTCTCACTAGGGATGTTCTCACATAAAATAAATCACTTAATTCAAATCCTGAGGGTGGCTGTATATGGGCAATGTGCGGATTTTGGGTAGAATGTCTCTGTTGTTTAGGTGGTGGGTCAGCTGTGTTATGAAAGGTTCACACCTTCTGCCTGTTGAAGTCCTCAGGTGAACATGTTTTTAAGAATTTAAAGTTGTGTATAAAGGCAAATGGGGAAATGTTATCAAGGTTTTAAAGAGAGGGCGAGTGTCTTCAAGTTCAAGGCAGGGAAGGCGTATCTATGGCACAAGAGAACCACTGTATTGACCAAGTGTTGGCTGAGTACCTTAGATTCAGCCTAATAATGGAATGTTACACCAGACAAGAATTTATCTGGGAGTAATCAGTATGACTTTACCCTAGGCAATTGGAAACATTTAGTGTAATGAGGTTTAGCTAATAAAATATTAAATTGTGTCTAAACTAATCACTACCATCATCATCACCATCATCATAAAATTTTATTTTATTTTTTTCTTTATAGTTTACAAGTGATTCACAGGCTTGGCAACAATTAAATGAAATCCCCCCCACATCTTTTACTGTTTAGATGGGAAGTGATGTTCAGGAGCCTTAACTACCTTGCTCAAAGCCATGTGGCTGCCTAGTAACAAAAGCCAGGGCTTAAAGTCAAGACCACTGTAAACTGTGATTGCTGGCAAGGGACACCTGGCAGAGAGGCTGTGCGTGGGAAGTCAGCCAGAGGCTGGGGGTGAGCACTGGAGGAATGGACAGAAGGGGCGGCTCTGCCCAATTACCAGAGGAACGTCCTGAAACTTTTGTTTTTAATTTTGATGTTTGATTTTAGAGAGATGGGAAGGGAGGGAGAAAGGAAGAGAAATATCCATGTGAGAGAGAAACATCGATTGGTTGCCATATGAATGCACTCTGACCAGGGACTGAACTTGTAACCCAGACGAGTGCCCTGACCAGAATCCAGTCGGGGACCTTTCCATTTGTGGGATGACACCCAACAAACAGAGCTGCATCAGCTGCATCAGTCCTGAAGCTTTTGGCTTTCTAGCCATCTTTCCAGCACACAAAAATTATACCTAAGGGTGAAAGGAGTGGAGGGAATTATTGACCAGGGGAGAAAGATAAATTAGCTGTTTCTATTGTTTAAAAAGATTCAGGCCCTGGCTGGTGTAGCTCAGTGGATTGAGCACAGGCCTTCGAACCAGACAATTGTGGTTCGATTCCCAGTCAGGGCACATTCCTGGGTTGCAGACCAGTTCCCTGCAGGCCAGTTCCAAGCAGGGGATGCATGAAAGGCAACCATACATCGATGTTTCTCTCCCTCTCTCCTTCCCTTCCCTTCTAAAGATAAATAAATAAAAATCTTTTAAAAAATGTGTTGGTTTGTAATCAGCCTGTATAGATTAAAAAAAAAAGATTCAGAGGCTTACTTTCAGGAAAACTGTCTATTTTCACTTTGTTTTTCAAAGGCCATTAAAAATAATAGTAATTATGCCTCAGGTTCCTGAAATTGCTTTCTACTTGGGGACAGTTTTGTAAAAAGGCTTTTTCCTGAACATATGCTAGTTCATTAAATGCAATTTAAAGATAACCCTTTTAGATATTTAACAGCTTGATCAATGACTTTATTAATGACATACTAATAGGAGGTAGTCTTTTTTTATTGAAGTGCTCGATTTGAGAGATCATGTGCAGCAGGTATACTCATATACAGATAAAATTCCAACCTGTCTTACTATGGTCAGTTTAAACATTTTGCATTGGTTTAACAAAAAAGTGTTTTTTCTCATGCTACTTTATTATAATTATAATCACTTTTTCCATTATATGCATTAACCCAATGATTATTTTATAAAATCAAGTTGTAGTAGAATATTTTCTTATATTGAACCTGCAAATTTTACTTCCTTTTAATATTTAAACTAATTATGTCAAGCAAAATCATAATATTTTAATAAAAATGTAAAGAAAGCCATTTGGAAGAAGAAAAATTGAAGTTAGCTTTAAAGTTTAATTCAAAAATGAACAGAATAAATGAAAAATGCACATCATTTTAGTATTCATTAGTAGGGTCTAAAATAAGTGGACTAGAAGTGGCTGTGTAGGGGGTTTTGGCATCATGACATTTATATATGTTCTCACACATTTTTAGTTTCAAAATTGTGCAAATGTATGGATATTTTTTAAGTAAAAAGTAACAAATTACTGTTAAAGATTCTCAATATAGTCTACAAAACAAAAGTAATTAATAACTAAATAAAACATTGATATTTTAAAATCAGTTGTCAATTTTCATTACATTTATATGTGGTACAGAGAAATCTGATCAGATCACTGGGGAGGAGAGGGGAGGGGCCGCCCGAGGAGGTTGCCGGAGGCAGTGGTGAACAGTCTATGAAGGGACTGGAGGAGAAGCTGAATGCCTTCCGGTTGCCGGGAATTATGGCCCAAAAGACTTCAAATAAGAGGGCAGAGGCTGGCTCTTGGGCTCTCTTCCTCGAGGATGCCTGGATGATCGTGCTGCAGCTGCCTGTGTTTCCCAAAGGATGGTATTTTGGAGAAGAAATTCCTTGCACCGCCCAGATTAGGCTGGCCTGGCAGGGGGGCAGGGTTATTTTTTGGGGGGTGTTCTTGAAGGGATGGGCTCTGAGCAGAAGCCTGCCGTCCTTCTAAAACTGTGTAACTTTTGTATCTTGTGTTGTTTTAGTTTGTAAACTAATCCTATAGAAATAAGATTATTAAAAACAAACAGGGGGAATGGTAGAGGAACTGAGGAGTTAAAGATTTTAGCCTTACGTGATAGGCATAAGTGATTAAGGCTGTAAGTAAAGCGTTTAGCCTTCATTGATAGGCTTAAGTGAGTAATGCAGGTGGAAAGTTGTTATTGCACAATTGTGTAGCTTTTGAATAAAGACTCCTTTCCTTCACCACCCAACCTCTGCTTGCAGAATCTTCCCGGGAGGGTGGTGGTGGGCAGCAGGCCCCCACTTGCCCTCCAGTAACATAGACGCATATCTTTTCAGTCACTCAGTTACAATTGAATGATGAAATATAACCTTTTGTTCTGAAAATATACCAACATGATGTCTTATATTGTAGATAGAATTTTATATCCAGATATATTATTCTACAAAATGTATTAAATGTTTGCAAAACCAGAATTCTCAATTAGGTTTTTTCTGCTTTCCCATATATTTAGCAGGTTACTTGCATTTACAGTGGCTGCTAACACTATAAAACCGATACTCAGATACAATGGAAAAGAATAATGTAATCACTTAACAATGATGGCTTGAGAGTGGTGGGTTGAATTAGTGTTCAGAAATACTCTTTCCCTCTATTTAGCTTCTTTAGGAGGAATGTATTTCTACCTCTTGACTTCGAGATTCATCACGTGACCCGCTTTGACCAATAGAGTGAGTCAGAATGGTAGTTCGCCACAGAGACCGGACCCTAAGAAAGCATTCATGTTGCTGCCTGCTCTCTTCCACTGGTGCCACTGCCAGGAGGCGACACGAGCCCAGGGCAACGAGAGCCCATGTCAGCTGATCTCTAATAGCACGCGAATGAGCAAGTCCAGCTGAGATTAGCAGGACCACCTAGCCCAGTTCAGTCCGCCTCCGACAGACAGGTGAGATAAATGAATGTTCCATGTTTTTTAATATCAGCAAGTTTTGAATCTTTTTATCGCACACCAGTTGGTAAGCTGGAGGAAAGATCCGTGGCAGTGTTTGGTATATTTGCCCTCACAAGTCTGGGATGTAGCTGGCGACACACATTTTGCTAAGGCCAGGGGACATGCTGGTCAGGAAAATGCTTCCCCAGTGCTAGGAGGTTCAGAGGACTGCTTCTTTCTCGATTCAATAGTTACTAAAAGACAAAATAGACATGAGTGTTTTAGAAAGATTTTCAAAAAAGATGAAAATTTCTTTGTCCCAAAATGATGCTGAGTTAAAATATGGGAATTAAAAATAATTTAAAAAATAATTAACATTTAGTAAATGACTACTATGTCCCAGAAATTCTTCTTAGTGATTTACATACATGTAACTTACTGTCTTCATAATAACTTTATGTACTAGGTAGTATACCAATTTCCATTTAAAGATGAGGCAACCAAGGCATATACATTTTGAATGACTTATTCTAAGTCACCCAAACAGCAAGTGGGAAGAAATGAGATCAAAATTTGGTTATCTAACTTCAGTGCTTATATTCCTAAGTTTGTTGCTATACAATATTACAAAACATATTATCTCAAGATTCCTTAAAGTATGACCCTCTAACATGGAAATCCCAAGAATCTTGTTTTTTCTTGAATATCAAGAGAAAAAAATTTATTTCTGTACTTGCAGTGTTTCTAGTCTCTTTTTTTTCCTTTGCCATCACCACCCCCAACACACAAACGGATTTTGGAACATCCTTGGATCTGCATGTGGCAGGAAAATCTGCAAAGACTGATACTCACAGACAATTGTTATCAATGCTGTCTCTGTGAGCTCTTGAGTTGTTGGGATTTCCTCAGGCAATGAATAATCAGGCACCTGGATAAGGAAAGAGTAAGATGATAGCGTTGATGAGATGAATCAGCGTTGCATATAGCCATTTGTCTCAGCAATGCAGAAAGATGGGGAAAGAGAAGTTAAAACTCTACCACTGTATTTATGAGGGAAAGGAAGGTTAGGGAATATCCAGGCATGAGGAAGTATGAAGTCTCTTGCCATGAGACTTTCCTAAGCACGTGTGTTCACAATGTTTACTCAGTGGGAAAACTGTGGGGTGAATGGTGCTCACTCTGAGTCCGACCTGAATGGAGACAGATTGTTTTTCTCTTCCAATCTGAAATACTGGAATCTTTAATTTTTAAAAATGTCTTCACAGCTGAAAAGCATTATGCAAATTTATTTTCTACTTAGGGCGCTACCAAATAATCTGGACAGTTGTTAAAACATCTGGGTCTCTTTAGCAACATGGATAAAGCCTGGCTTGTCGAATGCAATTGTTTTCTTCCAGTTTACCCTTAATTAATCCTTGCATGGTCTCTGTGAGGTAGGTCCTCATCCACTTTGTGATAGGACAATTGAAGAAAGGCAGATGCAGAGATTTCGGGCATACTCAGTACTCCTGAAGCTAAACTAAGTTTGGAAGTCCAGAATTTCTGACTCCGCTTGGGACAGTTTTTCAAAGAAGTAGATTATAGTAAGGAGGGACTATTTTTTACTTAAAGTTTTTTTAAAATCTGATTTAAATCTACATCCAGAATTATACCTGGACTCATTCCCTCATTTTCCATTTTGTAAAATTGCAGTTAAGCCCAGAGGCAAAAGTTTCAACAAGGCAATCCTAGTGATCTTTCTGACCCGAGTGGAGACATGATTTGAGATTCCACATAGAGGCCAATTTTGTAAGAATTTCCCTTAGTCTGTCGACTGTAATAATTGGGTTATTTGGATGAGGTTTGGCACAGCATCTAGTAGAATAACCGAATGAGGTTTCTGGAACTTTGCCATTTTGGAGCTATCTATTTTGTTCTTTGTTCTTCCTCATTATAAAATAGACTATTGAAATTGGTTGGTTTGTTGGTATGTCAGGGTTTTTTTTTTCCCTTTCCTATTCTTTACATCTGAGCCCTTAATTTGGTTGAAAGTAAGCTCTTCAGTCTAAGTGGATAACAAAACATCCCTTTGAGGAGGAGGAGGAGGAAATAGATGATAAAATCTGTATGTTACTCATTTTTTCAATAGTTTGGAGGAATTTCTTTCCCATCCTGTGTGTGTTTTTAAGACCCTATTAAGTTCATAGTTCCTTTTTCTTTTCTCGTTTGAATAGAAAGTAATTCTCTTTAATCTCCCCCTGAGTTTTGAAAAATGTATTATTGAACTGCCCAGTTCAGGAATTCAGTTGCCTGTTTTACTGAATGGGATGTGTATGACCTGATAGTAAAAGAATGCTATTCAAAGCCATTTCCGCCTGTTTGTTTCTTGGATCAGATACTGTTCACATAAATCTGGAAAGAAGCCAAAATATGTAAACAAATTAAGAGTTTTGAGGATCCCACTGGGAATATCCATAAGTTCTACCACAAATCAGGAATTTAAGATAAGCATAATGTGCTACAGTAACATAGCAGGGAGAAGCAACTGTAGACCAAATATTCTTGGCTCTGGTGTGGGAATCTTAGTGAATATTAAAAGATTTGGGTTAATTATGGGGTCATGCATAGCACTACTTTTTATCAAGCCTCTATATGTTGCCTAAATGGAATTTTGCCTATATTTTACTAACTTTTAATTTTTGCTTAATATCAAATATCTCTTCAACTGTGAAACCACTGCTTGATACTCTTTTAGTACACTACACATGTATGTAAATTATTTAGTCTTATCATTAATAACAAATTCATGATGCTGCATCATTACATATATTTGTGATAGACTTACATGAACTTATCAATGTGGAAGATGCACTGATAGAGGACTTTTCCTCTAGAGCTTTTTTGATATACACTCTTCTTTTTTTGCAACTGTCTGTGTCAGTGTATGAATTTAAAATTAGGGTCTTTTTATTGCCTTTGACCCAGGCTTAAATGTAAAATTTCCTCTTAAGAAAGAGAACCCATATGTTTAATTACATCATTATAGCTTCATTAATTTCCTCTTGGTTTCTTTGTATGTAGCAAGGAAATGTAGAGAAAGAGAAATAAATATTTTTTAAAAATATTTTATTCATTTATTTTTAGACATAAGAGAAGGAAAGGAGAAAGAGAGACAGACATGTGCCCTGACTGGGAATTGACCCGGCAACCCTTTGGTTCGCGGGCCTGTGCTCAATCCACTGAGCTACACCAGCCAGGGGCAATAAATATTTTTTTCATGTGAACATTTTGCACTGTAAGCTTGTGCTTTGTATACAACTACAAGAACTTAGAGAGATTAGGCATCTGATTCAGTAAAGTATATTTTTAAATAAATTGAGAAAACAGAGAAAATGTACGTATTTATACATAACAAAGACATGTTTATACATAATAATTATACATAATTAACAATACTCATTGGCAATCCAGATCAATTGTATAACCTTAATATTGGTGGCCTCACTAGCCTGTGATGCAGAAATAATTTTACAATCATGTATTTTTTTAAGCCAAACTCTTTAAACATGAACCCACCTGGTTTCTGGCAGAAACTAACCTGATTCTCAGCACCCTCCCCAGCACTTTCCTTTTGCTTTAACATAAATACCTCGGATTCCTTTACCCTTCCTTTTCCATCATTGCACGCTGTTATTTCTGTTGCTGAAGACCTTCATGAAAAAAGCTGCTCTTCCAGGCACTGCCACCTCTAGCCTTCCCTGCCCCTTAGGTCCCACTGCAGCCTTAGATGAGGGACTGCCTTTGTGTTCAGGGTAAAGCCTTGGATGCTCTTCCAGCTTCCTCAGAGAGCTTCATCTCAGATGCACACGGTTCAAGGAGGGAGGGCCTGTGCTCTTCAGAAACTGCAGTCATCTATCTGTTGCTACAGGGAGATGCAAAGGTAGGTTTGCTGCTCACATCAGGCCTGTTTCCACTTGGTTTACTCTCAGAAACACTTCTGATTCCTAGAACTTTGGACCTAACTACTCCTGGACCAGAGAGCAAGCAGTGCCTACTTTCTACTACATCCCTGCCCAAAGCACTTGTCTAATTTCTTATGTTAGGATGAGACAGTCCCCAGAATGGGTGATGATACTGTCATCTGTTATTTCCGAAACACTCATGTGTTAAGACAAAAAATAGTGTGAATATTGATACGTTCCCCAACCTCTCAGTTTTAAAAAAAATCTTAGTCATGATCAACTTGTAACACTAAAAAAAATCTTTTTTTCAAAAATATCTCATACTTAGCTGGGAGAAATACTTTATGAGACTTGAATAAATTAAAGAAGACAATTTCACAAAGTAACACAAGTATGGACAAAACAGGTCACAGAAAGACTATGCTTTTTTTCTTTAAAAATCCCTGTGATCTTTATTATGGTAAAAGAGAATCTTGGAGACAAACTAGTTATTTAATAATAATTACCATTAAGTTATGTCTTACTCTTTGCCAGTGTTCACACATCTGATGAAACTTCCTTGGGAACTCGGACATCATATTTTACAAAAGTGCCTGAGGCTCGTAGAGACCCAGTGAGCGTTCTTGGGTCACGGAGCTTGTCAAGGGCACAGCCAGTCCCAAAATGTGTTGTTTTTCACTCTTCCTACTCTGCTTGTCATCTATAGGACCTAAAAGTTATCCTAAATAATGAAAAATGACTGATAATAGATCCGGTGATAAAAATGATTAGAGTCTACTTTTGTCAATGGTTTTTGTTTTGATTCTCATTCTTCTGAGGCCTTGGGTCAGCTGGCAGAGTTATTCACTAACAATAGCTGCTAGCTCCTGGTCACTGACATGAGAGCTACGCAGGCAACCTAGCTGTTAGAACGACGCAGCCATTCCTAATTATTGAGCCAGTCTTAGGTTTGAGACCTCTAGGGCCTGTGGAAATTCTACAAAAAGATCAAAGACAGGATTCGTTTTCTTCTTGACATTTTTTTTTTGTGGAGAGATGAGAAAAACAAATGAAAATTATGACAGTCAAAGGTGATATGGTAAAAATGAAATAAGTGGCATCATTAGGTAGTGATAGGAGTTCAGGTACAGGATCTTCTGTCTCTTTATAGCCTTAGCATTGAAGATTTCACTTTGGTTCCTACCAATTTTTTCTCTAAGCTTTCTTCTGATTGGGCAATGCATCTTTTTTCTCCAGTATTCACATAGCACCAGGAGACACGTTCACTTACTGATTACATATTAAACTGAAATCTTCTCTTTGTAAAATCTCTGTCTACTTTTAAGATGTCATCTCCTTGAGGCTAAACATTGCTTTACCTATCTGGTTGAGTTTAGCTTTCCTTAAACCTAACAGTAATCTGCTAAGGTCCCTTTGAGGCATAAAATTTAATTTCAGTCTAGCAGCATTGTCAACAATTCTTTAATTAAGTCTTTATCAGTTGGGATATCAACTCTTGAGAAATTTACAGACTTGCTCAGCAAGGAAGACAGAACATATGGGTTTGGCAAAAGTAGGCTTATAGTTATTCTATTATTATTTCATAACTATTTGCATTACAATGTGCACCCAGTTTTGCCCACCCCTGTGTGCAGCTGCCCCTGCATACCTGTGGTGGGTTCCTTTGAGGACCCCTGTGGAGTCCGTGGAGGCTCAAGTCTCATAAAATGGCATAGTATTAGCATTTAACCTACACACATCCTCCCATATAGTTCAAATCATCTCTAGATGACTTAAAATAAGTGCTATGTAGAGAGTTATGTATATTGTTTAGGGAATGACCCCCCCAAAAAGTCTGCATTTGGCGAATGCAGATGCAACCATCACAGGCCTAACTATTTACATTATAGGCCTAACTCCATTAAAAAACTACCTGGACAGTAATATAACCTTTTTCCTTTATTATTTCAAAACTATGATGTTTGAATCCATAAGTACAGAACCCTTGGGTGCAGAAGGCTGACTATATAGAAAAACTGACATCTGAGATTCAACTGAATCATGTGTAGTGGGTTGGAATCTCAATTCATAAATTCATGTGTCCAAAATATCTATTAAAAAAAAATCAACTCATCCCTGATTTCCAGCCCCGGTCTCATGGGGTAGAAATAACATCAGCCTCAGGTGTCCTCCAATTTTTCTTGCATTAGGAATTCATGGTCTCAAGAAGCATCGGAACTGTCCCCTCCTCCAGGGGCCAGTCCCCTGTCAATGCGAGTCAGCAATCAGCAGCAATGTGACCAGCCTCCCTGAACTCCAGGTTGCTCTCTTTTCCTCTGCTTGCCTCAATGGCCCATCTTGTCTTCCCTTACACAGAGGTCATCAGCAAATCTAATGGACTTTGGCTTTTACACCAGAACCAGCCACCCCTGTAACTTTAGGTTCTTCTTGCTTCCCCCCTTCCATAATGCCTTGTGGCAAGGAACCATAAAACCAGGTTACCAGCTTTAAATATAAGGGAGAGGGAAAAGCACAAAGAGCAAAACACAAAGAAATTACTCAAGAAAGCCTGGCTTTCATATGTTAAGTATTAAATGAGGGACACAGGCCAGGAAAAGGCACTCAGTGCACTTTTCTGGTCTCTCCCAAGCCCCGCCCCCACCCAATGAATATATCGGGTACTTTCATGGCATCTCCAATCACCTGCTGAACAACTGTTGTGCACTTGGATATCCTACAACTCAGTTAACCTAGTAGAAAAGGGCAGTTGTACTTTCTCCCCAAGTTTGACTTGTTCCTCAAGTTCATGTCTTGTCAGTGTTGTCAGTGCTCGCTGCTCTTCCACTTTTGGAGTTCTGAACCCTTTTGTTTAACCCCGTTCCCTGTGCAACTGCTCACCCACCGTTCCTTGAGCTCTCCACTAAGTCTAGGCCTTATTCTTTATTTCCCCTGCCATCACTTGGGGTTCTGGCCTCGCCACTCTGAGCCGCTCACTCACAGGGCCTTATCTGCCACATGCACCAGTAAGTCACTCTGTCCTGATCACACTGTGCTCTTTACCTTGTGCCTTAGAACAGCGGTTGTTGCCTTATGTGCTCTATTATACCTTTTGCCCACGTTTAATTTATTCTTCTACACCTGTTCGTATGTAGTGCTCTCTCATCATTATGGAACCTGCATGAGTAGCGGGCGTGTTTCACGCAGGCCTCTTTTCTTTGAATCTAGAGTGTTAAAGATTGGAAACAGGTGTCAAAGAATTTAGGCAGACAGGCATGCTTATCAGTGAATGAGATTCCAAAATTTTCTTTCTAAGACACATAGATACTGTTTTTCTCATTCTGCATTCCTGAACAACAGTCTTCAATACCTTTTGACCTAATTTTCTAGCAAGTAAACCCAGGCCTTGTCATCCACTTAACATTATGGCCCATCATCTTACTTCCCAGCCTGGCTTCACTCTGGGCGCTGAACCACCCCCACAGAGGAGTCAGACCTGCTGGCCCCCTGGCCACACCCCTGCTCCGCGCTTGGACTCCTTTGCTTGCCCAGATACATCACCTGTCCCTTGTCAGGTCAATCCCCATTCTTCCTACAATATTCGTTCCTATTTCTGCTCTACTAGGATACCTTCCCTGACCTCTCTTTATTTGTATAGTAAGTATCAATACAAGGTATGAATTCACACCTTGAGGCTTAGTTCACACACTAATTTCTGTAATGTCTTTGGAGCCTGAATTTACAACTGGCTGCTCTACGCGGCCTAGAAATGCTTTGAACATGCAGTGAGCATTTTGTAGACCCCCCAAAACACTGATTTGGTGGGGATCAATCATGATGAATATGAAAAGGTTGTCTCCTCGTGCATATGGCAGAAGGAACTTTGATTGTCACCTGAATAATCAGGCTCTGCCATAGATGCTTTATGCACTGAATTTCATTTCTTCTAGTGGGTAACAAATAGTGCAGTCTTTTCATGATGGGAGCTATAGCTTTTGGTAGTTCTAGTTCTTAGGGCGTCTCCTAGCAGTGTCTGTGGTTTTTATTTAAAGGCAAGTGCCTAAATGTATAGGAATTTAACAACATTCTCATGCAAGGAAATGGAAAAGAACAGAAAGGAAGTCAGTTGTCAAATCGTTTAGGAGCAGCCCCTGGGCACCAGATTGCTGGGGGCCTCGTAAAGAGTGCTTTGGCCCTGCCGACTGGCCTTTCCAAACATGCAGGTCCCTTTGCTGTTTTCCCTTTCCTTCAGTCTTTTTCTAAGATATACAAAGAATTTAAATAATCCCTTGAAATCTTTTTTTATATATTTTCTACTTAAATGGGGGCTAAGCGCCACCTGGTGGTAGGATTCATTTTTCTTGTTTGGATTTCAGCAGACGCATTGAGATCGATTTAGCAGTGAAGATCCATACTCAGGTCTCTATGTGAAAACATACTTAGACACACTTTTGTGTGTGTGTGTGTGTGTGTGTGTGTGTGTGTGTGTCACAGGCTTTTCTCTGTGTCCACACAGTTCTGAAATGTGCGTGTTATTTATTTTACTGACATCAGTGCTCAAAACGCGGCATTCAGCATTCGATTGGTACAAATGTTTTATGATGTTCAGGCTCTCAGCGATGACCAGAATAACCTCACTGTGATAGCACAAACCGAATCCTTCCTCCCACCCCTCGCTCCCATCAAAACTGCTTTTTTTCTCTTTTCTTGTAATAGGTGTTCAATTACGGTGGTCTTCATTATTCCCCCATTATTTTTTGGAAGAACTTGATTTATGCTTTGGTAGTACAAGAAGAATTCAAAGGCTTTCATGATGCATATAAAGCCATAAAAATGAAATGGGGAAACGTTTGAAAACATTAACATAAATCGTATATCCATGCTGGATCGTCCCACCCTTTACTTAGCACACAGCGTGCTCTTGCTCACAGCATGTGGGGGCATTATTATGTCCACCCCTACCTTTCCTGAGTGGTGTTTTGTAGCCTTTCATTTTATACGGACTGGAACATTAGCCAGAGCTTACACGCCAGCAGCCCTCCTGCTGGATTTAACCACCTATTTTTTTTTATGTTCATATTAAACTATGAAGAATTTGCCTGTGTTTGCAAACTGGGAAATGGAAATTTTACTCTAAAAATGCAGCTCCCTTTCTTTGCCGGGCCAGTGATCTCAGCCCGAGGAGCAGGTGCCTTTCGCAGGTGGTCACACGCTGTGATGGTCCGTGGGCCCTGCCGTTCGCGGCATTGCGCATTCTGCCTCCACTTACTTTCCTGCCTGGCTTATGTAGGCGTTACCCTTTGTGAGCACAGTTGTTCGT
The DNA here is from genome assembly GCF_021234435.1 of Artibeus jamaicensis. Lineage (NCBI taxonomy): Eukaryota > Metazoa > Chordata > Mammalia > Chiroptera > Phyllostomidae > Artibeus > Artibeus jamaicensis. The sequence goes on along the minus strand of NW_026522014.1, from coordinate 12,709,359 downwards.
CTGCGATGCCTACCTGAGACATCCGGAGTCTAGTAAAAGAAGAAAGTGAAGAGAGGTCAATAAGCATCAAAAATATGAAGGGAAGAATTGAAACAAAAGGTACAAAAATTGCTCTCTTTCTCTCTCATTTTACACATCGCACCAGTGACGGAATAGGAAGGCTTCACATGGTGTGGTACCTAAGTTAAAGGGATGCTTATTCTAACTACAGGCGGCACACATTTTAAGACTTTTCTTTGCAGTACAAATTCCCATGCCGGGACCTATCTGAGGCAATATTATTTCTTTTCACTTTGAGATCATTTCAGGCATTGTTGGGTCCAGCAGCTCACTTCACAGAGGGAACTGGACAGCAGACAGAGGGACTGTGGCAAGGGCACCAACTCCTCAGCTAAGGATTTAAGGCTCAAACCTGAGCCCCCACATAAGTAAATGTGTCCGCCTCCTCCACCCTATCAAACCACCCCTGACAGCAATGCGAGGTGAAAGCCAGTGCTGCCAGCTTTCCCAACCTGGTTCCCCTTTAATGAACCTGAATATTCATGCTCCACCACTTTTTTGATTTGCATTTGTATCTTGCTTTAAAGGAGCACTTCTCCTATAATCAATAATTATCATGTTATAGGAGCATTCTCACCAGTTGGGGTAGGCAGAATAAATGGTTCCCCAGAGATGTCTGCATCTAAATCCCCATAAACTATAGATATGTTATTTTATAGGGCCAAGGAGAATGAGGATTGAAGATGAAATTAAGGTGGTTGATCAGCCGACCTTAACTAGATTATCCTGGGTTAAGTGGTGGGCCCCCTAATCCCAAGGGCCTTTAAACATGGGAACAGAGGCCAGGAGGAATGTCAGAGCGTGGAACCAGTGTGGAGGAATGGTCAGAGTGAGGCGACATCGCTGGCTAGGGACATGGAAGAGGGGCCATGGGCCAAGGCTGAAGGTGTCCTTCAGAACTGAGGACACTGATTTGCCCTTTGAGGCTCTAGAGATGTGGCCCAGTTGACACCTTGGTTTTAACTCAGTGAGATCTGTGTTGGAATTCTGCCCAATAAAACTATAAAATGATGAATCTGTGTTGTAAAACTACCAAGTTTGTGGTCATTTATTAGAGCAACCATGAAAAAATATTCTACCAGCAAAGATGTTTTAGTTGAAGTTTGCTCTCTGAAGTTTTTGTCATAAAAATTATACATTTTCAAGATAGAAAATTATAGTACTAAAGCAGTGTTTAGAACAATGAAAGATTCTTACCCCTCCATTCTCATTCTCCTCTTTGTCTTGAGAATCATCGTTCTAATTTATTCCTCGCCCTTCAACAGCAGGGAGAGAAGGCCGGGGTTAAAGAACTGTGCTCCCACAGTGAGGCAGGGAGACGGGCTGGCGAACAGGAGACCCCTGGTAGATAGAAGGTATCGAAAGATAAGCTTTTTTATTTTCCCCAGGATTGCTACAGTCTCCGCACAGACTATTTAGATTTAAACACAACATATGGAGAAATTCTCAAAATAACAAAGTGATTTTGCTACAGTTTATCTAGTGTGTGGAAAGGCCACAGCCAGTGTTACTACAGATGTAAGGGCTCTGCTTCAAGTTCACAACATAGGGATTTTTGAGAGTAAAGTAGATGGAAGGGGCTGAGAAGGAAGTACAGTCTATCTTGAGTGGGAAATTAGGAGTTACATGCGAAAGCTTAGATGTCAGAATATTGAGAATTTATCAATGGAAATGGATTCAAGCACGCATCAAGTATTTTTAGATAAATATTCTCTCCAATTTAGAAATGCACTTCTGATAGTGAAACAGAGTTTGGCATCAGTACCCTTCTGGATTTGTGATTGAAATAGTGCTTTGGAAATAAAAGCATAAATTCACGTAGCCCTTTCATACCCCTGCAGTTGACCTTAGGAGTGGAGTGTGTTTTTAATTACGGTCACTCTGGTCATACCGTTGCTGTTCTTTCCGAGATGCATGATGTGTGTTAGGGAGATTTTTTTTTTCTGTCGCTTTTGAACCAGAAAACTGCTGACATTTTGCAACCCACTAAGAGAGTGATGCTTTATAAATTTTTCCAAGAGATTATGGTGCAGGAAGAACTTTGTGTGCTCTGTGTGGTATCGGCTGTCAGGCATACATGCAACAACGACGTGGTCACATGTGCAAGGGGCATAGCAGAAGTCAAGCTCCGAACCTGAATATCCACTTAAGGCCTCATAGGACATTACTTCTCAAAATCGTAAACTGGATTTATAAGGAGGAGGTCGGGGATATTAGCTGTAATGCATTTAAATAGTAACACCAACTAAATAGGCCAATAAGCTATACTTGAAAGTGAATATGGAAGTAGATCTAATTCCTGTAGAAAGATGTAGTGTTTACTTTCCTTCTATTATCACCTGTGAATAATTACGACTCATCTCTTTAGCTTCACCTATTGTCCTTATGGTTTTTTTTTCCTTAAACTAGAATCCTTAATACAGTTTATAGTATCAACCTAAAAAACAAAATATCCATTGAAAAGTTTTTCACATTAATTTGTAATTTTTCATAATGTTTCTGAAAATACGGCAAACTCATTAGTTAGGATCACACTATTTTCACTCATTTTCTTGATATTCAAGTCATTAAACACAGCACCTTATATATAGTAGCTGCTCAGTATATGAGTGAATAAACCAATAAATCAATATATTTATCTTTCAGTTTATTAGTACTTTCTCTGGTGTAGCCTGAAGAAGGATTTAAAGCTTCTGATTCTTCTGCTGGTCTCAGTTTTACCCTTTATCTGAGAAGCCCAGCTTCTCAGAGTGTAATTTCTCTAAGCTCAAGGTAGTTCTACAGTTTAAAAATATTTATTTTTCGATATAGCCTCCCCAATGCCGAACAACTATGTAATCTCATGTTTATTCAAGAAAAACAAATTCCTTTCCCACAGAAAGGGAAATCTAATTGAGGGCATGTCGGTCCCCGGATGACAGTTTCTGAGGAATTTACGAAAGTTACGTCTGCTTTTCCCCATGGTAGCTGGTATTTTGGCGCCGCCCGTCCCCTGCTCCCGTCGTCTCTCCCGCCTCCCCCGCCCCATGTGAGTTGTTTAGTTGTACAAACATCTGCACCTGCCCCAGGGATCTGATCTACAAAGAACTCTTCCATCTGCTTATCCCTGTCCCAGTCATCCTGCCTCATACCTGTCCCTCACCCCAGCGACCATGTAGCGATTTTACAAATTCGTGCTTCCCAGGAGACCTAGGGTGGATAAAATTAGTGTTATTATAGAAAAAAAGCCCTTTAATTTTCCTCTGGGGTAGGCGGCACTATGCTTTCCAAAAGGCTGAGCGTGATTTTGGGTGGGAAAGTGGATCTGGGCAGCCCTAGACAAGCACGCCCTTGGTGTCCCTACCCTCTCCCTTAAATGCCTCTCTTTCTTCTGACCTTGAAGTGCCCTGTCTGCCACAGTGTCCCCACCATGACACACCCTCACACCTGTGTTAAGTCTCACTGCTCTCTGGACCCTTCCAAAACAAGTTAACAGCAGCAGATCATCTGAAAGGCAACTTAATCTGTCATATGGGACAAACAAAAATGAACACACACTGGGAAACCCAAGCGTAAGCCTGGAGCTTCATCTCCATCCATTTCAAGTACGCATGACCTTCACGTCTTCAGTGGCAGGTTCTGTGCTAGCTCACAGGGGAAAAGGGCTGGGAGGAGATTCCTGCTCAAGGGCTGTAAACTCAATGGTGGCAACGTCAGCACGAAGCCATTTCATTGGGGAGATTCAATGGTTCATATGTAGGATAGGTTCACTTTGGGTCTCTTTACTATGACTAAGTTCTGGTACTTGGTACAGATATTTTTACTTTACCCTTTGGGCTGTAAGTCCCTTGGGTCTTTTAGATTCTGAACAGAGCTCTTTTCCCACTGCGAGCTGGCAAACACAATCAGGTGACCTAAATCTTCCTTATGATAAGAATGACTTGTGTCGTTTTATACAAAGTGAAGGGCTGTGTCTTTAAATGCAAATCAACAAACATTTCTGGGGTCATATCTGCATACACTATTTGCTATTAGGTACAACATAGTCTGGGATATGCTCAGTAATGGTATTATATAATAACAAAATCATTTTATGTTTGTAATTTCATGGATTATTAATGATGCATTCTAATTTTGTTACTCCTGCCTGAAAAAATACATAGTTTAAATGGCTTCTTAATGCTATTTTTCACTTGTTTAGTGGCTACTCTCTTTTTAAACTTTTTTTTTAGTGGCTACCCTTATGATGAGATATTTCTAAATACGCTTTGAGGATAGGCAAAATGGGAAAGTGAGTAACTTGTCCCCAGTTTCTTCAAAATATCTAAAAGTTCAGGTCTTTAGTATAAATGTAAATTGCTGGCGATAGTCATCCCAAAGTAGAAACAGTAGCTTTCTCGAAGGAGTGAATCTTAGAAGCAGGAGCTGGCTTCCTCTGAGGTTCCAGCATCACAGGAATGTTGGCTAGACGACCTGCAGAGACCCTCGCAGGATCAGGAGAATCCTGAGCCTCTGAATACCCTGGAGTGTGTAGGGAGACTACTGACCGGTCCATATTAAAAATGGCCACTAGAGGGAGTATAACATCATAAATATTTCATTTCAGTTGCCTTGCTTCTGGTAAATGAGCAAGAAATCGAGATTCGACCGCAAATACTTAGAGTTTATTTCATATTCTCACATTTTTTCTCATTAAAATATAAAATATAATGGTAAGCAAAAAATTTGCTAAAAATTAGTGTGATATAAACTATGTAACATTAATATTTTTATATCTGTATGTGAAGAAGCCAGAATTTAAAATCATTATGTGGAAAGAGAATCTAGAACAACTATTTGCGACCGTCATTGTAAAACACCTTGGTTTTGCACTGAGCAGATCTTACCAAATTTGTTAGGCCTGTTGTCGTTATTGTTTTTTATTTGTCGTGGATATAATTTCAGTATTTACCTGTTAGTCTACCACTTTCTGTTATGGCTTTTCCAGACATTTAAGTAAGATAACTGCATCGCTAAAGAACTAGTTTGGTTATATAGTCACAAAATCAAGGTTAAATTTTTAAGTTTAAAAAAGAAACTGCTTAACTGTCTTAGAAAAATTTAAAATAGATATTTCTCAGGGATAAAAGTACCACTTACTCTAAGATTACTGATTTTGCATTTACCCCTTTTTTATTTTCATGTTTTTATTAAAAATGTATTATGTTTTCCACAGTTTCTGTAAATAATTTGAAATACACTCCAAGTTCCATTTTGCATTGAACTTTCTGTTTAAATATTTGGAGAAAAACTAAAAGTTATTTATTATCTATTTAGAAACATTTAACATTACAGAAATCATTTTAAAAGTTGAAAAGTAAAATATTAATGAAAAATGGAGATATTAGCTTTTTATTGACAAAATAACTTTTAAACTGTATTTAGGTAACTTTCATCAAGGAAAAAGCTCATGTGTATGATTTCAAATATATTCTAATAAAAATTAATTTCTTAGCATCTTAATGATTTGAAATATATTTCTGATTTTTTAAAGACTCACCCTCCTTTCAGCATGCAAGGCCACAAGAGTTTTTTCCTAACCTCTCAGTTCCCTGCAAATTGTCGCTTCTTTCCATTTAACTCAATTTTTTTTCTTGGCCATTGCAATTAAAAAAAAAAAAACTTTGCAAGTGATGTGTCAAGGTAGAAATGGCTACAGTATTTGATTTCACATTACCTTTTCATGAGAGATTCGGGGTGGGGGCGACATTTGCTGTGCCCCTTACATCTGCTTCTGCTCACCCATCCGCAGGACGCTGTGGCTGGGTTTGTAAGTAGAGCCAGTCTCCAACCTTCCTTAGAAGCCAGGCTTGTAGGTTGTAGTCTTATTTTATTTACATTTAAAAAGTTGAGTGTATAATTAATAATTGTTGCAAACAACCCAAAATGTATCAATGGTACTAAAGGACAAAAAGGAAAAGGTGAATTATTTTTCCTCCTCGTAGGCTTCATGCTATCCCTCTGTGCAGTGTGAATCTTCTGGCGTATTTTCTATACAGTCTACTATATATTCACATTATGAAACAGGTATATTTCCTTTACTTTTTTCACAAAAATGGAATCATCTGAAGACTACTCTCCCGTGGCTTGCTTTTTCTACTAACAATGTACTTTTATGATATTTCTGTGTCAGTATTTGCAGAATTACGTCATCTTTTGCAGTTGCATAAAATCCCATATTTTATTTTGTCTCCGGTTTCTTATTGATAGGCGTTTGAATTGTTTCCAGAATTGCATTATGTCAGATAGTGCTGCAAGGCGGGAATTAGAGTAAATATCTCTGGGATCCCGGGCACGTCCTATTTTCATAATCAACACACTGGACATGCTGAGAACGTGGCCGGCTCATTATTTACTTTTTATTCATGGCTTGACTGCTTCCACAAAGCTTTGGACATGCCTGTGTTTTATGTTGGTCTGTGTCTCTGAAAGATATTTACTTTTACCAACAAAACATGTTGGTGGCCAACAATTGGATTTCCAAAGAAAAGAATGCTAATGTCTCTTCACTGGAAAGTGAAAGAGAATCATTTGTCTGGATATTCAGGTGGTAAACCCTGAAGCAAAAGATTGGAAGGAAAAAAAATCTCTCAGGAATGATCATAACGACTGTGAGTTTAGATCAGGTTGGTCAAGTGTGGGAGTGACTACCGGATGTTAATATTTGTGCTGTTGTTGTTAATGAAATAGCGTGCACTGAGTGGCTGGTAGAAGGGCCTGCACACATTTGGAGTGTTGTGCAGTCATTCAAAGCAACCAACATCTGAACCCAAAATGACACAAACATATTGTAAGAACACTGTTGAAAGATTAAAAGTAACACAGAATTGCTCAAAATCTTTACAAATCAATAACCTTTATTGATTGCTAGTTTATAAATCACTGTACTTTACATTAAAACACATATAAAGCATTATATATTACACAAGAAATGCTGAGAATTCAAGGCTATCAAACACATTTGGATAGTTCTAGAAGGAAGAGTGAAATGGGATTGGGGAATGGATATAAAAAAACAGAAAATGAAACACAAAGAAAGAATAGCTTTTAAACAGGGTTTCCATGATTTGGGTGGGGGGCAAGTTACTCATGTGTCTTTTGTAAAAATTAATACTTTCTAACTTGATTTGTTCTTTGATTATTATTTTTTCTTTCAAGTCGACATTTGCTAAAATAGGCACAAAAAATATAGTCCTCATATTCCTCCGATGCAGTGGTGGCATTTTGTTTCTGGCTGTGCTCGTATAGCTGTGAATGATGATCTGTTTTTGCAATGACTATAGTTAGGGGTTACCTGTATTCTGGGTCTACCTGGGACGTTGTTCAAGGTGGTTAAATTGCTGCAAAGATGAGAGATATGTGATTGCATTAAAGCTTCCTCATACAATACCATGACCCAGGCGTCAGGACACAAGAAGGGCCCAGGTAGCTCACTGTGTGACCTCTCCCTCCAGATTGTCACAGGGGATGTTCCAACAGTTGGGAGCCGGGCCTGAGAGTGGGTAGAACTGTCCAACAGGCAGGATCCAGAGCCAGAGGCAACCAAAGATGCATCCAGAGTGAATAGTGAAAACAAACTGCTGAAACTTCCACCGCACTTCCTCCGTGCCGGGCCCAGTCCTCAGCACTTGACACAAAATCCTCCCAACAGCATGATGCAGTGAGGAAGCTGAGCGGCAGAGAAGAAGAGTAACTTGCCCCAGATGCTCTGTTTGTGAGCAGTGGAACTGGAACTGCAATCCATCAAGACTGGCTGAAGAGTCTGAGTTTTCATTCACCGGGGCCCCTTAGAAGAGGGCGGGAAGGGTGGAATAGTCAGTCAGCACAACCTGTTGCATGCGGTGCAATGGGCCTGCAGAAGCCCTGAGGGGGACTGAATCCAAAGCCCTGCAGGGAGGCCTGGCAGAGTGGGGGCGGAAGGGTCAGGAAGAGGACTTGGGAGAAACCCCCAGAGGCGCCGTTGGGGAGAGGCCAGGAGGAGAAGGTTCTGATGCCGTGAGCCTGGACTTGCTGGGGGAGGCAGGGGCGCTGAGGGTCATTCAGTCCATTTGTGTAATGAGATTGCAATCCGCTGCGTCCCCCGATTCCTAGAGCAGATTTGAGATGAATAAATTCAGCATTGTGGAGATGGCCAGATCAGGATTCTGGAAACGTGATTATTATTTTTATGGTTTTTTTTTGTGAGATTGGCGGTCTTCTCTATGTCTTCTTTCTGGATGAATAAAAACCCCAAACATCATGAGCTGGATGTTTGAATGCTTCGGAGCCCTGTAATTTTTAAAATTGTCTGTCCCTGGCCCCTTCCCCATGCTCCTGCCCCAGCTGATGTCATGATGCTTTTGCATCCAGTTTCTTTATTTCTGTTGACTTTCGAGTGAAGAAAGTGTGATTTGAGTTTGTTTTCTCAGCAAGATGATGGCAAAAGGATATTTATAGCATTGAAGAACTTGTATTTCCTCTCAAACATTTAGGATGAGTAGTATATTTTCAACCCTCCTCTCCAGGATATCGCCCTTCTGCTGAGATAATAAAATTGATCAGATGTTTTGAGGTTAAATAAACTGTTGTAATAATCTGGCAGCTGCCTGCTGGTTGTGGTTTGCAAAAGCAATTACTCACTCTGGAGTGAACTTTGAAGTCTATATTTTAATTGAAAAGGCTAATTGTTGGCTATTGCTCCTGATTTAGTATTTGATTTGGCAGGTTAGGAAGTGAAAGGACATTGGGAAGGGAAGGGATAGGAAAAGAAAGTGAGCGGGAGTGTTGCTGAGCTCAGATCCTGATTACATGTGAGGGTTTTCACACACCACGTACTGCATGCTAACTGGAGAACAAATGGCTGAATGGAAAAGCTTCTGAGGCTGGTGTGCAATATCCTCATTTGTGGTTTATTTGCTTATTTCTCACTGTGTGTATGTGTGTATGTGTATGAAGGGGGGCTATAAATATTAGTCTCTAAACTTCAAATATGAAATTTTATAAAGTATGAAATTTTATTCCACATTTTACTTTATTCCTTTAAGCCATGCTTAAATACCTGATCAGGATTTTATTTCTTATAGTGTTAGAGATGCTAATGGTAGAAAATGCTATTTGCTTTTCACTAAAACTTTTTGAGACACTTTTTTTTAAGGTCAGCAAGAGATAGGAATTATTGATACGGGTGCCCGAAAGAATAAATCAAGCCTCTTTTGGAATCGCTAAGACTCCACATGATTAGATGAGAGACACCAAATATCCAAAAGGAAATATAGCCACGCCCACATTTACATTTGGGACAATTAAGAGCGTTGTTACAATGGACAGAAAATAGCTGTTTGGAATGAGCTGAGAAGTGTGAGACTTTGTATTTCTGTCATCTTGTCCCCATCTAAAAGCCCACTTAGCACTTTTTGTTACTTATCACAGATAACGCAGCACATTTTGTAAGTACACATCCTGTAAATTAAAAACATGCATCCATGCATGGACGGGACCCCTCTGGACCTGATGCTCTTAGATCAGTTGGCACACTGAGCTGGGAATTTCCTGTCAGGCTGATAAAATGTTGATGGCCTAAATTACAGCTGAGATGTAAGTCATGAATATATGAATATGTTAATTTTGCAAGATATTATAGAATGCTAGTAATATATGGCTTCGGAAATACAATTTATTTTTAGGCGGTTTGGGGAATGCAGATTTGGCTCATCACAGCTCTGTTGATCTTTTTATGGACCTCGTAACTATCATCCAGTCTCTATGCATCAGTTTTCTGATCTGTAAAAATAAGATAAGTATTCTTCCCACACACTTGGCACTCAGGATTCCTCTGTTCCAATGATAAACAGGGCCGTGCTGCATGGATTTGAGTACTGCTTCAAACCCAGGGTCCTCTTCATCAATGACAAAGATGGGCTGGCATTTATTTGGTATTTCAGTACCAACCTTGAATATCTTACAGTTAATGAAAAAAGAATTATCTGTGTTAGTACTGTGAGGATTATTCTGAAATACAGATGTCACTGGGAATGTCAGCTGCCTGCTATGTGATTTCCAAGAGTCATTTTTTGATCCCCAGATTCATAGAGGTCCTCAGGTAGAAATGACTCAAACAGTATTAAGACTTCCGAACACATTATTTTCAAAATATTTCAAAACAAAATCTGTTTTTGCTCAGAGGTCTCTACTTTTCACAAAATACCTTGCTTTAGAAAGTAAGAAAAAAGTTGACTTCCATGGCAAGATGAAAAGAACTTGTTCCTTTTTTTTTTTGGAAGAAAAAATTAAAGAAAAAGTTAAGCTTTGTGATATTATGAGAGACAGAATTTGAAACAATGGATGAAGAGTTTAGTCAGGGCAAATATTCAGATTTAAAGGAGAAAAATATGGTTACACAATGTTTTAAAAGTCCTGTGAAAATATTGATGTAAATAGAATTTTCCCTTTTGATGGTCTTAGAACATAAGGAAGACAGGTTTGAAATGACCATGCTAGACTCTGGATTTCAAAAACCAACCCAAACCCAAACCCCTCCTTACATGATGGTATAATAGACATTTCAGAACCGTGGCTCTGGAAGCAAGATGGGATTACACATGGGCTACACTGCCTACTGTCCGCCTTAGGCGTATTACAAAATTCTGCTAGGTTTCAATATCCTCACCTATAACAAACAGGGCCAATAGTAATACCAATTTTGCTGTATTGTCATTAAGATTAGATGAGTTACTATTAACTCATGTGAGAGCAAACTGCCCAACATGGGCTGGCTGCTGCTACTTCATTATTACAATACCTGTGTTTTATAAACAACTGACTTTCCTCAAAATACTCACAAAGCAACTGTAGAAATTAAAGCACGAAGTCACATTTGACATGAAAAATAGCACAAATTTTCAGGAAAATGAAGAACAACCAGTCTATAAATCCAAAATTTAAAGTTGAGTAAGTGGATGGGCTTTTATTTAGTTATCAAACCTTTTAGATAAAAAAAGAAAGGTGAGGTTTGAGAAAAAAAACATAGTTTTAGGAATTATTTCACCTATAAACAGACACTATTTATAATGAATTTATTAAGATAGAAACAACTCAGGTAGTAATAACTTCAGGTCTTGAGGTAATTTACCATATTATTTCTATAAATAGATTTGATTATAGGCTCAATGAGTGGAAAATTTGTCCCTTTATAAGAAAAATGAAAGAAAAGACCAGAATTGAGCTGTTGATGCAAGTGAAAATTTTATAACTACTACTGGCTGTTGGGGTTTTATTGTAGTTAAATATAGCACTTCTATAGCAGTGCCTTACTGCTATAAGGGATAAAGTAGGTTGTTTTTTTTCTATTGTTTGCCACACAGACATTTTAGTAACTCACCACCAATACCTGAATTCCTCCCTACCGAACCAGCGGTGTGCGTGCGCATGCGCCCCCTGAGAGACTCCCAGGAATGGCACGCAGGTCGCTTGCTACTACCTGCGGCAGGATCAGGTTCACTGAGAGTGCTAGCCAAAGCAGAGGCAGGACTCTCGCGTCTCCGGTTACTGGCCCATCTGTGCACAGCTCTGGTGGAGGTTTGATTATGAAGACTGCATTTTGCTTTGCAGACATGCACTTGAGTCTTACTGAGATAATTTGCTGCAAAGAAACTCTGGCTACTGCTCAGGTGAAACAGCTTTCTTTCCATACGGTTTCACTTTACTGGAGGTGAGATCCAAGAACTGCTTTTTAATGGGGGAAGAAGGATTTCTCCAAGCTGACTTGCTGGGATTTCTTTGTTCAATCTACTTTCTTTCATTTCAGGCTGATTGAAGGACATCAGATAGGATTCTTGTTTCACCCAGCAGACTTCTTGTCAACTATCTTCCCTTTCACAGCCTCACTGCACAGGGACGTTTACTGCCTTCCAGTGGAGCCTGCCAGGCCTAGGTGTTACGGGCCATACCTCCAGGGACCACTGCCATATGGTATTTTAGGGGAGGACACAGTTCATTTCAATGCAATTCAAATGAGCAGATTTCTTGTCTTTATTACACCATTGCATTTAGAGGCAATCCACCAGAGGCCAAATCTAACTCTCAAAGGAATGCTCTGCCCACTCTGTCCATTTAACAGGACATTTGGCTCAAAAAATCTCGTCGGTTGATCACACATGTGCAACAGATGTGTGAGCATGCGTAGCGAAAATAAAAAATAAAAAATCCCAGCAGTGTACTGTGGGAAATGTAGCAGAACTACTGGAAAACAGGACACAAAGAAGTCTGGTACTAAAACTTTGATTTCTGGTGTTGGAACGGCAGTGTTTCTTTTCAATCTTTCTCTCCTTTCACAGGAGAGAAAGGTATAGATTTCCACTATGACTCTGCTGCGATTGTTCCTGTAACACTGGTGAGGGAACTCTGTTCATTTTCATTTTCACAGACCTCATCTTGTAAAGGTACAATTCTAAATATTTTGACCAGACTTTCTTGGGTCCCCACCTCTCAGGAACTGAGTGTTGGCACACTTCCACTGGGGGGGGGACCCCAACTATTTACAAGAGAGGATATCAGAAATATACATCCTTTCATCCATGTCCCACAGGCTTGCATGGGAGGAGAGAGAACCAGCTGTTTTTCTCATGGTGAATAAGGGTTACTTGGGGAAATCTCTCTTCCTGTTTTTATATGGACAACTAAATTGTTGCATAGCCAGTTAATTTTGGTTAGGTCAACAGCACAAGGTTAATTATTGGAACCTTCCTCTTTTGCCTGTGTGAGAGTGAAAGATTACTAGTAACCAAAAGAAAATGAAATATAGTGACTTATGCTAGAAGGAATGTTTACTTGAGAAATGCTTGTTTTGTTTTTATTATACTTGAGGAGATTTACTTAGTCATCTTTGTCTTTTAGGAAAAAGTAGAAGTTTGAAAACCTGAGTGAGATGGAATTGATCAGATTCAGAAAGGATTTCTGATTAGATATGTTAAAATATTTAGAAAAATAAATTACTTTTATTTTATAGTAATGGGAACTTAAAAAAATATAAACCTAGAACAATTGTCTAGTCTATGCCATAGTTTTGAGATTAAGTTTTCCTACTTTCTGCTGTACCTTAATTTGGCTTGGGTAATTCTATACCTTTTTCAAAGCTATGTTATGATTTTATATTCTCTTTCTAACCTTGGTTTTAATTAATGCACTAAAGGACACATGGGCTGATTTCCTTCAATGGGCTATATTTTTTAATCCAACTGCATGTTATATAACCTCAGATTAAGCAACCACATCACTGCTGATACATTCTTCTTCTGTCCTTCGGATTTGTCTGCATTCCATATGGAAGCAGAAATCCACCCTGTATTGTTATAAGGATGGTTTTTCATTCATATCCTTGTTACTCTTCATAAATGTCCCAAAGAAAAATATTCTGCAGCCGCCACTCATAAAGCAGCCGAAATGGCAGAACCGCAGCCGAGAAGGAAACCTATGTGAAAATACTGGTTGTGTCTTCCTGGATACAGAAAACAAATAGAGCTTTTGAAAGAGCTTGCCAATATGTGCCTGCCAAATAAAATATTGTTTTATGAAGTCAGGAAAAAACTAATTTTAAAGGTTATTGTAGGTTATTTGTGGTCACTTCTGGTGTGCATACAACATGATGTCATCCAGAACCCTCCTCTATTTATATTTCAGTCTCAGAGGTCCTTTGTCTCGGGCTGGATCTCAGCTACTAGACACATCTAAAATACTCTTATTCTTCAATACTCATAAAAATCGAGACTGAAAATATTAGAATAGATGGAAAAAGTCCCAGCCAAGTCCAGACAAGAAATCACTCAGGCAGATCCATCTTCTGAAATCATACCTCCACTGTAGACATCTTCACGGGACACATTTGCTGGAGAATTTATCCAGTGATTGGAAAGTAAACCATATGTCCAAATGGCTCTTCTGGAAAATGATTGTCCTTTGAGTGAGGGTAGGTGGGACCCCTGCCAGAGACATCTCACTGGAGGCAGGAGAACCAGGGCTTCCTCGGACAGTGTAATTTCTCTCTCTGGGTAGACTCCCGGCTTAGAACTCCATTTTCGCTCTGCCTGTGTGACCTCCTGTAGCAAATCCTTCTCTTTCCTGGAGCAGGACTGATTTAGTTTTTTCTTTGTGGGATTTTTTTGCTTGGAAAACCCCTTTGTGAGGTAGTCCTCAGTGCACTCGGAAATCTCAAATAAACATGGGATAAGAACAGCCTAGGAGGCCATTGAAAATGAGGGAAGCTGAGAAATCTCTTGAGGGAAAAAAAATGAAACAATATTTAGATATTGGAAAGAGAATGTCATTTTACTGAAATATAAAAGAAAATGCATGTTTATAGTGGGGAAATGATCTAGAAAATTTATTAGGATACCTACCTGACATGATTGGCATCATCTTTGAATTCATTCAAGTGAAGTTTTTGAGCATTTTGATATGCCAGGGATGCTCGTGTTAGAGAACAATGTAAATAAGTTATAGGGTAGAAGTATTAGGTGCTGTGGAGAAAAATGAAATAGGGAAGGAGATGGAGTACTGGGATGGGGGAGTTGTAAATTTACATTTGGTGATTTGGTGACATCCAAGAAAGCGACATTGGGACAAAGCATGCCATTGTGGAAGGAGCAGACCATGTTGCCATCTGCAGGACAGCGTGCAGGCAAAGGGACAACCGTGAATGTACAGCCCAGGCCAGTGGGACATGTGCTGTGCTGGAGGAGGGGCAGGAAGGCCCCTGTTCGTGGTGTGCATGTTTGTGCGTATGTTAACTGCATGTGCACATGTGTGCAAATGTATCTCCACCCCACATACATGCAGACCCTTTAAAATGCTTGAGAGATTTGGAGTAAATTCACATTTCAATAGGAGTTTTGTCATCGAATGAGAGGGTGTACCTTTCACAATCCAGGTTTAGGTAAACTGTTCTTTGAAAATTTCTCTGTGTGGAAATGAAAAGGATCAGAAATTACAGTGAGGTAAAAGATGAGCCTGATGTGTTTGTGGGTTTTTCATCATCGGAATGATTATATTATGCTAATGTTTTACAGTATATTAAGTGCTCTGAAGTATAAACAGATTTCATCATGAGACTGGCAATGATTTTTTACTAATCCTTTCTTTTGGGGAAAATTAGCCTGTGAAATTATCTCCTCATCCCTCTTTAAATAGCTTTGAAGATGATACAAAACACAAGATTCATTCAGTTCTGAACAAGTAAAGCTTTCGAGAAGATGTGATAAAAATAGGACATTGAAGTACGTCGTGAATTAGTAAACAAGGCATAGGAAGAACAACTGAATCTCAGTCGTCCATGTGGTACAACTCCCAACTACACTGTATGCTCGCTCCTCAATGGGATAGTTTTAGAAAGGTGTGACTCTGGGTTTTCCTGTTCTTGGGTTGCTATGTATTGGGATTAATCTTTTGATAAGAAAATTGCAAGGAAGATTACATTTCAGCTAGCGATGAGGAGACAAGACTGGAACTTTCTTTTATTCTCTTTTAAGTGTAGAAGGGAGAGAATACGTTTGGCTCCCTGATGAAGTTACACATTTGCTTTGACAACATCTAAGATCTGTGTCCTTTCCGTAGCAGAGGCAGCAAAGCACCCGGGAGGCATCCACTACCTCACTGGAGGGCGGGTTCCTGACTTGTCCTCCCTGTTCCTACACTAAGAAAGAGAAAAACAAGGGGCTTTGTCCTTCAAGATGTTCTTTACTTATAAAGGCAGGGGTGGAGCGTGGGGGGTGACAAGCCCCATGTGTTTTGTACAAGGTTAACTAGGAGTGGAGAATGGGACTGGCTCAGGGGTCAGTCCTGTTCTCTGCCAGCTGGTCCTGTATCTTTGGTCATGGAGTGAACCTCAGACAGAGAGCACTTCTGTCTGTCTGTGGGCTGTCCCACTCAGGAGGCAGTGTGTTCGGACAGTTGAGCTGCCATTCCTGCAGCCCCGAGGGATCTCTAAATGCTAGCAGTGCCCTGGCTATCAATGAGTTTGAGTGATTCCAGGGCCTCTCCATTGCCTCTTTAAAATGTTCCTCCTCCAGCCCTGGCTTGTGTGGCTCAGTGGATTGAGTGCTGGTCTGTGAACTAAAATATCCTTCCTTCATGAATGACAGTGACAACTTAGTTCCCTTATAGGGATTATTATAAGCTATTGCAAAAACTTACTGTAGTTCAGCTCTGCAGTTTATTTAGGTTATCTTCATGCAAAAAAATTATTCATGATATAAAATAGAATATTTCCACATGGGATTAAAAACAGTGAGGTTGTGGCAGCCATTATTTACAGGAATAATAATAATTCAAAGCAAGAGTCTTTTTATTTTGGTTTTGTGTTATTTATTTATTCATTTATTGATTTAGATGAAAGTGCTTTGTTTTAGCAGAAAAAAAGTTCACTTGGTAGAGGAGGCCTTCTAATAAAAAACAGCATTTCTCTGACTCACCCATCTTTCTACCTACAGTCTAGTTCCAAAGAGACAGCCACTTGTATTTTTAATTTTCTGTTCTGCTACTTGTTTTTTCTTAATCTAAAACATTTACTTCCCTAAGTCTTATCTTTAAAAAAAAAACCTTTTAAGAGAAATTTTAGGAGCACAGCAAAATAGGTGAGGAAGTACAGAGATCTCCAATATAACTCTGCATGATCTCCCCCATTATCAATGTCCCCCACCAGAGTGGGCCCTTGCTACAAACAGGGAACCTACACCGACCGTCCATCAACCCCCGAGTCCACAGTTTACATTGTGGTTCTCTCCCAGTGGTGTGTGTGCTGTGTATGCTATGGGCTCGCACAGCACAGATGCATCATTAGGTCGCCATACAGATGATCTTTAGTTCTCTAAAATACACCGTGCTCTATTTCTTCACTTCTTCCCACCCTCTCAGCCCATGGCGACCACTGATATTTTTACTGTCTCCATAATTTCCCCTTTTCCATGGTGTAATATAGTTAGAATCACATAGTACGTGACCTTTTCAGATTGGCTTCTGTGACTTAGTATTATGCATTGAAGATTTTCCCAAATCTTTCCATGGCTTAATAGCTCATTTATCTTTAGTGCGGAATAATATTCCATTGTCTGGATGCACCAAAATTTATGTATCAATTCACCTTCTAAAGGTGACTTACTAATTGGTTACTTCCAAGTTTTCACAATTATGAATAAGTTCATATATATATATATATTATTATAAGCTATTGCAAAAACCTACTGTAGTTCAGCTCTGCAGTTTATTTAGGTTATCTTCATGCAAAAAAATTATTCATGATGTAAAATAGAATATTTCCACACAGGATTAAAAACAGTAAGGTTGTGGCAGCCATTATTTACAGGAATAATAATAATTCAAAGCAAGCGTCCTTTTATTTTGGTTTTATGTTATTTATTTATTCATTTATTGATTCATTTATTCAAATATAAATATATATATATATTTAGGTTTTGAGTGAATATGTTTTTATTTTCTTTGGGTAAATATTAAGTAAGTAAGTAATCAAAGAAGTTGATTACTGTATCATATGCTAAGAACATGTTAACTTTTAGGAGACTGGCAAACTGCCCTTGGTAGCGGATGCACCACTTTGCATCCCACCAACAGCACATGCTTCATTTCCTCTGTGGCATTTGGACCATCCTTGCCATTCTAACAATTTGTAGTGGTATGTCATTGTTTTAATTTGCATTTCCCTAATGGCACATGATATGGAACATCTCTTCATATAATTATTTGCCACTGGTATGCCCTCTTTAGTGAAGTATCTCTTAATGTGTTTGGTTCACTTTTTAAATCAGGTTGTTTGTCTTATTGTAGACTTTCAAAAATTCTTTGTATATCTTGGATAACAGTCCTTTATCAGATGTGTTATTTGCAAATATGTTCTCCCAGTCTGTCTCTTATTTTCTTATCCTCTTGATAATTGTCTCCTGAAAAGCAGAAATTTTTAATTTTGGTAAAGTCCAGCTTGTCAGTTCTTTCATGAACTCTGTTCAGTGAACATCTCAGTGTGCTACTTTCATTAGGGCCTTGTTTTCCTGTATTGGATTTTTATTTTCCCTGAGGATTCTACTAGTACATCTCTTTTTCTGTTGAGACAAAATGTTTTAATGAATATTGTTAATATCTTTTATCTGCTTACTCATTTTTCTTTCCATTTATTTATTTATTTAAACTGTACCTCTAGGAACACAGAACTAAATTAATTATGATTCTTGATTTATACTTTATTATCACTGGTCCATGTACTAATACATGCATTTATATTATACTGAACTTTCACAACAGGAACCAAGAACTAAATGAGTAATAATGTTTTATTTGATTTTGAGTTTTATGACTAGGGTATCATGCTATGTATAATCTGTTAGGTCTAGCTGTTTTTCTTTATGGTACTAAGATTCATTCTGTGTTGGCACATGTGGATACAGTTAACTTATTTTTTACCACAGTACAATTCTTATTGTGTTAGTATACTATAATTTGTCATCTTGGTGATACATATTTAATAATTTAATTATTTCCTATGGAATGCAAAAATGAATCCTTTTGTACATGTTTCATGGTTCATACATATGAGAATATTCATTGTAAATGTATTCATGGTGAAATTGCTAGGCTATTGGGTATGTTATTATTCAATTTCAAAAGAATGCAAACACATTTTACAGTGTGATTAACCAAAGGGTGCTTCCACCAATAATGTACAAAAGATTGTATTCATCTACATATTTTCTAGTGGTTGGTATTAAACGAGTTCTTAATTTTGTCATTGAATGGATTCTCATTGAGGGTTTTACTTGCTTATTTTTTCCCCAGTGATTAAAAAGTGATCTTATTGAAATATAATTGCATGGAGTAAAGTCATCATTTGAAATCCATGAGTCTGGAAACACTGTACATAGTCTCATAACCACCACCACATCAAAATACAGGCGATTTCCCATCACTCCAGGAAGTCTCTTCCCATTTGTGTTTTGTCATTCACCTTTCACACTCCCTCCCCTGGGACAGCACTTGTCTGCTCTCAGTGTACTTACCTTTTCTAAAATGTCCCATAAATGGAACCATAAACCATGTCATCTTTTGTGTCTGCTTCTTTCACTTTGCATAACAGTTCTGAGATCCAACCACAGTGTTGTACGTACCAGTAGTTCATTCTTCTTTGTTACTAAGTAGCATTCCATTATAGAGATAAATCAAAATTTGTTGGATAATCAATGGTCAGTGGACATTTGGGCTATTTCCCATTTTTGGTAGTAAAACTGTTATGAACATTTAGTTTGCAAGTCATTAGGTTTTCCCATATATATTCAGTAGTATTGGCACATTTTATTAGACTGCCCCTTCCCTATTGTCTTGATATATTTTTTCAATATATATTATATGTATATATACATGATATATATATATATATATATATATACACACACATTTTTAGACTCCTCCATCTTATAAGAATCCTGCACTGTTTTTTGATTATGGTAGCATTCAAATGTCTTGAAATCATGTACTATAAGTCATTCCACTTTGTTTTTGATTTTTAAATAGTGGACCAGTAGAGTAAGAGATTAGTATAGTCATCTGCATTTGCGTTTACATTTTAGAATCACCTTGCACATTTTGATTTTAAAAAGATTTCATAAACCCTGGCTAAGATGGATCAGTGGATTGAGTGCCGGCCTGTGAATCAAAAGGTCGCCAGTTTGATTCCCAGTCAAAGCACGGGCCCGGGTCACAGGCCAGGTCTACAGTGGGGAACATGTGGGAAGCAACCACACATTGATATTTCTCTCATTCTCTTTCTCCCTCCTTTTCCCCTCTCTAAAAATAAATAAATAAATAATCTTTCTTTAAAAAAGGTCTACTAGTATTTACTTTTGTTGGTTGAATTTAAAGATCAAATTGGGAAGAACTGACCTATTAACAATATTGACTTTTATAATAGTATATCTTTTCATGTATTTATGCCTTTATTTTCTCATGCAACATTTTATAATTTTCAATGTACAGGTCCTGTATATATTTTGCTAAATTTATCCTTAAATATTTCATTTTATTCAATACTTTTGTAAATGCTATTTTTTAAAAATTTCAGTATCCAATGATCTGTTGTTAAAGTATAAACACAATAGATTTTTGATTACTGAACTTACATAATTTCCCTGTTTTCCTTATTTACTGATAGTTGTTTTTAGAGAAGTAGATTCTGATAAGTTTTTTACTTTTATTTTATGATAGGAGTAGATTTGTAGGATTTTCTGCATAGATGACCATAGGACCTGTAAGTAGAGACAACTTTACTTCCTCTTTTTCAATAAATATGCATTTTCTATGAACATATGTATGTATGCCTTATTGCATGGCCTAGAACTTCCAGTACTGTGCTAAATAATTCCTCTGAAGAGGGTATCGTTGTCTTTTTCCCAGTCTTACTGTGTAGGCATTAGTCTTTCATTAGCAACATGATTTTATTTGGAGGTTTGACATAGATGTCCTTTTCTCAGGGTGAACACATTTCCATTTATTCTTAGTTGAGAGTTTTTTACTATGAACAGGTATTAGTCAATTACTTTGCATCATGATGAATCATCGATTGAAATAATCTTGTGAGTTTTTCACAATATAATATAATGTAATATAATATCCAACATAACAACACAATATCCGTAGTATAACATGCTTCATGTGGTCTTTTTGCTCTGGCTAGGTGGAACACAATTCCCAGCCTTGTGTAAGCTCCAGGAATTATGTGGCCTAATGGTTTCCAATTCTTTTCTCTGTTGTCTCAGGTAATTTCAAGTCAGGTATGTACAGGTACATTCTCACCACGTGCTCTCTCTGGGGCTTTCTTTCTATGTAGCTTCCACTTTTTCAGTATTTTCTCCTATAGGAGTTAGCTATTTTGGCTTCTCCCAAATTCCAGTCTCCCTGTCTTCAACTCAGTAACACCACTGGGCTCTGTTTGGGTTTCTGCTTCCCATATTGTGGGCTAGAAGCTGCCTGCACGTGAGACAGTCATAGATCTTTATTGGCTCCCCTTTCCTTTAGGATCAAAGATCTGCACTGCCTGGTATATAATGTCTGAAATATAGCATTTCATATATTTTGTAAACTTTCCATTTATTTAAGGTGGGATAATAAAACTGGTTCCTGATACTCTAATATGACCAAAAGCAAAAGTTAGCATAGTTATTCATTTTTTTAGTTGAAGATGGTAAATTTGATTATGTTCCAATTTGTTTTGTTGTTTTTAGAGTCTTTTGGTCTATACTGATTCATTCAATCCTTTTCTGTTAAAAAAATATATGTATTTGTGTCATTTGTTTGATCCATTGAGGTTCTGATTCTACTGTTTGTTAATGCTGCTGGTTCTCTTTCATGGTTCTTGATTTCCTACATGTTTGGTGATATTTGAGTATGAGTTCATATTTCTTGGAAGTTTATCTGGTATTTCCTTAAGGTTTGATTTAAGATTGGTTTCCCTCAGGAAAGGTCTAAAGTTGTTTCTGCCAGTGCCCATAATTAGTCTAGGACCACTTCAAATAATCCAGGGCCACTTCAAAATAAATTCACGGTGTAAAATTCTGCAGGCATGCCAGGTGGGATAGCACTGGTTTGTAAAACTCATTGAGAACCTGTTTGTGTTTATAAATTCTTAGAGAGTTCATGTGTTTTCTCTACCAGGGCCAAGTTTCATGGCAGGTGATTTTCCTTTTAACATGAGCAGCAGGGGTGCAGGTGGTGGTGGTGGAAGGTGCAGGGGTGGGGCGGAGGTGGGAAAGAGATTTACACTAACTGTACACAAACCAAGAATATGGCACTGTGTCTTCTGAAGTTTATGTAGAAAAATCATCCATAATATTTTCCACATTGGCTTGGCTCTAGGATTTATTTTCATTTTCCCGTGATCTGTGAAACCTTGAAAAGTAGACCTCAAGTGAGATTACCTGGGTTTGGAAAATATCTTTTCAAGGTAGAAATAAATTTTTGCTTAGTTCCTCTTACTCCAATTTTGGCCTTGAATAATCCTTACCTTTTTGTAGTGTGCCCACAAATTGAATTGATGCTATGTACATGGTATCCAGCTTTTGTTGTTATTTTTAGGGCAGGTTATGTTAGGGTATCTAGGCTGCCCAGCTGCCAGGAAAAGAATTCTCATCTACTTTTTGTGCTTCTTGAAATCGCTAGTATACTGTTCACACTTCTTCCACTTCTTTCACTGTTAGGAGTGTATTCCTTATTTTTGTTGTTGTAACTGTCATTTTCAGGGGGTGGCCACGGGGAAGGAAAACAAATATGTATGCTCAGAAAAATTTTGTAAGCTACAAATTACAGCGGTTTTTTAATTACTTTGAAAATGTTAATTTTCAAAAGATTTAAAAAATGAGTATGATGTTCTTTATTTTGAAAGTGGATTTTTTAGCAGATAAGTGAAATGGGGTTTTACATTGGACTGGATGCATGAATTTTTTAGTATCACAATTAACATTATGCTAATGTGATCAGATATTTTTAAACAATTATATACTTAACTCAATCTTTCAATAGATTAAACAATCTTTTTTGGACATGTACTGTAATGCCATATACCAGACAAAAATATCCATGGAAAGTATACTACATAATTTAAGAATTAGAATATTTTCTTCAGAAATGTATTTAAAGAATAACAATATTCTATTTTTTAACATTATGCATAGTTTCAATATTACTAAGGCTAGTTATATGTCCATTTTTTACATACATGAAGTCAAATATCTGGATATACTATGAAACTTTTTATTTTGCTATTCTTTTAAAATCACTGGTATGGCAGAGACTGCTGGCCTTAGATCAGAACACATATATTAACATTTCATGAGGAAAAGGAAATTTGGATCATATTTATGATATGCCAAATAGTAAAACAAATATACACTAGATAAGAATATTTCTCTGTGGTTTGGCTCACATAAAGACATTCCCTGGCTAGTTGACAACTACTCTCTTGGGAATTGTGAACAGCAAAAAAAAACCCCATGTATTTATTTTATATTTTTGATTCTGTCTTGTATTTGTTTGGTACTATCTGCTCCAGAATGGTCTTGGCTAGAGTGGTAGCTGTTGCAGCTGTCAGAATTGGTAGCCCTTTAGGAGATAAAATTAAATGGAGAAATTAGAAGACATTTATTTTGAGCAGATGTAAATGTGAATTTAACCAACATTTGCTCAGATTTTGTGGTTTGGGGGACTGTGACCCCTGTAGGTTCCATGGGTCCCCTATAGTTAAATTGTCATCAGTGATCAAGTAGACAGATAGGAACCAAAGTCTTCAAAAATATTCCTTTGTTAAATTTATACCACACCGACTCTGGTCTGACTCAAGACTGAAATTCAGGGGACTTGACTCTGTTGAAATTGAAAGGCATCTCAAATTATGAAAAACCTTGAAAATCCAGCTGGCAAGTCTTTGGGCGTCTTTTATCATCTCTCCTACTTGTTGGTTAGCTTGATGACTACAGTGAGTTTCCTGTGGAAACTCTTTCTAAACCATCTGATAGCAGCGCGGATCATACACAGAATTAAATGTTCCCGTCCATGCAATGTGATCGCTGTTGCTTTTCAAGATATAAACTCAAAGCTAAGTTTTTTTGCAGTGGAGATTTAAGGATTCTGCCACAAGTTCTATTCCTAAAATGACATTGGGAAATCTGTATGAATCTTTCTA
The DNA here is from genome assembly GCF_021234435.1 of Artibeus jamaicensis. Taxonomy (NCBI): domain Eukaryota; kingdom Metazoa; phylum Chordata; class Mammalia; order Chiroptera; family Phyllostomidae; genus Artibeus; species Artibeus jamaicensis. The sequence continues at coordinate 12,685,580 of NW_026522014.1, read as the reverse complement.
AGGATTTCTTGGTTATTTCACATATAAACACTACGTATATTCAGTGAGTTATGAAGACAATTTGTAATGTGCTCCATTTCATTATTACTTTTGAGTATTAAAGTCAGTACTGGGCTATTATTATGTACAGCCTCTTAACAATGAATTTAGGTGAGCGATTTGAAGATGTGATATCTATTGATGATCACGCAAAAGCATTGACCACCTTATAGAATAATAGAATTTCTTATTATTTTCAGCATAGATGGACATTAGCTGTAGCTGTCCATCTTCAACCATAATCAACCATACTAATAGAATTTGGTTTGCTTTGTTTTCTCATGGAGTTATATCCTGCATGTACCCAATTTAAGACATGGATGAAGGAAGGTAGGGTTCCACTGTTATAAAAAATTATTAGCATAAAAGGGTTTGTCTTTTGATCATTATTATAAGAGTAGCCTAGGTTAGTGTTCAAAATAATCTATTCTTATTTAGAAGTATGACAGCATAAACAATGAGAAGATGTGCCACCTTGCAATGAATAAAATAGAAAATGTATTAATGAATTCAAGTCTAAGAATGATCTACATTTTTTCTCTACCTTATAGCAAGGTCAAAGTTATCCTTATATTAACATCTATGTTATTTATTTTTATCCCTACATACTTTCTTAAGGGCAGGGGAAAGGCCAAGTTTAGTTAAAACTTATATCCAGTGGATTGTGTTTAATCTTAGACGTGCTCATGGGAATGTCATATTCTACATTCTCTCATAGTATTCTATATTTTAACTATTGTAGCAGTTATGTTTAACTTAATTTTTATTTTTACATTTGTACATATTTATTATACTGTAATCTTTAAGAATGCAAGACCAAACTTGCCTGGTTCATATCATATCCCTGGTACTTATCACAGTGTCTCTCGGAATAAGCGTTCAATAAATATTTGTTGAATGGATAATTGATTTAGCAAATTACTTCTTGGTTTAAGAGAACGTTTAACATTTGTGTAAACTCAGAATACTCATCTCCCATAAAATTGCAAAGAAAAACAGAAAGAAAATCAAGAGAAAATATAGGTATACATGAATTTTAAGCTCACAGCTACTTATACTCTCACCTTTAAAGTTTGTTTTTATTTCTTTAGGCTCTGGGTGTGCTTACTCAACCTTATTTTTGTAGTTGTGCTAGGCTGATTCTCATGGCTACAGATGGAGCTAAAATTAAGTAGGAATTGAAAGAACAGAAGAGAAGAACTGGATGTTTGCCACCAATCTTCATCCTTCACTAGCCATGCAGACCATTTTCCGAGACTGGGGCAACACAGGTCTCCTTAGAAATAACTGATGAGATAGAGGAACAAGGAATACAAGCCAAATGTCCTGTAAATCTAGAAGCAAAAACCTTCTGATTCAAGTAGATGTTGTAATGACATCCTGTACCTGGCTTCATAAAATTCTCTAGGGTAAGCATATAACTCAGGCAAAAGAGACCACTGGAAACTTTTGTCAGTTGTTCAGCTTTTAAGAATGGCCTTGTATTAGGTTTGCAATGATTGGTATTGAATATGCTTTTGGTACGTGACCTAACTGTGCAGTGCAACAATATAAATTTATTTCAAATGGAAGTGTGTCTATGCCTTTAAGACCTTCTTAAACTTTTTACTGATCATATAGGTTTTCCACACTGTCTGAAAGTGGGGTGTTCCTATGCAAACTTTTGTAATCTTGAATGACAGAAAGTAAAGAAGCACTCACCATGGACATATATGGATAATTCTTGAGCATTCCTAGATTCAAATAATAACCTATGAAACCATACCAGAGAACATAAAACCTAAAATAACATTAACATATAATGAAAGCAGGAATGATATAATACATACACAGCTTACGTAAAGCAGAAATAATATATAGACAGTATAGTTTTATTTATTGAAAAGACTGATGGATTTTCCATTAAATATAAGGTAGATGAACAGAATCCCACATTTTGTACACCCATCAATCCACTCAAGCTGTAGACTTTCCATTCTATTTGTTAATGAAATAATGCAATTTTTAGGAAATTACTTTCAAAGCACAGATTTTTAATATGCTCTTTATTTCAACTGGAAAATCTCTTAAAACTATACTTTCTTTTTTGTAAAGAGGTATTTTGATCAGGTGCTTTAATTCTATGATCTTGGTGGTGATACAAATTTAATCTTAGGGAATGTTGTAGTTTCAGCTCAGAAGGAATTCAGATGATAGTATTTTTCCTTTCACTTTTCATTGAACAGAGAAAGGAAATGGGAGTTATTAAAAGCAAAGAGTGGCTCCCATTTACCCTCTTATACATAGAACTAGGAATAAAACTTACCTGGGGAGGTCCCCAGGTAAGTGGTTCTGTGATACATCTTTTAGAGTGTTTTTATACTACAACTACCTATACTCTTCTTAGAATTATGCCCTAGCTTTTCTTGGGTTCTAAAAGAGTGTCTAATATACCTAAAGAATAAAGAGTCCCTTAAGTTCTCTCTAAATTTTCACTTTTTTCATTCCTCTGCTTGTGAAGCTGGTTGTAGAGGTCTCAGTGAGTCAGTCAATAATCACTGTCCGACTTCACATATCTTAGCAGCCCACAAATAACTTAAAACTCACATAAACTTGTATCAAACAGTCAGATCAGACCCATTTTGTGGCTGTCGAAAATGATTATTACATTTTCTGGTTAATGAAAAATTTTGAAGTAGGTCAAAGGTTTTGGAGTTATTTGGTTTTATTTTCTTTATTCCTGAAGCAGTTGCCTGATAAAATGAGAATAAACCTCAAAAATATGTATGTGCTTTCATTAAAATTAGGTTTCTTGAAATTTATAGTAATGTTCTTGGGATCAAACCTTGTTTCAATGGCAAAATGAATAATGTTAGTGCATTAGTCTGCATTGTAAAATATGACAATTTAGATTAAGCTATCTGGAGCCTTGGAACCAACAGTGTGCCCACTATGTGCATAGTTTTTATAGCAGTTAAGCATTGTGTTTGGCTACTACTGACAGTCTGCTGACTAGAGTGATTTAAACTCTATGGTTTTATTTTTATCAACAAGAAGTATGGAGATGGGCAGTTAATGATATCTGTTCAATAGCACAGATGGGTGGGGGACTCTGGGACAAGTTGCTTAGTCTTGTCCCAAAATGCCGGCTGGACCGCAAGACACTGTGACTATGTTTTGGGAAAGAAAGAAAAGAAGGGAGGGTGTGTAAAGGAGCACCTGTCAGCTTAATAAACATTTCCAGAAGTTTCATTCCACTATTATATCTTGCTTATGATGTATGCTTTTATCCTACTGGGCATCCTTTGAACAAGTGAGGCTGAGGGATGTCTTTTTAGCTGGGTACACTGCCTCCCCTATCTTCTCTTACAATGGAAGGAGTTAAAAACATAGGAGTTAAAAACATATTATGCAGGTAGTGTGGAGTTACTGCCCTATATATGTTACATTTCAGTTCCATCTCATATGTACTTGTCTTTGAAGTTAATAACCCAAAGTGAAAGAGACAATATTTCATCCACCCACTGCTTTTGTTATGGGAACTTGGGTTTCATCTCCCATTGTTAATGGAGAAACAATTAGGCCACTCATCTGGAGTGTACGGACGGGATTAGGACAGAAATCCCCCACATAAGATAGACCCTTGGCTTTCAATGTTTGAGGTTTCCATTGCTTAAGACCAGTGTTGAAAGTTTATAGTATGTAATAAATAACTTCAAATTTTTATGTCACATCAATTTTAACTTACTACCAAGGCTGGTATACTTTCCAGGGCTGCCATAGCAAACTACCACACACTGTGTGGCTTAAACAATAAAAATGTATTGTCGCACAGACCTGGAGACTAGAAGGCCAAGGCCAAGGTGTCAGTTGGGCTGGTTGTGAGAGAGAATCTGTCCCATACCTTTCTTCCAGCTTCTGGGAGCTTCCTGGCAATCTTTGGTATTCCTTGGCTTGCGGATGCATCACCCCAACTTCAGTCTTCATCTTTACGTGGCCTTTTATCTTTATATACTGTCTATCTCTGTCCCAATTTCCTCTTTTTGTCATACTGAATTAGGGCCCAGATGACTTTATTTTAACTTGACCAGATCTACAAAGATTCTTTTTCCAAATATGATCATGTTCTGAGGTGTTAGGGGTTAGGACTTCAACCTATCTTTTTGAGGGGATATAATTCAACTTTTAAACAGCTCATACACAGAGAAAAAGCCTGTAGCATTTACACTGCAACAGCCTTTTTCCTTTTCCTCCATTTTGGGGGAGAGTCTAGACTATAAAAGTATTTAATAATTTTTAAGTGACTACTCAAATGGCATACATAGAAATATTGCTATATGTTATCATAAAATATATGATGTATCAATCATAGTTGGGTTGCTCTTGAATCAGATGTACATATTTATTTTATATTATGACTGTATAATTAACTACTTTAAACATAACATCTTACTTTTCTCAAAAATAACACTTTTTGTCTGGGGGGCAATAACAACTATTTTTCATCCCAAACGTGCTGAATACAATACACTAAATCAACAATACAATTTCAGAAAAAGACATGTTTACCTACTTAACATAATAGTTTTTAATAAAGAATATCATGTGGGACAAATTCTAATTAAGCATCATGTTTGGATGAAATAAAACACTTTTGCTCTGCCAAATGAGAAGGAGAAAGTGGTACTATCTTCCGAATAATCTATTTTGTACAAATATTTCCCTTATGTTTTGATCAGCTCTCATGTTTAGCCTGTATTTTGCCATAGTCTGAAGAAAAAGAAAATTTTTTATCCAGTGGGTTGATTGCATTTACCAAAAAGATAAGTTCAAGTTCTAAACTCTGGTACCTGTGAATGTGACCTTATTTGGAATAGGGTCTTTGAAGATGTAATCAAGTTACAATAAACTCATACTGGAGGTGGGTCCTTATCTAGTGACTGATGCCCTTATGGGAAGAGGGAAATTTGGAGCCAGAGACACAGAGGAAAACAGCATGTGAAAACAGATTGGAATGATGTGTGTAGTCATAGAATGCCAAGGGTAGCCTGTAATCACCAGAAGCTAGGAGAGAGGCATAGAAGAGATTCTCCTACAGAGGCCTCAGACAACTTGCTTAGGCTTTTGCACTTGATTTTAAACTTTTGGCATCAGAACTCTGAGAATAAGTTTCTGTTATTTCAAGCTACCCAACTTGTGATAATTTGTTAAGGCAGCCCTAGAAAACTGATAAATAGCATATCCAATGTTGCTATCAAATGCCTGTCTTAAGATAAGCACCAACTGCTCATTTATCCAATATCTTCCTTCTTGATGAATATAATAAACTTCATTATGATTTATCTTCAACCTGTATTTTACTTTCATGCCACCATTTATTATATATATTAACTTGTTTTCATTGTTTAGTTGGTAACTATCTCTCTCTCTATAGTCTTATCTATGAAAGTTGTTTGAAGTTCGTGGATTGGGATCATTTGTATACTTCATCATTTTCCTTTAAAATTAGTGGATTTTGTTCTCAATTTAGGATGAGGATTTGGGGAACAAAATTAAAATCATTAGATGAGCTACAGACTTTACATTATTCTGATGGCCACAGCATGAGAAAAGAAAGTGTTTTCTACAAGGCTGAGTGGGGGTGTGGGTTTCCTGGGAAAAACAGTAATGTAATGTGTTATTATAAACAGTTATTAATATATATTTTTAATTCATGTATAGAGGGAGAGGAAGTATGTAAATTTGTCAGGACAAAGAATAGAAGAGTGAAATAGAAAATGAGGGAGAAGAGAGTTTGAAAAGCAGTTGGGAGGAGCAAAACGAGTCGTCCTTGAGAAGGAGTATATTTTACCATCATTCTTGCACTCTGACACTTGAATATTAGTCGTCAGCTCTGTTTATCAAATTGTTGTGTGACTTGTGGATTAATTTGTTAGACTTCATATTTAACTGATAAATTATCCTTTAACTCACATCCCTCATATCTGAACAAACAAATATTACTCTGTCAAAGAGTATACTGACCACACAGATTATGTGACCTGATGCCCCTCCCCAATTCCTTTACTTCAGAGCTCCCTTACCTCCCTCCTTTTTATTGCATTTATTGCATTCTAACAAGATTGGGAATTTGCATATTGTCTTTGTTTTGGTCAGCTTTCACCACCCCCCAGGATGGAAGCTTCTGGAACTCAGACACTTTAGTCACTGATGGGTCCCATGGATCTAAGACAGTGTCTGGCATATAATAGGGGCTGATTTTTTTTAATGAAGGGGTGTATTTTTTTAAATTAATCTCTTGTAGCATTTTCAGGGCTTTTAAAATCTTTCACCTCGTATTTTATATATACCTGTCAGAGTTGTATATTGAACCAGGAATTTGTTGGCTTTTGTGGTCTCATTCTGTCACGTGACATGGAATTATGCATGTTTAAGGAGGAGTAGTTGTTGCTTGACCTGTTACTCGCCTCCTAAGATATATCTATACCATATTTTAGTAAGATGTTAGTGAATCCTGATGAAACACATCTACTCTACTTTTTTCTCCAACTCCTGGTCTCTCTGACCTTCTAAAACTGCCATAGATTATTGAAAACATGACTGCATTTGACATTAGTTCAATAAAACAGTAGTTGCAGATGCTCCATTAAAGGTTTAAAAACAAAATTGTCAGCCAAAGAAAATGGCTTGGAAATGTCTGGCCATCACTCCAGGGCTGCAGGAGTAAGTTTTCTGGCAATGAGGGAAGCAGGGCTCCCTGCTTGCTGACACATAAATGACTAAATTGGAGAGATTTCTTAGCCTGTCTGCTAACCAGTGGTGTGGATGTGTAACTGGATGCTGGTATTGCAGTGCAGTTGTAGGTGAAAATCCAGGAGGTGATGAAAGACAATCTACGGTAATAGAATTGGAGGAACTTGGGGAATTGGATCAACCAGGTATAATCTTGCTGCTCCCTTTCTCATTTGTATAAGCATTGTTTTTTTCTTTCTTTTTATAATCTAGAAGGTATAAGGAAATGCTTTCCAATTTAATTGATGGCTCAGTCTGGCATAAGCGATTCCACATGGTGGTTGACAAATGACTCTTGGGTTAACCCCCCCTTTTATTCAAGGAATAGACAAATAAATCTAGCAGAATTTTCTCTTTTTTCACTGGAACTATCACTTGGGCATCAATTTATCTATCCTAGATGAAATTTTAAATATTTCATATACTGATGAAAACTTCTGTTCTTGCTTTGAGGGGAAAGTGGAATATCAATAATAGAATTTTCTTACATTCCCGGTCATTAGGTTGATGGATGGTTGAAGGAAAAGCAGCATCCTGGGTTTTGTAAGGCATGTCTACGCTTAGGTCAGATTATATGGTGACTTGCAGTGTAACTATACTAGTATCTTTTTACACAAGAAAGATTTCTTTTAAATAACAATACCAATTTGAGGTTGCTCAAGGGATTTAACAGAAAGATTTGGAATATGACAGTGCTAATATATACTTGGAAGGTCAAAAATTTTCAGCTAGACAATAGTTCAACATGCTCATTCATCACATTCCACGTGTGCTCATGTAAAACAAAGACATACAAATACATTCAACTACTGTACTGCACAATTACACTTACAAAAAAGTACTTCTGACAATTCACAGGATTCACCATCATGTTATCTTTGCATCATAGATATGTCTGATTGCGTTGCTTCCAAAACTCATGGGGAGAAATACACTGAATGAAAATGTCAATATCTTTCACGTATATGATACATTTCACCTAAAAATCTCAATATACTATAAAATCAAATATTCTGAGATTACCAAAAATCAAAATTAGAGGAAAGAAAGTTAAAGCTTTCTTCAATCTAATTAGCTAGGCTATATGGGAGATCTGGCTTTTGCAACATTCTGGGGAAATTCGGTTTAGGATCCCCAGGCTGTGATCCTCAGAGGAAGATGGCTGATGCTCATACACATCACTGAAGCCAAGTGGTGGGATGTTACACAGCATCCAAGCCATTTCTGTGAGTAAATAGGCTGTAGCCTTTCTAGCGGAGTTTCTCGATGCTGGAGAAGACATCACACTTTTTGGAAGTTGAGTCTGAACCAAAACTTAGTCACTAGATCTCCTGTCCTCTTTCTGTGTGGTCTTGTGTGACCAAGGAGCTCTGGGAAATTTGATATGGCTACATTCAGTTTAAATGCTTCCCCTGGGTGGTCCTTAGCAGTTAATAGAGTTTGGTTCTGGGACCATCATAAGAGCTTCAGAGAAGTCTAAAAATGTTAGACTGGACAAGGTCCAATCTGTTAAGAATGATGATTAGTCCTGAGAATATCAATATAATAAATTGGAAGGACTGAGATAGTTCGGGGACAATGTATAGATTATGCCAAACACATCTCACCAACTCTGCTGCCAACTTTAACATCTTCCAAGGTCCAACTCAGATTGAGCAATAACTAGAATGTATCAAGGCAGGTGGTCTGAACTTTCTAGGAATTTCCTTATGACTAGGAAGACACAGAGAAATTTGTGTTTATCTACTGAAGTTTAGTGATTTCTGTAAACAGTATCAACCCTTAAATACATATACATTAATAATATGGAGCTGAGATGCAGCTAATATGGAAATAATTTATATTTTACTATAAAAAATAATGTGTAGTGCAAAGAGTATGTGCTTTGGGGACAGGCCAATCCTAGGTTCCAACACCCACTCCACATTTACTGGCAGAGAGACTGGCTGAGACACATGGGGGGCTTCATCCCAAGAGGTCATACATGCAGAAAATATCAAGAAATGTTTAAAAAGTGTTCAGACATATTTATATGTGCCAGTGTTTTAAGGAATGTGACACATATTTTAAAAGAGTTTTACTTATCCATTGGGTTTGGGGTCAGAAAGATTTGGGTTGACAATGAGTGACAAGGAGTATTTTCTTACCTCCTCCCCGAAACAGGGTTCTTCGTATACAAAGTCAGTATTATCTACCCTGTGGAAGAGTTACAAAGACTAGGTAAGGTATGAAGTGCCTGGTGTGGTGCCCGCACATTCCAGGTGCTAAATCAGTGCTAGCTTATATTCCCTCTGTTTCCAACATTATGGCCTCACATAGCTACTGGGGTCCGCTGTTGACAATGAAATACTGAACAGATAAAGCGTGGGTCTGGACCATTCTGGAAATTCTTTTGTTTCTTTTTTTCTTCATGTTAAGAAACAACAAAAAGATGCTTTCTGCCCTTGTTGTGGAGTCTGGAGAATGTGTTTAGAAGCCCAGGGCAAGGATAGGGAACAGAAGATCTTACCTTCTGTGCATCTCTAAAGGCTCAGCCTATACAGGCCCCAGTGAGGGTTCCTGGTTTTTCCAGCCCCCGTGGACTGAGACTTAGCAGAGACCTGGGAGCACGCAGTCTTTTGCTGGAACCTTGATGACATTTTGACTACCTTCCAGCTGCTTCTGTCCTGGTCCAAGAGCTGAAATCACCCAGCTTTTCATGCTTCAGGATATTGGGACCATAGAAAGTAGAGCCCGAATTTGCTCCTGAGTCCCAGTTAGCTGCACAGAAGATAATACCATTTCTCAGGGGGCCAATATGCAAAGAGGATACTAAACAGAGGACTCAGAACAGGTCTCCTGTCAGACAGAGCCGAGGAACAGGGACTGCTTGAATTAACACAGTAAAAATACAACATTTCAGGACATTCATATGCACTATCTGTGTACATATATGTTATTTTTTAAATTACAGATGTTATTTTAAATTATACATCAGCAAAGGAAGTAAGAGAGGATAATTCTTGCTAAGCTGTGAAAGGTCAAGTGGAAGAAATATCTTAAAGCACCGAACAAAAATACAGAGACACAAAGACTTCGGGAGAAGTGAGGGAAACAAAGGGAAAGGGGTCTGAAACCAGATGGCACCTTGCTTTCACATCTCAGTAGAAAATGTCCTTGGAATTCCGGACTCACGTATGTAATTCTCTGAGTGCTCAGCCTGAATGTCTAACAGTCACTTCAAATTTCATATGTCTAAAACTGAACATCCAGTCTTTCCTCACCCAAATTTCCTTTTGTAGCCATCCATAGCTTGGTTAATGGAAACTTCATCCTTCAATTTGCTCAGACAAAATATCTTGAGCTGTCTTTGACTTTTCTTTCTTTCACACTCCATATCTGATTTATCAACACATTTTTTTTCAGCTGTAGTTGTGCTGAATTTAATCATGTCTAACACATCCACCACTGGCATCCTGGTCAAAATCACCATCTTATCTCACTTACATGATTTCAGTGGTTGACCAATACATCTTCCTTTCCCTCTTTCCAACAACCACAGGAATCCTGTTAAAATATTTAGTTCATGTCTCTCCACTGAATAAACTCTTGAGTAGCTCTCCATCTCTCAGTAAGAACCAAATTGCTGGCAATGATTCCCAGGGCCTTTTATGATATGGCCCTACTTCCCATTCACACTCTCTCCTACTGCCTGTAACTTTGTGATCTCACTTTATCATGACTCAGCTCTTTCTCACTCTGCTTTGATCCCACTATCTCCTCGTTTCTTAAACATGACAAGTATTCTTCCTTTTCTTTTTGGAATTCCACCTCCTTACCCCCGAAGTAATTTGCCTTCTCCCTTCCCTCCTTTAACCTACTTAAAAATTGTAAATATTTTTTTTGCTTTGTGTGTCTCCATAGCAATAATCAGCATGTAACATAATATGTATTTTACATATTAACCTTATTTACTCTCTGTCTCTCATCCCACCATAGCCTGAAAAGTAAAACTTCATCACTGCGGGAATTTATTGCCTGATTTCTTCCCTGTTGCATCCTCAGGAACTCCTGTATATAGTGTTGGCTGAGTTTCCTGACTCGGCAGAGTGGCCAAGGCCGACGGGTCACTTCTGCAGTGGTGGTCTGGGAGTCTACCCAGCAGGCCCACGTAGAGCCGCTCTACTGCCTGGCCAACATTTGATAGGCACTAATTAAATACATTAACCCCTTTCTGCTTAAAAGTGCTTAAGTAAGTTTAATTTTCTGAGACTGAGCCATGGTATCATGCAGAAAAAGGAATTATCAGAAAGTAAGGTAAAGGATGGGGATTGCTTCATTCTCTACTTCAGATGTAACACACAGGTCACGTGCCCATGGAGCCAGCCCTACCTGTTCTGGTGTTTCCCACGTGTGAGATGAAATTTTGGGAGCGAGGAGAGCATTTGGTCAGATTACAGGATACACTGTACTTAGTTGTTTGTTTGGATCTACTATGCGACAGCCATTGTTCTGAAAGCTTAACCAATATTATCATTGAATTCTCTTGACATGTGAGGTAGGAATTATTTCTCCATTTTTCTACAGATGAGAAACCTGAGTGCTGAAGTTTTAAGTGTTTTTTCTCAAGGTCACAGAAAGTGGCAACCTTTTCTGTACCTTTGTGCCTATTGCCCAGCTAGGATGTCTCTCAGCAGGCGTAGGGGTCGGGCTTTGGGAGACTCAGACATCAGCATGGACCGAAGTAAGGGTGAGTGTGGGACAGGATAGAATTAGTCCTTGTTAGGTCCCTGGAGGAAGAATAATCAGCAGTAAGGTATTGTTTTTAATTCTTAACATGTGTTCTAAGTCATCCCTCACTTACATTTTAAAGAGGAAAGACACCATTTTTTAGAAAGTTTCTGGCTGTGGATTTTTGCCACGTCGATCTGTAAAGTGAATAAAGCTGAGGCCTCAGGGCATGAGGTAACTTCTTATTTCATATAGCTAATCCTGGAAACCCACATTTCAAACAAAGTGTTAAAATCAGAAATAACTGAATTAAATTCTTTGATGAAAGTTTTAAAAATGCAATTGAGGAAATTACATCATTATTGATGGAGATGCCACAAACGGAATTTAAAAAAGTCCTCCTATGTGGATAAGTTTTCACACATTAAAAAAATTATGTCCCTGGGAAAAATTTGTGATCTGATTTTTTAGCCCTCTGGTTTGCTTTGGCCCCGCACACTAGGACCCTGATCCTTCCATGACCGCTTCGTGTGTATGCCGGATTGGGTGTTTTATTTATGACTGAATCTCAATTTATTTTTTGTCTCCAGATGCTTTTACGCTGCTCTCTATGTATGTGAAGGTTCGGGGGGAATAAAAGATGCAATTAATTTCAGTCCAAGTGATTATTTACCGATGCCTTAAAAAAAGACACAGCTGGTTGCATGATTTATTGGCCTATGTACTTATTGAAATATGAATTGATTAATGGTCTCTGTCTAAACTTTGCTTTAGTTTTAATGGATTAATTATAATACAAGTTTTGGTCAGTTTGAGGTAATGCAAAGTAGGAAACAAAACAAAACAAAACAAAATGCTAATGATGTAGGCCTCCTAATTTTCAAGGCATTTGCTGCAGTATGCCATTTTCTTCACAGCTGTGAAGTCTAGAAGGATGTATCTGTTAGCACAGTTTTTGTGTATCACCTTGCATAGCACAGTTACATTAAAAATGAAGAAAAAATCAGATTCTTTCCATTTTTCAGCATTTCTGAAAAAAGCAATGTTAATTAGTTAAGCCTCTTAGTTAATAAAGTTATTATTGAATATATAGATAGTAGGATATTATAAGTAATACAGTAGCACAACTATATACACTGTGTATGTTGTTATTTTGATATCCATCTTATGGAATTTATTTAATTTTGTTTTAATTCATGAAGTTTATTGTAGTTGGTGTTCAGGACTGAATGTGTCCCCTCCAAAATTTATATGTTGAGCGTATTTGGAGATTGGGCCTTTACAGAGGTAGGCAAGATTAAATGAGATCGTACAGGTCCCTAATCTGTACGACTGGTGTCCTCATGAGAAGAGAAGGAGGTAGCAAGGACGCACCTGGACTAAGAAAAGGCTGTCTGCAAGCCAAGGAGAGAGGCTGCAGGAGAAACCAACCCCACCTGCATCTTGACCTTGGACTTCCAGCCTCCAGAACTATGAGGGAATAAATTTATGTGGTTTAAACCACTCAAACTATTATTTTGTTATGGCAAACCTAGCAAACCAATATAGTTGGAAACAGTTCTATATTTTAGAATTTAGTGCTCAAAAAGTTCATATCCATTTGTTTGTAAAACTACTAGTGTAAATGATTTTACAAAAATGTCATTTTTAGAGTTAAAAATTTTTTTTAATTTGGATAAAATTGAATGTATTTTCCTTTCTTTGAGCTTAACATGTTACTTTATATTTAAGCAGTAAATATTTTCACCTTTATAACTTTTCATTATAATCTTACTACAAATGTTTATTACAAAACATTTAGAAAACAGAAGAGCAAGAAGAAAAAGTAAAACATTATTTATCTGACTATGTAAAAATAATCACAGAGAACATTTTGATATATCAACATACTAAAAAAAAGTTTGAATGATTTATACACCAGTTGGTTTCTTGGGTTTTAAAATTTAATACATGGACATTTCTGTACCTTTAAATGAATGTCATGTACACACATACAAGTATATGCACCATAATGTTCAAAAATGTTGGCATCTAATCCTATTGCATAATCAGCAGAATTAATTTAACCAATAAATATTATCTATGATAAATGGGCATATATATATATATATATAAACAAATGAGTATTCTCAGCTATTTCTCTTCTTCTAAAGTTCTCCCCACATCCTTTACTGTTAAGGCAGGTTCTAAGTGTGTTTTTTTTGCTGTGTTGATCCAGGGAATGGATGAAAGACCTTGTAAGTCTAACAGGCTACATTAATTCATGTGAGGAATTCATTAATTCATGTAATTCATTTTTATCTCACTGAGATAAAAAAATGAAGAAAAGAAGCAAGAGAGGAAAAACAGGCAGAGCTCAATTTTAGAATAAAAAATTTCTGGAGACTTTTAATAAAGAATCAGAGATATTGGGAGCAGCTGCTTTACTATGATGAGTGGAATTTTAGGGAAGATAACGGGATAAGAAAGTTCTTGGAAGTTCCACTGTGTGTAACACTAGAACTACCCATTCAAAGATTCTTTTAGATGTAGTAAAACTTAAGTCGTTTTAGTGTTTTTGGAATATTGTATGCTGTTTCTTTAAAATATTTAAAAAGTAATAAAAGTCACCACCTTTTTTTTTTGTAACACAAATAATAGAGGGCATACATTTGTAGCTCAGTCCTTGAATATACTTATAACTATTATAGTAGTGAATATACACTATTATGAAAGTGCTGATAAAAAGATATGCAGAGTTTAAAGTCTTTAATCTATATTTTCAATTTTTCTTATATCCACTGTCACTGTTTAAAAGAACCTCTTTCCTGTCTTACCATCTCTTCAACTTTGCCAATATGATAGACAATAATATTAAATTATTATTTTAACTCACTATAATTTTTATTGTGTGTATGGATGTTTTATTTCATTATATGTGTATCTCTAGCTCACCATATTTAAGATTAAATAATATTTCAAAATGTATATTTTCTAATAAGTATGAAACTTAGAGTGCAGTATTTTCATTTAAGTGAAATGCAAAGCTGATATGTTACATGAAAATATCTATTTCACATAATGGTGCAAATGTAACATTATAAAACTAAAAAAATGCAGTTAGAATTCTTGGGAAATACTGTTCTTATTTATTATTCTTTTTTAGAATATGAATTATCTTTCTGAGTTAGGAGGCCCAACTTTCAGATTCAATCTTAGGTATAATCTTCAAAAAAGGACTCTTTAGATAGAAAATGTCTGACAGATTCTAAAACTTTATCTAGTTTCACAGAAAATTGATGACTAGACAAACTCATTTATGTTTTTACTTTTTCTTATCTCCTCTGTAGTTTGAGTACACAATCCCCTATTTCCAATTTAAGCCTGAAGCTTTCACCTATATTCTTGATCCCATTACTGTTTTGGATTTCTCTCCTGTATCTTTGTCCTTTCTTCTCAGCGGCTCCTGCTGTTCAGTATATAAAAATAATAGTCCTTCCCATGTAAATGCAACTACTCTTACCTATATGTCTACCTCCCCTAAACCATTTTCCTTCCCTTTTCTTCTCATTTAAATGTCTTGAATACTTCTTAACCCATAGATATTTACAAATAATTATAACTTATTTGCATTCCACTTACATTGCTCTTGCTGAGGTCACAATTACTTGCCTATTTACAAAGTTAGTGGGTTGTTCTCAATTTTTATTTTACCTGACCCCTCTGCTACTCTAACTTTAATTTCTTAAATTAAATTAATTTTTTTAAATTTCTGTATCTGCTTATCTTCTCAGAGAGCACACTTTTTATATCTCCTCGAATGTCTCAGATGCTGTCTTTGTATGTCTCTTTATGGCACCTTTTCCTTTGCTTTGTTTCAGGTTTGCTGTTCTTCTCTTGACACATTGTATCACTCTACCTACTCTGCAATGTAATCTTGCAAACTTCCTGCAGTTCTGCAGTCTTCCTTTTTGTTCTTTTTCTTCTTTTGCCAACAGTTTAAAGATGTTTTCCCACCATCCTTTGGGCTCCAATATTTCCGATGAGATTCAGAATTTAATTACTGTTTCTTTGTATGCAGTGTCTTATTTTTCTCTATCCACTTGCAATGTTTTCTCTGTGCACTTAATTTTAAGAAGGTAATGATGCTCCTCCTTTGTATTTATTCTGCTTGGGCTTTGTAAAAATATCTGAATCTGTAAACTTATGTTTTCCATCAAATTTGGGTGAATTGCAGCCAATATTTTAAAATATTTAATCTCCTTTCCTGTTATACTCCTTCTGGATCCCATTTACACAAAGTTCTACCTTTTGCTGTTGCTTTGAGACTGTTTATATTTTTAAATCTAGTTTTCTCTTTATTAATTCAGATTGGATTATTTCTCTGAATTTTTCCTAAACCTATTGACTCTTTCTTCTGGCATTTCTAATCTATTATGTCTCTATCTCTATCTCTATCTATATCATCTATATCATATATCTATATAGTTATATGTATAAATAGTAGATGTATACAGATATATACAACTATGTAGGTATATACATATATCTGTATACATGCATATATAGATATATGTACATCTATATATCTGCATATATGTATATGTATGTATATATTTGTATATATAGATATATAAATATCTCCAGCTTTAAAATTTTTTTCTTATATTATAAATTTATTTCTAGAATTTCTATTTTGTTCTTATTTTTTTGTTCTATCCTGAGATTCCTCACTTTTTCAATAACAGGCATATTTCTGTTTACAGTTTTAACATTGTTAAAGCTAGTAGTTACTTTAAAATCCTTGTCAGATAATTCTACTACATGGATCATCTTATGGGTTCCATCTCAATTAATTGTATTTTTTGAGCATAGGTCAAATGAATAATATTTTGCTTTTCTTTTTTTTTTTTTTTGGTAGATTGAGTAATTTTAGATTTTATTTGGAATTGTGAATTTCAGTCTGTAAAGACTCTGGATTCAGTTATGCTCCTTTGAAGACTTTTGTTATTGTTTTTTAATATGGCAGAGAATTTGGCTGAACTTAAATTGTAAGCTTTGTCTTTGGTGGTGGGAAACAGCTGAAATCTCAATGCAGTAGCATTCATTTTGGCTGAGTCTCTTGGAACCTGCTCTGTGTATGCATGTGCCAGAGGTCAGCCATATATTTTAGTGCAGTTTATTTTAAAATGTAGGCCTTCCTCTTTCTTTCTTTCCCCACCCCAAGGTATCTTCCTTCTCATTTTCCAGTTGTTGCAATTACTCTGAACACCACCCACTCCACACTCATACAACTGTAAGTTTTCTCTACCTGCTTCAACCACCTATTGGCACTGACTAGAGCCTGGCTTATGCTATACATTGTAAAAACTGTGAAATTTATTCAAGTGCAGTTCACTGTATGCAATTCTTGATACACCTCTCGTGCCTGACTGCTTTCAGTCATTGCCCAGAGCCTACTATAATCTTTAAAAAAATTATAGGTAGGAGGATTAGAGGGAAAATAAGTAATTGGGTAAGATTTGAATGCCGGAAGCCACCTACTCTCACCCTTTTATATTCTTTCTGCCACCACTTACCTAATGTATTCAAAACAGAGCTCACTGCTTCCTTGCCAAACCTGTCTCTTTCTCAGTATTCCTTACCTCATCTAATGAAATCTAATGACCAACTAATCACTGAAGACACAGCTTATCCTCTATCTTACTCACATGAAATCCTTTCGATTTTATTTCTGGAATATATTCAATGTGTTTTTGTTTTCTGTTCTTGTGGTTGTTCAGAGAAAATAGTGCTTAGTATATGCCCTTTCATCTCGAGATAAACTTCATCATAAAAATTTTAGTGTATCTTTACCACCCAATAGATTCCAAACTCCATAATCTTGATCAGCCTCAGCCTACTCTTCAGTTCTCCTTCTATTTCTCTGTCCCTTGAATTTTGTATCAAGTTATTTGTTACCCTCCCAAATTCAACATATCTTATGTCTCTTAATTTCAGGAAGTGTTTCCATGCATGTAAAGCCTGTTTCACTCCTTTTTCTTTGATTTTTAGAATTTGCTTGTCTTTTAACAGTTTTTACCCTCCTCTTGAGGGATTATCTGGTATGAGCTAGGTGCTCTAGGTGTATCAAGAATGCGTATCTTATACTATATTTAAAATTCACTCTGTGTATTTGGTGATGATACTTCTCCTTTCTCTTATCGTTGAAGTATACCTTGATTGAGCTCTTGGCTCTTTTTCTATTTTTCAAACCTGAAGTATGAGACTGTGTTTTATTTATCTTTGTGTCCACAATATAATTTTTTGGTGCTTAATAAAGTGATTTTTGAAGTGAACAGAATGCCAGCTCTATCGTTATTTGAAAGAAATATAAAAACTGGGCTGCTGTAATTTTAAAAAAAATTTTTACTATTCTATTTTCTTATTACATTAGAAGAGGGGAACTCTCTAATCCTTAGCTTCAGGTTTATATTTTAGGTCAAGGTTATATATCTTATAGGTCTCCTTAATCAGATACAAATATACATTCAAGTAAGAAAGTTCTTTTTATTTTAGTTTGAATCATTGTCAGCTTTATGGAAAACCCCTATTTCATGAATCACAACCTGCCTTCAAATAGCAGCACAGCATTAACCAAGGCAGAGGATAGGAAAGATGAAAAAGCCAAAATATGCAGAGAAAAATAGGAGCCCAAGACAGACAATAGGTAGACAAAAGTAGGCTTTGGAATTCGCTGTTCTTGGTCAAATATTTAATAAGTTTGCATGCTCTGTGAAGCAGAATGGAGTTGCATTCTACCCCTGGTCTCCACCAAGTCCTTCCAGTGCTTTGTATTGTGCATGGGGGGACCCTCTGACAAATATCATAAAGTGGGACAACATGCTAAGAGATGGCAAGGATCTGACCAGATGAAGGCATTGTGACAATTCTAGCCCAGGAGCACATCTATACATGAAACTCATAATTCCCTTTCTTTCCACATAAATTATTACGCACACAAATTGTAATTCATTGTATTCTGTTTTTTCATTATTTGTATAATCTTGTTACCCTGATTTAATTGTAAATTCCTGTAAGTTACAGTGTGTATCTTATGCTATTTTTTAAAAAATTTTTCATGCATGTAGTATATTGGTTACATGCTGGTAATTTGAAATATTTTTTCTCAGTGAACATTATTGAAAAGTCAATGAGCCATCAGTAATATACACATCTCAGGAGTTCTCTCCTACTCACCAAGTTGCAGAAGCAGCTATAAAGAGCTAATGGCGGTTTCTCTCTCATTGCATGGTTTATGGTACCACAGGCCTAGAGAATGAATGGGAGGGAAAAATGTTTCCTTTCTTACATTCAGGAGATTAGATGCCTCTAAACCCTAAATCCCTTGTGTGCAGGGACTGTGAGTCATTAATATTTTATCCCCAGTGCCTGGCACATAGTAGGTGCTTAAGACATGTTTGAATGAATTAACCAAGGAGAAAAATCTAGGTTACTGACTGTTAAGGAAAAATCTCAATAATTTAATGAAAAGAACAGACTCTGGAGTAGGAATTCAAATCAATCAACACAGGCAGGAACAGACCAAATTTTAGATTAGTTGGAACCAGAAACAGCACCCCCTTTGTGGGTTTAAGTTTAGTTAGATCGGCAGGAGTTTCAGATCACGTCTGTCCATTCCTGTTGGATCTGGACAAAGTGACAAAGGAAGGGCGTTCAATGATACAACGGAGAAAAGGATCCCTCCATTTCACCTTGTTGGTATAGGTCATTTATTCCCTTGTCTTTTTCCTGTTTTTAAATGTTTCCAGGTAGCAAGAAGAAGCACCATCAGCATAGTCTTGCAAGGTCATGACTGGACATGGGGTTGACCATTATAACACCAACAATAGTTATTTGGAGAGTGTGCACTTTCAGGACACTGTGAAAGGAACCAGACGTGGCAGTTTTGGCTGTTATGAATGGTTGTGGTCTGATATATTTGCACATATATCGCCACTGAGCTAAGCCTCCTGGCTGGAAGAAACTGAGATAAGGGTCCGTGTTTAAATTGCAGCACCTTGTGAACAAATACCCAGTGCTGATATTAGTGTTGTGCCAAAAGCAGGGATTTGTTTGAATTATTGAACATGACAGTCATTCCCTTACTGCTCAGTGGAGGAAGGTATAAAAGAATATTTTTTGCTGAACTGAGCCTATCACTTTGAAATGTAGCCTCAACCATCTGATGCACAAAGACGGGAATATGGGGATTTCACAAGGGATATTCCAAAAAATAAAGGGAATGTAGTTTATAATGTTCAGAAGCCAGAGAATTCTACTAGTCATCCCCTCATTTGTTTTTCAAGTTTTCCTTAAATTGGCTTACAGCTTTATGTACAATTCACCGCACATGGATATTTTTGCCATTGCACATTTACAACAGCTGTGATCCTGATGGGGATTTAGTTAACCAAAGGCCCCTCTGCATGCAAGTGGTCACTGGGCAGCTAATAGGTTGAGGGCTGAACCGACAATAAAGTGAGCAGAACCATGCAGCTGTGGACCAAATGTAGCATAATAACTAGCAGTTGGCCATTACGGGGTTAACTGCTGGTGTTCTGGTAAGTGTTAAAAAATGTTGAGGGCCTGCTCAAAAACCCAGCCAAAATTTGAACATTTCCACTGGGTCAAAGCAAAAAGTGCCTCTGCTTCTTTTTAAAACTGGTGATTATTTTTAGGACACCAGTCTTGTTGCAGTGTCTAACACATATTATTTATATATATTTTTTGATAATTATGTTGTACTTTTCCAACATGCTTTTCATCTACATAAGAGATCCTTGCAGAATATCAGCTTCTTAGTCTCTCAGGGTTCAGCCACTGGTGTTTGTGCCTTATACTTTCCAGACTTGTTACATTTACCCTGGGAAGAATTTTTACCTACATTTGTTGAGTTAAAGAGCCATGCATCCTGTTGTTTTAAACAAATGAAATTGTATCACTACAATGTCAGTCCAAACATGTGTAATTAACATGGAAAATATGTCTGAGCTGTATTGGTCAAGATAGATGACTTCCTCACATGACTTATAAACAGTTACAGGCAGACAGCCAGGATGTCAGAACCAAGTTGTGTACCACAGAGGTTTATCTGGGAGGACTTTCAAATTACAAAAGAAAAAGAAAGGCAAAAAACTCAGCCTGCCACACTGTCTTAACAAGGAGCACTGCTTTCTGCTATCTGTATAAAAATAAGCCTTCTGTCCTCCCTTTGACATGTGTTACTCACACTGCAGAGGTCAAAACAGACATCTCATTCTTCTGGAAATGTTCATCAAACAATATAATGGTGCATGTCAGAGCTTTCAAATTATTCTGGCTGGAAATAGGTCTCTAATCTCCTTTTAAATTTTAATAGTGGCTGTGTGCAGAATTCTCTTTGGAATTCTTTGATTAGTGGCCTAGACTCTAAAAGAAAGAGTTCCAGCTCTGTCCCTTATATGTTTTTCTGAGTCTGCTGAAAGCTACCAGCACTGACTTTTTTCTAGTGTTGCTGTGCTACGTAGTTATCCAATAAACGCTACCAGCAACATAGTGGACTTGTAGGCCACAGGAACAAAGTGGACTTACCTGCAGATGCTCTCTATTCCCTTGCTGGGTAAAATGAGCTCATCCTGAGTCTACCTGAAGATGCTTTGGGTCTTGAAGTACATTCCAATCCTGGCTTTAGGTTGTCAGTGGCATCAGTTAGAAATTAGGCGTGCCAGGAACTTCTCAGGAAGTCCTCCCTGCAACTGAGTCACATCCAAGGAGGTTTCATGACCGAGGCACCGTAACTCAGAAGGATAATCCAGTTTGACTGTAGTTCTGCAGCAGGAGCTCCCATGCTGGGAGGTATACTGAATTGTCAGGGTGGAGGTTAGTGGGCTTATGAAAATTAATGTTGTTGGAAATTCTCTGAGAAAAGCCCCTGGGTTCCATTCCGGGGCTGCACTAAAAAGGTCTTGACCACTCAGTTTGTGGAAGCTGGCTGTTAATGAACTAAACTCAAGGATCTTCAAATGTATCTGTGAAGGTCTTGAGATATGTAATTTATTCTTTACTTTTCAAACATGGGCTCTGAATGGATTTCGCACCTACAGGAGGAAGGGTAAGAGAGAAAGAGCAAGCTGGAGAGTGTGAGAATTAGAAGGAGAGCTGTCTAGGGACATTTTTCCGTGCTGCTTCAAAAGGGAAAATTAATTGTCCTGTCTCTGAGGTCCCCTGCAGCATGGCACGTGTGAAAGACTGCTGCAGAGGTCGGTGTCGCTGTGGGGTGCAGGAACGAACGTTTCAGGTGAGCTCTGTCCAGGAAGTGGGATTAATGTTCTGCCAACTGCATATGCGCTCAGAGGGCAGGGGAGGTAACTACCCTGAAACACACAGGATTCCCAGGAACCGAACAAAACTGGGAGGAAGGCTCCGCTCATTCTCGGGAACATGGTAAAGCAGCGAGGGACACAGGTCTCCCTTGTTCCATCTATCTTGGCATTAGTCATTGTCAGCGTTCTAGAAAGCCTTCTCAAGTTTCTTCCCCTTCACTTCACGCCTCTGATGAGATCTGACAAGATGGGCAGGACAGAGTTGGATAAATCTGGAGAAGGGACAAACTCCTTTCCGTCTTTGCTGGGTGCTGCCCAGGGTTCAAGGATAGATACCCCATACCAGGCCCCATTTGTCAGTAACATCCAGGGGAAAGCCTGTCTTTAGATGTTGCCTGTTGTCCTTTACCTGCAATGGGGACACTGTCCCTAGAATTAAAGAGTGTGCTCTAGAGTCAGAGGCCCCTGCAGCTGGGTACTTTCGCCCTGGCTGTTTAATCGAAGCTTAGCTCAACTCTGAATTCTGTAGCTTGGCAGTACTCACTTTAATCAGGATTGAGACCTAACAGGAGAGTGGAAAGTGTATTAGGCATCCTTAGAAAGGGAAGTTAAGAACTTATCAAAACAGGAAGAAGGGTTCTATCTTGTAGCTATAAATGTATTTTACTTTTTTTAGTACATGGCCTGATGCCATCTTTCATGTAAGTAACTGCCAACAAATCAGGAAATATACATAGTCCAAGAGATTTATTCTTGATTTAAAAAAGTTGAGAATGTAAGGTTGCATATAAGATATATTCTCAGCCAGATCTAACCTGCGGATGCGTTACGTACACATGGTATACACCCAGGAGCATCTAACCAGGGATGAATCTGTCACCCTGAATATATCCGATCTCTCGTGAACTACTGGACCCTGCAAGCTGGTAGCTGCAACAACCACAGCATATGCTATAAGCATTTCAACTATTAAAATATCTGACATTTGGCAGGTGCATTTAAGAATGACAGCTCCTGGCAAGTTCATCTTATCCTTGCACACGAATAATAAAGAGAAAGAAATATTTTCAGTCTGGCAGAAATAAGCAACAGGTGCTGAAGGCCCTGTGATGTCGTTTAACTGGGGCGAGTATATTAAACAGTGTGAAATAAGCAAGCATAATTATAACATGCTTACAGTGAAAATGATGGCTCCTAGTTAATTCTGGTCTAGACTGGTTCAAAGACCCTGGGGCCAACCTGCTTTAGGAGGGATTACCCCCTTTAAAATGAACAGAATGTGTAAAATATTTAATAGTGTATCCTTCCATAGTAAAAGTCCTCTGGGGATTCTGAACGTTGAGGGCTACTTTTTCAGAGGCAGAACTTTAAGGCTTATCGGACTTGTACAGGTTTGTGGAGCCTCCAGGATGTCTTTGTCTAGAGTCTGTCTGTCCTTTCTTTAGTCTAAGAAGCTGAATCCAGCAAGTTAAGTATTTTATGCTCATCTTTTATTCATTCTGGCTTTTGAAGGGGATTATTTAGTTCATCAAGCCTGCTTTCACAGGCATTTAAGGTCTCTAATGTCAAGAACAGTTGTTCCTGTGTGTCTCCTGTTCTAGAAGCTAAGGATGATGGAAGTATGCCCCGACGTTCATGCTGCAGAATCTTGTGTCTAGTTCTCTGTTTGCAATATAAGAATGCAGGAGAGCAATCTTGATAACTGTAGTGATGCTGACTGAAATATTTAGGTTCTGAGGTCAGACATATCCAATTGAGAATTCTGTTTTTAAATCCTGCATGTGTGGCTTTGACCTAATTAATTACATTCCCCAAGCCTGTTTCTTTTCCTGTAACATGTAGATGATAAAAGTATTTCCTTCACGGGCCCTCTCAAGGGCTAACTTACATAATTTATTTATTTACCTCAGTAAGATGCCACATTACAGATGTTTGAAAAGGCTGGTCACTTTTACTTATGTTTTCTAGACTGGATTCATTGAAAATAAAAGAGGAGGGGGAGGGGCTGGTGAGAAAGACCACTTGCTATGCCAGCTCCCTAGATGAAATTTCAAGGACAGTCCTTTCTTATTTTATCACCACCTGGGGCTTTGCTACTCGAACTGTGGTTGGTGGACCAGCAGCCTAGGCTCGGCTGGGGGCCTGAGAGACAAGCAGCATCCGGGGTCCTACCCACAATCTACTGAGTCAGGGTCTGTATTTTAATGAGATCCCAGGTGATTTGCATACCCTGATCTTTACAGCTAAGTCCCTTACATTTTTCTCAGGTTTCTTTGATCTTGCCCCTTTTACAAGTAGCCCAAATATTTGTTTTTTAAATTTCTGGATCGCTCTACAAGTCCTTCAGAGTCAGTGATACTTTACTGTTTGCGTTATTTTACACCAGACCAAAGCATCCAATATCGGTATCACCTCTGCTTCCCTCTCTCACCTTGAACTACCTTCCTGTTTTCATCTTATTCCTAGACAGTGATTTGCCTGTTTCCAGAGAAACTACCCACATAGATTTTACGTTTCCCTCTTCTGATTTTGAAGTTGTAATAGCACCTATATGGGTTTAATTGGAGAAATGTATGAAGAGAGGGATGGGTTAGTGCACAATTCTGTAAATTATTTTTCTTATGTCTTTATGAAGTCATTGAGAAATTATGCTTTAAAGGAAAAGTTTAGTAACATAAAGAAAAAAACTTCATTAAAAATGCTAACCATGCTTAGTAGGAGGCAAATGCATTCAAATAAATTGGAATTGATGTGTTCAAATTATTTATTTAAAAGAAGAGTTAGGTAAATATTTGAAAAAAATGCAAGTTTCCCCTAAACTTACCTATTTTTCTCCTTTAAATAACACTATCGAGTTACATATTATCCTTTGCCTTATTTTACCTTTTTAACTTTAAGACTATCATGATTTCAAGTAATAGGGGTTTTTCTCATACTGATTTTTTTCATTTGCAGTGTGAGCACTATCTTGTAAGAAAGATAGCTTGAGAATGGGTGGTAACTAATTCATATACTAAATGGATTTTACAGTTCTCTTCGCTGTTCATTCTTGCCTCGTAAGTCCAGGAGTGTCTGTGCATTTGGAAGATTGCTTCTGGTGTGTGATCCCATCTTCCACACTCACAGACTCTCTGGTTGCATTTTTTCTCCTGTGAATGGCTCCCTATACTTGGAGCTGCAATGCCAAACTTTCTAGACAGGTATAAACAGATGCTACCTCTCCCTTCCTCTTTTTTTTCATTTAGATTTTATACTGTACAACACACTGAAACACTGAGAAATGGGTAGTGCGAAGGGACTGGGACTGTGGACTGCGTTTGCTTCAGGCTTGGGGTGTTTTGGACGTCTCAGCCACTACTGAAAGGCACTGCAGATCAAACGAAGACTTCAATGTTTTTGTTTGTGGGAGG
Organism: Artibeus jamaicensis; assembly: GCF_021234435.1. Taxonomy (NCBI): domain Eukaryota; kingdom Metazoa; phylum Chordata; class Mammalia; order Chiroptera; family Phyllostomidae; genus Artibeus; species Artibeus jamaicensis. The sequence goes on along the minus strand of NW_026522014.1, from coordinate 12,660,328 downwards.
GAAACTTTGGTTTTATAAAGGCAGCTGCAAATTAGACTTTAATTACTAACTGAAAGGAATGGTTGCAATATGCAGCCAGGAAAAATATTTAAAAAATATATATAGGAAAGTCAAAGTACTAAAGTATACATTTCCTCATACATAGAGCATGGGTGCATTCACTGAGCTGACGTTCCTGCCATAAACTAACTCAACGTTGATGAAAAAAATGTTCTTTTCATTTTGGGAAAAAGCAGAGACAATGTTACACTGGTCACAATGTCTAACCTATTTTAATGGGGAGGACAAGACGGTAAAATACCTCCTTCCTGCTTGTTCATTTTTAACTTATAGGCTTGAAAATAATTTGTCAACTAATCTTCCTTCCTTTCCCTGCCCCCCCCCCCAATAATCTTACATTTCTCCGGGGAACACCAGCTTTCTCCTCACTGTTCATGTAGTACATGCTTCCTGCAAGTTTAATTTTTACCCCTAATGACAGAGGCTGTCTTATGCTCTGAACCTGACTGGATACCAATTTAAAACACATATATTTCAAAAGAGTAAATAGTGGTAAGGCTCTCTAATTTCTTTCCTAAATCCCCACCCCATCAAAATTAAGGTCTGACAATATATTGGGACTGAAATGTTCGAGTTAGAAGAAGCAAGGGAATGAAGATGTATGGAATGCCCGTACATTGTCTACATTGAAAACTGTCTGCCAGACGTTTTCTGTACGTTATTTCTTTCAATCCTCGTAGCATCCCTGTGTGAGAGCTGCTATTTTCTCTAATTTGCAGTTTAACGACTCAAATTCAGACATTTGGTAGCTTGCCCAGTGTCGTACAGCCCCTAAGTCCGAGTGAAGCCCTGTCATGGAGGCCCTCCCTCTTTCCTCCATGCCAGTGTCCTTGCTCCTAGCGTTGCAGATGAGACCCATGATGTGCAAAGAGGCTCAGGGGCTAGTTCGGTGACTGAGTTTGAATTGGATAATGGGCCCTCTGATTCAGTTCCTCTCACCATGCCAGCAGAATACAAAGATGGGGGAAATAACCGTGAAACTGGCCCTAAAGTTAAAATGCATGTTAAAAATATCTGCAAGAAAATCGACCATGTTTATTTTTTGAGGAATGGAATCTGTGAAGATGTTGCCTGTCTATTCCTGAAAAGCAGTATCTCCTGTGATTTCTTGTGTTTCTGTCTGTTTCTCTCTTCCACGCCCTGAGTTGACCAGCCCCCAAAGAGGATGACGGTTATTCGTGAGGAATTTCGTATGTGGTTGTAAGTGACATCATTTTTCCTATCTCCAGGGGACTGGGGCATGGGTCACATTACGGGAGGCCAAACTCCAAATTTATAACATGGATTTCTTATTTTTCCATGATTGAGGCAGACTGTCTCGAGACATTGTGCAATTGCCCAAGTGGGCCGCTTCGCTTCCTCCGTCCCAACTCCGAACTGTCACAGGGCAGGAACTTGCATTACAGTGAAGATTTTTGCATACTTTATGTTAGTCCTTTTATCCTCCCACCAGAGTTTGCCTACAACAAGGACTTCATAGATGCAAAGCAGAGATAGAAGTTTTACATAGCTGTTACTACTTTTACAGATGAAAATACAAGATTTGGTTGGTGAGAGTATATTGTGTTAAGACTTCTTATACCCATTGCTTCTGAAGATGTGGTAAACAAACAAACAGAAATAAACTCTGAACACCTCTCAGCCCCAGAAACCTGCCTTAAAGGTGTGCAGGAAGAGGGCTCTGCATTCTGTACACCCTCCCAACTTGAACTATATTCATTGTTCCTCAAAGAGACCTTGTGCTTTTCCTTCTTTGAACTTCTTTGTAAGATGTTTCCATCCTGCCCTTCTAATACTCAGTCTCTCAACATGGGGTTTGAATGCTGCCTACTTCACCCAGCCTGCTCCTAAAGGTTGCATCAGGAAGTCTCTCTTGTGTGTGGCTGCAGCAGTAGGATCACAGATCTTTTGTGGCACTTACCATGTACAGGACAACATTTGCAATATTTTTCTATTATCTCATCTTCTTCATAAGATAAATAACTTTCTATATATCATAAGGTATAACCCGTATTTCATTTATTCAACTCTTTTCCCTGGGCTTCCAGGATATCATGCTTTCTCAATTTTCTTCTTCCTTCAATGACCATTTTTTCTTGATGTCTCTTTCTCTTTTTCTTCTTTGACTCATCAGTCTGGACTCCTAACTATGTAACAGAGCTAACTTTTTGGACTTGATTGATATCTTCTCATTTCTTAGGTGATCTCATCAAATTTTATGACTTTATAAATATCGTCTACATGCTGATGACTATGCTCCCAAATATATATAGTTGCAGCCTGCAACTCTACCCACAACTCCAGATGGTAATTTCTACTTGATGAATCAACTTCACTTGCATCTTTGCTGGGCATCTTAAATTATGTACCCCCCGTCCCCACAAAAAAAAAAAAAGAAAAGAAAAACAATTTTCTTTCACAGAATCTGCTTTACCTCCTTTCTTTCCTTTTTTGTAAATGACAACCAATATTTTAGAATCATCATTGATTCCTCACTTCCTTTCAATACACTCATCTGATCTTTCAACAAATCCTGCTGACACTATCTTTAAAATATATTCAGAATGGCATCACTTCTCCACATTCCATATCCATGACCCTGATGATCCAAACCATACTCACCTCTCATCTGGAGTACCGAATGGCTGGCTAACTGGCTTCTTTGTTTCTACACTCACTGCCTACAGTGTGTATATATTCAACAAAACAACCACACTGACTTAGGTGTTATATTACCACTTAAATCCGATAATGTCTCTCCTTGTTCAATTCCTCCAAAAGCTCCCGTCTCACTCATGGTAAAATCCAAAGTCTTTATAATGGCTTACAAGCCCTATATACTTTGGGTACATTAACTTCATGAACTTATCTCTTACTATTTCTCACCTCAAGCATTCGTTTATAACATTACTGGCCTCCAGTTTCTCCTTCAAGAATGTCCATTATTCCTTTACCTCAAGACCTTTGTTGCTCCCTATGTTGGGAAAGATCTTCTCACAAAATTGCTTGTACCTCACTTTCTTCAATCTTTTCTCATATTTTCCCATTTTCTTCCCAAATAAAGATTCCTGCTCATCTTATTTAAAAGTCAACTCATTCCTTCCCTTCCTGCTTGTTACTGGTTTTGCTTCAGTTCTTTGTTTTCATAGCCTACCTTTTAGATTGTGCAAGAGAGCCTGGCTCAGAGTAGATGCACAATAAAGATTTTTAGATTTGTTGAATTCCTTGGTTCCTTCCTTGCACATAGTAGGTGCTCACTACTTTTTTTAAATCAGTGATGTGAAGCTCCAAATTGCATTTTATCCCAGAATAGGAAACACAGGTTTTTTCCATTGTGTGAATTTTTCACAGTTAACAAGAATGGAAAGTGGTTGTTTATCAGAAACAGGTGTGCTTCATCTGTGTATAGTAAAACACTAGGTTTCAAAGAATGGAAAATTTTGGTCGTCCATAGCAGAAGGGACTATTCAACCAACAACAGGGACACTGAGCCAATGACCGAGTTAAAAGAGTTAGACAGTGCCATATAACTAGGAAAATGCTTGCTTAAATGCTCTAAGGGCACCTTTGATCATGTTTAATTAAAGAAATTATAAAATGTACTTTTCACTTAAAGTCGTCCTCCACAACCGCATTGAGGCAATTTTGGTGTTTTCTTTTTTCAAGTACAGGAGCCAGGAAAGATAAGGCATGGTGGCTTTCTAGTCTAAGACCTATAAATTTTATACTTCCAGAATGTAACAGTTAACAATAAGACTTTTTTAGTGAAAGGAAAAAAAATTAAGAGCCATTCATACCATAAAAGGTTTCTGTCTTGATTCAGCTTTATTCTTTATTTTTTTTCTTTTACCCTTTCCTCTCATGGAGAACACTATGACATAACATTTCATTTCTAAGATTTAAAATAGGATGTGGAATCCTAGACAGGCTTAGGAGCAATTGCACAGAGCCATTTATCATGGGTTTTGTGAGTCTCTTACACACCATGCGTAATTTCTCCGGGACCGGGATAGTTTTCCCTGCAAACTGGCCCAGTCCCCCTCATTGTGCTCCTTCCAAGTTCTCCTTCCCCAGGAATAATGCTCTAACAGAAATAGATACCATTCAAATGAGAAGAGTGTGTCATATGTAATCCAATAGAAACCATTGTCAATTCTTAGAGGTCATTGACTGTTGGGTCTACAGATAGAAATTCTCACTTTTCCTGTCAGATACTATTCTGCAATGAGCTTTGGATATGATTTTGAGCTACCCAAGTGACTGTCAGCACCTCCATGTAAGCATATAGATGAGTCATTGACAAAAGCACATTGTGCATGTGTTTTTTTTTAAGTCAGTAGATTGGCAAAAAAATACCTTGGATATTGAAGTATAGGCTCCTTTGTCTCTTCCCTTTAACCCTGACAGACCTCCCTAAGATATATGCCAAAGAGAAGCTCTCATCCTCCTGTGTTCATGATGAATGATTTGGGAACAGTCCAAGCAGTAAGAGAAGGATTTAGCTCAGTTTCCTTGACTATAGCCCCATTTATTTATGAGAAGATTGTGAGAAAGATTTGCAGGGAAAGTAAAGTATTCCATCCTGTGGCTTTTCATTCAGACCTGTGCTTAGGCATAATCATTGCTGTTGCTGCTTCAGTGTTCAAGGGGCAGAGAAGACTTCTGCAACCCATGTCGTGCAAAGGAAGAAGCAGCACAATAAAAGAAAAAACCACAGAGTTGTTTAGTTCCATACTTTCTGTCTAGCTTCTTATTTTATCATTATTTCCTATGCTCAAGAATGTTTCTTTAAATTTCACCAAACCTAATTTCTGTTTTTCTGTTCTTACCTCTGCAGTTGTATGTATGTGTGTGATAATAACTGTGACTACCCATAGTACTTCATTGTTTTTCAGAGCAACCCTCAAGGATACAGGCCAGTATTTTGCCCAATTTGGAAAGTGATGACATGGAGACTCAGAAAGTTCAGTAATGTTTCCAGGGTAACAAAGCTAATGGGGGCAAGCCCAAATTTAAACTCGCATCCCCCTGACTTCAGAGCCTTATGGTTAATCACCGTGTCTCCCTGCCTGCTATGCATAGAGGATATTTGCCCATTGGCACAATGTACACTCATATCACGCTCATCCCATATTGTATGGCCAACAAGCTTTCTTTGTTGGTTTCTGTTCTCTTTATTGTGAGAACAGAGTCTTCTGGGTAAGGAAATCATTTAGTTTCATATTAAATAATCATGGAGATGCTGGATTAAATAGAATAGCAAGCAAAACAGCAAAGCCTTATTTAAATTAGAAAGCTATGTTCAATATTTCCCTTGCTTTTTCATTTTCACTTTTAGTTTTCAGGAATAATTTAAGAGAAGAAAGAAAGAAGAAATCATCTGCCTGGTCAACAAATGAATCCCATAATATATACTAGTTTGTGTAAGGGTCCTTTTACTCAGTATAATGATTCTGAGAGATTTATCTGAGGTTGCTGTATTGACTTGTTCTTCTTTATTTCTGAGGAACATTCCAGTGTATGAACATGCCATGGTTTACTCATTCTTGTATTGACGAAAACAGGGGCTGGTTTTCAGTTTAGGCCTTTAGCAAGGAAGCTGCCATGGATATTCTTGTGCAAGCCTTTTTGGTGCACACATGCTTTCATTTTCCTCAGGTGAATACCTGAGAGTAGTATTGCTGGATTATAGCATATGCATTTCTTTAGTTTTGTAAAGGAACTGCCATATTGCCAGATATTTCCCCAAAGTGGCTATGTCCTTTCTCATCTGCATCAACAATTAATGAATATTTGTTTGGTGGCTCCACAAGCTTTCTAACATGTAGAGTTTTCTAACTTCTACATATGAGGTTTTTCTGGTGTATATGTTGTGGTTTTAATTTGCATTTTTCTGATGATTCATGAAATCGAACACTTTTTAAATGCGATTATCAACCATTTGGTTATCTTCCTCTGTAAATTGTTCAGTATTTTTGCCCATTGAAAATTTTGAATTGTCTTTCTTCTTTTTTAAAGATTTATTTATTTATTTGTTTGTTTGTTTATTTATTTATAGAGAGAAGGGAAGGGAGGGAGAAAGAGAGGGTGGGAAATATTTATATGTGCGTTCCTCTCGTGTCCCCTGCTGGGGACCTGTCTCACAACCAAGGCATGTGCCCTGACTGGGAATAGAGCCTGTGACCCTTTGGTTCATAGGCCAGCACTCAGTCCACTGAACCACACATGCCAGGGCTGAATTTTCTTTCTTTCCTTCCTTTCTTTCTTCCTTTCTTCTTTCTTTCTTTCTTTTCTTTCCTTTCTTTTTCTCCTTTCTTTCCTTTCTTTCTCTTTTCTTTCTCTCTCTCTTCCTTCCTTCCTTCCTTCCTTCCTTCCTTCCTTGCTCCCCCACTTATTTTGGAAACTGAGAATATTGAATCCAAATGTAATCACTGTTACTTAATCAGTTGTCTGAAACCAAGGTCAAATAAAACCATCCAAATTGTACTAGTATTTATAGATAAGTCACATAAAGGACTATTATATGTAGTCTGAAATTTTAAGAAAAAAATACTGTATGATTTGTATTACAATTACTCCAGAGCTGATGTGCTCCTGTCCTACCTAGAGCAGAGTGTGATAGGAAAAAATTAGCCTGAGACTGCTCAGGCTCCCTTTAATTTTTTAGTTTAACTCATGGAAATTGTAAGATGCCCATTTGATGTGATTAATGCTTCTCTAAACCTGTCCTTCAAACCTGCCACTCTTTCTCCACCTTTCATTATTTCCTTGTGAAACTCAAGTGGCCACCTCACTCATTATCCCCCACATTATTTTAAAAATTCTGTAATATCTATGGCCAACTGCTAAACTTAACAATGGAGGATCAACTTGAGAAGGAGCAGAGGGGTTATAAATTTATTCCCCTTATTATCATAAAGTTGGAAAATCATGACCATATGCATGGACTGGGCCTGAAGGGCAGAAAATTCCCTTTGTCTCCTTATTATTCACCCACTGTGTTGTTCTGAGTTCCTTTAGTGGTCGGAGAGTGACAGAGGCAATACATCAGGCTTTTACTGTAAAATGTTATCTAAAGGCAAAAAGTGGACCTGCAGGACAGATAGAATTCTACACTGAGCCCAGGGATTTATGATAAAATTCTATAACCAAATAAAAAATATCTGTGACTGCATTTATGTGAAGCAATGGTGCCATTCTTTGGCTGGTTTAGGTAATCACAGGTGCACATTCTTAGTCATACTAGAGATGTATCCCAGTAGACATTTCAGGATCTGTTTTGAATTTAAAGTGGAAGTTCCAAGACAGATTTGGCAATTCTTTTCAAATTCTCCCTCTCTCTCTCCTTTTTTTTTTTCCAGAGGAAAATACGCATTGTGGAAAAGCACTGGAAAAATACAGAACATGGTTCAAAAATAGTGTACTATGTGTATGTATACAAAAACATACCCTTTGGAGGTTTTTGGGGTCTTTTTCCTTTTTGTGACACCTCTCAATATGCCTTGGGCCCATGTGAAGGGGAACATTTAAATAAATAAATCCCATGAGCATAAAAGAGGAAGCTTAGCAATGAGCACAAGTGGCAAGCAAAGCAAGACTGGAGATCAGAGCGATCCAAATTTCAATTCTATATTGGACGGTACACTGAGGTCAAATGACTGCAATCGTATTTTTAAATGTGCAGGTTGATTATCTGAAGAAGATCAGCTATTAGTGTTTCAAGGAGAGATATTAAGGTGTTTTGACCAAAATTTAGAAGTGGTCCTTTTTCTTCCCTCATCACTTCAACTACTGTACCGGCTTCTCCATCACAGATGGAGAATTCACTGTTACCACCTAAGTCAGACAATGAACCTGTGCTGTGTGAATTTTATGTATGTATCTTCTCTGCACAGTGGGAAAGAAATAAAGACTCTGGAGCACTTCTGTAGGTTTTTTTTTCTCTCAGAAAGAGGCCAACACATACTGTACTGTAAATATTAGCCATAAGTAAATGCTGATGAGAAAATTGAACAGTCCTCAGTAAGTCAGTGGTTTATCCTTTCTCCTTGTTCACACTTCTTTCCCCTTTTCCTCTGGCATATTGGGATGAGTTTAGCGAAGAGAACTTCCAGCTCTCACCTCTTTGGAGGCATAGCTGGGCCTCTAAGTGGCCGAAAGTCCGGTGTGCATGCAGTGAGGCAGCCTGGTTCTGCGACTGTTTTGTAAAGTAGAACTTTCCAGTATGTGATCTCAGCAATGAGTTGTAGATCGACAGCAAGAAATTCTCTCAGCGCTGGAAGGTCCAGGTTTGGCCCAGGGTGGCTGACATCTGGGTTTAGTAGCCTTTTGCTGTGAACGGCCCTGATGGTCCATGGCTGCTGACCCCCAAACAAGGGCCTGCAGGAAAACCCAGGTATATCTGCAGCCAGATGAGAATCAGCAGTATCTTTCTCCACGGATGAGGAGTGTTCTACACATGGACATCTATTCAGGACTCAGGTTCAGATTGCTCCAGCTCTGGGACCCTATTAGACTGTAGCCAAGTTCAAGTCTCTGGTACCCAAAGACCATGGAACACAGCCTGTGGAGGCAGGAAGTTTTGCAAGGAGCCTAGTTGTCTAGCTGAGAGTTGTCTGGCTTAGTTGTCTAGCCACAGTCTCTGTTTCCACATAGAAGGGACACTTATGTCCGTGTTTGACATTAGTGTTCTCTCTGTAACATTTAAGCTTGTTGGATGCTCTAATATTCTGAATCCTACTTTGAAATATCTTATGGGAAAAAAAGTTCAATTGGATTAAAAATAATTTTGCCCTCAGAAATGGCAATATGAATAAGTTCTTCAAATGTAAGTTGTTTAAACATGAAAATTGACTCAAGTTTCCTATTGGAAAATTGAAGATTTTATTTGCAAGTATAATACAAATTTAACATATAGTAATTTTCATAAAGCTTTGTGTCTTTGTAATTATATAATGTCAAGTAATGCCATCTTTTCCCCCTAAAGGTATTTCTAGACATTCTCAAGTCTGTTCCAATTTCTTCCAGTGAGCCAGACAAATACTGTCATTTTTTTTTCTGTATAATGACAAGGAATCCTGCAGTGAGGTACTTTACTTGCTAGCTTTCCTTTTGTAGGTGTCAGCTACTGATAACTTACAGACCAAGGTTGTTCGTCTTCTCTCCATTACTAATCAAAGTTTCCTCGTCACATGCAGAAATATGAAGCACAGAGGAGTCGATACATGCTGCCCAGTGCTCTGTGTGTGAACAGCAATTATGAGGGATGCACAGGTGTTACTACTACCTAACATACTCTACCATCTGCTCCTCCCAGACCCCGCTGGGAGCAGGGACTTTTGCCTCTCTCTGTCACCCACAACTCTCCAACAGCTCTCACTTTGACCCATCTGCCCTTGGGCTCTGCACTCACGCCTTCCCTCTTTGACTGGGTACTGATTGCAGAAGTCTCCAGACTCTTTTCAAAAGCTTTGAAAAGGAATTTAAAATAAACTTTCTTAATTTATACAAAATACAGAGCTGTGCATGCATGCTCTTGGTAAAAATAATAATAAGCAAGATTGTAGCTCTCAGGGTCACTCTCTGTGAACCCCTCCCCAACCTCACACCTCACCCCAGTCACCTCTCTCCCCATCCCCCACTTCAGCTGCTCAGATTTCCTCTACTGCAGTTTTTTGACCAATTGATATATAAACTACCTAATGCCACAAAGATGTGGAACCACTTTCAAAATAGCCTTACAGGGGAAATCCACAAGTTTCACTGAACTCTATACTTAGATGGTTAAATAGACTCAAAGAAAAACACTATACTTCACCAATTTCAAGGAAATACTGGTGGGAGAAACAAAATTTTTAAAATCTTCACCCAATGACGTGTTTAATGATTTTATACGGAGAGAAAAGAGAGCGAGAGAGAAACATCAATAGGTTGCCTGCCATATACAATTGGACTGGGAATCAAACCCACAACCTAGGTATGTGCCCTGGCAGGAATCTAACCCAAGACCCTTTGGTATATGGGATGATGCTCCAACCAAATGAGCCACCCGGCCAGAGCGAAACAAAAGTTTTGATTAGAGTTGGGGTTAGAGTGTCATGCACTGGAAGACTTTACCCAGGAGGTTTGGCTCCTGTATCATAAGGACGGGAAGGCTGGCAGCCTTTCAGAATTTTTCTGGGGACCTGATGGATGGCAGAGCCAGGCTGCTTTGATTTCTGTCCACTTCCTCTGCTACCACTCTCATCCAAAGCCCCGTCGTCCCCACTCGGGTAACTCAGTGTTGACCCAGCTGGTCTTTTTGTTTCTGTCCTTTGTCAAGGATCATCTGTTCTCCTCAACAGCCAGTTAAAACATATTGCTTCTCTGCATTCTCAGACTCACAGCCTTACATCACCCGCCTCACCACTTTCTATTCTCTTCCCTGGTCATGGTGGTCCACACCACGCTGTGTTTCTACTCACCAAACACTCTCAGACTTTTAAGTGCTTCAGACATTTGCACTTGTTATTCTTTCCATGCATCGCATTTTTCCATCTATGCTGATCTTTGTAAGTCTAGCTTTTTCACATCGATCATATCCCAGCTACAACATCACTCACCTGAAAGCCTTTCCTGACCATCTGACCACAAACAGCTCCCCAACTGGAAACTCCCTCAGCCTTCTGCTTCTATTCTTGATTACACTCTCACGTTGGACATTTATTCACATCAGTGTGCCCACTTATGTGCATTTCCCAAGAAGATAGGGATACTGTCTTTCTTATTTCATCACTGTATTTTCAATATTAAAGCAAGAAATAATTCTAATTGAATAATTCTTACAATAAATAAAGAGTTCTTACAGAAGAATTACAGTGGGTCACATGAGAACCTAGACCTGAGAACCAATAAGAAGATGACTTTCAATGTCAAGCATATCAGTTATTATCAAGTATAAAAGATCCGAGAATAACTGAATGTCTCTCCTTTGCACTCTCTACCTCATCTGCTTCTCCCTCTTCTCCACCTCGCAGGCACTGGGGGGCTCTTGGCGTCAGTGCAAATTCTAGCTCATTGGTGCTCCAGCCAAGTCTTAGCTACAGAATGTCTCATGGTCCAAAGTTGGAGGGTTTTTTTTTGGGGGGAGGGGCTTATTTTCCATGTACCTTTTTAAAAAAACCTAGAATAAAAATGCTATTTAATTGGTCCTCATGATCTCCTGCAATGGGCCAAAAGGAAAACAATTTGATTAAAGTGACACGCATACCACCAGCAGACTTCATGCTTCATGAGCATTTCACATTTTTCAAAAGAACTTATTGATACAGATTCTTTCCCTAATAGTAAAATCTTTGCAGGGGTAATTTTGAGTTCCCCTGACTCCCTCATTCTGAGTCCTGGGCTAGAAGAAAAGGATTTAGGAACTTGACATCTTGCATTTGAAAGACTGCCAACATCTTGCTGAAAGCATACCAACTTATATTAATCCCTAATGAAAGTATCATGTAGGATTCACTCTTCCTTTTAAACTACTCACGCATGCCTTACCAATATTCCCTTTCTCTATATATTATATTGGTAGGTTTGGTTTGTAAAACACATACACTGTATTAAATGATCAGCCCACCAAAAGCAATATTGGATGTATATGAACATTTTGTTCATGTGCATTATACTCCTGCAACCTTGGTGCATTTGTATCAAAATTCCACCAGCAGTGTTTTGCTTTTGATCTGTGAGCTATTGGAAGCCCTGTTACTACAGATGAAAGGAGTTAGAAAGTTCTATATCATAATGCAGTGCGATCAGTAATTCACAGAGCAGGTAATTTGCAATGACTTGCCAAGCCTTTGATTGTACTGGGTTTATGGCTATTAGCAGTTTCCCCTTTCAAATTTGTATGGTTCCATACTTCCTTTTTGACCTCTTTTTCATCATTTATGGTCCAATTTGGTAGTGAAAAAACATAACTGCTTGCTTAGCGCATGGCTGTCATTCAAACCCCAGTGACTTACTGAGCACTTTGACATTTGTGATGATGAAAAAAACATTAAGCAGGTGTACAGAACACTAACCAGGTTCCTGCAACAATGCTTTATGGGATTCACAATGTACCTCTGGGCCATAAACCGATTCAGACTTGATTTTTCTCTATCAATTTAATCTGTGTTCAAACTCCCATTCAAAGATGGAGGCAGAGTTTTCACTAAGATTGAATTTAAGTCAAATCCTTAATAATATTGCTAATATAGGATCTCATCAGAACAATTGGAAGGGGAGCAACGGCTTGCCACTAAAATAATATGAAAGTAGGGCTCACACGTCCACTTTGAAGTCATGCAATTAGGAGTACTACTTGATACTGAACTATATAAAATTTAAGCCCTATAAAATGTCTTTAGCAATGAAAACTTACAGCTGAATGGCCTGCTCTAGCCCCTTAGCTGTCTGAATTGTATGTACGCCATGTGAAGGAAACATCGTATTATTTTGTGGAGGCTTTTCTTTGCACAGTTAAAATTGGTCATCTGTTATACAGGTGTGCAGTTCATCTTGGTGTGGGTTAGTCTGCACTCATACGCAGCTAGTCTGGGAGACGTGGAAACCTGCAAAACTCAACATAGTCCAGGTCCCCAATTAGTGCATTTGGGGAAGCATTCAAAGTCAGGACTGCTGAGCACAGGGGACAAGTGGCCACTAATCTCCCGACTCGGTACTGGTTAGACATTGCAGAGTAATCCCTCAGGCCTAGAATGATTTTCATTTTGGGGGTAGCGAGAATATCACAGGCACGTGCAGATTCACATACACCAGATTTTCCATTCTCTGTCATCATCCTGGTATGACAAGAAAACACATTTTTCAATAATAGGGAATGGACAAGCATTGCACTTATGAGTTTCTGGATGGTCAACTTAATTAGGGAATCAATTAAAAAATTCTAAAGCTAGAATAAAAGTTTGATTTGTTTTATATTTGTAAATGTGGTCTTCTAAAGAGAGCATAAAAGCTGTGTCCATGTCTATATAATGCAGAAAAGTACCTTATACCCATGGAAGCTCCTGGGTGAGTAAGTATAAGCAAATTGGGAAGATATGACTGTGGACACATGCTTGCTTGCGGAGGGATGAAGCCTCTTGATACAGAATAAATGCATTTCAACAGCAAAGGCAATAGAGCCCTCTGTGCAAGAACAGTGACTTGTGTGTACAGAACATTTTGCACAGAGGCTTGGGTGTGTCATTTTGCCACAGTCGGGCCAATGGAAGGCAGCAACATTAGTCGCTTCTTTGAATCTAAAGGTAGTCGGAGCCATACTTCTCCCTGCTTGCCTCGTAAAACACAGTGACTGACAGCTTCGCTTGTCCCTACCATCTCTGCTCTTTTATTGTAACATTTTTATCTTCTTTCTACACATACCCATTTCCTATTCACCGCAATGACCATGAACATTTATGATACACCTTCCTCCCAGCCAAACGTGTTAGTCAAAGAGCGGTGACGTGAATGGGCCTTAGACGGGAAGTTCAATTAAAAAACAAGGAACGGTGATGCTTTATGAGTTTTACAGAGATGGCAAGAAATTTTATATCTGCTGTGTCCCTCAGGCTGGTTGTAATTTCAGTGCAGAGTGGAAATGTTCCTGAGAAATTATTGATCTTGACTTCTACCAGGACTGCAGTAAAGCAGAGGTAACAAATAATGTCATGCTTGAAGTTGGTGAAAAAATATTTGCAGTCATGGCTATAAGCCGGGGCCAAGCTGAGGAGCACTGAGCCCAAACCTAAAGCACCCTGACTTTTTCCAGCCGCACGTCATATTTTTATTTGTTTAGTTTTACTGATGAGATTTTTAGGTTAGTTAACTAGTACTTCCTGCTAACGTGTCTTGATACTTTATCAGGTCTTACCTAAAAACATATGCTTGTTTTGCGTACATGTGCTGACAACTACTTAAATGCATCGCTCCTTATTTATTGCAACCTTTGCCTGTGCTTTCATCTTTTCAAAGATATTGCATGATCCTTTGGTGTAGGTTATATAGAAAAAAAAATGAATGAATTGATGAGGTACAACTTTCCAGGCAAAAATATAAGCATACCATTAAAAAGTGCAAATACAAACCAAACAGAGGAGAATAGGCAGGAACAGTTTACTTAAATATAGAACACTAGTGCACTCTATCTATTTTTTATTCAAGAGTTCATTCAACTGTGGCTACAATTATGTATTTGCATTATAATGTGAGATCTGAATGAATTCTTTCCTAAAGTGGAAATACCAAGGAAAATTGTTTCACTTTATGAAATTACACTTAGCAGGTTTATTTGTTCTCTCTCAACTTGAAAACCCACAAGTTTTTATTAAGGCTATGGTTCATATTTCAAATAGCAAGAAATCTTCAGGCCTCTCCCTTTATTCTCCCTCAAAACAAATCTACAAAGCACCTGTATTTAGAAGAACAACATAGATATATTGCCCATTAACTCTGAAAACTAGCAAACACTTCCATAATAAAAATAAATAGCGTGCACTATAATCGATGAGGAGGCAACGTCCCACATTGTTTATTGATTCATAAGGTTAAGATTAAAGTGAGATTCTTGCCTGTGTTTATCAACAGGCTCTTTTTTTTTAAGCAGTAAGTGAACCTGGAATCCCACAAACCAATCAATAAAGTTTAAAAGCTTCAGTGAATCTAACCCATAACAGGTCCTTGTTTGGAGAACACGTTCAAGAAACACATGTGCCTTTAAGAGGTCTTGAAAGACTTTACACCCATGGACCATTACCATTTCCAAACACCCTGCAGCATTACCAGCCCAACATATGCTGACTGTATATCACCGTGACCCTCTCACTAAAGCTCTTTTGACTGGAGTGCTTTTAATACCCACTTTCTCAGCTGAGCTCAGGAGTGATTTGTTTTACATGCCACATTAATCCTTTCCACATTTTCTGGATGAGGCAACCACAGTTCCACTTGTGAGGTGTTTCTAAAACACAGTTATAGGAATAAAGCAGCAGGGTCCCAGACTTGACAACTTCCCTCTAGGCAGCTGACAAAGTGGGCTATCGTGCCTTGGTTTAACTTTTCAAACGAGGGTTTGTGCCCAGCCACTAGGGTGGGCCAGCCTTCCAGGCCAGTAGGAGGCCCCATTTATTGAAGGCAATTTACTCCCAATTAAAACGCTGTAGGAATCTTCATAGACGTTAGTAATGCCTTATGGATACAAATGCATATTAGTAAAATTAAAATCAAGAATAAATGGAAAAGAGCAATAGCACCAAAAATATATGAAACACACCTCAGTAAAACCGAAGAAAGTTTATATATCGCACCTTCAGAATCGTGGGAAAAGAGATTTAAAAAAAATAGGCAATTAGTGTTCAAAGCAAGACTTTTATTATGTGGTAATTTTACAGTTTTAACTTTAAAGGTGACCCCCCCCAAATATATTCCAAGACCAGTGAACTTCTGTTGCATGCATTTATGAACTTTTCTACATTTTTAATGTTCGTTGAATATAAGTAATGTAGGTTTTCAAAATTTCAGGTTGTCATCAAGGCTAACTGATTGGACCAACCAATTGTTTAAAAAAAATGTTTTTACATGTCAGCACTTGGCTGATTTTATTAACTTGTTAGTATTACGCTCCCAATTTTATGTGTTAAAATCTAACTGTACAAGCAACTTGAGGCCTAAAATTATGCCTTTATCCAATCCTAATTTACTGTTCTTCCCTCATAAATTTTATTTGCAGCTTCATTGGTCTGAAAAAGCAATAAATCAGAGTGAGGTGAGTTTTACATAGTTTACATTGAGTCCCTTATTTTCACTTGAAATTAGTCCAGCCCATTTCTCTGGTGCCATTGTCACGTGTCTCAAAGCAAGAGGTCACCTGAATGAAAGAGAGACTTTTTTTCTCATGTAGTGGGTATCAGTTACACATGCTCAGGTGACCAATCGTTTACATCAATTATGGGAGATTGTGTAATGTTGATAAAATATATAGAATTCTGTAAATGAGTAAATACTGCCTTGTTTCATTCTGGTCCCAGGTTGTCTTTCTAAGGTCATCAGAAACTTGATTCTAGTCATTTTCCTGAAGAAGCATTCTGGAAATATGATGGACTGAGGTTTGTTGTCGCCACTGAAATCCTCCTTCCTAAACTGTGTCTTGGATAACATAGAGGCTCATTAAATATTTATAAAATAGATGATGGGTTCAAACATGCCCTTTTGCATTTGAAGCCACAATATAGTTAATTATAATAATACTACCCAATGTTTACTTTAGCACTCAGATGCCTACCTATCAAAAAATAGATATTTTCCAGTGTCCTTGAAAATGACAAAATATGATCAAGTGAAGAAAAAAAAATGCTGACTCTAATCTCTCTCTCGTGTTTTTCTGTATACACACACACATACCACACCACACTTACCAGATAATTTAGTTTAGAAAAATTAATATATACTCCATGCTGAATTAATACTTAGATCATTTGCAGAAGTGAGGCAATACTGTCTGTACATTCAAAATAGTTTAAAATTTGTAATTATGTAAATTTTGCGAGCTTTCAAAAGTCAAATTTAAATGAATTTGTCAATAATTGACAGAGAACTGGATGTCATTTTATCTATGGTTTAGTTGATTTGATAAAGAACCACTTGTAAGTCATTTTATCTATAGTTTAAGATTGATTTAAAAAATGCCTTTTAACAAGTCAGGGCACATGCCTGGGTTGCAGGCCAGTTCCTGGCAGGGGACCCATGAGAGGCAACCATACATTGAATTTCTCTCCCTCTCTTCTTCCCTTCCCCTCTAAAGATAAATAAATAATAATTTTTAAGAATCTTTTAAAAAATGCCTTTCAGCTTTGGAACTCCTATCTCAATATTTAGATTCACCTCAAAATGACAGAAGGCTTTCAAGAAAAAAATGCCCGCGTCTAAAGTCTACTGTTTTAAACTTTATTTCAAACAATCTGCTTTCAGTATCTGTAAAGAAAACCTTCTAGGTTACTTTCTTTCTCTAAATTTTTGTTTCTTTAACAGAATCTAGAATTCCTTGGCTAGCTCAGAATCATAAAAACATTGTTTTTCACTCTGCTTGGACATTTGCTCATTTGAGTTTGGGTTCATATTTAGTAATATCCACTAAAATTGCCCATTCCTCTTTTGCCATTGGGCATTTTTTCAATCTTAACAAAGCCAAGTCCATATTATAGGCCTGCTGGCCAACATTCCAGGTAAATGAATGGTTTTAAAGAAAAATGGTGCTATTTTTCAAAAGCCTGACATTTAAAAAATACAAGTCTAGAATTGAAACCTTCAATAATTTTTCCATGCCTATATGCTACAAGAAGCAAATGGTTACTCAAATGAATACATCTGGGATTATTTTCAAGCTGTTACTCCCCACCAGGGGAAATATTTAGAAATAAGGTTCAGGCTTTGTGCTAGAACTACAAAGGGGCCAGCCATCTTGATGCTTTTCCAGATTGCTTAATGATTTTCCTCATATTGTGTGGTGGCTTTACTGCCCTGTTTCGTGTGCCTTCCCATTCCCCGTTGGTAACCATTTACGTTGGGTGTGTTCCAATTTCCAAGTATGTTTTGTGGCATTTATAGCTTGCAGCTAATAAGGCCATTCAGTATTTTTTTAATATAAAATATTAAAAAATATACTTTGCCATGGAAAGCTAGAGGAAATGATTCAAGATAAAAAAATAGCCTTATTAAAGGATGGAGTGACCTTGCCTTTAAACTGGTAAGTGAGAGTGACTGTGGTTGAAAGGTGGCACCCTGCTCTGGGCTGCAGGAGATGCAGAATTAGGTGGGCGCATACGTGTCTGTTTGTTACACATACATATATGTATTATTGTGTGTACATGCATGTACAATAATGTATTCAGTAACCATATAAAATAAATGCAGAAGGAATGGTCCTCCATATACATTCCTTTGCAACCTCAAACTATAACTCTGAGCCTCCAACAAATATACATTATTGTCAAGTCATTTTCATTATCAGCTTAAGTTTTAGAGTTTTTTGATTTTTTAGAGTGTTGTCTTCCTATGACTTTATGTAAAACAAAAATTACTTAAAGTTTGTAAAATGCATAAGTGTATATGTCTATAAAACTAAAATCTCCAGATTTAACTCCAAATTAAACCATAAAAAAATATCATTAAGGAAGTCTTTTATTCAATATGTATCTAAGGAGATCATGTTAATCATGCTTTTATTGCACCTTCTTAGTTCAATCTAAATTAAATATTAAATATATTTCCCAACCACTAATACATTAGGTGTAGTTCATAAGTTAGTTTGATTCTTTATATTTAAAACATACCTTAGCAAACTAAGAATACTCATGTTTATCATTTTCTTGAACTCACAAATCACAAGTGACTAGAGATTTTAAGTATTGCCAAATTCTGAAATGAGATAAAATCTTCAGAAAATATAATTAATTCTTTTTTAACATATCTCCTGAATTTCAGGTTCAATGTCATAATATTTTATGGGAACACAGTCTGTTTGTTGTAAGAGAATATAAGCTCTCAGTATGTAAGGGTATACCAATAATGCATGTGTTGGAAAATTGCTCAGCTCATTCATTTTTGCGTTCAGAGTTCTGCCAAAGAGAAAATTTTCAGCTATAACCACAGAAGTAAGGTTAAAAAACCTAGCCATTGATAACAATCTTATGTTATTGAAAGAATAGACAATACTAATTACAGATATGGGCTTGATTAAAGTGTTTATAGTGCATATGTCTACAGAGATAAACTATTTCTGTGAAAATAATTTGGAGGTGTTCCTACTCTTTAACATCACCTGAATAAGTGGTGTGCTGAGTACGAATAGGCGATAGTTGAGCTCTCAAACATTTATATTTTAACAACAGTGGCATCAAATTAATAGGTATTTACACATGTTATATTAACTTTCATTTGCTCTTTTGCAAAGAAGACAGCATCTTTAATTTCACCAAGTTATGCTTCATATTAAAATTTGTGTGGACATCTAAAAAAACGTGGTTTTGAATGAATATAAATAAAATATTATTTTTCTGATTTTAAGAATAATAAACAATCATTTTAAAGCATTAACCAACATTTAAGTAGAAATTTAGAGAATCCCTTAATTTTACCCTCCAAATATAACAAAGATTGTATATGTATATTTACACAGAACATATACATATATTATCACTGTCAGATTCCAAGCTTTTCTATTAATTACCTGAGAAATCCCAAATTGATATTCTTATTTACAAGAATTTTTCTTATGTGAGGAAATAGGCATATAGTTACACTGGAAGTCACTCTATAATCTGACCTAAGTATAGACATGCCTTTAAAAAACCCAGGATGCTGCTTTTCCTTCAACCATCTATCAACCTAATGACCTAGAATGTAAGAAAATTGTATTTATGATATTTCACTCATCCCCCAAACCAAGAACTGAAGATTATATGTTAACAGGTTCATGCATGTTTTATTTGATTTCTCACGTGTATATACCACATGTGTATTAGGTGTACTAGGTAAAAATACTATTAGTAGTGAAAAAACACTGTATAAAATTTTAGGTCCTATCCTGTTCTTCTTAGTTTTGATTACTGATTCTTGAACCACTTCTTTGCCAATAGATAGAAATGTGCTTCAGTATTTTAAATATTGCACTGTATTCCTTGAATTAAGAAATTATTTATTGAATCAATTTCCTATTGATAAAATATTTAGATTGTCTCCAAATTTTACTATTAGATGTAATCCTTCAATGAGCATTCTCTCATAAACAGTTTTGTACATTTGGACTTATATAGTTCTTGTATAATTTTAGAAACTATCATTATTGGCTCAATGTATATGCACATTATTCAATTTAACTAATTTTTTTTTACTTTTTACTGCAACATGCAATTTAATGGAGAGACAAAGTACTTCCTCAAATATTAGCACAGTGTGACATTTTTAAGTGGATATTTGCCACACCTGAGCTCACTGTGATAGCAGTGGGTTGTGGCTATAAACTTATTATTATATTATGGCAGGTACTACAGTTATTTTATGCAGCTATGACTTAATACTGCATGTTTACATGTGTTTACATTTCTCTTGACTGAAAATAGCATTATGTATGGTCTGTGTTTGTGTGCATATGTTTTGATCAATATCAACTTATTTATTTATTTATTTATTTATTTATTTATTTATATTGTTCAAATACAGTTGTCTCCATTTTCCCCTGACCCTCTGCCCCACCCAGTCCCACCTCCCACCCTCAATCTTGTCCTCCTTTGGCTTTGTCCATGTGTCCTTTATACATGTCCCTTGTTGACCTTTTTTCTTCTTTCCCCTGTTATCCCCCTCCCCTCTCCCCTCTACTTACTGTCAATTTGTTCTTTATTTCAATGTCTCTGGTTCTATTTTGCTTGCTTATGTGTTTTGTTGATTAGGTTCCACTTATAGGTAAGATCATATGGTATTTGTCTTTCACCACCTGGCTTATTTCACTTAGCATAATGCTCTCCAGATCCATCTATGCTGTCACAAAGGGTACGAGCTCCTTCTTTCTTTCTGCTGTGTAGTATTCCATTCTGTAAGTGCAGATTTACAGAATTTTTTATTCACTTATCTGCTGATGGGTACTTGGACTGTTTCAAGATCTCAGGTATTATGAATAACACTGCTATGAACACGAGAGTGCACATCTTCTTTCTGACTGGTACTCACTATATCTAATTGCCTAGAAATTCCATTTTCATCCTTTGTAAACAAAGCTAATGTTAGGAGACCACACCGTTGTTTGGCTACAAGACTATATTTCTTTTTTCTAGATTCGAATCTTGAAGCAGAAATGTGGAAGCACTAGTTCAATTGCCTGAAAGAACTAAATTTTAATAGGCTTATTTTTATAAAATCTTATAACCTTGACTGTAATTTGCTAAGGCTATGGAGAAACAATAAGTTTAGGTTAAGTAGTTTGGAAACAGTAATATTTAATAACACGATAATATTTATATAAAACTCCTTTGCAACAATTGTTTCTAAATATTTTCTCTTAAATACCTTATTTTATCAAAATAATTTCCTACAATGAATATAAATTTGTAATATATATTAAAGCACAAAGAAAATCTTAAATAATTGGTTATACCTAAGTAGCTAAAATATATTATAGCTACTTAGGTATAATATATTTTAATATTTGTGACATAATACACGTCATAAATGTGGCCTTATACATGTTGTTTTATGATTTAAGTATTTTACTTAACCATATGTCATTATTACTTCCTCATATCTTTAAATTATGTCCTCCACCACTAATTTATTGAATTATAATTATTTGACTATATCGTAACTTCTTTTTTCATCCTAATAACCTATTTTGGGACCTTAGAATTAGAATGTAAACAAATATTTATTCAATGAAAGCTGTCAGCAAACATTCAGTAGTGTTTTGGCTATAGAAGTCAGGGTGCCTATCTTTAAGGAATGCATAGAGTATATGAATAAGTACAGAGCAGTGATTTTCAATGTTTTTCATCTCATGGCACAAATAAAGTCATTACTAAAATTCTGTGGCACACCAAAAAGTATATTTTTTGCTGATCTGACCAAAAAAATAGGTATAATCTTGATTCATTCACACTGGATGGCTATCATCATTTGGCTGCTTTAACTTTTTAAAAACTTGACCACCTAAGGGAAAGGAGATCAGTGCCCCTGACCAAATAGTCATGTGTTACATATTTTTAAAATTCTTGTGGCACACCCAAATGCTGTAGGGACCAGTTGAAAATTGCTAGACTAGAATATAAAAAAAAAAAGAGAGAAGAAATTAGCTCTATTTAGAGAATTCTTTCTAAAGGTGAGCATTTAGGTTGAATATTTAACATGAGTGGGAACTTCTCATGGGACCACTATGGAGGCTTACATTGTAAGAAGTCACAGAAATACTTTTGAAGAGTAAAAAAAAAACCTTTGGGGTTGGATAATATAATATGATGCTTACATATTAAATTGAGGGCAAATTATGAAGGATATTTATGCCATGCCAGTGATGCTAAGGGCTATTCAAGTGGTGTAAAGTCATTTAAAACTTTTTAAACTATATTTTCTAGCAAATGATTCATTTAGAATAGCAAGAAACTACATAGAAAGTAAGTTTGCAGGTAGCGAAATAGGACAGTGGTATGTCAAAACACTGCTGAGAGATAATGAGGGCCTGAGGCAGTGGCATTGAGCTGGAGGAGAGAGGGTGGATTCGGAGACACTCAGGAGGTGGGCTCCATCACACATGATGAATGAGTGGTTGATGTGAATGTTAAAGAGAAATGAGAGGGAGAACAAGGAACTTCTGCTTCAGTGACCAGATACCTGTTAGTGCAATTCACAGAAAAGGGGAATGCAATGGGGGGACGGTCTTGGAAAAGCCGGTGGATTTACATAGTGAATGTGTTGAGAGCAGAGCCAGGCATTTTGTTGAGTTGTATATGTGTGACATGGCCCCACTTGTGGAACTCTTCACAAAGGAGCAAGAGAAATACCAGAAGCATTTTTGTAATTCAGTGTGGTAAGGGTTTTCAGCAATAATACTTCAACCTAAAGTGTCCCCAGATGTCATTCTTGAATTCTGTTTTGTTAGGCTAGGGAAGAATTCTCAGAGACAGTTAGGCAGGACAGGAGTGGCATCAGAGGGTTTATTCTCTGGTGTCATTGGTGCCCAGCAGTGAGGTGCAAAAAGGATCCTAGTCTGATGTGGCCAAAGCCCTGGGTGTCCTCAGGAAACGGAGGGGAGGTGTGGCTGGTAGCTGGAAGAATTGGGCAGTCATTCTGATGCTCAGAAAACATGTAAAGCCATGTCTAGATCCGGGCCGAAAAGCGGGTATATGATCTCTTGATCTCCTACTTACCGATCTCAGGTCTAAAAAATTAATATATTGCTCATTCTATAAAAGGCAGGATCATGGGCAGCACCGTGTATCTGTTGGTGAAATGTGTAAATATTCAGAAGACACGAGATAGAGGATATTTTGTTCAAAACCAAATTTGGGTGATGTTTTGCTGCCAGTGAGTTTTGTGGGAAGTAAAAGCACGTTCCAGATTTAAGGATGACAGATCAGGGGTCGTGGACCTGTACCCTCTCTTGGGAAGGATCGGTGCACTTTCAATAATGTTTGGAGGTGGGTGGAATTGTCCAGTTAGAAAAATGAATTATAGAAGAAAGAAGTGTTAGTAGACAAAAACTAAGGAAAATTATTACTTAAAAAATTTGTTTGTTAAAGGATATCGAGAGTGATAAATCTGGATTATTAGAATGGGGCATTTAAGAAGAATATGTCGACCAGACCAAGTATAATAGACTGAACCAGCCAACTAACAGGTGTGTCAACAAGGAGCTAGAAGACATTTATAAAGGCTCTGCAAGAAAAACAGACTGCTGTGCTAAGGAGCACCAGGAGGCTGCTTTGGAGTGGGTGGTCAGTGAGGAGTCTGAGGGGCTGCATTTAAGCTGAAGAGCGAACAATGTCAGGGAGCATGCGTGAGAGAGAGGCGTGGCGAGCTGGCATTCTGAACACTTTTATTCCATTAACTAGGCCTGTGTGGTGCTCCATAGAAACAATGGATTACTTCTCAGAAACATATTTATAAATGTATAACACAATACGTAGAAATATAAAGGAAATCAATTATATTTAAATATTATATCAAATATGTAAAAAACTCATGCATTTCTGATGTAGTAATATGTGCAGCTTTAATTAAACTGTTAAAAATCAAGAGTTAGCAGGAACAGTACTCCAACATATACGTATTAACTATATGTGACAGTATAGATGGGCACAGAGAATGTTATGCTAAGGGAAATAAGCCAGTCAGGGAAAGACAAATACCATATGATCTCACTCATATGTGGAGTCTAATGAACAAAGTGAACTAACAAGAGAAATGGGGACAGACTCATAGATGGAGAGCAGGATGACAGCTAAGTGGGGAGAATGGGAGTGGAGGGACTGAACAAAAAGGAAAAAGGACTCATGGTCATGGACAGCAGTGTGGTGATTGCAGAGGAGTAGGGGGATATGAGGGGACTAAAGGGTAATGAAAAAACACAATAAGATAATTAAAAATAAATAAAAAACAAAAAATGACTATATGGAAATATCTATGATTTCCTTCAATGGCAAAGTAACAGGTATTATTAATACAACCATGGAACATATTTGAAAGAAAAACACTAAATGAAGAGGTAAAACTTTTCCCACTCAAGGGAGATTGGCTTCTTTCTGTAGAGTTTGTCTTCACATGTGATGGACATGGTTATTGAAATAAATCACATGATATTCTCCAAATGACAGCTTAAAAACACAGAGTTGTTTGTCACAGGTGCTAAGTAAGCTGAGATAAAATGATGCAATCTTTATTTCAGATCCATGTCACAAAATAAATGAGATTATTGTGGGGAGTATCCTAAAGAAGTGTTTCTTTTTTCCACGTCACAAGTAAACAACACAATTTTATACACTGATTTGCGTTCCTCCTAGCAAAGTCTCTGCTTTTTTTAGTTTTGTTTTTTTTTAAATGCAGGTATAATTCACATACAACATTATATCAGGTTAAGGGATACAACAAAACAATTTGGTGTTTGTATATATCAAATCATTGTGAAATGATCACAATAACTCTAGTTAACATCCGTCACCATACGTAGTTAAAAACTTTTTTCTTATGATGAGAACTTTCTTATGAAAATTTCAGGATTTACTCTTGCAACTTTCAAATATGCAATAAACACTGTTAACTATAGTTGCCATGCTTTCCATTGCATCCCCGTGACTTATTTTATTTATAACTGAAAACTTGTACCTTTTGACTCCCTTCACTCATTTCACCAACTTCTACTCCCACCTTGAGCAACAACCAATCTGTTCTCTGCATCTATGGCAAAGTCTTCTTTGATAGATTTTAACAAGCACTATCTATTCAACTGTGATGAATTTTTCCTGATGACATAATTTAATGGTATCAATCTGAACACATCCTCACCACCAGGGAAATTTAATAGGCCAGTCTACACATCCCCCTTGGTATAGATTCCTAAGAATGTATTCCAGGCTTTGAGGTTTTTGCTTTCTATTCTTAAATACGCTGGCACTCAAGACTGCTTAAACAAGCATCAGCAAAGGTGCCTGTCTTCTTTGAAGTTATTTTCTGCGGAAATCACAGCCACTGACCAAATGATTTCGAAAGATTAAATTGTGCTTATTTTATGGCATTCTAAAACAGCAGGGTTAAATACTGGGCCAGCTGCCAGCCACGCAGCACCCACACTTTCATGTTTGGCTGCCAGATACATCCACACGAATAATTCTGGAGCAGAAATCTGCAATGGCGCCGTTCAGGAGAGCAGAAGTAAGTTTTGGAGTTTTAATGCTTTGATGAATGAATAATTCAAATATTATCCATTTTTACATGCATACAAAATACTTGCTTAGATTAGATTGGGTTTTGGTTGCTGGAGGAAGTTTTCCCCCTTCCCTTGGAGGAAAGCCATCTTTACACTTGTAAAATTTCCTTTTTCTCTGCTCCAGAGGGAAGAGGGGTCCCTTCCTCTAACTCCATCAAAAATCAGATATTGTACATAGCCATTTTATTCCTAACAGAGGTGACACATATGTAAATATGTATACTCATTTATATGTGCATACATATACACATGCATGTGTATATTGCATACATATGGGGCACATTCATAAATATTAATGTAAAATGTGAAAATTATAAAGGAATCAAATGTCTCTAATTGAGACATTTACCCAATTTATTCTATGTTAATCCACAGCGGATATGTTTTCTTCTTTAAACTCCACAGAAGTCACCAGGCTCAGTCATGTCTGTCACTCCAATTCAGGCCTCCCCACGTCAGGAGGAGAGACCACAAGCTGTGCAGGTCTCTATGAGGACCTGCAGGGAGGATGCACAGAAAGCTCACCATCTATACACATGCCGTAAAACTTCATTAGCAATAGGAATGATTTAGAAATACAAGAGGAGCAATAGCAGGAACCCTAAAGCAAGAATATACTCAGGGAATAATGAATGGTTACAGGAAAGCAAATCTGGGAATTTTCAGGCAAGAGAAGCCACCATCACTAAAAGGTTGGGGAACACTTTTCTTGAGAGAAGACAGGTCTTGACCTAGCCTTAGAGAATGTTGGGCATGCTCTGGAAGAGAAATGACTGGGTTAGAGGGAGGTTGAACAGGAGAATCTAATGAGTGATAAAGTCAACATTAGTTTGAGTTCTAGACAAACTAGAGTGGCTGGGAAAAATATCATGTGCTTTATGACTTCTTATAATGGGTTGCATCAAAGGGACAAGACAAAATATCTTGTACATTTTGCTTCAGCTCATACTAAAAGTAAAATGTGTCTATCAAACTTTTCTCCTCATTTTTTGTGGTAATATTTTGTTTCTATATTAAATAGCATTTTTGCTCCCTATAAAATTCCCTGTCCCTTCATTCCAGGCATGTAGCTGATCTTTGTCATTCATTTCCTTAGAGGTTTTTTGCAGGGCAGAAAATGTAAACTGGATGATGTATTCTCACCTAAAATCAGTGAAGGAACAGTGCTGTGGTTCTGTAGGAAAGGGGAAGAGAGAGGTGCGCCTTTGAGAAGCAGAAAACATGGTGTAAGAGAGACCAAGATCAGTAAGTCGTGCAACTGCTGGAAATTCCGCAGGTAGTAGGCACTGAGTCTCAGCTTTTTCAAAGATGCCTGAGCAGGAGCATCAGGGCTCCAGAGAGCAGTGAGGCTGCAGGCCTCCCAGAAGCCCACAGTGTCAACTGACGACAGGTGACCAGAGAGATTTCCCAATATTTAACACTGGGACCTTTATACCATTTTGTGGAGAGGGCTCCAAAAAAGCTGAGGTTGAATCTACCACCCGCCTTGCAGAATGAAAAATCAGTTTTGAAATTAGTTTTATTAACTAATAAAATGGAAGTGCAAGAGTTCTTGTATTATAATTAAAAAAATAATTTATAAATGAAAATGGGGAAGTTGGAGAGTTAAATACCCAAAGATGTAGGGTTTTTTTTCCCAGTTCTTTCTTCTACCAATCCATAGATACAGTGCACCTCTCCAGATTTCTTTCGGACTTGGAATTCATGCTACAGTACACAGCAGTGGCATAGCTCTACAGTACTTCCTTATCAGTGGTCTCAACATTGTTTGGTGTTATGGCAGTCCTTATCATCCTTTCACACTGTAAATGATGTAGCTGAATTGTGCAAGATGATCTCTCATAAAAAATTAGGGTGCAAACCCTGAGTAGCATAGTTTTGGAGAACAGTAGCTGAATGTATGTGGTATTGGATCTGAAGTGACATGAAATGCCAGCAATAGCAGTTGTCTTTCTGGGCAGAAAACACTCAGTGAAATACCAGCCTTAGGCCAAAGTACTTGAGATTCTGCTGTCCCAAGTGCATCCTGATCATTTACATTTAAAAACATTTTTAATGAACCTGTGTCACATTATGTTTATGCTAAGCTGCCTCAAATCATTTTCAAAGTCGGCTGAAATATTTATATTCAACAATATCAATAGGGTTACATAAGGTTTTTTTCCTTATAGAAAAATATTTTATTAATTTTGTTTTCTTCTTAAATTTAGTGTAGATACATAGAACAGATGGACAGCTGCCAGAAAGGAGGGGATGGAGAGGATGGGATGGAAGATGGTGAAGGAATTAACCAAAGAACCTTTATGCACAGCCCAAAGTCAGCAATATTGGGATTGGGGTAGGGAGAGGGTGGGGCTGGGTGAGGAAGGGGGAGGGGAAAAGGGTAGGAACAACTATAACACCTTAAACAACAATAAAAAAATTTAAAAATTAGGAAGACCTTATGGAATCAATGTCCTTGTTTTGTAAATCACTCAATGCCTCTTTAGATTATTTTACAGCATTACTAAATGGCTAGTAAAATTTGTATTGCCTTGTAATTAAAATCTCAACTTCAATGAGAAAATGTGAATGTGACAGATTGTATGAAGCAACATTGAAGTTTTGCCATAAATAGTCCCAGTTAAGCCTGAAAAACTATTATTATTTTTATTAATGTCTAAGTAATCTGCATTTTTGATAACTTCAGTAAGCCTCATGACTGTCAGCATTTGCCATTTACTTTTAACTTTCCCCCAAATTATTTTTGACATTTTGGTTTCCATTTAACAAATAAGCTAAGCTTCCATTCTTGGGGATGTTATTTAATAGATACCACATGTACAAGGCCATAAGTAAATACCATTTTCTGCAAAATAGGTTAACAACACAGTGCAAATATCGCTGCTGCAGTTCCGTATTATGCAAATAAAAGAAAGCTATTTTTGTGACCATTGTCTGGACTCAGCAAAACACAATAGAGGCTATCAGGCCTCAGGTGGAGATTAACACAGAGTTAAATTAGCACTAATCTCCCCTTGAGGAAGGAAGCATTAGCAAATGCTCTGTGGTGACTGCTCATTTTACTATACAGCCAAAAGCTGCCCTCAGGAGGGAATGCTTAAGAGACTAGTTTGAATTAACACGTTTGGAAAGCTAGTGGAAGTATAAACACATACAATGTTACAAAAAAGAGGGAGAGACCCACATGTATAAGTCTTGCTTGAAACCACACTTTTCTTTTTAGATTTTTTTCCCTAATACTCAAAATTTTTTTCCATTTCTCAAAATCCTGTCCAGGCCCCTAACCTAGGTGTGGTTCTCTACAATGACAGTTTACTGGTGTATCGATCAAAACATCTTTTGAGATTTATGTGTTGCACAAAATGCGATCACCTTTTTCTGGAGAAGATGAAACAGACTTCCCGGAACTGATACAAACTAGGAGTTTGGATGGTTAGCTCAAAAGAAGGCAAAAAGAGCTATCCCATGCCCCAAGTGAGTAAGAAAGGATCCAAGACGTGGACTAGGAAAGGAAAATCAGGGAAGGGAGATTGTAAGAGAGCAAAAGGGAAGGACGGGATCATAGTTGTAAAGGCCACGGTTAGTAATGTGTGTGAAGAGGATATTAGGAAGCTGGTTTTATCAGACCAAGGGTTTCATAATACTTATAGTAATATTAAAATTAAAAAAACGGTCATGTGATGATAAGCCCCTGAGAAGGAATACTCTATTTTTTTTGTTGTTCTGCTCTTATCTCTCTTATCATGAGGTTTTAGAAGTTTGTGGAGTTTATTCCCCAGGTAGCTTCACAATTTCTGTTTGACTTACGGATGCATCATCTATAGCAGACATTAAGCCCTGGCATATGCCAGGTACTTTGTTAGGAACTGGGGATACTCATGCAACTGCTGCCCTCAAAGATTTTATAATATCTTATTGTCATGTAGTGGTTTAAATATGAAGACTGTCTTGACTTACTCTTCATTGGTATACTATTCTGTTTTTCTCTGTACTCTTTGGACCACATGACCTTGGTGATTATGGCAATAATTTTCTTAAAAAGGGAAGCATTTTTTTACATATTTGGAATCAAATTACAAATAATATAATGATGGCTTAGTCAGCTTGGGCAGCCATACCGACATACCATAAAGTGGGGTAGCTTACACAATAGAGATGTATTTCTCATAACACTGGAGGCTGGAAGTCTGAGATGAGGCTGCCAGCGGGTGGAGTTCTGGTGAGAACGCTTTGCCTGGCCTGCAGATGTCCACCACCAGCTGTGTATGGTGGGGAGAGAGTGAGCAAGTTCTCCGGTATCTCTCTCTTTAACAACAACAAAAAAGATTTTATTTATTTTATTTTCAGAGAGAAGGAAAGGGGGGGAGAGAGGGAGAGAAACATCAATATGTGACTGCCTTTCCCATGGCCCCAAGTGGGGACCTGGCCTGCATCCTAGGCATGTGCCCTGAATGAGAATTGAACTGGAAACCCTTTGGGTCTCAGCCCAGGCTCAATCCACTGAGCCACACCGTGAGGGCTGGTGTTTCTTCTTATAAGGGCACCAATCCCATCATGGGGCCCCACCCTCACGACCTTCTCTAGACCTAATTACCTCCCAAGGCTCCATCTCCAAATAACATCACACTGGTTTTAGGGCTTCCATATGTTATTTTGGGAGGACACAAGACAGTCCATACCATTGATTCACATGCTGCATTTAAAAAATGCAGAGTTTTGCCCTATTTGTTTCAGAATTTAAAAAAATATAAGTTTATAACTGAAGGTCCCCTTAAAGCTCTCTCCAATCGTACTATTTTGTGTATCCAAAAATAACTGTATTATTGCATTTTTTATCTTTTTATTCAGATTTTAATTCTTTACTACTTATTTATATTTCTGTAGACAGTATTTACTATTGTGATGTGTGCTTTCACATTTTGTAAAATGTAATCATAAGTTAACTCATTTTTAAATTTGTTTTAACTTAGTATTTTGAAGATTTTTCTGATCGATATATATGTATATTTGTTAAATACATGTATGTGTATATGTGTATATATATGTATACATACATATATGGTGTAATACAACACTGAACCTTGAAAATCAGTGCCAACTTCTAGTGCTATTTCTCCTTTATCCAGAATTCTAGGGATGCAGGAATCTAGGGGTGGAAAATGAAGTGGCACTACTTACTCTTTCCACTACTGATTCACTAGCAAAATGTTTCTTTCCCATCATTACCTCATATGTTTTGTTGGTCTGGAGGTCTTAATTTCAAGGAGAGGAGACACAGTCTGATTTAACTGAACTGGAAGACTGCCACCTGACCACTTTGGGCTCCTCATGTCTCTGAATCTACAGGCAAAGGAGGGAGTTTCTACACTGGCTGGAGCGATTGATCCTGATTACCCAGGAGAGCTTGTACTGCTGCTCTAAAATGTGGGGAGAGTATGTCGGGAACACAAAAGCTCTGTTAGGGCATCTCTTAGTACTACAATGCCCTGTGGTTAAAGTCAGTGGGAAATGACAACAACCCAATTCAGGCAGGACTACTAATGATCTGGAACGTTCCAGAATGAAGGTTTGGGTCACAACACCAGATAAAGCACTGTGACTACCTGCAGTGCTTTCTGAGGCCCAAGAGAATCTGGACCCTATAGGGAAAATAGAAGTAAATACCACCTATGAACAGGCTACCTGTTGCAGAAACTAAAATGGTAGTTGTTATGTTTCTTCTTTACTGTGAATTTATATTTATGTGTATATGTTTTTCTTTTTTCTCTTCTTTTCATATAACACAAGATTTATTGATGTTGCATCATAGTATTTAAATTTTGTTAACATTATATCATAATATTTAAGTTACAGAATATGAAACAAAGTGTGATTATCACCCAGGAACTTTGCATCATCTTCTGGTGGAATGGTTAAATTGGTTTTGGGTTGCACACAATATGGATTGTATCATATTAGGCAGAAGTATGAGTTTGTTATGTCTTTAGAGATTAAATATGGCTGAAGGAGATGTGTGTGGGTGCCAAATTGACAAGGCTGTGATGGTTAATTTTATGTGTCAACTTGACTAGGATTTGATTCCAGTTGTTTATTCAACACTGGACAAGATGTTGTGGAGCTATTTTTAAAATACAGTTAACTTTTAAAACATTAGACTTTGAGTAAAGCAGGTTACCTTCCACAACAAGAGAGGGCCATGTCCAATCAGTCGCAAAATTTAAAAGAAAAGACTGAAGTTTTCCTCCCCAAAAAACAGCTCTGCTTCAAGACGGCAGTGTAGAAACCCTGCCTGCAGGCTTGTCCTGAAGATTTCAGACTCAAGAATGCCACATCGACTCTAACCCGAATTTCCGGCCTGCTGACCTACCCTGCAGATGTTAGACATGCCAGGCTACCACAGTGGCAAAAGCCATTTTCTTAACATAAATCTCCATCTACTTACCTACCTACCTACCTACCTACCTACCTACCTGTCGAATTAACCACATTTCTCTGGGGAATCCTAAGGCAACCTTATAATCTGCCACCCTGATGTACTCAGTTTTTCTAATAATTTATATGTACATTATTTTTGATTACTGGGAAGAGCAAACATTTTATCTCTTTCTGTGCATTTTATTTCCTTTCTTATTATAGTCACTAATGAATCCAATAAAATTTTAAAGCAGTGTTGATAATAGGACATTAGTGATAAAAAATTTTATATTGATAAGTTTATATTTTGCTGTGAATTTTTGTAGATATATGTTAGTATAGAAGAAAACTTTAAAAAATTTAATTGTATAAAATTTTTATAGGTGACGGAGTTTGAAGTTTGGCTAATTATTTTTCTGAGTGTAAAAGAAAATCCACAGGATTTTCCTTGATTCTATTAGTGTAATTAAATGTACGGATTGCTTTTTAAATGTTGAACCAACCTAACATTACTGGAATAATTAATTCTTGATTCAAATATATCATCAGTTTTATATTTTGCTAAATTTAGTTTGAACATATTTTCCTTACAAATTTTGCATTGTGGCTGATACTACTTTTAATTCTTGCTTTATAGCCCAGTGTGTAATCACAATTTGTAAAATATTTCATATTTATTTTCAATTTCTTGAATTTCTGTAAATTTTTGTTACATAAAGACAAAGCTATATAGTTAGATATTTAGAATAATTATATCTTTCTGGTCAGTTAAAATTCTCATAACCATGCAAATATCTTTTTTATCTCTACTAATGTTCTCTGCCACATAGTAAACTTTGGTATTAATTTCAGTACAGTTGATTTTTTTTTGTTGTTTAGTTTCTGCTTTCCATATTTTTCCTCTTTTTCATCATGGTTATTTTCTTAACTTTAAATTTATTTTAAAAAATTTCTCTTATAACAAGTATAGAATTGTTGCTGTTGATCAATTCAGCATGAAAATCTTTGACTTTAGTAGGGAATTTAATATATTTAACATATTTATGTTTAAATCTACATTTTACTATTTGCTTATATTATTTTCCATGTTGTCTATATACATATTTACTGAATTTTCTATCTATTTTGGGCTTGAATTTTTACAAATTATTTATTTTAAATTTTAAAAATGATAATCTCAGTTTATTAGCTTGAAAATTATGTCATTATGTTAAAGTCAGAGCTTACCTTATGCATATGTAACTTTGTACCACTTTCAGGACTTGAGCATCAAATTCTCTTTGATTTGAAACTCTGCTGTTTTATCAGAGAGAAGCAAATGGCAAATGCTAATAAATAAGGAGCCCTGGGCCATGAGCCACAATAAAATATTTTCCAGAGACTATGTTCTATCTTAAAAATCCACCTGAGTTTCCTCACAGTATATCTGTTCACTTCAATATTGACAAACTATATTAGATAACCATTAAGAAAAAATACATGAAAATAACCCTGCTGAGATGATGCAATGCTATGTCATTGGCTCGATCAGTTCCTCAACAGTGAGATGAATGCAGAGATTCGATTCCACTATTCGAGATCAACTACATGGTCGTGCTTCTCTGTTCTGTATCACAGTACTTAAAAGATTTTTACAGAGGTAGATGTTTACAAGTGTGTATTTTTTATTCACTCTTTTTTAAGCTGTCAGAGTCATCATGGAACACCACCAGAAATATGCTGGCTGTGGTGGAGATAAAAAATTGTCTAATTTTGGAGTGGGAAAGTCTTATGTCTCACTTCCAATCTAAGTAGCCACACTGCCTGGCACAGCCGGGGTACTGAGGATTGGATACTGCTGTGGTGGTGGTTTTTGTTATGATTAGCTTTAGTTTTGAACTGTTCATACCTTAACGATGTCTAATATCTTAGACCCAGAAAGAATGTGGTACAAATTTGAAGTTCATTAACTCTAGAAAAGCTAATATTTAACCTAACATGTAAATTGTCTATATTTTTAAAGTCTTTTGCTCTTACAAAAATACAGTAAAGAAAATGAAAAAGCCAACCAGGGCCTGGTAGAAGCTACTTATAACACATCTATCAGACAATGATTTGAATCAAGTCAATCACAAAAAAGGGACAAAAGAATAAACAAAGATATGAATAGACACATCACAAAACATTTTAAATGGTGCATAAACATATGAAAACATGCTCAATACTAGAGAAATTAAATCCGCAATGAGATACTACTACATAGCTACTAGAATGGCTAAAATTATTAAAAAAATGGCTATGCCAAGTGTTTGTGAAAATAGGGAGCAATTGGGATTCTCATACAGTGGAATGGAAAATTGCACAATCACTTGGAAAAACAGTTTAGCAATTTCTTAAAAAGTTAAAAATAGACTTTCCTATGACACAATCCTTCCATTCCTAGTTACACACCCAAGAGAAATGAAAGCATATTATGTCCATACAAACACTGGTACCTAATTGTTCAAAGCACCTTTACTTGTAATATTAAACACTGAATTCAAATGTTCCTAAACAGATGAAGTGATAAACAATTTCAGTGTACCATATAATGTATTACTATTCAGCAATAAAAAATAAAAAATTAACTATTGAGATTCAATTAAGAAAGAGTCGAGTAGCCCTGGCAGAGTGGCTCAGTTGGTTATATCATTATTCCATACTCCAAAGGGTTGTGAGTTCAATTCTCAGTCACAGCACATACCTAAGTTGCCAGCTCAGTCGCTGTGGAGGTACATAAAAGAGGTAACTCATCAGCTCTCACTCTTACTTTGATGCCCCTTTCTCTCCCCCCCTCCGCCCTTCCCCTCTCTCTAAATATCAATAAACAAACCTTTGGGTGAGGATTAAAAAAAAGAAAGAGAAAAGCAGCTGAGTAATCTAGCATTCATGGGTGGCTTCATGATTAGAGACAGTAGCTATAAACAAAAATGCAATTAATTATAAAAATAGCTATAAAATAAATTAATTTGTTCTTGATATCTAAGAATAAAAGAGACAAACTGAAATATGGCTGCCACTTACGGTACTCAAAGGAAAACTGATTTTTCTGGCAACTAGTTATTCCAATTAGTGAATCCTAAGCAAATAAACTTACCTAAGCAAACCTAAAAACTTGCACACATAAACCTTAATGTATGTGCATTTTAAATTTCAGTGATTTTTTTTTATGCCAAACAAATAATTTATGACCTGGCTTTGTTATTTGTAGGACTATGTAAATATATGTGTTACAGCATCTTTTGATGATGAACTTCTCCTGTACCACATTGATTATTTTGTGTGACTTTTAAAGTACGTTACATTTATATATTTTAAGAAGTGGGCACGAGTTACAACAATATAGTTTTAAGCAAAATGGACAGGAGCGCAGCTGCATGTTGGTCTCCCTCGCCTGCTCGTCTTCCTAACAGTTGCTCTTTGCTTTTGTGCAGCATCCTGTCCCTCAGGGCTCCATCCCCTGAAGCCTCTCAGCCCCCTGAGTCTTGCCCTGCTTCCCCTCTGCTCACCCAGCATCTACCCTTCAGGATTTCTGGAGCAGGAAGGTAAGCCATTTCCAAATTCAGAACCCCTCCTTTGAGGGAACTGTTGGCCCTCATCGGTGCTCTTACCAAATGCTTTCCAGTTCCCACGGCTTCAGGCACATCTTGGAGGCACTTGTTGGCCCATGGTGGGTGTGGGGGCCATGGCACTGCTGCTGGCCAGTGAGCTGTGAGACGTGATATGTGTCACTCTGGGGATCTGAGTGTCTAATTGTAACTGCAAGACCCTTTGAGGAATGTCCTTTTTCCTTTGGAAAAATGATCAGAAAAGTCTCTGAATGACAGTGATGAACAGAAGCCCTGTCTCTGCTCCAGTAATGGACAGGTCACATTAGCAAGAAAAAAAACAACTTTTATTATTTTAAGTTACTGTACTTTGGGGGTGGTTTGCTACCACAGCATGAGCTTGCCTATCGTGAATAATATACAAGAGGAGACTTCTCCCAAAATGAAATTTATTTATAAAAAATGTGTACTTATTGTTACATGTTCAAACTTCCATCACCTTCAAAGTACTCTCCATGTGATACGATACACCTATTAAGACATTTTTTCCACTGCTCAAAACAGTGTTTAAGCTCATCAATTTTAGCTTCTTTTAGCATTTCTGCCATTTCCCTGCCCTTCTCCTTTCACATCAGTAAAAGTCTTCCCTTTGATGGCTTTTGTTTCATCTGGGGAAACAAAAAAAGTCACTGGGGGTGAGATTGGGTGAATAGGGAGGGTGGGGTATAGGGGTCATGCTATTTTTGCTCAAAAACTGCTGAACACTCAGCGCAATGTGGGCAGGTATATTATCATGAAATGGGAAAATGTGTTGAAAGAGTCTTCAAAAAATTAACTGAAGTCAAACTCAGCCTCTCACAACAACGCCAGCGGGTACACTGGTACAAATGGTTCCTAGAACATTCGCCTAGCAGAGGAAGCCTCAGCTACAAGGGGTCTGCCCTCCAGAAGGTAATTCTGTTCTTTTTTTTCGGGGGACCCTTTCATAGTATCACATATTATGAAGTCACAGTGGTCTTGTTTTAATCTTTGGTTTGGAGTTTGTAGGAGCAACTCTAATGGTAGAATTTCTGCAGTGGGAAAGGGAGCCAGAGACCCTAGGCTGGGGAATAGTTGGGGCAAATAGAACTCACGCATGCACCTGAGAGCATGTTATATAAACAGCTACATATTCAGCCTACTTGTGGGGCTGGTTACTGACGATGGTTGAACTGATGGATAGTTTTGTGTTTTTGCTTGTTGATTGAGAAAGAAAATACAGGGTGTCAATGACAGATTTTTGAATCTCAGACATTCCCTAACAACAAAGAAAGCTGGCGGAAGCCTTTGACTGCAGGTCCCATTGTTTACAGCATGACATGAGCCAGGGGCGGGGTGGGGTTTTTCTGCTTTCTCTTCGACCAATGCAAAATAGAAGTTGGAGGAAGCTTCTCTGAAATTATGAAAGGGCTTACAAGTAAAACCCAAGCACTTACATTGATATTGTTGCCCAAGTCTCTCTGAAAAAAACCTTCTGAAGCTTAAGTAGGAAAAATGCACTGTAAGAGCGATGACAGCGGCTCACAAATA
Organism: Artibeus jamaicensis; assembly: GCF_021234435.1. Taxonomy (NCBI): domain Eukaryota; kingdom Metazoa; phylum Chordata; class Mammalia; order Chiroptera; family Phyllostomidae; genus Artibeus; species Artibeus jamaicensis. The sequence continues at coordinate 12,623,239 of NW_026522014.1, read as the reverse complement.
ATTCTGTAAAATATGAGTAATAGTATTGGAACAAGAATAAAGATTTCAGATTTGTTGTGGGGGAGGGAACACACACAAAGACCATGACGGCTCTTCAGTTATAGACAAATCAGACCCAACCTAATACAAAAGTCAGTTACCTGCCAGAAGCTCACATACTTACTTAATGAACAACTTTTCAAAGACACCATCAAGTCTTTCCCTAAATGAAGAGAGATGCCAAATCAGCAGAGAATTAAAATACATTTATTAAACAAAGAAACCCCAGCAGAAGGGCATCTGATGTTTTACAGACATTCCAACACCTTCAGGAAATTTGAACTCACACCAAAGGGTCTGATAGTCATTTGAGTCTCCATCTGCACTGGAACACATGTGCACACACAATGCACACTGAATCACTCCAGTGGAAAAAAGAAAAACAAACCCTGGTCTTAAATTATAGAAGTCTTCCACCGTTCTTCTCGACCACAAAGGCCTTGGCAGCCTGAAGCAGAGCGACTCAGGGTGATCTGGTCATAAAGCTTCCTTTGGTGCTAGAAGCCACAGTGCCGAGCTACAGGCAGCCACTGTGCCAGGGATGCAGTGACTGTAAACTAAGTAGCCCAGAAGGAGTCGAAGACTGAGGGACAATGTTGGAAGTGAACTAACAAGCAGGCATTGCTTGTTCTGATTTGTCTCGAGAGCTGCTTCTCAGTTTCTTAAGTTTAATTATGTGCTCCATGTTGTCAGCTCATTGCCAGAGTGGACGTACTAAAATTAGTTTTCCTATTTCTTTTTTGTAACTAAATATATCCCTACCATTTTCAAATCCTTGATCTATATAAAAGAATTTGCTAATATATATTCTGGCAGTAAAATAAGGGGAGGCTTTAGATTCATTGTGGGGAATTTCCTATGAGATTGGGGACAGAGAATGCTAAGGACATTAAATTAATTGCTATCATTCATGATAATTTTATTGTCCTGGGTATGCACCTAACATGTATCATCTCCTTTATTACTCCCATTCTGCAGATAAGAAAACTGAGTTTAACAACATTGCTACTGGTCTGAGCTCACGTAGCTTGGAAACAGGCGGAAGGTGAGATCCAAACTCAGTCCTAACTCTGAAAAGGCTGCTCTGTGTTGCCTTCTTAGCTAGCAGTTTCTTCTCTACATTTGTAAAATGTGAGATTCTCTTGAAAAGAACATCCATGCATCTTTGAAAAATGACATCTAGTCCTTATCTCAGGGTTTCATTTGGGAGAGAGATGCAGATGGCTGAGTGCCTGACAGCACGGATTCCGGAGCCTGGACCACCAGCATCTCCTTGCTGTGGGGCCAGGAGTCAGTCACAGAGGTGCCTGTGCTTCCCTTTCTGTGCATGGAGCCTCGTGGTGGAGATTTATTTATTTTATATTTATCCAGCCCTGACTGTGTTTAGCAGATAATATTCAAATGTAGATGTCCTTATTATATGTGACTCCAAGAAGACCCAGGCCAGAGCAATGACAAAGTGACGGTGTACCATGCTGACTCAAATGTTGTACTCAAACGTTGCCTCCCACACCCCCCAAAAATCATGACATGGTAATTCTGTTCTGAACTTATCTTACGTTTCAACAGTTCTCTGAGCCATCTGAGTTCATACAGTTCAAATTTCCTGCTGGTCAGGTAGTAGGAGTGTCTGCATTTCCCTTTTATTCCCTCCACATTATCTAAAGGCCTTTCTCCACTGAGGAAGCACTTCCAGATCTCCAGTGAAAATCGAAACTGGGGTGCGGCAGTGGGGGCAGCAAAGCCAGGAGCAGGGAAGGACTCATCCATGAATCAGGATCCAGAACGCCCCCGAGGGGAGTGCCGGGAAGAGGAGTGCCTCCTGCTCCCAGGGAGAATGTGGAGGCGCTTGCCTCTTTCCTCTGTTCTCCTTTCCTGTGGTGCCTCACAAATGTGCTAGCTTTGGCTCCCAGCCAGTGGGGTGGTTTCTTTGCTTAAGGAAAAACGTAAAGTATTTTCATATTAAATGAAGAACTTTAGACATCTCCAGAATCTGTCCTTTGAGGGCTTGTTAAAACTCAACAAAGATCCATTTATACTCGAAGAGAACCTCTTCCTTCTTCACGGGGTCGCCTTGGAGATTTTAATTTCTTTCTGCCACACGACTCCATTTTGTTTTAGCAACTCCTCTCAGAGGGATTATGGCCAAATACATCTCTATTTTGTTTTTAAATGCTCTTGTTTTTCTTTAACCTCATCTGTGTTCATAGCATTCATATATTTTTAAACAAAACTAAGACATTTGTGTTTATGGAAACTGCACTGTCCACTTGTTAGGGGTGACAGAGACTTTTATGTTGGATCATTAAAATCACTAAAATCACAGGAGATTTACTAAGAAACTACTCTCTGAGTTCATGATTTCTCATTGCTTGCAAGACACCTGAAGTTTCTTCAGTTCTGCAAAATGGATAGATAGCAGGGAAGAGATTTAGGAGCAAATATACAAGTGAAAGTTCATTCCTACCCGCTCTATTTATCTGAGCAGATACATGTATCTTGCTTTTTGGAGTGGGAAATAAAAATATATTCTTTATAAGAGTGAAGAAGATTGTAAACTATAGGAAGTTGAAGGTTCCATTCACTGCCATGTGCCCATTAGCCAGCATGTGTTAGACACTCAAAATATGAATGAACAAAAAAGGTGAACTATTCATTCTTTGAAACAATTTTGATTGGCTTTTATCATTAGAACTTTGTGTTCTCTTCAACATTAGTTATTTCATTCACAGTGAGCTGTACGCCAGGATATCTTGTAGGAGAGAACAAACTCAGCCTTCCTTACCAATGCAGCAGACTAACATCGCATTCTGGGGTGGAGTCAGTGTCCGCAAGGTTGATGCAGCAGAGCCTGTGGGGAATTGTATCAGCTGCCGCCTCAGATTTGTACCCAGGACACTCAATTTCATACCTTCAGTGGAACCTAGAAAGAAAGATCACTCTTTATTATTGTTGGAGGACCCCCACTTAATACCAAAAGTATGTTTAAGTGAGATTATTTCCTATCTAATTACATTGATTAACTCTTCTGGGATAATGCAAACTGATTATGTACATGACTGTGGACACTTTTCTTACTACATAATAGAGGATGTAAGTAATTTCATTTATATAATTCAGTCAACTGAAAAAGTGCTTGTTTTAATCATATGGCAGGACTTCTATGAGAATTTTGAGGGAACACTTTAAACAGTGAAAGTGAAAAATATTTGACTCCAATCTAGCTATCCATCATCTCTCTAATCTATTTAAGAGTTGAGCAGCCAAGCTTGCGAACCACTCTGGTAAATGAAATTGCTTCTTCTGAGGATGCTGTTTCCCCAGAGTCCCGATATTCCTGGGTTGTTTCCCTTTCACACTCTCTGTATCCTGGACTGGGACGTGGGGCAGTTGCCCTTCTTCCTCACTGCCACTTCCAGGCAATCCTTTTTCCTTTTCTATCCATCCTTTTGGCTTAAAGCTCATGCTGGGAGAGCTCATCTAACCCTTTCTCATTGCACTCGATCAGTGACCTCTGGGTTACTCTCCCCTTTTCCTTCAAGAGTTTTGCTCTTAAGTAAAAGAATGAAACTCTCTCTTCAACTATTCCCTTCTTGGTAATTTCACAATCTATATAGATGCTTCTTCATTATAAAATGATCACCTTCTGTATACATAAGACAGTCAGTGCTAATGGTACACCATATAGTTTCTCTTGACTAACAACTCTTTTTTTTTTCTCTTTTTACTTTTTAAATTTTAATTATTGTTCAAGTACAGTTTTCTGCCTTTCTTCTCCCATCTTTGACTAACAACTCTTAATGCTTGAAAATTTCAATACTGGGACACTGTGTCCATGACCATGACCTTTCATCTTTCTAGTTCACAAGTATTTATACCCCACTGGAGCCAAAATGAGTTGATCATACCACTTTTCTCACCATGCTCCTTATGAGCTCTCTTTCCTATTGACCTTACATTCCAGTACCCATCATTATAATTACTCTTTCTCCCCCTCAGTGTTATATCTGTCTTACAGAATTTCATCCGTGGTTAGTCCATGGTTAATTCATCTCTCTCTGTACTTTAATTCTGCTCCCATACAGCTGAATATAGCTACAGAAAACCACAACCCTAAGGACTGTCTTCTTTTAAATGTATGACCTCTGATCTCAACTGAGCTCTTAATACTGCCTGGCAATCATATTATATTTCCCTAGTCCATTCATTTACCTACTCTCCCTGAAAAATATTTCCTACGTTTTTTCTCTTCTTAAACTTCTAATACTTCCTCTTAAACCAAACTCCTAGCTGATGACCTAGCCTCCAGAGAAAACCAAACAAACATAGAAAAAAACAAAACAAAACAGAAGACAGCTTCCCCCAGCTCCTACCATAATAACTAACCACCTACTTGGCATATGTCCCTTTGATAGTGGATAACTTACAGGTGTTTCTAGCTAAAGCCAATTACTCCACTTGGCGGGAGACTGCTTACTTTCTCTCCTATTTCTAGATATTGCTCTCCTTCTTGATAATTTTCCTCCACTTTCTACTAGATCATTTATGTCAAGGTTCAAACGTGCTCTTAATTCTCCCATCTGAGCAAAAGGATTTTATTGACCCTGCCCGTCAGCTACCACTGCATTTCTCATTCTTACTTTTTATATTTAAACTTTTAAACTGTTGCCTAAATTAATAGTTTCTAATTCTTCTATAATTTTTTAAGCCTTCTGCAATGAAGCTCTTAAACTCCCACCTTAATGAAACTTCTCTTATTGAATCACCAATGATCTCCATATTGCTAAATCCAAATCAGTTTAAGTTCACTGTCTCACTTGACCCATTATCAGATTTGATGCTGTTGATCACTCTCTCCTCCTTGAAAGTTTCTTCATGTGGATTCCAGGATACTACACTCTTCATGTTTCCTTTCTTCTCACAGGTTCCTCCTAAGTCTCTTTTGAGGATTTCTCTTGATCTCTTTTACTACTGATTACTGGAGTGCCCTAGGGCTAAGTCCTCTGACTCTTCTCTCCCTACACTCCCTATTTTGTCAGTCTCATCTTTTTCATAATTTCAAAAATCATTTCTTCATTGACAACTCCCAGAAGAATATCTTCATCCTTGACCTCATCTCTTAACTCAAGACCTCTCCACTTAGTTATCTAATTGGCTTCTCAAATTTAGCACATCCAAAATCACTCTCCTACCCTTCCAAATATGCTTTTCAGCAAGGCTTCTCTATATCAGTGACTGACAATGCCACACTTCCATTTGCCCAGCCCCAAATCTCTGGAGTCAACCTTTTGCATTCTCTCCTTACCTGTTTTCAACCCATCACCAACTACTGCTCACTCTATCTTTAAAATACAATCCAAACATTTTGCACTTCACTCACTTCTATCAATTTAGTCCAAGTCATCATCATTTCTTGAGTTAAAACTTGTAATAACCTTCCAGCTAGTATCCCCATTTCTGCCTCTGTTACCCCAGGCATTTATTATCAATATAGCTGACTTATAAAACATACATCGAAACATGTCACTCTTCCACATAAACACTCCAATGTGACTTCTCATCTCACTCAGAATAAAAACCAAAGTCCCTGCACTGATCTATACACCTGGCCCTGGTTATATCTCTGGGGTCATCTTTGCTGGTTGTGCCATTCCAGTTATATAGGCCATGTTGCTCATTTTATCACACTCCATGCATAATCTGCCTTCAAAGCTTTTGCATTTGTTTCCTCTATAGAATATATATATATATATATTTTTTTTACTATAAATGCACATGGCTGGATTTGTGTCTACCTGTTGAAGTATAAACAGCCTGCTCTGTGAAGCATTCCCTGGCTGCCATATTTAAATTTCATTCCCTGTCTCTCTTACTTCCTTTATTTTCCCTCTATAACACCTATCAACATCTAGCTCCCTATATATTTTATTTGTTTTTTTAATCTATGATCTATTTCCTTTTAGCAGAGAATGGACTTCATTGTATTGTATTTACTATACTTTCAGGTATTCAATAAGTATTTGTTGAATAAATAACTAAATAAATGAATAAGTGAATAAATATAATTATGCTTCTGATTGCCAAATTATCAAAGTCATTACTGAACTTTCAAGGGAAACATGACTGCAAGAGAGAAAAAGAGAAACAGCTGTTTTAAATGTTTAAAAATATTACAGTGAAATAGACCGAGAATTCTGTTAGTATACTCCAAGAGCTGAAACATAAGTACAAGTTGTGTGGATTCTTTCCTATAAATACAGCTATATAGATGTATGTAAGAATCACTAAATGTGACTCATATGTTCTTTGTAAGAGTTTGGAGGGTAAAGGTAAATTTCAATGCATCTTTTAATACTTAATAGCTAAACACCAATTTATGTACACCAGAGCACTTACAAGTCACCATTAGCAATAACAGAAATAGAAGAAGGTGATCTAGAACACTTTATTTACTGATACACAATGATTTTATGGTGTTATTCCTCTATGCGTTAAAATAGTCTAACATTGAAGGCTAAACTATAAAGTACATAGAGTAGAGAAACCTATCAATCATGATGTAGATTTTTGCACTTAAGTTTTACATAGAATATTGGACAATTTCATTAACCTTTACAAGGTCCTTTTTACTATAGTTATTAGCATTCTATATGCTTGTGGGGTTTTTTTGTACCACAGTTAATCAGCCTACACGTCCTATCCCACCAGTAACTATAGAGTTACTTCTGAAGATCTGATCTTCTTTCTTTCAGTGAATGAAAAGCACCCAGAGACAGCTTGAAGAATTCCAAACACTGTCCAAAAACCAGACTCAATTAGCTGAGGGAGAAGAAGGGAAGTGGAAAAGAGCAGTTGCATGAGTTCACGGGCCTGGCTTTTTATCATACCTACTCTTGGGGCCACATCAGTGGCCTTGCTTTCGTGCCAGGAGCAGTGCAAGTCATAATTAGAATATGGAATATTGCAAAGAAAGGGGAAAAGGCCCCATCTGTGCAGCCACTTTAACTACAAGCCCAGAACCTGTTTTACAGCTGAGACACAAAGGCTGTATTAATCCATGTGGTTAGTTCCTTCTCTGTACATACTGTAGATTCATTGTGTCTGCTTTTTCTAAGTGGAGCAAACACAGACATAAAATATTTTGTTCTCCTTTTGCTGTTACACTTCCTTTCTCACCAGATGCAGCAAACCCTTTCCTAAGCCATTCTGTCTGTGCTGCCCTGCATGTTGACACCAATCAGCTTGCAAGTGAGCGGGGCTGTCAGCGCTGGATATTTTCTCCTCCATTGTCACTGGGCTAATGACATCCTCTGGTTTATGCGCTTTTCTCCCCAACACCACCATAAGCTAGAATAACTCACTCAGTCTGGGTGTTAGGGACCTCTCCTATAATTCATGCCAAGTAAAGGAAATCCCCAGACTTACGGACAAACAGTGCAGAGTGTGTACAGAGTACTGGGTAGCCTCCATGTGTAAACTTTGTGTTTAATATAATGAAATGCTTCATTTCAATGTGCGTGATGCTTTTTTTGCAGATAAAGAAGTAATTAGAGAGATCCTAGAACAAAGGATCATTATTCCAAAATCATCATGAAAGTGAGAGTTTGTATATTTAAGTGGATTTCAGAATCTACAATGCTATGGAAGCTTAACAAATGACTATTAATTATTATTTAAGCATGAGTGTTGATTGAGTCATAATGCTAATGGATGTCTTTGGAAATAGTTTTTAATAGCAATAACTTATCCAGAGTTGGTTTCAGGACATGATGAAATGGATCAATTAAAAATGCCATATTTATTTTCATATTTCCAAAAGCCAGTGGTGCCTGGCACATAGTAGGTGTTCCAAAATATATCTTAAACATTTGTACTAAATTTTTATAACCTCTTTGGGTTTTGTTATGACAACTAAAGCCAATTGAGTGCTGTATGAGGTCTGTCCAGAAAGTATCCAGCCGCGTAATATGAAAAATAGAGACTTTCATTGAAGAAGACACAAGATATAAGAAACATTGCACATAGGACAATGACACTTCAGTCCCCTTCAAAGTGGACAGCTTGGGACCTCACACAATTCTCCCAATCACCATCAGCTGCCTTGTTGTGTTTTCTTGAATCTCATGAATCATCTCTTCCTTTTCAAAGGTAATTTTAATTTTGGGAAAAGCCAGAAGTTACAGGGTACCAAATCTGGGCTGTAGTGGGGCTGAGTCACCTGGATAATTGGATGTTTCACCAAAAACTCTCCCAGAGATGTGATGCATGAGCAGGCATATTGTTGTGATGAAGCTGCCAATCACCAGTTGCCCATAGGTGCAGCCTTCTGAATCATCCAAATAGTTTCCACAGAGGAGTGTCCAAAATTAACTCAAAATTTGATGCAGATTTGTTGCTTTGCTTGCTCAGTCATTTTGAATGCAATGGCCACACAGTACACATGCTCACTCAATAGTGTCTACAACCCCACTGACTAGTACAGTGAAGTCATCATTGTTCACACATGTGCATTCCAGTCCACTCTCCTTGGTTGCCAGGTTACATAAAAGTCACACAAACTGTTCTCATTATATGATAACAATGGTTGGACCTTTTCTGGACAGAGCTCGTATTCTGGTTGCTCTAAAGATAAAAACTTAGGAGCAATGTTTTAGGATTTTGTTTAGCAGTGCTTGTCTTTGGATTTTTCCTTGTTATAATTTTTCCTTGTTAGGATTTGTGAGGCCATTAGAATCAGAGAAACTCAAGCTTCAAGGCTCACTGCTATAGATGAAATTGTTTCTAATGTATCAGTTTAGATTATATTCTAAACTTAGAACATTATTTTTTGATACCTTCAGTAATAATAATTTTGTTACAGAGATAATAATATTTGTTTAAACCCAGGTACATTATATTTTAAGATTGGTACCATTCTTGGTAGTGGTTAGTGAAGGGTAAAATGCAATGGAAACATTGGACTATAACCCACCTTCCCATAGTCCACATAGCATAGTAGTTCTTCATGATCTAACGAGGAAATCATTGTATAAGAGTAGCATAATTACATGAAAATTAAGCCAACTAACAACAAAAGGGGAGAAATGTAGGCTAAAACATAATTTATATTGAAACAAGATTTGTTAAGAATTTCTATAACGTTATGAACAGAAAGATCTGGGAAAAGTGTCACTTAAATTATGTCTGCTATAATTTTGATCTTTAAAAATTACTTTGCTTTCTTAATTTTTAGTAGAAGGTCCCTTGATATGGGCCTGAAGGCTGATCTTATATTTATAGATCCTCTACCTGATTGGTTATCTCTTCTGGTTCTTTTAAAATTGATTTTACTATTTTTAAAAAGAATTTCTTAAAAGCTTAACCATGTCAAACACAAATATTTTGTTCCTTCAGTAATATAAGCAACACAATAATTAGTTCTAAAGAACTTATTTGTGTAGACATTGTGCTAAGTTTCTTCATTTACGTTAATAAATATTTAATTTTAAATAACATCTCAATTTTTTCCTAAGGATAATATGTTGAAAGCAAACATAAAAAAATAAGAGGCAATATCAGTAAGCTGGGAGATAGAAGGTCTCCTGCTCCTATCCTCTCTTGGCAACTTTGCTTAGGCAGCTGTCCACAGGCAATGGTGCCTTCGTGGGAGCTTTGGGATCCAGGTGGAGGACAGTGATACCTCAGTAATACCCAAGAAAAAAAAGGGCCATTGTGAGAAGGCAAAGCCAAGCCTAGGGGGCTGACTCATCAAAAATGGTCCTGACTATAGACCCAAAAATGGCACTGGCTTAACTACTGTCCCATTTGACCTTGGTCTGGCCCCTAGCACCATCCACCAAGAAACCTGGCAGGAGTCATACACACCTGTTTGCCTTGGGTAACAAGCCTCCTGACATTGGTGTTTGGTGTAGTCTTGTAATCTGACTTCAGCACTCCCAGCTTAGGTCTAGAAGCAGTCATACCCACCCAGGGACCAGGCAGGACACACTAATCTGTGGCCCTGAGGTAGACTCACTAACTTGAGCTCCTAGCAGATCCTGAAATGACCCTGTAAACAGCCCCAATTCCTCTTATCTGTGGCCTGAGAGCAGTCCTGCCTGCCCAGGGGACTGGTGAGGAAACACCAGTCAGTGCCCCTGGAGGCAGGCTTGCTAACCTCAGTCCAACTGCAAATCTTGTAACCCCACTCCAACCTTTTCAGCCGTGACCCGAGAGTGGTCCTACCTGTCCAGCTACCTGGAAGAGACATGTTGATCCATGACACTGGAGACAGGGCTGCTGACCTGGATAAAGTTTCAGAATTTGAAGCAGCCCTTTGGTACTGGCATAAAAACAGACATGTAGACCAATGAAACAGAAAGGAGAGCCCAGAAGTAAGCCATGCCTACAGAGTCAACCATGAGTATCCTTTGATATGGGCACCAAAACACACAGTGGGGAAGGAGTCTCTCTGATAAATGGTGTTTGAAAAACTGAATATCCACATGCAAGAGAATGAAATTGGACCCTTGTCTGAAACAATCCACAAAAAAGAAACTCAAAATGGATTAAAAATGCAAATGTTAAGTCCTGAATCTATAAAAATCCTTAAAGAAAATATAGGGAAAAACATTTTAAAATTGGTCTTGACAATGATAGTTTTGATGTCACACCAAAAAGCATAGCAAAAAATGTAAAAAAAAAAGTGGGACCACATCGAACTAAAAAGATTCTCTACAGAATGGGAAACAAGCAAAATGAAAAGGCAACCTGTGGAATGAGAGAAAATATTTTCATTCATAGGTATGATAAAGGGTGGACATCCAAAAGACAGGAGGAATTCATCCAATTGAATCACACACACACACAAAAATGTGAATAAAAATTTTAAGAAAGTGCAAAGGACATGAGATGCCTTTTTTCCAAAAAGGCATACAACATGTACATAAAAAGATGCTCAGTATCACTACTCATGAAGGAATTGCATACCAAAACCACAATGAAATAAGACTTCGAAACTGTTAGGATGGCTATTATTAAACAAAACAAGAGATGTGTTAATGAGATAGTGGATAAAAGGAAACTCTTACACTGTTGGTGGAAATGTGAATGATACAGCTATTATGGAACACAATATAGAGGCTCCTCAAAAAATTAAAATAAAATTACCATATGAACTGCCAGCAGAATTTTCACTTTTGAACAAATATCTAAAAGAAATGAAATCAATTGCTTGAAGAAATATCAGTCTTCTCATTTTCATTGCAGCATCATTCACAACAGCCAAGATATGGCAGCAACATATGTTTCCACTAAGAGATGAATGAATAAAGAAAACATGGTACGTATATAATGGAATATTATTTGACCATAAAACAGAAGGGAATCCAGCCATTTGTAACAATTTGGATGCGCCTGTTGAACATTATGCAAATTAAGTAAGGCAGACACAGAAATGTACTGTATAATCTCACTTATACTGATTAGATATCTAAAAAAGTTGAACTTACAGAACCAGAGAGTAAAAAAATGGTTGCCAGGGACTAGGAAACAGGGCAGGTGGGGAAAGTCGGTGAAAGGGGAAAAACACTCAGTTATGAAATGATTAAGTTTGGGGGATTAATATTCAACATGATGATTATAGTTATTAATACTATATTATATACTTAAAATTTGTTAAGAGAGTAGATCCATGTTCTTAACACACAACTAACTATGTGAGGTGATGAATGTGTTCACATACTTGATCGTGGTAATCATTTCACAATGTGTAGGTATAATACATCATCACATTATATACCTTAAAAATAGATACTGTATTCACTCTGCCACAATAAAGCTGAGAAAGCTGAAACATCAAAAGTCATTTGTAAGAGATAAAAAAATAAACCACTATCAATATATGAATTTTTGTACATAATCTTTTATTGGAGATAACAGTACAGTTTGTTCTTAGCTCACAGATGAAACACATTCCCATGCACACACATATACCTTCATTTATTCTTTATCAGTAAAGATCAATGTCAGTGGCTGGAAGAACCAACCGTCTATCTCATCATAATCGAGTTATTAAAGAGTTCTTCTCTACTTACATGTCATTTCCTAGAAGCATGGCAGGCTCAACCCACATACTTAGTGCAAAATTTCTTCTTCATAAGCACAGGGGAAGCCAGTATTTTCTAGCTTGCCTTGTGTTTTGCTGCAGCCTCGAATGTTTACTGTCATTGCCCTTCCCAGGGTCTCAGATCTCTTTAACTGGTCTTCGTGTCCATTGCCTCCCCTTTGACAAACCTTGATGCTAATACCGACCCTTTGACCTTCAGATGTTTTCTTTGGGCACCGGTGCTGCTTCACCTTCAAGATGTGGAAATGCCCAGGACTTTTTCATCTCTTTTAATCTCACCAAACCCAAGGGCACACCAATGACTGAAATTGCACCCATGCTTGACTTATCTCGTTCCCCTCACCCATTACTGATTTCTCCTGGGATTACTTCCTGCATAATCCTTGGCGCAGGGTCTGCATCTCAGAGAAACCAACCTAAAACCAGTTATTCTATTCTGATGAGTGGAACAATCAAAGAAAATTTATCCCTTCCAATCTGAAGATATAAAGAGCCAGTGTGCCTCTTCAATCTTTTTCATTCTTTAGCAGCAAATTCGGGGCCATGTTTTGAAACCATCCTGTATAAGTCGGTGCTTGGTGCAGCTTTGCTATAAAGAACTTCTTACCCTTTTTAGACTTTTATGACTGATAAGTAAATATTTGTTATGTGAAGTCACTGATTTACCAAGGTTTTTTGGTCACCAAAACATAAACTAGCTATGCTAATAAAAGCTCTTTTTAAAAATTTATATAATAATATTTTAATCATTCCAATAGATTTAAAGAAGAATACTTGCAACTTGTATGTCTTTAGATCCTCTTTAATGGCTAGGCATAATAAATGTCCTGTGTACATGGAACAGGGGCTGCGTGACTGAGTGGTAGAATGCTCAAATGAATTCATGAAAAAATGGCATTGAGGTGTGTGTGTGTGTGTGTGTGTGTGTGTGTGTGTGTGTGCAGAAGTATCCCCCAACCCTCCTGGCAGACTGACTTATTTCCAATGTCAGGAATAATAGTTCATAGTAACTAATAAAGGCTGTTACCACATAAAAATAACCTCATAAAGTCTCATAGTTTTAGAATATTACCAATATGCCCAGATTCTTAGAAATACAGTGCCAGATTGAAATAGTGCAGTTAGAAAGTCTTAGAGAAGCTGACCAGATTTATATTTTGGACACTGTGCTATTTTCTTGGCCTCTGATCTAGGGGAAGTATTGACACATGGCTCCAGTTCCTGCTCTTCACCTTTGCTTCCTGAACGGAGAAACCCTGGACACTGTTTTCCTTTGTTCAGGTGGTTAATTATGTTCCAGGGTGGTACTCACAGAGCAGAACAATTTTATAGCTAGTTGCTTCAATCTGGCCTGCTCTGCCAGTCCTTGATCCACTTGTGGTCAGTGAACCCAAACTCTGGAGAGGTTAGTTTCCCACCCAAACTGCCCACCCAAGCTGGGAGTTGGAATTGAGCATTTGCTCTCCCTGTCAATTTCATCTTTTTCCATGTGCTTTTTACCCTTTTCCAGTTCTCATCGAGTTGAACCCAGCACGGTTTTCCCTTAATTAACTGCTGTGTTGTTCTAGGCATTAATATCATTGTCAGCACAGTTGTATGAACAAGTTTTATTGGTTATTTTGGGCTTCTTCTGCCAGTAGGAAGACTAAGTCTATAACAGCAATCAAATACCTTGGAGAATCATTCATTCCATATTTTAGCACTTGCCAATTTTACTGAAGAAGATCTTGATTCCCTATTTAAAATATTTACTCTTTCTGGGCTTAGAAATTACTAGAACATGAAAAACTGTAGAAGAGAAAACAAATTTTACCCAAACCCCATCATTCAGATATAAAGTTAAAATTTTGAAATATTTTCCGGTCCTTTTTATTACTTAGCATTTATGGATAGTTATATATACATAAACATGTATGCATACATACCTAAACATTATTTTTCAAAATTGAGATTGCAACTCATAAGTAATTTTTAATTTAATATTATATTTGAAAAAATTTCAATGACTTTAATTATTGTTACATTACATGATTTCTAATGACTAAAACAATTATATATAAATAAATCAAGTTATGTACAAACCATTTACTTCTTGATGAACACATGGAATGTTTCTCACTTTTTACTGTTATGAATACTTCCAGATTAACTGTCTTTATATATATATATATATATATATATATATATATATATATATATATAATTTTGTTCATGTACAACAATTCACTTATGATCATTTTCTAGAATTGGGTTATCTGGGCAAAAATGTAGAAAAGCTTTTCTGTCTCTTGCTTTAGTACTCCAGATTCCTTTCTTATATGATTTTGGCAATGTATTTTACAGCTTTTATAGCATTAATAGGTACTGTTTTTAACTTTCATTAAACAGATTAAAACTAGATGTCATGTGGATATTTGCACTTCTCTAAGATATTTTTTATATACTTGAATTTTATATTCAGTACCTGCCTTAGATTATTGATGTGTTCTTTTTCGTTTCACTTTGCAGTTTTCTTTTCCTCCAAGTTGTTTAATTTCCTGCTTGTTTTGGTTTTTTATCTCATGTTAGAGGCTTTTCTAAAATGCCTGGTAATCCTGAATTCTTCACTCTTTTTAAGAGTGAAGGGCCTGAAAAGCTGATTATCGGCTCTGTGCTTGTGATTGGAACTACTGACCTTGAGATTCACAGTAAAGTTATTTGACTGGGCCATTTGTTGAGCCTCCCTTAATGTCAGTCTCCTTACACATCCTTTTTCCACCCCCAGTGATCAGATTTACCACGGACAAACTCTCTAAACTCACGCCCAGAAGTTAAGTCTTGTCAGCAGCATCCTGGTACAAAGACATTGGGAACTGAGGGGGAGGTTTCATCATGCACTTTGCAGATGTTCCGAGATCTCTCTAGGGTTTTCAAAGCTGTTGTTGTTGTAGCACACCTGCTTTCACATTTTCCCTGTGTCCCTCAGTCCAGAAATTCTCTTTTTCTGGATTCCAGCAGGGTGAGGGAGGCGCAGTGACTCAGGGCAGAGAGTGGGAGAGGAGATCTAGGCAGACAATGCTTTCTCAGCTAGCTCTCACCCAGCTTCCCTCTTCTCAGCCACCACCCCTCTTACAGAGGTAGCTGCAGACATCCATTTTTTGAGTCTTTCCCGGATTCTGCAGTCACATCAGGCCCATGAAGTGTCTATGTTCTTTAGGGTCCTCTGGTCCTAATGGACTTTATTGACTCATTGAAACACCAGGTGATACTTTTGTCCTTTCCAAACAATGTACGTAGTAAATATAAAAAATAAAATCACAGTTATTTTTCTCTAAGGGGTAGTCCAGTACTCTTGTCTGCCTTGTTGTGGAGCCTTACTATACATCTGATAACTCCGGAGTATTCTCTACCTCAACACAAAGTTGGACAACTTGAGTGCTTGTTGGAAATAGGTAACTTGAAGTGAATAGGCATAAGGTATAAAGATAGAGACTTCTCTTTTTTTTTTCTATTTTCTTTAATAATAGAAAATCAGGACCTTCCAAGTATTCATGGAAAATTTCCTTCAGCTACATGCTCTTCCTCAGAGGTCTGCCTGTGCTCATACCCACCAGAGGAAACGGTCCTGATAAGGAAGAATAACAACCTGTCCTTGGCAGAGTTGAAGCTGCCAGTTGCGTGATGTGGCTTTTCCTCTTTTTTACTTCATTTGGGAGGATTGACAGGTAGTGTTTGCATGAGCAATAGAACTAAAAGTTTGTTATGGAAGGCCTGCCTAATCTTATCTATACTGCTTCTGTGTTTAATCGAGTATCTCTAACTCTTCACTATTTTTGCAGAATCCATTGATCTCTGCCCCCACACACCAGGAGTATCCTGACCAGTAAGAGTGCTGACTTTGACCGTGGACTTTTACTGCAGCTGTCAGTCCTTCCCACTTTCTGCCCACATCAACGTAACCATGCCCACATCATGTCTTTACCTCTATTATTTTCAGTTTTTCAAGCAATGTACATTTGTTCCTAAGTTTACATCCTCCAGTGCCTTCTAAGTGTTTCCCATTTTTGATCATCCTGGGGGTTTCATGTTGGGTATTATATAATCCTGCCAATCAAACTGTAAGACATGTATCTAGGAATTAATTTGCATGCCTTCCTTTTTCTGCAATTCTCTACATTTGCCGTTTCATTCACTTTGAGGGGCAGACTTTGTCTGGTTCCACTGCACATTTTTTTTACATTTATCTTAACAGATTTATGCAAGTTAATCAAATACATTCAGCAATAAACCCAAAGTGACTGTTAAAGTGATTAAATAAACTTTGTCAGCCATTTTGCAGCTGTCTAGTAGTTATACTCTTCGCCTGGATGTATTTATAAATAAATGCCTGCATCACAGCCAACCAATTGTCAGTTCTGGGAGAAAATGATTCAAAGAGACCCTGTTTCATTTCATTCGTTTTTATGGGGGATTATTTACTACGGCTTCTGTTTGGTGGTCCTTTTTTACAATATTGTAAACCCAGGATTACAATATTAAGACTAAATTGACCATTAAAATCTTTCAGACACAGACACAACTCACATCATTAAGCTTCTACAGTGTATAAGTTCTCCAATTCTCTCTTTGCTTCTAACATACTAAAAATAGGAATATTATTACTCTTTTACTGTTGGGAAAATAGACCAAATAGGGCTAAATAAATTGTCCAAAGTCATTTAACTATTAAGAGTCAGACATTCTGCCTCGGGTTTCAGTGTTCTCTCACTGCGCGATTGCTCCCAAATTGTTTAGGTTACAGTACATTTAAGTGCACATGGTCCACTTAAAGGTCCCTGCTACACTTTCCACATTGGTGAGAGAAGGAGGAGCAATTAGGATCAAAATAAAATGTCGCAGTCTAAGCAAAAATTTGTTCCAGTTGCTTTAAGAACAGAATTTATAGAAAAGCAATAAGAGTAATTGAAAAATATGTTCTATATAAGAGGAACACAAAGACTGCCCCGTCTCCTTGAACATGACCGGCTGTCCAACAGCGATGTGGGTGCCAAGCTGCAGCGGCTTTGTGCACCTGCTAAACGTTGTCCAGGAGTCGGACGGGGCAGGAGGAAACCAAGCCACAGTGAATGCCAGGGTGCATTGAGTTTGTTCATAAATATTACATTTAGTAAAGGATAATCACTCACTTAGCAAGTGGGCCTCAACTATATATAAATATATATTTGTGTGGAGTTGACCATCCTACGGTCATCATAACAGAAAAAAAAACCCTCGAATTTTGGATAATTTTTATTCCCGTTGGGTCAACTCTTTCTGCCCCATAGGAGCTCATAATAGGGTACAATGAAAGATAACTTCAGTGTGGTTTTTATGTAATTTTATAACTAAGTCCCTCAGGAGAAAAATAGCCAGCCAAAGGTGTGCCCCTGTTTCAATCAGAATAACTTGGCTTTAAGGCAATGTATATGTTGGATTTAGTAAGATTTAAATAAATAAACGAATTTTTAAGTGATTATAAAAAGAACATGGACTTTAGTACTTACATGTTTTGATGTCGTGACACAGACAGAAAATCATCATCTTTAGTCAGCTCACTGATGTTTGGGAGTGAGGTGGAGGGAGTGGTCTGTGTGAGACTTGATAAGAAACATTACTATATTCTCTACATGTTTGCTACATTTAGTAGCAAACATGAAAGTCCACATAATGTTTTTAAAAATTTTAATGAGTAACTTAAACTTGCTAAATGATCATAATTATGGACTAATTTTGATGTTTGAAATGATATCATTTTAACCAATATAAATTTTAAATGGCTATAAAATTGATTGAATTTTGTTATCTTCTGCACCTGTATCTGTAACCTATTCAGAGTCCACTATAAGCCATGGCACACTGCTTGTAAAATGCTGCATTAGTCCATGTTCCCTGGCTTCAAACTCTTAGTACATTCTCTGTTCTCTAATATTTTGAAATTTAATAAGGATAGTATGGAAAGTGGTCCATGGAGAGTCTTCAAGTGAGTTTATGGATCTCTTATAATCCTCAGTTTAGTTCTTCAACCTTTTGTGTCCACCTCCCCTTCATTTACACCAGGTTTTTCTCTATTCTGGCTTTTAAAAAATAATGACAAACCTTTATTGAGCATTTATTTAGTAAGGGCTAAATATTCATCTCAGGCTTTGTGTATAAACTAATTACCACAAACCTGTATAAGATAGGCACTATTATTATTCCACTTATAATGCAACAGAACTAAAGAGCAGTGTGTCCAGGGTTGCAGGATCGGACAGTGTGGCTCAGCATTTATTCTCTTAACCACAGGCTCAGCCTGCTGCTGTCCTGCGTGAAGCCTTCCGAGAGATGGGAAACTAGCTCACAGCAGAGATACCCATTCTTTTTTCAGACACCGCTTATTTTCCACCAGTTTTTCTTCATGTCGAGCTAATATCCAATTCCTAACAATGACCAAAGTCTGGCTTTCCCCGTTAGGTAATGGGAATTGACACCTTACTGAAGACTGCTTCCGAGCTGCCCTTGACATACCTGGAGACAACTTTTCAAGCTGTTTTTTTTTTTTTTTTAAATTCAGTTGTAGTACACCCCCTTGTTAATCCTTTTGGAGTGTCTTTGAGTCCTCTCATCTATCTAATGGTTCCCTAGGTGTGAGTAGTCTTCTTAAGGTATGAGACCACGACTTTAGCCTAAAGTTTCTGGTATCCTTTGACTACCCTAGAGCAAGAACATCTATGTGTTCCTCCATTCAGACCCTGAAACTCCTGTTGATGGAAAACCAGATTAGCATTTTGGGCAGCCTCATCACAATGTTGACACCAGTTTCATGGAGGTGGGAAGGACCAGAATGGTTAAGATCTTGTGACAGATAGGGCTGATGTTTATTTTTATTGCTCCGCAGCAAGGGAACAGCAAAGTTCCTCATCCTGGGTTCTGTCCTTTAGCTTCCCTACAGATGAACCCACCCTTTCAAGTACTCCTTTGCAAACAGCAGTGACATAGGGCATCAACTGCGCTCGAGAGAGAAATAATGTGGCCTCAGTGGGAGGCAATCGGCCAAAACAAATTGGGGGAGAGATGAGAGATTGCGAGACTGAAAGCTCTTGTTTGAACTTGGAGTTGAATGAGACCTGCCTGGGACAAAACCAGCACATGAGACAAATTAAGGAAATAAAATATTTGGAAATGTGCTCTTGGAATAATAGAAGACTTCGAGGTCTGGCTTTTAACCAGGGCCTGAAATTGGTGGTTCTTTGGTCTAAATGAAACATTCAGTCATTACAAACTGAACAAATATGGTTAAGTCATGTTCAGAAGGAGAGACTGACTCATTCTTAAATTTCTAATTCCCTGAAAACAGTATACAATTTTCTAACAATGTGATTTTAATGGTATTGGCGTGAGGTTTTGTTTTTCAACTTTCAAACCATTCTTGACAATTAAACTGAGATTATCCATAAACAATCTATAAAGAAAATAATCATTTTGGGTCATAAAAATCTAGGACTGTATCCCCACCCTAAGATTAGATATTTAATATCTAATATCTCTCTGCTTTAATTTATTGCCATGTAAATTTTGATTATTTTTTTCACAGAATTAAATGTAACATTTCACAGGAAAACCATTTGTAAAGTGTAACCTACTATTCAAGTGTCAACTATTATCATTAATATTTATGAGATTATTTATGTTTCTCAGGGATTCTTTTCTATGTATAAAGTTCTTTAATATTGTAAACAATTGTTAAATTGGGACTCTCCTAAAAATTCTCTTTCTCCTTATATTAGAGATTGGTAGCTGACGACCAAACTCTTTCTTCTCTTTCTCCATAGCAATAGAATTGTAGCTGGAACCCTGGCTGGTGTAGCTCAGTGGATTGAGTGCAGGCCTGTGAACCAAAGGATCGTGGTTTGATTCCCAGTCAGGGCACATGCCTGGGTTGCAGGCCAGTTCCCAGCAGGGGACGTGTAAGAGGCAACCATACATTGATGTTTCTCTCCCTCTCTCCTTCCCTTCTACTCTAAAGATAAATAAATAAAATCTTAAAAAAAGAATTGTAGCTGGAACAGTTCCCAGACCTCCTTACAGGGAGATGTGGCCAATGTGTCAGTTTATGAGTGAAAGTGACCTGTGCCACTTCCAGGACAATTTCTTCAGACCAGGCAGCGCTTCCTGGCTTTTATTTCTACTTCCCACTAATTCTAAAGTAGACATGATGACAGTACATGAAGGGGGCCCCTTACAGGATGGCAAAGCAGATCTAAACGAAACCTGGGTCTCTGTATCACCTTGCACACCGAAGCTGCCTGAGACCCTGGAGAACCCAGCAGCACTGCTTGGGGGAGAGAAATAGACTAGTTTTTCAGCCACTAAGTTTATCAATCTTATAAAAAGAGTCTTTGCCATGATGCTTTGAGATAGTTTCAGGTTTTGTCTGTGGTTATAGGAAACATATAGAGGAAAAAGTAGAAAATGTCCTACAAATAAAAACTCAAATTGGCAGCATAGAATGAAATGCATTGATCACTCACTAGTAGTTAAATGACCAAGAAGTCTGATTTTTTAACATTTAGATTCTTTTATACTTACAAAATAATTGCAAAGATAATGTAGAAAGTTCCATTTACCCTGCGCCCAGCTTTCTTTTATGTTAACTGTTTATGTACCTGCAAAACACTTATCAACAACTAAGAAATTAACTTTGGTACAAAGTTTTGGTAACTAAAGTACGGGCCTTATTCGGATTTTACCAATTCTTTCATTAATGTTCTTTTTCTGTTCCATATCTAACCCAGATCCCACTTTGCATTTAGCTGTCACACTTCTGTGGTCCCCTGCAATCTGTGGCATTCCTGAATCTTGTCTGGTCTTTACAGTGTGGCACATTTGAAGGATACTGGTCAGTTACCTTGTAGAAGGTCCCTCAACTTGACTTTGTCTGGGTTTCTCTGATATTTTTGCACTATTAGATTAGACTGAGGCTCTCAGTTAATGAGAAAAGTATCACAGAAGTGGTGTGCCCTTCTCAATACATAGCTCCCCGGGGGACATGAAGGTGATGTAAATGACCTTAAGTGCTTGACTATGGTGGTATCTGCTAAGATTTTCCACTCTCACTTGTGTGTGTGTTTTTTTTCCTGTTGTAATTACTAAATACTATGGAGGAATACCATGTGAATATTGTGTCACAGCTTACCTTTTTCCTACTCCTTTTAGCATCCATCTATGAATCTGCCTGTGGACATTTTTTGCTATGATGTTCTAATGCTGGGTTTCTATTTTCTCTTAGCACTTTTAAATTGTTTTCATTAAAATTCTTCTGTAAAAAGTCATCAATTTCCTCCCATTTATTTCTGCATGAAGTTGTTTATTTATATTAGTATATACTCACAAGCTTTTATCTGGGGGTTTGAATTTAAAATACCACAGTAACTTATTTTGTTGTCAAAGCTATTCAAAATTTGTCCATTGGGAGATCCTTCAGGTTGGATCCTGTGTCCTTGCAATTCGCCTACATCCTTCATTGTCTTTCCTTTTCCTCCGCCCTTACTTCTGGCACTACGTAATGCTCCGGGCTCATTTTATATTTTCCTGCCTAACACTGGAAAGAAGCAATCATTTCTTCCAGGAGCCCTGGTCCTTTCCTTGTAGGGGTGTTTAGAAACCAGTGTCCTGTTAGAAACAGGATGTGCTAACTTGTTAATAGGTGTCAGTGGGTAAAAAATACATGTATGTGTGCAAGCTCATACTTGCTGCACACATATCCATAGCTATTTTTCTAATTATCTACCAGTATGTATGTATGTATGTATGTATATGTAAAATAATGAGTCAATATTGATGCCATCCATGCCAATACAACACCACAGAATTCATTCTAACCTTTCAACCCTTTCCTTATTATATCTTTTCTTTCTGTTAGCTTGAGACTTGGCTCTTGTGATCTACAGTCCATTTACTTATTTGTTCAACCCTAGTATACAACTAGGATAGTTTCAGGATTCTAATTCATACCCCTGAGAGAAATTTCTAGAACAAGCTAGAACACATTGTTTCAGTTTCTTTCGCCCCCATTCCCTTTAATGCAATTGATTAAATGATTTATATAGAATGCCATTTGTCCTTTCTCCCCCAGTCCCTACACACTGGCTGATTTATTTTTTTTTAATTTACACTTTGTAAAATGTACTGTTTTATTATGTGTGATTCTATGGGTCTTAACAAATGCAGAGTCATTTGTTCACCCCAACAATTCCATATACAACAGTTCTATACCTCAATATTCGCCCCATGCTTGCCTTATATAAGATCCTTGTTTTCCATTCTCCAACTCCTGGCAACTACTGACTTGTTTTTTGCAGTATAGATTTAGTCTTCTCACTAACATATAAATGAAATCATACAATGCTGGCCTTTTGGATCTGACTTCTTTCACTATGCAAAATATATTTAAGATTCATCCAGGTTGTCTGGATCATTAGCTTGCTCTATCACTAATGCTCCACTGCAGGTATGTACTGCAGTCCATTTATACCTTCACCGCTTGGAGGACATACATGCAGACTGTTACAAATTCTTAATGATTATGACCAAAGCTGAGACAAATGCTCATGTTTTATTGTGAATATAAATTTATATGTATCTAGATAGACATCTAGGAGTGAGACTGTTGGGTTATATCATAGGCCTATGTCAAATTTTACAAGAAACTTTCAGACTCCCAGTTTGAAACCTGCTAAGTATAAGAGCTTCAGCTGCTCTTAGCAGGATCATTCTTATTTGGTATTACTAATTATTTTGATTTTAGATACTCCAAAACCATACAGTGATGTCTCATAGTAGCTTTAATTTGCATTTACCAATTATCTCAAATGTCTTTTAATATGTTTATTTGCCATTCTTCCATTTTATTTTGTGAAATATTTGTTAAGATCTCTTGACTGTATTGCAAATTTTGGATATAACAGCTTTATCACAGATATACTTTGTGCAGATTTCCCCCCATTATTGTTTGTCCTTTCAGTTTCTTCATTGTATATCTTTGCAGAGAGAACTTTTAATGAAGTCCAATTCATCAATTTTTCTTTCACACATTGTGCTTTGGTGACTCATTCTTCAAACTTGTGTTACACACCTCTATCTGACTCAAGCTTATCACATATATTCTCTTATGCTATATTCTGGAAGTACTATAGATTTAACTTTTACACATAAGTTCATAATCTATTTACCAATGATTTGGTATAAGGTGTGAGGTTTAGGTCAGGTTTCATTATTCTGCATATGGGCAAAGAAATTTAATTTAAAGTTGTTTTTGAATTCTAGCAATGGAAGAGAAGACTATTAAGATGCTATCAGTTGCAAGTGAAAAATTGCCCCTCTCTACCTTCTGACTACGAACTGTCAACCCCTCCCCCCAAAAAAACTGCTTAAGGAAAAGGAATATTTGTTGGCTTCTGTGGTTGTAAATTGCAGAGATTTGTGGCTTTGGTACAGCTGGATATATGACTCATAATGTCATAACTCAGTCTCTGTATCTCATTTTCTTAATACTTTAAAAAAATCCTCACCTGAGGAAATGTTTATTGATTTTAGAGAGGAAGTGGGATGGAGGAGAGGAGGGAGAGAGAGAGAGGGAGAGAAAGTAAGAGAAAAATACACCCTTATCAGGGATCAAACCTGCAGCCTTTTGGAGTACAGGATGATGCTCCAATCAACTGAGCCACCCAGCCAGGCCTGTTTCTCAATTCTTTATTCCTTTTTCCCCAAGAAGGAATCTTGTACTTTTTGGTTCCTACAATATTCACAGCACCTTGAATAAAGTTATTTTTTCCTAGTTCCAAGGAAAGTTATGGGATTGAGTTTTATTAGTCTGGTTTGAGTGACATACCTGTCCTTGAACAAATCTCTGTGTTAATAGGATATAAATGACTTGACAGACTTGAGTCACATGCCTAGTCCTGTGTCTAGGAGCAGTGTCACACAGTCTAACCACATGGTTCAGATTTGGGGAGGGCTGGTTCCTTAAGGAAAATCAGGGCACTAGTATCAGAAGAAGCAGGAATGGTTGCTTAGGCTGTAAAAACAATTGGTATTCACTACAAAGGCCCCTAGCATGAGTGGAAGGAGCTGAAATGAAAGTGAGGGAGACTTGGACTGCTTCAGCTTTATCAGCAAGGAGCCGTGAGAAGCAATCACTTTGCTTTTCCTCTGTATAAGAAATGTCATAGCCCTGGCTGGTGAGGCTCATTGGATTGAGTGGCAGACTGTGAACCAGGGTATTGATGGTTTGATTCCCAGTCTAGGGCACAGGCCTGGGTCGCAGACTGGGTCCTCACTCAGTATGGGACACATGAGGGGCAACCACACATTGACTTTTCTCTCTCTCTGTTTCTCCCCCTCTCTTTCTCCTTCCCTTCTCCTCTCTAAAACTAAAAACAAAAAAATAAAATCTTTAAAAAAAGAAATGTCATAAGTGAGTGAAATAATCAGAATTCCTTAATAGTATATCCATATGTAAATTACTATAAGTATAAAACTAGTATGTTAGCATATAGAAATTTAAAAATTAAAACCCGTTATCCTTATTTTTATTGAAAACAAAGTTTAGGACAACATTTAGATCAACGTTATTCTTAACTGGAACATTAGAAGAGAAAAACAGCATAGAGTTGTGAGTCTGGGGCAGAGTGGATGCCAGTTGAAAAGCCCAAATCAAAGGAAAAAATGGAAATAATTATTGGTGAAGCAGAATTTTTAGCTACTATAACCCCTAAGTGTATTCCTTAAAAATGTCATTACAGGACTTAAACAAATGGTATTCTGCAGAATCAAAACCAATGAAGTCATAAAAGTGTTAAACTAAATATGAAATAAATGTTACTCTACAAAGAATTGTGAAAAGCAGGCCTAGGAAAGATGCTAGGATGCCTAGGTGTTATATTCCTGAAAGACTTCAGGAAGTTCCTAAAATATCTCATCTAGGTTTATTATTTGTGCAAGAACAGCCCATGAATGTAAGCAAACTTAGTGTGCATGGTGGGCAAAATGGTCATAGAATGATAGAATAAAGAACCCAAAAGAGGTCCGGGCACCTGGGTCATCTCCTTCACTTAACCACTAGCTAGTGGTAACCTAGACTAGGACAAAAGGTCTGTTGTCCAGCTCTCAGTCTTGTGTGAATATTTCCTCCCATTATCTTACGTAGCTTTTAACTCCATATTTGTTGTTTTCCAGGTACAATATAAGCAATTTTTAACCCTCATCACTTCGAAGGGTGAACTGATCATGAGAAGTCTTTGGGGCCTTTCTTAGCTGTGGGAATAACAGAGTGAGCCCGGGGAGAGTCCACGTTCCTTTAGTTTACTCAGAGAATGCCATTCCGCAGGCAGCTCATACCATAAACATCCTTCACTCATTAATCTGGTAAATACTTATCAAGATCTGCATCAGATTCTGAGCTAGGGCCTGAGATAATCATAGTAAATTAATAAAAGACTTTTTCTACACCTAAGGGCTTTTACGTTTAATTTATTTAAGACTATAATGAAGGGATAAAACAAGAGAGCTGTTTCTTTTCAAGAGTGCATTAGCATTTTTCAACACAAACACACCGCCATGGCTACGGTGCGTGTTGGATGGCACATACAACTGTGATGGTCTTTATTTTTTTCAGCTAAGAGAGATAATAATCACTTATGATCTCCACTTCCTAAATGAAGAGATGAAAATATTTTCAGAAAAAATTTAAGTGACTTCCTGTTATAAAACAGTTCTGAGAGACTTGCAAGAGTTATTTGCTTACATCAGTTTTTAGGAAGTAATTCACAGAAGAACAATTCAATTGCAAAGCTGAATATTGTCCCTCAGGCTACACCCTCTCTCCCTTCTTGTAGAAAAACATGGCCCAGACTTCCTATTGAATACAATCTTTTCCTAGAAGAAGGTGAGTGGCATCAGTTTTGAAATAATGGAATACCATCTGGAATGATAATTTATGGAAGACAAGCTAGTTAAAAAAAAAAAGAAAGAAAGCATTAGCTTTAAGGAGACCATACATATAGAAATTGAAGAGTTTTTCATTAGATTCTAACAAATAAACTACTGAAACTCTTATTCAAAATATGGACTATTATTTAAAACATTTTAAATGAAAAGTCAAAGCAGAACACACAAATACACAAGTGAATATTCTCCAAAGCATGTGCATATATCACACATATGTAGTGTATAAATGAAATATAATTATGAAATATTTTGAAAGTTTAAACATAATTTTAAATAGATGGCATTAGGAATTTAGGAATAAAAAGGAAATAATTTTAAAATAACACTAATTTAAAGAGAAACCTAACTGCTACATTTTTGTGAACTGTTTATAAAATAGCAAGTAGTTTCCAACTTGCTGACAATATTTTCTGATCACTACTTTGGGTCCTAGTGAATTAAATTTATGATACCTCCTTTAAGATCATGTTTTATATCTTAAAGGAATTTTCAAATTACACATAGATAATAACCTACTGGAGATATATTAGGCAAAGAGATAGAAGACTTGATTTCCCCATAACTACTAACAACCATGTGGTCATGCATGTCAAAGACATTGGCAGTAATCTTTATGTGCATTTGAATATGAATATTCATCTTCTGTGTTTCACTGTGATATTTATGACAGTATGATATGCCACCCTGACCTCCAACCATCACCAGGGATTAGAAAGATGCTATTCTGAGTGGTGATTGATTACATTTCACAGCATATCTTCTCAAGAAATTATGATCGCCACTAGATGTAGCAGGTGAGAAAGTTTTGTATTTGGAAGTGTCAGGAAATAGGGACATGCAGGTGACATGCAGTACCTCAGTGCATGCAGGTGAAAGTTTAAAAGAAAATAGGTTTATAGAGTAAGAAGAGTAGAGATATGGGTAAATAAATATAGAAACAGAAATCATGATAAGGGCAATCATTTTAGAAGTGCTTCACACATAGTGTCACATAGTCACCTTTCAATCTTTGGAAGTGTCACTTAAAATTATTGAAAAGCTGGATATTTTAGGTAAGAGTAGAAGTGTGACTAAGATTCCATGTAGACATGTAGCTAAGAAATTTAGTCATATCCACTTCTTCCTACAGTGTTCTGGAGGAATGCTTTTAATCTCATATTAATTATTTATGTACATTTTCTAAAAATTTTTTCTTTATATTTACAGTTTAACACTCACTATAATCACTGGCTTTTACTTTTAATATTTTTATAAAGTCCAGTAAATAATCATTAAATATTTTTCCAAGAGGGCTAATATACTGCTGAGTTATATAACTTACAAGAATTCTTGTATATCACCATGTAAAATTATCACTTAGAAATTCTTTTATGTATCTTGTGTATATTAATTTATAAAATTTAGGCATATTCCAAAAAATTTTCCCATTCACTTGCTTACTTGATCATTTTATCTGGCAGCTGTGAGAATATGCTGTCCATTATCAAAATGGACTAAAGTCAGTGTTTAAAAAATTCACAAGATTTCTCTTGTCCAATAAATTATTTTCTCCCGCATGATTTAAATGATTTGTTCTCATTGCTACCTCAGATTTTACTTCTTTAGCAGAATAGAGATTAACCTTCCCATTTGTTAATATTCACTCCACATATTATTTCATGGTGATTATTAATAAGGCTTTGTTTTTTGTTAGACATTTCCTACTGAGAAGATTGGGTGTGCCAAATTTGTGAATGTTTGTAAATTCATAAATGTATACGTTTTATTTTGAATAGTGATCAGAAAAGAATCAAGGGAATCTGAACCATGTTGTCTGTATTTCTCTGTTTCCTGGACTGCAGAGGAGAAAGGACTAGATGCGGTGCCTGAACAAAGGTGTGACCGACTGTGCAGTGTCGAGCACAGGAACGTCAGCTTCCATGGGAACGGATATGGGGAAAAAACTGTCATTTAAGTATATTGAGTCATTTTGAAGAAGGCAATTTAGGGTACATATTTTTTCCTCTAAAACATCTACTTTTTAACTAAACTTATTTCACCAAATGTGGTTCTATGAACAATCGTGAAGTCCCCTGGATTTATTCTATGTATATCATGCTTTTAAGAGGTAGTGAGGCATATCTTTTTCCTTTTCTCTTGCATCTCAATTTCTTTCTTTTTTTTTTTATAAATTTATTTATTTTTTGAATTGATTATGCTGTTACAGTTGTTCTATTCCCCCCTTCATTGCCCTCCACCCTGCCCCCCCAACCCCACCATTACCCCCCTTTAGTTTATGTCCATGTGTCTCAAGTCCTTTAGGTTCTATATTTCCCATACTATTCTTGCCCCCCCCATCTATTTTCTATCTACTGTCTATGCTACTTGTTTTCTGTACCTTCTCCCCCCGTCTCCTCCTCCCACTCCCCTGTTGCTAACCCTCCTTGAGATCTTCATTTCTATGTTTCCACTCCTGATCTAGCTGTCCTTTTAGTTTGCTTTCATTTTAGGTGTGGTTGTTAATAACTGTGAGTTTGTTGTCCTTTCACTGTTCATGTTTCTTTAACTTCTTTTTCTTAGATAAGTCCCTTTAACATTTCATATAATAAGGGCTTGGTGATGATGAACTCCTTGAATTTGGTCTTATCTGAGAAGCACCTTATCTGTCCTTCCATTCTAAATGAAAGTTTTGCTGGGTAGAGCAATCTTGGTTGTAGGTCTTTAGATTTCATGACTTGGAATATTTCTTTCCAGCCCCTTCTTGCCTGTAAGGTCTCTTTTGAGAAATCTGCTGACAGCCTGATGGGGACTCCTTTGTAGGTGATTGTCCCCTTACCTCTTGCTGCTTCCAGGATTCTTTCCTTCATTTTAATTTTGGCTAATGTAATTACGATGTGCCTTGGTGTGTTCCTTCTTGGGTCCAACCTCTTTGGTACTCTCTGAGCTTCCTGGATTTCCTGGAAGTCTATTTCCTTTGCCAGATTGGGGAAATTTTCTTTTATTATTTGTTCAAATAGTTTTTCCACTGGTGGTTGTGTCTTTCCCCCTTCTGGTACCCCTATAATTCGGATATTGGAGTGTTTATAGATGTCCTGGAGGTTCCTAAGCTTCTCCTCATTTTTCTGAATTCTTACTTCTTCATTCCTTTCTGTTTGATGATTTTTTTCTTCTTTCTTCTGGTCCACTCCATTGATTTGAGTCCCAGTTTTTTTTTCATCTCTATGGTTTTCCTGTGGAATTCCATTCATTTCCCTTAATTTAGCCTTCATATGTTTCTCTAATTTGTGGCTATAGTCCACCAGATCTGTGAGGAAGCTGATGACCAGTGTTTTAAACTGTGCGTCTGAGAGATTTGCTATTTCTTCATCACTTAGATTTATCTCTGGGGCTTTGAGGTCTCCCTGCGACATTTTTGGTCTGTTCTGGCCCTTTAAGTGGGAGGAGCGGCGCCTTGGATTCCCAGGTCGCTGGGTTGTGACGCTGTATGTGGGGGCGTGGTCAGAGCGGGGAAAATGGCGCCGCCGCCGCCTCTGCTGGTCCAACCGCCCACTCCCTCACCCGCGTGCAACCAGGCAACCACAGTCAACTGCCACTGCCTCCCCACTGACTCCTCCGTAGTCGCTCACCCGGTGGGCTGCTCGGTCGCTCACTAGGTCCAATCCTGGGTTTGGAACCCGTGCGACTGGATTCGCGCGTCTGGATTCCACGCCCGGGTCGATCGAGCCCTCCTTTGTAACTTCTCACCCGACGCCGATTTCGCCCCTTACCGGTCGGGCCGAAGAATTTGTTGTTAGCGGACTTCCGAAAAGTTCAGTTTTCCGTGTTCTGGTTGTGTTTTCTGATGCTAATATTTAGTTGTCCCTAAACTGGGTTGTGTGAGGAGGCACGGCACATCCACCTTAAACCTCCATCTTGACGGAAGTCCTCAATTTCTTTTTTTTAAATTTTTTTATTGATTATGCTGTTACAGTTGTTCTATTCCCCACCTTCATTCCCCTCCACCCTACCCCCCGTCCCCACCATTATCCCCCCCTTTAGTTTATGACCATGTGTCTCAAGTTCTTTAGATTCTATATTTCCCATGCTATTCTTGCCCCCCCATCTATTTTCTATCTACTGTCTATGCTACTTATTTTCTGTACCTTCTCCCCCCTTCTCCTCCTCCCACTCCCCTGTTGCTAACCCTCCTTGAGATCTTCATTTCTATGTTTCCACTCCTGATCTAGCTGTCCTTTTAGTTTCTTTTGTTTTAGGTGTGGTTGTTAATAACTGTGAGTTTGCTGTCCTTTCACTGTTCATGTTTCTTTAACTTCTTTTTCTTAGATAAGTCCCTTTAACATTTCATATAATAAGGGCTTGGTGATGATGAACTCCTTGAATTTGATCTTATCTGAGAAGTACTTTATCTGCCCTTCCATTCTAAATGAAAGTTTTGCTGGATAGAGCAATCTTGGTTGTAGGTCTTTGGATTTCATGACTTGGAATACTTCTTTCCAGCCCCTTCTTGCCTGTAAGGTCTCTTTTGAGAAATCCGCTGACAGTCTGATGGGGACTCCTTTGTAGATGACTGTCCCCTTAGCTCTTGCTGCTTCTAGGATTCTCTCCTTCATTTTAATTTTGGCTA
Organism: Artibeus jamaicensis; assembly: GCF_021234435.1. Taxonomy (NCBI): domain Eukaryota; kingdom Metazoa; phylum Chordata; class Mammalia; order Chiroptera; family Phyllostomidae; genus Artibeus; species Artibeus jamaicensis. The sequence goes on along the minus strand of NW_026522014.1, from coordinate 12,592,487 downwards.
ATGTAATTATGATGTGCCTTGGTGTGTTCCTTCTTGGGTCCATCTTCTTTGGTACTCTGTGAGCTTCCTGGATTTCCTGGAAGTCTATTTCCTTTGCCAGATTGGGGAAATTCTCCTTTATTATTTGTTCAAAGAAGTTTTCCACTGGTGGCTGTGCCTTTCCCCCTCTGGTACCCCTATAATTTGGATGTTGGAGCGTTTAAAGATGTCCTGGAGTTTCCTAAGACTCTCCTCATTTCTTTGAATTCTTGCTTCTTGACTCTTTTCTGTTTGGCCATTATTTGCTTTCTTCTGGTCCACTTCATTGATTTGAGTCCCAGTTTCCTTTTCATTGCTATTGGTTTCCTGTGCAATTCCATTCATTTCAATTAGTTTAGCCTTCATATATTTGTCTAATTGTGGCTATAATCAACCAGTTCTGTGAGGATCCTGATCACCAGTGTTTTAAACTGTGTGTCTGAGAGTTTTGCTATTTCTTCATTGCTTAGATTTATAGGCTCTGGGGCTTTGAGATCTTCTTGAGCCATTTTTGGTCTGTTCGGGCCCTTTAAGTGTGAGGAGCAGAACCGTGGACTCCCAGGTCACTGGGTTGTGAGGCTGTATGTGGGGGCGTGGTCAGAGCAGGGAAATGGCGGCGCCCTCCCTGCCGCTCGCCACGGGACCCACTGGGTCCCGGTCCAATCGCCCACTCCCTCGCTTGTCTATCCGCACACAAATGCGCGACCACAGTCAACCTGCAGCCCTGCTCCCTGGCTGTTTCCCTGCGGTCGCTAGCTTGGTCACTTGCTTGGTCGCTCACTAGGTCCGACCCTGCGCCTGGATTCCGCGCGCCTGAGTCCGTCTGACCGAGTGTTCCTGTGTAACCCCACTCCACCAGCTGCTGGTTTCGCCCCTTACCGGTAAGGCTGAAGAATTTGTTATTAACAGACTTCCGAAAAGTTCAATTTTCTGTATTCTGGCTGTGTTTTCTGTTGCTAATATTTAGTTGTCTCTAAACTTGGTTGTGTGAGAAGGCACGGTATATCCACCTATGCCTCCATCTTGGCAGAAGTCTCAATTTCTTTATTAATTGTTTGTTCTGTCCCCACCTTCTGCAACTGCTAGTCTCATTTAAGCATTTTTTTAAATATTGCTAAAGCTCTAAGAGGAAGCTATCACATCCAAGAGTCAAGCTCTGGAATCAGACTGGAAAAAACTTGAATGTAGCAATTAGACCTGCCTATTCAAGGTAGGACAGAGGCACCTGGGCCAAGTGCCATTTTGTTGCAAGAAATATGGTGATAAACAGGGCTCTCAGGCTTTCTGAATTTTGCACAGTCAGGGGGCAAAATGACAAACTCTACTTCCACATTACTTTATAACTCCTAAAATCAGTGATTTTCAACATTTTCTAGTGTGAGAACTATGCTAGTTAATGTTCAAATGCATTGCAAGGCTGTGAGAAAAAAAACAGGGGTATGAATATTTCTATTCCACGAGTTGCTGGTTGTAATTCCAAAATGCTGGTTATTATCATAGGGGCTACAGCAGACTGATGACTGGAGATCATGGAGGTCGGCAATAAAATATCAGGGCAAAGTGGCAAGTATCAGGACTGTACTCCAGTCCCTGGAGAAACATGGTTAAAGCAGATGAAACCACATGTTTTTGGAGGAACTGAAGTTTCATGTCAGTATTAAGAGAGGAGGACTTAGGCATGGCAGATTAAACCACACACCTATTACACTGATAGAGAAGTCAGTGACTTAGTCTTAAACTTGAGGCAGAATCTTTGAATTTAGTACTATATGATCAGAGAAGATCTCATAGACCCAGAAATATGAAAACAGGTCGTGTCTTACACTTCCTCTTAACTAAAGGCAGGACTGGTTGAGGACCTCGGGGACCACCGAGACTGTCAGGTGAGACAGTTTGCCTAACTAAAATCATTTAGCCCATAGTCTTGCACTTGGTCAATAGAGTTACTTATCTTCTTTTTTATGACATCCATAAGTCACTAAAATCTTCCACAACCATTCTAGGATAGGTCTGTAAAGGAGCAATTTATACTATTCTCTCCTAATCAAGGAGAGATTTGACCTAGAGATTATGAAAATGTAATTTATATCATGCTTTAGTTTGCACTAGGGCCACTTAACAACCATGCCATCCCCCCTCTAAAAATACCTTGCTTTCTTATTCACCAATGTGTTGATGGAGAAATTAAAGAGAGTTTAATTACATTGACAGAAAGCAGGCAGATAGATGTTAAGGGTGGGAGGGCTGAGTGAAGGGATTGGAGGGATTGAGCAAAAAAGAAAAAAAAAATCATGGACATGGAAAACAATGTTATGATTGCTGGGGGGAAAAAGGGTAGGGGAAGGTAGAGGAAGCTATGTGGGGATAGATGGTGATGGACAGAGACTTGATGGGTGATGAACGCACAATACAGTGTACAGGTGATGTGTTGTAGACTTGTGTACCTGTAACCCATATAATTTTTAATGTGTCACCCCAATATATTCAATTAAAAAGAAAGAAAATTACAAATAAATAAATAAATAAAACTTTAATGAAATGTTATTAGGCTAAGGAATTGGTTTAAGTAATATTGGTTGTGGGGGAACCCTTAAAATATTTGATGTGAGAAATTCTCTCTATCCCATTCTTTTGTAGAACTACAAGCTATGGGAAATAAGGAAAACAAAGATGGCTTCAACTAAAAGCTCTGTAAGGGAAGCCATCATATCACAAAGCTGAATCACAGTGCAAGGCGGGCCATTCACACCCCCCCCCCCACCTTTCAGCACTGAATTTCAAATGTTTGGAACAAAGCAACACCCAACCACCATCATCTGACTCCCTATGAAATGTCAGTTAGATAAGGCTAAAAGGTTTCTACTGCTGAATTTTTCCCCCAGAAAAAATGCCATTTAAACTTTATGTCTCATAGTTTACATTCAATGTATAAGCATTTGAATACCACTCTTGTTTTATGTGTATATTTGAATAACTCCTAATATTGACGTACTTTCAAGAAAAATCTTCTTTAGAAATTTAAACAAGATGTTCAAGAATGCTAAACTGGTTCTTAGTAAACGAGTTGAACTTGAAAGTGATGCTGCGAGGAAAAGAGCAACAAAATGTTTCCTAGTGGTTATGTACGATTGTTTTATTAGGTTTGATAAGACTAAACAGTCCAAAGATTTGACAGTCCTGACACCTGGCATATGAAAGATGGAATTCCTGAATGGAAATTATTCTTATTGAACTTCTCTGAAGGGTTTTGGCTGGAAAGGAGTATCTTTTCCAAAGCCAGTACATTCTCGGCACTCCTTCAACTGGCTGAAAAATGAGGTACTGAATTCTTTGCTTAATGGGAAATCTACTGTTGTTTTAATACATATTTTTGGAATCTTTCTTTAAAAAAATTTCTGTCATCACTTTTCTTTTGTGGAAATAAATATGACACCATATGGGAAAAAATGTTGTAGCTCCATATGTATAGAATAATATTCCGCATTTAAAGATAAACTTACTTAACCTCCATTTAATAATTAAAAATATTAAAAAAAATACCTATAGAAGTTTGTATGCAAAAATCCAAGGTAATATAGCTACTGTGTATTCGGCTGTGGTTAGGTAAAATCAAAGGTGTTTATAATATGAATAATAAGGTATTTTAATGCAGCTACATTATTTATCTTACTGACTCTATGGTCTGATGCACAACAGTCCCGTTATTGTACTTCACTTCAGATATGTGTATACACTATAGTTCAAAGCACTGATTCCTGTCCTTCTACCTACTGCTTAAAGAAATGTAAGACTGAAAACCAAATAAAAAGAGGTCATAAATCACAATAGTACTGATGTTGAAAGCGGAAGTGCTTTTTGGTGGGGGTCTGCCAATGTATCACATGAATTTTTAAGTTATGAAATCCATAAAGAATAGTTTCATGATTGAAAACAAAAAAAAAGGAGACTATGGATTAATTGAACAAAGAAATACAGAATTCTGTAGAATTGATTTAGAGACCAGTGGAGAATGCTATCCATTTTCAAAGGTCTAAGGCTCAGAGTGTTTTGTGATTCTGGGTTATCTTCCACACCCAGTCCAAGTCTCAACAGTAGGAGGCCATATGGGACCCCTACTCAGTCTAGGGAGCCAACAGGTGTTCTGAAATATTTGCCTTTTTAACACATCTGAATATGTTCCATATGAATTTAATGTGGTAATAGGTGATGGATCAGGATTCGTGAACCCAGAAAAATGAGCCAGGTGAAATTTTATCCTAGACGTGGGTAAAATCTTGTATTGAATCATCTCAGATGGTGGAGAAAGTTACTTCCTTCTGAGATATTTTATCTTTGACCCAAACATGAGTTTGTCTCTACCTTTTACTCATTCATCTCTGGCACCTAAAGAAACATTTGTCTTCTGTTCCAGATGGTAGTTTCAAATGCGTGAAGATAGTACTCACATTCCTCAGCTTACATGTCCAATTGAATGCTGTTCTCCAGAGAAATTCCCAGCTCTTTCTGTTTATCTTTAAATTAAATTTATTGAAGTGACACTTGGTAATAAAACTGGGTAGGTTTCAAGTGTACAGTTCTATGATATCTGTATATTGCACTGTGTGCTTAACCCCCAATGTCAAGTCTTCTTCTGTTACCATGTGTTTGACTCCTTTGCTCTTTCCTACTCTCTACCCCTCTCCCCTCCAGTAACCACCGAACTGTCGTCTGTGTCTGTGTGTTTCAGTTTTATAACACATATATGAGTGAAATTACATGGTTCTGGACTTTTTCTGACATTTTACTTAGTGTGATGTTCTCAACATCCATCCGTATGTTGCAAATGGTAGTTTTCCATCTTTTCTTGTGACTGAGTAGTATTCCACTGTATACATGTGCCACATCTTCTTTATCCAATCCTCAATTGAAGGGCACATCAGTTGCCTCCATGTCTTAAGAGCTCATAGAACTCAATAACAAAAAATAATTCAATTTAAAAATGAGTAGAGGACCTATCATTTTAAAAATGTGACTTAGTGTCATGTTTGTTTCTCATCTTAATTTCACATCTTCAAATGAGTTATTGTTTGTCCCAATACATTTTAAAATATGTTATTTAACACACCTCGAACACATTCCAATTTTTGTAGAGGAGGGAAACATTATCACCCACTTACTAGCATTACCTGTGATCAGAAAATATGTCCTATCATATGGCATTTAAAAGGACCACTCTCTCTCCACATTGCTGATCTTGATTGACCAATAGAATTACCTCCTTACCATCAATGCACTCTTTTTCTTCTTTCTAATACACACACGTGTACACAAATATACACACACATACATATGGAAATTCTATGACAACCTAAAACAAGACATTAGAAAACTAATTTTGAGTCGAACTAGATGAATGTTTATCATATTTCAGGGGAGTGTTAGTTATTCATTCGGCTGTTGAAATTCTCTTTTTTCTTGTAATAATTTATGGATAAAACAGCAATGCAGTACCTCATCTATAAGAGTTTCTTCTCTCCATTAGTTTTTATACCTTCCAGTTATCTACTTAATTTTATTGGAGGCTCAAAAAATAGATAGCAAAGTCATTTTTTTACATAATCCCCTGTGCCAATACTTGGTTCAATTTCAAACTCCTTTTTAGATGTGAGTATGAAGCTTCTGCTCTGGGTCCCCTGGAAAATGTTTCAGAATGGTCCTTGTCTTTCTCTTTTGTGAAATTAAAAATAGTATCAGTGGTGAGGAAGCCCCTCTCTTGTGATTCCTAATTACATTATTTTTACTTCTACACACAAATGAGACTCAGATGCAATCACCTGAGAGAAATGAGGTGGGAAAAAAATCTTTGAGATGAATGATTTCAGCTCTCACCTGTAAGAGTATCTTTTGAAATAGCTATATTAGTAATTGTGAATATTGGTTTTGTTATATTCATCCTCAATAAAAGTTTTTAAATTTCCTTTGAAATGCATATGTTATGTCTGAGGAATGTTTCAATAGTGCTAAAGATTTATCACTCACTGAAAATGTTGTCTGAGCTTTCACATGCACTGGATATTTGGACAGCAAAATTTTTAAACTCTCACTCTCCTGGAGCCTTTTGCAGGCTCTGGCCTAAAGCTGATCTTAGCTAGAGAAGAGATTTATGCTTAGGCAAGTTGGGGATTCTAATTAGAATCTTGTTCTGTACATGCTAATAACTGAAATGAGATAGTGTTTGTAATGAAGTGCCCCATTACATAAAGAATGAGGATAAAAATCAAGGGGCCTTCTTTTCATCCAAGAGTGAGGGAGAATTCTCCCATGGAATAAGATTTAAAGGGGCTGCAGGAAACAAGAGGAAAGTTGTGTTTTGATCACTTACAACCCATGATTCTTGCTACTTTGGAGGTGGTGGCAGGATCTCCCAGGTTAATAGCTTCAAGGCACTTGGAGGAAGACCAGCTCGTGGGCACCAATGTAAAAATTTGGGCAAAAGGCCATCTTCCAAGGCTAGCAAGGGGCCAGTGGTGCCTCCTGCCCTCAAGAGGCCATTTCCACTGGATCAGTGTGTATTGACAAATGGAGAATTAAATCCAACAAACCCGGAGGCCCCTTCAGATGTTCTGGATTATATTCAATGCTTGGGAATTGGGGGTCTGCAATATGAGAGACTGCATTTCTCACTAGTGTCTCAGAGTCAGACTTGTTTTGATTTAGAAATAAATATATATGTTTTGATACCTCAATGTATGGTCTTATTAAAAATAATATGTATTTGCTTCATTTTTAAAAGGTTGGTGGAATAGAAGAACATACATGGCAGTAGTTGATTCAAGACACGTTCTGGGCAAAAAGGCTATCGGACTGGCATGCAGTGGGTAGCACTGAGCCAGTAATATCTAGAGATAATTCATAAACAGCCTGGAGTGTCTCTGCATCTCTCTACCTCTGGGTCCCCCGGGATGCACATCCCTGTTAGCAGTGTAGTCGTACAAGCCCCGTGAGGGCATTTTAGAAGATTACCAATCTTGCTTCACTTTTCTTCCTGGCAAATTCTCTGTGAATAGCTATTTTTAAAACCCTAATAGAATGGCATTTTATGCCTCTAGAAATATACTGCAATTTTACGGCTCTGTGTGATGAGTGAATTTTTCAGCAGTCACATGCTGTGGCTGGCTCGGAGTCTATCAAATTCAAATAACCTTCAGAGTCTGTGAAGCAGGTTGTTTATTCTGATTTTTCTTAAGCCTTGCTACACTGGTTTCAGTCTTTGATAAGTCAAAATGTGGAGTTTTCAGACTCTGCCAGAAGGTTTAAATGAGAAAGTTTGAAAGTCTTCTTTGGGTTGAGATTTATTTTGTAAAAGTTTGTTTTTCCTATGTCATAGGCACAGTAAACTTATGGCATGAACTTTCACATTGTTTTTGGATATTTTGGAAGGTTTTTGTTTCTTAAGTCTCTACATTTAAAGTTATTGAATCTCCTGGGATGATCTTACAATCCCTTTCCATTTTATATGTACCAGAATATTTTCTTCCTAGCATATGTTCAGAGTTTATTCTTACAGAAGTTTATTCAAATGTGCTTATCCTTGCAACTTTTTCAGAGTTTAATGTAGTAAAATATTAGTTAGTGTCATGAGTTTATTGTATAATGTAAAATTCTTCTACTTTTTATATATACAATAATCATTTAATTAATATCTGCTATATGCCTTACATGGTATATTCCCTGATGAAATTTAACACCTAGAATGAGATATTACTATCATTAATAATAAGAGTAATAATGATATTGAATATAGGTAAAATCTGGTGAGTGGTTCCTACTTGCCAGGCAGCATTGTAAAATTTTACATGTCAGGTGTCCAATAATTCTCATATATAAAAAAATGGGTACTATTATTACTTTATCTTAACATTAAAGAAAAATGATTCATGGACAAAGTTATTCTCCTGCAGCATACAGAGTATAAAGGTCACAGAGATGACACAGAATGAATTAAAATATTGGCTGCTTGATTCTTCTGAATTACTCTGCCTTTCTAGGTAAGATAGAAAAAGCTAACTGAAATGAAGTATTTCTTGTGAGGGGACTTCAGCTTATCAAAGGTCTAGAGATTTTGCAAACAAAATGGAGTTTTGTCTTGGGAATGATGTAGGTCATTGAGGAGATGTTAGTGAGGGTGCAGTTTCAGAAAGCTTTGTGCTGTGAACTGGAGGCAGGAAAGGTGAGAAATAGTCAAGAATTATTTCTAAGTTTCTGGTTTGTGTTGCTGAGTGACTGGGATATTTATGACAGTGGAGGAGAAGTGAGAAAGGTGATGAACTCAGGTTTGAAAATGTTGGGTGATGCTGAAAAAAAGTGGGGACCAAGTAGCATTTGACACTCAAATAGAGACTTGCATAAGAGTTCTGGATGGAATAAATGAGTCTAAAGAACTAAATAGGATTCTCTTTTGAGCATAATTAAATACTGAGAGAAGAAAGTCAAGGACTCAGGAAAACAACAGTTGTGGGAGTTCCAGAAAAAAGGGAGTTGACAAAATTGCCTGATGAAATTTCTGAAAAGTGATGGGAGAAATACAAAGTTAGCAGGTGTCATGAAAGCCAAGAAAGAGGGCATTTCAGGAGACGGGACAACTGTTATACATTCTTAAGGAAGGCTTTGTAATCTGATGTTTGAAAAGATTTTGTTGGACTTATTTCCAATGAGATTGTTGGCAATCTCAGTATGATTTACTTCAGCAGAATGATGGATTTCACAAAGCAAGCTGAAGTTGACTGGGGAAAGCAATGGTAGGTGAAGAAACAGAAATAGTAAATGTAACAACTCTTTAAGAAGCTCACCTGTAAAAAGATTGCATGTGGAGGTGCCGAGGATTTAACCCAGGGCCTCATGTAGTCTAAGCACATGTCCTACCACTGAGCTACACAGATTATTCTGCCCAATAATGTTATCATTTAGAATGGAAGGGTAGATAAAGTGCTTCCCAGACAAGGTAAAGGAGTTCATCACCAGCAAGCCATTATTCCAGGAAATGTCAAAGGGACTTATTTCAGAAAAAGAAGATCAAAACTATGAACATTAAAGGCAACAAATTCACAGTCATCAACAACTAAATCTAAAAAGCAAAAACAAAAACAAACTAAGCAAACCACCAGAACAGCAACAGAATCATAGATGTGGAGACCATTGGGAAGCTTATCAGGTGGGAGAGGGAAGGAAGAGAATGGGGAAATGGTGTAGGCATTAAGAAGCATAATTGGTAGGAACAAATAGACAGGGGGATATTAAGAGTAGCATAGAAAATGGAGAAGCCAAAGAACTTACAAGCATGACCCATGGACATAAACTAAAAGGTCATGGCTGGAGGGAAGGAGGTACCAGGTGGATGGGGCAAAAGGAAAAACACTGGGACAATTGCAATAGCATAATTATAAAATATAATAAAAAGTAAAAAAAAAAAAACCCAGCTCATCTGTGAAAGGCAGGACTAAGAATGGGTAGGTGCTGGCCAGAGTGGCATGGAAGATAGTAGCAATAAACTTAGACAATAAGTATTTCTAATCAATTTTGGCACGAAGAAACTAGGATAGATTTGGGTCTAGGTGTACATATTTTGCAAATGAATGTGATGTCGAGAAGCTGAAGCCCTCTGCAATGGTACAGTGGGTTCAAGAGAAGGGAGAAGTGCTTAAGGAGCTTAGAATAGGCTGAATTAGCTGTTTGTGGAAAAGGAAAAGAAGCTGTTCAGGGGAATGTAAAAGGATCCGTAAACCGTGTTGAGGAACAAGTTGAGCGTATAATTCATATATGCTCCCAGTATGACATGGGAGTTGGTAATATTTTCTCCAGAAGAATTCAACATTCTGGGAGAGGCAGGCAACTATATTTATTCATGCTTGGGATTTTTCTATCCTGGTGACTAAAGAACTCATCAGAGAGGAGGCTGAGTGTATTACTAAGAGAGGAGTTTAAAAAAAATAAATTATGTTAGCCAGTTTGAGTAGCAGCAAAAAGATAAAGTAGGAACTATTTAATAAGCCTTAATGGTGAACCACATACCAGGGAATATGGGTAAGATCAAAAGAGCTGTGACCTGTCCTTGATCAGGTCAGTAGTCAAGAAAGAAAGAAAGAAATACACACACAACACCAATGATATAATTTCCTCTGAAAGAAAATTAAAATATGTGATGAGAAGCTAAAGGACCTAAAGGGCAAAATGTTTTAGACTGGATATTTGGAAATAGATGGAGAAAGAGAGCTTCACAATGAAGTTTCTTGGTGGAGTGCTCTCAGGAGGAAGTGGGTTTGGGTTGGGGGAGAAGATGGCCCCAATGTGGTTGCACCTTAAGTCTCAGCTGATCCTACTGGAAGTCTAGTTGTTGGGATAGCCCTTCAAAGCTGTCCCAAACTGAGGCAAGGGGACGGAGCTTTACCTCTTCACATCCTGTAGTCATTGGCCATGGGGTGCTACCCTGGGAAAATTTATAACCATGAACAAGGCATGCCTGCTCTACCTGAGGGAAATTTCCAGTAAGGAATCTAACAGTGAGCTCTCAGCAGCCCATAAATCCAAGGACTGTGGGTGGTGTATTGCCCTAGAGAGATCTGAGTGAAGCGCCATACAATGGATTATGGTTTATCAGTAAGTGAAACAGATCCACTAGTATCTGAGAGTGTTTCCTACTTGGGAATGGCTCCTCCAGGATTTCTACTGACCTTCTTTCCTGAGAAATTTCAAAGAAAAGGGTTATAGGATGAACTGCAGTTCCTGCTACTACGTGTGATTATAGGAGATCATTCTGTATGGCGTGGGCCCAGCTCCCTCTTGGAGATGAACAGGACCCATGCCCAAGGATAGGTTCTCCCATGGGGAGTCAGGCCTGCGATGCACCTAGGCCACTTTGAGACTTGCTTTTGCTATAACTCCCTCACCCTGAATTGAGGCAGTGAACATTTGCTGCAAAGTAACTTCCTAAAATCCATGCTAAACCTTTCAAGGGTGAGTGTAACTGGTTCAACCCCTTTTCCCTTTTCATTTGCAAATATCCCTCTTCTGTGATGTGATTAGTGGCATCAGCTCCTTTGTTTTCTGTAAAAAGTAACTATGGAAAGCAAACCTGTGCATAGTAAATGAGGACCATCATGTAATGTGCCCAGAAAAGAAATAAAGGCCCGTCATGGCGGAGGTCATGTGCTTTTTCTCCCCTTGAGAGAAAAGCCACGCTGTCTCTTTTCCTCCACAGGACTCAGTAGTCTGTGTGAATGTCTCGTGCCTCATCCACAATGTGGTGGACTCCACAAGCTGGGGTCCGAGTCATGTGATCTCTTAGAAGTAGCTAATTCTCATTGCTCTCCTCCACTACACATTCCAGATTATCCTCCTCGGCAGCTACCTCATTTGCTTGTTAGGCGGTCTGCCTGTTGGAGGGATTAAGATCTTCATCCCTGAAGGGTCTGAGTCCCTGGTACCATGCTCTTCTCAGCAATGACTGCTGCATTTGTTCATTATTACCAAAACTGGTCATGGGAGCAGTGGGACACCCCAGTGAATTCCCTAAGCAGAAATACATTCACTCCATTTTTGTAGCAAGATGATTAGGGTGAGTCTCTTACTGAGATGCCTGCTGAAATGGTGATTCAGATGTTTTCTTGGCACAAGGAGTCTGAAGTTACTAGGGAGCAACTTTCAGGTTGAAAGTTCAATGGGGCCTTTGTTGTGTCCCTCATGGGGCAAAAAGCTCAGATTCCCTTAGGGGATCATTGGAGAGATGGTAAGTGGGGCCATAGAGTCTTCCAACTGTTTGGTTTCCAACATCATGTGTTTGACATGTTGAGGACAAACCACAACATAAAGTTCATGTGTCCTGGAAGATGGCATCCTTCCCTCTCTGCTAGGGGGCATTGTGTCTCCCACCCAAATTCATACTTTGAAGGCATAAAACCCACTATCATAGGCTGTGACTCTGTTTAGAGACAGAGTCTGTGAAGAAGTGATTAAGTTAAAATTGAGGCCTAGTTCAGTCTCATGTCCTGAGTCATCAATCAATCCTGCATGATTATCTGGAGCTCAGTTGTCTCAAATTGGGGCATGGGGCCAGGTGTTATTATTCCCCCTAACATATTATTCCTCCTTGCAAAGACTTCTATAGGTGATCATTTCTAGGCAAAGATGCACCTCTAAGCAGTTGGTAGCCAATACTTCCCAGCAGCTTACTTCTCTTTCAAAAGGGATCCGGGTGAAGCATGCAGTATTTATTGCAGGAGAATTCAGGTAAGACGTTTTGTTCTGTGAAGAAATATATAGATTAAGATTATAAAAGGAACTTAAAGGCACATGACGAGAGAGGAGCACTTCGGACAGAAAGAAAAGCATTTGTGAAGGGGCCCAGGGGTTAGGAAACACTTCTAAAGGACTTGAAGTCCACCATGAAGTAGAGCAAGCATGGGAGAGGAAGGTGAGGGGCACGTCTGGAGAAATAGGGAGCAGCTAGACCATGTGGGGTCCTGTTAATGATTTTAAATTTTAGGGTACCAAATGGGAAGCCTTTGAAGAATCAAAGGTCAAGGAGTTTAGGAAGTCAGAGAAACACCTTAAAAAAAATCTCCTGGCGGGAGGGGGGTGCAATATGGAGAACGGTTCGGGAAAGAGGCAGACTAAAATCAGAGAGGCCTGTTAGTGATTGTGAAGATGAAGACCAGTGAAAAAAGATACAAAATTTGTGACAGTCAAAATGCACAAGAGTTGAGAGTGGACTAGTTATAAACATTGAAAGATAGGAACGTGTCCAGAAAAAGAAACCAAAATAGCCTTCTGACGTAAAAGCCAGGTGTTCAGTGTTGTGTTCTGGAGACTGAAGGTCTGCAAGGGCCTACAGCTGAGTCAGGGGCTGATCTACCTCGCAGAGATGCCTGGCAGTTGAATACGTGGATTCGGAGTCCCAGTGACAGTACTAGGTCAGAAAAATGAGTTCGGGAGTTACACTTAAAACCACGGGAAAGAATGAGCTCGGCTATGAAGATGGTGTAGCGTGAGAACAGAAAAGATCCCAGTAAGAGATGTGAGCAATGTGTTTAAGTCAGGTAGGGTAACCCAATCTCTAAATATTCAACCTCGAGCAGTCTCACCTTCCTTTATGTCCTTTAATTCGCTCTCTGTCTCTCTCCACCCCAAACCCCTGCACCTCCACTTGGAGAGCCTTGGACTCGGTCAATATGTGGTACTTGTTGGAGATTGTTGTAGGAATGCGGCGGGCAACCTTTGTCATTCAAATTGAGTGGGTTCTAGAAAGCCTTGTGTTTAAATCCAAATGTCTGTTCCCAGTCTAAAATGTTTCAGAAAGTCCTTTTACTTTCCAAAGTTGTCTATATTACAGTTTAATTTTTTTAGGTATGCTTATTCCGGGGAAAGATGTTACCACTCCCATCTTTCTTGTCTTTAACACCAGTCTCCTTTCCTTCTGAACAAAGGTGCCACGGGATGTGTGAACTACTTGAATGCAGTCACCATGTCTTATGTAGCTTATGGTTCCCATGTTTCACCTGTTGTGTGGCAAATAAGCAGTGGTAAACAAATAAGTGAAAACAGAATACATTACTTGTAAGGTGGCTGGGGACACGGGAACAATTATTATGGCACACACGCACACAAAAGGCAATGACTACTTGCAGTCCAAGTCATTAGGAAGTCATTGTACCAGGACAACCCTCTGTGTGGCCTGCTCTGACTCCAGGAGTAGTCAATGGATTCAGAGATGCTGTTATGTGGTGAACGTACATGAAAGTATTAATTAGATACTTTAAAATAGGCAGGTGTCATAACACTGTCAAAGCATGAGTGTTGGGGTTATGGTGGTTTTTTTTTAAGAGCTGTGTGATGAGTATGAGGTATCACTAAGAATGACTCCTGAAGTTACAAAAAAAAAAAGGCGTAGAAGAAATGAATCACTGGACACACAATGACTAAGAAAAGAAGGAACCATTTTTCTATTAGTCAAATGTCAAAGTACGTAGCAAAACTCAAAGTTTAAAAATCAAAACAACATTGCTCAAGGCAGAGAAGTATCAACCAAATAACAAAAGGTTATTCCAAAATGCAGATTTCAGCCCTTGTCTGTGTTTACCAGCAACCGGGCAGCAACTCAGATCTGAACAACTTACTTTACCAAAGATGATACATGTGCCGGCAGTGTTTATCGTAGATGATGGGGGGAAGAGAAGACTGCAAAACCCAAAAACCATGGTCAGAGGTGTTGAGAGGGTGCTGGCTGGAGCTCCAAAGGGAACCAAGGTGCTATGTTTGAGCAATCTATGTTTTCTGAAAACCAGGGGTGGGGATTTTTCCTTTTTCCTGTTTTCTTAACTGACTTTACTTATATAAGTACAAATACATTTATGAATAACAAATAAAGCTCCGCAATATTAGTGTGATCAAAGCAAGCTTATATTGTTGATTTCATAACTGAAAACCATTTGAAATTATAAATGAAATATTAGGGTGTTTTTCCTGTCCAATATTTTTGGGGCATTTTCAAGGGAACTTTTTCATTATTCAAAAAGGAAATGATTAAGCTGCTTCTGCCCATTGCCAGATGGTAGCATGGATTTGTAGTTTATTTAAGGACAGTTTTAACACGGGAGGAGGGAAATCCTTTCTATTGGAGATATATCAATAATTTGGCTGAACACAGGTTATATACTGTGAGACTGCATGACTGATGTATTTCCTATGTCTTCCCTGAAGTTGCCATGAATAACTCATGCCCACAATCATATTACATGCTAACTTTACGAGGCTATTCAAACATCTTTTCTTGAATCTATTTTTAATAGTGAAGAAATTTTCTCTACTTGGCTTTTTAGATCTTAAATGACACCCAAAATATTTTTATTTGACTATGTACTATCTGTTGTTAATAGATGAACTGACTCATTTTATGCAACATATTTATTCTAGTATTATTTTCTAGCATTTTTAATAAATATTATTCAAACCTTACTTTGAAAAGAGTCAGAATATTGGACTATTTCTTTTTCTGAAGATACATTAAACTATAGAAAATTTAGCGCATGAACCTACTCTACAAAGGCTACAAAGGTGAAATAAAAATGTATAATTTCTTACATCCAGATAATGGAACATTATGCAGCATAAGAAGTGTGCTATTAAGCCATGAAAATACATGGAGAAATCTTAAACCCACGTTGCTAAGTGACAGGAGCCAATCTGAAAAGGCTACTGTAGATATTGTGTGATTCCTGTTATATGACAATTGGGAGAAGGCAGACAGAGACAAAAACATCACTTGTTACCAGGGCATAGAGGGAGGGAGGGATGATGACTACACGGATTACCAGAGCTTTTTAGGGCAGCGAAATCATTCTGCACGATGGTGGATGAACATCATTAAACACATGTCAAAACTCAGAATGTACAGCCCAAAGAGTGAACCCTACTGTGAACTGTGGACTTCAGTCAATAATCATGTAGTAATGTTGGCTCATTAATTCTAACAAGCATGTACCACTAATGCAAGACATTAATAATAGGGGAAACTGGAGGTGCGGGGCAGATGAGAATACTTTGTTTTTGTCAGGTGGTATGTAAACCTAAAACTGCTCAAAGAAACCAAATCTGTTAATTAAAAAAATCTACAATCTCTTCCCTTCCAGATTTTAAAACGTGGTTTAGGGCAGGTGTATAAATAAGCATTCTTATTAGTTTTCTCAGTGTGCCATAACAAATGATTGCAAACTTGGGGGCTACAAACAGTGGAAATTCACTTTCCCACAGTTCTGGAGGCCAAACGTCTGAACTTGAGATGGCTACAGGGTCCTGCTCCCAGAGGGGAGGCTCTTTCCAGCGCCTGGTGGTTGCAGGACTTCCTCAGCTTACATCAGTCCAATCTCTGACTCCATCTTCTCAGAGTCTCCTTTTCTCCCTGTGCGTCTCTCCTCCGTGTCTTGTAAGGACACATGTACTGGATTTTCAGCCCTATGGTATAATCCAAGATGATCTCATTTTAAGATTTTTTTTTATTGTTGACAGTGTTACAGATGCTTCTTGAGTCACTACCTCCCTTTTGCCCCTGTCCACCTAGGCCCTACCATGGGCCTTTACCATATTGCTCCCTGTGTCCATGGGCTATGCATACGTGTATATATGTTCTAATCTCTTCCAGTCCTCCCCATCTCCCCCACCCCAAGACCTGTCAGTCTCTTCCATGTATCCATGCCTCTGGTTTTATTTTGTTTATTAGATATCACATATGAGTGAGATCATACAGTATTTGTCGTTCTCTTGCTAGCTTATTTTGCTTAGCATCATAATCTCCATGTCCATCCTTTGTTGTCACAAAGGGTAGGAGTTGCTTCTTTTTTTTTATAGCCCTGTAATATTCTATTGTATAAATGTACCACATCTTTTTTTATCCACTCACCTTAAGATTTTTAATTACATCTACCAAAAGCCTTACTCCAAACGAGGTCACATGCAGAGGTTCAGGGGGTTAGCGTGTGGTTGTAACTTTTGAGGGGCCACCATTCAACTTATTATATTACCCATATCATGATTTGCATTACAACAGAGTATGAACACAGTCCTCTGGGAGAGAGGTGTGAAAATGTCATAGGGGACGTGACATGAGATGAATATTCAAGGCTGAACTGGAGTTTGCTAGGCTGGGCCAGGAGGGGAGTGGGGTGAGTGGTAGGGGACATCATCTCTGGGGATAGAAAACAACACATGTTTAGATAATGGTCAGAAGGTCATTGTCCCTAAAGGAGAGAGTGGACAGAGGCTAAAGGAATAATAGCATATGAGTCTGAGGTGTCAGCTTGTGGCAGGGTTCTAAAGGAGCTGACAATCCTGAGAGAAAAGCATTTGTCCTTCTTCCCGTTCACGCAGTCCTTATAGACAAGATCAGATTTGTAGTTTAGAAATAGGACAGGGTTGGGGCTTTAGGAAGCAGAGCCTACTGACAAGGAGGTGAGTAGGCTGCATTCAATGAAACCTTGCTCCGAAACCTCCACAGTGGGGAGGCAACAGAGAGATGAGAAATATGAGTCATTGTGGAAGAAGAACATACAGCATGAGAGGAATAATGGGGTTTAGTGAGTAGGGAAGGGTCAAGGTGTATCTTCACGTTTCCAGATTTAATTGATCATTGTCCAGAGCAGGGACTTTTGAAGGAAGGGAGTGGCTTTCTAGGGATTGCAGAAAGGCATGTGCTAACTTCTAGATATATTTAATTTAGGGGTATTTTGTACCAAGTTCTAAATTTGGTATATTGAACTTAAAATCTTCAAATTTACCTTTAAAATTTCCTACCTGGGTCCCTTCCAGTCAATTCCTACCACACATGACCCATTCAAACAGACGCCCTGTGGCCCTGGGCCCTGCGCCCTGAAAAGAAAAGGAACGAGGGGTCACTAAGTATTAAGAAGTTTCACTGGTCCATTTTGAGGGGATAGAAGAAGTCTGAAATGACTGCTACAAAATAGCAGCCCAACCCTATTATGAATAGTTTGTACCGAGAATCGAGAATCGGAGCATAAGCTTTCACCAGGGAGGAGGCCTGCAAAGCTCGAGAATGTTGCTTTAGTACCTTTATTTTTATCTTTGCAGAGCTGGTGCAATGAAAGAAGAAATCTACATTCCAACATAAAAAATAAACATAATATCACTGTGACAGGGACTGATTCAGTATGGAAACATTGACTGTAGAGGCATTCTGGCTTACTTCAAAAGGCTTTCAATAACTGCCAAAAGAGTTTATTTGGATAGTTTCAGTTTCATGTGTTTAATCAACTAAAAACTCAACCCAGAGTTGAGAGTGTGACACAGCACGTGTTCTGAAGGGGGTGTACACGTGTTCATATTTTGGGGGCATGAGTGTGTTTGCATGTGTGGATGTTTGAGCTTGAGCAAAGGTGCGTGTATGCGTTTGTACAATTTTATTTTATATCATTCATTTCTTTAATAGGCCCACCCTCAAAATCTTCACAGCTGTAATCATATCAGGCCTAAATTTCCATGGTTTCTATAACACTTCATCATGCTCTAGATTTTACAATAGTATGTTGCAAAGAGATTCCATAACTTCAGATAAGATTGGAAAGCAGAAAAATAAAACTGCTCTCCCCTGGGTTAAGAGTCTTCATTCAGCTTCATGGTGCAAGCCTTTCTTTTAAGGACAACTATGTTCTATCATCTGGTTTTGGCATTTAGTTAGACAATAAAAGCAAAATACTGTATCCTTAAAGGAATTAATCTCTTTGATTTTTTTCTGTTATTACAATAGGCAAATCTCTCACCTTTGCTGTACATAGACAAATGTGTTAGAATGTTGTGATGACTACTGCCTTCTCTACAGTTGGCTTTGCGAGGTTGGGGGCAGGAAAGTCAAACAGCACCTAATACAAGGTTTCTTCAGTTGTTCTAATATCAACTGTTTGGAGCATCTGATAAAATCACAGATTCACAGGTCCTGTCTCTGCTGAACAGCAATGTTCAGAAAACTACAACTGTAGCTAGCACTTCGTGAACTTACTACAATTCAGTTAGTTGGGGAAACACCAGACTAGTTCAAGCCCTTGTGTTTTCCAATATGCAGGCTGAGAACAAGGAAAATTATTACTGCTCTGAAGGATGACTCACGTAGGTCCAGAACCTATGTTTCTTTATCCTAAACCACTAGGCTGATCCACTTACCCCTTAGGCACACAGTACTCATAGAAATTCAGAGTTGGATTTCTCAATCTGAGTTTGAAATGATTCCAATGTGCCACAGTGAATTAGGTTCCATTATTTGGTTCAAATATGCATATCAGTTTGCAGCTTAGTGCTTGGATAGTATATAGAAGTTTTTACTTTTTTCATATAGTAAGTTACTTTTCAGAAAGAAACTGCCAAACATTTCAAAAATACCTATATCACTTTGCATTACAATCGGCAAATGCAGAATACAGTGTTAATGATGCAGAGTTGCAATATTTATCCCTTTCGTAGCCTATATAAAAACAAAAACAAACTAGTGTTCTGGCCATCCTGCCTCTGACCATCATTCCAGCCAGCTGTCTTGCAAATGTCTGCAGCTGATCAGAAGGGGGTTCCGGTGGTGGACTGTGGGTGATGCAGCACCCGCCACCCTCATAACACTCCAATGTGTGTGTTGGTGACTCTGCCTCAGTGGCAGCGTTTCTGCAGAGGAAGAGCAGCTTCTTTTTAAAACCGATGTCATTTGATATTAACTGTTCTTAGTAGAAGCATTGGAAGGGGCTCCTGTATCTCAGGAACGTCACGGGTGGGTGGGGAAACAAAGGCTGAGGCAGAAACGAAGCATGACAGGCCAGGCAGTGTGCACAGACCTGTCGCTCTGGACCAGGGGTTCAGGGAACTAGATTCCCTCTCCATCTTCATCCCACCCGCGAGTGTGATTAGTGACATTGATTGATTGAGAAAGGATTGTGGATAATTTTGTTACACTGACAGTCAATTTTATATGATCCTGGTATCATCCCTTTGAATACTATGCATTCTTTCCTGAGGAAACAACTCTGTAGTTATATGTGTAGCTGATTATCTTTCCTTTCCCATTCCTCTAAAACTACAGGCAAGGGATTCCTGTATTTTTCCTTTTGTAGAAAACACTGGCAAGACTTGTGTCTTCTTAAAAACTTTTTGAATTGGCACGAATGACTCACATTTCTCACACATCCATTTTCTCAGTCATTGATTGTGCTGGACAGATACGGTCTCACTTGGGGCAGTGTGAGCCAAGGGCTGGTCTGCCCAGTTGTTAAACGATCCAACACTCACGGTGCAGGAAGTCACCGGATGAATAGACTGCTCGCCACCCAGAGATGCTCTCTGGGCATCTCAGAGTGCCTGCTTTGCTTCTGAGTTTACCAGAGCTGACAACTGATGCTACTGCCTTGCTGAAGAGCTGAGAAGATAAAAATAAATCCATATTAAACTTTATCAACCTCTTCCTGTTGTCATAAAGTTAGCAAGTGGTATCACTATGCTATTAACTGCTGCATTTATCTATCCCCTGCTCTCTACCTTCAACCTCAACCCTAACACTCGGGGAATAATTTCACAAATTCTACCATGTGCCAGAGTCAAAGATAGAGATTTTATTTGCATTAATTTCATTTTACCCTCTCAACTTAATGTAAGTTAAAGTTTATTAAAGTTTTCCAGGGAAAATGAAGGCTCAGAGAAGACAATTTTCCCAAGTGCACATGACTATACAGTTTAAAAGCTGGTATCAGAACACTTTTGTTACGATTCCAAAGCCAACACTTTTAACCACATGCCTACCCTTGGTTCTGAAGGAGCGCTACGGTGCCAGAAGCAGCTGGAAGTTTGGGCACCGTGGCAGGTCTGGCTCAGTATTTGGTAATGCCCTCTTTTCTTTCTCCTCATTGTCCAGGCATAACCCTCTTCAAAATTGCAGTTTGGAGGATCACTAAGGCAAATTGCAAAGGGATACTTAAGTTCCAGTGATTTGTAGAGAATGGGCCACTAACTACACAAGAATGGAAAGGGAGCTGGCACCCACCCAGTGCCAGACACAGATATTTCACTTACGTAGTCACATGTACCTACTGCTGTGTGGCATTGGCCCATTTTGTGGACGAGGCATTTGAATTCTTTAGGTTTATCCAGTTGTATCACTTTCGAAGCTAAAGATGCAAAGATACTGTTTCTGTTAGCAGGAAGCCAGGTATGAACATATTAATAACAATAAAGAGAAATAAATGTGATTAAAGGAATTATGCTATAAAATATATTGACCGAGACTTCACTCACTCATCCAGCAGCTTCACTTCTTATCTGGAGAATAGACCAATTAAATCTAGGTTGGCATGTAACTCACATTAAGGTATTCAAAAGTAATTTTTAATTTAAAGCTTATTCAAGCAATCTAAGAACACCATTAAAATGATATTTTCTGTGGTCCTGAATAACTCTCTCCACAAAACATCCATAGAAGGTGCTGAAAACATGGCCATTTGCAGGGTTAACCAGGTAAAACTTGGACTGTTTGCTGTAGTCAGTGGCCGTAAAATCAAAGCTCTGACATTTTTATCCCATCAGGCTGTTCCAGATACGAGTTCTACCTTTTGACAGGATGCCAAGGAGTTAACCATTAAAGTAACATATCTGGCACCATGGTATCTGGCTCTTTAAAGACTCTTTCCAATAAAACATAACAACATTGCATTTGAGTTTTCAATTGCTTTTCTTTCTGATTGTCTCTTTACAGATGCATATTTGATTGACAGGATGCACTTAAGTTTAATGTTCCCAGAACCAGATGAAACTTTGTACTATGTTAAATAACCATTTTAATAGAAAGCACGGACGATAGTAAGAAACACAGTAAAATCAGGTGACTTCCCAAAACATCTATAAACTCTCAGCTGTTTTAGGATAATGAGAAAACAATGCACAGAGAGAACTGAGCCCTGGAATCAAATCCCGAATATTCCTGAATCAAATACAATTCAAAGGAGCAGTTGAAACTAAGACAACAAATTCTATAGGAAAGATCTGGGAACAAAGAAATGTTAAATCCATTCCCAAATATTAATGAAACAGAAATGTAAGGAAATGAGCAATGTCATTTTGAAATTACATTATCAGTATGAACATGGTATGGGCAGTAGTCTAACTGATAACTTGAGAAAAGATTTCAAAGTATCATGAATCCAAATGCCTGTATGCCTTCTACAAGGAACAAAGTTAAGTAAATGTAACAGAAGCTAATTCTATTTATAAATAGTATACATTTACTTTATTTCATTAAGAAATATTTTATTATATTTGATCTGTCTTATAAAGATACATTGGAACACTTTTTTATCCTCAGTTTCCATAGAGTGAAAAATCAAATATACTCTCCTTTGCGCCCAAAGCAGGAAAAAAACAAGACCATTCTTTTCATTGGCATTAGAATTCACTTCTCCCCCCTCCCCCAACATATCACCTCTTTTACTATATCCACATTGAGGGTATTGAAAATGTAAACCAGTCCTCCTGTCTTAAAAATATACATAAGAAGCCTTTCTTTAAAAAATAATAAAAAAATAAGTAAACTTTGTTCATATTGGGACCCAGGGCACTGTAAGAAAGGTATTCCAATTGATGGCAGAAGGCCATTATGGGGGAACAAACTGTATATAAGCACAGGGACACAGCCTTTGTAGCTCCGAAATAACTTACACAAAGAACTCATATATAAATTTGGCTCACCTCAGCAACACTTTTTCTTTAAATTACACAGAAATCTGAAATGCATTGGGTGTATGTGAGGGCAAACTGTGGCCCTGAGTAAAAATGTGTATTTAAAGGGGGAAATGTGGAAGTAATTATTACCTTGATGTATTTACCAGAATGCACGCACAGAATGTATTCAGCATGTCTCACTTGGGCATTGAGGGATTTGCAGAACACCTATGGCTCCAGAAATCCAGCATTTGGCATCAGGAGCTGCAGGAGTTAAGGATAAACCACCTTCAGCAGGCACTGTTGCCCTGAAAAGCCTCGACCAGCCAGGCTGTGGAGATGGACTGAAATAATTATTTCACATGAATGAGTCACACTATTCCTGGCTTCAACTCTTCTCCGGTTCAAAATGAACAAATCAGTGTTGCAGGCAGGCATTTTAGAGAAATAAACATGAACTTTTGTTTCCTTCCATTTAGAAGCTAAAAAGGCAAGACAAAGGAAGGAGCCCTAAATAACTGCAAAAAAAATCTTGCTATAATTCATGATTACTGTTGGGCCTTTAAATTGCGCTCATGACTATGCCAATGTCCATATTTCCTGCTAATTGGACTTAAAAAGAGGCTCTGGTCGGAATTAAGAAGTGTCTGCACGCAATCCGAAGTGGGGGCAGTGTGCGGTAGGAAGCCAAGCCAGAGACCTTGAGGAAATCCAAAGTCAGAAGCTGATGAAAACATAGGAAAATCCCTAATTTAGGGGTGCACAGACAGAGCTATAGTTGGGCTCTGGGTAAAAAGAAACACACTATTTTGAAATAGGTCATATACAACACAGAGTGTCCCCTGTGATTTCAACACATACCAATGCATATTTGGGGCTCATATTATGGGACAACAAGTACATAATCCATGCATGTGTTGAGCCAACTGAATAGTACAGAAACGAGAGATCTAAAGTTTCGCATTTGCCTTGGCTTTCAGAACCATAGATCATAACCATTGCCTCATCACAGCAAAGTTTTAGGACCCATTTCTACTCACTCCTTTTCCTGTATGATCCCACCTCATAGAGTCTCTAAGTGAATTTGAGAATAACAGATACAAGTAAATGCTGAACTTATGAAGTAAGAAGAATTTGGGGTTTCCGGGTTACGTAGAAGCTTATAAGGCCAAACCTACTAGAAGGAAGCAAAGCTTGATTAAATCTAAAATTTAAATCCAAAGTTTTCTGCTCAGAACAAATATGGGAAAAGCCAATCCAGGTAAAGGATAAACAACAATTGCCCACAAATTCATGTGCCCAAGGAACAAGAGTCATTTATTAGGGATGGACTGCAGATTATTGGTGGCGTCATAGTGGACAAAGCCTAGGTTAGAAATATTCAGGCTGAGGCCAAATTATGGAGGAGCTAACCAATCTGTGCTATGGAAATTGAACTTTATCTTTTAAGTAGTGATGAGTGATTGAAGCCACTAATCTGGGATGGGGGAGGGTCCCATGTTTAAATACACACCTCAAAAATCTCACTCTGGTGACTATATGAAATACAGTTTGTAAGTAAGAAACAATAGAGGCAGGGGAAACCAGTCAGGAAAAGGTTAGTGTAACAGTTCAAGGGGAGGAAAAATAGGATTGTAGAATAAGCAGCAACAGTACAAGGACATAGGAGAGGATGGATTCGAGAATATTCAGGAGGAAGTAGGGCAGTACTTACGGAAATGGAATGAACATACTGGAAAGTGGTGGTGTTTTGACGTCTGGTCTGGAAGACAGGAGGAAAAGCGGATCTGCATGCACGGGAAAGATAGGCATGGGTATCTTTTAAAATGATTTGCTTGTGGGGCTTCTGGGTGGACTTGCCTGAGATCAGATGGAATTATTGATTACAGAATTAAATTCTATTATTCAGTTTGCTTTTTGCTGCAAGTGACACAAACCTGATTCAAACTGGTCTAAAAAAAATCAAGGATTCATTGGCCTTTGCAACAGGTGTAGTTGGATTCAGAGATCTAATCACTGTCCTTGGGTCTTTATCACTCAAACCCCATTGCTTCTGTTAGTGCGCAGGCTCCTTTCCACAAGGTGGTCAGATGGTTACAGACAGCCCCAATTCTCCACATTCATCCTTAGGAAGAGAGCACACCCTCCCCAACTTCTCTGTCAGGATTTCTGGACCCTGCTTTGTCATCCATCTGGTTCGTCATCCACCAATCATGTCACCGTGGCACAAAATGCTCAGATTGTTCCACTCTGGGTCACATTCCCAATTTGGGGGCCAGATCCCAGGTAAGGCCCTGACGGATCAGTCCCAGAAGATTATGTGGCATAAAGACTGGTGAGTCTTCACCAATGGGAAAACATTCATTGAATTTCCCATTCACTGAATGGCAAATGTTGCTTTTCATGAAACTCATTCTCACCATCACAAAGGAATGAGGTACTTTACCATTCCATTTAAGATTTGAAAGTTTTGATACCAAATGCTGTATCATAAGATGCAATACAACTCTAGAAATGGCAGTTCGGTGACTAGGAGCTTCTCCTGCAGATGTAGTTGAATTGCTAGACACTGGAGGAAAGAGATGGAGATTGAAACATGGGAACAAGGTGAGTCTTCTCTAAGTCAGTCCTGCTTCCTGTGTGGCACCCTATGCAATGTTAGGGGAATCAACACCTACCTCAAACACCAAAATACAAAGACTTTTATTTTTGACCTTTTAAGGAAGGCCTTAAAAGTTCAGTAACCAATTGGATGAACAAAGAGAATTCCTTGGAAACAATGTTTGGAACCAAAGCTCCCCCCACTCCTAACACAGAGAGGACACAAGACTGAGAGAAACCAGGGGGTGTGTTTAGAGGGGAGGAGGGGAGTTAGAGGAGGGGAGAAAATCACACCCCCTACCCTGGAAGCTAGGGAAAGGAGCTGCTTTTATTGAAGCTTCTGACTCTAGCCATCGCCAAGCAGGTGCTCGGTCAGATTGATTTTCCAAATAACTGAATTCCATCCCTCCCCTGGCTGGGGGCATGTCGTTTTGGAAGTAGTTTTAGAGCTGCCTGGGAATCCTGAGTTGGAAGTGCAAGCAGAGTCAGAGGAGACCCTGCCTGCCTTGGTTCCCTGAGGATCTTGACCGGATTGGCCCCACTCTGGGCTGGGCAATTCCATGGACGGTCCCAGCATCCTGAGAGCCAGCAGATGCAGGTGCCTGAGTGGGTTTACCGGGAGCAATGAGTTTCCAGGGAGCAATGCAGCCTGGGAGAGGGCAATGTCCTGGAACCTCAGCTGCAGAGTGAGCACAGGGGCAAGCTTCAAGGGTCCAGTGGGAACCAGGTAGGGCCGTGTCTATTTTCTGATTTATAACTTAAAAATATGCAGGCGTGCAGTAGACAGGCCCCTTGCTCTGCAAATACGAGGAGCAAGCCTGTCTCTAGCATTTACCAATTCAGAGGCTTTTATAGTGTAATAAATAGCAAATTTAAAGTAAATCTAAGTTTGATCCAGGTGCAAAGAGAAATGTTTGTTTTCCCAAAGAAGATTTACTGTTACTGAAGGAAAACATAGTCTCAATGTCACTGAATTTGCCTTTTAAATAGGTTTTCTATTTCTCTGTAGGATAGCCCACCATAAAGACATTTACAAGGTGTCTTTTATATTCCATTTGGTTTGAATATTTTAAAACCTTGTATTTGTTATTTATTTATTTATTTATTTAGTATTTTTATGCTATGGAGTGGATTTTCAAGAATTTAGGGGAAATTAAACAACAAAGCAAACAAGCAAGCAGAAAAAAAAAACAAAGACACTGAAATAGAGAACAAGGGGACAGTGACCAGAGGGGAGAGGGAAGGGAATTTAAGGGGGAAAAAGGGGGAGGGATTTGGAGGAACAAATAGGAAGGACACAGGGATGAGAACTAAGGGGGGTGGAAATGGGAGGGAGGTGGGGAGCACAGGGCGGGGGTGGCTGGGATGAGAGAAATAGACAAAAAACTGTACTTGAAAAATAACTAAATAAAATTTTTTAAAAATTAAAAAAAAAAAAGAATTTAGGGGAAATTTCACCCACAGGGAAGAAATGGATTGACCTTTCTGTGATCATCAAACAAGAACAAATTAGGTTTTTGTTGGTGTCACCTTTTAGAGTCAGCTGTTTTCGTGCTCTTTGTAAGTGATCTCTGCCTGAGCCTCCCATTAGCCAATCTGTGGCCCAGCCATTCAGCGTCCAGGACCTCCTCCCTGTCGGAAGCCGATTTCCTGACACACCCCCTTCGGCCACAGGATTCCCTACCCCCTCTCAGGGCCTCTGCCCTGGGTTATGTCAGAGCTTATAAATGCGAGGGGACAACAGGTTTGCAATCTACTTCAACTGGCAATGTTATTTCAACTCTAACAAGTGCTCCCAGACAGAGTGAGTATACTGGGTGCTAGACTAATGGATAATAGAATAATTAGACAAATAAAGTAGGAGATAATAGGCTGCTTTAACATAATGTATTTGGACTGGTGTTGGTTTCCCATGTGAGAAATTGTGTTAAAGTTTTCGAAACTATTTGAAATCTGTAGATGTTTTCAGTTTTCATAACCTCAAGAACAGATGTCGGAAAGCCTCACAGTGCTTTTCTACAAGTGGAGAGACTCGGAGCAGTGTCTGCAGAGCACAGCTGCCTCCAGTTGGGTTCTTTACGGCTTGTAGTATGTCCACTGTTACAGACAGTGGGTGGAGGCAGCGGCTGAAGGAAAGCCCAGTGTCCTACCATGAGGGAACTTCTATCACAACTTCCTCCGTGACTGAGCAGAACCTCCAGAGAATAGAAAATCTGTAGCCACAGAATGCTCCTGAGGCATTTCTGACCAATAAGAATGTTTAATTTTGATGACCCTTGCATAAAAAAAAATTCTGGTAACAAATCCACACATCTAAGTGCTGTCAAAATCACATTGAGTTTGGGTTCTGATCCATCTGCATCCTTACTAGCTGTGTATTCTCAAAGGAATTAGCCATTTCTTCTCTGGATTAGGGAAAAAAAACACAGACCAAGGGGGAATGGTCTGAGGAAGAAGTAAAGGAAATACTGATGTTATTTAATACTGATGCGCAGAATCTGATGTTATCAGATTATCAGATTATTATTGGTTTTCAACACTAGTTATATGTCTGACTATGACTTTCACTTGTTTAGTTCAACATAAAAAAATTAATACTATTCCAATTAATAGTACTTGACATCTGATACCTGTGCCCTCTTTTAAAAAGCAGTAACTCACCTGAAGTATTAGAGATGAAAATATAATTAATGCAATTTAATTTTATACCATATATTCAGTTATATCTAGCTATGACTGCAAATATAATACCTTCTCATTTCATTAAATTTTTTGTCTGCTTAATATTGCTT
This sequence comes from Artibeus jamaicensis, assembly GCF_021234435.1. NCBI lineage: Eukaryota > Metazoa > Chordata > Mammalia > Chiroptera > Phyllostomidae > Artibeus > Artibeus jamaicensis. Next base: position 12,564,852 of record NW_026522014.1, on the reverse strand, counting down.
TAATAGAAATATATATTCATATGTTAAAATCTCGACAGTTTCATTCCAATTATTTTAGATTAAGATACTATTTTTCTCCACAGTTACTTTATTATGCATTATTAATCTTTCACATCAGACCAACTAAATTTCTTTCTGGGCTCTCATTTAGTAACTCAAATTTAGCATCTTCCCCAAATAACCTCAAGTTTATTACCCTTCCTTGGATCTTACCCCAAAACAGCTATTGCTATTGATTTTGTTATTCCTGCTAATGGTTGCATTTTTCACATGTCACCTAGCCTTGAATTTTCCTCTCTTCCCTTCAATGTCTTATCCAAAATGCTGCTAAGTTATTAAAAAGTTAATTTGAAAACATGGTGACATGGACTGTATACACATTATATGCTTATATGTGCATGTATGTCAATGTGCACATACATGAGAGCACATACATGGAGAGTTATCTGTGTGTGTACAAGCTAACACAAATATGTGTATATGCACACATAAGCTAGCTCTTCATATATGTACTATAATGTGTATGTGTGTGTGAATATCTATCTGTCTACCTAAATAGCTAGTATTTATTGAATGATTACTATATAAGATGTGCAGAACCTGTATTACACAATACAGGATTAATGTTTTTTATTCTAATCTTCCAATAAACCTATGAAGTGTATACTATAATTACTCCCATTTTTCAGATAAAGAAAATGTGGCTGGGACTTATTTAAACTCAAACAAACCAACAACAACAACAAAAGAGCTGGGTTTTGAATCCAGACCAGTCTGACTCCAGAAACTTCATGCTTCACCACCTAATGTTTCTCAAATTTATTCCATCCCTCTCAACCACAATGTCCTTCTGCTCTTGAACTGCTATTAACCTCTGTTACATTTTGCCCTTAATGGGTTTCTTTACCAGGTGTTTTGCCCCTCAGTGCAATTTACACTTACACTATGTGGATCGACCTCCTAAAACATGACTCTGATTTTGTCTTTCTTCTACTTAAAATGGTTTCTTGGTTTGCAAATTCCTTGCTAACTTTCTTCTGTTATTGTCGGGGTTCTCCAGAAAAAATGAATATATATATATGTGTGTGTGTGTGTGTGTGTGCATGTGTGTGTAAAAACTGAATATAGATATTAATCTGTCCAGAAAAAGTCCAGCCATTGTTAATATAATGAGATTGGTTTGCACAATATCTATGTAACCTGGCAACCAAAGAGAGTGGCTGGAATGCACATGTGTGAACAATGATGACCTCACTGTACTAGTCAGTGGGGGTGGCAGACTCTGTTGGGTGAGCATGTGTACTGTGTAGCACTGAAAATGACTGAGCAAGTAGAGCAATGGATCTGCATCAAATTTTGCATTAAGCTTGAACTTTCTTCCACAGAAACTATTGAAATGATTCAGAAGCCTGCAGCTGTGGGCAATTGATGACTGGCAGCTTCATTATTACAACACACCTGCTTGTGCATCATGTCTCATGCAGAGTTTTTGGTGAAATATCAAATTACCCAGGTGACTCAGTGCCCTTACAGCCCAAATTTGGTGCCTTGCAACTTTTGGCTTTTCCCCAAACTAAAACAAAAGGGATGAGGCTTCAGACCATTGATGAGATTCAGGAAAATATGACAGGGCAGTTGATGGTGATTGGGAGAACTGTGTGAGGTCCCAAGTGGACTTTGAAGGGGACTGAGGTGTCATTGTCCTGTGTACAATGTCTCTTGTATCTTGTATCTTCTTCAGTAAATGCCTCTATTTTTCATAGAGCATGGTTGTATACTTTCTGGACAGATCTCACATGTTTGGCAGTGAAATATATACATTGGAAAAGAATGAAATAAAATCCACCAACATATTAACAGGTACTATTTTTCAAGTGATATGTTAAATTATCTTCTTTTTATATTTTCTCTGTAGCTTTTGGCTAATGAGTGGCTGGATACTTTCTGGACAGACCACGAGATAGCTAGCTAGCTAGACAGACAGACTCTTGCAATCGTGGAGTTTGGCAAGTCCAATATGTGCAGAGTCCAATATCTGATAAGTCCAGTATCTGCAGAGTAGGCTGACAGCTGGACACTGAAGGATGAGCTGATTCTACAGTTTAAGTCTGAGGTGGTCAGGCTGAAGACACCAGGAGAACAAATGTTGCAGGTGAAACCCAAAGGCAGCCTCCTGCAGAGTTTCTTCTTGCTCAGGAAGTTCAGCCATTTGTTTAATTTAGGCCTTCAGCTGAGTGATGAAGGCCCATCTACACTGTGGAATGCAATCCATTGATTCGAAATTAACCAATTTATTCCCTGGCTCAGTGATTTGAGTGCCAGCCTGTGAACCAAAGGGTCACTGGCTCAATTCCCAGTCAGGGCACGTGCCTGGCTTGCAGGCTAGGCCCCCAGTAGGGTGTGTGGGAGAATCAACTGCACAATGATGTTTCTCTCCCTCTCTTTCTCCCTCCCTTGCCCTTTCTCTAAATATAAATAAATAAAATCTTTAAAAAAATCAACCAATGTAAATATTAACATTACCCAGAATGCTTTACCAAAATATCTGGGCACCTTGGCCCAGTCAATTTGATACATAAAATTAACCATTATGATTATTATTTCACAAGTTCCTTATCATTCATCAAAACTGAGGACTTGTAAATCCTGAGCCTGCCCCATTCTTTCATATCTTTTTCCTTTTGTGGTGCTATTCCTTTTGCTTGAAAAACTCCCTCCTATCTCTCACCTTATTATTCAAAACAGACATGTTTGAATGAATAAAGAGGTAAATATAATAAGAAAATAAAAATAGTGCTCTCAATATTAAAGTATTGCCTGAAGTCATAATTAAATAAAGATTTTTATCAAATGTTAACCCATCCAGTCTTAGAAGTTCTATTAGAAGTATTAGAAGGTATTAGAAGTTCTCTTGCCACCAGGGACTGTAGCTTAAAAATTGTTTTCTGTTTTGTGCTTGATCATCTGTGGATGAATACAACCTCTAAGACAATGGTCCTCGAGTGTGGTCTTTGGATCAGCAGCAGGAGCATAGCTTGGGGAGCATTTGTTCAAAATGCAAAACTTCAGGCTCCATCCCAGGCCTATTGAATCACAGTCTGTGGAGGTGGGCCCAGCAGTCTGTATTCCCACACCTTATCAGTAAGTCTGAGACCCCCTGCCCTGGGGATCCTGTCCTTCAAATTGCACTGAGAGACAAAACACATGAAAGGAAACACAGTAACAGGAAAATGCAGTAGAAGTAATGAGAGTTCGCACACTTGAAGGGGCATTGTGATTAGAAGTGATGAAATGGATGTGAAGAGCAATAGGTGGTCAAGTGCTTATGTACTAAGCCAGTCCCATCTGTCTTTGAAAGCCCAGCTCTTTCCTTTCCTAATTATATGGGTTTAGATAAGTTCCATAAACGCTTTTCTTATCTGAAAGCTGATTGTGTGGTGTCAGAAAAACAAAAAAGAGTTCCAGTGTCGCCCTCGGCCCCATAGGGACAGTTTTACCAAAAAATAATTGTGCAGGGAATAGTTTGGAGGACACATGCCTGGAGAAATTAACTGACCCAAGAAAAAAGGCCTCCATGAGTTATACCTGGGGGCTCCCCTATGAAATGGCCTAGCCAGTGCGCCCCACATGCAGCCAACCAATACACGGGCTCTGCGTTCTTCATCCAGTTTTCGTGGTACACCGTTCATGTACAACAACTGCCAAGAACTGCTAAACAGGTTAGTAAAACCCTTAGTAGAAAGGAAAGCATTGCAACGGCAATGAAGAAAAGAAATAAATTGGACAAGACAGAGCAATGTAGGAAATAAACTTTAAAAAATATAAACTTTATGCTGGCCTGCGAACCACACGATCATGGTTCAATTCCCAGTCAGGGCACATGCCTGGGTTGCAGGCCAGTTCCCGGCAGGGGACTCACGAAAGGCAACCATACATTGATATTTCTCTCCCTCTCTCTTTCCCTTCACCTGAAAAGATAAATAAATAAAATCTTTAAAAAATATATAAACTTCAGCCCTGAAAAGTAATGGCTCCAGTGCTTGTTTGCTCGGCCTCTTTCCTGGTGGAGAAGGATGCCCTGGAATAAAGTGGAAGAGTCTCTCTCTCAAATGTCATAGCATGTCAGGACTTAACCCCACACCGATCTTCCTCACAGAATCTGGCAAAGATAATCCACTCTAGTCTCTATTCTAAATGATGAACACACCCCCTGAGCGTATTCATAAGATGTTACATCCATCAGGGTCTCTCCACTGTAGCACTGATTTTATACATGTGGAAATGAAGGGACTTAATGTGATTTGCGATCATTTGTGAGCCACCAGATCTAGGTTCCTGACACTCATGTTGCTGCTTGGTTTGGTAGTCCAAAATAACCACATGGTTGTACTTGATTGTCCTGTCCTGTGAGTTTAACAACCTGCTTTTCTATATTAAGAGAACACTATGAAGAAAGTTAGTAACTAAAGTACTTTGAATCCTTCCTAATAAATTTCCTAAGTGCCAGTATCATTACAAAGTCCAAGTCGAGTATTATTTAAAGTTAGCTCTAACTGCAATAGGGAAAAGAAGCAGTTGAGTGAATCTATGTGTTAACATTAAATATGTATAGAAAAAAACCATTTTGATCTCAGTCAAAATGGCTACAAAGTGTTTGTAATTGTTTACATAAAGTTTTAGGCCCCAATAAAAAAACTAGATCTAGCTGTATAATCTACATATGGTTAATTATAGGAAAGGATCAGTGAAGAAATGATAACTTCCAAATACTGTGAGAATTAAGGTTTAAAACATTTTGGAAATGATTTTCCTGTTCACAGCCTATATAGGTAGTTCCATTCTGAATGGTATTATTTAAGTATAACTAAATCAATCACTTTATCACAAACTGGGCATTTGAAAAAAATTCTTATTAAATAGTCATTGCTTAAAGTTAAAAGGTAAATTCTTACAGATGTTTACCTTTAGGGAAAAGAAATTATTGATCAAAGTTTCATAGCATTTTTTGGGAGGTGCTCTCAAGGTTATGAAGGAATTGGAGGAGAGACATGTTCTTTGGGCAGATGAGTTCTATCTTCGCCATCAGCCCTGGACTTTACAATGAGATCCTGAAATACAACACCTCATTTCCCTTCACTTTGGCATGTCACAAACAAGAAATGCATTTTTGCAGTTCTTCCTATAATTAACTGTTTACTATAGTCATCCCTCAGTATCTGCAGGATTGATTCCAGGATACTCCACAGATACTGAACTCTGCAGATGCTCAAGTCCCCTGTATAAAATGGCATATAACCTATGTTTGCATACAACCTATGCAAATCCTCCTGAACACTTTAAATAATCTCTACTGATAATACCTAATACAATTGAAATGCTATGTAAATAGTGGTTATATCATATTATTTTGGAAATGACGACTAAAATGGTCTATATATGTTCAGTACAGATGCCTAATATATGTCAGCAACAACATAACCATTTTTTCATTTTTCCCAAATACATATTTTTAAGTTTATTTTGTATTGTATTGTTCTCCTTTACCACTTATCTCCTTTATACCCTCTTCCATCTCCACGCCCCTGCAATCACCACACTGTTGCTCTTGTCCGTGAGTATTTTAGATCTGTGTTTGGTTGGATTTTGCAGATGTGAACCCTGCCAGATACTAAGTGTCAACTGTATTTTTTCTCATTTAAATCTTATTATATAACATTGTAGTGTGGGGACCAGAGGGCTGTACAGGAAAGCACATCAAGCTTATTTGTTATGTCAGTAGTAACTCTCCAGTTATGCTTCTTCACCTGAAATGTGAAGCGGGGAGGAACGAGCATTACCACCCCGGAGATCTCTCTGCAGTTGTGGAAACAATCGACCATCTGTACTGTCCAATACCATAGCCACCAGCCACCCTGAAATGTGGCTAGGTTTGCTCAGGAGTGAATTTTTCTGATTTTTGTTAATTTTTATTAATTTAAATTTAAGTAGCCACATGTGGGTAATGATTTGACAATCTCTTGAGAGTTTTATCATTTAATTCCTTTTTGATTCTGTGTGATAGTGTTTAATTCAAGTCATGTAACCAGAGAAGTTAGAAACATATCTTTACAGAAGTTCTGTTAAGTCAGATTATAGAATTATAATGGAATTTTCTGGAAAACATGTGAATTCATGTTTGGTATAAAATATTGTTATGTGATAAAATTAGTCCACAATTAATAATGAGGAGCAATGCGCATGATTTGATTTACAACATGATTAAGGAGAATGGATTCCTATGTTGGACAGAGGTAGGTCCAGAAGTCACATTTGTGGCTGTGTGACTCTGGGCATGTCCCCTTAGCTGCTACCCCCTTCATTTCTGCATCAGCAAAATAGTTAAAAATAAATACAGGGTGGGTAAAGGGGGGTTCATAGTTGTTCATATGAACAATAATATAATAATCAATAAGTAAGGATAGAATTATTATTTATGCACTGAGATGTACACACTTGTTTCTGTAACATTGCTTTTGTCCACCCTGCATTTTATCAGTGTCATTATGAACACCAAACAGGGTAATGCCTGTGAAACACTTGGAATGTTCTCTGACACATAGCAGACCTTCAAGGTTGTGTAGTCTTCTCCCCATAATTTTTTAAAGTTAATTAAAAATACTTTCTACACAATTTTTATTATAATCTGGAGGGTAATCACTTGTTTTCATTCCTTATTGAATGCTTTTTTTAAAGCTGAAAACACAACAATAAAAACCACAATGAAGTATAAATCACAAATCAAAGCAGGGCAGAGCTCAAACACTGACCAATAAAATATATAGCTTCTTCACCTCGAAGACCCTTCTCTCTAAATCAAGACATTAAAGGATTTCTCCATCCATTGTCTACTGGCAAGGAAACCACACCTATTTGTTTTCCCGCTTGTCTCTCTTTGTTCCTGGTGCTCACCCCTGGGGGTATGAGCACCCACCCTCCGAGGAGACCCCATCATTTAAGTAAGGATCTGGGGCTACTGAGCTGCTCGCAGTTCCTTGCCTCCACAGGACTGCCAGATTCATGGACACAACCTCCTGCTTGGTGTGGGCTGTGCTCAGGCAGCCACAGTGCCGGCAGCTGTGTGGGGTCCGTTCTCACCATGGGCCTCTTATCCATTGCTGAAGTATTCTTGGAAAGTCAAGTTCCAAAGCTAAACAAACAGTACTGATAAATTCTGCAACAATATGCATTGCCATTTTATAGCATGGTTGTTTAAGGGGGGTTTAGGGGGAGCAAAACATACCCACTAATATTCACACACAACTGCAACAACATCACCAGGCTTAGTAAAATTAGACCCATACTGATGCAGCATTCTCACATGAGGTGATATTCCACAGGGATCCTCAGTTTAAGGAGGCCACAGTCTCCTGCAATTGTTTGCTCTTCTATTTCTAATCACCAGCCAGCTCTCGGAGGCTCCTGGTGACGCCCCATCTGCCTGATAGACTACCTCCTCAGGCCTTCCAGTATTTTCAAGGTCTGTGAAAAAATTTTTTTCTGTGAACCTTGTGCAGCATGATTTAAGCAGGAAAATTAGTCAATGAATATTTCTGCAAGTAAGAACTATCGTAAAAATCACACATTGAGGAGTCAGGTCGTAAGATGTTGGACAGGCATAGGTCTTGGTTTGTGCTTAAATGTGCAAATATTCCTCTGTTTGGGGGGTAGAAGGTGGGCTGCTTCCTTTAGAAACGTTTTCTGGTAGTTTAATCCCTCTTACATACAAGAAGCACAGCTCAATTCAGTGGCAACTTGAAAACGTGTGACAGATGTATAATAAAATGCTCACACTGAGGGCTCAGAAGGAAAATTAAATGTTTCTAAGTAGGAGACCTCAGGCAGTCATTTTTTCCACACTTCCCTGTATGTGCTACAAACTCTGGAATGTACTGAGGAATGCATATTAAATGATTGAGGGTAGACATTTTTTCCTCATATTTTATTGCATTTATAAGGAATATAAAATCACTAGGTTTATCCTATCCATAGATTTATATAGAAATGAAATAACATGGTTGATTCATAATGGAGAAAACTTATTTTCTCCCTGAGAAAAATCACATATAGTTAATGCTAATTTTAATGAAACATTTAAAACCCCAAGTTTGGTTTAGGATGGAGTACTGGAAATTAAAACACATCTTCCCTGTGTGTAGTGGGGTACAGTAGTACCTCATTAAAAGATGAGGCACTGTTAAAAGATGAGGTGCTCCATGTAAAAGAAATACCTAGATGCTTCAATCTGATTGTTTTATGTGTAAGCTGAAAAAAAAATATTTTTCTGAACTTCTTTAAAAATATTAGATGTTGCCTTCATATGCTACGACTTCTGAGTATAATTTAACTGGGTCTGAAACTGAACTTGGCCACTCAGTCAGTTAGTTACCCAACATTGGCAAGTTAGTAAAATCCAACTCGACCATTTACCAGTTTTATAATTTGGCAAATTCATTAGCCTGTTTTCTCATCTGTCAACTAGAGATAATTATATATCTATGTCACAGTTCAAAGTAGTGAATCTATATAAAACACCTTGTAAAACATGAAACGCATAGACCTACCAAGCAAAGGCCCCTGGCCAGGCCTCTGGGTTCTGCAGCCAGACGGTCTGGATTCTAATGCCATCTTTGCCACCACCTAGCAAGGAAACTTGAGCAGTCTTCTTAATTAACCTCACTGGGCCTCAGTTTCCACATCTGTAAAATGGGGACAATCACAGTCCATGAGGCTTAAATAAGTAGTTCACGTAAAGCCCTTAAAGCAATGACTTCCATGTATACGCAGTGTTCATTCGAATTCACTATGATTATTAGTAAATGTTTTCTGAAGCATATCTGAGTGATCCAGCTGTGTACAACTTTGGCAGGGGTGTGTGTATATGTGTGAGGGGTGTATTGCATTTTTTTTCTCTAGTTATTTATGTTTGGCTATTTCACTAATATATTTGTATGTATCAGCTATAAAAAAGGTCTCTGAGGTAGGTCAGAATCTAGGTCAGCAAAAAATTAATCTATGATTTAAAAAAGAAAATCAGAGCAGTAATTGCCTCTGGAGAAATGGTGGTGGGGACCAATGGGGACAAGAGTGGCGAAACATTGCAGGGGAACGTGGTAATGGGCACTTATGTGCTTGAGTACAAGGGGAGGTTTCTCAGAGATGGGAAAGCAGAAATTCCTGGAGCTGGGGGTGTTTCTCCCACAATGGGGAGAGTATTTCTACCAATAGCAAGGATTCCCAAAGTGCTGTTTTCCAGAGAACTGGCAGAGTTAATAGCCTGGTGGAACTAGAGAGGGTCTACCGTAAGTGCCAAGGCTGTACACCAAGGCAAGGATCCTGGGTCCCCACTTTGCACACAAGCAGCCTTCTCCAAGGGATCAGTCTTAAACAGTAAGTACATCAGTAGGGACAGGTGTGGACTGAAGACCAGAAAGGACTCCCTGAATGGGTTAACTTCTGTGAGTCCCTGGGGTTTTTTCATGACTTGGAAGGGGTAAATACTCCAATGGGCTGAGACTGAATTTTATACTGTTCTGGTAAGTGAGGTCTCAATCAGAGCAGAAAGATTAAGTCATCTTCTGGGTCCTCAACTTTAAGTTTATGCTGAAAAATTTAACTCTGCTTTAGAGAGATTGGGTTCATGTGTGTGGCCCGGAAGGCAAACACATCACAAATGCATGCAAGTTTTACAGAAGTCAGTGTCAGCTCTGTGTAAAAAATAGTTCCTAAGGGAGCTGTAAAACCAGTAGGGGTAATGTGTTCATCAGCTAATATACATGTTCTGGTTCAGTTAAAATTTGATATTCTCTTCGCAAATTAATAAATGGCATTCTGAGACATTAACACAAAAGTAAAAACAGAATAGGCTGCTGCCGTGAACTTACCTTAATTGGTTTAGTCCTTTAGAATGATTGGGTTCCTCTTATTGTGGGAATTGTATACACACACCACACACACATATTCATCACATTGCATACCTTAAACTTTCACAGTGTCATATGTCATAAATTTCAATAAATCTGGAAAAGATAATCATTGGATTCCTTTGGGTAGATATCTATAGCCCCCAAACCCTACTACTATTTGCTGTGTTATTATAAAACAAGTCTCAGGCCCAATCTGGCCACACATATTCACTAGCAAACACTCACAAATAAGGAACATGAAAACTTGACAAAGTCTGTTGTTCTTTTGGACATTGTTACAATGAATTTAAAGAAAAGAATCCTGTGAAGCAAATACAAACACATTTCAGCAGCGGAACTGCTAGTGTGCTAGTCAGGATGTGGCACAAAACCCTAAGCCTAGGGTACCATTTCGAACAGCTGAGCTAATAATCCAAGATTCTCATGCCTCATCAACCAAAAGCAGAGACGATCATTCCATGTTATCTTGTATAATACCCATTTTGTCACGGAAAACTCACTGCTAACTTTCCTTAGGCTAATTATCCTATCACCTGACACTGAGCAGGAGATGGAGACTCAGCACGATGGGGTGAGTTGAGACCAGCGTCTGCAGTGCAGGTTCCTTCTGAGCAGGGTTTTCCATGTAGTAGTCCACCATCCCTGAGATGTGTCGTCTTAAGTGGGATTCTTCAAATTAATTAAATGTTCCTAGGGCACAGATTAAAACTAGCGTGCACATTTATGTCACTTTATTTAAACTGAAGGGATCTCAGAAAAATTATGTAAAATAGCGATCTGCTTCAGGAAGCCAGAGTCCTTGTTAAAGCAACCAAGCAGATGCAGTAAGGTCAGCAGTTACGGTCTCTGTCGGTGGACAGAATCCCTTCACCAGGTCCTTTAGATTCTCATCCATTCTAAAGTTCGTTTTTTTTTTTACCGAAGTTCACACATCTAGTGTGGAAACTAGGAATGGATACTGCTTCCCCTTTTGATCAGAGATTTTCATTCATGTGGGCTACTTATTAATCATTTCTGGTTAAGTGCTATAATTCAAACACCCATCATTTTTCTTACAGAAGAGCATTTAAACCTTCCTTTATTATCAATCTCATTGTTGTGACTTTTATGGTAGTCTTAAGCATTTTATTTATGCTGCAGACTAATGGCAAATCACAGTTCTATGGAAAACGAGTAACAAATATGGTATTAACTTCCTCTAAAATATTAAATAAGAATAACTTTTAACATTCACTAAAGTTACAAGTTAGCCTTCTAGTTCCTTCACAGCTGACTGTACAGTAATTGGGGTATTTGTAATCTTTCATAATGGCCATATAAAATACCTATATCTCTTATTTCCCTACAGATTAAAAATATAAATTTTAATATATACAAATAAGATAAAAAGTTTACTTATAAGTAGTTATTTTATCCTGTTAATTTAAAATATAAAATTAAGCATCACAATTCTAATTTTAGAATTTAGTGGAAAATAAATATTATGGCTGAATGATATCCTTGGTAAAGTCACCATTTTAAAACAAGTAACATTGCTTATCTCAGAAAAGGAAGATAAAAAATATGAACAGTAAAATGACAACAAACTCACAGCTATTAACAACTAAACCTAAAAAAACAAAAACAAAAACAAAACAGCAGAAGCAGAAATCAAGAAAAAAAATTCCATTTGATATAGCGAAAAGAAAAAGAAAATACCTAGGAATGAACCTAACCAAGGAGGTAAAAGACCTGGATACAGAAAACTACACAACATTGAAGAAAGAAATCAAGGAAGACACAGACAAATGGAAACATATACCTTGTTCATGGATTGGAAGAATTAACATCATCAAAATGTCCATACTACCCAAAGCAATTTACAGATTCAATGCAATACCTATTAAAGTACCAATGGCATATTTCACAGACATAGAACAAACACTTCAAAAATTTATATGGAACCATAAATGACCCTGAATTGCAGCTGCAATTTTGAGAAAGAAGAACAAAGTAGGGGGGATCACAATACCTGATATCAAACTGTATTACAAGGCCACTGTAATCAAAACAGCCTGGTACTGGCATAAAAACAGGCATATAGACCAATGGAACAGAACAGAGAGCCCAGAAATCAATGCAACTCTTTATAGTCAATTAATATTTGACAAGGGGGGCAGTAACATAAAATGGAGTAAAAATAGCCTCTTCAACAAATGGTGATGGGAGAACTGGACAGCTATGTGCAAAAAAATGAAACTTGAGCACCGAATTACACCATACACCAAAATAAATTCAAGGTGGATAAAAGACTTAAATATAAGCTGTGGCACCATTAAAGTCCTAGAGGAGAACATTGGCAGGAAAACCTCGGATATTTCACGCAGTAATATTTTTACTGATATGTCCCCTAAAGCAAGGGACATAAAGGAAAGAATAGACAAATGGGATCTCATCAAAGTTAAAAGCTTCTGCATGGCTAAAGAAAACAGAGCAACCAACAACAAATGTTGGAGAGGGTGTGGGGAAAAGGGGACCTTAGTTCACTGTTGGTGGGATTGCAGAGTGGTACAACCATTATGGAAAAGAGTATGGAATTTTCTAAGACAATTAAAAATGGATCTGCCTTTTGACCCAGCAATTCCATTGCTAGGATTATATCCTAAGAACCCTGAAACACCAATCCAAAAGAACCTATGCACCCCAATGTTTATAGCAGCACAATTTACAATAGCCAAGAGTTGGAAGCAACCTATGTGCCCATCAGTAAATGAATGGATCAAAAAACTATGGTACATATACACAATGAAAATCTATGCAGCAGAAAGAAAGAAGGAGCTCCTACCCTTTGCAACAGCATGGATGGAACTGGAGAGCATTATGCTGAGTGCAATAAGCTAGGTGGTGAAAGACAAATACCATATGATCTCACCTTTAATGGGAACCTAAACAACAAAACAAACAAGCAAGCAAAATAACCAATGACACTGAAATAGAGAACATGGGGACAGCGACCAGAGGAAAGAGGGGAGGGAATTTTTGGGGAAAAAGGGAAGGATTTATAGGAACTAGTAAAAAGGACACATGGACAAAAACTAACAGGGGTGGAAATGGGAGGGAGGTGGAGAGCACTGGGGGGTGGGCTGGGATGGGAGTAAAAGACAGAAAACTGTACTTGAACAACAATTAAGTAAAAAAAAAAATCCAAACTGAGCAAACAACTAGAAAAGGAACAGAATCACAGAAACGGAGATCACATGGGGGGTTATCTGTGTGGGGTGGGAGAGGAAGAGAGGGGGAAAAGGTACAGAGAATAAGTAGCATAAATGATAGTTGGAAAATAAACAGGGGGCAGTTAAGAATAGTATGGGAAATGTAGAAGCCAAAGAACTTATATGTACGACTCATGGACATGAACTAAAGGGGGAAAATGGGAAAACTGTAATAGCATACTTAATAAAATATACTTAAAAAATAAAACAAGTAACATTGCTTTAATTTTCACAGTCAAATTCAAACTATTTCTTTTAGTAGATACAACATAGTATATAGTTGATCTAAGCTTCAAATTATTCTAGGGTAACTTTGCCATTTCTTTACTGATGAACCTTTCTTGTTCCTGTCATCACCTCCAAGTTCAAGGGAATATGAAAACCAACAAAAGGAACAAAATGTTCTGTGGTGTTGGGGTTGGTGGTTTTATGGAGACTTAACGGGATCCCTCCTTCTCCTAGCTGTCTGTATATTCTCAATGAGGACAGCTAAAAATCGGCCAAAGCAAATGTTTCCTTTCTGGGGTTTTGAGGCCTCCACTTCCAGTTGAGAAATAAAGGCACACATTTAGTGGGCTGGTCTGTTGCAATAAAAACTACGATTCAAAGTTTGAAGGGTTGGACAAGTGATAACTTTAATATTCAAATGTATTTTTTTCTGAGAAATGCATATGGATAGATTATTGATCAAGATGCCTAGTTGAATTTCAGCATACTTGATGTAGAAAGGAAATTCCCCTTTAATATCTGCACAGTGTTTGGAAAACAGACATCCTAGTGTGCTGCTGCAGAGTGGTTAAAGCCTGCAATCTCCTTGAGGACTGAAGTCTTGTGTTATTTATCTTCATAACCCAACAGTGCAGCTGGGGGAATCAGTGGGTGTGATTGCTGAACAGGTGCCATCAGTCAATGACAAGAGAGCAACTCTTCTACAAAGTTGGTTGGTGTTCAGAAAACTGAGGCTCTTCTTCTAACTCTATATCCTGCTAACAAGCCTATATTTCCTCATTTATGACATGAAATAATGACGTCTGCCTACTTACCTCTGGGTTTTATTTTAAGGCAAAAAGGGAGTTACATCTGTTTTAAAATTATATATGCTGAATTGCTGTTAAGGTTAAATATGACTGCTTAGTGTGGGTAGAGTTATTTTTAGGATTCCTGGGCAAAACAAAGAGTGTGTCACTGGATATCCCTACACCCAGAAGGTTTTTTTAAACACAGTATAATTTATGTACAATAAGACCCACAGATTTTTGGAGTGCAACTTGATCATTTGCTCCATATAAAGTCTTGAGATTTATCTTGTATCCATTTTCTGTTTTTTCCTTTCTGAGTAAGATAAATATATCATTATCTGTTTACCCACTTAATTGTTGGTGGACATTGATTGTTTCTAGATTTAGGCTATTAATCATAAAGTTTCCATGAGTATTCTTATACAGACCTTTTTGGATAAACATGCTTTAATTTCTCTTGGGTACGTATGCAGGGGAGAAACCATTGGATCATTAGGTTGGTTTCTCTCTAATTTTATGAGAAAATAAACACTTTCTGAGGTGGTTGTAACATTTTAAAATACTCATCAGCAGTAAATGCATAAGAGCTCCAGTTGTTCTGCATCCTGTCCAACATTTGGAATTATTTGTGTGGAGTGTGTGTATAATGTTTGTGATTTCTTTGGATGCTTGTTAAGCAGTACCTTGTGTAGTATTCATTTGTATGTCTCTGGTTGCAAAACCTATACATAGTTATTCACGCTTCTTTTTGAAGTCTCTTGCCCATTTCTAATTGTTCATTTATTTGTCTTTGTATTATAATTTTATAAGATTTTTATACTTTATTAAGACAAGTTCTTTGTAGGATGTTAATTGTGAATATTTTCTCCCATTCTATGGCTTACTTTTTTATGTGGGTGGTATTGTTTGTTGAGCAAAATCGTTAAACTTTTGATTAAGTCCAATTTATCAAATTTTGTTTCACAATTCGTGCTCTTTTATTCTAAAAAAATCTTTGTCTGCCTAAGTTTGCAAAGATATTTTTCCTTTTCCCCCTGGTACTTTATAGTTTTAGCTTTTACATCAGGATGAAAATTCATCTCATGTATGTACGGTATGAGGTTTGAGTCAAGGTTTATTTTTTTCCCTATGTTTACCCAGTTTTTCTGTGCCATTTGTTAAAAAAGACTTTTCCTCTCATTAAATAAATTGAGCATATTTTCAAAAATACATTGACTATAGATTATATATTTAATCTATTCTAAGCTCTATTCTGATCTGTGGATTTATTTAGCTATTGTCATGTCAATGCCATTTAACCTTCTCGCTTATATATGATTTATTTATAGTAAGTCTTAAAGTTAGATTGTTAACCCCTCCAACTTTTTTCAGCTTTATCAATGTAAGCTGCATAAACTTGGATACTCCCAAAAACTTATTCTGAAAATCTCTGCCTTCATATAGGAGTGTTTAGTTCATTTACATTTAATGTTATTGTTGTCACTATTGAGTTTAAGTCTACCATTGTTCTATTTTATTTCTACTTGTTTAATCTATTTTTTCTTTTGTTCTTCCTTGCCTGTGTTCTTTTGAAAAAAATAAAATGTTTCAAGTATTTTGTATTATCCTTTTTAATGACTTTTTGTCTGTACCTCATTATTTTATATTTTTAGTTATTACTTTATAGAATAGAATATGCATCATATGATTATTTTTGAATTTCAACTTTTCCTCTTTATAAGAGTGGTAGAAGAGACATTTGGCTATTTAACACTAATATTTGTGTTCTAAACTCAGATTATAAGGATACTGGAAAACAAGATATTTTTAGAGTGACTATCAGAAAAGAGAGCAAGGTTGTTCTTTAAAAAAAATAAGGAGTACGAGCATCAATCAAGGAAGATTGAAGCTCCATTTCCATTATTTGAACTGAAGAGTAAATATATGAATATTTTCTTTAAATTTATATTAGACTTTAGACAGGTGGTACCACACATGAGACCTGATACAAATAGAGTAGTGAGTGTCTGAAGCCACAGCAGCTTGAACTGTTTTACATGAAAGAAAAATATATTTGACTTTAAGCCTTTACATTCAAGAATTTACATTTACTTTCTGTTAAGATAAATTGTGACTTACTGTTTTCTTTTCATTTCATTTGCTCATTCATTCAAGAACTAGCTTAGTTTATTATGAATATCAAGGTAATCCATGATAAGAAATCTTGAGTAATAATACCTAATAATTCCTAAAAAGAAGGTCAGGAGTAGTTGGGGTTTTTTTTTTGGTTCCATCAAAGCAAAAGGAGGCCTGGCCTAAATTAAGCTGGGAGTGCTTTTTGCAAAGCATACCAAGCTTTATGGGACTCCAAGCTCAGCATTTTAGGCACAGTATTTCAAACTAAATCACAAGAAAAAAATTCAGCACTATATTACTTCTTTTAAACAACTCAGCATGGTGCCATTTTTTCTTCGGAAATGGGATACAGCTGCTTCCTGGGCCATGATTATGTTTGAGGATCTTTTTGGTAAACTGAGGTCTTGAAGTATTACTGCTAAAATGTATAAAATAAAGTCTTACTACATTAAAAACTTATTGAGTTATAGAAAAAATAAAGATTAGTTAGTTTCTAGGAAAAGAGTAATCCAACTCCAACTTTCTAATGCATATTCTTAAAAGTTTTTAAAATGTAGCATCATGTTTTTAGACCATTAGGAGCAATTAAAATCACATTTTTATTTTTAAGTAAAAGAACATTTTAAATAAATAATCATTTACAGTATAAGAAGAAAGAGTTCTATGAACTATTTCAAGTGTTAAAGTACAAATGTATTTTATAACCAAACTTTCCCCAGAGCATTTTCTAATTTAATACACACCAAAACCTTTTAGCTTATTCTTTGTCTTACAGATATTTTATTTTTTACCATAATGCATATTAGCTTATCGTTCATGGTGTATTTTTCATATTATTAAGAAAATTGCCTAGACTTTTAAAAATCATTGCAATAGTAATAGATACTCATTAGAAGAAAGGTACAGAGAAAACACAAAAGTAAAGAGTTTAATATATCACTTGAAAAATAGTCCCTGTTAACATCTTGGTGGACTTTATTCTGTACTTTCCCAATATACACATTTTACTGTCAAATATGCACACAAATGCAGTATATAAAACACATAGACCCAAACATGTAATATCTGTCCAGAAAACATCCAGCCATGTACTCTGAAAAATGGAGACATTTACTAAAGAAGATACCAGATACAAGAACAATGATGCCTCAGTCCCCTTCAAAGTAGGCACCTTGGGGCCTCACACAGTTCTCCCAGTTGCCATCAGCTGTCCTGTCTTATTTTCCTGAATCTCACTGATGGTCTGAAATCTTTTTCTTTTCAAAGGTAATTTTAGTTTTGGGAAAGGCCAGAAGTTGCAGGGTGCCAAATCTGGGATGTAGTGGGGGCTGAGTCACCTGGGTTATTTGATGTTTCACTAAAAACTCGGCATGAGACATGATGCATGAGCAGGCTTGGTGTCATGATGAATCACCAGTTGCCCATAGTTGCAGCCTTCTGAATCATTCTAATAGTTTCCACAGAAGAACGTTCAAGCTTAACACAAAATTTGATGCAGATTTATTGCTCTGCTATGCAATGGCCACACAGTACACATGCTCACCCCACAGAGTCTGCTGCCCCCGCTGAATGGTACAGTGAAATCATCATTGTTCACACATGAATATCCAGTCTACTCTCCTTTGCAGCCAGGTTTTTTGATACTGGGCAAACCTTCCTTGTTATATTAACAATAGCTCGACTTTTTCCAGGCAGACATATATGTTTAATGAGTTCATACTATAGTTTCCAAATATGTATTGTTTTATACCCTAATATTTCTCTCAAACAGCCATTAATAAGATTAAATATCTATAAATATAGATTCACTTAGACTTTTATATCATTCCACTAAAACTGTTTCATAGTAAGGGCTCTGCTATATTATGGTTCAATGTACGGTCCTTATTCCTTATTTTACTTGACATGGTGGATTTCTTTTTCTTAAACCCTTCTTCATTTGGCTTCCAGAGCCTCTTCTAATTTTATTCTTTTAGCTGCTCCTTCTTTGTCTTCTTGACTGGTTTTGCCTCAATTCCATTCTCTAAATATTGACATGTATTAAGCTCAGTCCTTTCACACATCTCTCTCTACACTCGTTCCCTTGGTACTCACATATAGTCTGATGCCTTTAATACATTTATAGGATGGTATCTCCCAAAATGTAACTTCAGCCTGGCCTTCTCCTCTGAATTTCTGACTCATACATACAACTGGCAATTTGAGATTTCTATATGAAGATTTCATAGGCATCTCAAACTTAAGATTCAACACTTCAAACTTCAAGTTCGAACCCAATGGATATTATTTGCAAAACCTGCTCCTCTTACCTACCTCAGTAAGTGGTAACTCCATGCTTCCTATTATTCAAGAAATAAATCTTGACAACTATAATTGAACAACAATAATTAAAAAAAGAAATAAATCTTGAAGTCATATTTTAATTCTTTTACTAATATCCCAGAACTGATTTAATAAAAACATCTACTTTCTAAATAAGCCCTGAATCTTACCACTTACTACCTCCACTACTACACCCAGCTCCAAGTCCCTTTTATCCCTTGCTTAGATTATTACAGAAACCTTACAAGTGGTGTTGTTTCTTCTACCATTAGTTCATTCTAATCTATTCTTAACACATCAGTCAGTAGAATCTCATTAGTTTGTAAGACAATTTACATTAGTTCTCTTTTCCGTCCCCTGCGAAGGCCAAAGTCCTTTGCTGGTACCAACTTTCCTCTCTGACTTCATCTCCCATGACACACCTCTTGCTCAGTCTTTTCCACCCATGTTGACCCCTGTTCTTCTTCAAGTGACTTGTTATTAGCTGTTTCCTCTATGAAGGATCCTATTCTTCCAGTTATCTCACTTACTTTATGTCTCTTTTTATTTTTTAAGTATATTTTATTGAGTATGCTATTACAGTTGTCCCATTTTCCCCCCTTCATTCCCCGCCACTCTCCACCTCCCTTCCCATCTGCATCCTCCTCCCCTTAGTTCATGTCCATGGGTTGTGCATATACGTTTTTTTTGCTTCTACATTTCTTAGACTATTCTTAACCTACCCCTGTTTATTTTCTAGCTACCATTTATACTACTTATTCCCTACACCTTCCCCCCATTCCCCTTCTTCACCTCCCTGCTGATAACTTCCATGTGATCTCCATTTCTGTGATTCTGTCCCTGTTCTAGTTGTTTGCTTAGTTTTTGTTTTGTTTTGTTTTGGTTGTTGATAGTTGTGAGTTGTCATTTTACTGTTCATAGTTTTTGATCTTCTTTTTTTTCTAAGTCTCTCTAACATTTCATATAATAAGGGCTTGGTGATGATGAACTCCTTTAACTTGACCTTATATGGGAAGCACTTTATCTGTCCTGCCATTCTAAATGATAACTTTGTTGAATAGAGTAATTTTGAATGTAGGTCCTTGCGTTTCATGACTTTGAATACTTCTTTCCAGCCCTTTCTTCACTGTAAGGTTTCTTTTGAGATACCAGCTGATTGTCTTATGGGAACTCCTTTGTAGGTGACTGTCTCCTTTTCCCTTGCTGCTTTTAAGATTCTCTCCTCATCTTTAATCTTGGCTACATGTAATTATGATGTGCCTTGGTGTGTTCCTCCTTGGGTCCAACTTCTTTGGGACTCTCTGAGCTTCCTGGACTTCCTGAAAATCTATTTCCTTTGCCAGATTAGTGTTCTTCTTCATTATTTTTTCAAATAAGTTTTCAGTTTCTTGCTCTCCCTCTTCTCCTTCTGGAACCCCTATGATTCATATGTTGGAACTTTTAAAGTTGTCCTGGAGTTTCCTAAGACTCTTGTCATTTTTAAAAATTCTTCTTTTTATTGTTTTGTTCTGGTTGAATGTTTTTTTTCTTCCTTCTGGTCCAAAGCATTGATTTGAGTCCCAGTTTCCTTCCCATCACTGTTGGTTCTCTGAAAATTTTTCTTTGTTTCACTTTTCATAGCTTTCAGCTTTTCCTCTATTTTGTGACCATACTCAACCAATTCTGGGAGTATCCTCATTACCAGTTTTTTGAACTGTGCATCTGATGGGTTGGCTATCTCTTCATTGTTTGGTTTTTTTTTGGAGCTTTGATTTGTTCTCTCATTTGAGTCTTATTTTTTTGTCTTGCTATGCCTGTTACATAATGAGGGGTGGAGACTTAGGTATTCGCCAGGGCAGGGCAACCCACCTCACTGCTTTGTGATGCTGTATGTGGGGGAGGGGTCTAGAGGGAACAATGGCACTTGCTTCACTCTCTG
This sequence comes from Artibeus jamaicensis, assembly GCF_021234435.1. Classification (NCBI taxonomy): domain Eukaryota; kingdom Metazoa; phylum Chordata; class Mammalia; order Chiroptera; family Phyllostomidae; genus Artibeus; species Artibeus jamaicensis. The sequence continues at coordinate 12,544,265 of NW_026522014.1, read as the reverse complement.
CTGGCTTTTGGTCACTTCCCCTGCTACCCACAAGCAAATTGGGCCCTTCTGGTGCTGATTCCTGTTTGGGAGGGTTTGTGTATGTTCTAGGACCCTGTGGGTCTCTCCAACGAACTCTCCTGTGAGGTTGGGAGTTTCTTCTACCACTGCAACCCTCACAGGTGTTTTTGGTCAGAGATTTTGAGACTTTATTTTCCCGAGCTGGAACCGTGGGTTGTGCAGTCTATCTCACTCCCCAGTTGTTCCTCCTGTTTTATCTGCATGCAAAGGTGAGTCCACAAGCCACCACCTTGCCACGTGTCCTCTCTACCCTGGCTGCCCGTCTCTGCCCCTCCTACCAGTCTGCATGGATGTTTCTTCTTTAACTTCTTGGTTGTTGGACTTCCATATAGTTTGATTTTCTTTCAGTTCTGATTCTTTTTTGTTTTTAAATTTGTTGTTGTGCTTCTTTTGGTTGTGTGAGGAGGCACAGTGTATCTACCTATATCTCCATCTTGACCAGAAGTCTTACTTACTGTATGTCTTGATGCAAATTTCACCCTTTCTGTGGGTTCTTCCTCAGCCACCATGCATAAATTCCACCGTCATATTTCCCTGTTTTATTATGCTCTCTAGTTCTAACATAACATACTTATATGTTATGTTAAGTGCCGGTTGAAATAGTGCCGAGAATATTATAGCACTCAAATATTTGTTAAGTGAATGAAGACATAAATGATGTCACATCATTATTTGTAACTACAGATAATGTTTCGTTACATGGATTAATTGTTACATTTTTCAACCAATTATGGACTAATGCAATCTTAGGTTGCTTCTGTTTATGATTATGGGCAACATCTGAGTGTTCTTTTAGGTAAATTTCTGAAAGTGTAATTACTGCATTAAATGATTGGCACAGTTTTAAGGCTTTAACTGTGTGACTAATAGTCCTTCAGAAAACATGCAAAGAGTCACATTCTTGAACAGTATACAAATATCGTCATTTTGTTTAACAATATTTTGTTATAATGTTGATGAGAAAAAAATTGATTCCTCTTAGGGCCACTGTCTGGGTGGAGTTTGCACATTCTCCCCACATCTGCATGGGTTTTCTCTAGGCACTTTGTTTTACTCCCACATCCCAAAGGTGTGCACATGAGCACATCTCAACTGTGTGTCTCAGTTGTCCCATTCTGAGTGAGTGTGGGCATACCCCATGATGAATGGGAGTGTTCTCCAGCGTGGGCTCCCACCTGGCAGCCTGAGCTGCCAGGAAAATCTCTGGCCACCCACAACTCTATAAACTAGAATCAACAGGTTGGAAAACAATAATCTTGGTTTTTATTCATCTTCCTTAAATTTATTTATTGGTTTTTAATTTATTAGGAGTGCTTTGGGTCTTTATTTAGAAGTTTGATGATGTTTTTGTGCCCAGAAATATCCTATAGGAACTTACCTCTTGTTTATATCAATTAACCTACGGTAAAATTGGTTTTATTATGTGTCATTTCACTGAAGGTTGCAGTTCTCAAGTACCTATCAGTGACATCGAGGACTTATTGTATGTGAATGTCTCTAGTCTGATGCATTGGCTATAGTGATTATAATCATTCTCTCAGATGCTTTTCAAAATGATATTAAAACTTGGCATCTCAGTATTGTTTCACATTCATGCAACATTTTATCACAGGCCTAGATGGTAGCATCTCTCTCTGAGCCAAAAAGTGAATGGACAGCTTTTGTTAGTGGTTATATAGCACCTACAGAGGGAGGTTCCTACCATTTCCTCAAATCAAGTTGATGTTTCCCATTCATATGTACTTTCTTCCCATTCACCAGACTCTAATAATAATAGGACTGATACTAGTTGTTTTATTTTTTCTCTAGAGAAAATCAATAGACGAACAAAACCCACCCTAGCTAAAATTATCTTTACAAAGAAAGTCACCCATAACTCCCCTCAGTCATCAGATGTCCAGTGGCTTCCTAGATGAGTGCAGGTTGTCCCATCCCTGTAGGGAGGTGTAAGATGGCCAGGAGTTGTAGCTACACAGTGGGTCTCATGGAGTCTTTCTAACTGAAGCTTATTTGCTTTGGCTGCAATTCTGAAAGGCCTCCCTCCAGTGCTCTTGTTAGATTTTTCTGGCTACATTCACAAAATAGAGAGCTTGTCTCTTCGTGAATATCAAATTCCTCTATATGATAACTTGTGATTTTAATGAAGTTTTGTTAATCTCTTAAACATGCATTCTCGTGTGTCCAGTCCCTCTAAATCTTCCTGAACTATTTTCTATTGTCATTATCTAGGTGTGTCTGTCTTCTGTCAGTGTAGTTCTGATTTTCTTTGAATTCTATTAAAAGATGGCCACATATGTATTCAAACTACAGTTTAAGAAATGTATTCACACCCATGACTTAAAAAAAGAAGTTAGTTACTCTGGTTAAAAGTTATTAATATGGTGCTTGGAACTATACAGAGAGCAACAGTGACAGAGAAACATGACTCTGTGTGAGGATTTTGCTTTTTAAGGAAAAGGAGTAAATTTTTCCTAAAGCAGATTTTTCCAAAACTTTTGGTCTCTGCATAACTTTAAACTATTAAAAATACTGTGATTCCAAAAGCATTATTCTGTGAATGGCAACTATCGATATTTGTCATACTAAAACTTAAAACTGAGAATTTGAGAAATTCTGGAGTATTGGCTTGTTTAAAGAACTGGTAAGCCAATCACATGTTAATAGAAAGGGTATATTTGTATGAAAATACCTATTTCTTAAAAGTTTTTAGCTATAAGTGTGACATTGCTTTACATTTTCATAAATGGCTTTAACATATGAATTAATAGATGGTGGCTAGATTCTAGACCTGTTTCTATGTCCAGTCTGCTGCACTATCACATATCATGGAACTTCCGAAAAACTCCAAAGCATACCTGTGAAAGAAAACAAAAAAGACAAAGAAAACGGCATTGACCTCACATACTCCCTCTTCTCCAGGCGCCTTCAGCTTGTGTGTTGTCCTTCAGTAAAGAGTCATTTTGTTCCAGAATGTGAAAGTACATAATTTAGGACAAAACCTGAAAAGTTGGAACTTATTAACCTTGGTTTACAATACCTAAGTCTGAGAAGAAGCTATGAAATATGTTAAAATTTTAGTAACATTTGTTCACTTTCTTTCGATGGGCTCACTTCCTTGGTTTACTGATTTATGCTTTCATCTACATTATGAAAAGATGTTCTTTCTCTGAAACCTGCTGAGATAGCAGAGACTGTGTCTTATCAGAACACTTTTCTGTGCTTTACAATAACTTTATTATATCCTAGATTATTAATTAAAAACAAAAAACAAAAACAAAACTTTCTCAGTTATAGAAGAGCTAAAGTTCTTACAGTGATGCTATATTATAGATTTGTTATTAAAACTTTTATCGTAACTGATTAAATAGTTAACAGAGAATTGTTTCTGAAACACCTATTATTCTATTTTATGCAAGTGCCAAGCTGCCTCTCACAACTCTTAACTTTGCCTTCCTCCAAACCTTCCTGAATTTAGAAAAGGATGAAAATCATTTCAGGATATACTTTATGCCTAAAACAATTTTTGAGAGTTCCCAGCAGTCTCCCAAGAAATAATAAAAATTGGTTCTATCATCTTAAAATAAAGAAATATGAGATAACTTTATGTTCATATGATCTATTACTCTCCCAAGAGTTGCATGGGAAAAGTTGTCAGTTCACAAGAAATGCTCAGTCTTTCCTAGATAATGTGTATGTAGGTAAAATAATGTTAATTTAAATATTTCAGAAATATGGAAAGTCCTTGAAAATTTGTCAGTGTCTTCTCTATCCATAATATGTTGCTACTTCCAGGGGGAAAATTAATGAAAATTTCTATAAAATAGTTATATGTTATACCCCAATAAAGAATTTTATTTTCTTTTGTTTAGATATTATTGATTATGGTGATAAATTAACAAAAGCCTTTACATTTCTACATAGTTTTGTTTTATTCTGATGCTTGCCGAAAGCCTCTGCCATGAGCAACTGCCCAGAGTCATGCCATCAACAAAGGTCTCTGAGGCTTTGAATGATTGACATTTCAAAGAACAGATGTGAGTACAGGCTTCAGAGCTGACCTCACACCATACTAATAGACACAGCTACTACTATGTCAGAGACAGCTTTCACTTCATACTAGTAAACTGCTTCTCAAAATTAGACCAAGATCCAGAAGACTAAGAATTCATTTCCTGGCACCAAATTAACTGATGAAGAAAATTTTTATTGTGATCATTTGCTTGGACTACTCTTGGTTTAGTTTTAATTCTATTTTCTGAATGAAGAAGCACTTTATCTTTCTTCTTAAGCAATCTCTAATGCAAACAATTTAGTAAACTCTGTTATTTCACAATGAGGTAGCCTTGCTTTTTATTGTATTGCCCTCCAGTAGGTCCCTTTAGCCTAAAGATACTGTTTTTATGACAAAAACAGAATATAAATACTTTACTTGAATATTCGATTCTTGATATTAAAGGAGTACACAAAAGAGAGGCCCAAACTTGAGTATAATATTAATTTTAGAAGCCTGAATTATTTATTAGTATATCATTTGAAATTTAATTAAATTTATAACTACATATACTCAAAAACTTAATGTATATTCAAGTGTTTCACAGATGTGGAAATGTTTTAATTAGGAGGAGGACTTCGCCTATCTTTTGGCACAAAGCTTCTGATAATTTAACACATGTACACATTGTAAAAAATGAAATTGAAATAAAAATTTCTAAATGGCTTGCAAAATATCCGTTCATATTATGCATCAAATTGTGTCCACAGAAAGCATTAATCTGTGCTGTCCTAGTCCTTTGACTATTACTACAGCCAGTCAGATTGGTTTTAAACCTATTTCTTGGTGGCCTTGGAAAAATGTGCACTAATGCTCAGTGAAAGATGTAATGTTCTGGGGGGTCTCAAGGGTCTCACGTAACTGTGTGGAATGACCCTCAGAATATTCCTCATCCGCTCATCAAACTACAGACTAGCTAGAGGTTTGAAAGAAGGGGTTTTCAGCTTGCTAAGGATACCTAAGAGTGTACCACTTATTGGCTGTCATTTTAAGCTAGAATAAGCAATTGAATATAAACTAAAAAAAAATAGTCTAATTAGCTTGCATTCCCAATGCAGAAGAAATGTGATAAAGGGCTATGTTCAGGGAAGAAAAGCCAAGCAACCTGAATTTGGCCTTTTTCTCATAAAATCATGGTCATCTTCTAGTTCTCCTCTTTACTCAACCAGTTAATGGTGTTCGACACACTCCTTCCTTCTGTACTGAAACACATTCTTTGCTTGGCCCCTGGAACATATCTGTCTCGGCTATTTTCAAAACTCCCTGGCCTCATCTTCCAATCTCCTTTCCTGGGTTGTGTTCATATTCCTTAACTACTAAACATTAGTGTGCCCAGGAATCAGTCATAAACCTCAGCTTTACCTGTACTCACTTCCCAGATTATTTCATCTTACTCCATAACTTTTAATACATTCATATTCTGACACTTTCCAATTTAGATCTTTAACCTCAACGTCTTTCTTGAACTCTAGGGTTATATATTATATACCCAGTCACTCAATACTTCTCCAGGGATGTCTTAAAAAACCCTGGTTTTTAAAAACTAATTCCAAATTTTAAAATTGCTAATTTAAAAATTGAACGTGTAGTTCCATCCTACCCCGTTTCCCCCAAAATAGCCCATCGTGCAGTTAGCACAATCTTGGACAAAGGTAACTGTATTTATTCAGGCTAAAATCATGGAGTAATTCTTTTCATCTTTCTTTCTCTTATATGCCATAACCAATTCAGTTATATGCAGAATATATTCAGAATAAGGCAACATATTACTAATTTTATGTCTTCCAAATTTAAGCTACAACGTTCTCTCATTTGGACAATTGTAACATGTCCTTCTACTTCTAATCTTGCCTCCTTATAATATATCTTTCCACTTCAGCCAGAATGTCATATCTGTATACAAATCTAGTGAAAAGAGAAAAGTCCAAAGTCTTTATGTGAGCTGTGACACCCTACACAGAGTTCATCTCTGTGTCTGCCCACAAGGCATGTGTTCTTTCTCTCTGTCTTCATCTTCTATCACTCCTTTCACTCATTCTACTCTGGCCACAATTGTTTCTGACACATCAGGCCTGGCCTCATCTCAAGGCCTTTGCACATGCTGTTCCTGCTGCCTGGAAGAGTTTTCTCCCAGATGATTACATGGCTGCTTCTCTCAGATCTTTTGGGTTTCTGCTTACCTGTCCTTTCTTTGAAAGGCCTTCACTGGTAACCCCTTATATAAAGTCATCCTCCACCCCTCCCCCATTCTCTTACTCTGTCTGACTTGTGCTCTATGTCATAGCAGTTTTTAATATTTTAAATATTCTTCTGCATTGACATGAAAGTGTTCATGTCACCTGACCTACTGTATGCTTATCTGTTTATTTGTTTATTGCCTTTATTCTTCCTTTGAAATAGTTACCAACTTGTTACTGGAAATTTTGCTTACTTTACTGTTACATCTCTATAGGTAGCCCAGAAAAGTGAGTGACCTAGTATAGGTTCTCAACTGTCTTCCTATTGTGTCATCCCTGTTCTGGGACATAAATTTGCTGAAAATGTCTTCTTTTGTGCTCATTACCTTTAATGCATTACCTTCTAGAAGCAAAAGTGAAATAGTAAGGCTTCTAAACAGTGGCTCTGAATACACATCAGAGCCTTTATTAGGGTGGAGTAGTCTCAAGTCCTTTCTCACCTTTCTAAAGCTCCAGTATGAGGTAGCAAGCTTTGGAGCCCTATGTAGAGCAATAGCGAATCTGGCTCAAAGTGGCTTAAATACTTAGAGGACCTCCAGAGATGGGGCATCCAGAGGTATAATTGTTGAGCCCTCAGCCCACAATGCCTTCAGTTTACAGGCTCTATCTGCTCTGTCCTATGCAATGCTGGCTCCATCCTAAGGATGCTCCCTTTTCTGTTCCTGGTACCTCTGTTTGAGGTATGAAGGTCACACGTGTTTTAGTTCACATGAAACATGAGAAAGAGTGTTCCTCTGTGTCTCTCAGCAGATCCATAAAGAGCTTCTCTAGGAATCTCCAGAAATCCTCACATCTTTTTGATCAAAATAGCATCACATGTCCATACTTGACTCAATTGTTCATAAGAGATGGCAGTTACCATTAGACAATTCAGGATCACCCACGAGCAGAGAGTGGTGTGGTCAACTTTCCCTTGAGTCAGGTGGGTTACAGGAAGGAAATCAGAAATGTGAATGAACTCAGACTCAAGCTTCTCTGGGAGGCAGAAGGAAGAATGTTTGCTAATCAGGTGATCAAACGCATTCACTATATTCGGAAACCAGAGACCTGAAGGCACAGTGACTTAAAAGCTAAGAGACAGCAATAACCCTGCCCAGTGGGACAGGCAGTGGGGTGTAATGTATATCTATATATTTTAAATTTTTTGTATATTATGGTGTTTTGGCATCTTAAAAACCATTCTAACTGGGGAAATTGCCCTTCTTGGTGCTAGCCAGCTCTTACAGATGACCAAGGGCCCAGCTAGGAGCACGGTTTTGAAATGCAAACTAAGCTAGGGACCACTCTCACAGCTGTACAAAGCCCACCAAAATTATCCCAACTCCCCAGTCCTGAGCTGTGCACCCTGCCCTGCCCTGCCTTTCCCATCCCGCTGATTGCTTTCTCCTGCCACCTGTCTTTTGTCTCCTCACCACTCCAGCGTCTTTTCCATGTGGCCTTGCTTGGCCGTGTGTCGTGCCTCCTTTCTCCTGGACCTGTGAAAATAATAAACTTTGTTTCCCTGAGCCTCTCCTATGTCTCCTCTTGTGGTTGCACCTGACTGACCATCACATACAAAATACCGAACATTGGCTTTTTTCAGACAGTATTTTTTCAGACATATTTTTTGTATTGGGGGATATTCGGAGAAGGCCGCAGGCATGTTTATTGTTTCTGCTCTGGTCTTGGCCAATTCACTGCTCCAACGACTCTCATGGAAAAGAATGAAGTGTGAATAAAGTAGACTTTTTTCACTGAATTCCTTTTCAAACTCCACTGGTATTAGGGGTACAAAGCACATGGTTTTAAAGATATGTTTAATTGCTTTCCACTTCTAGCTTGTCCCTTAAGTAAATCAAATATGGATAAAAATAATTTGGTTCAAAATCCAAACTTCACCACTTATTAACAATATACCTTTGTTGCAGTTATTTTTTCCTTTGATAGTCATGTTTTTATTCAATAAAAATATGACTGTTTGCTCTTTACTGGCATTAAATCCAGAGTGTGTGTAAAACGCCTGACTTAGACGATCCGTAGACACTGATCCCTGTTTCCTTCCTTCCAGCAAAGCACACAGCTGCAAGAAAATGCTGAGAGTTTCTAAAAGTCCACAGCTTTCCATCAAAGAATGTGAAAAGAATAAATAGGTAAACTTTCTTTGTTTCTAGATCATAGGTCATGGGCCTTGTTTAATTCCTAAATTTCTATCAATAAAATATCATTCAATAAATGTTTTTAGTCGATTGCTTTGACTCCCTTCTTCCCCTGACTCTATTGAAAATAAAATAACCTACTCGTTATCTGGCAATGATTCAGACTTTAATTCTAAATTGCAAATACATTAATTTTTTCTTGTCATAAATATTTCTCAATACTAAAAATAAACAATAACATGTTAATTTACATGGTTTACTTTTTTCACATCCTCACACTGTGTTTGAAGGTTGAACTACAGTATCTTGTAACTATTTTGATTAGAAAACATTAGGATGGGTGATGTCCTTTGCTATTTAAAATGAATTTTAACGTCCTGGCCAGTGTGGCTCAGTTGGTGGAGTGTTCTCCAGTAGATTAAAAGGTCATGGGTGTGATTCCCAGTCAGAAGATATGCCTAGGTCGTGGGTTTGGTTCCTGGTTTGGATGCGTAGGAGAAGGCAACCAATCAATGTCTCTCTCTCACTCTGATATTTCTCTCTCTCTCTCTCCCTCCCTTCCTCTCTCTCTAAAAGTGGTGAAAAAACTGTCCTCAGATGAGGATAAAAATAAAAATAAAATGAATTTTAACATAATATCTTTTCTTTTTAACGTAACATCTGTGCCCATTGCCTCCTCCCAGATTCTTGCTGCTTACTCACCATGGACACAATCTCCTTGTGACCAAATGACCCATGGGTGGAATGTGAGCTGTCTGCAATATTTTCACAACCTCTTTGTGAAATTAGAGCACTGTCCAAAAAATAAATGAAATACAGGGAAATGAAAAAACCAAAACTTGATATGATCCATCCAGGTAACAGCTAAATTTTCTATGTCTTTCCAAGTCATTCCTTCTCCTTCTTATTCCCTCGGGCCAAAACAAGGGCTAAGAATGCCAGAAACCCCACAGTTGCCTGTGGCACTGCCTACTTGCTTTCATTGTGAGGATATGAGAAGGGAAAACTTTCCAATTTTTTAGGCACTCAAAACTGTGAAATTAGCTTTAACCTTCTGCCAGTATAAATGAATTGCTTTAAGATAGTAACTATTTCACAAAAATAATTAATTGGAATTCCCAGGTCAAATGACATTAGTGCCAGAGAATCCAAATACTGAACCTAACTGTAGGTCAACCTCTGACCATGACGAGGAGGAGGAAAAGGAAAAAGAAACCAACCAAAAAAGCAGGCCCAAAGACTAAAGACACTTTGTATTAGACAATTCCTCATCTTTTAGAATCTTGTATAATGTCTAATGATTTCATTCTACATGCCTTCGTCTGCCCTAGCAACACCAACTGTGCTTGTCTTGGCATCTTTTACAAACCACTCTAATCTCAGTGCAAGTTTCCTAGTGGAATCCTGTCTAGCACCCAGTTACACTTAGCGCAGCCAAAGTTCTCAATTCCTCAATCACTTACACCAGCCAGAGGCTCCTCTGAATGGCACACATGTTTTCCCCACCAGAGCCATGATTCTCTGCTGATCTGTGCTGATTCTACACACACTTCTGCTTGTGAGTTCACATTTGGATCTAGGCAGTGAGATCTGTTCAGACTCCAGGGCCCATTAAACTTCATCATCTTGAAGTTCACTGGCACAGTTATTATTTGCAAGAACACTTAAAGTATGAAACGCACATTCCACATTTACTAAGTATAACTTTCATCACCAAGAGAATTCCATATTCAAAATACGAGCTTAGATTTGATCTACACTTTATGAAAGAAATTCTTTTAAAGAAAGCTTCCATTTCAGTTGAGTAAACAGTCTTTCATTTGTATTTGCTCAAAATCTTCAAAAAGGAGAAACATAAAAATGAGCAATTGGGAGATTCATTTATAGAGGTACCTTTAAAAATGAACACCATCTCATGTTATCCCGGCCTTATAACAATTCCAGCTGATGTTCTGGAGAACATCAAGGCCATAACAATGCTTTATGTAACGGCTGTTGCTGTTGTTATTGTTCTTTTTCTTTTAACATATCTAGAGGCACCGAATGATTACATGAGACTAACAATTTTTATGCTTGTGGCATTACCTCTTGGGGATTTAAGAACCACAATATGCTTTCCTTAAAGATAGGAATTTAATGCTTACATATTCAAAGTTGACATATTAACCCAAAGAAAATTTTAAAATTCTATTTATTTTCATATGCAATTTGCTGAGTAGTGCTTAAAGTGACTGAACAGTAAATAGAGTTACAAATTAGTTTTTCAAAGTAGTTTCTGAATATAATTGATTTTCATTTTTATGAGTTTTTTTTTTTTTTTAGGAGATCAGTCCCTGACATAGCTTCACTGTCAGCTCTATATCCAGAGTTCTGAGAAATGTTGCAGGTAGAGTACAACATAAACAAAGAAGAGAATGCTTATAGCAAGCAACAGGAGCAGCAAAAGTGCCAAAATATGGTAATAAATAAGCCAAAAGATGTCTCTTGGGCTGTAGCAGACACAGAAAACTTCTTTGATAATACTGAGTAAATAAATAGCTGGACATAGAAACATTTAACATAAAATTAGTCTATTTTTTAAATTTCTTAGCTACTTCAAATTATTATTATTTAGTTGAGTCCTCCAGCAGTATATTTACAAAAGACCCATAAAGAATTGGTTTAACTCAGGCCAAGCACAGGACAATGCCTTGATGTGCTGCTTTATGTTTGTAGGAAAGCAACCTTTAACATCCTAGTGCTTTGTTTTATACCAAAAAGGTTACTTGGTATATTGGGGAAAATTTCAGATGATTCTGATATTGTAAATATAAATAATAATCACAAAGATAGATGGATGGATAGATAGACTATTCCATAAGATAGTTTCATTATTTTCTATTATTCTTTTCCTGTACTCTAGACAGTATTTCCAAAGAATTGTGATTAGAAGCAAAAAGTTGTGCACAAACTTTTTGTGCACTAGTTGTGATTAGATGTACAAAAGTTGTGGTCACTCTCTCTTAAGCCACAAAGTCAGAGACTCTGCTGCCCGCCCAACCCACCCCTCTTTCTCTATGAGCCCCCCACTGAAACCACTGGAGATGATATCTATGCTATTACAGTGAATTTCATAGTTAATCACAAAGAACAAAGGGTCATGGTATGTTGCTGAATTTCTCTGAGATCTTCTAAAAAAAAGTCTTCAAATAGATTCCAGAAAAGAAAATACCTGGGGCATATGATTTAGGGTCTTTTATTCATACCAATTTTGAGAAGTGGCTGCTTTGCAGTAGTACTGAAACCCTAAACTACCTAGGGAATGCCAGGTGAGTGCTAATTCTGAACTTATTAAGAACTGAATAAAAAAAGAAAAAGAAAAATCTTCACCATGATTGTGTGGCCCTGATGCAAGCTGTTTCTACCTAGGCAAAGAGATTCTTACCTTTTACCAAGATGTTTAATTTACAGTCAGAGCTACTCAATCTGAATAGCTTTTCAATCTGAAAACCTCAGTAGCAACTGAGGGAATTCTGTTTTCAGCTGCAAATCACTTTACTAGCTAGTGTGATTCTGTGCCGTTAAGTGACATGTCCACAGTTGCGAATAGATTATGGATCATGTAATGCATTTGTGGTTTTCCAAAAATATTTTGTTTATTTAGAGAGGGGGAAGGGAGGGAGAAACAGAGGGAAAGAAATACTAGTGTGTGAGGGAAATGTTGATCGGTTGCCTCCTGCACACACCCTTGCAGGACAGGCCTGGAACCCAGGCATGTGCTCCGACCAGGAATTGAACTGGTGACCTTTTGCTTTGTTGGACAATACTCACAACCAACTGAGCCACACAAGTCAGGATACTTTTGTGATTTTTATACTACTTTTATAATAATCTAGTTTTTGTTTGTGAGATTCTCATCTAATTAACACAAATAAATTTATATGTCAGCATATAATATGGGCTATCTTGTTAAATATTAACTTCCTATAATGTTTTAAGATATGTTTTCATATGTTAAAACAATTTAGAGTGTTTAATATTTCATTCAGAATTACCTGGATGATTGTTACATATAATCTAATTAAAATAAAGAATTTTTTAGTGAGTGCCTACTGCTTAAGGATTTAAAAATTAATTCTGGGTATAATCGGTAAAAATTCATACGTCCAAAATGGTAGCACCCCCTGTCTGGCATAATAGACAGCAGGAACAGTTTGGTTAAAACAAGTAATTAAATAAATACGCATTCTGATTGGTCAATCAAGTAAATAGTCCAACAGGATCCTTTTATCCTCTGTTAAAAGAAGGGCTAGCTCCAGAAGAAAACACCTGCATGGTCAGGATAAAACTTAAAAACAAATGTCAAGGAATTCATTGCATAAAGCATAGCTGGAGACAATACTTTTTATTAAAACTAGTATGCCAAGGGCTTTTGTGACTTTCAGTTCTTTTATCACCTTGGAACCTTCTTACTGATCAATTGCCTGTTCATATGATCCTTTCCACCCCATCCCCCCAGAGAAGACAACCTCATTTCTCTTGGAAGCAGCTCCATTTCCTGTTTTGTGGCTGGGGGTCCTGACGTACAGACCTTCTTATGCTTCTATTAAAAGGTGTCATTAATTCTACGGTACTTGACAACCATGTCCTCTTTCAAAGGTAGAGAAGAAGTAGAGGGAGGTTACTTCCCCTCTTCCTGCTGTTGCAAGACTGTTCTATTTTATCTCTGGATGAAAGTTTCTATGGGATAAATACATTTCGCACATTTTAAGTCTAGCTTTAGGGAAGTGATGCCAACTTTCCTTTCTAAAAGTGGCATGATGAGGTGTAAAGGACCAATGCATAAGAACTAGCAGAGCTGAATCAAATCGTGGCTCTGCCTCAGTGAGTTATGGGACTTTGAGGAGGCTTCTTAACTTCTCTGAACCTTGTTTTCAATAAAATGTGAAAAATAATTTGTTTCCTTTGGAATTGTTGAAATAAGTGACAGATAATATTTGAAATACCTTGTTTAGTGAGCAGTACAAATTAATGATTTAATAAACACCGAGTTCCTTCCCTCTTTCTGTTCACATTATTAAAGTGCTTCTTTTTAAAATATATATTTTATTAATTATGCTATTACAGTTTTCCCAATTTTTCCCTTTATCCCCTGAATCCTCCAGCATTCCCCCTCTTAGTTCATGTCCATGGGTTGTACACATAAGTTCTTTGAATTCTGTTTCCTATACCATTTTTATCTCTCCCCATTTATTTTCTACCTACCAATTATGCTTCTTATTCCCTGTACCTCCCCCCATTCCTCCCCTCCCCCTCCCCACTGAAAACCCTCCGTGTGATGTCCATTCTTTGATTCTGCTCCTGTTGTAGTTTGCTTTGTTTTTGTTTTCATTGTTTTTCTTTTTTTTTAGGGTCATTTGTTGATAGTTGTGAGTTTGTTGTCATTTTACCGTTCATAGTTTTTGATCTTCTTCAATTTCTTAAATAAGTCCTCTTAACATTTCATATAATAAGAGCTTGGTGATGATGAACTCCTTGAACTTGAGAGGTTCCGGTCAAGATGGAGGTGTAGGCAGAAACATTTTGCTTCCTTGCACAGACAGAAGGAGAATAACAACTAATCTAAAATCAATTAAAGTGCTTCTATCATTTCTCCTAGAAAAGGAATCCTACTTTAAGGAGAGATCATGTATCAGGAGAATAAATTTGGTTCTGGCACCATAAAGACCTAGGCATTCTTACTACTTCAGTAATACTGGGTAAGTTAATTCTCTGAAACTGTTTCCTCATCTGCTGAGCTTGGTAGTTGTTAAATACTACACACCGTAAAATTCTTGCTATAGTGCCTGGCGTAACAATGGATAGTATGCATTTAATAAATGGTTGTTTTTCTACTCTGCCCCACTTTTCTTATAACTACTTACATAGCAATATATTGCCAGTTAGGAAAGCCCTATGTTATGGAATAATTATAAAATTTAGTGTCATTGCCAGTATGAAAATATATGTTAAAGTTATAATTTCAGTCTAATTAGGGGCATAAACAGGGTGGGGCAAAAGTAGGTTTACAGTTACGAGTATACAGTACAGTTTATCTTGTATTATTATTTATTATTGTACTATTTTCCACATGAACAAATGCAAACTTAATTTTGCCCCACCCTGTGTAATTTACCATCCAAATGTAAACACTTTTGAGAATGAAAGAGGACAGGTATGGTTACTCTGACTGTATCCATGTGTGATGAGGGGTTGGCTGTGTATTTAGGATAGTCTGGGGTGAAAGGTCAAAATAAAATTAACCAGGAACTGATGTCTATCATTTTCTTAGAATGTAATTACAGTATAAAATAATTTTTGAATGTGCAGTAGAGTTTTTTAAGTATTTGAATACTCCACCAAAGGAATAAAGTATTTTTTCTTTAATTGCTTCAATTATCCACTCAGTATTAGGCATGATTCAATGACTCAGGGACATGCTAGTTAAACAATTTTAAATGAGATTCCACTCTACAGAAAGCTTTAGTGTTTTTTTTTTACACATTTAACTTTTAACCCTTTTACAGTCTAACAGGGGTGTCCAACCTGCAGCCCAGGGTGGCTGTAAATGCGGTCCAACACAAAATTGTAAATTCACTTAAAACATTATGAGATTTTTTTTGTGATAATGTGTTGCAATGTATTTAATGCATGACCCAAGACAACTCTTCTTCCTCCAGTGTGGCCGAGAGGCACCTAAAGGTTGGACACTCCTGGTAAAAGGTAGAATGGAAGCAATAGTGTAAGTAATAGAAGACATAATGCATGAAAGTTCAAGGAGTAAAATTTTTCCAATGATTTTATGGTTGAGTTCAAAAAAGGAAAGTATAAAGTAGGGGATCTAAGCCAGGTAGAAAGTGCAGGATCAGACATACAGATATGGGAGGAAAATGAGATGTAAATTAGACCATCTTATTCCTCTACATACAAGATTCCAATGGCTTCTTTACATGGGAAATAAAATAGAGTCAACCTTTATTTCACTTAAGAGCAGGCCCCACCTGCTTCTCTGACCTCTTCTCATGTCCATCTTCACCAAGCCAGGCATCCCGGCTTTCTTGCAGTTCTCCATACATACCAAGCTCAGTAGCACCTCAGAAATTTTGCAGTAACTGGGAACTCTGGGAGAGGCAGAAAGGAACTTTTAGGGTAATAGAACTATTCTATATCTTTATGAAATTAGTTGCTACATGGGTATATGTATTTATAAAAATTCATTGAACTGTACAGTTAAAATTAGTGCACATTATTGTGTGTAAAATATATTCCAACAAAGTTATTAAAAAATAAACCCCTAACCCAGTTATGGAAGAAAACAATAAAGCAGGATTGATCTAAAATGTTTTAAGAAGAATTTTGCAAGCATTTACCAATTATTTAAAGTGAATTGGTAAAATTCAGCTTCTTCGATATGTAGAAGCTGATTTTCCCAGACTTCAAACATAAACAAATGGATATGGGTTATAGTCAAAAGGAAGTGGAATTTGGCTTGGAGCAGATAGCATGAACTAAAACTGGGCGGTGGACTTAAGATTCAATAGGGAGATATCATAGACTTCATCTATGACTTTCATCCAGGAACAGATCCAGACAGCTGTAGACTGTGTAGGGGGCCTTTAAAATGCAGTTACAAAAATCAATTTAAAAAAAAATCTGATTTGAGTTAAATTTCTTAAGTCAGATCTCGGCTCACCACAGCAAAATGAAACAAACCAAAAAAATCCTTGGCTTCCACTCTTAGAACCCACTCTGTATACAAGTAAAAGATATACTATAGGAAATAAAGACATAAAGTATATACTCTTGAATGAAATTACTTGTGGGTTTTTTTCCCATTGCTGTGGCCTTGATGAAAAGGAAAGGGAAGAATTTGGGCAGTTGGTTCACTACTCCCCACGTTTTTAGAACTATGTCAGGATAATAGTATTTCCCCACCCATCCCCTGAGGAGCTTTTAAGACTAGCATCTGTGAGGTGCATTTCCTAGATAAATGCGAACTGCCCTTTGACTCTCTTCAAGATAAGAAAACATTGACCCTTTCAACCAAGTTATTTATGACTTTCGCATAATGTGAAACAGCACTTGGGCCTGGTGGGAACGCCCAGAAATACATATAGGCAGTTAAGATTCCCCTCTGCTACTATCCAGGAACGACCACCACACAAGTTGAACAATGCCCCAGGCTCATTAAGAAGTTTGATGAATTTAATACAATTCAAATTAAAGAAGATCTCAGGGGAACATGTTTAGAAAGGAAAACCAGATGGGGCTCCACTGTAGAACATCCAGGGCACAAAGTGTGGGATGCCCTATAATCCTAGAGATTCTGGAAACATGCAAAAATGTGATTTATCTTCTTGGTGAATTAACACACAAAATGTGTTGGTGGCAGAATATTGAGTTTCAGATTTCATAATGAAATTTTCCAGATTGTGAAGAAAAAACAAAACAAAACGGGATATTGGAAGGCGTCATCCCTGCTTCCGATGAGACCTGCCAAATTAAAGGAGAGCAAAATAAAAGGAAAGAAAACTGTACAAAATATATCAACAAGAAAATAAGGACAGATCTACTTGTCACCACCACCCGCCCCAGTAATTATCCTTTCTTTTTCTTAGTATGGAACAATAATGCTAAATAATGACCTTGTACCCTGGACTGAAGGGTGGGGGAGTAGGGATTCTTTCAACAGAGTATAGAGAAAGAAAGAAAATAAAGTCCAATTAGCTATTTTTAAAAATTGACATAAAATTTAAGTATCAACCCAGAAATAGTGAATCTGGAGTTGTCAATTTGATTTGGTCATGGTGGTGTTGCCATTTGTGAAATGAACCTGGACTAGACTTAGGTATACGTGAGGTCCAGCTGTTTCTCTGTGCTCAGATGAGGGCTGCTAACTCAGAGAAAATGGTGGAAACAAATGTTGTTTTGTTCTGCAACACCTCATGAAAAAATTCTTAAAATGTGGCACTGGTCATTTGTACTACTACTATCTTATTCCGATAACTTTAGCAAACTCAAATCTAGGACAAGTCTTCCCAAATAAAGAGAGCAAGTATTCTGAATTTTCAATGTCTTCCTTCACCAGAAAATATAAAATAGTAAAAATTAAATGAAAATCACCTGAAATTTTATCACATCCAAAGAAATCTATCACATAATAAGATCAAACTCTACATGTAACTACATGTGTTTTTCCTTTATTATATATAACAAATAGCTTTTCCTGTCAAAATGTGCAGACTAAAATAATTTTTAATGGCTGCTTAGTACATTATCTGAGTACACTATAAGTCACTAAATATACCATCTTAGTGCATTTTGGTTGTTTACACTTTTTCTTCTGTACTTCAAAATGATACTAGGATAAACATATATAATTACTTAAACAATTGTTATGTATTTTAATCATATTTCTGTGATCTTAAGAAGTAAACAAAATTGAGGAATTAAGGCTAGACTCACTAGTTTTCATTGCATGATATAAGCTATATAATGTATCAGAATTCCATTCTGTCCCATATTCTCTATCCACACTTATTAATACTAAACTGGTAAAGGAAGTAGGAATCATTTAGAGAGGAACTAGAACACAGGAGGCCTGAAGTCACCTATAACGACCTTATCAGAAACCTAAGGAAAAATCTGTACCACATAGAAAATAAGTAGCTCAATTAGAGCTCTCATTGGCAAGCCAGAGAGGTAAGTGAGGGATGAGCAGAGCTTGTCAAAATGAGGGATAAGATATGTTCAAAGAACAACAAGGGAGAGCACAAACTATGGCAGGTTGATATCTATAAAGTTATTCTAGGCAAATAAAGGATATGTTCTATATTTAATTGACAGACCAGATATAAATAAGTCATCAGGGACCCTGCTGAAACTTTTGGCTAGAATGTGCAAACTGTCATGCTAAGCTGACATGTGGTAGCAGAGACTAATGGTTTCCAGGACACGGCGTCCATTGGGAGGAAATTGGAAGCAAACCTGGGAACTTCGGAGGGGTGATTCGTATCCCCACACTTGTCAGGATGGCAGCACCTGGAAAGAATGATAGTAGCACAGATTCCTAGAAAAATATAGCTTTGGGGGAGGTATATAAAATGGCTTCTGCAAGGAGAAAAGAATATTTCACTAATTCTCACTTACAACCGTATTTCCTATTGATTACACTTCCAAAATAATACATCTTATCCCCTGCTCTCCTTTTTTGCTGCTGCTCTCCCAGCTGGAAGCATTGGGCTAGTTTTTTAGGATAATCTCCAAACAGCCTCACCTTCTATAGTGCAATGTCTCTAAGATGTATCTTATTGGTCCCTGTCCTGCTTATACAGGAACCACAGAATAAAATAGGACCATCCCACCATAGTTCAGAAGACCTTCTGCAGTAGGGCTTCATCTAGTCTCCTATTGCTCGGCAGCTCGTCTCCAGAAAGGCCTGACAGCCTACCTGCAGTTCGCCATGCCGGGCGCACGCGTCCACGTGTTAGCGTGTGCCATTCCTTTTTTATTATTTTTTTTACTTTGTGTCCCTTGACAACTAGATAAATTGTCTTTGGAGACTCTGCTTAAATGTTCCTTTCCATTAAACCTTCATAGACCTCCCTCCAATGTAGAGTTAGAAGTTTATCCTTCTGTACTCTCATTAGAGCCTTTAGCCAATAGCAAAGGGGGCTTGCTTCGGGGCTAAATAAACTTTCCTTCTTTGCCTCTTACAGTGCTTTTTACTTAGCAGGTTCTCAACAAAGATTAATTGAATAAGTGAATCTTTTAGATTTCTCAGAGGTGATATCGACACAAGAGAAGGTAATTTTATTTCTACTTCCATAAAGACTTTGAAAGTGTTAACCTATAGGAGGTTAAATAGCGATTAAAAAAATGGTTTCCTTGTTATTATGGAAAATATTTTGCCTTAAGTACGGAAATGGCTTAATGGCAGGAAGCAATGTGTAGGAATAAGTGATCATTTCTCTACTTAGAAAAGTGTTAGTGTCAGGGTTCCCTAGGGGCTGAGGCTGGAACACAATCCCAACCAACATGTTAAATATATTGTTTAGGAAAATAGAGAGAATCCTTTAAGTTCTCTTATCTATTTGTCAAAGTCTGTGTAGTGAAATACTGAGTTGACAGGTATAACATGCAAGAACGTAATACAAGCAATGAAAATACAGAATAACAACATTTGACTTTGACTTAAGAAAATAAAGGTAAGAGAATTAAAGCAAAATTCATTCACCCAATTTATTTTGAGTGCCTATTGTTGACAAAGTCCTATTTTAAGAGTTGCAGGGGCTACAAAAGTGAACATGACTGAGTTATTGTACTTTAATGTATAAATGCAAATATTAAAGTGAAATGCATTAAGCTTTATGTGAATAAAGTTATATAAATATTTAGAAGAGTAAGAAGTACTTTTTAGTTGAAAGAATGGGGAGTTTCAAGAAAAACAGGTTATATAATCAGCTAATGATGTCTAGAGATGATTTTTAAAGGTAAAGTTGAACAAGGGGATGATTTAAAATGAAAACTAAATGAGAAAGAAGGATCAAATATGACTTTGTAAATACAATTGGGGGCGACTGACAGAAAATAATTGAGAACAAAAAGAAAATATTCGCAAAGTCGAGTGAAGTGAGAAAAAGGATGATGAGTAAGTTTGAGGGCAAAATGAACTTATAACCTACTACACTGTGAATGGTAAATTATAATCTAAAAAAAGATCACAGAGTCTGAAGAACATCTCAGAGTGCTGCGGCAATGGCAGCAGCAGTGACAAAACCTTGCGATTATGCATTGTAACTTTATTAGAAATAGAGAATTTTGCTGGCAATAAAGAATTCATTAGAAATAAAGCATTTGGTGGGACTACACTGTCATGTAAAGCATTGGTGTTACTATACTCCAGTGAATCTTACATTTTAAGCACTGTCATTGCAGTTTATTTCATGCACAGGTAAAGGGAATAGGGGCTATCATTCTCATTTTAAGGGTAGAGGGCATAGGCCTAAAAAATTTAAATAACTTTGTTCAAGCATGCCCGACTAGTAAGAGGTAGGCAAATCCAGGGATAGAACCTAGATTTCTGTATGCAAATTTAGTTTCCCACTTATCCCACCTTTACTTATCCCACTTAATGTTCAAGGAAGATATAGATATAAAGCACTAAAAAAATCCCTGAAAGGCCATCAATAAAATAATAAAGAGAATCAAGATATTTTTTAGAAGGAAAATTAAGTATACATATTAAAATCTAGTTAGGAAAGCAGCAAATTTTGTTAATAAAATTATAAATGTTACGAGTAACGTGAAGAGGGCTTAGATGACTAGAAGGCAGATTATTAGAACTGGGAGATACTCTAGACCAGAAGTTTCACAACCTGTTGGCCACATCTGTCCTCTAGACATGTTTTGCATGACCATGGTATATTTTAATATATTTTAAGTAGCTGTTGCAATTTCGAAACTGGGAGATTTTATAGAAAGACCCATAATTTGCAGCTGCTTTTGAAAATCAGAAGCTCTAGAAGAAGTGGGCTTTGGCCCAATAAGGACACTCTTCTGGACTGAATGAGGGCTTCACCATTTAAGAGGGCAACTTGTTCTCTGATTCAACATACTATCGTCTGATGTACAATAATGTATACTATTCCCCAGTGAATTAAATCAGTCTACTTTACACCTGTATGTTACTTGGGAAGGGTCTGTGTGTTGGCCACTGCCCCAGAATCTAAGCAGAAATGTTAATGGCAGGGAAGTCGGTTACACTCTCCTTCAAAAGAATTCTTTGGATATGCTAACAGAGAATGAACATTGAAGGAGACTTCAGAAGACACGTTCTACCCATAAAAACAGAACTCCATGTTAACTGGAGAGATCAATGGGGAAATAGAAATACTCCTGCTCCTATGCAACATGACCCTGGATCTTTCTGAAGCCAAATTTTTTTGTTCTTCCTCAGATTCCATGAGATTCATTCATTTACTCAATGAATATTTACTGAGTTCTTACTATACGCCAGGCATTGTTTTAGTTAAGGCAAAAGCAATCAATAAAATGGTGTAAACCCCCCTGCCTTGTGGTTAGTGAGAGTAGACCCCCTCCAAAGATATATATATATATATTTAATTCAGTGGGACTAAACTGTCATATAAAGCAATACTGCTTTAAAGCAATAGTGTTACTATACTTGAATGAGTCTTATACATTAAATATATATAATAAACATTTAAGTATATGAATATAAACTTATAATATATTTTATTTATGAATATACATAACAAAAAATATATGTAAATATAGTATAGTAGGTTCAGGAAGGGTATTGAAAATGTGTGAGAAATTCTAATTGGATTAAGGGAGATCATGAAAAGCCTCACTGAGGAAGTGACATCCAAATAAAAATTGGGGGAAGAAAAGGAAAACCATGAAGTATCTGAGGGAAGAACATTTTGAACGAGACAAGGTACTCTCCTATAAATTGCCCTTTGTTCTCATTCATTCAAGTGGTTTTCCTGCTACCGAACACCTAGAGAAAACCATTTTGATTCATGAGTATGGCATGTCTGATGATCCCAATGCTGTAAAGTTTTTTTTAATTTTATTGATTATGCCATTACAGTTGTTCTATTTACCCCCCTTCATTCCCCTCCACCCTGCACACCCCTCCCCCACCACTCCCCCCTTTAGTTTATGACCATGTATCTCAAGTTCTTTAGATTCTATATTTCCCCTACTATTCTTGCCCTCCCCCCTATCTATTTTCTACCTACCGTCTATGCTACTGATTTTCTTTATCTTCTCCCCCCTTCTCCTCCTCCCACTCCCCTGTTGCTAACCATGGTTACCAATGCTGTAAAGTTTTTTAAGGTGTATTTTAATGTGTCAGGGCAAAGGAATCACCTGGTGCTGAAACATTGAATAAGTTTAGTATCTGTAGTTTTTTGGATTTTGTCAACTCTACACAGGATGCAGAATTTTCTTTTCTTTTTATATTTTCTTTCTAAGAAAAAGGAACAAGGATTTGTGTACCCAAAAGCAAACCACTATTATCAGAAAAATGAAGAATTAATTTGGGCTATTTTCTTAAAGTGAGGCAGGGGAAAAACATTTTTACATTTGTTTCTCATTTTGGGGGTTCTTCCAAGGCTCTTAGATTAATTACCACTTTAAAAAAAGGAAGAAAAGAAACTACTATTTATTTTGCATTGAACATGGGCCAGATATTTTAGTATTTATTTTGCCTTATAAAAAATTATTGCACAAATGAATAGATTGAGACTCGGGCTAAATAACTTATGCAAGTTTATACAGCTAAGAAAGAATAAAAGCCAGAATTCTACCTCACCCAGTTTTTTTAAAACGATTTATTTTTAGAGAGAGGGGAAGGGAGGAAGAAAAAGGAGAGAAATACCAATGTGTGGTTGCCTCTCACATGCCCCCACCCCCCACTGGGGACCTGGCTGGCAACCCAGGCATGTGCCCCAACCGGTGATTTAACCAGCAATCCTTTGGCTCGCAAGCCAGCACTGAGCCACACTAGTCATGCCCTCACTTGATTTTAAAGTTAGGTTTTTGTATTATGAAAAAGTTCAGAAGGTTGCTCTAGACCCTAGTGTGACCATAACTATGGCACTTAGTTAAGGTGGCTCTTTAATACATTGCTAAGAAATTCACACCAATTTTTGGCAGCATTGTATGAGGCTGATGGAAATATATGAAGGGGAGAGTTATAAATAAATCGCTAGTGAAAAAGGTGTCTGTTAGTGACCGATGCTGTTCTGCAGATTTATCTGTGCATCGTTAGACATCACATGATCCTTTTTTCTGGGAGACTTCTGGAAAAATTCCCGAAACAGCAGTTACCAGTTTCTATCTGCAGAAAATTGAAGCAACAAGAACCA
Organism: Artibeus jamaicensis; assembly: GCF_021234435.1. NCBI lineage: Eukaryota > Metazoa > Chordata > Mammalia > Chiroptera > Phyllostomidae > Artibeus > Artibeus jamaicensis. Next base: position 12,520,864 of record NW_026522014.1, on the reverse strand, counting down.
AAGAGAGTAAGGGGGAGAAGAGAAAAGAGAGAGAGAGAAAAAAAGCTGAGTTCCCAATGGATTCCATTGTGCTCAGGACAGAGCAACCAAACACGGCTCTCTGCAAAGGAAATGTCAGGCCCCCGTGCTTTGGAGGGCTGTACCGCCCTCTCACGTAACTGTTCTGATGAGGTGTCACCTATTTCCATCCAAAAGCTGTTGTAATATGATAACACCTTTGGGATAAGGCACTTTTCTGTCTATGAAATTATTGAATGCAGGCCTTATTCACCTCTCCACATTCGGCTTGGATGCTCAAAATCTGACTTTAGGCCCTGCAGAAACAAGAGGAGGCATCCAGCACATGAAAATCTTCCATCTGGAAAACTCCTTAATGGGAAATAGATGAACTAGATGATCCAATGAGGTCCTCCACATCTTTAATTTCCATGATTCGGCCTAGGAAGTATTTTGGAACTTTCCTAACCCAAGGCAGATTCCACTGATTTCTAAAGTGGGGAGGGGCGCGGGGAGGTGATTGGTATGGAAGCCAGGAAAGGAGCTGTCCTTGATCGCTAGAGAGATGGAAAGCCCAGGGGGGAGGAAGTGGGGGTAATTGATCTCACACCACCTTATCTTGTTTAAATACCGGGAGAGAGGAATGGACAGACCAGGCTCCCGGTTTGCTGACTCTTCTGGCAGTGGAACAACCATTGGAACTATCCTCCCAGTAATTATCTGTTGAGAAACAAAATCACTTTCCTCTTTAAAACCCAAGACCTATTTTTACATAAAATAAGCAATTAAGTAAATCCTTTTTGGTTCTCAGTCACTTCTTTAACTTCAGTTTCTAATCTGCTTGTTGTTAACTGTCCACATCCTTAAGAGACAGAAATAACAGCTGGCTGTAAACTAGAAAAGGATTTGCAATGTTTGGTAAATAATACATTTTACTGATCAAAAGAAGATATAGGAAGTGACCTGTAGCATTTCTGAAGTGTTGCTTAAAATATTGAATAAAAAACAATCTGTGGTTTTGAGTACATTTGACTTTAGGGATATAAAACAAACTCCTACTGCCTCATCTTCATGCTTGCCAGTGTTAGTGAATCTTATGGAAACTATCAGGGCGGAACCAGTACTTCAGACCAGGTCCATCTTCCCAGGGTCAACCAACAACTGGACCATTTGTAATTAGAAACTAGAGCCTCTCCATTTTAAGACAAGTTCTATTTGAAATTAAACATATTTTCTATTAGTTTTTATTTCTAGGATTTTGAATCCTTCCTTTGTGAGATCTGTCAGAAGTCCCTGATTGCTCCCTATTTTTCAGTGCTCCTTTCTGACCTGTGTGCCTAGGCGCTGCCCTTGACCTCTAGGAATTTTTATCAGATTCTTCCATTTCGTGTAACTGTCACAGAAAAATAACCATTCATATTACACATGTTTATATTTCCTTAAAAATGTCTCAATGATAAAAATATATTTTCTTTAAAAATATGAATTAGAATTTTTTAGCTGAAAGAGACATTGGCTTTTCTCTAGCTTGGCATTCTTAAAAGAGTCCAGATAAGTGTTTTGTTGTTTTTCTTGGAACTCTTTGTGAATATCTACCTAAGAGAAGAACCCAGCAACCTCTTGACCTGTATTGCAGAACTTAGAAGAAAACTTTTTTTCCTAAATAATGTTTTTAGCGAGAGTCTAAGGAAAACTGCAATTCAAGAACCAGTGAAGTATGTGAAGTAGTGTTCTACCACAGATCATTGTTGCTGCTCGCGTGTTGTCTTTCATGATTGTGTCACTAACAGAAAGTGGCAGCTGTGCCTGATTTTGAAAATGTTCATGTATGACCCTTGAATTTTTTTACTGCACATGGCAGGAGCCACTTACTATGAAGAGTGCTCAGTGGCCTTTGCTTGTTAAGGACCAGCTCATTCTGATTGTTGCTTATGGAAGCAGAGAGCATCTCTTGCCTTCGGAGACCTCATTTGATATATTGGGCCCTTGATCCCCAACATTTAGCATGCTGGGAGGATCAATAAATATTGTTAAATGTTAAATGAATAAATTGAATGAACAAATGAAGTTCGTTCACGTAGGAACAATGTTGTCCTTTTTTTCCCCTGCCACAGAGCCACCAGCAGTTTGTAGAACAGTGAAGGTTGAATTGTATTCATATAAATAAACATGGTCTGCCCCTAATTATCACGGCGACCTTGTGCAGGGGACTTCCCTCTCTAGACGCTGGTTTCCTCCCCTTAGAGTGAAGGAATTAAACCAGGTAATCTCCAAGTCCCTTCCTGTTATTCCACGCAGTGATTAGTGTGTGATGACAATAGCACACGTTCCAGTGTCATTTACAGGGTTGGGGGCAGCAGAGTTGCCGCTCACGCCTCTGCCACGAGAACAGGAGTTGGGTTTAACAGGCCAGTGGAGAACGCAAAAGTGAGGGTTTTCTCCCATGTGCAGCCTGATAGGCTTTTCTGTTTAGGCTTCCAGAGGCTAAGAATTAAGAGCATCAAAAACCATTTTTTTTTAATGCTGGAAAATATTTTATTTAGATCAATTAACTGGATAATTGTTGGTTTTATTCACAGGAAGGACAGTGCTTTTCATATTCATGAAATATTAGTGACTCCAGGCCCGTTTAATTTCCACACATCTGTTAAGTATAGAAAAAAAGAAACCTAATGATCTAACAGAAAAACACTTTAAAGGCCAACATTTGGTTCACAGACCTATCATGCTGTTTGCCAAAATGAAGTTATTGAAGCTTTCGTAGTAATTGTTGTGACTGAGCAGAGCAACGGGACTTATGTACATTCATGCTGTATACACATGTATTTGCGCCTTCCAAGCCCATATTAGAACCTGCTATTTATTTCCTGAATGAAACCTAAATTAGACAGTGATATTCTGTGATGCTGCTGAGAAGTGGATGTACAATGTGTTCTCGTTTAAAGGAGAGACAATGAGTAGACGAAGATGCAAAAGCATTGAATTACTACGCCCCGATTTATTTTTTTTAACACAGTTATTGCTGAAAGGTCTTTCAGGCAAACAAGGACATTCAGGAAGTTACCCCCAGTCTCTGTGGGCAAATGTGTTTATTGAGAGCCTGCTTGGTGCAATGTGAACAGACTCCTGGACTTAGAGCCCTATTTCAGCTTCATTTCTGTCTAGTACTACTGGGTGAAACCTCAGTTTCTTCATCTGTGCAATGGGGTTTGCATAGAATGGTTGTGAGAATCAAATGAGAGAGAAAAATGTGAGTGTATAAAGAAACAGTGGGGGAGGGCATGGAGGGGTCAATGTTAAGTCCGCACCAAAAATAGCACTCTATGTTACTGTCTTTACTTCTCACAAATTTCATAATTCCCTTGGCAGTCACCAGGCAAATAGGAAAATTACCTTGTCACAGTAGTTTATAATGTTCCTTTACCCATGTTATAGTATGAACATAATTATAAATTTACCACTACCAACCAGGGCATATGTCCCTACCCTCACCTGCAGGTAATAATATTATAACAGATTACACCTGCGTAGGGAAGCAACTGCATGATCAAATATTATTATAATACATGAAACTCAATTTGTACATGAAATTAGCTACATAAATTGTGAAATATATGTATACTTGGTTTGGGTAGTCTAAACATCACAAATGTTAAGTGTAAATCAGAATAAAGATAAAATATGAGTTCTATTTTTTTTAGAGAAATCTATTACTGCCATATCAGATTATAGTCTATCGATTTCAACACCTCTATTTCTGACTTTGGAACAACTTGAGAATGTGTACATTGTGGGGGAAAATCACACTTGCTCACACCCACCTCTACACTACTGCTTCTTGATGGTGCTGGGATAGAACCACTGGCCAGGATAAAACCACTCTGAGGTGTTAAGATCCATCTGGGCCAACACGAAGGGAAATCATCATACTCCAAATATCTCCCTTCCATCCCTATGTTCCCCGCCAATGTAGGATTTGTTTTTCTACAAAGCTCTTCCCAGAACAGGCAATTAGAAAATAAAAATTGGGTATCTCTACCTCTTGAAAGATTTTTATGACTGCTTTCCTCAGAAACCACTCACGGCTGCGAAACTACTCATCCCCCACCTCCCAAAGTAGATCCACCTGTTTTTTTCTCCACAATTTGCTGCTAGCCTTTAACAAACATACGGCCTCGGAAGCCAGTGCTGTGACTCTTGGTCTATCCTGTTGGTTAGGTTTTCAGCCTCCTCTGCTCTATGTTTCCTTGGTGTCAGAATAGTTTCCTGATGATCCACCTACTGAACTTTGTACAGAAAAAACCTCTTCCTTATACCATGGAGACATGTCTAGTTCTACTAGGGAAACTAAACCTAAGCACATAGGAATATGAAGAAATAATCCAAAGTAGTAGAAGATAAGTTCCAGGAAAAGGCATGGATGGAGAGAGAGAGTATGTCTTCTATGAATGACCCCGGCCTGGTGAGTCTGAGTGTGCATGGAGGGGATCAATGTGTTTGCTCTAAAACTTGAGTCCAAATTAGGAAGCGTTGCCTCCGCATACATGACTACGCGAACTTACTTCATCCTTTAAGAAAAATCTTTACCTGGTTATTGGGATTTACCTTGGAGTTTCTGGGGGCTACTTGATTTGTGTGCAAAATTATAACTGTCCAGGTTCTTTCATCTCAGTTCACACGTTGAAAGTCAAGTGCCCTCAAGCCACTTAAGGAAGGCTGCTGGGACTGACACCAGGGCTCTCCTGAAAAAGCAATGCATTGGGCCGCACAGCCCACTTCGGACTAACTTCTTTAATAATGAGTAACAACCTGTTCTGTGGCTGAAAGCACACTGATAACCTGAGTCAGTATTGAGAGTTTTTTCTACGTTAAGATGGGCCTACTTAATGGTCCCTTAAATATGTGAGTTTATATAATCAGTCACAGAAGATAAAATGCAAAGTCAGAGAATTTCACTTGAACTCACTAAACAGTTTAAAACAAAAATCATGAAAGATCTTTTTTAATTGCAAATGTGTGAACTTGACCACTACTGCTCGTAAAATCTACTAGAAGGATGCAGCACTTAAAATTTCGCCCATCAATTATAGTGCTATATTTTAGCCATTATAGTTCAATTTTGAAAATTTGGACTATGTACAATTTTACAAGGAAAACCATGTTTAATATACAATTGCTATTTAAATGTAGAAACTGTTATTCTATAAAATACATATGTCAAATGTCCACATTTGTCATCCTGGTATTCCTCTTGCTTATTCTATACTAGCCCTAAGTAAGTAATATAGAGCAAGTATAGAGTCTGTGATCAATTATATTTTATAAGTGAATATTAAATACACATTTTAATTGGCTGCTGACTAAATAAACTGTCATATGGTTCACGGAAACTTTATTGCTCAGGGGCTACAATTCCCAAAATTAACTCATAGAATCCATACAATATGAAGCAAAAGACCAAGCTCATTAGTTACTACTGTCTCTTTATGCCTAGACCATAATCAATAATTTAAATTTTATTGCTAATAAAAAATTCATACTATGATGGTATTGTTTTTTAAAGACTTAAATTGTCTTGTAACTCTTGGTTTTCTTAATATTTCCTGGTGATATATTCCTGGAAACAAAAAGATTACTTTAACTTGAAACTACCAGATTCACTTAAATAATTAACCAGGTCCACAGACATTTACCTCCTCTCTCATAATAAAAAAAATACAATTGGGTAATTAAAACCTAGTTATATTAAAGTAACAAACCAAATAAATAATGAGGGAGGTATAATGCTCAGTAGAATCCAAAGAAGGGACTTGTGTGGACAGACCAGTGTCTCCTTTTCTGATTATATTTTTTCTAATATTCTGACTATGGTGAGCATACATAACATTTACTATTTTAACAATTTTGAAATGTACACTTCAGGGATTCTAAGTACATTCCTATTGTTATACAACCATCATCACCACCATCTTCAAAATTATTTTCGACTTGCAAAACTGAACCTTTTTACCCACTAAACTTTTTACCCACTAACTTCTCATTCACTCCTCCTCCCAGCTTGTGGCAACTACCACTCATTCTACTTTGCCTTTCTATGATGTTGACTATTCTAAGTGCCTTCTATGACTGGAAACATGCAGGATTTGTCTTTTGGTGACTGGCTTCTTTCGCTTAACATAATGTCCTTAAAGATCTACGTCGTGGCGTATGTCAGAATTTCCTTCCTGTTTAATGCTGAATAGCAGTCCATGTATGTGTACACCACACTTGCTTATCCATTCAGACACTGCTTTCAATTCTAAGTGTAAACCAGAAATGAAATTGCTCATCGTATGGTAATATTATCTTTGCTTTTTTGAGAAGCCATCATACTGTCTTCTGCAGCAGCTATACCATTTTACATTCCCCCCAACGATGTTCAAGAGTTCTGAGTTTTCTACATCTTTGCCAACACTTGTAATTTTCTGTCTTTGTCTGTATACGCTAGTAGCCATACTAATACAGATGAAGTGGTATGTCATTGTAGTTTTGATTTGCGTTTCCATAACAACTAATTATGTTAAGCTCTAATTGTATTTTTAAATTATATATGTATGCCTTTTTTTCCTGCTGCTTGACAATTTGAAGAGAAAGAGCTAAATAAAAAAAAATTCCAAAACTGTGAGCATAATTTTACCACCATAAATGTATTTTTCAAGCATTAGTATAAATTTGAGGAAAATAGCCTAATGAAATTTAGTTTATTCTGCAGTAGGTCTACAGATTCCTGAAATAGCATTAAAGCATTCATTCATTCATTCATCAAATACTAATTGAGTGTCTCATTTCACTGTGCTAGTTTTGGAAATGAGTAAATAAACCCCATAGTTCCTGCCCTCTAATAACCTATCTCTAGTTTAGGGGGCATTATCTTTCTTTGGCCAAGTATAGGTCCAAATAGAGAAGTGCCATGTGGTTCTACTGAAAAAATCACAGCAATTTAGTTCAAATATTTTTTCTTTGTCTTTTACCAAAGGAGTGACTAGAAAATGCTGCTTAAGCTGTGTTTACTCATCTGTAAAATATGGGTAGTTATTCTTACTCAAGAGTTTTGTGAATTGACCACATGGGTAGTGTAAAGTGGTAAACTGGGGATAGGCACTCCCATAATGACTGTAACAGTTTTTTATTGGCACATATATAGCTAAGAGTTAATTAATATCTTGTTCTTACCCAGAAAAATAAGAAGTTTCCATTAATTTAGAGACTTTCACAATAACCATTTCTCTTGAATAGTCATTGAAAAAAAGTCAATAAATGGAAGTGAACTCTGTTATCAGGACTTAGAAGTTACAAAAAACAAAAAGTGCCTGGAAAAAAATGTAGCTAGGAGGGAGACAAAATGTTTGCCTCCCTCCTGAAATTTTTACTTTATAATTGTTCATCATCTCACATATTTGCATTTTCCTTAAAGAAACAAAATGGATCCCAGGACTTCCTATCTGGAATATAACATTACTTAATGTATTAATTTGTTTAAAGAAAGAAAATCTGCTCTAATGGAGAAAAGGTCATTAGGAGTTGGGTCTTTCTTATTCTGGACAGCAAGTTTTCAGTGCAAATTCATTAACTGGTTGGATTCCTAGGTGTCTTGCGGGAGGTAAGAAAAACTGGTTGTGTGAACTGGGGCAGTCTCCATTTTATAATAATTATGTCAGTGTAAAACTATTAATTGTTTGTTTTTCTGATTTTACATGGCACTCTCATGATCCTGGTGATAGTATTAGCCCTTTGCTTTGTACTATTAAAATGACATTAATTTTAGAGGTGTTAAAACTCAAAGTTTAATCCTGAGCATTGTAATTGTGATGATTTAATACAAGAAGGGAATTAATGTACCTCAGGAAGTGGTTCCCTCTCCCTCCCCTAATCAAACCTATTCTAACCCAATGAGAACCAACCCCATGTACCTGGAAGCAACAGACTTTTCTAAAGCTTTAAAAATGTCTGCAAACCTAGTTTTGCAATTTTCAATAATTTTTGTTTAAATATCTTATTAAGATATTATCCTTTCTAAATAATAATTTTAATTTTTTTCTCATCTGAACATTGGGTAATTCTAGAAAACTAAAACTGTTATGTTTGAATCATTACATTTTCAAATTTTGATGCACTGCTTTTATATATTAGCCTAAATTAGCCTATACTGATATCATAAAACTCTGATTCAGGGTCAAAAATAAAAACCTAGATCAGATGCAAATATTTACTAATGCTTACTAGAACATATATAAATTTTAAAAAATTACAGTAGGAACACTCTTTTGAAAGGTATGCACCACGTTTTTTGGCAATAGAGTAGTAGATATTCATTGTGATTTATTTTCCCTCGAAGCATATTTTGTCTTTATGTTATTTTGGTGTATACAGATAGAGTACTTTCACATTTGTACATTTTTTTCCTTACTAAAAACTATGGCTGCATTGTTCATCCTTATATTTATTTCTGTACTGGAATGCTTCTTGAAGTTTTCTTTTATATTTTTAAGTTTCTTATTCTACAGTAGAATTTGCTTGTTTCTCTAGTCTGCTGCCAGGGAGTTTAATATAACAGTAAAGCTTTATTGGAAAGTGGAAAATAGGAACATTTGAAAACTGGAATCCTATGCTTTTCTTCTTTTTTGAGAAGATGTTTTTGTACCTGTGTGCTTTAGGGATTTGACATTTGTCATTCGGTTGACCCTAGGAAAGGATATGAACTCTGAATCTTCTTAAATAAGGTCACTTTCATTGTTAAATTTTATGGTACTCTTTGTGTAAAACTGATCTTAAATATTTATCCATCTTGATTGTTTTTGCTTCTATGAGGAAACATATACATATATACTTATCTATAACTTTATCAATTCTTGTACCTATTTGTTAACATTGCCTTAAATGTGTTTTCTCCAGATGTTGAAAGCAAAAAAAAAAAAAAAAAAAGAAAGCCCTTGTTATTTTTTCCATTGTCACTCTTTACTGCTTTCCATAGGCGGTATATTGTGCACGCCAAGGATTGGAGGAAATAACAGATGTGTGAGCCCCAAATTACAGGCACAAAAATAACTTTCATAAAATAGGTTTTAAATGACAGCACTTTCCAAAAAGCCAGCTCCAATTGACTCAAGCCTAGAAAGCAGTGACTTTAGGGAACATCAGACACACGTCCACTGATCCCAGCAACGGTTCCACAGTGTGACATTAGCAGGGATGATGACATTCCCAGCTTGCTGCCAGTACATTCCAGAAGGCAGGCTGGGTATTTTGGTACCAGTCAAGACAGGCTCCTCAATAGTATTGTTCTGACATCGCTGAGATGCTGCTTTATTTATGCAATAACTCCTGAGAACACCAAATCCATCGCTCACCCCAAACAGATAAAAGGAAAGACAAAGATAGAGAAACAAGGGGAAACTGCTCGAGTTTTTTCTTTGAACGCAGACAGAATCCTCACCCCAGTCTTACTGACTGGAGCAGCACGGGTTCCTGCTGTTCACAGAATGTTACAGATGGCTGCCTGGGCAGGAAGCCCTCCCCCTTCCGTTAATGGTGCTCTGGGGAATGCAGGGGGCCGGGAACCAGCCCTCTCCTTCCCTTCCAAACCTCTTCTTCCAACCCCTACTGAGTTGGGGGGGGGGCGGTAAGAGGGAGAGAGAGACAGAGGGAGAGAGAAAAAGAAAAAGAGAGAGAGGGGAAAAAATGCATGTCCCTGGAAACATTTCTGCCAGTCTGTTTTTTATGGCATCTTGAATTAACCTCTTCACTCCCGATTAGAATTGCGATTTATAACTTTGCCGGCATCTCTTTAATGTCCTGAATCAATCCCACCAGCTCATTGCAGTGCCTTACCATTTGGGTTGAATTATAATGGCACTTTTGAGTTATGCAACAATGTCAAGTAAGCAAAAGCAGGTTTGAATTCTGAAATAATTAAAAGTATTTTAGCACATCAAATATTATATTAATAGTGTTCTCTGGCTCCATTTTTTTTTTAAATCACATTTTGAATGTTTCGTGTTTCCAATAGTTTTTCCTTTAGAGCAATTTCTTCCTTTTTTTCTTAAGCATAAATTTTAAACGTGTCTTGCCTTGGTTTTGGACCTCTTTAATAAAGAGATTTTCATAATCACAGTTTTTCATTTATAATTTGAAGGCAATCTCATTATCATAGTTCTATTTTTGCCTAGTTTACAGCGTACTACAATTGTATACTAAAACAAGACGTTTCTTGAAGATAACTTTTATTTTGAACTTATAGAGATTCAGCTGATATATGTTTCTGCCCAAACATAAACCCAAGAGTTTATGATAAAATATAAAATGCAGTGTTATTTCAAACCTCATAACTGCTATGACAGTAAGAACAAAATATGCTACAGGAAGAATATACTTATTTTGAATCATTTATATTACATTTGATTCAAAAATAAAATTTAGGAAGAAAAAAATTATTTTATCTTTATCCTTCTATGTTCTTGGCTTAGATACCCCCCTCACCATCATCCTCATAATGAAAGAGATTAATAGGAGAAAAACAAAAGTTTAATGACATATATACCTTCTGTATACATGCGAGACCTAGGAATACTGAGTAACTGCCTGAGTTGGCCCAAGCCACAGCCTTAAACGAGATCTCCAGCTAAAGACAAAAGAAGATATCAGGGGAGTGGGGAAGCCATTTAGGGGAGGTTATCAAGAAAATGGGAGGGAGGTGGGGAGCATGGGGCAGGGTGGGCTGGGATAGGAGAAATAGACAGAAAACTGTACTTGAAAAATAATTAAATAAAATTTAAAAAAGAATAGAAAAAGCACAATTAGCCCTGGCTGGTGTGGCTCAGTGGATTGACTGCGGGCCTGTGAACCAAAAGGTTGCTGTTTGGATTCCCAGTCAGGGCACATGCCTGAGTGGCAGGCCAGTTCCAGGCAAAGGATGCAGGAGATGCAACCATACATTGATGTTTCTCTCCTTCTATCCTTCCCTTCCCCTCTAAAGATAAACAAATAAAAATCTTTAAAAAAAAGAGAAGCACAATCAACAAGAGTATAATTGTTATGCAGATTTAGATCAGTGGCTTCTCTTGAAAAGAGTTTGAAGAGATTTAGAGCCATCCTTTTCTCCCTGTTACAGAGAGGGAGATGCCTTTACAAATGGAGATTCCCTCACAAATATAAATGTCTCTTACGGAAGGGAAAGGTCTTCTCAGTTTTCAGAGCTTTTCCTGTATCTGCTATTTCTTAAAAACAATCAGCCTAAGATAATCCTTATACCAAAGAAATACATTTTAGGGTGGCAAATTGTGCTCCCTCTCAAAAGTTACAGACCACTTAAACCAATGATAAAATGGTTAGGTATTTCATTATATTGAGATTAAAATATTCTAATTGATTGTAGTCATACTCCATAAAGAGACAAATACAAGTTTAAAAAGGAAACTATAGAAAATGTAATTTAAGAGTGTAATTAGTGAAAAAGTTAAAAAGAACTTCTGATTTCATATTAAGAAATAGACATTCTGTGATCGACTACATTTATCTATTAATTAAAATTTGGCAAGTACTGAATGCCTTCTATGTTTTAAGCACCATGTTAAGGATATAGTCATCAGTAAAGAACACTGTTTGCCCACAAGCAACTGACAATGGAGAACATTACAGTTTGGATTTCCATCACCTCCTATCTAAAGCCCTTTTACTAACCACTTAGAAAGGTTAAATGAAGACAAGTCAATTCAACCACTTCTCAGTTGAACAGTCTCCCAGTCAATACACCTGGCATCCATTCTGATTGGTCACCTCATCTGTTCTCATTTGTCCCAAAACTGTACCATTCATTAAATGTTTTTATTAGCATCCCCGTTATTCACAATAGAAAGTGAAATCATTTGGTATTTCTTCTGTGGATCCTGAGAACAAAGATTCATTTGATGTAAACCCCAAGAAGAAATCTGCTGAGATGTACTCTCCATGATCAACTGCGGGACTATATTTAGTGAATAATAAGAGCCTAGTGGCCATTTGCTGATAGGCACTCCCCACATGCTCTGTATGCCTAGAGGAACCTCACTCTAGGATCCCTACACTATGCCTTGTTTGTTTAAACTGTCTGAGTCAACCACCTCGAGGAAAACTTGGTTTCCTCTTTCTACCTAGGAACCGAGACTTACCCCACCCAATCAGAACTCTACAATTCAAATACCTCATTTACATAAAATGATCCTAGTTGAGAACCTGGTGGGAAAAGTTCCCTGGTGGGAACTTTTGCTGTAAAAGGTGACCTCCTTTTGATCTCAGTGGAACACAGTTTAAGGTTCTGTCTCCTAGGCTGCAGCTCCTTTTTGCTCAAATAAATGTTTTTTTTTAATTTTTATTGCAGTCCAAAATTAATTTTGGTTTGTGCTTTAAACATTTTAAAAAATTTATTAATCTTACATATGTTCCATTTCTAGCTAAAAAAATCACATACACAAGCAAAAACAAGAAAAAATACATTGAAGAGTTTTTGAGATTTTTTTTTTTGAGAAAAAGAAAGAGAAATGTGGGTAGAAAGCCTCAACTATTTTTGGCCTGGCCTTGGATATTGTTATGTTAGGAAATGATGCTTAGAGGTACAACAGTCTTGCAGTTATGAGGAAAAGCTAATATCAGAGGTGTTGCCCAGCCGCCCTGCAAATTTGAGCTACTTAGTTTATTCACCTGTGACAGGAAACCTCCAAATTTTTTGCATAAAATGTATTAGTAACTCTTCCTGTATTATCTACTTTTGTTTTGGAAATCTGTTACTTTTAGTCAAAAGCAAAATCTGAACTGAAATAATACATTTGGAGGAGTGGGGTGACTTTTGTTTCATAGGAATAAAAAATTGAATAACAATACTTATCCTCCAAGTAAAGAATTTTGTAATATTTATTTAATTCATGTAGGTTTTCAAACCATAAAACTTCTTGGGAGGCATATTAAACTCTATAAAAAGCTAGAGTCTAGAATTCAGTATTACTTCTTGGATAAACAGCCCTCTTCCATGTATTCTTGTGTTTCAGAAGTTTATCTGACTTTGATAGCTAACTTCAGGTGACTCAGCTTTCTGGATTCAGAGTCAGTGGTGTGTGGTCTATCGTCATACCTTACAATTTGATCAACCACAACATAAAACACTCAATAGAGATAGAAGCCAACACATTCTAGTGAGAATGCAAGCCAGAAGCCAAAATTGATTTTAAATATGTATTTGAGAGAACAAAAAAAGGCCTATTGGGCAAATTAGAGCTTATCAACTTTAGATCACTAGCTGTATCATCATTTTCACATACAGGGTCTGGCACAAATAATGCCCCTCCTTTGTTACAAAATCGTAAGCGTGAATTCTATAACATAACAATATCACTCAAGCATACCATGTAACATGTGAAATGTTCAAATTAAAACTATAAATTATTACACCCATATTATTACCCTACCAGCCACACTCAGGCAGGTGTTACTTTTGCCAGACCCTGTATGTGCCAAAACTCAGCCAAAAGGAAGAGTCTAGAAGGACACATTCTATTTTCATGGCACTTTTTGTTTTCTAGTTTACAGACTTCCATTTCTATAATACAATTAGTTCCAGTCCACATGAAGACATTGATATATATATAATTGAGGAATCTGAACAAGTGATGTCATGTAGTTTATTACTAAATTATTAGGACTTAGGGTTTCTTAAAAGATCCATTGATTTCCTAAGCACAGAACAAAATTACAGAGATAGATATCCTCAATAAAAGTAAGAAGAAAGAAATGTGTGTGAGTGTGTGTGTGAGAATGATTTCCTTTATTATATAGGGTATGGTGCAAATAACACCACTTTTATTACAAAATCTTTTATTACTAAATCATAAGCATGTGATTCTGTAATATAACAATATCACACTCCACCATATGATATTTTGGGTAAAATTTTCAAATTGCTGTCCAGTTCATGTGAGGCATTTACATACCCTACCAACCATGCTCAAGCAGGCATTTCTTCTGCCAAATCCTGTAGTTTATACTGTATTGTTGCATAGAAAGAATCATAATTAAGATACATGGAAGTGAAAAAAGAAGCTATGTTACTTTAGTGTAATGGATGAAACATGAAGTGTGTTTCAAGGAAAACAAACAAGTCACACTAGAAATGCCTTAAATACCTACATATGCAATGATTCAGCAAGGCCCAACGCACTAACAACGGCCCCTAGCCACATGCCTCAACGCTGCAAAGCAAAGCCATTCCTTTACGTTGCCCCTATCCAAGTCCATTAAGAAATAATGGTTCTAAGATGAAAGTCTTGTTAGGGTTTCAATGAAAATGTTTGGCACACCATGATGAAAACTCAACAATCTGCTTTTTAACGAGAGACACTGGAAAAACCTTGGTTAACATACCACTGAAAATATTAATTCTCCTTAATGGCAGGATGCAACACAGTTTTTTATAGTTTTTGATCCATGTTGTAAATTTGGCTATGACAAAGGGGATACTCCGGCTTTAACTCACTGGCAAGAGTACTCACTATTTTCCAAGCCTGAAAGGTTTGGCCCTTAGTACTTTCTGTAATGTGCACCAAAAAGCCAGATTTCTATTTGCAGAGGGATAGGCTGTGTGTGTGGGTAGGCATGTACATGATTACACATGCATGCATGTGTGTGTGTGTGTGTGTAGTCCATGTATGTGTGTCTGCAGCAGGAGTCCTTTAAGCTTTTGGAGAGAGAAAATAAAGTAAAATGTTACAAGTCCCAATTCCTGGCGTCACTGCAGGAAGTTCAGAATTTATGAAGTTGAATCAATGAGAAAGATAAGAGCCTAACAAACCACAGTAACTTGATCATTCTATGCCTGATAATGTGCTGTCCATTTCTACTGGGTGTGGTTAGAAAAACTATATTTTTCTTATGCTTTTTTTCCCCAGCATCAGTATCAGTTTTCAGATTTTACAGATGAGAGAACAACAAGGTGAGAGCAACGAATTTTTGGCTTCACAACTTATATTTCAAAACAGCCTTACTCTTGTTCAGAATCCTCAAGTAGTATTTTCTTGTAGTAAAATAGATATACGTATGTGATAAATATAACTTAAGTGCCAGTTAAGTGTCATAACATTTTATAACTAACGACTTCTTTCAACTCTACCAATGGCTATTTGCTTTTTTTTCAACACTATTGAAAGAAAAGGGATTTTTTAAATTGGGCAACTACAGTGATACTTACTAGAGGAATAATTCTTGGTTGCTATGTGGTAGAAGGACATACAGCAGGTACCCAAATAACATCATTTAGTTCAATGTTGTTTTGTTATAATGATGAGAAAAAATATTCACTCCCAGCCAGAGCCGCCATATTTTTGGAGTTTGCATGTTCTCCCCATATCTGCATCGGTTTTTTCGGGGGACTTTGGTTCCCTTTCACACCCCGAATATGCCTATGTGATGTGAATTGGCATGTCCACGTTGTCCCAGTCTGAGTGTGGTATGTGTGAGGTCCCTTATGCCCCAACTACCAGGATAGGCCCCAGCCACAAGAGACTATGACTGAAATAAGCAGGTTGGAAAAAAAATAATCTTGTTTTTATTCATCTTTTTTAACTGTATGTATAGTTTGCCTTTATTTCAACATTTAAGATTAAAAGTGTTTTGGATCTTTATTTAGAAGTCTGGTGATATTTGTAACCACAAATATGCATTAGATGCTTAACTCTTGTTTATATTCCTTAGCCTGTGGTAAACCTGGGTTCATTGTACGTCATTTTGTTTAAAGTCACACTTTCCAAGAGCCCACCGACAACATTAAGTGGGAACTTACTATAATTGTAATCAAGTTTTAAGTTTATTTCAAATTGGTTGTATTCTTCTTCAACAACTGCAGCAACAAAAACTCATTAATTTAAAATATGCTAATAGGTTTATGTTTCCTTTATTTTAAATTCCATTGTGGATTCAATGTCTTAAAGCAAGGAATGAGAAAAAAGATGAAGTGTGAACTTCATATACAGGAAAAATATAAAATAGCTTACTACCAGAACATCTTAAAGTGTTTTTTTATGAATAGGAACATGAATCGAGTGAATTATACTTTAATGTTACTTCCTTATACAAGTAGTTCTTAAACTTTCATAAGCATGAGAACACTTCATGGATGTGGGGGCCGGGGACTCATTAAAAATCAAAAGTTTTAGACTTAGAGGTTCTAATTCAGTAGGTCTAGGGTGGGATCCAGGAACATGCATTTGAAACAACTTTCTCCCTACCCTTCGGTAATAATGTCATTGGTCATTTCCTCAACTTTGAGAAAACACTGTTTTATAACCTATGAAGAATTATATTTTGTAGAAAGGTGTTATTCTTATTCATGTCCCTATTGGTTTTTCTCTTAAGGGAATAACTTTGTACTTACACTCCCAAAACATATGTTCCTTCAAAAGAAGATCCCTTGCCAATGTAAGTGCTCCTGTGTTGACTTAGCAAACACCTGGAAGGAATACTAAAGAAAGAATATTAATATCAGAATGATGATTAAATTAAATTAACTTCACGGTTACTTCCAATCCTGACCTTTATGTCATGAGTCCTGTAAATGGTCACGAGTATGAAAAGGGAGAAAGAACAATAAAACACTAAGTTGTCTGTTTTATTTCTTTGTACTTCTTAAACAAAATATGATGGAGAACTATCATCATACATTTTTTAGTGGCCTGTGTTTGCATGGATTGAAATTATCTTACTTTTCAGTTAAGGGACTTTTTTTCTGTTTATATATAAACCCTCGGAAAATATGGATTATTTTTAGGGTACATACATGTTTAGTTTACATACATAGTACTATATTCTATATCACATTGTACTCTGTACTTTTTATTGACCATTATGTCTTCAATTGACATCGCAATGAGTAATCTAACCAACAGGCTGACTGCTCAACAATTAGTGAAGTACATCCCCCACATTTTACCTGTCCATGCCCAGCTTGCCTCCAGATCCCCACTGCTAAAAAGATAAAACATGGACACCCCCTCTTGTGTCCTTTGGTGGACTTGCACACAACAACTTCAAGGCAAATACTACCAATTTATATTTTAAAACAAACTTTAAGCAAAGAAGAATCTGTTGGGCTTCAAAATCTTTGTCATCCATTTGGTAACCTTAGGATACCCCCCCCCAAAAAAAAAGTCTATTTGATATAACCTTGTGAGATGTATAATTTACTCCATGAAATTTTTATAATTCACCCATTCTCCTCTATAATGCTCTCTAGAGTGATGAACTGATTTAAACAAAAAGAAAAGAGAAAAGGAAAAATATTATCTTTTTATTGCTTTCAAGGAAAGAGCAGTAAATTCTACTTCCCCAAAAACCTACTTAAGAGTAAAAACTAAAAACATAGTATTTTTCATCTGTGTATGTTAATCCAGATATAAAGTTAGTCCAAATATATACAATGATCTCAATTAAATTTAGTGAATAATTGAATTCTTTTGAAAAAACTTTATATATTTTAATAAGACATATGTTTAATAGATTAGTCTGTTGTATTCATATTTACTAAATAAACTTTCACATCCTTGCATTTAATGAAGTGTTACTGTAATTTGATTTGTTTATCTGGTTATTCTCTCTTTATATTTGGAATGATCCTGCCAGTAAATACACAAAAGCTGCTATGCAGAGATCAGCAAATATCTTTAACAACTTTGCAGTTGAAAGGAACCTTCAGAGCACATATTAGAACTCCTTGTGCAGCCCCTGAAAACATAATCCCTGTGGTCGTTTCTGTTCCTGATTTGATTTCTGCACACTTTTAACTGTTGCACGTTTGGAATAATGGCCTGAGTAGCACATATCGATAGAATGAGATTTCATATAATGTGCTTTAAACAAATTGGCAAAGGTGTTTTTATTGATTAAATATTTCAATGAAATAGGGGGAAAGATACATTTTTGTGGAGACAAAGACCTGAAAAAGCACATAGGAAATCAATGGGGAAATAAATTTGAGAGTAGAGGGATCTGAAGGGGTATCCCTGCCTTTGAGTTTGACGTACACTTGAGAAATTCCCTGGGTTAACCCTTCCCATGTGACATTAATTTTTTTTTGTACTGCGTTCCCTGCACTGGGTCATTCCAAACAGGCTGTAGGACATGGCAGACTTCATTCAAAGGTGGTGTGTACCGTATAGCTAATCACTGTCAGAAGAAGGCTTTAAAAGTTATTATATGAAATGTTAAAGGGACTTATCTAAGAAAAAGAAGATAAAAAATATGAATAGTGAAAGGACAGCAAACTCACAGTTATTACCAACCACACCTAAAACAAAAGCAAACTAAGAGGACAGCTAGATCAGGAGCAGAACCATAGAAATGGAGATCACACAAAGGGTTAGCAACAGGGGAGTGGGAGGAGGAGAAGGGGGGAGAGGTACAAAGAATAAGTAGCATAGATGGTAGGTAGAAACTAGATAGGGGGAGGGCAAGAATAATATGGGAAATATAGAAGCTAAAGAACTTGTGACACATGGACATGAACTAAAGAGGGGAATGGTGGGGGAGGTAGAGTGAAGGGTGGAGGGGAATGAGGGGGGGAATAGAAAAACTGTAATGGCATAATCAATAAAATATATATTTTTAAAAGTTGTTAAATGCAGTGAACACTTTTTTAACTTAATCTTCATATGCTCTAGGGTAGTTGTAATTCACCACCTTCGACTGATAAGAGAACTAAAATTGGAAGAAGGAAATTCTTTGTGGTTATGTTTAATATCATGACAATTTTGAACATTCTGCAGTACAGAAGACCCCTTTTTGTGTTTGCACTCTTATTCATGCGCAAAACCCTAAGTGCTTTTTGAATCAGTTTCACTTGTGGAATTTGTATTAAAAAAAAGTCAGGACTTACAAAGAAAAACAATATTTTATTGGCTTATTCAAAAAACACAATAGTTATTTTCAAAAGGAAATAACAGATAAACATTGTTTATATAAGGGTAATTCAGAATTACTTGGCTGCACTCATGTTTGTTGATAAAGCCAAAATGAACTTTCACTTAGATATACTTTGAAGCCAAGCTTCTGGCCTGGTTCCAAGGGTGGAGTGAAGGAGAAATCTGTCAGCAGTCACTCCTGATTGTCTTCAGAGTTCTACGCTGAGTACAGGAGACACGTTTCCTTCCTTGCACCGATGCGTAGAAAGGCAGGGTCTGCCCCTGATGTTTGTAACACCTTTTAAATGTTCTCTTTCTTTCTGAGAGCCAGGCAGGAGGAATGAGAGCTGTGATCATGCTATTTAAAGACCTTTTCATTATTGTGCTGTGTACGTTGTTACTAACTTGATATCCATGTTCTTAATTAGGCCAGGGAGAATCTCTCTGTCAGCCTCATCATTCTCAAGGTCATTTCTAGAGACTGGTTGGTTTCTGACAAGCCAGGTTTAAACACATCATATAGCTGTGTAAAGCCTACACAGACGTCTGCCCAGAGTTCATGTTTCCATTAGGTTTTTGACAGAGCCCTGTAGTTCTAGCATTTCACTCATAGTCAACATAAATTTGCATATCCATATAGTTTTAATATATGCATAATGGATCTCTAGGAAAGGGACAAAAATATGTAGCACTTCTTAAACACATTTGATGGCAGAATCATGGGAGGTCAGTGGCCACTTACTTTTTTTTCACCTCAGAATTTAGTACCACTTGGGTGATGTGAGGAAGCTAATCATTGAATAACCAAAGTGGAATGACGTTAATTTGTGTTCTACAGTGGTTCTTAATCCTGGTTACATGGTAGAATCTTCTAGGAAGATTCAAAGAAATACTAATTCTCAGCCCCCTGGGCCAGAGTTGAGAAGTATTGAGCAAAGCAATTATTTTTATTAAAAAGAGAAAAGTGAAGGCATACATGTCTCCTTAATATTTCAAAACATAGGAGTCCATTTACCTAGGGACAGATAGGACTGTTGGTACTTTATGAATTCAAACTTCACATGTGGGCAGAGTATAGTGTATTTTAGGTTAATCCTTTACTCAACAAAATATGATTCAAAGGTATATAAGCTTACTAGACATGAGTAATCTTAGACTCCATTTGAGAACCACGGGATTGCAATGTATCTTTTAACAAGCCTTTCTTGGGAGGTTGGCATGAACATTTAAGAT
Source organism: Artibeus jamaicensis (assembly GCF_021234435.1). Lineage (NCBI taxonomy): Eukaryota > Metazoa > Chordata > Mammalia > Chiroptera > Phyllostomidae > Artibeus > Artibeus jamaicensis. The sequence continues at coordinate 12,500,684 of NW_026522014.1, read as the reverse complement.
TGGGAAAATTGATATATAATTTCAGCTATAGGAAAAGCTTTTGAAGTTAGAGTCCACTATTTTTGTGATACAATTTTACACTAGAAAATAAAATGAGCACTAATAAAATGACAATAAATATTAAGTAAGGGACAGGACGGGACAATATTGCCTCACAAATTTATAAAGTATAGGAAGACAACAAAGTGGAGAAATTTCTTAAGATGATTCATAGATATTCATTTTAGTCATTAATTCTTTTCATCTAACATATAGTTTCATTTCGTAACTAATGTGCTATCTTTTTACATATGCTGTCTTTCTGTGACACTCCACAGTATTTTTCATTCTATGTAAGAAAATTGCAACAGAAGGCAATACAGCCAATATAGAAGAATGCAGGGATTTGGTGATTGGTAACTGGTGACTGAGAAACTTTGTCAGCAGAATATTGAGTTTTCAACATTGAGTTTCACAGTTCAAACAACCAGAGTTACACAGAATCTTCTGCAAAATATCCTTGATTTCTGTGTGGGATTAATTTACTTCTTTTCAGTGCTTAGCTTATTTCCTTTTCTTATGTTTCTCTTCAACCTCACCTGACCCATCTTTGCAATGGGGGAAAGACAGACTGAAGAGAATGAGGCAGGTAAACTCTTCTTAGAGGATCTTGGGATACTTGCTAATCTTAGAAAGCACATCCCTGAAGGACCTGTGTTACACGAACTTTTTGGTGCATAAAAAGGCAGAAACCTCTATCTGTTCATTGCACTCTTCGAATGGGCTCCCAATAAAAAAGTTTTCATCTCTGCCCAAACCTCTCCCTTTCTTAAACATCCTCCAACACAGCCAACGCTTTTTGTAAAATATCTAGCACTGATTTGCATATTCATATTTACTCTATATGTATTAATTCATCAAATTTTCATTAAAAACTGGTTGAGGACACTGAAGCATAGTTCTTTTAAAATCAACTTAATTTTTTTTAGACCAGCTTTAAATTCACATGAAAAGCAGAAAGGTAGCACACAGTCGCCATACGCACCCATGCAGTGGTACTGTTCACATTATAATTAACATCTTATAGTAGTATGGTTAAATGCAGGAACTGATGTCAATACATTAGTCTTCACTGAAGTTCACACTTTATTCCTCAGTTCTTACTAATGCTCTTTTGCTGTTCTGAACATGAGATCTTTAAAGTAACCTCCAGATTATACAATGGTAGTTGGCAGAACTTGTCTTTAAATCTAGAGTAATTCTAGAGGACCAAATTTAAGTGCTACTTTATAATGCCTTATGGGAAAAGGCATGCCCATTAAATCAGACATTTTGAGAAGAAAGTACGTCAAATACAAAGGAAAATAAAGATCTTCACCATAGTTCTGGGAAAACCAGTACAATCTGAGGAAGACCTTCATGTTGTGGAAAGTTTACACCTGGCTTTGTGACCAATCACACCAAGTCCATCTCCATCATTTATAAGTAGGTTTCAGATGATTTTTTCCCCTAGAAAATGGGCATGCTATCAATATTTAAGGGCTATTGAGAGGGTTTTTGTAAAGGGGAAGGGACTGTTATATGGCCAACATCTATAAGCCTAATGCAAAACTACTTAAACAACATATTTTTTCACTTTTTTTGGCTCTTTCATATTCCATAACCATAGGTGACTATGCATACTAGTTGTAAAGAGAAAGTTCAATACTGAAAGGTGATAAAATGTAGAAATGGCCTCACAAGTGAAAATTATGATATTTTTCTTTGCCCTGAGGAAGTTGGCCATTATTCTGCATGATTTTCTTGTCATTGGGTTTATGATAGTGTCATAGACTTGATCCGAATGACCATTTAAAGCCACTTGGGTTCTCATTTCATATTGTGCTATCTCCCTACCTTCTATTTCATTCTATGTAAATAATTGATATTCAAACCTCAGAAGAATGGTTCCCTACACAAGGATTAACAGTATTTGAAGGCTTCTTTCCAAGAAAGAGTTGGTCTGATTTTCCAAAAGAGAATTGGCTTCCAGTGCACTCCTACTGCCATTTCCTGGTGCTTGTAAAAGCACTGGGGGAAGGGAGTTCATCCTTCATACACACAACATGGCTTTGGCAAAAGAGAAAAATGTCTGTCCGGCCAGGAGAAAACATTCACACACTCCCGCATGCTCATACCACCCACAAGCAAAAGTCTGATCCTGGGAGCTGCCTTTAGAATTGTCATTAGGTTCTGATATGATGCTGGGGCTGAAATACATACATATTCAGCAGTGTCTCATTCCCAGTGAACTGTCCTTCCATTGCTATGCTGTCACTTTCTTTTTCTTTCCTTCCCTCTGTAGCTTCTACATCTCTCAATATTTCTATGCTGCGCTTATTCTAAGATGATCATAGAATTGCTTTAACTAAAATGTGCAAAATGTGTTAAAGTCATCAAAAAAGCTTTAAATATCAGAGGTATTTGATTTTGTTGGAATTTCCCCATTAACTATAAAGAGGTATAGTCCATTTGTACTCATACATATTTTTTTTAATTTTCCCTAAAAAATATAGAAGCCTAATTTATAAATATACATTAATTCCCAATTAAAGACACTAGCAATTTCATTTCCACATGATGGGAAAATTATCTGTACCATACATCAATGGAAAATCTAATTATATAAATATAGGTCTCAAAGGGGACTGAAATGTTATAAAATTTATTTAGAAAACTTAACCATTCCATACAATATTGTCAAAATTTCCAGAAAAGTGATTTTATAACTTTCTGTAGTAATGTGATATGTTTTCTTAAATCCCTCCTGTTTCATGTTTGTATCTCATGGGAAATAGAAGATTATATATTTTTTAAAATATTCCAACAAGCTTACACTGACTGGGTAAAGTAGGTAAGTAATTTATGTGAGATATGACTGCCAGTGTATGTTATGATAGATAATAATAGAGACAAAGAATCCCTGTGCTTCAGGGTGGCAGTATAACCCAGTAGTAAAGAGTGCAGGCCTTTGGGGATATATATATAAATTATCTAATGCTGTCACCTTCATTTTCTCTCTTTCTCTTTTTTCATCTGATCTTGGAAAATTACTTATCCTGTCTATTCCTCTGTTTCCTCATCTTTCATTAATGTAGTAATACTAATCACCTCATCAAGATTAATTAATATAGTTTAAGGGGATAGAAACATGCTTAATAAATAGGATTTGTATTATCTCCTATGGAATAGACATGGCACTTCTAGAGATATTTTAAATATCTAGTCTCCATTTAATCTCCTGGTATATCATTTATGGGCCATTATTATTCGCATTTTATGGATGAAGAAACAGGTTAAAGTGAAATTAGACACCTGCCCAAGAGGACTCCATTGGGCAGTGGCAGAGCAGAGAGTTGAATTCAGGGTTACCCCACTTCAAAGCCCATTTTACCATCTGTGTCCACATGAGGCAATTATCACCCTTCCCTAGAAATGATCACATAGAAGGTCATTCTGCATACCCTGTGATGTGGTCCAATTTTCTTTTCGTAATTATTTTAACTTTATGGCGAAATCTATATGACTCTGTTGATTGCCACATTGAGGATTTTAGACTTTTTTTTGAAGATTGTGTAAAGTACCTTAAAATTAAAACCAATTACTAGGTCTTTTCATTTTGTTCTCTGTTTATTTATACATTTAAACAGCAAGCGTGTGTTGAGTACTATGTGAGTAATGTTGCAGGTAAAATAAAGATCGAGAAGTATTAATACTAAGTGGCCCTTCTCAAAGTTTAATCTAAGTAGAAGAGATACCTTCTGGCTCAGTGTAGGATAAAATATTCAGCATTCTCTAATTTTAAACTACCAACATGAGTAACACAGAAAAGAAAATGCTTATAAAAGTTACAAAGGTTTTAGGTAGCTCAATAAAATGTTACAGGTAGGAATAAAATAATGAGGAGAATTTAGCTACGACGCAGGGAGCATTCTAGACCAATCATACAGTGCGATGAAAAGTATGCAGGTAGAATCGAGTAAGGCTTATTTGAGGGGAAAAAAAAGGAGGAAACAATCCCAGTGGAGCAAAAAGCTGAGATGAAAAGCTATCAGACTGAGACTGGAAAAAAACTATTTCAAAATCATACTATAACCAGCTTGGATGACAAATTGCAATGTTTCCATTTTACTCTATAAGCATTTTGGGGTCCATGAACAGTTTGTGAGCCAGGAAAGTTCTGGGATGAAATTCACATTTTAGAGAGATTTCTAAGTGATTTTGCATTTAATAGTAAATTATTTTAATCTTTTCCTCCCATCTAAATTTGGTGGAGGAGGGAAAGTGGGGATAGGATTATGCAAATCTTACCAGTCTCAGTGGAGTAAGAGAGTGTCAACTCCCTGTCTGAAATTTCTGTGCATAATTGTTTAAAGGGAGAGATCATGAAGCTCACTAAAATATTTCTGGTGACAAATGATGGAAAGCTAAAACACTGTGTGGGAATGGATAGAAATATCCTGAAGGGACAGGAAAAAAATTGGAGTATAATGTCAAAAACAGCCACACAGATGTCACCAAAACCCAGCTTCCCTTAGGGGTGAGGGCAACAGCTAGATCATATGTGGGACATTGAAAGGACACATTATAAACGCACAGAAACACCACCTATGCTTGAAACTGAAGAATGATAAAGCCTTGCTAATAGAAACAGAAGAATTCCTATTAAAAATATTGAAAATAAGGCTAGTTGATTTTAAAAATGACAGAATCCACTATTTCATTTCCCCTCCTGAAACCCCACAAAAATATTCTGCATGTGAAGGAAAACTGTATGAAATCCCTCCGTATCTTATTCTCTATTTTAGAAGAGTGAGATCCTCTCAAGAAAATTTGAGAAAGACATAACTGTGTAACTAGAGCAGGCAGCCATGAAGGTTAAAATCTGATGTCAGAGAGATGTGTGGACATGGTTGCTGGATTCCACACACTAAAAGAGATAATATAAGAAAATATTTGGCACTGCAGAAAATAGCATAGGTGACACTGAGCCAAGCTTCAGAAAATCTCTCACAACATAGAAGAAAATAATTAAAGTGTAGAAAATGAATATATATGTATCTGAAAGAATTTTACTATTTGTAATAGAAATTAAGAAAAGATAATAGAATTGACAAATCAGAAGCAAAACTTAGACAGTTGAAGAAAATGTTCTTGAATTGTAGAAAAATACACTCAGCATACAAAAGATTGTCAAGTTTCAGGAAAAATAAGACAAATAAGTTGTTATCTACCCATGACTTCATACAAGTTTTTAATTTTGGAATAAGTGTCTAAAATGACTATAAGCATCCAGACACACAAAGAGATTTAACTGCCAGAAAACAACAGTCATGTTTTCAATGCATGACAAAAGCTTATGACAAGCCAAATTCATGGATGTGCAAGATGAGCCGGGGCATATTACCAGATATACAAGAGCCTAGGGAGTGTACCATTCACATACTTTTCTGCCACAGAGGTCTCAAGTACATGCTGTAGTAGATTGGAAAATAATGAAAAATTTTAAGAATGAACAAAATAATGGTATGAAAAGAAATGGCGGTGTACCACAATAAGAAACAAATTTAAGTTGAAATAAGTTTTCAGGAGTTATTCAATAATGAACGTGTGTAAAAGATTCTTACATTATTAAACATATACTATAAACAGAATAATTTAATTTTAACATGCGTCTCTCAACAAAGATGGAAACATAAGAGGGGAAAAAGGAAGAAAATAAAACTGAGCTACGATGATTATTTTTATAAAAGATATTACATAGGTTTTTTTATTATTGATGTTTACAATTAGGTAACATTGATTTAAGTGTTTTTAAGTAAAAAAAGATAGATGATGTGGGTTTCTTACTTGAATCTGAATGATATACACATGGGGCTTCACTGAGCTCTTTTAATTTTGAGTATGGTTTTAAATCATCATGCTAAAATAACCCAAAAATGGTCACCAAAACTCACCCCAAAAGTTAATTCCTTATAGGATGTGATAACTGGACTGGTTATTCAACATAGAAAGAATTCAAGTGTTCCGATACTGTTAAGTAACAGACATTAGATACGTTTACTGAGGTGAAAATGTATTTTAATAACAGAAAGTAACCACAGCTTCCATAAGAAGTAGGATCTAAAGTGCTCATATTACAGAACCAAAGGCTCCAAATAGCCAAAGCAATTGGGGAAAGAAAAATAAAGCTGGAGGCAGTATAATGGAGAAAGGATAGTTTCTTTATTAAAAGGTGATGGAAAATGGGACAACTGGGCAGCCACATGCAAATGAAATAAACTGAAAACTTATCTTACATCATATGCAAAAATCAACACAAAATAGATTAAAGATTTGAAATTAAGACAACGAAACTATAAAACTCATAGAAGAAAATATAAGGGGAACTCTCCTTGACATTGGTTTTGGCCATAACATGTTTTTTGTTGTTGTTGTTGTTTGTTTTGGATTTAGAACCTAAATCAAAGGCAACAAAAGCAAAAATAAACAAGTAAGACTAAATCAAACCAACCTCCATCCCCCAAAATCAACAAAATGAAAAGACAATCTGTGAAATGGGAGAAAATATTTTTGAACCACATATCTGATAAAGGGTTAATATCTACATATACAACTCAGCATTATGAAACTCTACAGAGTACAACTCTACATTATGAAACTCTACAGTGTACAACTCTACATTATGAAACTCAGCAGAAAAAAATAATCCAATTAATAATTGTGCAAATTACCTGAAGAAACATTTTTTCAATGGCCAACAGGTACATGAAAAGGAATGCAACATCATTAATAATCAGGAAAATGCAAATCAAAACCACAATTAGATATCATCTGATACCTTTTAGGGTGGCTATTACAAAAGAGACAAGAGTTAACAGATGCTGGTGAGGAAAAGGAAGAAGAACCATTCTGCACTGTTGGTGAGACTAAACTGGTAAAGCCACTGTGGGAAACAATACAGAGAGCATGAGGGTTACTCAAGAAGTTGAAGATGTAACTCCATGTGATCCAGCAATCCCGCTTCTGGGTACATATCCAAAGAAAACAAAATCATTGGCTTAAAAAGATATCTGTACTCTGATGTTCATTATGGCATTGTCATAATAGCCCATTTATGAAAACAGCCTAAGTGTCTGTCAATGGGTGAATGGGTCAAAAAATGCAATATATATACACACAAATTAATACACACTAACCCCTTTACTGTATATTTAAGTATATATATATATATCCCATCATATATATGCATATCCATCATATACATGATGAAATATTATTTTGTCTTTAAAAAGAAGAAAACTCTGTCATCTGATATAACAATGGATGAACTTAACACAACCCTAAGTGAAATAAGTCAGACAGAGATATACAAACACTGCATGATGTCACACATGTGGAATCTGAAAAAAAAAGTCAAACTTACGAAAACAGAGTAAAAAAGTGGTTGCCAGGGGCTGAGGGGTAGGGAAACATGAAGAGGTTAGTAAATGGGTAACAAATTTTAGTTATTAAGATGAATAAAGTCTGAGGATTGTTTCCCACAGGATCTAATGTGTAGTATGGTGACTTATAGATACCGCTGTACTGCACAATTAAAATCTGTTAAGAAAGTAGAATATAAATGTCCTCACACACACACACACAAAAGTAAATATTTGAAGTAATGAATATGTTAATGAACTCAAGGGAAAAATGCTTTCACTATGTATACACATGTCAAGTAATATTGTAAACTTTAAATGCACAATTTTCTTTCTCAAAATTCAATAAATCTGAAAAAATAAAGTATCAATATTTCTAAAGAATGTACATATAGAATATGTTTTAAGTAGCAAAAGACAGGAGGGGAGAAAGTTAGATACAGATTATCAATTTTTTTTTAAAACAGAAAGTGAAGAGGATGACAGGATAAAGAATAAAGGCTGAACTTAGATACGTGTAAAAATGTATGAGTAGGTGAAATTTCTCAAATTGAAATTTAACAAAAAATGAAATCTGGCACTTGTTAATTCAAGAGGATATTTATAAAAGAATGGTAGAAAAAATTTAAAAGTAAAAAAATGATCCGCTAAATTCAATAAAAAGAAAGAACAGGAAGCCATGATTAAAATCACTGAAAGAATTGTAGTGCAAACAATCAAAATGGTAACACTGAGGCTAAGATGCAGATAATAAAATGGACAATAAATACATACACGAAAGGATATTCACAAAAGATATCTAAATGACCATTTTATATCTGAAGTAATATTTGTTTCTATAGCTCTCAGCGAAATATAAATTTGTACAGCTATTCTAAAGAATAATGGAGAAAAATCACAAAACTTTAATAATATATGTAGTCTCTGACTGAAGATAAGGCAAATTCCTTTGCTAGGAATCTGCCTTAAGGAAATAATCATGAATGAATACAAAAAATTTGGGTGAACAGATGTTCACTTAAGCTCATTGTTTATAATAATGATAAATGGGAAACATCTAAATGTTTAACAAGAGACTTTGTTAACATTTTGCATTTTATTTTTTACTGTTGTTCTATTATTGCAGTTGTCCCAATCTTCCCCCATTGCTCTCCACTGCCACCCCTCCCACTCCCACAGTTAATCCCCACTCCGTTGTCCATGTCCATGGGTCATTTATACTTGTTCTTCATCTAGGTCCTTCCCCATCTTTCCTCCCTTATCCCTGGCCCCCCTCCCCTCTGGTCCCTGCCTGTTTGTTCCTTGTTTCCATGTCTCTGGTTCTGTTTTGCTCATTTGTATGTTTTATTCCTTAGGTTCCTATTATAGACAAGATCATATGGTATTTGTTTTTTGCTGTCTAGCTTATTTCATATTTCAGTTAGCATAACACTCTCCATTTCCATCCATACTGTCGTGAAGGGTAGGAATTCCTTCTTTCTTTCTGCTGTGTAGTATTCCATTGTGTAAATGTATTAGTTTTTTGACCCACTTATCTACTGATGGGCAGTTAGGCTGTTTCCAGCACTTGACTATTGTAAGTAGTGCTGCTATGAACATTGGGGTAGATAGATTTTTTTGAATTGGTGTTCCATGATTCTTAAGGTATATTCCCAACAGTAAAATTGCTGGGTTTAAAGGCAGTTCCATTTTTAGTTTTCTGAGGAAATTTCATACTGTTTTCCGTAGTGGCTGCACCAGTCTGTATTCCCACCAACAACAGTGCGCTAGGGTTCCCTTTTCTCCATATTCTTGTCAGCACTTGTTTGTTGATTTTTTAATGATGGCCATTCTGATTGGTGATAGGTGGCATCTCATTGTGGTTTTAATTTGCATCTCTCTGATGGTTAGTGATATTGAACATCCTTTCATATGTCTCTGGGCCCTTTGTATGTCCTCCTTGGAGATGTGTCTGTTTAGGATCTTTACCCATTTTTTAACTGGTTGTTTGTCTTCCTGGCATGGAGTTGTATGAGTTCTTTGTATATTTTGGAGATCAAACCCTTTTCAAGGGCAAATATGTTTTCCCATATGGTTGGTTCTCTTTTCATATTGCTGATGTTTTCTTTAGCCATGCAGAAACTTTTTAATTTAATGTAGTCCCATTTGTTTATAATTTCCTCTATGTCCCTTGCCCTAGATGATGTATTGGTGAAAATATTGCTGCGTGGGATATCTGAAATTTTACTGCCTATGTTTTCTTCTAGGACTTTTATGGTGTAGCCGCTTATAACAAGAGACTTCTTAAATCAAGTTACATCTTTTGGATGAAATATGCTTAAATATTATTCAACTTTAAAAATTTATAATTGAGAGGAAAATTTAATGGCAAGAAAAATATCCCCAACATATTAATTTCATAAAATACATGTAATGGACAAACAGGAAGATGTATGTGTGCGTGTACAGTGATGATAGTCTATCAAAATTCTAGTGGATGTGCTTTTCATTTCTCTTCTCCCATCTTGTTACTCAACTTGTTCCCCAACACCTGTCCTGTACCTCAGGTCCCGGCTATGCAGAACACTAGATGACAGATTATTGAAAATAGGTGAGAGGAAGTGGCTTAGGTCTGGGATTAAGACTGAAAAGTTTACACTCCCTTGCTCTACTAAAAGTGGTAGCATTTGGACCATCCTATGCCTGGTTTCCCTCCATTTACCAAATTTACATGTGAAGAAATAATCTGTATCTAACTTATAAGCATTAAGACATCCTTGAATTTAAATGAGATTATCAGGGATACAAATCTATTGATGATATTTTTTCACCATCAGTTGAATACTTGGATTCAGAAAATTAATTAAGCTAAAATGTGGGACGTTGCATTTCTTACATATCTACATTTTTCATAAAGAAATTAATACTTGCTGCATTGAAACATACTTAGTGGCAGTTATTTTGAATAAGAACCATATATTCAATAATTTGTTGACAAGAGTGGCATTGTTTTACATTTTTGGAAGTCTCTTTGATGCCTTAATTGAAGACAGTTGGATTACATTTTCTTTTCTGCAGCCAATCTGTAACAGTATGATTTTTTTGGTAAAGTATATAAAGAAAATCTTTTTTCCAACAGATGTGTAATTAGAAAAGGGAGGAGTATTCCCAGCAGTATTTTCAGATAATTGCAAATATTCTTCTTTAATACTTAACCAAAATCTGACAAGGAGTAGTTTCTTAATAGTTAGCTGGAATGTAGAATTGGAAATCATATCAATCAACTTTTCTTAACATGTTATATTAAAATCTACTAGTTTTTGTAGATTGATTTTACTAGTTTTGTAGATAGATTTTAAAGTAGTCATTTTCAAATGACTACTTTACTCACATGTGTTTTGTAACCATACATTTGTCTTTTGGAAAACAGATTATTGATTTATGTAATTCTTCCAAAGGTTGACATATTTCATTATACATTATCAAAAAATTACAATCATTAATGTCCTCACTAATTTCATTAGAAAAGTGTTTGTTTAAAGTTTCAGGAAACTACAAAATTCATGGTGGTTGATAAAAACCTTCCAAACTATTCATTTTCTTTTGACATCTCTAATATTATAACAGTTACTGTCAGTTGTTTTTTTGTCAAAGTGCCAGATTCATTTCATTTTATTTGTTTTCAAGGATATGTCTGCCCAATACCTAAGCCTGAAGAATCATAGTTTGTCAAACATAAATTTTTTGAGTTAATCTTTATTGTATTTTTTCCATTACTATTTAGTCCCCCTTTACTCCTTTCTCCCCAGCAATCACCACACTGTTGTTTATATCCATGAGTCCTTTCTCCTTTTTCCTTTTTGCTCAATCCCTTCCACCAGCTGCCATCCTGCTCTCCATCTATGAGTCAGTCCACATTTTCATAGTTCAGTTTGTTCATTAGATTCCACATATGAGTGAAATCATATGGTGTTTTTCTTTCTGTGACTGTCTTATTTATTTTAGCTTAATGTTCTCCAGGTCCATCCATGCTGTTGCAAAAAGTAAAATTTTCTTCTTTTTTATGGCCAAGTAGTATTCCATTGTGAAAATGCCTAGTTGTTTTATCCACTCGTCTACTGACAGATAGTTGGGCTGCTTCCATATCTTGGCGATTATAAATAATGCTACAATAAATATAGGAGTGCTTATGTTCTTTCATATTACTGTTTTGGGTTCCTTTGGATATGTTGCCAGAAGTGGGATCACTAGGTCAAAAGGTAGATCCATTTTTAATTTTTTGAGGTATCTCCATACTGTTTTCCATAGTGGCTTCACTGGTTTACATTCCCACCACTGTGCAAAGGTATTCCCCTATCTCCACAGCCTCATAAGTGATTTTTTGTTGTTGTTGATTTATTGATGATAGCTCTTCTGACAGGTGTGAGATGATATCTCATTGTGGTTTTAATACATATTTCTCTGATGATTAGTGACACTGAGCATCTTTCCATATGTCTATTGGTCATCTGTATGTCCTCTGGAGAAGTGTCTATTCAGGTCCTTTGACCATTTTTAATTTTAATTTAATTTATTTTTTAAAATATATTTTGTTGATTATGCTGTTACAGTTGTCCCATTCCCCCCCATTATTCCCCTCTCCCCTCCACACCCCCTCCCACTAGCATCCTCTTCCCTTATGTTTATGTCCATGTGTCATACAAGTAAGTTATTTGGCTTCTACATTTCCTAGACTATTCTTAATCTCCCCTTGTCTATTTTGTACCTAACATTTATGCTACTTATTTCATGTACCTTTTTGCCCATTCCCCTTCTTCCCCTCCCTGCTGATAAGCTCCATGTGATCTCCACTTCTGTGATTCTGTCCCTGTTCTAGTTGTTTGCTTAGTTTTTTTTTAAAGTTTAGTTGTTGATAGTTGTGAGTTTGTTGACATTTTACTGTTCATAGTTTTTGGTCTTCTTCTAAGTCTCTTTAACATTTCATATAATAAGGGCTTGGTGCTGATGAACTCCTTTAACTTGACCTTATCTGGGAAGTACTATATCTGTCCTTCCTTCTAAATGATAGCTATGTTGGATAGAGTAATCTTGGATGTAGGTCCTTGGCTTTTCATGACTTTGAATCCTTCTTTCCAGCCTCTTCTTGCCTGTAAGATTGCTTTTGAAAAATCAGTTTATAGTTTTATGGAAACTCCTTTGTAGATAACTGTCTCCTTTTTTTCTTGCTGCTTTTAAGAATCTCTCCTTATCTTTAATCTTGGGTAATGTAATTATGAGGTACCTTGGTGTGTCTCTCCTTGGGTCTAACTTCTTGGGACTCTCTGAGCTTCCTGGACTTCCTGGAAGTCTATTTTCTTTGCCAGATTAGGGAAATTCTCCTTCATTATTTTTTTCAAATAAGTATTCAATTCCTTGCTCTTCCTCTTATTTTTTGGAACCCCTATGATTCAGATGTTGGAATATTTGAGGTCGTCCTGGAGTTTCTAAGCCTCTCTTCATTTTTTTGAATTCTTCTTTCTTTCTTTGTTTTTTTTTTTTCCTGGTTGAATGTTTCTTTCTTCCTTACTTCTGGTCCAAACCATTGATTTGAGTCCCAGTTTCCTTCCCATCACTGTTGGTTCCTTGAACATTTTCCTTTATTTAACTTTCATAGCTTTCATCCTTTACTCTGTTTTGCAACTATACTCAACCATTTTAATGAGTGTCCTGATTACCAGTTTATTGAACTGTGCATCTGATAGGTTGGTTATCTCTTCATTGCTTAGTTGCTTAATTGTATTTTTTTGGAGCTTTGATCTGTACTTTCATTTGGGCCCCATTTTTATTTTGTCTAGGCTTGCCTGTTACACAGTAAGGAGCAGAGCCTTCGGTATTGGCCAGGGTGGGGAACCCCACATGGCTGTGTTGTGGTGCTGCTTGTGGAGGAGTGGTCGAAGAAGGAACAGTGCCACTTGCTCAACTCTCTGCTGGTCACTTTTTCCACTACCCACAAGTAAATTGGGCCCCTATGGTGCTGATTCCCAAGTAGATGTGTTTGTGTACATTCTAGGACTCTCTTGGTCTCTCCAACAAACCCTCCTGTGAGGCTGGGAGTTTCTCCTGCTGCCACCTCAAATCCCACAGGTTTTTTCAGTCAGAGGCTTTGAGACTTTATTTCCCCATGCTGGAACTCTGGGTTGCATGTTCTGTCTCACTTCCCAGTTGTTCCTCCTGGTTTATCTGCATGCAGGTGTGGGACCGTCCACTCCACCAGCCACAGTATTTCTGTAAGTACTCTCTGCCCCTCCTACCAGTCTGGGTGAATGTTTCTTTTTTTAACTTCTTGGTTGTCAGACTTCCCTACAGTATGATTTTCTGACAGTTCTGGTTGTTTTTTTATTTTTAAATTTGTCGCTGTCCTTTTTTTGGTTGTGAGAGGAAACAGTGTATCTACCTACACCTCCATTCTGGCTGGAAGTTTCTTTTGCCCATTTTTTAATTGAGTTGTTTGTCTTTTCGGTGTTGAATTTTTTAAGTTCTTTATGAATTTTGGATATTAACTCCATATTATCATATGTATTGGTGAATATATTGTCCCATTCTATGGGTTGTGTTTTTATTTTGTTAACAAATTCCTTTGCTGTGCAAACTTTTCTACTTTGATATAGTTCCATTATTTTTTCTTTTGTTTCCCTTGCCTGGAGAGGTCTATCTGATAAAAATTGCCACTAGCAATGTCCAAGATTTTGCTGCCTATGTTTTCTTCTAAGACTTTTATGGTTTGGGGTCTAACATTTAAATCTTTGATCAATTTTGAATTTATCCTTGTGTGTAGTATAATAAAATGATCTAATTTCATTTTTTGTATGTATCTATTCAATTTCCCAACACCATGTATTGAGTAAACTTTCATTAGCTCATTGTATGTGCTTCCTTCCTCTGTCAAATATTAACTGAATATAAATGTGTGGGTTTATTTCTGGGCTCTCTATTTTCTTCTGTTGATCTATGTGTCTGTTTTGATGCCAGTACCATGCTGTTTTGATTACTATGTCTTTATAGTACAGTTTCATGTTAGATAGCCTGATTCCTCCAACTTTGTTCTTTCTCAGGATCACTGTGACTATGTGGTACTTTGTTTGGTTCCATACAAATTTTTGAAATTTTTGTTCTAGTTCTGTGGAAAATGTCATTTGAATCTTGATAGGAATTGTTTTCAATCTATAGTTTTCTTTGGGTATTATGAACATTTTAGTGATGTTAATTCTTCTTATTCATGGACACGGTATGTGGTTCCAATTATCTGTATCTTCTATTTCTTCTTCAGTGTCTCATAATTTTCTGCATACAGTTCTTTTATATCCTTAGTTAGGTTTATTCCTGGGTATTTTATTACTATTGAAGCAATTGTGAATGGGATTGTTTTCTTAATTTCCCTTTCTGTTAGTTTGTTATTGGCATATAAAAATGCAACTGATTTCTGGATATTAATTTTGTATCCTGCTACTGTACATGAATTCATTCATCAGTTCTAAAAGTTTCTTTGTAGAATATTTGGTGTTCTCTATGTACAGTATCATGTCATCTGCAAATAATGACAGTTTTACTTCTCCTTTCCAATTTGGATGCCTTTTACTTCTTCTTCTTGTCCGATTGCTATGGCTAGGACTTCCAGTACTATGTTAAATAAGAGAGTTGAGAGCCAACATCCCCATCTTGTTTCTGATCTTAAGAGGAAGGCTTGTAGCTTTTGCCTGTTGAGTATGATCCTGGCAGTGTGTTTGTCATATATGGCCTTTATTATGTTTATGTATGCTCACTCTAATTCTACTTTGACGAGAATTTTTATTCTAAAAAATGCTGGATTTTATTAAAAGCTTTCTCTGCATCTATTGATATATTCATTTGGTTTTTATCCCTCATTTTGTTCATGTGGTGATTTACTTTTATTGATTTACAAACGTTGTACCAACCTTATATTCCCAGAATAAGTCCACTTAATCATGGTGTATGATCGTTTTGATTGATTGTCGTATCCAGTTTGCCAATATTTTGTTGAGGATTTTAGCATCTGTGTTTATCAGGAATACTGGTCTACAATTTTCTTTCTTTGTAGTGTGTTTATCTGGTTTTGGAATTAGGATAATGCTGGCTTCATAAAATGAAATCAGCAGCCTTCCCTCCTCTTGAATTTTATGAAATAATTTGAGAAGGGGAGGTGTTAGTTATCACAATGTTTGGTAAAATTCACCTGTAAAACCATCTGGTTCAGAGCTTTTTTCTTTGGGATTTTTTTGATTACTGCTTCAATTTCACTAAGAGTAATATGTCTATTCAGATTCTCTTACATTTAAGGTGATTGTTGATAGATACATATTTAATACCATTTTATTGTTAGACTATTTTCCTCTGTTTTTTTTCTTTCTCTTTTTAAAGCAAGCCCTTTAACATTTGTTGTAGTGCTGTTTTTGTGTTAACAAACTCCTTTAGCTTTTTTTGTCTGGGAAGCTCCTTATTTCTCCTTTGATTTTAAATGCTAGTTTTGCTGGGTAAAGTAGCCTTGTTTGTAGATCCTTGCTTTTCATCCCTTTGAATATTTAACACCACTCCCTTCTGGCCTGAAATTTTTCTGTTGAGAAATCAGAAGACAGACTAATTGCTGCATCCTTGTATGTAAGTACCTGCTTTTCTCTTGTGCCTTTTAGAATCTCTCCTTGTCTTTAAGCCTTGACATTTTAATTATGATGTGTCTCAGTGTAGTCCTCTTTGTGTCTAACTTGTTTGGGACTCTCTGAGCTTCCTGGATTTATATGTCTTTTTCCTTCACCAGATTAGGAAAGTTTTCAGTCATTATTTCTTCACATAGGTTCTTGATACCTTGCTTGCTCTCTTCCCCTTCTGGTATTCCCATGATGTGGATGTTGTTACCTTCATGTCCAAAGCATTTCCTAAGCTCTCCTCATTTAATTTTTTTTTCTTTTTGCTGCTCTGCCTGGGTGTTTTTATTTCTTCCTTGTCTTCCAAATCACTGATTTGATCCTGTGCTTCATCTAACCTACTGTTTATTCCTTCCAATGTATTATTCATCTCAGATATTGCATTCTTTATTTCTGACTGGTCCTTTTTTATGGTTTCTATGTCTTTTTTCATGCAGTTGAGCACACCCTTATCGACATTATTCTAAACTCTCTATCTGATAAATTGCTTGCCTCCATTTCATCTAATTTTTCTGGAGAACTCTCTTGTTCTTTCATTTGAGGTCTGTTTCTTTATGTTCCCATATTGGCTGCTTCTTTGTACATTTTGCCTTATTTATTTAACCAATAAGTGATATAGCCCTAAGCTATCATTAGCAGACTGGCTTAAGTGCCACAGGATGGGGCAGACTAAGTCCTTTGGGCAGGACTATTGCTAACCTTTAGGCTGAAGACACTTGGAAAGTAGTGCTCTGTCTGAGAAAGATGGCTTTTGCACTATTGGGAATAACTTAGCATAGGGATCCTGGCTGCTGTTCCTTCAGTTCTTTCCCCAGAGCTACCAACCCCAGAGTCTCCTAAAGGTGTCTAGTCCACTCTGTCTGCCCTCTGCCAGAGCTCAGGGTAAGTAGCTGCAAACAATTTTTATGTTGGTCCTTTAACAGGCTTTCTGCATCTTGTCTTTCCCTGGCAGATAGAAAGCCTGCTACTTTTCATAGCTGGATATGATCTGGGTTCCTTTCCAGCTCTAATGCTGTAGGCTGCGGAGCCCAATGTGGGGTTTAGACCCCACACTTTTTCAAGGAACCCCTGACCACTGAAATATCCCTCCAGAACTTCAGTATGCCCCCCATGGGAGCACAGCCATCCCTCTCATACCTCCTCTACAGTTCCTACCAGTCTTGTTGTGCCGAAGCAATTTCTTTTGTCTATGCTTTGTTATAAGGCTTCCTTCCAGCTACAGTTCAGTTGGTTTTTCAGGAGGATTTCTCTACAATTTAGTTGTTATTCCAGATTGGTCCTGGGAGGAGGTCAGTGTAGCTTCCACTTACTCCTCTGCCATCTAATAATTCAATCATTATTTTGAGTTAAGATAATGTTCCATGATAATATTTAAGGTCATTCTAGAACAAAGAATGGGATTATAGTCAGCCTTAAAAATGAAAAGAGCACTCTAAGTAGTAGGGCTGAGAAAATATGCAAATGCATTAAAGTGGGTGACATCCTGTGGGCCCTGTAATTTTACTCTTGTCTGGAGCATGGGACAGATAATTAGAGCAAAGCGACAGAAGCTGGGGGGTAGAGGAGATTTTGTGAGCTACTCTAGAACCTTAAATGTTATGTTAACGGTTTTGATTTGCTAATTATTTTATTTATCAAATCACAACTAGTCCATTAAATTTGAGTTATAGATCATAGAAGGTGGTACAGACTCAGCAGTGTATATTCAGTACATCTTTATTTAGGATTGCAATTGTCCTTAAAAAAAAGCTTGCACAGACACATAAAATAAGGCATTGTTTATATTACATCTAATCTCCTGTAAGCCTAAAAGTCTTTTTGATAATTAGAAACATTTTTTCCTCTTTTGGCTAAGTTTTTGAATTCTTCACAGATAAGCAGAACTGGCACATGATTCACCCACAGTCTGCAAAAGCAGTCCTTGGAAATAACTAGACTCAATGTCTAGTTACTTAAAGAAAATGAAGCACCAAGTTTGAGGCTTGCCAGCCTATAGCTTGTTCTGGAAATTGGTGTCTACATTTTCACTTAGATTCTAAGAAGCCTTCTTAGTTTTTATACAACATTAATGTTTAGCTTTTACATTGCCTTAACAAGATGATTTGAAGATAAAAAAAACTGAAGTGTGCAAAAAATTCTTTGCTGTTTAAAGTATTTCTAACTCAATCTAAACTTTACCAATAGCTAAATGATTTCTTTTTGTGATTGTTGGATCAGATAGGAGTTTTATCCAAACTATTTATCCTAATCAGCAGTTGGAAAAGAAGAATGTTAAATAAACGATCTTATTTTGATTCCTTCTCTGGATGTTTACCAGGCTGTTGACAAAACCCAGAGAATGTTTAATGACTTGGTGGGGGAACTTGAAACAGAAGTGGGAACTGCTCTTAAGGAGACTCATTTGCTATTTTTTTTCAGTGCAACAAAAGGAAAATGATGACAGGCCACCTCTTGGTACCCAGTTTGAATTAGAAAATTCATCATGCTCCTTGTCGAGAGTTCAATTCTCTCACATTGAATTGAATAAACATTCTCAATGAAAGCCAGAAGGACACAGATAAAATTCAGATGTCTTTTAAAAGAAATTTTACACAGGGGATTGGAGGGGATAGGCTCTCCAGAGTCTCACACATGGGCTTATGCAAGGTTGCTTGTGTTGTGCCAAGAAATAAGGCATGTGGCCCCTGTACTGCATTACAACTGAAACCCGATGGTCACAAACTTGAGACTTATCTCTTAGGAATGTAGTGATAAATAAGCCATTATAATATTAACCAAGGAAACAGTTTGGATGCACATCCCTTAAAGGAATTACTGGAATTATTCAATTGTAAATCCTTATTAATCTTTTTATATCTTGGGTAATACAAATTCCCTAAAGTATGCTATTTAAAGCTTAGGGAAAATGTATCCTCAAGGACCTACTGCCAGCAAAGAAGCTGTTTTCAACATCTGGGAATAAAAATCACCACCAAATATAGATCATTGGGTCAACTTGCTTTGGGAAATGGTGAAATTAAAAAACGTGAGTTACAACATTTTCATGAGCTTACTGGCTTCATGGTAACTAATTAGAGTCTATTCCTGGGTCTGTGTGCAGACTGCGAGAGTGCAGGGGTGACTGGTATATTTTTTTCCTAACTACTGGCAGAAATCTGGAAATACATCAATCTTTTGTTTCAGTGTCTCCTTGATTATTTTATTGATATCAAAATGCAACCAAAATAACTTATTTTTTATTTTTTTATCTAAATAACCTCAACAATTACTACACAGAACTTGAAAGTTGTATTGAGTTGCTGCTCTCTCACTAGAAAAATTAAAGCCAAGACAGAATTTTTCTGGACCTATGATGTGGGCATCATTTTGATATATGTATTACTCTAAACATTCTTGGTCAATTATTTAATATTGACACTTCAATCCTCTTATTTTTGATCAGCTGTTTTTTTTATCACCTTCTAAGCTAGATTTTATATCTGAATGTTTCCTTTTACTTCTCTAAAAATTAATCAACTGTCCTCACAATTTACTCCTAACCTTTCGTAGAATCTTTCTAAATCAACAACAACTTAACCAAAATCGTTTTCATGAACAATAACGACTTCCTCGTTGCCCAATCCAGCAGTGATCTGCTGCACTACACACATTTTATTACTCACTTCTTATTGAGATAAATGTATTGAAATGACTCTTGGATATCTTTGTTCCTTGTTCACTCTTTCTTCTCTGTTTCCTTTTCGAACACCTGTTTTCCTCTGACAACCCTTAAATTTTGAGGTTGCCCAGGACTTTGGTATTTGGTCAATAATTTTTCCATTCTCTCTGTTCTCTCTGATAGTTTTATTCTACACACACACACACACACACACACGCACACTGTGCCAGCCCGAATTCCTCAGGTAGCAACAGCAACAGTCTTCTCATCCAGCTGCATCCTACACATATCCATTTGGCTCTCTCATAGATAACTCAAATTCAACATGTGCAGAGTTGAACTTTCCCACTGACATTTCTCTTTTCAATGTTCAAAAACTGTATCACTTGCACTAGCCAGTTTTAGAAACCTGGGAGTTTCTGGAACTTGTCTATTCTCCCCAACATCCTACTACCAATCAATCTTAATTTCTGAAAGTTTTATATATGAAGTATCTGTTTAATCTCTCCTATTTTTTCTATACTCAGTCACAACTTTTCCAAATCAGACTTTTATCATCTTTTTCTTGGATGACTGTTACCAGACTCAAACTATGGCTTTCTAACTCCAATATTGTGTTGTTTTAGTTATTAAATTATCTCCTATATTGTAGTTAGCAAAATCTGAAGCAAAAAATTGATCCTATCTTATCCTGCTTAATAGCCATTAATGTCATACATCTGTATGATAGAAAAATCAGAAATTATATTAGAATAGCTCATAAAAGAGAAAATTATATTTATATTTATATATATTCTGGATACCCATAGATTTAGTTTGATGTGGAGGTATTTGCACTACCATATTCAGCACAAAATTTTCATTCTCAGATTACTTCATGATTCAAGAAGTTTGCCGGAGTTCCAGCCATCCTATATGTTTCAGGTAGCAAGAAGAGAAGATACAGAGTGTATGCGAGCAATGAAAAGCATCTGAAACAAATTCTATAGATACTTTTTCTCAAAGTGATATACAACAGTAATCAAAAAAGATAAGAATTTTATAAGGTGGGCCCCCAGTTAGTGACATATTCTATTCTATTTTATTCTGTTATTTATATTCTATTATCTTAAATTTATATTCTATCATACTATATTCTAATGAATAATATCTGATTTGCATTCTGTTCTTTTCAACAGCATTCATTTTTCAGTTATTTGTCTTATTGCTTCCTCAGAAGATTAAATGGCATTATGTCTAAAATGACGGAACAATGTATGACATATGAAAGATGTTAATTAACCCTATTTTTTACTGTTGATGACACTCAAAGATGAGAAAAGACATTAGAAGATTTTAGCATGGGTGTTCCTCTATCAGTGATTTACCCTGGGTAAAGATCTATTGGTTTTATAGACATTCGACCCTCTGTTCTTTCTTATCCTATCTATGCCAGCTGGATCCAAAGGTCCCCACAGATTAACTAGGAAAAGGGAAAGAATGGAAGAGGGAAGTGGAGAGAGACATTGGGGCATTAAGAGATAAGTGAAGTTTAACATAAGGTTCAAGAATAAAGATCTCTAGGGTTACCCAGTGGAGAAGCGTAGAGCAAAATAAAGGCAACATAAAATCAAAGCAATGCACACTCCCTGACCAAAGTGAACACTTTCAGTAAGCACTTTAAGGTCTCACTGGTACAGTCTTCTAGAATTTGTATATTCCCTATTACTTAAAAATGTTTTCTGTCAATAGCATACAAATTTACCCTTTCAAATATAAAGGGGAATAAATTAATAATTATTCAAATACTAACTAATAATACTTTCTAGTTTAGTGAACTCATAATTTATAGGTATTTTGTTAAAAATACCCTCATTATAACTTTATTGTGAAGAATAGCATGATTAGAAAAATATGATGAGAATAAAAAATTACATGCAAAATGACTAATACATTACCAAATAAATCTTGAAATCCTGATATGTAGTTTGGTGTTATATAATGATGATGAATCTGTGTGATATTACCATTTATAGATTTACTTTCTAGGAAAAATGTGTTTCATAGAATGTTTTTATAATAGGATGTTGAGTGGAAGTTTTTTAGTTGCTCTGGATTTTATCACTAGAATTGAGAGATAGGGACAAATTGTTGGTCCTGGCCCATTCCAAAAAGAACCAGATGTCTTAAAAAAGACATGATGTAGTATTTAAGGATAAAGAAATTCACTGTCTCCAACTTTCAGGTGATAGATGATAGATAGATAGATAGATAGATAGATAGATAGATAGATAGATAGATGCATACATAAGATAGAAAGATAAAATAAAGCACAAACAATATGTGACTATGGGAATTGGGAATTTCCTTCTAATATTCTTTAACTTTTCTATAAGTTTGAAATTATATCTAAATTTAAAATAACCAAAAAATAAAAGAAAGCTTTAAAAATTTAGGAGTCAGATCCACTTACAATTTTCTGAGAAAAATACCAAACTAGCTCTACTACCTCCAAACATTCTTTATCACTACCTCCCTATAAGCCTTTATAAGCAGAGAGGAAATGGAAAGAATCAATGAAATCATGATTTATTGAGACATCACTCAGAAATTCTAGCATTTCCTTCCTTCCTTTCCCTAAGGTGTAGGAGGTGAATGGAATAATTTGTGTTTCCAATCTTGTGAGGGGTGCCATAAGAGCTACTTACAAAGATTGGGGGCAAAGTGAGGAGACAGTTATCCTATTTGTTCAGTTAGGTATCTGCCTCTGCAGAGCATTGGCCAAACTGCCTTCTGTGACTTTGTAGTTGGGGAGAAAGGGAACTGGAGAGTGTAAGTAGAAGAGAGACTGAGAAAGGGAAAGAGAAAGAGGGAGAAGGAAGAGGAAGAGAAGGAGAGGGAGAGAGAGGGGAGAGAGAGAGAGAGAGAGAGAGAGAGAGAGAGAGAGAAGAAACCTAGATACTGAAGAAAACAACTAATCCAGCATGCTCCTGCCAGGACCACCCTTCCTTCCAATTCTGATTCACTCATGGGACTTAGAGATAAATTCTTTCCATGCCCTGCTGAAAGTCTCCCTCTGCACTTTCCCTGACCTGAGAGATCTACTTCCGATTCTTCTGTTCCAATACTGCTGTCTGCTTCTGCTCTTGGTGGTAAGGACTATCATCAGCAGACAGCCCTCTTGGGTCTGGCCTGTGGTGATAGTTGAGAGCATCAGCCTTTCCTTAAGCAAGCTTTACTATCTGAAGAGGGTTTCTGAGCCCAAACTGTTTGCATCCTCTTTCTCTGCTGATATAAGCCAATTTCAGAGCAATCCAAAAATATCACTGAACATCTACTTACACTATTTTTTAAACATAAAGTAGCAGAAACAAGCTAATCTGACTGAGATCTAATATGACAAATACATAAGTTCACATTACCCTTTGAGGAATAGAATTTATAATTTATGAAATTGAGACTTTAGATTCCTAGGTTTTCATAATTATATCCTAATGTCCTTGCTATAGAAGGAGATAAAATATTTATTTCACTGTTAATATTTTTTAAACACTCTTACTCTCATTCTGAAAAAAAATTTGTCTCCTCACTACCTGTAATATCCAGAGCCATGAGCTTGTGTTAAAGACCCTGTGCAACTCAAGACAGACATTCTTGCCTAATATTTCCCTATTGCCTCCATAAATTATCTATCCCAGTCTGTGAATTTATTCTTCATATTGCCTCTGGTATTTGTCTTCTCTTTACATTCCCACAGCTAATAGTCCAGTCCTTTCCACTCTAACCTCACATCTGGATTATTACAACAGCCTACTTAGATTGTCTTGTCAAAGACTGTTCTCAGACTGAACTGCTGCTTGCTACCTGGTAATTCTTCCTAAAACAAAGCTTTAACTATGTCCTTTCTTCTAAACCCATCAGTGACTCCTGATCCTCAAGGATAGAATCATTGTTTTAAGAATTTTCCACGCCTGACTCCACAACAATGTGCCAACTTTCCTTACTCTCCAAAAATAACTCCCCATCTGTCTGTTTTTGTTTTCCCTTTTCAAACAATGAGCCTTACAAATTCCCCGATGGTTTGTGTAATTCCGGAGCTTACCTGGTTCTTTGTTTTTACCTATGGAAATCCTTCTCATTCTTCAAGGCCAACTTTTCTTTTCCTCTCGGTCTTTATGTAGACTTCCAGAGAATACATATTCACCTAGCAACTTCTATTTATGAAGTTTATTGAATTTTATTATCTTTCTGGCCATTTGGAGCACAGTATTTGTAAAAGACATAAACTCTGGAATAATAGAAATCCAGTTTGAGTTCCAGGTCTACCACTAACTACCTATGAGTCTGGGCATACTATCTAAACTTTCTGAACTTCATTAGCTTTTATCAGTAAAAATAAAATAATCTATTCACATGCAGTTGAAGTGTGTAGTCTAGTGTTTCCAAATAAAGCATAGTCTTATAAAAAGCAGGATTTCACACCTTATATTCCATACTGCACAGTGTCTAGAACTGTTCATAGTAGATGCACACAACCAAAGTCTTCTAGTCCTATGATCTTCCACCTGGGATCTGTGATCTCAGGAGGTTTATAAAGACTTTGTAAGTAATACATAGACATGGAGAGCTTAAAAATTAGGGTGAATTTCCAGATCCTCATATTCCATTTATGTTCTTTCCTAAGATTCATCTATCTAAGAAAGTGCCAAGGAATTAATGGCTATTTATCCTGTTTTACAACAAAAAGATCGAATCTTTCTTTCATTTATAACCTATGGTGGACATAGCTCCAGGAAGATGAGAAAGGAATGATTAAAAATATTCTAAATATTGGTATTATGACACCAGGGAAAAGGAATAACACTACCTATTAACAAACATCTTTGGCGTGTTAGATAACATCAAATTCTTTACAACGAGGAATACAGAAGTAGGCTGTAATCCAGTTATCTACTAATAGTTAACCAAAACAATTTTCAATGATAAATCACCATGTCACTTTTGGCATAAAACTCAGTGAACTTAAAACAAATTGAATAACATGACTAAAATAAAATTCCTCTATTCCATGTTTTTTTATTTATAATTTTACAGTTCCTCAGAGTTTAGATTTATAAAAGTAAAAAATGGTAGTTAATAGATGTTGAAACCCATCTTATTCTAGACAATAAAAAATATTTATCCAAGAGTACAAGAACTGAACTTTTAAAAAAGCTTTACCCATTACATTAAGAAATGCATTTCTTAAAATCTTTCACTTTAAAAGTTTAATAATTACTTAACAAAATGTGTTAAATATATTAGCTGACTCAATTTTTATAATAGCAATAATTATAATAATATGTAGAGAAAAACACTTTAAAATTCAAAATATTATGTAACAAAAAATAAGATAAAATTTAACTTGTAATTTCAATGTCTGTTACTGTGGCAGAGAAGTGTAATACAGAAATCAGTAAAGTAATTCAAGGCTAAAAATATACTACATTGTGACAAAGTAGACCTTGATTAAAACTAGGTTAAAAAGGAACTAGTACATGCATTTAAAAAATGGATTATACATGTCATCAAATTGCTGTGATATTATCAAAGCAAACATTTCAAATATTGAGGACATTGTTTCAATGTCAATTTTTGCAGTATACTGGGTAGTATATCTCTTGCAAAAAGTATTTAAATAAAAATATTTAAATGTTAACTTGGAAATGTGCAAAGATACATGTACTTTTACAAAATTCCTTTGTAGGATATTAAAGAAAAAATATTTAAGGGGTACCATTTTAATTCAATCTATTCTTTCTGACAAATTAATCTTTGTAGTTTGATGAGAATCTAGTATACATAAAAGAACACAAAAGAAAGAAAACAGCTTTTTATTTCTTTTTTTTGTAAGCCAATTGGTAATCTTTCAACAAAAATTATCACAAAAAAATAAAGAAAGTAATTATGCTTCCCGTCCAGATGGGAAAATCAGGATAAAACTTACCTTCCTGGTATAAAGAACTATTGGGCTGGCCAAAAAGCCTGGGTTTTTTTCCCATAAAATAAGAGATACATTTTTCATTTTCACCAATAACTTAATTGATTTGTATATTTTGAGTATGTCAGCTCTCTCCTGTGTGATATAAGGTTGATTGTTCTAAGTTAATGTCTCATTTTGATTGCTATTAACTTC
The DNA here is from genome assembly GCF_021234435.1 of Artibeus jamaicensis. Classification (NCBI taxonomy): domain Eukaryota; kingdom Metazoa; phylum Chordata; class Mammalia; order Chiroptera; family Phyllostomidae; genus Artibeus; species Artibeus jamaicensis. Next base: position 12,474,755 of record NW_026522014.1, on the reverse strand, counting down.
ATCTGGTCTACCTGACTATGGAGCATTGTCCAGAGAGAAATCTCCAACTTGAAACTTCACAAACCACTTTTGATTTGTTTGATCAGTTACAGCACCTTTTTCATACACTGTGAATCTTTTTTTTGTGTTCAATTGCATTTTTACCTTTCTTGAAATGATAAAACACAATATGCCAAAAATGTTGTATATTTTCTTCCATCTTCAATTAAAATGGTTACACAAAAATTCGCCAATTTGGTATTTTTTAAATGCATGCTAATGCACTCAAACTAAATTGTTTTGAATGAAATTAAAAACAAATAAGTGCTATTAGAGCCACTTTACAGAAAAAAAAACTAAACAAACTTTTTGGCCAACCCTGGAAAACTGGACAAAGTACACAAAACAACTGTTTGCAGACAATAGGCAATCACCATTATAAGACTATTATCTTGATGTTAGGAGAAGGTAGACAAATGCGGTGAGTCACAATCTTTGTGGCTTTGCCTCTAGAGGCAATTTCTAGCCAATAGTACAGGGAACAGGATTCCAACAACAAAGTGATGGGCTGTCTGAAGAGGCAGAAATCAAATCTCAAGTAGGTGGAGGCAGTAGGAAGCTGAGAAATGGAATATAAGAAAAAGCAGAGCCATACTACGAAAGAGCCTCAGAAATCTACATAGAGCACCCTTGAATCTGTTGCTGAATTCTCAGTTCCACATACACATAGAAAAAATTCTTTCATCTAGGAAAAGTAAGACCCCAGACATGTAAATTAAAAAAATATGCAGTTGCAGTTTGCACAGGCTGGAAGACTCTTAAATTTGGCCAGCTAGAATGGAGAGATTACACTGAACACTTAGGACATTCAGTAGAGACAGCAGAAAGACATAGTAATACAACTTAAAAAGAAAAAAAACACAAACTTTAGAATAATACTACCCTAAATTTGCACTAATAAAACTTAACAACAAGTCTCAAAATAAGTTACAACTATATGCCAGACCAAAGTTCAACAACCATTAAAATGATGTTTAAAGAATTATTAATACTCAACAATTTAAACTTGCAAATGTCCAACATCTAATAAAAATAAGTAGACATATAAAAAGACAAGAAAATGTTACCTATAACCTAGTAATATAAACAAACCCCAAAATGACAGAAAAGATAAAATTGACAGATAATTATTGTAAATATATTATTTCAAATATTTCAAGTGTTTAAAAAGAACCATAAAGACATGAAAAATATGTTATAAAACAACCAAGATAACTTCTACAAATAAAAAGAAAAAAATTACTGAATGAGATTAATAGCAGATTAGACACCACAAGAAAGCACATTAAGAGCTTAACAACAATAAATAATACTGAACTGGACCAATTACAACAATATACTGTAATAAAAGTTATGTGAAAGTGGTCTCTCAGAAATTAAATTTTTGAAAAATTCTCACCCACAAATTTAATGCCTTTTCTATCATAACTATTATGCAGAGTGGCAGTAACTTTTGCAGCTGAAATGCTATAACAAAAGTAGAACGGATTTCTTTTTCCTTCATCACAATTTCATGGACAGAAGATTTGTTCTTTGCATAAATCCTAGCAATCTCAGGATACAATATTTTTCCTTTCCTTATGAAGTGAAAAACTTCCACCTTTTCATAAAAAGGAAGCATGTTACAACTTCTGGCATATACGAAGTGCCAGCATGACTGCTCTTGAACTTTGGGGGCTTGATTAAGTAAAACAAGGGTTACTTGCACACAGGCACTGCAATACCACGACAGTCAAGCTGAGATCTGAGCTGGCTACTGACTAACAAGGAGGGAAGGTGCACATCAGGAATACTGTGTGCAGAAGGGATGATTCAAATCCTGGGAGGCGCTGAGAGGGACAGTGAGCGACTTCATTGTGATACTGAGAAGAGAGCACAATTTAAAACATAAATGCTCTATATCTTGAATTTTCCATTTAATATATTCAGAAAGCAGTTGACCGCTCATGATGAAACCATGCAAATGAAAAGTGCTGATAAGGGAGGACTGTATTTTATTTTGCATGTTAATATTCAATACTGTTATTTATTTTCTGTTCTTATCACTTTCTTTATGAATAGTGTCTCAAAATGAAAGAGGAGTTTGCTTTTTTATTTAAATTTCTTAAATTGTATTTTATTGATTATGCTATTACAGTTGTTTGATTTTCCCCCTTCCCCCCCCTCCACTCAGTACCCCTTACTCTTTCAGGCAATCCCCTCACTATTGTTCATGTCCACGGCTCCTGTGTGTAAATTCTTTGGCTACTCCATTTCCTATACTGTATTTTACATCCCCATGGCTACTCCGTAACTACCTATTTGTACTTAATCCCCTCACCTCTTCACCTATTGCCCCATGGCCCCTCCCATCTGGCAACCATCAAAACCCTCTCCGTATCCATGATTCTGTCTCTGCTCTTCCTGTTTGCTTAGTTTGTTTTTAGATTCAATTATTTACAGATATGTATTTTTTGCCATTTTATTGTGTACAGTTTTGATCTTATTTTTCTTAAATAAGTTCATTTAACATTCATATAATAATGGTTAGTGATGATGAACTCTAATTTTTTCTTGTGTGGGAAGCTCTTTATCTGCCCTTCAATGCTAAATGATCTTTCCTGAGTAGAAAAGTCTTAGCCGTAGGTCCCTGCTTTTCATGACTTTGAATATTTATTGCCAATCTCTTCTACCCTGCAAACTTTCTATTGAGAAATCAGCTGACAGTCTTATGGGAGTTCCCCTGTGGGTAAGTAACTTCTTTTCTCTTATTGCTTTTCAGATTCTCTCTTTATCTTTAACCTTTGGCATTTTAATTATGATATGTCTTGAAGTGGGGTCTTTTCATCCATCCTGTTTGGGACTCTGCTTCCTGGACTTGCATGTCTATTTCCTTCACCAAATTAGGGAAGTTTCCTTTCATTATTTTTTCAAATAGATTTCCAATTTCTTGCTCTTTCTCTTCTCCTTCTGGCAACCCTAGTTGAACCTCTTGGAATTGTCCCAGAGGCTGCTTATACTATCCTCATTTGGGGGGATTCTTTTTCTTCTTTTATTCTTATTGGTTGTATTTTGCTTCCTTATGTTCCAAATCATTGATTTGATTCTTGACTTCATCTATTCCACTGTTGTTTTCCTGAAAATTATTCTTTATTTTAATTAGTAAACCCTTCATTTCTGACTAGATCTTTGTTATGCTGCTGAGATCATCTCTAAGTTCCTTGAGCATTCTTATAATCGGTGTTTTGAACCTAGCATCTGACAGATTGCTTATCTCCATTTCATTTAGCTGTTTTCCTGGAGTTTTGATCTATTCTTTTGTTTTGGTCATGTTTCTTTGTCTCCCCATTTTGACAGCCTCCCTGTGTTTGTTTCTATGTATTAGGTAGATTTGCTTTGATTCTGTGCCTTGGTAGTATGGCCTAAGATAGTAGGTGTCCTGTAGGGTCCAGTAGCATAGCCTCCCTATTAATCAAGCTGGATACTCAAGATGTGCCCTTTGTGTGGGCTGAGTACACCCTCCTCTCACAGTTGAGCCTTGGTTACTATTGGCAGATCAAAGGGAATGATTTACCCAAGCCAATCAGCTAAAAAGACTGGCCATGACCATTTAAAACCAACCATCAACCTTTGCCCTCCATGTAGAATCAGCTGTGCAGAGGCAGGGTGGTGGTGCTCCAACATGGTCTGTAGCTGTTCACTGGATGAGCTGGCCTTGAGGTTTCTTAGGTGCTGCAGACCAAGTTCAGCCCCCACCTGTGTTTCCTCAGGGGCCACTCTGCTTGAGCTATAAAGCAATCTGAGATGGATGCTACTAGTGCTGAGTTTGCAAATTCCCAGGCAGAGCCAAGCTGTGAATTTAAGCTGGCTGCTGCTGACCGTGCTGGGCATGGGGCTCCCTGAAGCCAGCTGTTGCTTGTTTGAGAGGATTTAGAAAGTTGTGAGCCAAGACCAGCCATTCATATGGAAATACAGCTTGGGTAGGCCCCTAGGTTGGGTGGGTTGGAGTCTCTGGGGATCTACAAGGCAAGTCAAACATGTTAGCCAGGTTGATGGAATCTCAGGTATGACACCAGTTTGTCAGCTCCATGGTTCTATGGGGTGGAGGGCCAAGAAAAGGGACAATGGCTTCTGCTTACCTTTATGCCAGACATCTCTGTCTCTCCCAGCATGCCACTTGGTGCCTTCCAAGCTCCACCCCAGCACCAGAGCTCAGAGGAAGCGACTGTGTGTGTGCATTCTTTATGAGGAACTGTTTGAGGCTGTAGCAATGTCTTCCACCAACTCAATCCCCACTGGTTTTTGCAGCTAGAAGGTGTGGAGACTTATCTTCCTGACACTAGAACCCTGGTCTGGGGTGCCTGGTGTGGGGCTAAGATTCCTTGCTATTGAGATATCCCTCCCAAGTTTTCATCCACCCACACATGGGTTTGGGACCAGCCATTCCACATCTGTGCCCCTCCTACCAGTCTGGATGGATGTGGTTTCTTTAATCCCATAGTTGTCAGACTTTCATGCAACTTGATTTCTGATGGTTCTAGTGATGGTTGTTCTATATTTTAGTTGTAATTCTGATGTGGTGGTGCAGAGAGGTGAGCCATGTCTGCCTATGCTGCCATCGTGACTGGACATTCTAATTTTTTTCCAAAAAATATTTTTCCAAAAAATATTTTCTTCTTGACCATTGAACATGACTTCAGGTTTGTTCCTATGAACTTATGATATTTTTTGAAGCCAAAATAACTTTGAAAAAGAACAAAGTTGGAGAACTTGTACTACCTGACCTCAAGTATAAATAAATATATAAATCAAGGAAGGAAAAGTAGAGTTTCCCCAAATAAACATGCAGACACATATATGGTTAATCAATGTTAGCACACATGCCAACATAGTTAAATGGGAAATTTTTTTTCTAAAAATGGTGCTGGTACAACTAAATATCCATTTGAAAAATATGCCATGTCCCTTAGCATGTTACACTTTACATACAAAATTGATTTCAAATGAATCATAGATGTACTATAGAGATTAAAACTATAAAATTTTCAGAAAAGTAAGGTAAATTTTTTGTGACTTTGGGATAAGCAAAGGTTCCTTGATATCCAAAATATATGAGTCATAAAAGAAGAAAATCAATAATTCAACTTTATTGAAATAAAAAATATCTATCCTTCAAAAGACACAATTAAAAAAGGCAAAGATCTGAAAGATATATTCCCAATACATATTTCTGACAAAGGAATGTTTGCTAGAATATATAAGAATTTCTACAACTTAAGGCCTATGAACATTTAAATGAGCAAAATATTTGACAAACTTTTCATTTAAAAGGTACATGAAAGACCAATAAGCACATGACAATTTGCCCAAAGTAGAAAGTCACTGAAATCACAATGAAAGACACTACACATCCCCTAGAAGGACTAACATTAACATGACAGGAAGTCTGCTTCTGCCCATAAAGGATTAACAGCTACAGGCCTTGCCTCTCAATATAAACAGAATACTGGACAAAATATTTGCAACAACTGTTTCCAGACATTGAACAACAGACTCGAGAGTCCTGGGATCATTGAAAGAAGGGAAACAAACAAGGCCAGCCCTGTAAATGTTCCAGTGTACTTCCTGGAAGCAATTTCTAGCCCTCAGGGTAGGAAGGATGTGCTCAAATGGGGTCTGGTGGCCATACAGACTTTCAGATTTAAAAAGACTGACTTCAGAGTTTGGGAAGCCAAGGTTACTGGAATTTGTGAATCAGGGAGGAAAAAAAAAAGGAAAAGAAAAAAGGAAAAAGAAGCTAAATACATAGACTTTTCTTTAGAAATGTACAAACTGACTCAAACTTATGTGGAGATTCTAAGAACATATAATATGCTAATCAACTTTGAAATAGATTTCATTTTTTAAATATCTCGTTAACACACCTCCAGACTCAAGAATTTAATGAAGATACAATAATAAAGACATTGTGATATTAATGTTAAGGATATACAAGTAGATCCATTGAACAGGATAGATTCCAGAAATGCATTTGATTGTTGTCAAAGTTGTCAAGATAAATCAATGAGTAAAGGACAGACTTTTGACAACAGGTAATGGAACAACTGAATATCTAGAAAGAAAAAAAATGGTCCCGAAACCTTTACCCACACTCCAAAAAGACTAGAGATGTAAATGTTGCTGAAACTATACAAATTCCAGAAGAAAGCATTGTAGAAAATCCCCATAACTTTGGGGTATGAAAAAATTTCTTAGAATTTATAAAGCTGATGCATAGAAGAACAAAATATTTACATCACCTTCAAAACTTTTACTTTTAGAAAGAAACTATTTTTTAAATAAAAAGGCAAACCACAAATGAGGATAAATATTTGCAAAACAATTATCTAATAATTGTCTTGTATTAGAATATACAAAGAACATAAAATTCAATAATTGGGATGAAGATTTGACAAGACATTTCACTAAAGAAAAATGACAAATAAACACAAGAAAAATTACCCAAAATCCTAGGTTGTTAAGAAAATGAAAATTAAAATCACAATGAAATAGTATTACCTACTTTTGCAATAGTGTCATATCTAAGAAAGCTTTGCCTAATACAATGTCATAAAGATTTTTCATATGTTTTCTTCTCAAAGTTTTATATTTTTAGGTTTATATTTAGACCTATGATCCATATAGAGTTAATTTATACATAAAATATGAGGCATGCATTGAAGGTTACATTTTGCATAATGATACCCAATTGTTTCAGCACCATTTGGGTTGAACTGCTTTTGCATTTTTAAAAATTGAATTGCTTTTGCATGTTTGCCAAAAAATAATTATTCATATATATGTGATTCCATTTCTGGATTCTTTCTTGTAATTGATTATTCTATTTGTCTAGTTTAATGCCAGTACCACACTATGTTAATTATCATAGTTTTATAGTAAGTCTTGAAATCAAATGTTAGTCTCTCAACTACTTCTTTGTTTTAAAAAATTGTGTTTGTCTATTCTAGATCATTTCTATATAAAATTTGAGATCAGTTTATCACTTTCCCCCAAAAATAGCTTGCTGAGATTTTGGTTATGATTTCTTTGAATCTATAATTTGTGGATAATTTATATATTAAAATGTTGAGTTCTCCCACCCCAGTTCAATGTATGTTTCTCCATTTAATGAAATCTTTAATTTCCTCCAGCAATGTTTTGTAGTCTTTGTACAGGTCTAGCCGATCTTTTTTTTTCTAATTTATCCCTAATTTTTTATACTCTTTTTGTCTGTAAGGGGCCTCATCAGTCTAGACATCCAAATGAAACTAAACTGTGTTCTGGGGCATCCATCCTACTTCTGTGGGCTCTCTGTCCTCAATTACAAAGACTGTGACCACTTCCTTCAGACAAAATATTGAAAAGGAACATCACCCTTCTAACTCAAGCACAAAAAAAATCCCGAGGAAGGATTCCAATTGGCCTGGCTTGTTTCATATATACAATTCCAACTTGATCTGTCAGGAGTGCTTTGGGTAGTTAAACAAATATAACTTCATAGTAATGGCTTAAACAATTGGAGGACTATTTCCTGCCTCCCCCTCAGAAAACAAAACAAAACAAAACAAAAACAAGGGAACACAGTTAATTGCTAGTGAAGTGGTTCAAAAATGCAGGCTCTTTCCGTTTTTCTGTCCCAACATCGTTGGTGTTGGCTTATGTTGTCGTGTTAATTGACTGAGCGCTGCCTTTCCAAGCACGATATTTGAGTTTCAGCCTGGAAAGGATAAATGGGCAAAAGGACAAATCACCTGACTGTTCTTTCTTATCAGAGAAGTGAAATCATTCCTAGAAGCACTCTTCAGCAGACGTATACCTCAGCGACCACAAGTGGGTCACGCTGCCGGTCTTAGCTACATGGGAGTCTGGGAAATGAATTCTTTTATCTTTTCCATCCTCTGTGACAGAGTCAAGAGGAGAATGGGATTATATTTGAATAATGGGTGAAACAAACCGCAGTGCCTGCCACACTGTCCAATACTGTGTGTCGAGAAGAGGAGCGTGTTATTATTCCAGCCTGAATTATGGGCCTATATCTCTAGTTAGGGGACTGAACAACTTATTTTTATAAGAGAAAGTTCAGCATATGATGAAGATGACAGAAACAATTGTTACTGAAGATTCACAGGGTTAAGTCAAATCTCTGGAATTTCTCTCTTGGAATAATGTCAACTGGGTTGAGTTCTCGGGAGCATTTTCTTTTATTTAAACTGGATTGGAAGCAGAGTTTAGAATGACACAAGGGTATCATTCTCCTAAGGTCTGGAGAGCTTTCCTTAGAGAAGAAGCAGTCTGTGTGGGGGAAAAAAGAGCATTGGTCTGATGCCAGAGTCCTGTGTTCAAATCATTAACTTACATACTACTGGATTTGTGATCATCAGTAAAGTATTTAACACTCACAAACCTTAGTTCCCACATTTGTAAAATGTGATAAGTAGACTCAGGGCCCATAGTATTGGGGGGGCAGGTTAAGTCAGATAGCATATATAGCACCTACTTTCTACTTGCCACTTAAAAATGTCCACTTTTTCCCAATTGCTTCTTTTCTCTGTTTTTCCCCTTTTATTTATTTTGATTACTTGAAAGCATGCCCAAGGTCCTACTTGTGCTCTTCCCCATGGGACTCCTTAAATGCCAAGTTGGGTCTAGATTTTCAGAAATTTGCATACTATTTGTGAAAGAGCCGTGGAAACATATATATGTGATCGAAGACCCTAACTTTCCTAGTTCTAACCGAGTTATGGTATTAGGGAGCCCTTCTCAGCATCTCATACTCAGGACATAAACTCCACCATGCTTCTGAGATTGTTCTGCACACAGTATATAGGTCAACTCAAAATATTTCTTCTTTGATTCCCTGACTCTGCTGTTACATTCTCTGCACCCTCATGTAAGCTGTATGTCTCTTTTCTAGTATTCACAGCAATTCTTATCTTCCATAGGTGTGGCTGTTTTTAAGTTTAGATTTGTCTCTCTGAAAGAAGAGATAGTGTCTTCTGCTCATTACTGTATCTTAAGTGTCTAGGCCAGAGGTAAGAGACGGAGAACATTCCAGAAAAATCAGGTACTCTTTCCCAGATTTGTATGAAATACAACTTCATCCCTTCCCTTCCCACAGACTGATTTACCAGCACTTATTCGGATGCTAGGACTTAGGAAGTTTCCTTTGTGACCAAGATGCCACTACCAACTTAAGGAACTTAAGACCTTCCTTTCAAAGATCAATTCCCTATATTCATGCATTTGTTAAAATGATTTTATGGAAAAGTATTCCATGCAGCTGTTATTTTTATTTTCACGGAATCTCTTTGCAAAAAGCGGGAATTAGGTTAAAGGCTCTAAAACAGCATTTCCAGTCAAGCTGATAAACTCTAGTACAATATACAACTGAATGGACATTTCCTGTCCTACAACCACAGAAGAAAGGCAGTGCAAGCTCATGATTGTGTGCTGGGGCCTTGGATTCAAAGTTCAGCCCTCGTAGGAGCTGTGCTAAAAGGTTTCTGCAATGTCTACCACCTCGTATTTGGAAATACATTTGACTTTTTCCATTAGTGTTTTTCTTCCTTTCGAAGTGCTGTAAGTCAGCCTCAGTGTGTGGTCTGGCTTCGTTCTCACTAGAGCAGAGCCTGGAAGATCTGAGCCAAACTGTGGTGGGCCAATGATAAAAATTGCTTCTATTTTCCATTTGAACAACAATTGTTTTTACTTTAAAAACTTTGAGGCTGGAACTTTCCTGGGAGAGGAGAATTTTGAATATCCATGAATAAGAATAAATAAATAAGAGTGCAGTGATAAATAAGAGTGCAGTGATAAATCTATGGGAAGTGGCAAACAAGAGGGAAAATAATTGTATACCACTAATATTATTTCAAAATCTTGATTTAATTTTTTTGAACTGCTGCTATGTGATTTGTCAGGAGTCATCAAATTAGTAATGTGCTACAACTTTACCACTACAAACCCACTTTCCTTCCTGGTACACTAGGCTTCTTTTAAGATTCTAATTTGTGTTTGAATTCATTTCTGTCCATAAGTCAGCCACTTTTAAAAATGAACCAATTCTTGACAATATTCTCTGAATAAATCAATGGGCATATGTCCACATTTAATACCAAGAGCTATATTCATTGCCTTTCTGGTTACCCATAATTGGATGATTACAGAAGGGAAATCTAATATAGAGTACAGAGTGTGATGCTTCTCTTACTATGCTGAAATTCATGTTCACAATATAAATTATGTAATAAATGCAGAAACATGTGGCAATGAACTGAAATTCATTCACTCTAAAATTAATGTTGAAACATTAGACAAGCCATTTGTTTTTACTGCCTCAATTTTTAAGGTCTGCTAAATGGGGTAATGATCCTTGTCTCCACTTATATTGAAGAATTAAAGAATTATTGTCTATAATGTGATTCCGGAGTCATCTGGCCCCCAGATGCACTGCTTTTTATAATAAGAATTGACATAGACAATCAACTTTATTCATTATTTACTTCATAGCTCAATATTCAACTTAGATCAAATTCAGAAGACTTAAAACACTATCGCTTATCCTATTATTTTATAGAGACAATTTGCCCACAGTTCACATTTATAATTTTTATTAATTATAGACACAGATTCTGAGGTTGTGTTTCCTTCCAATATGGTTGACATTTTACTCTGTCCCTCAGGACCTTCAGCTTTGATTCACTCTGAACCTGTGCTTTGAATTAGACTTTCTTTCTTTTTTTTTAAATAGTGCATGATTATATTTCAATATACAACTCTTTACAATCAAAAAGTAAAACAGCACAGTAAAATAACACAAACATGGTATTTCATCCGCAATGCATAAGAAATGGTTAACATTTTACTCATAAAGAAGCTCTTAAGAGACCAATTACAAAGATACTAATAATCCAAGAGAACTGGAAAAGAAATAAAAGAATACAAATGGCAGTTAAGAATATGATGACTGACCTGAACAATGATGAAAGAATAATTTCTCTGTAATATCACGCTGTCAAAGAATAAAAACACTGTATTGTACAGTTTGAAATCCCATAAACAAACATGGAGAGACATTGATGAGGAGTAGCTACGATTAGGGGGAAGCTACAGCTTTGACTCAAAATATAAATTTTCAATATCCTTAGTCCTAGCATTTCTGGTTAATTATTTCAACAAATTAGTTGAACAAATTCAAGATGAGTTATACAAAAGCATGTTCATTGTATAGGAAATATGTATCCAGTATCTGGGCCCCAAACCCGACTTGACTATCAATTTGTTCATCAACACAACCCAGAAGGATGTGCACACAACTACACTGATAGATAACAGCAAGGAGAACATCACCAATAACATTGGAAGAACTGTGTGTGGTGACAAGTGGGTACTTGAAATATGGGGCAGGACACTTTGTGAAGTACAGGGTTGTCTAACCACTAGACTGTGAACTAATATAAAATAACATTGAATGTTAAATGTAATTGAAAAGTAAGAAGAGACAATATATAACACTGGTTAGTAAATTTAAAAGGAAAACAAAGGTACTTAAAACTATTGAATATGTACACTTAACAAATATCCACATGCTCTAAAATCACAAAAAAAGATGACTTTTAATGAATATATTTTTAATACACTGCGACAAGTGAAATTGGACATGTGCACTCACCACTCTCTCTGTTGCTGTTGGCCTGAGTCCCAGGAGATGGAATGGTGGAATGAATTAGATTTTCAGTTATTAGTGTAGATGTTTGCTCCATCTGTTCATTCCTTTATATATTTATTCAACTCATATTTATTGAACACATTATACATATAAGTATACTCCAAAAATAAGAAATTCAAAGTCTCTACTTTTGAGTAGTTGTGTTTTGGGTAGGGTGATGAAATTATGATAAAAAAGAAGAGAAGAATGGACAGGGAGTGATAAGATAGACTATGGCTTTTCTAAGTAGGTACCTGTTGAAGAAAGATCTAAAATGTGTGGACACTTAGGTGCCGTGAAGACCTGGGAGAACAGCACTTCAGGTGGAGAGAATGGTAAGGCTAAAGGCTGAGAAGGAACAAAGGGAGAGAGGTAAGGATGGAATGTTAGGGACTTAGGCAAAGGCTGGATCCCACAAGGCTTGTGGCACACGGTAAGTGGTTGGGTTTTTATGTAAGGTGTGACACATTTGAGTAAAGGAAGTTCCTGTGATGTTAGTTTCTAATACTATAATGGCCTGCCTGTTTATTTGAAAGAATCAGAAAATTATTAAATATTAAATATATATATTAAAGGTTTTCTGTGTGCAGAACATTAAGCTCAGTTTGTTAGGAAATGAAGAACAAAGTTAGAAGCCTGGTCTCCAGATTCTGACTCCAGTATACTATAGCAGATGAATCATAAACATAAAAAGAGGGGGCAGGGAAAATTGGATAAAAGTTGTCAGAAGGCATTAGCTTCCAGTTATAGAATAAATAAGTGTTAGGGATGCAATGTATATGATGACTATAGTTAACACTGCTGTGTGATATACAGGGTGGAACAAAAGTAAGTTTACAGTTGTCCATATGAAAATAATATAATAATTAATACAAAATACAAGAATAAACTCTATGTTTCATGTACTCATGATTGTAAACCTACTTTTGCTCCACCCTCTATATGGAAGTTAAGTCAAAGCACTATTCTGTACAGCCTAAAATTACACAGTGTTGCATGTTAATTATTTCTCCATAACATTGGAAAATGCTTTATTTACATTGACTGCACATGCCAAATTAGTGGTATGGAATGCAAACCCATATTTCCTCTCCCTAACTGATACCTCCTTGAAAGGACATAATGATCACAGACAGGTAAGGCCAAGGCGTGATAGCTTAAGATTATACCATACTATCTGCAAAGTGTTGGAAAATAGGCACATTAAGAGGGCTACAGCAGTAAGCTGATGGTGGGGAAAGAAAGCTTGACTGGAGACTTGAACAAGTAGCTGGAATCAAAGAGAAAGGAAGAAAAAAAGATGTAACAGAATTTAATATGTAGGAATTTGGGGGCATTGAGAATTCTGGACCAATAAGATAGCAGAGATGGATGTTCTTGGAAGCTGAAAGAATAACAATGGATAAGCAGAATAGTTTCTGGCTTCAAAACCAAGCAGAGCTCTGGCTGATGAGGCTTAGTGGATTGAGTGCCAGTCTGTGAACCAAAGAGTTGCTGGTTCGATTCCCAGTCAGGGCACATGCCTGGCTGTGGGCCAGGTCCCCAGTAGGGGGCATGGGAGAGGCAACCACACATTGATGTTTCTCTCCCTCTTCCGTCCTCCCTGCCCCTCCCTCTAAAAATAAATAAAATCTTTTTTTAAAAAAGCAGAAAAATAGAAATTTATTCATTGATATTCTTTCAGAATTTGCTCAGGAGAGCAATACAAAGCTATGTGTAAGGAAGTTTAGAGTCAATGTTATGAAGAAATGTTCAATAAAAGAAAAGAAATTTTGAAGTAATATAACCTATTTTTTATATTTTAAATATGTACAGAAGCACAAAAATCAACTTGGTTTTTTTTCAGATTTTTATGTCCCATGATGATCAAGAAAAGGGAGAGAGAGATATGAATAGGTGTTTGGGACTGAAGACAGGATGACCTTACAAGCTTAGTTTAAAGTGATGGTGACACATTGGCCAAAATGGAAATAACCTAAATGTTGCATAATAAAGTGAATTAATGTGCATTAATTACATTATAATGTAATTATAATGTAATTATATTACATTATGTACATTATATACATTATGTACATTATATACATTATATACATTATGTACATTATGTACATTATGTATAATGTACATTATACATAAAGGTATTTTTACTTTATACTGAAATATAGCTTACATGCAGTAAAGTAGACATACTTGAAATGCACAACTCAATGAATTTTTTTGTGAAGGGAATGTGCTTATACAATTAACAACCAGTTGAAAAACTAGAACATACAAAATATATAGAACGTCCAAAAAGTCTTAACTCCAAACAGCCTACCAGTTAAAATAAAACGCCCCCAAATATTAACCAATATCCTCACTTCTATCATCTAGATTCATTCTGTCAGATTCAAACTTTAAATAAAGTTACATAATCTAGGTGTTTTTTCATGTCTAATGGCTTTGGTTCATCTACCAGTGGGAATCATCTAATTGTTGCAAACAGCAGCAGATGTTTTTGTTATTATTCCTGTATATCATCCCATCATAGAAATGTACCAACTGTATTGCTGATGAAGGTTTGTGTCCAGTTTTCTATTGTAAATAATACTACTGTGAATATTCTCACATTTGTCTTTTGTTGTATTATGGCATGTATTTTTCTTAGTTACATAGCTAGGAGTGAAATTGCTGGCTCATAAGGTATGCATACATTAAACTTTATAATTACTGTCAGTTTTCCAAAGTGGTTATAAAAATTTACAGTCCCACCAGTAGTGTATAGGAGTTCAGTGTTCCACATGCTCACCAATACTGTGTTGTCTCGTTGTGATTTTAATTTGCATATTTCTGATTACTAGTAAGTTTGAGCACGTTTAGATATAGCTATCAGACCTCTGCAACATCTCAAAATTCCTGTATAGGATTTGGCCATTAAAATCAAACTAGCTGTCATTTTCATATTGATTTTCCAGGATTTTTTTTTTTTTATATATCCTGGATACACATCTTTTTCCAAATATCCATATTGCCAATGTCTTCTCAAACTCTATGGCTTATAACTTTTCACTCTTTTAATGGTGTGTTTTTCATCAACAGAATTATTTTAAATTTTAATAAAATTTAACTTACTTGTCCTCTTATTTCTGAATAGTGGTATATCATTGAAAATAACTTTTAGAAGATTTTGAGAAATACTTTTTTATCAAAAGGCACAACGTTCTTTGATGTTGTAGGAACTTACTTTGCGTTTAGGTCTATAATCTACTGAGACTGAATTTTGTACATAAGATGTGAGGTAAGAGTAAATTACTACTTGCTCCATACAAAAAAATTATTTGACCCACTGCTAATTACTGAATAATCATTCTTCCCTTACATAATTTTAGTGGTAATTGTAAGTTGTGTGAGTGTAAATGAATGGCTCTGCTTCTGAACTTCTTTCTGTTGGTCAAATTCTTTATTCATGCACCAATATCACTTTTTTTCTTATAGCAGTTTTATGAAAAGCTTGATCTCTGGTAATATAAATCCTCCAAATTTATTCATCTTAAAAATGGTCATGGTTACTCTTGGCCCTTTGCATTCACATATGTTTAAATTTAGGCTACTATATTTTTTTAAAAATGAGATTTTACCTAAGAATGTATTGAAACTATAGATAAATTTAGAGAAAATTGGCATTTTAAGACTATTGAATCCTCCAGTATCTGATCGCAGTGTTTCCCTCAACTTATGTAGGTTTCTTCATGATTTCTCTTGTAATGTTTTATAGATTTCTGTGTAGGAATATTACAATTATCATTAGATTTATTACTAAGTACTTGTTACTTTCAAGCTATTATGTTATTTTTCAGTTTTTATTTTCTAAATATTTATAGCTAGTATATAAGTGTAATTATTCCATACAAAATTTATAATCAACAAAGCTAAAATTTTTAATTGTTGATATTATGACAGATGTCCCCCATTTTCCCTCCTGTGCCCCCCTCCACCGAACCCCCTCCCATGGCCTTCACCACCTTTTGTTTGTGTCCATGGTCTATGCCTATGTGCTTACATGTTCTTTGGCTAATCTCTTCCAGTCTCCCCCTACATCCTTCTCCTCTGAGATCTGTCACTTTGTTCTGTGAATCCTTGCCTCTAGTTTTATTTTATTCATCAGTTTGTGTTGTTCATTAGATTCCACATATGAGTGAGATCATATGGTATTTGTCTTTCTCTGACTGGCTTATTTTACTTAGCTTAGCAATCTCCAAGTCTATCCATGCTGTTGCGAAGGGTAAGAGTTTCTTTTCCTTTCTTTTTTTACAGCTGCATAGTATTCCATTCTGTAAATGTACCGTGACTTTTTTATTCATTCATCTACTAATGGGCACTTAGGCTGTTTCCAGATGTTAGCTATTGTAAATAATGCAATTTGGGAACATAGGGGCTCATATATTCTTTTTAATTAGTGTTTTGAGATATAATAGTTTTTATATTTATTAAATGTATGCATTTTTTCTTTTATGCTTTGTTCTCAGTTGTTTTCTACTGATCTAAAGTCTAATCACTAACTCTGTCTTCGGCAATTGCCAAGATGCCATTAAACCCATTTTAAACCCTTAATTTCAATTATCTAAGATTTATGTTTGATTCTTTTTCAAAATTAATCTTGCTATGGTGAAGTTTTTTAAATTGTCTTATTTATTGAATTTGTACATCTAAGTTATTTTAAAAATTCATAGTTATCTTAAAATTTTAAATAATTTGCTGAAAAATTTAAGTAGATAAGTAATTTTTAAAAGATTTTATTTATTCATTTTTAGAGAGAGGGGAAGAGAAGGAGAGAAATATCAATGTGTGGCTGCCTCGGTTGTCTCTCCCACACTCCGTTCTGGAGACCTGGCCCACAACCCAGGCATGTGCCCTGACTGGGAATCAAACTGGTGACCCTTTGGTTCACAGCTGGAACTCAATCCACTGAGCTATGCCAGCTAAAGCAGTGGGTAAGTAATTTAAATAGATAAACATGCTTGTCTGTACCTACATGTTTTCAGTTATTTTTTTACATCTTTTGTAAGTTTTTGTTAAATGCTGAACAGTGTGAAGAAAAAAATGTAGAGGCTCTCAATATCTTCCTCCAAACAGGATTTAGTGTGTTTGCTTTCCAACCACATTTAACTACAGGCAGGTCAATTTCATCCAGGCAAAACTGGCCTGTTTTAGTTTGTTGTTACTACTTGTATGAAATGTTTGCAGGAATTTCAATGTAAGAAAGGTTAAGTGTTTAAATGAGATCATTCTTATTTGGAGGATGTGAACACTGCTTTTTTTCTCACTAGCATCATGAGATTTTCACAAGCTCTGCTAAACTCTTTAGTTTCCAAGCAGAAGCTCAGTTTCTCCCTGTCTCAGTCAGTGCATGCTTAGAGTAGAAATCATGTGTGGACTGTCAGACTCATTTGTCTGAAGTCCCCTGATTTGGACCCCCTCAAATTATGGCTCTTCTGGTTATCTTCAAGTTCAGTTTTGTTTTTTTTTTTGTCTTCTTGCAGTTCATAGACTGCTGCTTTTTGGTCAGTCTCCGTGTTATGGCTTGGCAGCCGAGGCTGAAAAGTGGAGACAAATGTAGGCTTTATTTCAACGCACTTCGTTTCTCTTCAGGAATTTGGTTCCTCAGTTTCTTGTTGCTTTAATTATTGGAGAATAATTTTAAACAGTTGTTTTCTTTTGTTTCACTTTATTCAGCTTTAATAGTTAGTCTCAGTGGAAGGTTTTGTTTAATACCAACTACTGCATCACAGTAAGAAACCAAATTATAAATATATAGTTTCAAATCCATAAAGTGATTTTGAAGAAAAATTGGAAAAAGTTGTTTTCCCCATTATTGCAGTCTTTTGGTGTTTTGCATAGTTATGATAATTTCGCAATCTCAATATAGGGCATATAAGAAGCTTCATAATCTGGCCCTTAAACTGTTTTTTACCTCCCACCATATTTCCTAAGCCAAGCTGAACCTCTCAAGGCTTGAAAAAGGTTTCATGCATTTCCTTTTATCTGCATTTTTGCATGCTACTTTATATGCCCAGAACTAAGCTTTCTCAACTGGTAAATCTGGAATATTTGTATGTACTCAATAGACTAACGATGTGAGAAGATACGAGTCCCCTTACATGGGCCAGCTGGTCAGATCCAGGGGTAGCCGAAGCACTTAGGAAGTCACCTCCCACTGAGAATTATTTCCACATTTCCCACAGTGTGCTATAAAAATATTATATGTGCTATAATATGAATACATTTAGAAGCAGTGGTCAGGAATATTTTTCTCCATACTCTTCCACATCCCCATATACAATCAATTTTTTTCCATGAAAGTTATTTTTTAGTTATTATTTAAGACTCTGCACAAGTGTAATCTCCTTTCCACTCACTTTATTCATTTCTATAACAACATAATTTTGTAATTTTGTGGGTTTTGATACTGTACCAAATGTATGGGCTTTCAAGTTAGGAAAACTAAAGTTGAATCCTATATGAGGTCTTGTGGTCTTTGATAAGTTTTCTCTGAGTGTCAGTTGTTACATCTGTAAAATGAAGAAAATACTACCTATCTAATTTTTTAAAATGCTTATTAAATGCATATTTTATGCTAACCACTGAATTAGGCACTGGATTCAGAGAATGTTTGTGAATACATATAGCCAGAACACTGGAAGTAGCAAATTATAATCACTTAATTTTAAATTATAATTTGTATAATTTTAATGTCAATAAATTGATTGATAACAATTGGAAAGGAGTAGAACTAGTCTATAAAGGTTCCATGTTTTAAAGTCGAACTAAATATGTAAATTGTACCCAGCAACATTAGCTATTATTGTTCTACAGATGAACTCTAAACAGCCTTCTCTGACATCCTTTTTTCATGAGATTGATGAATTGAGAGAAGAATCTACAAATCTTAAGTTTGCTTCCTAATTCATGATTATCTTTATGGCAGTAGCTTATTCATCCAGCCCTGGAGATTGCCAAGAGAGTGGGCCCTAAGTCAGTCAGACCTGGGGTAGAATTCTGGCTCTATCATTTACTAGTTGTTCATTTCACATACATATCATGTTCATTGGTTAGTTAACCAATCTAGGCTCATTTCCTTATCTATAAAAACCGATGTAATAATTTCATATGCCTTGTAGGAGTTCTGTGAAGATGGGGGCCAGGGGGTTCTACACATAAAATTACATGGCACAGCACACAGAAAGAGCTCAATAACTGCTGGCTATCATTATTTCCCCAGCCTTGTGCTGTTTTCCAAGAGTCCTAATGCATTAGCCAAACAGTAATTTAATCTATTTCTTCCTTCCACCCCCATTTTCCAGAGTTCTCAATCCCAGGTGAGGGTGTTGGAAAAGGTTTTCTTTTTGAAATGTACTAGGGCAGGCCAGTTATTCCACATAAATCAAGCACCCCTTGAGGTTCCCCAGTTTTTAAAAGCATGTGAATGTGGGTAGTCTTGGCCTCACTGCCTTTGTCCGGTGTGTAGGATGTCCTGGCAATCCATCCACTTGAGCCTGAAATTTGGCCTTGAGGCTGGGTCCTGTTCACTTCCTCCTAAGTAGACGTTAGGGCCAGGAAAATGTTGTAATAGACTTTCTTCTCTTCAGAAAATCCCTAAAGATTCCTCCTCTTGGACTTGAGGGTAGACATTTGAATACTGCCTTCCTGGGATGTTTTTTAGTTTAGCCAGAGTTTAAATTTTTTAAATCGTCTGCCTTAATATTGTCCAACCTTCCTATTAATTCTGTATTTGAACCCAGGATCAGGGGGGCTGCTTATATTTAAACGCCTCCCAGAAACCCATATTCCTTTCCTTTGTGACCTTTTAACCTGCTTGTGTGTGCATGTGTGCTAGGCTCCTTGGTTCCTTGCTGACTTTTCCATTCACACATTTAATCTCCTTTTGTTTTATATTTTAATATATGCACTAGGGCACAATGAGAGTTTTTTATACTAACATAAAAGGCAGAGGAAAAAAATCCTTTGGACCAAGAACAAAATATGCAGGAAATGGACATGGAAAGACCCATTTTCAGTTGAGCTGGTAAAAGCATAAGCTCTTCAGGGAGGGAGAAAGTGCTTCCGGAGGCCAGCCCTAGGAACAGAAGAGACCCCCATGGCTCTGATTCACAGTCCTTTTATTTTCGGCCGAGTTCCTGAGGACAGTGTGAAAAATGGATGAAAAGCACTATTGGGTCAATTTGTTGTTGAGACCCATAGGTCAATTTTAAATAGATGGAGGGATACACGCCATGGAGCAAATGACTGCGCCACCTTCCACAGGGTAACCTGCACAAAGTGCCACTGCTTGGAAGCCCTTTGCTCATCTGCATCCAGGATTTGTTGTTTTCTGGTTGAAGGCACAGGGAAAGGTGGGGGCTATGCAAAGGGACCTTGGAAGATATATATACTATTCCTAACAGAGTTCAAAACAACTTTAGAGCTGATGGCGCCAAAGGAGAATGTTTCCCTTTTTAGCTCAGTGAGGCATGCACTTCTTCGGGAAGAGAAAAAAAATTCAATCCATATAATCCTGAGTGATTTTCCCTTTTCCCTTTTATACCTTCAATCACCTTCACAGCTGTCCTAAAGAAGAATGTAGTGAGAGGCGAATTTTTAAAGGGGTCCTCAGGGATTTTCAAATAAGGGCTTCTGAAGGGTCAGAATAGACATGTCTGCATCATCTTAGACTGTGAAGTTGGCAAGCTTCAGCCTTACTTCCTCTGTCCGCACTTCCATCCACCTTCCCCGTGACTACGTTCTACAAGAGACCTGGCATGTATTTCATTCTTGCAGAATGTGTGAGAAGGTTTAGTTAATTAAATGAGACTGACCCAGGGGCAGCGGAGAGGCAAAATATTCTGCCGGCACTATAGATCCATCTTTGCCAACCATCCCCACCTCACCTTCTCCCTTCTCTTCTCCCTCTAATGTCTATAAAGAAAGGCCTGATTTGTTACTTGAGAAGGTTACTAGCTACTTCTAAAATGTTCCTGTGTGAGGTTTTATATTCCCTGAAGTTTGACATTTCCTGAATTTTCATTAATTCTGATGGCTGGAAAATTATCACCTAGTGAAATTGGTCAAATCAAAGTAGCATGGGCCTCTCTTAAATACCAGCTTTAAAATGCTACGGAACCTGGCAAACTAATTGGCTTTTCTATAAGTTCTTTCTTATAGAACAGTTGTGACCTAATACTAGGAAGGCTCCCAGAAGAATTTCTAACTAACTAACTAACTAACTAACTAACTAACTAACTAACTAACATTATTAACATAACTAACATATTAACATAACTAACATTTCTAACATAACTAACATCAAATAACTAACATTATTCAATGATCCATAATCATATCTTTAGATCTAAGCCTAGAGACACTTTCTTTAAATGAGGAAAATGGAAAAAAGAGTCAAAACTGACAAATACTTTTATAATTTTCAATAACAGTAACATAAATATGTTGGCTAGTGAATTGTATTTTATTTTGTCAATATTTTGACTAATATAATTTACAAATGCCTTATTTAAACTTATTACAAATTCTCTTGGTATTGAAATATTTTAATGTGAGCCACACCTTTGACAGATAATATTGTTATTTTTTTTTTTAAAGCCAAGCCAACTTGGTGCTGGCTAAAGTTTATTTTATATCCTGACTCATTGTCATTCCAAATCTAAAACTTCTCCTAGAAGACCACTCAGTATACAGAGTATTTAAACCACTATTTATACCAACCTATATGCCTTTTCTTGGATAGGCTTGATTCATTTCTCTTCATGAACATTTAGTTTTTATACTGTGCTGTGGCCAAGGCATTCCCTATCAACTAGAGAGAAAGAGATTTCTAAATAGCTATTACACCATCTTGGTAATAGGTTCATATTATCAGTTACTAGAATTATATAGGTATCTTTAGCAGAAAA
The DNA here is from genome assembly GCF_021234435.1 of Artibeus jamaicensis. Classification (NCBI taxonomy): domain Eukaryota; kingdom Metazoa; phylum Chordata; class Mammalia; order Chiroptera; family Phyllostomidae; genus Artibeus; species Artibeus jamaicensis. Next base: position 12,453,041 of record NW_026522014.1, on the reverse strand, counting down.
CTTGAATTTGAGTCCTCTGTGGAGAGAATATGAAAGCAAAGAAAATCTAGATAAAGTCAATGCACAAAGTATAAAAAAAGAAAAAATTCTCCAATGCTTATATGAAGTTTGTTAAAGCTAGGATTAGACAAAGAACTGAGCCCAAGCTAGACAAAGTTTTGTTATAGGTAGATCTCCCAGTTTAACAAACCAGGACTTGTACTAAGAGTGGTCTAACTGGCCAGGGCAGGTGAGTCCTTAAAGAGAGGATTTCACAGTCCATGCCTTCTCTGAGTTATCTCTCTTACTAAAGAGCCTGAAATTTTTATCATTAAACCAAGCTTTAAAATAAATTATTTTTAAGTAACAAAAGGCATTAATGCAATTTTTATAGTGCAATGGCTCTCATATGTCTGCATAGGCTAATGTTTCATGTTACAAGCCTTAATTGGTCTCAGAAATGAATAAATATGTGATTTGGAAGTATTTTCTATCCTTTGGAATACAGAAAATAAATGATCTATTTTACTAGACGTAACATTTTACATCTTCTGGTGATCAAAGAGAACAAAAATAAAACATTCTTGAAAGCACAGTTTTAAGAAGCTTGAATCCTTATATGTCTTCTCAACTTTTTAAACTGAATTGAGATTCTCTCTTTTGCCAATTTCTTTCTTGCAACTCATGCCCCAATTAAATTCAACAAGTGATTATTGAATGCAACAATGCACCCAGCACTCTGCTCACAGGAATAGTATGAACAATAACAAGAGTCATGGTTTCCATTACCGATGTGAAATTTGGTTAGAAAATGTAAGTACAAGTTAAAGAGACAACGTTATAAAACTGTATGCCAAACAGGGCCCAAGGAAGTATATATCGTATAGTATAGATTATTGTACAAAGTAGGTTGTGTGAGACTGCTGCTTAGGTTAACTACTGAAAAATAAAAACAAAAATATGCAAAAGAGAAAAATAAAAACAGCCAATTGGAGAGTTTGGAAAACAACCAAGGAGAAAAGAGAAATGTATCAAAACAAATCAAACATTTACCACTGCAATTTTCCCCTGGAGACATTCCTTATTTCAAAGCACTAAGCATAGAGACTAGTCAAAAATATCAGGCTGTAGGTTTAAGCAAGCAAAGTGAGTTCAGGAGATGAAAAATTGGAGCTTAAGACCACCAAGAGAGCCAAAATTTGAGATTCCAAGATCCCAGCTAACAAAGATAATCACAGATAAATGACCTCAACATTCTCTGTACTCTTTCCCCTTAAGGGATTTTCTAACTTATAAGCCACTCTTGTGTGGGCCAAATTTAAGAGGAAAAGAAAAAGAAAATAGTTGATAAGGAGTGAAACATATTTTATCAGTCTCATTCTGTTACAGAGAGAAAAATATTAAAATTTAGTGTTCACCAAGGAGAAAGGGCCCTCATAAACTGAGGCCCTTATGAAAAATTCTTCCTAGGTTTAAAAGCACACCAGAAATAAGCCAGCTTTCAAAAATATTTAAACAATAATTATTTTAATCTTTAATGGAAGCAACTTAACCAACTCATAGTTTAATTTATTGCCAGGTAAAGATTAAATTTCTGATACAAAAGAAAGACTCCACAGATTTTTATATACAGGGTACGATAAAATTTACCAGCCATGCCAGAAGATAGAACCAAATGGTTGAAAACCGGGAGAAAATGCCCCCAGATAATAAAAACAGACACTTAGGTGACCCTGATATTGAACTTACCAGATATGAATTTTATGGTTCTATGCTCAAGAAAAAAAAGTACAAAATGGAGAACTTCACTAAGGAAGTGGAATTTATGAAATAGAATCAAGTGGAAATTCTATAACTGGAAAATGCAATGATTGAAATTAGGTATTTCAATGTTATGATTCAAAGCAGGATAGATACAATAAAAAATCATACCTCATTATGGGTTAGAAAAATTGTTGAAAACCATAATTAAAGAGATTATTTTTAAAGCAGCCAGGAAAAAAAATACATTACTTTCATAGGTGCAACAGGAGATTGAGATTCACATTTTCAATAGACAAAAGACAGTAGATGACATCTTTAAAATCTGAAAGCAATAGTAGCAACTTACAACTCTATAATGAACAAAACTAAGTTTCACAAATGAAGGGAAAATATATACAATTTTCAGACCAAAAAAAATGTATTGGCAACAAATTAGCATTAAAATAAACATTAAAGGAAATTCTTCTGGCAGAAGGAAAATGATCCAAGATTAAAATACTGTAATAGAAGGAAGAATAAAAACCAACAGAAAGGCTAAGTATGAGGGTAAATGTAGTAAATATAGACTGTAGAAAATAATAGTAACAATATCTCATAGGATGTAATATATATGCAGATTTAAAAAACACTAGCAAAAAAAAATAAAGATGGGACCTGGCTGGTGTAGCTCAGTGGATTGAGCATGGGCCTGTGAAGCAAAGGGTTGCTGGTTTGATTCCCAGTCAGGGCACATGCCTGGGTTGCAGGCCAGGTCCCCAGTAGGGGACACATGAGAGGCAGCCACACATTGATGTTTCTCTCCCACTCTTTCTCCTTCCCTTCCCCTCTCTCTAAAAAAAAATAAATAAATAAATAAAATATTTTAAAAAATAAAAATAAAGATGGGAGATAGTTAAATGGACTTAAAATTTAAAAAAAAAAACCAAACCCAAAATCTTGTATTTCTGGAAAGTGGTAAATGTACAAAGTTGAGATATAGTCAAATAAATCAAAGACAAATCTTGTAATCTCCAGGGTAACAACAAAAATAATTAAGGAGTACAAAGCTAAGGAGATAAAGTAATAAAACATGTATATTAAAAATTAAAAGGAAGAAACACAACCATAAAATTTATTAGGACAATACAAACCATATAATAAATGTTAAATTCAAATACAAATCAGATTTATCAGTAAAACTTTTAATGATAATTGACAAAATGATCCAGTTGGAATTCAAAATTCTCTAAATGGGTAAAAGGATAAAGAAAAATCAACCATAAACTGTATATATATAGCCCTTGAATGTTTAAAAGTAAAAATGTTAAACATATACAATGTATGTGTATACTCAAGCAAAAGGAATCTGATACGGCCATGCTGATATCTGATAAAAGAGACTTTAAAGCAGGAAGTATTACTAGACAGAGGGAAATATTTTATAATGATGAAGTTATCAATCCAACAGAAAGACATGAAAATTCTAAATTCTTCTGCACAATCATATTGGGAGATTTTGAGTACCTGGACTTTAGAAAAGGATCTTTTAAAAAGCAGGCAAAATATCTTAAAAATAAAATTATTAATACACATCAGTGTGAATTTAATATGAATATTACAGCACATATAACCTTTCATAATAGATACTTTTCAAATGTTCTAGAAGCCTCTCTCTTTCTCTTCCTGTCTCAGCCCCTATATCCAATCTATCAGACTCCTGTTGGTGTTACCTTCAAAATATATCCAACACCCATTTCCTCAAATAGTACCTATTACCACCTGGGTCGGACCCACCGTTTCACCTGGTTTGTATGAGTGCTGGACCTTTTCACCTAATTTCCTGCTTCTAACTTTTTCTTCTACAGTTTAGTGTGATTACCTCTTATAATCCAAGTATAACATAGAGTCCTTGCAGTGGCTAAGGCCTTCTCGTTTTGCCTGGAGGAATGATCTCCCCTCTTCTGCTCTGCTCTCTCCTCTGTGGCCTCACTGATAGGCTCCCAACATCCTAGGCACACTGTCAACGTAAAGTCTTTTCCTTAGCTTCTCTTTCTGCATAGAATCCCCTTCCTTATTTGGGGATTCTATTTGGTTAGAACATTTGGATAGGTACTTCATTTCTTTCAAGTATTTGCTCAAGTTCCACCTTTTCAATGACGACTACTATGATACATTTTATTATCAGCATCCACTTCCTTCTTTAATGTAAGGTTGGGCTTGGCCATTTGACTTTCATTGGCTCACAAGACATAAGTGAGAAAGAAGCTTTGGTAGGTTGTGCTTTGCTATATTTGTTTATCACAAGCATTATGACTAAGAAAAATACTGTTCTTGCTCCATTAGTTTGTTTACAAGAGAAAGGATGACTGCTATGAGCAAAGTTCCTGCCCACCCGTGGTAAACATATATAGTGAGTAAAACAAAAATCTCTGTCACCATAAACCACTAAAATTTGGAATTCTGTGTTACTATAGCATAATCTAGCCTATCTTGTTTACATTACAAAGTTTCATTCCTTCTCCTGCCTCCCCTGTCTTAGTGACCCTGATCTACTTCACTCTTTATTCCACAGCAGATACCACCTTCTATATATTTTGGGAAGTCACCTTCATGGGTCACTTGTGCTTCTGCACATCTTGCTGGGTGTGCCAAGAATGCAAGGTGCTGATAGCACTTTAACTGGCACATTTTTTCGAGTTGTCTTTGTAGCAAGCAAACTCAAGAGAGAAGTTTGTGTCACTTTCTGAGCCAAAAAAACACCCCAAAACCCAAAACGACTTGCTTATTGCTTGTTATAAAGTAATGATTTTCCCTCCTTCCATGTTCCTCATTTGTGATACAACTCTAATGTGTGTACAGCATCCATCTGGTTTCTTCTGCATAATTTCCATGCAAAATGTGCTAATGTTAATACTGCCTGCTATGCTGTACATGACAGAGAACCTTGTTTCTGACCCAAGAGTCTCATGTCTTCCACCAGTAATCATGAAACAGTTAACACTGTATCCATCTTACTAATTTCCAAGTAGGTAAAATCCCAGATTACACCACAACATTATATTATTAACTTAATTATCACATTTATTACTTATCCTTTGTCTCTTCCCACTAACATATAATTTCCTTAGAAGTACAGATGTGTGGTTTATGTCCACTATAGCTGTTAGGTTAAGCCTGGCACATAGGAAAACACTCAGTAAGCATGTTTAAATGAGTGAACAGTGAAAAAATGTCATCACAAAACAGTAAGCACCTAAAATAAATTGAGCTTCTATCCTGGGAGAAGGAAGCCATATGAAATAATTTCTGTGTTCTCTTCTACTGTTGAGATTATATACAAGTAATTCTATGACTGGTTTATAAGCAATCAAAACTACAAAAAGTATTAAAAGGAGACAAAATAAAAGACATGAATGAGAAATAATTAGGAACCCTGACTCTAAGTGATTCAGAAACATGACAGTATATTTTTAAATAAATTAATATGTAAAAATGGCCATTTGGATACATTTTATCATAAATATGGAGTGTGTTTACACTTGTGTGTTTGCACTGAAGGAATTGGAAGAATTGTTGAGACTAAAATATTTTCTTGCATCCAAATAGATATATTTGCTAGAGCAATGATATGTGTAAAGAGGGACATGATTTTCTTTCCAGTTGAGAATGTGTTCTTTTGACACTTGACATGGAAATTCATTTTCACCTTGGTGAATGGTGGGCAGAGGAGCAAGACCGTTGCAGATATTGTACCCCAGGCATGGAGGCGTGTTTGACATCTGAAAGAAAGAGGTTAGAGCTCATCACTAGCGTACAGTGGGAGGAAATGAAAACTCAGAGGTGGGTCAGAACATCTTTAAGAAGGAGGAAGATTTTTGGCAAGTGACTAAATAAAGTTCCAGATGGTTTGGTTAGTAGTGGGTGAAGTACTGCAGAATAATGGCCTGCATATGAGGGGGAGTTCAGTTCAGTAGCTCATTGTATGGAGTCCAACTAAGTAAAATGAAAAATTTCTAAAGCCTTTTTTTTTCTGTAGCGGAGGAAGTGTAGAGGATAGAAAGAAACACATCATATTTCCTGAAGTTCTTTTCTAATTACCAGAAAGCCATGTTTAAGCTTCCTAAAACACTGTAATCAGGATCAAACTATCTCCATTGCATGAGCCAGGTAAAATCTTTGATGTCAAACAAATCATTTCAGACATCAAAATCTGACAAGCTGCAGTTCTTCTGAAAAGACTAAGAAAGTGTAAGTTAGTTTCCTTTATTACTTCTCTTAAATAACTATCAAACATTTCTGTAATTCTACATTTTATAAGTTAAAGAAGGCAGTAATTTGGTTGGAAGCAACACATTCCAAATTTCCTCAGAAATATTCACTGACATATGACATAAAAGAAAAAAGAGAGAAGAGAAGAAAATCATATTTTCTGATTTTTTATGATAAAGTCTTATATCCCTGACAAGGTGAGATCTTTTTGTATTATTTCGAACAAGAAAAGGATTTCAGATATAATGCTCAATGACAACAACAGACAAGTGATAGGTCAATAAAGAGATCTGTTAGAAAATGCCAGACTGATAAAATACTTCTGACTTGATTCCTGAGCAAAGCCCTTAATAGAGTAGATGAACTATTTTTAAATCAATGATTAAACTCAGCAGCTTTAGAAAAGCATGACCCAACACTCATGGAAATGGACTATGCAGGGCATGACTCAAAGGGTACCGTGCATAACACAGCAGCCATGCATGGGTGGACTAGAAACTAATAGGGGTTTCTGTGAAATAGAAATTCAGTAGAATCTGATGTACAGGAAAGCTGCAGCATAATGTGGAACAAAATACCTATAAATAAGCTATCATGGAAGATAGATTGAAGTAACTGAATGTAAGAACCAGAATAATACCCAGGGGATCTGTCTGGATGACTATAAATCTCACTGGGGCTAGACCCTCCTGTCTCTTGTTTTGGGTGATCAAGAAAAGCAAAGGTATTTGGAATAATTCATGTAGTTAGCAACTGTCTAACAGGAGATGGAGCCCCAAATCCAGAAAGCAAATTACAATTACACCTCTTATATAGCTTCTGCCCATTTTTCACAATCATGCAAATTCATACAATCGGAAACAATTCTAAAAAAATTTGCAGAGGTTTTATTTTTAAAATGAGCACACAATAATAAACCACCAGCTATATGAAGGAAGTCCAATAATCACAATAACAGATAAGAAAACTTCTCCCATAAATATTACCATCTTCAGAGTAAATGTATGTACAACAAAATCCAGACACAAGTAAGTTAAGAAATAACCACATACTGTATGGGAAGATGTAGAACTTTCAAGGGGAATAAAAAAACTAAAAGCTTCTCAAAAGATATTTCACGCAGCAACATCTTTACTGATATGTCCCCTAGAGCAAGGAATATAAAGGAAAGAATAAACAAATAGGATCTCATCAAAATAAAAAGCTTCTGCATGGCTAAAGAAAACAGTATTAAATTAGCAAGACAACCAACTGTATGGGAAAACATATTTGCCAATGATACCTCAGACAAAGGTTTCATCTCCAAAATATACAAAGAACTTACACGACTCCACTCTAAGAAGACAACAAACCCAATTAAAAAATGGGCAAAGGACTTGAACAGACACTTCTCCAAGGAGGACATACAGAAGATCCAGAGACACACGAAGAGATGCTCAATATCACTAGCTATCAGAGAGATGCAAATTAAAACCACAATGAGATACCACTTTACACCGGTCAGGATGGCTATCATAAACAAAGCAACAAACAACAAATGTTGGAGAGGTTGTAGGGAAAAGGGGTCCTTAGTTCACTGTTGGTGGGATTGCAGACTGGTACAACCATTATGGAAAACAGTATGGAATTTTCACAGAAAAATAAAAATTGACCTGCCCTTTAACCCAGCAATTCCACTGCTAGGATTATATCCTAAGAATCCTAAAACACCAATTTCAAAGAACCTATGCACCCCAATGTTCATAGCAGCACAATTTACAATAGCCAAGATTTGGAAGCAACCTAGGTGTCCGTCAGTAAATGAATGGATCAAAAAACTGTGGTACATATACACAATGGAATTCTATGCAGCAGAGAGAAAGAAGGAGCTACTACCCTTTGCAACAACATGGATGGAACTGGAAAGCATTATGCTGAGTGAAATAGGCCAGGTGCTGAAAGTCAAATACCATATGATCTCACCTTTAACAGGAAGCTAAACAACAAAACAAACAAGCAAGCAGAATAAAAACAAAGACACTGAAATAGAGAACAAGGAGACAGTGACCAGAGGGAAGGGAATTTAAGGGGAAAAAAAAGGGAGGGATTTAGAGGAGCAAGTATGAAGGACACAGAGACAAGAACTAAGGGGGATGGAAATGGGAGGGAGGTTGGGAGCACGGGGCAGGGTGGGCTGGGATGGGAGAAATAGGTAGAAAACTGTACTTGAAAAATAACTAAATAAAATTTTTTAAAAATTAAAAAAAACTTCTCAAAAGAGAAAAACAACTTACCTACAAAAGAACAAGAACTAGATATGTATTAAGTTCTTTCTCAACAGTAGATGCTATAACACAGGAAACAGTATTCATCAAGTTCAGGGAATAGATCATGAATTTAAGTCTTAATCTTATATTCAACCAAGCCACCAATGATGGAAAAAGCAAAATAAAGACATTATAAAACATAAATACTCATAAATTTTCCTAATCACACACCTTCTGAAAGAGAACTACTAGAATATTATTTCCAGTAAAATTCAAAATAAATTCAATAAACAACAAAAAGTGGTAACAGACATATGATAAGAAAAAATGCTAAATGTTAAGTCTAAGTAAGAATTGGGTTTTAATTTAATCTTTATTCTATTTATTTGTTTTTAGAGAGGGGAAGGGTAGGAGAAAGAGGGAGGAAAACATCAATGTGTGGCTGCCTCTCAAATGCTCCCCTTCCTGAAGACCTGGCCCACAACCTAGGTGTGTACCCTGGCTAGGAATCAAAATGGCAACCCTTTGGTTCGCAGGCCAGCATTCAATCCACTGAGTCACAACAGCCAGAGCAGGTTTCTAATTTAAAATATAGACCCAAAATTCACATATATTGAACCTGGGAGTAAAGGGAAATTTAGAAATGAGGAAAGAAAAATATGTAAATTTTTTAGAGAGATAAGGTGGCTTGAGGGATAGGATTATTTATATTGCTTAATTATAGACTTTGATAGAATGATTTAAGTGCAGATTTATAAAATAAGAACAATTCTCAATAGAACACAAGAAGTAAATGATTAAGTTCAAAATACTTTTAGGGGAATATTTTTAAAGGCAGAATGAGATAAAGATTATCAAGAGCATGGTAAATGGGCCCTGGCTGGTGTAGCTCAGTAGACTGAGCCGGGCCTGAAAACCAGAGGATTGTGGTTCGATTCCCAGTCAGGGCACATGCCTGGGCTGCAGGTCAGTTGCCAGTGGGGGACACATGAGAGGCAACCATACATTGATATTCCTCTCCCTCTCTCCTTCCCTCCCCCTCTAAAGATAAATAAATTTTTAAAATTTAAAAAAATAGCGTGGTAAATGAAAAATATAAAATATGACTCCAGGAAGATGTCTGAACATACCACTAATAAAAATTAACATAAGCAAATTAAAACAACCTGTTATAAAGATCAGGATTCACAGACTGCCTTAACTGTCATAAAAAGTACCAGCAACTAGATGGTGTAGTAGAACAAGAATGTATTCTCTCACAGTTCTCTAAACTAAAAGCAGAACATCGGCGGGTAGGCAGGACCATGATCCTCCTCAGCACCATAGGGAAGAATCTTCTCCCTAATAATGTACTTTTTAAATAGACAAGTTTTTTCCTATTTTTTAATTTAATTTTTTAGGGGTGACATACGATTATATAAGTTTCAAGTGTACATATCTGTGACACATGCTTTGTATATTGCATTATGTGCCCACCACCCAAAGTCAAGTCATCTGTCACCATGCATTGCCCTTTACTACCCCCTTGAATACCCCCACTCCCCTTCTCTCTACTAACTACTATACTGTTCAGACTTTATTTTTTTAGAGCAGTTTTTGGTTCACAGAAAAATCAAGCTGAAACTCAGAGTTCCCATATATTCCCTACTCTCATACATCACCGTCTGCTGCCAAAATCCTGCACCAGGCTTTTGCTGCATTTATTACATTGAATTAACCTATGCTGACACACCATTATCACCAAAAGTCCAAACTTTACATTACAGCTAGTCCTTGGTGTTATAAATTCTATGGGTTTTAATGAATGTATAATTACATGTATCTATCACTATAGTATTATACAGAATGATTTCACTGCCCTAAAAATGCTTTGTTTTCTGCCTATTCACTTCTCCCCTTAACATCCCTGGTAACCACTGGTCTATTTAATGTCACCACAGTTTTGCCCTTTCTGATACATTGGGTAGTTGTATTTCTGCAGTATGTGGACTTTTCAAACTGGCTTCTTTCATTTATAATGTGCATTTAAGTGTTCCCCTACACTTTCATGGCTTTGTGGCTCATTCCTTTTTAGAACTGAATAACAAATATGCCATTATCTGGAGCCACCAAAGTTCATGTAGCCATTCACAATGAAGGACATCTTGGTTGCTTCTGCATTTTGGCAGTTATCTGTAGAGTTGCTATAAATGTGCACGAGTGGGCTTTGCGTGGAAAAGCATTTCCACTCATTTCTGAGTATACCAAGGAGTACAACTGCTGAATCATTTGGTGAGGTTATGTTTAGTTTTGTAAAGAACAGCCAAACTGTCTTCCAAATTAGCTGTACCATTTTGTATTCCCACCAGGAACGAAAGACTGTTATCTAATTTTCCTTTATAATCTACTCTCTTCACAGCAATTATGTTATGTATTCATTTGTTTATTTATCCTTAGTCTGTCTTCCCTTACTAGAATGTCTTATTTACTATGGTTTTTCTAGGACATAAAACAGTGACTAACTTAAGTTACGATAAATGTCCTTAGTAAATATACATTGAGCAAATAAATCACTCAGTGAAACCATCCCAAGTTGATACTATACAGAACTCTGAGAAAAATGAAACCAAAAAACAAAAATAACCTAAAGGATACAAGTAAAGTATACAGAAAGAAAATTAAAACCAATATGTCATCAATAAATGTATTGAAAGAAGCTCAAATTCACTTATAAGAGAAAGACAAATCAAAAAAGCAATGAAATATTTTTATCCATAACATTGAAAACAACAGATAATATTGTATCTTGATGTAGCTCTGGGAAAATAGGCACTCTCACATACTCTTGGTGCAATTGCAACTTGGTAATTTGTCATACATGACAAAATAAATATTTGTAACAGAAATAAGGAAATGAAAATATATATTAACCTTTTTTCTAAAAATTTTACTATTGGGATCTATCTCACATAGCTAGTTTTTCAGTTGTGTTGTGTATAGTGTGAATCTTTTACAAGATGACTTCATAAATTACTTCTGCAACTTAAATAGTTAAAAGCTAAATAGTTAATTATTGTAATCCTATATGCAAATTTTTGCATACTTTACTAATTTGCCTAGTATGTACCTTAATTCTAGGGGCTGACTAAAACAAATATTGCTTAAGTATAAGACACCATTTTGGAGGAAGAGTGAACGTGTGTGTGTGTGTGTGTGTGTGTGTGTGTGTGTGTGTTGGAAATTTCTTGACATTGAATTTTCTGATATATTTACATATTAATATATAACTTTACATTAAGTTACCCCTGGATGATAAATTATTTTCTTAAAGATTATGTTCCCTTGAGAAGATCAATGATAGATTTTAAGCATCTAAATCTTGAAATTATCTAGTATTACCTGACTAAAAGCTTAATTAACCATTAAAGAACCCCCTCCACCCAGTTTTTTCCCCACTCACCTGGGTGAAGAAATAGGAAATGATAAAGTACACAGAGGACTTCCCTATTATTCTCCCAAAGCGAGTTCCCATAACTCACCATGGCAGTGCACATTTTAAAAGTTCCTAGAAAGCCCTGTTTCACGTATTCCTTCCAGTCTCCAGAATGGGATGCCTGTGATTCTAATATGATGGGAAGATGACTCCTAGTGATGTTAACAACATAGACTTGTTAATGCTTTCTTTTTTATTTCCAAAGACCATATTTTAGTCATAATTGTTATACATGAATGCTGTGTGTTTTTTAAATTCACAATTAAGTTATGCAAAATAAAAGAAAGTGGAAAAGATCAGTCAAAGTCTAGAATTCCATTAAGTTGTTCCTTTTTCTTCTTTCTACTAAGTTTAATAAAAGGAAATAATCCACTGGATTAACAAAAATGCACATATTCCAATAAGGAAATGACATTGTTCTGAATATATGACATCTTTATTAAGATAAAAGACAAGGTTATGTCTTGTTAGCTATTCAAACAATTCACAACTGCTCAGTTTTGTTATCCTGAGTTGGATATCTAAAATAATTTCTGAAACCTGGTTTCTGAGATTAGCAGTGCCCTCTCCCCCAATTTGAACAAAAATAATTGGAAAGGCACATGTAGACACTTCCAGTTTATACAAGTTCATTTATTTAAAATCCCTTGAGCTCCTCCAATTAGAAAACAAGTTTTTGAGTTAATATCCTTCAATTGTTAAAAACTTGCGTCACTGCGAGAGCAGAGTGAAACGTAAAGGTCCCAGCGCACGGGCAGTTGATTGTGAGGGGATGTGATTGTTCCACATTTAGACTGGAAAGGGTTAGGAACTCTGTTTCCCAATGTGGTTAATGAATGAAAGGAAAATTGGACTCCTGAGCCAGAGTCAGTGACCTAAGGGAGTGAAAAATGTTCACAGGTTAACAAGGGCAACTGCTTCTTGCCACGATTCCCAGAGGAGGTAAATGACAAAAGGGCCAATAAACTTCTGTCTTTGTATTATTTATTAATCCAGTTTCTTCCTAGGAAAAATAACTTGGCATAGTAGCTCTGAAAGACACCAGTATGGAACATCTTAAACTCTATGTCTGTTCCCCCTTGCTGCTGATTCACTCATGCGTTATCGAATTTTTTTAAATAATTCATTTGACATGTTTAATTTACATGTACTAAGAGATTAACTTATCATCTTATCACATTTTAAATATCAAGAATATCATATTCCTTCACATAGTCAGCAACACTGAAATGAGAGTGGCTAAATTTATAGTGGCACAGAAATTGAGACATCATTATCTAATTGATACAAATGGCTGCAAAGGTTTTTTTTTTTTTTTTTTTTTAGTTAAAGTGGGAATATTTCAAACATTTGTTTAAAAATATTGTTTTCTCTGAGCTGAAGGGAGTTTTCACAGCAGGAGCCAAGGCACTGCCCCCACCCCACCCTCCCCCAAGCCCAGGTTTTCAGACACAAAACCTCTGATTGGTTGCTAATGAGTCATTCCTGGCGAGGAATCTTATCTTAACACCGCCTTATCTTTGACATCCTTTTCAACTTCTTCTAGAAAAACAATAACTGAAAAGGAAAAAAATATATTTGGGGCCAGTCCAGTTTTAAAACACCTGCCTTAGAGATAAAGACTCCAACTGTAGGCATTTGTAAAGTCTTTTACTTTTGGCCTGGAATTTGCTCTGCCTGTCATAAGCATCTGCTTTTTCAAATATGTGCTTTTCCTGGGAATTACTTCACTCTAGTAAATTACAAAACGACAAGATCATCTCATCTTTGTTTCCATGGAAAAATGTATATGCATATATCAGAAAATCTCTGAAGCACTGGCTTCACAGTAAATGTATTTTATGAGTTGAAGAAACATTACAACAGCAGCTCTAAGAATCAGCCAGTAAGCGTTTATGATGTAATTCTAGTCTGATGCTGATAATCTTCAACTGAAAGTTAAAGAGGATATCCCGGGTTTATGTGACCACTGTGAACCAAAATAGAACCATTTAACAAAAAAATTACAGACAGGAACTACACAGCTGGAAACCAGAAGCGCAAGTTTTACTTGGGCTATTAAGAAAATTCAGAGTTAACTGAATAAAAAATATTTATTCTACCTCATTTATTTTTCCCTTGGTATTTAGATGTATCCCAGATTGGTGCCTGTGAAGACGTTATTGTAAGGGTATAAATTTGGTCTTAAACCATGAGTTAATTTGCTATGTAAACAGCACAAATTACTAAGCAATTACACAATTTATACTATTATATTAATTAGCTATACTGGTTTTTAAAATACGTACTTTTTCCTCAAGTGTACGCGCTCTGACTTTTTAGGCAGGTTTTGCCTGAGGCTCACTTAGATAAACTCTAGGAACTGTCTGGAAAGGAGTAGAGGGAAAGTGGGTTCAGCAAAATGAACCAGGTTTGCAAAATCAAATTAACTAAGTGATGGCAAATGTCATAGTACTAAAAACACACTTATAAAAATGAATAAATAAATGCCCTAAATAGCTGCATAAGTTGCTTTTTATGCTTTGCTTCCTAGAAGAGTAAGCAGGTCCTAGCTTGATGAAAAGGAGTGATGGGAAAGGCAGACAGGAAGGGACAGAGGGGAGACTATGAGAACTTGGCTGTCAGTGAGTTGCTCAAGAGTTCTTTTAAAATGCCGTGGTTACCGAACAAGAGGAGGTGGTCCGAGGGAGGGGCAATACAATATTTGGCCCACCTAGGGATGCCCAAAACTGCTATACAACAGGGGCCCCTCCAGAAAACAAAATACTAAAATCTACTGGGCCCTTCTGTCCGCCCAATTGGAAAGACATCTCTTAATGCCAGAGATTTGTGAAAAGGAAACAAAATGTTTATTTAATGCTATTCAGGCCTAATGCCACCACTAAAATATCAAAGTCCTTTAGGGTATACACCTACACCCACACAGCGCTGCCTTCTCCCACTGTCCCAACTCCGGTACCGTAAATCAGGAAAAGAGCACACGTCCCTTTTTCAGGCCGCTGGTGCCATCAGCTGTGTCACTGTGCAGGATCTCGAGTTAATCCAAAGTACTGTCGTACCCTCTCATGGTCCACTGGCAAGAGTCCTTTGTACCCAGTTCCAGTCAAAGTCTCTGTCGCTTTTCAGGCCCCGCGGCCAAAGGGGGGCACCCCAAAGCCACGTGGGCCTCTTCTACCAAAGCTGCAGGAGTTCGCACTCCACCAAAAGCATGTGGCTTTCTTCTTCACCTGGCTGCAGGGATCTCCATTCTGGCAAAGCTGCGTGGTTTTTCCTTTCCCGGAGGGTGCCAAAACCACGTGGCTCCCTCTTTCACCTCACCAAGAGGGGGTCCTCACTCTGCTGAAACCGCGTGGCTCTCTCCCAGGCCTTCTCACTCAGGAGTGCAGCCCTTGATTACATCCTCCTGAGTCCCCCTAGTTCCATCCTCAGTCCGGAGAGCAGCCCTTAGTTACATTCTGAGTCTCTGCTCCTCTCGGGAGAGCAGCCCCCAGTTCCCATCTTGAGTCCCTGCCACAACCTTCTCCCAGGCTCCAAACTTGGCCACTCCTATTTAACATATCTATAAAACCAGTTAAAGGTTATAGATATGTTAAATAACCATTCCAGAGGTTAGCTGCAAAACTGTTGCTATGCAAAACAGCTCTCAATGGCCTGGCTCCATTCGTCCCTTCTCCCTGGGGGGGTGGGGGGGGCGGTAAGGACATCTTATATGTCTCTCCAATATTTCTATACACTTTGAATTCTGGACACCTTTCTAAATCTTTTTTTTGGGGGCCCCCCTGTGGCTGCACCCTGTATCACCGTGGTTAACAACAAGTATTGTTAAAGATGTGGAGTAATTGGAAGCCGCATTTGTTGCTGAGGATATAAAGTAGTGTCGCCATTTTGGAAAAAACTCTATAGAAGTCCCTCAAAAGGTTGAACATGGAGCTACTGTGTGCCCCAGTAATTCCTCTCCTAGACCTGTCCCTGTTTATGCTGACTTGTAATTAGTTCCCTGTCATCACAGGCCCAGGGTGCAATAGCCAGGCTGGGGCAAGGCCGGCTCCTCCTGGATTACAGAAAGTGGGGCCGCTTCCTTGGTTCAGGAGGCTAGGCTGTTCCTGCTCAGGCCCTTAGAAGCAAGGCCACAGCCCTTGGCTGGGGGTCAGGGCCACCAGCCAGAACCAAGGGGCTGGGGCTGCTGCTCTTTGGCCCTGATCATGAAGCTCCACTCCCCTTGGGCCTGGAAGGTGGGGCCACCACTGTGGTGGCCCAGTAGGGGGAACATCTAATCAAAGATGATTATTCTGAAGCTGTAACAGCTAATGAAATTTGCCTTGCTGGGTTTTAGAATTGCTTGGAACCTGACACCTCGAACTTCTTTGTAATTTTTCCCTTTTGGAATGGGAATATTTTTCCTATGTCTGTCCCACCATTGCATTTTAGGAGCACATAACATGTCTGGTTTTACAGACTCACAGATGGAGAGAAATTTTTCCTCAGTATGAAATCATACCTCAATCTTCGCTTATACTTAATTTAGATATTTAGGTGAGACTTTGGACTTGTAGTTAATGCTGGAATGGGTTGAGACTTTGGGGGCAGCCAGAATGAGATGAATGTCTTTTGCACATGAGAAGAACATGGATTTTAGGGCCTCAGAGGGTGGACTTTATGGACCGAGCTGTGTTTCTCCAAATGTGTATGTTAAAGCCCTAACCCACTATGTTTCTCAACTCAGAGAGAAAACCTTTCCGGAAGCATTTAAAGTTAAATAAGGTTGTAAGGATTAAGACCCTAATCTAAAAGGACTGGTGTCCTTATAAGAAAAGAGACAATAGGAGTGTAGGTGCACCGAAAATAAACTAAGTGAGGACAGGATGAGAAGGTAGGCAACTGCAAGTCAGGAGAGATTTTACCAGAAACTGACCGTAGCAGCACCTTAATCTTATAATTTTAGCCACCAGAACTGTCAGAACATGCACTACTGTTGTGTAAGTGAGCCCATTTGTCATATTCTGTTATGGCAGCTTGAGCAGAATAATACAATACTCGAGGTCTGAGAAAGATATGTCCACATAAAAGTTTCATATGAGTTCCATGCAAGTGTTATTCACGACAGTCAAAATGTGGGTACAAAACCAAATGTCCATTCACTAATAAATGCATAAACAAAATGTAGTATACTCCTGCAATTGAACATTTTTGGCAATAAAAAAATTAAGTACTGATACATACATGCTATGACATACATGAGCTTTGAAAACATTAGACAAAAAGAAACTAGTCACAAAATACCACATTTTGCATTGTTCCATTTATATGAAATATCCAGGAAAGACAAGTCTATAGGAAATTACAGTAAATTAGTGGCTGCCTGTGCCTTGGGTTGTGAGGTAGGAGTGGGGTAAGGGGAATGGCTGCCTAATCAGTATGGAGTTTCTTTTGAGGGTGATGAAATGTTCTAAAGTTCGATTGCAGTGATGTTTTCACAGGTTCGTAAATATAAGTGAACATTATTGAAATCTACATTTTAATTTGGTGATCTTTATGTTATATATATATATTTTTTAATTTTTATTTATTTATCTTTAGAAGGGAAGGGAAGGAGAGAAGGGGAGAAATATCAGTGTATGGTTGCTTCTGGTGCATCCCCTGCTGGGAACTGGTCCCTGCTGGGAACCGGCCTGCAACCCAGGCATGTGCCCTGACGGGGAATCGAACTGCGATCTTTTGGTTCGCAGGCCCGTGCTCAATCCACTGAGCTACACCAGCCAGGGCTATGTTATATTTTTTAATTGGCATCCTCCAAGGCCACACTAATTAATGCTGATATATCTGGTTTATAGATAGTATATCCAATGACACTAATAAGGACACCCGTCCATTTAGATTAGGGCCTCATTCTTATGACTTCATTTAAGGTCAAGTACTTCATTATCTCCAAGTTAGGCACTAAGGCTTTAACATATGCATTTGGGGGTGGGATGCAGTTCAGTTTATTCAGGCATGAATCTGTCTGAAACGGAAATAGCACCTTTGATTCCTCCCCCTAGTCTTAAAATGTTATGGCAAAGGTTTCATCTTCCTTGTTTTTTATTTCTTTCAGTCTTCTTTCCTTTATCTTCTCTTCCCATTATTTTTCTTATTGAACAATTGAGCTCTGAAAGCATTGGGTTAAGCAGAGCACGGTAAGTGGCTATGTCAGCATTGTAACAGGAGACATGGGGTTTATAGAGGGAAGCGGGGTCAGAGACCAAAGTGAGGAGGAGTTAGCCCACAAAGCATGGGTACTTGGAAATACTGTCCAAGTTCTACTGGGTTAAGAGAATCACTCTGGCTTGAGATATCAGAGCATAAGAAAGGTGAGAGGGCATCCCTGCAGAAGGGCTGTTCCACACTGAGTGTCACGCTCGAGTGAAAGGGGGGTGGGAAGCACGCAGGACAACATTCTAATGTGGGGAGTCAAAGCAGGGTGAGGGGTGTGTTCCTGAGGAGGGACAGCCTGGTGTGAGTATCAGAGGCCAAGATGGGCAAGGAAGATATCAAAGCTAGTGAGATGGTCTGTTGTCAGCAGTCAGAATCCAAGCAAAGCAAGGAGGAATTTTACTAGAAGGACAGTTCAGCATGAGCTGTTGGAGCCCAAGCGTGCTAAACATGCCAGGAGGTAGGTCGTCATGGGTGGAGAGTCAGAGTCCGAGCCGTCTGAGGAGGGTGCCCAAATGGAGGGGCTGTACAGTCTGGCATGTCGAAGCCCAGGAGAGTTGAGGAAAACATCCATATGAAGGGTGGTGGACCCTTCATAGGGTCCATCGGGAATCAAGGCTCCAATGAAGTGAGGAGATGTCCTCAAGAATAACATGATGGCAGCAGAGATGAAAAGTTGTTTACATACGGGGCAAATAATCAAGTAAATACACATATTAAAGGCAATGAGAGCCATATTTCTCACAGTGTGAGAAAGTATTTACAAATAAATATCAAAAGGGAAAAAGCTAGAACAACCTGTTTTTTCACATTGAAATGAAAGGTTTAGGTATGAATTCACAATTTTATCTACATATAATATGGCTAAAATACAGAAATATGAAACATATATGCATGAATTATATTGGTTCTCAAATTTTAATGTGCTTAAGAATCACCTGGCGTAAATTTTTGAATTATTCTCAAGCATCATTCCAAGAAATTCAGAATATAGATCGTGATTAGATAAATCTATTTAAATGTAAGTTTAGTTTAATATGAAAACCAATATAATTCACTGCATTATAAAAGTAAAGAAAAAACTATATGATTACTTTTTTAAAAAACATTTTCTTTATTTATTTTTCGAGAGAGGGGAAGGGAAGGAGAAAGAGTGGGAGAGAAACATCAATGTGTGGTTGCCTCTCATGCGTCCCCTGCCGGGAACTGGCCTGCAACCCAGGCATGTGCCCTGACTGGGAATCGAACCGTGATATTCTGGTTTGCAGGCCCGAGCTCAATCCACTGAGCTACGCCAGCCAGGGCTAAGAAAAAACTATATGATTACTTTTGTTGACATAAAAAATGTACCTGATAAAATTTAATGTATTTCATGATTAAAAAAAAAAACTAGTATACAAGGAATAGAAAGCAACTTAGCTAATTTGACTTATGACATTTACAATTACCCTACATCAGCCTGGCCAAAACTAACTTAGAATTGTACTGCAACTTGACACTCTTCCTTAGCAATCATCCTTCCTTTCTCCTTTCTTTCAAAGTATCAGATTTGAACTGTGGTCTAAATGCTATTCATTTTTAGAGAGAGGAGAAGGGAGGGAGAAAGAGGGAAGAGAGAAACATCAATGTGTGGTTGCCTCTCGAGTGCCCCCAACTGGGGACCTGGCCCACAACCCAGGCATGTGCCGTGCCTGGGAATCAAACTGTTGACCCTTCGATTTGCACTTGGTCTACTGAGCCACACCAGCTAGGGCTCTCCTGTCTTAAATAGATAATTTTTTTAATATACTATTTTCAAACTTCTGCTTTTTCTTCTACTGTCTTTTACTTATTCTCTGAATTTTGTGCTAAGAATTATAATTAACATCTTAGCTAAACTAATACAGTTCAAATAAATATCTATTTTTATAATATTATATAAAAACTTTGTTCCAATATACCTTCATTCCCCCTATACCATTTGTGTTTCTATAGTCTTACAAATTATATATTTATAATCTTCTCAAGTTTTATAATTATTTATTTGTGGATTTTCCTGTTAGAAGAAAAATTACAACAAAGTTATGTATACTCTTATTTTTATTAAAATATGTAGTTACCTTTATAAGTGCTTTATTTATTCATGCTATAGCAAGTTATTGTCTAGTGTCTTTTCTTTTTAACCCGAAGCGCTCACTTTAATATTTCTTGTACAGCAGATCAGCTAATGATAGCCTTTTAATTTTAGTGCCTGAAAATAAATTAACTTCACCTTCATTCTTGAAAGATCTTTTTGTAAGATACAGAACTCTCAGGTTAAATATTTTTCAGCACTTGGAAAATGCCATCTCATTGCTTTCCAGTTTCCATGGTTTCTAATAAAATGTTAGCCCTTGATTATTTATTTATTTATTCATATATTTATGTTTTAATCCTCACCCAAGGACTTTTTTTTTCACTGTTTTTAGAGAAGAGGAAGGGGGAGAGAGAAATATCGATGGAAGAGAGAAGCATCAAATGGTTGCTTCCCATACTCTCCCCAAACCAGGGATTTTACATCTCAAGACCAGGGGTTGCATGAGTCTGGCTGAACAGGGACTCAAACCCAGCACCTACATATGTACCCTGACTAGGAATTGAGCCTGCCGTACTTTGGTTACAGGGTGACACTCCAACCAACTGAGCCACACAGGCCAGGGCTCAGCCCTTAATTTTACTGAGTTTTCCCAATAAGATCAAGTTTGTGACCTCTCTCTGGCCTGCAGATTGAGGCCAGCTTTATGCACATGCTCACTAGTCCTCTGCCAAAACTCACTCTTACCATCATTAGGTGCATGCACAGGTAGTTAGCCACAGGTGTGTGGGTGAGGTGTACAGAGCACTGGAGGCAGCCATCCCCAAAGAATCATGGGTAGCTTTTTGATGGAGTCCACACGTGGTTTGTAGGACCTACACCCCTATTTAATGCCCTCTGGAAGTCTTAATTGCCACTCTCCCAGAGTCTTTGCATCCTCAACTTGTGCAGCTCACAACTCAGTACTCTGGATGGAGAAGCAGAGAAATGGGCCTTTGTATCAGAGTCCACCTAGCTGGGAAAGCTGGGTGCTCACTTTTACATTCCCTCTTGGAAGAAATCTCAGGCCAAGAAAGCTTCTCTTTGCACTGAGCTGCGCTACCTTTGTGGGGCGATGTGAAGTGAAATTGTTCCTCTTACCCTCTCTAGTGCATTTAAACTTGTACTTTTTCTTGCTTCCATTATATGCTGGTAGTTCTCTGTTCTACTGAACTTTCACAAAGGCCCATTTGTCCATAAGTGATTGTCTAAAATCATGTTCTCCAAGAGAAAACATAGAGAGAGGGTACTGAGATTAGTTAGATCTGGCTCATAGGTTACTGTACGGTCCACAACCACTCCCTGGGTCTGTCCACCTCTTACCCAATGCACAGGTGGCTGAGACTGCTCTCAGGTCTGTTGGCATATGGTGCTGGATTCAACAGCTCTCTCAAAGGTACTTTTACCTGTTGATAGATGCTAAATTATTGTGTTCAAGAGGGAATACAACAAGAAACATCTTATTCAGTCATCTTGCTGATATCACTCTCACATCATCATTTTTCTTGAATTAATGCTGTTAGTATTGTTGTAAGCCTTGGGTCAATTTCCAGAGTTGATTGTGACTATATTTTTATCATTATTTTTATGGAAGCAAGAATTTTTAGAAGTTCTTACCTTGCCACTCCTTAAGTGTTTCTTTTGCCTTTCATTTTACTATAGAATATGGTCATCTATTATCTAGACTTAAACATTTTAAATCATACCATTTTATGCCATAGTATAAACTTCTTGAATATTTGTTGAAAATTGGGTAAGAGAGTTGAGTCATAGAAAAGAAAGTTTGGAGGAGAGAGATAGCAATCTGGAGGACCATAGTACTAGCTGTTTTTAATCAAAGAAGACTACATTTGGATAATTTTCCTTTCTTTCTTCTCTAGCAAATGATGATTAGTTTTGTTCCTACATCTTCCTGGTAAGGAAATCCCCTTTAGTTCTGTGAATGCCTCTGAGTGCACTAAGAGTTAATGGTTCGGAGCTCAAAGGAAAAGGCTTGGCATGGGTAGGGAAGGGAGAAGAATCATGGAGCCAAAATATTTCTCTTCGTTTTTTCCTCCAACTCTGGGAAGGAAGAGAACATAAAATGAGTATTATATTAAGCATTAAGAAAGGATAACATTCTCATTCTATGATTAAAGGATAATGGTGCTATTGTGATGATGTCAGGTATAATAAATAAACTAAGTAAATTATAAGAAGTAATCCTGTTTGTAGGAAGTTATACTGGTTGACATGCCATATCTTTTCCATTTGTAGCTTCCCTCACTTTCTGACTTGTTTCCAACAAAAATTGGTATTGGTAAGATGAATTAAAAACCCAAGCATGGGAAGAACTTGATGGATGGCTTTATGTGGTGTGCATGGAAAAATCCTCTGCAGGAAAAAATCCAAATTACTAACTGGAAAAGGGTGGGAAGAATAATTCATGTCAGTAAAAAAATTATGAAAAATCAAACGGTCAGAACTTTGGATATTTGTAAGTTAAGGTGTATTTTGACTTGTCCTAGGGAGATTAAAAAACTACAGTTGAACTGAATTACTTCCAATGAATTAGTTGGCTCCAATAATTTCCTATTTCATTACCTTGCTTGCCGTAAGGACAAGTGAAATAGACCAGTGCAACTAGTGAGCTGGATTACACAATACTTTTGGGAGACTTTGAATCATGGTAGTATAAACTATATTATATCATATTTCCTTTCACATATCATTATTGTAGTCAATGATTAGCTGTGTGAAGTAACCAAAACCTTTCACAAGCTTGCTTACACTCTTCCTTCTACTTTTCCTTAAAAATGCAGAATAATTTCTCATAAAGGAAAGAAAATTTATGTATGACAGATTTCAATTCATTGATTAATTTTAATCTAGAATTAGAAATATGCAAATAGTAAAAGTGGGCTATTGATGCTAATGTGTTATTTTGGGCAAGTTGTTATCTGTCAGTTATCTGGTCCTTAGAAAACCAAATGTACTTATGTCTAACATTAAACTCCCCTTTCCTATATATTAACTGATATCCCAGTTATTACACATATCATATATATAGTTATATATTATATAGTTGTGTAAAATTGATGTATATTTCATTTGAGCTTACTTCAGATACTATATATGTGTACATATACACACATTTATACATACAGATATATCTTTTTGACTTGCAAGTTTACTATATATTGCTACTCAGAAATGCTCAGTGAAGCATGTAAATACTCAAGTAAAGCCACAACACAAAGGGAATTATTGGTAGCTCTTTTTATAAAGACATACTTTTATGTTTTTTCTTTGCGTAGATGATTATTCAAAAAGAATGTCATTAAAACTCTTTATAACCCTTTATTAACCTAAAATATTAACATTTCTCCTAAATCACTAAATTTTCTTATATAATATTATTCTTTTTTACTCCAATACTTAAACAAACATTCTACCTTTCTCGCTGAGGAAAAAAATCACTAACTCTTCCTAATCTGCATGAAAAGTATTATAGTCTTTTACAGGTGAGGAAATGAGTCACACAGAGCTTAATATACTTATTCATATTAACACAACTAGCGAGAAGTTAAACTTAAGTTGGAATACAAGAAGGTTAACCTTCATATTCTGCCCACCTCCTTTTTTCCCTTTTTCAACACACATTTTTGAGTGTGCATGACATGCCAGGCAATGCGCTACCCACCATGTGAAGATTCCTTAAAGGAAAGGAGTATCCTGTTCCTTTGGAGCTTCACGGTTAGCAGTCTCTGAATTAGGCATGAAATAATGTGCTGTGTTGTCCAAAAAATCGAGTTGGAATTTCTAATAGCACAGTAAAGGATTATAAAATAAAGACCATCAGAAGAGATAGCTGTCTTAGGGTGGGCTTTTGGCCTGGGGACAGAGCAGGGAGTGAGGAATGTAACCAAGTTATGGATCAGAAGGACTCCTCTGGAGAAAGGTCATGAATTAAAAAAAAAAAAAAAAAGATGACAAGAAACAAGTAGTGGTTGAAATAACAGTCTGCAGCAGGACATTCTGGCCAGAAGTAAAGTAGAGAATGAATTCAAAAGTGATTTTGGAAAGACAGTTTCTCTAGGGCAGGCCAATGTTTGGAATAGGCAGGAGTTTAAATTCTTAGGTTACAAGAATTAAATTCAAAAGGTAGAATTCCAGTTGGTTTTAGTTTTAGAAAGGAGGGCAAGCAAGGGGATGATGACATATTGCAGCCCCAGATAATGGCTACAGTAGTAGCTAAACTTATAAAAACAAAATTAAGGCTTAAGGTCATGTATCCAGGGTATTGTTAGACAGTAAGGAGAGCGGAGCCCTAGGTTAGGCAGGACTGAGTGAACGCCTCTGGTTTATGTCTCCTTTTATCGTCACTGACCAACACCAACACAGCTTCTATGCTTAGGAAATGCCAAAATATGCAGGTGTCCCTTATGCATTCTTACCGATATGGATAAAGGATAGAGGTATCCAAAAACCAGACAGATCATTACAATAAACAGGGACAACAGAAAAAAAGGAAGAAATATAAGATTTGAACCAACACCCATGGGACTTTTGTCCTTTCTTAAATTTCGGAATGAGTAATTTGTCCCCGGATACCACAAACATCAATTACTCATTCCAAAACTGCTTAGAACACTATGTTTTAGTTTTTTAAAAACATTTTTCATCATTAGTCCCAGTTTATATAAGCAGAGTTCAGATACAGCCCCTCTGAGCATTCCTATTTTATGATATACAGGATGCTGTATATTTGAATTGGGTAAATTTCCATTCATTTTACGTTTAGTCCTCCCAGAATCTTGTCCATGATATTGAAAAAATGCAACTTGATTCCACTCTCCTGAAGCTATATATAAGTTATGGCATTCTCATAAATGTTGACTTGGGCTACTTTAGAGAAGAAGCAAAAAGAGATACTGCACAGACAAGTCAGCAATAGCAAATAAGAACCCTCTAGTTAGATCCAAAAGGGAGAGTATGGCATATGTATAGCAAAGCAGTTTCAGTATAGCTGTCTCAGTTTAAAGTACTTTTTGGTTAAGAGCACAGACACCAAATGAAAGATAACTGGGTTTCAATCTCAGCTCAATCATACACTTAGGAGCTGTGTGATGTAGTGAAGTCACAACCTCTTTGCATCTCCACTTGCTTATTAGTAAAATGAATATATAACAGTGGTACCTATGTCGAAGGATATTATGACGATGACCAGAATGTGATGATGATGATGATGATGATGATGATAGTGAGGCATTGTATAGGTTTTAGTAGTAGGCAGCCCTAGCATGGCCCAAACAGTAGTGTACCCATCCTCTTTACATTTGAGTAACTAGAAACTCAGTTTACTGAGATTCATAAAACTTATTGACTACTCTTTTTAAAAAAATCAGGTGCAGATGACCACAGGTAGAAGTCATATAACTGACATTTGAAATGAAAATATGACCAACCAACCTGATACCTAAAAGAGAGTTAACTAACCTAGTATCCGTTTAACAGCCATGAATAAGAAGGCTCCCTGTATGTCCTCTATGACACACATGTTCTGCTGACATATACTACCATTGTGCAAAGTACAAACTGAAAGATACCAAGTTCAATCAGATCAGGGTAACGATTAGCTTTTTGCTCTTCCTTTCCAGCCATATTTAGCATTAGTTTTTCCAAGTTTTCCTGTGCTTTCCCTCCCAGTGTTTGAAGTTAGAGTTAACAAAAACACCGTGCGCTTTCCAATACCCTACAAGTTTTTGAGTTGATAGGCAAGATGAGCTCCAGTTCAATGCTTCTATTTCACAATAAACTACCAATTTCGGTTCTTTTGTTTCAGTTGAAAAGTGACCTCATGCTTGCTGACACGGGTTCAGTGGTTATACAAGAAATGTTGATATTTTGTCTTTCGTGCATCAAGTCAGTCTTCTTTTGTCACTCTCTTGCAGTTCCGCCCTCCAATTTCTTTGAAGCCACTGTCCATTTGACATGAAAAATGTACTTATAGTCTGTGGCTAATTATTTCAAGGGAGGTGAAAAAAATCTCTAATATGGCATGATTAACTCCATGTGCTTCAGCTAAAGCAATTGCACACTTCAGAATTTCTTTGCAATGACAACTTTTCAGCAATTCACTTTTGTTAAACAGCGCATTCCATTCCTCCAATGCTGGAAAGAGTTTCCTATATATCTTCAGAGAATTAACCCTATCCCACATCACACTTCCAAGGTGACACATTTTCCTGTGAAAGCTTATGTAACTGAATTGTCTTTGCTTTTAATAAATTATCAGCTCTCGTGTTATTGATTCTCTCACTTTTCAGTCAGAGAGTGGATAATCCCCATGGTGGCTGAATGTCCCTTTCAAGATGTGAGGTGAAGAACTGTAGTTGGGGCTTAAGGAGAGACTCAGGAGTGCTACTCATGTCATTGATAGTGGTTATTCTCTTTGCTACTCAGCTTCATATCGGGAATATTTCTCTTGTTGCCATCAGACAGAATTGCTTGTAATAAAGCTCTTAGAGTTTTGCACCTGACCCCTTGGCTGGGACTTGTTCTTAGATGTGCTACTTATTACCTATGTAATCTTAGGTTCTTTAGACTCCCCAGTCCTTAGATTCCTCATATGTTAATGAAGATAATTAGTGCTGAAATATTCCTGGTAGGTTTTTCTAAGGATTCAGATACATTATTTAAAGTGTTTTGCATAATACCTGACACATAGAAGTTATTCAATAATTGATTGCTATTATTATTTCGGAAAATTTTGCAAAAGTTTTCATGATTTGGATCATTATTTGTATGGGTGTAAGTAAACATTAAAACCTTGAAGTAACTAGAATTTTACCAATATACATATGACTTTACAATCTTTTTGTTTACTGCTATACCCCAAGTGCTTAGACGAGGACCTGAAACAGAATGCTTGTTAAATAATTGTTTGCTAAATAGTTATGAACTACAGAGTAAATATACTATCCTCAATTAAGGGAAGAGGAGGAAATATGCAGTCTTGAATAAAATTAACAAAAACTATGTTTATAATTTGGATTTTCCCCAAATTCAATTTTAATGATAAGAGTATTTGTCAATAATAATGAAGCCCTACTTTTTTTTTTCTTGCTCAGGGACCCATGAATCCTCACTTCCTGAGTCAGAACCTAGGAGGAGAGGAAATGTGTGTGGCAGTTAGTACAGCTCCCTCTCACATGGAACTGTCCAAGGCCACTTGTGAAGTTCAGGTTCTGTTTTCTAAATTTGGCCTCAAATCTACTTACACATATTTGACTCTGCATCATCCATCAGTTTGACTCCACACCCAGAACTCCCTTTGTAAAGAAAGGCCATGTTTTCACAATGAATTTTTAACTCAAAGGCTCCCCAAGGTACTGCTTTGTAAATAAGGATACTCCTCTATTCTTGATCTAGTAAAGAGCACAGCAAATTATTGGTAATTAAAACTCCGTATCTTTGTACAATTAGGCTTCTAGGTCATTGATCCCAGAATGTACCTAGCAATGTGTTCCCTTATTACTGGGTGGGGGAGTTAGCTTAAAATATTTTGTAAAACATTTATATTAAGGTGTATGTACCTTACATATCATAAAGTTCACCATTTTGAAGTATAAAATTTAATGATTACTAACATTATTAAGTGGTATAACCATCAATATAAATTAGTTTTAGAACATTTTTATTCCTCCAATTAGATCACCCTGGGCCATTTACAGTTAATCCTCATTCCCACAGCCAGCTTCAGGCAAGCATTAATTTATTTTCTGTCTCTAAAAATTTGCCTTTTCTGGATATTTCATGTAAATAGAATCATACAATATGTAGTCTCTTGTGTCTGGCTTATTACAATTAGTACAATGTTTTGAAATTCAAATTGGCATACCATATATCAATAGTTTTTATTGCAGAATAGTATTTCATTGTATGGAGATGCCACTTTTTTATCATCACTTATTTTGTCTATCAAGTTGATGGACACTTTTTGGATATCATGAATAATGTAACCATGAACATGTCTTTGTGTAGATAGAAGATATATATTCTCAGTTCTCTTGTGTAGATATTTAGTAATGGAATTGCTAGCTTATATGGTGATTAATTTTTAGCTACCGAAGAAACTCAAACTATTGTCCAAAGTGGTTGCATCAATTTATATTTCAACCAGCTATGTTTCTCCATATTCCCATCAATATTTATTATTGTCTGTCTTACTTATCAACATTCTTGTTGGTGTAAAATGGTATCTTATTGTGGTTTTAAATTGCATTTCTGTAGACAGGCGGTTGTGGGTAGGCCAAGTTTAAACATCAACAACTACTATTTTCACTGAAGTTCAATTTTTCTTGAGTAATCACTATTGAGATTGCTGTAAGCTTTTGGGTAATTTCTAGAGTCCTAAAAAAAAGGTAATTTCACTGATATTTTGTTGCTTTCATGGAGAAGAGGATTTATCATGGCTCTCACTCCACAATTCCTGAAGTCCTCACTCAAGTAAAAAATATTGTTGTGGTGAGATTTTTTTTCTTATTTCAATCTTAAAAAATCTTCATCTTTTCTTTCAGAGATTTGTTAAATGTCCCCCTACATTTTTCTTTTTTAAAATTATTTGAGTTATCAACATTTACATTTTTCTCCTTTAGAAATTTATTTTGATAGAAGCTTGTTAATTGTCTAACCACCATGTTAAATAATACTTCCCTTCTCCACATACTTATCTTTACTCTTTGTCATGTATAAGCATTTTTCAAGAATGTATTTTTATTAAAATTACATTTTTCTTTATAAAT
The DNA here is from genome assembly GCF_021234435.1 of Artibeus jamaicensis. NCBI lineage: Eukaryota > Metazoa > Chordata > Mammalia > Chiroptera > Phyllostomidae > Artibeus > Artibeus jamaicensis. The sequence continues at coordinate 12,424,265 of NW_026522014.1, read as the reverse complement.
TCAAAAAACTACAGAAAAGTTAGAAGAGAAATAGCTCACTGAAATACCACTCAAACATCACCTATTATTTATATCATTTATCTATATCACTACCTACCTATATTTCCTAAATTTCACCTGGTTGTAATTTTTACATTATCACACTGGCCAATTGAATGCAAATTCCAATAATCACATGAAAAAATTCCCCACCAACTTTCCATTATTATAAAAGTGTTATGGTGATAATAATAACAGTAATAATGCCACTTATATAGTATATGTTATGTGCCAGGCTCCATCATAGAAAATATACTCATTTAATTTTCACATCAACTCTATGAGGTAGGAACTATTATGATTTCCATTTCACAGAAGACAAAACTGAGGCACTGGAAGGTTAAATAACTTCTTCATGGTCTCTCAGGTAGAAAATGCTTGAGTTGGCATTCTTGCTGTAGAATATGTACTGTTAAATCCTATTGCTATCCTTGCTTTCCATGATTTAACTAAGGCATACAGGAATTAAGAGTTGTTCAACCAGTTACTGATAAAATTGAGACCTTGATTACTCATACTCTAGAGGTGACAAAGGTCAACTAATGAGGATAGAGCATTCACATATCTCTAAGTTTAAGATGAATCATAAAGGGGAGTAAGTTTGGAAAGAAAGATATTTCTACTGACCAGATTACCTGGAACTTGAACTGTGTTTCAGAGATCCATCTCCTGACTTCTCACCTGGAAGAGAGAGAGGTAAATCATTTAAATATACCCTGCCCAAAGAATATTGCTGAAGCAACAGTTTGAATTCCAAGATGAGCTGTTAAAACATCCCACCTTAGCAGCAGTCTGCCTCTGGCAACATCACAGCTACTGGGGCAAGGCCACTCCAAGCTACAAAGAGATGCAGATAAAAAGGGTAGCCAATACCCTTACCAACCACCTACTTTAACATCTGTACTCTTCTGAATGCATTGGTACCCAAGGCTGACTGTATAATACTCTCTATCAAGATATACTGATAGCTCTCCATCACGACAACTTTGGGCATGCTAGCAGCATAGATATTGAGTATGTCCCATGGGCCATTTCAGACACACAGACCTTCTTAAATTACCCTAGGATACCACCCAAGGAAGAATACCTATCCCATCCTCTCCATTCTCAGAACCCAAGAAGGCCCCGGGCTATCCTACCTAGTTGTTGCACAAAGCATGAAGACCAGCTGAGATCTCTCCAAATTCAGTAGACCATCTTTTGTCTTCTTTCATCTGCATGAAAATTCTTGTTTCATTTCCCTAAACTTTACCGAGGCATGGTTTGCACTGTGATCATGCCGGATGTGACTGTGTTCCTGTTAGCTGTAAAATGTTGACATTGACTCATGACAGTAGGTAGTGACAGTTTATAAGAATTTTTCTATGTTTATAAGCATTCGTTTACTTTAACTATTGAATATAAACTTGAAATTTCCTCAACAGGTAATGTTAAACATATGTCACTGATTTTGAATTCAATATAATGTTTTAAAGTATTTATGAAAATCACATGTACCTCAGAGTATCACAGGGATATAGCTGCTTATGCCTGCTGTAATATGTATTTAATCAGGGAACATTGCATATTGCTTTTTCAGGAATTGTATTACTGAGTTTTATTGGAGACATGTAATAAGTTTATTATATTTGCCATAATATATATGGCTAACTAAATTAGACAGGATTAATATTAATCAGCTAGAATATATATTATATAAGCTAACTTTGTTATAGTAGAAAGAAATGATTATTTTTTTACCCAGTTATACTAACATTTCATGGGCCATCAGAAGCTGGTTGCAAACACTCCTGGAGAACTTGCAAAGAGTAATAAAGGTAAGAAAATAATTTCTTTTGGCTCTACAGCCATATTACACTATAAAAGGATCTAAGGAGCTGTACATGTGTGTAGGTTCAATCATGTGGCCATTCTTTCCACCATACTGTCCTCAGTGCAGATTTACCAAAGACATAGATACCATATCCAAGTTCTCCTCCGAGAGCATATGGGCTTGACATGTTGGTATAGACACTAAAATTGAGTTCTGCCAGTGACTTCCTCCATCTCCTTTATCTACTTAGAATTGTTTTTTTCCACTGGTACCAAATGAGCCTATCTAACACAATCCTCTGCATTTTTCACAGTGCTCATTAAGTCATAAGTATACAATAAAATTAATAGATGGATATTGGACACATAATTATAGGTGTTTGCCTTCCATGTGTGTTTAAGATGGAAGAGAAATGGCAAATGACAACTCAGTATTAAAGAAGATGATATTGTTATATCAAATAATGGCAACAATTTTAAATCATGGTAGTCTGAGTTCATTTAAAACAATATTTTTCACTGTGTGGTTCTTAGAACAGAAGCATCTTTCAAAGAATTGTTTGATTTCATCTAAGTTGTCAAATTTGTGGGCAGTGAATTATTCATAACCTTTTGTTACCTTTTTACTATAAGTGGAATCAGTACTAAGGGCATCTCTTTCATTTCTGTTACTGGTAACTTGTGTGTTTCCTCTATTTTTCTGATTAGCCTAATGAGATGTTTATACACTTTATTCATCTTTTAAAAGAACCAGTTTTTAGTTTCACTGATTTAATCTATTGATTTTCTATTTTCAATTTCATTGATTTCTGCTCTAATTTTTATTATTCTTACTTTCTACTTACTTTACATTTAACTTGCCCTTAATTTTCTAGTTTCTTAGAATTGTAACTTGTATTTTTTAGGTTAGAGCTTTATTTTATAATATATGCATTCAATGCTTTAAATTTTCTTAAAAGTGCCGATTTTATAAATTTTGATACGTTGTATTTTCATTTTCATCTAGTTCAAAATATATTTCAATTTCTCTTGATATGTCTTGAGTTATGCGTTACCTCAAAGTATACTGTCTAGTCTTCAAATATTTGGGGAATTTCCAACTATCATCTTATTATTTATTTATTTATTTTTAGTTTAATTCCATTATAGACTGAGAGAATATAAGTTATATTCTTTTAAGCTTATTAAGGTGGGTTATATAGTTTAAATATGGTCTATGTTGAGGAATGTTCCATGGGGGTTTGAGAAAAATGTTCATTCTGATGTTGAAGTATTTTATAAATGTCAATTCAATCCAATTGATTTAGGGTGCTGTTCAGTTCAACTAGATGCTTACTGATTTTCCACCTGGTACATCCCTCAGTGACTGATTTAGAAGTGCTGATGTCTCCAACTATAATAGTAGATGTCTGTACTTCTCTTTGAAGTTCTACCAGTTTTCGTGTAAAGTATTTTGACATTCTGTTGTTAGGAGCATAAGCATTAAAGATTTTTTTGGCTTCTTGGAGAATTGATTATTTCATGATTATGCAATGCCCTCTTTATTCCAGATAATTTTCCTTCTTCAGAATTGTGTTCTGTTTGGAATAAATATCACTACTCCAGCTTTCTTTTGGTTAATGTTAGCATAATTTGCCTTTCAATATCCCCTTATTTTTTCACCTACTAAAGTCTTAAGTCCTACCATATTTGTCATTGTTTTCTCTTATTGGCCTCGTTCTTTGTCTGTTTTTTTTTTGGTCCATTTGTTTTCCCCACTTTTTAAAAATTTTGCCATCTCGAGTTTAATTGATTATTCCATTGATCAATTGGATGACCTATTCAACTGGTCATTGAATCCATATGATTCAATTTTCTCACCTCTCTTAGCATATCAATTATAGCTCTTTAAAAAAAATTAGAGGTGCCCTAGAGTTTTTAATATGCATTTATAAGTAATCTAAGTCCATTTTTACCTAACACTAAACTGCTTCACAGGTGGGGCACATATCTTAGTAACAGAACATTCCCAATTCATCTCCTTCCATCCCTTATAACACCACTGTCATTCATTTCACTTAAAGTATAATCACCACATTGCTGCTATTATTATTTTAAACAAAACTGATATCTATTAGATAAATTAAAAATAATAAAATAAATAATTTTTATTTTATCTTCTTTAAATTCCTTCTTTAATGCTATTTCTTTCCTTAGCATAGAACATTTTTTTAAAGATTTATTTATTTATTTATCTTTAGAGGGGAAGGGAAGGAGAGAGGGAGAGAAATATCGATGTATGGTTGCCTCTCATGTGTCCCCTGCTGGGAACTGGCCTGCAACCCAGGCATGTGCCCTGACTGGGAATTGAACTGCAATACTCTGGTTTGCAGGCCCATGCTCAATCCACTGAGCTACACCAGCCAGGGCAGTGTAGAACATTTTTAAACCTATTTTTTTTTCTGAGGAATGTTTACCATTTCTTGTAAAACAGGTCTACTGGTGACAAATGACCTTGATTTTGGTTTGTCTGAGAAAGTCTTTAACCTTCACATTTGATGATCATTTTTCTGGATATTGAATACTAGGTTGGTTGTTTTATTTTTTTCTTTCAGCATTAAATATTTCCACTTTTGTATTGCTTACATGACTTCTGCAAAGAAGTCTGAAATCATTCTTATCTTTGTTCATCTATAAGTAAGGTATTCCCCCCCTCTTGGACTTTTCAAGATTTTCTCTTTGATTATCTGCAGTTTGAATGTTAAATGTATAGGCGGATATTTTTGTAAATATATTACTTGGTGTTTTTGAGCTTCCTGGGTCTGTGTTTTGTTTTTTTTTAATTATTTTGGGAAAATTCTTAGCCATTATTACTTCAAATATGTCTCCTGTTCTTTTCTGTCTTTTTTTTATGGTATTCTCCAAAAGGAATACAATAAGTAGGTTTACAATTGTGCATACAAAAAGCACATAGTTTATTCTTATACTCTTTAGTAATTATTGTATTATTTTTTCTTATGAACAACGGTAAACCTACATTTTGCCCCACATATATATGTGTGTGTGTGTGTGTGTGTGTATGAATGAATATGTGTATATATACACACATATGTATGTATGTACATGTATATATAAACTTTTGTAATTGCCAAACAGTTCTTGGATATTCTATTTTTTTCTTTTTTACTTTTTTCTCCTGGCTTCCCACTTTGGGAAGTTTCTATTAAAATATACCTCAGGTTTTCCAATTATTTGCTCAGACAGGTCTAGTGTTCTGAGCAGGACAAAAAGCATTCTTTCTTTCTTTTTTTTTTAATCTTTCTCTTTTTTTTTAGCATTTTTAAATTTAATTATTGTTCGAGTACAGTTTTCTGTCTTCTACTCCCATCCCAGCCCACCCCCCATGCTCCCCACCTCCCTCCCATTTCCCCCCCCCTTAGTTTTTGTCCATGTGTCCTTTATACTTGTTCCTGTGAATCCTTCCCCTTCATTTCTATTAGTGTTTTTGACTTCTAGCATCTCCTTTTGATTATTTCTTAGGAGTTTCAATCTCTCTACCTATATTACTCAACCATTCTTGTATGTTGTTAACTTTTTCTATTCACTTACCATATTAATCACAGTTATTTTATATTTCATGTCTGAATATTCTAAAATCTCTACCATCTCTGAGTCTGATTCTGATGCTACTTCATATCTTCAGATTGTGTCTTTTGCCTTGTTAGCACACTTTGTAACATTTTGTTGACAGCCAGATAAGATGCATTAGCTGAGAGGAAACAAGGTAAATAAACCATTAGTGTGAGGTTTTAGATTTATTTGGCTGCAGGTTGGGCTGAGTTTACCATTTGTTGTGCTCTAGGTGTCAGAGGCTAAAAATTCCCGGAGTGCTTGTTTTTGTGCCCCTTTTGCCTTTGGATTTCCTTTTAGACCTCTTCTTAAATAGGTTCTGGGTTTCGCACTTTTTCCAGCTGTAATCCTATTATAATACTGCAGACTTTTGTAATGTATAGGAGGACAGGAAGCATTCCATAACCCTATGGTTAATATTTTAGTGAGCTCGTGCCCTTGGACTGTGACTTTAAAAGTGCTTCTCAGGATTTTTCCCTTTCTAGGTGAGACAGGAAGGTTAGAGCTGTTGGTGGTTGGATACTTCCCTTACCTAAGGTCCTTCAGTCTCTGGTAAAACCCAAGTCTTCCAGGCCTGGCAAAATTGTTTCCTTTGAGGGCAAGCCTTTGCCAAGGAAGAGAGAATACTGTGAGCATATGTCCAACTGGTTACTCCTCCCACCTCCCACCTCTCTGCCACAAGCATGACAGGATTTTCCTCTGATCTTCACCTTGAGAAATTGGTTAACTCCTGGAGGTAAAATCCAGAACATATGGCAGCCCCTTTCAGGCTGGGTCTAGGAGTTTTTATCTTCCAAGTTAATCCAAGGTCATTCTCTAGAAATTAGTCAATTGTACTTAAAAAAAATTTATTGTGGGAAGAACACTTAATAGGAGATCTAACCTCCACAAATTTTTGAGTGTAAAATATATTTTTGTTGACTAGAGGTATGATGTTGTCCATGTAAATGTTACTATCAGCTGCTGTCTCTGCAGCTGCTCCCTGTCTTGGTAAACTATGAGTCTCTGTATTCTCCTATCCTTCCTGTTTTCAGGGTAATGGTTTGCCACGTGACTTCAATTTTCTGGCGATTAGTGGATTTTCAGTTCGTTGTTGTCGTTGTTGTGAGAATGGGATTGGAGATTTCTAAACTCTTCCTGTACATGTTGGACTGGGAGATGATAATACTGGTTTGTTTACAAAGCACCAATGCCAGAAATTAAAGCCATAACAATGCCATTGTTAAAAAAAAATGACATAAAGGAAGATTTGCTAATTCAACCTTCTCATACCTTCCCAGAGGTAATCCTGGCAATGTCAATCTTTAACCAAACACTTTACTCCTGGAAAATAGGGTTGATTAGGAAATCTCCACCACTGTTTCATTTCTAGGTCCTCCACCCTTTCGTGCTCCAGGAAATGGCTTGCTGCAAGAACCGCCCTTCCTCATGCCACTTATACTAAATTCGCTGTCCACTTTCTCTCTGTAACTCTTCAAATACTTGCAGATGACCCCTTTGCTTACCTATCACGAGGCGAGATACATACCCTCCGAATTCCCATTCCTTGTCTCACAAATGATTAGCAGAAATGTTTGTTCCCCAGTATCAGCTAGACACAGAGCTGATGGTCTGAGACTCCCACTGATCACAAAAACAATCCCTACTATATGATCACCCCACATGTAAATGGGTTATTCCTGTTTGTATCTCTCCAAAGCTAAACCACTCTGCTGAGAAACTCTGGTGTTCCTATCTGGGGTGCTCTCCCTGTTGGAATAACCCGAGTAACATAATTTTCCTTTCTTGTCTGGATTTTTGTCTCTGATACAACTCCAAGCAAATTTATACATGTTTTCCCCCACTGTATGAAAAAGTTTTAAAGACTTTATCATTTTAACTTATGAATTTCTCAATCTTAAACTCTGGCTGGTCACTTTAAGATGTAATAAAATATTTGACATTTAGTCATATACCCAATATAATCATACATTATTAGTTGCAAGAAGAAAGCCATGATTTTAGTGTCAATTTACACAAGTCAGTGATGTTATAAAAACAATTATTTTTTAGCACGATTTCTATTTTGATAGCTTTTATGGAAAATTATATTAATAAAAATTTTCCTAATTTTTTTTGAAATTTTTAGAGTTATAATAATCTTGGTTTGTTATCCAATCCACATTTTAATGCCATATTGACATGGAGTCTGAAATAAATACAAATAAACAAAATAATAAATATCTTAATTCTTATCTTTCAAGATGCTCATAAATGTTAGCTCTTATCATCTATCGTATGTCATAAAAACCCAGACCGTGAGAGTCAAATTCAATCACATCTTATCCTTGACAGTATACATTCTTCTAACAGGATGGTAAATGAAAACCTTTCTGTTTCAGTTTTGGCTGAGACTTCAAATTCCAAAGAAAATAACAGTGAGCAAGTGCTTCCACATTCTACACTGAGGCAATATACTGCATATAGAAGATGAGCAAAGGAAATTGCTAGAAAATAAAAATGAAAACTGTTTTTCCAAGCCCTAGCTAAATATGCATCAGAGCATAAGTTTTGAGGTTGAAGAAGCAAATTGGAAAACATTTTAAAATAAAGCTGTTGAATTGCTAAGGCAGAAGTTTACTTCTTCTTAACTGAAGTTTACTAAGGGCTTTAATCTAACCATTTGGAGACCTTGATATATATATGTTCTAAGGGAAGGACATGCAAATATTTTTCAAATACCTAAGGAATTTGAAAGAGAGAGAGAGAGAGAGAGAGAGAGAGAGAGAGAGAGAGAGAAATGCTGAAATAATATGTGAGTATTTTCTGTAATCTAGAGTTGTGTCAAATGAGAAGGAGTTGTCCAGGAATGGATTTATAAAGGACCATCTGCAGGTTTGATATGACCCCAACCAAATGGGTACACCTGCAGAAATACAAGGCTGAGGGAGGAATCTTGAGATGGAGGGCAGGGGACAGACAAAAAAAATGTTATCACCTGACTAACCGGAAGTGTGATAGAACACTGCATGAGACAAAGAGTCAAATTTAAACATATGCTAAGGCAAGATGATGATAGTTCCAGATAAGTGAAAATGTTTCCCCCCACCTCTCTTTTCTTTCAACTCTTCTTGCCCTGAAGAGGATAAAAATATGGGTTAGTAAGCTGGGAGGAAGGGGTGATGTAAAGAAAAAGAAGCAATGGTTTGTAAAACAGAGAAGATGAAGGCACAAGCCCTTTTCACTACAGCCTCCGTAGCTGGGCAGGTGCAAGAAGGAAAGAAGAATGGAGAGAAAGGATCACTGATTCTAATGAAACCGAGTTTTGATAATTACATGGATCTGGACATTTTAATTACTGAGATAAGATGAGAAAAAGACATGAGGGCTACCTTAGATAGCACCCAAACCCACCCCCACAAAACCCAGCAAATAAGTAGCCCCATGGAAAAGTTTTGGATAGGAAAAGGTGGTTCATTTGTTGATAGCTGTGAGTTTGTTGTGATTTTACTGTTCATATTTTTGATCTTCTTTTTCTTAGGTAAGTCTCTTTAACATTTCATGTAATAAAAAGAAAAGATGAACAATAAAAACAAAACTAAGCAAACAGCTAGAACAGGAACAGATTCAGAGAAATGGAGATCACATGGAGAGATTTCAATGGGGAGGGGGAGGAAAAAAGTGGGGGGAGGGAAGGTACAGGGAATAAGAAGTATAATTGGTAGGCATAAAATAGATGGGGAGAGATAAAAATGGTATAGGAAACAGAGGATTCAGAGTACTTATATGTACAACCCATGGACATGAACTAAGGTGGGGGGAATGCTGGAGGGTTGAAGGGTACAGGACAGAGCGGGGATAAAGATGGAGAAACTGGGAAAACTGTAATAGCATAATCAACAAAATATGCTTTAAAAGGGGGAATAGAATACAACTATTTTTTTGCTTGTCCCATCTGAAGACATTCTTTTAGGCTAAAGTTACAGAAAACTGATAGTGTTTAGCACCATCCAAAATCAGGGTGCTTTTTAAACATAAACTGCCTTCATAAATATACCCATTAACTTTAGGATATGTCTTAAATCTTAGTATCAGGAGCACTGAAGGCAGAAGATCAATGTCCCAGCTAAAACAGCTAGGAGTGAATCCAACCTCCCTCCACTTTTTGTTCTATTCAAGCCCTCAATGGATTAAATGATATTATTCTAGTCAAGCCCTTGATGGATTAAATGATACTCACACACATGGGATGGGCCATGTGGTTTACTCAGTTCAGCAATTTAAATGCTAATCTTTTTTAGTAACACCCTCACAAGCACATTTAGAAATAATGTCTAATCAGCTATTTGGTTGACCCTTGGTCCAGTCAAACTGAAACATAAAATAAATGACCACAGGAATTATTCATGTGAATACTTTTTTTATCTGGCATCTTACATTCAACATAATTATTCTGATATTCACCCATGTTACAAAGTAGAATTCTATTGCATGGATATTCTACAATGCATTCATTCACTATTTTTTCAAGTTACTACTATGAATAAAGCTGCTATAAACTTTGTATACAATCTTTATATGGACATCTGTTTTATTTCTTTTGGATAAATGCCTACTTGTTAAATGGTTGGATCATAACATACATATATGTTTCACTTTCTAAAACATGCCCAGTTTTATCAAGTAGTGTCCCAATTTTTACATATCCACCTACAGTGTATGAGAATTCTAATTATTCCACTTTCTTACCAATATTTTAATGAGTATATAGTGATATTTCATTGTAATGTTAACTTGAATTTCCTTAATGATTCATTATATTGAGCATCTTTTTCATATGCTTATTTGCTATCAATTAGAGAGTACAGCTAGTCACCCACAAAGAATGTAAAATGGAGTCATAAAACTACTCAACCTGAAAAAAGGCAATAAAAATGTAGAAGAGGAAAACAGGGACAATTAGAAAACAAATAACAAGGAGGTGTGTAATCAGTACCAATAACCACATTCAATATAAATGGTCTATACACTTCAACCTAAGGACAGAGATTGCTAGATTGGATAAAATAAAAGATCCAGCAATCACTGCCTACATAAAACCTACTTTGAATATAAAGACAGTAATTGGTGAAAATTAATGGAATAAGAAAAGATATCCCATACTAACATTAGTGAAAATAATGCTAATATGGCTGTAGTAATTTCACCGATAATTTCAGAACTAACAATATTAAAAGGCATAAAAGGAGTCATTTCATAATAATAAAGGTGGTCAATTTATCCAGAGAATATAACAATCCACATGAGATTACACCAATAAAAAAGCTTTAGCTTGCCTGAACAAGCTGATGATACTGCAAGAAAAATTGTAGACAGATCCACACATGCAGAACTAGACTGCATTCTTCACTCAGTGATTGATAAAACAGATAGGATATCCTAAAGAGTATAGAAAACAAGAACAAAACTACCAACGAACATAAAGTAATTGATGTTTATAAGCTACTGCATTCAACAACAGAATACACATTCATTTCAATTACACACAAAATTTTACCAAGCAAAGATATATTCTATATTCTCAATAAAGAATATAAAGTTTGTTCTATCCCAGTCAGGGCACATACGGTTGCAGAGAGGGGAAATGAAAGGACATGATGTTTCTCTCCCTCTTCTTCCCTTCCCCTAAGTTATCTAGTTTGTTCTCTGATCAAAATGGATTCAGATTAGTAACCAATAACAGTAAGAGATTAGAAAACAAAGTAAAATGTTTAAATAATACATGTATTAAAGAATACAAAAAAATAAATTAGAAAGTATTCTGAACTAAATAAAAATAAAATGCAATATATAAAAATTTGAGTGCAGGTAAATTGTATGTAAAGGAAAAATAAGTATATTTCAAAAAGAATAAAATTATAAAATCAGTCAAGTCAGTAGTGTTTATGTTAGGAATCCAGCAAAATCTGAGAGAGTTAATCCCAAAGGAAACAGAGGAATTACAATAATAAATGTCAAAAGTAGAAATAACTGGGAACAACAAAATAAAAGTGAAAGTTGTGTCTTTGAGAAGACCAATAAAATTGATAAGCCTTTAACCAGACTGATAAAATAAATGACACAAATTAATAAATGGGGAATGAGGTAGGTGATATTACTACAAATATTATACACACGCAAAGAATAATAAAGGAATACAATGAGCTTAATGCCAATAAATTTGACAATTCAGATAAAATGGAAAACTTTCTTGCAAAATACAAACCAACAAAGTTTACTACAAAGAAATATGTCCTTTCTCTTTAAGTTACCACAACATGGATGAGTCTAGAGGGTATTACGTTACATAATATAAGTTGGACTGAGAATGACAAATACTGTATGATTTCACTTATATATGAATCTAAAATAACAAATAAACAAACAAAATGAAACAGAAATAAACTCCTAGATAAAAAGAACAAACTGCTGGTTACCAGAGGAGAGAGGAATGAGAAGACAGGAGAAAAAGGGGGAGGAGATTAAGAACTACAAATTTTCAGTTATTAAATAAGTCATCCAGATGTAATGTACAGCACAGAAAATATAGTCAATACCATAATAACCATGTACTGTGACAGATGGTTACTAGACTCATTGAGGTGATTGCTTCGTAGGGTATATAAATGTTGAATCACTATGTTGTACACTTGAAACTAATAAAACATCGTATATCAATTATCATTAAAAATAAATGTGAAGAAAAGAAATACTTCTGCCTTGGTTGGTGTGGCTCAATGAACTGAGTGCAGACTGCGAACCAAAGGGTTGCCAGTTTGATTCCCAGTCTAGGACACATGCCTGTGTTGCAGGCCAGGTCCCCAGTAGGGGTTGCAGGAGAGGCAACCACAAATTGATGTTTCCTTGTCTTTCTCCCTCCCTTCCCCTCGCTAAATATAGATAAATAAAATCTTAAAAATAAAAGAAATATGTCATTTGGATAGCTCTAAGTCTACTTTTAAGTGAATTATTAATTATAACCTTCCTATAAAGAAAAATCCAGGATGAGACAGTTTCACTGAAAAATTCTTCTGACCATTTAAGGAGAGACCACAACCAATTTTATAAAAAAATACTCTTCAAAAAAAAACTGAGGAAGCAACAATCTCTAACTCTGTGTGGCCATTATGATCTTGATGCCCAAACCATATAAAAATAAAAACACCAGAAAATAAATCAAGAGATGTATATCCCTCATGAACATAGTTATAAAAATTCCTAGCAAAATTTTAGCAAATCAAGTCCAATAATATGTAAAAAAATACATCATGACCAAATGGATTTTATCCCAGGAATGCTTGCTATGATTTAAGATTTGGAAATTAACTTGTGTAATTCTCCTTATTAACAACTCAAACAGTAAAACCATGTGATCATCTGAATAGCTTGCAGAAAATCTGTTTAACATAATGCGTTGTCTATCCCTGATACGAACTCTCTACAAGCTAAAAATAGAAGTGAACTTCAAACTATAAGGAGACAATGAGTTGGTTTACTATTTGACTAAAAAAGCCCCATATCTCTGGGAAGGCTTGGATGTCTGGTTTGTGACTTTTGGGCCAGATAAGGGCAGCAAATATTGGCTACCATTTAAGGTTTGAAACTCTCATAATGACTCACACAATTAGTTTCTTTACTGATGCTTGCAACTGGACAAACCACTTTGACAATCCTGATTGATCAGTTACATGATAAGAAAAAAAAAACGCTTTTTAGGAAACTCTCCTTGCACAGATCAGCTGGTTCAAGCTGGAGGCAGCATGGTAGATGTGTGATACATGTGTATGAATAGTAGCCCAGGGAAACTCCTGTATGGAATGTCTCTTGGACACCTGTTGCTTGCCTGCATTCTCTCTCTCTTGCTGTACCTTGTCCTTTGTTTCTAAATAACAATCTCACATGTGTGTGCTCAGTGGAGTCTGGGAATGCTGTCAAATATCCAAAATGGAAAGAAATCTTTGCAATCTGATAAAGGGCATCTAGGAAGAACTAAGAGCTTATACTTAATAGTGAAAGACTAACTACTTTTCCTGTAAGATTAAGAACAAAACAAGGTGGTACATTCTCATTATTTCTATTCAACATTATACTGGAAATTCCAGCCTGTGCATTTAGGTACAAAAAGAAATAAAAATCAATCATCTATGTTGAAAATCCTACAAAATCTGCAGAGAAAGTTATCAGAACTAGTAAATGAGTTTACAAGGATACAAGATCAATTTACAAAATAAATTATATTTTTATTATAGTATCAATGAACAATTGAAAATTAAAATTATGAAAATAATACACACAAAACATTTAGGTATAAATATTTGACATAAGAGTTGTAAGATCTATACACTGGAAATTATAAAACATACCTGAAGAGATGGAGAAATAGCTTGTATTCATAAGTTAAATGGCTCAATGTTGTGAAGATATCAGTTCTCTGCAAATTCATCTTTAGATTCAATGCAATCCCAAAAAAATCTTTAGTAGATTTTATCTTTAAAATTAACAATTTGCTTATAAAACTTATATGGAAATACAAAACATTTGGTTTTCAAAAGACACTGGTATGAAAATAAAAAATGCAAACAAAGAACTAGGAAAAAAAATTTGCAAGACATGCATCTGACAACAAACCTATATCTCAAATTTGGAAAGAATTCCTCTGATTCAACAATTAAAAGATAATACAACTTAAAAATGAGTAAAAGATCTTAACAGACACTCATTTTGATTTTTATCTTTTCTTACATGGGGAAGCCCTGCACTGCCCACGTTTCTTTGTCATAGTGAATAAAGATGTTTTAAACATGTCCAAACCTAGAAGAAATATTTAAATTAAATCTGCTGCCATAAAATTGTATTCTTTCCACAATTTCTACAGTCTTCATGAAACTTATCAGTCAAATAAACTGATGTAAATATTCAGACTGCTATAGTTCAGCAATGCTATAACACTCTTCCTGTTTGGTTTTGGTAGCTTTTTTGTTTGGTAGTCTAGACATACCCTGTGTTTCTTAGACATGTTTATAAATGATTCCAAAAGGTGGTCTAAATAAAGGCATTGCTGAAATACAAAGCATCTTTTTGTTATACATTATTGTTATTAAGAAAAGATTCCAACAGAGTGCTTCTGGCAATGAGTAATACATTCTGACAGATGTTTTCTACACATGAGAGTTCAGCTCCACCTTTTCTAAAAATTTAAGTTTTAGGAAAGGTCTTTCTTTCAGAGCCCTTGGGAAATAAGTTGTAGTGTAAACTGTGTTTCTTAAAACCCCTCCTATCATTATTTGAAATGCAGTGGGAAAGGTCTTCTCTGGTAAATAAGTGATTTTGAAACTTTAAAGCTTTCAACATATTTTGCTCCTTGGTTCAAAACTAGCCTTGTAAGATAAGTTAAAAAATAAAAATAAAAATTTGGGAAGATTCAGAAAGTTAATTTTGCCTCATAAATGTGAAATTGAGTATGAAGACAAAGATTCTTTGTGTCCTACAATATAGAAGAAGCTTAATAAATTGCCTGATTTGATCCTCTTCTTTCATAGATAAGAAAATGGAGGCCCAGAGTGAGTAGGTGAAAGGTGCCAGGAGTGAAAACCAACAAGCTATGATTCTTCTAGTTCAGTGTCCCTCCCATTATACCTTATAGAATGACAGGAGGAAATAATCTCTGACAATATAATTAAGGCCACTTACAGAGGTCAAATAAATTGCCCAAGGTCATATAGCTAGTAAGTAGCAATGCTGGGACAAGAATCTAACCATCTGAGGCCCCAAAGCCCATAATTTATACTATACCACTACACTATACCACTGTATTCTTTATATATTTTTAAAAAGCCAACTGAAATATATTTTGGTTAAAATATATGTGCATTTCACGAAACTTCCCAGTTTGATTCATTATTGTATTCTCGGATATATCATAACTACACAATAAATATTCAATTTTCATTCAAATACACACATATTGATTGATTTTAACATGCATAACATTTAACCTGAATGTGTACCAACTATGCACTTGGAAGACAGGGGACATTTGTGGGGCTATAATTCTGACAGCAAGAACTTATGTCCTTTGAAACTTTCTTAGACATGTCTTTGTCATGACCTACCTAAGATGCTTCAGTGTAGTGAAGACCATTTCTAGCTGATCTAACTTACTCATTTGGAAAACAATATATAAAATAATGATAAAGATTTCTATGACTATATGGGTATAGACATATTCAACTCTACCCACTGATTTATTTTCCTGGAGGAATTAAGAGAGATTGGGCTGAAGGAAAGGTGAGAAATAATTGAGAGAAAATGTCCCTTTGTAAATACATCAATATGTGGCTGCTTCTCACACACTCCCAACTGGGGACCTGGCCTGCAATCCAGGCATGTGCCCTCACTGGGAATTGAACCAGAGATCCTTTGATTCCCAGGCTGGTGCTTAATCCACCGAGTTACACCAGCCAGGGCTAAATACATTTATCTTGAATCTCTTAGTAATTTGAAATTTGCCCCTTGAATATCTCTCTCCAGCTATAATTTCTCATTTTTTCTTTCTCTTTTCTAAGTCTTCAACTTTTAAAATTATTAAGTATTTTGTAGGAATATAACACAGTACACTTGTTTACACATGACTCTCATAAGTATGCTGAAAATTGGTTATGCCTTAAAAATGTAGCTTATGAAGAACTGTACAAAACAGTACTTCTGGTGAGCATAATTTCAGTACTTTTATTCTTAGTAAATACATCAATTATGTCTGCTAAGCACTTTTAAAATTGTCTTTAAAATAATACAGTGATTAAGAGCAGACAGTACAAAGCTGATACATTTTACATGTTTTTAAAGTCTAGCATGTGTGGGTTGTGGGTTTGTTGTGATTCTATGTGCATTTAGATAAGCAAAGTCTATTTATCCATGTAGTCCTTGATTAATGTACAATCCAAAAAATAAAATCAATTGTGATTTTTTTAATCCTCACCTGAGGCTATGTTTATTGATCTGAGAGAGAGAGAGAGAGAGAGAGAGACATCTATGCAAGAGAGAAATAGTGATCAGTTGCCTCCCATACACTCCCAGAGTGGGATAGAACTCACAACTTATGTATGTGGCCTGACCAGGGGTTGAATCTGCAAACTTTGGGTGTGTGGACAACATTCCAATGAACTGAGCCACCTGGCCAGGGCTCAGTTATGATTTTTTAAATGCATTTTAATTATTCCAAATACCATTGTTTAAAATAAAGTTTGAGAGGGAAGATGGTGATGGAGTAGAATGGAGCAGATTCCATTTCTCTGTACACATGGAAGAAAATCCTGGCCAATTTATGGAAGAACAGTGTAAACAGCCAACATTTCCTCAGCATATATGAAAATAAGAGACCAGATATTGTAACAGACACTGAAAAACCAGATGGTACGGAGATGGCTGCAGGATGGTAGAGTCTCAGGGACTGGAGCAAAGACAGGAGAAGCAGCAGCCTTGGCCGGCGCCCAGAGCACCCAGTGCCTGGCTTCTTTGCCTTGGCTGGTTATATTAATCTGACCTGCTGCAATATCACTGCTTTCTAGACCCAACTCACAAGACTTCCCTCCCCAACAAAAGACTTATCTTTTGTCCATCCTTTCTTTTTTTTTTAAAATATTTTATTATTTATTTATCTTTAGAGGGGAAGTGGGGGAAGGAGAGAGGGAGAGAAACATCAATGTATGGTTGCCTTTTGTGCATCCCCTGCTGGGAACTGGCCTGCAGGGAACCGGCCTGCAACCCAGGCATGTGCCCTGACTGGGAATGGAACCACGATCGTGTGGTTTGCAGGCCCGCGCTCAATCCACTGAGCTACACCAGCCAGGGCTGTCCATCCTTTCTTAAAAGTGGCAAGTTGGGTTGAAGATTACAGTTAACACTATATTTAACCTAAACATCTTCTATCTCTTCTCTACCAGCTGTGACTGTAAATATGCAATACTCTCCTGCTGTCATAAACTATTTTGCTTCCCCCTCCAACTGAACTCACACACAAAAAAGGAGTAGGTGAAAGTGGAGAACACCGGAATACCCGAAGGAGACTGCACCACTGAATTTCACAGGTATTCTACCATAGAAGTTCACACCATAAACCCATGGAGTCAGAACAGATCAATTTAAGAAGCTGAGGCTAACAAGAAGAGTCTCACAAACAATGGGAAGACAAGTAAACAATACCCAAATGAAAGGATAAAGCCTCAGAAAGAATGTTAGATGAAATAAAGGCAAGTCAACTATCAGATATTGAATTCAAAGCACCAGTTATCAGGAATTTCAAAGACCTCACAATGAGCTACCAGAAACTACAGGGGAGCGACAATGAACTAACTGCAAACTATATCAACATGAAAAAGGAAACAGAAACTATCAACAAGGGCCAAGAGGAAATGAAGAATACAATTTCTGAACTGAAGAACACAGTGGAAGGCATCAAAAGCAGGATCTATGAAGCAAAAGATCAGATCAGTGAGTTGGAGGACAAAGTAGAAAAAAACTCACAGAAAGAGCAAGAAAAGGAAAATAGGCTCAGAAAGAATGAAGAGGGATTAAGAGAAATGCAAGACAATATGAAACGTAATAATATCCGAATAATAGGAATACCAGAAGGAGAAGAAGAAGAACAAGGGATAGAAAACCTGTTTGAAAAAGTAATGAGGGAAAACTTCCCTAATTTGATGAGAGAAAAAGTCACACAAATCCAGGAATCTCAGAGAGTTCCAATCAAGAGGAATCCAAAGAGGCCCACTTCAAGGCACATCATCATTAAAATGGCAAAATTCCAAGACAAAGAGACAATCTTAAAGTCAGCAAGGGAGAAAAAGGAAGTAACATACAAGGGAGCCCCAATAAGGTTAGCTACTGACTTCTCAATGGAAATGCTTCAAGCAAGAAGAGAATGGCAAGAAATATTCCAAGTAATGAGAACCAGAGGCCTGCAACAAAGGCTACTTTACCCAGCAAGGCTCTCAATCAAGATAGAAGGCCAAATGAAGAGCTTCCAAGACAAAAGAAGTCTAAAAGAATATGCTTCCACCAAAACAGCTCTGTGAGAGATGCTAAAAGGACTGCTTTAAGGCAAGGAAGGAAAAGAGAGAGACAGAGAGGAGCACAAGTACAAAAATGGCAATGAATTAGTACCTATCAATAATAACATTAAACATAAATGGATTAAATACTCCAATCAAAAGACATAGAATAGCTGAATGGATAAGAAAGCATGACCCACACATATGCTGTCCACAAGAGACCCACCTCAGGACAAAAGACCTACACAGATTAAAAGTGAAGGGCTGGAAACAAATTTTCCAAGCAAATGAACAAGAAAAAAAAAGCCAGGGTAGCAATACTCACATCAGACAAAATAGAGTTCAATAAAAGGGCCGTAAAGAGAGACCCAGAAGGTCACTTCTTAATACTCAAGGGAAGAATTTATCAAGAAGACATTAACATCATAAATATATATACACCCAAAATAGGAGCACCCAAATATATAAAGAAAATCTTAGAGGACTTCAAGAAAGATATTGACAGCAACACAATTATAGTAGAGTATTTTAATACCCCACTGTCAAAAATGGACAGATCTTCCAAACAAAATATCAGCAAAGATATTGTGAACGCCCTAGGTGAAATAGACTTAACTGATATATATATAGAGAGAGCCCTCCATCTCAAAGAAGCTAAATACACATTCTTTTCAAATGCCCAGGGGACATTTTCAAAGATAGACCACGTGAGAGGACACAAAACAAGCCTCAACAAATTCAAGAAAATTGAAATCATACCAAGCATTTTTTCTTACCACAAGGGACTGAAACTGAAAACCAACCCCAAATGAAAAAAACCCAAAACACCCAAAATCATGGAGACTGAATGGCATGCTATTAAACAATGAATGGGTCAAGAATGAAATTAGGGAAGAAATCAAAACGTTTCTGGAAACAAATGAAAATGAACTCACAACAACCCAAAACCTATGGGACACAGTGAAGGCAGTCCCGAGAGGGAAGTTCATAGCAATACAGGCCTTCCTAAAGAAGATAGAAACATTTCAAACAAACAACCTGACCCTATGCCCATAAGAACTCAAGGGACAACAACAAAGACAGCCCAGAGCAAGTAGAAGGAAGAAAATAATCAAGATCAGAGCAGAATTAAATGACATAGAGACTAAAAGCACAATTCTAAGGATCAATGAATCCAGGAGCTGGTCTTTTGAAAAGATAAATAAAATCGACAGGCCTTTAAGTAGACTCATCAAGAAAAGAAGAGAGAGGACCCAAATAAACACAATCAGAAATTAAAGAGGAGAGATTGCAACTGGCACAGAAATAGAAGGGATTGTAAGAAATTATTATGAAGAACTCTATGCCAAGAAATTTGAAAACCTAGGGAAAATGGACAAATTTCTAGAAAACTATAATCTTCCAAAACTCAATGAAAAAGAAGCAAAAGTCTGAACAGACCAATAACTGCAAATGAAATTGAAGCAGTAATAAAAAAACTCCCATCACACAAAAGCCCTGGACCAGATGGTTTCACAGGAGAATTCTACAAAGCATTTAAGGAAGAGCTAACCCCTATTCTTCACAGACTATTCCAAAAAATCCAAAATGATGAAAGACTCCCAAATTTTTTTATGAAGCCAGCATCATCCTAGTTCCAAAACCAGAGAGAGACACAACAAAGAAAGAAAACTTCAGGCCAATATCGCTGATGAACATAGACACTAAAATCCTCAACAAAATATTGGCAAATCACATCCAACAATATATCAAAAAGATCATACACCATGACCAAGTGGGATTCATCTCAGGGATGCAAGGATGGTTCAATATTTGCAAATCAGTAAATGTAATTCATCACATAAACAAAAGCAAAGACAAAAA
Organism: Artibeus jamaicensis; assembly: GCF_021234435.1. NCBI lineage: Eukaryota > Metazoa > Chordata > Mammalia > Chiroptera > Phyllostomidae > Artibeus > Artibeus jamaicensis. The sequence goes on along the minus strand of NW_026522014.1, from coordinate 12,403,875 downwards.
CCACATGATCATATCATTAGACTCAGAAAAAGCTTTTGATAAAATACAACACCCACTTATGATAAAAACACTCAGCAAACTGGGAATAGAGGGAGTATTCCTCAATATAATAAACCCTATATATGAGAGACCTACAGCCAACATCATACTCAATGGGCAGAAACTAAAACCTTTTCCACTAAGATCAGGAACAAGACAAGGTTGTCCACTTTCACCACTTCCATTCAATATAGTTTTGGAAGTTTTAGCCACAGTGATCAGGCAAGAAAAGGAAATAAAAATCATCCAAATAGGAAATGAGGAAACAAAACTGTCACTGTTTGCAGATGACATGATAGTGTACATGGAAAATGTTATAGACTCTACCAAAAAACTGCTCAAAATAATTAATGAATTTGGCAAAACAGGAGGATACAAAGTCAATATCTAGAAATCAAATGCATTTTTGTATACTAATAGTGAAAAAGCAGAAGCAGAAATTAAAAAAAATTCCATTCTCTACAGCAAAAAGAAAACTAAAATATCAGGAAATAAACCTAACAAAGGAGCTAAAAGACCTGGATACAGAAAACTACACAACATTGAAGAAAGAAATCAAGGAAGACACAAACAAATGGAAACATATACCGTGTTCATGGATTGGAAGAATTAACATCATCAAAATGTCCATATTACCCAAAGCAATATACAGATTCAATGCAATACCTATTAAAGTACCAATGGCATATTTCACAGACATAGAAAAAACACTTCAAAAATTTATATGGAACCATAAATGACCCTGAACAGCAGCTGCAATTTTGAGAAAGAAGAACAAATTAGGAGGGATCACAATACCTGATACCAAACTGTACTACAAGGCCACTGTAATAAAAACAGCCTGTTTTTATGGTACTGGCATAAAAACAGTCACATAGACCAATGGAACAGAACAGAGAGCCCAGAAATAAACCCAAGTCTCTACAGGCAATTAATATTTGACAAAGGGGGCAGTAACATAAAATGGAAAAAATAGCCTCTTCAACAAATGGTGTTGGGAGAACTGGACAGCTATATGCAAAAAAATGAAACTTGAGCACCGAATTACACCATACAACAAAATAAATTCAAGGTGGATAAAAAACTTAAATATAAGCCGTGACACCATTAAAATCCTAGAGGAGAACATTGGCAGGAAAATCTCAGATATTTCACGCAACAACATTTTTACTGATATGTCTTCTAGAGCAAGGAACATAAAGGAAAGAATAAACAAATGGGATCTTATCAAAATAAAAAGCTTCTGCATGGCTAAAGAAAACAGTATTAAAATAAAAAGACAACCAACTGTATGGGAAAAAGTACTTGCCAATGATACTTCAGACAAAGGTTTAATCTCCAAAATATACAAAGAACTTACATGACTCCACTTTAAGAAGACAAGCAACCCAATTAAAAAATGGGAAGAGGACTTGAACAGACACTTCTCCAAGGACATACAGAAGATCCAGAGATACATGAAAAGATGCTCAGTATTGCTAGCTACCAGAGAGATGCAAATTAAAACCACAGTGAGATACCACTTTACACCACTCAGAATAGCCGTCATAAACAAAGAAAGAAACAACAAATGTTGGAGAGGTTGTGGGGAAAAGGGGTCCTTAGTTCACTGTTGGTGGGATTGCAGACTGGTACAACCATTATGGAAAACAGTATGGAATTTTCTAAGACAACTAAAAATGAATATGCCTTTTGACCCAGCAATTCCACTGCTAGTAGTACATCCTAAAAACCCTGAAACCCCAATCCAAAAGAACCTATGCATCCCGATGTTCACAGCAACACAATTTACAATAGCCAAGAGTTGGAAGCAACCTAGGTGCCCATCAGTAAATGAATGGGTCAAAAAACTACGGTACATTTACACAATGGAATTCTATGCAGCAGAAAGAAAGAAGGAGCTTCTACCCTTTGCAACAGCATGGATGGAACTGGAAAGCATTATGCTGAGTGAAATAAGCCAGATGGTGAAAGACAAATACCATATGATCTTACCTCTAACAGGAACCTAAACAACAAAACAAACAAGCAAGCAAAATATAACCCAAAACACTGAAATACATAACAGGCTGACAGGGACCAGAGGGAAGAGGGGAGGGAATTTCAGGGGAATGGGGGAAGGGTTCACAGGAACAAGTATAAAGGACACATGGACAAAAACTAACAGGGGTGGAAATGGGAGGGAGGTGGGGAGCACTGGGGGGGGTGGGCTGGGATGGGAGTAAAAGACAGAAAACTGTACTCAAACAATAATTAAATTTTAAACAGAAAATAAAATAAAGTTTGAGATATATTCAAACAGAATAAATTTAATCTATTTTAATAAATTACACCAAAGATATCATAGCACATTAATTGAGTAACTCTTACATATAATGTCTAGTAAAGTTTGAAAAACAACACTTAATAATTTAGTAAAAAATTTTAGTAAAATAAGAAAATGAGTATAACAAATGAAGGTACAAAATAATATAAGAATTACAAGTGATCAGCAAGCATAAAAAGATCCTCAGCTTTACTAATTTAACATAATTAAAATAATGTTATTTTGTCACCTAGATATTTAATTAAAATTTTATAATATTCTGTGCTGGCAAGTATGTGGTAAAAAAGCACCCTCATAAATATTCAGTGTGAGTAGATATGGGTTATCTGGGAATATGTGTATAACTTTAAAATTTGCCTATTCTTTGCCTAATAAGTAATTTGACCTCCAAGTATCTATCCTTCAGTTATACTGGCCTAACCATGATAGTGTACACATATGCACACACCCATGTGCATACATACATATTCAAGCTTTCAACCAAAGCATGAAGATATATTAGTGCATGAAAATAGTGTACTATCCAACTACTGAAGCATGGAAAGGGGATAAGAAGACACAGTCCCTAAAACAAGACAAAGACCACAAACCAGCTCCAGTGTTCATTTGTGGTTGTGATGCTGAGCTACACACTCAGAAGATCTGTCTAAAACAGAACTGGAAGAAAATTCACTTGAATTAAAAAAGTGAGCTATGTCACATCTTTGCTCACAATTTGATTATGCCATCAGTAAAACATGAATTATTTTTCTTTCCTTCATCTGACAATGGACACTTTCCAATTTTCTGATTGCTCCCTATGACACCATAATTTTTCGTCCAGTGGGCTCAACACTTAGAAATGTCTGTAAGTCTTTTCCTCTGTGCCAACTTCCACAAATCGTGACAACCTTTACCCAAAGCCCACATGACCTTATTTCATTTTAATTACTAAAACATACATGCTCTTTTTGATCAACACAGATATGTCAAGATAATCTTTTTCAAATTAAATCTTTTTTTTTTACAAAGTCTCTACTTCCCAAGAACACACCAGCTATGATGAAATGCTGTCTCTCAGACAGCCACATTCCCTGAATCTCCCTTCTCAGATGGTTTGCATGCCACTAGCCTGGATAATTTTCCACTTCTTCAACTCCAGAAATCCAGGAAAGTTTTCCTCTAAGTATAATAAAGCAGAGTGTTTAAGAGCATGACTCTAAAACAAGACTCAATTGGTTTTGCAATTTGCATCTACCACATTGCCACTACATGACTTTAGACCTGTGATTTAGTCACTCTGTGCTCAGGTTTACTTATCCATAAAATAAGCAAAAGAATATTTAATAAAAATTTTTATTTCATAAATTCATAAAGCTGTTGTTATGACTTAATGTTATATTCTATATAAAGTTAGTCATTATAGTTTGGGCACACAGGCTGGCACATAAATATTAATAATCTATCATTGTAAAAAATGACAGCATTTTTCTTTTATTTTTTATGCTTACAACTGTATGTATATAGCCTTTTAAAAGTACACAAAATGTTTTTGTTCATGTAAAGAATATGATGTATACTGTAAAAGGAGAAATAACTCACTGAGAAGAAGTACAGTAACTTTCAAAATGTTTTCCTCATCTTTCAGGTTCTCCTTGCTTTTTCTCTATCACATAAGCCTGTGACGCTTTTTCAAAATCTGATTGTTTTTGATGAAAAACCTTCCTTGGAAATTTATCAATCCAAGACTAAATCTCTTTTTACCAAAACAAAATTAAAGTTCAGCTTTATCTAGATATCTACATTCTGAAACTCTATTATTCTTCCCAGTTAAGGTCAGTATCATTTTAATAAAGCAGAACTAGCTCAAGAAAAATGTTCCCAGGAACAAGAGTCCCCAACAGCCAAGGGCCAGCGGATGTCCCTCTGCAAGTTGGAACACTGGCCTCCACTTCTAGGGACCAAAGTGAAGCATTTAAGGTGGCCCCCAGTGCTCTGTGTGGCTGCTGGATCACTGCACATGCTCGGTGGTGTGCGGGGCCAGTAGTACTTCTCGTGGGCAATGAAGGTGTTGAACTTTATGTTGCACAGACAGCAGGTGTTGTAACTTTATGTTATGGTTGCCACTGGGCGCGGGGACCAGTGTCTTATTGGGGGGCGGGGGCTAGATGCCCTTGCCCAAGTGGGAAAGGGGCGTCTGCAGAGCAGAGAGCACAGCTTCCAGTGCTGGTGACTCGCTGTGGGCAGGACCTGGCACCGGGTTGGCTCCATCAGCAAGCCTGTCCCTGGAGGCGCAAGGCCCAACTATGGAGATGAACGGGAGAGTGGGAGAGTGGGGCCGAAGGGTTTGCGGGGGGCTTACTCCCTGCAGGCCTTGCACCAGGGAGGAAAGCTCAGGCCCTGAAGCCACGGGCAGCGGCGTCGGGAGAGCGCGCCACGCCGCTTCCGCTTCCGCTTCCACCACCGAAGCAGCAGTGAGGACGTCTGCTGGTTGACTCTCCGTTCCCTCTCTGCCACTCTTTATAAGGTATGTGCATTACGCCAAATACTGAATACATTTTACTGCCATCTTATTTTATCTCTTTAGTTAACAACTTATTACACATTGCTGAAACTGGCCACCAGTTGCCAGAATATATAGCATGAAGATTTCAGTGTCCAAAACCTCAGAATACCCCTGAAACAGTGTGAAGGAAGAAAATTAGATTGACCATTGGTCATTCAATAAACTGAGTAGCTGTAAATCAAATATCTGTTCTGGTCCAATCAGCTGTGGCCAGAGGTGGAGCGTCTTTTAGACCTGCAGTTAACAGGTACTGTGGGCCAGACCAGCTTCTCTGAAAAGGAGGCATAGAAAAGACAGGTGAATTGATTTACCCATTAACTGTAATCTCCTTTCCCTAAACTCACACCAACTCCACAATTAATATCTCAAGAGAATCATCACTGATTAGACAGTGATAAGGCACGAAAGTGCTATTATTTCTTCTCTATTGTAATGCTGCAGGTAGTTCACTATTCATTTTTCATCAGTCTTCTACTATAATACTAACAGTATCTCTTAAACTCGTGACATCAATGTAGATCCAGCAGTGTCAAACTCATTTCCACCGGGGGCCACATCCGGCTCACGGTTTCCTTCAAAGGGCAGAATATAATTTTAGGACTCTATAAATGTAACTACTCCTTAACAGTTACGTGAGAGCTCGGCACTGCCACCCGGGTAGAAACAAAGTTGCTCGTCCAGATAAAACAAGGTGGAGGGTTGGATTCATCCTGTGGGCCTTGTGTTTGCCACCTGTGACGTATTCGATGCAAAGGAGAGTCTAGTTTAGGGGAGTGGGGATTTAGTAAGAAAGTATCGAGGAATTAAAGATAAATTAAAGCAAATGATTTCCTGTTCTATACTCAGACATGTTCAATGCGTGCCTCAGCCTTCATGGGATGGAGGGGCTTCCTGAACCAAGTCTGAATAGAAGTCCAGTATGTTCTTTCCAAGGCAGGGGCAGACTTTGATAGTAAGGAGTCTAACGATTCCTTCTCTACTTACAGGATGGCATAGGTAATATTGACCAGCCACAATCTCAAACTAAAACACAAGGAAGGAACAATCTTATCAAATACATCATTTCCCCCCACATTTGAATAATGAATATTCATGGAGCATGCAGCATCCCCTTCCCCAGAAGTTGGTTGCAAAAATGATATACATATGGAATAAAAAGTCAGGCCATTCTGGTATTCCACCTGAAAAAGTCCAGAGTGCAGTTGGCCTGGTCACACATTAGAATCAGATGAGAGGTTTTCTAACTTACTGTTGCCCGAGATCTACCCCTGACCAATATAATCAGAATCTTTGGTTTGGGGTTCACTCATTGGTATTTTTTTAAAGTTACTCTGGTGATTCTCATGTGTAGCCAGGTTTGAGAAGCATAGGCTAGCCTGTAGGGAAATAAAGGTGATTAAGAACACATGGAAAGCAGATTCTAGCCAGCTGGCCATACTTCCCCAAACTTAAAAAAAAAAACAAAAACACTAGAGGAAGTCAGGAAAACCCAAGTATCTAAGAGTTACGGAAAAGAGGGCTAAGTGGACAGCCTAGTTGCTTCACAACTAGGACTGTCACTCAATCATAGTTCCCAAGGCTGCATTTCCATCTCAGGTGTGAGGCAGAGGCCACTAAATTCAAAGTGCACTGCTTTAGATTACATTCTTTGTTTAAATACAAAGGAAAAAAGCAAAACACGTTAATCGTATTGGGACATTGTATATAGCTAAGATTTAGTTATAAACTAATGCTATTAATATTAGGATTTTTTTAGGGACTGCTATCAAGATATAAGAAGAGGACAGAATGATAATTATTATCTGGTTATAGTACCTTTATTCAAAGCGTGGTCTCAGATAAGTCCCTAATCCAACTCCCTCTCAATTCCCTTGTTTCTAAAGTTAAGGAGTTGCTATATTTGTTTATTCAGTCATCCATTCGTTTATGCTGTGAACTTGTATTGGTCAGCTCTCTGTGGTCATGCATTGTCCAGTGCTAGGATTACTAAATGCGCCAACTAGGCTTTCTGCCTTTAAAACTTACAGACTAGTGAACTGCAAGTAAGTGGTTACGGTACAATGTGAGCAGGAAACCTGGGGAGATGGATAGAGGGGTTCAACAGGTCAGGAAGGATTTCTCATAGGAGTGCCATTTTAGTAGGTAGTAAAAAAATGAATGAGGATTTCTAAACATATGTGACGGGGGGATAGGAGTGAAGAACTGAGACAGAGAGAAAGCAAAAGGCCTTTAAAATACCTGTCATCAATTCATTGTGATTCAATTTTAGCTTTGACATAGAGAAATGGGGAGATGAGGCCTCATCGTGAGCGACTGGTGAGGACCAGTACATATTTTCATGCAGTAATGGTGGGATGGATGGGAAGATGGATCTGATGAGTATGGAAAAGATGAATTGAAGAATGGTGAGACTGAGGTTAGGGGCACAGAGAGTAAAGCAGTACTCGGCAGCAGAAATTATGATGGCCAGAACTGAGAGTTTTTCTGGTAATAAAATTCTAATTCTATGAGAGAAAGAGAGAATGTGATTGAGACAGAGAGAGAGAATGAATGAGACAATCAAATGAACTTATAACCTCCCCAAAATAATACCAACCATGTGCTTTTTAATGGCATTTTCGCATTACAAATAACACATATATATTTAGAAGTTCATGGGCAAGTTTTTATCTTCTAATTATCAATGAACAAGATTATATATTAATGAGAGAATGAATAAGCCTGTACAGATCTTGACTAAATGTGCTGGGTTTGAAGATACCCACAGATTTCTAAACAATTCCATACATCTTTACTTATCTCATCTCTAATATAGCCCTGGGGGTTTTCAGAAAAATAGCATGTAATGTCAACTCTGTACTTAAACTGTGAGAATCAAACCCTTGGGAACTATCAAGTTATCAGTCTTTACTACTGAAAACATAACACGGTTTAAGTAGAGCTACTCTAAGTGGTTCGGATTACATTTAGGTAATATTTTGAGTGAGATGAAGACAGAGAGATTTTCACCCAAACAACTAGTTTAAATTGCCTACATTTATGTCTCAGGTTGTTTTTTGTGAAGTCGACCAAGGGTATAAAAAACTTCCTTTCCGAAGAGGAAAAGGCCTTTATATTGCTGAGGTCTGGACACATGCAAACTGAATATTCTTTATTCCTGAAAGGAAAACAGTTGGAACATTATTTGTGCCCCTTTAAACTTTTTAATAAAGTTTTTAAATAAGAAGTCAACTAAATAGAGATTTATGATTGAACAATATTCCTTTTGTTCATTTACTTGTAATACATAATGGAGATTTTATATGAAAGAAGAAAAACCTTGAGGTAAATAACTTATATGTACAACTTTTTACTGTTTATGCTTAGAAGCAAATTACCTTTCTGATTTTTAGAGTAGATTCAAGTGCCAAAATCAATTCAATTACCCATGAAAACATTTGTGTTTCATCTTTAGGAAACTTGCTTACCCTTCGGCCTCATATTTGTAGCCATTTTCTAGTTTATATCCCCTCTTCTGCTTTTCTGATTGTGTAGTGAGAAGAGAGACACATTGGGCCCCCCAAATGACATTTATTTAAAAAAGCTCAAATAATTTCTCTCCTTCTGTCAGAAGAGAAAAAGGAGAAAGAGGAAGAGAAAGAATATGAGGGAAATAAATGAAAACAGGTCCAATTGATCATTAGTTATGGGAAAAAAAGCTTATACCATGTGCTCCTGAGAGATTTTAATGTCTTTTAGCTAAAGGAGGGCTTCAAGGTACCATTTAGCATAATATGCTCCCCATTCCACAGGCACCAAACCTAATTACTGTATTAAAAACATCTCATGATAATGCTTGAATGATTTAGTATTAAGTTTCATTTCAGTCATTATCAAGTACCACAGGAGACAAATAGAGACGAACCTTCCAGGCCTTTAAATGTCAAGCTCAGATCTGTACTGAGATAAAAAAATAGGATTTTTCTTGACCTTGAATACCATGAAGTGGCTACTGATTCAGAAAATCATATCATGGGCAAACTATGGCCACCATATTGTACTGGAGAAAATGGTGGTCCTGATTAACGAATTGAATGTTCAAATAGTCATTAGTTTAGGAGGCTGTATTGTGTGTGATACAGAAATCTATCATATTTAGAAACTCATAGACTATGTGACTTTTGGCCAACTGGAAAACATGTACATCAATTATTATGAGGCCATTGAAGAAGTGTAAGATGCTCTCAGTTCAAAATAAGTGTTTTATATTAGACATAACTGTGTATTACATTGTTTAAGAAATTTTCAGAGGCTTTGTTCTAAAATCTTTTTCCATTGCAGTTTCACCTGCTATTGGTAGATGGTGCTGACAGGGTGTGATTCATTGTCTTAAAAGGAAAACATTCTTCCACTCTTTCTCAGAATTTCAAAGCCAGTTCCATATTTGCAGAATCTGTTGGGAGGATAGTCTTAGGCATTAAACATTGATTTTCCAGGTAATTCTCATAAATGTCATTGTATTTTGAGACATACTTTTGGCGAGATGTTGTTCCAGATCATTAAGATATCTAAGTCTGCCATACCTTTTCACTTCTCCAACACTTAGGCATATTTTCCATTTTCTTCTTAAAGTTGTCTTTTGTTATTGTATTTTCCCCCACATGCAGGTGCCAGGGATGGATCATTCAGGTGTGGGAAGTAGAGGCTCTTTGGAGAAAGCAGCCATTCTTGTGTGTGGCTGTAACTGACTATACCAAGTTTCAGTGCAACTTTTCTGTTCCAGAACTTCTAAACCTTTAAAATCATGCAGGGCTAAAAAATAATAATAAGTTATGTGACTCAGCATTCTTTTCTGTCACCTTTCAGCTATGTGACTGGGGAACAAGATTATCTTGTTCGTGTGCTCAAGAGGTTAATGAATAGTGTTAAAATATAAGAAGGACTTTTGAAGTTTGTGGGAAAAACAACTAATGCACAGGAAATAAAAGAAGAGGAACAAAACAAATATATCTTTCAGATTTAATTTCCTTAGTGGTAGAATCAGCCATTTTTATGGTTCAGTCAACACAAGTATAAAACATCTGACCACTGGAAAAACAGGGGTTTTCCACATCTACATATCATGGGTCATTTCATAACAACAAAAACAACAATAAAATACTTCTTAGAAGTCTGTTTCTGCATCTGTTATTAGAAATTAAACTGTAACTATCCAAAGGAGCTATCCCCTGTTGGTTTATATTTTACACTTAAAATATAAATTTTAAAATACTGTACATATGTAATAATTGTCAAAATGTCTTGGCTTAAAGGATTACAAAATTAATAGGCCTCATCCATCATCTAAGGATGTCCATTTTCTAAGAGAAATAGCTGAAAAATTTAAAGGTCACCTAAAAATGTGTAGTTTTAGATTATTGTTTCATCCTAGAAACAGATAAGGAATAGTCTTCAAGATAACATTTGTGACTTCTCTTTTCTCTATAAAGATCACACAGTGCTGCCATGCAGGTCAATAGTTGTTTCTTTAACTATATGTATATATATTACATATATATAATCTAAATAAACAGATATAGAGAGATATGTCCATAAACATTTTAGCTATATAAAATATAGATATCTTCATATAGTTTAATATCTGATATTTGTCCAATATCTAATATATGCCTTTTAAATACAGATAGCTATCTACGTATCTATCTACCTACCTATCTGAAGATTAAAAAAAAAACAGAGACCATCAGAGAATTTGTCATTTGTCTCAATAATTAGGATATAAGTCATCTATGTTTTGAAAGTAAGAAAACACAGCACCTTTAATTGGAGAAGTTATATTAAATCTAGGTGATTAAACTAATTGAAATTCATTCTTTGCTATCTTCTGGAGGAGAACATTAAGCATTTAAGTTGGAAAAGAAATAACTTCAACATACACATTTTAATTTCCACCCATATTCAGATGATTGCCATTTTAAGAAACTTATGGTTCTTCTTTTCTCCTTTGCTTGAAAGTTAAAACACATTCATATAGTGCTTAATAAATATTAATTGAGCAAATGAATAAAATCAATGTCGTCAGTAGTGGCTGTTTATCCAAACTGACTCACAGTCTTCTATTTAGCCTCTGTATTTGCTTAAGAATAATTGCCCTAGATTGCCAAAATAAAATGCTTAAACATAAGCAAAACTTAGTCAAAGTCCTATGTTCAGATGCCACAGTTGTACCCCAGCTGTGACACTGGAATAGGAAGACCCTACCTGGTTGCATTATTTGGCATTTCATGGCTCTAAGCTATAGTTGGTTGTGCCAATTCTGGGACTAGGGGTCTGGAAGGACCAGTGGAGAAGTGGAAATGTGGGTTGGAAGGAAGGCTCCATGAGGAGCACATTTCTCTATCCAAGAATCTGCCTGCTTTTTGTGCTCCTCTGAGACTATAAATTTGGCTACAAAATTCCATGCCGGCTTTGCATGTTCTCACCAGCCTCCTTTATTTTGTCTCCTTCTATGAACAGAGTGGACTCAGAAAATTTTTTTTCTGCTCCCCTGTCCTGGAAGGAGAACACAAAAGCCCACTGATGTTTTGAAATATCTTTGTGCCTCTTAACAAATGGAATGAAAAGCTTGTGTAAACAGGGTTCCATTTTTATCTCTTCCTGATTCTTTTTCGTCTTCTTCATTAAGAATATAGACATGAGCACACAGGAATAATAGTGATGGAAAACTGATGGTGAGGTTGCTGTGGAAGGACCTGTGTAGTCAGCATTGCTCTAAACAGCAGCAAATCTGATCACTTTCTTCTAGTTCTTGGAGCCTCACCTGTGAAGGAAGAATGATAGGATGAGATCCATATTCTCAGGGGTCATCAGGTAGACATGATAGGAGACAAGGGTGTGCTCTCCTCACCTTCATCTTGGCCTTTGTCACTATCATTCCTGACATCGTAAATCCTGCCCTTGACCAAAAATAAGATGAAGAAATGTGGTTATCCTTGAAATTAGGTGAAGCAAGAAATGTGACCAGCCTAGAGTTGAGATGAACTAAGAAACATGACTAGGGTTAAAAAGAGCACAATGTAGGTATTATAGTTAGTGTGTGTATTTGTGTTTAGATGTATAGATATCCTAGGAAATATCAGATTTTAGGTGATGAGATGGAAAGCAATTAAGTGTAATCGGAAAGAATGGTCTGGAAATACCCTGGATTGTTATCATGGAAGGGGAAAAGACTTTTCAGATCCCTGAGCTGAAAGGAAGACTGTTAATTCTTAGTGACATTTATATCTAAGAGATATATATCAATTAGATTCATGCAAATGGAAAATGTTTCCACTTTTAATTGTGCACTGATTTCCTTTAAACATTTACCTTTCTTTCTTTCTTTTTAGGTGCATTTTTCCCCTTCCAATATGTCCCCAGAAAGTTTCAAAAGTGTTTGAGCTTCCAAAAATAATACCAAAAATCAGTATAAAATTATGAATCTGCATATTGGTGGAACCATGATATAACAATAGTCAGACATTCTTACTTGAAAATTTAATAATTTTTCCCATGTCACAAATTTGAGTTTTATTTAAAAAAATTATTTTAGTCTTCACTTTTCCATACTTTCAGCCCTAGCCCTGCCACCAAATTTCAAAGTAACTTTAGTAAAAGAAATCTGTCAAATTAATGCTTATAGGTGATCTCAGAAACACAGAATCCCTCTATGCACTGGAAGTGTGAGATTTTTTTCCGCTGAAGTAAGTTGTGGTGTGTGGTTTAAGGAACACAGATCCCATGTTACCAATTTTATAATCCACATCGGTTTATATCAAGAAGTAATATCAGTCTATTCTTGTTATAGAATTATTGCAATCCAGTTCATTGTCAGCCTTACAACAATAAATGAAATAATTTTTATAAATGATTATGATACAATGCAAATGAAATGACTGTTAAGATAATATTATGTGACTTCAAGTGGAAACTTTTCATAGTTTAATAGTCTGACTTATTCTTACCATAGTTTATACCATACACAGCACACTGTGTGTGTGGTGTGTGTGTAAAATAAAGGCTGGTTCACTGCCTCGCATTTCTCTCATAGTACAATGGCTCCCCTAAGAGGGTTATAATATTCCATTGACTAGTTTGTGGATTCATTTGCTGTGAGTTATTTCTGGCCAGTGGAAAGCATGCAGTTAACTTTTGGGTATTATGCAAGCAGACACTCTACGATTTTACCAGAGATTGTTTCTGTAGGAATAAATCTGTATACTATTTGTCTAGTCAAAAACAGAGCATGCTGACATGGAATCAGTGGGGGATTGGAAAATGGATCAGGGGTTGAGAGGAAAGAGAAAGGGGAAATCTGCTTATGTTAATAATATAAATAATCTACCTAGGATAGAAAAAAAACTAAAATATGTTCTTTTAAGCTCCCCAAAGGATAAGCTATTGAAATAATGTGTGCATGGAGCTACATCCAGGAAAACTGTAACTGATTTAACTTCTCTCTGCACATACTTAACTCTCTTTTCTGTGTAGATTCATTTTGTTTGTGAATGAATTGTGTTCCTCTCATTTCTGAGTGTATTTCATTATTTTTAACACTATTGTCTTGTGATTGGTAGGAAGAGACATAAATACACAGTTCTCAAAGTCCAGGAAAAATTATGTACCTTCTCATCACACATATGATAAAAGAGCATGTGTATGCGTATAGGCACACACATATACACACACTCACCATGACCTCTGACTTTTTATTTTAAGCATGCATATGGAAAACGGTATTATTTGCCTTTTGAGAAAAAGACATTTAATGTATCACAGTATCAGACAATGACTCTTAGAAACCTTTCACCCTAGACATTTTTTATGGTACATGTGCATTTTTCACATTTAAAGGATGACTAGTTCTAAAGTAAGCCCCTAGACTTAAGATATATTTTTGTAGTAATCCTTGAAGAAGGTATACAGTGATTAATGTACAAACTGTTACAATTAGAGGCTAAATGAACATGGTAGATATTAATTTTCCTTGCTTTTCCTTTCATCATTTCATAAAGCAATAGCTTGGGTTTATTACAGGGAATTATGCTATCCCATTTACAGACAGAATTTTTTTAAGTTTGGGTGTGAAATTGTCTAACACATAATTACTAATACTACTGAAGTTAATAGTAGAATCACCATCCACTATTTCTCCAGTAAGATAATATTCAGTAAGATATAATTTAAAATGTAATAGGGAATGCTAATTTCTATGGAAGTTGTGTTACATATTCTTCCAATGCCTTTATTAAGGGTATTCTTTTTTTATAAAGATTGTGGTTATAATTCTTGATTATTTGACCTTAATAGCCCATTTAAGATTAACCATTCAATGTATTTTTAAAGTGAATGTAATGAAATTTTCAAATTTTATATCACAAAAGAACAGGTCAAAACAAAAACATTAAAACCTTAATATAACTGAACATCCACATGCAAAAAAATTAATCTGGACAGAGACCTTATACCGTTAATAAAAATTAACTCACAATGGATCACAGACATAAATATAAAATGATTTTTTTTAAACCCTAGAAGATACCATAAGAAAATATCTAGATGACCTTGGGTATGACTTTTTAGACACAATACTAAAAGCACAATCCATGAAAGACAGACGTGATAGGCTGGACTTAATTAAAATAAAAAGTACTTATGCTCTGTGAATGACAATGTCAAGGGAACTAGAAGACAAGCCACAGAATGGGAGAAAGTATTTGCAAAAGACACATCTGATAAAGGACTATTGTCCAAATATACAGTGAACCCTTAAAATTCAACAATAAGATAAACAGGCCAGTTTTAAAATGGGCCAACACATCATAAACAAAGCAACCAACAATAAGTGTTGGACAGGTTGTGGAGAAAAGGGAGACCTAGTGCACTGTTGGTGGGATTGCAGACTGGTGCAGCCACTGTGGAAAACAGTATGGAATATCCTCAGAAAACTAGAAATGGAACTGCCTTTTGACCTGGCAATTTCACTGCTAGGATTATATCCTAAGAACCCTGAGATGCCAATCCAAAAGAACCTATGCACCCCAATGTTCATAGCAGCACTATTTACAATAGCCAAGTGCTGGAAGCAACCTAAGTGCCCATCAGTAAATGAATGGATCAAAGAAATATGGTACGTTTACACAATGGAATACTACACAGCAGAAAGAAAGAAGTAGCTCCTGGCCTTTGCAACAACATGGATGGATCTGGACAGCATTATGCTAAGTGAAATAAGCCAGGCAGTAAAAAACAAATACCATATGATCTCACTTTCAACCAGAACCTAATCAACAAAACAAACAAGCAAGCAAAATATAACCAAAGACATTGAAATAAAGAACAAACTGACAGAAACCAGAGGGGAGGTGGGAGGGAATAATGGGGGGGGGAAAGGACGAAGGGTTTACAGGAACAACTTTGAAGGTCAGATGAACAAACCCGTGGAGACCAGGGGTGGAATCATGGGAGGGAGGTGGGAATGGCTGGGTGGGGGAGAAAGGCAGAAAACTGTACTTGAATAACAGTAAAATTTAAAGTATTTAAAAATAAACGCATAAAATTAAAAATAAATAAAAATGGTCCAATAATATAAACAGACACCTCACCAAAGAAGATATAGATGACAAATATGAGGGGGGGTCCTCAATAAATGAAATTATCTTCTGGAGGGCAGGTTCCTTATAGTACAGGCTTCCCCCACTAGGGAAGTGTTCTAGGAACTCATCGGTATCAGTGTACCAGTTGCCGCCATTGTGAGAGGCTGAATTTGGCTTTAGGGGAATTTTTTGAAGACCCATTCAATGTGTTTGCCCATTTTATGATGAGTAATTTACAAGTGAATCTGCCTACACCACACTGAGTGTTCAGCAATTTTTGACCAAAAACTGCATGATCCCTATGCCCTACCTGTCCTCCCTATTTATCTGATCTCACCTGGAACAACGGTTTATTTGTTTGTTTCCCTGGATGAAAAAAAAAAAACCTAAAAGGGAAACATTTTGCCCACATGGAAGAGGTGAAACAAAAAATTTCAGAAGCACTAAGAGGCATCCAAATCAGTAAGTTCAAAAATTAGTTTGAGTGGTGGAAAAAACTTCTTGATAGGTGTATTGCATCAAATGGAGAGTACTTTGAAAGTGACTGAAGTTTAAACATGTGAGAATAAATGCACAATTTTTAATAAATAAATTGCAGGGTTTTGGGGTCCCTTCTCTTAAGCTTATAAAAAGATGCTCAGCATACATTATTTGGGAATTGGTCATTAAAATGAGTTACCACAGCATACCTATTAAAAAGGCAAAAATTCAAAACACTGCCACCACCTAATGGCAATAAGAATGTGAAGTAACAGGGTGTCTTATTCACTGCAAATGGTACAGCCACTTTAGAAGACAGTTTGGCAGTTTCTTACTAAACATAGCCTTACCATGTGTTCCAGTAATCATATCACTTGTCATTTACTGCAATAAGTCCACACAAAAACCTGAACACAGTTGTCTTAAGCAGTTTTATTGGTAAATTGCATAAAGTTGGAAGCAACCAAGATATGGTATGTTTCAGTAGGTGAATGGATAAATTGTGGTACATCCAGGTGGTGGAATATTATTCAGTACTGAAAAAGAAATGAGCTACTATGCCATGAAAAGATATGGAGGAACCTTAAATGCATTTGCTAAGTGAAATCAATCTGAAAATTTTCTATACCATGTAATTCTAACTAAATGATACTCTAGAGAAGGCACAACTATGGAGACACTGAAGAGATCACCTATATATGATAATTAAACGAATTTCAAACAAATAATTACATGGTAGGACTCGGTCTTGATTTGGGAGAGTAAGGTAAAAAGGGATAAAAGGGATTTTGGAAATCTACATGTTACCTGGAACTTTCATTTTAGCTACTAATTTCAGCCTTTAACCAAAATCATTTTTCAGAGCTGATAACCAATATAGGGTGAATTCTGTTTTATTTATAACATTTTCTTTCCTTCTCCCTGCCTTTTTTATTTTGGAATCTGATAATCAATAATTAAAAAACTCCAAAGTCCATATAAAAATAAATATAAAAGTAAATAAATGAATTTGGATTTCTCAAAACTTGGCAACTGACATTTAGCTGAAATTTGCACCAGTTTAAAAGCTGAAAGTTTGCAGGCCTCAAAACTAACTAGTACTGGTATGTATGAGACAAATCTGATAATCCACATGTGATTGAAGTCCATTTAGCTCTTCATAACAATTTCCCATGACAGTAATTGAATTTTAGTAATTCACCATTTGATTGATTTGATTTCATTTGATTTTTAAAAAAATTTTTGCAGAGCAGGGAGTTATTTGACACAATCAATTCTGTTTAGGTAATCTGTAATCTTGCAACCTATAATCACTAATATTCACTCAAAGACTTCACAAATGGAATCTAAAATCCAAGAGTAATATAAGTGGAATTTGGACAGATGACTAGGCAAACTCCTTTCACTATGACAAACAATAGCAGCAAGCACTCAATACATTTTAGTTAAATGAATGTCTTGGTGACATTATGAATGGACATTCCCAGAAGGAATTAACCTGAGAATCTTTTTTAACATACTAATTTTTTAACCTGTAGGATGAAAAAAATAACATTTTTTCACTAATGGTGCATTTTATGGTAAATTTATATTAATAATATTCAACATGCAATATTCGAGGGCCCACTCCATTTGTAATTCTTTAAGAATGTTGCTGCTGAATGAAACGGGAACTGTTATAACCACAGTTTTCCTGCAGCCCGGCGTTATGAATGGTCTTTTTCTAAGTGGCATTTCCATCACATGGATTGAATTTTAAACTTTTTCAGTGGCCAATCAGACATTATAAAATAGTTATGCTACTGACTTGGTATGTGTTCAATGTCAAGCCACTTTTTTTCCATTGACAGCTTGAGAATATTTTAAAACCATTAAAAAAATTTAAACTGTGGCTCAGAGGGACTTGCTGAAGTTAGACTGCTTTTAATTTTCTATTTAGTGAATACTTGCCTTTCCTTGGATATTAAAGTAAAACTTACTGGATTTTTTTTTAGTATTTTTTATTTTGGAGCTCAGATAAAAACAAAAAAGAAACTCCTGTGTATGAATAAAGAAAAAAAGGGGATCTATTTATAGTTAGACTTTAAATATTCATAAATATATACTTGTAAGACCCTATTTTTTACTTATAATATGTAAAGAAAATTAATTTAAAGAGACTATTTCAGGAAAAACTGACTTTATTCATTTGGAAGCTCTGGAAGAGGAATTTAAGATGGAGTGGCCTGAGGCTACTATCAACATGCTAATTTCTGAGCAAGCCATTGAATAATGGCTCTCCTCCAGGCTGACCCCGTGTTATTTACCTCTGTACACCAACACCTCCTATGAAGTGCAGCACATGGTAGGCACTTAATGGGTGTTAAATTGAACTGAATTAACCATCTTTTAAAACTCTGCCCTTTTTTTCATGGATGAATGTTGAGCACTGACTTTGTATCAAGCACCCTTTCACTTGTCTAGGCTACGTAGGCCGTGGACAGACACAGCCCAGTAGAGAAGGAAGACTAATGTGTAGTACTAATCAGATGTGGCGAATGGTGTGCTACAACAGGATTCTCAACCCTGACTTCACATGAAAATCACCTGAGATTTAAAAAGAAAGTTCCCTTGTCCACGCTTCATCCCAGACCAATTGAATCAGCATATTTGAGAGTGCTCTCGGGCCATTAGAAATTTGAAATTGTCTACCAAGTAACCCCAATGTGCAGGAGGTCCAGAAATACTGTGCTTGAGGTAAACATTAAGAATGGTGTTCTTAATTCAACCTGGTAGTGTGAGGGGAATGTATCCAGAAAAGTTGGTATTTAAGCTAACCTTTACAGAATGCTGATGATTATTCAAACGAAGGTGTGGTAAGGTCATTCTTGGCAAAGTGAAGAAATTGGCTAATGGAGGGGAAGAGCATAACACATTTAGGGAACCAGGGAATGTTTGTCGTAATGCATGTATAGGTAAATCTGGGGCTATAGCATGCAACAATGAGATATGTTACGTGAAGGGACTGTGTGCTTGACACTTCAATATTCACTGTACTCCAGATAACTCTTCTCCAGGTATTGAAAAGCCTATCATAGTGATTTCATTTCTTCTTTAATAACTTGGCTTAGGAGTAAGTGGATCTAAACAGGATGAAATAGAGGAGAAACAAACTAACCTCCATGGAAAACAGAAGCAAATTTTCTCCACTGACCCTGGTCTCTTGAAGCAAGTTCATTGAATCAATTCACCAAGACAAAAGGGAACTTTGTGGTAATTTAGAAAGGTTTCCTTTTTTTTCAAGAGGGAAACGGCATTGTTAAAACTTCAAATGGGACCCTTCTGTATGTCAGGCATTATGTGTGGGCTTCATATATGTATTAAAAATCTTATAAACAGGTATGGATTTTATTCTTCTGGCAGCAGTACCCAGGTTGGATTTGACAAGCCTAAACTTGATGCAAAAGAATGTAGAAAAGGCCCTGACCTGGCCCGGTTCAGTTGTTTGAATGTCGTGCAAAAGGTTCAATTCCCAGGCAGGGCACGTACCTGCGTTGGGGGCCCGGGTCCCACTGGGGACACAGAGGGAATGGATAGACGTTTCACATATTGATGTTTCTCTCCTTCTCCCTAACTTCCCCTCTCTCTAAAAGTTAATAAAATAAAAATATTTTTAAAAGAATATAGAAAATATTTTACAAAATATGCAATAGAGATTATTATAAAGAGAAAGAAGAAAAGCCAGAACCCATTTAGGTGATAAAATAGATGAGGTTTGAAAAGTGGTAAAGTTTTATGGCTAAAAGAAATGAAGGATTCTAGAATAACTTAAGTCTTAGAAATATTTGACTCTGTTTAAGTGAGAATGGACTGAGCGGAGTGTGAAACACTGGCTAATTGACCCTGGTTTTTGTCATGAACTTTACTTGGACAGAGCAAATGATACAGGAATAAAGTTAATTAAATTTTCTAGATATTCTGTGCATAAAGGCTCGATAATTATGAATTATATCTCAGACATTATGCAACAAAGAAAATGCATTTTATCAAAATCTCATTGGAATTCCAGGAAAAGTAGACCCTGAAATTTTTCTATTGAGCAGATATGCTTAATAAAGTGAAGTGACTTGTACCTATTTTACTTTAACAGTGTGAACTCTTGATGGTCTTCTTATGTCAAGTACTATAGTTAAATTTAATTTCAAAGAGTGTAATAATAGTGTTCATATTTTTTCAGTAATATCAATCCCCCAGCTTTCATTCTTCAGGTAATTTTCATTTAAATGGGAATTGTATAACTTTCAGTTAATAAAGAACAAGTTACAAATAGTATACTTTATTGGTATAATATTTCTTCTCTTATATTAGTTTTCATAGCTTTGTTTCCTGTACCTTTATATTGTACATATCACACATGATTAAATATTGACTTTCATTTAGCATCAACAGCACAGTGGCATTACTACTTTTCCTCAATATTTTTTTACACAGAAATCTATTGATATTACTTAATGGTGTTTTTGAAATCCAGTCTAGGATCTTGTATCTCTCACAAAACACTACAATTTTAAAGTCCATAGAATTTGAAGAGCAGAGGTAAAATAGGTGCAGCTAAAAGAATATGCATAAAAGCCAAATTATTTTTTAAATATTTTAAATTATGCTGTGGCTGCTGTGGCTCAGTTAGTTGGAGCATTGTCCTATAATCTAAAGGTTGTGAGTTTGACTCCCCGTCAGGACACATACCTAGGTTATAGGTTCAGTCCTCGGTCCTGATGCATCTCAGAAGCAACCAATTGATGCTTCTCTCTTGTATCAATGTTTCTCTCTCTCCTTCCCTTTTTTTTTTTTAAAAAAGCAATTAAAAAATGTCCCTGGGCAAAGATAAAAAAACTAAATAGATAAATAAAATTAATTTTGTCTATTTCCATTACTTCAGCTATTAATCAGACTTTGCAACTTCACTAAAGTAGTATTTGGAATAGACATTATTATATTATATTTATATTTTTACTCTTTATACTATTTAAGAAAAATCATTCATACTGATAGCTGCAGTTATCATTTGGCAATTACACCTTACTTTTATCCTTACTTTTAATGCCAGCTCCAATTCATCTACTAAAGAAATTTCTTTAAGAAGCAACCATTATCTCAAATTTCATGTATGTTATTTACAACTCACCGTGTTCCTCTCTAGATTGGATCCCTTTTTGATGTGTCTGATTATGTCGAATACAACATTCTCATAGTCCCAAAAGCATAGACACAATGGCCATCGATAACTACTACTTTGATCCTAAAATATAATCAGTTGACAATTCCTGTCTAACTTGCTGCCTCCAATAATGCACAAGTATTCCCAGTAAGTGAAATTCCAGGCTCCCTCAAATTTATACTGTGCCATTCTGATATGTAAAGCCTTTTTTTGGTACATTCATAAATTACAGAAGAATATCTGTTTTTATATATCCCTGTATTATTTTCTAAGTGCTTCATGTGTATAAACCTCATCTTACTAGAAATATAGCAAGTTTCCTCAGGACAGAAATCTGTCTATACTTTTAAAATGTTACATTTATGACTGAGCAGTTTTTGGAGTTATTTGGAATTTTAAGAGGTCTGGCTTTACTTGAATTATGAGATTATTAGCAGTTTTCTAGCAAAGCTAGGTGTTTAGTCATTAAAACCTGAAATAGTTTAGTACAGAACAAATATTTACATATGTGTTTCAGATAAAATGGTGCAGTCCAATGGGAAAAGGTGAAGCCGAAGGAAGCATCTGCAGCCGTATATTTTTAAAACCCTAGATCGTCACTTATTTCAAAGGAGAACCAATAGAACTAAATTGTGGCAAATACAAAAATCTGTGTATCCTTTAGTGCTTACTGAAGTAAGCACGGATACCTGTTTTAAAGTGCATAGAAATATATTTTATTTACCTGATTTTTTTAGTACAGAATTAAATAGTTAAAAGTAACTTGGCAGTTTTTATTTTCACTAAACACTGTAGTAGAAAATACATACTTTAGGTATATATTCCCTTTCAGATAAACTAGTAAATTTGCCTTCAATAGATGCAGAAAATAGTTTTCATTTTATTTCAGTTAATAATTCCTGATCAATATTGACATATTTTCATTAAAAGTATCAGTTTATCTGCTATATAATATTATTTGTGGATTATATAATTGTCAAACTACAGTATTAAGAAAACAACAGTTTTGGACATTTTTAATAAATATATTCCTAAAATTTTAATATCATTTCAGTCTAATCTGAATTTTGTGGCTAAGTTTATAAATATACATACATAATATATCCAAAGTAGAGAAAAATTATTCTTAATAAGAAACACTAAATATCTCATGTGTACTCACACACATATGCACACACACACACACTTTTAAGAGTAAGAGTCTTAAAATATGAGATTTTAAAATTAGGTGCTTAAATACATTGCTGAAAATACCAAGTTAATGCATGTGAGTACATATGTAATATGTCAAGTAAGAATCACCATTTTTTAAATTTTGTAATTACAGTTTACATTCAGTATTATTCTGTATTAGTTTCAGATGTTCAGAATAGTGGCGAGACAATCGTGCACTTTACAGATTGGTCCCCCGATACTTCAAGTATCCACCTCGCCCCACACATAGTTATTACAATATTATTGAGAATATTCCCTAAACTATCATTTACATCTCTGTGTCTATTCTGTAACTACCAGTTTGTACTTCTCAATCCCTTCACCATTTTCATCCAGCCCTCTACCCTTCTACTCTGTCAAGAATCGCCAATTTAATTGCTATTATTTTGATAACTAAAGGTAAGTTAATACAGAGGATAACTAAAGATAATACAGAAGAACTAAAGTTTCATGATTGACTAATTAGGTCCAAGTACTGTACAAGTCCTTCGCATGCCAGTCTCACTTAGTCCTTACTACAATTGTTCTGTTGATAGGAAGGAAACCAAAGTTCAGAAGGTAAGCTGCCTTCCCGAGTCCCTCTGATGGTAAACAGTGAGTGGAGCAGAAGCTCAGTCCTTGACTTAGATGGTACAGCTTATGCAGAGAATATTCTTAAATGTCCCACTTGTTCAATTTTTCCACAAAGACATTTCAAACAGCCTAACATAAGGTAAATTAAAAAAAAGTGGTTCATATTCATATTATATCTTTTTTGAAAGTGCTGAGCTGATGGCAAATTTTACAGTGTAAATTTACTGCACTTACCTTTGGATCCCAGCCATGTCTGGTCTGTTAAAAGTGAAATGTGTGGCCTGCTTTAGATCCAAATATTCCCATCATAGGGTCAGGTGTACATTTTTTAAAACCTCCTATTAGCACAACTGCCGTGGGTCTAATATAATGATATTTTTGAATGGGAACAAAATAAATCGAGATAAAAAGAGAGATACACTACTGACATATTTTTAGATAAAAATATGATGTGTTTTTCTCCATCTAACAGGCATCTTTATATGTATAGCATCTTGAACTTCTGTTTATAACTGCAAATTTTGCCACAAACCTTTTGGCTTCATCATTTTGCAATTAAATATATATCCATTAGAGGTTTAATTTTACAATTAAAATATATATCCATAAGAATGTTGAGACCTTAGAAGATGGTGGGGTTTTGAGATAATTTAGAGCCAATGGGAAGTATTTTCTTCTCACTTTTTAAGTATAAATTTTAGTAGTGCCTCAATAATACATATTGGATGCTTTTATGGAGAATTACTTTTAGTTAAACTTGGCTATACAGACTACAAACAATCTTCTAAAAAATAAAGGGAATAATAAAATATTAGTACTTCATGCATATCTTTTGATATGAAGTAAGAAAGTCCACTTTTCTCAACCTTTAGATTAGTTCTTTCAAGATGTAAACATGCATTAAAGTTAACTGAGACTACTTATAAATTTTGGGTCATAAAAAACTGTACTTGAACAACAATTAAAAAAGTTAAAAAAAAGAAAATTTGGGTCAAATCATTAACAGCCAAATTAACTTTGTAATTGAACAAAATGTAAAAAAAAATTGCTTAAAAATTTGTTTCCAACTAGAAAGCAAGCATATTAAAAGTTAGCATTTTATATCAGAGACACCATTTGTAAAATGTAGGATTGTCTAACCACTCTGCTGTACATCTGAAACTAATATAGCAAAATACTGAACATAAACTGTAGTTTGAAAAGTAAAACAAGAAATAGCATTGTAGAAATAAAATTGCATGCAGTAATAACAATGGTGTAAAAGACAAGCAGTTTGGGATATTTATATTACAAGTGCTTCGATAATTACACTTTCATTGTTCTCAGATAAAATTTCTTATATTCACAAGTAAAATATCCATCTTTTTGTGGTTGTGTACACATACCCTTGTATATGAGCGTGGCTACTTGGGCAGAATAAAGGGATTCACAGTTCTGTTGGGGCCACGTGACACTGAGGACCTCTGCAAAGGCAAGCCCCATGGAGGCACTCATTATCTTGGGTTAGCTGCTGATTGTGGCCCGGCTGGGGCAGCACTGGTGGGATTTGGAGGAAAAGTCATGAAAAGTCATAATAAGCAATAATTCAGTTTGCAAATTTCTTGGTTTTTTTTTTCATCTGCACATTTTGGGCTAAAGAACTGCAGTGGAGCTATTATTTAAAAAATTTAAAACAATTTTCTCATCAAAATAGAACTGTGCCCACTTTTCTTTCTGTGTCATACTTCAATAAAAATTTTTGAAAAATATGGAGTTGTGCTATCAATTTCATGGGACAGTCATCTAGGTTCTGTGAATTCCTATATTTATGAATATCATTTATATTTATAGATTCTCCCTCCCTAGCTAAATAAAATATGTAACTAAAAATGAGAGACCTCTTCAGACCCTTAATAAAAGTTTACAATTGGTAATAATAAAGTAACAGCACATGTCGATGTTGCTTTAAAATGTAGTCTAGTATCAGGTTTGTTGGCTGAAGTTGAAATTTTGTCACATCCTACTAACGAATTCCTACTAATTTACCTTATGACCTTATAGGCCATTTACAAGTTGCCAGTAGTCTTTGTATACTTTTTTATATGAAGGAAATTAAACCAGATGAACTCTAAACTCTCAGCTCTAAGATATGCTTTTAATTTTATATTTCAATGAATTTCCACATGGTTTAAACTTTAATGATATCAAGGGTATTTTGATGACAAAGATACCAATAACAGCATCTAAGTCAGATGGGCCAGAGAGAGGAAGGTGGGAGAGAAGGAAGGAGAGAAGCAGGACAGGGCCAGAGAGAGGTGGTATTTACTGGAATAGATGTTAAACTGTGTTGCCTTGCGCAATATATTCAGTATCAAGTAGGTAAAGAAAACTTCTTTAGTTATGTGGTAGACATCTGAATGTGCTATTTTTGCATTGTTAGTTAAATATTACGTATTTCCCAAAATGACATCCACTGGGAGAGAAGTTTGTAGTGTGTGTGAAAATCTGCAGATACTGGAACTGTAAAATTCTGCTTTCATACTATAGCAGCTCATGCTTTTTAGACAATGGGAGGTGTCATGTGATACTCTGAACTTTTACTTGTCACACCTTAGTAGGAGAACACCTTCTACTGTTCTAACTCCCACTAAAGATTGTACCTTGCTATTAGGGGGAAAAAGTTCTTCTCCCAATTTTACTTTCACACATGGGAAACGAATTGGTTTCAAATGTACTATAACTCAAACCATTAAGGACTGTATTTGTCCAAGACAACACCTTGGTTTGTACTGCAGACACTGCCAGTGTGAAACTCTGAGTCTTAGGTGTAATGCACTCCATATGTTTCACCGCACTGCGTGGGTGGGTGGACAGTCGAATCTTTTACATTGGGGTTAGTTCGGATGAGTTCCAAACTGAAGGTAGCACAGTGCAGTTTTTGAGTAATGGACGTTATTCTAAAAGAGGAACAAGACAAAGATATGGCAAAGATAATCGATGCATTTGGCACAAGCTACTACCCAACTGAGAATTATGTGATGAATATGTTTTTTGTAAAAGAGCAATGTAACATGTAGAAAGTTTATGCAAACCACAAAAGCTTTTTCTGTTTGATAGGGCATCTCTCAAATGTTTAGAAATAATCATTTATTTTAAAGTGGTATACATTCATTATGCAAAATTATAACATGAGTTTGAAACATTTGAATAATACAAATATTAATCTCATCATCCAGAGATATTATACCTGTGTTGTTTTGAGTATATCTTTTGTCATAAGTATACAAGATATAAATATTAATATATCTATAAGAAAAGATATATGATGTGATTGTATGTGGATCATCATTTACATGATTGTAACCTGCTTTTTTCTTAACATTATATCATAATTGATTTCCTGTATTCTTATTTTAGAACAAGAGTTTGAATCCAGTTATTATTATCCCACTAACATCTGTTGTAAAAGAGTAGTTTATTAGCTTTGAACTAAAGGCCAGATGTTGTAAAATCTATAATAAGATGTGCCAAATGCTACTATAAATTCATTCCAAAGTACTATAGTTAAGCAATGTCATATAGTTTCTTCCTTAGAACTTAATAGTCTTTTTTGTCATAATGAAGAACTTTTGCACCTACCCCAATTTCTAAGTTTTATATTGTGCAAGGTTTTTTAAAATCATATTTTGAAGCAAAGAGAGAAGTTGAGAGTTACGTGCAATCTACATATATTATTATCATATAAAATGTTGAGATAATTAAGCTCCATTTATCATTCGCATTTTTTTGCTCATTCAACAAACATTTATGGATTTTATCTTCAGACAGGATGTCACCAGATATTAGAGTGTTGATTAGGGAGAAAAAGGAATGAATGGCTAGATATAAGTAAATACTCTCAAATTTTGTTATAGGAGCTCCTTTGTAGATAGTACAAGATCCTTAGGATTAATGATAATGAAAAATATTGTAATGATAATAGTATCTATTATATAGACACACTAGACTTAGGTGAGTTGTTAGTCTATATCATTTGTTTTCATGAAGCTATATAAATAAGTGCTTTTATTTAGAGATCAGGAAACCTAGACTCAAAGAAGTTAACCTTACCACACTCAAAATGCTAGTAAAAAAAAAAAAGACACAACCCAGGGTGTCGTTTCCAGAGTCTATGCTATGAACCATTTTACAGAATGGACAGAACCGACTGAAATATAATAAAATATCTGACAGAGTGTGAACCTAAGTTACACATAGAAATTGGTGTCATAACACAACAGTAGACACTTGATGGTAACTTTCTCAAAGAACACAAATTACTGTCATTACATGGGGACACAAATGTTTTAATTCCAATGAAAATTAGGAGTAAACCTCAGCTCTGAAGCAAAAGTCAAAGCAAAAACAATAAACAAAACAAAACTGAAGCTAGGTTGATCACTTTATCAGTTAACTTTTTTTTTTTTGCAGTCAAGTTCAGTTACACTTTCCTGATGTGATATAGCAGCTATGTGGGAACTAAAGTATAATGATAAAGTGAAACTTTCAGATCTAAGTGCTCTGTTGAGTATGTTTATTGAGTGCTTAGTGTATGCCAAACACCAACACATACACCAGGAAGACTCAAGGAATATACTGTGAATTAGACGTATTGGGAACAAATTTGAAGTTTGACATTGCAGAAACATTTATTGTCATTAAATACCCTTCTGCTCCAGAATATTTTCCAGTCCCCTTTCAGGGATATGGCTTTGTTTTGACCTACAAGCTATGAGGAGAAATAGCATGTGTTACCTCTCCATGGAAGGAAGTATGGAGAGCAGGTATGTGGCCCTCCACTTCCTTTTTCCCTTGCTGTGGTATTTTGGAGAAACATGCTAAGTTGACTAATTCACAGGATCAGTTGCTGCCTGAAGAGCCAACCATCTTGTATCAGAATTGGTAGGAATAAGAACTAAGCTTTTGCTAAGGCAATAAGATATAGAGGTTATTAATTCATGGTGACAGCGTGGTATAGTCCATCATGATTATTCCACGTGACTCTTCTTTTTTTGTTTGCAAAGTCTGTTGCTAAACGAACTCTTTCATGCATATCAACAGTTAATCGATGATGCGCCTCATACACAGAGGAGTAACTGAATGTCTTCAGATAGGATGTTTTGTCACTCCAGGAATTTCCTGTGTTTCCCTGAGGTCTTGTTCTGGAGGCTTCCAGGTGCAATACCACGTTGTGACGCTCCTAATCAGGAGGGAAAGAGGATCAACTTACAGAGATATTTTAGGTCCTATGTCATTTTGACAGATAGATATGTAATTTGGTGCCTGTTTCTGAGGGGGAATAAAAGAAAAAAAAGGTTAAATGGCATTCTCTAGATCAGTGCTCTAAAAGACAAAGATAATGCAAAATACATAATTTTAAATGTTCTAGTAGCCACATTAAAAATGAAAGTAAAGAAAATTAATTTTAACATACTTTGTTTAGCCCAATGAACTCAATAATTACCATTTTGATATGTAATCTTTGAGGTCTGTTCAGAAGGTCTCCAGCCATATAATGTAAAAAATAGAGATTTATTGAACATGTAAGATACAAGAGACATTGTACATGGGACAATGATGCCTCAGTCTCCTTGAAAGTAGGTACCTTGGGACCTCACACAATTCTCCTAATTTCTATCAGCTACCTTGTTGTATTTTCTTTAATCTCATTGATTGTCTGAAAACTCTTGTCTTTCAGAGGTGATTTTAGTTTTGAGAAAAGCCAGAAGTTGCAGGGTGCCAAATCTGGGCTGTAGAGGGACTGAGTCACTGGGTGATTTGATGTTCTACCAGAAACTCTGCATGAGATATGATGAATGAGCAGGCACATTGTCGTGATAAAGCTGTCAATCACCAGTTGCCAGTAGCTGTGGGTTCTGAAATCCGACAAGTTTTCCTGGAGGAATGCTCAAGCTTAATACAAAATTTGATGCAGATTTCTTTTTTTTAAATAAGATTTTATTTATTTATCTTTAGAGGGGAAGGGAAGGAGAGAGGGAGAGAAACACCAATGTATGGTTGCCTTTCATGTGTCCCCTGCTGGGAACTGGCCTGCAGGGAACCAGCCTGCAACCCAGGCATGTGCCCTGACTGGGAGTTGAACCGCGATTGTCTGGTTCGCAGGCCCACGCTCAATCCACTGAGCTACACCAGCCAGGGCTCTGATGCAGGTTTCTTGATCTACTTGCTTAGTCATTGTGAATGTGACAGCCACACAGCTCACACCTTCACTCAAAATCATGTACTGCTCCCACTGACTAGTAGAGTGAAGTTGCCATTGCTCATTCATGCACATTCTAATCCACTCTGCTTGCCTGCCAGGTTACATCAATGCTGTGCAAACCTTTCTCATTATATTAACAATGGCTGGACTTTTTCCAGACATGCCCAGTATATAAAAGCCTATAATTCTACATAAAGGCATTGAAATCTGATGTGTGTTTTAATCTTAAGGCACATCTTAACTTGGACTAGCCCCATTTCCAATGCTCAGTAACTAACTACATGAGGCTGTGTATGACGGTGCAGCTCTAGATGTGACAGGTTTACTTTACTTCTATTGTTAGGCATTTTGTTAGGCACATTCACAGCACTGTTGTATTTATTCATTTATATAGTTTTTGGAGTTAACAAATGCACTCACAGAATTAGAAAATGACCAAGCGACGGTGGAGCAGCAGTACTGTAGGCAAGTGGAGTTCCATGGCAAGTCTTGTGTAATGCAAGCAAGAAGGGCCAAGCCTCCAAGGAAAGTAATGGCATTGACATGGAGAGGAGGATGGAGTTGCTGAATATTAAGGAGGTATAATTGGGACTAGTCTACTTGATCACTGATTGCATAGGTGAAGGATAAGGAAGAAGGGGCTTGTTAAGGATGGGTTCCTACTTCTGACTTGAGCAACTTCGGCCAGTGGGTGGGGATGCTGTTCACAGGGAGACTGACATGGGCTGAGGCTTGTTAACATGAGGTTAGAGTTCAGTAATTTTTTGATCACTAGAATTTAGTACAGTGCAAAGAATATAGCCCACTTTTTTATTTTAGCCATGACTTTTATATTTGGTCACAAATTCCAGATGATAATGATTTAACACCTGTTAACCATTTACAAAAACATGATGTCTACATAACGAGTACACATAGATTGACAAAGCTTTAATGTTATTACAGAAAAAGGAATGTCAACAACTAATTCAGCAAACTCTGATTTGCAGTGTATAAGATTTATAAGCTTTTATGTGCTTCTTTATATTGTTTTTTGAAAAGATACTCATTCAGCTTTGTCACCGCACATGCAACACTGGGCATTTTTGCAGAGTTGTACAGTTGTGCTTATCATTGGATAAGAACGATTCCAAGAGATGCCACCTGGGCCTGAGCCATTTGCCTTGGTGGGGTAAATACCATTAGATGATGGTACAGCATGTATTTTGGAAAATATGATCTTAAAAAATGAAAAGGCACTCAGCATTTTCCTCTGACCAGTCACATTAACTGCACATTGTAGGATACAAGGTTTGACTGAAAACAAAACTTGGAGGAATCCAAATATCTCATCAGGTCTTGATAGTTACTACTGGTCACAGATGTTGACCGTGACTGAAAAAAATACTATAATTATCCTGGAAAGTAATAATTGTGCTCTTTTTATTTCTCTGTTTGACAATGTGAGTGAAATATTCTAAAAGTTCTCTGCAATAAGTGGAGGTGTTATAGTATTTGTTTATGGGTCAAATTTATTTAAATTGGCTTTGGGTATGTCTTCATAGAAACATTAACCTCGCTGTAACCAGCACATGTAATCATCTTTAGCAAGTTACTTGCAGAAATGCTGTGACAGAGCATTATAGATGCTGTAGGTTGGAGGAAAAAAACTGTAAGGTTTGCCATTACTCATACAGCGCATTTTCAATATCAGTAGTGAGTTTTACCATATTTTATCATAACATATTCCAAAATTATTTTGACTTGTTCAGTGATGGCTCTGTTTTCTTACTCATTAGTTATTTATGCTCTCAAGAATTAGTCGTAAGAAACATGGACTAGACTGAGGTGGTTCCTGCAACTCTGAGGTTATAAGGCAAGGGTTGTGCAAAATGAGTATGCCAACTAGGGGGAAAGAATCTTTTGCAGCCTCCCTAACTGTTGATGAGGTTTTATCATAGTATTTACACACTCTTCCATAGTACAGAGAAAGCTTTACTTTGATCACAGTTCCCCTTATTGGTGAAAACAACTGTGAACTGATGGAATGAGGAATTGTCTTACCCTGGGCTCTTAAGCTCAGAGCTGGTATTTCTTCTGAGTCCTGGCTAGTGTTTGATTCTGCCAGAATTCCCTCGTGCTTTGAGGCGCTCTAAGATGCATTTAGCCCAATACTTTTTCCCCCCTCAGTGACTTAAAACTGTTGAAAATAGGCTTATTCCCTTCCCATATACTATTTCTCTAACTTAGCAGAAATCATCCTCTAAAAATAAATACAATTTATGAAACAATTGACTACAATGAGTTTCAGGTTACACATTTGTAAGGCAAGAAGACAGTGGCTATTGGACTTCAGACATTTGGTGCCTTGCACATGTTCTAGGCATCGACCACATCCTTACCTTAGTGGCTCATTATGCATGTGTGCTTGCTTGAAACTGTCTCAGAAGAGCAGTATTTGGTTATTATTACTTTTATTAAAAAGTATATCTACTTTGTGTAGCTTTAAAAATAAATTTTTTTCTCATGAAGTTTTAAAATTTCAATTAAACTAAAACATGTACCTGGGATCTTTTCATCATTATCATAAGTGTATATGGCTTATGAATTGCATATTTGTATTATCAAAGATAGAATGATTTTCCTTATATTTAAGCTTATCTTACTTCTCTGTCTTTTATCCTGCTAAACACCTTCTGGCTTTCTTTGGCCTATTCTGTCTTATCATCCTTTTAATTTCTTAGGTCAACTGAGACAAAAGCAGAGAGTCGTCACTTAATCATTTCCGTACTTGTTTTAGTCCATGTCTATAGAGCCATTGCCTTGTATTAAAATATTCCACATCCCTTCTCAAAGTCTTTTACACAGCCTAACAGAATCAAAGTACTAGTGTGAAACTCTTAAAAGTATTATAAGAGATCATGTATTTGGCTTTAATTTTGCACTTTGGTATACAAATATGCAAAATTTTACCTTATTCCTGTGAACTAAAATATTGACATCAAAGGCAGCTGATGTTTCTTTGCTGAATCTGAATCGTATAAAATTAGAGTGTACAATTAAATATTATGAAGGAGCTGTAACAACTCAGCTAGAACACAGAAGTTTTCAATGATTTAAATCATAAACCTAGCCTCAATATTAAAGAACCACTTTAGGAATAAAACATGCTGCAAATTGATGAAGTATGAAAAATGAAAATATGTAAAAAAATCTTCTATGGTGACTAACTTTCATTAAACTCATATTTTCATATTAAACTCTTGAAGTTGTAAATCTTCAAACGTAACACTAAGATTTTACCTTTAAGTCCCATCTTTAGTTTCGATTGAATTTTTGTTCTTTGAGTTGTATGAACTTGTTCTAAATTTAATCCATTTAAAAGTATAGTATCTTTTTATGACATTGAAGAAATAAATTGGTTATTTCCCTTAAATTATAGATGGAAATTTAGTGCTTATGAGTTTCATGGTATAGAATATATAACATAATGTAGAGCATCTTATATAAAACTGTCTTGCATTATTGTGCCGCTGCATCCTATAGTTAGATATGCAAAGGGGTCAATTGTAAACAATTGAAATGCAAATAGTTATCAATAAAAAGAACATACAAGGTAAATGCAAATGAAAATATAGAAATTGAATGTAATTATTCCCCATGTGCATCATTATAAGGAAACTTTGTTGAATATTCTGAATTTAAAACAGGTGAACAAAGGGAGGTTCAGTTAGAAGTCTTTGAAATTTGAGAGGTAGGAAATGTCTCCCTAATTTTAACATCACCCTCACAAAAATAATTATAATTTCATAAAATGTATGTGGAAAACAACTGGGATTATGGAAGATTGCATATATTTTGAATTTTAAATCAGTCATAATCTGTATTTCATGCCTATTTTCTGAAAGTTATTTACTATATGTTCCTTGAATTGAAGAATACTACCAATATATGAGAGAAGTCATAAATCTAAATGTAGGAAGAGATAGAAATTAGAAAAATAAAGTATGTTGTATATTATTTTACCTATTTTATAATATTTAAGTAATCATTTCTTCTAGTATATGTAAAACATAATGTTAATCATGAAAGCACAAACTAGTATTATGTAAAAAAATAATTTATTTTATAAAACAGTAAAAGTCTGTAGAATACTAAATAGCACGTGTTAACCGTAGCAAAATCATTCCTCAAATTTATAAGCATAATACCTAGAGAAAAGCAGTTCTTTAGTTTTTTAAAATGAAATACATTGTATACATCATATAAATTACAATAGGGTATTTAGTATATTTTAATATATTTTCAAAATTCTTTATTTTGTAAAAATGTAACTGAAGGACATAACTTATTTTTTAGAGAAGTATAGCAGAAATAATATTTCTATCCTCAAAAAAACCTTCAGAGACAAATTCCCATTTCAACTTAATTTTCCACATTTGAATTCATATATTATGACTATATGTTGCCAAGGTAACTTTGTCTACCAGGTAAAATGCAAATTAAAGTTTATAATATCTGTAGCTAATGATCATGTTTGATATTACGCATTTTTGTTCCCATCAGACTTCATGTCACAGATGTACAGAAGAATGGCTACCCAAAATAATCATCATGAGTCTTAAAATAAAACTGAAACATTATTTTTTTCAGATTTCTTAGTTTTAGTTCTACTTCCTTTAAAATAAAATACTTTTAATTTAAAAAGTCTCTGCGTTTACTAGCAAGCATCACTTCATTTAAGCAGAAGGAATAATACACACATTTATCAAATTTAAAGAGCACCTGTTTAAAATAATTTGGAATATGTTTCCTACAGATGATGATAAGTTTATATTTTTTTATATTCACCCTTATATAATAATGTGATGCTTGAAAGCAAATCATATATAAAATATTGTATTAGTAGAACATTTTTCAGGAAAATTCAGGTATACAGTACATATATACCTGAAATGCTATGCTATATATAGTTTAAAATAAATGCTATAAAAATTCTATAATTTTGTGTTTTTAGTCATTTTTCATGATATAATTAGTCATTAGAGGTAAAAAAGTTAACTTTCATCATTAAGTAGCTATTATAGGCTATGCTAGCAATTTTTCCTATTACATTAAAAAAGAAAAAAACTCTGTGGCCTAGAAAATAAAAACTAATACTTTATCATATTCTAATTATTCTAAGATAGGAACATTTTGAAAATAACATATGGAATAATTAATATATATTTGGAAATTCAGAAAAAAGTTATATTTAATTTTGGAATATATCAGTACCTCTTTTTTTCACCCCTGTCTTCTTGAATCACACTTTTTTTATCTTCCAAGTAACATTTTCCTTATTTTATGCTTTCTGTCAGAAATCTGAACATCATAATTTTTACTGAATCATGTTTTGGGTCTTCAATTAAAAATATTTCTGCTAAATTTATTTTAATTGTGTGCCTTTCAAAGAGACTTTGAAAGAAACCTCTTTCAAACTTTTTCTAATTTTTCTTTCCCAGACTTCTAGCCCCACAGTTTCAGAGGCTGACTGACTGAAACAGGTTGTACGGAAACTTCTGGGCATGTTGTTAACATCTGACACAGTGAGTGAGAAAAAAGCAAGCAAAGTCACTGGGCAGGTTCAAAGAAAGTGGCAGCTTCTGGAGACAAAAAGTTTGTGTTTTTGCTAGTTGATAGTTATTTGCAACACACTAGTTAAATTCATATCCATTCACTTCTTAATCGCTTGCTTTCTCTCAACCACTATAATGCAAACCGAAAGGATTTTATTATAGATGTTGTTCACTGATGTGTGCAGAGCAAGTGTGTCTTTATTTAGTCCTGTCTGACATTTTCCACAATGCTTCGAGTAGACAGCATCATATTATGTAAATATTTCTGGTTACTGTTTCTGGAGGTTGTTGCCTAAATTTCTCTTTGGATAAAGCCTTGAATGCTTTCACCCAGAATCCATGCAGGAGCCACCCGAGTTTGAGAAGTTTAGTGATGCCCTTTGTACTTCAACTTTTAATATTAGGGCACATATTGAAACCATAAACACAATGAAAATTCAAAAAATATTCCGACAATATTAGAAGAATATGCCCCCTCCTTTTTCATACTTTAAGAGCCAAGGGCATGGGGAGGGGCAGGAAGAAACATTCTTAAGATCTGAGCCCTGGACGCCATCCTGTGAGTGCTTAAAACCCTTAGAAACGTGCAGCCTGAAGAACACCCCCTTGCAAAGTCTAAAACAATATTAGATTCCCGAAATATAGGCAAAGAAAGTCTTACCGTCAAACGCTTGCAGCAGGTTCCAGCTCTGACCCAGACTGAAAAGCTGAGCAGCTGGTGAACAAAAGTTTTAGCTTTTTTTTTTTAAAAAAAACGAAGTCTGCAAAACTAATTTCCCTCAAAATAGGGCTCAATTTCCGTTAAAGAAAGCAGCGCTTACAAATGTCAGAATTCCTGATCACCCCCACCCCATCCCACCTCTAAGCAATGGAAAACAATTCGAACTTTCACACGGATGTAAAAGGTTTATTGCGAAGCCACTATTCTGCAGTACGACTTAAAAGAATAGGGAGATGGGCTGAAGCCCGGGGGTCTGGGCCAGGGAAAATGTTCTGCTTTGGAGACACTTCCCAAAGATTAATCAATACTTTTTTTTTGCTAATTCAAACCAGATGGTTGGTCTAGTTTGCTGTCCCTATTAATCCCATTAACAACTTCAAAGACTTGGTCCCCATCCTCTGGACACCTGAGACAATGAAAATAACAGGGCGACGTTGCTGGTGGCACATGCGCGGGCCCGGGCTAGATATGTGAGTGCCTCTAATTCTCCTGATGCGACATGTCCCAGGCAAGAGTCGGCTGTTCCTGCAGCTCATAATGGGAGCCTTGCTTGCCTTGTGTAAATGACTCTGCCCCCAGCCGACAATGTCTCAAGCAAGTGGCACCATCAAAGCGCAGCTGACGCTCGCACTAATTCACTGGTGGCAAAATTTCTCACTCATTTTCTATGATGCATGATTGACCAGGGAGTTCTGAAGCTTTGGTGAACTTTGGAAGATTTTGAAGTGTAACATTTCTAGTAAATAAACCACGGCTGCGGAGGGGGAGGGGGTGCTTTTAGTTGATTTATTTTTGAGCAGGTTAGGAGTGATTTCTGCAGGGTAGTGGGGAGACACGGGCTGGCTTCTGAGGGGAAAGACTGGAAATGTGCGTGCAATCTACTCCTCTCATGTGACCAGGACAAAATTGCTTTAGAATATTCCTGACCCAGGAAAAGTTCTTGGTGGAAATTCAAAGGGACCAGAAAAGTAGGGGAGAGGAAATTAGCAGTGATCAGGGGGAAAGAAACCCCACCAGGTACCTCAGGTGAAAATGTCAGGGCTGGACATCTGCAACTGTCGCTGCCCTGTGCTTTCCTCCCACCCACCCCAACAGGTCTCTCTCTCTCTTGGCACCAGAATGGTCCTTTCCTGAACGCAGAGTGCATTTCTGCAACCTGAGACCTGGCCTCCGCGGCCATTTACAAGGCACCCACAGACACTAGCTGCAAAAAGCTAGGCGTGCCACTTGTCCTAGGCACGAGGAGATGCAAAGTTTGAAAAACTCCGAAGGCATGCCTAACTAGTTCTTTTCTTTTTCCCCCTTAATCCTAACGTTCCCTCCATGTTCCTCAAGAGCTAGGTGCAATTCTAGCTTTCCAGCAGGTGACAGTGCCCAAATGGCACTGACAAGACACCTTTCCTGAGCGAAGTGAGAAGGTGGGACTCGGGGTGCGGGACTGGGTCTGGCACAAGGATCACTGAGTCTCAGCTGCGGGCACAGGGCACCGGCAGGATAGAGCCACTGCTGCTTGGGACTGGGGTTTAGGCGCTGGTCGCTCAGCTCTCAGAGTTGGCGGCCGGCAGGGGCGGGCGGGCGTGGACGCGCTGTGTGCGTCCAGCCGGCTTTAGGAAGTGGAACTGGAAGCGCGTAGTGCACACTGAGCGGGAGTTTTGGAGGGAGTTTGCATGTGGTCAGCGCTGGGTTCCTAAGCCAGCCCCCAGCTCACATTACACTCTATTTATAACCTCTCAGAGCCGTTTACCCCTGAAAGCAGTTCTCTGGGACCACCTTCTTTTGGCTTCAACCTCTCCTACTCTTGACATCTGAGTAGCTCGGAGGGAAGCTCCTCCAGGTCAGATTGTTTGTATGTAAAGGAGACTGGCCGCTAGGGCTCAGGACCGGGATTATCCAAGCTCTGCAGAAACGCGGGCAGCAATTGCTTGGGGAGGGGGAAAAGTCACACGATTTCCAGTGAAAAAGTGACAGAGGGTGGCGGCTTTTGCAACCGTCGTGAAGTCTTCTGCCTGGAACCCGAGACTTGCATGCTATGGAACACCCGCTCTTTGGCTGCTTGCGCAGCCCTCACGCTACCGCGCAAGGCTTGCACCCGTTTTCCCAGTCCTCTCTCGCCCTCCATGGAAGATCTGACCATATGTCCTACCCCGAGCTCTCCACTTCTTCCTCATCTTGCATAATCGCGGGATACCCCAACGAGGAGGGCATGTTTGCCAGCCAGCATCACAGGGGGCACCACCACCACCACCACCATCACCACCACCACCACCAGCAGCAGCAGCACCAAGCTCTGCAAACCAACTGGCACCTCCCGCAGATGTCCTCCCCCCCGAGCGCTGCTCGGCACAGCCTCTGCCTTCAGCCGGACTCGGGAGGGCCCCCGGAGATGGGCAGCAGCCCGCCGGTCTTGTGTTCCAACTCTTCCAGCTTGGGCTCCAGCACCCCGACT
Organism: Artibeus jamaicensis; assembly: GCF_021234435.1. Lineage (NCBI taxonomy): Eukaryota > Metazoa > Chordata > Mammalia > Chiroptera > Phyllostomidae > Artibeus > Artibeus jamaicensis. Next base: position 12,365,882 of record NW_026522014.1, on the reverse strand, counting down.
GGGGCTGCGTGTGCGCCGGGGGACTACGGACGCCAGGCGCTGTCACCCGCGGAGGCGGAGAAGAGAAGTGGCGGAAAGAGGAAAAGCGATAGCTCAGGTAAGGACACGCCAGGCACCTTGGGCGAAAGGGGCGGGGAGATGTCGGGAAGATTCACTATAGTGAGGCAGCAGGGAATATTGTACAAGTCTTGCTATGTCTGGCTCCCCGCCGCCAAATGCCGCGGCACTGCCTTAGTCCTGTTATTTGGGGACACGTGTTTCTCCGAGGGCCGAACTGTAGCCAACAGCACTAAGCTCTCCAGGCTTCAAATAGTTTACCAGAAGGTTGAGAAAAAAAGGACAAGTGGCAGTATGTGAAATCGATTGCAAAGCGTGACCTTCCATCTGAATGATGGGGCGGGGAGTGTGCCCTGGGATGCAGCGTCCGCTGGGCGTGCGTGCGGTGCCGCTTCTTGACATTTTCCCTCGCAAGTTCCTGACTCTGAGTGGCTCGATTTTTTTCCATCGTTAACTGAATTTCCAAATTATTGCACAATATTTGGAACTTGCCATGGAACTTGGCAGAGCGTATGAGAAAAAAGTTTTAGTTTTTTTTTTTTTTAATTCTGATTTCAGAGTTCTTTAAATAGCACCCTTTCCCAAATGGTAAAAAATTTCCCTTTCTGGGGAAGAAGCCATAATCTAGGAATTCAGAAGATTTTAAGAACTGTTTGAAAATTGTTAACAAATACGTGCTCAGATTTGAAGAAATACGAGTCTTAATAGTAGTTGTACTGTTGTGGTACTAATCTAAAAAAGAGAATCTGAGATTCAAAAGTGGAAAGCAGTATCTTCCTTCCATTGAGAATTATCGGAGACAAGTAAACAGCAACCCCAGCAATGCTGGGTCTCTAGATCCCTGAGGCTGGTGTGCCACATGCAAGCTGGAGGCACTGATCTTCCTGGGGATACGTGGAGTGGCCACGCGAAAGGGGCCGCTTGAAGGCACAGTCTGACACGTACATTGTAACAGTCCAGAGAAACTAAAGTTTTTCAGGCAGCTCAGCATAACCCTCACCTGTCTCAGTGTGAAAGTGTTAAAGCCTGCTTTACAATTCAGCGAGTGTTCTTCCGCAGTTATAGCGCTGCAACCTGCATTCCATCTTTTTGGAAAGTGGCATCTGTTTAATATAATATTTACACATTTCCTGCCTCTGAGGAATTGGGTTAACAGTTCTAGAAGGTAATTCCAGATACTGGTGTGAGGGACTGGAAAAATGTTTATCTTTTATAACGCTTTAGGTAAGACGTCAAGTACATGACGATGATCGAGCCGTACTGTTTCATGTTCTTTCCATGTTCTTTTGCAGTGACGCTGTCAATTGTTCTTCAGCCTGAGTTAGGGTTCGAACTTTTACTTTCCAAGGTCAGGGGTGTACTTTTAGTGCTCGCTCACAAATTAGTTTATATCTAAGAAAATTACCAAAAGAATCACTCATTTTTAATGTTTTTTATTAACCATAAGTGAAACTCGTAAGACAGCGAGTTAAAAGGTTAATCGTAGCAAGAAGGTTTCCATATCCATTAGAAAAGTAGTCAATTTTAGACATAGCCATCCTTTAGTAGACACAGCATTTGATAGCAATATAAATTTTTTTGGAAACAGACCTCAGTTCAGATTTGTCAGCTCACTTTTGTAATTACCAGAAGCTCTTATGATTTACCTCACTTTCTGCAACCAGAAATTGGTGTGATTGTTGTTCCTTGTGCTTCCTGAACTGAACCACTGCAACCAACTTTCTTAGGACAAACTGAGTTTTCATGTAGATGTATGTTATTTGGACTGGCAGTAAACACAGACAGTGGGATCTAAGAACTGGGTCCCTTAAATTGTTTTAGTAACTTTTCAAAGAAAATTGGTTCTGTTAATGGTTCTACTCTGTTTTGATGGGAAATAACCACATAACAAAATAAGTTTGTCTTTATACATTGAAGTTAATAAAGTACTGGAAAAATAAACAAACACAAAAGTTACCATCAGCTGCATAAAGTATTGATAGATTACATCTTAAGTGGGAAATATAATTAGTCATCACCAAGAGTAGAATCACTGGGGAGTTAGAATGAGTGTTTCCTTGATGGAATATTTTGAAAGAAATTTTGATTAATGGAAAGGAAATATCACTGTAGTTTCTAGTTAAATGTATGTGTACTCAATAAAAATAAAATTTAATTTCCAAATTTCACTATTTGAGTTAATTTATATTTGTTAGATCTTTAGATAGATTTAAGTTCAAGGTATCTTTCTCCTGTGATGATACTGCAATTGGTCTTCCATAGTTTATATTCACAGCTATTTTTTTAATAGTATAAAGGTATCTTGATTCCACAAAATTAAGGGAATGTAAAAAATCACTATAATTCTTATGTGTTATTGACATGTAATCTCTCATTGCTTCTAGCACACTTTTAATATTTCACTATTATTTCCAAAAATTAAATTAAATTAATTTCTGAACTCTTGAAATTTTAAAATCATACTAGATGAAAGTCACATCATGTCTAATAGAGACCATTTATGTTTTGTTAGGCAGTTTATAATTACTATGCATTTATAGTTCAGAGTAAATGTAATACGTAAATTCAGAGCAAAATTCTGTGTCATTGCATCTAATACCCAGATATTATGTATGTGTGCCTTGACCATGTTGAATTTTAATTGAATTTTATGCACCAGAAAATGTTGACAAAGCAAATTTTACTCATGGCAATGATACTAAAACTACAATATGTAACACTTACCAGCATGCATGTACATGTATTTCCCTTCCAAGCACACACGTTGCTTTTCTGCAATGTATACAAACTCAAGAAGCTTAAGGATCTAGAAACAAATATTTATGGACTTTATTTGTCCATTATATTTTATTGACAATTGAAAATAACCAAGTTTAATAGAAAAGCACACTGTTATTTTTTATATGTGTTAAACATTTCTGCAACTTTGAGCCTGCTGTACTTTCCACTGTTATTAGCAAGGCCAACATCTGCCACTTCTTCAAAGGAACTCTTAAAAATTGAAACTTTACAACTGTACTTAAAACAATCTATACAAAGCAGGTGATCCTGAAAAAAAGTCTATAAATGGGGTGAATTACTTGGCTTCAATTACATTTGATTGTTTGCCAAGCAATGTAGTACTAGGTATAAAATACCCACTTTCAGTGAAAATAACCAAAATAGATTAATCCATCTAACTTTAGATTTTATGCAGGTAATACATTGTATAAATGTGGAAATATTTTCTATTCAAGTTAACTGAATAACTAACTATAAGTACATATTTTATGAAAAATAAAAATTATATTAAAAAGGGGGTGATTTGAGGATGTGGATTTAACAAGGTTTTGAATCATATTAGATTCTTGTAAAATGACAAATATTTTATTTATAGCTACAAGATCATAAAATATTTATTGCAAATCATGTCCGTCTATATGCCTAACCCTACAGGATGACAAGAATAACATTAAAAGATGGAAGTTAAATATAGAGTAATGTCTTAGCCACCCTAACTCTGGTATTATGTTGTAACTTTTTCTAGATATTTGAATCATCAGGTTTTCTAAAAGGAAAAAATGTCACTTTATCATTCACCTCTGTGTTGCTGGATTATTGTTTTTCAACAATTGCTTTAGAAGTTTAAAACTAGTCTATTAGGTCTTGGTTATTATAGGATGATGTGGAACAAATTAAATGTCTCAAATTCATAGAATAAAAATATCAATTTAAATTTTTTTCTTGAAGTGCTGTATTACTTTAGGTGTGAACATTTTAAAATTGTGACCTGACATTAAAATCATCTAAGTACCATTGACCTACATGCATGGTCTCAAATTGCACTCAAAAGTCAAAAAGCAGCAATTTCTTTAGAATTAAGGGTTTGATTGTTGAAAGTCAGCAAAAAATGGAAGAAAAATGCAAATAGAAATAGGAATAGTTTCCAGTTCTTTATAAATATTTTTATTTATAGGTGGAAAAGGGGAAAATGTTAAATATAGAGCATGGCACTTCTAAAACATTCATTTGGATTAAAAACCCATTAGTAAATATTGAAAATTTTAGTCTTTGTTTATGGTAATTATCAATGGAAACCATTATGTTGGCACCCTGTAAGCTTATCTTAACTAAAAAAAAAATTAGATATATTTTAAGTATTGCTGTGTTTTCCTTCTGTGTTAAAAACACATACTCTTCATCACAGAGTTGGAATTTATAGTAACTTACACTATTCGTTGCATGACTTAGAGTCTAAGAAATTAATTTTAAATAAAAATGAAATCTCAAAAGAGATCAACCCCTTCCCTTAGATTCAGGAGAATTTGGGAGACTTAATTTCATATTTATTGGAATTAACATTTTTTCATTTGGGATATAACCTGTGGACTGGTTATGAGCTGAATTCTCTTACATATACTTAGCCTGGTAATGGTGCCAATTTTATTCATTTATTATCTTAAAAATGGCAGCAAGAAATACAAAACAATAATGTGAGGGCTTTTTAGATTTTATTTCAAATGAGAAAAACCAGTATAATATAACAAAATATTTTAGTTTTAGACTCCATTTGCTTCAGTAATTTTTTAATAAAATTGCAGCGTGTGTATCTTTTCCAAGCATTACTAAAGTGATTACAAACATCTGTGAGTGGTACATTTAAAGATAGAAAAATATTATAACATAAAATATGCACAGGAATTCCTTAATTAATATTTGTTGTTGATAACTGTAGATGAGATATCTGTCTCAAATTTACTGTATTTTTGTAATATTTAATTTAAAATAAAATATTTATGTGTAAAATATATTAGTACATGAAGCGAGACTATCAGCAGTGGCATTTCCCCACCCCAGATTATAATCAAGATAAGAAGGATTAATTCTTGAGTGACAAGTTAAATTATGTTTTCTGTGTTATGTCATCGGTGACTGATTCCAATGGTTTATTTAAAAAAAAGTCGAAACACAAACCAAGACCAAAGTCCACAAATTAGAGATGGAGGTAAGTATGATGTATTTCCTGTTCAACCTATTTAAGCAACAAGACACATTTTATTGTCACAACTTATTTCTCTATATTATGTGTTTTAGTCATTAATATTGGCTTAGTCATCACTAATAACTCTTTTGGTAATGTTGTAGAAAAACTGAAGCACTAACATTTTTTCTATTTTTGTGATGCTCTTATGACTATTTCTTGGAATAGCTGTATTAAGCTGAAACTCCCCAGTAAACATGGAATAACAATAAAGAAAAGTTAGTTGCAGCACCTTACCTTCTACACTACTCCTAAATCATAGTCATAGGTGAAGTTCAAAGTCCAGCCGGTTAAGACTGTGCAGGATATTTTATTTCTCTCATAGAGTAAGACTTATAATAGTAAAGGTCTGTTAGGTCTCAGTCTTCAATTTGCATTACCTTTGTTGAGGCAAAATGAATTTAAATCTGTTGACCTTTCCTCTCTGGTTTTCCACTTACATTGTGAAAGTGTAGGAGATTCATTGTCACTTTAGGGAAGTTACATTAGATAGTGTTTTTTGATACAAAATAATAATATATTAAGTCATCTGTATAAGTTTTGGACATTGTTTTTATATTTCAGAGTAAGTATTTCTATTTAAAGCCTTTAATATGTCTTTACTAAATTAATAGAAAGTTACTTGTAAGAGTAAATGTTCATATGTGGTTGAATGGGTCAATTATTTTTTTCCTCTATATTTGGCATTTTAAATATACACTTATTAATGAAACCTTCCTGTATAATGTTACATTTTCCATAGCACTATAATATTTCTGAATTTATATGTTACTGTCTATAAATTTAGTCTATGTATTAGAATATTGGTTTTTATAAGATTCTGAAAATATTTTATAGTATGTTTTTTGGTTTCTTACATGTGCATACGAACCAGAATAATCAGGTAAAATCTGTGTTAGAAGTACATATTTTTGGAAAGGGTTTGTATGAGCAGGAGGAAAAGTTCTTCAAAAATAATCACTTTGCTCTCTTTATACCATATAGATTTAAAAATAATAAATTGGATCTTTAGCTTATATGGTATTACTACACTAATTTTTAAAGCTAGCATTTTCTTAAAAGTTTAATGATTCTAAATATTTGTGTATTTTGGTGATGATTCTTACATCCTTGGAGTTTTTACTTTTACCACAAACATAAGTTTACTAGGTAATACTTGTATAGTAAACATGCCAGGGTTTTGGTTAAATGTTTAAATTCAAAAAGTGTTCCTCTATGAAATTTCATAGAATATATTCGATCCAAATATTTCAAATGTATTTAAAAATCCTGTTGTTTTCATAAGTTGTCTTTTTAATATGTTACAGGTATGTTTCTCGAAGCTTAGGTAGGGTTGCTCATTGAAATGATGAGTAGAAGGTATTTCTTTTTCTAGTGTTAAGTTTCTGCTGTGTTTTAGTAGAAAGGAAGGCAAGGTGGAGGTGGGCAAATGGGGGAAAATGGGACATTCGTCGTAGTGTAAAACAATAAAAATAAAGTTAAAAAGGAGCGAATGCTGAATTAACAAGAACATGGCCTCAATACTTAAAATCACACTTTAAAATAATGAGTGCAGAGATACATACACACTAATAGATAAAATTCCCAATTTAATTACCTGATAACAGATCATTTGAACTAGAGCACCCACATTAAACACTGTGACCTGATGTTAAATATTCCAGCTACAAAATAAAATATGAGGCTTGGATTATATGCAGCTGTGTGGAGAGTCCAGCAGGCTGAGGCTGCTAATCAATGATAGTCATTGAAGTTAAATATGCCAACTCTCCTGCAGTTTTGTTTTCTTTTTTTCCTTCTAGCTCATTATTTTCCACATGCCACAGGAGATTTCCATACTACTATAAGAAAAAAAAGTCTCCAGTTATCTTACATGGCTGTGGGCAAGAAAATGATTAAGATGAAGTCATCCCGCAGGCTCTGCGGAAACCTAGAGGCTGGTCCAGCTTAGGTTGGTGGATGCCAATAGAATTTTAAAGGCCTGGAATTTTGCTCTTTGAAAATATAGCCTTAAAGCTGTGCCAGAAGTGACACCCAAATAAAAACTTATTTCTGTGAAGTGATAGTTATTTGCAAATGTAGTAGTGAACTGTGTTCAGTGTCTGCAGCGATGACTTCCTCCACTGTCTGGACTGCGCAGTAAACTTTTAGGTGATTTTTCTTAGCCTCTTGAAAAACTAGCAAGTTAAACTGAAGTGTATTTGTATTAATCAAAAAAAATAAGATGGGTAGGGACTCTTATCAAATAAACAATGAATGCCAAGTAAGCTTTTCAGATGATTGATTTTATTGTGGTAGCAAAATCATGTGGTTTAGTAAAATAGAATTGTGCTGTCAAAAACTTAGTGGGAACTAGATAAATAAGATGTAGCTTTGATTTTGTAAGAAACCAGTAATTTGGTAAATGGCTTATTTTAAGAACCATCTAGCCCTGGCTGGGTAGGTCGGTTGGTTAGAGCATCGGCCTGACACTTCAAGGTTGCCTGTTGGATCCCTGGTCAGGGTACATGCAAGACTCAACCAGGGATTCATAGATGGGGGAACAACAAATTGATGTCTCTCTCTCTCTTGAGAATCAATTAAAAAATTTTTAAAGAGCCACCTAAAGAGAACTTTACTTACTTACTAATTGAGTAGATTGAAATTAAGTGACATCTCTCCTTATTTAATATTTTCCAAAAGTAAAATGGGCTCTCAGCATGTTTACTGCCTTTCTTGATTAAAATCTGTGCAGCTACAGGTGTAAACTACATATACTTTGGAACATTTCTTCTTATTTAAAATATAAGCATGTCTGTGTTAAACTATACAGCATGTAGATGTAAACTACTGAGACAGGTTGGAATGACAGGAAAGGCAGAGGTTAGACATGCAAATTTGAGGGCCTGCTCCTATTCACATTTTTAAGATTACCATCTTTTCAGAATTCAAGGAATAACAAGTACCATTTCTTCCAGAACTATTCTGTGTTCCTACAAATAGTGCTTTACCAAACTTATTCTTGGTTATCCAGAAGCTTGGGAAAATGAAAAGAAGCAGCACCACTTTTTTTGCATATTTAGGCATTAGTTGATAAACGATAAAGGATTTATCTTGTTTCTTAGTCATCCTATGAGACAAGGAAATAGGTGGCACATCCAAAACTATAATTTAAGAGGGTTTAATGATAACTGTTTGGTAGTGGGTAAAATGTATGAAAGCAATAGGAAATGCTAAATCACCCAGGGCCTGCCCACAGCTGGAAAATAATAATGTCTCTAAACCTGAATGGGCAAGTAGAAGGAGTTTTTTTTTTTTTTAATAAGAATCCAGAGTCCAGTGGGAGGCACAAGAAAGGAGCCTCCTAGGGAAGTTAGTACCTCAAGTGGAGGATTGCAGTTGATAGCAAATAACAATCCAGTAATCTGTCTCCATGCCTTCCAATCTCCTTCTGTTGGTTGCATTGGCCAAATGCAATCAGAAGACATGGAAGATAAGCTCATGAGTCCCAGTACTTGATATCCATAGAAGTCAACCTAAAGGAATATCTACTCCCAGAAGAGTGGCCAGAGTAGATCTAGGAGAGCACAACACCTCACTTTGTCTTTTACTAGCTGTGATTTCACTTCTCTGTGCCTTAGCTTCCTAAAAATTATAGTGAGTTAATAAACATAAATCAGTTAGAACAATGTTTGGCTCAGTAGGTGTTATTTTTTTATGTATCAATGTAGGTGCAATTACGGCATGGGTATGCACCATCTGCAAAGAATTTCTGACTTAAGTTGCCTGTTTATTTGTATTTTACTGTGAATAATGTTATAGAACATGTTGCTTACTTAAAAGATCGCTGAAGATTTCACATAATCTACAACTGTCCCTCAAAATGTAAGTAGCATGCTATTTTCCTGAAATGTAGGGTGAGTTCTAGACCAAGTTGTTTAAAAGGCTCAAGTTGCCTTCAATTCATCATCTTTGGGATTCCCATTCCATAGTTTGTTTTGCTTGGGCATCTCCTCACCTTCTTTCTTAAGTGCATCCTGCCACTTCTCTCTCAAACACCTGTTTTCAGGAGGAATGGAGAGAGGGACATTTGGTCAACAGGGAATAGAACTTAAACCAAAGGGATTTACATATGACAGTGATATTTCAGGTTTCTGTTTCAGCTGTTACTTTGTAAGTTGGGTGTGACATTTTTTCACTGCGCTGTAAAGTTTATTGCAGAAGGAATTTATGTATCGTATCTCTTTTGTTATTTCTGGTGGTTCCATTTGGAGACCCTCATAAATGGCAAATAAGCAACTATCACTAAAAACTAAAAATGATAATATCCCAAATAAAAGCATAAAAACCATTTGTTTGGTGATAATTTCTTTTTTTCAAAGATAATAATTTACTTGTTTACTTATTTCTCAAGTGATGCCAGAGACAAAAGAAAAACTCACCCGAGCTGCAAATTTTGAGTGATTACTTAGTTTCACTTTATTTAGCTTAGTCAACTCTCCTTTACCCACTGTTCAATGTGGGCAATTCAGAAATGTATTTCAGAGAAGTTCTGAATTATTGTAGTAATAGGCTGTGGCAGTTGCTTTTAAATAAATGGTAGAATCGAATATTGTATTAGAATTCTAAATGCTGAGTTAACTCTTTCAAAACTCCTAGATGCAGGACACTTTAATCCCTAAAATAAAAGAAGTTCAGAGGACTGGGGCTTGCTTCTTTGCTAGATAATGGAAGTCTGGGAGGAAGTAGGGAAAGGTGAGCAGGAAGAATGAAACATTAAATATTCAGTAATAAACAGCAGCGACAAGAAGGTGCCAACTGCATCAACTAGTTCTCAGGGTAGCCTTAATTTGTTAGTTTTTTTAAAAGAAGTTGTAATAAAAAATGTTTGAACAGATCATTAGAATCAGAATTATCAAGACACTAGAGGAGACCCAAGGCATCACCCAATTCAGTGAATGTATTTCCTAGATGAGAGAAAGCGCCCCAAGAAGTTAAGTAATGTCTGTCTGTTCAGCCAAGTAGTGGCAGCTGAACTTCCATATCCTGACTTCAGCCTAGTGCCCTTAAAAGGAAAATCTCGTAAAATATTTTTAAACCTTAAGGTTTTAGTCTTCCCAATAAAAATAAATTTCAGCATCATTTAAAACATTGGCTACTGCGTTTGAGTGAATAAAGTGCAATTTCACAAAGTGCTTTACTTGGGTGTAAACTACCTTCTTCTGAATCTGATTTTATGTCATATTACCTCAGTCATTTTTCATTCTTGTTTTATGAATATGAACACTGTTTTACTTTCTTAGCTTCAATTTTCTGATTTTCTAATGACATAGTTCTTGTTTTTGATTACTAATGTGCCTGCATATTTTTGACGCCTCATACAATAATAAACCATAGCATTTTAGTTTAAACCAGAGTTTAATATCTGGCAATGTGCATATGGGCTTTGCTATATTAATAAATACTAGATATTTATATAAACAGTTCATATTTGGGGTTTCCATTTGTGAGTTGAAGATTTGTTATCTGTTTTAATTTTTTTTAATTTAATACAAGTCAATTTTGCTAAATTGTGTTACCTATAATGTATTTGCCTTTTTGTGTTCAAGGTAATACATAGCAACAGATAGGTAACTATCAACTCTCCTTTGTCTCAAGCCATTAACTTTATCTTCATCCTTAGATAAGTATTGCTCTTATTTTTTAATTTAATATACAGACTGGGGGAAAAGTACATTTATAAGGAATAAACCTACTTTTGTTTCCATATGTTTGCATGGAAAATAACATAATAATTAATAAATAATAATACAAGAATAAACTCTGTGTCACCCACTCACAACCGTAAAACCTACTTTCGCCCCACCCTGTAATCTCCCTACACAGAAGATACTCGAAAATATTAATGGTTGGCATTTTGCCTTTGCTAACAGATGCGCCTTCCTTGTTTTTTCTATTCTTCTACCCACAGCCCTCTTTCCCACAGTCTGTAAACACCAGACCCATCTGCTCCTCCCCAATACAATGAACCTTATAACCTCTGGAACACTCTTCACACTGACCTCACATGCCAATTCCAGATCACTAGTTCTTACTAAACCCTCAAAACAAAATGAAACATGAAAAATACAGTTGGTCTTTCTGAGAGTTTTTTTTCCTTGATTGTCTAAATGCAACTTTATTTCCAAGATAATAAAAAATAATTCCTTACTGCATAACTAATCATAATTTGCATTCAAAATGCCTTCACCTTAGTGGTCTCAAATGATGATTTCTCCTTTTGCACTAGACATAGGCAGGACTTAGCCACACTGCTTCCTCCTACAGAGCTCAGTCCCAACCCACTCTAGTGCACAGCCTTCCATAGTTTTTGCTATTTCTACTGTAATATCTCTTGTACTTAATTTTGTTTCCTTTCTAGGTCTCCTAATGTAGCTGCCTTCTGAATACCTTGATCTCTTTTCATTCCTCCCCTATATTGAAATCCTATATTGAATGCAAAGTAATATTATGACTATGCCCATCAGATTTTGGGCTTATGACTTATGTCCACTAGATTTTGCATGTACTGAGTCTTGTGAGGAAATAAAATTTAATATCAGACATATATAAACATATAATTAATATCTTATATATAATTCAATATCTATCTATCTATCTATCTATCTATAATCAGATAGATAGATAGAAGTGCTTTCCTGACAAGGCATTCTCTTTATAGTCTAGATCTAACTAACAGTGCAGATGTTAGTTTAAAACAATGTTCTTGTACTTTCTCATGTGGGTCCCTAAATATATTTAGTCATAGCTACATTTAAGGAGTTTTTCACAAGATTTTCTGCACCTCCCATTTACTCAAGAATATTATTTACTATCTAATTTCCTTCCTTGGATAAAAATTTAGGGCTATAAGTAAATTGGCTTCCATCTGTAATCTCCCAACTCAATCATTAAAGGCTTTATTGACCATCTGGGGCAGGTTTACTAACATTTGTTTTGCTTGCATTTTAACTAGTATCTCTTCAATAAACTTGTCTATGTCTATCACTTAAAAAACTTTATTTTAAGATAAGTGTTCCCATGCAGTTGTAAGAAATAGTACAGAGGCATCCCATATACCCTTTACCCAGCTTCCCCCAATGGTAATATCTTGCATAATTATAATGTAATAACAAAACCAGGAAACTGGTGTTGGTACAATACTAACCTTATCTAGATTTCATTAGTTTTACATGTACTTGTGTGTGTGCGTGTGCCTTTAGGTCTATGCTGCCTGGCAATTTATGTTGTATTTTGATCTTATAACTTGTAATATCTTTTTCTAATATATATTCACTATTTTAATTAAAATCTGGCTTGCAACACCTCCTCAGGTCAGTACCACCCTGTACTAATTATTACATTTCTCTTGCTAAATTAATGTCAATAGACTGCATAATAATGCACTTAAATTTTTCCTGGTGGTTCTCTTTACTGTTCCTATCTTACGTTGCTAGTTTTGATTTGAATTACATGCACTCCCAAAGTAAAAGTCAGTGCCTTCTTTTTCTTCTAGTGTGACACCCAGCATCAGGTCAGGTACACAGAAGTGCTGGCTAAATCCTATTTGTGGCATAAAAAATGCATCAGTGATGATGAATGAATTGTCTGTGTTAGGAGTTTTCTAAGACTCTTGGTTAGTGGTGTCCAATAGTAGGGCAAGTTCAGAAGATTCTTGAACAGTCCAGATGGGAGTTTAATAAATATCCAGCTTAAGTAATTATCTGTGTTTGTTTCTGTTGATTTTTATGGATTTTTCCTAAAGTGAAATATGCATGATTGTTTGGTATGTACTTACCATTTATGAATAAATCTGGACAAAAATGAATATGCATTTTTAAAAAACTTTACAGGAAATCAGCAAAAACCTACATTTTTGAAAGGTAAGGTGTCTGTATTTTCAACAATGTAGTGATTGTTAAATCTAACTAATGTATGGATGCCTCATTCCATTGTTTTAGCTGACATGTGAAATTCTGTTAATATTCTGTGCAGTATGTCATGCATTGCTTTTACAACCACATACAGTAAAATAATCATAGTATTTGAAATGTCTGTCTGACAAAACCAAAAAATTAAATTAAACCTGACCCTGATCCATTGGGAAAAATGTGGAATATTAATTAATTTTCACTGTAGTATTGGGTAGAAGAACAGATAGTTGGTCATTTGAAAAAGAAAAATAGGTTATTTATTTTGTAACATTTTCAAGTAGACTGAATTTATTCTAAAAATGTGAAACCTGTTTTTTGAAGGTGTTGGTACCATGATGCTGAGTCAATCCATGATTATCTATGTTCCCTGTATCTGTATTATTCTGCTTTCAGTATGACTGGTTAACCATGTCCAAACAATGGCATGTAATCAGGCAATATGGAGCTGAGACCCTGACACACGTGAGGCTCCCTGACTAGTAAAGAAAGAGCAATGAAAATAAGGGGTGAACAAGCTTAAAAAATTATTTCCGTTGTGGTTCTGAGTTTAGTCACATATCACATAACTGTCTGATGAAAAGCAAGTTTGCGGCAAGCCAACTTGTATAAGTGAGGTAGAATTTATGTACATAAAAGTTAAAATTAACTTACACTATATTACATGTTTGGCAGTTTTTAAAAAAATTCTGTTATCCATACCTCTGATACTGATTCTATTTCAACAGTTCTTTCTATTCATTCAGAAAAATAACTTTCAGACCATCCATGTTTCTGGCCTTTCTCATTAAGGTGGTGGTGTAAGATTACTTTGAGACCAGTAACTCTCAACATGGACGTTACATTGGCATGATAGAGGACTCTTTATAAATACTGGTGCCTCATTGATTAGGGTTAAATGAATCTAGATTAAAGCTGCAATTTAAATAAAATGTATAATGAAATATTATAGCATTAAAAGAATAGAGGAAATAGTATAATGAACCCTCGTGTGCACACTATGTTCAATATTTGTCTACAGATGGTCACTCTTGTCCTCGTTATACCATCCCAGTCTTCCCTCAGCTCAGTTTGTCTCAGTTATTTCGAAACAAATAGTAAATAACTTATCATTTATTCTGGATGTTGTTATTTTTAAAAACTTCCCCTGTGATTCTAATGAATAGTCAAGATTGAGAATTACCAGGTTAGAAAATTCTTGTTTTCAGTTTTAGAGAAATTCTGAGAGGCAGGGACTCTGTATTTGAACCTTCATCCTGTTCTGCATATAGAAAATAGTGTCACACTCAGTTGCTCAATAAACAAATATTGATTTAGTGAAAGTAGCCTTTGCATATCTGTGTTTATTGCCAATAATCATAATACTCTCCCATGCTGTGCCGTACAGTAGTCACTAGCCACACATGGCTATTTAAATGTTAGTTAATTCAGATTATTTACATGTGATTAATATTAATTTAACTAAGATATATTTTAATTAACTAATTTGATTTTTATTAAAATTAATTGATTTTATGCTAATTAAGGTGAACTAAAATTTAAGAATTAGTTTCTTGATGTCACTAACTTCATTACAAATACTTATTAGCAATATGTGGCTACTGGCTGACATAGTGAACAAGGCAGACACAGGACATGGACATTTCCATGTATTAGAAAGTCCAATGAGACAACGATAAGAACCTCCTCAGGTGGAGAAAGAGATTATGAGAATGCAAATACCAAACAAAGACAAATACACTCGCAGCATTGTTTAAAATTGGCAAGCTACGGAAGCAACCCAAGTGCCCACTGATAGCCAAATGGATAAAAAAGCTGTGGTATATACATTTGTATAAGGGGATTTTACTTGGCCTTTAAAAATAATGAAATCTTACCATGTGTGACAGCGTGGGTGGACCTAGAGGTTATTATGTTAAGTGAAATAAGTCAGTCAGAGAAAGACAAATATCACCTGATTTTACTTATATGTGGAATCTAAAGAACAATATAAATGAACAACCCAAACAGAAGCAGACTCATAGATACAGAAACCAGACTGATGGCCAGAGGGGAACGGGGTTGGGGGCTGGGTGAAAAAGGTGAAGGGATTGAGAAGTACAGTTTGGAAGTTATAAAAATAGTCTTGGGGCTATAAAGTACAGCCTAGGAAATACAGTCATTAATAATATAATAGCTATGTGTGATGCCCACTGAATACTGGAAATATCTACAGGAACACTTTCCAAAGTTTATGATTGGCTAACCACTATGCTTTACTACTGTAACCAATGCAAAATAATATTAAATGTAAACCGTAATTTAAAAATTAAAAAAGTAAAATTAACAAAAAATGTATAACAGTGAAACATATCTGAAAGTAAAATGTAAGGAACATAATTTTACTAAAACTATTTGGATAAATACTGGGTTTACTCAACCAAATGTTTACTTAATAATATACTTGAATGGTTCAAGTATATTATCGAATATACTTCAACCTCTTTCAAAGAGGTTGAAGAGTATCCTAAAAGAGTTATTAGTTAAATGTACTCTAGAAGTCCGAGACATGGGCAGTTATCAAAATAGCGATTTTAAATTATTGGTTTGTAAATACAACATTGAAATGAAGTAAAATATAACAATGGATGTAAATGTTGAAAAATATAATTTTGGAACTGGCAAGGCAAACAATGAAAGTATATTAAAAAATGTAAGGTCAACTAGGGAGATTCTTCTAGGCCTCTTGAGGAATAGGGAGGAGAACATTTTTCTGGGAAAGGGTGGGGAACATGCCAGGAATTAGGCTACATTTTCCAGGGGAAAGTATGAAAACTTAATAGAATCAGACAGTGGCAATTAATGATAAAAATTATTAACTTTTAAAGCCTCTCAAAAATATTTGGTCTTTTACAGTCTCTGGTGTGAATTCCAGAATTACAAAAGTCAGGTAGTTGACAAACAGAAGAGCCTGTTAGGGGAGATTTTTAACTTTTGAGGAAGAAAATGAGTGTCAAGTATTCATTCATTCTGGCATTAGAAAAGCAGCCAATGCAAGGAAGAGCAGCGTATAGGGAGTCTCAATCTGTCCTGTGGAACATCTGGGCCTGTGGGGCTGTGCCGTACCTTGCACGGTGACGCTGCCGCAGCCACAGTGTTCTGGATATGTGGGAAGTAGGAGGACTGTTCATCAGTGGATTTATTTTTAAGAAAGATTAATTGGTAATTAATTGATGATTGAACTGCTAGCGATTTGTGGGAGAAAAGACAATATTAACACTACACATTAAATTAAGCAAAGATATCAGTGGACATTCATATCAGAATTTATGAGTGGAGGGTATATATTCAAGTATGAAAATGTAGAAAAACGTTAATGATTGAATTCAGGCTATCTTAGGACCATGAATAAATAAATAAATAAATAAACAAACAAACCCCAAACAAACAAACAAGGATGGTACTGGGCTAAGCCTGCATAAGTGTCCAGGCAACTCTCATTGTTTTTCAGAGGTTTTAAAAGAGAAGCAGGCCAGACCTAATGTAATGTGTAATAAAGTTTTATCAGCAGTGCAAAAAGTGGGTAAAACATTTTAGTAATTTTCAGTAAGTGAAATAGATGATTTACTTTTATATTGAAAGTTTTCTCGTCTGATATTGGTAGCCATTACTATGTAAATATGTGGATGTGTAATCTATTAATAGTAATTATCATTATTTTTTTTACTTTAGGGGATGTTGCACTCATTTTAACCGGGAGCCACATCAGCTTCATAGTTGCCTACAAAGGGACAAATGTAATTTCAATTCCTAGACAGTTAAGGAGTAGTTACATTTATACAGTCCTGGAATTATTTCAGCTCTTTGAAGGTAACCATGAGGCTGATATGGCCCCCAGTGAAAATGAGTCTGACACACCTGCTTTAGATGAGTACATCTTAGCTTTTCCTAATTAAGAGGTGTGTACTGTTTCTACGGACATGTGTGGAGATTAGAGGTTATTTCTTTATTTTTACATAAATGTCTTAGAAGAAACAGTGTGCATATGCAAAGCATCTCTTTTTAAAAAGCATCACTAATTAAAATATGTTAAGTGCAACCAAGTACACAGTGCAGGTTAGTACACAGTAGAAATAGGTGAATTCCAAAGTGAATGGTTTCACTTTGAAAACTCAGGATGTGAGAAAACCAAATTAAGTCAATAGAAAATTGTAATATGTTATTCAAAGTGGGCGGAGTGAACTGGATGCTTAATTTAACTGCGTGCTAAAGTAGTGCTGAACTCCAGACGCTGCTTCACAGAGAGTCACAGGCTGAAATCTTCTTCGGGAGTTTTCTCCATGAGGTAGTCAATTCTCAGGTCAGATAAAAATACTATGTACGATAGTAAGATAGAAAAATACTATCACACTTTTCCATGCTTCTAATATTTTTAAATGTCCTCATTTTACACTTGCTAATAGAATTACACTTAATTTTTTGAATTACCTGTTAATCTTAGGATGCAGCATTAGTATTTTAGATTAAGTTGAATTCCTTAGAAACAAGTAGCTCAGAGAAGAACTGTTTAGATAAATGGTAATTAGTTTCAAATTGTAGCTTATTCTTCCCTGGACCCAGGACACACACATACACCAAGGCAATAAGTGTTTTCAGTGTTAATCCACAAACTCAGATATTATTCACTAAATACCCACCCTGTGCCAGGGACTTGGTTCTGGGGGTACTGTGTACTCTGAGTCCACTAAAATGAACAGAACGTGTTGAGGTTTGCAGATAGGTCCACAGCACAGCAGCAAAGACTAAGATGGAAAGAACTGGATGCGCCAATATGGCAGAGGATATAGTAATGAATCATCATTATGCGATAAAAAATCCAGAGCAATCAGGAAAAGATGACACATGTCTTAATTCAATTTCTCTCACTTCTTCCTTTCACCTTCAGAACACATGAGTGATGAAAATCTATTACACTGACCGGGATCAAATGACCTTTGGAAAAATATAGAAGGATCCTTGTTGATTGATAAAGACATGAAATACAGGGTAGGGTTTGGGTTCCTGGAATTGTGGACAAAGTTTATTCCTGTTCATTCTTGTTCAGATCCTCAATTTTTATGATTGAAGAATTACATTGTCTTATGCACCATGGTTTGTGGGCAGCAGTTGATCATACATAACTAAACTCTATTAATTCAAAAATATTCTCAGGATGTTATTTGATAAAATCATAGTAAAAGGTGAGATATCTTGCTAGCTGGTAAATATGCTGTATTATTTTTGGCATGAAATTGATATTATCTTGTTATGGTAAGTGAGGATTAGGCACGTGGAAGACATGTGGAGAACATTTACGAACCATGGACTTGACTTTTGTATACAGACTCTCTCATATTTCAGGAACTGACTTAGATGAATATTAGGAAACAGGTGAAACGACTTTCCATTCTTCCTAGCTTTTCTTCCTTTAGTCTTCTTGGCATATCCCTCCATCTTCATCTTGAAAACTGTTAAGACTTTCCTGCACATTCACAGAATGTTAAAATTGGAAGCAATTCTAGAATTCATCAAAACCACACACCCAATCTTAAAGATGAGAAAATTGAGGCTCAGAGAGTGGAACCCCTTAACTAGTGTTTGCAAAGTTGGGACTAATAACTTTCAATTCGGTATCTTTCTCTTATTTCTATACTCTGCTGTTTGAAAAATTCATTCTGATTATTTAGTAAGATATCAAATAGTTGACATTTTCCTTATGAGGATTTCTCAACTGGTTTCTTTCTGCAATAAACAAAAGGATAACATATAAATCTACATTTCTAGACTAGTATAATTTAGTCACCAACGTTCATTTTATTTGAATCAATTTTGAAGGTTAGTTAGCTGGTTTTTTAAAAATTTAATCTGAAAGACAGAGAATTGCCATTGATAAGATGCTGGTGTCTTAAGATACATTTATTTCCTACTAAAATCAGGCATTCATTAAGGAGGAAGAATTTGGACCCTTCTGGATTTGATGCCTATTCTTCATATTTACTTTGAAAATTTAAACATTAAGAAGTACTCTATCAGTAATTAATATGACAAATCTATAGTATTATGCTCAAATTACCTCAAGATCTGGAACTTCAAGGTTCAATTGCAAATATTCTTTCTAAATTCTGAACATCTTATTGAATCCTTCTGATTCACCATGTTTGTCTTATTATTCCTTCAATTATTTTCCTAAAGATGTTCAACATTACCAATTTATTAGGATGCTTTTTTTTACCTTCTAACTTAGGGTAATATTAGTTTTCTTTGCTCATTTTCTTTTCTCTAAGTTATTCTGGAAATGTGTGTGGAGGAAGTTGTATCAATTATTAAATCACGGGGGTTTGATTTGCCAAAATATATAACATTGTCTTGAACATTTAGAGTGCGGTTAGAAGGAAGCCTGAACTGTAAGAAAAGGTTTTTTTGTGTGTGATGTCCACTTAACTAATAAATCTGTCATCACTGACTGGTTTCCATTTCCTCTGAAATAAACAAATCACTATTAAGTCCTTTGAAGCAGGAGACTGCCAGGAAACACGAAAGTCACTTTTGCTTCATCCTCCAAGATAAAGTATTTAATAAGTGGAAATGAGATGCAACAGAAGGAGCCACGGGGTCTTTACACCTGCTAGAAAGTACAGACGCGCTCCACAGAGCAGGAATTCAAACAAACCTCAAACCTTGACGTTCAGCAAAAGTGCAGAAACGAAGCCAAGAATAAACTCTGCAGAGCCCTTGAACGTTTCTTAAGTAGAAAGCCTGAATTGTAGGAACACAGGAAATGTGAAGAGGAAAGGCTGGGAATCTGGAGGCCATGGACCCCCAACAGAATTAGCTCTGTAGATGTTTTTGTATCCAGATTACTTCACATTCTACTTTAAATCAAATAGTTATTGATCCTCATATAAGAGCTTGTATTAAAAGGAATGTCTTGGTTAAGGAGTAAACATCCAGCATAACTGATGAGAGTTTTTTGTTTGCTTGCTTGCTCATTTGATTCCAGGCTTTTGTTTTTATTTATGTTAATCAAATTAAATGAATACCTTTCAAGTAAATGCATATGCATTCTAACCAGCAACCCACAAGGGAAATTCCAATTCATGTAAAAGTGCAGCATGAAGAAGCCAAATGCCAAACTCCTAGAAAGACCAAAAACAAATAAGATACAGAGGAAATAAGCAGACATTAAAAAGAAAACTGAAAATGTATCTCCAAATAAAATTTCAAAATGTGATACATTGCTGTTTTCCTTATATTTTGCATTCACCCTTTACTTTTGATTAAAGAATTCATTTGTCTTCTTTATCTGTAGTTACTAATTCTTTGAGCCCCAACAACTGTGGTTGATATTGTTTTAACAATCATAATGCAACAAAAAAAATACACACACACATTTGATCTAAGCTAAATTTTTTTGAACTAAAATTTTTCATTATCTCATAATTTGATAAACTTACTAACTCTTCGTATATGTTTTTTTCAAATAAAGGATGTTGAAAGGACCAGGCGTGTAACTAACTGGGGAGATCAAGACTGCAGGCTTCTTTGCATGTGTCAGTAGCTCAGTGACTGGAATGATGCCCGGGTTGAACGTCTGCTTCTCACTGTGTGCCTTGTACTGGTCTGTCCTTATTGTAAGGACATCTGCACTGTTCAGTCATTTATACTGGTTCTGCTTTCAGTAAGCTTGAACATTCTATTTTTTCTTTTAAAAATTAATTTGATGCTATGCCTTTTGGATGTGTTAAAAGTTATTGTAGGAATTTGTCTTGCTTGATAGTAGTAGATTTGACCACAAGACGAGAGTTCTTATTCCATTCCATCTTTTTGAAAATTGGATCTTTCTACTCATTAACTTCTCATTATTAAATTTATGGTTATACTGGTTTTAGAGATTCCTGAAACTTTTAAACAAAATACAGTCTGTGGCTGTGGAAGAGAGTCATACCAGTGTGCTGTGTGCGACCTTTGCAACAGGGAGCTACAATAGGAAAGTTGATATTCTATCCAAACGTACAGATTTGGTTATTTACAGATGTAAGATGACTGCTATGCTAGTGTATTGGAGACTGGAGTAATTTACACCTCTGGATTATTTGATAAAAATGCATACCAGCCTTTTAATTGTAGGGCTTCTGTTCCCTAAAATATTGATAATACTTTGGACTTTGACCTCTAGAACAGGAAGAATTTATTTTCCATTAGGCTACTACTTTCTAATTATGGGAAACACTGATTGGTTTAATGGGGTTGTGTTTTTAAATTTTCATATGCACTACATTTAGTCATAAATCTTTGGAATAGTTTCATTTTTTATAAATCTCAGGATGAAATACAAATATATCACTAAAATACTCCAAGTTCTCAGTCACGGCACTGTGTGCATATTAAAGGGGCTGTGGAAAAAGTTTGAGGGAATGGGGGCTTGCTCCATTGTTCTCAGCCAAAAATATCAAAATCTGGCTTCTAACACGGTGGAAACTAAAAGTCTGCTTATTCCTATAGGGGATTAATGCATTACTCAACTTTGAAATATTATATTGCCTGGCAACTACAAAATATGTTTAATTTTCCCAGTCCTATCTTTATTCTTTTGTTTTTTGAATCTAGTATCGTTCAAAAGTTCTGATCTGCTAGCAGTTCAAACTTTCATTAGAATATTGTACAACTGATATTCTCCTCATGCTATAAGAGCTATTGATGCCTACACTTTTTTAGTTGATTATAAGTAGAATTGATTCAACATTTCTTTCTGTATCTACTTAATTGTTTTTAGTTTCAGGAAAATGGAGAAGTGAAAAACACAAACTCAAACACTTCTCCAAGGAAAAAGTATTATGTGTACATTAACAGGGCTCCCTTCTTCGAAGACCTCAAAGTCACTAAATACAGAATTCCCTAAATAATAGTGTTTGGTTGATCTTATTTTCCCCTTTCAGAAATAATCTGGAAGGCAAATAGCAGTAGTGGCATTGATTTTCTGTTCAGGATGTTCTTAGTTAACACCAAAAAAGATAAAAATTGTAGTGTTGGGTGGCAGTGATCTTGTCCTTTTTTAATTCCATGGAGCAGGGATGGTCTTGCCTGAAATAAAAATAAAATAGTTAACTTTGCAAAGTTCTGCATAACTATAAAATTATTTTATTTTATCCTGTTTAACTTGTTCCATTACATAATGCTATCTCGTATTATGAGTTTAAATATAACTCTGGCGGTGGTACCACCTGTATCTGCGACCCTAGCCAGTCATTATCTGGTATTGGAAAATCTGTCAATTAGCTCGAGGGGCTGAAGTATTGCTAATAATGCCAAAACCACAGTGGTAGGTTTTGTGTTGTTAGTTTCTTTCAGAGAATGACTTTTGTGGCCATAGAACTCCACTCTCATCATTGCCAACCATATAATAAATGCGTTCTGGGCTACACAGGAACCTGCGTGTGTTTGCCTAGGCATAAGTGGAAAACCCATTTGAGAATGCCACTTTAAAATGGTTGATCATATTTTTAAGATGACCGATTCATTTCCCCCACCTCTTTAGTCATTTATAATGTGCATATTGACTGCCTCTCACTGGCAAAATGCTGTACGTCTAGCAAAATACGTGGTTGATTTAAAAAGCAACAAGTGTCTAAAGTTCAGGCCCAGTATATATTGTAGGTGCCTATGTGGCCAAGTCAATTTAATGAATATGTTAATGTATTCATCAGTTAAGGAGAAAATTGAAATACTTTGAATATTTCTCAAACCATGCTAACTTAGCTCTAAGATCTCGATTACAAATTATAACAAGTTTGATATGGAAAGAAGATAGCCATTTACCGATAGAGAACCTATTCATGTATTTAGTTACCAAGATCTATCATTTTTACATTCTGAACAACTGTTTAATATTTCTCTTACCGTAATTTCTTAGTTTAGAAATACTTTTTTTACTGGATCATTATGAGTCTTTTTTCAGTTTATTCCAGTGCTCTTTTCCTCAAAGTTTTTAAAATGCAGATGTGACCCTTTAAATATCCGTCTGTGAGCACCAACTGTGTCAGGCACAGCGTTAGACTTTTAAGAGAAGAATCAGTTCTTGAACTGAAGTGAATTTATTTCCCAGGAGACTTTTATAGCATCTAGAAGCAAATAATTGTCACAACTTGAAGGTGTGTAGAATGCTATCGGCATCTAGTGTGGTTAGACCGTTACGGAATAAGGATGCTGCCGAACATCTTCCAATGCCGAGGGCAGCCTCTGAAACAAAGAGTGACCTGGTCCAGAATGTCAGTTGCGCCTGAACGGAGAAATCCTTGGGGAGGAGTGCGATGGAGAGAAACTGAAGGATAAGGCCAGGTTTCCACTGTCAGTCACATACATCTAATTCCGCCCTGACTGAAGCCCTGATGTTAATACACTCCCTGTTATTTACAGCCACAGTTGCTTACCCATGTTTTTTCCTCCAATTCCCCAGCATTCTCTATGTCCTGAGCTTCAGTCCCAGGAGAGAGAGAGAGAGCATTGCTTTCCGTGTTTGTAAGATTTTGTTTTTGCTGTTCCTTTTGTCTGGAATATCCTTTTTTTCCTGCATCTACAGAAATTCCACTCATTCTTCAAGACCCACCCTAGATGTTGCTTCCTCCTTGAAGCAACCTGTAACTCATTCAAGAAAAGGTATTCAGTCCCTTCCTTTACAAAGTCTTGCCACTTATCCTGTCATTTTTGAGTGAGTCATTTTACATTAACATTATTTATTGTGCCTACCAAACTTGATTGTGGAGATTGAGCCTTTAGCTCCAAGTGCATAGAACAATGTCTGGCACAGAGTTTGTGTTAAAAAATCTGATAATAAAATAAGTACCTGAATCATTGTAGAAAGAGAATGATCTAAATGCACTGAGACTTTTAAAAATAAATAAATGTGATCTGCCTTACCCTCAAGTGTTTAAAATTCTGGGTTTAAACATTAAGTATTCCTTGACATATAGCAGACATGGACATGAAATTTGCATTCCATGTACACACAGGAGAGTATGAGATCATTTCCCCCCCACTACTAATCCCTTTATAGAACTTGCAAATAAACACATGAAAATTGCTTGCAAAAAAGATGCAACATTATGGTTTCTATATCTGTCATATTTTAAAACAATATTGCATATTTTATAAGTGGGCTTAAACATTATAAGTAAGTTTGCAGGGATTCTGTTTCCAGGAAGAATAAATGTACATTTCTCATGTCCTTTCACAATGCATGACTAAAAACAGTGCATATCACATATAATGCAAACTTAAGAAGATTCTGAAAGATAGAGAAAGGAAGGGAGACTGGCTAGAGACTTTGAAACTCAAGAAATGACATGATGGGAAGTTCCCTGGGTCTGCTGCTGTTGCCTTTTATGTCCCAGACTTGGAGCTGAAGGAGGCAGCAACCTTAAAACAACAACAAACATAAATGCCAAAGGCTCCAACAAAAGTCTGCTATCTTTAGGCTAAGGTCCAGGAAAGAGGTAGTCAGCCTCATGAACTAAAATACTTGAAGACAACAACTGCTCTACTCAAGCAAACTGACTCTTACCCTGTGAAAGACCCGATTAAAGGGGTTAATAATTAAAGAGAAGGGAATTATTGATGAATCTCAATAACTGGGATGAATCTCAATACGTAGAATGAATCTCCAGAGAATTATAGAGAGTGAAAACAGCCAATTCCAAGGGTTATGTAGTGTATTATTCTATTTATGTAACATTCTTAAAAGGACAAAAATTATAAGAGTTAAGGAAGGGGTGGGGACCAGAGGGAACTGGGTGTGGCTGTAAAAGAGCTGTGTGAGGGACCTTTAGGGTGATGAGTGTTCTCTACTTTGACTCTTTCAATGTCGCTATTCTAATGGTGATATTGTGCTATCATTTTGCAAGGTCACCACTGGATACAACTGGGTAAAGGATACATTTTCATGGGTTATTTTATTGCTTTAGTATTTTCTTACGCTAGTTTTGATTGCATGTGAATCAATAATTGTATCAAAATAAAAAGGTCAATGTAATTAAAAATACGATGGCTTATAGTAATTTAGAATAGCTTTATATACAATACAAATGTTTATTTAACTTTTTATATGGGCCACGATACAACTTATACTCAATAGACATTTTCTCTTCTAATGAGATGTTAGTGCTGCTTTCCAAAGAGGAACTAGTGCTTTTTTTTTTGGCTGAGAATAGAATATCTGCTTACATGACTGGTGTTTACAGAAGATGTCACAACATATGTTCCATGCTTTTATGCCACATATATTTTGTTGAAAATATTGTAAACTGCTTGGTGAGAGTATTTAGGAAATATAAGTAATTACACAGGAGTTTTACACTTTGTCACATGGTTCTAAAAATGCATCCTAAGAATATCCTAGTCTCAGTTAGCCTATCATACAGTTAACCCTTGAACAACATGGGGGTGGTTTCTTTGGACCAGTAAAAAAAGCATAACTGCAGTTGAAAACATGTTTTCAGAAAATTCCAAAGAAAATTAATTCAATGTTAAGAAGCCGATAGGTTAAAAGCAGTTGCAGCCGAATACCCTGTCACCATGCCAATGTTAACGTCACACTATTAAAGATGGCATTGTGCAAGCTGTTTAGACCCCTTGCTGGTAGAAGCCAGGCTGAGAAAATGGGCTAATTATTGAATGGGCCCTAGATCATTTCTTCTTCCCAGTGTATGCTTATTAATATCCATATTAATATGGTCTTTTGATGGGGGAGTGAAATTACCAAGTAATCATGTTGGTCTATTAGTGATGTGGTACCCATGTAATTAAAGACCTTGAGAATTTTGAAATTGTGTATGGCTTTGAGTTTTTAGCTTGAGAAAGTACAACCATTAACACGTTGTTCATGGCATTCTTTCCTTCTTATTTTGCATTTCTCTTTGTAGGATATTTTCGATATGGATTCCAAATGGAGTACTTGGACAGGATTGTCTTGTTCAGTAGTTAAGAGCACAGACTCTGGTGGAAGACTGCTCAGGAACAAACCTTAGCTCTGTGCCTTACTGGCCATGTGATCTTGCATGTGTTACTGAATCTATCTGTGCCTCAGTTTCTTAATATCAGAAATGACAGATTGATTGAGTCAATAAATGTAGATGCTTATAATGTAGCCTGGCACATAAGAAGTACTACTTAAAGGTTAGCTATTATTATTATGTCAACATTAAGAATGTTGTAGAAATTATATTCTTAAAAAATTACATTTTTAGTGATTAGAAATGGTATTGGATTGGAATTTTACCTAGAGGAAATAGCTTACCATCTTTGACCATTTCAGGATTATGCTAGAACTAATTAATTGGTTTTTGCTCAATGGTTATATTGCCCCACTACTGGTGATGATATATTAAATAATTCCTTCCTTCAATTGCTCCGGATAGGAGCATGAATATTTTCATAGCAGTAGAGAGGAAGCACATAGCAAATTTATTTATAGATACCAAAATTAGACAGTCACAACCAATATTTTACTACCATTGTTTTAAAACCATCAACAGTTTTCTATTATCAAGATAAAACACTCAGTCCCTGGCTGGTGTGGCTCAGTTGGTTGGAGCATCATCCTGTGACCAAAATGTTCATTCAATTCTAGGTCATGGCAAGGATGGAGGTTGCAGGTTCAGTACTGGTCCAGGTATATATGATCCCTGGTGGGCATGTGTAGGGGAGGTAACTGATCTATGCTTCTCTCCCTTGCATTGATGTTCCTCCCTCTTCCTCCCCCCTCTCTAAAAGCAATGAACAAATGTGCTTGCATGAGGATTAGAAAAAAAATCCCTGAGCATGGAAATCAAAGGCTCTCACAGGCAGACCCTGTCCTCACCTCTCCTTTTCCCCCACAAAGTGCTTGTTTTCCAGCACTTTGAGGTAGTTAATGCTCCCAGTCCATTACAGTGCTCTAATTATCCTCAGTTTACTCTGATGTTAACGAAATTCCTGGTTTCTCCTTTGGGCAAACTCTTCTCCTGGTTCTGGCTCACACTCATCTTTCATGAGATTCCTGCTTAACTAAAATCAAGACTGAGTGCCTCCTTTCTCCTCCTTTATCTTCCCCCTCCTCTCCTGCCCCTCTCTTCCCCTCCATTCCACTCCCCTCCACTCCCCCTTCTTTCTTTTCTCCTCAGTGGAAACCACTATGGAAATTCCTCTGCTCTACAAGCACCTTCCAGGCTAATTGACTTTGTATTTCAGAATTTATAAGTACAGAGTAGTACAAATAAGAGAATACTTAAGCCCTGGCTGGTGTGGCTCATTGGGTTGAGTGAGAATACTTAGCATCTATGTATCATTGTCCTTCTCATCTCCTGCTCCTTCTCCCTCTCCTTTTCTTTCTTCCCTCCAGTGCTGTGAGCTCCTCAAGGGCAGGAACAATTTCTTCCTCATCTTTGTGTCTACAGTGCCCTGCACTGTTGCTGGCACTCAGTAAACTAGGAAGCACTCAGTAAACATTTTCTGAATAATTGTATTCACCGGAAGTGTAATTGTTTAATATGTTCTTGAGATACAGTAATGCCACCAGCATCATTTAAACATATAATATCTACTTTGATATAATAAGAACATACTTTTAAAAGATGGAGAGAAAGCAAATCCAGAAATTTCTAGAAAGCAGGTAAAAACCAAAAGTGTTGTGGGCTTAGTGATTATTGCAGTAATCTTAGCACAAGATGCCAAATGTGACTCAGTTATTGTTTGTCATTTTGAAGGAAAATTATACAGCATATTGTGACTTACAGTTGTGGGGGATGGAGAAGAGTAGAAAGAATTTTGAGCCTGGAAATGAGAAGAAAGCTGTTGTGCCTCTGATAGAGAGATTGGAAAAAGAAGCAAGTTTACTTTGGGGGAAGAATTTATCTTAAATCTGTGGGTCAACCAACTGGGAATGTCCAGTAGGCAGTTAGAAGAGTGGGATGGGTGAGAACTCTACTGGCATTTACTCCTACTTGGTGACAAAACACCATGGTAAGTATAGCTCAATTGGTTAGAGTGCCGTCCAGTAACCAAAAGGCTGCAGTTTGATTCCCAGTCAGGACACTTGCCTAGGCTGTGGGTTTGATCCCTGGTCTGGGCACATACAGGAGGCAACCAATTGATGCTTCTCTCTCGCATCAATGTTTCTCTTCCTCCCTTCTTTTCTCTTTAAAATCAATGATCTGAACCATTGAAGCTTAGGCCTCTCTGTTCACTAAATTTGAGAGTTTAGAAAGAATTATTTTGCAAGTTATAGGGGTCCATCTCACCCCTTAATCTCTATAATATTCTGATTTACCCTTGTCTCATGATCCTATAGGCTGGGCACCTATACTTTTGCAATGTCCCTTCTTACCAGTATGACGACACATTTTTTTTTCTTGCTCAAAAACATATTACTTCCTTTAGCCCATCATTCAAGATACCACATGTTCTCAACCTACCTTCCTGGGATGATTTCATCATTTCTTTCATCATTTCTTCATATCCCAGGTACTTAATGTTTTCTGCACCCACTAGTCAGTTGAGTTTTTGCTGTTATTCGCCCCTTATCTAGAAAGTCATCTTCTGCTTTCTCCCATTGTGGAAGCTCTGCCTTTTCTTTAAGAACCTGTGTAAATGCAGTCTGTTCACAACACTTTTCATGATTACTAAACTTCATGTGATTTTCCTTTTTTGATTATCCAAAGGTGCTTATATCTTTCTACTGGCACTAAACTTATTCTTTTATGTTCTGAGTTTTTTTATTTTTTTTAATCCCTCTTCTGGTATCTTCACCACACACACACACACACACACATGCACACGCTATTTTTATGATCTACTTAATGAAGTTAATGATACATTACTTACGGATTTGTTAATTTGTTTGTACCTCTTCAAAAAACATTTATTGAGTGGAATTCACATGGCAATTGACACCTTGAAACTGGTGAACTTTTACGGTATGGAAATTCCTTGTAGAAGATAAGCAGACTAAGCACAGCCCCTGGAGAATTCCTCAGTCTGAGAGGAAAGGGTCATTGTTGGGAGGGCCTCTCTAGAACCCAGGTCAACTTCAGCTTAGCTAGTAAACAACTCAATTTCATGTAAATCAGCAATGTTAATCATTTACAGAGTGAGACATTTCTGCTCCTATTTATAGCTGTACTGGCAAGTGGGTGCCAGAGGAAAAGGGAATTCCCTGGGTAACTAGACTCCAACCTCAGACCTCTTTACTTCCTCTGGATGATTAATTATGCTGCAAGGTTCCTAACAAAGGACCCTTGATTCAGATCCCGAAGCACCGGGGTATTAATGCTGCGGCACTTGCACTGCATCCTACTTCAGTTAAATTTTTCTCAAAGCTGGTTCCTATTTCTGGCAGTAACCCTTCAGTTCTGGAACTTTAGTTCTAGCCAAAATAAACTATTGTCTCAGGTCTCTATTTTTCCTGAAGCACCATGGCATTTTTATGGAATGTGGAGACAGTTTTATGGAAGACTTTAATGGTAACAATAAAGGGCCCAGATCCCCTTCTCTGGCCTGCTATCCTTTCCTCTGTATCCCAGCAGTGTTATTCTACAGAGTCCAGAAAGAGGGCCATCTTAAACCTTTCTAATGAAATCTGTCATTTATTTATTGCGTGATGTCATCTTCACTTTCCAGTTTTTTTCCTTCATCCACAATAGCATAAGCTTATTTTTTTGTGTAGTTGGTTACATTTTTAAAGGAATAATAGCCACCCCCTATATCATGATCATATGGTTCACGATTGTCTTGTTTTCAATTAGATAATGCTGATAAAGTATTTACTTTTTTTCCACTTTTTTATTGATTGTGCCATTACAGTTGTTCTATTCCCCCCTTCATTCCCCTCCACCCTACCCCCATCCCCACCATTATCCCCCCTTTAGTTTATGACCATGTGTCTCCAGTTCTTTAGATTCTATATTTCCCATACTATTCTTGCCCCCCCCTCTATTTTCTATCTACTGTCTATGCTACTTATTTTCTGTACCTTCTCCCCCCTTCCCCTCCTCCCACTCCCCTATTGCTAACCCTCCTTGAGATCTTCATTTCTATGTTTCCACTCCTGATCTAGCTGTCCTTTTAGTTTGCTTTTGTTTTAGGTGTAACAGTGAAAGGACAGTAAAGTATTTACTTTTAAAATTGCTGCACTTTATATGTAAACGTTTTATTCATACTGCTGATGATAATTCAGAGAAGCAAATACTACATTAAATTTCAAAGACTTTAACTATATGAGACAAACCTTGCCTATTCTTGATATTTTTCCATATGTATTAATTTAATTAAAAAACACATGTCATAAAGATGAATTTGAATACTCTGGGACTATCTCTAGCATGATAGGTTCACCAGGTAATAGTTAGCATTTTGAGGCCAGATTTTCCCCATTTCAGTAAATTGATAAGGAGATTCTTCTGAGATGATTGTTTCCATGATTTGAGTTGGTCTTAGGAACTCTCCAAAACATGGTTTGTAAATCAAGGGTTTTAACAATAAAGGAGAATTCTGAAGTCATGTCTTTAAAAAAAAAAAAAAAGAAAGAAGACACACCAATGCCTACATGATAATCCTAGAATAAGTGGTTGTGTTTCTAAGTTAATTAAACTTAAAAAGTTGTATTGCTTTACTAAATGATTAACTCTTTAAATGAGGACTTATGTTCTAATGATTTTAGGAGCATTGCAGCAATAAACATTTTGTGATTTGTCGTTGGCTATTATAAACAATTATAAATGTTTAGTGTTGTAGAGATGCCACTAGTAGATAATAACTGTTCACAGCAGCTTTAGTTTTACGTTCTATAAAACTGAGCTTCCTGTTGTTACATTTTAGAACCTAGATGATGATCCTTGAGATTTTGCTATGCTAATGCATTCAAATTACTAAGTAAAGGAAATAGCCATCAAAGAAATTGAGCCATCAAAGTAGACTTTTGCATAATAAGCAGAATCTCAGTGTTTATTGAACTTAGCTATAGAATTTACTAAAACATATCTTTGAGCTACACGTCTGAAAAAGTATTATCATTGTAACATGGAGAGCACAGAGACTGCACTGATACTATGGGGGTGCATGAAGCAAACCTGGAGCATTGGTAAAAACAGGCAATGATGAAGTTCTTTTTTTTTAAATTTTATTTAGTTATTTTTCAAGTACAGTTTTCTGTCTATTTCTCCCATCCCAGCCCAACCTGCCCTGTGCTCCCTGCCTCCCTCCCATTTCCACCCCCCTTAATTCTTGTCTTTGTGTCCTTTATATTTTTAAGTAACATAGGTTTGTGGGAATTGCATAACTTTTTTTCCAACAGAAACCTTAGTTAGTGGTTTTAGAACATAATCACTATCATGTTCTAAATTTTATTGTCTTTATTTTATTTAAAATAAAAATAAAATTTTTATTTTAAGCTAATAAAAATTTCTTCCTAAGGAAAAATTAAAATACCTAACTCAAAGGATTTTTTAATATTTGAGTCTCATTTATGAACATTAGGCTAAGATATAAGATTCAGCTATAGTTTGTTTTACATAATAAATGTATTTGTTTCCTGCTGTGTATGCCCATCTATATAAACACAGAGAACTAGTGGATAATATATACAAATTGCATTTAGTATGGCAAATGTACTTACTTTGACATATGCAAAAAACATTCAGTACAGTACTTTGAATATAGTGAACTATCAATAAAGAGAAAGCACATTAAAATCAATTATTATCTTAGGAAGAGTTAACTTTAAATCATCATTCTTTAATACTCTGGATATTAATTTTATGTCAGTGTAATTTAAGTGAAAAATTCTAGAGCTTTACTCTTTTTTTAATTATAATTATGAATTATAGAGCTTCCTCTATTCTAAAAAAAACTTTAATAAGACATTACTGTACAGGTAAAGCTCTGTTTATAATGAACATTTAAAATACAATCACAAAAACAGTATTTTCAGAAGCCCAGATCTTTTATATAATGTATTTTACTGAGTTTGACATGCTTTATCAAACTCAAGTTCAAAACATTTCTATCTCATAAGGCTATTCTCTTCTCCAGTTGAGAAATAGTATATTCCCGAGTGGAAAGAATTAAGTGTATAGGTATGATAGAGAAATGCTATTAGAAAGTCAACATCTCCTTATCTTGAGGTTTGGGGAGGAAAATAATTCTGTTGTGACTATATAGTCCAAAGTGCTATAGGAACTTTGTCTCACGTAAATCTTTCTACTGATTTATAGTGAAGTTTATAAAGTATTTTCATCTGTAGTATCTCACTAATCCATTGAAGGAACCGATGAGGCTGAGGACAAAGGGATCACAACTATGAGAGAGATAGGGAGGGATGGACGGGGCGCCCAGTCTTTTGCTTTTTT
Source organism: Artibeus jamaicensis (assembly GCF_021234435.1). NCBI lineage: Eukaryota > Metazoa > Chordata > Mammalia > Chiroptera > Phyllostomidae > Artibeus > Artibeus jamaicensis. The sequence continues at coordinate 12,333,465 of NW_026522014.1, read as the reverse complement.
AATTTCCATAGCTACTGCCAAGAAACTTAGTGTTCTAGTATAAATAAATGAACGTATATCGTGTAGCTACTATTTTGTGTGGAGCTTAATTATAAACACACGCTTTTTAATTTCTAATATTTCATAGTAAGTGCCCATTAAGGAAGAGTCCTTTTGATGTTGTAATTAAGCTTAAAAACAGGAAAACTTGCCTTAGTATTTCCACAAGTACATCTACTTATATGTGGCACAAAATTCATGAGACACAAAAATATTCACATACACTCCTCAGAATACAAGGTTTGTGTATGTTTCTATGGTAATTTTCCTTCTGTTTACTATTCGTAAGCCAACTGTTTTGAGGGACCAGGTACTTTATTTTACTTATATTATTTAGTGCTATCTAGCACTATCTATTATAGTCAAGAGACTGTGTGAGAAGCGTTTCTTTTCTTTGCTGACAATGCTAATAATTCAGGTACTTTATTACCTTTTTCTTTTAAGTTCCTCAAGTAATTCCAATGTAGAAATGTTTTCAGAAAAAAATAATTCCAATCTCTATCTTAAAAATATATTACTATAGTTGTGGGAAATTTGAACTTTTTTTGCACTGAGATGAGACCATTTTATACTTTTAGTTTTTAATATTTGCATACTGAAGGGTGGTTCTTCTCCTTGACATATTTTATTCTATATTGTAGGTTTGATGCAGCTCTTATTTAAACAAAAAATTGAGATGAGACAAATCATGGGTGGATACCCTAATACTCTATGATTAGCAATGGTAACTTATTAGGTATCCCATACATTTAAAAAGCCTTTAAACTTATTTATAACAACTCTTCGTCTTAGAGAACTGATTGTTAGAGCAACACAGCAAGAAGGACTACCAATGAGTTATAGAAAAATGTTGTTAGTTCTATAGATAAACTTTAGAATACTGCTTTACAAACTGTTATCTAATCATTAAGGTCATTCACAAAGTAACTTGTCATACTCTTTTAGCCTAATCTTTCTTTTTCAGCAGGTTTTCACTGTAGAGATTGTTATCCATGATTTATGATAGTTTCTGAATACCAGAATTTACTTTGCAAAATAGCAGGGTGTACAGTGGTGTGCCGGAGCCACTTAGGAGGGGATCTAGGGAGCCAATTTTTAAATTTTCAGTCAGTTGATTGAGAGCCAGTTGATATTACCTTAACCTAGTGACTTAAAACTCACTATGGTAAGAATATTTACATCATAGAAAGTGGCAAATTTTACAAACCATAACATTTCTCCCCTTCTACGAGTTCATAACTGGGTATAATTTACTCAAAACCACTCATATAAAGAATTAAAATATTGCATAATTGATGGAAAATTTTGAAATCTAGGAATGCTTTATATGTGTACTAAATTTTTGCATTATTTTGACTAAACACACATATGAACAATGATGATTAAATAAGATATATTAAATGTTTAGAGTATAAACAATTAGGTACTCACACACTCACATACATACACTTTTTATTTAGTCATTCTGTTTAATTGCAACCAGAAAAAGAAATGTATGCTTTAATTTTGATTCTACTTTTTAGTAGCAAAGTTATAAAAGGAAATATGAAAGAAATAAAATCATACAGACTTGAAAAACCCATATAATTTTTTTAAAGGGAACATAATTAAACCTTGTTGATTAGCCAAAGAAATTATGAGCACAGCTGGGTCTTTTAAAATGTGTATTGGTAAAAAGAGCTAGGAAATATAATCACCTCCTTTTTAAAATAAATTTTATTTAAAAAATATATCAAGATGTATTTCACTAAATGCTACATGTGAAATGACAGTTAGTTATTCAAATAAAATTAAAACGCAAGCAAATGTGATTTAGTAAAAGTTTTAGTCAAATAAATCTTACTGATAATACATTTTAATAATGAGCATGATTAAAAATAGGTATATACTACTGACTTGGTACTACATTTCAGATATACACCTTGAAATTCCCGAATTTTCCTCTTTATAACAATCATGTGTGGATTCTGTAAATGGGGAATCTGAATTTCCAAAGACCACACAGTAAGTAGCCACAGTGCACTTCCAACTTAGGTTGGCTGGCTTCAAATCTCCTGATTTGAATTTCCGCAAGTTCTTTTTGTCAAAATATGTAAAAGACATAAACAGTATGTAAAGCTGTAAAAATATACAGCTTTAAAATAAATGCAATTCTGTTGATCAAAATATTTTTCCCCACTGATTAAAAATTATTGCAACATAAAGATTTGTACTCACAAAGTTTTGCTCAGAACATTATATTTGAGGAGTAAATTGTGTGAGTCTTTTGTGCAACACAGGTGCTGACCCACAGATGTGAGGTACAGCAGAATTTTTGATACTTAAGTCCCTTTTCCTCCACATTGTGATAGAACACTTAATGCTATTTATTCTCTATGCCTCACAATCTTTTGAAACATTTTAAAAGCTATAAGCTGGGATCTATGACAGCTGAAAAAATTATTAAATTGTGAGTTTTGATGAAATGCCTCAATGTGATATAAAATTATAACCCATGAATTTCTGCAAGACCTAGAAAGCTTTACTTTCTTATCAGCTCAACTCTACACCATTCATATGCTATCTTGGTAGAGATTAGAAATAGGTGTAACATTATGCTAAGTGAAATAAGCCAGTCAGAGGAAGACAAATAGTATATGAATTTCACTCAGACATGGATGGAATCTAACAAATAACAAGCAAAACAGAGACAGACTTATAGATGGAGAGCAGATGATAGCTAATAAGGGTGGGGAAGTTAGAGGGTAGAGGACCAAGCAAAAAGGAAAAAGGACTCATGCACATGGGCAACAGTGTGATGATTACCGAAGGGAGGGGATATAAGGGGACTAAATCGTAATGGAAAAAATACAGTAAAGATTAAATAAAAAATAGATGAAGATATTTTCAACTTAATGTACATATTTCTAATGTAATATAATGTAAACTAATGTAAAGTTAATGGTATTTTTACTTTCAATTATATTTTTGTTCAATGAAAATTATTTTCTTACTGTAATTCTTTTAGTGTCACATTCAAATTAACCCTAAAACATTACAAATGCATAGATAATAATGCATTTAAGTTCTGTGTTTCTCTGTCAAATGCATAATTGCATTTCAGATTTTCAAAATAGTGTTTTAGTAGTTAGTTAGTATATATAACTAACTAACTTTCTATATATAACCCTCCCTATATAGTTAGTAGTTCTTATGGCTTTATACAGAATGTTTTATACTGCAAGTGGGATTAAAGGAAGGGTTCATGGCTAGATGGTTAGGGTCTGTTATATATGCAAATATACATTACCATCTTTCTATATTTGCCTCCTTTCATCAAATGAAGTAATAGCAATATAATTCAGGAATTTCTCATAAAATATTCAAACAAAGACACAGACTATACATCCCCAAACATCAAATTTTAATAAACAACCGCCATGATGTTATATCCAAAATGACAACTTATAATTAATTGTGAATTTATCTTAAGCAACTTCTATCTCCAACTTAATTGTAAACTACTTTAGGATAGATATTGTCTTGTACTACCCCATTTCAAAGCCCATTACACAATAAACTACTCATGTGTGTATGTAACTCACCATGCTCTCAATATAGAGTGTAGGGTATAGATACTACACTCTATATTCAAAGATGGATTATAGCATAAATTGCTGTGCAAATGACACTTTACTGTTAAGCCTAACAGTTCAACCAGATTCTCAGTTCCCAATACGCCTTTCTCCACAAACAGGCAGATCTCAAGTTCTGTGATCATTCATCCTTCCCTTTGTTCAAGTGGAACTTCAGAATCTGTCTCTTTGAGCTCAACCTCTTGCTTCATCTCTCAGCATGATATGTATAAACTAAATGGAGGCCTCACTTTTCCTCTCTTGTTCCCAGTCTTCTAGACCACTGCAACCATTTTGGCTTTACTGGGCTTTGTCACCAACCACCTAGACTTGCGTGTTCTTTACTGCATGGGCCAGCAGTTCTTGGCATTGCACTACCAAAAATTCTTTTTAATTATCATTTTGTCCCCTACAGGGGGACATATCAGATCTTATATTTCAGACGTTTTCCCAAGTAAGTTTTATTGCAGATTTTCACAACTCAAAATTGGTAATTACAGTGATAAGGAGAAGGAGGATAATATAACATAAATTTGAGAGCCATCAGCGACTTCTCTGTCATTTTCATGTTATTGTGTTCAACGTCTTTATATCAGACTTATTCTTTATTACCTAGGGAACTTTCTGAATCACAAAACAAGTGTGATTTAATCACAGAGCACTGATTTTATTTATTTATTTATTTATTTATTTATTTATTTATTTATTTATTTATTTAATTTAAAGCCAAATATTGTTTAGTCCATGTGAATGAAGAAACCTGTTTGTGGAGAGTATTACATAGTGTTCCATAAGTACAAGTTGTAAATTCCTAGACTTATAACCAGGACAGTCCCTTTACAAAAACAATAACAAATTGACTTTAATGCACATTAAGTTACCTTGTTGCCAGGGCAAAAGGACTGTGTTCCCTGTTGCCAGGGCAGCTGCAGCAGCGAGGAATGGAACACAGCAGCGCATTTACTGCCACCAGCAGCATTCAAAAGGGAAAGTAATTAATTAATTGCCACTTGATGCATGGGCCAGAACCCTGACCTGGGTGGGGTTTTTCAATTCTTTTTGTTACTTCTATTTATTATTTCATAATTTGTCTTTCACACTGTGAAATGAAAAGGAAATCAATTCATAAATAATTTGTCATTAATCTTCCAAGATGACTATTTTCTAAGGTTAAAAAATACCTACGTGACTTTCCTCTGAAACCCTTTATGTGAAGCAAGTTAGAAGTTAGACGATATTTCTAAGCAAACATGTAAGAACAGTTTTTAAGACAGTGGGTTTATAATTATTGTTTAGTAAGTACTTCTGATCTGAGTTTTTAACCCACGTAACAGCGTTAGTAAAACTATTTTGTACATTCTAACACGCAAAGAGAATGTGACTCCTATTCTATCTAGATTTATAGATCTGACCCCGAAAATTCTTTAAAAGAAAAGAAACCCACATGAAAGCACACTATCTGAGTCCAGCTTATTGGTGTGCTGGGTTTGGTTAAGTTTCATCAAGTTTCCCAGTAAAACTTTCAGAGGAAACAAAAATTCATATCTCGATCCCACCGGGCCTTGTAAAGTGTCACCTCCACAGTTTCATTGGAAAATCATAATTAAACTTTCAGCTTCATTTATAGACTAGCCAAAAAATCCATCCATTTTGAATATAAAATAGAAGTCTGCTAGTTATTGTGTACGTTTCAAACTTCCTAGGTTTTAGGTTAAGTTCTGTTTTCAGAATATAATTTTCCTACACTTGAAAAAAAACTTTCTAACTCCTGAACTGTGAAATTTATTTTTTGTAGTTTCAGCATATTTTATCATATTTACATGTCCATTACTTTTAAAATATATCACAAGAAATTATCAAACCACTTAAAACCTTCACCCTGGCTGGCATAGCTCAGTGGATTGAGTGAAGGCTGTGAACCAAGGGGTCACAGGTTCGATTCCCCGTCAGAGCACATGCCTGGGTTGTGGGCCAGGTCCCCAGTGGGGCCACATGAGAGGCAACCACACATTGATGTTTCTCTCTCTCTCTTTCTCCCTCCCTTTCCCTCTCTAAAAGTATATAAATAAAAATCTTTAAAATTAAAAAAAAACCTTCAGATAAAAACTCTTTGTGCCCCCAGTTGTACATATTTACAGTAAAGAAGCATTTTTAATGAAATTTATTTGTGCGACATTGGTTAATAAGATTATATAGGTTTCTGGTGTTCAATTCTCTGATACATAGTCTACATATTACGTTGTGTGCCCACCACCCAAAGTCAGCTCTCCTTCCCTGACCATATATTTGACCCCTTGTACCCTTTGCTACTTCCCACCCTGCTTCCCTCTGGTAGCCTCCATACCGTTTCTGTGTCTATGGATGGGTTCCTGCTTATCATATCTGTCATTCTCAATTACTAAATCCCTTACCATCATCCTTCCCAAATAATGGCTAGAACTTATGACTGGTTATTGACTGCTCACAAAATGCAGGTACTATATGTACTAAAGGATTTCCTTAGCTTAATGCTCTCCATTTAAGTCTGTATTAAAGATGGGGAAAAAATAGATTCATGGTTGAATAAATAGGTAAGTGGCAGAGACCATGCTCTGAACATCTGTGCACCTCAGGTGCACAGAGACTCTGTGTAGTTTAGCTTTCATAGCGGTCCTTAGTATCATAATTAAATGGGGCTGTTTCTCAAACTCTTGTTTTTGTGCAGAAGCCATGCAATGGGTGAGGGTATTTGGGGAGTTACACAGGCATCAGAAAGTGTATGTGTGCCTACTTCTATCACCGAATGACGCCTGAGGCCTAGAAATGCTGCATGACAGGCCGTGACCTATGGAGAGCACTTCACCGGGTATCACTTTTCTCATACTTAAACAGAGCTGGTAGAAATACCTTGTAAGAAACTGTTCAAGTTATACAACCTGTGCCTCTGCAATCTTTATTTAATAAAATAATTCTTCCCAGCTTTTACGTGCTTTGATATACTGTAGAAATATAGTTAGCATTGACAAAAACACTTCTTGAGCAATTTTAATATGCAGACAATCTAGTCATTGGCTTGGAGGAGATAAGGTACAGCTGTGGCACAAAGGTGGAGTTACTTACATATGATAAATTCACACTAACTTCCGTGGTCATTCCTACAGAGCGTTGTATAACTTGGAGTTACTGATGTCTTGTCTCAAATGTTCTATGTGTTCACTGGCTCTCAGCAGGGAGTAATTTTGCCCCTTCAGGGATATTGGCAATGTCTGGAGACTTTTTTAAGTGTCACAACTCGAGCAGGTTTGCCAGATTAACCAATATAAATATAGATGATAGTTAAATGTGAATTTCTGATCAAAGATCAACATTTTTAATATAGGTATTTCCCATGCAGAATTTGGGATATACTTATACTAAAATATTATTCATTGTTTATCTGGATCTTAAATTGAACTTGAAGTCTGGTATGGTATCTAGCAGCACTGAAGTATGATGGGGGCCGCTGCAGGCATCTAGAGACTAGAAGCTAGGGATGCTGTTTAACATCCTACAGTGCCCAAGACAGCTGTCACCACCCATTTATCTCCAATATGTTCATATTTCACTGAACACCAATGCATCAGAACTTATCCAGTCCAAAGCGTCAGTGTTGCTGAGGGTGGGAATTATGATCTATGTGCAATCTGTTCCTTCACTTGGCATAACTTTGAATCCTTGGATTAAATTTTCTAATAATGGTGACACTTATTTAGTACTTTTCTATCTGAATGTTTAAAGGTATTATTACAGATATACAATGGAGATAATATTACCTGTTTGCACTTGCCACTACTTACATGAAAGATGTATAAGAGTACTTTCAAAAGTTAATATAAAGCAATACTTTCTTATGTTTCCTTTTTTTAAGTTGAAGTTTGTTTAAATTTGTAGAACAAAGCCCCATAGGGTTGTCACTGCAATCATAATCAAATAGCAGAGAATGAACGCCAAGGATCTAGCAGAAATTCAGAATTAAGTGCTTAGCATTGAGGATATGAAAATGAATAAGGCAAATTTCTTAATGTTAAACTACTTAGAGTCTAGAATCCAGAGAAGTAAAGCAGAAATGAAGATAAATAACAAGCGTAATAATTTATGAGTTCTACTGCTATAAAAATATACTAAAGTCACTATGGTGACTTGCCAAAAAAGGCTCCGAACCATGGCATAAATGCAAGCTCTCACACTCTTAGGAGACGTGTACTTGTCCTCCAGAATATAAAGGAAAACTTTGTGGAAGCTGTCCTGTTACATGTCCAAGGGATTTACCAAGCCGTTGGCAGAAATGGCCCTGAATTTTCTGGCACTTCACTCACTGCAAAAGCTGTGTGCTGTTGTCTGATGTCAGAGGTCTCGGTCCTTTCTGTCCTGTCGACAGCTGTAAATTAGAAACGTCACAATTCTTCTAGCCATAGCCAAGTTAGTTTCCTATGGCTTCTAATTTCTGAAAAAAAAGTTTTTCCTCCTCATCCTCTCAAGGATACACTAATACCATAGAATGCCAAACCATTTGCTGACATAAGAAATGAACAGGAGGTGAGTAGAGGGGTGCGTGTGGAGGTTTACACTGTGCCCTCGTCTGTTGCTTCTGCATGGATTAAAATGTAAATGTGCATGCTAATATTATCTTTATTCACCTTCAGTTACTGAATAAATGAGAACTGTAGTTGGTATCAAATATATATTTTAGTGGAGGAAATAAAGGCTCCATATAGTGGCAGAATATGGTAAGCATTGTAAAAAAGGGACAAAGACCATTGGATGGGATCTCTGAGGAGGGGTGCATGGTTAGGCTAATGTGATCAGGAATATGTAATGGAATGCTGTATGTCAAAACTCTTCTCTCGGGTTCCTAGCGCCAGCGGAGTTGCGAATGGTGATCTTCATGAAGTCCTTTGCTTCAGGCACCACCAAGCATCTATGTGTGCTTTGTTTTGATGTGCAGATGGCCATGATATTTTTGTAGCTTACATTTTCTCTCCGGGATATAGTAAGAAGTGTGAAGTCACTTCTGAGCATTTGTAACCAATTTCTAAGCCTACAGTGTGTTACAAGATTGAAGAAGTTTATATCTACACATAAGACATATACTGTATGTTTTTGTTTTTGCAGTAAATACTTGAATTTGATAGTTATAAGTAAGTCTATGCTAAATTGTATTCAATTAAGTGGCATTGTACTTCCATTTCATGTGTCTTTGGATTCTATGTTTTTAACAGAAATACTATTTTTATTAGATGTATTTGGTGTTTTACAACATTAATCATGATAGTAATTTCATTATAATTTGTTCTTTGTATATTTCACTTTGTATCTATGTCATAAAGGAAGAACCAGTAAGTTAGCATCTTCTTAAGATATGAAAGAACTACATAGTAAATACATAATAAAAAAAGGCAAGGTAATGAAATTAAAGCAAAATCAACTTTTAAAGTCTCATTATTTCAAAACAAAGGGCCTCCAATAAAAAGAGGCTGTAAGGTAAAATTACATTTTTATATTGATGAACACTAAAATGTAGGGAATTAAAATTAGCTCTCAATAGATGCTTATTTTAAATTGACCAAAATTTTACAATTACAATCATCTCAGAATTACAGAAGAGAGAAAGAGAGAGAAACTTCAGCGTATTTGCCAGCTGGTCCCAGGAGTGCAGTGCAAGGCCAGGACAGGGTCCTTCCTTATTCTGGGTAAATACCTACATGTAAGGTGTGCACAACTTTAGAGGCTAAATGTTTTCTTTTTACATACATTCTGAGGTATGTGTTTTGAAATTATTCATATCCATATTAACACTGTTATTAAATTGGCACCAATTTAAGGCCAATCCTGTGCTATTATCAGTTCTCTTCCTCTCTCCAACCTAAAGACAGATAGAATTTATAAAGTATCTCAAGACTCCATACTCTTTCCTTTTATATCATTCCTTTGTATAGCATGGTTGTGTAATAAGTCAGCAATTGTAATATTTGCTTACATAGCTAGCTATTGCTAAATACTGATGCAGTCTTGTGCACTAAATTTGATTAATCTCGCTTTAAGAATTGTATAAAAATAACTGAAATGTTCTAGGAAAAAATTAAATCTATAAACTAAAATTTACTATTATATAATATTAACTATTCTGTGATATACGTTTTTTAGCTATACACAATTCACATTTTAATACAGACCACCAAGTAGTAACTTCATTTTTTTAATTTATTTATCTTTAGAAGGGAAGAAAGAGAGAGGAGAGAAATATCAATGTGTGGTTGCCTCTTGTGGGTCTCCTGCTGGGACCTGGCCTGCAGCCCAAGCATGTGCCCTGACTGAGAATCAAACTGCGATCATTTGGTTCACAGGCCCGTGCTCAATCCACTGAGCTAAACAAGCTAGGGCTCAATGGTTTTAACAGAAATAGAAAATCCTCTATAGATTATTTGCTCAAAACATGCAATTGGCTACACAAATATAACAAAAATGAATATATAGCTTACTGTACTAATTTGGGGTTGATCTGGATTATTTCACCCCTGGGGACATGGTAGATAACCCATGGTCATCAAGAAGGCAGTGAATAGGGAAGCTGGATGGTGAAAGACTGTATCCACCAACTGACAGTCACTGGCCCAGTCCTTGAATGATTTTTGCATGCTGAATACAAAAGGTGGACATTTCTTTTTATGTCTTTGAAATTTGGGTTGCTTTAGTAGAGAAACTATTCTCATAACTACACTTTTTTCATATCAAAAGTACAGGAACTAGTGGATGTTTTCAGTGCTCATTTCTCTTCTAGAATTAGCATAGTGGTTTCCAATCCTATTTCTTTTTTCTTACACACCTCAGTGTATAGTAGACTCATTCATTAGTAATAGTAGCTGACTGTGGCAGTGGTTCTGAAATCTGGAGAGTGGATCGGTCTGAGAGGATTTAAGAACTCCTTGGGAAAATTGTTTACTCTGAAAAATAATCTGGAGGGGCTGAACTGCCCACTCATTAAGAGGCTGGGGTAGCAAGTTGGATACATTTCCCAAAAGGAAGGCAATTTCCCCTTTTAAATGTGAAAATTACTAGCATCAGTAAATTATTCTATAAATTTTCCTTCCTCTACCCACAATCCCTATATCTATGTAAAAATAATCATTAGCTTATTTTTTATTGAATTTATTGGGGTGGCATTGGTTAATAAATATGTTTCAAGTATACAATTCCACAGTACATCATCTGTCTAATGTACTGTGTATTCACCACCCCAAGTCACATCTCCCTCTGTCGCCATTTATGCCCCTTAACCCTCTCCTGCCTTCCTGTGGCAGTCACCACCATTAGCTTCTACATCTACTATTTGTTCAGCTTTGTTAATAACAGAATATCTGTCGATTTGGATAGCTTACAAAATGTTGATACAAGAAGTTGTAAAAGACTAAAATAGACTGTGGCTTAGTTTTCATTCTTTCTTTGGGAATACGAAAAAGTATTCATTTTTAGTCTAAGCGATAGAGACATTTTTTTTTACATTTGATATGTTACAGACAGAAGTAAATTATGTTCTTCATTTAAACAAGTTAATAAGTTTACCCAGGGTGGCCAAAAATATACTCAATTATGCTTTAATATTCCTCTTTTGTGAAAAAGCATTCTGTGCCACTAGTGAATAGTCCAAGCCCTCACATTAGTTGTCTTCAATAAAACATTATTATCTTTTGGCATCCTTTTGCACTAGGGGAAATGAAAAGTCACATGTGGAGAAGTTCTAAATGCTAGACAGAACTGATCCTTGGAGGGCAATTTTTATCCTCTACGGAAGTATTGCAGACTCCTTCCATTAGCATAGTCTCAGGGAGCAAAAGGTTAGGGAACTGTGACTGCCAACTATACCTGAATACATAAGTCAACATTTCCTCTGAGCAGCCATTGCACCCACATGTGCATTAAAGTATCTGAGGTGAGGAACAACGATTGTAATACTTTACAGTGGGATATACTGTTCAGACGGCAACATTTTGTTTGTGGTCGTAAGGAAGAAAGGAAGGCAGTTTCCAGACTCCCCCCCCCCCACCCTCAACACCTACCATTCAGCAGAGGATATGGGAGGTTGAAGAAAACGGAGGGAGTTTTGCCTCAGTTGAAACAGCTGGGAAACAGATGCAAGCTGATGTGCAATTTGCCCAAATCCTCTTCCAAGGATTCCACCCATTTTCCACCCTAGAAAAGCTAGTTGGTGATAGCAATAGAGGCCTCGGGGTCAGCAAATGATGGGTTTTGAAAAATGTAGAAAAAAGTCAGAGAATTTTTAAAATTTAAGATTATAGGAAATATAAGTCCAGAAGTACAATCCCAAGGGAGATGCTTTTCATGGGAAAGAAAAAGCAGAAGTGTCATGGTTGAAAACCACAACAGAATCACAATTGCAAAGATAAAAGTATCCATGGAATTAATTAATACTGATGCAACCTCAGCTACAGGGACTTTTTCTCAAGTAATGAAGTTGAGAAGCACACCCCACTGTTTGTCATGTTCATTACTGGGTAAGTGTTCCATTTGTCCTTATGTAAATGCCAGCGTGCACAATTTACAGCATGCTAGCCAGTGGATTTAACCTCACAAGTTACACTGGTTTGGAATTCAAGCAGTCAGTAAGTTGCTTTTGGATTTAAAAGTTGAATTATAGCCAGACTTTTGTTTAAATTCAGTCACTGGATGTATAAACCTCCCGTTGCATATTACGAGTTACAATGGGAATGTGCAGAAATCCATTACAGGAGACCATTCTTCCAAGCATCGGTCCAAGTTTTGTGTATTTGTGTTTGTTTGTGTACGGGTGTGTGTTTTATGTGTTTGTGGTATTTTCGAAGTACTTTCGAGTGCCGTAAAAGTTAAAGGGAATCGGTTTCAAAAATAAATACAAGTTAATAAGGTTTTCTCAATGTGAATTTGTTCATTCATGCTTATGTAAGGGAATATGTTAACTATGAATCATTCACATTGAATTGCTCATGAGAAAAAATGCTCTGGCTTTACTGTTCGTTTCCAGAGTTACATTACTGAAGGGAAAAGAGCATTGTCCCCACCTAAAGAATAATCAGCCACAGATTTCAGACTGAGCATGGCTCCAAATTGGCAAAAATACTTTTTTTTTTTGTGAGAACTGTTCACGTGAGAACATGGCTCCTTGTGAGAGGGACTTATCTGAGTATTCTAGGCTCTGACTGAGTTTGCAATCTGCCAGAATAGCCAGTGTGGAAAAGTTAATTTTTTAAAAAAAATGTAATCATTGGGAAGTTTTGCTTGCACAATTCCAGAATAGCTAAACCATCTGAAAGACATGGAGGCTGGCAGATCTGTAGCTAAAAGAAATGGGTGTTAGACTGCAGGTTGCACTTGAGGCCCTGTAAGTCGACATTGAGTACGTTGGTAAGTAAACACGGCCTATGTGAGCGCTCACACATCATTTATTACGTAACTCACCCGGTCCCAGTGACTTACCACAAGATGCAGTGGGGCCTGTGTGTGACATGTCACAAACCACTCTTTCCTGTGCATAAAGCCTTGCCTGCCCAGCTAAGGTGGGGAGCCAGTGACAAGCCCCACATTGTGGTCCATGAATTCTGAAAAATTTCTGATGGTGCCAACACACCAGTCAGTGAAACGTACTCCGTGATCCCTCAAAGGAAAAGTAACGGCCAGTGTGCCAAAGTTTTGATGCAAACCTATTGCTGCTGCTGCTTCTAGACCTAGAAAACTTCACATCTGGCCAGTTAGCTTCTGGTAAGAGTCAAAACAAAATTATTTACACTAGAGGGCCTTGTCTAGTGCATATTCATTATGTGGGGTTCTCTTGACTTCAGTTAGACTTCCCCCAGGCCAGACAGCAAGGAAAAAAACCACTAAAAATATCTTTTTTTTTGCATCAGTGTATTTGAGCATCATTGGATGAAAAAACAAATGTTGCCTGACAAGATTCTTCAGAAAGCCACACCATTTATTGTATTTGTCAATTAAAAAGAAATTAAAATGTCATACTCTGGAACCTTTGATTAACCTTCGTTTTTCCTATATCACTTCTCTCATTTGGACTCATAGAAGAGTACTCCTACCCAATAAAAATATCACTATTTGTATGTACATGCTCCCACATAGCCAGACAACTGAAGGAACTTTCAAGAAAGCCCAAACATGCCTTCATTTTGATTGTGTTGATATTTCACTGAGGATAAATTTGACATGAATTACTAGAGCTGACATGATTAGCTATTACTTGTTTTACATGGAAATGTTTTCCATTATAGACACACATTTTGTTCTTCTGTATATTGAGAAGGTCTTCTAACCCACATCTCAGGGATATTATGTGGATAAATTAAACACTGTATGTAATGATGTCTTGAACCTATAGGAATACAGATGGAATGATATGCTCTAAATTATTACTTGTACATGGCATTTTATAATGTGTTTAGATAACTTTTTTTGGTGTTGTGCATCTTATGTTTGTCTCATGCATGATAAAAATTTTTAACTCTTTGCTCATATTTAAATATATGAACACAATTTAATTATATATCCTATGTTGAACACTAAGTATTACATGAAATAAAAAGGAGCATTGCTATTGTCCTGATGAAGACTGAACTTAACTTGAAATTAAAAGGCCAATAAAAACACTTACTCTTACATATGCTTAGTCTGATCTTGAACTGACTTTTATGATTCACTTGCTAACTGTTTGAATTGCTCTAATGTTCATATACTGAGTCACCACTATTTTTTAGAATAACTCTGTTTAACCAGACTGAGAGCTCAACTATATATGCTAAACAAATTATTAGGCAAAATTTTATATCTAAAATTGTTTTCTAGGTAAGCATTGGTTTCTTTATCATTATAATAACATATTAATTTTTGTTACCATTTCAAAAGCAAAAACTAGACATTTCCCAATTAGTTTGTGAGTCACTTGAGGATATTGAAAAAATAAAAACCATGAAAACTAAACCCAATTGGGTGAGATCAGTCTTATTGATTTTGGTCTCTATTTTCCCCCTGTCTAACAACATACCTGAAAAAGTAGTTACTCAATAGATATTTCTGGTATGAATGACATAATTGAATGTGTTTGGATGAATGAGTTAAATCTAATTCTTTCTTGCTTTTTTTTCCTCCCCTCAGATTCCCAGGAAGGCAATTACAAGTCAGAAGTCAATAGCAAACCCAGGAAGGAAAGGACAGCTTTTACCAAAGAGCAAATCAGAGAACTTGAAGCAGAATTTGCCCATCATAATTATCTGACCAGACTGAGGAGATATGAGATAGCTGTGAATCTGGATCTCACTGAAAGACAGGTAAAGTCAGACATGGTTGTGATGTGATATTTTAAATTGCTTTGGGTCAAAAATCTTCTCCAGTGATTTTTGCAATATCTAGATCTATGGTACACTATTTGGAAGATAGATGTTCTAGTTCCTGTTGAAATTTTTGCCCAACAAAGTTAAGGATAAGATAGCAATATTTTGAAGAAAACTACATTGATTCAGTTTAAGGAATCATTCTTTATTCTGTGATTATGACGATTCTGGTTTTAAACTACTATTTATTTTATATAATGATGACATATGGTGGGGCATTTTGTTTGCTCGTATTTCAAAATCTCCCTATTTGGTATAATAGAAAGTAGGCAACCTCATATGAGTTTCCTCTATTGCTCAGGATAGGGTTTGCTATGTTGCAGTAACACATCAACCCCCCAAACTCAATAACAAAACAAAAAGACTTCATAATTTGCTTACTCTACATATTTACAAGTGCAGTTTTCCAAATAATCACTCACTTGACCCAGTCTGACTCTCTGGCATCTCAATGTATAGAGAAAAAGTTGGAAGTTCATGCACTGACCTTTAAATGTTTTCACCTGGAAATGACCCATGTCATTTCCATTTACACTCTAATGCCCAGAAATAGTCAGTTGTGCCACTTTAGTTCAAGGAGACTGGGAAATGATGGGAGCAAGGGCACACAAATCATTGGTGAATATTTCTACCTTATTACTCCAAATAATTTTGACCTGTATTGGTCTCAGAAATTCAAAATTTTAGTACCACTCATTTAGAGACAGTTTAAAATTACTATTGATCTATGGATTCTAGTTAATAAGACCTAAACAATATTTTTAAATTAGTTACTTTTGGTGTTCTGCCTTGGAATTACTTGAATGGCAAGAGATTCTCTCCATTAGTGCTCCCAGCGCTCTCTAGTAAGGATTGTGATTTGTCCAAGGAGAATCTAGCCTACTGGTGGTTAGCAGTTGCTAATCTCTAAGAAAACATTCCTGAAAGGCACATGCAAACATCTTTATGGACAGTGCAGTTATCATTGGCACTCACAGGGCTAACATCTCATTTCCTCTTTCACTGTATGTAGCTCCTCCAGGGATACCATTGGAACCAAGGAAATGTCAACAGGGTGTGTAGAAATGAATATTATCTTAGAAATCCAAGTGACTTTACCCAATTTCTCACATCATCTGTTTTCCTTCTGTTATTTTCTACATTGTAGTTTTTAGTAGGATAGTTCTAGGTAGTGGCAATATACAGAGGAAGCTTTATGTGGTTTTATTTATTGGCAGAAAACTTTTTATTAAATATTATGACTAGTACCTAAATTATGGAGTACAACATTTTCCTTCCCTCGAACTTCACATAAAAAATTCCCTCCATAAGTGTACAACAGTTGGTGTGCTGGAAAGCAGGATCCAAAATCTACATCATCAGACATCTGTGGTTTTTGTTGTTATTGGTTTGTATAGCAAGGAAAAAAGGGAGGGGGGAAGTACATGTTAATGTTCTTTTAGATACAGTGAATTCTAGGAAATGCAACCATGTTTTATATGATACATCAAGGAAATAAGAAACCAGGGTTTACTCTCAATCTACAAAAATGAGGGGAATCAGTACTGTGCTCTTACTCAAGAGAAAAGTCCAGATTCTTCTGTGCTTGCTCTTCTAGAGATGGCCTTGGATTGCCTGTCATCATCTGGTCATGGAGCAGAGGTTTCACTTAGGCTAAGAATAATTTGTAGAAACAATATTTTGAATTTGGTGTTGGAATTTTGAAGGTATTTTGGATATTTCTTCTTTCTTTTTAACTGACTTGCCACTCTTGGGAAAGCATTATATGCAAATGAATGTATATGTGTGTATATACATATACATATATACACATATATACACACACACAATTTTAATCTTTGTTTTTTTTAAAAGCTCCCTTTTCAATTTTGTATCAGTTAAATTTTGCTGTGTAACAAACAACCTAAGAATCGTAATGGCTTCAAACAATAATTGACACTTAATTTGCTTACAATTTTGCGAGTCTAGTATTTGACTGGGTTCAACTGGACAGTTTATTATTAGCCCTGCCTAGGCCCCTCATGGAGGTATATTCAGCTGGTTAGGTTGGTTTAGGCAGCCTCAGCTGGGATAGGTGTCTCTGCTGTGTGTAGTTTTATCTTCTAATCTTCTGGGATTCTTTACAGCAAACTTTGTTGGAGGCGGTTACTAAACAATCTAACTATGGCCTTATGGGGGACTGGGAAATAACAACCATAACAATGACGAATGAGAGATAACGATGTGTTCAAAGAACTGAAAATTTGGTATTGTGCAAAAGTTTTTTTATCTTACAAATCTACTTGGAGTATTGCAAGTTAACATAAAAAGGAGATGTATGCATGTAGAATCTAAATACCCAACCTAAGTCCTTAGAGAGCTGCTATTTGTTACATAGAAAATTGAACTGCTATGAGAAAAACCTGAACAAAAATCCTGCATTTACCAGTTGGAGTTGTGTGTTCTTAGGCAAGAAACAATCTCCTGCATTTACCAGTTGGAGTTGTGTGTTCTTAGGCAAGAAACAATCTCCCCAAAGCACAAAATGGACATTAAAACTACTTCCTCTTTCTTCTACTGAAGTTTATATGTCACAGTGGATATGAAAGAATTTTTAGCCTAAACTATGAAACAGCTATCATCAGAGGGGAAAGGTCTTGGCTGTGCAAGACACAGTGAATTAACCCTTTTGTAACACAAATACTTCTTGAGCTAGGTTCTAGAAAGAGAATGTTGGTAACATAAACTAGACAAGTCTCTACTAGAACTCACAAAAGGAGCAAAAATTGAGCAAGTCTTAACAACCGTGTTCAGTGTTAAAGGTCACAAGAGAGGAATGATGGGCTCGTATGGGAGGGTTCCTGGTCATGCCTAGTGCTCACTTTATTTTTACTCTTCTGTGCACATGCAGTAGGTTAAAGTAAGAATTTGAAGGCTTTATTTATGTTTTCTGAGCAGAATTTTACTATGTTAAATTTATCAGAGAACTATTGCATGATGTCAGTCATTAATTTTGCTAACTTTTAGAATCCTTTAAGGGTCTGAAAGCAGATTTCTCCTAGCTGCCAGGGCTCTCATTCCAGTAAGATATTTGCAGTTTTGTTTCTTGAAGTTGGGCTTTTAAAGCTATAAACATAGAGTTATAAAATGAACCATTTTCCTTGTTTTTAAATATGATCTATTCCATTACTTTGATTTTGCAATAATGCCATACAAACTTTTCTGTGTAACCCATATTTTTTATTTTAATTGTTCAAGTACAGTTTTCTGCCTTTTTCCCCACCCCAGCCCACCCACCCATATATCTTTACCTTATAAACCCTAAAATAGCACCCTTTTTATAGGGTCTCTACACATAAAATATGCTAATTATAGGTATGCACTTTTTCTATTTCCATACTGCAAGCCTTATCTTTTCCATATTTTAAAATAGCATGAAATTTAATAAAGTAACTTACACATGTATTTCAAAGATTATATCTAACTCCACAACTGCAATGTTTTCCTTAACAGAGTTTTCTTTTTCCTAAAATATTTTTCTTGATTTTTAAAGGCCTCCCAAGATCTAAATATTGAGATAGAATTCATATGTATACAACATAAATAAGCCCCAAAATAGAAATAATTTCAATCCATAGCAAAATTGTGTTGTAGAAATAAGCTTCTCCCAAATGGTAACTCACTTCATAATAAGAAGTAGTCTTTAGACATACTTTTTTCTAGAAATCTTACCTATTTGCCTGTACAATATGTATATATATAGCCAAAATGTTGTTCGCAGGTACCTTTACCTTACTGGTGTGTTAGCAGTCAATATACCTGCCTCGCCTGTACCATGTACATGCGATTATAACTATTTACAGTGATCATTACATTTCCATTTAGAGAAAAAGATGATAGGCCGTTAAATGTCACTCCTGACTTGACTTCTCAAATCTGTACCTGAAGAATAGTGCTGCGATCCCACAGAGAAGTCAGATGCTGTTGTCTGCGTCTTCTGTAACGCAGTGCCTCTGTGCGTCAGGGAAGTCTATGATTCCCTTGGAACTCAGTCTGGACAGAGAAGAAGGAAAACAAGAAAAGGAAAAGAAAAAGAGGCTCATTCCACAAAGTAATTTCATGTTAGCACATAGGAATTTAATAAAATCACTGTATTTTATGTTAAAATAAAAATGGAGACACTAGAGCAAAGTTGAGCATCAAATGTTTTCATTATATAATGCTGTTTTTCAGAATAGTTACCACTCCAGTAATCTTCCAGCTTCTACTTTACAGCTTTCAGTTTAATACATAGTCTCGTATACACTTCTCAGTCAACAGCTAATAATCTTCCATTGGCAGAGCCACTTGGAATATTTTGAAGAGCCAGTCATTGTAAAGATCTCCTCTCCCAAGGTATTTTTGGTTGACAAGCTTATTCTGGCTTTTTTCGTCCATCCAGATGCACTTGGAGAAAGCTCCTGCTAAATTTTTAATATCTCACAGTGGGGAGAAGAGAGAAGTCAGCTGTATGAAACTATAAAAGAAGTGACAAAACTGACATTTTTATAGGACCGAGGCTGCCAAATATAGAGAGAATGGGAGATCCTTCTATTTCACAAAATCATTTCACAGAGCTAATCAAAGGTGCAATGTTGCCAATTTGTAAACTGAGATTACCAGAATAGACAGACTGAATTCATGACACCTCTGCCAAGGTAAATGGAAAATCCCACCTAGTTGGATCATATTCCATTAGTGGAAATGAGAGGGATTATGTTTTGTTTGTTACTCATAAATCATTATGTGGCTCAATGCCAAACATTTTCAAATTAGGCATCTACTTTTTGGATGACTATGAAGGAGAATTTTTGTGTGCCAAATAAACAAGGGTTTTGTCTTTTGCTCAGCATTTTACACAATCCCTCTCTTTTGTGGGTTTATTTCTGTAATTTGTATGATGAATACTTTTAGTTATTTAGCTAATAAATTATGTCCTCATGACCAGGCATATTTTCTATTCAAGGTAATTCAAGACGACCTGCGTAGTAGTGATTTTAGAATAGTTTCTCACTTTTTAAAAATGAGTACCAAACAGTCACCTAGAGTAACAATAAAATATTTATTTTACTTCAGTCATGGTGTCCCTACTATTTTAAAAGATTAAATGTGATTTTACTCCAGCTGGGAAGCATAAGTAGCACAGTGTAAAGGAATTGATAGTGGGATAAGGGACAGAATCTTTGTTTGAAATGAAAAGACAGATTTCCTGAGTAGCTCTGTTTGTTACAAAGAAGTGAGTGTTGGCAACTGTTCTGAGCCCTAAAGCCAGATTCAGCATTGCCTTAGGGTTCACAAAACAAGGGCTATGTTGTAAGAAAAGTAGTTTTAGAAGAGCAGTAATAAAACAGGATCTATTAAGAGCAGATTGATGTATGAATCGTCTTCTTAATTTTTGGAAATAGTAGCTATATAAAGTAGAAGACTGAGAAATAAGCAATTCATCTTTAACCAGTTAAACATGTGAATATCCATGTGTGAAATAATATAGAAAAACATTTGGGAAAATAAGTTCTGACCTTTACTGAGCCAGCCTTCACAATATATATTCTATTTTTTTATGTTAGATGAATAGAGATATACAGATAAATTTTTATATATATACACATACATACATACATATATATATATACACATTTGTGTGTGTATATATATATATATATACAGAAAAGAATTCTTATTTTAGAAACTTTATTGAAATTTGCTGTAAAGATCCTTCCTGTAAAAATTAATCAAAATGATATAGTAAAAATATAAGAATAATTCTTCCATTTAATCTCATAGTTTGCCACATTTTTACCATTTTCCTCAATAAAGAAATAAATATATGTCATATTTATATTTAATCAAATCAACAATAACATTCTGAAATATACTATACATTGAATCACAGGATCATCATTTAAAATATAACATTAAAAATTTTCTGCTATGAAAGATTACTCCATTTCCACACTGTTACTGCATGCCTTGATTTTTAAAATTCATATCATTACAAACATTCTAAAAATAAAGAGCCTCTGAAAATTTTGAGATGGTGCAAGTTGTGGTTTGGCATCTTCAATTTTAAAAAGATGTTCTAATTTCTAAACTGTTGATAGAACAGATATGCATGTGTTTTACGATATCTAAAAAATAATAAACCCAGTTCTAAGAAAACAGATAGTTTTTAGAGAATCTGGCTATACGATACTTTCTAACAATTCATCTCCCTATTCCTGTGACACCTCATGGAAAACCTCAGAAATGTATGCAATTTAGAAAAGATTTCAAATTATTCTTTGACAAACATTCTTCTTTGTTAAATATTTATTTTATCTTTATATTTATTTACTTATTCACATATAACTTTCTATGTATAAATATATCATTTCTTCATATCTATTAATTGTAACTTCCATGCTAAGTAGTATTTTTAATTTTTTCAGTTATTGAAATTATTGCATATTTTATGGTCAGAGTATATTAAATATCATAGTAATAGTAAGTTCTCACAGTAATCTTGGACCTAAGGAAATAGTCCCTAAATCTAATAACTGTGTAGTGAAGGTTCACATATACAAGTCCAGAAAGTGGCCAGCCTTGTAATGTGAAAAAGAGACATTTATTGAAGAAGACACAAGATACAAGAAATATTGTACATAAAACAATAACACCTCAGTCCCCTTCAAAGTAGGCACCTTGAGACCCCAATAGTTCTCCCAGAATCTCTTCCAATGTTCTGCAAAATTCTTTGTTGGAATTGTCATCAGCTGCCCTGTCATATTTTCCTAAATTTCATCAATGGTCTGATATCTCTTGCCTTTTAAAGGTGATTTTACTTTTGAGGAAAGCTACATATCTCAGGGCACCATATTTGGAATTTAGGGGGTGCTGAGTAACCTGAATGATGTGATGATGTTTCACCAGAAACTGTGTATGAGATGTGATGCATGAGCAGGCATGTTGTCCTGATGAAGCTGCCAATCACCTGTTGTCCATAGCTGTGACCATTTTCACTGAATTGCACCTCTCACCCAATGAAGAACATTGAGGTAGTACTCCTTATCAATTGTTTGGCCTGGAGGGCCATACTTGTGATGGACAACACCTTTCCAATAATAATATTAAAAAAAACAGGTAACATGGTCTTGATTTTGCCATGACTTTGATGAGCCTTCTTTGGATGTGGAGAACCAGGAGACTTCCACTAGGATGACCAGGCCTTTTTTCCAGATCATACAAGTAGCTGGTTATGACCTTCTTGAGGAAATCTAGTTCATTGGTAGTGATTTGAATCAAGTCATTAGCAACTGCAGCACAATGTTCCTTTGCTCTGATAGCAGAAGCCATGGAACAAATTTTGCGACAAAATGTTTCATGCCAAGATCCTAGGTCAAGATCTCAGACACAATAGTTTTTTGAATCCCCAGATCAGCTTCTAGTTTTCATACTGTCAATTGCTGATCTTTGTTGATTGTGGCCCGTACACATTCAACATTCTCAGGTGTTCTGCATGTAGCAGGCCTTCAAGAAAGTGGATTACTTTCAACAGATTCTTGATCATTTTTGAAGCATTTGTGCCACACATATTTGTTCTGCATTCACTGCATTGTCCCTGAAAAACTTCTGAATCATCTGAATAGTTTCCACAGAGGAATGTTCAAGCTTAATGGAAAATCTGATGCAGATTCATTGCTCTACTTGGTCAGTTATTTTTTTAGAGCTGTTCATATTGTCTGTTTATCCTTGAATGAGTTCTTTTTTTTATTATGCTATTATAGTTTTCCTGATTTTTGTCCCCTCTACCCAGTATCCCCCACTCCCTCAAGCAATCCCCACAACAATAGTTCATGTCCATGGGTTGTGCATGTAAGTTCTTTGGCTACTCCATTTTCTATTTTACACCCCCATGGAAATTCTGTTTGTACTTCTTAATTTCTCCACCTCTTCACCCATTTTCCCC
The DNA here is from genome assembly GCF_021234435.1 of Artibeus jamaicensis. Lineage (NCBI taxonomy): Eukaryota > Metazoa > Chordata > Mammalia > Chiroptera > Phyllostomidae > Artibeus > Artibeus jamaicensis. The sequence goes on along the minus strand of NW_026522014.1, from coordinate 12,310,444 downwards.
ACACCGCACTTTCATCTGGCAACTATCAAAAAGCTCTCCATATCTATGATTCTGTCTGTTCTTCTTATTTGCTTAGTTTGTTTTTTAGATTCAATTATTGATAGATATGTTTTTTTGGTTGCCATTTTAGTGTTCACAGTTTTAATCTTTTTCTTAAGTAAGTCCCTTTAACATTTCATATAATAATGGTTTGGTGATGATGAACTCCTTTAGTTTTTTTCTTGTGTGGGAAGCTCTTTTTCTGCCCTTTCATTCTAAACTATAGGTTTGCTGGATAGAACAATCTTGGCTGTAAATCCCTGCTTTATCTGACTGAGTATTTCTTGCCAATCCCTTCTAGCCTGCAAACTTTCTTTTGAGAAATCAGCTGACCATCTTAGGGGAGTTCCTGGGTAGGTAACTAACTGCTTTTCTCTTGCTGCTTTTAAGATTCCATGTTTATCTTTAACCTTTGACCTTCTAATTATGATGTATCTTGGAGAGAGCCTCTTTCCATCCATCTTTGTATGGAACTCTGCTTCCTACACTTGCATATATATTTCCTTCACCAAATTAGGGAAGTGTTCTTTCATTATTTTTTCAATTATATTTCCAATTTCTTGATCTTTCTCTTCTGCTTCTGGTACCCTTTTGATGTGAATGTTGGACCTCTTGAAGTTGTTCCAGAGGCTGCTTACACTCTCCTCACTTTTTAAAATTCTTTTTTCTTTTTGTTGTTCTAATTGTTTTTTCACTTCCTTATGTTCCAAATCATTAATTCGATTCTTAGCTTCATCCATTCTACTGTTGTTTCCCTGAAAATTATTCTTTATTCCAATTACTGTATCCTCAGTTTCTGAACTGATCTTTTTTATGCTGTGAGGTCCTCATTAAGTTCCTTGAGCATCCTTATAACCAGTGTTTTGAACTCAGCATCTGACATATTGCTTATCTCCATTTTGTTTAGCTCTTTTTCTGGAGTTTTGATCTGTTCTTTCATTTGGGCCATGTTTCTTTGTTTGCTCATTTTGGCAGCCTCCCTGTGTTTGTTTCTATGTATTAGATAGAGCTGCTTAACTTGTGTCTTGTTAATGTGACCTAATGTAGTAGGTGTTCTGTAGGGTTTGGTGGCACAGCCTCCCCATTACACAAACTAGGTACTCATGGTGTGCCTTCTGTGTGGGCTGAGTATACTCTCATCTTGTAGTTGAGACTTGGTTGCTGTTGGTAGATCAATGGGAGGGATTTACCCAGGCCAGTCAGCCGCAGGGACTTGCATTGGCCACTGCCCACCAACTTCCATCCTCCATGGAGTATCAGCTATGCAGGGGCAGGATGGTGGTACTCCAGTGTGCTCTATACCTGTCCACTGGTTGCACTGGTTCTGGAGCTTCCCAGGTAGTACAGGCCAAGGTTAGCCTCCACTTACTAATTTTCCATGGCTGCCAATAGCTAATGTATATCAAGTTTGTTTAAAAGCATGTAAAATAATAGATGTTTTATGACTATAATAGTGAGCTTTCTAAATAAAAAAGAAAGTCTTCAAAACTGAAAATTCTAGAAGGAGGAAAATGATTCCCTGGTCATAAACATTGTGCTAAAATAGAGGAAAACAGTGAAAGGCAGTCCTCTAAACAGAAATTCAATCTTTAGTCATGAAATATGCCCTAAACTTATTCACCCTCCAATGCACACACGGCCACCTCCCAGCCCCATGGCAGAAACCTCAGAGCCGCTGAAGGACTCTGGCAGCTCCTTCCTATGAACTTCCTTCTCTTAATGAGATACGAATCTATCTAGGAAGGAAGAATAAAGAAGATTTTTTTTCTCCCATTTTTATTGCTACTTTACAGAGCAACAGTTTTCAACCTTTTTCATTTCATGACACATATATATTAATTGCTAAAATTTTACAGCACACCAAAATTATGTTTTTTGCCAATCTGAATGAATTTTGATTCATTCATACCAGATGGCTATTGTTATGTTGGCTGATGTCACTTTTTATTTTGACAATCTAAGGTAAAAGAGGCCAGTGCCCCTGACCAAATAGTCAGGTATTACATGTTTTAAATTTTTTTGTGGCACACCAGTTGAGAATCACAGTTATAGAACATTCTTCGTTCCAGTTCTGCAGTTCAACTACTTACTTTGTCATTGTATTACTTAGGTAAGTCTTGCTAGGGCCTGTTTACATCGGGTTTACCAGATCAGCTGCCATGGCCCAATTTAATCACATGAGATATGATTAAATCTGAAAATGGAATGTATACAGTTACTCTTTGCATGTTTTCACATGTTAAAGATCTCAATAAATATCAGGATGTACAGTATTTCAAGTTCCCAGATACAAATGGAAACAGTTGGAATATTAAATCTATACATTCCAGATGTTAGAGACATCTAGATTTATCACTGAAATATTTAGTATCCATTCATATGTTTGGTGTTATGATTATTTCTTCAAAAGACAGGCATTTATGATATTACATAAATATGGGTTATAAAATTATACAGATTCAACTTTTATTAACTAATTTGCTTCTGGACATCTTAAAAAATTATGTGACAATAGATACATATTTAATTGTGTTTTCCTGTGATATATTGTGAGCCCTTAAAAGGTACTGTGAACTTATTCACAAAATGTTATAATATGAATGAATAAATAAATTATATACACATATATATGGAGATAAAATGTTTAGCAAGTGGCAACAAGGATTCTGATGTACAGCATTTTTACTAAAGGCAAAAATATGCATTCTAGATTTTGAAATACATCATTCAAACAAATTAATCACAGCAAAATTTTCTTGGCTACTTTCTTCAGTAAATAGAGTCAAGATGTGAATAAATGTTTTTTCTATTTAGTTAAAGAATAGTTTGATCATCCAGACAATGTAAATACTAAATACTTTGTCAATAAAGGGATTAAAAGTGAGACTTCTTTATAATAAGCAGACGTTCTGAAAAGTAAGGTCTATAACTGAACACTAAAAATATTCACTGCTAAGACAGCAGGCTATTATATACTTGTGCTACTTTTTAATAAGATTTTGTTAAGAAAGTACTATATGAATGTAGAGATCTAAAGAACCTATAAGGTTTTGTTTATATTGCTTTGACTTTGTAAATAATAGTATTTTTTTCACTACTCAGGTTCTGGGGATAAGGGATTTATTTTTATCTGAGTCGTTAATTTTACTTCATAACAAAACATACTTTATATGGGCCTAAAGTTGAAAAATAAATAAGTAAATAAAGTTATCCAACATTTTTCAGAGAAATTGAAGACTAGAAGATAAAATTAGCTTTAAGCTCAAATAAAATAATAAAAGTTCACAAATTTATCATGCTTCAAGATGGACACAATTGTTTTGATTGTATGCAATTAATATGTGATGATCAAATATCCTAGAACCTAGTAACGACAAGATCATGAGATTCTCAGAAGAAAGAAATTATTTTGATATGTTGTCTGTGTGACAGCAAAGCAGTGCAGGGCACTGAGCTGAGCATTAGAGTTGTATGCTGTCTAATGGACCATTGGGGGAATCTCTTAGTAAGAGCTTAGTAATGACACCAACTAAACAGCAAACAGTTCAAGGGTATTCTGTGAAAGGTGAGGTTAATCCTTATGTCAAATGCTTCATATTCAGCCAGTACACTGGTGTTTACATAGCTCTCTCTTCTTGACTGTGAATGCCTTCAGAGCAGGGACTGTTTTATTTATTTGTACATTCTCACCTGTCTTTTGTCTATCAAAGTACCTGTTACTAGACCTTCAGTAACATTAAAATATTAAGTATATGAATGAATGAACATATGGGGACTTCAAGTGACCAAGGACACGTGAAATTAATTTTACTTATTTTATAAATGCACATTATTATATGAAATGTGCTTCTAAATTTTTATAAAAGTAAATAATGTATTTTGAAATGAGGTATTAGGCATTTTAATAACCATGCTTTTGCTATCTTAAAAACAAAACAAAAACTATTTTTCAATCTAATCAATTAAACTGGATTATAAAGTGATACAGAATTAAATTATTTTTTTATTTATAAAACTGTGTTATTACTATAGCAATATTGGTGTACAATCTGTAATTGCTTTTGTAGATATATTTATAATACAGATGCTAGTAGAAAAACACATACTTTTTCTCAAAATCTTCCTCTCTTTATTTCACTTTAGCCCAATATTTTATATTTGAAAATAAATGTAGATACACTGGCTTTTGAATTTCTGCATTTTTCCTTCATATTTTATAAGATTGTTCAATATGTATTTGTTGCTTTCTTGCTGTTCCATTGCTAATTTCATGGAGTTCCAGTATCAAATATGTAATCTAACTCCTAAAGAAAATAGTACATAAAGGTATTAGGACTACTGTATAATCATCAAATGTTTTCATATATATACGTATATATATATGAAATGTGCATTTATTTATACATCTTTAGTATGCATTTATCCATGTAGATGTACCTATATATAGCTACTATTGAAAGGTATGAAGTCTTTCATCAGTCTGTTTTAAAAATTGAAATGGCAAAATTCCACATGATAACATAGAAAACAACACAAAATAGCCTATACTATTTCTAAAATCAATACCATATTCTTGCCCTTTTTCATATAAAATTGCACAGAACAATTTTTATACTCATACTATAGAATTACTGAACCCCTTTTCCTAGAAAAAGGAAATAAGAGTAGATTTTGAGAAATCTTTTCCTCCCATTTTCTGCCAAGATGATTTTGACTGAGTATCTCAGCTCTTGGTGACAATAATGATAATGTGATTCTTCCATCTGGACTTATCCATGGGGAAAATGTCCCTAGGGAGAATCTTGAAAGGCTCATTATTCCAATATTACAAATATGAAAATTGAGGCAGAGAACAGTATAATTTTCTCAAATTCACACAAAACTCAGAAGTCAAGCCAGAAGTGGAACCCAACTCATGTGGAAAAGATCTAATGCAACAGGCAATGTCAAGCTTGCAAAGGTAATTAAAGTGAGTAGTATAATTACATAAATTACAGTACAGGAAAATAGTGTCATATTTACAAACCTAATTATATGAAGTAGGAGAATTACCTGAATGATAGTAATCATATGGATATGTTCACATATTTTATATGCTTTATTTTTTCTCTGGAATGTTTAAAAAGTAGGAGTTTGAAGTATAACAGAAACAAAATAATTAAAATTAAAAATACAATAAAAGAACAAACTAGAGCCAAACAAACCTCAAGTTTAAGTTTGGGCTCCACATTTACCCATCTGTGTAATCTTAGGCAAGTCACTTCACCTTTAAGTCTCAACTTCTTCATCTATAAAATAGAAATAATGTTTAAAATATCTTTAAAAACTGCACTATAAATAATGAATGAATAACATCAATTAGTATAGTTGCATAGCCCTAAGTAGGTACATTTGGCAATTAATTAATAATAAGACAAGCATATCCATCAGCTATTTTTAATCAATCTTCTTTTAATATATTTTGAGTTTTTCATCCGTTTCTTTCCCACATTGTCTTATTATTTGATTGTCAAATAGGTTAATAATATATGAATGGGTAATATATGATATAAGATTTCAGTTATGGTCTAATGGACCACTAAAAATTCAGAGTGAGAAATGTCTCCATTTAAATATTTTTTGGTTCAGGCAACTGAGGAAACTGTACTAGTTTTGATGGAGAATTATGATTTGAAGAACAGTAAAATAAAAGCATCTTTGGAAATGTATATTTGTATTTATTTCCCCTTTAACACTGTGCATTTACAGAAATGGAGATTGTTTCTAAAATGAAAATGGAGAATATTCAAAATATTCCTGGAGTAGAATAAAACAGAACTATCTGTTCCAGATGTAAAGACTTACTATGAGATTATAATAATTAGAACTGTGGTTTTGTCACAAGGATAGGAAAATTGAATGCATTAATAAAGCTGTACTTATATGGAAACTTCACTTGTGACAGAGTTAAAAACAGTGATCACTGGAAAAAGGGTAGATTATTTAATAAATGGTCCTAGAACAACTTGTTATCTATATGGAATAAAGTAAATTTAAATCTTCTTCACAATATATATGAAAATCAGTATTTCATAGATTACATGCTTCAATTTGAAATGCAAACCTTAAAACTCTTAGAAGAAGACATAGAAAAATTTCTTAATGTCCTCAGCAGAAAGAAGGTTTTTCATGAAGACATTAAACTGATAGGCATAACACAAAAAATAGAAAATTTGAGTATGTGAAATTTTAGAGTTTCTGATCATCACAGGACACTTTAAGAAATGAAAAAGACACACAATAAGTTGAGAAGCAGCCATTAGCAGCCAGTAGTAGCAGCCATTTAACCACAAAGCATTAAATTAGAATCCAGAACATATTCTATAAAGAATAAAATAAAATATAAAAATTAACATAAACCAAATATGTGGAGGTATTTTAGAAAAGAGGAAATGTAAATGGGCCATAAATATTTAAAGATAGTTTTCTTCATTAGTAATTGGGAAATGCAAAATAAGAACATGTTTATGTAACATATATAGTCATTGTATTAAAAAAAATAACCGATAACTCCAAATGTTGGCAAATGCATGGACCAATAAAAAACTCTTATACATTGGTCTATGGGGGTTAAATTGCTGCAACCTTGGAAAAAATTTACTGTCTTATCATGTTAAATTGAACATTCATACTACCGTGATCTACTAATGGAACTCCTGGGTGCACACTTACAGAAGTTCTATCACATGTTTATCAGAACACATATGCAAGAATATCTCAGCATCATTTATTTTTTTAAAAATAATTCAAGTGTCCATGGAGAGGAGAATAAAACTGTTGTATATTTACATAATGGAGTAGTATAAATCATTAAAAAATAAATTAATGCAGTCCCTCGAATCAATAGGGATAGGGCAAGAAGCCTTAGTTCAGAACATTCCATTTTGACAAGACTAAAAAACAATAAAAATTAAACAGTACTGTTTTTAGAGTCATATGTTCTGAAAGCTGTTTGTTTGCTTTAAATAAAGACTTGGGGATGACAAACACAAAATTCAGGCTTGTGGTAACTTTGAGTTGGGTAGACAGAGAAATGCAATATGAAAGGACACTGAGCCTAAAAAAAATGTATAGTGATAAGAAATGCAATGTGAAAATAAAAAAGTTCCTCCTAAAGAAGACAGTGAGCCCTGGCCAGGGGGTTCAGTTGGTTGGAGTGTCATTGTCCCATACACCAAAATGTTGCAGGGTCAATTCCAAGTCTGGGTACATACCTAGATTGCAGGTTCAGTCCATGGTCAGGGTGTATGCAGGAGGCAACTGACCAATGTTTCTCTCTCTCTCTCTCTCTCTCAAATCAATAAACTTATCTTCAAATAAGGATTTTAAAAAATGATGGTGAAATGATGCCAATATTTCTTATTTTTCTGGTTCTGATCATGAATGTGCATCTAATACATGTTTAAAATCATAGGTATATATAAACTATTAATTGAATTTGCCTAAAACATTGAATTTAGGCAAATTCAATTAATATTTTAGAAGGAAAACTTACCTCTACAAAGTTGATATCAATTATATAATATATAATCTCAGTATTAGCATTTAACAAATATGAGTGGAAATTTTTAATTTTTACCTTATTTTTAGGAAATAATTGGAATCACATATATACAAAGTAAAATAAAAGCATGGAAAGCAGAAGAAAAGAATAGTTTAGAAGAAGATGGACTTCCCTGGCTGGTGGGTCTCAGTGGATTGAGCTCTGGCCCAGAGCCAAAGGGTCGTGGATTGGATTCCCAGATCAGGGCACAGGCCTGGGTTTTTAGGCCAGGTCCCCAGTAGGGGGCGCGTGAGAGGCAATCACACATAGATGTTTCTCTCCCTCTTTCTTTCTCTGTCCCTTCCCCTCTGTCTAAAAATAAGTAAATCTTAAAAAAAGAAGAAGAAGGAGAAGGAGAAGATGGACCGACTTCGAAGTGGCATGCTCAAATAAAGTTTTGGGAATGCAGCAGCAGACTGCTGTGAACAGAACAACCTTTTAGACACAGCTGCAGCAGAAGCGATCTGAGCATGTTTTAAATTGGTTCCGTAATGGACCTAGATGCCATTGTTATGCCAAATAACTTGGGGGAGGGGGAAGATGTTTCACCAAGCTAGTTCCTAAAATGCTATAACTACGGATGATGGTACCAGGTGGGTACTGGAATTGTGATCACTTCATAAGGCATACACATGTAATCACTATGTTGTACACCTGAAACTAATGTAAGTGTAATTGAAAAATAAATTTAAAAAAATGTCAGCTCTAATTCATAGAAACTCTTTGTAAAGCCAAGTACTTGTGAGCAATCTAAAATGTTAGTTCTTTCTCATCTATTTTTATGTGGTGTGTCATGTAGTTGAAATGTAATATTTCATACGCACCTTCTGAAAGTTTCAAAATTATTCTCATGCACATGGGAACTGATTAAATTCAATGTTGGTTTGTTTTTTATATTCATTCTTTCCTAGTGTCTTTGTATAAGCCTTTGAGGAGCTATTTTTTCATGGACAACAGAAAAGGAGGAAAAATGCCTGCTTAATTTTCTTTCTTTTGCTTGTCTGTTCCTTTTCTTTATTAAAGGTGAAAGTCTGGTTCCAGAACAGGCGAATGAAGTGGAAGAGAGTAAAAGGGGGCCAGCAAGGAGCTGCAGCTCGAGAAAAGGAACTGGTGAATGTGAAAAAAGGAACACTTCTCCCTTCTGAGCTCTCGGGAATCGGCGCAGCCACCCTCCAGCAAACAGGGGACTCTCTAGCGAATGAAGACAGCCATGACAGTGACCACAGCTCAGAGCATGCACACTTATGATACACACAGAGGACCGGCTCCATTCTCAGGAAAGAAATGTTGTGATGGAAAGCCTTACTCAAACATCGTTTACACAGAGAGCTGACTATGACAGCGATTTTTAATATTATTAAATTCAGGCGTCTTGAGTCTGTTTCTCATGATTTATTGAGAGTGTTACGCTAAGTGCCACTTATTAAAGATGCTTCCACCGTGAAAATGGAGAAGGTGAACTTGCTTTGAATATTCCAGATGTGTTTGCTTTTGCTTGCACTGAAAATTCAATTGCTATCAAGAGCAAACTGTGAGACATTTTTATTCAACGTGCCTCCAGAATGAAGATGCAGAAGATGAACTTGCTTTGAACATTACAGATGTACAAGCTGATGTGTATGGCAGTGGGCAGGTATTTGCTTTTGCTTGCACTGACAATTAAATTGCTATCAAGAATAAATCATGAAACATTTTATCCTGAACAACCACAGTGCCTGAAATCACTCTTAAGTGGGAAAAATGTATTTTAACTCTGTATATATTACCCTTGAGTCATTTTCCTGTCTTCACTAAGTTTAGCAATACATTCATATTAGCTGATGAAATAGGCACTCATGATGACAAGCAGAAACAGCTTCTTGTCTTTTTATACATTTTGTCATCCCAGAAACAATCAGCACATGCTTACTTGTGTTCAAGTAGAGAAAATACATTAGAGTCTGATAGGACATATTCTTGTACCACAGACAAAACAAATCTTATGTTGCATTTCCTATCAACTGCTGCTAATACATTATTATAAGAGTTACCTAGCTCCTCAATTCTTCCTATCTTATAGCTTGAAAAAAATTAGGATCATAGGCAAATCAGTTACCTTGCAGAAAGAGCTTTATATGACAGACATTGTCTGATGTTATTACTATAAAATGTTAGCTGTTGTGAATATCATTTAATTTACAAGAAAAACGTTTTCCCCTCATTGGTGATGATGTTAGACAAGTTGCAAAACATACTGATTCCTCAAGTTGGTAAACAATGAAATTCTGAATGTCTTCAAATAAAATTCAGTAAAAACACATTATTTTTTCATATATGATGTAATCATGCAGAACAACAATCTTTGTGTTTTGTAAAAAAAATGTTTAATAAATGATCCTTTGTAAATAACTTTAGTCTCCCTACTGTGATTTCTTAAAGTTTTACAGGTTTCAATAAACATACTTAAGAAAGTGCCAAGTTTATCTGCACCAAATGATCATAAGTTGATGAATCATGTACATTTTTAGTTCTAAAATTTTTGGTTATAAAAATTAGTCCTGGGATAATCAAAGATCATATAAGTATGTATTGAGCCATTTCCCCAGTTTGAAGCATATGCCAAGTGGATTTCTTTGTGTTTTATTATATCAAAGATAAAAGTAGAAGAAAACATATTATTCACTAAAATGAGATGAATAAAAGTCACACATTTAAAAATGTATGTTTAATATATGTGAATTAATTGAATAACTAAGTCAAAATATCCAAGTTTGTCGATGTGAAAACAAGCTAAATAAACTAACGATAAGCTAAAACGATAACGATAACGATAAGCTATAACGATAACGATAACGATAAGCTAAAACTAACGATAAGCTAAATAAACTAACTAAACTAAGAACTACCATTCTTAGTACTGATGGACATTGCCAATAAAAACAGTCCAAGCTGATGTTAACATGTTATGTATCGCGCATGTTTGCACACACACTGGATACCTTAGTGCTACTTACAACTTTACAACATTGTTTTTCACTTGTTCCCTATTTTAACCAGAAATGTATTACAATATACAGCAGCTTTCTCTTCCCCCTAAATAATTAGAAATAGAAATAGAGAAAAATAGTTGGTAAACATTTCCAAAAACTCCATTATTCTATTTCATCTGCTTTAGAATATGATACTGATGAAAATAGATTCAGATGATTTTGATTTACTTAGTCTATCATGATATATAGACTGTATCCAAGAAAACAGATAGTTGCATCACATTTTCCTTTTGTGTAGTAAATTTTTTCATAGCAATTAGCAATATTTCTAAATTAACTTTGGAGGAAAGACTCTTCAGATTAACATCTTCCAGGCATAAAGCAGACATTCTTCTATCGATCACTTGAATGAATAAAAAGTATATTTGTACTGATGACATCTACTTGGGTGGACTGACTTTCTTAGTGTAGGATTTAAATTCAAAACATCTTGACAAATTGGAGAATTGGGAAAATATAAATTGAACTGAGTTCAATAAGGACAAAGTGGAGGGTAATTCATTTTGGCAGGAAAATAATTTCCAGAAATAAGAGGAAAGGACCTCTTAGGAGAAACTAAAGAGAGAGCCAAGGATTGTGGCCAAATAGAAAGATATATAAGAATTACAATTTAGTGTGATAAATGAAGTAGGAAAAAGTGGTTCTGAATAGATTGGACATTGAAGAAATGGGAGGCATTTGTATTCTGGACCGTGCCTTTATCAGAGAATTGTGAGCTCTTTTAAAATGAGGTAATGAAATCTAATTCCAGAGAACATGAAGAATCACCAGGTAGGACAGGTCACTTGCTGACCAAAAGGGGGCATCGTTTTATTCATAATAGATTAAAATTATCAACCCCGTAAGATGCTGGGGCACATTAGCGCAATGATAACAAATTTACAAGTAACCAAGCAGGTTAGGTTAAATTTTTAAAAGATTTTATTTATCTTTAGAGGGGAAGGGAAGGAGAGAGGGAGAGAAATATAAATATATGGTTGCCTCTCCTGCGCCCCCTGCTGGGAACTGGCCTGCAACCCAGGTATGTGCCCTGACTGGGAATTGAAACATGCTCCTCTGGTTTGCAGGCCCACGCTCAATCCACTGAGCTACACCAGCCAGGGCATGTTAGATTAATTTCAATTAGAACAACTTGCTATCATGTTGGAGTATATTAGTGTTTGTTCTCTATCTTAAAAGTGGTGCATAGGTTTGTTAGATAATACCTCAACATCCTTCTGGAATTACAGTCCTACAAAGAAATTGAAGATATACTTATATACTCTCAGGTTTAATTTACTCTAGAAATGACAGAATCTAAAGAACTGTTTTTATTCTACACAGGCATCCTGGCTTGTTATGGTATCTTTTTATATATTACCCTTTTCATATATCAATCATTCTGTCTCAGACCTTGTAGCTCTGTGGAAATTTATATAGCATAACAGTACCTTTCTCTGAAAATAGTATGGAATCTTGGTTAGAGTCATTTTTCCAGCAGGGTTTAGAGGGATGGACACCACAAAGTTTTTCCAAAAGCTGGTCCACATATTTTTAACTCATTATTAACATGACCCCAATTACCTCGTACTTCCCATATTTACCTAGGGTTGTCAGCCTGATTTTTCCTTCAGAGACCTAAAGCCTGAGTTTGCCATTTTGTTTTTTTAAAACAGACTAAATGCACCTAAAATAATCCCCACCGCCCTTTTAACACACTTGCAAATGACATTATATAAAATAAATGTGGGAATGACTTGTGAAATTTAATAAGGGCTTTCCTTTGGAGAATAGAGGGGTTAAAGTGCAGATAGAAAAACAAAGTAAATTATAAAAATACATATTTTATGTTTTTAATGCTACTGGTTTTCAAGAACGTTTTTAAAAATTACTGGCGTTCCTATATTGGCAAATGCTAATTTCTCCTCAGGGAAGTTTAGAGGAAACCTACAGAAGCTAAAATAAAATCAGTTCCGAGATGGCAGAGAATCCTGAGTTAGTGATGATGAGAAAGCCTTACTCAAAAATGTTTTATCCTGAATTTCTAAATATACTTGGACTGGTGAGTGTAATTAGTACTTGGATTCAAAGAGTAAGTCACTTATACTATGACCTATTTTCTAATAAAATGGTGTTAAAATAATGAATAGTTGAGATAAGTGGTATTTATTTAGGATGAGATGTTTAAAGTATCACATACAAATACTCAGCAGGCATAGTTTTTTTTAACCATTTGAGAAGTAAGTATGTTTTTATCAGCTGTTTTATTCTTCCAGTAATAAGTGATCTATAAATAAAAATAAATTCAGAGCTAGTGAGAATTTAGCATTTAGTTTGATATTCTAAACATTCTAATTCTTATGAGCATTGGTAATCTGTAGGATTGCGCTACAAATACTGTTAGAAAGCATGTGTTTGGTATGTTTGCTTAAAGCTGAGGAGAATATTGAAGAAGAGGCCCTCTTATGGCTGCCTCAGCATTTCTACATTCAGTTCTTGTAAAGTAATGCTACGAGTAGTGGACACAAGAACACAAATGGCCCCAGAATAAAAGATTGCCACACCAAACTCTGAAACCTAAATAATATGCACTTTGGCATTGAAATATGGCTTTCTTGATTTAAGTAAATCTCTATTATCATATATTTTTATAGTACTCTGATTTTGACATTTAAAATGGTTAAATATCTTGAGAGTACATTTAAGAGAGTAAACGTTTTCTTCTATATCTTATTTTTCTTCATAATTGCTAACTTTTATTCAAAATCAGCTTCAAACCACAATCACAGAAAAGTATAGAAAAATTTTGATTGCATCACAACTTATTCATCCAGCTCAGTAAGCCTCTATTAAAATATAGTTTACTTTTGTTAAGCATGGTTTTTCAGAAACAATTTCCAAAAGAGAATGAGTTTGCAAACATAAATCATTGTCACATCCGCTTCATGGAAGGGGCGATGCAGTGATTTGAGTGTATAGCAATGCCAAGTTTAGGTCGTACTTGATAGTTCTGTCCTTTGTATATGAAATTCACTGATGTAAACATGTACTTGCTTTAAGTGAAAGAGAAATCACAAAGTTTAGGAACAATTCTATTATCCTAGAATCATTTAAACATACATTATCATTTGCCATATGTGTAAATTATACTGATGGTTGAAAATATTAAATATTGTGCAATCTTTTATGTTTGATACAAATATACCATTTGAAAATATATCATTATCTGCCCAGTTTGATGAAATGTTAAACCCATACTATATATTTAAGGGTGAACTACTAATCCTAGGTAAATTATTTGTTTTGCTTTTACTTTTTTAGATCAGAGCTCAATTTTCTTTGGATTTGCCAACATTGGAATGCAGTAACACTTCAATGATCTCACATCTATATGATGTAAGAGAATGTTTTGGTATTTTAAAAAATATGGAAAACTGAACAGAGTAAATGTTGTTTCAAATTATAAAATTAAAAGAAATCTTTCTTAACCCAATTGCCCACCAATAGCTGCCTGGATAAAGAACATGCAGTACATTTATACAATGCAATATTATTCAGCCATAAAAAGAATGAAGTTTTACCTTTTGCAACCTTTTGTATAAGACAGATAGAGAAAGATAAATACATGATTTCACTTATATGTGGAATCTAAAGAATAAAATAAATGAACAGAACAGACTCATAGATATTGAGAACCAACTAAGGGTTGCCAGGTGGGAGGGGGATTGGGAGACTGGGTTAAAAAGGTGAAGAAATTAAGTAGTGCAAATTAGTAGTTACAAAATAGTCACAGGGATGAGAAGTCCATCATAGAGTCCACCATATGGTGGTAAAGTCTACCATATAGTCAATAATATTGTGATGATAATGTGTGATGCCAGGTAGGTAAATAGAATTATCAAGGTGATCAGTTCATAAATTACATAATTGTCTGACCATGATGCCGTACACTTGAAACTAATATAAAATAATATTAAGTGTCAATAAAAATAAAAATAAATATAAAATAAAAAGCAAATATAAAAATAAAATATATTTACCTATTCTCTAGAAAGGGGCAGATTGGCTCATGACATTACACATTTTATAAAAGCGACATCAACTTAATTTTTTTATAAGAACTCATCATATCTGAGTTCACTCCCCTTTCATTCAGGCCTTACATCCCCCCATCCCTCCACCTGGAATCCTCTCCCACTGATACATCTTCTACTTATTACTCCTCTCCTTTAGGTCTCCACTTCTGCACACAGGCAATCCATGAGCTTCTTAAGTAAAACAGCACCCACTGTCACGCTCTACCTCTTTAAGTGGTACTGACTTTCTTCCTAGCTGTTCTGGAAGTATCTGCTGATTTCTTCCACTACCAGTTACAGGTTTCATAAGAGCAGCAACCCTGTTTACTGTGCTCACTGCTGTATCTCTGGCACCTTGAACAGTCTCTGGAGGCCTCACCATCAGCCCATATCCTGGATTTGTGTGAATTATAAATAAATGGTACTCATGCCTCAGAATATTAGAATGCCAACACCTGGTGACCAGAGTGGTTGTTGTACCACTAGCTGCTAGTCAGGAGGTGAATGACACCTTCTGGGGGTAGATGTATAACTTGCACAACTCTGAACACTGACTCTGAGCTTGACGGGTTGTAACAATCAATAAATATTTGTTGAATTAATGCCTGAATAAAACGACACAAGGTTCATTCAAAGAAATACCTGTAGTACTAAATTACCTGTAAATATATAGCTCTGGAGCCTTTTTTAATGGGAAATATAGGGTATAATAGCCAAAACAAAAATTTGATTATAGTCTTTGAAATTGCACTAATATATATACCAAGTTGAATGAGAATAAGTAGAAAGGAAAGTTAAGGAGAATAGGCTTAAACAGATGTTCATTTATGGTTTGAAAGGAAGGGGAAAATTTTCCTTCTGCTCAGATGCCTGTCTTGAAATTCTCACAATTTTGCAGACAGTTTGGCTTGTGTCCAAACATACATCGTTGCTTGTCTGGTATGAGGAATGCCATCTGTGCAGTATGGAAGTCCTTTTTTTTTTTTAAATGGACTACTAATTATGTTCTGGGCAGGTGTTGTTCAAGTGAAATCAGGTGTCCTACTTACAATGGTCTGAAATCACGACGTCGTGTTGGAAAAGAATGGTGTAGCATATTGTAAAACGGAATTTAAATGTGGCATGTAAGCATTCTGGTTGGGGGTGTTGCAGAGGTCAGATTCCACAGCGAAGCTATAAAACCTTAAAAGGACTTCCACATCAACGGGAGAATAAGTTTTACTTTAATTCAAGGGTATAGGGCACATCAAAGTTACACATATCCTCATTCAAATATCTTCTCAATTATACATTTTTTAAAACTTGATGGAGGACCAGTGAGCTAAAAAGTATGACTACCAATTCCAAAATACAGAAACTAATTTTGCAAAACTAGTCAAAACCAATTTTCCATAGTTATTAAATAGAACTTGTTATTACCAGAGTAAACAGTCCTCAATGGAGTTCTTTGCAGGGCAAAAGAACCACTTTATTTTATGTATTTATTTATGGGGGTGACATTGGTTAATAGGATCCTATAGGCTTCAAGCGTACATTTTTATGATATCTTTGTATTGCATTGTATACCTGTCACCCAAAGTCAAACATCTTCTGTCACCCTTTATTAGGCCCCCTTCCACCTTCACCGCCCCCCACTTCATGGTAGTGTCCATGAATTTCAGTTTTATATCTTACATTTGAATGACATCATATGGTTCTTAGCTTTTTCTGACTGACTTATTTCTCCTACTAAAATATTCTCACGGCCCATCCATGTTGTCACAAGTGACAGTATTTCATCTTCACTTTGGCTGAGTAGTATCCCCTTGTATATATGTGCCACATCTCTGTCCAGTCCTCTACTGATGGATACTTTGGTTGTCTCCATACCATGGCCACCATGAATAATGCTGCAATTAATTAATATATTTTCTTTAAATATATTATTAAATAGAAGCGTTACAGGTTTTCACACTTTTCCTACAGATTAATGATGACACACTCATTTAATGCTGTACTAACTCATAGAGACAGAGAGACCCCTCAGACCAATTTTAAAGTATGAGTACAGATATGCTTACTACAATAAAAAAGTCCTCATTATCATTGTAGGAATGTAGTTTTGTTATTGCTTACTTTATACATCAACTACTTGCTATTTTCAGTATGGTTAGTACATCACGTCATTTAATACTTATGGCAGCTCTGTGAAAGTGCCATACTGGCCTACGCTACTACAAGTGAGATAATTAAGGCTTAGCAAATTGAAGCACTTTGCCTAAATTCAAATGCCACTAAATGATGAAGCTGGGGCTTGTGGTTAAGTTTATTGAACCCCAAATCCTGTGTTTTGATAACTCCAAAAATACTTTCTTCCCTAAACAAGTATTTTCAGTAGAAGAATTTCCTTTATTAATCCATTGAATGTCGAAGGAAATGTCATTAGCAGAGCTAATTATTGCAATTTACATACCACTTGGTCTCAGCTAAAATTTCAACCACTGTAGCCAAGACAAACAGGGCTACAAACAGGACATTTGAAAGGTCCTTCCAGCCCTGGCTCCTGTAGCTCAGTGGATTGAGCGCAGGCCTGCAAACCACACGGTCGCCGGTCGCCCGTTTGATTCCCAGTCAGGGCACGTGCCTGGGTTGCAGGTCAGTTCCCAGCAGGGGACTCATGAGAGGCAACCATACATTGTTATCTCTCTCCTTCTCTCCTTCCCTTCCCCTCTAAAAATAAATAAAATCTTTAAAAAAAAAAGGTCCTTCCTTCATCATGAATCTAGTGGGCCTATTAACCCCAAGAAACTTAAAGCAACAGGGTTATTTTTCTATCAACACCAACTAGCTGTTATCTTGTTTCTTATCCCATAATAGATTAGAATGAACAAATAAGACTTGGAAATGTGTTAACATTCATTAACACTTCTCATCTTCTGGTTCAAAACTGAATTACAGCATTTTATACATCGTCATCGTGACTTATCGTTCTGAAACTGTTCTCTGAGCTTGATATTGTGGCTACATCTAGACTTGACTATACCACGTTCTCAGAAATCTAGCTAGGTGAAAAGATGCGTATGAGATGGGTTTCCGCATTTTGATATTGGTGTACATATCCTCTGGCCCTGGAAATCCAATGAGGCTGAAGAAACCAGAATCTGTTGACAATTGCGAGTCAGTTGTTAGCATATCCCTGATACTGGAATGAAGACTGAAATTGGAGGAACATAGGGGGATTGGCCTTCTAATCTCCCTATTTATTTAATATTACTCTATTTGAAAACTATTGCTTTGAGGTCTAACTTTTGAAAACAGTATACTTTTGGGAGACAAGCATATTAGAGGTCCACTCAGAGTGATAGCCGATCATCCCACACAGGAAATTAGAAATAAAATACAAATTATTTGTTTTCATAAGTAGGAGAAACATGAGAGAAAGAGAAGGATTTAAACAAAGAGGAAAGATGAAGAGACTAAAGACATAATAGTTGTACTTTATAACTTTGCATTACTGACTATATAAGACCAATAAAAGTGTATGTTATAAAATTATAATTTTGTCTGACGCATTGTTCATTTATATTTTTTGTTCTGAAAATTTATTTTTCCTTTTAAAAAATTATTTTATTGTTGTTCAAGTACAGTTGTCTGCATATATTTTTATTACAAATATAATTTCCTACTTTGCAATATCATACTCCTGACTTTCCACTAGAAATTCATTTGTCTTGAACTGGTTTCAATGCTAGGTTTTTCTTGTTTGGGAAAAATGTTTGCTTTCTATTTTTGCTTTCACCTGGAGTCTATATTTAAATTATTACTTCTTCATTAGCCAAGAACTGCCTTTTGCTGTTGGCCATAGATCTTTTCCTAAAATGTCTGTAAATCCAAGTCCTGAAAATAGGTTATGATGTTAATAATTTTTAGCTTTATGTGGAAATGTTTTGCAGAAACTCCCAACTAAAATGATGTCTCTTTCACAGTTAAAATGACATTTTGCAAAACACATGTACTTGATAAACACAAATGGTGTGATTCTATTAAGGATTTGTTGATTTCCAAATAATCCAATTTTACTAATCTAAGACATGGCACTGTGGATGGTTATGGTTATAGGTCTTATCCATCTTTGTGAATTTTGGTAGGAAAGGAATTTCACCTCCTTGCTTACTAAACTGCCTTAGAGAAGATGATAAGGTATTGCTGGGATTTGCCTCCAGCCACCTGAAGCAGCACCAGACACCTGGGCCATACTCTACTTTTTCACATATGGTACATCCCTCTCTATATAACCTTCAGTTATTATTTTAGTTTGTGCTCCAAGGCCAGTTTTTGTTTGGTTGTTCTTACATTTCAGGACCATTCCCCTGGCAGAGTTCATTTCTCCTTTTCCTTGAACCCCCTTCTCTGGCAGTGTTTTCCAAGCCTGCATCTGGTCCTCTTAGATTTTTTCCTCCGAGGCTCTGCTGAGTATTACATGGTTTTTCTCTGTGCTAAGGTTTCTGAGAGGAGGATGCGATCATTGGCTGAAATCTATGTATTGTAGCTGAATCAAGATTCTGGACAGTTGTTATTGATTAGCTAGTAACACCAAGATAATCAAACATTCACCACTTTTCAGAAAATGGACATAGTTCAATTAAAAAAATATTGCCCAAATCAAACATTGGGCTTTTCTACCATAACTAAGATACAAACATTTTTCCTCATGAAATGCTTTGTGACCTCCCTTCTCATTCATTCTATATACTCTATCTATTCAATAGAGTCACAATCTTTAGATCTCTGCCATTCTTTTTTTACTATAATGAACGAAAGAAAGTTTTATAAATGTTTATATTGAATATCATCATTCATATTTTACTTTAAATAACCTGTTTGTAAATGGTTAGTCATTTTTCATCAATTGTTTGCTTTCTTATATGGTCCAGGCCTGATTTATAAACCTCTTTTTCTCTATATTTTTGGCAATGAATTTTTATGTAAATATGCTGAGAGAGAAAGAAAATGACATAATTTAGTGTGTTCCAGTTTCTAATAATACAATATAAATTAGATAAAGGCTAGTGAACAACTGAAAATGTACATCTTTTAGTTATATACAGTTTTCAAATATTATTAAAACTTCACATATAACCTGGGGTTGAGACAGAGTATCTCCTGTCAAATTGTAGACGGAAGAGGAGAATATATTTCCAGCATATACTGGTATTCGAGTATCATCAAGTTTCCAGTTGAATGGGAAAACTATACTGAGAAACAATTTTTTTAAAAAAGTGACTATGAGTTTTATGAATTCTACTTCAAATATGTAAAGTAATACTTCTATTTCACTTTCACAAATTCACTTATCCTTTATGCACTTAGAAGAGTTCATTACCAACATGGCTATTAGTGAATGCTAGACTTTCATTCACCACAGGGCTATTTCGGATGACTTGTAACAGGTGGCATTCCCATCACGGGTATCCAGGCTGCCCAGCGATGGCAGATGCAAAGAGTCAGGTCCAGACATATAAAAATATTGTTTTCCTAGACACTTTTCCTGTAAGAGGACACATCTCCACCTGGAACAAATCCACAGATACTTCAAAGTATAATAAATTCCCATCCAAACGTATTAGCTCTTTCATTTCCTAAACCTACTCCTCCTGTGTTATGTCCTACTCAATTTATACCGCTGCCTCCTAGATGCCCAACGTGTATTTCTGGGTCAAAATTGCCTCTTCTTTTTGACTCCTTCTCTGCCTTTACATAAATGATGATACAAGATTGGTTCCATTATTTCCACTTTAAATCTGTTCCTTCCATTCCATCTTTGATCTTATTACCTTGACAAACACATTTGTTATTATTAGAGACCTGGATGATTTTATCTTCCAGAAAGGATTCAAGTTTTCTTCTGGCATTCTTTTGGCATAAAAGCACATAACCTTAATCCAATTAGGAATGAGGTAATTTGTAGTGGAGTTTGTCTATTTGATACAGATTTATGTCTAATCCATCCTTATTTCAGACTGTAACTCTTCGAGCCTCTCTTTCATTATTGAAAACAGACCACTAAGTTTTTTCCCATACCCCCCACACATGCCTGCCCATCAGATTATAGAAAATGCTGGATAGCTTCTGATCCTTTCAGTTACTTCATTCATCTCAGGCCTTTAGTTTCTGAGCTCATGCTTAGAATCAGCAAGTGGTTTTATATAGAAGAACTACTCAATGCCTGAATTAGTTATGTTTATATTTCTTCACCTCAAGACCAGGGTTACTAAGTCCTGCCTTAATTATTGTCTAATGTCTTCAAGTAGAGGTGATTTTTTTAAAATGGGGGGAGGGGGTAAAGTGCAGGTAAGTTTAAAATCAACCCCTTTCAAAAATTGTTGACACTATTACAGATGTCCCCCATTGCCCTCCTCCCAGCCCCTACACTGGCCTTCACCACATTGATGGTGCAGGCTATATACATTCTCTGTCTCATCTCTTCCAGTCCTCCCCACCACCCTCCCCTCTGAGATCTGTCAGTCAGTTCCATGTGTCCGTGCCTCTGGTTGAGGCCGTTTTAAAGTAAATAATTCAATGAAATTTAGTACACTCACAATGCTGTGAAAGCACTACTTCTGTCCAGTTCAAACACATGTATTACCCTAAGAGAAAATTCCATAACTGTTGAGCAATTACTTCCCATTACCCGCCTCACCTTCCAGCTGTTAGAAGCCTTTAGTTTTCTGTCTCAGTGAATTTACCTATCTGGATATTTCATAAAAAATGAAATCATATAATATGACATTTTGTGTTTGCCTTGTTCTACTTAGCATAATGATTTGAAGATTTATTTCTGCTGTACTGGGTTAGCAGTACTTCATTCATTTTTATGGCTAAATAATATTCCACTGTAAGTATATAGAACACATTTTGTTTATCCATGCATTATGGAAGGGCATGAGCTGTTTCTACCTTTTGGTTATTTCAGATAGTGCTGCTATAAACATATGTATCCAAGTATTTAAGCACTTATTTTTAATTCTTTTGGGTATATGTTTGGAAGTAGAATTGCTGGGTCATACGGTTATTCTATGTTTCACTCATCAAGGAATCATCCAGCTGCTTCCATGGAAGCTGGACCATTTTACATCCTTACCAGCAATGCATGAGGATTCTAATTTCTCCACATCCTTGCCAACAGTTGACATTTTCTGTTTTTGCTTTAAATAGTAGCCATTCTAAGGGATGGAAAGTGATATCTCACTGTGATTTTGACTTGCATTTCTCTAATAAATAATGTTGGGCACCTCTTCATGTGCCCTCAACAAATGGCTTGTTGGCCATTTGTATTTCTTATTTAGAAAAATGGTTATGCAAGTCTTTGGCTCACTTTTATATTGGGAAGTTTGGCTTCTTTTGTTGAGTTTAAGAGTTCTCGATATATTCTGGATACTATACCCTTTACAAATATTATAATTTGGAAATATTTTCTCACACTTTGTGTGTCATCTTTTTATTTCTTGGCAGTGTACTTTGATCTTGAAAGTTTTTTATTTTGACTGAGTCCAATTATCTATTTTTGTCATTGTTATTTTTACCCATGGTATTGGTACCATGTCTAAGAATCCACTGCCCAATTCAAGGTTGTAAAAATTCAACCCTATGGTTTCCTCTAAAACTTTTATGATTTTAGTTCCTTTGTTTAGTTTGTTGATCTATTTTGAATTAACCTTTTATATGGTATAAGGGAAATCATTTAATTTCATTTTCTTATACGTGAGCATCCAGTTGTCTTACCATATTTTTTTAAAAAAACTATTCTTTCCCCATTGAATCATCTTGGCACTCATATACAATTGATTAGATATAGATGTATGGATTTATTTCTGGAGTTTAAATTCTAGTCTGTAAGTCTATATCTCTAACCTATGCCAGTATGATATGTTTTGATTACTGTAGCTTTGTAATAAGTGTTTCTAATTGGAATAGGAGCAATGACTTTTTAGATGTAAAAACAAAAGCACACTGCATGAGAGAAAAATATGATAGGTTGGTCTTTTTTCAATCAAATTATGTGGCTTGATTTTCTGTTAATACCATTTTTACAAATAAACTTTGCTTAAAAAACACAGGGTTTAATTGTCATAGATTGCTATTAATTGTCTTTCATATTTGACTCTTAGATTTCTCCCTCACTACAGAAATGCACCAGCTGAGGAAAACAAGCAAAAAATAAATGATTTGTTCACAGAACTTGCCTCCAGGGCTTTAAGACATACATTTCCAATTAACATATTTTATTTTCACTCTCATCCAAATGTCAACATCTTATTCATATCCTACATCATCTCTGCTCACTTTTATCAATTTCTGCAGTTTTTATTGATTCCACTATTACATTTTACTGACTTATCTTTTTATGCCCTGTTTCTACACTATTGCAAGTTCTGATAAGGACAGTTTCCTGTTACCCACCCAGATAATGGCCATAATTTGCATGCTGGGGTTTACTGTTTTCTGCAGTGAATGACAACTTTGCAGTCAGAAAAAGTCCATAGAAAAAATACTGCAGAAGGGCTTTCTCTTTTGAAGGAGAGGTAGCATGTTTTGACATTTATTTATTCATTCAAAAATATTTACTGCTATTTTGCTCTTTATAAGAACTTGGACCAGATTCCAGGATACTAGCCATAAAGAAAATACATTAGAGTATTTATTAATTATTATTGTAGGCGTACAGTATTAATGCCTTTTAAAAACATTATCATGCTATGCTGTGCACATATTTGCAAGGTTAGGGGGGCAATCTTGGTACCTCAGTCAGCAACATCACTCATTGAGGAAGAGCCATAGGCATCCTTTTCTGTGTGGCTGTATCATGCCAAGAAGACAGGCTTTTAACTCTGCTTTGTACATCAACACAGTGGAGTTCTTCCAGGGAGGGCAGATCTATGCCAAAGTTTCCTCAGTGAAATCTAGAGAACAGGCCTTCCCTATTTTAAGAAATCATAAGCCATGAGGACAGAAGTCATCCAAATATCTCCATTTTCAGAGTTCATGTCAATATTTCTTCCAGCTTCCTCTAACTTGCTTTGAAATATGTTTGCACTTTGTGGTGACTCTAAAAAATTAATGAGTTCTGTAAAAGTCATACCCTATTGTATTTCAGTTCATCCAAAGTTCCTTGGAATTTTTATATTTGAATCAATAAGCAATCTCTTATGTAATACTTTTTAGCAGCAGGAGTTATAAAAAGCATTTCCTTTAAGTTTTTGTGGAAAATTGGAAACAAGTCCATTTCGATTTATTTTTACATCAATATCTGCACCCTGGTAATTGAATAAGGATTGCAAAAATTTTAGAATGAATTAATTGGCACCCTTAATAACTACATGGGATGATTAAATGTTTTCACAAAAATGGCCATATCAACCTTTGCTAATAATCACTATAATTTCAATTATGTAAAAATAACTTTTATTTTTTAATGCTTGATTTATGGTAAAAATTCTTTAGCAATAAAAATTTAGGGAGAAAAATAAGAAGAAAACCACCTCAAAGAATTGACAGAACATGCAGAAAACATATAGCAAGATGTTAGACTACCTCTTGGGACATAGAATGGGCTTAAATAAAGTCAAAATTTTTGCCTTACAAAATATATTCTTTAAGTACTATGCAACTAATGTAAAAATCAATAACAAAAAGGTCTCTAGAAAACACTCGTATATTTGGAACACGAATAACCATATATCAAAGAAACCATATATCAAATAACCATATATCAAAGAACAAACCATAAAGCAAATTAGAAAATACTGCAAACTAAATAGAAACAAAAATATAACATATAAAAATTTATCTCTATTCTTAGATGACATTTGCATATGTGTGTAATACCCAGATGTACAAAATACTTACTAGATCTCACTAGTGAGGTTAGCAAGGTAGTGGGATGTAAAATATAACATTAATTTTATTCCTATATATTAGCAAGTAACAAAAAAATGGAAAATAAAAAATAAATATCACTTACAGCAGTATTAAAATTATAAACTAGGGATAAATATTACAAAATTTATGCAATGATCATACAAAGAAAGCTCAAGATTGTTAAAATGTTAATCCTATCTATATTGATCTTTGGATTCCATGTAATGTCAATTAAAATCCTATCAGGTTTTTTTCTGGTAAAAATGACATACAGGTTATTAAATTCACATTAAATTTAAAATGATCTGAAATATGAAAAATAAGTTTGAATAGAATAACAAACTAATATTAGGTTGACAACTAATATTATCTAATTTTAGTACTTACTCTAAAGCTACAGTAATGAAGAAAATGTACCCATGTAAAAATAGAAAAATACATTAATGGAACAGATTATGGGGTATGAAATATATATACATATATATGTACAGCTGGTTTCTAACAGAGAAGCAAAATGTCAATGGAGAAAATACAGCCTTTTTCATATTATAGTAATGGAACAATTGGCTATCCAAATACAAAAAAATTATAAACATTGATCCACACCTTGCACTTGTAAAATATAAAAGAAAATATTTGTCTCCCTGTGTTAGATAAAGACATTTTTGATATAACATTAAAAAATAAAAATAAAAAGTTGATAAGTTGGAATTCATCAAAATAAAACACTTTTATGCTTCCAAAGCCCCTGTTAAGAGAATGTAAAGATAAGACAAAGACTGGAAGAAAATAAATATTATACACACACACACACACACACACACATATATAGGATTCAAACCAAAAAAAGTGAAAAACTGTTAAAGCTCAATAAAAAAGCAACAACTAAAAAAGTAATAGAAAGATGGGCAGAAGATACTATAGAGAAGACAAATAAGCACATGAAAAGGTATTCAATATTCACTAGGAAAATGTGAAATAAGACCACCATGTGAGATCACTTCATATGTAAATTAGAGGCTGAAGTTAAAAAGACTGACTACACCAAGCATTTCAAAGGACAGGCACTGGAACTCTCACACACTGCTGGTAGAACTGTAAAGTAGCAGGACTGAAATGGAAAACAGTTTAGCAGTTTTTTAAAAAGTTAAACATACACTTACCACATAATCCAGCCATTTCACTCCAAGGTATTTCCCCAAGAGACATGAAAGCACATGTCATGCAAAGATGTACACACAAATGTTCACGGCAGCTTTATTAGTTAGAGTAAAAAACTGGAAACAACTCACAGTTCATCAACAGATGAATAAATAAACAAATGGTAGTATTTCCATGTGATGGATATTATTCAACAGTAAAAATGAATAAACTTGATACGCACAGCAAGTTGGATGACTCACAAATGCGAAGTGAAAGAAGCCAGAGGGAAAAGAGTGTAGTTCATGCTCCATCGTTCCCCTCAGAGAACCCTCTGGGAGACGTGGACTAATCTGCAGTGACAGACAAGAGCGGTGGTGGCCTGGGGAGGGTTGCACGTGGGGGCAGGAGGAGAAGTGTAAATCGCAAAGACCATGAGGAAATCTGGGGCATGGCAGATGTGTTCCTCAACTTGATGGTGGCGATGGGTTCATGGGTGCGTGCGTAGATAAATGAACAATGTACTTAAAAAATACACAGCCCATTGTATGTTGATTATACCTCAGTAAAGTCATGTAAAAATACTTTGGTCTGTGTTGCATTTTGAAAAAAATTGTTATCCATGGACAACTTTTGTATCAACACGCATTGGGATTTAGAAAGTATCTGTCCCTGGATTATGGCCTCGAAAATGATCTGGGGTGGTATTTTTCATCTTGTCGAATTGGAAGTTTGACTTAGTTCAATGTCTGAAGTATATCTCTAAATACTAAAGTATGAAGAGCCATAGTTTGTCTATTGTTCTGTGACGTCAAAATGGTTTCTGTAGGGAAATTAAGTGGATAGGTAATCTCACAACTCGGTCATAAAAGTGTCTTTACCTGAGACTTCCATAATAACTGAATATGCGCTAGGAGTCTGCTATAGAAGCTCTTTCCATTTTGTCTTTGACTACAGAGATGTGCGCCCAAAGAAGGAGGGGTGATAAAATGAACATTTTTAACTGTTTCAGCAAGGACATTTTAAAAAGCGACTCTTGTCTTCCTTTCTGTTGCACGCCACCTGTGAGCAGTGGTGAAGGGCACACCGGTTCCCACTGCAGCTCGCTGCCAGCTGTTTTACCCACCACTGCTTTTACACACAGTGAAAAAGACACGTCGTGTCTCAGCACCGTTATGAAAATAGTTTGGACCATTTAGTCCCCAAAAAGGTCTTGGGGAACCACAGAGTTTTGCAGACTATACTTTGAAAGTCACTGGAAATAATGTGTTTAAAAGACAAATTTTTTTTGAGGTACTGTAAAGGCAAAATAGTACAAGAGACAAAACAGAAAAAGCAATTAAAAATAACCTGTGAAATAAACTAAACAAGTAAATTGTGTTCCAAATATGATGTAAACTAAAATGAAGCATGATTTTAAACAGTTGAGTGAGTGTCTTAAGCAAGAATACCAGTAACATTTCCCTTGGATAGTCCAGGGTCCTTGACATTGGAACATACAAAAAAGAACTATAATCCTTACATATTGTTTGGACAGGCGTGCACAATATTTATGCAGTCATGTAACTCAGATAGAGTTTATTTATTTCCAGCCTTTGGAGTGGACAAGTCATGCATGACTTGGTGGGGACTGCAAAACAGATTCGTGTATTGGCATGGACCATGTGAAAGAGGAGCTCACCAAAGATGGGACATGGCAGTGAAAACCGGCAGGAAGAAGGTGCAGGGAAAGAACAAGACTGCTAAACATAGGAGGCAAGAGATACCACTGAAAGTCACTGAACAAGGAACATAGGTTTTACAAATTATTCAAAGTTACCATTGTAATCAGTTACAATTATTACAATATATGTAATAACACCAATACCAACTTTTAAAGGAGAAGTTGCAGAGGAGGGTGATGGCAGGCGTGAGCTACATCTTCAGTTTCCAGGGCAAGGTGATCAGTAATTAGCTGCGTTAATCGGTGAACTGAGATGAGAGTGGAATAGTCATCAAAATAGTTTGTAACAGAATTCAAAATATAAATAGTAGAATTTTGTGTCTAGGAAGTAGAACTGAAGTAAAGAGCAAGAATGGTGCTTTGCCACATTACATTTTCTGTGGTGATTTTTTTTCCAATAAAAGCAGTCATTGGCTAAATAATTATATAAATAATAATATAGAACATATAAGAAATATTAAATAACATGTATTATTTTACATATTATATATTAATTATATAAACTATTTATACTTTAAGTATGTTTATGTAGTATATGCTACACAATCTATAAATATAATTTATTATAAAGTTATAGAGAGACCACCACAGTCACCTTGCCTCACCTGCTTCTAAGGTGCCCAGCAAGTGAGAGTCTCACTAAACAGGCATTGAAAAAAATAAATATCATCAAAAGATAAAATTATTTTAGTTAAGAAACAAAGCATCAAACATGTTAAGCAACATTGACATGCACGCCTGTCCAAGCCAGGGCCTGGGGACCCATCCTGTGTCCCAGTTTGGCACTGGGGCTCAGCCTGCTCACTCTCAGGTTCAGGGCTGCAGGCGTTTCCTGTTCGCCTTGTTTTATTTGGTTTGAAGCAGAGAACTTTCTGTCTATCCCTCCAGTGATCTTGCAGAGTAATGATGACACCGTTGGCTCCTTCCCTGCCCCACAGGCTGGTTTTTTTGCAGTGAGTTTCCTAGACTGCGCTACAGCTCTATGCATGGCTCTATGCTATTGATTTGAGTGCCCAGCTTCCTCATAAAGAAACTTGGAAGAGATTGAGGTACAAGCAATAGTAGCTATTATGTTAACATTCTATAACCGACAAGAATCTGTCTGAATTTTATCATCCAGCATGTTAAGGAGAAGAAACTAGGCCTTGACTCAGCATTGACTTTGAAGGTTTACCGAACAACCTGACTCAATCATGATAGCCTAATCCAAATATATTCCATTTTCTTTCAGATATGACAGTACCATGTGTTTCTTTTTTATTTGAAGTGTAATAAATACATGCTGACATGGTAGCAAGAGAGAAGCCACAGTTGACCTCTAGGTGCTAGCCAAAATGCAGCTTTTGGTTTGGTAGTCTCTGTACCAAGAGACTATGCTATACTTGGTAACCAGATTAGTAATCAATGTCACATAAATCCCTAAAAATAGACCACTGCCAATTTTGATACAGTCTGCACACAATTGGACAAACAACAATAAAGTCAGTTTTTCAAGGATGTCCTCTTTTTTGTTGCCTTGTTTTACTCTTTTGAGATAATGTTAAAAGATGGAAGCAAACTGCTTCGGCTCAGTTCTCAATCCCACTTGAAATCCCATAAGTGGCTACTTATTATTTCTCGTTGCTCTTTCTGTCCCACCTCTTTGCAACTTGCACGATAAGAACTGTGTTGAGTTTAGGCCCAGGGTTCAGAAACTCAAACAGGAAGCAACCGGGGACTCTCTGTTTCCAAGTGTGGATGGGTCAGAAACAGCTTTGGAGAGGTGAGAGGGTTGTCTGCTTTCAAAGTGGGATGAATTTCTGCTCCCACTCAAGTTTGATACACATCATTGTCTTTTAGATATTTCACTAATTCCCATGAAATAGAATGTAAAAATTTATTTCGTGTAAAACATTCTAAAGTTAGTAAGTGGGAAAATCCAGTTTAAAAATTCTTAATTTACAGGAAATATACTTAAATGTTCCTATTGTTTGAATCAGCCATTGGTATTTCAATTTTCACCTCCCAGGAAGGTCAGTAGGACTACATTCTGCCACCTGGTTGGTGCCCCTTTTGAAGTCATTTCTGCTGAGGTCCTGAGCACCTTCTGTCCCAAGGATGGGCTCCCATAATTGTCATTAATCGAACGGCAGGGCCCTCGAAGTTACTTTGCATCTTTGTCACCTTTAGTGTATAGCAATGGTCAGAAAATGTTGTATTTGCCTTGGGCCTATTTATCTTCATATTGGTCACTCAAGGAAAGGAGACTTTGTACTGAGCATCCAGAGTCTTCACCAAAGTGCCAATGGGCCCCTGAGAGGGGTGGCTGAGACAAGACAGCCAATTGAAAGCAGTAAGGCCTGTGCTCATGCCAACGTGAGACATCTTCTTTTGACATAAAATGACCATTTTATGTACGTTACATTTTCATGCTAATAATAGTGTTCAGTTCATTAAAGTTCTCACTTAGAGAAAAAGTTATGAAAGTTATAAATATATTGACCTTGAATAGCGTAAATACTTTTTTGACTCCTAGTCTCACATTTGTAAAATGAAACACTACATACCTCATAAGATAAAGATTAAATGAGATAAATTATGAGTCCAACTTTAGTCATGTGATAATTTTGAAAATTTTGTCAGACCAATTATTTACTGAATATATTTTTAATTCATTATAAAAATTACTAAAATTGTTTAAAGAAGCTTTATATCATAAATATTAATAAGTATCCAGTATTATTTTCTATATATAGATATTAATAAAAATAACAAAATAAAATATTGAATATTAAATATGTACTGAATAATTTAAATATAAATAATAGTTTAAACAGTTTATAAAATACATAGCTAAAAAAGTTCCTGAATGAGTGAAGGAAAATACTAAAATTCAGTTGGCCATGAACTTGCCATTGGACACAGTATTGCTTTCTTTAATATGAAGAGATTCTTTTTCCTAAAAAAATCTGTGTTTTTCTTTTGATAGCAATTAGCATAGAAATTCCAAATGATATGCATATTCAGCAGGAATGAGTATTGTATTATGACTCAGAATGTCATTTAAAATTTTAACAGAGGTAGGCAACCCAGTCTTCATGAAGAAGGAGTGCAATTGCTTACTCATTTACCTCCAGATATGTTGAATTATCAAAAAGACCACACATTCATGTATTTGAAGATGCAGAAATACTCAGTGTTTCAGAGGTGAAGTGTAAAGTCCATGAAATGCCAAGTATGCTTTCTGAGAAAGAGAACTTCTAAGAACTATTTATAATTTTTTTGAAGATTATTACAAATAAATTTAACAAAAATTATTTAAATTGGTTAAAAGTTTATACAAAGCTACCAAACATTTTTATCTTAAAAGAATATCAAAAAAGGTAAGAGACTAGAAAAGTCTAGTGCAGATCATGTATTAATGAATTTAGAAAAAAAAAACAACAGCATTGCTGTGCAGTTGGAGGAAACTGAGCTCCAGGTGGGAACCGATAAGAAGGTGCACTTGCCAGCTGTGCTCTCTTGGCTTCGGCTTCTCTCTGGGTTGAGAGGCTTCTGCCCTAATGAAGGCATGACCAAGGCTCCTAGTTTGCTACTCAAGCCATGAATACTCGCAGTAGGGCATTGTACCATCCTTGAGATAAGCATGGATGTTGCAAATGGTATCACGGTATGACAGGATCTATAAAGTTGAAAAATCCTGAAAATTTTTGTGCTTCAAACCTGTTCCTCACCCTGGTTCTGACATACAAAGCCCTGGTTGGAAACAGACATCTTCCTGGCCAATACCAGTGGTGGAATGGACAAGACTTGGAGACTGGAGGGATGTGAGAGTGAGAGGACTCAGGACATATCCAAATTCTAGAACAGAAACATCTGCACGGTAGTGTGCTGCATAATTGCATTTTGCTCCAGTGCTGGTTCCAGAGATTATAATGGAGCTGAAAATCTCCCATCACTCAATGGCATTGTAGCTGTAGGTAAAGACCAAATGCAATATATTACTCATGTGTTTGTGGCGATGCTGGAGTATGGTGTCTATAAAGTCATAAAGTCTACAGTGGGAAAAGATAATGCTGAAGGCCTTTGCCTTCATTCACCACTCACTCACTGACTCATCTAGAGCACATTCCAGTCTTGCAAGCCTCATTTATTTTAAATATATTATACAGGTGTACCATTTTTACTGTTTTATATTATATTTTTATTATACTTTTTCTATGTTTCCATGCACAAATACCATTGGGTTACATTTGCCTACTATAATATGCTGTATAGGTTTGCAGCCTAGGGGCAATAGGCTATACCACATAGCCTAGGAGAGTAGCAAGCTCTACGATCTAAGTGTAATGGAGTAAAGGGGGCCATTTGTCTGTGTGCGTCAAAGCCCAATGAGACATGGACGAGAGTTGGTAGCAAAGAAAGTGAGCATTTACTTTCAGGAAGTGGCCCAGAGACAGATGAGCTAATGCTCAAAGACTCAGCTTCCAGGGGATGGGTAAATAGAGGAAAAACCATTAATTATGGTGACTAAGGGAATTAGGGATGTGGTCAGGATCACGGTCTTTACTGATTGGTTGGCACTAGGAGTGGGGGGTAGCTGATCAGTGCCCCTGGTCCTCAGGTTAGCCATGATATCGCTTGACTGGTTTCAGTGCTTTTCTGGGTCTGGAGCTGAAACATGACTGAGGCCAAGATGTTATCTCTAGTTTGACAGAAACTCTGTTTCTGGGGTCAGTAGACCTAAGGCTTTGTGTCTGAGATTATCCGATGCTGATTAGAAT
Source organism: Artibeus jamaicensis (assembly GCF_021234435.1). Classification (NCBI taxonomy): domain Eukaryota; kingdom Metazoa; phylum Chordata; class Mammalia; order Chiroptera; family Phyllostomidae; genus Artibeus; species Artibeus jamaicensis. The sequence continues at coordinate 12,278,216 of NW_026522014.1, read as the reverse complement.
CTCATTGTTTTGAGGACTTAATGATTATGAGAGTGAACTGCAAGGAAGAGGAGGCAGATGAGTCGAAGTGCTAGATGAGACCAGTTTGAAGCAAAAGGAAAGAAAGGAGGAAAGGTTCTGTTAAAGAAATGAGTTTCAATGTGGTTATGCTTGATTTATGTAAGCACACTCAATGGCATTCACAAAATGACAATTCACCTAAGGACTCATTTCTCAGACGGTATCTCTCATTAAGTGGTGCGTGACTATACTCTAAAAAGCAGCAACATTCACAGAGGCAAGGGTGTACAGAAGGTACACAGCTTTGATGGTGGTAATGTGAGGGGGCAGACAGGAATCAGCAATGGTGAGATCAATATTGACATGTTTATATTAATAATTTTCCATCATTTGGGGCATCATAGTGAAGTCATTTTGCCAAACTTCTCCAGGGCCTCATCTCTGGCTCAGGGCCCCTCTGACTTTTCCATGAGGTCCTATTTTAGAGTTATTTTTGGCACAGATAATGCATTTCTGAATTAGTTTTAAACATTCTTTTTTATATTTGGCTCAATAATGTATTTCCGAATCCACTGGAGTGAGGTATCCCATGCACAATGGATAGATACTGTGGTGGATGGAGTTGGATCTTTTCTCAATCAGGTGTTTTGGGATCAGAATGAGTCCCTGTTCATTGCCAACCCATCTATCTCTCTGGTGAGGCAACTGGTTGATTGTTTGTTTCTAATGCTATGGTAGGTGACTATTGAGAAATGCCCATCAAAATGAGACACTGAGTAGAGGATTGCTCTTTTTACTAATTAAATAATATATTCACTTAAAAAATTATTTGCTTCATGGTAGGAAGAAATTAACACATCTTATATCAATGCACTCAATAAAGCTTTATAACAAAACAGAGTGAAATAGGTGATAAAATTAAGCAAGGGATATATCAGCAGGAATCAATGGGAATCCAAGGGTGAGTTTAATATGTCACCCCTTGAATCCTATACACTTGCCAGATTTATGCCATAAATTTGGCACTAAGCTACATATTAAACCATCTGAAGTGGGAAAGATGATTAGGTAGGTGATTCATAGCATCCATAAAATTAAATAACACCAATGCTATTCAGGAGAAATGCATTATTCTTGGTACTGAAACTAGAGAGAAATTCCTAACCACATGTCTGAGAGAATGATAAGAACTGGATTTATGTCTACGATGAATTGCTTCAACTCTGTTTCATAAAAGAAGGTTCACAGGTCCTTTCAACAGCAGGCAGCAGGTTCTGTGATGAATATTTAGGTAAAGGACTTTGTCTGATCTGCTGGTATTATTAGAAACACACTTTCGTATGCAGAGTAGAACACTAGTCTTGCCTTTTACATATTTTCTAGCATATGCAAGTTTTTTTATGCTGATTTTCCCTCAGATCATGGTCATTAATTACCATTACAGAAGGTAGGTGTCCTTTCTTTCCCAAACAGAGAAACGGCCCTATGGAGACCCTAATTTAGACAGCAATCCCCATGTAATACCCACTCTCAGAGGTGTTCACAAGTGTTAGATTAATAGTAATTCTTTATTAAATTACAATTGATAAACTGCAAGTTGAGCAAATTAAATTTACTCACTGCTGGGCTTGTCAGAACCTTTAAAATATTTATTATACCATAGATGACTCTGTAAGAGCTGTATATGTTAGTTTTTGTGTTTTCCAGATATATTATTCAGAAGAAATCCTTCTCTTTGCTGAGTACCTCATGAGTTATTTCAAAAATATACTCTTGAGATCTTCCGAATTCTTTTGCTCTGCACTGTGCATTTGGATTCATTCCAACTTCGACTCAAAATCAATCCTATAAAGAGCAAGTTACATGTATTCTGACGTGGATATGTGTGCAGCACCTCGAGTTGCTCCTTTGGCACCAGCTGCTCCTGAAATAACAATGAGATGTATTAGCTTGATAGTATTTTAAAGAAATAATTTCTGAAATAGTATTTGTTTTTTATTCTCTGAACTCCAATGTATGCCATAAATTTCTTTAAAGATCATGTTCTACCTGATCTTTGCCTTCTGAAAACACAGGGAAAGGATTTTGGCCAAGAGTAATAAAATCCAATCTAAGAAAATAGAGAGATTGATTTAAGTTTCACTTGGTACCATTTCCTAATGAAAAGTATTAATACCAAGGATTCAAAGAGTCAGAGACAATATTAAATTTTTTGGCAACATAGAGCTGTATTCTTTTAAAAATTGCCCTCAAAGTAGATAGGAAAGAAAATAATGAACTTCATAGTGTGACAAACGTATCTTTCACAAATGATGCAGTTATTTATATCTGAAAATATATAATGAAAATAAAAACAAGTCTGGATCCACCAAGTGCTGGAATTCACACAGAGCACCTGTAACTCCCCTGCTGGTGGGAAGGCTAAATGGTACATACACCAGAGAACAGTTGGGCAGTTTCTTAATATTAAAACATATGCTTACTGGACTATACATTAAAATAAAAACAGGACATATACTTTCATTTCTTCTATAATAAGTGTAGTCATAGCAATGTTCAAATTGTAATATATTGTTTATATAATTTGATTACAAAAAATGGCCCATACAGAAAAAAATAAATGTAACAAATATGATTTTAAATTTAAAATGAGTGTTGTTTAAGCTTGTGAGGAGGGTTAAAGAGTCTGTACATGGAACTCAGACTCATGTTTGGCTTGTAGCTGTTCTGGTCAGTGAGTTTGCCATCTTTCCATAGCTAATTCTCCAGTTTTGAGCTTTGAACTTCAGATTTATAGATCCAACTGCTGGAACCCTCGCCACTTAGATGTCTACAGGCATCTCATGCAATGTTTAAAGCCAAGTACCCCAGTTTGTTCGTTATAGTAAATAACTCCATTCTTTCATCTGCCTAAACCAAACCTTTAAACTGTGCCTGTTCTCTTAGCCATTCTGTTAGTAAACCTTGTCATTTTTACCATCCAAATGTATCCAGAATCTTTCCACTTGTGAAAGTCACCGACATGTGAGGCCTGGACTCTATCAGTCATTTCTGAATAGTTTCTGCTTTCACCCCCCCCCCCAAAGTCTGTTCTTTACACACACAGAAACCAGACTGATGGTTTTAATACCTGTGTCAGATTAGGTGACTCTTCTGTTCAAAACCCTCCAGTGCTTTTTGGTCTGCATTAGTTAGGGCACAATTGGCTTCAAATAACAACTGAAACACAGAACTCCTTAGAAGCTTAAATTTTACTTAATGTCCTGATAAATGAGTAGCTCTCCTCAAGTAATTATTCAGAGACCAACACAGCTCCACTTGGAAGCTCTTCATTTATCATGTGGCTTCCAGACTTTCCAATAGGAAAGGCATAACATGAAATAGTGACTTCACACCATATACATGACTAAACAACAGATGGCTGAAGGAACAACAACCAAGAAGTCCTGTGAATGATGTAGAAGAAAATATATAAGATTATGTTTATGGAATTGTAATAAGTATAACATTTATAAGTAAGACCCAAAAGCAGAAGTAATAATTAAAAGATAACAGTACACATGAAGTTATAATTTTTGTATGACAACATGCATATACCACAATTAAGAGAAAATACAGACTGAGAGAACACTTGCCACATGCATGAGAGAAATACGTAAGATATAGAATTCCATTAGCTTACAAATCAATACAGAAAGAGAAGATAATGAAATCACGTGCAAGGTATATTTTAAAAAATCACACACACAAAGAGAAAAATAGCTAGTAAAGGCAATGAAATGATTATCAAAGTCACTAGGGAAATGCAAATGAAAACAGGATGACATTTGGAACCAATCAATTGGCTAAAAACTGTAAAAAAATTGATAGTAGCCAGTGTTAGCAAGAGCTAAAGACAATTTTGAAGGTGGGTTTGGTTCCACCTTTAAAATTAAAGCATATTAAAGAATATTAAAGCATAGATTTTGCATGCCCTTTGAGAACACAATTCCACTACTAGGAATCTATTTAATGCAAAAATGTACACAAACATACAAGACATTTATGCCATAGTGTTCTTTGATCCATTCTGTTTACTAACTAAAACTGCAAGGGTACACTTAATTGCACAACAATGGAGAAACAGTTAAGTAAATTATGATGGTGCAATGGTCCCCCGTTGACTTTTCCCTCAGATACACTCTCTGGTTTGTCCTCCCTTGCTGTGTCTCTCCAAGGAATGGCTCCTCAGACGTCTTTTCCTTGGCTCCTCTCTCACCTGGCTTTGAGTCACGTAGGCCAATGAGAAGAACTGCTGGGAGATTGGCTGGCAGGGAGACGGCAGAAACCATTTTTCCACCCCCTCCCTGCTCCTGCCTGAGAGGCCCCTTGTGGTTCTCACTTTCTCTTGGTGACCCAGCCCCAGGGCTCTACCCACACACCCTTCTCCTTTTGTCCCTATAGCTTAAGGATGCAGTGGCTTCCTATTGATATTAATCTCTAGATTGCCTCTTTGTTCCCGCTTGGCTTTCTACCTCTTCCACCATCTCTGTAATTAATCCTTTGTATTCAAGTTCCGCTACTTAAAATGATTTTTTTCCCTTCTGGAACATGCAAACACACCTTTGCGGCCATTAAAAAATGCTATATAATCATAAACTGAGTGGAAGAATGTTCCCGATAAATTGTTGACTGCAAGAAGGAGAGTTGCTGTATCTTATATTTAAATGGTCTGTTAACAAATTAAACAATGTATGTTAAAAGGTATTCACACCATAGTAATGATAATAACAATCTTTGTAAGAAAAACAGTTATGGCAAGATACCCACTAGGAAAAGCTGTTTTAGGAAGTTGATGAGAGGGATGTGTGTGTTGAGGGGGAGGGGTACAGCTACTCTTTACTTTGCACCCAGCTTTGTTGTTCACATTTTTCTCCCTGAATGCAATACATTTGTAATTTCAAAGAAATTTTTAAAGCAGGTAATAAAACACTGTGAGCAATCTGATCACTTTTATTACATATGTACGTTCATATATATTTATTTGCCATAGGAACTATCTGAAAATACAGTTAATTCTACAATATTTTGAAGGCGCATATTTATTTCAAACAGAATTAATAAATTAGGGGAAAACTGAAACCTGCCATCTATACTTCTTTGTGATTTTGTTAATGAGACACAGCAGGTGAATGTTAAAGGTTGCAGCCAATGAGCTGAAAGGTTTAGGAACACACACATGCACACACATGCACATGCCTTAAACATCAATCAGCCAGTGTCCTCAGTACACGCACAACCTAGAAGCCATGGCCTCCATATCTGGTTTTACAAGTTATCCAACTTCAGATAAGCCTCCTTCCACTACTCCACAAGAGCTCACAATCTGTAGCACTTCCAATGCCCTTGTCAGCTCTATTTTATGACAAAACAGCATATTTATTGCAGTATGTATACATTTCTTCATGTAAAAATACATGTGTCAAAAATGTGCTACTACTTTTACTAGGTTCTGATTTTTTTCCCCTCATAGGTCATTATAAACTTTCTGAGTATTATATGCTAATCCCATTTTTAATAAACCCAGTGGTTTTTATTGAACAATTTGCAAAATATAGTAATCTTTAGCAACACATAAGTCACATGATAGCAGAACTGATTATTATTCTGTGTAGTAATTGTTGCTTACCTATGGTTTTCAATTTTTTTTCTAAAACAAGAATATATTAATAATTTAATTAAATATACATAAACATTTAAAAAATAAAAGATAAGAGGGTAGCCAGAGGATGATTATGACTCTTATAGGTGAATGCTTGGGGAAGTGTCCTATTAGAGAAAACTCTGCTGACTCACCAGCGCTGCAGTCAAGTGCCCCCCAGTCCACCTCCAAAAAGCAAAAAATTGAAGTTTCTCACAGAGAACAGAGGTAAGGTCTTGCAGCCACAACGCGGGGGCTTTTTCAATCAGATATTTCCTATAAATTTTAACAATCAGATGTGACTAGTCAAGGTTCCATTAAACAATGCAAACCATGTAATTACCCAAATGCCCCCAAATTGGTTTGCAAATCCTCCAAAGCTAACACAATGCAGATTCAGAAGTATACCAGGGTCATATATTCAGTGATTGTAAGCTTTCAAGCTTAGTCTTGTTAAATGAGATTAGAGTACCCCATCCTTTCAGGAAATGATGACTCTGAGGGGAGATGACACATTTGAATACCATGTGAATTTCACTAGAAAGGAGAAAAATAAATTTTTTTCAGGTGATTTGAGTCTTAAAATCCTGCCCACTTTTGCAGACTAAAAATTCACCTGTTAACACTTTTTTTCTTCTTTTTCCCAAGGAAGTATCGTGTATTTTTAAAAAATAAGTCACTCCACATGACTTATTAAGCCAAACGCCACTATTTATCTTTGATTTGGGCAGCATTGCCCCCCCCCCCCAACATGCCTGGTTTCTGGAACAGCTCCCACTGAAATGCACTTTGAACTCATTCTTGATCCCAGTATTTTCCTGTCTCTGCACAGAATCTGCTGTTGGCTGTGCTGTCTTTGGAGCTTTGTCTAGCTGTTCTCTGACAAAGGGCTTGTTCTGTGAAGCACATCTCGTCCTCTTTGTCCAGCCTCTGGCTTCAACCATGAATCACAAATATTCTCCAGCTGGGAATCAGACCAGGGCCGAGATGAAGAACCCAGAAGGCCAGCAGGATGTTTCAGTTTCCCAGGGAATTCGCATGATGTTTTACATGATGAAGCCCAATGAAACGTCATTCCAAACTCTCCAAGAGGTGCCTGATTATGTAAAAAAGGTGAGACTACCTGGGAAGAGGCTGCTCTTACTTTTCCTTAATAAGAAGTTAAACATCGTGGGGGTTTGTTTACTTTCATTCTTCAGATCATGAACGTCTAATGAAAAGAATTCAATTTCATAAAGACATGTAGCAAAAGTAGAATTTCTACTTGAATTGAATTTCCATGTGATATTCATAACTATCTTCTGTCAAACTCCCTTCCCTGATATGTCACTCCAGAGTATGACAAAACCTTTAAAAGCTTTTCTGGACACAGGGACATTACGAATTTAGCTGACATCAGTAAACTTTGTAATAATCTTGTTTTTAAAAGGTAAACTTGTCTACTACCTCCCAGAAAACTATTTCCTCTTTAATTTGGTAGCGTAGTTCTGCAAAATGGATACACAGATCACTGAGTCCAATTCTGACTTCCTAACTTTAAACTTGAACCAAGTTTTATTTGATTCTGAAGTGTTTAGAGGCACTTTTCACTTTTGGTTCCTGGCTATGATTGGAAATGGAAATATCCAGAATTAGAACTTGAATACTGATGTTCCCCACCCTGTCAAAGTTGTTCCTATAACACTCACTAGTTCAGACAAGAAATAGAAAAAAAATGACATCAGAGAATATGTTCTTGGGAGTTCAGTTTTGAAAACTTTAAAACTCACAATCAGCTTCCAAATGAGTGAAACCCATAACTTTTTTTTTCAGGATTTCATATTACTCCTATGTTCTGATGTTTTAAGAAAAAATGTGGTATTTATTTACATTTTTATAAATCATTATTTTTTATATTGTAGTGACAAACCTACTCCAGTATTTGGTCATCGATGGTGCAGCCTAAAAACCGTATTATATAAAACAAAATTATAGCTGAATGAATAAAACTTGAATGATGTTTCAAGCACTTAAAATGACCTTATTTTTTGAAATAATCAGAAAAATATTCTCGGTTCCTACAGTTTCAATTTTGTCATTTCAGTAATGCCAATAGGAAAGACTAGAATTATGTACCTCCTTAAGGAATCCCTTTCAAAGTGAATCTAGCTCACTCATATGTAGGTAATAGACTTGTGGTTATTACACATATGTAAAAATATACTTTTTAGATCTAACTGGTAACATGTCCTTCCTCATCTTTTCTTGGTGCAATTATCATCATATCTGTTTGTATTTTATTTCCAAATTGGAAGATAGAATTGGGGAACCTGTTTAATATATGTCTGAAGCAATCAAATTTATTTGTTAGGAGAAAATGATCCTCTAAGAAAGTTATCTACCTTCTCTTTCTATGAAATGTCACTCTGGACCTCCCACTTCTAGAATGATTAATTAGAAAATGTGGGAGAATTTCATACCGAGCACGATAGCAGCTCTTTTCTGCAATTTCCTTTCCAGGCGACTCCATTTTTCATTTCACTGATGCTGCTTGAACTGGTTGTCAGCTGGATTCGCAAAGGAAAGCCACCAGGCCGTTTGGATGATGCGTTAACATCAGTATCAGCTGGTGTTCTGTCTCGGCTTCCAAGGTGAGTTGGTTGGTTAGCCACACTGAGAGAATCGCCTGGAATTCTCAAACATGATGGAAAAGGAATTGATTTTCACATACATCTCCAAAGAATTCAATTACTGTCATTATTTAAAATTTTGATATTTTGTTCATTATGGATTTTTCTTTTATTCATTAAAAAATGCTGCTCTGCATGTTATTGATCTTGTTTACTGAGCTAATCAGGGCCCCCTTAAATTTTGTGTCTGAAGAGTGAGCTTCATTTGCCTGACCATAGTCCCAGCTCTGAGTTATGGTCTAGTTATCTATTGGAACATTAGTTTTGCTGCAGGAAAATTCACATACAATAGCTATCTGGTGTGCAGACGTTCCCTAGTCGAATGTCCTGCAAAGCCAGACTACTATAGTGGCCTCCTGAGTGCATCCCTGTCCAGAGACCCACCTCATTTCCAGCCTAACATTTCCGTAACATGCAAATGGTGGGAACTCTTTACAGTTCCACACTGACTGATGATAATGCGTGAATTCCTTTCCTGAACTATGGAAGCTTTGCTCTATCTATCTTTGCTTCTGGGGTATTTACTGCTGTTCCCCACTTTACAACATTTGTTCCTTCCATACTCTATTTCTTTCCGTTGCCCAGAAGGCAAACATGTTTCCCTCTGTTTGGAAAGCTACCCATGTGGCAAACCTATTCATTTCTTAAGTCTAGGCATAGACTTCTCTTGAAGAATTATACTCTTCAGCAAATCATACTTGATTTCCAACCCTATGTTAGACACCAGTTCACATGGTCCATGGAATCTGGTGCTTGCCCAGGATATAGAATTGTCTCATGGTATCAACTTACCTGGTTTCCTTGCAGCCCTTCCTGCTAGCTTGCATGTAACTTGAGAGAAAGAGGTGTTCTTCTTCTTCACAGTATTAACTCCCCTGTGTGGAATAGTGTTTAGTACATGGTGGTTTTTTTCTTTCTCATTTAATATTCTCATAGTGTTATGTTAATGACAAAACTGGATAATGAGGAGACCAAATGATAGTAAACAGTAAATGATCTATGTGGGGAGAAACATACTTTCCTTTATCCTCAAATTTCTTCTAATTGGTCTAGTAATCAGGTGGAAAAGAGACAAAGTAGCAAGAGAAAAAAGCAAATTTGAAACATACATATGTATGGTAACACTGCATACATGAGAGAGTCAGGAACCCACATGCAGGAGAGGTTCAGAGATAGAAAGGGAATGTGGGCATATAAGACATTCTGAGTTAGACAAGTGAGGTGCCTTGGGGACTTCAAAAGGCCATTGGAGGTTAATAAGAAGAGCCTAGTAAACAGGAGTTTACCCTGCCCCACAGATAAGTCAAAAAAGTTATCTCTGATCATCTGTTATGGGCAAGCTAATTCAAATTCTTCTAGGTAGTTAAGGGGAAAGGGAGAAGGGTTCCTTGAGCTTGCAGCTCAGGTTGCATTTGGCTCAAAACAATCTGCATACTGTAGAGGCACACTTGGGGTGACTTGTTCTGGACCCCCACACCTACTACTTTTTAGAGTAGAGTAATCACAATATGTACAAAGGAGAAACCCATGAGCATTTACCAAAGAGGCAGAGGGTGAGGGAAGATTCCCTTAGAAGCACTTGCTTTGCTTTGTGTTGTTGATGAATGTTCTCATTCCTGCTTCCCACCCATTGCTTCTTTTACTGTTTTAAGAGCTTACTTCTGACCAGTGCTCATTACTTAGGAATGTTTCTATGAACCGCCCAGTGGGAAACCAAGGTGGATTTTTTAAAAAAGAAAATAAAATGAAAACTTAAGGATATCCGAGAAATGGTAAAATAATTTCATACAATTTCATAGTTGTTTAGTTGAGAAGTAAACCTAAAAGTAAAATTTCTTTCATAAATGGCACTATAAAAAAGATAGGTTAATAGGTATAAAATAATAATAACAACATAATAATTATAATCACTCTTTGAAAAACTACTTGTATGGTTGCACATTGCTGTAAGAATCAGAGGTGATACCTCAAGTTATTTGCAGTTAATTTCCAGAACATACTAAATAAGAATTTACAAGTATACATAATATCCTCTGTTTCATGTCTCCCTTGAACAGAACTGAACAAGAAAAATGTCTAACATACAGAAAGGATATCTAGGTTTGGTTATTGCAAATTACCCACTTGGTTACTGTAGTTCATTCTGAGAATGTTAAGTATATAGGTTTATGGAAATCAGACAACTGATGAACTATAAAAATACTTGGTAACCGAGAAGTGCCCTGCAGGTGCATCTATGGATCCCATCTTCTATTGAATTGAAATGAAATTTATTACATACTACAGGACTCATCAAGGTGAATGAATGCTTCAGGATTTCTCTTACTCTTTCAAGTTTGACTTTGGTCAAAGTGAAATTTGATTGTTCTCTTATTATAACACTGGAGCAACTGGAAGACTGCATCTTCAGTCCAATAATTCTGCTCAGCAGTGTAACTTTAAAATGGTACAGGGTTATAACAGGATATGAGAGAATCATAAATGTAGTTTTGCTAAAAAAAACAAACCCCCACAGCATCAGGCAGCTAGGAAGAAGGAGGGAGAGAAAGATGCAATTCTTTCCTTTCACATTCCACTATTCATAACACTCCTTAAGCTAACACAAACTGTTAACTCTGGTGCCCTTTGAAGGAAAGGTAAAAGGTTGTGAACTTGAATTTGGAGCATATTTTTCTGTGGTCGTATTTTGAATGTGAACAGCAAATGGCTTCTTTTTTTGTTGTTGTTGTTCCGGGAGGTGTGAACAACACTTCTACATTGTGAAATGTGGATAAATTAAGTTTTGCAATTGATTTCACCTTTATAGCCATTTCTCAAAAAAATCTCAGCAAAGCAAATTATCTGAAAATAAATGCTTTAAATACTTTTTGTTTTATTTTGTTGCTATTAAAAAAAAACAGATGTAAGCAGAGAAGGAAAGCTAACCCTCAGGATCCACTCCACTACATCCCTCTGCAAAAGACGAGAAGGGGGATTTAACAAAAACTCTTAAAACAATATTTCAGTTGAAGCCACAGCATCAAGGGGAACCCCTGTGCAAATCATTAACAGCTGAAGGTTAGATTAACACGGCACTGATCGCATCCTCTCCGAGGGACTAATTTCATTTTCCACACGAGCAGCAGTGGCTTGCTGCGTCCTTAAACTACACGGTGGCAGGAGAAATGGCGGCACACCATTTGTTAATTCGTTTGAGAGGAGTTACACTTTGGATAATCATTGCAAATAGGCATGTGGCCTCTGACCGAAGAAGCTGTGGGAATCAAAGCGAAACCAGGAACATATTTTTCCACTTTGCCCTTCATGTAATGGAAATGCTGTAGGCAGACTTTGAGGAAAAACAATGTTTATTTGAGGATCTCAATTTTATTGTTATATAAAATTTGAAATATCCTGAAGATTAGTAGCATACGTAGCACATTGACAGAGAAAACTACATGCTGTAGCTTTCAAATCTTTATGTAAGGGAAAAATATTAATCATAGACAAGATTATATCTTGTTTACAAGCCTGTTGAACAGACCATCCCGTATAATAAAAGTCCATCTGTCCTAAGTACCAGATTCTGGACAGGCCTGCATCTGTTTTGCTCTTCTGGAACCCAGTAGGCAGCCCTCCTAGTCGGAATCTAGTCTTGAAGTTTTAGACGGATAGTTTTGCTTACAATAGTTAAACACTGTGTATCGCATACAGATAACCTGACTTTCTATTAATCACTTGCATAGGTGGGGATAAAAAAAATGAAACTTAGCAAAAACTTTACAAAATCTATTTTTTTAAACCTATCTAAAACTTGTGAAATAGCCTGCTACTGACTTAAATGCTAACGAGTGAAAAATAATCACATTTTTTCCCTGCTTGTTTAAGTACAACTCAATTTCCAATCCTTCATTAGAAACCCGGGACCTCAATTTGTTACTTCCTTCCAATGTTTCTGCTTCCATAAATTGCATCCTCCCCAGAGAAATTTTATTCCCGATATAAATATCTACAGTATGTTTGTTTTTAATGGGTTCATTTATTCTGTTGAAACAGCAGATTATAAATCAAAATGCAAAAAATTGGAGGGACAATTTAAGTAGGTAAATTTTCAAATAAGTTGGGGACACTTCACTTTTAATACAAATGGGTCACTGCCAAATTTCACCATGAAGTTAACTCCGCAGTGTTCAATCGTACGTATGCACAGTTTTACCAGCCATGACTGCCCTGGAATTTTCCATTCCTGAGAAGAATATTTCAGAAAAGAAATTTAAAGAGGAGGAAATTAAACTTCTTTAAAATACATCGGGCTCCTTGGGGTGGGGCTGGATGAGGAAAAATTGTACATTGGACTTTTATACTAGACTTTAGAATTGGAGACAATACTGCCTTTGGCAACATCAGACTTCTCACAGATGAATGCCTGTTATTTTGGGTGATTACTTTCATAAACAGTTATTCTTTGTCTAAACTAAGAGATAAATGCATTTGGGTAATGTTGATAAAATATTTAATAATACTAGTAATGTATTTATTAACCCAGAATATAATGAATAGAACATCCCCTGTGAAGAAAGTAAAATGTAAAAACTGGCTGGTTTGTTCATTATATTTGGTAGGGAGAACACCCCATTTCCTTTAAAATGTAACCTTAGAAACCTTGTTAATAGACTTTGTTAGTAATTGGGTAGCTTCAGAGACTGCTGTTAGAATAAACTTCCTTAATGAATGCAAACTTCCTTGTGTTTATTAGTCTGGATTTATATGCCTGTTCAATAAAGTAATTGGATTACTTGAAGTAATTTACTTATTGCACAGTGAAAAATACAGCAAATTTACTTCTAAATCTACCACATTGTGCTTATAAAATCTATGATTTGGTGGTTTCAGTAAAATTAAATTAAATTAAATAATTGTTTCATAAACACATGTTATTTCAAAGTAATAGTAGTACAAATTTCATCTGTCTGCAGAAGGTAGAAGTTGTATTATGTATTTTGTTACTACTGAGCAAGAATTAATATTCCACTAGATGGAGCAAAAGTGGCAGAAGCTTCACAGATAAACAGAGCAGGTTCTTGGGCCAGGCTTAAGAAATTTTGAAATGAATAAATAACAAAATGTCTTGGAAAAGCCAATACCTATATAATACAAATATATTTATTTGTTTATAAATTTCTGAAGCTTGTAAGGATATTTAGAATGATCTCATCCAAATATTGATTTATTTCCTGATTTAGGGAACAAGATTACTAGAAATAAAAATGTCTAATTTACTTTCTTCTATTTTGCATTTTCTGGCCAAATCAGATGTCACACCCAGCTCTAATGCTAGTTGTGAAGTGGTATAAAGTGGCAGATGTCGTGAGTCCTGGACATGTAATTCCTACTGCTGGAAGTTGTTCTGAAATTTTAGCAGTTTGCAATGAGAGCATTACACCAAATTCATTTGTCTGATTAAAGGTTAAAACATGAAAGTGTCTGAGATCTAAATAATTTTGTGGTCCATTCAGCCTAATGCTCTCATATCTGCAAGGGCGAATGTCATGCCTGACATTACCTTCATATATTACATTCAAACTGAGATAACTGTTTTAACTAATTAGCTCTAATTAGTCATCTCGATCCCCAAATAATCTTTACTCAATTTATTAATTATTTTAAAATCTGAACATCATAAATTAATGTTATCTTTTTTAAAAACCCAGGATCATAACCACAATAGGAATTTAGTGCCTCACCAGACTTTTTTATAGCAACTACATATCAACAAGACAAATTTCTAGTGTTGAGAGAAAATGTTATGTAAGCTCATAAAGAATTAGCTCCTTTTTGTCTCCCAAAAAACAGACTTCAGACCCAAGAGAAAGAAGCTATTTGGAGGGAATTTACAAAGCAAAACAGACGGTGAGAGGGGAGCGTCCGCATGTACAGGTTGTTTATTTGAGGCTTCTAATGTCTCCTTGTATTTAGGTCACTTTCTGGTCTTGCATTTCAAACTCAGTGAGTAAAGGGGATCTAGTATTTAGTTATTCAAGCCCCTTACTACCCGACGTTCCATCTCCACGTGATACAGTAAGCTCACCATGTACATACGCATTAAATACGTCACCTCCCTCAGGACGGGGTTTACAGAGTTGAGGTTTGAATTCCAGAGTGCAGACTCATGGACTTGGGGCCGGGGCCGGGAGAAGGCGAAGGAATTTGGAAAGAAAGAGGAAGGCACTTTGGTTTATGATTCAAGGTCTGGTGGGAACATTTTTGAAAATGTAGGTGCTATTTCCTGCAATCAAGGGCTTTCCAGAGCTCGATAATCATTTCCCAGCTGTATCCCTTTGCCGAATTGTTTTTAGCTGTGGGCAGTCCGTGGCTGGTTTTCCCCATTTAGGATGGAAGAAGAGCATATTCATCTTGCTGATAGAACGCAGGGAATTTAACTCCCACAGCTTCTCCCCTCTTCTCTTCGCCTGGAGGAAAGTTTGGCTTCCTGCTAAAGTGTGAAAAAAAAAAAAACAGACAAACCTTGACTGTAGCCTGTCAGGCATATTTCAGCTCGATTTGTGTCAGCCCTAATAAGTAGGTTGACAAAGTAATAAATTGGGTGTCTGCTCAAGATCTGGCACCTGTATAGGAAATAAAAAAGTATATCAAGTGCAGGCAGGTTCTCTTTGTTTTACAAAAATCGGAGTTTTCCAGGGACCCTCTTATTGAAGTCTTGGTGTCCTAAAATCTATTTTGATTGTCACCTGCACAGACAAAAGAGGTAGCAACTTTAAAAAAAAACTCTGAATTGATAAAACCTTAATGTGGCTGGTAATTATGTTTACCGTTCACCTGTGTGCCTTCCCTGTATTGTCCAGTAGTCTCCTACTATACATTCATTGAATAATTGAATGAATACATGAATGGGTAAGTTTTGGCAAGGTGTACTAAAGCTTATGTAAAACACTGTGGATTATTTCAATTTTCTGTTGCATATTCTCAGTTTGAATTTTTCTTTCTGGATCCGTCATTTTTTAGGGTTACCAACTGGGGCCATTTTGGTCCCCAGCAGATGCTGGTTATTTTGTTGTTACGACTTGGTTAGCGGGTTGTGCCACTGGTATCTGGCAAACAGAGGTCAGAGATGGTGCCACATATTCTACAACTCCCAGGACAAGCCTTCAGGACAAAGAATTATTGGGCCCAAATGGCAATCATGCCAAGAATCCTTGCTGTAGAGAAATTATTGGGCTTAGCCATATAAAATTGATATTATTTATCACTTTTACCTAAAAGTATGGTTAATGCTCTACTAATGGGTGATAGGAAACAACTTTAAGATTTCAGAATCTGTTTCCATAGAACAGACCCCGACAAAAAAGAATTATCTTGTTCAAGTGTCAATACTGACACTTGAGAAGCCCTTGTATACATAAATAAGTTACCAACCAAGCTAACATGCTTTAAAATACAATTTGTTCTACCCCCCTACTTGGATAAAGCAACCTATACGACAAATTGGAAGACCAGGGACAAGGCCCACAAAGGTCCCGTGAGCAGGCTTGGGCCACTTTGACAGGGGATTGTGGAGTATCCAGAATATGGCTTGAGTTGTGACAGGAGTTCTGGGCAGGCAGTTCCTTTGGGTGGAGGACTCACACTCAGGGATGAAAATGCTCCTTCCAGCCATATAATTGTTGAAGGTCATTGAGAGGAATGCTGGTTGGCCCATGAGCCGGACCTGGGCAATTGGAGGCTTCTCACCCATCTCCTGTCCTTGGACTATACATTCTGCCTCCTCTTCCCATACCAGCAGCTGTTTCACGATGGAGCACTGAAGGAGTAAGGTGTTGCTGAGACAGACCATGATGATTCCACACGTGACTGAGCCTAGTTAAGGCCTCTGCACAGACATACCTCATTTTTTTGCAATTCACTTTACTGTGCTTCACAGGTGTTGCGTAGTTTTACAAATTGAAGGTAAGACCTTCCATCAACAAAAAGGTTATGACTTGTTTTATTGCCGTGGTCTGGGACCAAGCCCTCAATATCTCTAAGCTCTGCCTGCCTACACTTTTAAGATTCTGGCAGGCTAGCACAGACATTTTCTTTTCTTGAGATTGTCTCAGATAAGCTTTGTACGTAAGTTTTCTTGTGTATTACACTTGCCACCCACCAATCTGAAGTGGTCTGACTCTTTCTCAGGTCTCTTCTTGCCCTCTGGGTATAAGTGCCCTTTTACACAGCAAAAACAATCTCAAGTTGAAAAATGGGTTGATAGATCTAATGATACACAATCCTTTTCAAAAGTGTAGTTACTTGGCATTTCTATTAGTTATTTATTTTCATGCTGTTGTAAAGTAACCTACCGTTTTATTTTATAGATTAAATAATAGAAGCATTCAAAATATGAGACGATTTTTAAGTTACTAAATCTATTAAAGTCATATCATAATTAAATCAAAAGTACATTAAAATTAAAGGCCTGAGCTCCACAGAAGTTGACCATGTAAAGGGAAATACTATTAAAATGCTGAATTTTAACAATATACTAATTGAAGCTGGTTCTTCAACTTTTATTTAAAATTAGAATATCTAAGAATTGCCTTGTTTATTTTGTGATTTATAAATAAATCTTCATTAGGTAGAACTGTCAATTTATGATATTAATGATAAATATCAAACAAAAATTTAATTCAATCAAATTTATAAAAATGATAAAAACAATAATTATCTTGAGTCTGATCTTAAATTTAATCCCAGGAAAGTTAAAGAGAAAATCACCATACTATATAAAATTGAAGTACATTCTGTATACTTTTTGAAAGTTCTTAAAGTAGGAATTTACAAGTTACAGCTTGATATAACAGGTTGCAAGACATATTCTGCTCTCTGGATTTTAAAAACAATTGCTTATTTTAACTAGGTTCATATACTTTATTTCTAATGGAATATCATTACCTCACACCTTGAAAGTTGTAAGAAATATTGAAATGCTATGAATATCCAATCTGTAATATTAAGAATAGTATCTAAAAATCATTAAAAGTGTGTGTGTGTAAGAGAGAGAACGAGAGGGAGGAGAGAGCAGAGAGAGAGAGAAAATAGTCAGCAGCAGCTTTAACCTAAAGGCAAATGTTATGGGATTAACATATTTGAAGGCATTAGGCAATTTGCAGTCCTCTTTTTAAATTGCTATTGTAATTTTTATCTTCTATACTTTCTTTAAAAAGCAACCTTATTGTATTCATTAAGATTGAGAACTGGCAAGTATAGGAAGTAAGTCAAAGTTTTGTCATGTTTATGTTTATGGGTTCCATGAAAAGTATTTTTGGAGACGTAAGAATGGAGCAGAGAATGCAAATTGGTGCCATCTGTGGTAACTATGCAACAGAAAGAAACATCAGGTGAGTGGTGTTGATACTAAAAAAACTGAGCCTCTTAAAAGGCGTGATGGAGTGAGTAACAGGAAATAACAAAGAAGGAGAAAGGATGTTATTTTTACACATAAATATATTAATTTTAAAATATTACATAAACTGTTTTTAGCACAATTTTACATCGAAAATGTAGTATCATCATTGCTTGTGAATTTTATTTTTCCAGTTTGTTTTCCAAGAGCATTGAATTGACCAGTTACATTTATATCTGGGAGAACTACAGGCTCATCAGTTTGCCTTGGGATTCTCCATGGACTTGGTATTTAACCTTCGTAGGAGTTGACTTTGGCTACTATTGGTTTCATCGCATGGCCCACGGTAAGTTGCAGATCATGGCTTTCTTGTTCATTTTTGTTGAACTGTGTTTGGCAGATGGTTGGTGTTCAGTAAATATTTATTGAGTTAATGAGTAAATGGATAACAGGTTATTACACAGCACATAAAGATTAATGATGAAATTTTACTTTGCAAATTAAATGTAAACAGTGTGAAGCCACTTTTGAAAACGTGAAATTATTAGAGGTGTGTTTTTCATGTCTCTTTTCTCTAATTTATTAGGAAAAAAACACTGTCTAGAAATTGATGACTATAACACTACTTTTTATATATTGCCTTACATTGTTTTTATTATGACGTGCTTGCTGGAGTCTGCAGACACTTGCACTCAATATCACACTTCACATCCCAAAGATCCAAGGTTATTCAGAAGAGCTCTGAAATAGCACAGAATCCTAGGTAACGAGTGCTGTTACACATAAGCGTGGTCGAAGCACTTGGCAGCACCTCCTCCTCACAAATGAAAATGCAATCATCGAGGCATTAACCATAGTGCACTTTAGCATTACCATAGCTTTGCAAAATTACTCATCTAATTCAAAGCTGTTACTGCCCTGGTTCTTGGAATTGACTTTTTGGGATTTTTGGCTGCCCCCTCCAAAGAAATATTTCATTACGGAAAGGGAAATGGAAGAGCAGGAAATGGTCTGAACCTCAGTGGGGATAAGCAGAGGTCGGAGAGCGATTGCAGAGCTGAGGTGAGCTCGTGGTCTCCAAGGAAGGATGAGGCATGTAAAAGCATGTCCGAAGGGAAATGGGGAAAAGTGCTCATTTTGAAAAACGACTGAAGAGCAGAACTCAGGATTTCAGTGGGTGGTTGGCTTGAGTGGGTGGGGAGGAAGGAAGGAAGAGGAAGAAACCTGGAATAATAATAAAAAATAGATGGGAGATGGAAAGAAGAGACCTGAGTTCAGGGTGAATAACTGAGCGGTGTGCGTAGGAGTATGTGTGACCAAATATCCTTCCTAAGAAAAGATGAAGGAAATGGGAGTAGCATCCATGGACGTTCGCTTAGGGCCATTAAAGGTGAAGGGATTAGCCAAAGAACATACATGCATAATCCATAGACACACACAGCAGTGAGGTGCTGGCCTGAGAAGAGGAGGGGTGAGGGCTGGGTCAGGGAGAGCAAAGAAATGGGGGAAATGAGAACATCTGTAATAGTGTTAAAAATAAAAATAAAGTTAGAAAAATAAAAGCTTTACTTTTGCTAAAACCTTTAAGTGTGTATTTCATGAGGATCTAAAGAGTGTTAATTCACTAAAATACTTCGAGATGAACATATAAACTAGGAAAGGTAATTTATTTCGTGTGTGATAACTTTTGTCTTTGAAAATAGGTCATCTCCTGACATCATTTCCTTATGTTTACATGCAAAAGGATACTCCCAAATTGAATGTCATTAAGACTAAAATATGGTTTATGTAGTAGATTTTGTATCTTATTTTAAAGTAGTAATTGTCTTTCTAAAATGAACCCATTGGCAATCTTCCTCACTTTCTATTCAGCAAATGGGTAATGCAGAAAGCATTTACATTGTACTACCACATTCCAGGAACCTTCTAATATCACACTGTCCATATGCATGTGTTTGTTTGGGAAACCTGCAAATTCACTTAATTTGTGAAAGCCCGTTATAACAGGAAACAAAGAGCCAACAAAATATTACCAAATATAAAACTTAAAAAATATGTTGATTATAAGTGCTCTCAGGGAAGAGCAATAAAATAAATATATGAAAAACACGAAATTAAGGCTGTTTAAAGTATGCCTCCCATACTTAGAAAAAAATTGAAATGAGTCCAGTGGAGGCAGGCATTGAAGAAAACTCTCCTGGAAAAACATTCACCAACTTCAGGCTATGAAGCCTAAACACAAGTTCAAAGACTTTTGACTTGTGATGGAAATCTAGTAGGAAAATAAAATATGTAGTTGATTGTGTCCAACTTCAAAATGACAATTTAAAAATTCTATATGATAATATAAAATATTAAAGTAGCTTTTTACAAATCTTATAATACAAAGGGATAAGAAAAACTTACAAAATCAAATTTCTTGAGCCTCTTGGATTACTAAATTCATATTGGTGTACCGGTTAAATATATTCAACTGAAAAGTTTGAACAGCTCTAAAACCCAAATGTCTTCAAATATTATATTTAAAAAAACCTGTTTCTCCTATTGAACATGTTACTTTTATTTTCCTATTTGTAGTAAAATTACATAATAATATGTTGTACATTTTCATGTTAAATGCTATGAGTTTTGGCTCTGGTTGGTGTAGCTCAGTGGATTGAGCATGGGCCTGTAAAGCAAAGGGTTGCTGGTTTGATTCTTAGTCAGGGCACATGCCTGGGTTACAGACCAGGTTCCCAGTAGGGGGCACACGAGAGGCAACCACACATTGATGTTTCCCACTTTCTCCTTCCCTTCCCCTCTCTCTAAAAATAAATAAATAAAATATTTTTTAAATGCCATGAGTTTTGAAGAAATAATATATACTCAAAATGATGTTTTCTACATGTATTTAAATCACTTCTTTAGTAACCCATATTATTGCTGGATATTTGTTATTGTTACTTATTTGATTCATGTACATGGAGAATTTTTTTCATTTTAAGAGAACAGTTTGGTATTAGTGGAGAAGAGTTATTCTCAAAAATTTGAATTTCATCTCTTTCTATGCAAAAGAGCAGAAGGATATTCAAGGCTATATGTTACTTATACTTTATTCCCTTTTCCTTGAAATAATGAGAAAGAAATTGCTGATTATTACCAACCTACACACAAAAAAGAGTAGAATAACAATTTCTATAGATTACTTTGACAACTTTAGAAAGAAACGTAGAATGATTAAATTAAATAAGTCTCTAATTAAAAGTAGCTTCTTGCACACTTCAAAATGCACTATTGTTCTTTAAACTTTCTATTAGTTATATTAAACATTTAAGACAATGAGTAAAGATTTTTAAGGGACTATTTAAAATACAAATTATTATCACTTTGCAAAAGCAAGAGTGAGTCTTCCAAGACCTGCTGATACAGGTTTTATCTTGTCTTAGGTGGTAGGTACATGAGTGTGTGTATATTTGTAAAAATTTATTAAGTTTTACACTTAAAGTTGATATTATTTATCTATGTCTCAATAAAACAGTAATTTGTTAAATAATGGTAAATAGCCCTGGCTGGTGTAGCTCAGTGGATTGAGCACGAGCCTGCGAACCAGACAATCGCGGTTCGATTCCCAGTCAGGGCACATGCCTGGGTGGCAGACCAGTTCCCTGCAGGCCAGTTCCCAGCAGGGGACGCACGAAAGGCAACCATACATTGATGTTTCTCTCCCTCTCTCCTTCCCTTCCCTTCTAAAGATAAATAAATAAAATCTTTAAAAAAAATAAAAAAGGATTAAAAAAAATAAATAATGGTAAATAATTTGAAGTCAGAATGATATAATAGGGAACCACATTTAGAAAAAGGACCAAGAAATTATTATTCGTGACTGTAAGCATAAACATGTGACCTTACACAGATTTATCATTATTAGTTTCCATAACCAAGGATGAAGTAACAGCAGGCCAGTTATTCATTTTATTGTCTTTTTTCTCCAAATGCTTCTTTGCTCTTGCTTGTGTTGCCTAAGGTGTACCCTATAGCTGTTTCTCCTGTGCCAGCTGATTGACATTAGGCTTTGCCAGTTTAAGGGGCTTTGCCAATTGTAGGGATACTGTAAGCCAAAACAGCAGAATGGGAGGATTGGCTTCCATTTTCTAGAGTGCTGTTTCCCATGTGTCACTTAACAGACTAGTATTTGGGGACTCTGGTTGCATTTACGTCATGGTTGAGCTCTACCCTAAACCTTCTGATAAGATCCTGTGTCCTCTATGGACAAGATCAGGGGACTCCCTCAGCCTCTGGGCCTACACACCCGGTCACCAGCTGAGTTCCTGTGGTAGTCACAACCTCTCCGGAGATGCCTGACTCTGAGACTAGCAGTGGGAGGCTCTGCCTCATTCCCTTGCCCTCAGCTCTGTAGGCAACAGCTACTTCTGTACACTGAACTACTCCTTGTTTACCTATTTTAATAGTTAATAAGTATTTTTACTGGTTAATAATTCTTTTAATTAAATTTATTGGGGTGAAATTCACTAGTGAAATTATATAGACTTCAAATATACAGTTTTATAATACATCATCTGCATATTATTACACTGTGTGTTTATCACCCAAGGTCAAATTGCCTTCTGTCATCATATAGCATTTGACTTTCCACCCACTTCTCCCTGGTAACCACCATACTATTGTCTGTGTCTGTGAGTTGGTTTGTTTGTCTGTTCATTCATATCTCACACATGAGTGAAATCATATGGTTCTTGACTTTTTTCTGTCTGGTTCATTTCACTTAGCATGATATCCTCAAGGTCCGCCCATGTCACCACAAACAGCAGTACTTCATCTTCTCTTATGAGTGAGTAATAGTCTACTGTGTATATGCACCACATCTTCTGTGTCCAATCTTCTATCAGAGGTCACTCATGTTTCCATATCTTGTCCTCTATAAACAATGCTGCAGTAAACATAGGGGTACATATATCTTTATGAGTAAATGTTTTCAGATTTCCAGAAGAGTGGTTGCTCAGTTGGTCCTGTGGTAATTCTATTCTTAATTTTTTTGAGGAACTTCCATATTTTCTTCCCTAGTGGCTGTACTAGTTTAGATTCCCATGAGTAATGAATAAAGTTTCCTTTTTCTTTACAAGCTCTTTAACACTTATTATTACTTGTTCTTTTTAAATTCCTGGTGTGGGTCTGTCTCCTGATTGGTCCCTAACCAATGTAGTCAGCCTCCTCACACATTATATAGTGCTGTAAATTAGAGTTCACCTAACTACATTTTAATTATTACATTACGAGGCATTGATTATACATTCAGGCTACAATACAGTTTAGTTCACTTCTGAAATGAAGGTTTTCTTCTTTAAAATCATGATAATATATAATCTATAAAATCACCTCAAAAATCTAATTTTTTTCAGTCCACAAATGAACTGTTTATTTTCTATTCCTCTCTTTCTCTATGTAACCAAGGTGGGTGATATCAGTTTTTATGTCATTAGTTACAAACACATATACCCACAATTTATTGTGATTAAGTGAGCCTTGTATACGACTCTTAAACTTAATTTTTGTATTTTTCTGACTCCTGAAGGAGATCATCCTCCTTTCTCTCATTGTCTAAACAAAAACTTAGGCAGATGTATTGATTAGAAATTATTTCATTTTATGATAATGCCAGGAATGTGTTTTGTATAGTGAAAATAGGTTACTTACATTCAGTTACATGTGTATTTTTTAAATACCAGAATATATTTATTTTTAAAACTCTTTGCCATATAGTATGCCTCACTTTTAATTTTAGAAAGAGAAGTAACTTATTTCCCTTATTTCAAAGCATTTGTCCAAAAATATCATTGCAGGAAAAGTCCCACAGAGGAGCAAAGACAGAAAATGAAATGTGCATTTAAACCCATCTGTAAATGCGGTGTGAGCGCTGGACCCTGGCACCAAGCTGCCTGGTTCAGGCCCTACCTCTATCACTTTCTGTGTAATATTGGAAAAATTAGGCCTCCTCTTTATTTTTGTTTACTTGGATGATGCAACTAACAGTAGTATAATCCACATAGGATCATTGTGAGGTTTAAATAAATTATAGTGAGAAAACAGGGCAGAGCTTGACACATAATAATTTAAAATATAAATATAACTTATGTTGTTTGGTCTCTCTGTTTATATAATTTGTATATCATGTAACAGTATATAATAATATGAAAATTATTAAATATTCCTTAAATGATAGTTAATATACATTTGTTGTTAAAATAATTACCTTTGCCAAAATTTATGATTAAATGATTAAGTTGTCTTTGTATTGAATAAGATGAATACATAGAAAAATGGGCCCTGGTGGGTGAAGCTCAGTGGATTGAGCCCAGGCCTGTGAACCAAGGCATTGCTGGTTTGATTCCCAGTCAGGGCACATGCCTGGGTTGTAGGCCAGGTCCCCACTAGGGGGTGTGTAAAAGGCAACCACACATAGAGATTTCACTCCCCCTCTTTCTCCCTCCCTTCCCCTCTCTCTAAAATAAATAAAATCTTTTAAAAAATGAACATTTCAGGTTTCCACATATATAGACAGATACACAAACAATGAGGACACTGAAAGATGTTTTTAGGCTTGTACTCACATAGACACGATAGTAACAATCTTTTCCTAGATATGTAGTTGGAGATAATAATAAGTAAAGCTGCAACGTGATTTTCTTTTAAAATTGTTTTTTCCCCTCAAATGAATATTTAATCATTTGAATTTATTTTTTGATATGTCAGGTTTACCCATACTTCTTTTTCCTTCAAATGTCAGTGTTTTTGTTACTCTTTTTATAATTAGTGAAGTTTTTGAAAGAAAGAAATCCTATTGCATTTGTACATTTTGTATATATATGTTTGTGTATATATATGTGTGTGTGTGTGTGTGTATATATATATATATATATATAATCTTCAGCAAAGTATATGTTTTTATTGATTTTAGAGAGAGATGAAATGGAGTAGGGAGAGAGAGGAAGTGGAGCAGGAAGAGAGAGGAAGTGGAGCAGGGAGAGAGAGGAAGTGGAGCAGGGAGAGAGAGGAAGTGGAGCAGGGAGAGAGAGAGGAACACTGATAGGAGAGGAGAGCCTCCCATGTGTACCCCGACTGGGGACCAAACCTTCAAGCTTTAGTGAATGGGATGATGCTCCAACCAACTGAGCTACCTGGCCAGGGCCATTTTACCTATATTTTAAAGTTTCTTTGTTGCCTTCTTATCTTAATAAAATGTAATTTGTCTAAATGTTTTCCAGTTTATAAATTAAAATCTCTTTGTCGATGCCCTGGCTGGTGTGGCTCAGTGGATAGGGCTCTGGTCTGAGAACCAAGAGGTCGCTGGTTTGATTCCTCGTCAGGGCAATTTCCTGGGTTGTGGGTCAGTTCCCCAGTAGGGGCATATGAGAGGCAACCACATGCTGATGTTTCTCTTCTTCTCTTTCTCCCTCCCTTCCCCTCTCTAAAAATAAATAAATAAAATCTTTAAAAGAAAAGAAGTCTCTTGTCCAGAACCTATAAAATGTTTTTTTTAATAACTGAAACATTTTTCTTCTCTTAATCTAATACATAATTTAACTGATCATTTTCTTACAGAGTGGAGGCTTGTACTTTGAAGAATGATTTCTAAAATGTAATTTTGTGTCACAGTCATTTCTAGACTCTTTTTTTTCCTCTCAGAATTCACAAGTCTTGATAATTAAAAACTCACAACTGTATACTTTTACAATATACAGCTTGTGCTGCATCATTTTAGAAAAACAAGTGCTCAGTGCCAACTCTGTGCTTTGGAACTCTTTGAAGCATTGCAAAGGACATGTCCTCTGAGCGAAGTGCTTATACCATCCATTAAGCAAACAGTACTCATGAGCTGCAGAAAAATACACAAGATGTGCAGGTGGTAGTTAGAACAACAAGAAATATTATTGTATCGGTGTTAGATTTCATTAGCAGTGATCTCTTTTTCTTTGGTTATTCAGGAATATAGCAGGAAAAATACATCATTGTGCAGAATTTGATGGATTCCACCATGGTGATAGTACTGTTTAGGGGGGAAAAAACCTCAATATAAGTTAAAGGCATTGTGAGCTGCATGTAAAGTGTAAAACCAAACAAGTAGAAAGTAGAAAGTAAAGAATGTAAATGAGTTTGAGAAGAGGACATTTGAGCAGAGACAGTAATGTATAAATCTCGTGTATAGCAAGGACCTGTGAAACAAATTTTAAAATTTTACTACAAAGGAATAGTGAAAGCGATCATATAATTTAAGAATAAAACCAGGTGTTTAAACAAGCACATTAAGTCACCATCATAGCTTAATTATTTTGACTTAATACATTTCAGTGGAAAACTGGAATATGAAAAAGGATAGATACAATTATCGTAAAAAAAAGATGAATTAAGTTCATGAGAATAGAATAAATATTTCAGTATAAAGAAATACATGACCACAACAAAACAGGAATCATTTGAATGGCAATGTATATTACTAGGATCTTTAAGTACCCACCGCCTTTTTAATGACTCTAAATCTAAATGCGTATTTCAGTGTATACACAGATCAAAAGCTTTCAGAGGAAGAACTAAAGGATACCAATCTCAGGGATTTTGTCTAGTTTCCGAGGTGAACACTGAATTTCATGAAAGTTTAAAGAGGGCCTTTTATAGGCAACAAGAAGTCTTCTTGCCATTTTTAGATCCTGTAGAACTCCCGATTTTGTATCTACTTCATCGAAACTAGGTATAGTAAGGCAAAATATCTGTGAATCTTTTAAGGCCCAATAAATACCACAACTTCTGGTCCTGTGAAGTGTTGAAAACCTGTCACTTGCTGAAATAATATTAATAATGAGGAACATTTACTGAATTTTTTCTCAGTAATTCTGTATACCTCTCATACATTTCCATATTTAGTTAAAACAACCAGGTGATGATTTCTGTCACAGAAGTTTTACAAAGGAGGAATCTATAACAAAGAAAGTTTAAGTAACTTGCCCAACTCTTAGATTCATGAGCCAGAGCCTGGATATTTCGACGCCAGAGCATCGATCTTTGAGTCTATGGGCTTTGCCAATTTTTAGCCTCTTTGTAAAACTAAAGTTTTTCATTAAATAGAGCATATACTAATAACTCTATGGAATTTATATATCTAAGACTGTGTGACATGTATAAACCCCCAAATATTTTATTAGAAATAATTTTAATTTAGTGATTTGGTGTTTAAAGTGTCAAAAGATTGTTATTTTTTAAATAATCTTTATTATATTTTTCTATTACCATTTAATCCCCTAATGTCCCCCTCCTCCCAGCAGTCACCACCCTACTGTCCATGTCCACGAGTCCTTTTTCCTTTTTGCTCAGTCCTTCCTCCCACTAACCTCCCCACTTCCACTAGCTGCCATCTGTTCTCCACGGTTTTTGACTGTGAGTGTTAAGCTACACAAGGATAGAGTGGGTATCCCTCTCTCTCCAGGCAATATTCTACTCATATTGTCATCCTCTGGAGCACAATGTTTGTCAGCTGATTGACCGCTGCTGTGTGATCTGTTTATGGCTACACTTCAGAATCATCTTCGAAGCTTTAAAAAAAATACAGATGCCTAGAATATAAATGGAACCTCAACTTAGTTGATTTGTTGTTGATATTTTTTAAGCTATCCAGTTATTTTAACATGTAACACAAGTTGAGTAACACTAATTACTTAGGGTATTGACATGGAACAGGCAACATGCTAGTTCTTTTAAAGATGAATTGATAATAATATATAATCAAATATTATTGCTAAGCTAATTTGTGTGTTTGTGTGTAAGTAAATAATTTCTGTGTATGTTGAAACATAGCTGTACTCCCAGTTCTTCATTATGCATCATCCATTATAAGAACAATAAAAATGCTATTATTTTCCCTGTGAAATTAAACAATAAATCCATTACATCATATAATACTCAGCCAACTCATTTTTTAATTTCTCCAATGATACCAAGAAAGTCTTCTACAAATATTTTTGTTAGATCAAATCAGTATTTACTGAATAGTTTTTTTTGTCTTTTCTGTGCCTTTTAATTAAAACTTTCACTGAATTTTTAAAATGTCATATATATACATTTAAAATGTCTAGTCCAGGCCAGTTGTCTTATAAAATGGTCCACATTCTAGGTATATCTGACCATTGTCTCCCAGTGGTACTTAACTTTACCTCCATCCTCTGAATTATCTGCAAACTGAAAGTTAGGTCTAGGCTCCAGACTGATTAGACTCAGGGTAAATATTTTTGGCAAGAACAGTTCATAAATAACATTAGGTGCTTCTGACCAGCATGCCCACAAGTTGCCACACCATTGTATTAGATAATGAAAGATTAGGATTGCTTTAGCCAAAACCCATCAAGGTACATTTCTTCTTTGTAATTAGTAAGAAATCAATACATAAATATGAATATGTAATTGTATACATATTATATGTGTGTATACCTGTGGGTGTGAAATAAACATATGATACATTTCTAGAAAAAATAGCATATCCAAATTGCTTCAATAACCTGAGGAAAATGTGAATTTTTCTGTAGATCATTAAGCATTCAATTATCTAAAATTGGCAGTTAACCTATACTATGACACATTAATATGTCCTCTTCCCATCAAACCTTCCATATAATGGTTTTAGCCTCCATTTTTGAGAATCGTCTGAGTCAATTATCATGGGGGTTACAGAATGATGAATTTTTAAAAATTATTTATGAGCTGGTATTTTTCTGTCTCATAGTTGACAGACCTAGACTACATACATGTGTATATATAATTTCATATTGGTATCTCAAATTTATGTTTAATATTTTTAGCATTTTGCTTTTAGCTATTTATATCTGTATTTCTATAATCTTACTCTAAAAATCTTGACTTGTAATAATATTTATGCATTTAATTATTTGCTATGTCTTATTATACACAATAAATTTTGTAGTCAAAATATTGAACAAAAAGCCCTGGCTGGTGTGGTTTGGTCGGTTGGGGTGTAATCCCATCAACCAAAAGGTTACAGACTCAATTCCCAGTCAGGGCACATGCCTGGCTTTATGCCAGGTCCCTGGTCAAGGCATGCTTCTCTCTTGCATCCATGTTTCTCCCATTCTCTCTCCCCCTCCCTTCCCCTCTCTCGCTCTCTCTCAAAAATAAAATCAATTAGCAGGTCCTCAGGTAAGAATTTTTAAAAATAAAGAATAAAATAAAATAAATATTGAACAAAAAATTACTGATAAAAGGTTCAGATTTTTGTAGTGTTTTTCTTGAAAGCATATTCTACCCTGCATGTAATCAGAGAATTGTTTCAAAAATTACTTGAAATAATTCTTTTATCTGTGTAGGTATGGTATTTGATATATATTTAAATTAATTTGTTTCATGTCATTCACTTTAGTTTTATTTTTATAATGAGATACATAAAATAATTCTAAAGTATAAAAATGTTTCCTCAGAGTAAGCGTCCCCATCCCTCTTTCTTCTATCTTACTGCAGCCACACCATCTAGTTAACCATTTTTGTAACTTCTCTATTTTTTCTGTGTTTCAATAAACATACAAGTATACTCACTTACACATGCACACATGCACATAGACATGCAACATATACAGAACATTTATAAATACATTGAAATATGCAGTAATCAGGTGCATACATACATAACTGTACTTATACTTAAATATAACACATATTAATACACATACATACTATTAGGTTAAATGTATTAAGCACAAAAATTCTCATGTCCTATTTTATTATCTTTTTATGTTATTAATCAGATAGTGTTAAACTCTTGTGCTATGATTATAACATTTTAAATTCTTGTGATTCTGTAAAGTTTGATTTTAATTATTGTGAATCGATGCTATAAACACCTTCAAAATCATTTTCCTTGAGGAGTTAAAACTTTTATCATTATGGAGTATGATATCTTTATCTTTTGAAAGTACAGAGAGTCCTCATTGGTGCTCAGCCTTCCTCCTTCCTATACTCAAATTGTATCTACTTTGCCAAAAAAAATGATGCTTATTTTATAACTGTGTGGACAATGTCTGTTCTTTCATATGAAGGCTTTGTTCTTTACTCCATAGAAGCGAATATTAATGAAGCACATACCTCTTGTCCTCCTGGGCTCCTTTCTCCAGAGCCAGATTGAATTCAGACTGCTTATTTTTATTCTTACTGATATCCTGGGGAAAAAGGTAAAGAAGAGTTTATAAAACCTGGACAAAAGAAGGATGTAACTTTTTCAGTTCTCCCCAGGGCCGAATCTCAGCTGAAATAACTGACGGTTTGGGGGCATACAGAAGGAAGTGCTGTGCTGGGCTACGTGTCCAGATGTGAGCCCAACAGATGTATAATGTTACACTCTAAAAGGCAAGGAAAGCAATACCTGTGTCTTTTTGAAGAGGAACTTGTAAATAGTAAACACATAATTATTAACCACAGTCTGACCTTTAAAGATTTTCAAAGTAAAAAACACTTTTCCATCTCTTTAAACTATTTAGCAATGCTTTAAAAATCCTCATATATGTACCACCAGTTCATAAGAGATCATAAGTTGAATTAAATCAAATGGTGGCTTGGAATATGATAATTCTTGCTTTATCATCCTTAGTATGTGCTTGAACATTTTCAATTAATTTAACTATAAAATGGAAATAGACTGGTTTTTTATCTTACTTATCTATAC
This sequence comes from Artibeus jamaicensis, assembly GCF_021234435.1. Lineage (NCBI taxonomy): Eukaryota > Metazoa > Chordata > Mammalia > Chiroptera > Phyllostomidae > Artibeus > Artibeus jamaicensis. The sequence continues at coordinate 12,247,782 of NW_026522014.1, read as the reverse complement.
CTAGGATTCTCTGCTATGACTTCTTCCACAGTACTTATCAGCCTCAAAAATACCTTGCAAATATTCTGAGTTGCAACCATAATATGATAAAAAATAGCAAAGTTACTCCTGAAATTGCTTCTAAATCCTAAATAACGATGTCATCCTTTTGCAGTATATTTCTTAATTCTCTTATTAATTACTATGAATAATATGTTTAAATACAAAACAAATAATTGGAGTCTTTTTTACATGAGAAAGCCATACAAGTACTATATTAGAATGTTCCAATTAGGAGAGATATTGCCCTCATTCAAATATTCATTCATATACAACAAAATATTCTTTTATGTTCTACATGGTCACCATGTCTTGCATGCTTCTTAGAAGCTAAAATATACATCCATGGGAATGACAACAAAACACATCCTATTTTGGGAATTTTAAAGGGCTCTGGGATTTGAAGTTGACATGTTTTTGGCTGAATTCCAGCGTACAACTGAACTAAGGAGAAGAAAGAAGCCATTTGGATTCTGCATTTCTCTAAAATTTATGTAGTTCTAGAGAGAAAAGTGATGTCTAAACTGAAAGTGTGATAACTTGCTCAAATAATAAGAAGTTAATTCAAAATAAATTAAGTAGTCAGACTTTAATAAAGAGAAAGTTGTCAGTAGAAATTCGTAAGAGTTGGGCCAGGGCAAAACCTTGCAGTAGTCTCGGGAGCATAAGCAGACAGAAAGTAATTCTTCATATTGGAAGAGAAATTTTACAAGTCACAACACTTACTTTTTTCTTCTTCTGTAATTGCACCCAAGGGAGGAGCTACTTCTCTAGGGTTTGCATTTCCCTGCTGTCGAGAAGCGGTGGAAGGAAGCTGTGAGTGGGGAAACAGCAGAGAGCAGCGTCCAAAGCTGGACAAAGTGTTCAGGCCAGCAGTGCCTCCCCTCCACCAGAGCAACCTCCCCATCCTAACACCGGTGTTGCTTCCCTCATTCCCTTATTTGTGCTTCAGTTCAGAGACGGGAGTTGGTAGTCGGTTGGGAAGGGTGAGTGAGCAAGCGGACAAAAGTTGACCCCTCTCTGGAAACATATCTATATTTGAACCAATGCCTCTAAAGGCCATTAGGGAGAGACTTTGATAGAAGGGTTAATTTAGTTATTCTTGCAAAATATACCATACCACTACAACTGTTTCTTTTCTTCTCTCACTGACATTAAGTAGCTATGCACATGACAATTTTTATCAAGATATAAGAGCATTTTTAGATACTTGTATACTCTTCTAAGACATTCATTTACTCCCTTTCCTAGTTTTTAGATGCCCTTGATTTTCAGAAAGGCTGTTTCACATAGAGGATAAATGGAGAGGTTTTAAAGACAGATGCTCCTGATTTCAAATTCTCACTCTGTCATTTATTAATTACTGTGACCCTATTATAATTGTTTTTCTGACTCTCCATTTGTTTATCAGTAAAATATGTATTATCATATACCTTGTAAAATGTTGTGAGGTTGAATTAAATAATTATGTATTCAATTTCTCATACCTATTAAATCCCATATCCATGAGAGTTGCTTTAATTATTATTGTTCATATATATGGCAAGGATGTGGTGACTGTTTAGCAATTCCAGAATTGTAGTGTATAAGGGATAGTGCTGCCCCAGCCTGTGTGGCTCAGTTGGTTGGAGTGCTGTTTCATAAGCTGAAAAGTTAACAGGTTCGATCCCTGGTCAGGGCACATACCTAGGCTGTGTGTTAGGTCCCTAAGTCGAGATGTGTGAGATGGGCAACCAGTCATGTTCCTCTCTCACACTGATGTTTCTCTCCCTCTCTTCTCCCTCCCTCCTCCTCTCTCTAAAATCAATAAGCATGTCCTCAGGTGAGGATTAAAGAGAAAGAGATAGATGATTAAGGTGATTTGTCTCACTGATACCATAGTCTTTTTTTAACAGAATGTTCTAAACAACTACTTCCAGGATGAAACTTATATGCTCTCACTTCATAGGAATGTGAGGAGAACAGAAGCAGTGATATCACCTACTCATCTTTGAAAACCTAACAGTACTAATCGGTATATTCTATGTGTTTTTTAAGTCTTTTCTGAATGAATAATCTAAATGAGCAATATTAATAATACTGCTTCATATCTGTGTTTTATCCTTCTTTAAAATTCAAAATGGTATCTTTCCTTGTATCTTTTAGTCTTGAATTGTTTAGCTTAAGAGATTAAAATCAAATATTACACACTTATTTTAAAAATTATTTAAAGAATGGTGTTTTCATTACAATGAAAAAAAATTAAATAGATTTTTACTTCTGAATATGTATGTAGTCAAGAGAAGCAGGGTAAGCCGGTTTAGAGAGCCAGGTGTTCATGAGTTCCATGTTTGAATGTCAAAGTTGGAGCTTATTAGAGCTCCAACTGAAAATGTCGAGGAGAAAGTTGACTATAAGACACATTCAGGGAAAAGGTCCAGGCTGGAAATATAAATGAGCACATCCTTAGCATATTGACTATATTTAAAGCTGTAGGAGCAATTGAGACCCAGAGGAATGAATCTAGAGAGTGAAGACACTGTAAAATCTGAGCCCTGTGCAGTTTTAATTATTTGTGTTTGGGCGTATCAGGAAGAAGCAGCAAATTAGATGTGGAAAGCAGCAGAAGAAATCACAGGAGGGTGTGGTGCAGGGTCTCTAAAGAGAATGAAGAAAGTGTTTCAAGAAGGTTGTGATCCACTATGTCAAATTCTGCTGAGATTCCTGCTTTAGGAGTAATAGGCGAGGTTACTGGACTAACTTCCTCTCTAAGGAAAACTAAAACTGCTGAATGAAATATAGAATCTGTCTTACTAGCTTCAGAAAGATGCCAGAATAATGAGGAATCACCAGGCTAAATCTTGAAGACAGTAAGGAGATGGAAAATTAAAGTAATGCTCCAATCAGCTTTCAATCTGTGGCTCCTGGCAGTCCTGCAGAGAGAGACAGCTGTGGGGTGAGTGGTGTGTTGGGCTGTGCTCAGACACAGGGGGTAGAGGTTAGAGCCTAGGGTCTGCCAAAGGTGGGGACCCTATCAGTCTGAGCGCTCAACAGTTAAGGGTCAAACAGACAAACTCACCCCTTCACCAACACTCCCACTAGAATGTAGGGGAAATTGTTTGCTGCTGGGTAAATTAAAAAGAGATAAAAAACAAAATGAAACATCAGCCAAAACAGATAATTATAGGAAAATGTACAGGTTTATCCAAGACATTTCAAGCCACAAATGTATGTTAAAGCCATGTTCCAGGTACCTGACAAAAGCTAATGCAAATATTAATGGAAAAATAATGACCATTATCAGTGCCTCAACTATGTTTTTCAATAGCAATGACCATCATACATCAAAGAAAATCAGATACCCAAGGAAACAAGCCATTTTATTTGAAAAATCAGCAAAAACAATGGGCAAATTAATCTCATTGCAGAGATGTCAAATACCAAAAGTATTAACATAGATTTTAATATCTTTTCTTAACACATTTGAAGAAATAAAAGAAAATCTTGTAAATAAATTAACATACCAAGGGAAGAATTTTAAGTGACATTGACAATTTGCAAAAGAAATAGAATTTCTAGGAATAAAAAATATAAAAATTGAGTTGCTAGACTTCATGGCAGATTGTATAAAGCAAAAGAGAAAATTACTCAGTAGTGGATTAAAAGAAGGTAGACAGAATGTAGCCAAGGGGGGAAAAGGATGGAAAATTTGAAAGAAAGGATAAAAAAAATAGAATATAATAAAGTTTCCTGTATGTTGAAGAGTACTATTTCTCTAAGATTTCCCAGTCTCTGCTGCTCCTCCTAACATACTAAAAACATTTCTAAGTAAATTTAAATGATTGGAATAGAAAAAAAACCTAGAAAAATGTTACCTGAGGACATTGACCTATTAATAGTCAATCTCATTAAATGTGTGGGCAGACCTTTAGTTTACATATTTCTGACTTTAAAAAATATCAGACTTCATCATAAGTGATTGGTAATGAGAAACATCAATGTTATTTGCTATTTTTATTTAGAAGACAATATAAGGGAATGGTAAATCCAAAGAGCGTGAAATTCTGTGTCATTCTGAGTATGAGGCATTTGGATGAAGGATGCTGAAACAAAATAAATTCAACTTAGCTTACTTAAATATCTGTATGTTCACTTCCTTATCTTAATCAGTAGTATCTATTTGCCCTTAATTAAGTTACTTACTCTTTCAAAGCATCCTTTTTCCTATCTAAAAGTAGAAATAATAACACCGTGTCCCTTTACCTTATTAAACTATAATGAAGATCAAATGAAGTCATTTCTGTCAGACTATCAAGGTCTGTGCAATTATAAGCAGTGGTTACATGCAGGGATTCTAAAACTCCCACATAAGCAGGGTTCTTATGCCAATTTTTGAACATTCACGTCTTTTCATTATTCATTCAGGTTCACAAAGAATCTAAATTACCTGTGGTTTCTTCTAGATATAATTTCATTGACCTGAATAAAATGTATTGAGCCATATGTGTATGTTAAATTTCTGTATATTACTGTTTTCATGAGACAAAGAAATGGAAATATGCCCCCCAATATTTTCAATTTTAAACAAACATTTCTGTACTAAGCCTAGCCTGGAATGGGTGAGGGGTGAAAGTGAAAAGAATCTGCTCTTGGTTGGGATGTGCACAGGCTCCCTTCAGTCTGGTGTGGTCGTTCATGGTGGGCTTTCCTTGGCATTTGTATATATTCCGGTGTGGACAATGTTGAGTTCAACCTTTTTTTTTTCTCGTTTTAAAAAATTAATTATTGTTCAAGTACAGTTTTCTGTCTTTTACTCCCATCCCAGCCCACCCCCTCAGTGCTCCCCACCTCCCTCCCATTTCCACCCCCCCCTTAGTTTTTGTCCCTGTGTCCTTTATACTTGTTCCTGTGAATCCTTCCCCTTTTCCCCTGAAATTTCCTCCCCTCTTCCCTCTGGTCCCTGTCAGCCTGTTCTGTATTTCAGTGTTTTGGGTTATATTTTGCTTGCTTGTTTGTTTTGTTGTTTAGGTTCCTGTTAAAGATGAGATCATATGGTATTTGTCTTTCACCGCCTGGCTTATTTCACCCAGCATAATGCTTTCCAGTTCCATCCATGCTGTTGCAAAGGGTAGTAGCTCCTTCTTTCTTTCTGCTGCATAGAATTCCATTGTGTAAATGTACCATAGTTTTTGGATCCATTCATTTACTGATGGGTACCTAGGTTGCTTCCAGTTCTTGGCATTGTGCTGCTATGAACATTGGGGTGCATAGGTTCTTTTGCATTGGTGATTCAGGGTTCTTAGGATATACTCCTAGCAGTGGAATTGCTGGGTCAAAAGGCATATTCATTTTTAGTTTTCTTAAAAAATTCCATACTGTTTTCCATAATGGTTGTACCAGTCTACAACCCCACCAACAGTGAGCTAGGGTCCCCTTTTCCCCACAACCTCTCCAACATTTGTTGTTTGTTGCTTTGTTTATGATGGCCATTCTGACCAGTGTAAAGTGGTATCTCACTGTGGTTTTAATTTGCATCTCTCTGATAGCTAGCAATATTGAGCATCTTTTCATGTGTCTCTGGATCCTCTGTATGTCCTCCTTCAAGAAGTTCAATCTTTTTACCACAGTCTTTATCTCTTCAACCATTTTTAGTTCCCTGTGTATGTTTATCATCCATTCCTAATGGAACATGTTAGCAAGACAAAAGGGGCTGTTTATTGCCAGGAGCGGTTGCCCCAAAGGAATGCCTTTCAATAGTGTCACTGTTTCTAAATACAAACAAACACTTCAATCATTGTTGTCTCTAATCTTCCTAAGAAAAGAGGTTACTTTACAGGCGGTGAATTACATCCTTCATTCATCAGTTCTATATAAATTGGTGCTTTTACTACTTCCCCAACAATTCAAGGATCAGAGACTACCTCCATTAATTCTTTTCCTAGCTTTTGTTCAATTTTTTTTGTCAGGTATTTTAACTCTTTATGTGTCCAACCCCACAAGACAATTATTATCTTAAATAGCATGCATGCAGATTTACCTACTTACTTGCTTTTTCCAGGGACCTTCTTTCCTTCCTGCATTATTGTGTGTTCATTCTGGATAATTTCCCTTCTTGAAAAGCCTCTTTTGTGTTACTTTTAACACAATGAATTCTACTAACTTTTGTTCATTAGGAAATGTCTTTATTTCATTTCAGTTTTAATTTCTATTATGGTGAGCTTTTAACAAAGACAAAAATAGGCACCTAGGACCTGTCATTTACCCTAACAGACATCACCCATGACTGATCCTACCCTTTTCACACCCGCATCCATACCCACAAAATTTTCGTGAAGCAAGACTCAGACGCCATATCAGTGTATTCATCTGATCCGTTAACAATTTAGTAGCCCATCTAAAGAATAAGCCTTTCCCCCTTCTTTCATATATTTACCTAACCAATGTCACATATAAAAAATGACTGAAAAGAATTGCTCTATGTCATGGCCTCTCCATTTAATGTTTCAAGTCCTCATTGTCTCATAAATGTTATAACATTTTTGCAGCTTAATTTTTTGGTAAGGATGCAATGAAGTCCTTATATTGGGATGGTTGCTTTATCCATTAACTCTCTTTTAACCATAAGTGCCAGCTCAATCATCTTTTCTCTTTCCTCACAATTTGTTGAAGGAATCATGCCTCTCAACACACACACACACACACACACACACACACACACACACACACACTCTGGGTTCTGCTGATTACAGCCCCGTGACACAGCCTAACATGGGCTGACATCCTCTGTACTTTCTGTGAACTATTGGAAGGATCTACAGTCTAGATAAGATTCAAGTTTGACTTGAGGGACAAGATCACTTTATAAATGGTATTGTAGTCTATTGTCAGGAGGAGCATACTGTTTTGTGTTGTGCTTTTTCATTTTTCTTCGAGGTTAGCACTGGTATTCAGGCGGCCAGTCCTTTCACCATTTTCTCTCCAATCATTATGGTTTTCTGAGGTTGTTCTTTAGTATATTCGACTGGGAACAATATATCTGGCTATTTTGCATGCTGATAACAGTTTGTCCTTGGCTTTGATTCTTGGAAGTCAGTTTAGCTACATATAAAATCCTTGGCTCACATTTTCTTTCCTTGAGTATCTGAAATATGTTATTGCTTTTTTTGTTTCTTTTTTAAAAGGCATTGTTTTAATCAGTCTGACAGAAATTTGATATCCATTCTTTTTTAACGATCCCTGAGACCAGGACCTTTGTACTCATTCTGTGGGAAATTCGTTTTTCTTAACGTTAGGCAGAGGGTAGCTATGACAGCTCCCTTAACTTCACAGCACGTGACTTCTCTTTGGCTGTTTTTCTGAAATGTTAATATAACATATCTATTATATTATATGTCTATTATAATATTGTATAACATGCAGGTGGAGGCTATTTCAGGTGCAGTATGAAGGCCAAATATATGAGGCACTTGCCTTCACTTTTTTTTTTTTTAATTCAGATGGCCCCTGTGCACTTGATTTTTGTCACCAGGGTGTTTGCTTTTCTTTTTGTTCCACAAAGACAGGGGAGCAAATAGCACACCAAGGTTCAGAACAGTAACAGACTGACCCAGTAACAAACACACCCTGCAGCCGTGTCTGCAGTTGCCTGTCAGTGCTCCAGGAGTAAACGCAGATGACTGGAACACAGACAATGGCCACGGAGGACAGTGGTGTCTCGGACACTTAGTCCCAGAGAGCCTGTACAGAATGGGCTACCAGTGCAGACTCTGGAATCTGACCTCTGGCTTTTAAATCCCAGTTCTGTCTATCACCTAGAATCAGTGCTTTTTGGGCAAGTTTCTTAACCTCTTTATCCCTCAGTTTCCTCTTTTATAAAAAGAAAGTAGTAGCAATTGCCTCCATTTACATCACTTATATGCGGTTCTTGACACATCAATGCTCAACTCCTAAAACTTCCCTCAGTTCTTCCTTAGAAGTTTTGAGGTAAATTCAAGTCACTAAGTATATTTAGTTAATCAGATTTTACTTTTGAATTTAATAAAAGGGAGATAAATCACTGTTCGAATTAAAATAAAGATTTGTTCTAGGTATTTTTGATCTTTATAAGATTAAAATTGCGTTTTTCCTGTCCTTTTGTAAATTTGCCATTGTGGTAGTCTAGACGTTGGCATCTTGCCAAGTATGTAGGTGGACACTTCATTTTGAAATACTGAATTTTGTATCATGCTGAAGCTATTAAGCTTTAAAAAGTCATCAGACTGCTCATCTGATAGTCATTTTTGTTTTACTTTTCCTCTTTGAAAACAGAAATAAAGAGTCTACTTGGACTTCTTAGGCTCTCCCTGTTATTCATAATTTAAGCAAGGAAAATATTTCCGAAAATCATGAAGGGATGGAAATTATCCCAAACATTTTAAAGTTACAACTGCATGGGGATTTGACATCAGTTAATTTTTACAGGGGTAGTTATATGTGTTATGTTCTCATGAACTCCACCTTGTCCCCAGGAACAGAAATCCAAGGCCTCTTGCTGCTCCATAGCACAGTCAGATGCCTGATGCCTGTTTTTCTTTATTTTAGTAACCCAGACAGAGCAATTGCAAGGAAGAGTGACATAGTCCTTGTGTTCATTTGAATGATAGAGAAATAGCATCTTCCTGCTCCGGTGAAGTTGCAGAGAATAATTTAGTTGCAGTCTTGAGTAAGCACAGATATCTATAAATTCTGCTAAATTATTGACTGATTTCAAGCAGACAGGCACATGCTAGCTTTATATTATCTTATATGAATACCAGGTCTGTGTCTCACTGTCACTTGATTGTATGGTCCATCATCTATACGGCTCATAAATCCTGGTGACCTTGAGAAGAACAAAAAGAAAAGTAAACAGTCTTTCCTGTTATTTTAAATGGACACACTCTCTCTTATTTTGAGTATAATGAAAGGTTTTCATTCACTGGTATCTTCATTATTGCAGGGAAAAATGGAGCAGTTTAGCAGTAGGGGGTTTGTTTTGAAGCATGCATAAACCCAGAGGTAAAGGGCTATGCCCACTGGAGATTATACTTGGGGAGCTGGATTAGTGCCATGTATAATAATCATGAAATTAAAATTGACATTATAAAATTGAGGACCTGGAACACATAATAATCCTAGAAAAACACTTCAGAGAAGAATGAGGAGTGATTACTAATCATACTAAGAACTCAATAATCTTTTTTTAGAGATAAATATTAAACTGAACATTTTGCATTTATTGAGGCAGTATTTAAAAAATGATTACATCTCCAGTTACAGGTTGGGAATTTTTTCTGGGACCTATGACAGGATGTTTTCTCTTAACATTTTTTTTTCATTTTAACTAGAAAAGGAGAAACCTTTCTTGCCAATTTTTTAACGCTGTCTAAATGATATACTTATATTGAAGAATGTAGTTGTTAGAAAGTACTGTTATCTATTTAAAACTTGCGGAAACACTTAATTTTTAAGGCAACATTAACTAGAGTTGAATTATGGAGCGATTCTTCCGGAAGTTCATGTCAGAGGAATGTTATTGCCAAATAAATCCACTGTGATCAGTTGAGCGACAGTGAATAGGAAAAGCACTTAAAATAATTGGACACTCAGGGGTACCTTTCCAAAGTCTGTTGTGACATGTTAGCTGTGTCACTCCCATTAAAACCAGTGGGGGTTTTGAGGTTGAAATTCATCTTTACAGATTAAAGCTTTCCTTCTTAACACGTGTCTCTGTAGAAACCATCAGACAAGCCTGGGGTAGGAACACATCAAATGTTTTTTTGGAAAACAGTGGTACTAATTCTTTTCTCCTTGTATTTATCTTTATAAACTCTCTAGTTATAAATGTCAATGCATTCAACTGAAGAAGAAAAGAAAAGATATAATGTTTATGCTAGAATGTATGCATTAAAAGCATGATTTTTGCAGCTGGTTCATTGGGTCAGAAAATTAACTATTGCCTTTTTTTAATGTCTTATATTTCATCCAAGAAACATATTCTTCCTAGATTTTTCACTCCCTCTGCTGGTACACAGATAGATGCCTAAATTTCTACTAGGAGGACTAGAGGACTTTTACGTAAACTGAGTAGAAATGCCTCTAACATTGCTTTGAGGAGGATTGAGGAAAATGCGATTTTTTAAATTACACAGAGCCAGTTTCTGTATATAACCTGAAAAATAAAAGCATGCTTATTTTACTTATTATGCAAGAGAATGTAATGGAGTTTTTACTGATTTTTTTTTTGGAAATGGGGACAAGAAATGTGATTCTTCCTATTATTGATTTTAGAGAAATTTTGTGATATTGTCAGAGAATATTAGTCAGTGTTTGTATTTGTTGTATGCCCTGGTTCATGCTATACAAACCAAAAATATTTTTACTGCAATTTTAAGTCTACTGTAATGATATTCAGTTGTAATATTTCTGTAATATTCTGAAAAATGCATTAGTTATGAAATCAATAAATGCTAGAGAGAATAATAAAATCTGACTTCCAATACCTACTTGGTCACTTAATAGTTGTATGTTCAAGGACAATTTATTTCCCTCCTTTTATCCTGTTTTCTCCATCTGTAAAATCAGAATAATAAACCCTCCCCACCAAAAGAGTTGTGAGAGTAAACGACTCACTGGAAGTTTAGCACCAGCAGCTCAGGTGATGATGGTCTGTATCCCAGATTAATGGTAGACCTTCCAACTGGCCTCAAAAAGCAAAACGAAAAAATAGATTGAGAGAACATCCATAAATGAATGGCTTAAAAGTAGCAGGTTAATTAGGCTCTGATTTGTTCTGTTTTTCTGAACCCATTCCTCGGTTTCAAAAACACCACCAGTGGTGGTGAGCCTAAGGTGCTGGTGTGGACAGGTGAGAGAATGTGAGGGCAGTTACTGCTGTGATCCGGTTTTGTCCCTAAATGTAAGCCTGTAGCATTAGAACAGAGTCAGAAATAGGATGCATGGTGGAGTCTCGGTTTGAAAGCAGATCATGCATTGAATTCAGTGTTTTTCCTATCATGTTTCACTATGACTAAATTTTTTTAAAAAAGAATTTTCCTATTTCTCTAAATACCCTTGACTGATTTGCTTTCCACATTTGTTTCTACCTACCTAACATCTCCTTAACGAAAGCCTTGTTTTTCATCCAAGTCGCCAAACTGAAGTCTTTCTTTCTGCAGTGCATCATTTATTCCCTGGAATAATGTGCCCTGGCATTTCCTAGGGTGGCCCTTACAGAATCCAGGAGAAGAAACAAGAGGGAACTTTATGAGGAGGGAGCACAGGATGCAAATGTTAGCCAGACCCTCGAAACCATCAGTGACTCTCTGGGGAACTGACCCTCGGAGCTGAGGACCACTGCTTTGATAATTTTAAGAGGTCCGTTGTTTATTATAAATTGTCTCTCTCTGAGAGGTGACAGCAGCAGTATATATGATTATAAATTGCTTCCCAGTGTCCTGCCTCTGGCACTCACCCATGTGGCCAGAATGTGTGTGTGTGTGTGTGTGTGTGTGTGTGTGTGTGTGTCAGAGAGAGAGAGAGAGATTGGGGGGGGTAGGGAAAGGATGTTTAGAATGGAGGAGAGGCAGGGCTGGATACAGTTGGTTTCCTTTAGTCTGAAAGGGTACAAAGGGTCAGGGAATTGGGGAGAAGTGAGAAAAAATAAACTGGGGTCATCTAATTACAGAATGTCGATTTTAGAACACTTAAGAGATCGTTTGATTTAAAACCCTCATTTGGCAGATGAGAAAATGCATGCCCAGAGAGGAGAAGTGGATTAATCGGTCATTCAAAATCTGAGACTCGAGCTTAGATTTGTGAACTATAAGACTTGAAACACCTTCCTGCCTCTCCATGTTCTTTACATTCTATTCTTGCTGAGGAGTTTGGATAAAATGTTTTAAAAGCAAAATGAAAGTGCAACATTGACTAAGTACACAATTAATCTAATTACCCTAACAGGGAAATCTTGAAACCAGTTTTGTCCTTTGGATATATTCCACTAGAAATAAACACTCAAACTTTTCTGTTCAAAATCACTAGAAATAAGACTTTTTTGATAGTTCATTAATAGGGAATTGTTTTAAGCACACTTGTTACTTATTTTCTATTTCTACATTCTGCTTTTCAAAGTTTTAACTTTATTTTTTTAATGTTTACTTTTTTCCGTTACTGTCTGTCCCCTCTAGACCCTCTTCCACCTACTCCTACTCTCTCCCATACTGTTGTCTGTGACCAAGAGTTAGTTGTTTTTCTCTTTTTTTTGATGAAACATTTGCATCCAAAGTCAAAACTATAAGATCAAATATATTCAGAGAGAATTTGCTTTTCAAATACCATGTTTGTACACACACACCTACTTCTATCCCTCTCCATCTGCATAAACATTTTACTAATTCTTATCTCAAAATGCAATTGCTTCTTTTTGGAGAAAAGAGAACACTAAATGTGTGTGTGTCTTCATATGCATATAATTATCTTCTGTATTCCTTTTCTTCACAAAAATTGCATATGATAAGGATAATTTTGTACATTGATTTTTTCACTTGGTCATATTTCTTGGCGATCATTCTGAAGAAGCTTGTAGAGATCTGCCTTGTTCAATTACATTTGCACAATACATTGTGGGATGCATCATAGTTACTCAGGCAGCAGCTCACTTTTGTTAGACATTTGGATTATCTCAATCTTTGGCAGTGAAAAATAGCCTTGTCTACGTACTCTTTATTGTTTTTTGGCAGTGTATATCTAAGAGTTTTTTCAAAGGATACTGCAAAGGGAAAATGAATATACACTTTTTATAGCTATTGCAAAATTCCCTTTCAGTGGTGTTGATCCATTTTGTATACATATCAGCCTTGTATGAATGCACCATTTTTTTAGCCTCTCCAAGAATAGCATATTGTGAAACTTCTAAATACTGGCCAATCTGATAGGTGAAAATAGTAACTCAGAGTCATTTTGAATGGCACAGTTAACACATTTGGAATGTCTGCAATTGATAGACTAAGTGATCAATTATATTATACCCCTGCACCTCCCAATAAACCCTTTCTGAGGTAGGCTTGGCATCAAAGCTGTGCTAGTTCAAAGACAAGCAGAGAGCACGGATGAAGGGAGACCCTGGCATAAACTCATGTAGACCAGCTTAGTGCAATGAGTCTCATTCTCAATGTTCTCAAACTCACCACCAGAAAAGAAGGATCCAAATGTTTTGCATTGAAGGTTTTATTATTCACTCCTTAAGTGGTCACTTAATAATCTCTAAAAAGATATAAAAGTCATGAACTTTAAGCATTTTTCATTTTTTAACATAAGGATAGAATTCTTGACACAGTACACCCTCATATTTTCTACTTTAAACACTCATGAGTCATGCAACTTTATAACTTCTTTGCAGATGATGTGAATTTTATGTGTCAGAGATCCTTTTTTTCATATTTTGATATCAAAACTTTTTTACATTTTACACACTCTTGCAAAAGAGTTTGAAATTTATAAACACTTCTGGGGAAATATACAATAGATGTCTTCAGAAAGTACATTTCTCACTGTTTCTCATTTATATTCTGAAAACACAATGAAACAAGAACCAGATACAATTTATATGTTTGTACCTCTGATTAAATTAGACACTTGTGGTAAATCAAAATGTATTTTTTAAGTGAAAGAATAAGAAGCCAAATTGCTATTTGGGCTGGAGATTTTCTAGAGAGAAAAATAAGCACATTGTTTTGATTTGGTCAATGCATCAGTAAGTTTAATTTTCCATCACTAGAGAGATGCTGTAATACCTTATGCAAACATGATTTGTAACCTTCTAACCCCTTTTATTCTGAGCACACAAAATTAAACTATTTTTCATCTGTAACAAACTGCAGAAACATCAGCATGGAAAAGTCATTCTTTGCTTCCTCTCTGTATACAAGTGACTTAAACAACATAAATAAACAGAATAACGTTTTTTCAAAATAGTCATTCATTGGCCTTCTGATACAAAAATTATAGAATTACAGTTGAAACCATTAAATAGTGCCATTAGCTACCCTCTTTTGTTAATAGACAAAGTAAATTGTCACCATCACATTTTTTCATAGGGGAAAAAAAGCTTCTTTTCAAGGAGTTTCATCAACTTGTGTTTCGAATGATAAGTAATCTAAACTGTTTCTTTCTAAAAACTGTCATTTTGGACAGCTTACATTTTCTTGCTTTCTGTAATAATAGATACAATTAACATTTAGATAACCCAGCTAATAGTCTCATGAGATTATGACATGTTAATTTTTAATCACGCTAATCGAATTCACCGAGGGGAATCAAGCTAACTTTCCACATAGACTGTGGCAGGGAGGTGCTGCAGCGGGCAGCCCACGTAGCTTCATAGGGTAGCCTGAAGAGCCTTCCTGCCACCAAGTATTTCCCTCATCAGGAATGATGTGGTATCCAAAAAATACTATTATAAACATATTCTGTTTGATGAAGGCATTCGTCTTTAAATATGCTGTTTATCAAAAATCTCTTAGTAGGGTTTCTAAAAACTCAATTGCTCACGTCCTACCAACCTACTCTATAATGATCTCCTGAAAAGGGACCCCAAAGCCTTAGAATCTCTTCAGTTTTAGTTTTTGCTTTTCATGTTGACTTTGATAGGCTTTACGTTGGGGAAAGCACTGAGTTACGGAGCTGCAGTTTTCACACGTGTCTGCTACATGGCGGCTGACCCATGAACATGGAAACATGGAAGACACTGGTATTCACACGTCTCATGCGTCCCAGGATGGCTGCTGTCATCGCGGCAAAGGTGGTTTCACAGCTTCACTCTGTTTCCACCTGTGTCCTGTCTCTTCACTTTTTCTCTTCATTATCAAAACATGTTAAGAAGAATATGATTGTTGTGATTACAGTTGGGTTTTAGAGTTAACATGACTCCATGTGTGTGTACTACCACCATCTGAAACGGGTGTCTAATGGCTAAATAAGAAGATATTCTTCTAAGCCTTTTATTTTATGAGCTGTGATACCTTAGTTAATTTGTCAAAGCTAGCTCAGAGATCCTTTACTCCTTGATAATACCCGTGCCTGCATTTATGGAACTCTTTATAATTTATAACCCAGTTTCTAAATGATGTTTTTATTTGGTGATGAAAACAAATCCATGCACAATAATTTTATTATAGAAACAAAGACTCAAAGAAGCTACAACCCTTGGGAGACAATTCAAACATGGGTTGTAGTCCAAGGCTTTGGAGTCGGACAGGTCACTGTTCAAAGCTCGGCAATACCATGGAATCCCTAGCCAACTTTTTAAGTTTTCTGACTCACCTTTCCTCATCTCTAAAACAGAAACAATACAGTTGTTTTATAGATTAAAATTGTCAACATGACTTTTATAAACAATGCAGTGCTGAACAACTTAGTTGTGGGACAACTGAGATGAAGCTCTGGTGCTCTTAGACTTTCTTGCTCTTCCCTTTCAAACACAACTTAGATGCGTCCCATTGGGTCCCCCTCAAAGGATACAGCTAACAGACGGTTGGACAAGAATGCAGTACAGTGTGGGTAAGGTTTGAGAGTAGATACAGACATTCAAGGCTAAGGGCATTGTGAGAGACAGCAGGCTACTGAGGCTTTGGGATAACTGAGAACATGATGGGTAATTTAAAAAAAGTGAAAGACTATGAATGAGTGAGTAGTACACAGGCCTGACTTCACTCAAATAGTCTTCGCTAATTCCATTAAAAGCCTGAGCTACCACTAAGTTTGAAGTAAGAGTTTATAGAATGTATATATTAAATCAGTGTTTTATTATGCATAATTTTAATCAACTAGTTCACAGAATTGCCAGTAAACCTCCTCATTCACTGTGGACCACCTATATCCTGCACTTGACATTTTGTTATATTTGCATTATCACAATATCTGTCTGTCCATCCGTCACATATTGGGTTACATTACAGAGCAGATGTTTTGATCTTAGGGAACTCAAGTCTTTTATAAAAGATACTCAGCCTCCCTTCTGTCTACTCTAAAGAGAACCTCTACCTGAAATGTAGTAATTTGTCATTTTTTAAAATAATTTTGATCGCCTCTCAACATGCTCTACAAAGCTGATGTGCAAAGCCAGTCATTTATTTAGTGGCAAAACTGGCTGGATGCTGATCAGGCACAGCCCAGTTCTGCTTTGTCAAATGTTGTTCTCACTGCCTGTGTTGTCACCCTGTCAAAGCAGTACTCTGGTTACATGGGAGTTGAGGTCTTTGCACTCATCTTCAAGGTAGATACAATGATATTTGTAGTGCTGCTTATTCTGACAGCACACAATAAGAATGCATTTCAGGTATTGTGGATTGAATATTGGTATTCTCCCAAAATTTCTATTTTTATTTTCTGATCCTTAATATGATGGTATTTGGAGGTGGAGCCTTTGGGTGGTAATTAGGTTTATATTAGGTCATGGGGGTAAGAACCTTATTATGAGATTAGAGTCTATAAAAAGAAAAAGAAAGGGAGAGAGAGAGCCCTTTCTCTGCATGTGCATGCACTCTGGAAAGGCCCATGAGAGGCAGCTGTCTACAAGTCAGGAAGAAGGCCTCCACCGAAAACTGAATGGCCAACAGTCTGATCTTTGACTTCCTAGTCTCCAGAACTATAAGAAATAAATGCTTATTGTTTAAGCCACTCAGTCTATAGTATTTTGTTATAGCAGCTCAAAGAGACTAAGACAGAAGATTGCCAGATAATAGAGGTATAGGAAACTGTGAACTATAGGAATTTAAAGTTAAAACCACTTTTCCTCCTTACCTCCTATGTAAGTTTACAAAATACCTCCTTCTATTTTAAAGAGATATGGTATACGAACTGGTTTTGTAAGACTGCTTGAGCATCCAGTCATTCTAAGCACACAATATTCTGATGACATAAAGGTAAACAAATCACAAACATATGGAGTGAATTATCTCTGAAATACATTAGAGTATAAACATGAAGGGGAAGGGGCAGTGTTTCTCAGGATGCCCAATCCTCTCGGTCACTGCCAAGCCCGAGTTGGTTTGAGAAGAGGCGGGGCACTTTTAGAACTTTAGAAAAGCAATCAGAGTCCTAGAATTTAAGGTGATAGACTCTTAAAAATCTGAAGCACAGGGCAGAATGCTATAAGGCATTTGTGTGCTAGCAAAGGTATCAGTGATAAGGGTTTGTATTTTTGCTTATGAGAGTTGTATTTGCCCAAGTTTTATTTATTAAAGCAAATGAACAAAACAGTCATACTTCAGGTTATCCTGGCATGATACCATCTCACATTCAAGGCAACATTACTTAGAGTTTATTTATAATTACTTACACCTGCCTGTTCATCCAATTTGTAAATATTGATCCATAAACTCGCAGAAGTGACTACCCATCAGTATTAGAATTTCTTCAGAACACTACAGTCAGAATGGTAGGTTGTAGCTATATTTTAATGCTCCTTTAAAATGGAGCTCTCAAGATCTTTTTTATAATAGTTAACAGGATGTTCATGCATTGGGCATTTTTTGATCTCCTAATCACATAATTTTCAATACTGTTGAGGAAAAGACAAGTTCTCTGCTGCAATTCTGGAGCAGAGGGTAGCCCGCCCCACCCCCACCCCCGCCCCAGACATGACACTCACTCCAGGAGCACCTCTGCTAGATGGGCCGTGAACAGCTTCACCTCCACCAGGCACTTATGCGTTCACTGCAGCTGTTTCAGCTGACACACGGTAATTAGTATAAACACACTACAACATAATTTCAAGTATTTATACTATAATTGCACATTTTAATTTCAGTCATTAAACATATTTAGAGTGCATTAATTTTAAAAGTAATTACTTTAATTGTAGCATGAATATAATCAAACCTGATGCACTAGATCTGGTACTAAATTCATTTCAGCATATGCTTGAGCCCATGAACTGCTCTGTTTGAATACTATGAACCCCTTATGTTTTAATTTTGATAAGCTAGTTTTCCAATCAGAACTTGGTAGAAGAGTGCCTCCTGAAAGCCTCTTTCTCTGTCTTAAGAAAGTTATCAGGAGGTATTTTATGTGCTTAGTCCTTGCTGTGTGGGATATACAATGTCGGATCCTGAGGCATGTGATGCTCTTGGGACTCTCTCAGGGCACTTAGGGGCCTTGACTAAGTGTTGAGGAGGAAATAGGAAACATATTACAGAGGAATATCTGTAAAACCATGTCCTAATCTTGATGGTTGTGACTGGAATTATGTGACTACCATGGGTCTTAAGAAATACAGGTGAAAGGATTTAGTGATAAAGGGACAGAAGGCCTCCAAGTTATCAAGAAATGGTCAGAAAATGAGAGAGAGAAAGAGAAAAAGAAAATAATAAACAAATGGGGCAAAACGTTTTTAAAAGTGGTGAGTCTAGTGAACAATTATATTTGAGTTCCTGGTATTCTGTCTGCAATCCTTAAAGTTGTATTTTGAAGTTATGTAAAAATAAAAATAAAACTTTGATAGAAACCTTTATTTAGAGAAATTGCCAAGGTCTTAATCTAGATCAAGATGTTTATATAAAAAGTTTCACTTTTAGGGATCTCTCCCAGGGAAATAATTGGAAAATTATTTATTGCAGCATTGTTTATAATAACAGCCGCTTGTAAAACATTCTGAATAGCCCATAGAAAGAGAGGCAAGTAATGAGATCAGAAATGGCCAACTGCATTTAAAATGTAGGAGGAAGCAAAGGAGTTGGCAAAATCAAACAAACAAACAAACAAACAAACAAACAAACACCTACCACCACACACCCAAAGTGGGACCAAAGGAAAGGCTATTAAAGGACCAGGATAAAGGCAGAAATGTGGAGTCAATCCCTCCCTTCCTCCCTCCTTCCTTCCTTTCCTTACTTTCTTCTTTCCTTCCTTCAATTAGTAATTCAATGTGTATGTATTGCATGCTTACCAAGTCTCAAACACTTGACTAGTATTGGGTAAATAATGATGAACCAGGAAAAATCCTGCCTTCACTGAAGTTATGGTCTAATGAAAACAACAGTAATAACAACACAAAGGAGGAGATGACAAAGAGTGTTTAAAGACATAAAAAAAACTGCGTGATAAAGAACATAAAGAAGTTCAGAAATAGTCATGTTCAAACCCATTCAGGAAGCATGGGAACTAAAAGGAAAAGGATATTCCTCAAAGCAAGTACACCTGAATTATTTTAATTTTTATTATACAAACACATTTCATTTTTTTTGTTAAAAGAAATAGTTTATTACAAATTCAAAATTCTCTACTTTGTTCAAAATAGATAATAATTTAATAGAGTTAAGATTTCCTATGTTCTTCATTTGCAAAGGTATTTTAGATATTTAAGTATTTATTCCAGCACAGAAGTTTCCAAACTTTCTTGGCTTAAGAAGCTCTTTGTGTCTCAGTTACTTTTTCACAGTATCCACAGGCTAAAAGAACTCTAACCTTTCTGTTTATAAGACAGGTTGAAGCAACCTAAAAGTATTTATGTCCTAACAACTGGAAAAAATAAGACACCTAAATGGAAAAAACATCTTTTTTATTCTTAAACAACCACAATTACCTCCTAATGGGATATGTGTGTCTGTGGGGCCCGGCAGTTTCTCCAGTCTGGGAATCAGACAGTGCACTGATGTTCTCATTTCCTTGCCTGCATTAGATTAGGCATGGTACTTGTGTTTTATGAAAATCCCACTGCATGGAGACGGGATGTCATAGAAAGAAATGTAGTGCAATGTAACGTTGGAACTGTGAACACGTTGACTAGTAATTTGTGTAGTATCAGACGGATGTAGAATACAGCTTGGAGGGGCCCTGGGGTACTTGAGGACAATTTGGCAACTGCAATTCTAGATTTTACTTCTGGCCTTCACAGAATTTGTGTAGTCCTGTGAAAAATCAGGACATGTCCATTGCTAGTTAGTTAGTTAATATTGTTGTTGTTATTTCCATTACTACTATTTGTATTGGACCCCAAAAGGACCTGCTAGAGTTTGCAGTAAGCTGCATTTATCCATCTCAGTGGCCCAACTCCAGGGAGAAGCTGTATTAACCCTGGAATGGAGTAGACTGAAAAAGAACTGACATCTCTGACAATTGGATTCTAGCTGCATATTAAGCAAGTCATTTCACTTCACAGAGATTCAATTTCCCCAAATGAAAAACACATCTTGCTCTATTTATAATACTAGAGGGAGTATCCAATAAGATCTTATGCTTGAAAACAGTTCAGAACACAGGAAACTCTCCACAGTATGTTGTTTTAACACTGCCATCATTGTCGGGGTTGCCACTGGGCAAAGTTGTCATGGGCTAGGTCCTTTGTTCTGGAACTGTGCTGGAAATAACTATTTCTAGCTTTGGCCTAACTGGAGGAACTGGTGTGAAGCCAGGATGATTTCTGTCCTTCCCCAAACCTGGTGAACAGTCAGACTTTAGTCTCTCTGATTTTAGGAGTCAGAAAATGGCTTTTTAGTTTCCCTGTGGAGATTTCCATATTGTGTATTCCCTACAAACATAAAAACATTACTCTAATTGAAGTCTTTTCTATCTCTGTCTTCTGGATTTCATTTTTGTGTTCTCTGGTTTCACAAATACAGAAGTATGAATTTGGCATGAACTAATGAATGCCATGTCCTTACAATGTGTCATACAATAATATATCTTGTCTTTGGGATTTCAACCTGGGCTGTGCTGCTAAATCATAGCCACAGGGCATGGTGCTTTACCTGTGGCCACTAATAAGATAAAATTAATTAAATGAGTTAATATTGTTAAACTCCTTAGAACATTGTAGTAAGGTGCTTACTTGGTGGTAATTGTTTAATAGCAGAAACTTGAGTTGAATGTATTTATTTACAGTCTCCTAACTAATGGAGAGCATGTAGAATAAAAAGCAGAGCGAGACCAGTTCAGCACTCAATGTTCAGATCACTGTGGGGTCAGGACTCTCCCAGCACTGCTTATCTCTTAACACCCAGTGTAGTTTCATTTTTTCACTTTGCACATGCTACATACATTGGCCAATTATTATGTGCTCAACTGTTTTCTGCTCCCCAACTAGACCATGAGGTGCTGGTGGGTAGACACATTTTCTCCATAATCTCTTCATTATCTAAGACCTGGACATACAGTAGTTGTTTGATACTTTTTTATTGACTAATGGACTGAGAAATGAAAACAACAGTAAATAAATGTAACCCCACTTAACTGTAACACTGAGCGTATTAGAATTCTTAGATTTATAGATGCTAACCCACCAGGATGGTCCTTCATGTGTCTGCTTGGCATAAAATCCTGCTGGTTAAGTCACATTCTTACTAACATATTTGAGCTAAGCTAGTACTGATAATTAGCTTCATTGATATAGCCTTCAAGCATCTTATAAAATTTGATTTTTAAATTATAAGACTTTCTTTTAAACACGGGTGTCTGATGAGTTCCAGGTCTGTGGCAGACAACAGGTATTCTATTCACCCCCCTCCTTATTTTGTCTATGAAATAGATTGTTTTATTTTCTTGTATTGATTCTCATCTTCACTTGATTTAAATTCCTTATGCTGTCTGCATTTAGCATTGTCTATTGCTAAAACGTTCCTTGCAGATTGCTGTTTATGGTGCACAATATTACTTTTTCATTGGTAATTGCACTGCAGATTATTTTATGAAAAAAGATCCATTCTTTTCTTGAGGCATAAAACCAAGTTCCTGTCTGTGTTGCGGATGTTAAAACTCCCAAGACACTTAAGGAAGAAGAGTGGGAGTATTAACTCTACAAAAAATCCTTTGGCCAGATACCCATGAAAAGCCTCTCTCATCTTTGTACATGCGACTAAGACTCTTAAGAATGATCTTTCTCAGAGAACTACTTTACCCAATTACAATAAAATATTGAGCATTGCTCTGGATATTATGCACTTTCCTTTCCAAGAGGAAATCCCAAAACATTTTATAAAATCTTACAAATTTATACTACCAGAAAGTAAAATTAATGATTTAAATAAATTATGAACATTTCAGGAACAATACTTTAGTTGATTCGTAAGCTATCCTAAACACTAAATTGCTAAAAATGAGTGAGTTTTTTTCCACCTAAAATTATGTAATATTTACAACTCTGGAGTCCATTTTTATAGAAATCTAATATTTTAAAATAGCTTAGGGAAGACTCCTAAGAGCAGAACAAATGTTAGAGTGCAATAATTTACTGATGTTTCCTCAAATCAGACACTTTTGAAGTCAGAGTGCCATGTGCCTGAAGGAGCATACATTCTAAAAAACAATTCATTTAAAAATATTTTAACTTGTTTCATTTAGTTATTTGTAATATTTTCATCTGTCTCCGTTGTGCTTTGGGGTCATTTAATAATCTCCCCATTTCATATGCTGAAATCTGTTTCCTTTTTGATGTTGCAATTTCTCCTTAAAGCTCACTATTTTCCTCTCAAAATGCAAATCCCATTGACCTTTTGAAATGTGCAGACGCTCTGACCGACTCACTACCTTAGGTGACACAGGGTTGACAGACCACAGGAGCCTGGGCTACTGTGCCCAGAAGAATTGATGACGGCGCTCATTGCAACTGGGGGCTTTGAGTGCGCACCGGTTGTTAAGATAAACACGAAATGTTGGTGCCAAGAGAACAGCCTCAGCAGAGCTGTAGATGGATGTTATTATTTTTACGAAGAAGGCCTCTGGTGATAAAACAGGGTTGACCCTGTTAGTGGGAGCTCCATAAATCTTTCCTGGCTGAAGGTTCCTGGCTGAGCAGGTTGGAGGGTGGACAAAAGAATCAAAAGATCCAGGATGTACTGTGCATGAGAGGATTGCCTATGGGACTCTGCAATAATACAACAATAGCCAAGACTGCAAGGCTCAGAGTCAGTTCCTGCTTGCTTTCAACTGCTTCTAAGAACAGTTTTAATTTTAGAGTCTTCTTTTTCTTCTGAGTTAAAGAAAATTCTTAGTTATACCAGTTTTTATTGTCATTTATGGTCTTCTCTTCCTCTCCTAGTGAAGAATTTCCCATGATTCTGCACAGTCTTAAAATAAACATTAGTTATTTTATTGTTATTTGATGGCTATCATGAAAGTAATATTTCTCAGTTATTTTACATTGAACCTGTTTGAGGACCTTTTCTGAATTCAAAAACAATCATTAAAAGCCACATATTTTGCTTTTTATAGCAGTGGTCCTAGTTTGAGGACATAGTGTATAATTTGTTGGAATCTTTATATCATCAATTATTACAAATGAAAGTAACGATAAACTGATTTTGGTACCTTGTATTTATTTTCCAAACTGATATATTTCAATATAAATATTTAGCTTTAATAAACCAACTGAATACATGAACAGTTCATTGGATATGGTCATTTTTTTTCTATCAAGTCTTTGAAATTACAAAGAGAACTTAGTGCAAATTCTATTTCTATTCTTATTTACAAAGAGTGTAAGGTTCATAATAGGATGCATTTTAAAATATCTATTGTTGGGCTAAACATGTTAAAGATAATCTTTCTTGCTGGCTGTTCTAAATTAGCCTGCAAATATTTGTAAGAATCCAGTAACAATACTTCTCAAATATTTATTAAAGACCTACTAAACTGTTCAGTGCTACTAGGTGCTTCTGGCTTAAATAAAATGTGTGATATGATCCTCAATGGTTTTCTGAGGTTAGATAAAAGCCTAGTAATTTCTCATACTTTGCCGAATAGATGATTAAAAAGTTTTGTATTATATGACCCATAATGGTTTCAAGAATTGGCTATTTAAAATTTGTTGAGTCTGATTGCTGAAAGTTATTTTCAAGTATTACCATGAAGATAGAGTATATGAAAGAAATGAACTGCCGTTAGTATGTTTCTCCTAAACACAAAACAAATCTCCTTTTGCAATAAGGTTTATGGCTCTAAGTACACATTGTGAATGATTGAAGAGTCAAAACTGTTCTTATTTGAAATAATTTGCCTCAGAAAATATTATTCCAAAGAACATCTTTAATACCACAGCTAAACAGATTCAGTAGCCTTATACTATTTAAAAATGATCTACTTTCCATTAAGCTGAAGCTCTGTTTGAATAGCTTTTGCGTATCTGGGGAAAACGAGTCCCACATTTTAATAAACTTAGTGGTCACACCTTGCTCTCTGCTTTTGGGCCAGCAATTAAATGCACCATTTCCTTCTCTTTTTAAGAAAGAGAGCTTCATTCTAAATAGATATTGGGAAAAATATATGTATATCATTACAGTGAAAAACTATGAGATATTTAAGTCTGAATCCTTACTGGTTTTTCAAAAATTGTTTTCAAAACAATTTTTAATTTGTTAGGTCATTAATCTCAGAAACTGATTCCTTATGTCTGTCCTAATCACACTGTAGGTGAAAATATATTTTAGCTGTAAGTGACATTCCAAAAATTTATAAAATATTTTCTAATACTTGTAAGGGCTCTGAATTTTCTAATATTCTCTTGAAAAGCCATTCCCATTATATATACTGTTTTCCTCAAAACATCTGACATCATTCAGCAAATTGTGTAAATGTAAAATAAAAGATGTAATTAAGAAACATGCTTAAATAAAAGAGTAAATTTTCTTATTGGTCTTCATAGTGTTCAGGGAGAGAATGGATGTTTAAGATCTTGTATGTTTAGGAAGTTTGTGATTTTTAAATATATTTAAAAAATAATTATGTATCTAAGTAAATTGCCTAAAATGAATGTGCTATATAAACAGATTTGCTGTTCATTTGATCAGGTACCAAAATTGCTATGAAAGTAGCATTTTGTAATCTTCATCTTTACCAATTTAAGTATATTATTCAATTTTATCTAGTATATTTATTTATCACCCAAATTAAATTTGCTAGCACAAGGAACTCATACAATGTCCTAGTCACAAAGCTTATGTGACTACATGGGGTGATTAACCTGCTTACCTGTGTTCCATTCCATGGCTAGTTGAGGCTCTAATATCTACTATTACTTACTTTTTCTTTTAAAAAATGTTTTCCTTATTTTTTAAATTACAGTTTATATTAACTATTATTTCATATTAGTGTCAGATGTACTGAATAGTGATTAGACAATCATAGACTTTATAAAGTGTTCTCCCAGATATTTCCAATGCCTAGCTGATACCATACATAGTTATTACAGTATTACTGACTATTTCCTATGCTGTACCTTCCGTTTCCATGACTATTTTGTAACTGCCAATCTGTACCTCTCACTTCTTTTACTTTTTTTACCTACTCCCTCAGCTTGCTTCCCCACTGGCAAGGATCAGTCTGTTTTCTATATGTATGAGTCTGTTTTCTTTGTCCATTAATTTTGTTCTTTAGATTCTACATAGAAGTGACATCACATGGTATAATTTGTCTTTCTCTGACTGACTTTTTCACTTAGCATAGTACCCTCTGGAGCCTTCCATGCTGTCACAAATGATGAGACCTCCCTCTTTTTTATGATTGAGTAATATTCCTCTGTGTATATATACCACAGCTTTTTAATCCACTCATTTATTTATGGAACTTGGGCTGCTTTCAAATTTTGGCTATTGTAAATAAAGCTTCAGTGAACACAGGGGTGCTTATGTTTTTTCAAATTAGTGTTTTGGGTTTCTTTGGATATAGTCCCAGAAGTGGAATCACTTGGTTACTCCATACTGCTTTCCACAATGGCTGCACCAGTCTGTATTCCCACCAGTAGTACATGAGGGTTCTCCTTTCTCCACATCCTCACCAACACTTGTTTGTTGATTTATTGATGATAGCCATTCTGACAGGTGTGAGGTGATATCTCATAATGGTTTAAATTTGCATTATATGGTGATTAGTGACACTGAACATCTTTTCATATGTCTATTGGCCATCTTTATGTCCTCTTTGGAGAAGTGTCTATTCAGGTCCTTTGCCCATTTTTTAACTGGATTATTTTCTTTTGGTGTTGAGTTTTGTAAGTTCTTTATACATTTTGGATATTAACCCCTAATCAAATACATTTTCTCATTCAGTGGGTTGTCTTTCTACTGCTTCTGTTTGGTTTCACATTTATATTTTGTCATTTTAATTATTTTTTATAATTTACTTTGAATCTCATTTTCCACCAACTTAGAGAATAAAATACAACATTTTTATTTAAAATCTTTGTAAAAACTAATCTTCTAAACTATTATTTAAATATAATAAATTAAAGGAAATTTTGAAATAACTAATTCTGTGTCCTTCCACTAATTCTTAATTTTTCTTAACCTACTCAGGCTAAATGGGATTTGACTGGTCTTTCACAGAGGATGGAAGGGGTGGAGGAAGTGCCTGGTGGTTGTCAAGAAATCAGTGCAGCAAAGAAAGGCACACTTGCCAATGGTTCTTTGCTTTTGTCTTTCTTGCATTTTTTTTTTTTGTAAAGCAGAGGTAAACGATTAGTTAAAGCAAAATAATTTTGTCCGGTTCTTCCCAATAAATAAGGCATTTTTTATATAAAGGACATATTGTAGTCAAAATAATTATTTTTTGAGGTATAATATAAAGTGTTTTGGGGGGAAAATCTAAGTGAGCATTACTAATTTTATTTGCCATGATAATGAAATTGCAATTACAATACATGATGTAGTTGGTTCTTATAATTTAACTTTAGTTTCTTTAAATTAATTACATTACTTTTTAAAACTACCCCATGTCATCAGTATCTATATTTAGCTTTTCCTTTTTTTACAAAACTTACACTTTTTTCTTATGTATTTATTTTGAATCATTCACAAAAATTCAGGAGTCATTGAAATGTTTTGTTCTGTTAAATTCAGGAGTCATTGAAATGTTTTGTTCTGTTAAGTAAAATCTCCATTCGTTCATATTTACTTGGTGTTGTCATTTTCTCCAGCATTTTATTTCCATTCCTGAGAAGGTGTTTTGTATAAATCCAGGGTCACAGGTTTGAATTGCCCAGAGGCCACATCACTTTCTGCAAATGATATTCTGCCTCCTAAATCCAAATTTTACCCCTACTATCTGGAGATTTTGTATTGATAAGCTTCTGGAGACCACTGGGCTTTGGCGATGGTATCTTAGATACTGAAAAGCACGCTAACTGCACGTCTGCTCGCAAACATTTAATAGCAACACCTCTGTACATGTGAAGGGCGGTTTGTGCTGTCTGATGTAGCAAGAATCCAATGAGTGGTCTAGTGGAAAAGCAGCTGCATTGCAGTTATAATATTCGGAATGTAAAATTCAGGACTGCTACTGACAAGTATTTTTTCACTCCACAGAAATTGTAAAAATGCTGTAGAGTTGAGCTTCTACTTAATAAGGCTACTGATAAATAACTTTGTAACTATCCCAATAGTTTTAGCATATTTCAGACCATGGACCCCAACACATGTCTATTTATGAAAGAGAGGTTAATATACAGGAAAATAAAACATGCCTCATTGAGAAGGTAGCCTTATTTGTCAACAAAAAAAAATTACTCCTTTTGGATTATAATAGTAGTGAGGAGTAACATGGTCCTGGTAATGATCAAGGGGGCACCATGTGAGGAGTGTGAAGCCTACAATTTGTCATCTGCATTTCCTTCCAAGGTTGCCATCAATCTCCATCAGGCCCCAGCTTCTCACTTACCCCCCACTAAAGTAGGAGAAATATCTCTGTTATGCTTTAAGAAGTGAGTTACAATGTGCATTTGTTAACACGGAGCAGGGTTCCCTGACCACCAGAGCACAAACTGCCCCAGAGACCTCAACTGAACATGAGAAAATTGATGAAGCCTGCTAAAAGCTCATGACTGCAAATATAAGTAATTTGGGTTTCTTGGTTTTGTTTTTATCTTCTCAGCTTACATTGTTGACCATCACTTTTGTTTCTCTCTCTCTCTCTTATTCTTCTTTCATTTTCCCACACTTTAAAAAATCTCTTTTATCACCATCTTTTTTGTATCTTTCTTTACTCATATTAATTTATCTTAGGTGACTATTTCATTTATTTCTTTGGACTTGACAATGTTTAGAACTTCTTGTTCACCCCTCTACGTATTTACTTGATGTATAAATCTAGCTGAACAGAAATCATACAGTCTTTTAAATAGATTGGTACTCAATAACAATTTTATGGTATTTTTTTCCAACTCTGAGACAACTTCTTGTTTAGGGTATTTTTTTTCTTGTTTTTACTATTTTTCACAGATATCGCCCTATCATTTTGCTTTTTATAATTTTATTTTCATAATGTGGTACAAAAACAAGAGATGAGAAAGTGTCCCTGCATTTTCTAGTATATGGAAGTGTTTAAATTTGTCATTATTTCTTCCTTACTGGTTGGAAAAATTCACTCAGAAAAATATCTGGGGTTGGATATCTAGTTTGGGGCAGTTTCTAATTCCAAATTAAATTTCTATAGTGACATGTAACACTATACAGATTTTCTAATGATTCCTCCCTTTTTCATAATGTTTTACTTGTAGAAACTTGTCTGATTTATCTAAAGTTCCAAATGTATTGGTTTAACATTTTTCATATTATCATCCTGTTAATTTTTTTCTTAGGATTATGGGATTTATAGTGACATTTTTATTCCCTATTAAGTTATAGATGACTTTCTCATATTTTTAAATATTTTTATTTTTTAGAGAGAAGGAAAGGGAAGGATGAGGAAAGGGAGTGAAACATCAATGTATGGTTGCCCATTCCCTACTGGGAATCTGGCCCACAACACAGGCATGTGCCCTGACTGGGAATTGAACCGGCAACCCTTTGGTTCACAGGGTGGTGAACCAAATCCACTGAATCCACTGAACCACAACAGCCAGGGCTACTTTCTTTTATTTTTCTTGATCAGTCTTGTTAACGGTACATCATTTTTTTTCCATTCTAGAGAACTATCTTTTGCTTTCATTGAGTGTTTCTAATACACATTTGTTTCCTCTTTCTTTTATTTCTGCTCTTCTATTATTTCCTCCTTACTCCTTTGTTTGGGTTTAATTTTATTTTGAACTTTTTAATATGGATATTAATACTATTGATTTTCAATCTTCTTCTTTGTTAATAGGTGTGCTAAAATCACAAATGACCCTCAAAGCACAGCTTTATATGATCCTAGAATTGTGATTTATTTTTTTATTATTATTTAGTTCATTGTGACTTCTTCTTGGACTATTTTGTTACTTTTAAATGTATTGCCTAATTTCTAAACAGTCATACCAATTAAGTTTTTAAATTTCTAAACAAAAATACCAGTTTAGTTTTTATTATTAATTTCTAGTTTAATCCTACTATGTTCAGAGAACATACTCTCAACTATTTCAACCTTTAAAAAATTATTAAACTTGATTATGGTCAAAAATTGCAATAACATTACTTGAAAAGAATCAAATTCTGTATCACTGGGTCCTAAAAAACACTATTAACAAAGTTTACATAATTTGTCTATCCTTAGTAAGTTTTTCTCTATTTGTCTTATCTGTTATTGAGAAGTATGTTAAGTCTCCTTATCTCAGTATAAATTTATGTCTTTATCTTCTGGTTGTCCCTTTTTTCTTTTACCTGAAAATTATGAAGATATACAATTAAGATAGTTACAATTTTTTTCATGGATTGATCTTACCACTATAAAATATTTTTATTGATAGAGATGCTTTGTGCCTTTCTCAGTCAAGGAAAATGTCTAATTCTTCTTCATGTTAAGCTTTGATATCTTTGGCAGTGATTCAAGATCTGGGTGGTAACTCCCAACACTTACGTCACTCTCGAAGTGTTCTCAAACTCCTTTCCTCCTGACAGGGATTCCATTTCACTTTTCCAGACCTTTCCAACATTAGCGACTGTGGATGGAATCTGTACCATAATATATCTTATATTAAGAACCATCACCTCTTAGATTTTCCTCCTATTTTGTTTTTCTTCTTTATGCCACTATTTCTATTTAAAGCAGTGGAAAGAGTCTGTTACAATCTAAACATAATTTTTCTTCGACCCCATAGTCTTATAATGATGTGGCAATATGTATTAATATTGTAGCTGCTTCCATTTCTCTCTGACACCTGTGAACCTGTAGCTGTGAGGGTTTCTTATTCATTAGTCAATCATCATGGCCAACACATACTTAGTTCTCACTGACTTTCTTTCACCTTGACTAAAGCTTGACTGAAATTTCAACCGATAATCATCACTTTCATGTGTCACTAACTGGTGACTTTTCCAATAATTTTCTTTATATAATAATACAGACTTCAAAAAATATAAACTATAAGGTTCAAACTATAAAATTTACTTATGACCTAGGAGGACAGATAAAGAAAATTACATCCAAAATATTTTATATTTTGATACCGAAGTCTTCAGCTAAACTTGGGAAGTGTTTGAATTAGTATGAAGCCAGAAGGAGAATTTTAGCCAACATTAAAGTGATTTACAAAATTAATCTAATCTTACCCTGATTATGATATCCTGTTATGGAGTTGCTACTTAGTAGTAGAAAAGCTGTAACTCCTTCTTCTATGATGTTAGGAGATTCTATCCTTATCCATCTCATGGTGTCTAGCACTCTCCTCTACCCTTACGGCATCACCTACATGCTGAAGGCCACTCATTTTCTCATTTCTGTTTCATCTCCCTGTACAAATGTTAGGTGATTCATTCCAGGGACTGAAGTCATCATTACCTTGCTCATAAACCTGCAAACTGAAGATGTCCTGAACAGAATTTCTCTATACTTAAAAAGCTCTACTTTCTTCCACCTGACTGCACAGCCCCAGTACTTTAATCTAAAACACTGAATAATCCTTTCTTACATGAATGAGCCATTTACTATGACTTTTTAAATACTACTCAAGACTAATATTTCCATCTTAGAAAAAAACTACTGACTTCAGCACTTCTGTGTCTGTTTTATTTCAGGTTGGCCCTCTTATCAGGCTATGGTGACTCTTTCTGATTTGGTCACCATGCTACCTTACCTTCTCTTGTCCACTTACCTCACCAAACCAGTGTAATTTTTCTAACTAAACCTCTTCATGTAGTTGCTTTGTTTAAATTCATCCATAGACTCTCAGCTAACCAAACATATTTTAAAATCCTTGTCAACAACATGTTTTTCATAATCTGACTCCTTATAATCCCAGTACTATTACTAACATCTCATCACCACCCCTATTGTATACCTTTTTGCACCCTTCTGTTGATATGCCTGTCTCCTTTATCAGAGAGGGACTGCCCTGGCACAGGGCAGGCTCTCAGTATAGATGGAATTCAGGAATCCATGATGCAATGCAGGAGAAAAAGGCTCATTTTTATTTTAATGACTCTTACTAAATTATGTTTGCAAGTGTTAACCCAAACTACTATGGCTTTCTCACTTCCATCCCATTGTTGTCAATGAAGAAAGATGATAATCTCTCTCCAATTTGAACCACCTACATTCAGTAAAAATATTAAGGTAATCCCAAATTGAAGCTATGGGATATACTGAAAAGAAGATTGTCTCAAGAATTTGGAGAGCCAAGTTCTAGTCCTGGGGATTTAGGCAGATCACCTGATCACTCAGTGACTCATTTTCTTGTAGGTCTTATTTTGTATGTCTTCAATTGCAGAAATCTATGGATTTAAACTCACTTTCACATCATCTGTGTTTATATCAGGTTGATTCTATTTTTCTGAACTCTGGCTTCTTACCTATTCTGGCCCTTTCTCATTTCACTGTTTTTTTTTTAAATTTTAAACTCTGTTTTCACAAATTATAAAGTGCTTCTTGTTTTGTAAAGCTCCCCTTTTTTTATCCAAATTAAATGTTTGTTTTTGATGTGTATCATTTCTTCAGAACAAACAATTATGAAAACAGTGCATCCCTACTTTGTCTGTACAGATTTTTATATTACTTCTAATGAAAACTATGCATGAGCAATTGTGTCTAACTTCCACAGGCTCTGAGCTGTATCGTTCTCAGGCGCAATGTTTATTAGCTCATTTGTATGACATAACAGAATATAAAGTTACTGTATGAGATTATGTTTCCAGTACCAATCCCAGATGATGAAGAGCATGACAGATTAGTGTTCTAGGGCACAAATTTTAGGACAAAGCTGGTGACCTGGGATGTATGTTTCTCAAAAACCAAATCATTAACTTGGAAATAAAAGAGAAGGTCTTGATTAAGTCAAAATAATTGCTTAAGATCTGATCTGATCTGAACAGTCTTTACTTTAATATAAATAACAGACTCTCTGGCTGGCCCTGGAGTGAGAACAGGAATAGGATCAGCGATGACAACACATGACATGGCCAGTGTCTGAGGTTCCCATCATTATGTGTGGTGTCCTGTTCAGTTCAGCAAATTCCACAGGATTTTACACCCCATTGACTGTCCTAGTGACAAGATCTGATGTCTGTCAGCAGACAGAAAAGTCACAGCCATGTTGTGTGCATGTGCTGGACTCACTCTTCTGGTTTTTGTAAAGAGTATTGGCTGCTTTGCTTCAGTGATCACTTTACAGTCAGATCTACAGTGAGTTTGGAAAGGAAAAAACAGCGAAACCTTTCCCCTCTACTTACTGGTGTTTTCAGTGATACTTGAGAGAAATATTTGAGAGGAAGAGATACTTCCTCTTAGAGAAGGACCCTAAAGATTCCCAGATCTTCCCTTCTCATTTCATTAAACAAAGGAATTAAAGGCTGATAGAATTAAGTGACATGCTTAAGGTCATTTATCAAGTCAAGGAATGCATTAGGGACAGTTTCCCCCATTTCTAAGTTCATTTTCCAATTAAGACTAAAGCTATACTGTCTCTTTAAGTTTGATTAAAAACTGACATACAAACCGGATTTATTTTTCCTTACCTGAGAGTGGATGGTCACTGCTCAAAGATGGAGCATTTTTGGGAAGGTATGTGTTTCTTAACATATACTAGGTAAAGGTAAAAGGCTTCATCCTTTCATATTTTGGGATTCTCTACAAATGAGAAAAGTGTATGGTTGCAAGGTAGTTCAAAATTCAACATATGTCCAGCATAGATGTCTTTCTAAAAGTTAGCTAGGTATCAGTAATACTAAGGCTCATGTAATTATTTATTCATCTGTAATGTTTTATTTACATTTCATAGAGATTCTCAAGTATCATGGCAGAGCAGCAGAGTCAAATTTTTGTTGGCGAGATCAAGGAGTCTGCGCTGGTTGAATGTTCTGAGGTGATTCTGACTTGCATCAGGTTTAGAACTTACAGCCTTTGGGGAAGGAGGTCTCAGCTGTTTGTGGTTTTCTGCTATAGCATAAGCCTCTCTAACTCTCTGCACTACAACTGGAAATGTTTAGGTCACATAACACCTTTCAATAAAGTTCAGAAAGCTTGCTTCACATTGACAAGTCCATATATTTAGGTAATAATGCTTTCCTGGTCTTTTCATAAGGTATTATTATCTCTATAATATGCAGTTAAACAGCCACCAGGAATGGGCAAGCCTATTTTAGGATTAAATCATACCTTGGAAATGTAAAATATCTTTGTTTTCTCTACTGGCATTCTTGTCCTAAGCTGGAGGATACATCATTTGGAACTGTTTTAACATTTTAAAAGTATATGTTAAAAAAAAGAAAGGAAATTAAAAGTGCATAAAGAAGGTAATTTCAAACTTGGAAGTACTACACAGAAATTCTGGGGGGAAAAAGCTCTATGCTATTATCTATGAAAAATTGTCTTTATGGATTATTCATAATTCCTACATTTCACTAAAGTTTCAAGCATGGGATTCAAGTTAAAATTCTGTCTTCCAAAGGAGAGGGACTGAAAGGGTAACCAAGCCGATGTGTGTGTTATTTTTAAAAGGGGATGACCAAGGCAAAAGTACTGAAATTTGAGTAAACAACTTGAAACTGATGGTTGTAAATTAGTAACCTCTTGATATTTTGCCCGTTTATTCTGTTAGACTTTTGACTTAAAAGAATGGACTTAATCATCCTATTTATAGTCATATATGAGAAAATCAATTTCATAGCAGTGATTCTGAAGAGACATGAAATTAGAAGAGAAAGTGTGCACGACTTTTGAATGTCTGGAGTATCAAGACAATATGATGTCTTATGATAATTAATGATAACAAACTGGGATATAAAAAGGAGGAAAAAAGTTATTTTATTGGCTCATTGAGTATCAGTGGACTATTTGTACTTTGCTGGTATTTTAGAAAACAATAACAGGGAGGCCACAGGAATTGCCCAGTTTTTCTTTTCAAAGTTTGTAAACTAAAAGCCTTAATAAAAAATTCTGGTAAATATACATTTTTTCACATTTTCCTACCCTGAGTTTACATCATTTACGTTGGTCATATGCTGCTTTGCTGGACATAGTTACTTACACCTTAAAACATTGTAGGGTTGTACAAGAAGACACAATGAATGTATGTGCAATAGTTATTTGATGGAAGCATGTCCTATTATCTATGGGGAAGATTCTATAATCCCGTGTAGTAACTGGTTCCGTAGCCTCCAGCTACTGCAGTGAGGAGAGGCTTGCTCACGTGTACATTGCTAGTGTCCTTTTTGTTCTCCACTGCTCTATTTCACAGTTTCGTCCATTCCTTTCGTCTGACATTGTCAACTTTGCTTAACATGTAGAGCAGTTTTGAGAATGTGTCTTTTTTACAAAGGCATTTTCAGAATGGCTATTTAATGAGAGACTATTGATTTTGTTGTATATGCCTAATTTTCTTACCACAACCTGATGTAATTTCACTTTTAAAAAGCGCCCTCAGAGACTGAAATCTGGGAGAGTGCAGAGCAAGCAACATTGTTCCCTCTCGGACCCCTCCCCCACATTAAGCCTCACAACCCAGCAACTGGGTTGCCCCGTCCTGGTGAACACTTAAGGCTCTGACCCTCCTGCGTAACAGGTGCCACCAGACCAAAAAATAAAAACGGCTCAAATGGAAGAACAGATCAAAGCCCCAGAGCCAATATTTTTAAGCAACCAAGAGATAGCCAACCTATCAAATGCACAGTTCAAAGCACTGGTGATCAGGATACTCAAAGAATTGGTTGATTTTGGTCGCAAATTAGATGAAAAAATGAAGGCTACACTAAGTGAAATGAAGAAAAATGCACAGGGAACCAATAGTGATGGGAAGGAAACTGAGACTCACATCAAGGGAGTTGAACAGAAGGAAGAAAGAAACAACCAAACATAAAAGAATAAAGAAACAAGAATTCAAAAAAATGAGGAGAGGTTTAGGAAACTCCAGGACATCTTTAAAGGTTCCAACATCCAAATTATAGGGGTACCAGAAGGAGAAGAGGAAGAGCAACAAGTAGAAAACTTATTTGAACAAATAATAAAGGAGAATTTCCCCAATCTGGCAAAAGAAATAGACTTCCAGGAAATCCAGGAAGCTCAGAGAGTCCCAAAGAATTTGGACCCAAGGAGGAACACACCAAGGCACACCATAATTACATTAGCCAAGATTAAAATGAAGGAGAGAATCCTAGAAGCAGCAAGAGATAAGGGGACAGTCACCTACAAAGGAGTTCCCATCAGACTGTCAGCAGATTTCTCAAAAGAGACCCTACAGGCAAGAAGGGGCTGGAAAGAGGTATCCCAAGTCATGAAATCCAAAGACCTACAACCAAGATTGCTCTATCCAGAAAAACTTTCAGTTAGAATGGAAGGGCAGATAAAGTGCTTCTCAGATAAGATCAAATTCAAGGAGTTCATCATCACCAAGCCCTTATTATATGAAATGTTAAAGGAACTTATCTAAGAAAAGGAAGATAAAAAAACATGAACAGAAAAAAAAGCAAATTCACAGTGATTAACAACTACACCTAAAACAAAGGCAAACTTAGCAAACAACTAAAACAGAGATAGAACCATAGAAATGGAGAACACATGGAGGGTTAGCAACAGGGGAGTGGGAGAAGGATAAGGGGGGAGAAGGTACAGAGAATAAGCAGCATAGATGGTAGGTAGAAAATAGATAGGGGGAGGGCAAGAATAGTAGGGGAATTATAGAATCTAAAGAACTTGAGACACGTGGTCATGAACTAAAGGGGGGAAATGGTGGGGGAGGGGTGTGCAGGGTGGAGGGGAATGAAGGGGGGAAATAGGAAAATTGTAATGGCATAATCAATAAAATATATTAAAAAATATAAAAAGCACCCTCAGATTATTGGGCAGTTGCTTTTGGAAGATATTCCCTCAGGTAAGAAGTGGATCACGATGGTTGAGAGGTCATCTCTACATTCAGAGAACATCGGAATTCAAACCCTGGCTCAGCTAGCAAGTTGCTTTAACTGTGTTTCCATTTCCTTATCCATAAAATTGCAAGGAAGATGATAAACTTAACTTTGGACAGGGCTGTTGTGCAAACCTTCGTCTATTTTGTTTTACATGAGTTTCACAATATTGGAAAATGTGTTTCAAATGTTTTAAAGTCCAAAAGACAGGATCTTATCAACAACTTGCAAAGTCTGATAGAAGAAAAAGGGCGGTTTGATTCTTTCACACTTCATCTTCCTCTGAGACCACGAAGACCCCCAGACAGAGAGACCTCTGCTTGAAAGAGAAAAGAAAGACAAAACCACTCTACCCACAAACCCAGGATTGTAATTTCCCGCATTTTGAGAAGAATCTAATTTGAAGTAGAAAGTTATAGAAATAATAACTCAGTTTATGCCTATAGAAATGTGAAGACCAAACAATAACAACAACCTCCTTTATCCATGCCCTGCCCTCCTTCGAACTTCTTGTCCAATAAACACACCTCGGGGCATGAAGAAGCATCCATGGCAAGAATATCTTCAGACAGTGAATTTTTTCATGGAGGTTGTCGCTTACTCCTTTCAGTAAAATGTCAAGAATGATATAATCCATATGTGGATTGATGTCACCTTACAGAAATCTTTGAAATCTGAGACGCTGTGTTGGAAAACTGTTACCTAGGTTTCCACAATTCTTTCTTAATAGTTTCTGCCCATTTAAACAGCAATGTTCTTGATAATTCATGTCATCTTTTAGTCTTTGAGGATAAAGGCAAAACATAAGAGAAATTAGATTTCTACTTCAAAATGATTCCGTACCTCATACATATTTATATCAATAAGCTTCCATTTACTGTGACACTCTGAAACTTACTTGCCCAAAAGTTTTACCAGAGTCCAATTTGAACCAGACACAGCAATTCACTTACCTTGGTTATTACACTTGAATTCATTTCTAATGCTGATGTTTTGGAAACATTTCTACCTCAGAGAACATTAAGTCTCACAAAAGTAATTATTTTTTTTTGTTTATATCTCCGGTGGAACATCAACCATTTGTATTTAAAACTCATTTAAAACATGCTTCTCAAATCATTTTCCTTTATCCATTATAGTACACAGTCATGTCATTACATTAGCAATTCTAAATAAGCTGGAAAAATACTGTTAGATTTGCAGTTAATAAACTTGAATTCTTTCTGAGCAGGTATGGTGTAATTGTAGATTCACAGATTCTTGATATTTTACCTTGAGGAAGATTAGGTTGGGCCACGTTAATGAAATACATGACAGACATGTGAAAAGTTCAGTGTGAAGCATTAAACAAGATGCCAGATGCCTGTTGTTCGGTTTCCAGCTTGATGCTCACAGTTAAGTGACTTTTAGGTCTCCTGTTAGACCACAATGAACAGGCCTAATTAACTTGTAAGAGAGTTCATTTACATAGAAAAAATGAGTATTTTGATTTGATTATATTTATTTACAATATAAAAACACCTGTATTATTGGCATATGCTAAGATACAATGTAGAGGTCAAGATTGCCTCCAAACCATTCCTTTAAATATTGTCAAAAAATGGGTTCACATAAATGTGAGTAAAATGTCAAACACTTATATTTTTCAGAATAAAAATATTTTTAAGACAATTGTGACATTGGGTTCCCCCAGTGATTTTACAGTAAAACTGTGACCTTTTTCAAGTCATCACTGTATTTTGCTTATGTGTTAAATTTAGAATTTAGATTGGGTGACATCTAAGGTTTCTTTCACTTCTAAAATATTATAATAGAGTGTTTAAGTGTTTTAGAAAGGATTGCCCATCTTTAGCTCCGTATTTTTAAATTACATTTTATTTATTATGCTATTACAGTTTTCCTGATTTTCCTCCTTTGCCCCCCTCCACCCAGCAACTCCATTCCCTCAGGCAATCCCCCCACCATTGTTCATGTCCATGGGTCATGCATATAAGTTTTGGGGGTACTCTATTTCCTATACTGTACTTCACATTCCCATGGCTATTCTGTAACTACCCATTTGTACTTCTTAACCCCCCTTACCTCCTCACCCATTCCCCCACACCCCCCTCCCATTTGGCAACCATCAAAACTCTCTGAGTCCATGATATTATCTGTTCTTCTTGTTTGCTTAGTTTGTTTTTTAGATTCAGTTGATAGATATGTATTCTTTTTTTGCCATTTTATTGTTCATAGTTTTGACCTTTTTCTTAAGTAAGTCCCTTTAACATTTCATATAATAATAGTTTTCTGATGATGAACTCCTTTAGTTTTTCTTGTGTGGGAAGCTCTTTAACTGCACTTCTATTCTAAATGACAGCTTTGCTGGATAGAGCAGTCTTGGCTTTAGATTCCTGCTTTATATGACTTTGAACATTTCTTGCCAATCCCTTTTACCCTGAAAAGTTTCTTTTGAGAAATCAGTTGACATCTGTGGGAGCTCCCCTGTAGGTAACTTCTTTTCTCTTGCTGATTTTGGAATTCGCTCTTTATCTTAACTTTTGGCATTTTAATTATGATGTGTCTTGGACTGGGCCTCTTTGCATCCATCTTGTATGGAACTTTCTGTGCTTCCTGACTTGCTTGTCTACTTCCTTCACCAAATTAGGAAAGTTTTCTTTCATCATTTTTTTTCAAATAGATTTTCAATTTCTTGCTCTTTCTCTTCTCTGTCTCATGTTGCAAGAGGCTGCTTATACTATCCTCATTTTGTTTTTAAATTCTTTTTCTTCTTGATATTTTGACTGGTTGTTTTTTTCTTCTCTATGTTCCAACTCATTGATTTGATTCTCAGCTTCATCCACTTTACTGTTGTTTTCCTGAAAAGTATTCTTTATTTCAATTAGTGAACCCTTCATTTCTGATCTTTTTTATGCTGCTGAGGTCATCTCTAAGTTCCTTGACCATCTTTATGTTCAGTGTTTTGAACTCAGCGTCCGATATGTTGCTTATATCCATTTTGCTTAACTCTTTTTTTGGAGTCTTGATCTGCTCTTTCCTTTGGGCCATATTTCTTTGTCTCCTTGTTTTAGCAGCTTGTCTATGTTTGTTTCTATGTATTAGGCAGAGCTGCTAGGACTCCCTGTCTTGGTAGTGTGACCTAATATAATAGGTGTCCTATAGGGTCCAGTGGAAAAGCCTCCCCATCACCCAAGCTGGGTACTGAGGTGCACCCTTTGTGTGGGCTGGGTCCACCTCCTCTTGTAGTTGAGCCTTGGTTAGTGTCGAGAGATCATGGGAGGAATTTATTCAGGTCACTCAGCTACAAGGACTGGAAATGACCACTGACCACTAACCTCCATCCTCCATGGATTATCAGCTATGCAGGGGTAGGGTGGTAGTGCTCCAGCATGTTCTGTAGCTGTCCACTGGGTATGTTGGCCCTGGGGTTTCTCAGGTGGTGTAGGCCAAGGTCAGTCCCCACCTGTGTTTTCCCCCTGGGGGTCACCCTGCCTGAGACATGAAACAATCTGAGGTGGCTACTACTTGTGCTGGTCTTGCAGATTCCCAGGCAAAGCCAACCTGTGAATCTAGGGTGGCTGCTGCTAGTGTGGGACCTGGGGCTCACTGAGGCCAGCTGTTGCTTGTTTGAGAGGATTTAGAAAGTTGTGCAGCAAAAGCTAAGACCAGCCATTCATATGGAAAAGCAGTTTGAGTGGGCTTACAAGTTGGGTGACGTAGAGTCTCTGGGGATCTCCAAAGCAGGCCGAATAGTTTTAGCCAGGTCGATTGAATCTCAAATATGATATGAGCTTTCTGGCTCCATGGTTCTCTGTGGGGAGGGCCCAGAAAAGGGACAATAGCCTCTGCTTGCTTGATGCCAGACACCTCTGTCTCTCCCATCATGCCATGGGTGCCTTCTAATCCTCCACCCCAGTGCCAGAGCTCAGAGGGAGTGAGTCTGAGCAGATGAGTCTGTATGTGGGTTCTTTAAGAAGAACTGCTTGGGGCTTCAGAATATTCTTCCCCCACCCTTGGTCCCTGCTGGGTTTTGCAGCCAGAAGCTGTGGGGACTTACCTTCCTGGTACTGGAATTCTGGGCTGGTAGGGACATGGGGTAGGACTGGGACTCCTCACTCTGGAGTTACCGCTGCCAAATATTATCCACCACAAGTGAATGTGAGACTGGCCCATTCCACGTATTCACCGCTTTTACCAGTCTGTATGGATGTGGTTTTATTAATACTGTGGTTGTCAGACTTTCATTCAACTTGATTTCTTATGGTTCTGAGTGATGGTTTTTCTATATTTTAGTTGTAATTTTGATGTGATTGTGCAAAGAGGTGAGCCATGTTTACCTATGCCACCATCTTGATCAGAAATACTAGTTCCATATTTTTATGTCACAGAGGGAAAACAAGTTAAAATAATTTGCTAGTTACATACATCTGAGTTTAAATGGAGACTCATCCCATTAAGAAATACATTTTCATTCAGCTTTTTGAAACTATTTTGGGGGATATATTATAAATTACTCTCCATGAAGAATTAATAAGAAAGTCAACTATAGCAGGAGACTTCGTAACACTGTTTATACTGTTGACATAAATATGTTTTCTCTTCACCCCGCAAGGCTGACAGGGGCCCGCAGCACTGAGTACAAGGCTCTGTGAAGTTCAGAGACTTGAGTAATCATGGTCCTTAACCTTAAAGACTTGAAAGTTTATCATAAGCTGCTAAAAATTCAATATGTCTTTCATAAACTTTTCATAAAAAATGGTAGCCTTCAGCATTGTGAATGGCTATATCATTCAGAATTACCTCACATTTGTTGTTAGGATTCCTCTTAGTACAAGATTATTTCTTTTTTTAGCTCTGTTCTCTGGGCAGCCAAGTCACCCTGCTAATCAGTCTACACTTCCACAGCTTCCCAAACCGCAAATTGATCTGCAGCTCCTCCTCCTCAGAGATTTGCTGTCCCA
Organism: Artibeus jamaicensis; assembly: GCF_021234435.1. Classification (NCBI taxonomy): domain Eukaryota; kingdom Metazoa; phylum Chordata; class Mammalia; order Chiroptera; family Phyllostomidae; genus Artibeus; species Artibeus jamaicensis. Next base: position 12,206,555 of record NW_026522014.1, on the reverse strand, counting down.
TTTGTTTTTAAGCTTTTTGAAGGAAAAAAAAATCTCAGTTTTCCATAAGAACTGTGCCTTGTGGAAGTTTTGGAAATTTTAAATCGCAGTCAAGAGCCCCACTTGCAGGTGAAATATTATCTGGTCATCTTGTCATTAGTGCTGACAGTTTTGGCTGAGGTTAAAGTTAAGAAAAATGCTGGAATGGACCTGGAAACAGTCATATGTTCCTCATCTGTGACCTCATTAATCACAAAGTTAACGTTGTCTCTGAAACAATGCTGTTTTATTGTGTGGTAATCCTCATTTATAGTTAGAGCTACTAAACAATGTTTAAGTGTCCAGATTCTGCTCTATGCTCTGCCAGGCAGGGCCAAGACATGACAATAATGACATTATTCATTGATAATTAAAGCAGAAAGAAGGATCCTGGACAATGACTTCATCGTTATGGTCATCCAGGATGGAATATGAGTATAAGAGGTTCCATGTAGACCCATAATTATTATCTTTTCTTTTTTTTACTATTGTATCATAGCTTATAACTAGATATACAATGAAACCAGAAACTATTAAATTTACAGCTTGTACTTCAGTGTTTTATCTCTGTTCACTGATGGCCAAGATACTTGATATCTCATCTCTAGCTGCAAGGTTGTGAGATCATACCAGTGTGTAATATCAATACAAAAACTTATGGAGGAAACAGAGAAATAATAATGATGACAATTAGGCACAATTCTGATTTATGTGCACACTATTCTGAAGTTAAACATAAACCACTTAGGGAGATGTATTCATCTTAATGGGTTGGAGTGGCTATATATCATTAAATCCAGAGAGCAAATATATCTCCATGGTTACTTAATTTTTACTCAGAGGCACCGTGTTGTCCCAGAAGTACCTGGTTATTTTAGATATAAGTTTATGAATATACTTGATTTTTCATAAAATATATACATGCTATACTACAGAAAAAAAGAAATGTGTAACCTATTTACTCCTCACAAAATGGGTACATTTGAAATAAATATTTGTAGTTATGAGTATTCTGAAAAAGGATGATGAAATTTGTATCACATTTTTTAAGTTCTTTAAAGTTCATTTTTAAGTTCTTTAAGTATATAAGAGTAAATGTTCGTGTTCCTATAGTTTGCTGGTCTTAATTTTTTAAAATAATTTGAAAAAATAACATGTAACATCACTTAAAGTTTAACTTTGATATTATATGAGTTTGAAAAAAGAAGTGGTACTTTAGTCATGTGAGAATATTCTGGACTTTTCCCATCTTCAATTAAATATCACTTCAAATTGAGATTTAATTTGTGAAATTCAAACTATTAAGGTTCTAATGATGGATATCCCAAGTTGCCAAATTTTGGAAACAGTGCTTCTATTATTTCTTACTGTTTAAAAATTGACAAACCCATGATATAGGGGAAATTAAAAATTTTTAAAGATAACAAGCAAAATAGAGACAGACTCATAGACAAAGAGCAGGATGACAGCTACTGGGGAGGGAGAGACATTACAGTTGGAGAGATGGAACCAAAAGGGAAAATTGCTCGCTGACATGGACCATAGTATGGTGATTATAGGGGGCTAAAGGGGGACTACATGGTAATGGAAAATATGCAATAAAATTTTTAAAAAGATAAAGTTAAAAACAAAGTAACAATAATGTAACATGACTATTTTGACTATTGACATTGTGTTCCCATCAATTTCACTCTGTTTCCTCTTTATTCCTCAAAGCTGTTTCATCTAGTTTCTTCTTCCAGCATGACCAAAACTCTTCCTACAAAGATCAAATGTCATCTTCTCATTATTAAATTATTGACCACATTATTTTATCTCTTTTCTTAAATGTTATTGTTGTTCAAGTACAGTTGTCCACATTTTTCCCCCACCAACCCCCCCCACCCCAGCCATCCTCACCTCCCTTCCCTGATTCCACACCCCCTTGGTTTTGTCCATGTGCCTTTTATAGTTGTTCCTAAAAACCCTTTTCCCCTCTCTCCCCCATTATCCCCTCCCACTTCCCCTCTGGTTACTGTCAGATTGTTCTTAATTTCAATGTCTCTGGTTATATTTTGCTTGCTTGTTTGTTTTGTTGATTAGGGTCCACTTAATGGTGAGATCATATGGTATTTGTCTTTCACCACCTGGCTTATTTCACTTGAACTGGAGAACATTTTTTTATTTCTTTATATACTATGCTATCTTTCATGAAGGACTGCCTCCTATTTTATTAAACCTCTTCTTACTCTCTTATACCTTGACCATCCTTTCTCAGTCATTCATCCATAGACTCTAAAATTGTTTCCATTTCATATTTGTTATGTGGTCCTTTTATCTATAAGTTACCTATTCCCAAGTAAGATGACCCATTCATTTGGTTTCCCCTAGTATGATACATACTACTTGCCTTTCCAACTATGACTGACATGATAGTCATTCATATCCTCACCTGACCTCTCTCCTGAGATCTAGATTCCTATTTCCAACTATATCTACTAAACATTTCTTCCTTAACTTGTGTTAAGATGAAATTCTATTTTATCCTGAATTTCTTCCTGTGTTCTCTGTGTTAACAATATTGCCATCTCAAAGCTATCTCAGGCATCTAAAAAGCATTCACTCTTCTCTCTAATTCCCTTTCACATTCAGCTGATCATAAAATCCTGTCAATTTACTACTAAGACTGTAGTATTGCATCTCTCCTTCCCTTTTTGTTTCTACTGTCTTTTTCTTTTTTCTTTAATTTTTTTTATTGATTATGCCATTACAGTTGTTCTATTCCCCCCTTCATTCCCCTCCACCCTGCACCTTTTCTGACTCTCTTTTTTTCTTTTAAAAAAATTTTTATTTTTTAAATATATTTTATTGATTATGCCATTACAGTTGTCTCATTCTCCCCCTTCGTTCCCCTTCACCCTGCACACCCCTCCCCCATATTCGCCCCCCTTTAGTTCATGTCCATGTGTCACAAGTTCTTTAGCTTCTATATTTCCCACACTACTCTTGCCCTCCCCCTATCTTCTCCCTACCATCTATGCTACTTATTCTCTGTACCTTCTCCCCACCTCTCATCCTCCCACTGCCCTGTTGCTAACCTTCTGTGTGATCTCCATTTCTGTGGTTTCCCTCCTGTTTTAGGAGTCTTCTTAGTTTGCTTTTGTTTTAAGTGTAGTTGTTAACAACTGTGAGTTTTCTGTCCTTTCACTGTTCATCTTTTTTATCTTCTTTTTCTTAGGTAAGTCCCTCTAACATTTCATATAGTAAGGGCTTGGTGATGATGAACTCCTTGAACTCAACCTTATCTGAGAAGCCCTTTATCTGCCCTCCCATTCTAAATGATAGCTTTGTTGGATAGAGCAATCTTGGGTGTAGGTCTTTGGATTTCATGACTTGGAATACTTCTTTCCAGCCCCTTCTTGCGTGCAAGGTCTCTTTTGAGAAATCAGCTGCCAGTCTGATGGGAACTCCTTTGTAGTCCCAGAGCCCATAAATCTAAGTGACAAAGAAATAGCAAAACTTTCAGATGCACAGTTCAAAACACTGGTGATCAGGATGCTCACAGAACTGGTTGATTTTAGTCACAAATTAGAGGAACATATGAAGGCTAAACTAATTGAAATGAAGGTAAATGCACAGGAAACCAAGAGTAATGAAAAGGAAACTGGGACTCAAATCAAGGGACTGAACCAGAAGAAAGGAAAAAATGACCAAACAGGAAAATATGAAGAAATGAGAATTCAAAAAAATGAGGAGAGCCCTGACTGGTGTAGCTCAGTGGAGTGAGTGCGGGCCTGTGAACCAGACAATCACGGTTCGATTCCCAGTCAGGGCACACGCCTGGGTTGCAGGCTGGTTCCCTGCAGGCCAGTTCCCAGCAGGGGACACAGGAAAGGCAACCATACATTGATGTTTCTCTCCCTCTCTCCTTCCCTTCCCCTCTAAATATAAATAAATAAAATCTTAAAAAAATAGTGAGGAGAGACTTAGGAACCTCCAGGACATCTTTAAATGCTCCAACATCCGAATTAGAGGGGTACCAAAAGGGGAAGAGGAACAGCCATGAGTGGCAAACTTATTTGAACAAATAATAAAGGAGAACTTCCCCAATCTGGCAAAGGAAATAGACTTCCAGGAAATCCAGGAAGTTCAGAGATTCCCAAAGAAGTGGACTCTCTCTCTTGTCCCAAGGCATATGGACCTCAGCTGAACCACCAAGGTCACCTAGCCAGTTAAGTGTCTCAGCAGGGACAAATGAACACCACTGAGTTCCTTGGCTTCAGGCTTTTTGTTAGCCAGATAGGAATCCATTCTTTTATTTTATTAAAACTGGGTTTGTAGTTGTTTTAGCTGTCTTTGTTTTTACGTATGCTTTTGCCTGGTTAATGTCTGTGTTAAACATTATGGATAAAATTTTAACTAACTGTCTTATGCTTTTTTACATATGCTTTTGCATGATTAATATCTGTGTTAGACATTATGGATAAAATTTTAACTGACTTTCTTCAGCCATCATCTGTGAAAATAATGTGTATCAATATAGTATTTAATCAGAAGGGCCATCTTCCTAGCTTTTTAAAAACTTTGCATTCACATCTGAGATTTTCAAACCAATCCTCAATAGACACAGTAAAGGTCATAAGATATTAAAATAGCTATCAAAATTGAACTTTAAAATTTTTTATTACAAAATAAGGCAGAAAGGAAAGTTAAAAGGAAATATTATCTTGCATAACAACTGTAGTCTTATTACTGCCAAAACTAGTTTCTAGAAGCACAGAGAAGCTTCAGACCATGCATGAGACTGTCTAGGTCACCGCAGCTTTATATTACGGTAATTTATCAAACCAATCATGCAATTATATCCTCATTTTGTAACACATAAAGAAAACAACCCAGACATTCCTACTTGAAATGTGTTTTCCTTAAATATGTCCTGTTTACATTAACACAAATAGAGAAGAAAAGGAAGGCAGAAATCAGCCTGCATTGCAAATAGAATCCTTAGTTTTCTCAGTTGTTACTATGATATTTTGTTGATATAAAAATAAATATTGAATATACAGTAGTTACCCCCCCAACCTGAGTGGTTTTAATTTCTGAGGTTTCAATTACCTGTGGGTTTAAAAATATGAAATGGAAAATTCCAGTAATGAATAGTTCATGAGTTTTTAATTGTGTGCCATTCTGAGTAGTGTGATGCCTACTCTTTCCCACCTGGGTTGTGAGTCATCTCTTTGTCCAGCATCTTCATACTGTGTATAATACTTACCCCTTAATCACTTAGTAACTCTCTTAGTTATCAGATCGACTATCATGGTAATAGTAAGCTTGTATTCAAATAATTCTTTTAGTTATTAATGGCCCCAAAACACAAGAATAGTAATGCTAGCAATTCATATAGGCCAAAGAGAAGCCATAAAGTGCGTCCCATAAGTGAAAAGTGAAAGTTCTCAAGAAAAATTGTATTCTGAGGTTTCTTTTTTTTTTTTTTAATATTCTACTTATTTATCTTTAGAGGGGAAGGGAAGGAGAGAGGGAGAGAAACATCAATGTATGGTTGCCTTTTGTGCATCCCCTGCTAGGAACTGGCCTGCAGGGAACTGGTCTGCAACCCAGGCATGTGCCCTGACTGGGAATCAAACCACGATTGTCTGGTTCGCAGGCCTGCGCTCAATCCACTGAGCTCCACCAGCCAGGGTGTATTCTGAAGTTTCTAAAATCTAAGGTAAGAATGTGTTTTTTTATCTGTAAAATTGTGAGGGGAAAAAAAAGGTGCATCCTAGTTTTGCTGTCACACCTCAAACTGCCAAAGGTATAGCCACAGAGCATGCTACATGCTTAATTAAGTAGCATATATACTGTTCATGTCTTCCACCCACAAATGCTGTGTCACTCCTGGGGTCCTGGAAGGTTCCAAGGGTGTAAAACGGTTTTATATCCATGGTGGGTGATGGCAGACTACTGTATTCCAGAAAACAGCCCGGCTCTGTGAAATCACTGGGAGCAGATCTGTTAGAACGTCTTGCTAAGAGAGGCAAAGGAGGACTTAGAAGTGAGAAACAGACTATTAAGTCTACTGAGGTCAAAGGAGAAGGTGAGTGTGTGGGGGACATGGTGAGGGCTTTGCAGGGGTCAGTAATGGGGCAAATCCTCCACCCAGCATCTCAGGGTCATACTGTAGTGAACGATGGGCATTTTTCTAAAATAGGGACATATAAAACCACTCTTCTAAAAAGATTAAATATCTTCATCTTCACTTTACTTTTCTTAAAATTATAGTATTATGAATAAGATTTATTGAATTCAGATATAGATTTATTTAATAAATCCCATACTGCCTCAGAAAATAATATCCAAAAACTAAAGATACCTGTTATTCAATATGGTGCAAATACCCTGTGTAAAATTCTGGATTTTCTATTTGCCTGGAAGAGCCATTATAGACAGTGTTGGGGTGTAAATATTTGCAGAAATCCTGCTATTATTAAATTTCCATGCACTATTGTGAAGTTTTACTACTTTTGCATGTATTTAAAATGGTTTCGCTTCTTTTTTTAAAAAATGAAGAGCGCTACAATTAAAACAAGCTTAATTAAGAAACACCAGGTCCAAACAAGTTAAAATACTATAACCATTTGTATTGTCAGGACAAATATTGTAGCTGCCTTTCCTGCTTCCCTTTCCCACGAATTAAGCCTGATATGTCTGGCCAGGTTTTCCTCCAACAACAGAATCCCCTTGCTCTTAGGCCTTTTACGTTTCTTAAATGTACCATTTTGCTGCTCAATATGTTCCACATGTCCACATGGAATGGGGGAGCCATAGTAAATTCAACACTTCTATTAGGGCAAGTAAGAATACAGCATTTCATTGTTGTCTGGATGGCGCTTTCCACGTGAAATCCCCTGAGAGAATATTATATGGAATAGGATTTACATTCTTCCACCTTTTGTTATGTACTTTTAAATTTAGTAGCACTGTAAAGCTGTACTCTCCATATTTGAGAATACTGTTGCAATGCTCTTTAAGAATCAATAGGTCTGAGCTACAAAACTGTCTTATACACTTAAATTGTACCTACCATGCTAAGTTATTACTAATTATCATCATTGTTTACATATTGACAGACAGAAGAGTGCTTGTAAAGTATGGGATCTGAATCTAGAATTTTGCTTGAAACAGACTTTACCCTTTCTTAAACACTTACACAGTATGTAAAATTAGAGTACTCAAAACTGCTTGAAATGCTTTACAAATACTAACTTATTTAATTCTATAGCAATATGGAGAGAGATAATTATTAGTCCATTTAACAGATGAAGTAATTGCATCACAGAGAGTTCAAAGCCACACGATTCCTAGTTACAGAGCAGGACCCCAAACCCAGGCAATATAGTATTCAAGTCCGCGTTCTCACCTTATTCTATTTCGCTTCTCCATTTACACAACCGTGGGCCATTCCATTAACCTTTCTCTGCCTTTCTTCATTTATCGATGGGACTACTAATTGTGCCTAGTTCAGAGACTTATGAAAATAGCTGTAAAATGCTCAAAGCAGTACTTGGCATGTAGTGTTAACTATGACTTTTTCCTATCATTTTCCCTACTTATTTATTGTTTCTTGCAAAGCACTATGCCCTGCCCTGATCAGAACTTTGCACATGTTGCGAATGCAAGCTGGAGTTCTCTCCTCCCCAGCTCCAGCCCTCCGGACAGCCATGTCCAGTCTATCTCTGCACTGATAATGTCAGTACTGTCCCTTTCTTAGGGAAGCCTGTCCTGACCCTCACCCTAGGTGGTTCCCAAGAAAATAAAGCCTGAAGTAAAGCATTTGCTTTTTCTATTTTGCTGGACATTTTCTTGGGTAGTGCAATCCGAAGGAAGTGGGAATGAGAAAAATGAAAGCCAGGCATTAGAAGAGACAGATAGAAATGCAATAGAGTACAGTACTCAGCTGGCCCCAGCTTCTGGACAAGCTGATTGTTCCTTCTCCCACTGCATCTTCCAAGAGTCCTGATAAGCACCAGGAGGGTTATCATCAGGGTTAGGAAAGAATGAGAATTTATTCCGCTGCTTCTTGGTTTCCATTAGTCAGAAGTGCTCCATTAGGCTCTAACTCCTCTGCACTTTGGTGTGCGGGCCTGGGTGCCAAGAAGGCCCACTGGTGGTGTTTGCTCTATAAACAACATCAGCTCCACAAGGTAAAAGGTTAGAAGTATTTTGCAAAGCTTGGAAGTAAGACAAGGTCCATGCATAATTTACAGTCAAGTAAGGACTCAAACAGCCACCCCTGCAGGCTCCTGGGTGTGTAACGATGGAGGTGACAATGGTAGCGATTTGGCCTTGTGATTCTCAAAAGGCAGAGATAAAATATCTCCTGTTATAAAGTCTGCTGACCAAATCGACAAGGGGCGGGGTGTGAAATTCTGGCCAGTATTCCCTGTTGAACACATTTATGAATCCAGGTCTCTTTTCCTTTATGCTATTTGTCATAGTTTAAAATTACATTTTTATTTTGGGACACTACTTACATTAACTCTTGTTTCCTTCGCTAGACTGAAAAATTCCTTAAGGGTAAGGCAGGTGCATAGTTTCAGATTGTCTGGATTTGAATGCTAATCCTACTAATTACTCACTTTATGTGTCCTTGGGCAAGTTACTCAATACTTCACTTCTCAATGGCCCATTTCTGCACTAGCACATCAGGATAAAGAGAGAACTGCTGTGAGTATTAAAGGAGAGGCACTCGATAACTGTTAGCTATTGTCACCGCCACTGCCATCATTATCGTCATTGTACCTGTGGCGATGAGCATGGTGACTGCAGAATAGCCTCTTTACTAAGAGAGTGTGAGAGCCACAAGGACTGAGATTTTGGTATTCTCCATTCATTGTTGTGCCTACAATTTACAAGAATTAGAAGCACACAAGATGTTCCAATAAGAATACTCAGAGTAGTTAGATAAATGAGAGAAAGAATGCCAATATGTCTGTTACATTTGTGTTCTTGAAAGTATATCTTATACTTACTTAGGAAATGTTTTACAATAGTCAAAGCAGTTTTTCCAATAATAAGCTATTAATTTTTTATTGTACTTGTCAAGGTTGATCTCTAGAACATATCCTTCAGTTAAAAAACAGAACAAAGTAAAACAAAGCACAATATTGGTAGCATACGTTGACTCCTAAGTATATAAGGCTGAGTATTTCTTGTACTATAAATGGTTGCTTTGGGGCGTATAAAGTTTGATGTTACTGAGCCTCCTTCTTTGGATTAATGAGGAAAGATACCTTTGTTCTGTCTTGAATAGAGACTGATACAAATAGAAATGTGTTTTTTTCCAATAATAACATATGCCTTAGCAGCGTGACTTACTGCTCTTTCCTCTAGTACTAAGCCATGTAGTAAACTTTTGAGATTAAACACTGTGCCCTTTTTTGAATGACTTTTCTGCAAGCATGTACATCTTGATCAGAGGTTTACATTTCACAAACAGATCTTGTTTTTTGTGTCATTCTGTGTAACTCATCACTGAATGATGGGAACTCACAAAGACCTCCTGCCTGAATCGAATGGAAACTACGTGTCATGAAGATAGTTGTTAGCAGCTCCATTTATTAGCTGGGAAATCTTAGCAAGTTCATTTTATTCTTTGGAGCTCAGTTTATACTTCTGTAAATTGGGGCCATCAGTACTAATCTTATGGAGTCAAAATATCATGAAAGAAAATATATTACTTATGTGATACCAGATCCCGCATACCGACCTCTGACTAATGTGGGAAGATTTATATACTTATTCTGATTTAAGAGTCGAGAGTTTTTGTTTGTTTGTTTATGTAAAGCAGTGGTGAGAGGAGGAGAAAAGGGCATTTCAGGAAAAGCAGTGGCACAGGCCAGACCCAGTGAGCCCACGCCTGGTAGGTTTCACCCACAACGACTTTATTTGACCTGTCAAAATAGGGACATGAAAAGAATGGATTGCAAAGGTGTGGCACACAACAGAATATTATTCAGCCATGAGAAAGTAGGATATCCTCCTATTTGCAACATAGGTGGACCTTGAGCATGTTGTACTAAGCAAAGTAAGTCTCACAGAAAGACAAGTACTATATGATATGATATATATGAAGAAATCTAAAAAAGTTAAACCTGAAGTAAAATAGAGGTTTCCAGGGGTTTGGGGCAGGGGGATAGGAATCATGGTCTTCAAAGGTACAAACTTGTAGTGAGTAACATATAAGTCATAGGTATCTAATGGGCAGTCTAATAATATGGAAAATCATATTGTACTATAATTATGTGATGCGATAAGTATCACTACATTAGCCATCATATTACAATATATGAATATATCAAAGAAACACACTGTACACCTTAAACTTACACAGTGTTATATGTCAAATTTATTCAAGGAAAAACACAGTGAAGACTTTAAGCTTGTCTGGTGTTCTATTACTGCTACAATAAATTTTACCAACAAAAGGCAATATTTCATGAGCTACTTTAATTAGACAGAAAAAAATAGCAATGTGGATTCAGTGATGTGCCCAGCGGTTGTTGACTTCTGGTCTGTGCTTGCAAACTGCAGTGAACATAGGGCACTACTTCTTGACAAAGTTGCCTCATTTTATGTTATTAATTTACAAATATTGAGTTATTATTTTCTCTTCAAGAGTTATTGTCCTAGGGATCAATGAGTTCCATAACTGCTTTTGCTGTCTTTGCCCTCAGCATTTACTCTTTTGTACTTGTACTCCATGACTCCTTTGAAAGGAAAAAAACCTGTGCTCGTTATCACAGCCCAATGCACAATACGTACAATGGCACATCTACAGGCAATACCACCACCAAACACCCTGAAACAACGAACCTCAGCCTGGAGTTTTCTAGGACCACTCCACTCAATGTGTTTATATTAGAAGACATTCCTCTTAGATTAATCAACAGACTTTTTTGAGAATTTATTGGCCAGTGTCTTTCACAGTCGTGGGGGAAGTGTAATAATAAAGAAACTACCAGAGGAATTAAGTAGTTCATGAACACTGGTATGACTTTCCTCTTTAAAAAATTTTTATGAGAAATTTTTTATTTCCAAATGTACCTTGTCACATGCAGCACACGGGGGATTTATTTTGCTTAAAAGGATTAGCTAAAGTCTAGATTTTTAAGCAGTAGAATTATTTTAATATTTAAAAGACCCTCAGCAGCCAAGTACCTAGTTTAGTTATGGCAAGAGACCAAGTAGCTCAGGGTAAGGTTACAGGTTTTCATGGAAGGAGGAGCGAAAAGACTCTGGTAAACTCTTTCCCAGTTCTGTTCCAATTCTGCCAAAACAGTGCACAGACGAGAACTTTAATGTGTGTACATTTATGTATCTTTTGCTTGAAAATTTTATAAAGAAGACCGCCTTTAAGTGATCAGGATTACCTCTTACTTCTCCAAGCAAGCAAGTAGGAAGGTGAAGGAATCCTTTTGGCTATTATTGGAAGACATTATTGGAACACACTGATCAATATGTTTCTCATGGCTCAATTCTACATCAAATTCTCCTCTAAGCTTCAGTGAGCCCTGCCGAAATACTCCTAGGATGAATTTTCAATCTTATGTCAAAGAGCTTCATCCAGACCTAGAACCAAAAAATGATCAAATACAACTTTGAGGCTTTTTTTTTCATATTTTTACAGCCACAGTTTTTTGAAATGGTCACAGAAGTCCTAGGATACTTGAACATTCAAATGATAATTTTTTTCATTACTTTAACATTTCTGTAGACTTCAGAGAAAAATAGTTATTTTTATTTTTCTAAATATTTTCCTTGCTTTTTAATTGACCATTTTTCTCCCCATCTGGCATGCTCTCCCTCCCTCTCCACTTGATAAAAAGGATCAGCTCAAATATTGCTACTGTTCTAGTTCATTCTCACATGGTTTGCATGAGATCGGGCAGTGCCCTTGGTAGAGGTATTGACTAAGCAGTTGATTGAAAATGTGCCCTGACAAACTTGTTGAAGAAGAAAAAAATTCCTATCTATTTTTTTCTTTGGCTCTCCAGTGTTGAACCTATTCTGTGTTTAGGAGATGCTTGTTAATTCTTCTCTTGCAAGTAAATAGAACTAAAGTAAAATGATAGAATCTTAAGGACAATCCAATTTATCATTATTATTAGTGTGCGTGTTTGTGTTACCAGTGGGAGTAGGGGTAGAAGGTAGGTGGTAGAGCAAGCTTTGGACTTTCCTTTCAAGCAACTATAGTGAAGTGAATACGGTTCAGTTTACAAGATTACAGTGGGGAAAAAGAGAAGTAAGGATCAAGCGCAATTATGTAATTTGCTATCTAGAGGAAACATTCTAGTGTGTTCTCACAGGTTGTACTATGCTTCTTTCTGAGGTCAGTCTATTGGCTTTACTTAAAATATAGTCTTTTGTACTTTAAAATACTGACTGTGTACTGATAATCATTATACCCCTAATAGACACACCAAATTTTATCCAGTGATTCAGCAGTGAAGGAGAGTGGAATGTCCTTTATTTTTATAACTTATTCTAATTATCAAATTCATAGTACTCCTACAGCCCAGATGTCCCTGTCCAGTTAACTTCATTCACATCCTACAGTAAAACTCTGGGAAAGGTACCTTCTCAGGGAATTAGCCTGTCCTCTCACAGCTTACGCCTGCTGACTCCTCCCTCCCTCTAGGAAAACTGGCTCAATGAGCTTCAGAGCATGTCTTTAGAGGATACAGGGTTGACTACACTTTGTAATAACTTATTTTTACTCTTTGTCTCCCTATGTTCTGTAGTCAAGGCTTTTTACTTTGCTATAGAAAATATGTTTTATTAAATTGTGACCCTATTACACATGTCACCTATTTCCCAACCCCAGTATCCCCTTTGAGCCAGATCTTCCACCTCCACTGGCCTTCACCACATTGTTTTCTGTGTCTATGGGCTATGCATACATGCATGTATGTTCTTTGCCTAATCTTTTCCAGTACCCTACTCCCTCCCTTCTAAGATCTGTCAATATGTTCCATGTGTCCATGCCTCTGGTTCTATTTTGTTCATCAGTTTATTTCTCCCATTAAATTCCACATATAAGTGAGGTCATGTGGTATTTGTCTTTGGCTGGCTGTCTTATTTTGCTTCGATAATAATCTCCAGGTCCATACATGCTATTGCAAAGGGTGAAAGTTACTTCTTTTTAATAGCCATCTAGTATTCCATTGTGTATATGTACCACCGTTTTTTATCCACTTATCTATTGATGGGTGCTTGGGTTGTTATTATTTTGTGTATTGTAGCATTTAATTGGATATTTTAATTTATAGAATTTCTCAATGTTTGTATACTATAGAAATAAACTGTAACATTAGTAGAATTGATTTTCAGGCAGACTAATAAATAATCTCAATGGCGTATCTTTGATGGAACAATTACATAAAAACATTCGTTTGATTTTTAACAGTCTTGAAATTCTTCGTCTTTTTCAGAATGTGAAATTAGAATAGAATAATTCCGCTTTCCCCAAATTTTGCAATACAATGTCAATTGATATTTATTGAGCTTGCATGGTATATAGGGCATAATTTAGGATATTAGGAATATGCACTATGATATTAGATTCCTGATATTTTCTAAAACTTATTTTACTTAGAAATTCTAGGTTGATGTAGGCAATAAAATGCACCACAGCATTTATATCACTTAGAAAATGTACATTGATACAAGATGATGAAATGGACCTATAGTTTCATACACATCTCATGTCTTGTTATTTTAGAACATACTTTTACAAGTAGGATTCTTCTGGTTCCAACATAATAACATTCAATCTTAAGTCTGTGAACCTGTAGTCATTTGCAAAACTATTATGAATTATTTGAAACATTTGTGGTGCATAAATAAGATAAATGCCTTATTTCATTTATTTCAGTGTTTGTAATGTTTGTCTGTCATGACATTGAATCTCTAAGTCCTTCTGCCAAATATAACCACAAAACAGTATTCTTATTTTCCTAGGAGTCCTGGGAATTTGTACCACACTTCTTCAAGTAAATACATGTGTAAATATGTGAGCTTCTCAGTCCCCTAAAGACTCTGGTTTTCCTTTCTTGGCAAGGGAAATGAATTCTAAAACCCTGAATCATTTACTGAGTATGCTTTCCTCCTGATCTCCCAGAGGGCTGGTCAACAAAGTGCCAAAAGACGTGCTCATTCTAGAGAGACCAGCAGCCCAGGTCTCTCTGCAGGAGGATTTGATAAATGTTAATGAAAACCCCTATGCCTCAGATATAGACAAGTTAGTGCTCTGGTAAATCAGGTCCTTTGTGGTTCTGATATCTAAGTAGATCACCATGTCATATAGTTTTTTCCTGAAGCTCCTTATGCTTGAACTTAAGTATAACTTATTGTGCTTATTATCTAGAGTTGCTAAAGATGAAGTTGTAAGATCAAAAGGCAATACAAATGAAGCTACTTCTCTATATCCTTTATTTAAAATGTATTTTTTAAAAAATAGAAAGGGTGGGGTTCAAGGTTGGACAAGAAAATTTAATAAAAATAAAAACAAAAGGTGTGAAATTAGATAAATAGCCACTTTGAAATCTCATGTTTTCCTTCTGGTCAACACTGTATCCTCAGGGCTGCAAAGTATCTGAGAAAACTTGCTATAACTACAGTTAGCAGAGTTCAGTTTTATGAACTTAACTATGCTATAACTACAGTTAGCATTGTTCAGTTTTATGAACATATAAAAATTTAATCATGAGTGAATGAAATAATGAATGAAAAATGTTAATAATTACAAATCACCATATAGCTTAAAATTCAGTGTTGACTTTGGCTTATAAAACATGCTATCTATTGATAGAATCCAGTATGCTTAAGGAATCTACCTATATCTTAAAGAATAATTATTACACTTTTCCTTGTCAAAAAGCTTGAGATATAGGTATCTTTCTCTTCTTATACATATTTTTCTCTCTCAGTAAAAACCAAGTAAAATCTATGCATTTTTTGAAAACATACTTTGTTCAGAACCATTGTAGAATCTACGAACACAAATCATTAAATTCATGGTTTGGGCAATGCAATTTTTCTTCTTTAAATGACCAACATTTTTTGGGGGGGGGTTGTTTGTTTTAAGGAAAGATCAAACCTCAATTTTGCCCATCCTTAAAAGCTGGAAAAGAATTATTTTAAGATTCAGAGAAGTTCATTCCAGGACCTTTTATGATCTCTACGCCTCCCTGGAGAGAGGGCAGGAAATGAGAGCATTCCGAACATGACCACGTCCCTCCCTCTCAGGATCCAGAGGCCTCGCAGAAGGGCCTCTGTCATCTGAGAACTCCCTTGAACCCCTGCCCACAAGCACCTTTTCTCATTGCATCACTTACACCGTTTCTACACAAATGAACCCTTCTAAACCAACTTTATTGAGTTATTCATTACAAAACCAAAACAAATACACAGTTTTGTCAAAAACAACCCATCGGATGATTTTACTTGCACAGGCTTAACTAACTCAATGAAATTGGTGGAATCATTGTATGTATACAGGCACAGCTTAAAGGTCTAGCACTGATGTTTTAAAATATTAAGAAACATTAAAGTTTTTTATGATCTAGTTTTAAAACAGGATATGTAGATATGAGTAGTACTGCAAATTATCAAATATCTTTGGAAGGGTTCTGTATGTATTATATCGCGTGATTTGATATTGCTGATATTTACATGCTTCTGACCTGAAAAAAAAAAAGGTAATTTTGCGTGCTTCCATCTGACGCATGATGGAAAATAACTCCCTAATGTAGGCTGACATTCGGTAAAGTCCAGGGTTATGTTAAGCTAATTAAAAGGAGGAAGACCATGTCACAGGGGTGATCGCGGAAGTGTCCTCTTTGGATTTGGAAGCGGAAGTTTAGGGCCACACGCAATTCTGTCATTTAGTGGTTGTGTAAGTTTTAAGCCATTCATTAATCCCCTTTGATCATCAGTTTTCTCTTAGATAAAACAGAAATAATGTGAAAACCCTTGATAATTGTTGCAAGAAATAAAAGAGGCGATGTATGTGAAAGTAATTTGCAAACCATAGAGAGCCATAAAATCCAAGATAATATGCAGACTTCTGTTTAATACTGTCTAGAAAAAATAAGATGAATAATGAGAATAGCAAGAAAACTTTTCTCTTGTATAGTAACTGATTCCTATCATAAAATGAAAAAATGTAAAATATTATACTTGTTGCTTTATAAGACAGACATCCCAAGTGAATTTTTAAGCTATGATATCTGCCAATAAAATTCCCAGGCTAGGCCATTCCTTTCCTATGAAGGCAAGTCACGCCACTCCCAAGCTTCGTGCAAACTGTCAGTACCATCTAAAAATACTCCTGCATATTAGAATTAGTGCTTCCCACTTTGACATTACAATATTGTTTTTATATCTCAGTGCTTTCCTCTAAGAATGATTTTATTAATGCTCATTTTTGGTGCAAGGCACGAATCTTTGCAAATATTTGTGCTTGTTTTTCTTTGGAACTATGAAAGGAGACTTCTGGCTGTTCAAGGAGGGACAGGATGTCTTTTCAGGGCTGTAGTTGTATTTGGCTTGATCCACTGAAGGAGAGACAGTGCTCTTAGGTGCCAATATTTGGTTAAGAGCTGAGAGCAGAAAAATAGCTACTTTGGTAATTCAAGTGACACTTTCTTGTAGTCAAGTGAGAGAATAACAGTCTTATGAGCTAAATAATATCTCTATTTTTGCTTCCCAGTTCTGAATAGTTTTATGTAAATTTATTCTACTTCATGAGATGTAATTGGAATAACAATCTTGAGCATCTCAGGTGGGTTAGTTTTCCAATGTAAGTGTATCTGTACTGAAGAGGGAAATAGGACAAGGGTGTGACTTCTCATGAACTATACCTAGGTCTCATGGACCTAGGTAAAGTGTGTAGATCACAGGAATAATTTATTCTTCATATTTGCGGTTTTTGCATAAAATATCATGATCATACTTGATATTTGCAGTTCAAACAATAATGATACTACTATAGTCGTGTATCATATAGAAGACATTTACATCATAAAGAACTAATTGTACAGGCTTATCCTTAGCAAACTTATCAACCAAATTTAAGTCAAGTAATATTATTATTATGGCAAGCTAACTGACTATAGCTCTCTTCCGAGACATTTAAAAAATTGATAATAAATTGCAATAAAATTGATTATACATTATGTTTGCAAACTGTACCGGAGTAAATATTAAACCCACAGCAGAGTTTCATAGATATATTGTACATAATAAATATTCTACTGTGCAGTGGTAGGAATTTTGCAGGAAAATTATCACACTTTTAAATATTTAGAAAAGCCAAATTTAAACAAAGTTAAATTTTCTTTATTCTGAACTTTTATCTTAATGAGTATCATGTATCTCTAAGGAGGAGATATACATTTATGAAAATTATTTGACTACTGAATAACTATTAGACTTTAGAAAACATCAATTTTGAAACATGCAAAACAAATCAATACAAATCAATAGGGGGCAAAGTAAGTTTACAGTTGTAAGGATACAAAACAGAGTTTATTCTTATATTATTCTTTATTAATTATTTATTATTTTCCATATGTAGAACTGTAAACCTACTTTTCTATATCCTATATTTGAAATTATTTGAAAAATTGATAGTCTTGAAATTAAACTCCCAAAACTTCACTGAAGTACTTTTTTAATATGACTGAATATTATGTTATATTACCTAAATTATTAAATGATAACTGCATAGGTTACTATATCAGTACACTATACAAAAATGTGGATATTTGCCTCTACTTAAACTTGGCTGACTGACCACTTGTGTTCACCTCTGCTTCTTTGAGAAAAGCTTCATGACAATTATGGTAATGAGATTAACCTCATAAAAATTACAATTAGAAGATGGACATAGAAAGCCATATTCACCAAGAATACTGAGTAATAAATGTAGGGCACTTCAATAGACTTTGAAAGCTAAAAGTTAATGGATACCAATTAAATTAAATAGCTGAAACCCAAGCTTATGGAATTTGATGCCAAAAACAAACATAATCTACACCAGAAAACCCATAAAAGCCTCAAAAATTGAGGCTCATACATGCATTTGAAAATGGTACATAGTTGGAATTGAAAACTAGATGATCAGTTGAAGTTCTGTATGTGCATTAGTGCTCCCCAGATCCCCACAACAGCTGGACACATTTTATTTCCTAATTAATGAGATACAGAAAAGCTTATTATCTGACCATAGTGAACTAGAAGGTCTTGAATTTAAGGATTCCAAATGGAGCTGAGAAAAAATGATGGAACTGAACAGAGGAAAACTGAGGAAACCTTTCCCCACTGGATTCAAGAATCTCTGCAGAATTCTTATAACCTCCAAGGCTAACCATGGGCAGATTTCTTCCTGACCTACAGATATTCAAAGCATCTGAGAAAGACAGAAGTAAAATAATAATAACAACAACAACAACAAAAGAAACTTGGGGGAAACAAAAAAAATCCAAAAAGCAGAAAATATAGTTTTTTAATCCTATTATGTAATGTCTTTCAGGAAGGAAGTAAAGGTACTGTATTTGTGAAACAAGAACACAGTGCTATATGAAAGAAATGTGCAAGAACAAAAATGATATCTTACAAATTAAATACAGGAGAACAGAAATTAAGTACTCGAAACCAGGGTTGGAAGATAAAATTGAGAAAATCCTCTAAAGAATAAAATACAATAACAAAAGGGAAAACACTGGACATGAATAAAGAATTCTTTTGTTAAATTAAAAAATTATATTTATAGAGCAGCCTTAGGTTGGCAGAAATAGTTAGGGGAAGGTATATACAAAGATTTCCCACATTCCCTTGCTGCCACATATGCCTAGCCTTACCCATTATCAATATCCTCCATCAGAATAGTCCATTAGTCACAAATGATGAACCTATATTGAAATATCATAATTGTCCAAAGTCCGTAATTTACATTATAATTTATTCTTAATCTTGTATATTCTGTGGGTTTGTACAAGTTTTTGACATGTATCCATCATTATATTTCATGCAGAGTATATTCATGGCCATAAAATTCCTCTGTGCTCCACCTATTCATCCCTCCCCCTACTGCAACCCCTGGCAACCATTGATCTTTTTACTCCCTCCAGAGTTTTGCTATTTCCAGGAGGTCATATAGTTGGAATTGTACATTATGTAGACTTTTAGGCTGACTTATTTCACCTATTAATATGCAGCTAAGGTTCTTCCCATCTTTTCAAAACCCAATAGTTCATTTCTTTTCAGTGCTGAGTAGTAGTCCATTGTCTAGATATAACACAGTTTATCCATTCACCATTATCTATTTTATGACATCACAAAATGTTACTGAATGACATTATGGTTGCTTCCATATGTTGGCAGTTATGACTAAGGCTTGTGGAAATAGCCACATGCAGGGTTTTGTGTGGATATATTTTTGACTTCTTTGAGTAAATGCTCTAAGACCAGATTGCTTGGTCATGTGGTAAGTATATATTTGGTTTTATAGGAAGTCACCAAACTGTCTTCAAACTATAATCTCAGTCTCTAAAATTTCATTTCTGTTTTTCCCATATGCCACATTAATTTGTTAATTTGTTGAGACTGTGATTGTAATACATAAAGTATAGTAAAGCATATGGCTCACTGTAAATTGTTACATGTATGTAAGAGGTGATTATTTGTGGTATTAGTTCAGTTTTGTCACCAAACTGCTTTGTGCCCTTGGGCAAAATACTTTCTCAGACTCTCAATTTCCTTCTCTATGTGAAAACTTGTTAATGTCCAGGGATTGGACATATTATAGTGAAAGAATAAAGAAATATGTTCAAAGCCTATGTGACAATGATATGTGTCATACTGATATTCCAAGGAAATCAAATAGGAAGTTCCACCAAGAAATAAGAATACCCTACTGCTGCCATTAAGGTGAGATAAAATGACAAAGGACCAGAATCTTTAATAACTGGAGAAGAGAAGGTGAATTTAACACCAGAATAAACTCAAAATGGATAAAAGACTTAAATGTAAGTCATGGTACAATAAAAGTCCTAGCAGAAAACATAGGCAGTAAAATTTCAGATATCCCATATAGCAATAATTTTGCTGGTTTATCTTCTAGACCAAGGGAAATGAAAGAAAAAAATAACCAAATGGGACTTCATCAAGTTAAAAAGCTTTTGTGTTGCTAAGGAAACCATTATCAAAATGAAAAGGAAACTATATAGGAGAACATATTTGCCAATGATACATAGAACAAAGATTAACTCTCAAAAATACATGAAGAACTCATATAACTTAACACCAGGAAGACAAACAATGCAATTTAAAAATAGGCAAAGGGGACTTGTAGGCAAGATGGAAGCATAGGTAGCTATAGTTTGCTTCCTTGCACAACCAAAAGAAGAACAACTAGTTTAAAAACAAAAAATAACCAGAACTGCCAGAAAACTGAACTGTGTGGAAGTCCAACAACCAAGGAGCTAAAGAAGAAACATTCATCTAGATTGGCAGGAGGAGATGGGCAGCAGGGGAGGGGCAGATGCACAGCAAGATAATAGCTGGAAGACCAGGCAGGCAAGGCAGTGGCTGGCAGACCTGGAGGTCCCACATTCACATGTGGAATAAACAGAGAGGAACAACTGGGAAGCAAGACAGACTGTGCACTCCTGGGTTCTGGGGAAATAAAATCTCAAAACCTCTGGCTATAAAAACCTGTGGGGGTTGTGGCAACAGGAGAAACTGCTAGTCTCACAGAAGAATCTGTTAGAGGAGCCCATTGGGTCCTAGAACATACACAAGCCTACCCACTTGGGAATCAGCACCTGGAAGGGAGCAATGCATTTGTGGGAAGCAGGAGAAGTGACTGAAAGTGGGTGAGAGCCGAGCAAGTGGCATTGCTCCCTCTCCGACACTTCCCACACATGTAGCATCAGAATGTAGTGAAGTGAGTAGCTCTTCCCTGGTGAGTACCTAAGGCTCCACCCCTTACAACATAGCGGGTGTGCCAAGACAAAGAAATGTGGCCCATATGAAAAAAAGATCAAACTCCAGAAAAAGGACTAAGCAGATGAGGAGATAGCCAACCTATCAGATGCACAGTTCAAAACACTGGTAATCAGGATGCACACAGAAATGATTGAGTACAATGAAAAATAAACAAAGAAGTAAAAGCTATGCAAAGTGAAATAAAGAAAAATATACAGGGAACCAACAGTGAAGGGAAGGAAATTGGGACTCAAATCAACAGTTTGGAACAAAAGGAAGAAATAAACTGTCTACTAGAAGAGAATGAAGACACAAGAATTCAAAAAATGTGGAGAAGTTTTGGAATGTCTGGGGAAATTTTAAATGTTCCAACATCTGAATCATATGGGTGCCAGAAGGAGAAGAGGAAGAGCAAGGAATTGAAAACTTATTTGAAAACATAACAAAAGAAAAATTTCCCAAACTGGCAAAGGAGATAGGCATACAAGTCCAGGAAGCTCAGAGAATCCCAAACAGGCGGGACCCAAAGAGGAACACACCAAGACACAGCATACTTAAATTGCCAAAAATTAAAGATAAGGAGAGAATCTTAAAAGCAGCAAGAGAAAAGGAAACTGTTACCTACAAAGGAGTTCCCATCAGACTGTCCATTGATTTTTCAAAAGAAACCTTGCAGGCAAGAAGGGGCTGGAAAAAAGTATTCAAAGTCATGAAAAGCAAAGACCTACATCCAAGACATATAGCTTTATTTAGAATGGAAGGGTAGATAAAGTGCTTCCCGGATAAGGTAAAACTAAAGGAGTTCATCATCACCAAGCCCTTATTATCTGAAATGTTAGAGAAACTTATCTCAGAAAAAGATTAAAGTTACGAACAGTAAAATGACAACAAACTCACAGCTATCAACAACTGAACCTAAAAAGCAAAAACAAAAACAAACCAAGCAAAAAACTAGAACAGGCACAGAATCACAGAAATAGAGATCATGCGAAGGGTCATCAGTGGGGAGGGGAAAGAGGAAAGAGGAGAGAGGAGGATGGGGGAATAGATACAGGGCATAAGAAGCAAAATTGGCAGGTACAAAATAGACAGGGAGAAGTTAAGAATAGTATAGGAAATGGAGAAGCCAAAGAACTTATATGTATGACCCATGAACATGAAGTAAGATTGGGGAATGATGGTGGGGGTGGGGTACAGGGTGGAGGGGGCCAAAGGGGAGAGAAAAATGGGATACCTGTAATAGCATAATCAATAAAATATACTTAAAATAAAAATTTTAAAAAGTTAAAAATAGGCAAAGAACCTGAATAGATATTTCTCCAAGAGGGCCCATAGACATGTGAAAAAATGCTTACCATTGCTAGCCATCAAAGAGATGCAAATTCAAACCACAATGAGATATCACCTCACATTTGCCAGAATGGTTATCATTAATAAACCATCCAGGAAGAAGTGCTGGTAAAAATGTGGAGAAAAGGAAACCTTAGTGCATTACTGGTGGGAATGCAGACTGCTGTAGCCACTGTGGAAAACGGTATGGAGTTTCCTCATAAAATTAAAAGAGGAAGTGCCTTTTGACCCAGAAATTCCATTTCTGGGAATCTACCCTAAGAATTCCAAGCACCAGTTCAAAACAACTTATGCAACTTATCTATGTTCTTAGCAGAATTATTTACATAGCCAAGATTTGGAAACAACCTAAGTGCCCATTAATAGATGAATGGATTAAAAAACTGGGGTATGTGTATTCAATGGAATAGTATGCAGCAGAAAGAAAAAAGAAACTCCTACCTTTTGGGACAGCATGGTTGGAACTGGAGACTGTTATGCTAAGTAAAATAAGCTAGTCAGTGATAGACAAATATTATTTGATGTCACTTACAAAAGGAGTCTAATGAGCAAAACAGACAGAGACACTGAAACATGGAACAGACTAACAGAACCAGGGGTTGGGAGGATGGTGGAAAGAAAGGGAAGGGGTTTGTCAAAGAACATGCACAAATAACCCTGAGCACAGACAACAGTAAGGGAATTGACTAGAAGCAGCAGTAGAGCTGGGAGGAAGAGTACAAAGAGTGAAAAACTGAGACAATTCTAATAGAGCAATTATATATACAACAAATTTTATACAGTTTGTATTATATACATCAAATGCAAACAAACATAATTTTTGTATTTGATAAGGAAAAAACAGCTATGAGATCCACATACAAAATTAATCAGGATATTAATCCTTAACTGATAGTGAAATTTGTAAGTCAAGATAATAATTTTTAGATAATAACATTATAATAGCCCTGTAACATATAATACTTGGTTACCATCAAGTTATAATTTTTTCTTTCCTTCACCCCTCCCTCCTTCCTCCCTCTTTCTCTTCATTTTTCTTTTTTATCTTTCCTTCCTTCCTTCCTTCCTTCCTTCCTTCCTTCCTTCCTTCCTTCCTTCCTTTTCTCTTTTTCCCTTGTTCAAATTTTTAATTTATTAAAGAAACCTCTATTTTACTGGCTAATGCTATTTCTAGCCACTGTTTGTTTGTTCCACACCAAATAAGATCCAGCTTATTGAGAGTGTTTGTACAAATGAATGTGAAGTTCTATTGATAAAATACTTTTAAACAAATATTTGCAGAAATGTCATTGTCCTAATGAAGAAGCTGAAGCTGAAAGAGACTAAGGAATATGTATGATTAATATTAATATATAATATTCCTTTTATATTATTGATATGAATCTATTTTATATGTATTATGTACATATTTATATATTATTAATATAATGATTTGGGTTAACTTATACTAGAATTTGAGGCATTTAAAATTTTGTGCATTTCACATTACTAGAAAAATTCTCATTCTAGATAAGAATGTAACTGTATTCATGAACTCTTTTTGAAAGTGGAAATAGCCATTTTTAATCAGTTCTAAGAGCATAGCACCAATAGGTCAGAGGTGATTCAGGAGAAGAGGTCCCCAGGAGGTTTTTGTGCAAGAAAGAGAGGGAGGGGAAAGAAAGAGAGAGAGGGAGGAAGAAAGAGAAAGAGAGAGAAAAGGGGAGGGTGGGGCAGGGAGGGAGGAAAATTCTACACTATTTCAAAGTATTTAACAACAATTTGTTTTGAAGCAGCTCTGAATCTACAGCACAGTGTCAGTGTTCTGTTCCATTCATTGAGGAACAATAATCCCCAAAGCCAAGCAACAGATAAGTGTTATTAAGTTAAAGGCAATGCCTGAGGCTCCCTGAAACCAAGAGCTTCTCACAAAACACATTGTGTGCACATGTGTCATCCAACATAGCTTAGAGTATGAAATGGTCCCTGAGGCAATCTCAGGGTAGATTATTTTAACCTATTCTATGTTAGTCTAATTCTTTGAAAATTGATCATTCATATGAATTGTATTTCTCTATTAATCAAAATGTATAATCATCTAGATATCCTCATCACTCATTTCAGAAAGATTATTTGAATCATTCTTACCTTTAAAAATAACAACCACCACTAAAATATATTTTTAAAAAGCTTACTAGAGAAACCACCTATGGCTGCTAACATCAATTTGAGTATTTCTGCTTAATGATTTTACTTGCAAACTAATGAATGTCTATTTCCTTGTTAAAGATGTAAGTCATTTGCTTAAAGCACGGAGATAAAAAGACCGAGGTCAGCTCACCATGGGGTTAGTTGTTTTTACTGGATTTGGTGGCTTTGACTGCATTTGCAACTTGAGGCAATCAAATGAGTAACTTATTTATGAGGGTAAAATCCATATTCTATTCCCATTTGACTTTGTGATTATAGCACATTGTTCTCAGCAATACCTTAACTCACTCATAGAGATGAGAATATTGTAAACTTTAAGTGACTTTACCATAGCCACACAGCTTCTGAACATCTTGCTTCCACAATAGCACCTTTTTTCCCACTAAGGAGTGCAATGCTTCTTAAACACCTGTTTCATGTCATCTTATATACATTCCTTTCATTTTACTTACATTGAAAAGGGTTCCCTCCCATTGCTCTACTCTGTAGGGGTGGAGGAATATAGCTGGAACCTGTTATACTGTGGAAATTACTTCTAAAAAGCACACTGACGATTGCTATTATTAACACAATTGATCACTAAGATCTTATGTCTGGAAAAAGAGGGTCAAGGCAGTGTTAAACAGATCCAGATTCTCCCAGGCTATCATAAGGATGGTATTTTGGTGAAAAGTTTAATGAGAGAGGAAATTTTGAATGTCTTTTAGTGTTGGTTAGATAAATAGCTAACATACTCATTTATTCCCTTTAGTAATGCCATTTGGTGTCTTAGCCTCCAACCACTGTTTTGAGCATTGTGGGAAAGACTTCATTGGCATCACTTATTGCCATTAAAACACTTCCCATCTGAATGCTGGCTGCCAAAATATGTGGTACCCTGTGGAGCAAGAGGATGAGGGCAGAGATTGCAGTGAGGCTGAACGGTTTGCACTTCCTAGCAGTGACACTAAACATCAATCTTTCCTGAAGACAGCCCAGAACACAAGAACGTAAGAACAAACGAAGCATTATCCAACACCCGTCCCTTAAGCAAAGCAACTAAAGCATTTCCCTAGTAAGTTTCTCAAGTATGAAAATGCACCAGAATTACTGAGGTTGTCATGTTGGTTGTTTAAGAAAACAAATAAAAAGCAATTTCTAATTCATGAGAGATATTTATGAAGTTGAAATAATGGTGTTTGAGAATCATTTGCATCTTGAAGCATGTGTGTGTTTCACATTTTAAATCTGCATATTAGCTGGTCTCACAAAAGAATGCTAATTCGGTCACAGTTAATCTGTTTCACATGGACTTCAGCATCAAACGTGACATCATTATAGGAAATCATGTTATGCAACTCTGCAAGACCAGAAGAATTAATTTTGTGGGTTTTTTTGCTTGTTTCTTTGTTTGTTGTTATTCACCAGGATTTCAAATAAGTGCACCACAAGAAAAGACAGAAATAATTGGGAAAATGTGATAACATAATTGTTTTGACTTGTATTAGTTTGTTACCTACTAATTAATGTGTGGTTGTGCAAATTCACATTGCACAGTAAAACTCAGACATTAAAGAGAGTTATTGTGAACTCATGGGTGTTGGATTTGCTGGAAAGTGGTCAGTGTGAGCCTTAGATTTTGATCATATTTTGCTTAGTGAACTTTACCTTAACATTGCATGCACAATAACTTAAAAATAACAGTTCCTGATAATAATGATGTTGTGATATGTTTGCAAAAACTTATTTTAGAAGTTATATTAAGTAAAAGACACTCTTAGGAAGAGTATTCTTTGATGAAATACATAGTTCTTTGTATTTGATGGACTAAGTCCAATTCAAAGTGTAACCACTCCTTGGAATGGCAGATAGGAGGGGCAGGGGAACAGGGAAACCTTGATTGACTTCCTGTGGATTTTGCAAGCAAATGGGGCTTACACTGCAAAGGAACTTCATGGATAGTCCTATGCAACTTGACCATTTTTTTAAATTAGGGAATTTTAAAATCTTTAAGAAGTTATTGAAGTTAACATTTAAGTTTGGTACATTTAAGCGTGTTAGAAAACAGGATAATGTGAAATCATTTAAAAAAACTCATTCATTAAGAAATAATGAATTTGTCCTGATTATGTGTTAAGTACTTGATAAATATCTACTGAGAATCAGAAGAATGCAGAAAAGCACTAATTATTAAGTCCTACTTTGAGTTCGGTCCAGAGAGTTATCGCCCTTGCCTGAGGGGCCCAGATGATGCTGTTGCATCAGGAAAAAAAGGACAATGGGGGCACAGACAGCAAGACAATGAGACAGATTCAGAGCAAACTAAGTACAGAATTCTCACAAGGCATTCAAACCCAGAAGTTCACAGAGACCTGTTGACTGCAGTATTTGGGGGTCATCAACTGAACTATTTGGGAGTCATTCGCTTTTAGATAATTGGCTATTGAAGTCTTTTTAGTTGCTAGCATACCATGAAGAACAATGGGAGTGGGAACAAAGAAAACAAAAGTTGGTTTCTTTAAGGTGGGTGTGAACAAGGAAAGAAATCAGAGATATGCGTTTGACTTGAATAAAGAAAGAGAACTGGGAGCAAAGGATGTTGGTGAGGCCAAAAGAAAGGTTTCCAGACAGTAGTGGTTAAATGTTTCAGAATGTTCAAATAGGATGGTAACTAAAAAGAGGGCTTTAGTTTTGGCAAATAAAAAAAGAAAGAAAATATAAGAAGCCAAGAGTTTTGGAAAGAATTAAGTGATATTGACAGTGAATTTAAGAATGAATGGGATGTAAGGAAGTAAGTAATCTGCTCTTTTAAGATATTTAAGATAAAAATGAATTAGGGAAAGGGAAGGTCAAAGGATCATGTTTTGCAGAGTGAAATATTTGGATATGACTGAAATTAGGAGGATTCTGTTAGGGTACAGAAAAAAATTAAAAGTATTGATTTTACTAGTGAAAACATATGTATTTTGCAAATAAAGTAGGGTTGCCTGGTTATTAATTATTCAAATGAACCAGTTTTACTTCAGAAGCATTAGTTTAATCAAGAAAAACTATATTAGTGTCTACTATGCAAAGATATAATGGTAGGTGCTACAGGAAACACAATGATAGAAAAATTAATCTCTCTCCTTATAAAATAGGGGGGATGCAGAGTAGCAGAGAGCTTGTGATGTTAAAGGCCTAGGAGTAATAAGCATCGCATGATAATTGTGGCAGGGGAGGACTGAATGTGATTTCCTGAAGAAAACCACATAAGCAGTGGGTCTCGGAAAATGAACATTTTGACAGATTGCACAAAGACAGGGTAGCATGAAAGTGTTGAGGGTGCTCACAAAGCCCAGCAAGCAGAGAGTACATGAGAAAAATAAAGAGGAAGACACATATTTTTTTCATGTAACATTCATGTGTCATACACTGTTACTCTTCTGATTTTACTTTAATCATTTTAAAATATGAAAACCGTTAGCTTGCTGGCTGTAAAAAGCAAGTTATGGGCTGGATTTGGCCCATGAAAGGCGTTTGCTGACCCCTGCACTAGATTGTGAGCATTATGGAGCAGTACACCTGACACATAGATGTCATGCCATGAGTATTTGCTGATTCTACTGAAGCAATGAGGCCTCAGTCTAGGAAAGTGGGTATAGGACAGGAAGGGGAAGAAGTAGGTGATGCAGTGGATTGATGGAAGCCCCTAGTGGCATCGTATGTATGTATGTATGTATGTATGTATGTATGTATGTATGTATTGATCTATTTATTATCCTCACTCAAGGACATTTTTTAGGGTTTAAGAGAGAGAGAGAGAAAGAAAGAGAGAGAGAGAGAGACATCATGTGAGAAAGAACCACTGACTGGTTGCCTTCTATATGCACCCCAACTGGGGATTGAACCCCACAGCCTAGATATGTGTCCTGACCAGGAATTGAACACACAGACTCTCAGCATATGGGATGATGTTCCAACCAACTGAGCCACACCAGCCAGGACCATAGTGGCATCTTGATGCAGGTTAAAGAGAGGATAAAGGAAGTGATGGAAGGTGCAAGAGTCATATTACAAGATCAGGGGGAGAAAACAAGAAGCATAGGCTGAAATAAATAGCATTTGGGTTTGAAGGTTATGTAGCAATGGAGTCATGGTTGGAGGACCTAGGAAGCAGGAAATGAACTTATTCCTATAAGAATAATAGGGAATATATTCCTGCATAACCACTTCCATCTCCTAATGCCCAAAGGTCAAAGAATATTACATGAGAATTATTTCTCCAGTCGTACTAAGACTTGATAGTCATCGGTTTTTTCTTTTTTATTCATTCAGATTTAAGGAGTACTTGAAGGGGATGGGGAAAAGGAAAAGTAACTCATTAAAATAACAAATGACATTCAGTTCTAAGATGTGTCAACAAGTGGTAATAACAGAATGTGGAACAGTAGTCCCCAAATATACAAAAGGAAATCTATCAAGAACAGATTGCTTCCTCAAAGACTAGTGACAATACTACTCTACACCAAAATGACACCATTCACAAAGGATGGACTGACTTATTCCTATTGGGATATTCAGTAATATTGAATGTTTCTAACATGAAAACCAGACTCATTTGCCATGAAGTGGTAATAGTTTCAAAACACAAAGAAAAATGGTCAGAGCAATAGAAAGCTCTCATTATTGGCAAAGAGATGCTGGTAGGTGTTTATTGTTGTTGACAGGGGTAATCTACATCCATGAGGTTAATTAGGGAGAGAATGAAAACAGATTGCAGCCACTTTCTTACTAATGGTTTTCGTGCAATTTTTTTTCCTGTTTTTCTTTTTTCTGGACAGTTCCTGGTTGTTTTGTTTCCCTGTTCACTTCCTTATGTTGCTCTCCTTTCAAACATTGGAGGTTATTTGTTCTTGGATTCTGTGACTTGTGGAGACAAATTATATAACTCATTGTTCCAAACATAATACAGCAGAAGTTCATCGCGCTTCACCGCAGGCAAGCATGCTGCACAGGAGTGCGTGGGAGGGCTTGCCAATCCTAGCTGCCTCTATTGACATAAAGACAGCTCTTCTCCTATGATTTCTGCCCCCTGATTGTGCTAGTGAATTTGTCATTCATGGTGAATGCCAAATATATGTCATTAAATACTCTGGAAGTTTTCGTGCTTTTAATCTATGTAAAGCATGCACATTCCTTAGAGTCTGAATGTACTGTAAGGTAAAAATCACTAACTGCACCGAAACCTAAGTCTTGGTGTTAATGTTGCTGCTGACAACCAAGATGCAAGGGCACTGGGATTTGGTTGTATTAAATGGATATGCGATCTTCGTGAAACATCCAAACTGTCAAATTGGTGATTCGTTTTAAATATAATACTGATAACATATTTCCAAGGCTTTTTACTTAATTCTGCTAATTTTGCAAAGAAGAGTTAGTTTTCCTAAAGACACAGCTATTTCTGGTTGAGAAGTAGGGGAACTTTCCTTAAACAAAAATATCTCATCATCAATCTATGACATTTTGGAAACTTCAGTATGTAAACCACTTAAGAATACTTTAGTTAAATACATTTTTTTTCTATCGAGTGAAGAGCTCTTTGTATCCATTATCAGTGACTTACATCAGGCTTCTCTAGCAAGATTACCTGGCTCATGGTCAAGGGCCGGGGAAGTGTTTTGAACTAAAAGAAGACAAATCTAGGAGATTATTTGGTCTTGGCCAATATCAATATACAAAATAAGTAGGAGTAGAGGTATATAAATAGAGAATAATGGAGCTTAGAGAAGGAACAGTATATAGTGAAATCAAACATTACTTTCAGGCAACTGTGTATATAACTTTGTAATACAGTGGGCAGTGAAGCCAAAAATTTTAATTTTGTTCTTAAGCCAATAGGTGGCCAGTTTATCTCCTGGGTTGGAAGTGTTACAGAGACTGTCTGGATTAAATGCAATGAAGCTCAGTCTGCTTTAAATAGATACAAAGCAGATCTTTCTCTGCTTTTGTACATAAGCATACTATTTGTTACTCTTCTGTGTATAGCAGAAGCCATTGGTACTATACTATATATCTGCATACCTATTTTCATATCTGTGTACCTTAAATATATACACACATATATATGCACAGGTGTACAATACATTTATGTGAAGGTGTATATAAGTTACATTGTAAATTTACCCCGTTTTCGTTTTATTTTCATAGATTCACTTTCAATTACAAAATTTCACTTTCCCTTTTCATTACCAAATCATATATATGTTTAATTTCCTCATATTTTTTAGGGATATTTTGAAATCACTGTTGTAAACTGTTTCTTAGAAATTAGGTGCACCTTTTTCTCAACAAAATTTGTCCTTGCCTGTATAAAGTCTGCTGATAAAGATGTAGCTCATCATAAAGCTGAAATATTATTTTGAACATGTCCAATAATATTTCAGGAGGAAACTGCATTTAGCCTTTCAATTTGGGAGACCAAAAAGCATCTCTCTGTGCAGTGGGATGAGTAACCCCTTCTATCTTTCTATTCCACCCGCCTGATACAGGATGAGGGAAAGTTCACATTTTATTTCAAGATATGATTGTTTAGGTGTTTTGTGGATTTGGATAAGGGCTCAAACCTGGAAAGGGTTAAACAAAGAGCTTACAGTGTGGAGAGAGATTGGAAGTCAGAGACTGTTGGGGGGCTCACCCCAGTTCTAGCATAGGCCCCTGTCTTTTCTCTTTACAATGATCACTCCTGAAAAACTGTCTGTCTGCTTCCCTTTCTATTCCTAATACCTGTTGCTTATCATAGGGACCTTTTCCCTAACGTTTGAATTTAACCACCTCTGTCACAGAGCAGAACAGGTCCTCTGGCTTTTTTCCTTCTCTCCAAGAAAGCCCACAGTTCCGCTCAGGTCTTCTAAAAGCTCTCACTCTTTGATCTGTCAAGACAACCGGGAAAGTTTCTGACTAAACCATCCTATTCTTTATATATTTAGATAGTAAGGGGAACTATACAGTCATGCATAACTAATAAAATGGTGGATCTCTGGTGAATAAAATTAATATTCATTTGCATTTGGAGAATCACAAATAGTCAGACATGGACTTTCCAAAGTGGGGAGATGATGAAAGGACTTGGGTATCAAAACAGGAACAGGATTGAGAAGACAGTGAGCACTCTCGGAGGAACATGGGAATGGGACTGGAGTAACAAAATAGGAGACTGTTTTCTTGCTTTGACATTCCCAGCCCTGTTACATACACCTGTCTGAAGGCAAGGGAAGTCTTTCATTAGAATAAAGTTAAGGATGATGCAAGGTAGCAGAAGAAAGAAAGTATAAATGTATAGGCTGTGTTCTGGATTTCGTATAGTCATTTCTTCAAAGCAGTCGTTTAGGAAGGTCTGCGAGAAGAAAATAATAAGATTTTTTTTTACTCTACTTGAAGGATGCTTTCAAAACTTATGTACCATTTTTAACTCAGTATGTTGTGAAGTGCTTTCCCATTGAAGCCAGTCTGTAGGGAACATTGAGTGATAGAGAATATACCGGGTCTGGCACAAATAATGCACCTTTTTTACTGCAAAATCTTTTATTGCAAAATCATAAGCATATAATTCTGTAACATGACAGTATCACACTCAAGCATACTATATGATATTTAGGTAAAATGTTCAAATTAAAACATAAATTATTACACCCATATTATTACCCTACCAATCACACTCAAGCAGGTGTTACTTCTACTGGTCTCAGTAGATTTGTAATAAGGCAGATTTGATATTGGTGGCTAATGCATCACATGTATATCTACTAAGAGCAAAAATTACTAGTGGGGATCTGGTAGAGTTAGTGCACTGAGCTACAAGAAATCCCACTGACTTGACACAACAAAGAGTTGTTTCTCACTCAACCTGGTTAAATACTCATCAGTGGGAGCACTATCCTCCACGCTGTCGTTTAGCTATCCCAGATCCTTGCATCTTTCCTTCTGTCTTTGTACACCCTACGGTCTCAGATCCCTCCACTAAATATTCTGTAGGTTGCTTACAGTTAGAGGGGAACAGAGAGAGTCTGGAGGAGGCACAACAATTCCTTACCTCATCCTGAGATGACACTTCCTCATAAACACACTGAGGGGCGGTGGGTCTAGCAAATACAGTTTGTGCAAGTAATCATGACAATTATTAATATTAATAGGACTAATAATCATTACTTACCTCATATAACTTATTACTAAATCTCATTGTATCTTAATTTCCTCAACTATAAAATAAAAATTAATATCTAATTTCTAATATACTCGTGTGTAATATGAGTTGATAGATATAAAGTGTTTAACTTTTTTTCTAGTACATGCTAAGCATTTTTATGTTTATGATCATTGCTGTTATAATAATAATTATTATTATTAATCCATTTCATCTTGAGTAAAGATAGGGAGGAACTCATGGCAATTCTAACCATTAAGGCAAGCATGCAATGACCTGCATTCGAATTGCTTTGAGCTATGGTAAAATCTCATTTCTAGAACATTTTGAGAAAAGACAATACACAGATAGACAAGTAGGAAAGTGGGCACATAAACTCTCAGGCAGAGTGAAGCTAATGTCTTCTCACTTTCCATGGAAGCCCTGGTTAAAATAATCGTTAAAAACATTCTGTAAAACAAGACTATGAAGTAATACAGGATATGTACAACCACATAGAATTCTTTTTATTTTAAAGCATGTAAAACTTCTCTGTGTCAATCAACTCTTTCTATATATTTCTTTTGCTTTTATTTGCTTGTAGGTTCTTTAAGAATTTTTTTCTATTTTGTGCTTTTATCTATTAGAATGCCTACACAATAATTTGTACATAGCAGAGATTCAACAAATCAGTGTTAAATAAATCTTTATTTTTAAGATTATACAACTTAAATGAAATCTTATTAAATATAATTTTAGTTCTTAGACTTTCCCAAATGGGATTTGTAATAGAACAAAACTGACATAAATATAGGTATGTCAGAATTCTAAAATTTTTAAATCATCTTTTTAATTTTTAATACAAGCAATCATGGTAGGTAATATAATTTTAGGTTTTGTTCCAATAACTCAATAATTAGCATTACATTATTTCTTGGTTTTTCATTGTATAGAACCAGATGTTCTGATTGGAAAACATAATATAAATTTTAATAATTTTTTGCTTCATATCAAAAATCTATGCCTTCTTTTATTTTGTTTTCATTTACATTTTGAAAGAATATAAATATATAAATGGAGAATTCTTTTTTTATAATTCTTCAGGCTAGAATTTAAAAGCTTTCTTTTGAATATGAATAAAGAAGAAACAAATGCATTAAAGTTGTGATTAGCAGAAAGATTAGAATGACAATAAAGTATTTGTGAAAGTGTTAGAGCTATTGTTTGTTACCTCCACCAGAGAGATGATTTAATATCTACATGTTGCTGAACATCCAGATACAAAGTCAAAATTTGGGGCAAGGATGGCTGGGGGAGACAGGGTGAAAAAGTTAAAGGGATTGAGAAGCACAGGTTGGTAGTTACAAAATAGTCATGGGGATGTAAAGTACAGTGAAGGAAATATACTCAGTAGTATTATAATAACCATGTACGGTGTCATGTGGATACTGAGAATACCAGGAGGAACACTTTGTAATGTATATGACTGTCTAATCACTATGCTGTATACCTGAAACTAACACAAAATATTATTGAATGTAAACTGCAACTGAAAAAAATTTTTCTTTTTATTTTTGAGCTTTTTAAATTTTTTTTTATTTATGTATCATTAGATGGGAAGGGAAGGAGAGAAGGAGAGAAATATCAGTGTATGGTTGCTTCTGGTGCATCCCCTGCTGGGAACTGGTCCCTGCTGGGAACTGGCCTGCAACCCAGGCATGTGGTCTGATGGGGAATTGAACCTCAATCTTTTGGTTCACAGGCCTGTGCTCAATCCACTGAGCTACACCAGCCAGATGAAAAAATATTTTTAATTAAAAATTATATTTTAATGATAATTTTAGTTAAATCTTCAGATGGCTGGCTTCCTTGATGCTGAACATCTGGATATCTCCAGAATGTGTAGAACAAAAATATGGAGAGCCAGTCAGCTTATGAAGTTTGTTCTCACTGATTCAACATTTTTAGATATATTTAGTCATTCGTGTTTTGTTATTAAGTGGGCAAAGAACAGATTTAAAAAATACAACAAAAATTACCAGTCTCTACTTATTACATGAATTAGCAATGTCCTCAATTTTATCATCACACTTGTTTGATGCTACAGGAAGTGAGTGAAGTTGTAATGACAAAATTGAGGACATTGCTAATTCATTCAAATGATAGAAAATAGGAAAGTAATTGAAGGCATATTCAATGATATTCACACTTTCCAATTAGTCCTTAGTTCAATAGTTTGATCATGGTACTAATTTTTCTTTGCTAAACTCAACTTCTTAAAATCATTTATTAGTCGTACTTATCTGTCGGTAAAAGATGTAACAAACTTTTAAAGGATTCACATATTGACTCTTCAAATTCAAAGGTGCAATTATTTTCAATAAAAAAAATGGAATAGTCCCGTTTTTTATAGTGTTAAGTTTCTTATAAAAGGCAATAGTGTAGTTTTTCCAATTCAAGAGGTTTAGCACCATCATTAATAGGGTGTGATGAGCTTCTTAATGTCTCTTACTTATTGGAAATTATCATATATGTACCATCTAGGAGTAATTGGACTCAGTCACCTCTATTTCTGAAGGAGAAAGTGTCCAGTTATGATAAATAAATAAGTCATACAGATATATTTTGAAGGACAGGGAACATAGTCAATAATACTGTAGTAACTTTGTATGGTGACAGATGGCAACAGAATTATTGTGGAGATCATTTTGTAACATATAAATATGGAATCACTATATATACCTAAAATGGTAGGATATTGTATATCAATTACATAGCAATAAAAAATATCCAAGAAGGCAGTAAATGCATAAAATTAATTAGTGCCAAGAGAGGGAATTAAAAAGCTTTCTCTCCTTTAATGAAACTGTTTCCTTTCCCTTTGTAATTTCATTTTTATTATTTATAAAATTAAAAATATAAACTAAAAGACCCTGCAGTTTTTATGTTCCACAGTCACCACACAATATGCTAAATGTTTTATAAAGTGTTTTTAACATGCCTTTCTTGGTGCCAAGCATCACTAACATGCAAATATGCCTGTACCATTTTTTCCTTTATAACTTGAGGATATTCAAAATTCTTAGTGGATATCATCACCCCGAAGATGCCTCAAGACTTCCCGGTTTATCCAGCATTGAAGGTTAAATAGCTATCATATAGCCTAAGGAGCCCCTGTAGACTTCTGTTTATGTCTCAGATTAATCTGAAGAGTTATTTCTTTCACTTCCATAGTTAATATGATATAAAATAAGAGACTTACATAGATATATTTTAGTTGTATAATACATATAGATGCTCTTAGTTCCTAGACACAAATTTCTTGTCATTCTGAAAAAATTCTCCCAAATTGTCCCTGTTCTTTGATATATACACTAAAAATATTTTTTCACAAACTCTCACGTATATAAATTAGACTATATCAAAATTAAAACTTTTGTTCTTCCTAAGATACAGTTAATGTGTAAGAAGTCACATAGGAGAAAATGTGTGCAAATCACACATCCAATAAAGGACTTGTATGCACAATATGTGAAGAACTCTCAAAACTCAACAATAAAAAAGTAATCCAGTTAAAATGCGGGCACAAATTTCAAATAGGCAGTTCAAAGAAGATTTACAGATGGCAAATAAGCACATGGGGAGATTATTGTCATTATTCATTATGGCAGTGGCAATGCAATTTAAATTTCAATGTGATACTATTACACACCTGTTAGAATGCCATTGAATACATACAGATAAATAAAAATAATGTCAAAAGCTGCCAGAGATGTGAGGCAAATTTATCTCTCTTACACTATTGATGATTATCTAAAATAGCACAGCCATTTTTAAAAACAATTCTTAATTAGCTAAATGTTAACGTCCATACTGCTCAGTAATCTCACTTCTAGGTATTGTGCCCAAATGAAATAAAAAAAATTCACATAAAAATAGTATTAGAACATTTATGGATGTTTCATTTGTAAATGCCTAAAAGGAGAACAACTGAAATATTCTTCAACTGCTGAATGGAT
Organism: Artibeus jamaicensis; assembly: GCF_021234435.1. NCBI lineage: Eukaryota > Metazoa > Chordata > Mammalia > Chiroptera > Phyllostomidae > Artibeus > Artibeus jamaicensis. Next base: position 12,169,805 of record NW_026522014.1, on the reverse strand, counting down.
TAAAACAAACAAAATGAAACTTTGGTGCATGCATACCAATGGAATACTACTCAGGGAAAAAAAGGAAGAATCCATAATACATTATGCCAAGTGAAAGAAACCAGATACCAAAGTCTAAATACTATATAACTCCATTATATAACATTCTCAGAAAGGCAAAACTAAAAGAAAGAAACCAAACCAGAGGACACTAGCGACTTGAGAATGAGGTTGAGGGGGATTGACCACTGGATTAATGATCTACTGTGTCAGAACATACCAGTGGCTTCTCTAAAAGTTTCCGTGGATCAGAAATCTTCATACAGTTTACACGAGTGCATCTGGCTCAAGATCTCTCATGAGGTTTCAGTTAAGCTGTCAAGCAGTCTGCTGACTGCAGTGTTACCTGAAGGCTCAACTGTGAGGGAATCTGCTTCCAAAGTCACTTACGCAGTTGTTGGCAGGATTTAGTTCCTTGTGGAATTTGGAATTTAGTTTCTTGCTAGTTGGTTCGTTTGGGGCACTCCTAGTTCCCTGCCATATGCATTTCTCCAAAGGACAGCTCACAACAGGGTCACTGACTTCCCTCAGACAGAATTTGTGAAAGTATGAGAAAAAGCACCCAACACATAAGCCACTGTCTTTTTATAACCTCATCCCAAGAATGCCATCCCATTGGCTTTGCCAAAATTATGTTCCCCAGGTGGGAGTCATTAAATCTATCTCCCACTCAAAGGATAGGATTAAACAAGAGGATGAATGCCAGTAGACAGGAATTATTGAGGGCAAAAATTGAAGGCTGCCTCTCATAGGCAGCCATCTGGATCACTGTATATTTTTTCCTCCATTCAAAACATATTCACCTCTTCTAGGGTCAAAAGAGTTTCATCCCAGTACACTGCCAGTTCAAAGTCCAGAATCTCATCATCAGAATCAGGGAGCCATGTTAGACTCAGCCCACCACCAACTCAAAGTGAATGGGGAGCCCTTGGGGGTAATCAAATCTGTTTTGTATCTTAACTCTGACAGCGATTACGTAGCTATACTTGTTTGGTAAAACTCATAGAATTGAATACTAAAAGGGATGGATTCCATTATATGTAAGTTATAACTTAATTTTTTTAAATAGAAAAAAGTTAAACTCAAAAATATAACATATACACAAACACACAAAAAAAACCCAATAAATTTTAGCCAAACAAATTGAGTGATTGGGCAATATATTAAAATATTTTTCTACAAATCTACATTTTGACACAAGCAACATATTTTTTCTAATTGTATCATTGAACAGTCACGATAATATACCTCATGCTTCTATAATCAATAATTTGCTTATAAGAAAAGAAAATTGTTGAGTGCAAATTATATTCTTCTCTAGAAAGAAGTTCATTGTGATAATACTACTTTTCACTTTCATATTTGTTTTTATTCCTTAGAACAGACAATTTATCAATTCAAGAATTTGGGAAGATGGACATATTTGCAAAAGCACTGTTAACTTTTTCTCATTTTATTTACAAAAGAACCATTAGAATAATTTTCTGTAAGTTACAGTTTATAATCACTTTCATTTACTTAAAGCAAGCTGAATATAGGCTGTTAAAAAAAATCCCATATTCTTATTTTCCCCAATTCTGCAAAGTGACAGAGGGAAGGCAATTGGATCCAGTTACTGTACCCTGTTTATACAGCTGCACTTCATTGAATGAAGGCTTGTGTTACACACAGTTTGTGATAGGAAGTAAATGCTTTTAAAACAACTAAAGAGACAGGTCTTTGACCTCCACCTTTATGGATTCTTTGTTCCTCCATTGAGCTTCTGTGGAGGTTATAAGGAAGTAGTTTCAGTATATCTTATCGCCCTCTAATTTAACCTTATCTGATTGGTTTTTCCCATGTGAGTTCATAACATGGATGCATTATGATAAAATTTTAAAACAAATCCTGAAGCAACCAACAAAATGGACAATGATTTTATTTGTAATGAAGTTTATAAGTCAAGGTTTCTGAAATGTTCAGCAATGGGTGTGTTCTAGAGAGGAAATAGCATTTAGTTTGCTTCAGGGGCTCAATCTGTAAGAACTTTTAAGAGACTTAGGAGATTCATCAAATTTATTACTTCTTTTTTTTTTTTTTTTGGATTTTTTAAATTTATTTTATTAATTATGCCATTACAGTTGTTCTATTTCCCCCTTCATTCCCCTCCACCCTGCACACCCCCTCCCACACCATCCCCCCTTTAGTTTATGACCAAGTGTCTCAAGTTCTTTAGATTCTATATTTCCCATACTATTCTTGCCCTCCCCCTATTTTCTACCTACCATCTATGCTACTTATTTTCTTTTTTTTTTTTTAATATAATTTTTTTATTGATTATGCCATTACATTTGCTCTATTCCCCCCTCCCTTCCCCTCCACCCTGCACACCCCTCTCCCACCATTTCCCCCTTTAGTTCATGAACATGTGTCTCACATTCTTTAGATTCTGTATTTCCCCTACTATTCTTACCCTCCCCCTATGTATTTTCCATCTACTATCTATGCTACTTATTTTCTGTACCTTCTCCCCCCTTCCCCTCCTCCCACTCCCCTATTGCTAACCCTCCCTGAGATCTTCATTTCTCTGGTTCTGCTCCTGATCTAGCTATCCTCTTAGTTTGCTTTTGTTTTAGGTGTGGTTCTTAATAACTGTGAGTTTGCTGTCCTTTCACTGTTCGTCTTTTTTATCTTCTTTTTCTTAGGTAAGTCCCTTTAACATTTCATATAATAAGGGTTTGGTGATGATGAACTCCTTGAATTTGGTCTTATCTGAGAAGCACTTTATCTGTCCTTCCATTCTAAATGAAAGTTTTGCTGGATAGAGCAATCTTGGATGTAGGTCTTTGGATTTCATAACTTGGAATACCTCTTTCCAGCCCCTTCTTGCCTGTAAGGTCTCTTTTGAGAAATCAGCTGACAGTCTGATGGGAACTCCTTTGTAGGTGACTGTCCCCTTAGCTCTTGCTGCTTCTAAGATTCTCTCCTTCATTTTAATCTTGGCTAATGTAATTATGATGTGCCTTGGTGTGTTCCTTCTTGAGTCCAACTTCTTTGGGACTCTCTGAGCTTCCTGGATTTCTCGGAAGTCTATTTCCTTTGCCATCTTGGGGAAATTCTCCTTTATTATTTGTTCAAATAATTTTTCAACTGGTGGTTGTGCCTTTCCCCCCTTCTGGTACCCCTATAATTCGGATGTTGGAACGTTTAAAGATGTCCTGGAGGTTCCTAATCTTCTCCTCATTTTTATGAATTCTTATTTCTTCATTCCTTTCTGTTTGACCATTTTTTTCTTCCTTCTGGTTCTCTCCCTTGATTTGAGTCCCAATTTTCTTTCCATTACTATTGGAATCTTTTGTATCCCCATTCATTTCAATTAATTTAGCTTCCATATGTTTCTCTAATTTGTGGCTAAAGTCAACCAGTTCTGTAAGGATCTTTATAACCAGTGCTTTGAACTGTGCATCTGAAAGACTGGCTATTTCTTCATCGCTTAGATCTATCGGTTCTGGGGCTCTAAGTTGTCCTAGAGCCATTTTTGGTCTGTTCGCGCTGTTAAGTGAGCGGAGCGAAGCCTTAGTTGTTTACCAGGACGGGGCGACCCAGGTCGCTGGTTTGTGACGCTGTGTGTGGGGGCGGGGTCAGAGAGGGAGCAGTGGCGTTCCTCTCCGCTAGCCCAGCGTTTCCGCCTGCATGGGGTTTATCCGATCGGTATTGCGCCGGCTTCCCTTCTCACTGGCTTCTCCGCACGTAAATGCGCGCGACTGAGCGACCCACCGCGCCCCTTCTTTGTGCGCTCCGGCAGCCAGCTCGCTCGCAATCGCGCCCTCGGTTCCCTGCGCGAACCGCGCACCGCCCCGGGAATTTTTTCTTGCTAACCTGCTCCGCTGCTGGCCTGGCTCCTCGTACCGGTCCAGCCGAGTATCTAGTTGTCCTTTGGACTCCGTATTGTCGATTTTCCGTGTGGCTTGGTTGTGACTGCTGTTAAAAATAGTTGTTCTTAGATTTGGTTGTGCACAGAGGCGAGGTGGACCCTCCACCTACTTCTCCATCTTGGCGGAAGTCCCCCAAATTTATTACTTCTTAATGAACTTCCACACAACATCTGAAGTTATCAAGCACCACAGGAATGTTGTATATCTCTTATTTGTAGCTGTATAAACTAGCCAATAAACCAGAGATTTGGGTTCTAGGTTCTTTCAAGGATTATGCCAGGGAAATTAGAGGTAATTATGGTGAAGTAGTTCTTATTTGTATAAGAAGAATTACCTTAATTACTTGGGTAAAAATACTATATGTGGGTCATTATTATACGTGATCAAAATGTTAACCAATTGGGATCTAAATTACATATAAACTGATGGTTTACAAATATATTTGCAAGTATGTGACTTTAATAAAATTTATTTTTTTACATATTTAATGCTCATTTATTATAACTGTCAATTATTGTAAAATTTATTTCTTTAGGTATATCTTTCATTTTTAATTATTTATTTATTTATTTTATTGTATATTTTATTTTTATTTTATTTTTTTGTTTTTTGTTTTTAATTTAATTGTTGTTCAAGTACAGTTTTCTGTCTTTTACTCCCATCCCAGCCCACCCCCCAGTGCTCCCCACCTCCCTCTCATTTCCACCCCCTTAGTTATTGTCCATGTGTCCTTTATACTTGTTCCTGTATATCCTTCCCCTTTTTCCCCTGAAATTCCCTCCCCTCGCCCCTCTGGGTGAAACAAGCCAGGCATTGAAAGACAAATAAAAATGACTTTTGATAGGACTATTATTTCATAATCTTGTTTATAATGTTCTTCTCAAGAAATTAGTCCTTCTTTTATCTCTGGGCTATCACTTGTTTACCAAAACCCTTTTGCAAATTTTGTGTGGTCACTCCCTACATGGATTATCTGGAGAGGTTTCATCTCCTACATGAATGGCCTAGAAGTCCACTCAGATAAAATGTATATGAATATGTATTAAATTATTATACATATATACATATATTAAATATATGCACACATATTATGTAGTATATGTCGTATATACATAGCATATAAATGCATATAAATATATGCATATATTATACATATATATGTGTATGCATATATTTTATGTATGCCTATAATATTTATTAAAATTAATAACAAATTATTCTTCTATGTGCCATAAATTTTAACAGTCAGTGCATGGCAACTTCAAGGAAAAATAAACCCAAATTTTCACTCTTAGTTTCACTATTCAGTTCCCATGAATCCAAGCCTCAAAGATTTAATTTTTAATCTACGCTGACAGTCATACAATGATCATATCCCATGGTTCATTCTATTTCCTGTATTTGTAGCAAAGAACTAAGTATAATTTAGTTTAGCTAAGAATATAATTTTTGAAAACTGAATATAATATAATGAGGTATTTTGATCTGTAATTCTGGTAGGAAGTGAAAAACACTAACAGAATGAAAAGCGTGGGCTTGTTCTCTTCTATGCCATCTACCGAGGGTATCATTCCAGCAGCCTGTTCATTGTAGAAACCATAAGCATCTATCCTTGGGGATATATGTGAACTATAATGTATTATGAGGGACCTTAAATCTGAGGAGCAAATGTTATTCTGCTTTGCTATGTATTTTAATAGATAGACTTTGAGATTTCTTAAGATGGTATCAGGGAAGAATATTATGTAATATCTTATTCCAAAATTTATGCAGCAATTTGTCCCATCAGTGTATTCTTTTTTAATTAGAAATGTGTTATCACGTACTGAAAAATCATCACCATTCATTGACTATATTGTTACAACATTACCAGTTAACTTTTATGATCTGTCATACTGTAATGTGTTAGCAAAATGTAAATTTTGGAAGTCATTTCAGTTTTCTGGAGGCATTTAATTATATCGTATACACTATACATATTTGTTGGCTATGCTTCAACTTTTTATTTGTTTATAATTTATACCCTCCTTGCTTCCAAAAGTGATCTAAGGCAGCTTATTTTAATTAGAATTATATTGGCTAGTTTTTTCAGAGATGTTCCAGATTTTCTTCCTCACTCAACAGAGCAGTGTACATGAGTGAAAATGGAAGTTGCTTTGTTCTCATTCTCATGGCTCATTTCAAATTATGTGTTTTGCAGAGGTTAATATTATGTGGGCTGGACACCAAACACACCACAGTTCTGAAGACTATAACTTATCCACCGCACTGAGACAATCTGTCCTCCAAATATATACTTCCTGGGTAAGTTGTATGAAACTGAATAAATATGATTATATAATTCATTTTTTAAAGTCTCAGTTGTTTCTATTTCCTGCGAGTAAATTAGTGAGGTGTTTTTGCTAAAATCCTTCTTTCTCCTCTGTAAGGACAGGTACTAAAATGAATCAAGTTGTGCTTTCCAATGATGGTCTTTCACCATGGAAGTGGCTATCTATTTTTATTTACCATTAACTAAAAGACATGATGGACAGGCAATGTACCTCAATTCAAATATATGCAAACAAAGCCTTTATTAGACATTTTAACAAGCAGTTTAAAAAATAGTTCTTATTTCTGAATGCTACCCCCCAATCTACTTAAACCCTTTGCTTTTTTGTCTGCATATTAGAGCAATTAGTACAATGCTCAACAAAAAGTTTAACTCTCCAATATTTTTATGCAAGGAAATGACAAGGCCAATGAATACCATGAATAGTCCCTAGTTCTATGGTTCTGATTCACTGGGTGAAGCTGACCCACTTGTTGACAGCCTTCATCTGATGGTTCTTCTTTAACTCTTTTTAATCATCCAAAATGCTGCTGATAAAATGCATGTTGAGCTAGAAAGTCCAAGCTATTGATGGATAAGTTTATGAATAAGTAATTTCCTAACTATAAATTATAATGATGTAACATTTGTATGGCTCTTTCTAGTTTGCAAGGCACTTCTTTTAGATACCATTTATTGTGTACTTTCCATGTATTGGACAATCTTCTGAGAACTTTTTATGTATTAACTCATTTGATATTCATGACAGTTTTAAGATACAGATACCATATAACTCTCATTTTTAAGTGATGGAAATGAGTCCATAGGTTAATCACAAAGCTATTAAAGGAAGCAATAGAATTTAAACACATTTAGCCCATCTGCAGGTTCTCAGACCTTCACCTGGATGCTACATCCCCTTCTGTTGTTTCTATATTGTTTTTCACTTATGTTACCTCATCTGATCTGTACAAATAGGCCCATCTCATGCTCAATCTAGTGGCGCTAATATCAGGGAATTGAAGATCAGTGAGATTAATTCTGCAGCTAGTAAGTGATTGAGCCCCATGTGTGACACCAAATGCCTCATAACTGATATAAGTATACTTACTGGCATGTGTTCTAACTAAAACAGAATAAGCAAAACAAATCTATAAAGCGTGATGGTACTAATGCATTTGCTGAAAGAAATATTAAAAGAAATCCACCCCTGCTCCCAATTCATACAGCTGTGTTGTAGCTTGTACTAATTTCCTAGGGCAGCTGCAACAGAGTACCACCAGCTGGGCTACTTATAATGGAAATGTATTGTCTCACATTTCTAAAGTCCATGAGTCTAAAATCAAGGTATTGGCAGGGCCATTGTCCCTCTGCAGTTTCCAGGAAAGGAGCTATTCTGGTCCTCTCTCCTGAGTTCTGATAGTTTCTTGGCTTTGGGGAGCATAACTCCAATCTTCACATTGTCATCTTCCTGTGTCTGAGTCTAGATTTCTCTTGTTTTTATATGGACACCAGTCATACTGGATTAGGAGTCCACCGGCCTGCATTAAGACCTCATTATAACTAATTTGATCCACAATGACCCTATTTCCAAATAAGAAGAATTAGTGGATAAGATTTGGGGCTATGAAGGGATGCAATTTCAACATGTGGATTTTGGAGGCACACAATTTAATCCATAACACAGCTCTAAGCGATATGGATGAAAAAGAAGGATTATGTATACATATTTTTCCATCTCCATTTGCTCGTGCTGAAAACTCCAGATAATTAAAAGTAGAAGAAAATTCTCCCTATTTCACTGATGCATAGCTCAAGGCTGGTCTAGGGTTCCAGTGAACGGAAGAAAGTACAGGCCCCTCATGGAAAAAGAGATGCTGCCCACCCTTCTTTCTTAAGAAATAGTAGCATTAATACAAAATTATATTATTCTCTACAAAATAGGCTGAGTATCAGATTTATTCAAATATTAATCTCAAAAATCTTTATTCTTTCTTTTCTCTTTGCATGATGAAAAACCCAAACCTCTGTGAGTTGTATTTCTATGTTCATGTAAAGTCTAGTCAGTAAACAGAGCTAACCACGTTGTCCCCTCCATGTCTAGCATTAGGAGGTATGGTCCCACCAGGCCATGGGGAGGGAAAAAGCTCCATGAAAGGAGGTAACTCTATTTCAAGTCGATTCAGGAAAATCAGTGCAGGTAGTGAATCATCTGGGGGATTATCAGAGGGAAATTTTTATCAGGGCATTATAGATGTCAGAACTAAAGGAAATCTTGGAGAAAACATATTTAAACCATCTATTCTAAAAGCTACAAAAGCATCTTAGAGTAACCCACTATATCCCACAGTACTGAACCTTGCTGGGTGGGATCAAGTTTGACATCTTACCTCTAGTTTATCTTTACCCTGGTTTCACTTGTGTCTCCCCCCCCCCATTAAGTCAAGACATCCAAAGTTACAGGGGAAATCTAAGTGAAATGCAGGCTCACACCTGTATCCTTTACAACCTCATATCATGTCACCAAGGATGGAGAAAATATGCTGATTAAGGAAATGAACTTTGGGAATGCATCACGAGCTACTAATTTTTTCGGGGACGGGGATGGGGTGCAGGTGAGTTGGATTCAGAGAACTCGCCATGTGAGAAATGAATTCGGGTTTGTAAACCTGCCTGGATTCTTTTCTAGCATGTTTATATCTGTGTGAAGACAGCATAGATGGGTTAAGAGTCTGTGGTGGTTAATAACCTGCGATAGGTCATTCTAGAGATTCAAGTCACAGGGCAGTCATTGGTCCTCTTTATTTTCTTTGACTCTTATAAGGTTCTTTTCATCCACAGTGCTCCGTAAGGCATACAGTTTGGTGGTTACTAAGGTAACAATGTATTTTAGAAGAAATAAAAAATGGGTCATGTCACTGGAGGTAAAATTGATTTGAGACATGTCATTGGAGGTAAAATTGATTTGAGAAATCGAAAGCAAAATTAAGCTCAATAGCCTTTTCTTTGATAGCACAATGAAAATCAGGGTGGCACCCTGCCGCTCACCGTAGTGAAAGGTAAGAATTCAAATTTTAAGAACTTCTAGCTGTACTTTTTTCATTTTTAAACCAGTTTTGAGCTTCAACTTAATATTATTCATCCAAGAAAAGCTGCAATTTTAAGCGTGCCATTTTAAGCAAGACGTTTATTGGTTTTGCATGGTCTTTCAATCTTTTATTATACATCTTAATTAATATAATGCCTTAAACATGATAGTCTCTCCACTTTGCAAATAATAAAATATGTCTAGACCCATGGATATTATGTAATACATAACAGTGTTGGGATTAACATTTTGTTTTCTGCCAACTTTATAATGAAATACCTTAATGCTGCAATTGTATATTGAAAACACAGCTACAGAAGTGCTTGAAAAATAAAAGAATGGGATGTGTCAAAGGAATACAGGAGCCAGCTTGAAAGAGTTCCCAGTGACCAAAATCTGGAACAATTTGAACAACAAAATATATAACATACGGTGGTGTTTTAAACCAAAGTATAAAATAAATATCTTCTAAAATAGTCCATACTGATATAGATAAATGATTGAAAAAATAAATAAATGGGACACAAATTCTCTTAAAGAATTAAAAATAATATATGTACATACTGCCCTCCTTTGGGAAGGGAGCTAAATGCTTCCCTACCCCTGGCTTTTGAGTGCCAGCTGTACTTAGTAAGCCCTTTACTGAGAAAGAGTATGGAAAAGGGACAGAGGGTGCGGTAGGGTAGAGTGGGAGGGTGACCAGAGTGGAGAAACTTGGCAAACAATGTCAAATCAAAGTTAATATCCTTAGAAATGTTGTGTCAGTAGCATTTAACCTTTGATAAAATGTGTTAAGGATGTCCCCTCCATAGCCTATCACATGCACCCTTTGATGGCATAGAAGGAAAAAGGCCTTTCACTTCTGTGGTCTTTGTCACCAAAATCCTAACCCTAATCTAACCAAAGAAAACACATCTGTCAAACCCAAACTGAGCGACATTCTACAAAATACCTAATCAGTAATCCTGGAAAGTGTAAAGTTCGTGTAAAACACGAGGGGTCATCTGGGAAAGTGTCCAGGTCAGAGGAAGCCATAAGATATAAAGACTAACTGGAATGTGGTGCCCTGGAAAAAATCCTAAAACAGGAAAAGGACATTAGGAAAAAATAAACCAACTAGGGAAATCTAAATAAGATGTGGACTTCAGTGGCATTTAGTTAATAGTAATGTACCCGTGTTAATAGTAATGTACCTTAGAATAGTAATGTACCTATTCTTAGTCCATATATCACGGTACCTTGATACTTCATTGTAGTTGCTATTATCACTACCTGGAAAATTATTTCCTCTTTCTTTCTGATTGATATATGCTTCAAAATTCAAATCATTCCTATTTTCTATAAATGCCTTTTTCACTTTGTCCAGGTTGCTTTTGTTTGTTTGTTTGTTCCATAAAACACTTGTGTATCTCAATTATAGTACATATTATTTTGTACAATGCCTTTTATACCAGCCTGTAAACTTTAAAAGAAGTCCATTTTTCACTGTTATATGCTTTGCTATATATAAAGTACCTGATACAGTCAGTATTTTATAAATATACCTTACACAAATACATGTAATTAGGGTTTATCGTAGTCAAAAATCAATTTGTCAAGGGAAATATTTTGTTAGTTATCTAGACAAGGCCAATATGAGACTGATAATGGCACAATGCATAAAATAATTTAAATCTGCCATTCAATTAAATATTTTTTACTTAATAGTCCTCCAAAATTAGAGCATTGGTGAGTTATTTTCCTATGACAACAAATATATTTTAACATATTCATCATATATGAAGCTATTGAATGTGAAATAGTAAGTTGTCTACATTCAATGAGCTGAGTATTTCTCTTGAAAGCATAGGGAATTCATGAAAAGTGCATTAATTGTGGTACATTTATACAATGGAATACTCCGCAACAAAAAGAAAAAGGAACTCCTACCATTTGCAACAGCATGGATGGACCTGTAGAGCATTATGCTAGGTGATATAAGACAGTCAGTAAAAGACACATTTTATATAATCTCACCTATAAGTGGAACCTAATCAACAAAACAAAGAAATGAGCAAAACAGAACAGAGACTTGGAAGTAAAGAACAAATGGACAGTGACCTGAGAGGAGGGTGGAGGAAGATAATGGGGAAAAAAGGGGAAGGGACAAGCAAAGGGATACTAATAGAGGATTCATGGGCATGCGCCATGGGGTGGGATTGACTGTGAGAGTGGGGAACTCGGGGTGGGGGTGGTGAGCAAAGTGGAAAGAGACAGGACAACTGTAACTCAACAGCAAGAAAAAAAGAAAAAATATAAATGTATTAATTTAAATGAATAATTTTTAAATGAGTAATTTTTTTAGGTTTGTAGTATCTCTCAATCATTAAAATAGTTTTGTGTCCTAGGTTGAGATGATAATAAACATAGTAAATTATGTTTATAGTATCTTAATAATCTAAAAATAGGTAAATTTTTAATCACCATAAGAAGAAAGAAATATAGTTATAACATCAAGTAATGAAAACCTTTATTAAAATTTTTAATACTATAAATTAGAGCATATGTAAACACACAGTGATTTTTAGCATAATTTAGAAATACATTAATTACATTTAGAAACAGTAGATAGCAATTCACTAAGAATAAAAGAGTTGGATCACAGTTGTAGCCTGGTTTTTAACTAGCTTTGCCACTCTAAATCAATAGTTAATGCTTTGATTCTAGTGATTTTGTACATGAAATGGGGCAATTAATATTTGTTCTGCCTTGTCATAGTGTTATTTTGAAGATCACCTTAAATAATGAGCATGGAAATTCTTTGAACCATACCAAGTATGATTCACATGTATGATATTGTTTTTATATTACACGTAAGACCACAGAGGAATGCTTAGTGAAATTCCAGATCTTTTTATTACATCATACTCCCTGCCAAACTACATAAGCAAAGGTTATTTTTCAATATGCGGGAGTTGGAGTTATATAAAGACAAATGTGGACAAATAAAGACACAAGAAACTAACAGCTTTGATGCAATGCCGTCAAATGCACTGGGGATAAAAGTCTCATAACTCTAATGTCACAGAAGTACATGCCTTGAGCCCCCATGAAGTAAAGGAACAAAACTTCCCAGAACTCCCAGGAGTGCCTTTGCCTCACTCAACCACCATTCAAAGACAGCTGATAAGATGAAGCTGATGTCCACATATTAAGTGAATGAAATCCTCTGCCTGTTTGTATCTTGACCAGTTGCAAAGCCCCAATTCTAGCATGACTCAGAAAGATGAAATTACTCTGTAGCTTAGCAAGAAATTTAGAAATTCGGTAAAAATTAAGTTATTCTCTGATTTTTAATTTTTTTTTTCAGAAATCCAATAGCCATTGGTAGTTCTTATTATGAAAGATAAATAAGAGAAGTCATAGTGAAGAGCCCTACATAAAAGAGCAACATCTTATTGTCACTTTTAAACAATGTACACCTAGCAAACATATTCAACTTATTTTACATGTGTTTGTTCTTATTTTGAGAAGCACACTCAGTCATTTTTTTCCCAGAGTCATCTTGACTGGTGGAACCAGTCATAGTGGCAGAGGTTGGGGATATAATGAGAAGACATGAGCTTCTGTTCTAAAGGTGACTTCTTTCCTTGAGCAAGTCAACATCCTTCTAATACAAGCTATTAAGGTTTTAGAGAGGTGTCTGCTCTGATTACCAAGCGAAGCCTCACAGAAGAAATGATGCTTGACCCCAATTTGTAAGAAGAGTAACATTTTTCAATGGATGAGGTTGTAAATGAAGCATTACATAGAAGGAGAATGTCTGTGAAAACACAAAAGAGTGAAAAAATATGATAGATTTAAATAATGACAAATAAAGTGTCTGGATGTGTATTAGTTTTCTGGGGCTGCCAGGACTAGGTGCCAAACTGGGTGACAAGAGAAATTGATTGCCTCTCAGTCTGGAGGCTGGAATTCTGAGATTAAGGTGTCTGTAGGGTTGGCTTCTTCTGAGGGCTGTTAGGAAGAATTAGATCTATGCCTCTCTTGGAGCTTTTGGTGGTTTGCTGGCAATTTTTGGTGTTCCTTGGCTTGTAGATTCATCACCCCGATCTCTGCCTTCATGGTCACATGGCTTTTTCTTGTGTGCATGTCTGCCTTTGTGTGCAGATTTCCTATTTTTATAAAGACACCAGCCATTGGATGAAAGCCCATCCTAATGACCCCATTTTAACTTGATTACCTCCATAATTCTGTTTCCAAATAAGTTCACATTGTGAGGTACTGGGGGGGGTCTATGGCCTCATATGTCTTCTGGAGAGACACAATTCGATACATAATAGTATGCATACGGCTAGCATATAGGATGTATGAAAAGGTAGAGTGGGGAACAGGAAATAGAAACACTCATAAAAATGGGAACAAAAAATGGACCTAGATACTTAGAAATACGTCCTTTCTAAGTAGAAACAAAAGCTCATATTCCACACGTGCAATTTGAGTTTTACAGCTAGAGATCAGTATTTTCTATCTACCACGTTCTGTGCCACCAGCAAACTTATAGAATGTGGGGCAGTGAACTTGATTATTCAATCTTTAGTTTCTCAGTTCTGAAAAAGAAATGTCTCAAAGGTAACATTATTTAAAAAATTAGAATCATGAAAGTGCAAATATTAGTAAAATTAAACTACTGTATTAAAATAAAATAGACATGAATCCTGAAGCTCAGATTTTTTTCATTTCTTTTAAAGTACTGTATTTTGCTGTATATAAATGTGCATGCTTGTTTTGTGTGCATTATACACAGGATTATTATACCCTTTGTTATGTCTATGTTATATAATCATACCCATGTATAATGTGCATCCTTATTTTTTTCTAAAAAATTTGGGCAAAAAAGTGTGCATTATACATGGCAAAATACTTAATTATCACTTAACTTCAACCATTTTGCTCAGCAGCTTGCTCATGAACAGCTTCCCTTTCTCAATCCCTGCTTTTTCTCCCAGTTTTTCATGCTTCATCATTTTATTTTCTTGTTCTTCCATCCTAAGGGGCTTCATTTCCATGACTCTGGAAAGCACAGCCCCTGGCCTTCTGTTACATCTGCTTTGAACTCCCCAAGCCCTGCGTGAATCCGGTCACCACCTACTTCCCTCCCACACCCTGACTGCTGAGCACCATGGGTGTCCTCCAGCGCCAGCTGGGCAGCACAGTGCCCCCTAGTGTATGGCTTCCAAACACAGCTGAGCTGTCTGTGCTGCTCACCAAACTGGAAATGTCAGCCTTCTCCCCACCTGGGAGAAGCCTTCCCAGAATTCCAGTCTCCTCCACTACTGCCTTTCCTGTCAACCAATGGCACATTTTAAACTTCACAGAGAAACACGTCTCTCTAATTTCTATTTGGATATCTTCATTAAGATTTGTGAATGCTTCTTTACCATTAAGTTTACCGAAAAAGTTCACATCCCTACAGCAGGCCTAATCCTTAGGTTAATGACATTGCTTGTACCTTAGTTCTTTTCTTGGACTTTGTCTGATCAGCTACGTTTGACATTTGTTCTTCCTCTTTCTCTCAATGGCTCCTTCTAAATGATCATAAATAAATTCATATCTCTCATGTTAATATATATTTTAAGGAATATGTCCAGCTGTCTCCTTCATTGTCCTCAGGGACAGAAAGAAGTAAGTAATCTCTACCTGTATCCCATCATTTTCTTTGAGTGATTCTTAAACTTACTCAGGTGTGGGTACCAGACTGACTGCCCCACTGATCCATCCAGTGCCCCACCTGCAAATCCAGTGTCATTTTTAGTCTGGTCGATACTTGCACAATATACTGGCTTACTCAACAGTTTCCTTGGGATATTCCTCAAGGACTTCCACAAAACATCTTCTAAGTGGAACTTTACAACCTATTCTCCCTCCTGTTCAGTGTCTTGGTGAACATCACCTGACAAGCCAAAAATGTGGGTATCTTCTGATAGGCTTTTGTCCTCTACTCTTCTATATTTAAATAGTTACCAAATCCTTAGCTCTCTTGTGTGTATTCTGACTCTCCATCCCTGTGGCAACTGCTGTGGTTAAATGTATGTGATCTTTCACTGGGCTATTAAAATAAATTTCAAACTCATTTTTATGTTTCTTACAAGCTTAAAAACAACATTAACTGCTCCCTCATGGCCTAGGATAAATCCAGTCTCCTCAGAATGGCATTAAAAGGCTTTTCTCCCTAGTTTGACTGATGTCTAAATTATCTCACCACAGGCTCTCTGACCAAAGCTACAGACTTTCTTCAGAAAATTGCACATTCCCCCATGCATGCAAGCTCACACTTACTTGTAGTGATATCAAGGGTGTGCACGGACTCCCTGAGATCTATGTATGAATGCCATGGTCCACACCAATCTCTTGCCACATTCTCCAACACCTTCAGCAATGCTGAAATACTTAATCATTCCCCCCTAAGTTACACATTGTTTCTTGCTTTGTGATGCCCCCTCACACACCCCTGGGTTGCCTCTTTCACTTGAGGAACAGAAGAAAACTCACTCATCTTTCCTCTGCTTTAACCTGAGGTCTCCCCTAGGCTTATTCTCATTTCCTCTTTATACACAGGTCTGGGTTATTCCTTTCCTTTATGACCTCATTATATATGACTTCTATCAAAAAATAATAAAATAAACCTAGAGTAGACAGTGTAATTTAAGGCCACAGGGCCTTGAAGTGAGAATAACATGGTTTTGGAATCAAGGCAGAAATGGGTGTATTTGGTAAATAGAATAAATGTCCTTTGGCCCAGGTACTGAGGCTTTAAGGTTGAGGAAGGAGAAATTTCTTTTGTCAAATTAGTACCATTTGAGATTTTCTGATGGAAAGGTCATTTAAATTGGTTTTAAAAATTATAGAGGATTTGGGAATGCAAAAATTGGATGTAGAGAAGATGATTGCTAATTCTCAGAACTGGAGGACATTTACTAAGCTGCTTTGAACTTTAGAAATTAGAACCTTGATCATATCAAAAAATTGCTTTTACAGCAGTATGTTAATAACAAGAAATTAGATCTTATGTGATTCATGTGACTTCTATTTCTTTATTTTCTTACTAGAAGTGTGATTTTCTGGAACTCATGCTAAGTTCATTTTCTAATTGTCAGATCATTATGTTAATGAGTGGTAATATTTGAGACAGTTTTTTATTCATTTTTTTGAAGTCTGACCTATAGGAAGCTCATTGGCAGAATATTTTGTGGGTCAATAGGCTTGTGGTTTACAATAGGTAAAGGCTCTCAGAGGTTCTGCAGTAAAGAAACTTCTCTTGTTTAACTCACTGCTTCACAACTTATTTGACCATAGAACCCACTTTCCGTAGCTATTTCTATGTCAAAGGACTATTTCTCTACACTTTGGGGAATTATAATGAACTATGAATATTCATCTGCTCTGAACTCTCCAATTATAACTATTTTTAAGCATCAAAGTTAAGTCATTTTATGTTGTTATTCACATCTCAAAGATTTAAAAACACTCCTTAGCTCAAAGTACTTATAGGTCATATATGTGTGTTTAAAATATCTTTATTAGCCTTTTGTAAGGGAACTATTTTAATATATTACAAAAATTATACTACAGTATCACAGATCTTTTGGAACCAAAAGATGGCTATGTTTTTCAAATGTTTTCAAATTCAAATGTTTTTCCCCTTCACAATTTATTTAAAGAAACTGAAGGTTAAGAACTTCATGAATATCATGGAGAGATTCTATAGTGGAACCAAGGCTTAACAGTAGATATCTTGAATAAGAGCCCAATATACTTTTCTGACTCACTAATCTAATTCATTGCTTAATAATGTAGTTATAAATAATGAAACCGATATGGTTTGTGATTACAGCTGAGCTTTGTAACTTAAGGTTTGAAACAAAACCTAGAAGTTTATGTAACTATCCAATTTCTAATGTGTAATCATTACTAAATTTTATCGAAATAATATTTGGCCTAATTGAGAACAAGAACTTTAAAATAATATAGAAATGAAATTGTAATATTCAGAACAAATATTATTTAAACATCTAGAATTTTGGGAACATTAACTCTACAAAACACAAAATATAAAGTGGAAGTCAGATATTTTTTATTTCTGTTTGGTTGTTTAGTTTTTCACTTAATATGATTGTTTTTTAAAACATGAAACCACTCTCAGGGATCAAAGTCATTATTGGGAGAACACAGCAGATTTTGCTTATTAGTTGATTCCAACCAGTTCTGTGGTTTAAGCATAAGTTTGTTGTTTTTTTTTTTTAATTTTTAAGTCAGAGGCATTTCCATCTGTTAGGAAATGTTAAACTTTAAAATTTGTTTTGAGTATGGCACTGTATCATAGCCCCTTCCTTGCTAACTAAAAAATTAGGAGATATTGTACCTTCAATCAACCACATAAAAACAAATTTGAAAGAGGAAATTTATTGTATCCTCTCCTTATATGAAATCACTCTCTTTTATTATAATTTCATTTTATTCCTAAGAATGCCAGGTTATAATACAGAGTTTGGAAGCTGTCAAGGTATAAAGACACATGATCCTATACTTCTTTTACTTAAAAAAAGTGAGTATTTGTGTGTGTATATAGAAAACCTCTTTAAGTTTGGAAACACATCCATCCTTTTCAAGATGAAGGAAATAACACACCATCAGTGCTATTTTAACTAGACAGCATTAGGTGCAGAATAGAAGTCCAGTAGACTTGGCTCTAATGTCTGCGACTTTATCACCAGGTGGAGAATTGATGTTGCAAAGTCGAATATGACTCCAAAATATAAGAATTAGGCAAATTTGCAAAAGACGGAGATATATTTGCTTAGGTGTATACTCAGATGTTGAATCATTAGTAATGGTATGGGTTATGTGGAGGAATCCCGTGTGTAGATATAAGCAAACTAAGAGGACAGCTAAATCAGGAGCAAAACCATAGAAATGAAGATCACATGGAGGGTTAACAACAGGGGAGTGGGAGGAGGAGAAGGGGGGAGAAGGTACAGAAAATAAGTAGCATAGACGGTAGGTAGAAACTAGATAGGGGGAGGGCAAGAATAGTATGGGAAATATGGAATCTAAAGAACTTGTGACACATGGACATAAACAAAAGGGGGGGAATGGTTGGGGGGGTGCAGGGTGGAAGGAAATGAAGGGGGAAAATAGAACAACTGTAATGGCATAATTAATAAAATATATTTTTAAAAAATTTCTGTCTTTCAGGTATTCTACCTTCCCCTGGCACTCTTCGTACCGCCTTCAGTGTTTGCCGTTCATCTTCAGTTCAATCTCCTCTACCAGTTTTGGATCCACACCGAGGTAAATCCTTTTGGGTTTTGTTTTGTTTTGTTTCATTTTATATCTAAATAGCCTGAAGCAATGTCCTGGAAATCCACTAGCAGCTGATTTATTGTGTAAGAAAATCTTTGTCTGCATTCTTTAAGGAGAAACATCTGTTCATTTTTATTCCTTTTTACTGAATATATATTGCAGAGTTTATAAGAAGCAATGAGGCCAGTTGGTCCCAATTAAATAAAACCATTTTTTGAACTATTAAGTACCAAAACTTTTTAATACTTTATTCAATACAATATCTTCCTGTATTACAGTTTATTAAACATTGCTTGCCAAAAGATGTTGAAATTTATTTTAACATAAATATATAAATTTATATACATAATTTATGTATGTTTGTAAGTATATATTTACATATAAATATTTATAGTAAAATTTATTTTTATAATATAATTGTAATGCAATTATTATTTTATATTAGTAAATATGTGCTTACACATATAAGTATATGTGATATTTACAGAATACATAAGTGAGAAGTCCTTGAAAATTTCTTGACAAAACTTGAATACCTAAAAAATTATAAAAAATATTCTTTCTTAGAAATCTTGCTTTAATTTTAGAGTTTGAATTTTATTTAAAAAATGCTCAATATGTTGTTGGGATTTTTTCCCCACAAAAATGAACAAATATAATTTCTTGGGTCTTCCGTGGTATCTCAAATTGTCAGACTTGAATGTCTGCAGAAAGACCATTAAGCAACTGATTGGTTTATGAACTATCGTACTGATCTGGTTGTTAAGTAACAAAAAATCACAGACCCCTAAAAACCCTTACGTACACACATGAGAGCCCTTCCAAGCATGTGGTATTTATTGGAAGCTTTTTGAAGTCCTGTAGGAAGCACATTGACAAGTGTTGCAACTGGTTGAACAATACCGCAAATCACAGCTACATTAGATGCCAAAGCTTGGTGCGACAAAGAGCATTATTTCATTAATCTGCAGTGTTTTATGCTACTGACTTACTTGGACTAAAGAGACTGTTACCATGACTTTGGGCATATGTGGCACTATTTGAAGATCTGTTGTGAAATAGCATTGGTTGTATGCTAGTTGACATACATCAAACAGTCAATACTACGGCTGTCTGAAAGAGTTGTTGAGACCAGTTCTAACTCTAGGGGTCAAAGACCAAATTTGTTTAAATCAGTGGAAGGAAGCTTTCTGATGATTTAGATGGAGGGGTTAAAGGAGAATTACATTTTTATAGCAGCTCTGCTCCAGGTCATGTCGTGTGTCGGGTCAGGTATTAGTTTGGATACAGAACAATGGTTCCCAAGTAACATCTGTCTTTTCCTGTGTACCTCCAAGAGGATCACTAGCCAGGGCTTGAGTTCCAACTCAGGAAGAAAGGGAGAGTGGAGGAAAGCCAGCAGTGAGGCATTTAAGCTCAGAACCTCCAGGCGGCTTCACTTCCAACTCAAAAGCAGCGCATTAGATCCTCTCACTTGTGTTGTTCAGGATACTTTTGAGTGTACACTCCAGCGTGTCCTTACTACAGATGAGTTGCACAGGAAGCAGAAAATACAGTTTTTGAAATTAAGGTTTTGATCTTTACATTATTAGGTGCGAATGTATTTCTAAGATTTTTTTGCTGCTGTGTATTCGATTACATTTATTGTTATGGACGGCATGCTACCATTGGTTTACAAATAGAATCATTTAGGAAGAGATTTGTAGCAGTGGCTGCTTCTAAGGGGCAAGTGAAATAGAGAACTGGATCAGCGAGAACATACCTTTATTTTTTAAAAAAAATTCTTATGTGTTTAATTGAGATTTTTTTCAATTAAAGGTTAATACACATTAGACTTAAAAATGGGAAAAAAAAGGAAAACAATGAGCTTCAGTTTAAAAAATACCCACTTTATGACTCTCTAGGCCACTTGAGCACTGCTTAATTTCAGGCATTGTACTTGGGGATTCATTCACAGGAATAAAATGCGAACCATAGATTTGACAGTGCTGGCCAAAGGGCTCTGCACATTCCTGAATGGAGGTTTGATTCATACAGCTGGTTCACTTCTGCTGACCTCCACAAAATCAGTTCTCACTCTGAAGGGAAACTGGCCTTCAGGAGGTACCGATGTGCTAGAAGTGAAGAAAAGTTCACTCCCTTCGACCAACCAGGTTATGATAATAGGCTGGGCAGGAAGGGGGGGAACCTAACAACATGGTTTCGAAAGATTATATATAAAAGAAAGAAAAAACTCATAAAACAGAGTAAATGGTTTATAATAAAATTTTTATTACTTTTGAGTTACTTTGATAAAGAAACAACAGCATCTCTTCCCTCCCTCTCCTTTGAAAGTTACAAAAGATTCTACTTGAAACTATCTTCTGTTGCTCAGTTTTTATGAGTGCATTTATTATTATTTTTTTATCCATTTGAAATATCTGTAGCACATAGTCATACTTCTTCTCTGTGATTATACTAAAGGCATTTAGGAAATCTTTGTATTGAATACATGTTTTTAATTTAATTAATGTGGAATGTTATTATTTTTTAGATAGCATATGATATTTGGGTGTGAGATGATTTATGCAGTACAGTAGTTACAGTAACATTACGTATTACCTTTCATTTTTCCTAAATTAACCATCGTGTTGTTCATGTACATATCAGATGATCTGGGCAGAGAAATGCAACAGAGAAATAATTCTTTAGTATTGAATATTTGAGCAATTTAATTAAATGATTTTAATAGTGCTGAACTGAAACCCCTAACTGGAACATTATGAGATTACAAACAAAATGAGAAATCTCTTTATGTATGAACCCAGGTAGATCACCCAATAAATAAAAGTGCATGACAGCATTTAATATATGCCACTATTTAAGTTAAAAAGGGAAATGGACTAAATGTTTATATATGTATAAAATATCCCTAGAAGTACACATGGGTACCCAGCATTTTTTTTCTTGGGAAGGATATTGGAGGTGACTGAGAGTATTAGAATAAGATACTAATATAATTTTCCTCATTCTGATAGATGAAGGGGTATCTTGTGATAATAGTTCTCTAATAACTAATGTTGTTTAGGAGCATTTTAGGAATTTATTGGGACACTCACATATTTGCTTTAGTGAACTGTCCAAGATCTTATCTATTTTTATTGGGTTATTTGCCTAATATATTTGTTGGGATTCTTTATATATTCTAGGTGTAAGTCATTTATCAGATATGTACATTTTTAAATACATTCTCCCATTTTGTAAGGTGTCTTTTTATTTTGTTTCTGGTAACTTTTGATGAAAAAAATTGAAGTTAAATTTATCATATTTTTATTTAGGAAGAGTTTGTGTATATGTGTGTGTGTGTTTTCTCTAAGAAAACTATCACAAAGTCTCAAAGAAATTATTCAAGGATTTATTTTGGAAACCTTGAGTTTTAATTGTATGTAGAGTCTATGATATACCTTAATAAATGTTGTGTATGGTATTTGGCAGGGCTCAAGATTCATCATTTCTATGCAAAAACCCAATTATTTCTGCACCATTTATAGTGCAGACTTTCTTTTATCTATTAGATTCCCTTGGTGATTTTGAAGAAAACATACTCAACCTCATTTTAAACTTCTATTTCGTTCCACTGAGTCATTTGTCTCCACTTATATGAATCCCTCACTTTAGTAATCAATAAAGTTTTATAGGAAGATTGGTTTGTACGATTTGTAAAGTAATTTGTTTTAAAATTCACTAAAAGTTTTTTTGTGCAAAATTTTGGGGCCTTTGAATAAATAAAGTTCTATTTCTTTCTTTCCTGTATTTATATCATTTATTTCTTTTTTCTTTCCTTATTGGATAGAGTTCAAAAATTAATTTTAATTGAAATTTGGAAAAATAATTGTCCATTATTTCCTTAAACATCATTTCTATATTTTTCTCTATCCCTCCTTTGAAGCTGCAAATACTTGTTGATTAGACTACTTGATATTTCCTTACAGATTAGTAATGCTCTGCAATATTTTTAAATTTAATTTTATTATATATTTACTTTTAGAGTTGGTAATGTTACCGAACAAGAGGTCCAAGGGGAGGGCAATATTTGGCCCACCTAGGGATGCCAAAAATTGCTACAGAATAGGGGCCCCTCCCAAGGACAGATGACTAGTATCTACTGGGCTCTTCTGTCCGCCGCCAATTGGAAAGACATCTCTCAATGCCAGAGATTTGTGAAAAGAAAATGAAATGTTTATTTAATGCTATTCAGGCCTAATGCCTCCACTAAAATATCAAAGTCCTTTAGTGTATACACCTACACCCACACAGCTCCCGCTTCTCCCACTGTCCCAACTCCGGTACCGTAAATCAGGAAAAGAGCACACGTCTGTGTTTGAGGCCGCTGGCACCGTTAGCTGTGTCACCATGCAGGCAGGATCTCTCTCTAGTTAATCCAAAGTACTGTGGTACCCTCTCACAGTCTGCTGGCAAGAGATCTTTGTACCCAGTTCCAGTCAAAGTCTCTCCTGCTTTCCAGGCCACGCAGCCAAAGGGGGCACCCCAAAGCCATATGGGCCTTTTCTACCAAAGCTGCAGGGGTCCACACTCCACCAAAAGCATGTGTCTTTCTTCTTCACCTGGCTGCAGGGATCTCCATTCTGGCAAAGCTGCGTGGTTTTCCCTTTCACCTGGGAAAGAAGGGCCCGCACCCTGCCAAAACCACGTGGCTCCCTCTTTCACCTCACCAATAGGGGGTTCTCACTCTGCTGAAACCGCGTGGCTCTCTCCTTAATGGCTGCTGTGTCCGGCTTTTAAATCCTTGCACCCATCTTCCTCTGTACCCCTATTTCCGCCTCCTCCCCCAATCAGTTACACCTGCCAGTATTTCTGTATTATTACAAGTTTACTGGGCTGCCATCATTAGTCTGGACAGTTAATCATCCCATGTCCTAGAGCCAGTCTTCTCCAAGCTCCCACTCAGGTGCTGTAACTTGGGGGACCTGCCCCCAGTTACATCTTGGGGGAAGTGACTTCATCCCCCTTGCTCCAAGCCTGGCCACAGCCATTTAACATATCCAAGTGACCCGCCAAAGGCTATAGATATGTTAAATGACCATGCCATGGATTAGCTGCAAGGTTGTGGCTGTACAAAACAGCCCTGCATGTTCCTGCTCCATGTGTCCCTTCCTCCAACTCACACCTGTGGGGGAAGGAGTGAGGACATCTTATATGTCTCTCCAGTATTCCTATACACTTTGAATTCTGGACACCATTCCAAATCTTTTTTTGCCCCCCCCTTGGCTGATTAATAGATATCAGTAATATCTATTAATTTGTATTCAAGTTTATTTACCCTTTCATAATCTTTCCCCAAGCTGCTATTAAACCCACCTAGTAGATTTCTTGCATCACATATTACCCTTTAAGTCCTAGAATTTTTACTTATTTATACATAGTTTTCATTTGTCTGCTGACATTGTCCATTTGTCAGTTATTATTACTATATTCTTCTTTAAGCCTTAATAATAATTAATTAAAAATTCTTGTCTGCTAAATGTAGCCTCTGAGTCATGTGCAGGTCTATTTCAATTGACCGTTTATATTTTTTGCTTGATTTGAATCTCATTTTTCTGCCTTATATGTCTAGTAACATTATTATTATTAGCCAATATTTATGGTAAGTTTATTGTAGGCTCTAGATTATGTTATACTCTGTTCACCATTTCTTAATTTTATTGTAAGAAGCAGTTAAATAATTAGCTAACCATTCCAATTTTTAGAGTCTTTGATTTACCCTTTGTTATGACATGTAGATTTTTTATTACAGTCTTTAGTCTTGGGGCATACTCTTTATCCTTCGCAGTCTTTAATCCTAAAATAAGGCTTATTACAAAGCCATTTTTACTTGGTAGAATTTGAACTCTAACTTCTGTTTTGGCAACAACAGGCAGCAGTTGAAATCTCTGCTCAGGAATTTTCTAGCTATTTACCTTCCTGCTTTTCACCAGGTTCCCTAGTGCTTTGTTTTACGCATGGGTTATTTAAGAGTCAGCCAAGACTCTTAATTCATGAGTCAGGTTTGGGGGAGATTTGCATGCTGATATTGTGGCTCCTCCTTCTGTGATTGGGGGGTGAGAGGGGAGGGTTTTCCCATTTTAATTACCAGCCCTTAGATCTAAGTTCAATTTCTGATTCCCAAGCTAATAAGACTAGAACTTTGCCAACTATATCCATAAAACACAAACATTGCCATCAGTAACCTAATTGATAAGCTATGAAGAAAACAAGGTCTTCTCATTAGCCACACTGTATATGCCATCAACTGTCTCAATTGTATTTTTTTTGTACTACATAAAGGTCAACAGAAATCAGAATCTAGAACTGCAGCAATGCAATGGACAAAATTAGAAAGCAAAAGAAATATGCAGTAGAACTGTGAAGTAATATAACTTCAGTGAAAATAGAAGCCAAAAAATTTTAGAAGCTAGGTGATATAGAGAGGAATAGGAAAATGTAGCCCTAGAGCAGCAAAAACAATAGCAGAATGAGCAGAGATATCAGACTTTTAAAGGATATGACTAATTAAAGTGTTTTGCTTATCACCCTTTTGTGTCTAACACTGTGGCTTTTTGTGGCTATCTGGCAGTTGTTTTTTTGTCTTCAAATTCTTGTGGAGTCTGCTTGAGACCCTTTCCTGGAAAAAAAACCTTATTTTTATTTTAAGTATGTATATCTATTTTATTCCATCTTTCTAATAAACCATTGATAAATACTAAAATGCATAATATTTTAATGGCCATGGAGAAACACATTTAGTTCTTTTCCAGTTTCTACAGCTGTTATTTTGTTCTCTGTACAGGTGGGAACGGTATCGACATTATTAATCTAGCCATGAAATCTCTTTCACTATAAAATTATTATTTATTTTTCATAAAGAAAGATGATACCTGAAAGTACTTTCTTAAATATTTTAGATGCTATAATTATGAAAACTTAGGTATGGATATTGTGAATGCAATCATTCATTTCAAGTGCTTTTTTTGTAAATAAAATGATAAGAGTAAGTAACACTATTGTCATAATAGAAATTGTGTTTTTCTTTTGTGGCATAAGTCACTACATGGCCTGAATTCAAACTCTGACTTCATTCATTATTCTCCCTATGACCTCAGACACTGTTCTTCCCTGTGCCTCTGTTCCTCAGATGTAAAATCAGAATAATACAATGGCATAGCATTGTTTCATTTTCAGTACTATTATTGTCATTATCTATTTCTATAATTGAGATATCTTTTTATTTTGTCTCACATGCTAACCATTTCCAGCTATCAGCTACAATTATTCAGGTATCTTCTATAACAATTTTAATGTAAATCCATATTTTTAGTATAAACTATTGATATAAATAAATACATTTGGATTTCAGATTTAAATGATTAATTAATACACAAATTTACTTTAGAAAAAATACATCCAGATTCATGGGATTCTGATCATGAAGTACATTGTTTGGGTTTTTGTTATAATCTTTCTTTCTGAAATTCAAAAAGTAATCAATACACAAAAGTGTGAAATCTGCCAAATTCAATACATCTTTTTAAATATTGAAATTATTATATTCCACAGGCATTCACTGAATGCCTATTGCATTCCTTGTATTGCAAATGATAAATGACAGGGACAAAAAAGGAGTAAAGACTGGAACATTTTGGATGAAGGTAGAGTAGCTTAGCTTGAAATATATACATATACATATACATATACATATACATATACATATACATATACATATACATATACATATTCTAAAGACAAGTTTGGGAGAATAAACAGTTACAGTCATCCCAGGCCAGAAACTCGTAGTTATTGACAGTTATCATTGGTTTGGTGTGTCATGAGGAAAAGTTGGGATGACATTTCCGTCTGTCTATGTATTTATTTATTTCCTTTTGTATATACTTCTTCAGAATGTACTATTTTTCTGAAAGTATCGTAAGCATTAACAAATAATAATATCTCATTAAATCTTAACAATAATTCTATGGAATTGGTAATACTATTTACCCTAACTTAATATACTAAGTAACTTACCCTGGGTCCCATGATTAGTAAATATAAAAGCAGGACTTTGTAACAAGTAGTCAGGCTCCATATTCCTTGCTCTTATCCACTATATTATAAAGTTTTGTGTAGATGGGTCATTTCTGATCTTAATGTTATAATAAAATAGCCACTGTGTGTTAGCATCCAGTGTATGCCAAGCAAAAATTCTATATACAATTTCCATAAAACAATTTGAATCACTAAAGGCCAATTAAACTTTTACAGGTTGTAAGGAATGAATGTAAATTCAAGTAACTTCAGTTAATGGGGCTTTATTTTAAGGGTACATGTAGAAATACATGCAGCAGGAAATCATTCTAGAAATTTAATAGACAATTTTAGAAAACTGGAATTTTTATATTCACCAATTCTGTGACAAATACCATCCTTTTTAAAGTGAATAATATTGAGATTCTACAGTTTATGTAAAATAACACAGCTGGCTCCAGAGCTTGTGTTTTGGCCAAGACAAGCTCACTCATCACTCTTCCTCTTCAAACAGTGTGTTTATTCAGTTATGCCTCAGTATTCTGAGGCAGATGGCAACAGGCTTTCTAAGAACTTATCTGGCACAGTGTAAAGATCAAGGCTGTGGGGTCAGTTCACACAGAACTTAGTTGTCATCTTGCCTGTACCAAATTACTGTGTGACCTTTGCAAACATGTACTTGTTCCTGTTCAAACTTAATGTATTCTCACAGGCTAGTCCTCCTGAAAAGTCTTTGGTGATATTCCATTGCTTAGTGACTACAAGTCTAAATTTTTTGCATTTTGTGTTTTTGTGCACTGTGTTCCAAATTGATCTTCTGATACACAAAACTTCACTGTGTGTTCCATGCAATTCAGTCAATCTAAACCATTTCCCATTTCCCACATATACCTGATATGTAATCATAGTTTCTCTCCTTTTTGTATTTTCTATACATAACTATTCTATATGTTTTTCAAGGTCCAACTCAAATCTCCTCTTCTTCATGAAGTGTTTACTCTTTAAAGAGCAAGTATCTCTATAGCTCAGATTGTGTGTCAGTCACTACACTGTGATTTTATAAGACATAGTTATTTGATCATCATACAACCCGATGGTCCCCATTCAAAGCAAGGAAATTGAAACTGTGAAGAGATTAAGAAACTTGTCTAATATTGTGGCAGCCAGTAGATCCATAATTCAAACCTGGTCAACAATTCTCTCTCCTTTTCTCATCTGTATGTGGTATCTTTGATGTTATATCTTTTAGAAATGTCTTAGTTTGACCAGAACTGCCCCAATGTATTCCTATTTTTCTGCCATAATTCTTAATAGCACATGCTTCCACGCTCTTAAATTATTCATTATACACTTAAGTTTCCTGCTAAACTGTCTTTAATTTCTCTTCAACTTCCTATTTCTATTGCCTTACCTTAATTTATAGTCATATCATCGATTACATAGATCATTACAATGGAATTCTGTTCTTTTCTATTCCTACAAACCCTTCCTTCTCCCATATATTTACATATAACAACTGTGATGATCATTTTAGAATCAAAATATCAGAACAATCCCAACATGAGAACAGACTTCAACAAGAATTTTAAATGGCTCTATTCTCTACAAGATAAAATCGAACACCTGAAATCCATGAATAGATTTCAGAGCCCTTAGAATATAAGCTTTGCCTATCTTTCCACTCTCACCCCATTAGCTTGTCCAGTTAAACCACACTGCTTCTTGCTCCCTAAACACAGCTTACACTTATTCATTCTCAGTATTTACACATACCCTCTGTGAAGCTCTTTTTCCAAACATTCTTCATCATGCAACTCAATTACCACTTTCTCTGGAATGTCTTTTTTACCTCCAAGTTAGAGCTAAGTGCACTTTTCTTCACACTGTTCCTGTGTTTATTTCTATATCTGTATTGACAGCTAATAATTAAGAACATGAACTGTTTCGAGGGACATAAATGAGATAACACACTAGTTCCTGCATATGGGGAGAATCCAATTAATAGTGACTAAGTTTAATTCTTAAATTACTGTATTGTAGTTGTTACTTAACTC
This sequence comes from Artibeus jamaicensis, assembly GCF_021234435.1. NCBI lineage: Eukaryota > Metazoa > Chordata > Mammalia > Chiroptera > Phyllostomidae > Artibeus > Artibeus jamaicensis. The sequence continues at coordinate 12,140,999 of NW_026522014.1, read as the reverse complement.
TGTTCTCCCATTATTCACAGTTCTTTAATAGCAAAAATTGTCCCTCATCTACTATATGAATATATGCTTGTGTGTATATGTACACATATTATATACAATGTAAATAATACACATTACAATGTTTAATTATTATTATCTATTCTTGATAATTGTTAGTGTTAGACATTAATAAATATGTTATATGTGTATATATTTGTATTTCTACATGAAATATATCTGTGCCCTATATCCCTGTAGGGAGTATGAATTTTGGACAGTTATGAATATGTATCTTTTGGAATTATAAAAAAAAATTGAGGAAGAAGTAAGTTATATTTCAAAATATATACTTTTGAAAAAGACTTATTTTAACCAAAATAAAATTTCATGTGTCTTCCTACTGAGTTCTTATTACAGAAAGTATATACTCTAATACACCATTTGTTCTTAAAATAAATTGGGACATTTCTTAGCACTTTTGCTCTCCTTGCTTCCTTACTTCCTTTTACTCCTCTTTGAACTTCTTGTTCCAATTCCCTCTTCTCTCAGTATTCTTCTTCCTTTAAAATGTAATTTACTTAAAGGGAGTGGTGGGGGGTAAATGCAGACAACTGTAATTGAACAACAATAAAATAATTAAAAATTTTTAATTTACTTCATCATTTTCATACTGTCTCTAAATAATTACATATTTAGTTTACAGCTCTAATGCAAATTTTCATAAGGATTTATGATCGATGTTTCCAGTGTCTCACTTAACACATTCACAGGAATATTTGACATCACCCTGAGTCAACGTGTCTAAAACGTATTTCATTATGACTCAAATCAGCTGTTCTTCTTTGCTTCCATTGCCCCTTAAAGTCAACATCAAGATCAAATCTTAGTGTTACCTTGTCTCTTTGATCTCTTTGTAACCAGTCTTTAACCCAAATCCTATACATGTTCTCTCTAGAAATGATATTCTGTTCTATTCTACAATTACCTTTTAAAATAATGTGCCCAAAGTGCTTATTCATGTATGAAATTGTAGTGTTTTCCCACATGTATTATATACATATATGTCTTTAAGGTTCACAATTTCAAAAAATATTTCATGAGCACCTACTCTGTGCCAGACAAAGAGGCCAGACCAGTCTTTGGACCTGAATTGTCACCCCTTGTTAGTAGCATTTTGAGGATCCCAACTTCCTTCAAAAATCTGTTGGATTCTAGCAACTCTTTTCCAAAGAGTGGGGGACTTCAGAAAAAGATTTTTATTGAGCTTCCTGGAGTTCATCAATGTATTGTTTAAAAATTCATAGTTCATCATTTCAAAGACATGTTGTGAAAGGGCTAGAATTTGAGGCCTTCACACATAAGCAATTAGATAAGCATCTGTGTATCAGATTTAGAGAGCAGAACATCTCAGGAACAAAGGAGTAGTAAGACAGAATGGCTAATGGTACATGTTTTGTAACCAAAAGCAAGTTTATCCTCTATTAGAAATTTTTATACTAGTGTGTTCCCTGAACCTAAAAGGGTGCCTACAAATGGAAGCTCAAGAAACATCTGTTGAATGAATATTTAGTAGAGTTATTTAAACTCTTTAACCTTACTTTCTAATCTGTTAAGGTCATTATACCTTCTCTGTAGGTGTGTTATGAGGATTAATGAAGTCATTTTATATTAAGTGTATAGTCCTGAAAATAATATGTTTAAAAATGACAATTATTGTAGAAAAGCCCAAAGACTACAAATTAAAATTATCAGATGAAGTCAGAGCTGGAATAGAAGCAAGTATAATTCTTGTGAGTCACCACACACATCAGAATTATCTGGGTGCTTGCTCAAAATATAGGATAGTCCCCTTCTGAGAACCACAGAATCTAAATTTCTGGTAAGTGAGGGTAGGAATCTCCATTTGAACAAACTCCCCTAAGGAATTAGACTTAACACTGATGCATTGTGGTTTGAGCACCATGAGTAGAGATTTCATTAACTTCTTGAAGTCAAAGACAATATTTTATTCATCTTTTTTCCATTGTCTAAAATTTGAATGACCATCAACAAATACATTTTTAATTAATAAATTAATCAATTGTGTTAACTATATTCTTTGTAATATATATTGTAATTGGAGGTGGGGAACAGGAGGACAAAAAGAAAGTACTCACGGCAAAGACTTGGATTAGAGAGGACTAAATTATGTCCCGCAAAAATTCATGTTTAAGCCTTTATCCCCCATGTAATGATATTTGGAGATGGGGCATATGGGAAGTAATCAGGTTATGAGAGTGGAAGCCTCATGATGAAATTAGTGCCCTTATAAAAAGAGGCATGAGAGAGAAGATGCATCAAGAGGGCAGTTCTCACTAAACACTGAATCTGCTGGCACCTTGATCTTGGATTTCCTAGCCTCTATTTTTGTTGTTTAAGCCATCCAGCTTTTTGTATTTAGTTATAACATTCCAAAGTGACTAAAATAGTGTGTACCGATTTAAAAAATTCCTTAGGGGATAAGGTTCAGATACACTTCAGCTAGTCCTTAGAAGGAAAATATGCAAATGACATAAGGCAAATAAACAAGAAAAACAGATACTTGTAGCTTCTTCTCATCTACTGATTGAGAATTCATTCCATAATATTTGACCTTAAAAGATTAGTATACAAATATTTTTTAACAGACCAAACTTTATGATAGGTGACAATCAGATCTGAAATAATGGGACCGTAAGATTTGATAGGCAGATTTATATATTTTACTCATGAAAGTATCTAATGCTTAACAGTGCCAGGTATGTGACTGGTAATCCATTAACATTTGTTGATTATTGAATGTAGAAGCAACACCTGAAATTGGGAATTTGACCATAATGGCAACCATAATGTACTAAGTTTTAGAATGAGTTGAATGTTTGAAGCATGCATCATATGACCACCTTGATTGGATTTTTGAACAAGAACTATTTAACCTCTCAATCTATCAGTTACCTTCTTTTAACAAAATGTTACTACCACTAATGATAATGTAGTGCATTTTCTTACTGAGTGCCCAAACTTTTAACTATAAAGTAGTGTCACACAAGAATGAAGTTTTTATATGACTATGCTTGTGAAGATTTCCCATTTTCCTTTTGTCAATTTAATAGGTGTTTTAAAAAATAAACAGTCACTTGGAATCCACCTCCCTTTGAAGAAACACACTCAGCAGCTATGTGCATTCATTTTTCCAAGGAAAAGCCCAAGGTGTTACCCAAAATGTAAGCTGAGAAAATTTTTTTAGAATGCTAACTTGTCCAGCTCTTATTCTCTTATTTGAGGAATAATACAATCTTAAGTGACAAGAATCAGCCTTCAAGATAATTTATTATAAACAGTCATTTAAAACTGTTGTTTATTGTATAAATATAGCCTAGTCTCATTCTTCTTAAAACTAAGCCTTTAACTCTTTAACCCTGTGGTATGGATTCATCAGAAATATACTCCCTATGAAGCTCTTTATGATCTCAGTAGTTTGATTCTTCCAGATTGTTTTATTTCCAAACTAAAAATATTGTTTTTTCACTTCTTAGTGTGGAAATTTAGCTACTTCCATATCGCATGCTTACTGAAGTAGAAAATTGCCTAATCAGATAGGAAAACATTTAGCTGTGAAAAAAATCAGCATTTATTGAGGATTTCAAAGTGTGAAAGTAGGCAGAGAAGCACATCTTTTAAGAACTCTGCTTTGTCTTGCTTCCCTGTAGAGAAATCTTAGGCAAATATGGCTGCCACTGCCATCTGTCTAAATACTTGAGTGTGTTTTCTTGAATTAACACAGCAGAAGTAGTGGGGGATGTAATTAAGATTTTATTTTTCCATTCTATTATGAGATTCTCTACAATATAAATCATCCATAAATGTTCACACTGATTAAGATTTTAACAAGGAAAATAATGAATGTTTCGAGATCAACTAACTCTAGTAATTTTAATTATAAGAAGTAATTTTAATATGTTAACATAGTATTCATAAATTTTATCCTTTTTCTAAAAGTTTAAATGAATTGTTATAGATTTTCTTGAGAGGGAAAAATGTATTTGTATATATATATTCAAATAATAAAATCTGGAAGCTAAGGAATAGTTAAATTATCTGTCACTAAATTATAATTTCCATTTTTCCACCCTGTGATCTTTCAGAAGATTTTAACATGGGCACTCAATAAATACCTATTGAATAGATTAAATCCACATAAATTATTTTGACTTCCATATGTTCAGTAAGAAGTTTCTATACACAGATGGGACTAACATGCTAAAATATATTATTATAAGATCATAGAAATATTTATAACCCATTGTAATTGCAAAAAGATATGTGTGAACCTATAGTTAATTATAAAGATATTTCCAAGTGAAAGAATTTCCAATATTTTTTAACATATAAATACGCATGTACACATACTTAGAGAGATGAAAGGAAAAAAGGAGGAATGGAAAAGAAAAAGGGGAAGAAGGATAGAAGGAAAGAAGGAAGGAAGAAAAGAAGGAAGAGAGGAAAGAAGATTGGAAGGAAGGAAGGGAGAGAGAGAGGAAGGAAAGAAAAAAAAAGGAAGAAATGTTGACTAGGAAAAAACCCAGCTAATCATGGTATAACTATTAGTCTATTTAATTTTAGTTTGGGTTATCATTGAATTTTCTCACTAATTTACCTGAAACGTTTCGCCGTTTTCAGACCGCACTTCAAGCATAGATTTCTCAGTTAAATATAACATAACAATGATTTTTATATCAGATGAAAAATGTATTAGGAGCTGGTTTAGTATTTCTCTCAAACACTGACTTCAGTGAAACATGGAGACCCACAGTAGTATGGGTCACTCTGAAACATCAATCATGTGTGACGCTGTAAAGAAAAGCCTTTACAGTCAATGTGGTTACTCTAAACTATGCTCATCTGAATGCAGGCATTTTCCTACTACGGAGATTTCACTTCAGTTCACCCCCAACCCAGTCACTCCTCAGCATTTGTCATATTGTTGGCACGTTCATTTTTATCATGAGGATTCTGCAAAGCACATGCTTCTGGGGACATGTTTTCCCTATTATGATTTTTCCCTTTCAGATAGGAAACATGAATATTTGTAAGCATCTCTTATTTGAAAAGAACATTGTAATTACACTTAGAAACTAGCCTTCTTTCTGAAAAGTAAGTGGTTATAAATATTCTTATTCCTCTCTATAATATATTCCAATATTTTTAGTACCCATTTGCAGATAAGTGCAACATTCCCAATATTACTCTAAAATTAAACAATAGAATTAAGAGTTTTTAAAAATTATATTTAGAATGTCTTTTCTCCAACCTCAGCAGTCATAGTGAGGTAGGAGGAGGCAATTTCCCAAGCAACTCAGGGAAAACCCCTTTGTCTTGAATTAACTAAATATTTTTGTTAAAAGTAAGTTTTGTCCTTCAACTTGACCATTGGTTAATTGTTTCTGTACTCTCAACTGAGCTACAAAGTCTAATCAAAGTTTTCTAATCAGAAAAATCAGAAAAATAACTAAGAAATGCATAGAATGAAATAAGTTAATTTTATAAGAAATAATTTTACATGATATTAATTTAGAATATTTATTTTGATGCCACACAGAGTTCAACTCTAAGCGATTTTTTATTTCAATTTGGAAAGACCTATAGAAATGCATTTTTCAGGTAATACAAGGCAGTCAGAAAACTCCAGAGAACTGTGTCATGGAAAGAGTTCATTGCAATCAGTTCACAGTGGGCATTTAATTGTTTCATTTACCACATGTACTTAGTTTATCAATTTCCAGAGCAAAATTATTACTGGATGATAACCTGAATACAATGGAAGCTTCGTGAAACTTTTCATTTCTGAGTCATTCAACTGAGTGCAACTAGAAGGCAAGGAGGAGAGGGTCAAAAGAACTTTCAGAAGAAATTTCAAAATCACTTGGTAATGTGGAAACTATCTTTTTCATCTCTGGCTCCTGTCATTGAAACGGAAGCCCACACAAACCTGTACTGAAAGAATATAAAAAGAATTCAAGAAATTCACCCGCCAATGATTAACAGAATTCAACCGTGCTTTCATCCAGTCTCTGTGATTTTTATGTTCAGTTTTTGGTATTTTAGCTATTTATCTTATTTTCCAATTCACTAGCTCACAGTTCATGCTCAGACTTGCTTTCTTGGCTTTGAACTCTAAGGGCCCTCCAAACTCATGTTTGCCTTTAGCCTTGTGAGTGACAGCCAAGCTTACTTCCTAATACACCCCTTCGTCCTATTTCCAAAGTAGAAGGCAGAAATTATACAACCATCTTCTCCTGAACTGCAAAGACTGAAGCACAGTGAGACATTTTATACCCATGAAACAGTCTCTCAGCCACAGCATTGTTGACATTTTGGACCAGAGAGTTTCTATTTGGGGGCAGGGGGAGGCTGTCCTGTGCATTGTAAGATATTTAGCACTACTAAAATACACTCTTCTTTAGTTTCCAGAAGAACTTCCTCCAGCAGGGAAAAGCAAGAATACCTCCAGACATTGCCCAATGTCCCCCTGGGAATACAACCACCCCTCTTTGAGAGCCAGTACTAGAAAGGCATAAGGGCAGTGAAGTGCATTTATCTACTCAATATAGTCTTGTTGAATAATCGCTTTTTGCAAGGCAATGCCCTATGTGCTATGAGAAAACTAAGGGAGGGTGAAACACCATCTCTGCCTCATGGAACTTGCAATGTATTGTATTTTGTCATGTATAATGCACATTTTTTGCCCACATTTTTTAGGGAAAAAAAGGGTGCACATTACACATGGTTAGTACTAATGCCATACCTATATAAATGCTTTCAATTTTTTAATTTATGCTTATGCCTTAAAAGTATAACTCTAGAAAGCAATAATGATAGCTGTATGCAAAACAATATCCTGGAATACAATGATTAGTTTTGCTTCTAAATATTAATAAATAAAAATTGAGTTAAAAATTAAAATGAAAGATTTTTTCCTGAAAGTTTGGGCCAAAAATGTGGGTGCATGTTATACATGGCAAATACTGTAGTACTGGAAGTGAACACAAATAACTAGAACACAGAACAATTTGGCAATGATATAAAGATGAATTATGTGTCAATGTGAAGCCAAAGAAAGGGGAGCGAGATTCTCACTGGAAAAATCAAGAAGAGTTTTTAAAAATTTAGGTAGGTCTGGAAGGAAGAGCAGAATTCCAACAGGACAGGTGGAAAGGTTAAGTTATTAGAAGTGGAAGAATGAGAACACTGGAACTCAACTTTAGTTCATTATGAGGATACTTTTGTTTGAGGTTTTCTTTTGATATAGTAAAATGAGTCAATGAGAAGATGACACAGTCTCGTAGCCCCTGTTTTCTGATTTTAAATTTAGCTCTTCCTCCCTCCCCCACCATAAATTGTGGAGGGAGAAATGAGTTTGAGACCAGTCAGCAAATGATTCAGAGCTTTCCTGCTGGATACAATTGATCAGTAAAATGCATGGAGCTTATTGTTATAAAATTACTTCTATTTTTATCTATAACTATTATTATACAAGTAAATATAGACTAAGAAGTGATCTTTTGGAAAACAATGAGTTGTTTAAAGTAAGCAGAAAAAATGTTACTGGTTTTTGAAATCTGAGATCAGCACTTAAGTTTTAATAATATGGAAATTAGAAATATAAGAAGAGAAAATAAAATAATCTAAAATCCTCTGCTCTCAACCTTTGGGGCTATGTATCCCTTAGACTATTATATGAGGACAAGGGTAATATACCTCCCAGAAAAGAACAAAACTCACAGACACATATTCATAAGATTTGACAAAGTGTTCTTGACATTATGAAGCCCATCCATGGCCATTCTAGGCATCCATGGTCCTGAGGTGATAAAACTGTAGAGAAAACTACCAAATTCATTGCTTTGAAGACCTAGGAGACACCAAAATCACCTACAATTCCATGAGGGGCAGTACAGAAGTTGGAATCCCTGCACTTTATAAATCCATGGGTTCATTTTAATGAAAATGTATTAAAAAAAACACTTGGTTTCCATTTTCATTACAGTTTTAAGAGATTAAATTATTTTTATTTGATAGAAAAATTGCTGTATCTCTTAAACACAAGATGATAGAAAAATAGATTTTTAAGCTAAAATTGAAAAGACTCTAGGGGTTCCTCCCAAGCTGTTTGAACTTGCACTAGTAGAAATTAGCATCTGAGCTTCATTTTAATTTTTTAATAACAGAGTATCAGACTATATTATTTTAAGTCCTCTGTATGTTCTAAAATTGTATAATTTAAATTAATTAATTTAAATATAAAAATAAAGCTAATTACTTCAAAAAATGAAAATAGTTGCAATTATTTTCACAGTATTTTCCTGAAGTGACTCAGAGCTACCTATGGTTGAATTGCTAAATGACTGAATTTGCAAAAGTGGGCAATAATTGAGTTGTTATGCCCACCCTTATTATTAATAAGTTCTCTTTGACTTTGAATCGGAAGGGTTTTCCACAAAAGAACTGACTGGGCTGACTGAATGACGAATCATCCCCCAATACTGAGGTGGTCTTTCCCAACTCCAAGGTACTCAGAGGCACTACCAAGAAATATAACTGTGGTTGCTTGTGTTGTACTTGGCTTTTAACTTTTAACAAAAAAGGAACTTTCAATATTGATATCACCATGCTTTAGCTTACAGGAGTAAAAGATTTTCTTTGGTGAAAAGAGCTTGACATTAAAAAAAATAATAATGTACTCCACCAAGGTCCCAGTCATCTGAATGCACTCACCATTTTCATGGCTTTAAATCTGGCTGCCCACACAGACTAGGACCAAAGTTCAGAAATGCATCTGTGCCGCAGAAGCTGGCCATGTAGTCTCCTCCATCCCCTTTTATTGTCTGTTTTTGTAACACATGTTAGGCACCAAAGAGACAAACAAGGATAAAATGGTTTTCTTCTTTCCCATCTAATTCTCTGCCAGAGACAAAGCCTAGCCAAAGCATCAGATTTCAATGTTCTGACTGCTGAGAAACCCCACTTGCTTGTTCTCCATCCATTACCACTCTTCTTCTCAACCAATATTGTTCTAACAAAACAATTTCTCTACTTCTAACCAAGTACAGAAGCAATGTGGTACAATATAATACAAGGTTATTTTTCCCTACTCCTTTTTCAATTCTGGCTCATTAATACTGTATTCGCGACATAATACCTTATTTCATAGGAATGCTATCTGCTTTAAGAACTATCTAGTCATGGTATTTTGAACTCCTGAAATTAAAAAAATATAGCTAGTCCTTGGTCTATGAGTTCTGTTCAATGAATTAATCAAAAAGTCTATTGTTGGCATTTCATAATGCATTTCTCATAGAAATAACTTTAAACAGTGGTACTAGAATTTCATTTTAGAAGAAAGCAAGGCCTAAATTAACATAAAGCACATGCTCTTACACATCCTTTGCATGCAGACGTTTCTGTCTGTTCTATAATGGGAGCTGAGAATCCCATAGACATGTTAACAGAGAGTCTAATGAGGAGAGGCTGGCACTCACCCCATGGTCGGATGCAGCACTGTTCTGTGGCCACTTGGCCATGACTTCCCTTCAGTAGGATACAGGCCCCATGAGCCGAGGGTGGTGCAGCTGCTGTGGCTCTTCATATTTTTCAAGCACTTGTAAATTGGGTGTTCTGATGTCAGAGACTGTCAAACAATGATTAAACCATGCTATGTAAAGACTTGGAATCTAGAAGTAGGTTTGGGACTTTAGGGATTCATTAACATTTTGAACTGAGCACTTACATTATTCTAGTATTACTACAGTAACAATATCTTTCTATTGCATCTTCAAAATCTTCAAATCATGTAGAAAAGTAGAATTCATAATGGGATAAATTTATGTATCTCCATCACTTCCATCAAAAATCATTCTGGTTTTGATTAATTTGTATCAGCTATTCTTTTTTTTATTTTAATTTTTATTGCCAAATGTTTTGAGTCAAAACCTAGATCTCATGTCATCTATACTTCAGTTATACAGCTCTATAAAACAGTTACATTATCTATACAATGACCATGCCTTATAACTCCCAATAAAACAGTGCTTTTATCATGTAATACTCTGTTTATAATCAGTCTCCCACATTGTCTATAAAATGTCTCCTACGTTTAGCTCATTCACATCGGAATTCAGAAAAGACTCCCACACGACATTGGTTGTTAAGTGTCTGAAATACCTCTCCCTCTGACTTCCGCCCCCCCCCCCCCCGCCGTGTCACTGACCTGCCGCTAAATTCACATCAGTGTCATGATTGGCAGTGGCCTGGTTTCGTCCTTTAAGGATCATTTAAATTACCCCTTTATTACTCATATGTCCTCTAAATGAAATTAACACTGGAGGTGAGTAATTTCTTTCTTATTTTTTATTGTTCAAGTACAGTTGTCTCCACTTTCCCGCCACCACTTTCCTGCCCCTCCCACCCTCAATACTTCCCTGCTTTGGCTTTGCCCATGGATCCATTATACATGGTCCTTGATGACCCTTCCCTTATTTCTCCTCTTAAAATATCATAACAATATATTAATTTTGTCACTGGTAGGCTCTACTAAATCCATTTTGCTGGTAAAGAAAAGTAAAATATACTGTTACCTGTTATGGTGGATGTAAGAAAGAACAATGCAATTGAGATTAAAAGGGTTTTCACATTGCCTGATATCAATTACATAACAAACCAGGTCTCTTACCCATGGCCTGCTATTCTCGTTTATGACGCCTACCTGAGTCCTCTACTCCTCAGAATTTGTAGACTCTGAAACAGAGGGTTCATGCTGAGAAATGTTGCAAGAGAACATTATAGTGTTATGTACCAGATTTTGAAAAGTATTTGCTTGTAAAAAAAGGGGGGCCCTTTTGACTGACGTGTGCCTCTAGGATACACTGGTAGGTGTTGTATCTATAGGTAGGAGACCAGTTAGGATTTTATTTGAATTAGCACGAGGACCCTAATGCAACAGATGATAGCCACAATAGTGAATGCTGTTGTATAGATGACTACTGGGTGAAACCAAACCCAGTATAATTTTCTCTTCCCTCTTCGTGCTGTGCTAACAAAAATCATCAAAGACATCATTGAAAGGTGAAAAATAAAATGAGAGAACTATGCCTTGGCAATAGTACCATTTTAAATTATTGGAACATTATTATGTAGATACTGCTGTTACTTCCATTTTAAAGGTGACAAAATGGAGTTATAAAAAGTTTGTTATTTTTTAAAGATCAGGGTAATAAATGAAGGATCCAGGAACTAAACTGAGGCATTCTAGCTCTTAACCTCACAGCAGACTCTCTGAGTAGAGTTATGAGCTTATTTTTGTCTTTCTGTGAATATCAGCTGATAGGAAATTTTTCTTTTTTATTCTGATGCCAACCTTGAAACTTGCAATATGTCTTAACCTATGTGGCATTTTAATGTGAATACTTAAGTATGACATGTACATTTAATAATAACTATGTGGATAAATAAATCTTCCTTTTCTTTCTAACAGGTCATTGATAACCTTGGTCCTTTGGAACTTATTCTTAATACTCCCAGCCATCATAGGGTTCATCATGGTAAGGAAATTTAATCTTCTTTCTTTCCTCTTTCATTTATTTAAAAACTGAATTTATTTGTTTTGCATCATTTCATCAAAATTACCCAACAGAGTCAGCACACACTGTGCAAATAGGTATCACTTCTTCATTTAAATCTGGACAAGCCTCATCTCCAAAACAAGGACTGGAAACAAACAAACAAAAAACCCCACCAACAACAACTTTTTTATATCTGGCTTTTGGATTTTTCTTTTTGCCTAAATATCCTCAGTTGTAGTGAAAAAAATGAGGTAGAGAGCTGAGTGGCCTTTCTATCTTGAAGGCCACTCCTTGACCTTATACTGAGGTCATTCCTGTTTTGAGCCAGAGAATGCCTGGTCTTGAAAACTGTGGGCATTTGAGGAAAGCGTAAAAAGCAACACTTTACTTCCTTGCTTAAACTTTGTGAACAAACTCCACATGTACTGCATTTGCCTGACAAAGAGAAAATTCCAAGTGGCTGGTGCATAAAGTTTAAAGATACTGGCGTAGGAAATAATAGAAATTTTCACATTTGTGCACCAAAAGACCTAGATGAGAATATGCATATCAGCATCACTGGTAACATGTGGAAAAAGAGACCTAATTTGCATGTTTATAAGCAGTAGAGTAGACAAACTGTAGACTAGTCATGTAATGGAGAACTACATCCCATTGACAACACCTACACTATTGTGACATGCAATGGCACGAGTGAATCTCACAAACATACTGTTAAGAAAAGGAAGCTGGTGATAAGAGAATATTGTTGTTCTGTTTCTATACATTTTCAGAAATCAGACAGCACTGCAGGTCTTCCTCCCCTCCGGCGCAGGTCCCTTTCTCATGGCAGCAAGCAGAGCAGAAGCTCCCGCTCCCTGGGGAAGAGGAGAGGGCGAGGTCGGGCTGCACATGTTCAGTTTCCCCTTCCAAATTCAACAGTCATTCCCCTACCACGGGGAGTCATTAATGAGGGGGGTGGAGAAGCCAAGGATGCTATACTCTTGGGGTTCCCTCCACATAAAAGGAAACACAAGGAGTGGAGCAGAGCAAGTCCACAGTGAAGGAGGAATGTTGCGAGTTTCCTGTTTGGCTTCAGAGCACCTTCCCACACCTATCGCTTTATATCAGCCTCAGCACTATTAACATTTTAATATTAATTTTAAGAAGACCAGACAGTTCTTTGGGGACAAGGGAATGGTCCTGTGTATTATAGCATGTTGGCCTCTACATGCCAGATACCAGTATATCCCCTTGCAGTGTGACTTCCAACAGTGCCCTCAGCGATCCCCACATATCCCCGGAGAATCAAAGTGCCACCCCATCCAGCTGAGAGCCACTGTGTACACTGCGTACGACCAGGGGGTGTGCATCAGTGTAGCCAGCTCCACTCTACTTTTGCACTGGGGGAGATTTTCCCTGGTATCTTCACTTTTAAATGCCCATCTCCACATAGGGAAGGTGTGTAAATAAATGAGGAAGTACAAAGGCAGTGAGTTTGTTGGAGTACTGGTTGGTGGTTTGATATTCTTTATCTTATTTACAATCATTGAATACATTTCACTTTTATTATTATGAAAGAAATTATGCCCAGCTATTTAAGTTATAATTTGAATACTTTGTAACAGAAAAAATATCATGTGTGTTATGAGTAAATTAAAAAATGGAGGTTACTTTGAATTTCATTTATGGATTTTATTATTTTAAAAGGTAGTAATGTTTCATTCTAAGTAGAAAATTTTCTTCCTGGAAAAGATGCACTTAAAATTTCAAAATAAACATATAAACAAACACGAATTACATGTATTATCGATCTTATTTATTAGTGCCAATTTTTTCTGAGCCATTTAATTTTTAATAATTATGTTGATAGTCCTAAAAATAGAATTGAGAATTATCAAGATTTTTAAAAACTGGAAAATTACTGGTACATTTTAAAACTCTGGGATAATTCTTAATAGTTTTAAGTAAATCTTTGCTCTTTTTAGTAAAATTAATTGAAAAATAAAATAAAAACTCACTTTACTAGCAAACAATAGCTAGTACTATCAGTGAAAAAACATTCCTAGGAAAATCATTGCCACATAACTCTTATTTTTCTTAATGTATTCTAAAATACAAGGCGATAGAGCAAAGGGGAAAAGGACATGTCCACGTCCCTGTCCATGGACACGGACAACAGTGTGGTGATTGCTGGGGGAGGAGCTATAAGGGAACTAAATGGGAGTGAAAAAAATACAATACAGATTAAATAAAAAAAAATGAATGATAGAATAAAATACAAGAAGAGTTGTTCCAAGAAGTATAACTTTTTAAAAAACATTTTAAATCTCTTTTGCATAGGCAGAAACCGTTATTGCATAGATAAAAATTATGCTGGCACACTTATTATATGGGATAGAATTTTTGGTAAGTAAAAATCACCAGAATTAAAAAAAAATTAATAAGCTCCTAATTCTGAAAAAGTCAAAAGTTCATATCCTGAATGTTTATCTTCCAGGAACATTCAAGGCAGAAAATAAAAAAGTTGTATATGGTTTGACACATCCCATTAATACATTTGATGCATTCAAGGTGCAGGTAATGTACTTAGTTTTATTTTTTATGAATTGACCATATTCTATAGAAAGCTCACATTGAAAAGAAAAAACAGTTTTAAAAGGTGGTAGTGAATGGCAATACCCTGCAATGAATTTTAACTGTAAAAGAATTTGAAAATAAATCTGCCACTTACAGGAAGACTTGAATCAATTTGGGCAAAATACATTAGAAAACAATTCATTAAAATGTTTCAATATTTCTACAGCCTAGAATGAAAAAAAAGCACGGCTCTTTAGCAAACAATCTTTCTCAGCATAGATCTGAAATGTATTCATGCATTCAGAAAGAGCAGCAGCAACATGTATAATTAAGGCTGATCCCACAGTAAGAAAAATATTTGCTTCGTGTCTGCACGACTCTGGTTAGAAATTCAGCATGAGGCCTTTGCCCCAGTCTTCTTGGGCCTCCGTGTCAGGAGCGATTATGAGCTGGTTGGGTCTGCACACTATTTCACCTGCAAAGGCTGGTTCACTGGACCGCTTTGCTGTGAGACATGTGGTATTGGTTGTCCACCGGTTTCCATGGTTGGCACTAGAGAAATTAGGAATGTCTGTGAAGCTCCGATCTGTCAGCAGCACCCCACCTCAAACACTCCTGGGGTTAGGGACTCGTAAATGAGAAAAAGATAAGAATGCTTGGAACACGAAAGGGGCCGGTCAACGCCAGCTCTGTCCCAGAGACTGGGTTTACAGCATTTTGGGAAGGAGAAAATTACAGGTTCCTGTCTGGTCTGCTTTCAAACCTACGTCTTCAAATTTTTAAGAAAGTTAAAATAAAATAAATTGATATTTATTTTACTCTGTGTAGAGCATTGCTAACAGCTCAGTGCAAATATTTGACGGAACCATTACGAAAACCTTTTGAGGTAGTGGTTCTTTTTATTTTTCAGTGGGTGAAACTGAGGTTCCCAGGATTTAAATAATTCACCCAATGATGCACAGCTTGTCAAGAGCAAACTCAGCCAAGATGGGTTCCAGGAGAAGCCCAAAACTTACTCCCTCCTGCCTCTTTACCGAAAAGGCCATGGCCAACTGCCTTCCTTTTTCAAGTGAAGGGCATTTTTATCTCGCACTTCAAAAGAAATAGTTGATGATTTCTCTCTTTTTCTCAACCACAGAGCAATTGACTCTGTGTCTCTTGGTCTCTCTCCCCACCACCACCCCCACTCTCTCTTTCTCTCAAGGTTTATTAAAAACCTGTCTCTCAGAAGAATACTAAAGAAGTACTTCAGAGTTCTTTCTTAATAATAAACTTTACAGAATTGAAACCAATTTAGAAATAATACATTGAGAATATTAAAAGCAGCTTGTGTTGTGACAGAATAAGAGAATGACAAGTGTCCATGACCTGCAGAAATAGATGTGTAGGGTTTGGAGATAGTATTTAGACGTCACATATATTTATGAGCTGCTTGTGAGTTTGAGTCAGGTTCAAATCTCCAGGCATCTACTCCTCACATAAATTTTATTTATTTTTTTGCATAGTGATTGTCACAACTGTGTCTAAGGTTTAGTCTTCTATTAATACATGCTCACTCACATCATCAGAAATGTCAAATCAGCAAGTTGTGATAACTGAGTTCCAGAACCTACAAACACATATATTTACTTTCACTTATATTCCTATATATTCAGCTAAATCTCTTACCTTTCTCTCAAAAACATAAAAGAGCAACTTAGGAAATTTTCCCCCTTAGTATTTGGCATAAACAATTCACTTTGCTCTCTTTTGAGGTCCGAGAATTTCAGAGCATTGGATAGCAAATAAGTGAGAAAGTACTCCTGATTTTAAAATGTTGCCATGTATTTCTCATGGATTGTATCTAGTATGATAACAATAAAATTTCAGTCAGTTTTCAAAATAACGCTACAGATAGGTATATATTGTGCTATGAATTCTAAACACCTCAACTTGCTGTATTCTTCTTCTTCTTCTTCTTCTTATTATTATTATTATTATTATTATTATTATTGCAAAACTCCAGAGTAAATTCCCATCTAACAGTTCCTTTTTCATCAAATTTGGTTCACTAAATCCTAAAAGCTTCCTTAATTGCTTAAGATTCCTTATTGTAATATTTTGAGCAATTTAGAAAGCCATGTTTTTAACTCTAGCAGTTTGAATTCTTTCAGAGACTGTTAAAATGCCAGCAACTCCACAAATTCTGATCAAGCTAAAACTTCTTTCCATATCAGTATATTACTACACTTATAATAGACCTCATCTCTAGATTCTGCAGCTGATGTTCAACCTCTAGGATTATTTTTAATCCTGTGATGCATTATGATGACAAGTGTGGCATTTATAGCTAATTATCTTAGTAGCTATATTTGTTGGGTACTTATCATGTATGGTTATTGGGTCCTTGTCAGGTATGGATGTACTTGTGACTTCAGTACCTGTCAAATGTGTGTTATTTAAAGATTGTGAATTACTGTTATAAGCTTCACAGCAAACTTTTGACTCAGTCAGCAAACTTTTATATTTTCTTATGCAGAATATAGTCTATTAAATACTCAGAACTCTACTTTCAGAAATAGCTTTCAGTATGTTTCCTTATTACAACATGTTTGCCTATAACTCAATATAGTACAGGATTATTTTTCAAATATATGATACATATGCAATATTTTATGTTTCTGTGACCAACTTAATATCCACATAGTAAGACTTTAGAAAACATGACATTAGCCACCTGGCAAAGTGGTTCAGTTGGTTAGGGTGCCATCCTGTATGACAAAAGATTGCAGGTTCAATTCCCCGTCAGGGCACATACCTGAGTTATGGGTTCATTCCCCAACTGGGACATGTACAGGAGACAACCTATCGATGTCTCTCTCTTATATCAATGTTTCTCTCCCTCTCCCTCCCTTTCCTCCATCATCCCCTTCCTCCCTTTATATTCCATCTAAAATCAAAAAATATATATCCTCAGGTGAGGATGAGAAATAAATAAGAAAACATAAAATATATGCCATTAGACACGAATATTAAGTACACAGTCTCCTAGTTAATTCCATTGGAAGCAAAGCCTCTTAACCCACTTTTCTACATTGTGGAGTTTCTAAACAATTTACCTGTTTTTTAATTTCAGAATTATAGTTTTGTGGAGCTCCAGAAATATTAACAAGAATACAATTTAAATTTGAAGGTATATAAATTCATAGAATGAATTGTAATTTGTAATGCAGTTACATATAAATTAGCATTAATGAAAGTGTACATGACCTATATATTTTTTAAAATATGTAAATTGCATTAAACAGTACAATGAAATACATGACTTATTGTACTTAATTTTCTGTTAAGAGGTTTTTATTTTAAACTGTATTTTTATTCTTCTAGTTCCACCATTTAGTTTACATATGGAGTACATTCTGGGCCACACCTGGGTTCTTCAATAAGTTTTCTGTCATATTTAAAGGACCAGGATGGGGTCCTGGTAAACCACGACTTGGGCTGAGTGAAGAAATCCCAGAGGTAAGTAGAGTTCATGGGTCTGATAATGGTGAAGATTAGTCTCATATCTTCAGGTCTACAGCCAGCGTGTTTATAGCGCTGACTTAATACAAATCTGAAAAAAGATGTTCCCTTGGGCAGACATAGCCTTGTGGGACATACTTAATGAGTAGACACCACCTAGGGGCCAAATCAGAGGGGTGCCTTCACCCAGAGACACACTACCTCTTACCAGGGATCATGGTTTAGGGGACAGAGCTGCAGAGGCTGGGTTTGAGATCCACCCAAGCCCACAGTCGGGGGAATTTATGGAGTGCAGAAACTCATGCGGCCTAGTCCCAGAATGCTAAAACACTAGAGATGGAGGGAGACTTACAGGTGGCTCTGACGTTGATTTTAAAGATAACTATGAACATAAAATTTAACCAATATTTCAAGAAAATAAAAGAATATGTTTTATATGGGTTTATTTTTATTTTCCAAAAAATCCTGACCTAATAGGGATGTTTTCTCATCCAGTTAAGAAAACTTCTATGTTTAACTCTCCCAAATACTTTTAGTATGTTCAAAGTCAGTTATGTGATAAGACCGAACTTGATATAGGTGAAAATATTTTGCTTATTTCAGTTCCAAACATTTTAGTTAACTATGGTCTATTTAATATTTTTTTCAAGTAATAACCTAAAGTGAATATTTTAAAGTTATATTGTTGCTTAAACATGCACTAAAAGTAGAACAATCTGTGTGTGTCCCAGTGTGTCTGGGACAGTCTGTAGTTTGAGAAAGTTGTTTCTAACGCATTTCCCTCAGGGACATACGTATCTCCACTGCCCAAAGTCACCTTCCATTTTCCCTGTTGCTGTCCTTTCACGTACAGGGTGGGTCAGAAGTACTGTTAGAGTTGTGAGTGCATGAAGCACAGAGTTTATTCTTGTATTTTTATTTATTAATTATTGTGTTATCTTCCATACAAACAACTGCTAAACATACTTTTGCCCCACCCTATATAATCATGGGCATAATTTTCTATTTATATTTTCATATTGCATATTTTATGTCCATTTTGGTTATGTTATTATCAGTACATATTACTGAATCAATTCTCTCTCTGCTCTATACATGGCCAACCCAATCAGAATCATAATGCTTTTGAAATGAAGAACAAATCTGATAGCTTTTATATTTTTTCTGTCCAAATAATGGATGTTAGAATCATTTTGGAAAAAAATAGCAAAACCTTTCATTTTTTATTATTTTCTTGCTAGTTAGTTTGAATTTCAGTGAGAGGAATAAGCCAGGGAGTGATATAAACAAAAGGCTTCTTTCTTGTCTTCCTAGGTTACAGGGAAAGAAATTCCCCACTCATCATCGGCATCTCATTTGCTGAGGATATACGCCGTTCTGCAGTTTGCTCTGATGCTAGCTTTTTATGAAGACACCTTTGCAGATAAACCTGTAAGTGCTGCCCAGTTTAAATAGTGTGAGCACTTGTAATTTTGCTCGATGAAATATTTCGCATTAAAACAGATAGATGAGCCCTGGCTGGTGTGACTCAGTAGATTCACTGCCAGCCTGTGAACCAAGGGGCAGCCAGTTCGATTCCCAGTCTAGGACTCATGCCTGGGTTGCTGGCCAGGTGTTCAGTAGTGGGTGCGAGAGCCAACCACACATTGATGTTTATCTCCCTCTCTTTCTCCCTCCCTTCCCCTCTCTAAAAATAAATAAATAAAATATTTTTTAAAAGATAGATGAATTCTAGACTACTGAATGTAAATTGATTATATCCATAGTGTTTCGATATAGAATGCCAAATAATATACTATTGATCTAAATGGTAAATAGCAAATAATTTGCCACAAATAAATTTCCTAACAAACACACAAAAAAGTACTTTAGAATTTAGAATTAACTGTTTGGGAAAAATACTTTATATTAATATCAGCATACCTTCAATTAGAAAATACCCTGATAACTTTGACTTTAGAAAGTTTCAACATAGGGTAGACTTCATTTTCTTTGTTTAAGTAGTCAGAATATTCAGAATAGCTAGAGTTATTATGGTCCAGGATTTAGAGTCAGGATCGTAATTCAGGCATTACCATGTGGGAGGTATTTATTTACTTATTTAGCCACATAAGAATACTGCCTATATTTTTGAGAAAATAAAAATAACATAATGCATGTAAAAATGCATAGTACATTGTAAAATGATAAAAACATATATTTTAAATACATGTTTGGTCTTCTAGATTTATATTATTCTCTTCCAAAAAGGATTTATATTAGTTCAAAGAGGTACATAAATTATAATGAGGTAACTAGTTTGGAGTAGGTGAAATTGAATGGGGGATCACATAAGAATAAAAAATCAGTGATTTTGACTTTGTTACTAAGAAAACAAGTAGCTCATAAAATAATCTCACTAAATCAGGAATTTTGATGGCTCACTTAGTAGCTCTCTTTGAATAAATTAGTTATACTTTAAAGAAATGTAGGGGGCTCTCTTTAATGGGTGGCCAAAAAGTCTATGTTTTTTCCATAAAATAGAAGACAGGTTTTTCAATTTCACCAATAACTATTGACTTGGATATTTTGAGTATGTCGGCTATCTCCTGTGTGGTATAACGCTGATTGTTCTCGATTAATGTCTTGATTTAATCTCCATCAACTTCAACTGGTCTATCCAACCATGGAACATTGTCCAGGGAGAAGCCTCCAACACAAAACTCCCCAAACCAATTTTGATATGTTTGAGCATTCACAACACCCTCTCTATACACTGCACAGATCCTTTTTTGCATTTCAGTCACATTTTTACCTTTTTGAAATAATAAAGTATAATATGCTGGAAATGTTGCATGTTTTCTTCCATCTTCAATATTAAAATGGCTATACAGAGATTCACCAATTTTAATACGTTTTTTTAAAAGTGCATACTGATATGACAGCTGTCGCAATACAATCTAATAAAATAATTCTGAATCAAGTTAAAGACAACTAAATGCTAATAGAGCTATCATACGAAAAAAAAAACCAAAACAAAACAAGCAGCCCTGGCTGGTATAGCTCAGTGGATTGTGCGCGGGCCTGCGAACCAGACAATCACGGTTCGATTCCCAGTCAGGGCACATACCCGGGTTGCAGGCCGGTTCCCTGCAGGCTAGTTCCCAGCAGGGGATGCACGAAAGGCAACCATACATTGATGTTTCTCTCCCTCTCTCCTTCCCTTCCCCTCTAAAGATAAATAAATTTAAAAAATAATAATAAAAAAACAAGCAAAATTTTGGGCCAACCCAAAACTGTAAGATGGTGGTTTAGAAATGTGTATGTCTTTTTAAGGTATACAGAGCAACTGCTACTGTGGATAAAATATGCTTCACAAAGCTTGTTTAGATGCATTGCATAGATGAGCTGGCAAAAAATTGAGGTATTTGTTAGAAACTAAAAATGCTGAGGGAATATAATCCAATTAGGAAACAGGGCTAATCCTGACAGCTGTCCCAGAACATTGGTCAGTCTCCGTTGGTTGAGACCTTAAGTGACCAGACAAAGCCAAGAGCCTACATAGGTGAGAATTCAGATAAACAACTTCAAATGAAACAATTGAAACCAAAAAGAAACACCTAATTGATGGGATGGGGTAAGGAAGAAAAAGAATAATGGAAAAGAAACTTGCTTATAGTTGACTTGGCTTTGAGGAGGTAGAATTTTTTTAAAAGTCTTTCCTGAGAATTTTTAATTACAAACCAGCCCTCATTCAGATATGACTCAAGGATTTACTTAACCATTGATTTATAAGCCTAATACTAAGAATACAGTTTAAAGGAATCTCAGAGGAGGTCTCATGTGTTTAGAAGACCCATGTTCAATTCATGCTAAGAGCCATCCATTAAACCCAGGTCTCACCATATTCCCACAGATGGTCTGAGTGATTATGAACTCAGATACAAAGCACAGAATCATGCTACAAAAAAGCCAACATGACGGTGCATTTCTAGAAACAAAAGAACAGCATAATTAAACCTTAAAATACAATAGTTCTTGGAAATGAAATCAACTGAAGCATAAATTAAATGTTTGAAGAAGTTAAAAATTATTAAAAAGTCAAGAAACAAGAGACCATAAAAATGATGAGGCACATTTAGAAATAACCAAATTAAAGTTCTAGGATACAAAAGTACAACAGACATGAGGAGGTCAATGACTTAAACAGCAGTTTAAAGACAAATGAAGAGAGAATTAATGCATTAAGAGACAGAGGCAAAAAAGTGTCCCCATTATTCAGTGCTAAAAGACAATGAGATCAAAATATATGATGTAAATAATACAATGAGAAACTCTAAGAAAAGATATAAGAACCTAGAAAAACATAAATGAATATAAATGTGATTAGTGAGTAGTAAACCCAGGCAAGATAAATTTTCTTTTTCAAAGAATAAGTCTCTGTTATTGACAGATATCAGTCTATCCATGAAAACCCCATAAGTAATAGAAATTTATAAATAATATGTACAGAAAATAGCTCTGTATGTTTATTTTTAATAATATTAAGATAACCCTATGAAATTATCTAAGAAATAAGTCTCCTTAAGTAGGACACTGAGTGTGTTAGGCAGGAGTTTTTGGTTAATGTGACAGAAATGCAACCCAGAGTGAATTTATTAACTCACAGAGCTGAAGAGTCTGGCGTTTCTCTTCTTCAGGCAGCGCAGCATCCAGTGAGCGAAACGGTGTCAGCAGGAATCTTCTCTTTCTTTCTTACAGCTATGCTTTTCTCAAAATGCAGATTTTCCTACCGATTTTGAGCCTTTGTGGTAGCAGGCTGGCTATCAGGAGCTCTGGTTTTAAGTACTACCTCACAAAGGACTCCAGAAGTGGAAGTTTTCAACTGGAGTCTGATGTTAAGGCTTGGTGTACCTGGATGTCACTGAACCAAGCAATGTGTTCAAATCTGGATCGCAGACCATTCAGACTGGGAATGGGAAGGCAGGACCAGCTCCATACGGTCCTCGTTGTTTGAGAGGAGAGATAGGGTGGTTTGGGAGAAAAATTGAGGTGACAATAAATAGAGAAAAGGAAATATATTTGACTAGGCAAAAATAGATGTTAGATCTACAGAAATCATTCTCATTCATAAATATGTGATTCGAACATGTTTTCAAAAAAGCATTCTTTAAAACTTACAAAATACCAACGTATAAGCTGTCCTGCAGGATACCAGAGTGTCTTGAGAATGTAATGGTAGGAAATATACTGACTTGCTGTTGGCTCTTTCATACATTTGCTACAACTAGTAAAAGCAATTCCACAATGTAGCCTGTTCCTTTGCCTTTAGCTTCAGAAGGGATGAAATTTGAACCCAAGAGTTTATTTCAGGAGCAAAGCTTTCTTAAAAGCAGCATGAACTACATTACTCTTAATAATGCACATGTAGCTATCAAACTACCCTAATGTTTAGAATTGTTCATTGCTTAACTTAAGGCCTCATAATCATCTCTTTAAGTATTACATAATCAACCCATCACTGATTATTTTGTTATCTTAATTTGTTCACCTAAATTATGATTAATATATATACACATCACAGAGTTTAGATAGTTGAATGAAACCAGAAGGAAAGCAGGCTCATCTGCATCCAAATACAGAGGTGGGTAAACGTAGTTGAGAGTACATCAGACACAGTTTATTCTTGTATTATTATTTATCATTTTAATTATTGCATTACTTATTATTATGATTAGCCTGCTTTTGCCCACCCCTGTATCTAGTGCTTGAGATACCAACCGATGTCAAGTACAATTTGATTTGTTGATTTATATTAGTTGTACTAAATAAAATCCCCAAATAAATTACACTAAATTGTAGAAACCAAAATAGAAATTTACATATTTTGATTTTGAAATAAAGACCCTTAATATTAAGTCCACCAAGAGATTCAAATGTCTAGGTCAGTGTGAGTGCTTCCTGGATAAAAATGTAGCCAGACATGATGTATATTAAAATATGTAATGTATAGCATGGTTTTCACAGGATTTTTCATCTGTAGTCAAAACCATATGAGAAACTCATGTCGATATATTGACAAAGAGAAATACCAACTGTTGAAATCCTTTTCAAACTGAAATTAGAGTTGGAGACAGCTTCATTCCTGACACAAATGCATTTTGAAAAGGTGCATTTGCTTGTTTCCCACATGTGTTTTTCTTTGCTAAAAACATGCTGTGCAACTAGGAAAAAAGATTGCTTATTTGCACAAGTCTATAGTGCCTTTCTAGTCTCAGGGATGTTTGAAGGCATATGAAGACATTAAAATCCAACAGCAATATTTTTTCCATATTTGCTGTGGCCAATAATCACATAGAAAAGTTGTGGCTGACTTGTAATTGGGTACATGCTGTGGTCCCACAGCCCTTTCTGTTTATGCATATACCAGAGTAGATGAATACTCACTTGTTTTATGTGTTCGAGTTTTGTATAAATAACTTTGGGAGTCAAAAAAGCAATTTGATGGGCACCACAAAGGTGTAAAAGGCACATTCTTTTCTTTCTGAAACATGCAATGAATACATTTAAATATACAATGTTTGGTTTAGTGATATGAACCACAGACTTTTATGTTGATCTTGGTTTAGTAATGCTTGGGAAATCAATTTCTTAGCTACCAGGGTCCGCTTCATGGGGTGATATCATGTATACACATTTGAAATGAAAATATGTTTCCCAAGTGAAATAGTAAAGGCAATGCTATCCTTTTAAATGACAGACACACTCAAAGCCGTCTGGATATTTAACAGAGTCTTATAATAGAATGTGTAACAAAGGTACTGCAGATATGCTTTAACCAGATTATTTGATGATATATTTCAAGTTAATGAGGCATCTGAGAATATACAATATAAATTTGGAAACAGAGTTTTATAGTTTTAAGTTCTCCTGGATGTTGTACTCTGTAAAACATTATGGGCGCTGAAATTTTATAACTAATGTTTCATATTGACTTATTTTAGCAGACCTTTGAAAAAAATCAATGTATTTAGTTGTACTTTCATAACAGGAAGTGTCAGTTGAACAAATTCAATCTAATTTAGGTCCTATGTGAAATGTCTCAAGTCAATATCCTCTGTATACTGTTTTCTTCCAGTGTAGCCTATGGGATTTAATTTAATTTCCTCAAGTTTTTAGATGGTAACTGAAGTAATGTGAAAAAAATGAAATGTGAGCCAAAATGAGCATCAATTATAACTTAAAGCCACAAAGTAAATGTAATAAATGTACAATAAAGAATATTAGCACAAGTCACCTTACTAATAAGCATAGACTGCTAGAATACAGAAAATCGATCATTGTGAGTTCCAATGAAAACTTAATTTTTCCACTATATTGAAAAATATTAAAGTAGGAAAGTGAACATTAAAAATTCCATACACATCAAATAATGAAATATCAATTGTGTAATTAAATGTATCTCTAATACTATTAGTATTATTCCCAAATATGGTCAGTATCATGCATGCCCACTTGGTTAGAGTTCAGTCGCTCAGAGCATCACCCAATATTCCAAGGTTGTGGTTTGATCCCTGGTACATACAAGAATCAACCAATGAATATGTATGTAAGTGGAACAGCAAATCAATGTCTCTCTCTCTCCCCCTTCCTCTCTCTCTCTCTAATCGATGAATAATAAATTATAAAAAGTTATCATAAAACAAATATAATCAACCCTAAAATGCTTACAGTTTAAATTATTATCTCATTTTGATTTCTCAAAAATATGTAAAAATTAGATATCTTATTTCAGCTTTGGAAACTCCAAATCTAAAAGCAGTGTTCCTGGAAGTCATATTTTCTTATTGAAATCAATATTCATGAAAAGGAAGTTTGTCTCTCTCATATTGTTTTTTAATGTCTCCTTTTTGTTTATTTTGGGAAAAAAACAGAAGGATATATGGCTTATAATTCTACTGGTGCCCCCTGAATTGCAGCCTAGGAACTCTCTCAAGGTATTGAGATGGCACAATAGTAGGGGTCATGTTATTAGTATCTCATTTTCTGGGAATCACTGACCTCTATTGCCTTGTGTCCAATGTCTTGAAAAAAATTATTTCAGGTATATTATTGTGTTCTGTTTTTGTTTTTGTTTTCAAGTGAGAGTATAAAGCAGCTCTTGCTTCTCTTATCATGCTGGGTGCACATTCATTTTTTAATAGAGTTTAATCATAGCTTAAAATATCATTGTAACATAAGTATTCTCTAAGTATTCAGTTAAAGTTTTTTTTCACTTTTATTTCTTACAAAATGTTGTACAAATGCACAAATTTTATATCAATTCAATGCTTCTGAACTATATATTCATTATACATTTTAGCTGATATATTTTCACCTTGGAAATATTTATTTTGTTTCCTTCTTGTTTGAATTCTAAAAACTTCATTCAAATCATATTTTTCAAATGCTTCAATAATAACCACCTAGGGTGTTTTGAAAATTTAGAAAAAGTTAGTGTAGTCCTAACTGACAAAATTTTTAAAGAGCAAGACCTTATTTCAAGATAGATTCTTAAGAGCCGCATAGAATTACAAATTGCATTATGATACCACCTAGGGTTCTGTTCCTGTGTCTATGTGGTGATACTGGGAAGTGTCTTCAAATATTAGGTTTCAGCATACCTAACCCAGTAGCTCAAGACATCTGGAAGGCGATGCCCCCCCAGGCTTGGGCAGGGGGGGATGAGGCAACACAGCAGGTGTCCCTGCAAACCCAACCTGCTCCCTTCTCAGATGTTGCAAAGGTTTAAGTGTTAGATCATTCTGACCTCATTTTAAGGATGTTTGGGAATCCGAGCATTTTGAATCCAAATGATGACTTTAGTACTCCTTCTCAGGCATCTTTTAGAGAAACTCTTAAAAATCAACCACCTTCTTATAATAGCAAAATCTATACCTTTTTTCTTCATCCTTAGAATAAAATTATGGAAAATAGTATCAAATCATCTTTGACAATTCACAAAGTGTTATAAAAATAACTTTCATATAGACACATATGATTATTTTAGGCCATAGAATATGGGGCTGATAGTTCTGCTGTGAAATTTAGCAGGTAGGGAAATATGAAAAGTAGTCACATTGACCACCAGTTTTTCCACAGAATGGTAAGAGGGTCATATCCCCTTTCAAGAAGAAAAAGGCTTTCTTCTCTACATTTGTGAGCAAAGTTCATCTTTTGTTTAAGTGACACTATGTCAAGCATGTAATTCTAGACCTTCTATATGGTTAACATCACTTCGTGAGTATTTTCCCCCCATCTTCTTAAAGAAAAATACAGGTCAAGTTCTCCAGGGTACAGATCTGGACAGGGACTCTTACCTTGGGAACCCTATGGAAGTTAGAGCTACCCAACTCCTCAGAATTGTCATGGTGACTTTAGATGAGGAAAAAGAATCCTTTGCTTAATAAAACTTTTTATGGTTATGGCCTTCATTTTCTTAATCATAAAGACTTATAATATACCCAAAAATTAAATTAAAGAATAATTTCATTTTAGCACTTATGTCAGCAATGTTTTCCTGAAATACACACCAGCAGTGGATGGTATGACATGTAAATAAACCCAATGAAATGCTATTATTATTTTTGACATGTAAACAAGATGCACAATTAATTTTTTATAATTATGGCAAAACTACTGTTACTATAATTCAAAAGATAATGCCTTTGACACTGCATATAAGCACATAGATTTCATCGAACATGAATATGTATGAAAGCTCATTCATATATGTGTTTGCACTCATAAGTACGTTCGCCTTTAAATATTTTCTGTATTAAAGACAGCTCTGTGTTTGAAACCACAAAGCATTGGCCACGTTAAAATAGCTAGTGGAATGTGGTATTTGTTCACATGGATCTAAGTGGCTTCTATGTACATGGGAGCAGAGGGACTTCAAAGAATTGTCAAAGTCAGACTTGCAAGGAAAATTTTAGGAAAAAAACAGTCAGTAAAATATCATTGTGAATTGTCTACTCCATTCTACAAGTGTCCAATAAGATAAATAAATGACATTGGGAAATCAAAATGTCCTCTTTCTGAGAACATCAACCTCTTTGAAAAACGTCAGTGACAACATAGTGTCATGTAAAATGTAATTTGGGCTGTTCTTCATGTCAGCTTTACTTCGAATGCACTTTCAGTAACTTTCCTAAACCAACTGTTGGTCTGTGTATTTGACAGGCGCTGTCACAGTTCACTCTCCTTCTGAGGGTTTGCTTCATTATCCTGACTTTGACCTCCATTGGATTGCTTCTCGATCAAAGGCAAGATGTGAAATTCTTTCACTTTATATAATTTTATAATATAGTTTTTAAAATATATGTAAAACTTATATTACTTATAAGTTACTGACCCAACATTTGTTATTGAAAAAATAAAATTGAAACGATAACCTCACACCTTTATTTTAAATGAAACATAGTAGCAGTATATCTGATTTTATATTGAGGGTAAATGTCAAATCTAAATCTTTTAAATGAAACTTAAGATTTTCAAGCTTACTTTAAAAATCTATAAATATAATGATTAATTTGGCAAAACCTAGACCATAACTCTGAGTACTTAATAAAATTTAAGACATATTTTGAGTATTTTTCTTTTGCCATTGCATAGTTAATAATATGTCTGAATGTGTGTATATTTAAAGTTTATGTCCTTTACCCTCCCACAGAATTTATTTAAGGAATTCTGTTTTAAATACTAACCTGGCCAGAAAATACATTGAACAATTTTTAATTACTTTTTTGGCATCAGGTATATATTTAAATATTATAGCTCAATACTTATCCATTATGGATACTAATACCAACATTTATATATTATTATGTACCATGGAGTATTATTAATGCTTACAACAATGTTCTGAGATCATAATTACTATAAAGCCCATTTACAGATTAAGAAAGTCAGACAGACAGACAGTAAAAGATAGAACAAAACACGCACCCAAATATAACAGTCCAGTAAACATATATTTAACTTATATTGAATACATACCACTTTTCCAAGGTCAGCTTAATGGATGTTCTGGAACAGCAAAAGATTTTGGAGTTTCAGCAAGATCCAGGTCCACATGAATCTTTCTAGTTAATGAAACTGTTTATAATATGCATTCTCTATAAACATTTGGTAAAGAATGATGCAGCCGACACATTTCACATAGTCATGTGTAAACAATGTATAGAATTTTAAACCTGTTTCCTTCCATGCTTTAAAAATGGTGTTTATTTTATCATTCATTTTGTTTGGCTCTATATCCATACTTTTCTACACTAGAAGTAAAGTACATAAATACTAAGCCTCAAAATGAGAAAATGGAAAAATGAGTCTCAAGTCAACCTGAAATAATTACTCACATCCGCTGAATCAGAATCACATATTAAAAATCACAATTCTATTTTTTGCATATACTTCAAAGAATTAGCAATCAGCCAATAGCAATTATGTAGTTTGCATTTTTTTCTTCAAGTTATAGGTTTTATTGAAAGAACTACACAGGTTTACTAATGATCTTTAATTTTTTATTTTGATTATTGAGGTGGCATTGGTTAATAAGATCATATAGGTTTCAAGTGTGCATTTCTATGATACGTGATCTGTATATTGCATTATCTGCCCATCACCCAAAGTCAAATCTTCTTCGGTCACCACATATTTGGCCCTTTTTACTCTTTTACTATCCCCTCAATCCCTCTTCCCTCTGGTAACTACCATACTGTTGTCCATGTCTATGAGTTTCAGCTTTATTAGCACATATTAGTAAAATAATATGGTTCTTAGGTCTTTTTGCCTGACTCATTTCACTTAGCAAAATGTTCTCAGCGTTCATCTGTGTTGCGCAAATGGCAGGATTTCACCTTTTCTTATGGCTGAGTAGTAGTCCGTGGTACCACATCTTCTTTATCCATTCCTCCACCAAAGGGCAGTTTGTTATTTCCATCCTAGGCCATAATAAATACTGCTGCAATAAACATGAGGATGCACATATCTTTTGAATAAATATTTTTGAGGTTTTTGGGTAGATACCCAATAAGGAGAGGGATTTCTGGTTCATATGGTAATGGTCACTCTATTCTTAATTTTATGAGGGACACCCATACTGTTTTCCATAGTGGCTGTACCAGTCTACATTCCCACCAGCAGTGAATGAGGGTTCCTTTTTCTCCACAACCCATCCAATATTTATCACTTATCTTGTTGATGACAGCTACTCTAACAGATATGAGGTTGTAACTCATTAGTTTCAATTTGCATTTCCCTAGTTTCATTTTCTTATGAAGATTTATTTTGTCTCTATGAATACAGATAAAAGACCAAATAAGAAAGTGATCAATTTTACCACAATAATGTCCAATTATTCTTATTGTATATAGTTATTTAAAAGTCTAAACTGCCTTGGGCCTCATTCAGGAACTGGTAGTGAGATACATTCTGAGAAAGGTACCATCAGCGATTTTGTCTTTGTGGGAACATCATGGAGTGGACTTGCACCAACCTAGATGGTTTATTCTGTTACTGTAGTTGTACGTGTTATACTTTTATAAGACTGGAAGCATAGTAGGTTTGTTTACACCAGCTGACCACAAACGTGACTAATTAAGTATAGTGTAAGCCTTGATAGTTGATTTTTCCTTTTGTCTGGAGAAAGTTCAGCTCGAGTTCAGCTGTTATTGTTGAGGCATCCACTTCAAGGCTATCTGGAATAATCACCTTGACCCCTGTAGCCTGCTAGATATAGAGCCAAGGAGCCACCCCTCACGGAGGCTCCTTTGTTTCAGAGATGCTGGTTGATTTGAATAATCGACCATTTGGCTACTTGTTTTTTTCTGTTACCACACTTTAAATTCACCCAAAAAAAGTGAGCCCATGAAACCCTGGGCCCCCACCCTGGACCCCAATAAAAAGTAGAAAGAATCCTAGGCCCATGTCTGTCTGTCTCTATCTCCCCCTTTTCCTTCCTCCCCATCCCCCCTCTTCCCCCTTCCCTCCCTTAGTGTCTCTGTGACTCTGCATCTATTCCTTTCTCTTGCTGCCCACGCAAGACCTCCTCCTGCGCCTGTACACTCTGGTACCTATTTGTAAGTCAAGGGTTCCTAATGATTATTGCTGAAGGGTGTTGTACAAAGTAAGAATCTCCAGAGTTCATTCAGATGCAATATTGATTTCAAAAAGGTAGATGTCTGTCGGAAGCTCCCCAGGGACAGTGGGCACCCTCAGGCATTTCTAGCCCACAACTTTCTATTGATAGACTGATACCAGCATAGAACAGCACCGCGCTGCACTGCAACCTTACAAGGGCTAGGGCTCACTATGCAATAAGAGATTTCCAACTCCATTATAATTTTATGGAACCACCATCCTACACGTTGACTGAAATGCTGTTATGTGGCACCATTGTATAAGTAATAGCATCAAATATATCTGATACCAAGGAAACACAATCCTAACAAAGTAAGTGCAAAATCCCTTTTAAAACACCATAAGACTTTAGAAATATTGTGAGAAATATATAAAGAAGTAAATGAAGAGATAACTATATCCATAAATTAGAATGCTTAATATTGTAAAGATTATAATACTTAGCAAATTGACTTATATGTTCAAGCAATCTGAATTCAAATTTTGAAAGTTTCCTCCCTAGAATTTGACAAGCTCTTCCTAAAATATATGTAGGTAATTCCACAATAGCCAACACAGTCTTTAAAAAATGGCAGGAGTCTCATCACTTGCTACCAAAATTTATTATAAAGCTACGGTAATTATAAATGTTTTATCAGTGCAAAAATTAGAAGACAAAACCTAGAAAAGGGTTTATGCTTATATTTCAACTTCATTTGTGATGAAAGCATCTCTGCAGAGCTATGGGAAAAGGCTGGCTTTTCAATAAATGGTCTTGGAAAATTTGGATTTCTACACAAGAGTAAGAAAAATAAACTTGACAAATATTTCTCACCATAAAAATGGGTTCTGGGGTCAAGGACTTATAGATTGAAAAGTGAGAGGAAAACCAATATAGGTTCCAGCAGATAGCCTAGTATTGCATGTGGACAACCTTGGAGTGTGTAAAAATATTTTAATGGTATACAGCAATTCCTAATTATAAAGATAAAATGAATGAAATTAAACTGTAATAATATTAAGAAAGTTGGTTTTTCAAAAATTCACTCTCATTGAGACAGTAAAAAATAAAACCAAGTAAGGAGACTGTTGGTAAATGTTAGAAGTAGCAGAGAACTTATATCCCAAAGACTAAAATTGAAAAGATTGATAATACTGTTAGAATGCTCACACACTGAAGAAAGGCATTTATATTGTGATAGTTAATTTGAAAACCTGATAATTTTTCTACCATAAATTTAACATATATCTGGCATATGTTAACCCAGTAACCCGGTATTTTGATCCTAGCTATATACTAAACTACACCTATAGGCATGTAAGGAAATGTGTAGACAATATCATTTATAGTAAATGAAGATGGCCAAGGCCAAATGTTCTTCACGAGGTGAATGGACGGGACGCATGTACACTGTGCATCCACGTAGCATAATACTACACCGGAGGGAAAGTGTGAACCCCTGCTACATGCAGCGTCACAGATCCATCTCACCAACAACATGGAGGACAGATGCTAGGTACAAAATAGCGCATGCGGTATCATCCCATTTATAAAAAGTAAGAAAAAGATAAAACTACAGATTAATTTTTAGAAATTCATGCTAAAGTAGTTAAATTTTTTTTTTTAAAAAAAGAGCAAGACAGGGTGTGATTACCATTAAGGTTGGGGAACTGATCTTTGCTGAGACAGTGGGGTGAGAATACTGAGGAGGTAAGAGGTATTTTTTGGGTGTTGATATTGGGAGGTAGTTTCATGGTTGCTTATTTGTTGAAAATCACCAAGTTGTATATTTTTGTTTTGTGTACCTCTCCATATGTATGTTTCATTTCATAATATGAAGATTTAAAAGGTAAAACATGTGAGAAAATTAACAAAAACTCTTTTAAAATGGTAATCTTATTTCATTTTTTAAATTGAAAATTACCTAGATATCATTTTAAAACTAATTTATTATAATAAAATATACTATTATTTTACAAGAGGAAAGCTTTCTTAATTTTTTTCATAAAAATTAATCAAGTTACTTGAATGCAAACAAATTATAAACTATTACCCTGTTTCTATTGCATTTAAAAATGTGTACTTTTTTACTAAAATGTTATTATATCCAATTTTACAGAAATAATGAGTCATCATAAACAGTTGAAGAAAGTTTTACATTAAAAATATACTACTTCAGATTTTCTTCACTTCTTTTTATATGTCTAGCTTCTAAAATAAATACTTATAATGACATTAATACAAGGATATTTTTATTATAAAATTCACTTGTGTTTTACAAAGATTTCATTTTCCAAGTGTTAGATGACTATCATATGAAGTTATTTTAAGCTGATGAAGTAGCTCTTTATTACCATCATTACAAGGCAATCAATAAATGCTTAACTGTGTGTGACATTCAACTCAGTTTCAAATATATAAAGATACATTTCAAAGAAAAAAGGGCTTCTGTTGTGAGTGGCACATGTCGGGCAGCTGGATTGCTCTATGTGTGGAATCGACATCAAGGTATTTTGGAAGCATAATTTTTTGGTACTGGGCAGCGAGTGGTTGTTGGTCCTGGTACCCTTGACATTCTAAAAAACATACATTTCATATATTTTAGAGCTTATATATAGAGAGAAAATATTCATAGAAAAATAATTAACAAAGGTCTATATTTATGTTCCCTATCGAATTAGGCACAACTACACAGATTTTGTATTCTCGGTGTTTCAGAATTTGACTGCTCATGATTTTAGAGTACTTGACTATACCAGTTCTCCTAATAAGTCACTTTTTTAAGTGAATGAAGTATAAAGGTAAAGGCATTGAGTGAGGGAAGTATCACTTACTTTAAATCCCCAAATTAGGCTATTATTTTATTTTAGTTGAGAGCATGCTTCACCCTCACTTCATCATGCTCTAACTAAGCAATTCATTTATAAAGAACAGGTTTTCTTTAAAAGATGCATTTTATTTCTTTTGTTGGTTTGTTTGTTTTTTTAGTCTGATACCTATTTTCAAACAGCTTCAGAGGGACATGTTCCTCAAATATATTAAAAAGCTATGTATTTCTTGAAAAATTAAAGGAAATGTGTGTTACTGTATTAATGATCACACGTTAACACATAAAAACAGATGTAAAGCTAATGCATGTTATTGACACTGATTTCAGACCTAAGGCAGCTGCTATGGAAACTTCCCGTTGCTTGGTGTTCCTGATGCTGTGTAGGTTTGGTCACCTGAAGCCTCTCATTCCTTCACTGTCATTTGTTTTTGAGGTAAGACATTTGCTTTAGGTGCCTACAGCAAGATTACATATCTATAGCATATTTCATTCATTCACTCACCAATGTTTTTGTCTATTTTGTGACTAGTCCTTGTGGGAAACTTTTACCTGTTCACTTACTTACCAAAATTTAATTGTGTCAACTCGAGCTAGTTAATAGTGTGGAACCTCTGTTTCCAAATGGAATCGTTATGACGAACTTCATACAGTTGTTGGACAAGTTACATTGCATGATGTTCATAAAAAAATCAGGTCCATGGCTGGTTCTCAACAAATAGTAGACATGATTTACAAGAAGTTCTTGGAAGAGAGTTTGCCCTTTGGGATTTTTCTTTTAAGGATTAAAGTGAAAATTGTAAGGTATTTTGTCATTTACCCATAATTCTGGGTAATTATAATTATAATTATATAAGTGGTAATTCTATAGAAATAAAATTGTCAGTGTCATTTGGACTTTTCTAAAGCTGAAAAATTATATATCTTATAATTTGATCTTATATGATGATTATTATATTTTACGAACTACACTGAACATTTGGGTATATATTTATTGTTTGAGATCTTAAACATCTGTTTAAAAAAAACTTTCAGTTTCATCACTAATGTTATATACACTTAAAGAAATTCAGAAATATATATACATGACCCCAAAAAAACAATCAAAATAAAAGAACAGCATTTTCACACTCTAAAGTAGGGAAGCCGTTCTAAATGTATCACAAAACAATTTCACTTAATGAATTTATTTTGGGGTTTATTGTGGGAGTTTACCTAAATGCTCTAAAAGCAGATGGAGAATGTGTTTCTTTAAGTTATTATTAGTATAAAAATGTAGTAATGTGTGCTTATAGAAACATACTATATTTGGAATTCTTTGATGATGGGATAGTGGAAGGCAGTCTGGTGAGTCTGACTTTTGAATATGATAATATCTAGTGGGGAAATACTGTCTACTTACTTATAGTCAGTAAATTATATAGGTGAAAGTGAATAGGTAAATCTTGAGCTTTAAAACCATAATGCCTAAATTTGATTTTTGACTTAGGAACCTACTGTGTATCCTGGGACAGTTCACTGATCCCTTAAATAGTTTTAGCTTTGCCTTCCTCATCTGTAAACAGATGAGGTAATAATGGCTATCTAATAGATTTTCATAATAATCTATTTAAAAGTTTTAGCATGGTGCTTAGCACACAGGACTCAATAACTGGTAGCTTTCATTATTATTACTTAAAGATCCCTTGGACTAATTCTGTGACTTGCTTAGGGGTCCAGAAGTCAAGTATGGTGAGTGGGGGGTATGGAGGAGAAAAAAATGTTGAATTAAAAGTCAATATTATGAATTCTTCGTTGGACACTCATTCTATGACATGGGACTCTAGTCGTTTATTTGTAAAATAGGTTTAATGAGAGCTAATACACATTGAGCTTTTACTATGCTCTCAATGCCTTACTTTTATCATCCCATTTAATCCTCATACCAATGTAACTCATGCTGTGGTTACTATTACTATTATTTTTATAATGAGAAACTTGAGTTCCAGCCAGGTTCCATAGCTTGTTTGGATTAACATAACTAATAAGTGAATGAGTCAGAACACAAACTCAGGCAGTCTGATGGCATCGCTCTTAATCATCCAGCAACATTTGTCCCATATTATGAGGGCAACACTCCTCTACCCCAAGACTTTCAGATGGAAAATACAAATACAATGCAGCAAAGCATCTTAAAAATATGAAGAGCTACAATAAAAACTTCATATCAACTTAATCACAAAATATTCCTAAAA
Organism: Artibeus jamaicensis; assembly: GCF_021234435.1. NCBI lineage: Eukaryota > Metazoa > Chordata > Mammalia > Chiroptera > Phyllostomidae > Artibeus > Artibeus jamaicensis. The sequence goes on along the minus strand of NW_026522014.1, from coordinate 12,105,119 downwards.
GACTAGTGGTTTGAGTAGCTTACCTCTGAATTATCTTTGGTTTACAATTCAAGGAATGAAAGACAGTGGGGCAAAAACCTTTCAGGCTGCTCACCGACCCTTTCTGGAACATGCTATTGTTCATGTTCCAGCCCATGGCCAATTATTCAAGACCAGACGTTGCCTGTGATTCACCACCAACACTTTCCCTTAAAATGGTATAAGAATAGTATCTACTTCACATGGTCTTTGGAAAAAATTTAAAAAGCATGGTAGAACATAAGAAATACTTGATCCATTTTAATTGCTCTCATCATTTATAGTACAATTATAACTGCTATTAATACTATTGAAATTATTATTAACCATTGGATTTCCATGGTTAAAAATGAACAAGTCTTCTCTGACCAGCAGTTAAAAACCCTGTGGTCAACAGTGAGTGAGCAAGTGTTAGCATTTAAACCTGTGAAGCTGCCTTTTCTTCCACTTCTTTTTAATGTTCAACATTTTTTAAGTTACAACCAGTTTCCAATTTTTATTTCTTAATTGTGAACTTCAAATTTGTATTTCCTTCACATTTTTATTTCTTGGAACTTTATGTAAATCACTGCCACTTATAATAATTTTCATAAAATTGTCCTTTGCCCTGCACAAGGAGTATAAGAACTTAATCAATGACCTCATTAACTCCACTCAATGTGAATCAGGACTGATGGACTGGGAGTCATAAAACTACAAGGACACGATGTTCTCCTCATTTTGCTTTGGAGCTGTCATCAGCATCAACATCACTGAAACCATTAGTCCCCTTTCTTTTGTAAACCAATGTTGTATATAATGGCAGCTTCAGCCCTGGGGCTCTTCTCTGTCTGGAAGGTCGGCAGAGTTGTTCTGTGGGAGAAACTTGGACGGGCGGAGCAGAGGGCGGAGAGCACTTTACAGAATGGACAATACAGTGAAAAGTCCAGAAGCAGGGTGGACCACAGACTGGTTAAGTGATGAGATGAACTAATAACAATAGCCCAAAATGTGGGTCCTAAGATCAGATAAATAAGGACTCACTGAAGTTAGAGCCAACTTGCCTTGCTTTTTGCGGGGGGTAGGGGGAGAGTGGGGGAGGCATGTTTGTTCAACACTTACTGAATGCCTGCTCCAGCAAAAACAGAGCAAGGTCAGACACGTTTTTGGCTGATGCTCTGTTTCATTCTCAAAAGGCTGCATTTAAGGTATTGGCCAGATTACGTTCTCATCTGGAGGCTCAACTCTGGAAAAAGCCACTTCCTAGCTCACTCAGGTTGTGGACAGAATTCACTTCCCTGCAGCTATAGGACTTTTGGCCCCAGCTTGTTTTGGGCCCTAGAGGCTGCCTGCAGGTCCCCACCCTGCTTCCTCAACAGGGCCCTTTCGTTCATTAAGCCAGCCAGGAGGGCTTCTGGGAGGTCTCAGTCCCTCTTGTAAGGGTTTTTTACCTAATTAAGACAGTCTCATCAAGGATAATCCTGTTTTAACCCCCATTACTGCTCTGAACACATTTTCTACTATCTTCCTCTTGCCTAGTCAATTTCAGACATGCACTTTGCTGGGAACGTGTTTAGTACACCCGCGTCAGTACCTTTGCACTTCATTTTGCCTGTGACTGCTTTTTCCCAGTAATCCATGTGGTTTTTGCTCTCACATCAGGTAGTAACTGAAATGTCACCAGCCTTCCCTTGGTACTGCTTTCATTGATGTTATTGATATTTTCTAATTTTGCCTCCTTCACATTTAGGATATTTTTATCATAGTACTTATTGTTACCAAATAAACATATACATGGATATAAACATATATATGTATATAAATATTTGACTGAATTATAGTCTGTTCCCTCTCCAACAGTGGCAAACAGAAACTAGAGTGGCCCGAGACCCCTGCCCCTGCTGTTTATAACTATCGGTCTGTTAATTGCCCTGGAAAATTCTTACCCCTAGACTGTGGATGAGACCTGTAATTTGTTTCCAGCCAATAGGATATGGCACAGGCTCTTGGACACATTTCTTTGTTTAGTTTCTATCAAAGGAGCACTGACATCACCTGTTCCCCATACAAAGAATGTTAAACTATATATGTATTAACTTTTAAATAACAATGCATGCATGTTCACATGTCCCTTGTTATTTAAATAGTTGGCCAAAATACACATGTTGGAAAGCAAGGGAAGATTTAGCTGTTCTTTGTAGCCTTGTGGGTTTTTTTTAATTTTTTATTTGTGTTCAAGTACAGTTTTCTGTCTTTCACTCCCATCCCTCCCCACCTCCCTCCCATTTTCACTCCCCCTATAATCGTTCCTGTGAACCCTACCCCTTTTCCCCTGAAATTCCCTTAAATTCCCTCCCCTCTCCTCTCTGGTTACCGTCAGCCTGTTCTCTGTTTCAGTGTCTTTGGTTACATTTTGCTTGTTTGTTTTGTTGCCTAGGTTCCTGTTAAAGGTGAGATCATATGGTATTTGTCTTTCATGTAGCTTCATATTTTCATAAATTCTTTCTTCTTTCTTTTTTGGTAAAATTTAGCCTTCTTTGGGGATTAAGTTATCTGTGTTCAGATAACAAACCAACACAAACCTTAATGGCTAAAAATAATTATTCATTGTCTTTCACAATTCCGTGAGGATTTTATGGCTGCTCTCACCTGGGCTTGCTCACAGAGCTCCAGGCAGCTCAGGGGTCAGCTGTGCCGGATGGTGAAACATCAAATCACTCAGGTGACTCAGCCCCTCTACAGCCCAGATTTGGTGCCCTGGGACTTCTGGCTTTCCCCAAAACTAAAATCACCTTTGAAAGGGAAGAGATTTCAGGCCTTTGATGAGATTCAGGAAAATATGACAATGCAGCTGATGGTGATTGGGAGAACCGTGTGAGGTCCCAAGGTGCCTACTTTAAAGGGGACCAAGTCGTCATTGTCCTATGTACATGGTAGTTATACCTTGTATCTTCTTTAATAAATGTCTCTATTTTTGATATTACATGGTTGGATACCTTCTGGACAGATGTCATATATAATACACAGTGTATACACATTTGTCTGAAGCTATCTTGGACCATTCATTTAAACCAGGGATGTCAAACTCATTTTCACCAGCCTCGTGGTTGGTGGCAGACAGAAACTAGAGTGGCCCGAGACCCCTGCCCCTTCAAAGGGCTGAATATAATTTCGACTCACAAACAATTAAGGAGTAGTTACATTTATACAGTCCTAAAATTACATTTGGCTCTTTGAAGGCAACCACGAGGCTTATATGGCCCCCAGTGAAACTGAGTTTGACACCCCTGATTTAAACTGTACTTCTGGCTACATAATTAATTAATGTAAGGAAGAGAGTGGACCCAACTTCTTAAGGAAATATATGCTAATCTGCCATAAACATATTTATGGATTCAGGGGGAAAATAAAACACATATATACTGACATCTGAATATTTATAGTATACAGTAATTTTGACTAATCTAGTTCAATATTATTCATACTTCAAATATATTTATCAATTGCACAATTTTTTATAAGTAGTAGTTATATTAGTTTTAAGTAATGCTTTTCCTCTTACCAACTCATAATTATATTTCATTATGTAGTACTTGTTGTATAAGCAATTACATAAAGTATCTTTAAAACATAATGCAATGAAAACCACCATATTAAAACTATAATATTATGCCCTGGCTGATGTGGCTCAATGGATGAAGTGCCAGCCTCAATTGCTGCCAGTTTGATTCCCAGTCTAGGGCACATGCCTGGGTTGCAGGCCAGGTCCCTGGTAGGGGGCACACGAGAGGCAACCGCGCATGGATGTTTCTCTCCCTCATTCTCCCTCCCTTCCCTCTTTAAAAATAAACAAATAAAATATTTTTAAAAATACCATAATATTACAATACCAGTCAAGTATTATTTTCACTGTGTGATCTGCTTGCTACCCATGTGATTCTCATCCGTTCCATACTTCTATAGATAGAACCATTCTTTTGTACTGTATGCTTATCATATCCAGGCTTTTTTCTAAGCAAAGTCAAGTTTTTTCATAGGTACATACATTTTTCACTAAGCAATGTTGGATTCATTTTTTTTTAATTTTAGTGCAAGTAAAATGGTGTCATGCTATAGTTTCTTGCAACTTCTTTTAATGTATTGAATGTTTTGTTTCTAAAATATATCCTTTTTTGCACGTAATTGTAGTCTATTCATTTTCCTGACAGTAAAATATTTCATTGTATGACTATATCACAACATCCATCCTTTAGAGTTTGTTTCTAGCTTTTACATTCACAGTGCTGCTATGAAAATCCATGCCCAAATCTTCTGGCGCACGTGCCTATATGGAGTATTCCTAGGTCATGCCGCTCAGTGTGGAATTGCTGGGTTGTAGGAAATGTTGACCTTAAAAGAATACCAGGTTGTGTTACAAGTTGTAAAACCTACTATCAGAGTATAAATTTCCTCACCAAAGTCAGAGCTGTCAGGTTTCTTAACTTTGTTCGTCTGGGAGTAAGTGATACCTCATTCTATTTTTAATGACCATTTTCCTGTTTACTACTAAAGTAGGTCATCACTTTTTTTAATCTCATTTACCCATTTTTCTATTTGGTTATTTTGCTGCATTTAGAAAGTCTATATGTGATGATATCAATACTTTGTCACTTACACTTTTCTAGCGATGTTTATAGACAATTTGAATTTTAAATTCATAAGTCAGGTTTCCCTATCCTTTCGTAGGGAGTGTACTCAAGTTTAAAATTAGTTCAGCATCTACTTTATTAGCATATCAAAACTGCTAAAATGTATTGAAATTATTCTATACCCATGACGCTATATTTTTGAGTACATATGAATCTGCTATTGGAAAATTCAGATAGTAGTCATTTATCTGTGCATTAGCCATGTATCAAATAGATGAATATAAGTCACTCCCCCCAAGATCATAGTCCCAGATTGTAAACCTTCTTGTATGCTATAAATTAAGAAATTTGAAAGTAACTGACATGCGGCCTATAAAAGAAAGTTTATAGGGCAGATGAGATTTTTATTTTCAGCCAAAAATGAAAAATTCTTGCAATAGCATGACATACACAAAATTGAAGTTTTTAGCAAATTCCTTTTGAGAATTTTTATGTGTTCATATAATAGAGCTTTGTTACACTTCTTCCTTTATTTCTAACTCAAGTAAGTATCACTGAAAATTTTCTTTAAGACATTTCTACTCTTTTAGCCTCTCTTACCACCCTTGCATTGTTAGAATCTAAAGATATAATTTTTTCAAGGCTTATCATCACATATAATTAATAAATCTTCACTCTGTTCCAAGTCCTGTGCACAGACTTCCTATGTGTAATTAAGTAGATTAAGTAGGGAGTGAAAAAAGCTACTTGGGGTGATTTACATGAGGCCCCCTTTTAAAAAAATACTGCCCATTTCCTGTTATTCTTCTAAAAATAATTACTTTCTACCAGCAACAAAATACTTAGTAAACAAAGTAAAGCTATATTAAAATATAGAGTTGCTTTTTTACTGTCATTTTTTGAAAGAAGAAAGACATTGGTTTTTACACAGTAGATTGTAAGTTATCGCACTAAATTTTCTGAAACTCAGAAAATTGGCCCTTGTGTGTGATTTTTCTAGTATGAATCTGCATACTAGAAAATATTCATTCATGATAGTTTTCTATATGGCACACTTTTTTATTAAGATGGTTTAACATTAAGAAGTATAAACATATCCTATATTCTTGCCTACCCATCCCATCTCCCTTAGGCCCTTATTTGAAAAGTCCTCACACAGACATCCATCAAGTCCACTTACTTTGCAAAATACTTTAGGTTCAGAGAGTTATCCACCATCAAGTGCGTCCCCTCCCCATTTTAATATTATGTGTGTTGTGAGGAACATGCATTTTATATATTTCTGATCACTTACACTGAAATCATCAAAACATAGGTGTCTTAAGGAGAATTTTACATTAATAATTGAGCTTTTCAGAAAAAAGGTATTTTCAATGCATTTCTTTCAGTTTAGTTTTTATTTCATTTACTTTGTCTGGCCTTTTTGCTGGTTTGACTTTTCTTGGTGGAAAACAGGAAGTGAGTCCTTGCCAAGAGTAGATTAACCAGAAGAGCAAACATGTTGAATTTCGTTCACCATCGCAAACTTTGGAATTTTGAGTGCATTCAAAAATAGATATCATCTCTATTAATTACATTGTTTGGGTAAAAATAGAAGCTCAGGAATGTTAGAAGTCTAGTTTTTTGCATGGCCCATTTCTGAGCACTGACCCAGTTTCTGTCCTGTGGACTCATGTCCCTCCACATTTTTCTCTGCTGTCCTTTCACCTGACTTATTTGTGGGTACAATAGACCAGTGGCAGCCTGGTGAAATATAAGCAGCCACTTGAGGTAAACATCCTTTACTCATAAGAAATTATTTCCACATCACCTAGGTTTTCTGCTTGGCATTAAAAAAAAAGGGCGAGAGAGACCCTGCCCATTTTTGTAATCACCTGCCCTACATTTGAAATAACAAAGGGCCTCTCCTCTTGCCTGAGTGTGCCACGCGCTGTGCTGTGATTTATGACCTGAGCATCGGACACTCTACTTGCACTAACAAGATGGCCTGCTGCGTTTGAAATATATCCCCCGAAGGAAAGCAAACACAGCTTTGTGATATAAAGCCTTGTCAGCACGCAAGGAATTAAACACATACAGGTTCTAACTTTTCTTTTTTCTTTTTGCATTGCCTTAAAGAATCGCTAAAATAGGTTAAGATCCGTGGGTGGACAGGATTTCATAGATTAGGCCAAGGCTCTAAGGGGAATCCTGACCCTGAGAAAAAGGTGCAGGGCTATTTGGCAAAACTTCAACGTGGTTTCCACTAGTACATGACAGAGACTCATTATGGGCTTGGTGTTGCCTGTAAGCTGGTTTCACTGCCATCAACTGCGAGGCCAAAATGCCTGGTTCCAGATGCTCCCACCAATTGACCGTAAAATTGCTATGCATTTCTGGCCAAGCCCGAGATTTTAAAAGCCCCCTCCCCCTTTCCTCAACACCCTAACCCCCAATTCCCTCTAAAAAGCTGCTCATTATTCTTTCTCTGCCCCCTGATCTCAGCAAAAGAAATACTTCTGGAATCAATTAGAAATGTCTGCCCTTGATGAGGTTTGCACGTGAGTTTGGAGTTGTGAGGCTTTGATAGCGGCAGCCAACAGCTGCAGTTTCAGGTGGTAAAATCCACGAAGGAATTTTCCAGGGTTTATTTACCATCGTAAAAATTTTAAAAATAGGCAAGACAACTCAAGAGACTATCTTATATGCCTTTGAAAGTGAGGTTACATTTAGATTATGTATTTATTTTATTCACAAAGAGCAAATTAGAGATCTCTTGTTTGGGGGTATCTTTCCATTGCTTTAATAGATTGTGTCAAATTGTTATAAACACTTGAAATAGAGGGTCTCCTTTCCGAAGGTTAATGTTGAAAGAGCATCTGTTATTTCTTCTGTGATATTAATTGCTTGACAAGTAAAGATAGCCAAGGTTAATGGAAATCAGAACCTGTCCTCTGGAAATAACGTGAATACTGTGCAATCTATTGGCCTACTCTCTAGCTATATATATATATATATATATATATATATATATAATGTTAAATAAAAACTTACAATAATTTTTCTTTTAAACATAGCTATTTGGTAACCTTTTATTAATGCTTATTTAATATGACACTGTAAATTTTTTATGTTTATGTGTTCAATTAAAATACATTAGCTATTGCAGCATGAAAATGACATGATTTTCCTAAAGCCAAACTGAAATGCATAGTAACAACCCAGGTATCCAAATTATCACTTAGCACTTTCAAGCACATGGTGTTTCCTTTCCTTGAATATATGAGATGCTTCTTGGAAGTCGGCTTCCATTTCTCCTGCTGGCTAAAATTCAGAGACAGCTTCGGGCATATATTTTTATCACTAAAATTTTCACTGATGCCTTCGAGAAATGCTACCAAACAATTTTTCCCTAGAGAATCACTATTATAGAATTTTAGTTTTCAGAACTACCTCTTACCTCTATAATCAAATGAATTTTTAAACACTTATTATTTTCCCTTAAAGTATTGCCATTTTTACTTTTATAATGGTAGAGGGGTAATTTGTGTTTGGTAGTATCTCCATATTGAAAGGTGACGAAGAAGTTTAAATTTGCATTTTTATGAGCATTCTTTGTACACATGCAGACATTTGCCCACTAATCAGCCTGGTTTCCAGAGTGAAGTTTATTAGGGAATAAACTGCATGAGTAAATAACTGTATTTACCTAAAATATAGTACAAATTTATTATATTCTTGGGATAATTTTAAGTAGGCTAAACAATTCAGTGACTTAGAACGCTTAATATTCTCATGCATGTCACAATGTGATAAAGATTAAAAAGGCATATTTTACCTAATAATTTCCTGGGTAAAACTGCACACTACCAACAAGAGTGAAAAGTCACTAGGCTGAACAACTTCTTTAATTACCATCTTTCAAGAACCATACCTCATTTTTCCTTCTCAGGGTCCTCCATATGCTCTGCACATCACTGGTGAACCAAGCTTCCTTTTACTGAGTCAAACAAAAAAACAAGCTACAGGCAACCTTTAACAACACGCTGGAAATCACTCACTTCACTGTGATCAAATTGTTACAGAAAGGAAAAGCTGGCTAATTTGTTCATTCCTCTTCTCTGAGATGAAACATCCTGTGTGACAGCTTTTCCTAAGCAAATGTTCAGATGGAAGAGCAAAACTGGCTGTTTAGTATTAAACTGATTGACAGTTGAAACATTCTCTCCAGGGCAGAAGCAGAGATCTACCCTCTCTGACTCTCAAATATTAGGTGTCCTCTTAGGTCTCAGGTGAGACTGCAAGCTCACTAATAACCATTTGGTCATGTAATCTCAGAAAGAACATCTAGCGGGTGGAAAATCACTGCCTGACACCCTCACTCGCTGCTCCTAAATTTGCCGTTTAAGTGGCCTCATCTTCTCTGCATGCTTACACGAAGGATCCAGGGGAACTGACTGATACAGATTAAAACCTAATAGGGTTTTCCACAGTTTATGCTGTCACTTACATTACTCCTACCAAAATTCGGTTATTTCCATGGGTTTTGATCTAGTGTATAGCACATGGAGGTATTACCGCTCTTAAATTTTGTTTGTTTATGGCAGGGTCAGACACTGGCTGGGCCTGGTTTTATACGAGTATTTAAATTACTTGTGATGAGATGGAGGAAAAATTGGACTCATATTCCAGACATATGCTGTTCTGAATTAACAATGTGAGGAAAGTCACTTAGTTCTCAGTTTCACCATCTGTAAAGTCAAGGGAATGAAGTGGATTTCTAAAGTTACTTCATTGTTTAAGATTTCATACTGGCTGTGTGATTTTAAGAAAAAACAGATTAAATAGTTGCTATTGGCTTATGTTCATATAATTAATTTGCTAAGAAGAATGAGATTCTGAGGAATCTTTGAGTACTGAAGAGTTGAATCTGCGAGATTTTTCAGTACATGGTATATGAGAATATAAAAGACAGAACTAGGATAATTATGACACTAATTGTGCTTTGGGAAAATTTGACTGAATCTCCATATAATCACCACCCTGCTCTTTTCAAACTGCAAGTCACTCCAAACGAATGAATCATTGAAGTAGATTTAAAAAAAACACAACAGTTTGCTCGCTATAAATCCATCTTCCAGACAAGTTTTGTTACTGGTAAGGATAGAGCTTAGAGCAATTCCAGACCAGTGGAAATGGAGTCAGGTCATTGGAGTGGAGCCTGGAACAAATTTGTGATTGGGAGAATATCAGATATTAGAATTCTAAAGCCAGTATCTTTGATGTAAGTGACAGCAAGTCCTTAAGAAGGTTGTCTGAGAATTGATGTGCCAAAAACTGATGATAGCTTTCTGTCCAGAGAATGTTATCAACATTCAGCAAGATTAAATTATTGTCAATGTGTCCAGTGTAAAGGCAGCCAGAGGTATGTATTTCTTCCACTTAGTTCTCCTGAAGTGTTAATTTTAAGTCACTGGGGTATCATTCGCAAAAAGAAGTCTCAACATGAGACACAGTAGATGTCTCCAATAAACATGTGAAAGTGTTAAATCAAAATGTATTAAGCAGACAATTTAGAGAAATTTTAAGGTTTGATCTTACATTTTTGTTAATGACGATGTGTGGAAATCACAAAAATTATTTTTCTCAGTTTGCTAAACACTCTTCAGGAGATTGCTGAAGGCTATGGATAATTTTATGTAAGATTTCCATTTACTTTAAATTCATCCCTAACAGAAGTAAAATGGTGGACTTATTTCAACTTGCAGTGGTACTTTTCGCTCAGGCTTATTCCATTATTTCAGAAGAAAATCTTCAAGTAAAAGGGAGGGAAATATTTTACTCAAATTTCACTCCAGAAAAATGGCCCTAAAAAAAGTAGGTTCTCTGGCTCTAGAAATACACTAGTGTTGCAAAGAAGCAAACAGAAAGGAATTTAGCTAAAACTGTAGTAGAATAATACATATTAGAAAATACCAGTTTAAAAAATACAGTATGTTTCAAGACATTTAATTTTACTTAAAAATTTAAAATTCATGTTATTCTTTTCATTCACCCTTCTGTCAGGCCATCCTTAACTGTTTTATTTTGACAATGGTAATTTCATTTATCATTCAATGTGCTTTTACTTATTTCTGGCCAGCATCATTCTAAGCATGCACTTGACATTAGCAGTATATAGATATGTTGATGGGAGATTCTCTAAGAGATAGAATGTAGATGAATGAGTTCAGGTATCCATCCTAGTCAGGATGGAGTTGGGTCATTGGGCCTTTGGAGAAAAATTTAACTTTGAAATGCTATTCTCCTTGGATTATATACAAATCACAAGGGATTTTATAAGGTGAGGCAAAAATTGGTTTACGGTTATGAGTATGTGGAGCACAGAGTTTCTTCTTGTATTATTACTTATTAATTATTGTATTATTTTCCATATGAACCATGTAAAAATACTTTTGCCCCACCCTGTATTTACTCCCACTTCTGCAAAAATACATTTATAAAACATGTTTATATAATTATATAATAGAATATATGCTATAATCCCAATAATTATATTATAAAACATTATTATAAAGCATTATTTTGAATGCCAAAGGTATTCTGGACTAAAAATGTCACAAAAAAGTAATAGTTAACCTCAGGAAAATGTCTTTCAGAGTGAGAACTGTGAGTGAAATTTATTTTGTAAGAGTAAATGCAAAAGAGGTTATAAGGGGTTACTTTTGACATAAGAATAGGCCTAATATCCCAGTAACAGTCTTCCTTTTGTATTCAGGTGGGGGGATTACAGACTTTGTTTTACTTAGGTGCCTGCCAGCCAGTGAGCAGGGTCTGAGAACAAACACAGGGGTCATAAGTGGAATCCAACCTCTGGTTGTACTTGGTTTGACTTGCACTAAACTATTTGTTTTTCATTTAAAATTTGATAAGTTACACACATTTTTAAATGAGGAGACTTTACAAATCTGGATGTATGGTTTTTCTTGAATAATTAAAAACTGTGGCCACCTTAAACCTACATTCCTTCAAGACATCAATGAGTTGGAGCCAAGGAGCAGTTTGAGTCCATGAATGGTCCTCTGGGCAGGGTTTAATTTTCTCAAGCCATGGGCATCAAACGGGAGAGGCAAATAGGTAGCTGGCATGTGAGTCCCTATAACTTTGTGCCATGGAATAAAATACTAGCCCTGGCTGGTGTGGCTTAGTGAGTTGAGTACCGCCTGCAAACAGAAGGGTCACTGGTTTGATTTCCATTCAGGGCACTTACCTGGTTTGAGGGCCAGGTCCCTGATTAGGGGTGTGCAAGAGGCAACCAATGATGTTTCTCTTACACATCAATGGTTCTCTCCCTCTCTTTCTCCCTCCCTCCCCCTATCTCTAGAAATCAATAAATAAAATATTTAAAAAATATTTTAATAGAATAAAATACTAGATTTCCTATTATGGCTTAAAGAAGAATGCCTAAACTTCAAGAAAATAAATAGAAGGGTAAAGTGCTGCTCTCAGCTTTCTTCATTTGAGCTATTTTAAAATTGGGAGAAACCTAATCATCCTTTTTGGCACTTTATAGATATGCCCCACGTCTAAGAGATGGAGTGACTGGTCCAGAGTTTCATGGTTAGTGAAGGACCAGGACCTGGATCTAGGCCTCTCAGTATTTGTATACATCATGCTCTGAATGGCATGATGATTTTTCTTTCGTTAAATCTCTAAACTTAAAGCATCTCTGTGTGCACATAAAATGGTTGTGTGCACATAAAATTTGTGTGGATGTATGCACATAAAAATTTTCAGGAAATACACACACAAAGACACACACAGTAACAGTGGAGTGCTCTGGAGAGAAAAATTGCATGGCAGGAGGGCAAATGAGGAAGGAAATTTTCACAGAATCTTTTCAAGATTGATCCACACGAATGTCCTACTCTACTGCCTGTTTTTAAAAAGAACCCATATTGGCACTTAAAGAATATTTTTTTTCTGCATGACTGTAAAAGAAATACATATAACACGTAAAACCATGTAAATTTAGATACAGAAAACAGTTACTTGAAAATGCACCTTGAACTTACACAAGTGGGTCTAATTTTTTAAAAAAACAATAAGGTGCAGTTTAGTTCAAACAACTTTGTTTTTTTTTTGCTTATAGTCAACTCTAAACTATCTTTCCGAGGCCCTCTGTTGCACATGGTCAAGTAATTTTTAAGATTTTAACCCTTAAATAAGTTAAAAATTAGCAACTTGTCTAATATCTAATTGTTGGATGTTTTTCAAGTATAACTTTTTAAATGTCTTCTGTTTTTAAGTAAGTGGGGAGGCTTGAAATAAAAGGAAGGGTTACAATGCAGTACTCCTCTTATTTAGGAGCTATGCAAGAAAGAGTACTTAAAGTAAATTATCCCTATAACTGTCAAATAAAAACTGCCTGATGAAGGAAGATTAACAAATGTCATGTTTTACCATTGAATCCTAAGCCCAGAACCCTTGAAACACTTTGTAATGTTTAAATGTTGGAAATAGGTGTTATGAAGAAATGAATATACAAAGCCCAAGTTATTTACTAACTAAAGTCCAGAGACCTAGACCAAATAATGCTGTTACCTCTTTCCCAATGGAATTTGAGTGATTACATCTGTCTTGGCAAAAGTGGTTTGGTTTATCTTAATGTAGAGTCCATGTAATGCTTATATTACATTGTTTACATTGCTGATTGAAAGCTAATATATAGAATATGCAGTTTGAGATGCCTGTTTCTAGTTTGAAATGTATAGTTTAGTATGACAAAGAATTCTATCAATGGGTTTTGAAATTCACCTGAATTTAACACACCTTTTTTTTTACTGCATTTACTGAGATTCAATATTTTTCTTTCTATTAAAACAAAATATATTTAAATGACCATTTCTTTGGTTATAAGAAAATGTTCAACTCTATTGAACAATAATTATACTAGCACTTTTAACAAGAATTAACATTTTATTACTAAAACATTGATGTTTCATTCACCTTACTTGGATTTAATAGGCCTGTCAATCACTTGCATGCTCAATAAATATTTAAGAGTACCAACTTTGTCGTGGCATCATTAATAGTGGATAGGAACAAGGACTCTGGACTCATACACATTGCCAGTCAGACCCCTACTTTGATATTTACCAGCTCTGTGAATACTGGCCAGAGTGTAAGCTTCCTGGGGATAATAATATAATTGTTGCAAGAATTAAATGAAATATTATATGTAAAATACTTAGGGTAATTTTTACTACACCATGAATATTTAGCCATTGCTAGTTTCTAGATTCTGAAAATAACGATACTGGGGGGAAATGGCAAATGAGATATTATCCCAGTCTTTAAGACCTGGGAGCAGGTGAGCCAACAAACACATTATTCCAGCAGAGCTTGATAGCTGCTATGTTAAAGTTAAGCACACTCTGAGAGAAAGTAGACAAAAAACATAAATAATTTAGCTGTGGTAAGTGATAGGACTTCCCAGGTTGGTGATGTGTGTCTTAAGCATGAATGGAAGTTTACCAGCTGAAGGACTGTGAGAAAGTCCGTTTCAAGTAGACCAAACATCTTGGGCCAATGCGGGCAGGTGAGAAAATTCCTGCCATGTTAGAAAATTGGCAATAGTTCTTTATGGCTGTAGGGTTATATGAGAGTGCAAGAACACAAGCAATGGTATTAGACGAAGGAACAGGAGCAAGGGCAGAAAAAGTTATAGAGAGAGTACACACAAGAAGTTTAGGATTTGTCCTCAGGGCATTACCAACAGTGGTCATTGAAGAGGTTTCAAGCATAGGAACTATTTGATTAGATTCTCAGTTTAGTAAAATCACTGAAATGGTTTTGTAAGGAAGAAATCAGTGGGGAACATAAGAAAGACAAAACACATTAGGGATTTATTTTAGTAATCCTGGTAAGATGTGACAGCATCTTGAATGAAGATAATTGCTCTAAGAATAGAAGCATGAAATCAGAAGACTCAGAGAGATTTAGGATAGTTTATCCTTTTTTCACATCTCAAGAGAATGACAATCTTACCAGAGAGATAAACTAATAGATATAACTGAGTAGGATTTTGTTCTTAATTTGGGTAAAATGTTGAGAGATGCTTTAAGTTTAGAGATTTAACCAAAGAAAAATTATTATGCCATTCAGGGAGCCCTGCTGTATTGCTAATGCCAAAATCTTCTCTCAAAAGCAAAGAAAATAGGATTTCATATTCCCAATGTCAAGTTATGGTATTTTTACTAAGCACATTAATTCTAGACCTGAGACCACTGCACCTGTTGCAAAATAATTATGCTCATAAGTTTGCTAGTAAATGTCTCATTAGCTTTGTGGAGAAAAGCCCAAAGTCTTTAAGGAAATTAAGGCATCAGTAATTGTAATTGTGTGTGTGTGTGTGTGTGTGTGTGTACACACACATATATATAATTACTATATATGTATTAATTTATTTTATAAATATTTAGTTTCTTCTATGTGTCATGTACTGTTATAGGTGCCTTATATATTAGTGAACAATAATATATATTATTTCCTAATCTTGATTAATTTCTAAGCTTGGAATTGTATCTTTTTTTGTACCACCCAAGTTAACTGGCAAGTTGTTTCTTTTCGTAAACTCCTAAGTCTGTAAGAAGATACAGATAACCAATATCTTCTGGTGAATTTTATGGGTGATTAAAGAAAAAAATATTATTCTCAAAATCTTGTTTTTATGTGTACATGAGTGAGGACAAATGTCAACTTTTAAACTCTATTTAAGCCATGTTACCTGAAGGATAAAGTTTGTTCACTATTCTAGTACTAAGTAATAAATGAATCTCTCTCCTCCCCTTTTATGACTCAGAGTCATTTTTGAAAGGTATGCACTAACATCAGCACAAATTTTGCCAAGATTTAGTGAATAATATGACAGCAAAGTGAAAGTGGAAACTATGCAGCTCATGTCATTTTCAACTGTATATAGATTTTAAAAAACCAGCAGTGAAGTGAAGCAAGGAGGTTGGTAAGGAACTGTGTAATGACTCAGAACTCTTTGTGTTCATTTTGTAACTTGGCCTTTTGAATTATATATTTTCCTTGATGGTAATATATCCTGAAAGTCTAAGATAGCATAAATGCCAAAAAGTAAACCTGGACCTCCTAGAGATTCTTTTCCTGGCCTCTTTCATTCAAAAATTCTAAAGCAATCTTTATGTGCAGCTATCTGCTTTCCATTTCATAAAACTTAAAGGGATGCTGGTGTTAGGATAGTAAATAAGTTAAATATTTGATAAATGTAGTACATAGTTATTATAATGTGGTATTTAAACCTTAATTTAAGATGAAATAAGAATAAATGAACAAATAGGGGGTTCAAAATCTCATTGACGGAAAGGCAATTTTCTATTGGATGTATTATAAGAAAAATATATTGTTATATTGTATAATAAAAAGTTCATCAATTTCAAGGGTGTTCTTAGAATACAACCCATTTTCATTTACTCCTCACAGCGCCTTTTATTACGTATTATTATCTATACTTTTCAGATGAGGAAATAGAGGCCCAGAGAGGTAATTAACTTTTCCAGGGTCATATGATTGTGAGTTATAAGGGTAGATATCAAACTTCCTTTCTGTCTGTACTTTTGCTACTGTGCTATACTGTCACACAAAGAATAAAAACAATGACTGTTGTTCAGAATATTAACACATATGATGTCTTTCTAATTAGACACCTGAGTGAAATAGCGATTTTTAAAAAGCCTGATCTGGACAGCAAGCCCAGTTCTCATGAACTCCTCAAAACATTTCCATTCTGAGCAATTTACTGATGAAACTGCTTAAAGCCTTGGAGAAAATGATATAAGGGTGACTTAAGGCTGCTGTTTGATTAACAGCAGAGGTAAGAGGTAGAGGGTAATGGGGGATTGGGATGTTTACCAAAGAGGTCATTAACACTGGATTTTAAAGATGAGTGAGCTTTCCTTAGGTAGAAAAGGATTTGGAGGACATTTATGAATTTTCCTCAGTTTAATTTCAGAGTGGCAACCTTGACCTTTCCCTCCTTCATTGTTCCTGCTCATTTCCACAACATTGCACTGTTATGTGTTTTATTCCCTCCTTACTAGCTACTCCTTTTCAGCTGCTGAAACCAACTTTTCTTCTGAACCTCAATTCTCACAGGGTCTGGGCAGAGTTCAGTCTTCTTACTTCCACTCTATGTTATCTAGCCTCAACGGGAGGCAACTGACTCGGTCTCATGGGTATAAATGCCTTCTATGTGCTATTGAGATAAAACTTCATGTGCCTTTCCTGGTTTCTCCACTGAACTTCCCACTTATACCTCTAACTGCTTGTCTATATCTAAAAGTGAAAATGTAACCATGGGAATAACAGGAGCTGCCTAAACTGGGACTGCAAATTTGGGAGACATCCATTGAAAGATCCTCGGGAATTGATGGGTTTGAATAGATAGGATAGGTTTCTTTTCTTTGTCTAACTACAAAAATGCAAACATGAAACAAATTCAGCACTCACTCATATTCTTTATTTGAATTGATCTAAATCTAATTAAGGATTATTTAATGATATAATGATTATTTCTAATTAAAACCATTTCTGTTTGAGAACTACCAAGTAGCATTACTTTTCAAAAACTGCACTCTAACCAACTGATACATGAGACATGACATTAGATAACTTGGTACCATTACCCTTCTTTGATTCTTTATCCTCTATCAAACAGCTGGAATTCGACCTCCCATACCAAACACTGGTGTGCATGAAAGTAAAGATCTAACAGACATCAATACTTCAGGGCCATGTGATCAGGTAGAGATGATTCATTCTGCTAACTACATTTTAAAAGGAAGAGTCAGTGTAGGTGCTCGTGAAATCTGCTCTGTTTTTGAAACTGTCTTTCATCCCTTTATTTGTTCCTTCATTTACACACTCAATGATAAATTTATTTTCAAGTGGGTTTGATTTTTAGGATGCACAGAGCACAAGGTCTTGTGGTCCTTCAGTGGGGACTGCAGCAGGGGAAGCAGAGGTCGGAGGGTGTGCACATGTGGAAGAGTTTTGAAAGTACATCTCCATCAGTCGCTGACCTTCCAAGTTAGACGATGTAGGAAGGCCAGAGCTTCACAGTTACCGAATCTGAAGACAGAGATACAGTGGCAAAGTATTTTGTATAACTTAAGTGATTAAAATGAAATTATATTCATTTTATCTACAGTTAAAAATAAATTTCTGTAACTTTTAAATATTTGCCTATCGTAAGATTCTGTGAAAATTCACCTTTTCTTTTTTGAAGTGATAATGACGGTGTACAGTAGTCACAAAACTGTGCACTTTAAAATAACGAATTTCATGTTATGTGAATTTCACCACAATAAAAAAAATGAAAAATAGTGCTATGCAGAGAAAAAAGATTAAATCAACATATTAAAATGTCTACAGATTGTTTAAAAATAAAACTTTATTCATTCGCATACATGAAAGTATTTCTAAAGTACTGAGCAACCACTACTCTCCAGGAGAGAGATAATTTTTTAATGACATATTCCCTCCAGCCAGCCCAAGGCACTGCTTAATTACAACCCCAGATCCTCTATTGTGTCTGCCCTGGAGCCTTTCATCGTTTTCTTCAGTTAATTGCTGGAGCTAAGAATCCACTGGAGAGCAGCTTCCTCTTGCTATTGAAAGTCGGGAAGGTGGAGCCCAGGTGCTTTAATTTATCTGTCCATGGTCAAAAGGGCTAGCAATCTGGTAAATGTAAGAAACAGCTGGCAGGACTCAGCCAGTCGCCGCACTCAGAGACAGGTGGACAAAGACTGCTAAAGAGATTTGTCCCTGAGCACCCGCTGCTGCCGCTGCCATATTCTGTGTACCGTCTTGCTAGCAAGTTTTAAGATTGTGCTAGACGAGCAGGTGTGTTGTGATTGACCCTCCCATTTCCCCTGGCAGAATTATAAAGATCTCTTCCCTGGGGAGATGCTGGCAAATCTTGAAGGCAAGGGTGGATTTAATCCACCTTCCCACATTCCCATTCTCCAAAATCCTTTGCTCAGTTTGGAAGGTCTCTGACAAGGCAGAGATGGGAAGCCAGGGGAATGTGGTCAAATGTCCCCTTCAGCGATGCTAAACCACAGGGCACACACTTATTTCATGGCAGTAACTCCTGTCATTGCCTCTCTCCCCTTCTTATTTTGTCTTTTTTTCCCTCCTGCAATGATTGATAATATAGATTATGTAATTACAAAATGTGCTCTGTAATTGAAATGTGATTTTTGGCCTAAGGACTTTCCTCTTGTGTACTTCTAGCATTATTATTTAGTGCTATTTATGGGCTTTGAATGAAAGGAAATTTGAAAAGTGTGGGTATGCTGGACTCAACTTCAGAAACCCCAAGATAGCAGAGGCTTCTTCATCAAAGCTCTTGCTCCTTACCTCACAGATTCAGAGAAGTGACATCTTGCTGTGACACCCTGATAAAAGGACCCAGTTACTTCCTTTCAAGGAAACTTGATGTCATGTGACATTGTGATATACATGGTTGCATTTGTCTGGCTGCCCCAGGGAAGGCGCTGGAATGTCTGACAGCCCTGCACATGTTTTTAGATGTTGAAGTTCATGAACTTCAAAGGACCAGGTGTCAAAATGCTTTTGTTTATGTGGTTTGGGGAAATTACAGTCTCAATATAAATAATATCTAGGTCATCTTGCTTTGCTGAAATGTGTGTAGGGCCTGATAAGAAATTAGTTAATAAATGCCTTTCTAATCGTGTAAAGGCACCATAAGCTAGGACTTATTAGATATGACTCAATTGGAAATAACATGCAGTTCGGATTCTCTTTGACTTTCTCGGTGCATATCAAAATGCACAAAGTAGTCAAATTACAAATTCTTGAATATAACAGCCCAGACCCTAGAATCTGAAGAATGCAATTAATATAGCCAATGGCACACATTAAAATGAAAATTAAATTTCTCCATCATTAACTTAGAACACATAACACCACAAAATATTTTTTATTCAACAGCAATCCTTAAACATGAATCAGTAGGATTAATTTTGGGATTCAAGATGAAGAATAACAAGTGGGTATGCTGAAAGTTAATGGTGGATATTTTTTTCCATATTGAGTCAACCGATTTTATAGGAAAGAGCAGTGTCCGCCAAATTTAAAGAAAACAAATAAACCTTAAAATAGTATGGTTGCTTTGATTCAGTTGGCACTGAGATTTTCTAAATAAAGGAAAGAACTGGGTAGACATATATTTGTGGTGAGAGCATGGTTTCCAACCCCCCCACCCCGGTGAATGAGATGGATTTCTTTCACTGTCATAATTGTAAATTGAATGTGGGGGAAGCGATGACCCACAGAAAGTTTTGATGTGTATGTGTGTTTGTGTGCATAGAGGTTACTTTTCACATGAATGCAAGGATTTCAATAATAGAGAGTACAAGAGTGGTTGATTGAGCCTGGCTTAGCATTTAGCTTTAAGATTATTGTATATTTTTACGGGGCCCCAGTTCTCTTCTGTATTTTGGAGTAGACCTTCTGTTTATTATCATGTATCTTCTCGTAATTGGATGTATTTAAAAGCTAAACTAATTTCTCTATGAATTAGTTATAATTTTATAATGTAAATATATACATATAATTTCTACATTGCGTTTAATGTGACTATTGAAAATAGCAAAGACTACTGTTAGATGTTGGTGAGAAATCTGAACATTATGAATGGCTACTGAAACCATAACTGAAGACAGGTAATATATAGAATGTAGCTTGCTACTGTATTATCTAAATTATGGATATGAAAGCTTAAGTATATTTATCTACACATGCGGCAATAAATCTTAACAGTAACTGGTATGCAGAGAACATTTGAAAGGTAGTGCTGGCCAGACACAAGTCATTTGGCAATGGCCTTGCCTAGTATATATTTTCAGGGCCTGTCTGCACAAAGATGCTGGCACGTTAACCATGATTTCTATTCCAGGTGATGGATTTCTATCCAAGTAAGCGAGTGACTAAATATTTTCCGGTGGAATCTAGGCACCATAAAAGTCACTGAAGCCGAATAAAAAAGTGGTCGACCTTTCTAAAAAAGTAATTATGATAGCTTTGCGTACCATTATGACAGAAGAATTATTTCCACTTAGATCACCAAATAATGGAATGGGTAGAACCTAATTAGAAAAAAAATGTAACGTGAGCATACTGCTAATATTTCTTTTTATCAGCACTAATGTATGTCCTATTGAAGTTTCATGAATTTCCAGAACACTTCCCAATCATTAACATTAACTGAATGTGGAGATTCTATATCCAACTCTATCAAAGAAAAGAAATCCAGGCTGAACCCCCTGAAAACCCAGGCCATCATCACTTCATCTGATTTATTCTACACAAAACCAGTTAAGAAACTGAACACTTTACATTAGTTTATTTGTGTTACCCTAAGCAATTAGAGATGAATATGCTTTCCCAAGTGATACAAATGTGAGTCTCCCTTTGTGGCAGGTTGTTTAAATTTATAACATAAAGCTAGCATTTCCATCTCCAATAAAATCCAAACAGACATTTAATTTTGGTGCATGACATTTCTGACTAAAATGGAGCCAGAAAAGACTCTCGGACAGCTCTTATTGTTCATGAATTTGAACAAATTGGGGATCTGTGAATTTATAGCCAGGTTTTGCTCTACTATTGTTTAAAATAGCACACATGGAAAACACGCCATGGGTGTGTTGTAATTCAGCTTTAATGATGTAACACTTGGTTTCAGTCAATTGTTGGAGAGCTGTAAGTGACATTGGTTTTGTGCTTCAGACGTTGCATGTAACTTAGCAATTATAGTAAGCCTTTCAATAAATGGCTGTTGGCGGGATATCCGCAAGTGAAGTCATAGCAATTTTGAAGGAGAAAGCTAATAAAAATACACCTGCTTGTAGTGGAAAGTGAGCCTTTAATATCTCTGCTTTGAAGTTGGGTGAAGCCTTTGGTATTAACTAACAGATATTATGATGTAGGAATAATCCACTGCCCCAGGGGAGAGTAAGGTTGAAGTTACAGCAGATTGTTATTTTCTAATCACCTACTTTTCAGTCACTCTGATATCACAAAAGGAGAACGGAATGAGGTGACACTTTTTTTCCTAAAATGCCTTGAAGATATTAATCTTGGAAAACAAATCATTGTAACTGTAAATATACAAGCTAGCACATACAAATTCCTTAAATTAATCACAAGAACGTAAATAACACTTGTTGAGAAGTGGGGTTTTTTTTGGTCAGAAACTTCAGAATGATTTGAAATTTTACATTCCCATTTATCATTTCAAGATGATGTTTAGAGTTTCAAATCTGCTTTGTGAGTCTGTCTTCCCTTTTTGCCTCTTTTCCTTGGCCACTTTTTAAGTCATTTATTAATAGTTCTATACATGTGAAAAATAAGAAAGGAAGGTGCTTGTGAAATTTCCCTTTGTTTCATTTGCAGGATTACTGCCCCCAGGGAATCCCCTTTGTTCTAGGTGAAATGAATTCATGTCCTTGATACCTTGATACCTGGCTTCCTGTATACTTACCTGGGCTTACTTGTAGTCTGTAGCAACTTTTATGGGACATTTATCATACTGAGTTGATAGTAAACATTGATATAGTAAGAGCACTAGAGAAAGATCTTTTAGAAATAAATACTGTTTATTTGAAAATTCTGCTACTAAAAAGGAGTAATAAGTACCAAACTGTAATTATTTTAACCATGTTCCTAGCTATTTATTGCAATCATCTTTTTCACTATTAATCATGCTGTCTAGATTAGAGTGAAATCATTTGCATCATCAGTATTTTCCAAGCACTTTAAATATTGATGGTTTTTGGTAGTTATATTTTTTACAAGTGAATGTTTGAACCCATGGAATTAACTCCTTTTTTTTCCATTTTAATTCAGTAGTGCATCTCTATAGAGAGTATCAAATAACCTAAAGTGTATATACATTAGCACTTGTCCGGGCCACATTTGACATCAACATGCTAGGCACACTGAAACTTACTACCAAGTTCAAAGGAAGTATATGAACTTTAAATTCCTTGTTAATGTGGTAAAGAATCAGCATCAAGGTGTTTGTTTTGTTGAAAGGAAGTCACATTTTATTTCTCATTTATGAAATGGACTTTGATGTTTCTTTAAACCAGAAGGGATTTTTTGTCCCAGGTTCATTTACTGTATCAGTTAAGTGCAATTTCATTTAGAAAATATTGTACAAGAAGTCTTGGTGGGGGGAGTGTGGGAAGGAGTAGAGTTGTCTTCTCTATGGAATTTCAGTGTGTAATTTGCATTTAACTTTGAAAGTGGATTGTTGTTGAGTCTTGACACCTGCTGGGGTAAGTATCCATTTCAGGCTACAAAGTGGAGCTCTGAAATAAATATCAGCAAGCTTGTTAAATTTTGTCAGGTGTATCATCACATTAGGAGAAAATATTATGGTAAAATAGAGTTGAATTTAATTTTCTGGTTATATGTTTGGGCTATAAGCTTTTCCTTCTAGGGTTATGAGGAATTTCTACACCAGAGATATTTGAAGGTTTAAAAAAAAAAGAAAATAAGGGGGACTGATCCATTTACGTGCCCAGAATGCATTATATAATTTATACAATAATTTTAGATATTGATTTTACTCAGTAATATCTATCAGAGAATCAGGATAAAAAATATAGAGTTTTAAATATCATTAGGTATTCCACAAGATGAAATGTATTTTTACTCTGCTAATAAATATGTCAGTTTGGTAAATAATTTTTATTTTGCATAATAGTAGCTAAGTTTTAAGTCTCTACTAATTACCAGGTACTCTCATGGGCTCCTGGATTTGTTTATCGCATTTCATATTGATTATTGGACAAAAATGTCTTATTTTATGTTTAGACTTGTCCAAGGTCATACAACTACTAAATGGGAAAATTAGAGCACCATAATAGGTTGGACCAGAAGCTGTAGCCAGGCTGCTTAAGTGAAAAGAGAAAATAAGGTACAATATCAGAAAGAAGATATAATGAGGAAATATATTAGAATAGGGGAAACTGTATGTGAATCCCTTTGAATCCAATGCCTCAAGATGTGATCACCTTCATTTTGATTTAGTGAAAGTTCCTCATGGGAAAGATCTTAGTCTCAGTGGGATTTTAACAGTTGAGATCAATTCAGTTTTTTATGTATTGTTAAGTTCCTACAATGTACCAGAATCAGACAGAGTAGCCTGCCAATAAGGAAGAGGGGTCCTGATAGGAAGGAAGATTATCAGTGTCCAGTCAAGGTTTATATTTGTTAACATCACACTACCTACTGCAATGGATAAACTCCAAAGTACCAGTCAGCGGCTTACAAAAAGAGAAGTTTTTGCTCACAAAAAGACCAATGTTAGTGTTCTTGTTTGGTGCATAGCCCCTTATACATTCTCTTAGGATCAGGGGTTCCTTCCAACTTACAGCCTTGCTTTTCTCTGCATCCGGAAGGATGAGTAGAAGGAGAATACAAGATGGTCCATTGAAGGTCTCCGGGCATCAGTGGAAGCAGCACATATAAGCTCTGCTCTATTCCATGGACAGGGTTAGTCACACACCATTCTTAACTAAAATGAGGCTGGATAATGAGATCTAGCCCAGCAGTAGAGATCACTTGTTTCAGTGAACACTTAGTCTTGTGTACAAGTTGCAGAAAGCCCATATGGCAGCACAGCTTGTCCTGACATAGGGCTTTCTATTCTTCTCATTGGGTTTAGACACCTTAGTCCCTGGCCACCCACACGCCAGCACCACCCTACTTAAGTAGCACCTACCACCCTGTTTTTAAGTACATACCATGCACTACTCACCATATTAACCTCTTTAGATACATTTCCTCATTTTATCCCCAAAACATTTTAATCAGATATGTTACTCCTGTTGTAATTATTATGGCCACATAACAAATTATCCTAAGCATTAGTGGCTTAAACAATAACAATTGGGAATTCAAGAAAGGCTTAGCTGGGCATTTCCGACTTGGTGTCTCTCTCACAACTGCATCCATAGGCCAGCGGCAGCTGAAGCCATGTAAAAGCTTCACTGGAATTGCAGGACCCACTTCCAAGCCTTGCAACATGGTGCTGTCCCTTTTGACCTGGTGGACTCAGTTATTCCTCATGTAGGCCTCTTCACTTGCTTGCTTACGGGTCTTTAAAACAGGGCTCTGGTTTTCCCAGATGAACAATGTAGGTGCCTAAGGGAAAACTCTAATGCCATTTACAACCTAAATTTAGAAGTCCCCCACTGTCACTTCCTTATATTCTACAGAGCAGACAGAACCACTCCTGATCTGCTGTGAGGGCTCTTATGGAACAGTGTGTATGTCAGAAGGTAAGATCACTGAGTCCATTTTGCAAGCTGTTCCCTATGCCTCTATTTGGCAGGTAAAGAGGGCAAAGCTTAGAGAAAGGTTAAGTATATTGTCTCAAGTCACTTCACTTGCAAGCCCAGACCTGCACACAAAAATATTTCACTTTAAAATCTATGCCATTGCCCTGGCTGGTGTAGCTCAGTGGATTGAGCGTGGGCCTGTGAACCACACGATCGCAGTTCGATTCCCAGTCAGGGCACATGCCTGGGTTGCAGGCCGGTTCCCTGCAGGCCAGTTCCCAGCAGGGGATGCACGAAAGGCAACCACACATTGATGTTTCTCTCCCTCTCTCCTTCGCCCCCTTCCCCTCTAAAGATAAATAAATAATAAAATATTTTTAAAAAACTATGCCATTAACGATGAAAACATATTATCTCTACAAGACAATAAAGTATGTAGGCATGTATTTCTCCCAGAAAAATGTGTAGCACAAACAGAAGTAAACACTACTATAGAATTCAAAGAGTTCAAACACCAAAATTTGACTAAAGGGCATGTTTAGTATGAGAAAAATTCAAACTTCTTATTAACTCAGATTCAGAAATTATAACATAAATGACTGTCAAAAGTATGTTTTGGACCAACAGATTGTATTACCATCATCAGTTTCTTTTTAGATACTGAAATTTAGCAAAGAGGGAGGTGCTAGGTGAGAGTTCCAGTTAGGGTTCAAATTCCCCATATTCCAAAATGTCCTTTCTGAAACTAGGACAGTTGCCCCCCAAAATAAAGTTAATTTTTACCAGTGTTTAAGTGAGGCACAATTAAACTCTAAGCCTAGGATTCTATTATTTAGTACTAGTAGTAGATTGGCAGATGGATATATTAATTTGATAATACATTGAAATAATCCACATGTTATTGGTAATTACAGTAGAGAATGGTGTTTAGAACACTGTAGCCTCAAAAATATTTAGAAGATTATTCTATAACCTTTTATACTTAAATCTACTATACCAAAAAATGCCCTATAGTTTTATAAGTTAGTCACATTTTCTCCATCATCCATAAGCTTCTTGAGGACAAGATACATCTTGTTTTGTTTTTAGTCCTCTGACCTTAAAGCACGATGTGGCAACTCCATTAGTGGTAGTGAGCAGCTCTACCAAACTCAACAAGGAAAAGATGTTTATGAGATATGGACCTCCCTTATGTCCCTCCGGTGAATAGCTTCTACACCATGGAGGTGGGTTTCGGTCCAAAACATCATTTCCTATCTTATGATCACTCTGCTTCCTTCTCTATTAAAAGAAGGAACAGGAGAACTCTCCCTTATATGAGAGGATTCAATATGCTAACGAACAGAACGTATCAAGTAGAGATATCAATAGGTAGCAAAGTCTAGTGTTAATGAAGATTAATTATATAAAAATGATACCTGTTAGTTACTAGGTTATTCCTCTCTGAAAATACAGAATTATTTCCACTCTTTTCCCGTCATTGTCATTTTTAAACAAATACTTTTCCATAAGCTAGCATTCATTATTTCCCTGGCCCGAGGCTGCATGAGAATAGACAATGTCTTGTCGTGCCTTTCGGGAACTCCCGATTTAATGGTGGCAGCTTTCTCCCTCTGCACTATTAAGTATGAATTAGAGGTCCTTATAATGTCTCTTCTTAGACTTCTGAAATTTTAATACATTATTTTCTCCAGTAATGATTTAATTCTTTGAAAAAATATTTAATTGGCATAGGTAGGAGCCAGAAATTGTCTTAGATTTTAAGGATACACCCAAACCAGTGCAAAGCCCTCAAGGGGAGCTTACATTCCAGTAGAGAAAGGCAAACTATAGAAGTAAATTGATTTTAAAAAATCTGCATGTTACATAGTGATAAGCTGGATACAAGGATCAACTCAGTAAGGCAAGGGAAGTGGAGGAGGAGTTGGGGGGTGGGGGAGGAAGGATGGCAATGGATGCCACCAGTGCTCCCTGTGAACTCTCAGCAAACACCTGGGGGAGGTCATGGGGGGGGAAACAACTGTGATTTTAGGGAACAGGAATCCAAGTAGAGGGGAAGGATGGTTCCAAGCCCAGCCATGGAAGTGCAATTGATGTGATGTAGGAACAGTTCGAAGATCACCAATGGGAAGGACTGATGGAAGGAGAGAGGAGGAAGAGATGTGTCAAACAAGAGAATCTATAAAAACTTGCTGAAAAGTATTAAAAAATTCATGAGAAACTATGGGAAATTTTGAGCAGGGGAGTAATGTGATTTGACTTAACCTTTAAAAGATGCATGTAAACTTTACTTTTAAAAGGAATATTGGTTGACTGTTGAAATAAAAATGAGTTTCCTTCACCTGCCCCAAACCCTCCATGACTGTTCTGCGCATCAGGCACGCTATAATAAGATCCTTTGTGATTAGCTTCTCCTGCACCAGACTTGTCTTTCAGTCCTGCTGATACTTTCCTATCTGAAGAAGTAAGTTTCTCATAGTGCACTCCAGCCTGAGCCTGTGGGAAGAATCTCCATTTCTCGTTCTTCAGTCACAATCGTCCTTCATTTGCCTCAATTTGTAATGGCTTAAGAAATCAGCGTATTATTTTCTCACAGGAGCCTTTCCTCTCTCTCTTTGACTTCCAAACCATATGTACCACAAAGACAGACAACCTTCCAGTAGTCTCCCATTGTAATTTATACTTCCCATATCACTGTGCTGTAGTTGTTTGTTTATCAGGTTTTTTTCCTCATTAAACTCCTGAGTTTTTTCCTAGCTTGCATTCCTTGGTATTTGGCCCTCCCTGGCTCAATGGCTGATACGCTGCAGTTGTTGAACAAATGACCTTCATATGTGAGCTAGTCTGTGAAGCACCAGGAAGATGCCTCAGGCTCAGTCTGGTCAATCCCACACTTGCTTTTTGTCCTTCTGGTATCCAGGTCCACATCCTCTGTCTGGTAGCTGGTATGTTTTCCCTACTAATTGCAAATCTAAAACAGAAAATAGCAAAAATGAGATTTAAAAAAATGTTGTCAAAGAAGTGAAGAAAAAAAACCATTTGCTCATAAATAACTAGTGTGTTGAGAACAAAACTGAGATACCACCCAGCCTGTAGGCATTTAACTAGACCAGCTCTTAAACCAAGGGTCTCATATAGGGACAGCAGCTGCATGACAAAACATGAGACTCCAATCTTTGCCTGAGCGAAGTTATAAATACTCTACATTGTGAACTTCCAGGATTTATCAAAAACAACAGAAATGATTTATATTAACACTAAAAATACCAAAATCCTGTTCTCTGGAGAGTCGTGAACTTTGCTGCCATTCATAAAATCTTTCCCTTCATGGTCATCAGACTATAGTTTTCCAAGAAGGTACCTGGCAATCTGACCAGTTTAATTATTGAAGGCAGGATGTACCAAAAGTCTGATTTCATTTCTCACCATGCCTTTTGCACATAGAAACCTTTCCTCCATCACTGCCCTACTTCCCAGAGGCCTTAAGATACACCCGACAACAAATTGATGGCATCTATTTGTCTCATATATTTTTGAAGTTGATATCCATGGAGTTTGTTCAATGAAATTATTGTAACCACATGTAAGATATATATCAGTTCTGTCCAGAAGCTATCCAGCCATGTACTATGTAAAATAGAGACATTTATGGAAGATTTTACAAAATACAAGAAACACTGTACATAGGACAATGACAACTCAGTCCCCTTCACAGTAGGCACCTTGGGACCTCACACAGTCTTCCCCATCGCCATCAGCTGCCCCGTCATATTTTCCTGAATCTCAAAGATGATCTGAAATCTCTTCCTTTTCAAAGGTAATTTAGTTTTCAGAAAAGCTGAATGTCACAGTACACCAAATCTGAGCTATGGAGGGGCTGAGTCACGTGGGTGATTTGCTATTTTGCCAAAAAATTCTACACAAGATGTGATACATGAGCAGGCACATTGTTGTGATGAAGCTGCCAGTTACCAGTTGCCCAAGGTGTGGCCTCCTGAGTCACCCAAATAGTTTCCATGGAAGAGTGTTCAAGCTTAACACAAAATTTGATGCAGATTCATTGCTCTACTCAGTCATTTTAAATATGATGGCCACATAGTACACATGGTCACTTAACGGTGTCTGCCATCCCCACTGACTAGTACACTGAAGTCCTCATTGTTCACACATGTGATTCCAGTCCACTCTCCTTGGCTGCCAGGTTACATCAGTGACATGCAAACTGTTCTTGTTATATTCACAGTGGCTTGGCTTTTTCCAGACAGGCTTCATAGATGATAAAAAACAAAAATAAATGTTTCACATGATAAGTAGATTTAGAGAAAAAATTTTTAAATAAAGCTAGAATAATCTTAACAGTGTTACTGATAGTTCTAGAGAGGTCTTTACAGAATAGAATTTGAGATGCAGGCACAAAACTGAAGAGGTCTGTGTTTTGTGTGTTGAAGACTGTGTTCAGGAAGGAGGACCCTAAAGAAGAGGATAATGTCTACTTTCAATTAATTTACGTCTGCCAAGATACTATAATCCAGAAAAACACCTATCCACACCCTCACCCTCTTCAGATCAGACATCTCATTTGTCAGTGTTAAGTAATCAAATATGATTAATTGTTAACACAGTGAGGATTTTGCCATATAGATGCCTGGGCTCCATCTAGTGGCCCAAGGTAACTTTGGGTTTTTATCATTTTCCCTCCTTTTTTCCCTCCTAATTTGTTTGTGTTTATATCTTCAGAACATCATGAATTAAGTTCCACATTCTTCCCAAGATACAGTGATATCCAAGGTTTAAAACTGTGTCCACCGTTTTAGTTTGCACTACTACTTGTGAGAATATTTTATTTCCCTTGCTTTATAAAATTTGACTAATGCAATTGTTGCAGTGAATTTATATGTTTTTATTCTTTAATTTGTCATTTAAGAAGACAGACACAAATTGTAGATCAACCAAGCTAAGATGTCATAAATTGTCTTATAATTCAAATGTTTTATAATACAATAATAAAACTTACAAACAGAAATTATAATAACAAATCAGAGAAACACAGATAGAATACAAAAAAGTTAAAATCAGATTTAAAAAGCTAATGTGGCTAGCTAAAAGTAAGACATGAGGTGGTAAGTTGCAATACATATTTTTAATTTAAGCATTTTACTTTTTACATGGTAGTTCTTTCAATATTTTCTATTGATATTTTTTCTACTTTGACAGTTATTTTTAAATGTATGTTTGAAAGGCTTGATGTGTTATTAAAATACTATGTGGCTTTGTGTGCATGTGTGTAAATGTTTTAATCTTTATTAAATTAGTTTGTATGTGAATTTTTTGAGGTAAGTTACTTTTTAAAACATTTATATGCTTCTTAAAGTAATTTCAATCTGAAATGCCATTGGATTTTTATTTATTAAACTATTATAAGTAAAATTACCTATTAAATTACTTATAAAATTACTAAATATATAACTTCTATATTTAATCATGTGTACATGTGAAATACATATTAGACATAATGAATGTGATTTATTCACTTCTAATACCTTTGCAATAAAAGTAGCAGTGCAATTTAAAATGTATTTTAGTTTGGATATAACATTTCAACATCATTGCATAAGACCAACTTTATATATATATATATATCTGCTATGTATTTCTTAAGAAGTATTTTTTTAAATTAAAGACTTTAGCTTTTAGAAGAAGTTTTACGTTCACAGCAAAACTGAAAAGAACAGAGTCACATGTGCATCTTCCCTCACACATATGTAGGCTCCCCCTTTATCAACATTCCACACTGCAGTCATACATTTGTTACAATTGATGACCCCACGATGACATGTTAAAATCATTGCAAGTTCATAGTTTACATTAGAGTTCACTCTTGATGTTGTGCATTCTATGAGTTTGAACAAATGTGTGATGAATGACACATATCCATCATTATAGTATCATACAGAGTGTTTTCACTGACCTAGAAATCCTTCATGCCCCATTTATTCACCCCTTTCCCCCAACTCACTGGCACTCACTGGTCTTCTAGTGTCTCCATCATTTTTTCTCCTCTGGATATGTCTTTTGCAAGTATTTTCTCCCAGCCTGCGTCGTATCTTCCTATTCTCTTGGCATGGTCGCTCACAATGGTAGTGGTGGGTTACTGCTGGGGGGTGATAAGCCCAATTGTTTAAAAGAAATGTCAAAAACGAAATTCAACCAGGAAAATGTGAAGAACTAATTGGCTTAATGGGAGGACTTATGAATCAGCACCATTTCATCCAGCAACTAGGAAGGTGCTTCAGGGGTTGAACAAAATAGAAGATTCTTACAGGGCAAGGGGGCTGTTAGGAAAAAAATGGATTACTTTTATATCAGGAACCTTATTTTGGGGGAAGGGAATGGACAGGGTATTCATCCTGCAGATTGCCTCTTCTTTATGGGGGATGGAAGGGGACCTAGTGAGAGAGTCCTTCGTTGGTGTTGGCCAGAAAAGTCCAGTCTGCCTGGTTAAGATTATGTTCTGGGAGGGGTTGCGACAGCAGTTAGGTCAGGTTTAAATCCAGGTTTGGTATCAAGGGCTTTAGCACAGGTAACACTGCTTTGAACTTGTGGTTTTCTCTTTAACAGAAACATTGGCTTAAAGTATTGTCTTATTTTACATTAATATTATAATCCATTGTCTTAGCAATGTATAGTAATATACACAGTAATTTTGTATGTATGTATTTTAACACAAGGATATTTCATGAGAACAACACTTTGAAAAATATTGCTAATGATAGCTGCAGCAACCTTGAATTTTACAGTTGCTTTAGTCTGAGGTAGGAGCAAGAAATATTCACTTTCTGGCATCTGTGTGCAGTTAAATGAACCTAAAACCAAAAAAAGCACATATTTGGCAACACATCATGTCTATTTTTATAATACCTGTACTTTAAAATAAGCACAAAATCATAACAGTATCTAGTTCAATTTCATAGAGCCATTTCCTTACGACCCACTACAAAGGCCCTCTAAAGCCCGGGGTCTGAAGGCACACCTTTCTCCCAGGTAACCATTCGCTCTGGCAAAAACCTCCAACCTTGAAAAAGAGCCCTGAGTGATCCCTGAATCTCCAAATTATTTTGTATCCAAATATTATTTAAAAAATGGAGAATGTTTTAATAGCCTGCCCGGATATTTCAGGAGTTTTCTGTAGCACTCGATCAGAGATGCATGATTTTAAACAAACCATGGAGAACAACAAATAAATTCTATAAAGCTCCAAAGATCAGTATGACTTTGATGTTTCTCCTACTGCCTCCATATTTAGTATCTGTATTGTACATACTGTATTTCCCTTCTCAGAATAAGTTATTTTCTTACCCTCCTTGAGAGGAAGGTAAGGACTTACTGCCATGTTGTTTCCAACTCATTCATATCAAAGAATTAAAAAACACAACAGAACAATACATGTAAATAAACAGGCACTTCAACAGTCGGAATTAGCTTTGCCCTGCAGTGAAACTTTTCTAGGGCATATTGCCTGTATCTGCTTGTAGAGATTATTCAATAAATAAATTAATCTTTTAGGAATGGCAGAATCATTCTGTACTTAGACATTTGCTTATTTTCTTTTTAAATTGAAATTGAAAAGAATTATTATATTCCAAAGACTGTACTGTTTTAAGCATATTTTTAAAACATTAGATGTGCCCAATTTCTGTTATTTGATCTTTATTCATACAAGATAATCTTCACAGTTATGTATATATGACCTATACCCCATTTATACACATATACATATATTTTTTTAAGTCAGAACTTAACAGTCTTGCTAACTTATGCTTTTGTTCCCTTCACCCCTTATTGATCCCTTCTCAACCCAATTGGTTTGGCATCAATCTGCCAGTTTTTCATCAAGGTGCATGAGGTGTATTTGATTTTTCAAGTGATGGCTGATCATGACATGTAATTTGGTATCTCATTTTTCTTACTAGTTATACAGTTCTGTTTCACAAGAAACTAGCTTCCTTTAGTAATTAGAATCTTTGTTAAAATGTCTAACCTATTTTGCTAAGTTTATTCCCATTTTTAATAACTTCTTAATTCTAGGGAAAAATAGCAGGGAATTAAATATTTAATAAACCCCTAATTTTCCACTGTTATAGCCCAAGATTTTGGGCTCTGAGAAGTGAGTCTGGTATAAAGGTTAGAGGAAAATAGCCAGTTTAGTAGCCTATGGAGAATAATAACCCATTTACCCATATTTTTGAAATTTCCTTGAGTTCAAGTTACAGAAAAAAAAAGAACTATTGAAACTAAATCTGAGGACACATTTTTCTTTCTTTTTTCTATTAAAATTTTAAAGTTGGTTTTTATTGGGTAGATGTTGTCTTCTAAATGTGACAATATGAATGTCTTTTCAAAATGCATAGATCTTGCACTGCTAATTGCAAAACTTTAAGGAAATTGTCTTATCCACAAATGTAAATTGTAGATCAGAAGTTTCTTTATATTTTCCCATTGCCTTCTGAACCCCACCCCCAAAGAAAACTCTCAAGAGCTGCAGTTTTATAATTTGTTAATTCTAGAGAAATCTGTCCTTATTTGCAGGTGATGGTATATTTATAAACACTTGCCACCAACAGATCCTCATTATTGCTTAGTACAAGAATGTATCCCACTCAAAAAGCTTTAGTGCCAGGTGTGTTTAGAATTTGGTACATTTTAGAGTTTGAGAAAGATGCACGTATTATGAAACACCCCTATGGTGTCTGTGGCAGCACCCTTATTCCAACAATAAATATTTTTGTAGCAAATTTGCTAGCAAAAAAATTGTAGCAAATTTACCTAAAATTGTCTAAATGAAGAATAGACAATAGCCTTCTCACAATTCCAGTTAGGTTCTATGGCCAAATGAAATAAGCAAACATTTGGTTTTGGAAACTTTTGAATTCAGAAAATTGTAACATTGTACCAAAAAAATTCTGTGAGTTGCCTGAGTCTCTCTCTCCCTCCCTTTTTCTAGGACAGGGGCTTGTGTTAAATGGATGAGTGGATTTGGAGTGAGAGTTTCCTAAAGAGCAATTTAAGACAATTTGCCACAACATTTAACTTCACATTTAAAAATACAAGTCATACAACATTTACATTTTAATTGTGAAGAGGAAAAAACCTAACTATGTAACCACAATGTAACATATATATGACAATTGTGTTAAACACAATTGGGAAAATACAGAGAAATCCTTAATGCTATTTCCCTGATCAGAAAGGGAAAGATTTTTTGTTGGTTTGTTTGTTTGTTTGTTTGTTTGTTTGTTTTTCTTACGTGGAGGCTGCTTTTTCAAGCTCATTTATATCTTATATCCGTGCATTTAACAGGACATATAGAACTCCGTGACATCCATCATCTCATTTAATAATGGCTGTCAGTTCATTTCTCAGTAAAGACAGGAAAAACAAGAACGCCAAGTACTTTGAAAATCTAACTGTTTAGGAAATAAATTCTCTGTAAATTTATATTAATGCTCATTTTTATTATTTTCCAATCATGACAATGCAATGCGAACTTCCTAATGAAAAATGGAGAGTTGGGAGATTTAAAGTATTTTGTTTCTTTTAATAAACTTAACCATAATTCATTTATAACATTTACAAGCAAAATCTCTATTATGGAACTAGTATGAGAAGCCGTAAGAAAGAATCACGATGTGAGAACTTTCATGTAAAGAGGTGACTATGTTTTGGCTTCTCTTTGGCTGCTTTGATAATGTGTTTGGTTTTCTGCATTTTCACTAGGATACATCTCATTTTATATTTTTTTTATTTATTTTGTTTAGGATTTGGGGGGTTTCTTGAAATCATGACTTGGTGTATTTCATTAATCTGGAAATTTTTTTTTACCATTAACCTCGTCAAATACTGCTTCTGAATCTTCTAATTCTGAAACTCTAATTAAACACATTTAAACATTTATTATTACATCCTTTTATACTCCCTTCTGTTTTCCACTTCAGTTCCCCACCACCTGGGTTTCTTTCTGGATTGTTCTGTTTTGTTTTTAGGTCTGTATTCCACTTCACTGATTTTGCTTCATATATATCTAACTTGTTCCAAAGCAAGCTGCTGAGTTTTTAATTTTAGTTCGTGGGCTTTTTAGTCCTATGGTATCTAGATATGCTTTTCCACATCTTCTATGTAACTTTACATTTTTGGCCTCCAAACTAAAGCTTGGCCTATATCTCCTTAAAGATAACAAAAATATACATTTAAATCTATGTCAAATCATTCCAATATCTTTGATTGCTTGTCAGTCTATTTTGTTGTCTATCATTTCTATTTCTTCTCACTCATAGAGTCTTCTTATGTTTTTGGTGATCTGTGTGTGATGGGTATTAAGTTTAAACTTTAATTTGTAGAAATTATTTGAGTCCCAGGAAAACATTACTTTATAACAAAGAGGATTTTAATTACCATTGCCACAGGCGCTAACAATCCAGATAACCTTTGTTCAGCCTTGAGACCTAAGATTTTTCTACACAGATGACTGAAAACCAAGCTTTGGGTCATACAAACCATGGTTACCTTGCTTTACACACTCGGCTCTGTTATGCCTTTCACTGGGGCCCCAGTCCAAGTTCAGTGTTGATTCCCCAGGGTCACTCTTTTAGAAGTGACAGTAACATTGATGGTGTTTTCCTAGCCTCTTCCTCTTCGGTGAATTCTGTTAGAAGAAAGGAGTCCTCAATATTGGACTCACGTCTCTGGATTTCCTCTTCTCCCATTTCTTGCTGTGGTAATTCCATGCCAACATTCAAGGACTTTCTTTAAAAAAGTTCTAGATTACTTTGTCTCCCTTTCTATGGAACAGTTTCAGTAGGGGGTGGGGAATTGGTTACGGAGATTGCCATTCCTCAGAGAGGAAATCCCATGGTGAGACATCAGCAATCGACTTTGTGAAGAAGAGAAATGAGTAAGAAGTTAGAGCAGGGCAGAGCCAGGAGAGGAGAAGAAGGGTGAAGGTAAAGACCCGCTGAACAATTTTGATGATAATCAATACTAGAACTAGGAAGAAAGGTATCATGGAAGTCAAAGGGAGAGAGAATTTCTCGAAGAGATCATGGTTAACACTATAAGGATCACCACATAGGATGAGTGCTGAGAAAATGGTCATCAAACCTGGTGATTTGGAAGGCATTAGTGACTTTAATGTGGACAGCTGCAAGAAGTCTGATTTTAAAGATTCCACAGTACTAGTTAGGTGGAAAGCATATTTGTCAAATTCTTTAAGAAGTTCAATAAAGGCAAGAAAATAAAAAAGTGTTTTGAGACAAAATAGAATATAATTCTAGTCCACATATTTACAAATATTTTAATTATACCGTGGTTAAATTGTGATTAAATTTCTTCATGAACATACCCCACACATGCTTACCAGAACAATGCTAAAATTAACCTAGCAAGATACAAATGAGAGAAATATATTTTAAAGTTGAAAGAATAATAGATTAGATCAATATTTTTCTTAATCTCATAATGTTTAATTTCTGTGAACTCAAAGATCATCTTTTGATACTGGCTTATGAACTCAGCTCAGACAATCATATCAGACCGAACATGTAGAGTAGGATTTCAAGCAAAGGATATTTTTATCTTTAAACTGATACATTTTCAAATAACACCATTTTTGAGAGACACTATATCCAAGGCTCTATCTTTTATCAGTAGAAACCTGGACTTAATTACCATGTATTAGAATAAATTTCACTTGAGATAAAATTCTAAGACTTTGTAATCTTTTTTATTTATGTGTAATAAAGACTAAAAACCTTTCTGAGTCCCTTCTAGTGGAAATTATTCAATGGTGCTGTCCATTAAATACTACCTTTGTCTTACTGGGTGGCAAATTCACTTTTACTGCTTCACTTTTACCAGATACTTGTATCAATTCACTTCTGACTTTGTGTTTGAAATTAATGAATGAATGAAAGTCTTCTGGGATATTTTATTTTACTGTTAGCAGCTTTAATATTACTGTGTTCATGTTCACGCCAATCAAGTTTATAAGAGGACTTAACAGGTGTTTAAAATGGTAAGAAATTTTAGACTGACCAATGATTTAGCAAAGTTCTCTTATTACAAGATGATATTGTACCCAATAATTTGAGTAGAATTTGAACCTTTTTACCTATCCCCACTCCTGACTGAATACAGAAAACTGGATTACTCTATTATGATTTATTCTAGTCTGCATTTATTTTTATGTTCCAACACTAAATATAAGCATCTGGTTTCATCTAGACATCTGTCAATGGTCAAGTTACGGTTGGTTAATAAGTTTTTACAGTGTCTTGGGATTATGAAATTGACTTCTTTTCAGGATCATAAATTCATACCTTATATATGTTAGATATAGTGCATATCAACTGTTTCAATAAAAAATTCTTAATATAAGGAACAAAGATTCAAATTAATATTGATCCCCAATGTATTGGACTATTTTCTGCTTGTGTTAAACAATAACAGATAATTTACTAAAATGAAAGTCAAATTATTATTATTTTTTAATTTTATATATTTATTTTTAGAGGGGGGGAGGGAGAAAGACAGGGAGAGAACCGTCAATGTGTGGTTGCTTCTCACACACCCCCTGCTGGGGACCTGGCCTGCAACCCAGGCACATGCTCTGGCTGGGAATCAAACTGGCAACCCTTTGGTTCACAGGTTAGTATCCAATCCACTGAGCCACACCAACCAGGGCTCAAATTACTATTTTGAGAATCCAACTGACCAGGAAGATTCACTTGATTGCCAGGGGAAAACAGAGTTATAAACTGGAAGTCTTTTTAGAAGTACTTACAGTTTAATAACAATGCCACATGTGGATGTGCTTGATGCGTTTCATTTTTCCTGTGTCCATCTGTCAGTTATAAAGAGCAAAAACTAAAAGTTCTATTTATACGAAGATAGTTTGGTTTTACCCCCAGGAAACTGGCATGCCATTGGCATACAGTGAGTTATGCTACCTACCTAAATCATTATTATTACTTTAAATAATAATTTAAGTGTCATTCATCAATAAACCTGTAAAGTGGGATAATTAATTCAGTTATATAGAAATCTACTTTGAAATAGTTTTTTCTTAATTTTTTTGGCTAAAAATTATATTAATAATGACAAATGTCTTCTTTATTTAGATCCCCTTGGCCTAATTATCCCACTAATGAATTTTTTTTTAATCACATTGGTTGGAAAGGCCTGCAGTTTCATCCCCAGATCTGATATCTTTGTTAGGCCTGATATCTACTTAGACCTCTGTGTCAATGTCCTTCAGGTGTACCCTCTGCTTCCAGTAATTCAGAGTCAGGGAAGAGGAGGGGTCCTTCTTCTCCAGCATGATAAGCATTTGCCCTGCAGCTGGGATCAAGAGCTCTGATCCACTAGCTGTGGGGCAACTGATGGGCACTATTGGAGATGATTTTGTTCTGCCTTCTCTTTGTGAGTGAAAGCATTGTTTCATTCGGTGTTTGCATTGTGTCTTCCTGGGAGGTTCCTATACTGAGATGCAGTGGCCAGAGTGTCTGGACCTCTATTCCATCCACTAGGAGTATGATGACTTTTGCTCTCCTCCGTGGAGAGGGGGTCCTCCCCGGCACTAGTATTCTCCTCGACAATCACTTCTAATAAT
Source organism: Artibeus jamaicensis (assembly GCF_021234435.1). NCBI lineage: Eukaryota > Metazoa > Chordata > Mammalia > Chiroptera > Phyllostomidae > Artibeus > Artibeus jamaicensis. The sequence goes on along the minus strand of NW_026522014.1, from coordinate 12,066,444 downwards.
ACCTCTCAAAATTAATGCTTCTGGAACATCATTTAGAAATTATTTTTCTAAATAATCAAGTGTCAGATATTAGAAAGGTCTTGTGTTTTTGACATTTGCTAAACTGCTTAGGTATTGTGAAGCTGACCTACAAATTTGTGAGAATTGGTGTGATGATGTTTTTTACTCTATTTACTCTGTGGATGTGGCTCTCTTCATGAAGGAGACTTTTTTCTGATCTTAGTAACAGGTATAATCATGCAATTTGAGAGATTTATTTATATCTCTCTTATGTATGTTGATGCCTGTTAATTTTGTGACTAGGTCTTATTTTCCTATTCGTGTTGGTTGCTAAATAGCTTGGAGTCAAATATACTGCAGATATCCACATTTTGCTTTTCTCTGCATTTTTACTTCAACTGTATTTTAAAAGACTTGTTGCATGTATTAGTTTTTGTTGTTGCCCTAACAAATACTACAAATTTAGTGGCTTAAAGCAATGCAGATTTATTATTTCACAGCTCTTTATGTCAAAAGTCTGGGCTGGCTCAGACGGTTTCTCTGCTCCAGGTTTCACAAGGGCACAGTCGAGGCAGGCTGCTGGGTTCTTTTTAGGAGGCTCGAGGAAAAGTTTACTGCAAGCTCCCTCACGCTATTGAGGAAATCCAGAGCCTTGTTGTTGTAGGACTGTTGTTCCTATTTTCTCGCAGGCAGACGAGGAAGGTCTGCTGTTATCGCCAAGAGGCCTCTTCCAATCCCTGCATTGAGACCCCTGCAGGTCAAAGCAAGCAATGACATAACAAATCCTTCTCATGCTTAAATCTCTCTGTGACTTCCCAGTTCCGCCACATCACCATTTTTTTTTTCTTTTTTAAACTTTTCCTGCCTCTACCTAGAGAAATTTCACTGCTCTCAAAGGCTATGGTGATTAGATTGTGTCCACCACAGTAACTCAGGATGATCTTCACATCTGTCTGCGGGGTCCCTTGTGCCGTGTAAGATAATACACTCACAGGTGGCAGGGTTAGGACATGGCCACTGTAGGAGGTCATTACCCAACCTCCCATACTATATACATTTTTGTACACTGTTTTTTGATATGTTGTAAATGCAATTATATGAATAAACCTAGAAAAATGAATTAGATGATGTGCCCATAAACTTTAAAAAATGTAAAAAACAACTCTGATTACGTAAAAATGGTGTTACATTTTTTTTAAGGATCAGCTATGATCTTAAGTACAATGTAGTTGTTCTCATTGTTTCACTTTAGCATTAGGTATATAATATCAGCATTTACAAGCTTTAAGGATACATATTTACCAGGTTTATTTATACTTATTTTTCTAAGTTGCTTAGGAAAATAAATGTCCGATTGTGATTTATATTGTATCATTGTATTACCACAACAGTGTTCAGTTTTCCTTTTCTCTCTTCTTTGTTTTTGAGTTCATGAAGCAGTTCCTTTATTGCCTCAACTTTTGTGTTTGCCAGAACCCTAAATCTTTTCACTGTCCAAGACATAGGCACACTTGCCACTAAAAATCACCCAGTCTGCCTGTTGGTATGTGGGGTTTTTGACATGTTTTTTTCTGACAAACTAAGATAAATCTGGTTCCAAATGCTTACTAGTTTTAGGCTATTTGAATACTATGTAAATTGTCTTGTTTCTCAATCTGTAAATAAGTTTAATATTAGTTACCTCACAGGCTCTGGGTAGTAACTCAATTGTTTAACACTATGTCTGGAATATAGTTCATGGAAAGTCGAGGAGGGTGCATTTATTTTTGTTAAGGCCATTATTATAGAGGATCAGTGACAAACATGTATTTATTTCCATGAAAGAAGGCAAATCATGAAGGGTTTTCTCTGTGCAGCTCAATTTTTTTTTAGCCCTGGAAGATACTGATCAGAGCTATTTTACATAGTACTGAAAGTTTATATGGACATTTCCACATAGTTTTGTCTCCTCTGTGTTATTTCTGTATCTCTTACCTTCTCTCCCAGATTGCTGTTCTTCTGATGAAATCCCTTCTGTAGAACTTCCTTTCATGAGTGTTGGCTGACAGTGTACTCTTTGGAAGGAAACTTGCCTTTCTTCTATCACTGCTGTGGCAACTTGAAACATTTTCTTTTTGTTTAATGTTTTGTAGTTTTAATGTAAAATATCTAGGCTTGACTTTCTTTTTATTTACCATGCTTGGGACTCACCTGGCTTCTTTACAGCTATGAAATAACTGTGTTTTGTATCAGTATCGGAAAATCCTCAGCCTTTCACTTTTTAAATACGGCCTCTACCCAATTCTTGCTCTTCAGTCTTGAAACTCTGATTAAACATTTGTTAGACCTTCTCACTCCGTCTTCCCTTCGCTTAGGTTCTCTCTCTCTTTTTAAAAATTTTTATCTACTTCTTTTTCTCAGAGCTTCATTTGGATGAAATTTCCTTAACTGCTCATAAATTCTTTCTTCATGTGTCTAATATGATGGTAAACCCATCCATTTAGTTTACAAGTTTTGTTTATTATATTTTCACTATCAGAAGCTGTTTTCTTAAAGTCTATTCCTTTATTGTTTCTTATTTCCCACAAACATTTTCACATTTATTTTGATTTCTTTAAATATGGCTAAAGGAATTATTTTAGAATTTATATATGATCCTTTTACCAGATTTATTTCAACTTTCTACTATTTCTGTTTTCTTCTCACTCAAGATGATCTATTTTCTTGTGAACCTAGTTACTTTTATTATATGTTGGTCACTGCCTTGAAAAAACTAGACGTAGTCATTCATTGAGGGCTAAGATGAAGTTGACGTCCACCAGTGAGAATGCGTGTTTGTTTTGGCCAGGCAGCTGGAGGTTCTACCAGACCAGTGACCGATCCACCTCACTGATGCAAACTCCATGGCAACCCTGAGCAAGTGTTGGCTTGTGATTTCATCTTCTTGGTGACATTTATTCCCCACTCAGGCCCTAAGCAACTTTCTCTCTAGCAGTCTGGTGTTAAATAGGTAGAATCATTCAGATTTTCAGATTACAACAGGGAGGGGTTTATGCTAGATTCTCCACCTTGCATGATTCCTAAATTTTCATTTGTATTACCCTTCACTCAGAGTGAGAATGTCAAAAATTAAGTCACATTTGATAGAGCACAAATGTCCTCAGCCCCAAATTAGTTCTTACACTCTCTGAGTTCCCATTTCTTCTTGGCTTTTTGCTTCTGTAATTCTCTTGTTGGCTCCTTAGCACTTTTAAACAAATATTTTATATATATAATTTTTAGTCTTTTTCTTTGCCCTAGCTGTGTAACTCAATTGGTTGAAGTATTGACCCATACACCTAAAGGTGAGGGTTCAGTTTCTGGTCAGGGTATTTAACCTAAGTTGAAGGCTCAATCCCCAGTTGGGGCAGGTACAGGAGACAACTGATAAATGTTTCTCTCTCTCATCTATCTTTCTCTCTCTCTCTCTCTCTCCCTCCCTTTCTCTGGTGAGGATTTAAAAAATTAACATTTTTGTTTCCATCTTTAGTAGCAGGATTATTTAACCCTTTGTGGTAGGCACAATTATGACCACCTAAATATGTCCATGTTCTAGTTTCCAGAAACTGTGACTATGTTATGCTACATGGCAAGGAGAAATTAGCATTGCGTTTGGAATTGACATTGCTAATCATCTGATGGGGACAGTATCCTGAATTTTCTGGGCGGGCCCAGAGTAATCTCGAGGGTTTTAATAAGTGAAGGATGGAAAGAGGAGCGTCAGAGTGAGGTGGTGTGCGAAGCACTCAACTGGTTATTACTGGCTTTGAAGAGGGAAGAGGGCCTTGAGCCAAGGAATGCGAGCAGTCTCTAGAAGCTGGAAAAAGCAAGAAAATGGATTCTCCCTCAGAGCCTCCAGAGAAAAAGGCAGCTCTGCCAGCAGGCCTTATTTTGGAACAGTAAGACCCATTTCAGACCTCTGACCTCTAAAACAGTACAATAATTAATTTGTGTTAATATTAATTATTGGACGTGTAGTAGTTAATGACAGTGACAGTAGGAAAAATAAAAAAATTAAAAAACACTCCATCTTATGAAAAGGAGGAGCTCCCCATCGTTTTATAAAGTTTAGTTAAATATTAAAAATATAAAATAGTTTTATCCCCATGTTTCTGGTTAATTTATACATTCAGTATTATTTAGGACATCATAAAAGTGAAATGGCATGATAGTAAAGGAAGCAAGGGCCTTTTCTTCTGATCCAGTTTGTTTTTATATTAGTGACTGATGCTCCCCACCTTAAATCTTGATTGATTTGAAGCTAAAAGACAAAAATATTCCAAATGGTTACCAAATATGCTTATTTCTGGCAAAGTGATAGAAGCTGAAATTGTAACTGACTCCCTTCCTCCAAAGTTGTTATAGCTAAGAATGGAATGGAAATTTTTGCTAAAAATATTATCTTGACATTTTTAGCAAATAAAAACCTAAATAACCACAGCTTTGATCATTTACTACATGTGAGTTTTTGTGAGAGGTTTTGCGTTTGTTTAAATAACATTACTGAATCAAATTATTCTTTAAATTAAAACCAAACTTGATCTATTTAAAGTGTGCCAAGTTCCTCAGCCTTACTGCTCCGTATTTGCTCATAGCAGCTGCTAATCCTGAGAGGACTGGCCAGGGACACGTGAGGAGCTTGGGGACAGGATCCTATGACAAACCACGATGAGCAAAGATTTCCTTCCAGACAGCATATTGTGTATTTTTTTCATCATAAAATTTATATGGAGCTGGAGGTATATATACGTAGGTAGTGTAGGAAACCTGCAGAGGTGGAATTGGGAGGATTAGACCTTCCTTCAGCTGATTGTGGAGCCGGGATACTTCCCAATGGAAAGTAATGTTTATTAAATGTAGGGAATGATGTTTAATAAATAGAATAATGATCGCTGATTGAGGGACCTTAGTCAAGGGGATTAGTCCTTTTGTTTTATTCATATTTTTCTAAAATTATAAGATATGAATATAATAATATTCTCTCTGTAATACTCTATTTTAGAGAGGGTATATACATGAACACTGCATATTACATGCATATCGTTTTATATATAATATAGTAATAAATAAGGGCATTCTTGTAACATTCTAAATATGTCTTTTAAAATAAAATTCAATGAAAACAACACCTAAGTCACAATGGCTAGATGAGCCTTTATGTCAAGGGAAAGAAATGGGAAAAGGTGCATTTCACTGTGGCTAGGGGCAATGAACTTCAGAGTTGCCTTAGTTTCCTCCAATCCATCAAGTTTATTTTATAATTCTTTTGGTACAGTTGAAGGTCATCATTATTACAGAATGATGTTTAGAAAGTATAAAGCATTTCCCCTCTGCTGATCATCTTTTACTGGTACCTATTCAAAAATTTGGAGATGTCCTCCTATGGAAAAAATGTTGGCTCCACTCATCTGGCCAGTCTGTGAAAGAGCTCAAGTGAGGATAACGATGATTCTTCATTATGTTTGCCTGTGGTTGCAATTAACATGTTCCCCCAAAGGATTTTTAGCAGGGCTTGTCTTTCAGGACCAGACCCTGTCTCTTTTCTTACTGAGCTTTTGGTAAATATCTGCTTGAAGGGATGGACTGTTGCTGTTGGACTATTGCTTGATGTGGCTGTTTCAACTACTGATTTCAGCCTAATACCTGGGATAAGGGAATGTGTGGTAAAGCTGCTTAATGTTAAGACATAGTAAGCTTGGTGAAGCGGAATGAAAAGTACAAATTTCCAGTTATAAAATCAATTAGTTATGGGGATGTAATGTATTCCCAGCACAGGGAATACATTCAATAGTGTAGTAAACTTGTACGGTGTCAGATGACTACTAGAATTATTGTGGTGGTCACTTTGTTAGGCAGATAAATGTTAAATTACTAGGTTGTACATCTGAAATTAATATAATACTGTATAATAACTATTATATTTTAATAAAAAAGACCTAGTGAGCTTTTAAGTTGTGAATTTAAGCCAAATGGCTCATTTGATCAAATAAAAGCCAATGATAGTGAAATCAAACTTAGGTGAATTGAATATCATTTTTACTACAATCTGACTGAAAGACGTTGTATAAATTACTTCAATATTCTAAAACTTTATTTCTCATTCACAAAATGTAGAGAACATAGCCCGCTTCCAAAATGACCTGAAATCTTTTGTAAACTGCAAAGCATAACAGTTGTTATATTCTCATTATATGTGATATAATAATATGATTATCAACAGCTACAGGAGTGTCAGAGGGCTTTGCTTAACAGAGAAGTATTGAAGGAATTTTACCTGTTGAACATGTCAACCTATAATTTAGAAAGCACTGATACAAAAGAACTGAAAGGCATAAACTTTGTCCTTAATCAGTTTACAAGAAATTGATACATGCAAGTGGAAAACCTTTACTGTGCAGAGTGACCAGCTCTGTGACCTGAATAGACATGAGGTGGATCCTGTAGGAATGTGGTAGAAGTAACAGTCCATCTTGAAGGGGCTTTCAGAAGGGGCTTTTCACATAAGGTATGCCTGATCAAAGGCTTAAAGAACACTGAGTTAAGCAGAAGAGAGGGAGAAGGCTGTATTTTTAAATAGGAAAAAAACATGCTGAATTATGGCAAGTTTTCTAATTCAGGGAGTAAGAAATGGCTTGGAGTGGCAGAAGTACTTGGGTGAAGTGAAAGGGATAGGACCAATAAGGGACATCTGGACAGGGCAAGCAGAGTTTACCCCCCATTGTACTCTTGAAAAGAACTAAAATTCCTTAGGTAGAGAAGTGACATGAGCAGATTCACTCTTTTGGAAGAATTTTATGGCAATGAGAAAAAAGGCAAGCAGGAGTGGAGGTAGGGGGTCTTCTGGAGATGTTCTGTGTATTTAGAAAGTAGAGATAAATTTAAGTTGGGAACACATGGGTTTGCATAGAGAGGAATGTAAGAGAGAAACTCTACCAGGCTTGTTTACCGATTGGTCAGAGGTTGGGGTTGAATGAAGGGAGAGACTTACGTAACCTTCTAAATTTCTAGATTGGTAATCTCATGCCCTCATTGAGATCTAGACCTGGGAAAAATGCAAAGCTTTGAAGGGAGATGTATTGGTGTTATTTGTTGATATCTTTATACTGAGGTTCCTATGAAATGCCTGAATCTCAGTGAGTGAAATTCAAGAAAACAGGTCAGGCCTGTATTTGGGTATCGGTTTGAAGAAGTAGTTGCAACCATTTGCATAAAAGCAATCAACTGGGAAAAATGTTTTATTGTTCTTCACTTTGATGCAATTATCTGATTAGGCAATTATTATGTCTCCTTCCCACAGGTTTCATAAGAAAGAAAAAAGTCTAGTATATGTTAGTGATTTATTTGGAAATATCCACATTAGCTTTAAAACAGGCAAATTAAGAGTTATATCGCTAGATTTTAAATTGACTTGTCCATCTAAGACAACAAGTTCTATGTCAGCCACTGCCCCTATCACTTTTAGATTAAATATTCTGAATTACAAGCAAAGGTGTATGCCTGTTTTAACTTTTTACCATGTGATAAAATTATTGATTCAAATTTGCTTCCTCAATAAATGGGTTTGGTCTAAAGACAAGTCATGTCAAACAAGAATTCCCACGTGGTAGGGACCCAGACCGACCTGTCATGATGGAACATAAATGAAGTGTTTATCTCTCACAGAACAATGTTCGGTAACCAGGCTAGACATTCAGATAGTGCAGTATCTCAGTCACATCACCCTTATTGGTAGATTTGTCTCATGAGAGATGGGAGAATTGTATGATGATAAATTGCAAATTATTATATGTTTCCATTTAGAGTACCTTCATCATTGTTTCATGGGTGAATACCTTTAAACGTAGACACTTATATGGCTTTTAATAATTGAAATTCTCTCAAATTTGATGTTTTATGACTTTTATTTCCCATGATTTTGACTTAAGCATTTAGAAATGGTGAACTATTTTATGCACTTTATCTTTGCTATGATGACTCTAACTTATTTTAATAACATTTTATGCATCTGATATGTAAATTATGTCTCTCCACTCCTCCTTTCCAATGTGGCACACGCAGCATAATAACCTTAGTTTGGGGACGTACTGGTCAGCCCACAAGGATGTATACAATCTAAAATAGTAGGTGAAAATTCAAATTGTGCTAATTCTAAACATTACAAGTTGAAATCTAATCACGTGCAGCATTAACAATTCTTAATAGTGTCATAAATCATTTTACCTTTTTAGAAAAGTGACAAAATTGCTATATCTTGTAATGCTATTTTTGCCGTCATATTCTGTTATAAATAAATTTGGGCTCCAGGCCAAGGAGAACTTTGGAGAACTTTTAAGTTTGAGAGACTGTCTCACAGCTGGAAAGCACCCCAATGTGGACTGATCACAGAAAAAATATGTTTTTCATTATCCAGCTCTCTACCAAACTATTTCTTGTAGCTTGAAAATAATAAAGACTTTGTAAGCCTCAAGAGGTCTTTTTTGATCCATGAATGAAGTTACCCTGGATTCATATAACTAAAATCTGACTTCCTTTTAGCCATTGAAATTCAAAACCCTTCCATTTATTAGTGTGGAATAAGAAAATTCTTCCAAAAAATGTCAAAATCTTTGTATTTTAATGAAGTCAATGTCGGCATACAGCAAAAGGTTTTAATATGATTACAATACAATGAGAAAGGAAATGTAGCATAATAGGGGTGGGTTAATACAGACAGAACATTAGAGGATGTATTTAGGTAGCCTTCAAATAATTTTCCATTTTCTTTAATTAAAAATTATGTGTTTTTCCTTCTACTTATCACAAAAATCTTTTTACACAAATTTCAACGTTATTTTATAAGTTTTCTTTAAAATAGTGTCCTTGATTTTTCTTAATTGCTTTAAAATTTGTTAACCCAGAGTTTTAAGGTAAAAACAATCTTTAAAAATTAATGTATTCCATTCCATTCATGAACCCATAATGTCATTTTACCTATGATACATTGTATATTCTCAGTACATTTTTGTAGAGGACATGAAGCATAATTTATAGAATCTTTTGTATAACTTCTCTAGAACTGTAGTCTGCATTTTCAGTAAGATGGTGGAAAAACTGAATTGTTATATATTAGGGTGGCACCCTAGTGAATTAGTAACATATCTGAAGTAAAATCCAAATCATAACTCCAAATTCTAGATCACATACATACCCAGAACATAAATTATATATATATATATATATATATAAAATGTTGAAGTGATTACATATATATGTAGTGAATTTCCTCATAGTATTATTGGAAATTATTATTAAGAATCACTTGCTATAGCCATCTGAATCCAAAGGAAATACTATAGAATCACAAGTTTTAAAAAGTGGCACAATGGCCAATATTGCCAGTGAAAAGAAATTGATGCAACATGTTGAACTTTGATCATTCATGTTTCACCAATGAACCCAAACACACAAGAAATACTTAACTCAAATTGCTTACAATAAGTGCCGATCCTTGTTGCTTCATATCAAGAAGAGATGGGGATTTGGGAGAATATTAAAAATCTGCAGATAATCTTCAAATCTCTTTGTAGATACTATTCTTGACTTCCTGTCCTATTAAATATTTTTTTTACCAGATTTTTTACCAGAATTGCCTTCTCCTTGCCCCTGCCTGCCCTCTTGTGGACACTGCTAGAGGATAAAAGCAAGGGGAAAAGGCACAGGGCAGAAAGTCTGGGGTTAGAGGGGGAGTGAGTTCCGAAGATAGGTGCAACCGCAGGTCACCAGCTAAGGTCGTCTGGTAAGAATTTGTATATTTCAAAACAATGCCCTATTTTTCACATTAAGTTTACTTTTAACTACTGGGTGTCAGCTGGCTCATTCTCCTTTAAGATTGCAGGAGGGAATCCCAGAGGAAAGGATAAGCAACAGGAAATTGTTCTTCAATGTGCTTTCCAGGGTTTAACTAAATCATTGGCCAGAGTTGACTTTCTTATTAAATCTTGGTGCTTTGTGCAAGTAAAAGAGTAGCAGTGCCTCATATTTTCCTGAGTATTTTTGTGTGTGTGTGTGGGGATGGAAGAAGATGTATCACTTCCTAGGTCTGTTTAAACTACTTGATTAGGAGTTTCATCTTAGTTCATGCAGGCGGCATCTGAAAAAAATAAAAGTTTTTGTTTCTTTGGGTCCATTGGACTAGTAAAAAAATCATGGCCCAGTAAAAATTCATGCAGGGACTTTTGAAACAGATAAACAGAACCCTTGACTCATAACTAATAACAGAATAAATAATTTTTTGTTATGAAAAGGCCAGGAAAAACTCATATCCTTCCATTGTAAAATCTCTCTTATCTTTCCATAATAGAACTGATGTGGTAAATACTAAGTCATCCCTATTTAATGATAACATAATTGAGAACTCAAAATTATTCAGTTTTCCTTATACTAATAGGTGTGAGATTATACCCCAAATTTCTGTCCTTGTTTGGCTTGGTGCCTCATCCAACTCTTTTCTTCCACAGCTGTTCGTTGGGTGTGTTCTACTTAAATGAGGAGGCTCTGTGAGAAGATCTCAAGGAGGATGAGAGAATAGAAAGTGCTGGAAAGAGAAAGGGATGAAAGAGACTTTCAAAGATGATACAAATGTTAGGAGTTTATGTCAGCCAAAACATTTCAGCTTTTTAAAAATATTAATATTGTAACGTGGGGATGTTTCAGCTGCTTCGATCAGAAAGCCTACTTAATAGAATTTTTTAAATTCTAAGGATACTGTCAAGCATTGGATAAGAGCATTGACTTGGTATTATTTTCTGTAAAAGGACTAGAGGTCGAGCTCACATAAATTGATGTTTTAGACTTGGGACTCCAAGTGTTCATAGAAAATGATGTTAGCTATTTTGAGCAATGAGAGATGTGCTCACCAGCCTGTTCTCTTCTAGATAAATATTATTTTAATGATAAATGGAAGAGATTACCTGAGAAAAGATTTGCTCCCCACAATCAAACAATTAAAAAGCTGCGTGTGTTTGTGTACATGTGTATCTATTTGTTTATTCAGAAGTATGTATACGTACATACTTACTTCTCTTTATCTGCCTTTTCTACCTACCCATTTTTTAAAGGCAGGGCCCACGACATGAGATTCCATTTCTTTCCATCGCCTGCATCAAGTTCCTCAGACCCCACTCCTTTCTTCTGCTTTTCAGCACCTCCGTACCCCGCACATTCCTTCGTGGCAGAGCACAACTCTCTCACTTCTCCTAACAAGAAACACACATTGCAGTTGAACAGACGAGGTCATCCCCATCCTCACGTCACGGGTCAGGCAAGATCACTTACATTTTTTAGGGGGTCACTTCTTCTCACTGGGTGGGATATGACCTTGTTCCTTTTCATAGAAAAGAAACCACCCCAGATGCTCACCACTCCTCCTTTTTTCCCCATTCTTTTCCTCATTTGCTGCCAAACACACATACTTACACATCATTCATCTTGCTAGTTATCTTCCACTAGGCTGACAAAAGGTTGATTTTTATTTCTGTCGAATCTATTTTAAATTAAAAAAAAGAACAAATAAAAGCATCAACTGTGGTTTAGAATAAACTTTAGGCCACAGATATTCATTTTTAAAATTTGAGTGCATAATCGTAAAAGCTCCTTAGAACTTTCAGTACATTACCAAGTCATTATTAAGATGTTCTCTCTGCATGTCTATGTTGCCTTCTTCTTGTTGCTGTGGGCTGCACGCTTCTCGTCACCATCTGCACGGTGGGCTGTCTTCTGGGGGCCAGTTCTAAGAACATACTGTTTCTTCACTTCTTCCATGTGGATTGTTTTTCCTGTTTCTTCATTGATTGCCCCAGATAATTTGTTTCCTTTGAGTTCCTTCATATATTCTCATCTAATACAGCCCAGTTTGTAGGGGGTCTGTACTGATTGGCAGTGCACAGAAAAGACTCCTATTTTTATCTTTCATCATAGTAGTGCTGTCTGCAGAAGTGATTGTCACTGTCAATAATGATCTCATGGCCTGAACTCTGGCCCTCTTCATGAAGCTCAGCCCTAGTTGATTGCTCATTTGGCACATATTAATTGAAAACATGCTACATGACAGTTACCCCTTCAGATGCTAAGAGGTACAGCAGTGAACAAAGCAAAACAAAAAGACTTCTCTGCATGCAGCTTGCAGTCTAGTGAACAGAGACTTGCTTATTAAAAACAGCCAATACATTGGAAAATAAATGTCTTCTCTGGAAGCAGTACCAAGCTGACAGCCCATGCCAGTCAGCTTGATTTATGTATTTTTTAACTCTCATTTCCACTGATTTTAATTTTTAAATACCTTTAAATTTTCCATCTCTTTTACATCCCTAAGTTTGGTTTTATTAAGTTCTGGAGTTGGAACAAAATAATACATTTTAAAATAAAGAAATCTGGCAAAAATACTCCATACTTTTGTCACCATACAAATTTTATTAGGGAACATTAATACCCTATAAAATATCCATAACCAACATGATTAAAAAAAAAGTCCATTGTCTAGTATTTTGGTTAGAAAAACAATTTTGTAAATTAAAATCACATTTTTCTTGAGATGAAACATTTTCCCTAGGAAAGTGTGTTCCTTTCAGAGATGAAAATCTTTGTGAAGACCAAACAAACAGCTTATCTAAATTCTAAAATGTTACTCTTTATGATAAGTAGCAACTAATTCTTTCTCTCAAAGGGTTCTATTATCAATATTTTCATTGTGAATTATAAAATAAATACAGCAAACATATGTACCCAAGAGAGTTTTATCAAATATCACTGTGCCCCATCCACTTGATATTTTTAAGTAAATGAAATATTACAAAGTAACTTGACAAACTCTCTCTATGTATACTGTTCTCTAAAACCACTTTTCTCCCTTCGGCTCCAGAAATAACTTGTACAATGAATTCTGACTTTCATGTTCCTTGTTTACTCCTGCATTCTTGACCCCCATCTCTATAATAAAGATCTTAAAAAATTAGATTTACAATTGTGTTGGTATAAAAATGGATACAATTCAGAATGAATTCAATGTTATTTATTAAATATTATTACATGTATTCATTTCTTCTCGGTTTAGAAAAAAATTAAAATATGTTCATGGACTTCTAAAATTATTGCAGCCCCTTGGCACTATGACTATTATGCTGGGGAGAGAAGTCAGTTATTAATTCAGGCTTTATCATTTCTATACTTTTGCTTATATATGCATCTATAAAGATTAATGATTAAATTGCCACTTGTTGAATTGCTTTTACATCATATTAGAGAATTGATTAAATAGTTTTGGTTATTGTGCTCTGGCATTTAAAAAACAGTATTTGCCTTTATTTTGTGCATTCATTCATTTCTGCATTCAAATTAATATCAATGATACTTTTAATTTCACCTACGAGTACATGCAATCACTGAAACAGTATAAATGTAGAGAAAATTTTATAAATTTATAGTTGTTTCTTGGAACATAAGAAGTTCTTTTCCTATGTTCTGCAGTGGAAATTTCCTGGGTCTGTGTGTGCGTGTGCATATTTAATACAAAGGAGGGAGAGAGCGAGATTCAACTGACTCTTTAGTGTAACTTATAATATACTGCAAACTTACATTAAATGTTGGCATGTTTAGATATTAATCCCTGGAAAAATATGCATTTTGCCATGAGAAAGTGTCTGCTGTTGCTTGGCTTTAGAGTTCAGCGCCATAATTTGTGTCATTTTTTTTGGACAAGCAATACTACAGAATGTCATCCACACCTTTAAGATTTGCTAATTTCCTCCAGGAGTTTTACTCTTTCTCATGCCAGTTTGTGGTAGAAAAATAGCTTCTTCCATTCATCAGATGAGGTAATGCTCTATTGCTATTCACATTTGAATGTACTTTGAGTTTTATATTTAAATGATATCAGCAACAAAAAAAAATGGCTTCTTTCTTTTGATGATTAATATCTGTGCTTTCACTCTTTAAGGAGTTTGGAATGGTTGTACCAAGTTATTTTCTTGAAGAATCTTAATTTTCTTCACCTTAATTAATGAAAAATGGTTGTATCGGCTAACATTTTAAGTCATTAACAATACCTATACCACTATAATAAATTGACCCTGTCATGTAGCTGCTATGCCTGAGAATATGCTTAAATATATTCGACATCCAAATCTGCTTAAGCTGTGGAAACATCAGTCCAGGTTCCCAACTTCCTGGGAGAAGATACTCGGCACTTTCATCATTATGAGCTCTAATCTAGTGGATCTGTATACTAGCAACTAAACATGCCTAGCATCCTCTCGGTGTGCTTTTATTTTTCTCTCTGTCCCTGAGATTTCTACCTATATCTCTCAGATCTCTCTGTGCTTAAATTTTAATGTCCTTTCCATGTGTCAACTCAAATGGTATAAATTCCTTAAAATCTTCCTTGTTTCCTACTTTGTTACCTTCACCTCTACTTTTCCCCATTTCTCTCTATCAAGAGGAAGGTATCTTTTGTCTTCTGAAGTCCTGTGCCTTTGTCAGTATGATTTAATGGTATTCATACCTTTCTTCATTTAGGTTTGTTCTTTGTGTGTTCTTATCAGCTAAGGCAGGGTAAAAGGTATGTTGTATATATACTTCTAATTCATAAAACTCTGAACACAGCATTAGCCCTTAGCAAATGCCTACATGAGAAATGGGTATCAGCCCTTACTGGTCCAAGAATATGTGCTGAAATGCAGAGTTGAGTAACACAATATTTCTTCTCTCAAGAAGTTCACAGTCTACTTGAAGATAACAAGCAAAAAATAAATTATAGCAAAGCATACTTATTAATATCATAGGACAGGGAACACAGAGCAGAGAGAAAACAATGAAGTGATATACTCTGGACAGTGTAATTTATTTTCATTGGGATACCACTGTATAATGATATATTTCTGTATTTATATATTATGCTATATATTTATAACATAAAACATATTTTGTTTTATAAATATATAAATGCAGATATGATAACTGAAGCTCAGTGAGGTGAACTTCCTCAATGTAGTAACTTGTAAGTAACAAGGACAGGCTTTGATTTTCAGATCTAACAACCATAAATTAAAAGAAACATAAGAAGAACCTAACAGTTTGGAGTGATGATGAGAAAGTTACTAGAGATCAGTTCCAAGAAGAGGTTGCAATTGAAGCTTGAAGGATGAGTAGAAATAGCAAAGTCTGAAGGCCTGAAGAACAACGACAACAGCAGACATGAGCTGTGAGATATCCTGGGGAAGTAAGGGAAATGAGAATGGTTCAGTGTGAGTGAGACAAGAGTGATAAAGAGTGGACAAGAATAAAACTGTAGAGAACGATTAGTACTAAGACAGTTGAATTTCAACCCGATAATGATGAAGTGATTTAAGCAAAAGAATAAAATTGTTAATGTTGCTATAGTATATTGGAGGAATGTATTATAATTAAGAGGCTATAGCTTTAACACCATTTATTGAATAAACTATTTTTAGCCCAATGTATGTGCTTGCTTCCTCTGTCAAATATTGACTATAAAGGTGTGGGTTTATTTCTGGGCTCTCTGTTCTGTTCCATTGATCCGTGTGTCCGTTTTTATGTCAGCATCAGGCTGTTTTGAATACCACTGCCTTATCGTAAATTTGATATTAGGTAGTGTGATTCCTCTAACTTTGTTCTTTTTTCTTAAGATCACTGTTGCTATTTAGGGCAATTTGTGCTTCCACATAAATTTTTGAAATATTTGTTCTAGTTCTGTGAATATGTCATCAGTATCTTGATAGTAATTGTGTGGAATCTATAGATTTTGGGGGGTAGTATGGACATTTTAATGATGTTAATTCTTCCTATTCAAGAACACAGTGTGTGCTTCCACTTATTTGTATCTTCTTCAATCTCTTCAGTGTCTTATAATTTTCTAAGTACAGTTCTTTTACATCCTTGGTTAAATTTATTCCTAGGTATTTTATTCCTTTTTAAGCTATTGTGAGTAGGATTATTTTCTTAATTTCCTTCTCTGGTAGTTGATTATTAACATATAAAATGTGAATTGTACAAATATGTGCAGAATTAAAGTAGACTACCTTTTCGTACCACATACAGAAATAAATAAATAAAATGGATTAAAGACTTTAATGTTAGACTCAAAACCATAAAAATCCTGGAAGAGAAAACATAGGCAGTAAAATCTCGGACATTGGACATAGCAATATATTTTCTGATATATCTCCTCAGGCAAGGAAAATAAAAGAATAAACAAGTGGAATGATAGCAAACTGGAAAGCTTTTACAGAGCAAAGGAAACCATCAACAAAATAAGAAGGCAACCCACAGAATAGAAGAACATATTCACTCCTATATTGACTATCTTCACCTATACATCTCATAAAGTGTTAATATCCAACATTTATAAAGACCTTATAAAAGGTCAACACCAAAACAAACAAACAAACAATTCAATTAAAAATGGGCAAAAAACCTGAATAGACACTTCTCCAAAGAGGATATACAGATGACATACAATAGACATATGAAATGCTCAACATTGCTAATCACCAGAGAAATGCAGATTAAAACCACAGTGAGATATCACCTCATGCCTGTCAGAATGGCTGTCATCAATAAATCAACAAACAACAAGTGCTAGCAAGGATATGGAGAAAAGGGAATACTTTTGCACTGTTGATCAGAATGCAAATTGGTACAGCCACTGTGGAAAACATAAAAGTTACCTCAAAAAATGAAAAATGGAACTACCTTATGACCCAGCAATTCCACTTCTGTGAGTATATCCAAAGAAACCTGAAACACTACCTCAAAAGAACACCCCTGTGTTCACTGCAGCATTATTTACAATTGCCAAGACCTGGAAGCAACCTAAGTGTCCATCAGTAGATAAGTAGATAGAACAACTATGGGACATTTACTTAAAGGAATACTACTCAACCATTAAAAATAAGAAAAAAATTTTCTCTTTGCTGCAGCACGGATGAACCTGGAGACTATTATGCTAAGTGAAATAAGCCAGTCAGAGAAAGACAAATACCATGTTTCACTCATATGTGGAATACAATGAAAAAAGTGCACTAACAAGTCAGAGAGCAGGCTGACAGTTCTTAGGGCTGAGGAGGGTGGGGATGGAGGGATTGAGCAGAAAAGCAAAAGGGCTTGGACAACAGTGTGGTGGCTGTGGGAGGGCTGGAGTATAAGGGGAAAATGATCATGGAAAAATACAATAAAAATAAACAAAAAAATGAGAGAAAAAAGACTGTAGCTTTAAAGAATTGAGTAGCAATGATTACAAAAATATGGACAAGATATGAGATAAGTAAAAGGTAGAAATGACCAGAAATGTTGAAGGATTAGAAGGGTATGAAGGCAAATCATTAAGAAGGAGAAGAATCAGTTTTAGTGGGTTAGATGGTAAAATAAAAATGTGTGTCATAACTAATAAAATATACATTCCACATTTTATATTGCGTTAGTAAAATTATACAGAAAAGGGATTTGTTTATTGTCTGCCAGTATAAGGCTTATTATTCATAGCTAGTCTGTGTGCTTCTTTGCTTTAAATAGGTACTCTTCAAAAGTCCACAGGATATAAATTTTGGTGGACCCCTTTATAGATTTTCTCAAATAGTCTATAACAAATCTGGTTGGATATTTAGTGACTTATCTTGAGCTAAAGTATTGTGTTTAGAAGGACATCATGTCAAAAAATGAACTAAAATGTTTCCTTCAAGCCCTGGCTGGTGTAGCTCAGTGGATTGAGCACGGGCCTGCGAACCAGAGGACTGTGGTTCGATTCCCAGTCTGAGCACATGCCTGGGTTCCAGGCCAGTTCCCTGCAGGCCAGTTCCCAGCAGGGGACACACTAGAGGCAACCATACATTGATGTTTCTCTCCCTCTCTCCTCCCCCTCTAAAGATAAATAAATAAATATTAAAAAAAATGTTTCCTTCAATATTGAACTTTTAATCCCCCTAAGAATAGACATTTGAAGAATTAGAAGATGCTTCCTGACTATTGGGATTTCATGTTAATTCAATATCTATCATTTATTCTTTATAAAAAAACTCATTCACTCTTGTTTGCCTAATTTCCTGTTACCTCTTTAATTGCATGTAATTCTTTACTCATATGTGGCAATGGATTAATAAAATATTCACAGAGTAAATATTTTTTATAATTATTTGAAAATCACATTCTCATAAAACAGTGATCAATGTTGCCCAGGGACAGAAATACATTAGTTAGATATTTTTCTTTTCCTCATTTTGTGTGTCTTATTCTCAACCTCTGGGCCAAATGCAACACTAACTTGTCTGTAATTTACTCTGCAGTAAATCAAGAATGAGGTGAACCTTTTCCTTCAAAATCTGCATGTTTTGGCAAGCTTTCATGAGTCATTAGATGCTGAAAATTTACCACACTGTATAATTATAGCTCCATTTCTATTAAGATATTTGACTTGAAAAAAGTCCATTTAAAACTGTATTTCGTAATGCCAATAACTACAATAGTAAAATGTAGCACCACCTAGGATTTATATACTCGCATCCTTTAGAAGTATTAAAAGTATTTTCCGTTTTCACTACTCTACATTCTTCACAGCACTGTTTCAGTGCGGTTGGTCTCGGATGCTATATTCCAGGGATTTTGTGCCCATGTTATCTTTGACACTGGAATTAGAAATGTTAATAAAGGCTCACTGGTGATAAGGTTATACTGGGATTGTCTTCATATCCATTTATACTCACTAGTATTTATTAAACAAGTACCTTCCTCTGTGGACTGATTGTGTGCGTGTGTGCACATGAGAGAGAGACAGAGAGACATGGCCGGGAAATATGAGGAAGAGAGGAGTAGATACTTCTGATAGAAGGTAGTGCATTCTGTCTGCACCCAAGTCAAAAGCACAACTGAGAAACAAGGAAGGGAAAGGTTTATTCCATCCGAGGGATTTTAGGAAGACAACGTTAATGTGGAAAGTTGGAAGAGAAAACATAAACCACTAGTTGGGTTTTTTTTACAGATCCAGGGTCAAATTCTTGCTCAGCTAATTTTTCAATTGTTTTGCTGTGGCAAGTTAGTCTTCCTGAACTCCGATTTCCTAACTTGGAAAAGAGAACTAAAAATACCCACTCTGTGGTTTGAGGTAGAAGGGGAACTATTACAGAATTAATATTTGTAAAAATACCCACACTAGTATTCTCTCAATTATGTTCCTTTCATGATGTGTTTTTATTGCTGTTATTACTATGCCTAATATTATAGCTGTTTATTTTACTATTGAATAAGGTGTTCCTGGAAAGAGTTGTTAGGTGCTAAAAAGTTTCTAGTTGGAAAACTGTTCTGTCAGACAGGATGAAGTAAGTCACTTTATCTGATGTAGGACTTTCAGTTTAGCCTGATCAGCTCTGGGCCTTTTAGAGGGTGAAGTTATATAAAAGTGTATCTTTGGGAAACAGTCCTCAGGCATTATCTAAATTATCTAGGCATAATGCAGAGTGGTTTCTCTATCAGTTGGGAGGTTGAAGTTGCAAATTTGATGGTCTTATCACTATAAAATTTTATAATTCAGGATAAAAATACTATCATAATAATTCAGATTATTTCTATATTTTTAATTTCATGCAATCTTTTTTACTCCATCAATGTTTGTATATGTCAAGATAATTGAAATATATATGCAATATGAGACTTTGATTTTTCTTCAATTAACATTGTATTATTTATATTATCCATCTGTTTCTAGAACTTGACACTGGAATTTTTAAAGGTTACAAAAATGTGTACATAATGATATGTATATGTCCTATTCATGGACATTCACATTTCCAAAATCATTTCCAACTTTTCACTACTCTGCATTAAATTGTGTTGAGCATTGCAGCTTTTAAGAGCTGTTTCTTGACTATAGATATTCTTGACTATTTCTTCCAAATAACTTTCCAGAATTGAAATTCCTAAGTGAAATGTCATTAAACATTCTTAAAAATTCTGATAAATATGCTATTCTAATTTCTAAAAGTGTAGTGGACCACTCTGCCTGATTTTAGGAATTGTATCTCTACCCCTTGTGGCTAAGGGTGAGAGATGACCTTTGGAATGCCAGCCACAGGAGATAAAGCCTGTCTCTGGTAGCAAACGCTGCCTCAGTTCCTCTCCCTGCCCCCAAAGCTTGGTCGGAAGTCAATGACGGATAAGACCCCTCACAGCAGGGGGCAACCTAAGCCAGACTCGATCACTTGGGAGGCCTTCATGGAAGGATTGGGGGGGGGGCACAACAAAGAACAATGGACTCTCCACCCCCACCCCCCCAGCTCCCCCACCACCACTTTCACATAAACCGAGTCCCCATGTCCTCTGGGAGAAGTGCTTCCTGGCTCTAATCCCCTTAAGCCTGAATACCTGTTGGGGAGGGGTGCAGCTCCTTGCCTTGCTAGAGCCAGTCCTGGGAAACAATCTGGCATCACAAAGACTTCCTGATAAATCTGTGAAATCTGCTCTGCTAAGAGGGCTTTCATTCATATGATTAGGGTCTGAGAGGAAATGAGTATGTCTCCCAAAGTTTCTGCAACTCTCTTCTTGCAGTCACTGACTCAGATCTCTTTGTAATGTTATCTACTGTTTGATCCTTGCCTCCCTGTATTCCTGTGTATTACAACCCAATAAAAGGCTATGGAAGAGGGCGCTTGGGCCTTTTTCTCCTCGGAGGAACTGGCCGCTGCTGGCCTTTGTCTCCCCTGAGAAACTGGCCACAGCCCACCTTCCACCCCAAAGCAGATCCAGCATGTCTCGGTCATTATTCACTCACTCGTGTCTGTGGCACCGGGGGGACTTGAGAGAGAAGTCGCCCCCACATAAAAACATTATAACTTTAAACACTTCCATGAATGGCAGATGCTCACTTTCTGTGTTTTCATGACATGTGTATATTATTTTAATTTAAAATTATTGTATTAAAAGTTCAGATTAAATTTTAGGTCCCATTGTCATTCTCTACTCATTTGTTTTTTTTCTACTTATTTATTTGTGAGTTAGAAGCTATAAACTATAGTCTCTTCCCCAATCCCAAACTTCCTATTGTTCTTCCTTACATAATTTTCACCCCAGCTACTACTACCAACATAATACGTCACATTTATATTTTGTGTTTAATGTCCAACCCTCCTGCATAAGGGGAACACTTTTCCTAATTTGGATGCTGTTCTTTCTTTAGATTTAGAACACTGCTTACCATATAATATGTACTTAGTAAATATTTGTCAAATTATTAAATCAATAAGTATATTTCTTTATTTTGGTCATTTTTAGTCCATTTTTCATTTAAGTGATATTTGTTTTCTTAACATAAATAGGGACTGTATGCAATGTGGTTACAAATCCTTTATCTATGTTATGCTCTGAAAACATTTTTCTGGTTTGATGTTTGACATGTACAGTTAGAAATATGTATAGTTAAGAAATAAATATATACATGTATATATATTTCAATGTAGATGCTTTAGGAATCTAAAAGAAACAGGGGCTGAAGGGGTGGTTTACCAGGGGTGAGGGTGGGGAAAATGGAGAAATGTGGATCAGAGTACAAACCACCATTGTTAAGGTGAGTAAGTTCTAGGAATCTAATGTATAGCATAGGGTTTATAGTTAAGAATACTGCAGTATACACTTGAAAGTTGCTAAAAGAGTAATCTTAAATGCTCTCACCCCCTCAAAAAAAGTTAGATATGTAGCATGATTGAGGTGTTAGCTAATCCTACGGTGTACATCATTTTTCAATATATAAGTGTGTAAATATAGAACATTGTATAACCTTAAATGGACACAATATTAGACATCAATTATATCTCAATAAATCTGGAAAAATACTTAAATTTTTTTTCATTATCTGTTCAAGCTTTTCTTTTGCAATTGCTATTATATCTGTAGTTTTAAGATCAGCAATTTCTTTTTTATTCTTGAGGTCTTTTAAAACGATTATTCAGTTGTGTTAGATTTTAGCTTATAGTGGTTTCTTCCACTATTTACTGTTATTATTATTATATTTAATTATTACTTAGGCATATGATGTGGAAGTTAAAATTCTGTTTTCATATTCATTCTCATTATCTAGTGTATGATAAAAATTATGACTTTATTTTTATATGTTCTTTATCATGTATTGATTTATCTTATGTGGCCTCTACCATTGTTTCTATTTGTCAGGTTGTTTTATTGGTTTGGATGAAACTTTATATACACTTAAGAATAACATAGCAAGGCTCAAACTCCCAGTGATGTTTAAATGGAATAGTTTCCAGACTCTGAATAAGTAAGAAAATACTCAACACGTTTATAATAATCAGCCTTGCTCTGACTGGTCTGGCTCATTTGGTTGGGTGCCATCCTGCAAGGAACAGGTTGCTGATTCGATGCTGGGTCAGGGCATATTCCTGTGTTGCAGGTTTGGTCCCCAGTCCGGACACATATGAGAGGCAACCAATCCATGTTTCTGTCTCACAGTGATGTTCCTTTCTCACACTGATATTTCTTTCCCTCTCTCCCTCCCTCCCCCTTTCTCTAAAGATAAACAAGTACATTTAAATTTTTAAAAAAAATAATCAGTTTTTTCATCCACAAAAATATGTCTTAAATTATTCACATTTTAAAGAAACTATTTTTTAGTATTATTTTAAGATTATCAGTATATAGAGCATACACATTTTTTTCATTAGGGTTATCCCCATGTAGTTTATATTTTGTTATGGAAAATGAGATTTTGTTATATTTTATAACTTGATACTATTAATATTAGTCCAAACTTGTATTCCTACTGGCAATTTATTAACCACCTCTACTAATTCTATTTTTTTCAGTTTATTACTTTTGGGTTACGTGAATTAAGTTAAATCATTATCACATGACTCTTTTCTATCATCATGGAAATTGGGAAATATTGACATAAGTAAAATTATATTTTTTGTTCTCTTTAAATGATCTGGGAAAATGGAATATGAGTATGTATAATATACCCTGTCAATAGGGAATTCATCCTATCTACATACAAAATCATAATTTGAATAAACTTCTTAGTGGCTTCCTTCCTCCATATTATCACATACAAACCCAATTTCTTCCCCTTATAATTAGGATAGACCTCACTCAGAAAAAAAATAAAGCACAAGACAGACTTTGCACTGAGTCTTGTCCGAAGAGAGTAACAAGTGCATTTGATTGTCTCCTCTTAGATTTTAAGCAACCCTGCAAAAGAACATTTCATGGATTTTGTTTAAGCCAACACTTTCCTAAATTAATACATTTTAGGAACTTTTTCTGTGCTACCTCACCCTCAACAATTATTAATATCCCACAAAAACAATGCTTTGAGAAACAACTTTATAAAAATGCTGGAATAAATAATACTCTGGTGTATGTTATCATAATAGCTATTTAATGTAAGTTATATAAATGTTTGAATAATATGCTGTATACATGAAACAAATATAATATTGAATGTCAACTGTAATTGAAAAATAAAGTAAAAAAAAAACTTCCACTTAAAAGTGAAAAATTCAGGCAAAGAAAAGTAGTCTTGTATATTTCTAACAAAGTGATCTCTATTTACCCACCTTTTATTATGGTAAATCTTAGCATAGATAATTTTCTCTGTTTTAACTGAGCATTAAATTGAGAGAGTAAAAATTTTAGTTAAAATACCAGGATCCAGGACTTAAAACTTTTCTTTCTTCGAATTATTTCTTAGACACACTTTATTTCTCAAGGAGGTTCACAGAACCTAGTAACAAATTTTTCATAGGTACACTCATGAAACAATATATATCCTTGAAGAAATATAATAGATTCTATGAAGTCTATATATCACATGCTTTCATAAATTTCTTTTTCAGAGATTACGTACTCTTTGTAAGCCACAAAGCATATATTACTGAAGTAATGACTAAACCAAAGTTATTGGAGTAAAACTGTGTACTTACCAGTAATATTTTTGGACTTTTGTCCATAAATATATCTGATTAACTATTGTTCTTAAAAATGTTTCTACTATTATTAAAATATGAAATTCAGAATATGAGCCATAGAGATAATTATGCATTTAAAATTTTTATCACAAATCCTATTTTATCACTTAGTTCTTTAACGGCATATAATTGACACTCTGAGCAATCTACTTTATGCAATTCATTGAAACATGACAAAATTGTTTTGATATAATACAAAACAAAGAACCAGAACATTTTTAAATGATTTGAATTATAAATTCAAGTAAATTACTTAGTATATGAAGATAAAGTGCTAAAAATGAGATCTTTCTAAATTAGAAGAAAGAAGCAGCCCTCTCACTACTCTTAAGATTGAACAATAGAAAAAGAAAATATAAAGAGTGAATAAAAAAATGTTTCAAATTGAGCCAAAAGTGTCAGGTAATAGAGCAACAACACACTAAGCAGATCTCTGACTACCAGAGTTTTGGATCAAGTCCCAGCTTCAGAAGTTGGATAAAACCAGTGTGGTGTTTGCCAAAACTCATGGAGTCTCCAAAAATTTTTTTTAAAAAAAGTAAAAAAAAATTCTGTTTATAAAGATGGAAATGTTCTTTCTTCTTCATACATAGTGTTTCTTTCATTTCCAGCATGATTTAATCCCCAAAATCTATTACCATAGCACATTTAATAATTTATTTTAAGACATGTCAATATGGTAATAAAATCAAATTTAAAAAATTGTGCATACTAATCTTTATGAAACATAAGAAAATTTTAGATATGTAAGATGAAAATAGGATTCCTGTTCCCTTTTTTATGTCTAAATTCTTTAGTGAGTAAATACTTAATATTTAGTTAAAAAGAACTCTGCCTTTATTAATTCGTTCATTTGTTCAATTATTAGAACTGTTCATTTGTTCATTTATACTTAAGAGAAACAAAAATAACACTGATTCATTATATCACAAGATATTGGCAAGAAATGCATCATGAGAAGAAATGAGCCCCCAAACACATTATTGGCCCACTGTGTAAACTTGACCTGATATTTTTATATTTCAAGTTTTCTTAATCAGGCAAACATAATTTAAACTTTAGAAAGGACTATCATTTAAAGACTGATACTATGTTTAAAGACATGATTTCTATATATTAAAATAATAATTTAAATAAAATTATTTTCAAAATTATTATCATTTTTTTGGGAAGTGACAATAAGCTATCTAGTTGAATTGAGACTCAAGATTCCTGTCACACCTAGAAAATATACATTATGGGTACCAACAGTTGATGGACTAAAAAATGCCAATACTTAAAAAGACAAGAATTCTGGGAAAATGACTTTTTATTGAAAACACATTTGGTAAAGAGTTCCAAAAACTGGATTTAACAAACATTAAATTATTTTAACTGTGCTAAAAGACACCTAAAACATGCACTGATGCCAATGTAGACGCTTGATACACCAATGGAATATTTCGAAAAGTTTGCTGCCTACACATAAATATTCTTAGATATGCATATGTTGGTGCCAAGTACTCCTTGCATTTAGAATCAAATTGATATAACTCACATTTAAAGTAGTATCTACTGAACAAACTCTCTTAAGCCCATTCATTGTATGTGCTTGCATCCTCTATTGAATATTAATTGATTATAAAGGTGTAGGTTTATTTCTGGACACTCTGTTCTGTTCCATTGAACTATTTTTGTGTTTTAATGCCAGTACCATACTGTTTTAATTACTATGGTTTTGTATAGTATGTATAGTAAAGTATAGTATAGTATAGTATAGTAATAGTATAGTTTGATATTAGGTAATGTGATTCCTCCCACTTTGTTCTTCTTTCACAGGATCATTGTTGCTATGAAGGACCATTTGTGGTTTCATAAAAAGGTCTGAAATATTTGCTTTAGTTCTGTGAAATATGTCATTGTAATCTTGATAGGAATTGCATTGAATCTATAGATTTCTTTGGGTAGTATGGACACTTTAATGATGTTAATTCCTCTGATCCATGAAAACAGTATGTGCTTCCACTTATTTGTATCTTCTTCAATTTTTTTCTTCCATGTCATAATTTTCAAAGTACAAGTCTTTTACATCCTTGGTTAAATTTATTCCTAGGTATTTTATTCTTTTTTAAGCAATGGTGAGTGGAATTATTTTCTTAATTTTCCTTTATTGACATACAAGGTCTGTCCAGAAGTAGTCCACCCATGTAATATGAAAAATAGAGACATTTATTGAAGAAGATACAGGATACAAGAAACATTGTGCACAGGACAATGACACCTCAGTTGCCTTCAAAGTAGGCACCTTAGGACCTCACACAGTTTTCACAATCACCATCAGCTTCCCCATTGTATGTTCCTGAATCTCATTGGCAACCTTAAATCTCTTACCTTTCAAAGGTCTCTTTAGTATCAGAAAAAGGCAGAAGTCACAGGTCACCAAATCTGGGCTATGGGGGCTAAGTCACCTGGATGATTTGGTGTTTCACCAAAAACTTCCCATAAGGCATGATACATGAGCAGGCACATTGTCATGATGAATCTGCCAATCACCAGTTGTCTATAGCTGCAGACTTCTGAATCATCCAAATAGTTTCTGTGGAAAAATGTGCGAGCTTAACATAAAATGTGATACAGATTCATTGCTCTACTCACACACTCATTTTGAATGCTCTGTACACACACAGTACACATGCTGATTCAACAGCATCTATCACCCCCACTGACTAGTACAGTGAAGTCATCATTGTGCACACATGTGCATTCCAGTCCACTCCTTGGCTGCCAGGTTAAATTGATATCACACCATTAGTTTCATTGTATTAACAATATATTTCATTGTTAATAGTCACTATGCAATTTGGACAGATACATGCAGAAAAATTAAACTAGATCACCTTCTTACACCATACACAAGAATAATTTCAAAATGGATCAGAGATTTAAATGTTACACTTAAACCCATAAAAACCCAGAAGAAAATATAGGCGGCAAAACCTAGGACATTGCTCATAAGAATATTTTATCAGGTATACCTCCTCAGGCAAGAAAAACAAAAGAGAAATAAACAAATGGGACTGTATCAAACTGAAAAGTTTCTGCATGGCAAAGGAAAGCTTCAACAAATGAAAAGCAACCCACTGAATGGGAGAACATATTTGCCAATGATACATTTGATAAGTGGTTAATACCCAGGATTTATAAAGAACTTACATAACTCAACACCAAAAAACCACGAAAATCTGATGTGGACCCCAGCTCATGGGGTCCACCACATTGTGAATGAGGCACTAGAAATTCACATGGACTACCGAGTCTTGTGGAGGAAAAGAGACAGCACGGCTTTTCTCTTAAGGGGAAAAAAAACCTTGCCCCCCCCCCCCCCCGCCATGACAGGTCTTTATCTCTTTTCTGGGCACATTACATGATGGTCCTTATTTACTATGCACAGGTTCGCTTTAGGTGGTTACCTACTACAGAAGACAAAGGAAACGATGCTGCTAATCATGTCACAGAAGAAAGGATATTTATAAATGCAAAGGGAAAAATGGTTGACCTGGTTACACTCCATACTGGGGAGTTTTAGCATGCATTTTAGGAAGTTACAGAAAGCACTTTCTGTCTCAATTCAGGGTGATGGCGTTTTAGCAAAAGCAAGTCTCATAGCAGTCTAGGTACATTGCTAGCCTGATTTCCCACTGAAGAACCTATCCGTGGGCATGGGTCCTGTGCATTGGACCTTGCTTTCCACTGGGAGCTGGGCCTACTACACCACGCAGAATAGTCTCCTATAAAAACCCAATTTAAAAAAGGGGCAAAGGACCTGAATAGACAATTCTCTAAGGAAGACATGCAGAGGGCAAATAGACATACGAAAAGATGCTCAACATTAGAGAAATGAAAGTTAAAACCACAATGAGGTATCATCTAATGCCTATCAGAATGGCTGTCATGAATAAAATCAACAAACAAGTGAAAGCCAGGATGTGGAGAAAGAACTCTTTTTCAATGTTTGTGGGAAGGCAGATTGGTGCAGCCACTATGGATAGTATGGTTTTAACTCAAAAAATGAAAAATGGAACTTCCTTTTAACCCAGCAATTCCACTTCTGGTAATATATCCAAAGAAACCCAAAACACTAATTCAAAAAATATATGCACCCCTATGTTTTTTGCAGCATTATTTGCAACAGCCAAGATTTGGAAGCACCCCATGTGCCTATCAGTTGATGAGTGGATAAAAAAGCTCTGGTACATTTACACAAGGGAACACTGCTCAGCCATAAAAAGGAAACCTTACCTTCTGTGACAGCAGGGATGATCTGGAGAGTGGGCTAAGTGAAATAAGCCAGTTAGAGAGAGAAAAATACCATATGATTTCACTTATATGTGGAATCTAAGGAAGAAAATAAACTAAAAAAACAAAATGGAAACAGGTTCATAGATACATGGAACAGAGATGGCTGTCAGAAGGGAGGGTGGTTGGGAGGCTGGGTGAAAAAGGTAAAGGGATTAAAAAAAGACTCATAGACAGACAACAGTATGGTGGTTACCAGAGGGAAAGGAGGGTGGAGGGAGGTAGAAGAGGGAAAAGGGTGATAAATGATGGTGGAAGGAAACTTGACTTTGGGTGGTGAACACACAATACAATAAATATGGTATATTATAGGACTATACACTTTGAAACCTATATAATTTTATTAACCAATAGCACCCTAATAAATTCAAGAATTTTTTTAAAGTGTGATTAAAAAATTAAAAGAATCTGGATGTAAATCCTAGCCATAGATATAAGACACTGTCCCTTTATGAGATAAGACTGATTTTGTTTTCTTATCTTTACACTAACCAGAATAGACAACTTAAAAAAAAAGAGAGAAAGAAAAAGATAAACCTAATGGGGCTTGTATTTTTAATCAGAGAGCCAGACAAAAATATTACTCCAGGTATGATAATATAATGTCTCTGCTAAGAAAAAAATCCTTCTTTATTGTCATGAAATCTATGTCTAACACCCATAATAACTATAATAAATGTTTTGTTGTGGTTTTGTGGTAGGTAATACAGAAGTTTCATGTACAGTAACTTTTAACAAATTGATAATATATAGTATATATCCTCTTGCATTATCTCAAAATTATCACAACATTTATTATATTTCTTAGGATTGGAAATATTTTTACTATTTTGGAATTATACTACATTTGCACTTGTTGCCTCAGGCATGATGAAATTTTGACTTCACATTCTAAGTTTTGCCTTCAGTTTGTGTAAGCACTGCTCCTAAATGTGTTAATTTTCTGTTTCTGAGCATGTAAACACCCATTTTTAGCTTCCAATTTCTGATACTGATTGAAATATATAAATAAGAAGCAGTATGTCCTCCTTGTTAAGAATATATGCCAATATGAGCCACTGACAATAGTTGGTATGGGGGAAACAGTGGTGAACTGTGGTACAGACTATGTAATACAATTTGTCCATGGGTAACGATCCTGATCATTAGTAAAATATTTAATGGAAGCAAATATGGGTTGGTTTAGGTGACATAATCACTGGAACATCTCAGTGTAATAATCCTGATGTCTTTTTGCCTTTAAAGATTATTAGCACTTAAGCAGAAATTCACTTTTTTAATAATATGTTTGAAAATACTTTGAGCTTATTTTCTAAGTTTTTTTCACCGAATTAATCCAGCTATCTTTAGGTTAACGTACAGAACACATTTTGGTTAACTCAATGTATCTCACTATGATTTAGTATAGTATACTAAATCTATATATTTATACTAAATACATACTTAGTAATGTATGGTATATTTTTTCCAGGAAACAAATAAGAAATAAGTTTGGAAATAATAATTTTTTCAAGTAAGAAAATAATGAGGATTAGCTATACATGAAACATTTGCCAACTTTCTGCATATGTTTTTAAACAAATCTCAAGTGATTTTCTTTTAATGAGAAGCAACCTCCCACCTACTAAAATTCTCTGAAACTAAGTAAGCACCTTTTAATGGGATGGTTTGATCCAATAGGTCAAAGAAAGAAACTTTTCCATTTTCTCTAAGTTTTTTTCTTCCATTAAGTGATAGCTTTAGCCAAAGTAAAAAAAGTTATGATCATTTTATATCAATGTATTAGACATCAGATTGCATCATTTTTGGAATTCTCAAAATTGGCTAGTCTAGTTTGAGATGAATTGTAGTAGACTCTTTGTTTCTCTAGATATTTCAATACCATCTGTATATGTATCGTTACACTAGTCAGATACAAGGACTGTCCTGATTTTTTAAGACTGTATCAGACTATTTCATATATTTATGACAAATATAACATAAATGTGTGTTTATGGCATATTTATCATAAATATATGAAACAATATAAAAATATTTCATTTGTCATATTTATGTTTGTGAGGAAATGCTTTCATGAAAAAAGATCCCTATATTAGAAAAGTTTGCATCTCTCTCTGAGACTTCTCTAGAATATTTTTATGAAATAAAATATTAAGCTGTGAGTACCTAGGAAAGAATTTAAAAATGACAAATACTGAGCAGAGGACAAATAGAAATAGAAATAGCAATAAACCATATGAGTAGAGAAATGTATCACTGTTCAAAGGGAAAAGCCTTTATTTAGTAGAAATTTCATATGAGAGAATCACAAGGAAGGACCCTTCCATAATAATTGACCCTTTGAAGGAATTTAAAATTACTTTTTAAAAGGGGGTTGAACTAGTTATTGTTAAACTATTCATCTTCCTTATTAAATGCAATACTAATTAATACCATAGAAATGCCTTGATGACGAATTAAGCCAAGATGCATTTTTCTTTTCCAAAAGAAATTTAAAGTGTTTTTTTGGCTAGGTCTATCCATTTCTTTGGTTTTATTGCAGACAATTTAAGATAGAATGTAAGCCAATTATTTCACTATGAATAAATTATTTTTATACCATTTTTGACTAAGTTATGATGTGTGATTAAAGGAGTTAAAATACATCTTTTGAACTTTCCTAAAAGTACCATTTGAAAGTGGATAATTATCAATCCTTTAAAAGGCTATTTTTAGTTGTTATTATGAATGCACACTCATAATAAATTAATATAACCCTCAAATATTTTTGGCTTTCTTCTCTTTTCTGATATGTCAAACCTTCATTTTAATTTATTTTTTAACCTTTAATTTCCCATTTCATACCTCATTCTTTTGTGTGTAGAAGCAACCTGTATGACAATTTGTCATTTCATTATTTTATTCACAAACAGTCTCTGTGATTTCTTGGTGTTATACTTATTACTGAAAACTACAAAACTTTCCAAAAGTTTTCATCTTGTATTTGCTATGATCTCTTTAATGTTACAAAAAATAAGTAAATGAAGATTACTGATGTACCATGTGGACATAGGAATTTTTAACATACCAAAAAAAAAACCACATTTGTATAATCAGCACTTTAAATGCAGATAATGAATCAGCAGCTAGTGCCACACAGATAATTTGATCATCTAAAAAGTTAAAAGAGAAAAAAAAGAATAAGGAAAGAAAAGAATAAAATAATAATATACAAAGGCTATAATGGGAAAAATTATCTTTGGTCACATTCACTGTACACCCGCTTTGAAAATTCATTTCAGGCGGTGTGCTTCAATATTAGATAAAGATAATATCCTACCTTTTGTTAAATTATAACCTAAAAACAGCACTTTTATACCAGGAATTTATGTGGATAGCACAAATCACATTGTTATGTCAATGTGGTCAAGAGTATTATAAATTTAATGAAGACTAGAGAATCATGTGCTTTTAGTTTATTCTTCTGAGTTTTCATATTATGCTAAACAGAACATTTAAAATGCAGTTTTGGTTAACTACAAAGAAAAACTCCATAAAATAAATCTGTTTGGGATATGGGGTTGGGTGTGGTGCTAAACAGCAGCTTCATGTCTCAGCATACATTGTTAAATGCGCAGTACCCTCCACCGCCCACAGCAGTTGTCCGAAGCAGTTTTAGGAAGTGGGATGAAAGCATATGACTTCACTTTAGATGGAGTAGCTGTCAAAACCCCTTTTTTATGACCTTCTCCACCTCTACCCACCTCCCTGCCATCTTTTCATTGCCTTTCATATTACTCTACCTCTCTGAACATATAGTGTTTCAGGTAAATTGTGTTTATAAATAAAAGGCAATGTCCTTTGAATCACTGATTCTTGTTATATTGGAGTCCCTTGAGAAGTTCTGTGCTATAAGAAACTGTATTTATAATTATTGCGAGGGTTTTTTTAAAGCCCTCTGTGACTTAAGTGGAAAGTGATATTTTTGTATTCTACAATCCAAAAAATTGCTCTTCATTTAATTTGATTTTTTGTATGCTCCAAATGTCAACATAATATCAATCTTATGCATAATATCAATGCATTGATAAATCTTGTGTTGTTATTAGAAGAGCATAGAGAAATTGGTATCTCAATAAGTTCACCCCAAATTTCATTTCATAGGAACAGCGTTGAACAATTATATGCTCGTTACAGTTACCCGTCTCATACCTTAATACTTGAATTACGTAAAAATCTTCCTGCGATAGAACTTTTGTGTTGTATATACTGACCCTCTTAACCACCAGTCCGGTTTCTTGTCCATATGGTTCGTGTAACTAATGTATTGGAAACATTCCTCACTTCTTTTCAGTTCATGGATTATCATTCATTTGTGGTTTAAAGAATTCTTTTAAAAGTAAAGTTTATACTAAAACAAAACCAAACAAAAAACCTGTTACTTTTTCTAATTTCTTTTACTATTTTGATTTCCTACAGCTTATTCTCCACACAGCAACCCATACAAAGCTATTGACATGTTAATTTATAGCATGGTACTGTGTTCAAACCCTCTAATTAATATCTCCATTCCACTCAAAATCTCAAAGTCCTTACTATAGCTTATAAAATGTATACATACTTTTTCTTTCTTTTCCTCCTTTTATTCTCTCCCTTGTTCATTCAATTCCAACTGCACTGGCTACTTGCTAGTCCTAAAACATTGCAACTTCAAGATGTTATCACCCTCTGTTTTCTCTGCCTAAAATGTACTTTCTTCTGAGAACCACATGACATGTAAGCACCTTATTAACAGAAACTACATTAATACATTATTTATTGATTGCTGCATAAGGATATTACCATAACTTTACCAAACTAAACTAACACATTTGTTTTCTCGAAGTTTGAGTTGAGAGTCTAGTCACGTCTGAACTGCATCCTCTGCAAAGCTACAATCAGGCTGCCAGAGTGGGAAGTCATACCCAGAACTTGGTTGAGGAAGGATCTATATTCTTGTTCATGTGTTGTTGGCAGCATTCAAATTTTCATGGGCTTTTGGAGAGAGAAACTTCGTTTCTTGGCTGGAGTCTGCCCTCAGCTTCTTTCCACACAGGCCTTTTTGACATGGCCACTTTCCTCCTCAATGATACAAATAAAAAGGCATTACAATCACATGTTATATGATCACAGAAATGATGGACTACCACTTTTGGTATGTTCTGTTATAACAAACTCATAGGCTCCACCCACATTCAAAGAGAGGGACAATCACAAGGAAGAGAGTACCAGAAGGTAGAGATCGTGGGGTCCATCTTAGAGGACGTTTATCACACTTGACTGCCGTGTTTATGATGTAGCCATCTTGAACTTCTAACTTTCCTTTTTCTCTTCAAGTTTCTCTTCTCCATAATACTTACCAACGTCTAATATACTGTATGATTTTTTAAATTGTAATTATTTTGAGTGTCAAAGTCAACAAAAATCTTTCCCTACTCTGTGGGTATCAGATTTTCAGTTAAACTCCTGGCTCTGTTTCTCTGAAAAGAGCTAAAAATGGTATCAACTATGTTATGAAGCATTATTGTTGCTATAATAAGGCTTGCTTGGGATAATCTATTATACTAGGAGAAAATGTAAATTAACTGTAAACACCTGGTGAGGACAAAATACTTTGGCTTCTCTGAATATTTTGAGTCTTGTTTTAAGGCAGAATGGTGCTGGCCAGCAGTTCATGTACCCACCCCACAGGGACCGCATCTCCTTCTCCCTTCACTATGTGTCTGCTGCAAGGTTTCCCCTGGGGGGCGTCCACCTGTGATTTCTGTCTTACAGCCTTCGGAGTAGATTGGGCAATCTGTTGAGCCAGAACAGCTAGTAGAAACCAAAAAGGCCCCCCTGATAGGCTTTGTAATTGTTATCTATCTACCCTTCTGGAACCTTAACTCCACAAGAATAAGAAGTTTTTATTGTTTTGTCCTCCAGTAGCTCTGTTAATACCGCTCTCTCCCCTGGTTCCTTCCCCATCAGGATGTAGTGGCTCCTTTTTTTACGTTCATTCCCTCTCCTTTATTTGGATTCAGAGCACTTTCATCATGGGTGTAACCGATGTCCTTCCTTAAATCCCCTTTGCTTCCATTAACCAGGATATTTTTATTTTTCTGGTTAGCTCCTGATTGGTGCAGCTCTCCCCACCACAGTCTCTGATTGAGTTCAAAATTACAACTTCTTTTCATAGAGAACCTGATTGTTTCATATTTGGTCAGATGTCTGTCCCTGAGTTTGTCATCTATGAACAAAGAAACAGGGCCATTTGGTATGGAAATGGCTGATGAGAACAGGGAGGGGCTATTTCAGAAAAAAGAGACAGGTATTGTGAGCTGGGCTTGAGTAGTTAATATTCTAATTAAGTCGTCAAATATTCTAATAGATTCCAGCAAAACAATCCTGAATCAAGATCACATAAATCTATGTGTGAACAAACTTCATTGGTTCAGAGACAATTTTTCTGGTTAAGAAATTAACACATAAATTCCTCATTTCCTCATTTTACTATGGTTTGTCTGTTTTGACCCTATAATAGAATTCAGAGGTGAAACTTTTGAAATGGTTTCAAGTGGTCATCTCAGAAGTTCCTTCAACCTCAGATTTATGTCTGCAAATCAATTCTGTGACGTAAACCTGTGCGTGTGTAATTCATTTTCCTTTTAAGCTCATTTCCGTCTGAGCCTTCCACTTACTGGAATATATTATCAGAGCATCAGACAGTCTGAATAATGCTTGAATGCTACCAGACAGTGGTTCTACCTATTACAGAATAAACAGGTCATTAATTTTCATATCTAGTGAATGTTATACACATGCAGAATACATTTTTGTTAATATTATATACCTTAATTTTTCCAGTGTGAGTCTGATTCCTTAACAAGAAAACATAGCCAACCCTTGAAGTGTCTTAGGATTATTTTTATAGTACTGGAAACATTCCAACAAATACTTTTTGACAACCAACTGGATCATTGAAAAAAAATAATAGATTGTGATGGTTTAAAACAGGACTTCACAGACATCGTTCCCCAGAGATCATCTAAATGGGCCTAGGTCAGCCAAATAATATAAATATTGAATTTTACTTAATAATGATTTCACAAATGTGGTGACTCAGCACAATTATATTCTGTTGATGAAGGCCTCAAGTGCAATTACTGAATGATGGAGCACAAGTCCATGAGTGGAATTCAGCCACTTGTCTCCTAGCCCGGAATAAATGCTGACAGATGCAAACTTGTGAAAAGGCTGCGTATCACACGATACATCCTAAGTCAGAATTTAAAACCTTGCTTTGGATATTTTCCTAGGAGAAAATGTTACATAAGTCTACAGTGCTCAAGCTAAATTTTAGAAACCATTAAGCCTGTGATATTAGGTCAGACTTCTTTCCCAATTTAACATGTCAGGGGAGGTTTGGGGATAGTTTCCTACCCCTTTCTCAGCCACTTGCGTGGCTCTAAGAAGTTTTGCAAAGTGGATGTAACTCATCTCTTGCATCTTACCCTCTCCTTCCTGTTCGCCTCTTCACACCTTTATAACTCTTTCTTCTGCATACCCACAGCCTTCATATTAACAGAAGTCTTGCTGGAGCACGGTGTCAACTTTTTTCATGTCATGGCATGTATAAACTAACTCCTAGAATTATGCGGCACACCAAAAATTACTCTATTTTTGGCTGACCTGACAAAAAAAACAGATACAATTTTGATTCATTCACACCAGGTGGCTACTGTTGTGTTGGCTGTTGCCATTTTTTTGTATGACAATCTAAGGGAAAAGAGGTCAGTGCTCCTGACTAAACGCAATAGACATAGGCTGTCAGGTAAATAGTGACAAATTAGAATAGTATACATTCTAAAAAACTAAGTATTTTTTTAACATCTTTTTATAAATAGTCTAATCTCAAGGAGATTCTTTTTATTTTACTTTATTTATTTATTTTTAGAGAGGTGGGAAGGGAGGGAGAAAGAGAAGGAGAGAAACATCACCATGTGGCTGCCTCCCATGTGCCCCCACTGGGGACCTGGCCCACAACCCAGGCACATGTCCTGATTGGAAACCGAACCAGCAGCCCTTTGGTTAGTAGACCCATGCCCAATCCCCTGAGCCACACCAGCCAGGGCTCAAGGAGATTCTTACTAATTCATATAACCTTACCTGGAAATGTATGTGTTGCCTCAGTTACTACTATTCTTTGTGCAATACCTTCACATAAGAATAGGCTAAACACTCACCTCATTCACTACTTATTCACTCCTAAACCCACTGCAGTTTGAATTCCACTCATACATCCTTACTGATGTTCTATTATTAAGGTCAGCAAAAATTCTTCAATGCTGAATTCTGTGGTCCTTATTCAGCTCTGCACATGACTGGTCTGAAGTTTTTCACACAGTTAAATACTAACTCTTCCTTGAAAAAAATTCCTCTTTTCCTGGTTTCTGTAACACTTAAAACTCCTGTTTCTCTGGATAATCCTTCAAAGTCTTATAGTCTTTGTAGTCTTGAAAGTTTTGCGGTGTCCTTAAATGATTTTTTACTAAATACTACAAAGAAAACTTATCAATATTCATTAACTAAATTAAGCTTTTCATAGAGGATACAGAAAGATGTATTTTCATGTGATCAAAGAGCTGAGAGTCCAATGAGGAAATCAGGCAGTAAAACTAGACATTTTACTACAGTAAGGTGGGCATTATTACAGAAATGGGATTATCATACTGTCCTCTTAGTTACAGTTCTTTAATGGGACTGCACGATGCTCAAGTAAAGACTCTTGTGGATAACTTACCTATTCAGCATCATTTACTGGCACTTCCCAAAATTCACCTTATACTGGGGCCCAGAAATAGCCACAGGATAATATATATGGACTGTGTGTCTTCAGTCTCAAATTCAGTGGCCATGATGAATGTCATTAATTGCTTGTAGTACTCATTCCTCCTGAATCAGTAGCAGCTACCAAATGGCTACAGTTAGGGGGTGGGACTAAAGTCTTGCAGGCCACCTCGTGGTCTTACCAATGGCCCAGATGGAAATGGACATTTTTCTCGGCACAGCTATTTCCATTTCGCAGAAGTTGACGTTCATGTCGAAACAGTCATCCCTGTTCTGGTGCACGTGTTCTACAATATGCGCGGTTGCTGTCTGCCTCTCCTCCGTACTCTCTGCAATCCTCCCCTAACTGCCTCCTTTTGTCTTCTGTGTGGAGCTCATTTTATCCCAAATTTTTATGGCAAAAGATATTTTTAATATAATCCTCAGAGAGAAACGAATTGTTTCCTGACTAGCAACTGAACTGCAAAAGGGAAAACGAAATGTGCAAGACCATGGACTTTGTGACACTTCTTTATGACACAGCTAAGCTCTTCTTTTGCCCACAGCAGCTAATGATTTTCCTGTCTACTCGTGTGGTCTGCATTCATGCATCTGACTTCTTCTGTTTGGAACATTCACTCACTTCTCTGCTTGGCTAATTCCCTCCTTCTTTTTAAGAGTGCAGCCCTCCAGTTTGTCTGCAAGACTTTCTTGGATCTCCCTTCTCCTCACCCCCACTGTCTGCTAAGATAGGCAATCATTCTGAGCCCATTATGGGAGCTTCTCTGTCAGAGCACCTTTGGAGTTGTCATTGATCGCTCTGCCTCTGACACTAAGCATGATTTTTTTGTCTCTTATCATCAGGGTCTAGCATGGTTTGGCTTATTTGGAAATGTCTATGGAATGAAATAGCAAGTAATTGAGTCTTACCTGAGTGTATAAAGTGATGAAGTGAACACATTTTATTTGAAAAAATATTTTGTTTGTACGTCTTGGTATATAGTCCCGTGCTGCCTGAAAAAGAGCTACATAGATGACAGTGGTCCCATAAGATTATCATGGAGCTGAAAAAGTCCCACCACCCAATGAGTGATAGTGCTCATGAGGTCATGGTGCAGTGCATTCCTTTTTTGTGCTGGTCTTGGGCTGTGGATTGTAAAGCTCTTGGCTAGAGATGCCCTGGGGCACTTACCTGGGCCCCAGTACGCTTCCCATGGACTCCTCCCCTTTCTAAACCAATAGCTGAACAAACCCTTGCGATTCTTATTACAATTGCAAGACACCCTTCAGCAATAACCATTAGGAAACTGAAGAAAAATGGAGTTTATTATTTATAGGCCCTGGAGCTTGCAAGGCACAGCAGGGGGCTCACAGCAAGATGGTGGGTAGAGAGAGGAAAGAAAAAGGGTGTGCAGGCCTGGGCTTCTGCTTTAATTGGGGTCCACAGTGGGGGCCCAGGGCTTTGCAGATTCACTCTTTACCAGTAAATTTAAAACGTAAGAGGGAGGATTGAAAGTGTGGGAAGAAAACTAAACAGGTGGTCAGTTATCCAAATCAGCCAGGATCTCTGAAACAAAGGCGCCTCAGGGAGGGGTGGCCACCGGCCCTTTGTCTAGTCTTGTGGTTGGCAATGTGTTTACAGCCTTGCTTCTGCTGCCGCTGTGAAATGGAAGCCCTGGCAATGAAAGCTTAAGTCAAATACTGTGTTACAAAATGAAAAGCCAGTTGTCAGGGCTAATACTAAGATAACTCACCTGTTTGTGGTGATGCTGGTGTAAACACACCCACTGTGCTGCCAGTCTTATAAAAATATAGCACACACAACCACAGCAGTAGGCTGTATCACCTACTGTGTGTAAATTCACCCTGTGATGTTCCCACAAAAATGAAATCACCTGACCATGCATTTCTCAGAATGTATTAAGTGGTACGTAACTGTACACTCATTTCCTTTATTTGGGTACACAGTATATTCAAACTGCAACAGAACCATGAGTCTGTATATCGGGGTAATTAGAATATATGACAGTGGCTATTCATGCGTGGAGGATATATATATATGTGTGTGTATATATATCCCCATATATATATGGATATATATATATGGGGATATATATATGTATATTTGTATCTATCTATACATACACACACACATAGAGAGGGGGAACACTCCAAGTTATATGTGTTAAAAAATCTAACTATAGTTATAATTTGGGGACTATCATTGTTTCATGGTATTTCATCACTTTAATATTTGAAATTTTAATGAATATTAAAGAAAATATTTTCCATTTCAATAAAAGAATTTATAAAAGATGGTATCCTATCTAATACTATACATGCCATATACTTTTCTGTTTTCTAAAATTAGGACATATATGAGAATTGTGGTAATAGTAGTTTCTCTCTAGGTGTGATATTGATACCTCTGAGGGCAGAACACAAATGTAATTAGGCACACAGCCTGTGGGGGCAGATTTGGTTCAAAATCCACTAACATATCCACATGACCTTGAATAAGTTCATTGATCTCTCTTTGGCTCCCTTTCATCATCTTGAAAATAGGAGTAATAATGGCATCTACCTTACAATTTTGTTGT
This sequence comes from Artibeus jamaicensis, assembly GCF_021234435.1. Classification (NCBI taxonomy): domain Eukaryota; kingdom Metazoa; phylum Chordata; class Mammalia; order Chiroptera; family Phyllostomidae; genus Artibeus; species Artibeus jamaicensis. Next base: position 12,026,651 of record NW_026522014.1, on the reverse strand, counting down.
AAGGACAGATAGGTGATTCCTGTTAAGGCTTTAACACCCTACTCGCACATATTGTTCAGTAAATATTAGTGACTGGTATTGGTAGAATAAAAATGTAATTCATCTATATAATACTTTGTGTCTTCTCTGATAGCTTTGACAACCATGTTGAATTGCTTTCTTTCTCCAGCCATCTCTGAAAGACTATCGTCTTGCATGTAAAATTTTCCAAGCCTTCATGCCAAACCTTTTATTTTCAATTCTATTCTATGTGCAAAGGAAGAATAAGAGAGCAGTATGAAACACCAATCTTCATTTATTTTATTAACACCAGAATATCTATCTGAGGAGAGTCAATTAAAAGTCATTCAAGTTAATAAACTCAAAGCTCCAAATTAACATCACTATTGTGTTTAATCAAATACAAACACTTATGGAAATATTTTCATTGTTATTCTCATCCAATAAGTATAATACTTGATTATTTTAGGATGTTTTTAATTGGAAAAAAATTTAATTGCATGTAGTTCCACCAATCAGATTAAACAGCAGTTAACATTTAGATCCACAATCTTTTAGTATTTTGGGGGGTTTGTACTTTCTTGTTTGTATTCACATAGTTTTTATAAGCTCAGCTTTCAAGAATGCCAACTAGAGGGAGGACAAAAGGGGAAAGGGGGAAAAAGGAGAAGTTTGGATAATCTTGAGCCTGTTTAAAGATGGGGCAGAGAGTGATGAGCTCAAGAAGTTCAAAGAGAAAAATGAGGCATGTGACAGGCAGAAAGGTATGTGATAAATATTTGGATACTGGGTTCAGAGCCCAGGGGAGAGTCCATCCTCTGGGGATCCCTTTACCATGAAAACTAGAGACAAGACAGAAAATATATAAGATATATAATATGTAAAATCATATATGTGACATGTCTGTTATTGGTGGAGGGAGGCAGCTAAAAGAATTGAGGAAGTTGCCCAGGCTGGTGTGGTTCAGTGGATTGAGTACCAGACTGCCAACTAAAGGGTCACTGGTTTGATTCCCAGTCAGGACACATGCCTGGGTTTCAGGCCAGGATCCCAGGAGGGAGCATGTGAGGGACAACCGCACATTCATGTTTCTCTCCCTCTATTATTAACTGATAATTTTTAAAAATCTACAAAAGAATATAAGGAACCGGGTCAATACATACACAACACAAATTTGCAGGAGGGGCCATGTTAATTAACGTCCGGTAGCATTTACTACCACAGAAGCAAATTTACTCATTAGTTAAACAAATTTCTACTGAGTACAAAATGCAGCATGTTCAATTTTGAAATGTTTATCTATTTTAACCACTGGAATCTAGTTTGTAAAACCGGCATCCTTAGAGAGCTATTGCTGGAGTATGTAATCATTTTGGCATAAAACTTAATGCCTAAAAATGCAGTTTGATTTATTGCATGATTTCTTTATCTTTAGTGAGTGAGGGTTTGTGATGAAACAGATGAGCCATTTAATCAGCTTTTAAAAATGCTTGCAATGATGTATTCTAGGAAAATGCCTCTATTTTCTATGGTAAGACATCTCTTAATCATACTGGACAGTTTCATTGTATCTGCAATGAAGGAAATGAACAATGGAAACATTTATGTAGTGTCTGATTGTCTGGGGATGATGATCTGTGAGATGCAGACCTATTATTTCATGCTTTGGGGATTCCCTTCTCTTCCTCCATCATTCTTTTGAGCTCTGGTTTCTGTACTAATCATAGGGAGAAAACACAAGCATTCATGTTATTTCTGGATTGGAAAATTAGACTTGTACTTAACAGTTAAATAATATTCTTAATTAACTAAAAATAGAGTTGGTTAAATTGCCATGAGTAATCCCTGTGGCATTTTTCTCCTTTTTAGTGAAGAAAATGGTCCATAACTCTGGGCACTCAGGACATATATATGAAACCATTCCAATTTGTAGGTTTGTGATGCTGGGTTCTGAATATTTATGGTGCACTATACCTCTGCGATGGTGATTTATTTTTACTGAGTCTCATGGGTTGCGAATTGTCTTGCCAAGTTCAGGGGAGGATCAGAAGAGGAAAGGAAGGCTGAATGCTATTTTGTTCCCTATTGAGCTAATTAGGAATCTAGGGCTTATTTAGAAGGCTGCAAATCTCAGACTCCCTCTTAGTCAATTAGTCTAGCCCAGGATCTAATTTAGACTATATTTAGTGTTTCCTCAAGTAACACAGGAGAGATATAGTCTAAAGTCCCAGACATCAGAGGAAAACAAAAAAAGACAGGTGAGGATGACTTTGGGATTCTGGTGGAGTGGGAGATTAGTCGGGAGGGAGCTCATCTTTTATTGAAATAAAGTAAGAGGAAATGTGGGATTCGTAATGTAAAGTGTCATATCATACACAGTAACTCGATCTACTAGAGCGCGGGAAGTTCTGTGTGATCTGGAATACGCAGATCATCTGCTGTTGACATTGTCGTCCTTATAATCCTCAGGCTATCTCTTTTTTTAAAAAAATTTCTAGACTCTAAAATACCTTTTTAATAGTCTAACAGTGGCCTACATTATTATTCTTTTCAATATAGTAAATTAATTAAAATGAGTTATATTTTCCTCTAAGAATCAGTGAATACTTCACTGTCTTTGATTAAGAGAAGGAAAAAGCTTTGGTTTCATCATCAATGCATTAATGCAGGAGTGTCGAACTCATTTTCATCAGGGGCCACATCAGCCTCGCAGTTGCCTTCAAAGGCAATTACATTCAATTACAACTGAATGTAATTTCAACTCCTTAACAGTTAAGGATAGCTACATTTGTACAGTCCTAAAATTATTTCAGTCCTTTGAAAGCAACCCCAACGCTACTTGTGGCCCCCAGTGAAAATGAGTTTGACACCACTGCATTAAGTTGTAAACTATTACACCTACATAATGGAAAGATTTGCTCTCTCTGTGTTGTTTTTTTTTTTATCAGCTTTTGTTCAGAATATACCTGAATGGGGTGAACTGGGGGCAGGGGTTTATGCAGTGTTTTTAATGCATACCATATACAAGACCAGATAAGGGATTTTTAAAAGAAGAACAATACATAGTTTCTGTTCTATGAGAAATTACCCCCCAAAATAAGTCAGAGAATGTTCATAAACATACAATCCTAATGCAAATATTCTTTTTATTTAAATATATATTTAAGCAAGTAATCACCCGTTTTCAAAAATCAAGTTGCTAGATGAAAATACACATTAAAAGTGTTAATTCCCTCTTACTTCTTATGCTTCTTATGTATCCTTTCCACTATTCCTTTTCAAGCATAAATATGTGTATTATTTGTTTCCTCCTTCTTTACGCACATAAATTATTATGTATATACCTTTTTGCTGCTTACACAAGACTTGCTATAAATTTTGAGCATAATATTTAAGAGGGGACAAAGGAGGAAAATTACTTATAGCTAAGAAGAGTTGAGGTATGTTTCAAGGAGGAGTTTTTGTTTGAGTAATGACCTAAAATATGGTGAGGCAGGGAAAGGGCATTCTTACGGGAAGAATATCAGAAACCTAGAGGCAGGAAGTGTTCAGGGAAGGAACAATTGGAAAACACCAAGAGTTCACTCAACTATAAATGGAGAGGTCAGTGGGAGACAAAACTGGATGGGTGCTGTAGAGGGAATGGTGGGTATTTTCACTTGTTGGAACCTTCCAACTTTCCATGCTATGGAACAGATATACAGATTGCTCGTTACTGGAGTTGGTGGATCTCTGGGTTTTGATGACTGCTAAACTCTCATTTGACTAAACAAGTCAATGGTTTTTATATTACTACTTAAAATATTTGAAATTCTGTTGTAAGCTTACTTGGCCTGTGTTTTGATCAGTGTAGCTTCTCCCTGTGAGACTCTCCAGCCATGATCACTGCAGACTCCTCGCAACTTCGTGTCAAATACCGTTTATACTCCCCATAGCTATGGGTCTTGGGCCAACACTAGAAAAACAGAGATTCTTCCAAGTCCCAAGCAGAGAATAAAACAGATGGGTCTGAATTGATTTAACTTTTTGCTCTACCTTTTGGGGGGAATCTAACTCAGGATTTCTGTGTAACCAGGGCCCATCAATTCTAACCAGATGCACTCTGGGTCTCCAGATGATATACAATCACAAGGTAGTAGAAAGAATAACAGTGCCATAGCTGCTTAGGAGAACAAAGAAACACTGATAAATATTTACAACCCAACTCTAAAAAGATGTGTTGCTTAGATTTAATTCGAAGATTACTTTCGTGATGATTTAGATCTAGTGAGTAGGCTTGTAAAAGCAATCCCCTGAGATGTGACCATTCTCGGCATATTAAAACTAAAGAGATGTTTTACATCTAACTCGCTATTTTTAGATTATATAAATTATAAATGACATATAATAGAGTGAACTTTTAAAGTAATATAAGAAATATAAGTTCCTCTCATACTCTCCCAAATTTCTATCCTTCCAAACAACTGTGCTTGTTTTATTACTTAATTTTTTCCTTCCAGCTCAGATTAATAAATTTGGTAAAATGTAGTAGCAGCTATCATTATCTGCACTTATTTCATATGCCTTATTTCTGTATTTCAAGAAATTGAATCATTTCATTTTTAAAACATAGCTAAGATAGTACAATTGTCAGGTGATACAGTTTCTGCTTATTATTGTGCATATTTATTTTCTATTGTGCATATTTGTTTTATCATGCCTTTTTCCCTGAAGTTTGGTACCCTACAATAAATAGGGCAGGTTGTAATTACTTAAATATTTAGCTCCTTCTCTAATACAATCTCAGTTTTGTTGATTAATCATAGATACTCTTGGTTCTTTTTATGCGGTATTGTTTCTAACTAAGCTGTTCTGTGACCACTGTAACTTTCCGTCCTGGCCTCTGGGGCTGGAAATGTGCAAACTGGGGACTGGATCTTTACGGCAACCAGCTAGCAATGCAGTATTTCCAGGCTTTCGTGTTTTTCCTCCAGCCGTTAGTCTTCAAACTTTTGAGTTTACCAGTCACTAAGTGATAATTTGCAGCAAGCACTGTGATTAAAATATATATATTAGTTCCAATATCTGATTCACTATCTAAAAGCTTGTAATGTAAAATACTGGTCTATAGGAAGAATTAGAATTTGAATCAAGTTCTCCCTACGTTAAAAAAAAATCCATGCAAAATCTTGTCTGGTGATGGGAGTATAAAACCACCTAAGGTAACGTTTTGCCCAGACTAACCCTTGTTCATCATGTCTTACTCCCAGTCCAAAGCTGTAACCACCCATCCAAACATATTTCACAGGCACTTTTCTCAATCCCAGCTCAATTCCGAGTAGTTCTCTGCCTTTACAAACTTACTTTAAATCACTCAGTCCTGGCTAGTTGAATTTTTTTTTGAATGATATAGCAAGAGACATTGTTCCACTTTTATTTTTAATAGTAAGTAGTTGAAAACAACTTAATGTCCAACAACAGTAAATGGTTTTTAAAGAATTACAGAACCATAGTTTAAGTCACAAAACAGTATTGTGAGCAATCATTTAATTACTGTATAAGCATTTAATGACATGAAAAGTTCTAAGTGTACACCCATCTTCTGTCTGTTATCCTATGACTGAAAAGCCCTCTAAATATCCTCTTCTGATTTCTCTCTTCTATGACAGTGTTAAAATCCTTAGGTTTCTCTTTGGTGGTGGTACTTCCTCCTGAGGTATGTCTAATAAACTGAGTTTTCCTGGATCAACACACCCTTTCAGGTGATCTTTTTGAAAGAACTGAGAGTCGACAGATGAGAAGACAATTCTTAGAGTCCAGCCAGTGCCTCCTTCTTTGATCCATCATAGCTACCTTCCCTTTTTTTTTTAGGGGGGAGGGTACAGCAAAGCCAACAGATAGGAGTCTCGCTTTTCCCATGGAGATCTGTGTTGCCTGCATACTGTCCATGTGACTTTCCTAACCTTAACTTGACTGCTGTATGCTCACCTGTGAATGAATGCCAAGACCTGTCTGACCAGAGAAAATTACTTGATATTTTATATAGGTCCAGACAGATTCATGTTCTACAGAAACCTTCAACAGAGAGTCCACACCATTAATTTGGAAAATCTTTTGCCTCAAATAGCTTCAGCTTGTTTCCACCACTCCTAGACTGTTCCACGTAGATTTTTACCCAGTCTTAATCAAGCCACGCCTTTGTAAGACTGGTGCTAAAACAAACTCTCAGTTTTCAGTGCATTCTGATCTTTTCCTCCCTCCTCAGAGGCACCACTGTAGTTCTGGCAGTGGTGATCTTCCTCGGGAAGATCTCAGCCTTGTCGCAGAAACAGCTTGCACGGCTGATGTTTAGGGAGTTGGTGTTGAATGGTGTTAAAGGCACAGCTGTAGCCCAGGCTTCCTCAGCTTAAACCTCAGATTGGTTACTTACTATCTGTGTAATCTTGGGCAAGTTATTCGACTTGTCTGTGCTTCAATTATCCTTATCGACAGAGGATAATAATACCTACTTTATAAAGTCACTGTGGATTAGCACAGTTACATATGCAAACAGCTTTAAACAGTACCTGGCATGTAGTAATTAGGAGCATATATCATTAAATTATTTAAAATAATATAATAATTATGAATATTACATGTTAAAGATCCGTATGCATTTAAAATATTTTATATTAAAATAATTATGCTTATAACTTTTTCATGACCCTAGTATTATGTAATATGGTATCATATATAGTAATATAGTATAACATTGGACTATTTTTCTTCAATAAATTTTGTCATTTCACTTCTCAAATTCTCTGAAATGAAGACATTTGACTTTTCCTTCATTTTTTCAGAGACATAATCTTATTTACCTTATATCTTAAACAAATCTTTAACCCTTAGATTAATTTATTAATAAAATAAAAAATTGTTGAGAGAATAATTTGGAGATATAATTTGCATTAAAATGTATGTGTGTATGTGTGTGCCTGTTCATTATAGAATAGAAGGCACTCTAGATTCTTGTTAGAAAATGGCAACAGAAATGTCAGGAACATTTCAATACAGGTGAAGACTAGCACAGTGACAGAGAGAAACTGAACCCAGCTCCACTGGAAAAAAAAGATGGGAAGGTTTTTAAATGCTGGGATGAGCTAATGGGAACATACCTGAGGACACTTGTGGGGACTTGGTCAGTGTGGTTAGGGCATCTGTGTTTGATCCTTTGCACCTAGTGAAGTTAGTCCCATGGAGCTGGGAGATAGGGTCCCATCTGTCTCAGTGGTTATGTTTCGAAGGGAGGGTTCCCAGTTCCCTGAGAAAGACACTTCCAGGTTGTAAAATTAATAAGAGATGAGATTGACATTTCAAAGGGGCAGAGAATGAATTGACAAATGCAAGTTTTCTAAAGTAACTGCTCTAAGAGCAGGGAGGTCAAAAGTATGTAGTAAGGATGAGTTTGTCTAAAGTTTAATCAAGCTGAGGGGCCCCTATGGCTCTGGTGGCCAGTATACAAGGCAGGGCGAAAGTAGGCTTTCCAGTTGTGTGTAGGTGAAACAGTTTATTATTGTATCATTACTTATTAACTACTGTATTATTTTCCATATGAATAACTTGAAAACCTACTTTTGCTTTACTGAGTATATGTATATAATTACTTTTTAAAGGAAAGTGTGGTCTTTCACACTTGCAAGGAAAATGTTCACTTTAACTTTTATCTTTGTTCCAAGGAAGCATATCTTTTCATTTCCCTGCCTTCTTATATTCCACTTACTGAAACAGAATTTAAATTCTGCAGTTGTGTGTAGACAGATTTCAAATGTAACTCATTTTATATGCAAGGAAAAACATCTTTCTCTAGACCTAACCCAAATATGCCAAGGAGACATTGTCACAGAACTATGGAAAAGATCTTAAATATCAAGGAGACATATTTCTTCTATTCACAAACAGAGAACACAGGGGCAATAAAAGGAAAAGGGAGTCTGTATGCGCTTAGTGTCAGTGTTTGTTTGTTAACTGTGACGTAAGCCTGACCCTCCAAGGCAGAAAGAACGTACAACATTGGTAAACAGTTTCTGCACCCACATGTTCTGGATCTCAGCTGCTGCTTCTGGAAGTTGCTTCCCCTTGTTCTCTCTCCATTGTCTGGTGTGAATATTTGCAAACACAAACCTTCATAGCAAAATAATCTTTCAGGAAGTTCCAAGAGCTACAAGGCGAATTTGAGGGTGATTACCAATGGTCATAAAACAAAAGATCAAAGGCTTTACTTTAATTATAGAGATTTCTTCACTTTTTATGCTGGAGTTTAAATATTTTCTGTTTCTCAGATGGCTGTTTCTTAGTTGTTTAGGTCTGAGGCGATGTTTGCACTTGCGTCTGTGTTTCAGTTTAGTTGTAACATAATCACAGTGTTTGGGAATTTTTTGAGAATTTTGATGGAATAAAAATCTGAGTTATAGGAAAAGCTCTAGTTCAAGTTTTTGCCACTAACTGGTACATAGACTTCATTTTTTTTTAATTAAGACAAATTCCAGTCGATAACGAGAGGGCAGCAACCCCAACTCTCTTGGTATCTAAATTTTATATCCCAATTTACATTTTAATTGACCATCTTTCACTTCATTGCACCTGCTGAAAGCTCTTAGCTTTTGGGTCACATACTTCAATCCAGGGACTGGTTGTTGCCTCTATACATTTCTCTTATGTCCAAGTCAAAGAGGGATCTTAAAAGAGCATTTTCACATCTAACATTTGATGTAGATAGTTCAAGATGGAATTTTTATCTTTTTTTTTGCCATACTTACCTATAAGAAGCTATTTCATTTGTTCATTGACTCATTTGTCAATAAACATATGATCACTCTAAAATTGTGAAAAAAATGATAACTTCTTATTTATAAACATCTGTGAATGTCGTTTTTAATAACCTCTATAAAATCATATCTTCATACATGAAATTTTCTTAATTATTTATTGAGAAATACTTCCCCCTACATCATGCTATAGATTTTTTTAATCTTTAGAATAACTGTCTTCAATTAAGAAACCTTCCCAATCCTTTAAAATCATTACATACTGGTAGTATTTTACAATGTGTAACTTAAATTCTTTATAATTACTTCTCTTGCTCAGGTCCTAGAGAACAGTACCTAATTTTCCTTTTTAAAACCATCCTTCACAATGTTTGAGGGCTGTGATAAGGTTGTTTTCATGTTCCCCAGTCACCAAGAACAATATTTGTAGGGTTACTGAACACAGAACTTACTTTCCCAAGGAACACCAAAGGGTAGCAAACTTTGGGGTAGAATTTCTTTACTATCTCCCAGTTTATCCTAAAAAAAGCGCAACATGCAAATTTTGCAGTCTGGAACACAATATTGCTTGTTTACCACTTTATTTTTAGAAAGTAATGTTTAAAATTACTTTCCAAAGTGAATTATGTTGATCTTCTATCTGAAAAGTGTAAACGTAAAACTGACATTAAGTCACCAAATGGGTCTTCTGGGCATTTCATTTCCATGTCACCAACAGTCTGTGGCTACCTGTGACCATAATGATCTCAATCTCTATTTTTCTTCTTTAGGGTCTTTTTAAAACTATAGGAAAACAAAAATAAAACCAAAATCAACAACTTATTTTTGCCCATAGCTACTTCTGACGGGAACCACTAGTCTCCAACCATGGCAGTAGTGGTCTACGCACAAAGACAAGTTTGAGTGACCGTTCATCTATGATACTCTGGATGGAACTCGGTTACCAGTAGACAGGTGAGGAAGCCCCACTGAGATCAACCTGTATGGTGATCACTTACGTGATGACTTAAGTTTTATTTTAGTGAATTTTCATTACGTATTTGCCATACTCAGACAAACTTTCTGAGGATGAAAATAAAGCAAGGTCTTGTCTTCATGACACAGAAGGTCAATGGAAAAGAAACTGTACAGATAATTTTGATGCAGTGAGAGCCATGTTTAGATACATTGTAGACAGTGAGAGGTTGTGAGAGAATTGTTGGCTAACACAGCTCAAAGGTCCTGGCTGAGCCTGTCAGAGGAAGCTCTTTTTGAGCATGGATTTGCAGAATTCATAGAAGAAAGAGGGTCGTTCCAGGAAGAGAAAAACTGTAGCAAAGAGCATCACATGCTCCAAGAATAGTAAGTAGCTCAGCATAACTAAAGGGCAGGGCTGAGTGGCAGATGTGAAGGCAAAGACTGGAAGGGGAAGGCAGGGGCCAGATTTTAGTAAGTAAACATTGGAAACCTGGGGTCTGCCACCCACCTTAATTTTTGTACTGCTCATAAGCTAAGCCTGGTGTTTATATGTTTAAATAGTAGGGTAAAAACCAAGTGAAGAATAATATTTTGTGACACATGAAATTACATGAAATTCAAATTTCAATGAACATTAATAAAGTTTTATTGGAACATGGCCACTTACACATTGTCTGCGGCTGCTGTCGCACTAGAAGGGCAGGGATGAGTGGATGAGTGGATGTGACAGGGACCATATGGCCTGCAAAACCCAAAACATTTGCTATGTGTTCCCTTCCAGAAAAATTCTGCTGACCCTTGCTGTAGACTGAACACTTTAAGAATTTGTGCTGTAAAAGGAAAAGAAGCCATGATGAGTTTTAAAGAAGAGAGCGTCTCATTGAGAGCTATTGTGCAAGCTATTCACTTGGGTGGCATATTTTGAAAACAGTTTACTTGCAGGTGACACCCATGTCACCTCAGGCACCAGCAGATACTCAAGTCAAGACCTTATTCATCCTTCACTGTGCTAGCAGGCAAAGAAGATATAAAGTATGACACACCAACCTTGGGAGAGAGAGAGAGACATTCAGACAGAATAAAGTGCTAAGAGATGGCCCCCTTTAGACAGAAAATAATGAGCCTGACATTGGAAGAGTTTAGCTATAATTTATTTAGTGAACGTAAATAGAAAGACTGCTTTTAATCTCTTTGCAGAGGTGATTGTTAGTGGTTGAGTTTCAGGGGAAGATTTTTTTTTGACCTATCCTTTTCTAATATGTTTTATAATTTGGTCAAATTATAAAATTTTTAAATATCTGCTCATCAGATTCCTTTGAGACATGCCCAGCTACACTCTCGGCAATAAATGTTGTATGTGGGCGACTTGCTGGTTTCTCCCATATCCATGTGCTACCTTTTTCTTGCTCCACTCCGGATTCGTGGGGACCAAACACTCCTAATTATGCTCTTGGGCTCTTCAACCTCTGTCTTGTACATAGTTCTGGCCAGTGCCGGGCAGCAATGAGAAAGTGATAGGAGGAAGGCGGAATCCAGAGGTTTTCCCCTCTAACTACTCTGGGCAGCACCCGCGGCAGCTCTTACAACCGTTTTGTGGTTCTACCTCCTGTTGGAAAGCTTCCACTGGATGTCCAGTCCTGCCCAGACCTTGGCTCCCAGACTCTGGTAACCCTCTCCACCCTCCCTGACCCCCTCCAACCCCAGAGACAGAGCCTTCTTACTATGCTTAATCTATAGCTATAGTCAACCCGGAAGTTGCTGCACTGTCTCCTATTGATATTTATACTCTGCATCACTTATTGCTGTATTGGCTGCTGCTTTATTTCTTTTATTTTTAACTGTGGTAAAATGTTTACAGGCTAAATTTGATCATTTTGACCATTTCAAGTGCACGATTCTATGGCATCAACTGCTCTCACAAAGTTAAGTAACCATCGCCACTCTCTACTTCCAAAATTCTTCCATCACATGAAATGGAAACACTGTCACCATGAAGCTGTAACTCCCTAACCCCCAAACCCAGCCACTGGTAACCTCTATTTTCTGTGGTCACTTTGGTAATGGGGTCTCCAGACTCAAATTTTCCCTGGAGCTTCCTGGAGTGCCTGTGTTTTGTCGCCTGATACCCTTGTGGGTTGACTCTGTGAGGGCGCTTCATTGGGCCCAGTCAGGCCAGGGTATACAATTCCAGAATTCTGGGCTGTGGCTGGCACTTTAGATGAAGTTTTCTTTACACATACATTTTAAAATATACTTTTCATAAAATTTTTTGTGGTTGTCTAAAACTTAAAAGTAACATATTTATGTTCATGTAAAAATCTATAGATTCAGAAGCTATTGATTTGCTTGATCATTTTCTCCAAGTTTTCCCTTTGATTTCTTGTTCCTTTTTCTTGAGAGTTGATGTGAATCAAAAATAAATGGCTACTTCTTCAGAACAAGGACTTTGTGACAGGAATGGTGATATAAAATTATATCTATGCCAAAATTTGATATTCTATGGTCTCTATTTACTCTTTAAAATGCTTTTAGTTTCCTCTTTGCATTTCTCTTCTCTCCTCTTCCTTCTCCTTCTTTTCTGCCTCGTCACTATTGCTAGTACTACCTACTTATGTGATAGGTTGAACCAGATGGGATATTTTTGTGGTTCGCACATTTAAAGTTAAACATTGGTGCAATTACTGTGTTTTGATAGAGTACTGAAGTGTTGGGTTATGACTGAGGCAATTTTTGTTAGCTGAAGCTTCCTTTGGCTTCAGTTCGACTCTCTGGCAGATGTTTTCTTCACTGCTGGATGGCACGCATTCTTCAAATCACATCACAGACATTCCAAGCTCTGCAGGCAAAAGTCATTTCTCCATAAAGTCCTTTGACATTCATTAACCGATCATGCCCAGCTCTTCCCCAATCCTCTTGTCCATCAAGTTTACAGTGATGCAAAACTCAAATTTTTATGCCTCATGTATTCTGGCATGTTGATGCATAATGAAGGCAGATTGGCTTGTAAAAAGAGACCACAGGGGCAGGGACAGTAGGGGGGATGGAGTAAAGGAAGAGAAAAAGTGAATGTTAAGTCTTTCACACATGAAATCTGTGACCTTGTGCTAGTCACTTAGCTCTACAAACCCTGAGCGCATGTAGATACTTAACATCTCCATCCCCCATGTCTGGTAAGAAGGTCGGTATAACCAGCTGGATTCTTGGACCATTGTTCAGAGTGGGCAAATGAGTAATGGAGAGAGCAGAATGATCTTCATTGAAGAGGCTGGTTTACTATTCGAGGAAAAGAGAAGAAAACATTCAGCAGGTGAGAGGACGAGACATTTTTAATAAATAGTTTTGGAGATGTTTGTGAGAGTGATCGAGAGCGGATGTACATTATGACAAACATGACTTTCAGGGGAAAAGATGGTGAAAAGGATTTTAAGAGCGTTTCTCTTCTTTGCATAACCCCTCTTTGGCACTTTTTAAGAATCTGCAATGAATATATAAATGACCTCTCCATAATTTTTTATTGTTAGGTTGGTGTTACTTTGGCCATGACACCATGCTATTTCCGGGCCACAAAGTTAAGAAGCTTTTTCAAACAGTTACATATGAAAGGAGGTGTAGAAGAAAGGGAAGAAATAGGTGTTGAAGATCACATTATTTCATTTTACCCTCACAGAACCCTGAAAGACCAGTAATATTCCCATCACAGATAGGGCAGTCCTGCCCAGAAAATCTAGGATTCTAACCCAGGGCTGCCTGGCTTCCACTAGATTTTGCATTGCAAAGTGAAATATGCATATTAATTGATTAGGGTTGTTCATCATGCAAAGCTATTGGAAAAATAGGGATATATACTCTCTTAAATGGCATCACGTTTAGCACATTATTTTTATCTTAAACTGACTTCATATGGGCTTTCAAAGAACATTCTTGATGTGAGAAATGACAATTTGATCTATGCCTTCAGATAAGCTGGGGAATGTGGAGGACCGAGAGAGTACACTCTGGCTTACATCGCTGGGTAGTGAGAGAGAATCATAGAGGCAGCATCCATCAAGCTGTCATATTTATAGATTTGCTTGTAAAACAAAAAGGATAAAACAGTATTAGAAGTTGATAGAGCTTCCCAGTGACCATATTTTTTTTCCTGCGGGAATCTCTGTTTGTCCTACTGCAAACATCAAACTAATACATTAAGGAACTCGTGATTAGAGGGAAACACTTTATATTTTGTGACGTTCTTAAAAGCCTCTTCTGATGGTGCTTTAAATTGTAAGGAAGTTAATGTTGCTTATTATTACCGATTGCGGATCAGCTGAGCTGGGAGAGAGAGGGCTGAGCCGCCAGGGGTCAGAGTAACTGATTAAAACAGCCAGCCAAAAATGAAGGTGACCAGCCTTTCATACTAGGATGGTAGAGGCAGGAGCCCCAAACCAGAGAAAGTACCAATTCCCCCTGTTCCATTTTCCCCACACAGGTGGAGGGCCAGGTGAAACAGCACGGATGCGGAGGAACTGTTTGCTCCTCTCTGACCAATAAAATGCTCTGGCGGTTTTATGGGCTCTGGGTTGGGGAGGCAGCAGCGGGAAAGAGCTGGGAGTGGAAACGTACTGAGAACCGAGTCAGAGAGGAGTGTTCAAAGTCTCCCTGCCTTACCCCCATAAGGAGGTCTCAGCAGAGGCACCTAAGGACATCTGCCCAAGGCTTCGGGGAAGGAGACTGAGAAATGAAGTTGCCTGAGCCAAAGATGTCAACATGTGAGACAGCATATCCCAGGGAGGTTGGGGTGACAGTGGATGCTGAGTCCTAGACAGCAGCTCCTTCCAGAGATGGCAATGCACAGGCAATGTGTGAGCTGTGTGCCAAGACTGGGGTAGAGGGGACAGCTTTCACCCATCGGGAAGCCAGGTAAAGCCTTTGTAACAGCTGGTGGTCAGGCCTGGAAAATTACACATCGGTGTTTAGGCAGGAGCTGCGCCCCTTAATTATCTTTACTGTGAACTTCGATTTTTCAGAGTACCAGCAAACATAACTGTAAGAGGGAAAATGTGAGAACCTTTGCATTTCCTTGCAAGAAAAAGGATGGTGCTGCTTTTGATATTAATGTTTTTCCTCGTTTCCTGACACAGAGTTCTCAAAGCTTCTGTGGGCAGCCACCAGTAAGCTGCCTCGGTTCCTGCTGCTTTTTCATCTCCTCTCCTCCTTCTCTTCCTCTTCCTACTTCTCCTTCTCCTCCACTTCCTCTTTCTCCTATTCCTTCTTTTTGTCCACGTTTAATGTGGAAAGCAATCATTTTAGAAAAGGTGGGTTAAAATTTTTTGTGCCTGCCCCTGCTGAAAGGCTACTGAGCTTGATTCCTGGTCAGGGCAGACACCTGGGTTGCCTGTTCGGCCCCCCCAGTCGGAAAGCGTAGAGAGAAAACCAATCGGTTTGGTTGTCTCTCACACAGATGTCTCTCTCCCTCTCTTTCCTCCCGCTTCCCTCTCTCTAAAATTTAAAAAAAAAACAATATATTTGTGTGTAGACACTGTTTCAAAATGAGCAATTAATGTAAGCTACATAAGTTTTAGCATGAATTTGGGTTTCATGAATTCAAAGTGAAAATATGGTTTGTATTTAACTATTGTTAGCAGTTGCAAATTGATCATTGGAGGCAGAGTCTTAAAGTATCAAGTATCAAGAAAATATTTCGAATTCCTCTTTCAGGATAGCATCTAGCCTATTTTGGATTCTACAGCACTAGTGACTCTCTTGGTAGAAGACATGAGCAACAGTTTGGTTGGTAAGACACCCAAAATGGACCTGGTTTGAGTTATGATTATTTTTATATATTAAATTTTTAATTTTTCCATAAGCATTGTCCTTTCTGATATTTCAGTTCTACAGTAGAATAAGTGATTTTTTTATTTGACACTGAAATGGGTAAAAGTTTTGTGAAATTGGCAAAATTCTCATTTTTTTCCTTCTGCACTGCATGTACTTTGCAGAGGACTGTTTGTCTTTTTTTCTTCCCTTTGTTTTTTGGAAGGATGGGGGGATGTGTAGATGAAGAGAAGTTTCTAGTACAAAGGAGTAAGGCAGTAGCAAGACAAATTCTTCACCTTGTTGGATAGCCTTTCATTTGTTTTTCTACTTCCAACCACTAAAATTCACCTTTGATTTTAACTCTATTATCTATACTAGTATGACCACCATGTGAAGGAATTTTGTAGATTGAATACGTGCCATGTTTGCCTATAGTATCTCTACTTGTAAACATGATAAAATTATCAATGAAACGTCCTAATTTGATCCTGAAGCGGAGGGATGTTGTCCAATGAATCATTTGTGTTTGTAGGAGGCAACGCTGTGGCTAATAGAGCAGGAATGGGACCCAGATGTTTTCTGAAAAGCAAGCTGCACTGGAGGCAAGGAGCGTTACCTAAAGTGTAGGCGGCCATATGGGAGCGAAGGTTGGAAACATCCCATTACAAGTCATATATCACTGAGCTGACAGCAAGGGTTTCAGCTTGTTTTTATTTAAATCATGAAAGCAGCTGCTCAGCTGTCTAGCTGTATTAAATTTAACCCCTTTTCCTGGCAATTGAATTCAGTAATTTATGCAATTTTGATTGGACCACTGCATAAATATCATTTGGAGAGCTTTCACTTATTCTTGTCCCTTAAATTCACATCCAGACCCATGATTGGCTAATTTTTTCTCCTGAATGAGAATGCCTGCAGATAATGCACCTGGCTGAGACTATTAAGGCGAATCGCAGAGGAATTCTGTAATTTCAGCTTTGGCAGGTAATTGGAATGGCAAAATGTGAATAAATGCCAGATAGTTTTTTTTCAATGATCTTTTTATCTCTAGGTATCTTTCCCTTATTTTCATTGTTATTCTTTTCCTTCCTCTTTTTCTCTTGCTGACTTGCTCTTTCACTCTTCTGTCTTACATGCATTTCAAATATGTGATTCTGCCCAGCTCTTAATGTTCTATATTTTATTTCCTAGTTGTGCCTCTGGGCTGTTGTGGCTGACCCTTCAGAACGCTCCTCCAGTCCTTTTGCTTCAGTCTTTGTTTTTCCCTCCTTTTATGTGTCTTTCTTTTCATACTATGACTACTTTTAAACTTTTTTTTCCATTTTTATAGCATGCAGGGTTTATTTGAATTACTTTTCCTTGAGCCCTCTGGATCTTTTAGGATGTTCCAAGCCCTGCATGAAGCAGGCTTTGTCATCAGTTGGAGAGCCTTCAACTCAGGTTTGGGCCACATGTGCCTCAAGCTACCTGCTACTTTAAGATCTATTTTATCGCTTGCCCACCGAAGTAGAGACTTGTACTGCTGCCTGTTAGAAAACCATAGACTTTAATTTCCTGTGGAAAGGAATACTACATAAGAAATACAAGTTCTATCCAATACAATGGGTAAAAGCTGGTTCTAGGGAAAAAAAGATAAAGGCAGGGTTTTTTGCATTTGTTTGCCTTCTTCTGTTAATTTCTCAGGTAATAATTTAATGTTGTTTCCTATCTGTCATTAAGGGTCCTTCCCTCACCTCTGCTAGGTGATGCTTTGTTGCAAATACTTAGCCTGGGGATGTGTTTCTTAGTTTTTCTTTTTATTGATTGTTTAATGATATTTTATATTGGATTAGTTTTCATAGATATGAAACCCCTCAGAAAGAGACTTTAATAATGAATTATACTTGATGCAATCAGGATCCAATATTTTCCTCCTAAAAGTAGGTGGAAATTGAGGTTTGAGAGTAATTTAGTGTGCTGGTAGGTGACAAAATGATTTGCTCTGGGTCAATGAGCAAGTTGACATTCTCCAGGGCTATTTTCTCCAGCACTAATAATACAGTCAAGGTCCCATGCAGAGAAAATTTTTTTCTCCAATTTTTTTCTAAAAAATATCTTTTTTTCTAAACAGAAATTCTGGTCCCTTATTTCCATTCTAAAACTATAGCATGGCTCAATAAGCTAAGAATTGTATTGGAACATGAAGTACTTGTTAACGTGTGGCCTACAGAAATTTTTGTTTTATTAATTTTATACCTGCCATTTTCTATTAGAAATCAACTCTGAATATCCTTCTCAGAACTGATGTCAGAAAATAATTGCCGTTTCACGGCTTACCTGACTGTTCCAAGGCTCTGTCCAACATGGCCAAACCACAGTGTCCCTCCAGTCAGAGAGCAAACTGGCTTTTTTCAGGACAGACCATCTCCATGGTGTGTCAGTCCGAGTTTAACTATGGACCTAGTCCAGTGATAGTTACAGCGGAGTGTGCATTATCAGATGTTCTGAAGAAGTAACATGGAACTCAAAATTCTGCTTTTGGGATCTCTGCCAGACCCAGTTTTGATAAGATTTTAGCCAATAAAATCTGATGTGTGAAAGGCTGGTTTTTATTAGGGCAAAGGATGAACAGGACTGGGGCAAATAAAACCAGGACAAAGTTTGGCCACATTTACACATGTGAAATATTCAATGAGAAACCACACATCACAATAGAGGCTGACTTGTCTCTTTCATTCATGCAATAAATGTTTATTGAGAAACTGCTATGAGTTAAACAGCTCAGTGCCTAGATGTCCAGGTAAGAGAAAAGCTATGGAAAAAACTTCAAGGAAAAGCAAAGCTTCACAGAATGAATACAAGAATTTGGATTGATCCATTTAATCAGTACCCAAGTAATTCATGTTACATTAAAATACTTAGCATTATCTGTGCTTATCCTTCCTGGTTATTTTATAAACCTAGACATATTTATGTACTCATATAAAAAGAAATGACCTTAAGGATGAATCTGTTTTTATTCAGAGCTAGTATAAAACAATTCTAATAGAAGCTGAATTACCTAAGCAATTATATTTAAAAGTCTCAGCAAAAACCATCAGTGTGCTTTATTCATGTCTCAGATTAGCATATATTTCAAAAACAGATAATACGAAGATTGGTGTGAGTGTAATGAGATGCGCCTTTTTTCATACTACTGACAGGATTATAAATTTTTATACAAGATTACAAGGGGCTTTGGCAAAACATACTGAGAAATTTTAAATGTTTATGGTCTTTGATACAGTAGTTTCAGCCACAAACATATGTCATAAAAAAGTACAAAGTTTAACTGAAGGACTGTTGTACAGAGATTACTACGGCCTTGTTCTTTATAGCATCAACTTATTAGGAGAATATGGAATGCTCGGTTTCAGGCAAATGGATATAAATTGAGCATGTATACAGTGAAACACTATATAATCCTTAAGAATCTTATTTTTAAGAACACGTAATTGTATACAAAAATGTTCACATGGTGGTAAATAAAAATGTATAAACAAAGTATTTAGCATGATTTTCACATGTAGTGAATTAACAAAGAGAAACAAAGAAAAAAATGGAAGGAATATACCAAATACTGTTAGTGTATCCCCAAACCTTGCCCCTGATCCTGAATTAGAATCTTCATTTTTTATTTTAAAAGTATACCTACTTTCTAATATTTCCACACCCAATTTTTATATTTTTACTATAAGAAAAAAGGTAAAAGTTAAAAAGCCTTACAGTGTTTCCAGATGTATAATATGAAACAAACAAAATTGTGGCTATAAGTACATGCTGTTACTAATACTGACCAATTTACTAACTGCTTTGATTCTATCTGTGGCCCAAACCATGACATCATATTTCCTATGGACCATCCTCTCTAATACCTTAGGGCTAGGATAAGAAAGTGCTACTCCAACATAGTATAGAGGAGAATGCACAGAGTTCCAGGGGGCGGGGTGATGAGTAATACATGTAAGATAGGGGTCAATGACTTGGCTGAGGTCTATACAGTAGTTCTCCCCTTCTCTACAGTTTTCCTTTCCATGGTTTTAGTTACCCACAGTCAACCGTGGTCCAAAAATATTAAATGGAAAATTCCCTAAACAAGTTACAAGTCTTAAACTGTGCACCTTTCTGAGTAGCATGATGAAATCCTGTTCTATCCAATCTGATACATAAATCATATCATATCTTTATCCTAGGTATCCATTATATATATGTGTATATATATATATACACATGTGCACTCTCTTTATTGCATATATATATGCTACCTGTACATTAGTCACCTAGCTGGTGCCTTGCTTATCAGATCAACTGTTGTGGTAGCTCATTGCTTGTGTTCGAATCACCCTTATTCTGCTGAATAACGGCCCCAAAGCACAAGGGTAGTGATGCTGGTGATTTGGTATGCCAAAGAGAAGCCATAAAGTGCTTCCTTTAAGTGGAGAGGTAAAAGTTCTCAAGTTAATAAGGAAAGACAATAAATTGTATGCTGAAGTGACCGAGGTAAAGGGTGAGAATGAGTCTTCAGCCCATGAAATTGTGAAGAAACAAAAAGAAATGTGTGCTAGTTTTGCTGCCACAACTCAAACATCAAAAGTTATGACCACGGTGTGTGGCGCACACTTAGTTAAGATGGAAAATTTGTGTGTAGAAGATACGAACAGAATACACAGGGTGGGACAGGAGTAGGTTAGCAGCTGTTCATATTAAAAATACAGTGATTAATAAATAAGAACACAAGAGTAAACTGTTTGGCCTCCTCACAACCGTAACCTACTTCTGCCACATCCTGTATTTGGTTTGGTGCTATGTGTGATTTTAGGCATCACCTGGAGGTTTTGGAATATATCTCCCACCAATAACTGGGGACTACTCTAGTTCTGAAGAAGAGTGAGATTCTGTGAAGTCATGTTTTAATTTGCTCTTATTCTAGAAATCTTTGGATGCCTGTCAATAAGGAGGTGCACCTGACCTCTGTAGAAAAAGCAGGTATCTACTTCCCCGTTTAATCCGATCTCTACTCATTCTCATTCCCCATACACAAGAAGCCTGGCATACACTAATGTGAATACATGTCATATGTCAAAGACTCATCGAAATAACACTTCAAGTAATAGTTCTAGTTTGGCAGGGTAATGGCATTTGTTTAGAGCACATGTTAGCATATTTGCCAATAAAGCTGCTCTTGAAAACAGTTTACATATTTGCATATTCATACTTTATTTTACCCTTTATCAGGCATCTATTAGTTGTACAGATATCAATATTTCAAATGTCATAACATTGCCATTCATGTGATGTTAAATGTAGTCATCGTTGAAGTTTAAACGGTTCCTATGAGGCCTTTTGTAAGCCAAAATGACAAAAAAAAAAACAGTGTCCGCTGCATCCTGAAAGATTGCCTTAGGTCATTTTGCTTTTACAAAAGGCCTACATTAAGTTTGTATTTTCACTAGCCAAATAGAAAAGATTTGCTTTTTTGGAAAAAAATGATCATACTAATGTGAAGTTGCATAAGCTCAAAATTTTGGAAAGTGGAAGATAACTGTAAAATACATTCTGATTGGTTGAGGGCAGGTATTAATCAAGGATATTTTTTAAAAGGTATGCTTCATTTAAAAACTACATGTTGTACAGACTTTTAGCAAAGACCAGGTGTCAGATTCTTATTCTAGGGAAGTTATTTTACAACTTTATAAATTGTAGATAACTGATAGTAATGTAAAAAGATTCTTATCTGTACATAAGGTATAAATTTGCCCCATTAGTCCCCCTTGCGCATATGACAGAATCAATTTTGCCTCTTATTGCACATTCATTTTAATATTTTGTAAATGTACCTCTTCTTTATGTTCTATTTTGAAACAGTTAAAAAATCCTGGTTTCCTCATCAAGTATGATCTTTAGTAAATGTTCATTATTAACCTTTATGAGACTCACTTTTAAAAAAATCTTTTTGCAAGGATAAAGCAATTTTTTTCTACTTGAAAATATGGCAGAGTATTTTAATATTACATAATAGCATCATTAAAACTATATTTTATTAAAAATTTTGCCTACTAATTTTATATTTGATATTAGATAGTAGAATTTCTGGTAGCCCTTAGTATTAATACTAAATTGAAGGAGAATATTGATTAAATTAGAGATATCAATTATTGTGACATTTTGAATTGACTCTACATGTTCTTGACAGAAACTGGACTTAAATATTTTCTTTAAATTGCCTTTTGAATATTTAGTTAAAATTTGAAAAGTTATTGGATTTTATTTATTATGCTGCATGTAAGCCCAAAGATTTCAAAGTGGTGTTTGTATTATATATAAAATTTAACCAAATTCAATGCTAGATTCTTGAGTATATCCAGGTTACATCCATGCACACACATGTTTTTGAAATGTTTGGGGAAATGTGAATATATACTATATAGTTATTTTATCAATGTGCAGTTTTTTGCATCTGATGATATTTTTATAATTACATAGGAGAAAAGCCCTTCTTAGGATATGAATACCGACATATATAGAGACAAAGTTTTCCCTAATATGGGGACAATCTCAAATGCCCATTAATGTTTAGAGAAAGGAGGATAGATGGGGGAAAGCACATATGGCATAGTATATGTTAAAGCTGTAAAGATGTACAGGACTTATACTACTTACTATTATTTATGCTTTTGTAGATTTGGAGGTTTTCATAAGGTAATAGGAAAAACGTACCATTTAACAAACTAATAGGATAATTAAGTTAACACAACTATATCCTCTACATGAAGTATCCAGGTAGGATTGCTAGTAACTATCGACCATTTCTAACCATTGGCCAAATAACAAGTTACGAAAGAGGGCTTGTATACAAGGGAGTTTTTATCACCAAATCTCAAGACTTCCTTCTTTTTTTCTCTCTCATTTTCTTTCCTTCTGTTTTATTTTAAAAATATTTTGGGCCTTTTGCCTAAGTTGGCTGTTAATCAGTCTGAGTCTTAGTTTATTCTGGTTTCTAGTACCAAAATTTGGGGCTACATTTCAGATATTTCTAAACTAATTAAACTGATAACAAAATACTGAGTCATCTCAGGATTCTGTTTATCTAGACCAAAAACCCTGTCGTTAGAAACCTTCCAAAGTATATTGGGTTCACAGTATTAACACTCTTCTTTCAAAAATGTTTTAATAGAGTGAATGAAAGTATTAAAATGAATCAATTTGAAGTTTATTTCTTGGCCTTTTCTCCAATAATAGTGTTTTGGACCAAAAGATCTCAGAAGAAAACTGCAGAAAACATTAGAGGTTTTCTTCTCAAAACTGAATAATGAATTTATAAGATAACTATTTAAGTTGTCTATATATTTCTTTTGTGTAAAGTTTGAGAAAATTTGAGAGCAAAGAGAGTAATGCTACATAAACAGTAAGAATCTTTGACTTTTACATTGATGGAAATTGATGAATCTGCCTAGTAATCACATGTATCTAGTAATCACATGCTAATTCACAGGTACCATAGCAGAAGTAAAACTGTGTTCCTTGTGCTGGATTTCTCTCCAGAGGCAGGGCGAGTTCCTTGAAGAAAGGACATGCTTAAATTTAATTTTATGGATGGCATGTTTAACATTCAGTTGCACAATCATTTTTTATGAAAAAGAGCTCCCATATGTTCATTCTCTCTTTGAAAGGGATTCCACAACTTGCTTTCAGTATGCTTGCAGAAAGGCAAGGTAGCAGATCATCAGCATGGAGCAAAAATATCAGAGTTGACTGCTATGAAATCAAGACTGTGTATTTGATTTTTTTTCAGGGGAGGTGGCCACTATCGCCCTTTGTCTCAGCAAGGGAAATAAAGAATTCAAAGAGAAAAACAAAGAGGATTTTTTAAAATCATGTCACTTTTTTTCCTCCCTGTGATTATGATGTAGGTGAAGTTGTTATTTCATGAAAGGCACCTCTGCAGCAGTCAGCGTGATCAGCCAAATTCCAAAGTTTTGATAGATGACTTATGAGAGCTGAGCTCTGGCTCAAGGAACTGACAGATGGGTTTCACTTCCAAAAAGGTTGGAATAGATTCATGGAAATCACCCTGTAACTCTGATCCGACACACATGTCCTCAATATCCAGAAGCCAAATAGAGGCCAAATGATTCTTCTACATTTTCTATTGGCCCAGTACCAAGGAGGCACATCGATTCAGAAAAATTTCCAAAAATCAAGTTTATCCAATTTGCCTCTCTTGCCTTTTAAGCTTGGGGAAATGTAAAATGAAACCAAGTTACTAAAAAGTCTAATATCTAAGTTTTAATTTTTCTATTCTCTGCACTCTATTGAATGCTTATGTAGTTTTCATTATTTTGTAAGATTTATGAATATCATCACAGAAAATAGCATCATTATAAACCTACATATCACTTTGGATACTTTGTTTAAAATTAAATGATTTTTATTTATTTCAAGATATAGATATTAAGACGACACATGGTAATAATAAATTATTATTATATATTGACATCGATCAATAATAGACTTGGTCTTATAATCAGTTCTAAAATCTAAACACTTTAAAAATGAGGTTAATGTTTTTATTGAAAATAATCTGTAAACCTATAGTTAATGAAATTTTTCTGAATGAATACAGTATAGTATCATTACATACACTGTAACATACTGCATATAGAGACTAACTGTGATATGTGCAGACAGACAGCATGTCAAATACCTTACTTTAGTGGGAAAAGGTGAAGCTGATATTTCTCCAGGCCTCAAAGCACAGTTGGGTAGGTGCTAAACATACACAATAGCCACCATAAGAGACAATATGTAATAAATGCAATAAAAGAAATAAGGGGGGAAATCTGGAGCTTTTGAGGAAATAGAGATTTTATATGTTGGAGAAGGACTGAGTGCAATCATGGAATATTGCACACAGGCGGCAGTGTTGGGGCTCACCTTGAATGATGAATGGGATTTGGAGAAATGAGATTGGAGGAGAAGAGATTAGAGGATGTGAGCATGAAGAGATCTGTACAACAGGAAAGGCCCAGGACACATTCAGAAAAAAATGCAACAAGTCGTCTGTTTTGTCTGGAACTCTGTTAGGGATTATCGGGAGAGCCAAAAAATATTTTCTTATGTATGTATCCCATGGGGAGCTCATTCACTCTCGTGGTTTAATCCCCTAGAATCCTTCAAATCCATGTTTTGCTCTCTTCCCCATGGTTATTACCACTCTAGTTTTGGTCACTGTCATCATCAGCTTACTGAGACAGTGTCCTAGCAGGTCTTTGCTCGTCTCCACAGTACAGCCAGGTGTTTAAGAACAAATCGAATCATATCATCCCATGATGAAAACCCTTCATTCAGTTGCCTGTCCTATCTTTTGCAAGCTTCCTCTCTCTACTGTTTTCTAGTGCTATTTAGGTTAGAACTCTCTGAATGTTTCTTAATTCTTCAAGGGAGTAGTCTCACCAGCCCTGCCCCACTCCCCTGGATCCATTTTGTGTTGTATCCATTCACCAAATGTCTTCTTCTTTTTTTTTTTTTGAACTAGCAAAACTTATCTTTATCCCTAATAACTTAGGATAAACATTGATTCATTCAATCATGCAATCATTTATTCATGAGGACTTAATTGAGAGAGTATTGTGTTCCAGGCACCTTATTCTTCCCGGATACTTAAGGGGTCTCTCAGATTATACTGTGTGCCCTACTGCTCACAGCGCCCTGTACTGTAATTCTCTGTGCAGTGATCTACATGATCTATGCTAATTCAAATCCCGTAAGAGTAGAGATGGCCCAAGAGTAGGGTTGATCACTGAAACATAATAAATATTTGCTAAATACATGTTTTAGTTGTTACCATTAGGTTGATGAATAATGTGCAGAAAACTTACAAATGGAGGCAGTTAATACAAATTTGATCAATAAATTAACAAATCTATATTATTCTTTCTCTTACAAAACATAATACTGCCAGATTTTCCTGATATGAATGACCTATTCCTCAATTTATCCCATACATTTTAAACCTTTGTAATGGTATTCTCCTAGAAAATTATCAAATGAGAGCTCCGTTCTTTACAGTAGTTTTTAATAGCCCCACAGAGAGCTTTTTCAATTTTCTTTTTACTGTCACATGTGGACCGAGACAGTCAGGCCAACTCCCTCTGCCATGGGGTTGACTTGGACTCCACACTTAGTCATGTTAGTTCTCTTTCTCTCTCACCAGTTCTGGTCAGATCTGGCACTTGGGCCAGCAGAGTAAGTACCTCTTCTGTCCTGAAACCCTGATGAACTGTGACAGTTCAGCAAAATTGTTGACAGTTCAGCGAAACCCTGCTGAACTGTGACAGATCACCAAAACTATGAACTGTCACAGTTTTGTTGAGTCCTTGCCTTTTTTTAATTAGAAAAATATTTTGCACTAGAAACCTTTTTAAAAATATAAAAAAGCAAAAAAACCCCATATAAATGACAAATTAAACTGTAAGATATTTAATTTTTATCAATAATTACTTTTTATTGTATTTTTATTACCATTTGTCTCCCCATATACCCTCTTCCACCTCCACCTCCTGGCCCTGCAATCACCACACTGTTGACTTGTGTCCATGAGTTCTTTCTCTTTATTTTTATTGTTGTAAAACATCTGAAGCATACAACATGATGATTTCACATACATACGTGTTATGTAAGGATTTCCCTCATTGAGTTACTTAGCACATCTATCATCCTTCTCATTTGTCTTTCTTTTTTGGTGTGTGAGAACAGTTAAGTTCTACCCTCAACAAATTTTAATTATGTAATTCAATGTTAAGAACTATATTTGAATTATGCAATAAAGTGCTGCATAATATATTACTATAGTTCACTTAGCAGAATGCCCTCCAGGTTCATCCATGTTGTTTCAAGTGACCAGGTTTCTTCTTTTTTTAACAATGAGTGACATTCCATTTTATCTATGTACACACACACATACACACATGTACAGGGGTGGATAAAAGTAGGTTTACAGTTGTGAGTATGCAAACCACAGTGTTTTCTTGTATTATTATTTATTCTTGCATTATATATTTTTCCATGCAAACAACTTTAATCCTACCTTTGCCTATCCCATGTATCTCCTTTTCTTTATCCATTCATCTGGCAGCAGATATTCAGGTTCTTCCCACACCTGGACTATTGTGGATAATGCTGCAATGAACATGCAAGTACAGGGATACTGGTTTTATTTCCTTGGGTGTACATCTACGAGTGAGACTGCTGAACCAATGGTAGTTCTATTTTCAATTAATACATTTCTAATTAAGTATACTTCATAGTATTTTCTGTAGTGGCTACACCAATTTATTTCCTAACAAGAGTACACAAGGATTCCCTTTTCCACACATCCTTGCCAGCATTTGTCATCTCTTGTTTTTCTTGATCACAGATATCCTAATAGATGTAAGGTGACATTTCATTGTGGAGTTCATTTGTATTCTCCTGGTAATTAGTGGTGTAGCACACCTTTTTATGTACCTGCTGACCATTTTTATATCTTCTTTAGAAAAAAATGTTTATTCAACCTCTCTGCTTCATTTTAAGTGGGTTATTTGTGGAGTTTTTCCCCCCTTTTGAGTTGTCTGAGTCCCTTAAATATTTTGCATATTAATCTTAACTGGATATATGGTTTGGAAATATTTTCTCCCATTCTGTAGATTGTCTTTTCACTTTTTTGGTGATTTCCTTTTCTGTGCAGAAGCTTTTTAGGTTTATGTAGTTCCACTTGTTTATTTTTGCTTCTGTTACCTTTACTTTTAGCATCAAATCAAAACAACAACAAAAAAAACCCTTGCTGAGCAAGACCAATGTCAAGCAGCTTACCCCCTATGTTTTTTTCTAAAAATGTTATGGTTTCAGCTCTTATATTCAAGCCTACAATCTATTTTGAGTTGTTTTTGTGTGTGTAGTATAAGATGGAGGTCCAGTTTCATTTATTTTATTTTCATTCATGTTACAATTTAACCTTCCCAACATCATTTATTGAAGAAACTGTCCTTTCCCCATTGTATATTCTCAATTCCTTTGCTGTAAATTTATTGACCATCTATACATAGGTTTATTTCTGGGCTCTTCTCTTTCATTGATCTGTATGTCTGATGTTATTTACTACTGTTTTGATTAATATAATTTTGTCATATAGTTTGAAATCAAGAAGTATGATGTCCTTCACTTTGTTCTTCTTTCTAAAACTAATTTTTGTTTTATTATTTTTGAAGTTATGTTTCATTTCTTATAGTAGTTAATCATACATTTTAATGTTTTTAGTTGATTTAATAATGCTTTAAATTAAACCCTACATCTCCAATGTTATTATTGTCTAGGATTTAATTATAACTAGCTTTTTAACTTCCTATTTGCTATTATTAACTAACATTATTCAATTTATTGTAAATAAATCAATGTTTACTTGCTTTCTCAACATTTATGCTCACCTTTTTTATCTTTCTTTTCATACTCTGGTTTGTCTTCCGATCATATAAATCTTGCCTTTTTCATCTTTTTTTTCTATTTTTCTTTTCAATCTCCTCCCATATTTATTTCTTGCTTTAATTTTATTATTTCTGAAGCAAAAAGCATAAAATTATTCTGTAATCTTATTTTTTTATAAAGATTTTATTTATTTATTTTAGAGAGACGGGGAAGGGGGGAAAGAAGAGAGGGAGTAAAACATTGATGTGTGATTGCCTCCAGCACACCCCATGCTGGGGACCTGGCCTGCAACCCAGGCATGTATCCTGACTGGGAATCAAACCGCGGTTGTTTGGTTTGCAGGCCTGAGCTCAATCTACTGAGCTATACCAGCCAGGGCTATTTTTAAATTTTTTAAATAATGTAATTTTTGTAATTTTTAAAATAATGGTTTATTATTAATCAATTGATTGTTTTTTATCTGAAAATCGTTTCATTTTACCTTCAATCTTAAATGATAGGTTAGCTGGTAGAATGCTATAGGTTGACACTTGAAATTTAAAAAGATGTATTGAGATTTAAAGATATTTTATTACTCTTTGACCAAAAGTCTGCTGCATTTTGTTTATATTTTTTTATTTCAAATATATCTTTTGTTTCTGGTTTCCGTTAAGCTTTATCTCCTTGTCCTTAGTCTTTTTTGTAGTTTCACTAAAACACATAGTTTGTTTTCTTTCTTTTTAAACTTCTTGGGCTTTATTTTGGTTTTTAAAATGAGGAATACTTGTTTTCTTTTTTTCCCTTCACTTCAGAAATCTTATCAGCCATTACTACTTCTAACGTCCCCCTCCACCATTCTTTTCATTTCCTCTTTCTTGAACTCCAATTAGACACAAGTTAGATTGCTCATTCTAATTTTTCTGTCTCTAAGTCTTTCATGTTTTTGTTCCTGTAAATCTCTCTGTACCATTTCCATCTCATAGTTTCCTACTTTTATTTTCTTCTTTGTAACACCAATTTCTGTTTTGGGGTGTTTTTATTTGCCTTATGTTTAAATTGATCTGCCATTTTTCTTAGTCCCTTATTTGCTTGTCATTACTTCTACTATTTTTATGGCTAAATATTTTTTAAAATTATTCTTACTTTATACTATCCTTCTAGCTCCCCCACTACTTTTTATATATATGGTATAAATTCTCCATGTGTTGCATACATTGAAATCTTCCTCAAGATGTTTTTTATTCTTCATTTTTAATACATGTGTGCACATGGATGTATGTGTGCATGCATTTACATTTTCACTGTGAGCTCTTCCTCACTTGGGATTGTTGTACACCTGAGCTTTGGCACATGAAAGCATCTCTATGGTATTCAACATTGCTTTTTGGGGGGGGCACAGCAGTTTTGTGTTACAGACTCAGTTTTGTGTTATTTCTCATCTTTGGTTCTCTGAACCATATTTCCCTGTAGAACAAATTTGTGTTTTCATCTTCTCACAGAACACTCTCTTTTTTTCCATCTATAGCACAAGGCGAACTTCCTTGCCACCCCTTTTGGCCAGTGTTTGCTTTTCTAGCACCTTCTCATGGATAGGACAGCATTTAGAGGATTATCATTTCCTTCTACTGCAACTCCCACAGATTCAAGGCTACGTTTCTTGGCTCTCATGGCTCAACTGGATCATTAAAACTCCAGATCTAGCTTTGTATTCCATCCCTGCCCTGCTTGTTTCCTCTTCGCATTTGGCGTTTCCTTCCTTTCCTTTGAAATAAGGTGTATATTAGGTTTGCAAAAGGTGCACTTACCCAGAATTCCATGTACCCATAGTAGAAAGGATTCTGCCTCTGTGTAATCTGTCATTCTACAGAAGTCCTGGCTCTTTGACAATGCATGTTATATTTTCTTTATGTGTGTCATTTTATAGTTTCTTTTCTATTATTTCTCTGTCACTTTGGTTCCAACATATCTACAAATATAATGCAGACTCAATATGCATGTATAATGTGTTGATCCTGGAACTTCTAATCAGCTGTGCAATAATTAACTCTTAGTTTAATGCTTGCTATTTTACATAAAATGAACCTAAACAATAATATACTTAACTTTACCTGGCATATTCTGAATCCAATATATAATCTGACCAAACAGAATTTTTTTTACATTGAAACATTTTTTACCATTAAAATTTTATTATTTAATCTTATTATTACTACTATGTATAAGGATTCCACATAGAACATCACTCAGAAGGTTTGGCTTATCCTTTTACCATAAAAGCAGAAGTTAATCATTACGGTGTGAAAATCAAGGCTCCTACAATTTAGTATTATTCATGAGCTTATCCATTTGTGGCTATAGCTGAAAAGAAAGAAAAAGAGAAGAAAAGACAAAGTAATCCTGTAAAATCAGAGCCTTGGAGAAAGTGTAGTTTTCTAACTCCCATTTAAATTCCCCCATGAGAGCAGGCAACCCCTTCATGGACCTGAACAGGGACGGGGTTTGATCACAAAGCCATGAATTCTCTTTCTGATTGCTATTTGGCCTGGAGGTTTTACTGGAAGCATCGCCATCCTAGTTAGACTGTTTTCCAGCTTTTCGGTGTGCTAGAGTATGATTGTATTATGTGTTGACCCTGATTTATGTTGAAAACCCAGAAACATATTTTCCAGAAGAAGTGCTTTGTGTATGTGTGAGCCTTTGAATCCTGGCCCCTTCTGAGAGTTGACTGGCTCACCTCAGTGTGCTGTTCATTTATTCAGATGGCTGGACTCGAAAGGAGGAATCTCTAAATATCCAGCACTACTTCACTGAAATAAATATTGAGAAGCAGATATGGGTTGTTTAAAATGTATCACTATGATGTAATATGTCAATGCTCAATTATACGTTTGCATGCACCTTAAAGAATTCTGTCTCCAGAGAAAAACTGATTGTCATAATACTGCATTTCAATTAAACCCACATCCTAGGCATTCTGAGTTCCAAATTCCTGAAACCCTCAAGTTAATGTGTTCCATGTTGTGGGGTTAATTTACATAACATTCTGGAGCTCCTGCTTCACTGTTTCAAATCTTGGTAGCTTTGATATTCTCCGTAGTGCTATACACAAATATTGTATTATAAACTAGTTTTTCACAGAAATAAGCTATGATTATCAGCAGGAATTCATTTTAAACAGGGATCTTTAACCATGTTGCACCAGAACATTACCCAGACCCTCTTGTTTCTGAACTTCATTTTGCAGTCCCTATAAAACACATCTGTTCCACTGTGTATGTTTTGAAAATTAAATGTTCTAATACCATTCTGACTGACCTGGCCACCAAACTCATGTGGGAGAAATCCGGTCCACAACTGAAGTTGTGCTAAGTCTTCAGGTCTTACGGGAGCTACATGTAACTCACTATGCCATGGCAAAGAAGAAAAGAAAGAGAAAGAAAAAATAACATTTCTGAATGTGTGACTTATTCTGATAATAGCATAGAAGAATTCAGTTAATCACAATGCAATTTGGCCTATATTCATAAGGGATCATAAAATAAGGTGGAAAACGATAGCATTCAAATTCATAATTTATCACAGAAAATCTTGACACGTCCCATTTGCTGTAACTGAATTTACATCAGGTTGGTTCATTTGAATGTCTGAGATACAACTGTTGCCTGTGTGCACCGGAGAGGATTGTCGCAGTCAAAGACACAGCTGGAAATAGCAGCGGACACAAAAGGCTGAGGGCAGCTAAAACATCACTTTAAAACAAACTGATTCTGTTAAAGAAGACAAACTAAATATTCTCTGGTATATTAAGATAAAGTGAAGTGACATCATATGTGTATTTAAGCTAATCTCAGAGTTTGGAATTTAGTGGTAACTCACTATCCTGTGTGACTTTCATAAAAGCCAACACATGTGGTTAACGTGCTAGGTCAATAAAGGCTCAATATTAAAAACAAACAGAGTAAACCCTAGATAAACAGAAATAATTTAGAGCTCATCATCCATTCTTTTTTTTCTCAATTTTTGCTACTTAACCTAAAGATAGTATCGGTTTTAATCATCTGACATCCAAACGTCTACCTAGAAATTGTCCTTTGGTTACATTCTTCGGTCTAGCACAATGGTTCTCAAACTCAAAGGTTTAAAAGAATTGCCGCAAAGGCTTTGTATACACAAAACCATGTGTATTACACTTTAGGGGTTATTTAAGGGATTTTTCTAAGGTAATTTAATTCTGGACCACTTTTGTCGTGCGTGCTAACTTCAGCAGCTAACCAAGGAGGCTGCCCTTGCTCTTACTTACTGTGAGAATTATTAACACATTTCCCCCAAATCCATAAAATATACCTTCTGACATAATTATAAACACATTTTCAGCTACAAGGACACTTTCAGAAAACTCATACTGTATGAAGGTACTATTTTCTCTCATTCAACATTACATATTGGTTACAAGTTTCCCCCAGAGTTTTTATAATATAATAATTGTTTTTAAGGAGCCTAGTAATAATCTTCCTCCCCCTCTCTCCTTTCTCTCTGATCAAAGAAATATCAAAAATGAATTATGGACTAGATAAAAAACAATTTTGGATGTTTTATTGTATATCTCAACCTAGACAATCCATTCATTAGTGGCCAAATTATATTTCTTTTCTTCCACCAGCTTTATTGTTCCAGCGTTGTATTTCTTGAACTATAAACACAAATAGTAAGAAAAAAAATTTTTCCTCTGAAGTCCCTGTTGTCTTTAAATCTCATCACAATTTACCATCAACTCTCAAAGTTGCCCATTACTTGTTTTATGTCAGTACATGTGTCTGAAAAAATTTGTAAGAATCACTGCTGCTGTTACCTCTCGCTACCTTTTTGGTGGTGCCCGCTGAGTTATTGTTTCAACAATAAGCTTAGCATCTCTTAATTTTTTTTAAAATCTCAAGCTGCAGAGTGCTAGGAGGCCAGCTTATGTCCAAAGAGAAGATTAGGAATCTTGATGTCTAAAGGTGGACGATTTGGGAACCCCCCTCTTCTATCCTTGGCTAGTCTCTTTCAATTACAGTTTATATTTAATATTATTTTGTATTAGTTTCAGGTGTACATCATAGTAGTTAGACAAGCATATGTGTTACAAACTATTTCCCCCAATATTTTCAACATCCATCTGATACCATATATAGGGATTAAAATATTATTGGCTGTGCTCCCTATGCTGTAACTTACATCTCCGTGACTGTTCTGTCACTATTGATTTGTACATAATCCCTTCACCCTTTTAACCCAGCCCCAAACTCCTCTACTCTCTGGCCACCATCAGTTTTTATTCTGTATCTGTGTGCTTGTTCCTATTTTGTTTATTTATTTTGAGCTTCAGATTCCACATGTAAGTAGAAATCTTATGGTATTTGTTGTTTCCTAGCTGGCTTATTTCATTTAAAATAATACACACTAGGTCCACCCATACTGTCAAAAAAGGTGAGATTTCATTCTTTTTACGGCTGAGTAATATTCTATTAAATATATGTACCGCTCCTTTTTAGTCCATTCATCTACTGATAGGCATTTGCATTGCTTCCATATCTTGGCTATTGTAAATAATGCTGCAAAAATCTTACTATACTTTGTAGGATAATTATACGTTCCCATTGACAACTATATATACCGAGCTTTAAGGGCATCATTTTAACTTATGCCCATCACTGAGAAATAATGTCATTGCTAAAATCTCTCAGGTTCCAAGTTCTATTTATAATTTATGAATCCTCAACTATCACTTTCTGTTTTCACTTTTTGGTGATTGAATCTTTTTAGCAAGAAAAATAGCAAACTTTAACTGTATATCTTATATTTTTATAATACTTTACAGTTTAAAAAATTGAATATTACCATAATCTTGTAAAAATAGGAAAACTATTATTCCCATTTTATAGAAGCAGAAACTGTAATTCTGTGTAAACTCCTGAGGCAAGATAACTTGAGTTGAGTTGGGATAACCTAGTCTTATTTCCTTCCCAAAGTTCTTCTGGTTCGACTAGGTCACATAATGTCCCAAATTAATTCAATATGTATGTGGTTCATCATTCTTCATTTATTCACTAATTTACCAATGATACTTAGATTTCCCATCAATAGTTTTTTTTTACTTATTAATTACTTTATCAAAATAATTTCTCTAGAACAATTTGAAAAATGTTTTTGTTGCTACTTTAATTCATTATCATTTGTTCTTCAAAAGAGTTCAGTTCAGGACCGATATCAAACAACACAGACCACTGTCAAACAGAAAGAAAATTATGGCAAAAACAACAGATCTATTTCAGAGAATTGGCATAAACAAAGATCATTTTTGTAAGTCATTGAGGTAAAAATAAATGAAAATCTTAAGGTAAAAAATTAAAGACAATTCTGTTTTTATGACAGGAACTCACTCTGCTATATAGGACATTAAATAACCACCTAGAAACATTCCCGAAGCTCCAATTCAGTTCTTACAATATTTTTGTAGATTCTTGATCTCATATATCAAATACAGGAAACACTTAAAAATAATAAACCTGCATTTGTGACCCATTATCATAAGTGAGTTATTTAAATCTTTCAGTTCTCAAATATACAATGTGAAATGTGGATATATATATATATGTATATGTATATATATATATATATACACACACACACACCTTTTTTAAGTAGGGAAATTTAATCTTAATTAGAATGTAAATCAACATCTCTGTTTCTGAATTTGATATTTAACATAAAAATAAAACAGTTCGTAATACTTTATTAATACACTTTCTTGAATATTTTATCTTTCTTGAATAAATATTATTTATTTTATTAACCAATATCACCCAATCAATTCAATAAGAGTTTAAAATAGTATTTTTAAATAAATGTGAATGAAAAGAAAAATTTTTTGCCTGAGTTGTGGGAAAAATAAGACATGAAGTAAATTAAGTGTACATTTTCATCTAATTTCATAATGAAAATAATATGTTCTTGCTTCTGAAATATGGAAATTTTACCTTTCCAAGAATTGCATTATATCACATTTCCTTTAATAATCTTTACATTCACATTAAAGCCATTATTATTAGTTATTGTCGTTGTCATCATCATCATCATAGTCTTTGTCATTATCATTATTTGGAATAGAGGAGATAGAGGGTGTTGGTACGAGATCACACATTTTTTATAGCTTAAAAGCTAGGAAATATGCTCTTTGAGAATTTGTAATGTTTACATAATCAGTATCTACATTGCCAAGGCTTATTGCAAACAGCTGGGTGCCTGATGTCTGGCCTCCCCCTTTGTTGGAACTTTTGCCAGAACAGGTAGTCAAAAATGGAAAGTAAGGGAAAATTCAGGCATCTGGGGTGTCTCTCAGGAAAGCAGCTGTGGCTTCCTTAGGAAGCAGTCGTTGTTTCCCATCAGTGAAGACTGTATACCCCTGGGTCCTGTTCTGGCATGGCTGGCCTGGTAGGAGGAGGTTTATGACTCAGGACTTAGGTGAGAAACCATTTGGTCAGTCCCAGTTCTGGCAGAACATTGAGAGAGAGCCCTCAAGCTGCAAGCCATAAGCAGCCTGCTGGCCTTCTCTTTAGGCTACACTGGGTTGTTCCCACTCAGTGGATTGGGACTCTAACCACTTTTTAAAGATTTCATTTATTTATCTTTAGAGGGGAAGGGAAGGAGAGAGGGAGAGAAACATCACTGTATGGTTACCTCTTGTGCGTCCCCTGCTGGGAACTGGCCTGCAGCCCAGGCATGTGCCCTGACTGGAAATCAAACCACAGTTGTTTGGTTCACAGGACTGAGTTCAATCCACTAAGCTACACCAGCCAGGGCCATCTAACCATGCCTTTGACACGAGCAACAATACAAGGGGATCTTTTCAAAACATATCTTGCCAAGATATACTGTCCTGTTTTTAAAACCAGACATCACTGTTATTTCTGTAAACATGGCATTTTTCCCCATAAAAATGAACTCATTTTTTTAAAGACTTGTGTTGTTTCCTGGAAAGTAGGCAAATACTAATATTTTTTTAACAGTACACTGAAAGACCTAGATTAGCAGTATTGAATGATATTCTCAGTGTGTAAAGATGTGCTTTTCCAGATATAAATCTTTGTGTATCAAGTGTTAAAAATTATTATCCTTGAGAAATGACCTAGGCTCTTGACGTACATTAGAGAGGTGCCAGGAGCCTGCTATTGCTACATGAATACAATGAATGAACTCAGCATGCTCTTGTGATGGATTATTTGGCAGGGACTGCCACTCATTTACCATAAAAATGGCATTTTGGTAGCTTAGGACTGAATGGTCTTCTTGATAATTCTTGATGAAACAAAGCACACACTTTATAATGTAAATGCTTCAAATTCTAATAATCAAAGGTAAAAGGGTATTAGAATGGTATAGTACTTTTAATTTTAGGTCATATCATGTTTTTCACCATTATAAAGAATTCTACTAGGACACTTAAGGACCATAATTAATCCAACAACATTTTATTTAAAAATATTTCATTTCAAAAGATACTAAATATGAGGCAAACAATTTTGTGGTCAGGTTAGGCATGCAGAGGTAAATTAAATAAAATTTTATTTCTAATGGTAGCTAGACTTAATTGCATTAATATGAAAGCTTTTAAGAAGAAGTTTAATAAATTTTAAAATTTACTGAAATCTCTTATAATTCAAAAAAAGTGCAGCCTTACTTTTTAGGGAGAGTGGTCAAGTTATTTTTACTTTTTTAGCCCATCACTAATTTTAATACACAAAAGAGTCTCAGCTCAGAGTCAAACTAGGTAATGTTCATTGAATGCCTTCTTATGTTTTGTACTCTGTTTATTCTCAACTTTATAAAAACTAAAACAGGCTTTCCTTAACATTTTTTGTTGCCTTTATTTTTTCTTCTCATATTCATAAAAAGTAAAGAATGTAAAAGTCCATGTTAATTACAAAAGGGAGATTATGAGTATAAAAATATTCTTTCCATAAAATATGCCCTTCTTAAATTTTTTTCACAATGAAATGGTCAGCAGTCACTAATAACATGCATTCTGACAAGTGGTATTTGGTCCTTTGTTAATTTGACCGTATTGCAACTTTCTGTCTATGTCTCCATATTGTTTTCTCTCCTATAGTTCAAGACATTCTTACCCTTCTGTGGCACTAAGAATTTGGAAGATTGGGAAAATATAAAGTCAACTTTAGTTTTGAAAAGATACATATTTTGATCAACTGATGGATATAAATCGTGTCTAATCAATTTTGATTATATCTAAGTTTTCTCTCTTAGTTGTGGTCAGATGAATTTTCTTTGTACTTGTCCTTTTGACAAACTTCTAACTAAAATAATAACACTAATAATAGTGATCTGGAAAAAAACAAGATAAAAGGAGCCTTCCCTGACTGGTATGGGTTGGGTTGGGCGTCAGTGGGTTGGGCAGCATCCTACAAACCGAAAGGTTGCCAGTTGGATCCCTAGTCAGTACACATGCCTGGGTTATGAGCCATCTCCCTGGTTGGGGTGTGTGCGAGAGGAAACAGATCCACAATTCTCTAGCACATTGATGTTTCTCTCCTTCCCTTAACTTTTCTCTAAAAATAAATACATAAAATCTTTTTTTAAAGAAAAAGAAAGAAGAAGCCTGGATATTGAAAGCATGTGATTAAAATATTTAGCAATTTCTCAGGAAATCTATACAAATCTATGATATGTCATTGTAATGTCATATCTATAAAGACACATTATTCATAACTTTGAATTCAAAGTTGAAAATTCCACAGATGTTTTTGAGAAATGTAGCATCTATTTTCACTTTATGCTAATTATGGTTTATACTATTTCCACCAGATGGGTTTGTATACACAGTAGCTACTTCATGCCAACTGTCTTCAAGTACATCCTCTAAAATATAGGTGGGTTTCAGAGACCTCTAAGTGATTTTGAATCTTTTCACTAATATTTTTTTCAGATGTTATCATGATAGTGCAAATGTGGTATGGGTGAACAACAGGATATTCTGTAGGAGTATTATCAAAAAGGGTACACACTTTCTTGAGCAGTTTAGGCTTTCAGAAGTGAATAAATTATTGTACATAATAAGAGATATTCACTTCCAGGGAACTGTAAAAATGGTTGCAATGAAGTTTCTATATTTGTTGTCTAAAGTAACTTAGTACATGTTTCTCATTAAAATTATAAGGGTCCTTTGCCACCACTGAGTAGTTAAATAGTAAATATCTGATTTTTCAAGTTTCAGAGTTTAGCCGAAGTACTTAAAAAGTTTGTTGTAAATGTATTTTGGGCTTATTTTCTTAAAGAACATGACTGTGGTATGTTTAATATATTTTCTTGTTTAATAATTAATATTAAATGATACTTAACAATTAAGGAAATAAAAATATTTTAAATAAGGCAATATCCCATAAGTATTGATATAAACTTTAAACTTTGTTTTTAGGTTTCATTTCCTTAGTGAAGAACTTTTACATATATTTAAAAACTAATATAAAATAATAATGTTTGATTGAAAATATAAATAGTAATAAATCTTTATAGGAACATATATTAAACATAGTTGTGATTGTATTTGCTCTTGAATAGAGTGTAGACACAAACAAAGAGAGAACACAAAACTTCCCAGTGATAGGTGCAGGGTCTGCAAGTCTTTCTCTTAAGCCTTTTGTTTGTCTGTCTGCATGTGCATCTTAGTATTTTAGTTGTATGTAGAATAACTGGAAGAACAATCCCCAATTTCTTTTGAGTTGATGTTTGTCAAATTGTGTTCTTGTTAAGTTCAAGGGGAGGAAAGTCTATCATCACTGAATATATTCCTAATATTTTCATATCAAAATCATCTTTAGTATATTGAGTCCAGTTTCTGCTCTAGTTCTGTTTGTGTTTATTCGTTCTCTTGCCTTAATAGGAAATAGAGATATTTTCTACCAATCCAGGTGTGATCTCTGCTAATCTGTTATCTTCACAATGGATAATAGCCACCTATAAAAAAACAACATGATGTGTTAAAAAGTATGTTTAACAAAGAATTGCTTTTATTTTTCTCCAAAGAGTTTTATTCAAACTTCTGTATGTTTAATGTATTTCCATTAAAACAAATTGTTGCTGTTATAGTTGTGTTAAATAGGCAGTTAACTAGTATTTTATGAACTTCATCAGTATCAGAGAAATATACTCTTCTATTTATAGACTGATTATTATTTGTTAGTGATACAAAAAGGGACATTCATTTTAGACAAATTTACACAATTTAGTTTATGGTAATATATTTTTAAAGTTATTTGAAGGTTATTAAGTCAAATGTTCACAGAAATGCTATTTTATATTTAAAATATTTCAAATTTCTTCCTTGACAATATAAAATTTAGCAAGATAAATTTACCCATCATTTACAAAATGACTTAGCTTTTCTAACATGTTCATTCAGCATTTTTAGTGATTTAAAATGTTGAACAAACAAGTTAGTTATAGTTACATTACTACTATAATAGGTATATAATTACAAGAGATATTATATCTCAGTGAGTATTTTTCTATGTCAATATTTATAACAATAAATACATGTTTGGGAATCCAAATAAATTTGTACTGTATCAGAGATTTTATTTCTCTTGTGGCTATGTTAAAACTTTCATTTTATTCACAAGTTTATCTGATGGTTAAATGATTGGAAGTGTGAAATATTGCTAGTTAGTTTTAATGAAAATTGCCCACTTCTCAAGGTAATATTTAATTTTTTTGTTCATCAGGTAACTTATTAATATGTACTGTTGGTGGATTTAAAGCAAGAGAGATAGAAATGTACATTGCTGTAAGAATAATCCACTAGCTTTGTAATTTAAGGGGGTGGCAGTTTGAGGAGAACCCACGTGTACATAGAGATACCTCTTCTTACACTTTCTCTTCCCTTTAAGATTGGGTGCCTGAGTTGCTCATAAGTATGGCCATTTCTAATAAAGCCTCTTAAAACAGACATAATGGGAAGGACCAGGAGAATAATAACACATCAGTTCCCACTGGTGTTTTAGTATGGATCCATGGCTCAGATTAGCCACCTGCCAATTGATGAACTTTTTGGAAAGGGGTGGAGGAAATGTGGAGAGCATCTGTACAGGCCAAAGTTCAGGCATCAGAGTTGAGGGCCCTAGGAAGTCAAGGAAATAGCCTGAAGACGAGGGCCATTAATGATGTGTTAGTGCAAGGAGGGCTTGACACCGAGAGTGAACTTCCTCTGTTTCATATTTTGTATCCAGGTGTTAAAATCATGGGACTTGCCCAGACTTAGGCTAAAATAAGTGTTTGTTGAGTTTGTACATATCCAGAAACATCATATCTGTAGATTAGAGAAGAATGTTGCAAAAAACATACTATGGTAACCTACTATAGTTACCTACATAGTAGCCTACTATGGCTACTATGGTTATTCTTTTTTTAATTGTTTTAAAATATTATTTATTTATTTTAGACAGAGAGGAAGGTAGGGAGAAAAAGAGGGAGAGAAACATCAATGTGTGATTGCCTCTCATGTGGCCCCTACTGGGGACCTGGCCTGCAACCCAGGCATGTGCCTTGACTAGAAATCGAACTAGTGACACTTTGGTTTGCCATATATTCTTTTACTAGCCTAAGTAGTAATTCTACTATTTTCATTTAACAAGTAGTTGGTTGAGACATGTGTTAATGAATGAATCTCAAGTGATACATTGAATCATCAACTATGGGGAACTAAAATAACAGCTTAAAATGCAAATCAAGAGAAAGATTGAATAAGGAAAAATTTTAAATGGAATTATTTCAATAATCAAGTGGTTATATTGAGCCCTCATTAAATAATTTTATAGTGTACATTATGTATGAAATATATATTTAGATCATATACACATATATACAGACATATATTAAATATATAAAAGCA
Organism: Artibeus jamaicensis; assembly: GCF_021234435.1. Taxonomy (NCBI): domain Eukaryota; kingdom Metazoa; phylum Chordata; class Mammalia; order Chiroptera; family Phyllostomidae; genus Artibeus; species Artibeus jamaicensis. The sequence goes on along the minus strand of NW_026522014.1, from coordinate 11,985,719 downwards.
AATCTATATTTTTCTACTTATTTTCTAATGGAACAGGGTTAATATTTTAGGTTTATACATATATTGAGAATCACATATTCACTGTATGTAATTTCTATGCTCCTATGCCAATCTGGATTTCATTATATATAAAAACTCCCTTTATGCTTAAAATATTGATTGTGAAATGGTCTCAGAAACCCAGCATTTTTTGACTCAAAAATCACCCGGCAAATGCAGGTGATGACTAAAAAAGAGGAAATGAATTCACTATTGATGTTCATGTTCATTGAACTGACTTCCAAGGATGTACAGTTGGATTATCTGGGGGACATTAAATAAATGAAAAACATCATCCCCACTCTGATATTTTGTACTTTGTGATTTCTTGGTAAACCACATAAATTCTGAGCTCCCATTGCCTCATCAGCAAACTGGATACCAATTCCTCATGGTTTCTCATGAGAATTAAACATCATAATCCTATAAATGTACCTGTGAAAATGCCTAGCCCAAGCAAGGGTCTCACTGTGCATTAACTTGAATCTGAATCTGACCCCTATGCTTCATCAGCTTCCCCCAAACTCCATCTCTTTGGAGGGATAACATGTGGGGACCTAGAAAAACACAGAGAAACAAAATGAAACTGTAGTGTGCAAAATTGCATTTCATTTTGGTAAGAAGCTGAAAGCATTTTAGAAAATTGGAAAAGACATGATCTTTGTGTTTTAGTGAGGAATGTGTCCTAAAGGAAATAGGACGTGACTATATTTTCAAAAGGGAAAAGAGTTAGTTGTGAAGCGGTGGATAACAACAAAGCCAAGTACTAGAATTGTAATATTTTTCACTTCCTTGCTAGATCAGAAGTTCTTAATAGTTCTGGAACTCGCAGGTGAAAGTATAGATTACCTACGGGGTCATAAGTGGGGAAAAGAAGAATTATGACATACTCACTGTATTTTACATACAGTTTTAGAAGTTTCACTGAAATCATTCTCAACCTTCACTCATGGAAATAATCCATACAACCCTAGACACTAGATTCAAAACCAATATAAACTTCTATTGCCAAATATCTATCAGAATCCCAGACCCTGCATAACACAAGGGTCTATTAGCTGCTCAATGAATATTATGGATCCAAAATAATTATTTACCCTGATGTTTTAGATTTATCATTTCTGTCTCCCTTGAAGTTTATTTTCTCAGCTATCCCTCTGTTAACAGTAACCCATCTTTGTAGACAAATGCAATGCGTTGCACAACCTGAGGCCTTCCATAAATACTCCCAAATCCCGGTGTTATTTTACCTGGCACCATCATGAGAAACCCCATGAGGTCATTTCTCTGGAATTAGAGTCAAAAGAAACAAAATCAAAACCAGACTTCAAATATATTGTATTTGATTTCTGAGGTAACTCCAAAATGTTAATATTATTCTTAACTTCTGCTTCAGTATAATTGTTGATTTCATTTTGGGTATTTTTTCATACTGTAGATGTTATAGGCTGAAAGGAATGCATGGATTTGATGAAAACTCTCCTATCTGAAAATGTAAAGAATAATGGTCTTCTAGAAAGAACTAGAACCTTTATCCGAAACTGAACAACTTATCATAAAATCTAAACATCAATGTTTATGGGGGTTACATTGTTATTAGTGTTGTTTTCCGTGGTCTGTCTTTAATAGAAAATTGCCACAGTTCAGGGTATTTTCTGTAAATTGGTGGCTGGCCTCAGTTACTTGCCTAGGCTTCCCTTCAGTCCAACACTCCAGAATGTTTTCAATGACTCCATCTTATTAGCAAATGTACTCCTTTGTGTACTTATATGATCTTTTAGAAATAGTGGTCTTCTTCCTGGAAAATATGACCTACAAATGGTCATATTTTAATAGTTTGGAGAGGAAGTTTGCACAATTAAAAAATAGAGAGAAACCCTTCTACAGCTCTTCTATTAACTTCATTATTTGGGCATCGTTCTTTTTCATTATCACACTAACAACACCTGATATAGTGATCATATAAGTAATCTTATAGCCCAATTTTAGTACATAGGTAATAGTAAGAGAAAGAGTAAGCATAGAAAGATCTCACAGTGTAAAGAATATGACTAGTGCTGGATTTTACCTAAAGAGAAGTAGAAAATATGTATTGTGGCATTTTGATTATGCATAGTGAAAAATTCTACAACCATGAATTCTTACTAAGGATGGCTATATAGTCATTTTCATTAGGATCATTAGAAATCAAGAATTTTATTTGACTAATTTTTGGTGATTTATTGGGAATGAGTGGTATTACTTGAATGTAAAGAGTAAACTCAATAAACTCTTATGGCTGCTTATTACAATTTAGTTATAGTTTTAATTTTAAGAAGAATTTTTCCGTTATATTTTTATACCTGATACGATCAAAAGATTAAGAAGGTAAGTCAGTAGTAATGTTTAGAATTTACTTCATGTAGGGTGAAGTTCATAATATGCTAGATTATATTGACTCAGAGAGAAATTAGTCTTTGATAATGTTTTTATTTCTCCTTTTCCAAAAATTTTAAAATTATACAAACAATGAGATCATTTAATACAATACATACAATATGCAGTATGCCCAAGTGCCAAAAGAAAGTCGGTTTCATTCAATACCTAATTTGCATAGCCCCATCCCTATCAAAGACCCAGATTTTTGAGTATTAAAAAGAAAAAGAAAAAGTCACAGAGACAAAACTTAATACTTACTCCCTCTCCTGTCTTCACATAAAGCATTCTTAGCTGGGTTGGCTAAACTCCATCAGTGAGCAACTGCTACATTCAGTTCAAATTATTTAACTGTCTAAAATATTATGTTTATCTCACCCATATTTTTAACTCAGTTGAATGAAAGTATTGATTCCATTTTAATTGTTTGTCTTCTTTGTGTTTTATCTCTTCAGATTTTTTTTTCCATCTGCATTGCTTTCTGGGGAGTAAGAAGCATGAAACAACTTGCCTCTGGCCTTTGGAAATAATTTAAGTTTGTACACAGTTCTCTTGTTTTAAATCAGTTGCCTACCCCATGATATATAATTATTGGCCATAAAGATAAGCATTTTATATAATAATTATATGAACCATTTATGTACTGAGAGGTTGCCCATTTATTAACTGTTGCTTGCTTTCTACATTTATTGTTTTCTCTTAAAGTCAGTTGCAGTTACCTTTGTGATAGGGTTGAAAACAAATGATTTCTACTACAGTGATATTATAGCCACTGTTGCATCTAAGCCAATGAGAATAAGAAAAGGAAGGGAGGAAACAAAAATAGTAAAAAGGGTGAATATGTCATTTGCATTGATTTGACAGCTTTTCCTTTGCCGTTTGCTAACATAGTTTGTGTTGCATGCTGTTGAGTGGGCTGCACTTCCTGGCAACCCTGTGAATGAGCGATGCCCACACTGTCCTGTCCTCCACATCCCTGCTCAGCTCCTGAAGACTCAGGCCTGTGGCATCTTCTAAGCAGTCAACCCATCTAATATTTGGGCTTCCTCTTTTCCCTCTGTCTTATGTTTTCCCCAGCACTACTGTCTTTTTCAAAGAATTCTGCCTCTTTATCATGTACCCAAAGTAGAACAACTTCACTTTTGTCATTTCTGACTCCAGTGGTGTTCCAGACTTCATTTGCTCTAGGACCCACTGATTCCTCTTTCTGTTGGTCCAGAGCATCTGTAGAGTTCTTGTCTGACACCAAGTTCCAAATGAATCATTTTTTTCTATCAGCCTTCTTCACTATCCAACTTTTGCATCTACACATGGTAATTGGGATTTTGAGGGAGTGAATAATCTCAGCCTTGATCTCTAAATGACACATTTTCCTCTTGATGATCTTTCCCAATTCTTCCACTGCTGCCCTTGTATGTCTCTCTTGGTTTGTTGGCTGTAGTCTCAATTTGAATTGATGAGTGAACCAAGGTAAGAAAAATGTTTAACAATTTCACTGTCTCCATTGTTGCATGCTTCTTCTGTAGTCATGGATTTTGTCTTCATAATGTTCAAATAGAGTCCTGCTTTGGTACTTTCTTTTTTCACTTGCATCAATGGTCATTTCAAGTCGTTGCAACTTTCTGTCAATAAGATGGTGTTTATTGATATTTCTTCCACCAAATTTCACATCTCATTCCTCTGAGTATAGCCCACTTTTGGGTGTGATAATACAATCTGTGTACCAATTAAACAAATAGGGAAGTAAAATACATCCTTCTCTGACACCTTTGCTATAGGAAACCGTTCTGCTAAAATCGTGCTTAAGTGCGTATTTGTCATCATAAAAAGGTTTAGAAGAGTTGTCTGCCTAGAATTATATTTACCTTTGAAAACCAAATAGCCTAAGGATCTACATTACAAAAAAGACATCAATGAAATGAAAATAAATAGAATTTCTCAGAATTAATTTACTCAACAGATTAATTTGTGATACATATGTCTAATTTGTTTAGTTAATTTGTTTTGGTAGATTGAAGAGCAGGCAGTAATTCCGTGTCATATAAAATTTTCACAACATTAATAAAACTCTCTAAATAAAATTGCCCTGGGTGTTGTGTGTACATTGTTCATTGGTATTGTAAAACTCTGTCTGTGTTTCATGAAGAGGGAACTGATAACAATGTGAGTTCAAAGAATAGAAGACTGAAAATGGTCAGATTTTTTGTTCTTCCATTTCTCTAATATTTCTTACATTTAAAGTTATAATTTAAGTAGTCAAAGTTATAAGCACCAAGTCAATTAATATTGTCCTTCACTGAGCTTCACTGATATTCGTCATTGGGTTAAAGACACTGATCAAGTTGTTAAACTCATTTAAAAAATATGTCATTTAAGCTTTGAGCAGAGCAAAATGAATCATTAAAAGAACCACACTAGAGGCATGTATGTGGACTCATGAGGCAGGATTGAAGCATGCTCATTTTCCAAACTGGAAAAGCAGAGGAAGATTAAATTTTGCATAATAAATATTAATTATATCTCAAGTGTCAGAAGAAGGGACTTGACTTTGCCTCATTCATCCTGTTATACTTAATTTAACACAGAGTACAGCAAATACATAAGCCCATAACAAATATTAAACTCTATTGTTGACCATTCCCAGCATTTTTTGCTGGACTTGGCATGTGCAGAACCGTGTTAAAGCAGGGAGCACTCTACTGGCTGGAAATTGCTTAATTTCTAGCTTAAAACACCTTTTTTAAACGATTTATTATTCTTTAATTTTAATTGTTGTTCAAATACAGTTTTCTGTCTTTTACTCCCATCCCAGACCACCCATACAGCCCTCCCCTCTCCCATTTCCACCCCTATGTGTCTTTTATACTTGTTTATCTATGTGTCTTTTATACTTGTTCCTGTAAACCCTTCCCCTTTTCCCCTGGAATTCCCTCCCCTCTCCCCCTGGACACTGTCAGCCTGTTCTCTATTTCAGTGTCTTTTGGTTATATTTTGCTTGTTTGCTTGTTTTGTTGTTTAGGTTCCTGTTAAAGGTGAGATCATATGATATTTGTCTTTTACCACCTGGCTTATTTCACTTAGCATAATGCTTTCCAGTTCCATCTATGCTGTTGCAAAGGGTAGGAGCTCCTTCTTTCTTTCTGCTGCATAGTATTTCATCCTGTAAATGTACCCTAGTTTTTTTTATCCATTCATTTAGTGATGGGCACCTAGGTTGCTTCCAGCTCTTGGCTATTGTAAATTGTGCTGCTATGAACATTGGGGTGCATAGATACTTTTGGATTGGTGTTTCAGGATTCTTAGCATATAATCCTAGCAGTGGAATTGCCAGGTCAAAAGGAAAGTCCATTTTTAGTTCTCTGAGAAAATTCCATACTGTTTTTCATAGTGGTTGTACCAGTCTGCAAACCCACCAACAGTGCACTAGGGTTCCCTTTTCTCCACAATCTCTCCAATACCTGTTGTTTGTTGCTTTGTTTATGATGGCCATTCTGACTGGTGTGAAGTGGTATCTCATTGTGGTTTTAATTTGCATCTCTCTGATAGCTAGAGATATTGAGCACCTTTTCGTGTGTCTCTGGATCCTCTGTATGTCCTCCTTGGAGAAGTGTCTGTCCAAGTCCTTTGCCCCTTTTTAATTGGGTTGCTTGTCTTCTTAGAGTGGAGTCATGTGAGTTCTTTGTATATTTTGGAGATTAAAGTCTTGTCTGCGGTATCATTGGCAAATGTGTTTTCCTGTATGATTGGTTCTCTTTTTATTTTAATACTGTTTTTCTCTAGCTTAAAATTTCTGAGTACACATATACTTCTACATCATAAGGACTGTTCAGTCTGTAGCTTACTTCTTTCAGAAATGGCAAAGAGAAGAGAGGTCTCACAGATTTTTAAAGTAGCTTTTTTAGTGTGTCAGAATAGTTTGTTTCCCCATGAGACATATATATTTTAATTTTTATCACATTTTCATCACCATTTAACCCCCTTAAGGCATGTATATATTCTTGAGTATATGTGATTGTGAAGGAGTGGTCTCAAAATGAGTTTAATAATGGAAGTAAAGAATTCAAAAATGGCCAAAGATACTTTTAGGGTGAAGTTCAGTTTTCTCCAAGCTAAGATTTACTCTTTCTTTTCCCTCTCAGATACCATTGCTGGTGAGAAATGGTTTTCTTTTAGAAACACAGACATTTTCTAGCTACAGATTTCCAGACCTTTGAAAGTGGAAGTGATTCCCATATAGCTGTATTCCCAGGTCTGTGTATGTTAACCAGGGCATTTTATTCTTCACCTTCAACCTTGCTAATTTTCCAGGCCAGTTTTCTCTTGCCAAGCACTAATACATGATGACAGATCATATAACTATTATTAATGTTGCAAATTGATCTTGAATGATGCCATGTAATTTATGCTTACACTTTACTGGAAGCACTTTCACTCTCTCATTCTCTCGAGAGGAAAAGCATTGAAGTTAGGACTCATGAATTACTCACCACTTCTCATGGAGCTATGCAAACTGACTGAAAATAGTTATGAATATTCTCAGCTTTGCCAGTCTACCATAAAGAGGGATGGAGAGAAGGAGGCACATTGGTTTATTGAGTAGCACTCAATTAGCGTTATTTCATTTAGTCTCTAGAATTTAGGGGATTAAGTGTTGTTAATATAATTTTACAGAAAAGAACTCTGAGGCTGGGAGAAATTTTAAAACTTTCTAGGCCAATCATGCAACACTGATGGCCAAAAGAAAATTTAAAACTTCTGACATTCAGCCATGACTGGTGTGGCTCAGCGGACTGAGCACAGCCCTATGAATCAAAGGGTCACCAGTTCGATTCCCATTCAGGACACATGCCTCAGTTGCGGGCCAGGTCCTCAGTAGCAGGCAGGCATGAGAGAGACAACAACACGTTGATGTTTCCCTCTCCTTCTCCCTCCTTTCCCCTCTCTAAAAAAGTATATAAATAAAATCTTTAAAACCTCTGATGATCAACATCAATGTCCATAATGTTTCTCTATTCCATGAGGGTAGATATCCAAGGCAAATCTTTAAAAATGTAGGTTCAGGAGCTTAAGATAAGTGTATTTCTTATTCAATTTGATATTTTAAGGTACAAAATAAAGTTCAGAAGATAAGTACTTTTGTTATAGGATGAATTAATTCACTATGTGAATGAGTACCAAAGTCCCTGTCTCTCTAAGGCTTTAGGTATGTTTACAGAATTGTCCCATGTCTAACAGAACCTGTTCCTGTACTTGAGTTGATTTGTTAGAATTTACCATTACTTGGGCTCCATTTATTGTTTTGTTTACTTCCCCTTCATCTTGTTCTGATTATTTTTGTTAAGTATAATACAATCATCTTTTCACCATGATACTCAGCAATTTGTGGACCTATGATTGTGTAAGTGAAGTTCAATCAATCACCAAAGTATAAGAGAACCTTTGTAAAATTTAGCATTACCAGCTTGAATTATTGCTTTTAGATGTTCTCAAATGTCATTTTACTGGTAATATATAATTTATTCTTTCAGTGGAATTTGCAATCAAACCATTGAGTGAAATTCTTTCAGTTATAATATAGATTATGGTTGGCAGTCATGTGATTTATCAGGGAGAGAATGAGCTCTCTTTTTTATGCCCCTTCTCTATTTTTTCATATTCGTAGCTTCCAGATTCCTAAAGAGACATTGAAAACACAGAGGCAAGTTTGGCTTTCAGCATCTTAAAACCTTTCTGATGTCAGGACTCTCGGCAGAGCCATGGAAGTAGGCCAGGCTCCCTTTTCAATCAACCTCAGAAAAAAAAACAGAAAATATTCTATCTACTGTTAAATTGTTTTTTCAAATCTCACTTCATTCTGCCACTCTTTCTTCTCAGAAGTGTAACAAATCAAATCCCTCCCTCCCCAAAGACTCAATTAGAAGATGTTATTAGCAAATAAGCAAGCATTGCCAGTTTTCCCTGGTGGGTTATGTCTTCTTTGAAATTGCACAACTTGAGCATCCCTTCAGTCAGAATTTCCTACTAGCCCAGATACCACACTATCCAAAAACCCTAAATTCATTTTTTTGCATTTGTTTTTCTTTTGTGTTATCTGCAATACATCCAAAATTCTAACTTGACTGTTTACACTACATAAAACAGGAAAAAAGCAAATTTTGTCTTCATGCCTGTCTTTATGAATTATCTGTGAATCTTTATTTAAAAATAGAAATTCCTGGTAGAAACATCAGAATTCTGATTTAATAAGAACATAAGCCTCAAAACCCAGTCTGGGTATGGTTTGTCTCCAATTCTTCATAAAAAAAAATGTGAGCATTGGACTAAGTCGTGTCCATGGTCCCTTGGAACTCTGACCTTCCAATGAGCAGTCTATCTAAATTATTTCTACATTTTAAAGTAGCATAACTATATTTGTTTTAAAATTATGATCAAATTTGGACTTGAATCTATAATAAATTAATGAGGTTGTATTTCAGAACAGGTTCACTGGACTCAAGTCAATGGGGACAACCTTGGACAGAAGATAGGAAACTCTGAAGGTAGAGTGCAAAAAATAAAATCTCCATTTAAGAATCCTACAACAATTTACAAAATCTAATTTTTTATTTTTTAAACATGCTCCCTTTTTAGTGCTTATTATCTTTTCTTTGAGGCTTTATATTTTATTTAATTCCTTCCATCTCTTTGTCATCCCTTATTTTTTATACTACAGTTAAGTTAAATCAATTTTATATTGAGCATTATCCACCTTACCTTCTGTGTGCTTATAATGTCCACCACATTTTGATTTACTAGTTGATATATTATGTCTTCAGCCTTCTTTTCACTCTTTTGGAGTGAAAAATCTCAGGTAGTTCCTTAATGAATATTTCCTCTGAAATGAAAAACAAGCAAACAGCTGTTCACTGCATTTATAGCCTTTGGAAACCTTGAGCATGGGGACTACAGAAATAACTCAGGAAATTCAGGTCATCGGATACATGTGAGTGTGGTCAGCTGTGTAGAGCAGCAGGGAAAGTCCCAGAACACAAAAGGAAATTGCTTATTGTATCAGGAAAACATTCAGGTTTTAAATGTATTATTAAATGTGAATGGTAAACAACATTTGTTTAAGGAACTATTATAGGGTGGTTGCTTTTTTTCTCCCCAGAAATGCAACCTATCAGCTTAGAAAATGCACTAAGAAATAGATTTTGCTATCCTTACTTCCCTGTACTGAAATATATGAGAGGCAAAGATCAAATATAAAAGTTAGCTTTATTTGAGTACTTTGATCATTGAAATACATGACCGCAACGCTGTATCCTCTGGATCCCCATGAGACCCCAGAGTGGTGTGGAAGGTGGGAAAGCGTAGCAGATACTGCTGGTAGTAGAGAGGTTGCCCCTTAACATTTCCTTGTCTGACAAAGTCAACCAGCCCTGACTGCAGCACAAAGCTGGGCTTCCTTTTAGCTATCTTATAGAATAGAGGCTTTGAAAATTTTACAAAATGAGAACTTATTTTCATACATCATTGCAAGTCAGAATATGAATCCCAAAGAAATGTCAAAATTAGTTGACATCTTTTTTCTTTCAGGAGGTCTTGTAAACCATTATTTGTAAATCCCTTTAATAATAAAGGTCAATTTCCTCATGGCAGTTCTTACTGCTCCTGGAATTCCTTGGAGACTCACTGGTAGTTCACTGTTGTTTTCTCCAATACTCCTTTTGCCAAAATTCTTAGTAATTCAGTATTCACCGAAGTGATCATCTAGTGTCCTGGCACTCAGTTCCTTGTTTGCCTTGCCCCAGTGAGTGTGTTATACACTCTACATGAGTGGTGCTGTCATTACTAATGACTGCAGTTCTGCTGTGGTCCCAACTTGAAACATCCTAGTGCCTTACCATGTCACCCTCTGTTTCCAGCCCGTGACCTTAGGGAGTCCACCATTTGCCCCTCTGAGACATTTGTACCACCTTTCCATTGTCTTTCTCTTCCTCATGTATTTACTTACTGTTTTAGATGTTTGAATTTCGTGGTCAATCATTATAATAGCTTGTTGGGTCTTCTTGGGTCACAAAAAGAATGAAATCCAACTGTAGGTTTCCTCTACGTGGGCACTTCTATGACTGCATGTGTATAGAGAAAAACAGACGGCTAAATAACTGCTCTCACATACTCATGACTCCATACCTCAAGGGAGCTCTTAATTCTGTCCAGCAATTATATATTACTTTCCATTTTTATTCACTCTTCCACACTCCTCAATACCTGTTTCATACTCCTCAAACTTTCAACATGTCGATAGTCTTCACTGATAATCTAGTTCCTTCTTTCATTGAAAAGAAAAAAAAAATAAAACCATCAAAGAGAACTTCACCTAACACTACCATCCAAACCTGTTTCTATGAATAAACTGTTCCTTCTCTTAAATAGGGCTCACCTCTGTGCTGTGTCCCAGTTCTCATCCACCCCACCCTACTCAGAAATAGCCTCAGAAATTCTCAATTTCCCTCTGACTTTTGGATTGTTCCTGCCAACATACAAAATTGCAGTTGTTTTCCTCATCTTTAAAAAAGCTTTTGCTTCATTCCTCTTTTGCTTCCTGCTATTTGTCTCTATTACTTAACCTTAAATTTCCTTCAAAGAGTCACATCTAAGCTTTGTGTCTAATCTCTCTTCTTCCTTCACCCTTGGACACACCCTAGTTGGGCTTTCTCCCACCCCTCCCTGCTCTGTGGAAATTGCACTTACCAAAGTCAGCACAATGTTGTCAAGTCTAGTGGCCATGTTCACTTTGTCTTCTCAGAGTCATTTGACATTGTTATCACACTGTCTTTAAAATTCTTTTTTCAGACAACTCACTCACCTAGTTTTTCTCTGAACACATGGGCCCCTATCATTGTTTTATTTTCATCTCTCCATTCCTGAATCCAGTCAGTGCTGGAGGTCAGAATTCAATCCTTGAACATTCTTAATCCTCTACACTTGCCCTCTAGAGGTCATCATTTAATCCCATAGTACTAACACCACCTGTAGACCGAAATCCCCGAATGTGTTCTTTGACCCATAATTTTCCCCTTAATTATAGACTTCTATCCTTCTAATTGACCTTGCCTCATCAATTAGAGCCATAGAAAAGAAGTCTTACATTGTACTTACTATGTGCCAGAACGTATTGTTTGTATTTTCCATATACTCACTCATTTAATCCTCACCATGACTGTATGAAGTAGTTAGTAGAATTCCCATGATTCACCTGGAAAAATGGGATGCGAGAAACATTGAGCATTTCATACAATGTCATACAACCAGTAATGGCACTGCCAGGATTTGAACTTGAGCATTCTGTTTCCAGATGTATATTGTTCTCCCCTGTAACTATGCTACACTATCTTTCAAATTAGACAATTAAAAGGCAGCCTTTGGCCTTGGACGGTTTGCCTCAATGGACTGAGTGCCAGCTAGGGAACCAAAAGGTCACAGGTTCAATTCCCAGTCAGGACACATGCCCAGGTAGTGGGCTAGGCCCCCAGTTGGGACGTGTGATAATCTGATGTTTCTCTTCTTCTCTTTCTCCCTCCCTCTCTAAAAATAAATAAAATCTTTTAAATTTTTAAAAAAATTCTTAAAAAGGCATACTTTGGTGTTGGAAACTGCTTCAAATTTACTTCTTTCCCAGTCATTTACATCTGGGTTGAGTGCCTTTCTAGCTGCTCAGACTAAAACATTAAAAACTGTCATGGGATCCTCTTTGTCTATTCTACTCCAACCTACGAACCGCCAGCAATAGACATTAAATGTCCCTCAAAATATGTTCATAACTTAATTGCTTATCACATCCCTTCTTCCTGTACCACTTAGGTTCAAGCCATTGTAGTTTCTTCATACTATTATACTTTTGTAATTTGTACCACTGTCTCTAACTTGCATCTCTTCAGTTTATTTTCAGTATGTAATCAAAATAAATCTGTTAACATATGTCAAATTATATCATTCCTCTTCATAAAATCTTCCAGTGGCTACTCATTTAACTCAGTAAAAAACAATCCCCTCACTAAGCCATCTGAGATCCTACATAATCCTGTTTTTCATTTTGCTTTGCTGAATTCATCTCCTTTAGCCCTCACCCCTCACCCATTTCTCTCTGGCCACTTTGGATCCCTCCCCTTTCAGGTTTCCTTGAAATTTCCTCGGGGAATCTGTACTCACTCTTTCCTCTGACTGGAATGCCTTCCTCCAGATGTTTGATTGCTGGTTGAATTGTGTCTTCCCAAATTGTATATGTTCAAGTCCTACACACACACACCATGCCTAAAAATATAACCTTATTTGGAAATAGGGTTGCTACAGATGTGATTAGTTAGGGCGATATTATATTGGAGTACCATGAGCCCCTAGTCTAACATGACTAGTGTCCTTATAAAATGTGAAAATTTGGACAAACACACACAGACAGAAAATACCATGTGAATGTAAAAACAACGCTATTTTTAATTATTTTTCTTTTTTGTTTTATTTTTTTCTACTACTGCCCATGAGAGCTAGGATTGGTTGTTGTTTTAAAATGCTATTTTCCCCTTTTCTTAAATGATGACCAACATACAGAAAGTACACAAAAATATTGTTATGTAAAAGAATTAATGAACTTCCTAGATTTTGAAAACCATCTATGTAACCCAAGGAAAAAATAACATTCTTTTGGTGTTAGTTTTGGCTGAATCCCAAAACAATATTTACCAACTAATCCTAAATTTGAAAGTGAGATTATAGAAAATAATGAAGGACCTGCATTGTCCAAACTTATTGCTAAGACTTGTGTTCCTCACACAAAAGAAGAAGAAGACTCTTGAGTTTAGAAGATGAGGATGGGAAAGAGAGTTTCTGGAAAGAACTTGGTCATGTGAAGATCCCAACTGTCCTTTCTTCCACAAGAGGAAAATCAATGCACCTCTTTAACTTTCCCTCCAACTTGATAAGCAGAGCTTCCAAGAGACCAATAGAGATCTTAGTAGTCATTCCCTAAAGTTGTGGCATGCTCCAGTGGACTTCTGTCTAACCCACACATGTGTGGCCAAGTGGCTACACTTTGGAAGAAACCACATTCATAGCCATGGGTCTCACTGGCATATTTTCCCAAGGACTGGAGGGATGTAATGGGTATGAGAACCAACCTAAGACCCCAGGGGAGACAAATGTCAGTTGAGAGACACTGGTGTGAAGGTAGAGCCAGAAGCAGTAGCTGTAAAGTCACCATTCTTGTCAGGCGACTACCTGAGAGGCCCTAGTGGGTAATTAGCTTTAAACATCTCCAGGACATAGGGAAAACAGCATGACATCAATGGTGGACAGGAAAGCTCTTTCCTAACTCTTTTCTCTGCTTCAATGATAACTAAGCTCCGGGCTTCAGGATTGAGAGAAGATGCAACAACATAAAGAGAAATCAACAGTAAAGCACCCAATAGCTCTTTTCTACAACACATACACATACTCACACATACACTGCACACTTCTCACTTGCAGCAGGCCTGATTGAGAGGGAGAGAGGCACTGGACAGGGAGAAATGCTAACTTTACTGATGTTCAGAATTGTTTTAGTAACAGACACTGGCATATTAATTTTTGAACTGGAGATATTATTTTTCATGACTAAGGTGACTAAAGGAATTATATTGTTGAATAGTACTCAGGTAAATTGTGGATGCTTCCCCAGATGTCATCAAAGGGCAAAAGAAAATAGTTGGCATTGCAGAGAGAATGGAGGGAGAGTGGATGAAATGCAACCAGGTTGTCTTTTGATATCTTTGAGTCCTGCATTTTCAGCATACTGGTCCCATATTCTACTGTGCAAACAGGGAGGAGTATCTCTATGAAAATTATTTTTAAATTACTGGATGCAATTTATATCCTTTATATAGAGTGATCCACAGATACTCTAATCTTCTAAGTATGCAACCATGTCTAACTTTTATTTTGAAAAAATATAACTTAAGCAAAATTGTATAGTTTTCTAATATAGAATAGCGATATTGAGAGTTCTGGAATATGGCAAAAGATGACTTATTTACTGATTTTTTTAAATGTAAAAAAATAACTTTAGAAGCCATTTTCTATAGCTAGTGTTGTGGGAAAGGTGAATAGGTCTAAAATTATTTTCTTTTTTGTTTCAGTATTTTTGAAAGGCACAAAAGGAAATAAGACCAATCCAGAAATTCATTATTTCTCTCCAATGTTTCCTTTTCCCATATGAGCAGGGCCTGGAAGCATACAGACACATTAGGAAATGTTTCCATTGTGTGGGAGAAACATCTGCAGCAAACTTGGTGGACCACCAGAAGTGGAGTAAGAAAAAAGTATGTGGGGGTGGAGGTGGCAGACAATAAAAGCAAAGCTGGATGCTGGCTCGTCCCAAACATCCAGCTAAGTTGCCTAACCTTCAGGTTACCTTTTATGTTGTATAAGAAGTCCAAGAGCCCATAACTGTGCCTAGGGAAAATGATTTTTTTTAATAGTGACAAAATGGAACTTGTAGCATACTCTTCAAAAATTGTTTTTCTGCAAGCGTGGAAATGCTAGCCTTCTGCTTTGCACACCACCCTCTATTGAGCTTAAGCTGGATGGTTTTGGGGAGGTTCTTCCTACTCATGTTTTGCAGTTTATTAAGGAGGCTGGGTACAAGGGCCCTGAAGCCACAGGCCTCATCTCAAACCAAAGAGAAGCACATTGAAGACAGAGATGAATTCTGAGTGAATTCGTTGTAAAACATCAGGGGCAAAAAGGCTCTGAAATGCAAATGATCATCATTAGAAAGTAATATGTGACTACTGAAGAAACATTTGAAAGAATAATGTGGTCTAGCAAAACAATCCTGCAATCTGCATTCAATCAAAGCTGACCAAAACTGCTTGCAATAGGCCTTTGTGTTGTTGGGAGCCAAATGCTTGCTGGAACTCATGGAGCAAATTTTACCAAGTGGCACATTACCAACAGAATATTAGTAAAACAATACCAGCCTCAGAGTTGACTTTTCCAAAAAAAAGGAAGACTCTCCAACTATGGCCAAGGTATTGAGAGTGACAAGAATATCAATATACTTATAAATGCTCACAGATGAGTGGAATGGGTTGGTTCGTTTTGGTATACAGCACGTGTGAGTGGACATCTTGCCCACAAAATAGCTTATGTATGAGGACAATTAAAATCCATCATACAGAGGTTTGAAAACCATATTGGACAGAGCTATACTTAAAAGATTGGATAGGAAGACTGAATACAACACACTGTTGAAAACAGCTTAATGAATTTTAATTCTGGGCCATCTTAATAAATCTCTTAAGTGCAGGATTACTAAAATTCTATTAACCTTATTCTCATAGAAAAACAAGATATGTATTCTTCATAGACTGTTTTTTGCTATTCACATTTGGTTCAGAACCCTAGTAAGCAAGCCTTTTGGGTTCTAATCTTAAAAAAAAAAAGTTATAGCCTTGGCTCAGATTAAGTTTCAGAGGAGTCACTGGCTTTCACCCCTCACTGTTCAACACCTGGCATACGCAAGCAGGGCAGCCACCTGGGGGTGCAGACTGACAGTCACAAGGCAGAAGCCCTGCTGTCTTGCATGAAAGAACTGCTTAGTAAAACTACGAAATACCATAAAGCCAGGAGGAAGTTGAGACCCAACAGGGTTACTGCCAAAACAAACAGGCAGGCAAACTGAAGAGCATAGATATTCTAACTGAAATATTTCATGACTTTTATTTTGCATTGATTTTTCTGAGAGAGAGCCTGATAAATTTATCTAAAAAAGCATTATTCAGCCAAAATGGTTCATTGAACAATAACAGTAAATAAGTTGATGACCTTTGAAAGCATTTTACAAGATGATGAGGTAGGTCATATTATAATATGAACATAAAAGTAAGACTTTTTAATAAATTTTAGTCTTATAGAAATATTTTTTCCTTTATATTCTGGAGGAAGTTTAAAAGAATAGAGTTTTATTTTCTAAGTAGTGCCAATATTACATAACAGAAAATGCACTAACACAATAAAACAATTCATTTGTAGCTCTCATGATTCCCTTGAATAATCTTTCTCCTATTTCTCTCTTTTTTATTTCTCTCTCTCTGTTTCTCTCGCTCTTACTCTTTCTCTCTCTCCTCTTTGTTTTTCTCCAAAGAGAGATGGCATTTTATTTATTTTAAAGATTTTTAGAAATTTGAATTTAAATGAACATCCTGGTATTTGAGATACAGTTTAAGTACAGGATAATTATCTAAATATTCAGATTAGTAAAAGTGGGGTGATTAAATTAAAGACTGTTTCCATCAAAAATATTATTTTTAACAATGTTTTTAGGCAATTTATTAAAGCATGCTGTTTTCAGCCTAATTAAAATGTGCTTAACAATAACAATTGCATTATAGGAAATTATAATTGCAAAAGGGGTAGTTATCTAATTTTGTGGGTTTAAAAAACAAAATTATTAAAATCCCTGTATTATTTTTGTTTAGCCCCTCATGGTATTAAAGAGATTTTTTGTGTGGTTTTTCATTTAATACAATTAAATAATGCCAAAAGGCCTAATTCACTCTGATCTAACTGCAATTTGGCCCTCAAATATCTCATAAATGTTACAGATTATCAATTTCTTGCCGTGTGCATTAACTGACTGAACCTTCACAGGGACACTATTAAGTAGTTATTATCTCCATTTTAGAGCTGAGGAGACTGAGCATCTGAGAAGGTAAGCAACTGGCTAAAAGTCATGTGCTGGTTAAATGCCAGAATCTGGCAGAACCAGCAGTGTTTGAATCTAGTATCTAATGTGTTACCTCATCTCTCACTGAGCTGAAAGCTGAGAACAGAAACCTAGACAAATAAGTATTTAAGTGAGAATGGTATTGATAATGCAGCCTCATCCTCAAGGAAACTGACTCATCTATGCATGAAATTAACATTTTACATATTAGAGTTTGAGGCATTAAAATATCGTGATAAAATATGTAATAAAACGTTGAATACTTGCAAACTTCAAACACCTGGTCTGTTGTTCTCTTACACCCTGAAGAGTGAACGGCCACCCTGAGATTCACTTACCTGGATCTTCGTTCAGTCCTGTGGGTTTTAGATATGAGAAATGTTATGTTCTCTAAGGTCAGGAAGGAGACAATGTGAAGGGGAGAGGGTACACAGATAAAGGCCAAACTCTCCTCAATTGCTAATATATCCCATCATAATTTTTTTAAAAGATTATTTGAACTAAAGACATTTTCTAGTATGTTTTATGAATTTCATTGTCCTGAAATACATCTAAAGTTTACCATTTTTATTCATTTTTAAGAGAATTCACAGTTTGCAATTCACATTGCAATCATCACCACCACCCACCCCTAGAAATTTACATTTTCCAAAACTGAAACTAGGTATCCATGATACACTAATTCTCTATTCCACCACCCTCAGTCCCTGGAAACAGCCATTCTACTCTTAGATGGCTTCTTAGGAATGGCAAACAATAGAACTATGGTTACTGAATCGAATGTATATATCTATCATTAACCTTAGAGTTACAAAATGAGAGGTGCGGAAGACAATTAGGAAGGTAGAAGAGGATAAAGAAAAATGAGAGATTGGTGGAGGTGCTAATATCTTCTGTTTTACTCAGAGGGGTTAAGAGATTCTGCTTATGGAAAGTGGATAAAAAATGGGGCTTTAAGAATATCTAAAGTAGAGCAGGGAGAGGTGTAGCAGACAACAGTGGTAAGCTCATTACTTTCCTTTCATAAGAAGAGATCAGTAGACAATGTCTACATTTTGTAAATCAAGACAAAAGTATTATAAAAGAAAATTTAGAGATTGAGGTAAACACCAGTGGACTCAAAACCAAAAAAATAGGAAGAGGATGTCCTTCCTAAGGAATGGAACTATTGGTGGGCTGGAAGGACACAGTTTATTTTTATTATTTAGTATTAGTATTTTATTATTATTTAACCCTTCCATGCCCTTTGATTAAAAAAAATTGAATGTTTTCCTTAAAAATAAATGCACTTAATTTAAAAGAAAATAAAGCCAGAGTAAAGAGGTTTGTTCAAACAAAATACATGGAACATCTTTTTCTTTCTTCCATTAGCAGAGATATTAACTTTTAAAATTTGTTTATCTTTGGCATGTTTCAGATGCATAGACCTCACCTCATTAAAAGCAATGACTTTATACCCTTTATTCTCTAAGATTTTTGAGAGAGCAGATAGATTTCTTGAGGAAAGTAATCTAGAGCCAACAGAAATGGTTTTACATCATTGATTTTTTCCTATGAGTTTAACATTAGCTTTCCATGATCTCTTAGTGTAAATGAAGTGCTCCTAGCAATACAGCTAACCTGCTAGGCAAGTATGAGATACCCAGTTGCAAAAGGATAAATAATGTCTTGGTCACGATGTTAGTGAGTGACATGTGATAAGACCATATTCTCTTGACCCGTATTCAAAAAGCCAAACAAAATATGCCTACATTTTTGTTTATGAATGCATAGCATCCTGCAGATTCTATCAGAGCCTAGAATTTCAGTAACACTAAAACTGGTCTCATATCCTGTTCTCTCTTGTTACAGGAGATTGTGAATAGCAACACAGGTTGTACACACTCCCATATACTGCAAAGAGTCCTTTTCTGATCACTATCAAAAAACAGTCGGTTTCGAATATTCAGTGTTAATCCTGAAAAGTTGGATTGGGTTACATGCTGAAGGGCAAAACTGAGTCTGGTGCTGATCAGAAACTTGCACGTGGTCTGTCTTAGTTCATCTGCATTTTAGTCATCACCATGCAGAGAAAGGAAGAAGAGCAAAGCTGAAAGAAACAAGATAATGAACTTCTTTTTGATGCTTCAACCACAGGCAAAGGAAATGTAAGTAAGAAAGTGTCTGTGATTGTTTTCATTCTCTCAATAAATTAAGCAGGTATGAATACTGCAGTATAAAAATAAAAGAAGGTCAATTGAGATTAGTGTGGTGCAAAGAGAGAAAATGGCATGGGGCATGCACTTGGTGATCCGTTCCTCCCAACGCCATCTACGGCTGCTCTTCATGAACGAGGACATTGTTGCTTCCTCGTGATCTTAGCTCCGGAGATCCACGAATCAGTCAGAGATCTGCTCTGTGACGCACATACTACATTAAAATCTACTAGGACTCATCACATACTGACAACATATGATTCAGTACAAATTTCAGAACAAATATTCTTCCAATTTTTAACTAAATTCTCAATTGTCTCCAGCCTCAATTTCTGTATGTTGTTGATGAATTAACTTGAAGACTCTGGTAACAATACTTATCCTAAATATAATGCTTCGTTCAAGGTAAATTAAAGTTCTATGATAGTGAAAATGGAAGAGATGAGAAGGACTAGTTTTTTTTAATTTTTTTAAATTATGTGTCAAAGATTAAAATGTCCTGTGAAAATATGTAAACTCCTTTTCTGAATATAAAATCACTGTGAATTAACATTGACAAATGGAAACTAAGGAGGGATTCAATCTTATATAGAAAAGACAGAAAATAAAGAGCCACAAAGAAATAAAATAAATAGGGATTATCTATAAAATAGTCAAATGTATACTAACAATATGAATTATTGGCCCCAAATAAAAAAACTCTGTGTGTTTCAAAACTTCTGTACCTTGTTGAACCACATAGACCCGCCTTAGCAATCCTGAACACCTGAAGCCAGAAATAAGGGGAAAGATCATTTTTCTTGTGTGGTGAGACAGAGATATTAAACAACTAGCTCTTTTCTTTTTTAATACTGACATCTATTGGAAAACAGGAGAATATGTGTATGTTTGTTTTATGAAATCAAATAAAAACTGATTAATTAAATTAAAAACCCTAACAAATTAAAAAATAATAGCGTGCCATGGATTAACCATTTTAATGATATCATTCTTTAATGGCCTGAAAACATATTTATATGGCTTTTCAATATCATAGACCTTTGAAAGCTGATAGTTATTATTGCAAATATAACCATATATCCTCTAAAACTCCTGTACTCTAGGTCATGTGCTCATGATTCAAACTAACAATTGAACATTAAATAGAGAAAGAAAAGAGTAAAATTTAACTTAAGTTCAAATGTCTTCTATCACGCTCTTTGAAGATTTTTCTTTCTATTTTTATGAATTGATAACACAAAGAAAAGAGAGTTTTCTGAAATACTTTAATTGATTCTACCTGTGAATATTCTTTTAACAATATTTTGGGAACGGTTTAACTAGGCTTTGCTGAATCTATTTGCCACTTGGGCAAAATGTGCCTGCCCAGGAAAGCATATCTTCTTATTATGTAACTACTTCCCAAATCTCTCTTGAAATGAGGCACAGCTGGAGGTGTTCTGCCTACATTGGTGTTTTGTGTCTCCAGGAACTCTCAGATGCTCTCAGCCACGAAGGCGCAGAACACACAGCTCTGAGGGAGGATCCTTGTTTCATAGAATAGTCCATACACGCACATTTTCTCCGCAGGGACCTGGGCTGCACCCCTCACCAAATATCCCATCAGTTTATTTTGAGTTCTTACCAATATAGAAAAATCAAGTATACAGTAAAAAAAAGTACTTTTCTTAAAATTTGACTTCTCTCTTTCCTTGATTAAAAATTACACATTTAAAATTGCAAAAGCAACGTATGATTGTTGTACAGGTGCAAATAGTATACAGAGAGTAAAAAGTGACATTTCCTTTTTACCTTCCCTGACACCACTCAATGGATGTGTAAATACAAAACGTTACAGAAGGTGTGCCCATGTATCCTGTCTGTTTATTCATACACATGGGCATCTATGTTTTGGGGAGGAAATATTAATTGCAGAAATTTAAGAAATACCTTAAGAGATCAAAATTTTTAAAAAGGAAGTAAGAACACCCCAAAGGCTACTAGAGAGAAACACTTGTCCTCAATATTTTAGGTTATTTTTTTCTTCTCTCACTTAATAAACACAGTAAAAGTAAGAAAGATAAAATGGGGTCATACTCTTCATGTTATTTTGAAATTTAAAATGTGTGTAATGTGAAATTTACAAAATTAAGAGAAATTGAAATAAAGCCAAAGAAATTAGTCAGCTTTGAGTAAATGTTTCTTTACTCCAAAAGATATTAACTCCTAATGAAAGAGCCCACTAAAAATGGAAGAGCAAATATGAAGATATTATGAAAAATACCCATAAAAATATTCTTCCTTAAGCTACACTGTCAAGTTTATGGATATTGGCTCTTTGCCAGGCAAAATGAAGAATTTTATGAACTTAAACTCCCAACTCTCTTTATATTGCTTATCATATAGCCATACTAGTTTTTCATGGTCATGGGTCTGTAATCATAAGTACCACAACATAGTAGTTTTCCATTGATGTATTTTGTATTTCAGTTATATATTGTAGGATGTTATAGTCACATGTCTCTGCCCACTCTATTAATTGTTTTATTTTGAAACTCAGGGAGACTGGTCAGAGACACAGCTGAATTTCAACCCTGTTATAGGGGATAGACCAGGCTTATATTAGTGGAAAAGATCAACATGATTTTAAATATTTTAAAAGTAAAAAAACAATATAAAAGGCCAAGAAATGAAATATTTATTCTATAAAAATAAATGGCATGTTTCTCTCTTCCTATAAAATGAATATGCCATGCTTTTTTTGTTGTTGTTGTTGTTTAAAAATATATATACAGAGTTAATCTTTGAATGCACTTTTTTACATGCATTTTGCCTTCCTGGAGTGGTACAAGAGTCTTTATTCAATAAAACTAAAAAGAAAATAAAATTCAGTTAAAAATACATATAAAAAAAGAAGTTATAAAAGGTTTATGGTTTAAACAGAGGTAATAGAATATAATTATGTTAGCAACCCTTATCTTTGAGATTGGCCTCTTAGCTAATACAGCTTAGCTAAGTTATTTGTGTCTATCAGTTGTGACAGGAAGATGTTTCAGATATAAAACTATACTCAGTGGTGTTTGTGTCTGAGAGCAAAGGTGGGAAGGCTAGAGAGCACCGTCCTCTTCCCCAGGACCTCACAAGTCTGTTCCTCCCTCCCCATTCTGGGTAAGCATCATGCTTCCCCCCAGTCTGTGGAGGCAGAGAAATGCTGAGCTTGCTGGGCCCTCAAAGGCTGCCCCTTCAGTACCAGCACTGAGGATCGGTGGTGTGTTCAACCACCACTGAAAGTCTTGGGGTTGCAACCTGTCAACAGATGTTGCACTTCATTCCAACTAAGTCAAATATTAGATTTTCTTTAAATCTCGCTATTTCAGTCAAGTTTGGTATAATTGATGAATCTACCTTGCTTTTTTGAGACCTAAAAATGACTATTTCATCTCTGGCACTTCTGGCACTCTTTGTGGGACTAGAAGTACCTGAGCTGAGAGATGCCTTTGGAAAAAACTTGGGAATTTTGTGCCTGAAGTGTAGCCAATGAACACTTCTTTCTTCTTCATTCCTAAGGCTGAGATATACTACGGGTTACAATGAAGACTATAATTTATTTTAGAAATTTTTTGGCTTCAGTCGAATTTAATCTGGAGTTTCTGTGTTTCCCAGGCCTTGCTGTGATGAGTGGAACTCTCTGGTATCGGTCTGTGCGGGAACCCCCCAAAAACATGCGCTGGTCACTGCCTTGTTGACACATACATAGCTGCGCATTTGAGACTATCCCAGACTCTCAACATTTGTTCCAAATGTGGCCTCGAGTGCTTTGCCATAGAGATGGTTACTTAGACAGCAGGGTTTGTCTCCATCTCTGAAAGAGTCCCTTCTATCACAATTGTGGACATTCTTTAAACTCAGCTCAGAACTGTGAGATGACAGTTCCCATGAATGTCTCATTTTCCTTAATGTATTTCAGTATTTATAGTTAAAAGAAAGAACATTTAAATGATAATCAATAAGAAATTAGCTAAAAACAACTTATGATACATACATATAAGCAGCTAATTAAAGATACAAATCTTTTCATTATTGATACAAAAAATAATAAATTGCTTATTGAAAGAAAAAGGTGGTTAAATACATTCCACATCCCTAAAGGGAAAATATTAAATAAATCTCTAGTGCCGAAGAATTACAAATAATTTATGTAGATCCTCTCCTCTCAAGGAGTGGAACTTAACTCCCTATAACTTAGATATAGGCAGTGCATAGAAACTCTCTTCCAAAGGTACAGCATGAAAAGGGGGGACATTATACTCTGCACTGACAAACATTACTTCAGCAGGTAAACAAGGTCAACATCATCAGTGATAAGTCATGCTGATTGTGCTCACCTTTAATGTGACATGTAGAAGATGGCACTTTACCTCAGTGATCTTCCTGCCAAAACCCATGACCCCAGTCTCACCATGAGAAACAAGATCAGTCGAATAAAACGCAGTGACATTCTACAAGATATTTACCTGACCAGTGCTCTTCAAAACCATCAAGGTCTTCAAAAAGAAGGCAAGTCCCAGAAATTATCACAGCCAAGAAGAACCTGAGGAGATTTGCCAGCTGCCAAGAAGGGTATTCCAGATGAGATCTGGAAGAGAAGGACATAAGTAAAATCAGTAAGGAAATAGAAATTCCATGTGAAGTTTAATGAATTACAATGTACCAATATTGGTTTATTAATTGTGATAAATATACAATACCAATTTAATAAACCAGCTATGGGGTACTTGGGAAAACTCTGCACAGCTTTTCTGTAAACCTGAAACTGTTTAAAACTTTTAAAATGTTAAAAAACAAAAATAAACATTATGTGTCATATGTCTATTAGTGGAAATTACGTGTGTGTGCATATACCTAGTGAGACACCTACGATGACATTGTAATATGTTAATCTTGGTAGTTCTCTGATGGTGAGTGTTTTTTTCTTTTCATTTATCTGTACTTTTCTATATTTATCATATATTACTTTTACAATGAAAACATTAACAAATGTAAAATCACTCTTCTCTTCCCTTTTCAGTAGCTCATTTTAGCTAGAAGTGTCAGAAATCGTACACTAAACAGAAATGTCTTTTCTCACAGAACAAGAGGTAGAGAGGTGAGGTGAATTCTTCCTGTGTGTTAATCAGAACCCTGGAAGCATTTCCCTTTCACTACGGGCTCTGTGTCCTTGGCATGACAGGTTGGTCCTCAGACTGGCTTCCTTCCTGCTCACAAAGTAGTGCCAGCATCTATTACATGGCAGCATGCTTTCTTATTCGCATTCAGTGGAAGACAGGAAAAAAAATACCTCCTGCAACCGTGGAAGAAGATTGAATCATGTCAAGTCACTGCACCCACTGCTAACCAGGAATGTTTTCCATTGAGTATTACAAGTGCTCACTGGCCCCAGGCCAAGTTGCATGCACTGGTCACTGTAAGAGGAGTTGAAGTGATGGGTGAGGTCTATTCAGGGTCCAGCTGGAACTGGGAATGAAGTCGATGACTCTGATACTTGGGCTTCCAGGGAGAAGCAAAACAAAGTTTGTTATAAACCTCCCAAGGGAAAGTTTAAGTATGCAAATGAACACACCTGCCTAGATTATGGATTCCCACTGGCTAAGTGAAGTGGTAAAAATACACACCAATTACCCACAATCTACCTGCAATTCAGGACTTTTAACAGCTTTGTTCTGTCAAACTGAGCAATATAAGTGACAGCGTGATCCACCAATCTGGTAAATGTACATCCATAAAAATGAATAACAGATGAAACAAAAGGCCAGAAATACAACTTTGACAGATTCCACCTCCTCAAAAAAGGAGACATCTCTGGTGGGCAAAAAGAGCTTCCAACTTAACACTTTGGCCTTACCTTTTAACCTAACACAGGGTCAGCAAAAGATGGCAGCCCCTGGGCCCTTCCAGACAGCTGCCTGTTTTGGTGCATCTGAGGAGATAAGCATGGGCTTCAGTGTTTTAAGTGGTTCAGAAAAAGTCAAAACAAGGGCAACAATTTGTAATGTATGAAAATTATATGGGCTTCGAATGTCAGTGTTCATAATAACATTTCATTTGCCACAGACACACTCGCTTGTTTACATCTTGTTTATGACTGCTTTGGCATTTCATGTTGAAGAATTGCTTAGTTGTGACAAAAAAAATCTGACCAGAAGGCCAAAAATATTTACTGCCTGGCTTTTTACAGAAAAAAATTGCCAGTCCTTCACCTAGGGTCAATCAGGGACTTTACCTGCCTTAGTAGAGGACATTGGCTCTCTCTGTGGCCATCGGCAGGTGATCTCTCTGTGACCAGCGACAGGAACCTTCTCCAGAACCAACTGCTGTTCCTCTGACCATCCTCCTGGCACCACTGACCAGCAAATGGATTTTACCCATTGAATGGCTCTATCAGAAGTCTCTAAAGGAGGTTGAAACAGTATATTGATTAATTAGACAGTTTAAAAATCATCTCTTTTTCTCTTGCCCAGACCAAATTATTTCCATTGTTGTTGTTGCATACAGTTGTTAAAAAAACAAGATTCAACTGAAATTCAAACAGAACTTGAAGATCAAATTGACTTTACTTGGTGATTCCTGAACCAGGCAGTCATCTCCTTTAGCAACCAGAAGGGCACTCTGAATGGCTATGCAAAAGGAAAGATATTTATAGGAAAAAGGGTAGGGTAAGGAAGCAATTTACAAAAGAAACAAAAGGATTATTATTATTTTTTTTTAGAGCAGGGCATTTTCTTGTTAGGGGTGGGAATGGCCAGGGTTTTTCATGCAGATCGCCTCTTCTTTCTATGGGGATGGAGAGGACCCAGGTTACTAATTATCTTTCTGGTGCTTGACCAGAATATGATGAAGATTCTATTTCTGGGAGCGTTTGAAACAGCAAGTTGGTCAGGTATGAAATCTAGTTTTGGCGTCATGGGCTTTAACACAGTGATGCCATTTTGGGCCTGTGGCTTCTCTTGAGCACAGTCTATCAGACCTTCTGCAGTGACAGTGGTGTTAGAGACAGCTACCGTCTTGCAAGGTTTAGAAATTTGCATGAAGTTGTCTTCAATCACCAGGTTTATTTTTAGGTGCCTTTCTTTCATAGTGAACATATTTAAAGCATTTTTTCTTGTGTTGTTTCGAGTCATATCTTTCCGACACCGCAAAACTTAGGTGTGGTAGGCTCCATCTAGTGACAGACACTCTTTTGAGTATTTTCAGTCCTGTGTGTTGGGGACTGTTTCTACCTTGCCTTTTGCTATGAAAACACTTAGGCTTAAAAATAGCCTGCCTCCTAGGGAAAGAATCATCCTCTTATGTAATTAACCAGTGCAGCACCAAACAGGAACCACATGGTGGGGATGATACTCAAGCCTGTGGACAAGTCCTTGAATTCAATCTAGTCCTCTGCAGTGCCCTTCTTGGCTCTGCATGAATGTTAATATGTTGAGCATCATGCACTGGCTAGCCAAGTGGTGTCCTAAAAATATTAAGCTTAAGACCTCATCAATGCTTTGTAGCTTGAAAACAGGAAACACTGATATACCCATCAGTGTATAAAAAGCCTATAAATTCTCCCTTTTTTTCTTGAATCCTTACTTATGTTACATTTGCTTATTAGGGTCCTTGAGACCTGCCAGCATATGCTCATGATTTCCTCTTTCCTGCAGTAGGCATACTGAGTGCAAAGACAAAGTCAAGCTGAACTTACAGCTGACTGAACACAAGGCTGCCTGTGTTGGTGAATAACCTGTACCTTTGCCGAGTCTGGTGCAGCTCACATTCACTGTCCTGCTCTATGTATACCAGAACCTGCAGTGCTACTGCCACCATTTCAAGGTCCATGTGCCTAAGGCATCAGGCCAATATTCACAACTTCAGAGTTCGGAGTACGGAAAAATGTATTAATCAAGAAGACATCAGCTTGAGAAGATGCAGGGGTTGGGAGATGCTTAGAGGTTCCTCAAATCTATCTTAAGAGAGTCCAGAATTCCAGCTTATTTTTGGTCAAGAAAAGGAAGAATATAAGGCAAGGGGCCAGGGAGGGTGGCACAGACAACAGGTGTGTGATGAGCACAGACATCTAGTCACCTACAGGGATCTAAGGAGAGTGCAAAATCTCTAAATCTTTTTGTTCCCAGTCCTTTGAGCCCTGCTGATCTAAGTCCAGTCTTGAGAATCCTGCAAATCTCTGCCAAAAGCTCAACTCTCAAGAAGAATCCATCTAGTAATTAGCATATTTATAGCAGGAGCTATTGGCCTGAATGCCATAGAAGGAAATGGAGAATAGAATTAATATAAAATCAGAGAGTTTGAGCTTTTCACTTCATTGCACTATTTGTCTATGCTCTGCCAGACTACAAATTTGGTGCTAATTATTCAAAGAAGCCGGAGCTACAGAACTCTCTCTGAGAGCGTGGTAGGCGTAAGTACATGGGAACTGAGTTCCTGAGCTGGAGTGCTGACTGTATTGACAGCCATGTAAACCAGCAGCTGTTTTTAGCTGTGGGATCTACAGCTTGTATTGCCTGGGGTAGAGGCAATGTCCTCACTAGAACAGTTTTCCTGTTTTGAGAAGTATTCGTTGTTATATCATCTCTAATCTTAGGTTTTCAGTGCTTCTCATGATGCTATGCATTATTTAATATCTTCTGATAAATTCTGCTTAATTCAGTCAGAGCTGATTTATGTTACTTATAACTAAAAATATCTACTGACATACAAAGCCATTATCCAGCCTTATGTAAGGGGAAATAATTGTCAAAAGTCTATTCGAACCATTTGAAATTACTTCCAAGTCCAAATACTGTATAATGAATTCTCAGAAGGATGATTAAAATGTTGTATGATGTGACTCTTCCAGAAAATTAGATGGAACAATTCCTGTGCTTAAATCCATCTTCCTTTGAACCTTTTAAAAATGTACTGAATAGATCCCTACTTTTCACCTGTTAGAGATAGTCATTTACTGAAAAATGATGTTTGTATAAATTGCATTATTTTCTCTTTGCATTCTCCATAGCATCAACTTGGACATTTAAAAGAAACTTTTTATACTCCATTAATTTTTATTATTAATTGATTATTTGATTGATCTTTTTGGAAATGTGAGCAGGAAACATGGTCAGAAAATCACATCATACCATTAGCATAGGTAGTTAGCTAGTTATTAATAAAGAAAGGGAGCAAGGGAAATCAGGCACTGAGTGTAATAAACTAGGGAGCTGAATCATATATTAGGTCTAATAAATTGGGAAGCTGAGTCAGGCATTTGGTTTACTTCCTTAGGAAGTTACTGCAGTCCATTAAGCTTGATTTAGTAGGAAGCAATAACATTCCAAACTCATTCACACACTCCAGAGAACTGCTGTATCCTCTGCTGAGGGGCCTTAATCCTCAGAGCAGGAAAAAATTTCCCTGGGTGACTGCTGGCACAGTACCAGACTATAGGTGGTCAGAGTCGGGGGAGGGGGATGCAGGGAGGGAATTTCTCGGTTTGGCACATGCCCAGTAGAAGCCGAGATGGTATAGTAGGGAGGTACACATGTGCAGTAAAAGCCAAAATGGCAACAAGAAGGGGTGGAATCTAGCCTAGGAATAGGAATCAGATTGGATACAGAGTACAGAACCCTAGTAGGTCCTGGAAAGGAATTGGTTAAGGGTTGGCAACTCAAGCTCAGGAAAAGTCAGGAAATAGGTTGGATAGTTTGCATTTTAGCTTGTTACTGAGAACTAAGAAAATATATGGAGGATTGTCAGGAATCTTGGGGCAGTTGCTACTAGAGCCTGCCCACACTCCACATCCCCAAGGGTGTATTATTTCCCTTCTCCCCAATAAATCTTATCACTACATCAAAACTTCTTTCATACATGTATCTTTCAAAATTCTTTTCTCGCAACATTGCAAAAGAACCCAGTTTTACCAGCGACAATACCTGTGAACATATGGTCTATTACTCATACCTGTGAATACAGCTCAATTTGGTATGGTGGATAAATTACATAGAAAAAAATAAAATGTTTGCTATTCAATGGGTATTAAAGTGTTTAAGAAAATTAAAATACTTTTGTGGCCAGTAATTGCAATTGGTAATTTTGGGATGATGTCTTACAGATAATTTGCCTTATATTATAGAAATATACTTAAAATAAGCAAAAAGGAGGAGATTTATCTTGAGAGTACAAAACTATTTTATGTCGTAGAATATAGAAAAGTAGCATGAGAATTCAGGATGAAAGTGAGGGAACTAAGGAATCCAGGAAATCATTCTTTGCTTTTTTTCTCTCTCTCTTTGAGGCAAAATATCTCATTAAAATGTCTCTTTTATTTCCTGTACTTTGCTTTTTTCCCCCAATTCAACATTTCTTGTTTTCTTACACACAGCCACTAATTTTTTATACTTCAAAACCAACAACCTACAGAGACATGGTCTAATTCACTAGAAACGCTTTATTGTCAATTTCCCCCAGGAATCAGGAAAGAATCCAAGAGGCCTCTTTCACTACTGTTTCAGGTTTTTATAAAAAATGTTCTCAATTCTAAGTATGCTAGATCAATAGGCAAAACATTTTGATATGAAACACAGTAAGTGAGGATCAATTAATCTTAAAATACATAACAGTGTTTTTACTATTTCTACCACCTATATGAGGTGGTAACCATGTTCTAAGAGAAAAGCTGGCTTCAAGAACAGACATGTTAGGACTGTTTTTAATGATGTGGTCTAGCAAACCTTCCCATCTCAAAGTTAAGTCTCTTATATCTATGAAGTTTTCTGCATTATCACACCAGGATAACAAATTAAACAATAGTTGCATATATACTCTTTTCTCCTCTCTCATTTTTTATGTATTCTGAACATTGCATGTTGATGAAAATCTAATTTACAGTATACCTCACAACATATTTTTTTTTCCTGAGAATTCACTAAGTAATGAAGTATTGGGTTGGCCAAAAAGTTCATTTTTTTTTGTAAGATGGCTCTAGTAGCACTTAGTTGTCTTTAACATCATTCAAAACAATTTTGGTAGTTGCATCGTGACAGCTGTCATATGAGTATGTATTTTTAAAAATGTATCAAATTTGATGAATTTTTGTGTAGCCATTTTAATATTGAAGGTGGAAGAAAATAAACGTTTTTGTCATATCATGCTTTATAATTTCAAGAAAGGTAAAAATGCAACTGAACCACAAAAAATAAAAGATAAAAAAAGATTTGTGCAGTGTATGGAGAAGGTACTGTGACTGATCGAACATGTTAAAAATGGTTTGGAAAGTTTTATGCTGGAGATTTCTCCCTGGACAATGCTCCAGGGTCAGGTAGATCAGTTGAAGACCAATGAGCAATCAAATCAAGACAATAATAGAGAGCAATAAATGTTCTACTACACAGGAGGTAGCCAAGATCCTCAAAATATCTGAATCAATAAAGTTATTGGTAAAAATTAAATATACGTCTTTTATTTTATGAAAAAAAAAATTGAACAGACTTCTTGGCCAACCCAATAATATAATGGTACCATGAAAAAACCTGAAGTTGAGGCAAGTGGACAACATCTGAACGCACTATCCTGCCCCATTGTGCAATTATTTGACTTTCTCTACCTATTAGGACAGATGGAAAGAGATGCCTCTCAGATTGATGCCAGCTTCCTGTTTTATGTGTGTTGTGTTTACTCCTTTAAAGCATTTTTGCTTCTTCTCTGGTTCCTGTTTTCCCCAGGGAAGTCAAAGACAGGTTTTTTGGTTTTTGGTTTTTGTTTTCCTTTAACATGCATTCTAGCTGATGATGAGCATAGAGAATGCACTAACCCTCTGTTCTGTTCAAGTCCTGGAAATGTGCCTTGGGTGCATATAGTGAGAAGAAACAGACGTGTAATCTCAGCGGGAAAACTGAAAACAAAGCAATCAGTCTCCACCATGTCTCCTAGCCGTACCTTTGAAACAAAAATCTTAAGATATTTTGAAAAGTTTATTTCGACTAAAGTCTGCAAACTGTAATTCATTATAAATAAGTTTATTCTATTTCCCAGTCTCCACAACAAATAACCAGAGATACATTTTATAATCTATCTCAATTTTTTCTCTTTCATTAAGTATAAAATGTTAGTTATTTTTGAGGGACCTCTATTTTTATGGTAATAAATGGATGTTCTAGGAAATTAAATATAAAGAAAGTATAATCAAGAAGCCATCTAATCATAGAAATAAGACATATACATATATAAATTGCTTAAGAGAATATAGTGTCACCAAAGAAAACAAACAAAACACAAAAACATATAATCCTGAGTATTTGCTCTGCTCAGGAATTTGTTTTTATTTTCAGGGACAATTAAAAAATACTTACTTGTATTCTCAATTTTTACCTGTAGTACTTCTAAGGAATCCTATTAATAAAGCACTATCCTAAAACCTGGGATACATAATACAATTTATTTCTCCCAAGAAAGGAAATTAAAATTTAATTCAGAGACAGGAAACAAATAAAGGCAAATCAATTTTATGATAGAGTTTTATAAACCCAGCAGTCTGGGAAATTCTGCTTTATACACGGACCTAGTTTATCAAACTTTCCTTTGCTTTTGGACCTTAATTCTCAGAGGAGCTTATAAGACATTCACTGATATAGAACTAACTCTTACAATAATATTGCTATTATAAGACTAATGTATGGGAAGAATCAAAACTTAAAATATCAAATGTGTTATAAGCACAAGGCATAAAGTGAGATATCTGTTATATTTTTCAGGAATAGGTTTTATTGTTGTTATTATACGTTTTAAAGGGTTTTGCTACAAATGTGTTGCCTTCCATCTGAAGGTTATATTTTGTTGTTTATCCCTTAACCGCGTGATCACAGAGCTTCCTTGAGGTCTTGGCTCTTGACTTATGCATATTCTCTAGCAGCGTTTTTCAAACTTGCCTCATGAGAAGAACTACCGATGAAGGTTTGCTAACATGCAGACTTCTCACCCCTCTCCAAACCTAGTAATGGGGCCCACTCCTCATTAACCACAATAGACATACTTCCTAGGGTCCACAGTACTGATAGGATCCAAGAAAATGTTGTAATTTCTTTAATAATCAAAATAGCTAGCTGGCTAGCTAGATATAATATAGCTTGAATTATATTTGTTTTTATATCAATGGTCGTAAAATACGTTTAGCTCTGGCTGGTAGGGCTCAGTTGATTGGAGCATCAGTCCCTTTAACAGAAAGGCTGCAAATTCCATCTTGGTCCAGGTGCTCACAATGCCCAGTCTGACACATGTAGGAGGCAACCAATCAATGCTCCTCTCTCTCACACTGATGTTCCTCTCTCTCTCTAAAAGGAAAGGGATACACTGGAGACAAAAAGTGTCTAGGGCCCACTGAAGTCAAAATCAGGCCTGGCTTAGTAGCTGGATCTAAGACAGGGGCCCAGGATCTTCATTTTAATGAGCATGCATGAGAAAGTTTTTAAAACACTGCTTTTGAGCAATATTTTGATACCATATCCTCTCTGGATTCAGTCAGGGCCCAAATAGAGATACGGAATCATTATGAGTATTATAGAATACGGAATATACAGGGGTTGGCAAAAGTAGGTTTACAACTGTGACTTTATTCTTGTATTAATATTTATTATTATATTACTTGTATTATCTCCATACGAACAATTGTAAGTGTACTTTTGTCTGCCCCTGTGCAGCCGGTCCTTAAATAACATCCTGAAGTTCAACATCTTTCCCTGTGTCAATGAGGAGGAAAAAAAATTGATTCCTGGAACATTCTACCCATGTCAGTGTGGGTTTGCTCCTGGGACTCTCAATTTCTTCCTGTATCACAAAGGTGTGTGAGTGGAGGGCATTGATGTATCGAAATAGTCGAAGTCTGAGTGTGGATGTGGGTGTGTATCTGTCCTGAGATGGAATAACACCCTGTCCAGGAGCCAGGATGGGCTCCTGCTTGGCGCCCTGAGCTTTCCCAGGGACAGGCTCTTTCTACCCCCTGCTTCCCCCACCCTGAACTGGGTGCATCCCCCACCCTGAACTGGGTGCATCCCCCACCCTGAACTGGAATCAGCAGCTTGGAAAATCATTCTCACGTGTTTTTTATTAAACTTTCTTAAATGTATGTATAGCTCACATTTATTTCAATGTGTAATATTACAAGTGTTTGGGTCTTTATTTGGAAGTTTGGTTGTTTTGGGGGGGTTAGGGTTTTTTTGTGTGTGTGACCAGAATATGCTGTAGGAACTTACCTCTTGTTTACGACAATTAGCCAATGGTAAAATATGTCATTTTGCTTAAAGTTGCAGTTTCCAAGGACCTATTGGCAATGTTAAGTGAGGACTTACTGTAGTAGGGGGTTAGGTTGTACACAATCGTGAGTGGCCCTGAGGAATTAGCCCTGGAAAGGGTCAGGCTGGACAGAAAGATGTTAGCTGACAGGGCTTCTGGGAAGGCAACCTTTTCCACCTGAAAGAGCAGGAAGGGGAGGCAAGATGAGGCAGAAGTCTCTGGAGGGCTGTTCGTGGGAGGTGGGAGGTGGGAGGTGGGGCTGGATCATCATTTGTTGCCAGGGCCCACGGCCTGCCAGGAGAAAGGGGGGGGAGACTTGAAGCTAGAGAGAGACAGCAGTGAAAGCTTCCATGCACCCATAGCCACGGATCTCTCCCCAGAGCTCACTGGATGACGTTCAGGAAGAAGTAATGACTGTTTCTTCACTCCTACATCCCAAATCTCGAGCAAATCTCACCTTCCCCCAACTCTAACATGGAAACATTTACAAAAGGATTCTGGGAAATCCCTTTTTAGGTAATTTCAGGTGAGCTAAGGAGGATACAAGTGGTTGTATCTTCTACCTTCTGATAATCGATCATTTTCACCTGAGCCAGATTTGGGCTACTCCCGGGGACACCAGTCTGTTCTTTCCTCCCTTTTCACTTACTAGCTTTGTAAGGTGGCGGGGGTGAGCCGGGCAGTCCTCAAACTGAAAACAGAGCTAAAAAGATTATCTACCTCAAAAGATTACTGTGAAACCCTAATGAGATAAGCGAGGAACAGTGTTTTTACCACAGCATCAAGATCCTGGTAAGTGGTAAATAAATATTAGTAACTGTTATTCTTGATATAGTAGACTATAATTCAAGTGAGTGACATAATGTAATTATAAAAATAGTTTTAATTCTGCAGCACATAATATTGTTATTTGTAATCTTAAGAATTTAATATTGAGAGAATATTCAGATTACCTGAAAGTGATATCATTACATAACTGACTTTGTAACAGCTGCTTTGAAAGCCAGTAGAAATCATGGGAATAATCTTACCAATGTGCTGTGAGAAAATAACTGCCAACCTAAAACTCTATAACATAAAAAGCTCTGTGGGAAAAAAAAGGCAAAATACATTTCACAGATAGGATATTTACCACTAAAATTCTACAATATGTATTTCAGGGGGGAAAGAAATCATTCTAGAAAAGGGACTGAAAAGTAAGGGTAAATAATAAACAAAGGTGTAAAGTGTAACTAAACATAAGTATTAACTCTATTAAAAATAATATCGATACTAATAGTTTTAGTGACTGAGTCCTTCTGATACACTTTGCCACTGAACAAGATTGACCTGAGTTTCTGTGACTTTATTTGACACTTCTCTGTAACAAACAAACAAAAACAAATTTAGCTGTCTTGTTTTAATCAGGACCTTCCTTTCACATGGTTGGAAAAGATCCCAAAATTGACACCTGAATTCAATGCACTAACAAGCATATTAGATATCGATTGAAATTCAAACTAATATTGACCAGTCTAGTACAAATCTAGAGTCTAAATCAAGAAGAGTCTATGTTTCAATATTCTTTTAACCATTACAATTTCTCAGGGGCTAGACTTTTAGAGTTTATGCAAATCTCTGACTATAACAGAAGCTACTAGGTTTTTGCCAGTGTATATTCTTCCTTTCCTTAGTGTAGACAGAGTTCCTTGTTTTTAACTGGTCACAGAGCCACCCAGAATCAAGTGTACATTATCCCCTGTCCCGGGTAGCTAGTGTAGCTCTAAGATTAAATCATGGCCAGTGAGATACATTAAAAGGTAATGGGTACAATTTTCAACATGGACCCTCAAAAGGAAGGATGGTGTTGCCCACTGCCCGCCACTCCCACTTTTGAAAGATTAGATGTGAATGCTGTGACGACATGTTTTACAGCCTTGGTCTCCGACACTAATAGCCCCTCATTGGCCTGGACGTTTATTCTTGTTTATGTTACTGTGATTTTGTACCTGTTAAACTTAGTTGAACTATATAATAAGAACTTAATAACAGGAGTGACTATAAAAATACTTATGTAAGTTTATAGGCACACTAAAATTCTTTACTGCGAACATAGCTTTGATCTTTACATTTCTTAAAAACACCATTAACTATTCTGTTTGCTGGAATACTACTTCCTGTTTTAGAAAACAGTACTGAAATCATAAAAGC
The DNA here is from genome assembly GCF_021234435.1 of Artibeus jamaicensis. NCBI lineage: Eukaryota > Metazoa > Chordata > Mammalia > Chiroptera > Phyllostomidae > Artibeus > Artibeus jamaicensis. The sequence goes on along the minus strand of NW_026522014.1, from coordinate 11,949,842 downwards.
ACTGGGGAATTCTGTAGGGGATGTTGTATAATAGTACTCTCATCTCTGTCCTCCAGAAAAAAAGAAAACAGTGTCCCTTTAAGACTAAATTTTTGTTCCTTGTCTAATGTTCAGGTAATTTTAAATAATAACAGGAATAAGAGCAAATTGTTGTTGTTGTTACAGTTTAGTAAAACTATAATGGAGTTTCAGAGCAAAGATAGCTAACATACCTGATCACTTCATTTTAATGAAGAAAACTTTGACCAAAATAGTTGATTGTTTCCTTTGTCTAGACAAAAATTACTTCATATAGTATATAAAGTTATATTTTTAAAAAATACCAGGAATTGATTAAATTACATGATATTTAAACTTAGCTTTTATGTAACACTAAGCAATCCATCACATCTTTATTTTAGCAATTCATTTGGGATTACAGTATTTGAGCCACATGTTAAACTTGCTGTTTTATGTATAATTCACATTCTTTCTTAAACTAGTCACTACACTAGAATTACAATAAGAAAATACTGAAATACACTGCAGATTTAAAGAATCAGTTGTTAAAAATCCGAGAATTCATATTTTTGTAGCTTTAACTTGACCAGGCTAAATGCATATACTGCAAAAATCACAAAGTGTATCAGAATTAACTACATGGTTATATTAGCTATTTTATATCAGAATTTTATTTGTTAGTTATGTTTTAAGTGCAGGAATAGATCTGTGCCTTTTGTTCCTCATATTTTACATTGAATAAATCAATTGTCCTGAGAACAAAATTTTTTATTATCTTGATTTTCACAAGTAAAATATTGTTGTCAGATACTTTAATAAGAAAAATGCCTTTTGCTTCTTTTCTAACAAATTTTCCTTTGAAATCATTATGTATGAGCAACACTTTAGAACTTAAAACTAGAGGATGGAAACAAAGTTTGCCAATTTGCTCTGCTTTGGAAGAAAGCAGACATAAATATATTTTGTATAATTTACATATAAAATGAGGAGCTTGAGAAAGTGCATGTAGAATTTGCTCTATAGTGTAATCGTGACATACTCATTAAATTCTTTGTCACAGAATATCCTAAATAGACAAGGGATAATAATCCTAGCCTCTTCTAATTGTGAGAATAATGGAGACTGACATTGTGACGTGTATAGAAAAACATGGGTGGTGAGAAGAGTTTAATCTGAAATATGGTGAAAATAACTTAGTTTTTCTAAACACTGAAGTTTATTGGTTTAAGAATATGAAAAATATAGAAAAGACAATTATATATAATATCACCATCTAGGAATAACCATCATTAATATTTTGGTGTAGTTCTATTGTTTATTCTGAGCATATAAGCTTATATATCAGCAAAATACCTATAACTTTATTATAATAGTAAATATACATTGTACTTATATTTTGATAAACTTAAGACTTTCATATATTTTAAATGGACTTATTAATAACTTATTTTATTTCATAGGATTTTTATAATTCTATATTTTGGAAGCATTCAGGAAATGATTATCTTTTCAAATACTATTAATAGAAAGCAAGTTGGAAATGGCAATTGAGACATTATTTATGCATTCAATGTCTTACCTAATTTTCTTTCAAAAGTATAATGCAGTAGTCATGTAATATTTTAACTCTGTTGATGAAAATAACATTATCAAGCCATTTGTCCTGATTCTTTGAAAATAAGACACAAAAATGACTCCAAACATAAGTGACTATATAGAACACTTTGGCACTTAAGTTGTGATGATACCCAAAACTCTATAGCCTGTTTTAAAAGAGCAGGAGTAAGTCATCTAAACACATCGTTACAACTGATGAAATGCTACTATATAATGTATTTTGGAAGCACTTATTAGTCCTTACTAAAAACACACTAGTACCAATCCTGCTGCACACATGAATACCACTGAGGATGTTAGGGATTTGTAACCATCATGCACCTTTTTTGTTTTTCATATTTGCATTGTTTTATGCTTTTCTGGGTAACAAGTAAATAATCTTTTGAGATTATCAATTCAATTTTTAAATTTAATTTCTTTTTTTGTGAGTGAAACAAACTTGAAGTACTATTCTCTAATGTCATTTAACTAATGAAAACATAATTGTTCCCCATAAATCAGACATAGTGTAAAATACTAAAAAGCCACGTCATCACTAATTGTGAGAGAGATATACATTAAAACCATGATATCACTCACACCTGTCAGAATGATCATCAATAATAAAGCAAAAAACAACAAATACTGGTGAGGATGTGGAGAATAGAGAACCCTCATGTACTGTTGGTGGGAATGTAGACCGGTGTAGCCACCATGGAAAACAGTATGGAATTTCCTCAAAAAATTAACATTGGAATTGTCTTTTGACCCAGCAATCCTACTGTTGGGAATGTACCCTCAGAATCCCAAAACACTAATTTCAAAGAACCTATGCACTTCAATGTTCATAGTACCATTATTTATAATAGCCAAGTGCTGGAAACAGCCTAAGTGCCCATCAGTAAATGAGTGGATTAAACAACTGTGGTACATCTACACAATGGTACACTATGCAGCAAAAGGAATTCTTACCTTTTACAACAGCATGGCTGAAACTGGAGAATATTATGCTAAGTGAAATAATCCAGTTGGTGAAAGACAAATACCATATGATATCTCTTATAAGAGGAATCTAATGAACAAAATAACTAACGAGCAAAACAGAGAAATATGGAAACAGGGAACAGACTGACAATTGCCAGAGGAAAGGGTGGAGGGAGGGAATGGTGGAAAGAAGGGGAAGGGAGTAGTAAAAGAACATGTATGAAGGGTCTGTGGACATGGACAGTGGTGTGAGGATGGACTGTGGCAATGCAGGGGGGCAGTGGGTGGGACAGAGGAGGTCAAAGGGGGAGAATTGGGATGACAGTAATAGAATAGACAAGAATAAGAAATGAATAAATAAAAGCCACGCCAACTTCCTGTGTGAGCCTTACTTGACTAAGTGCAAGGATATTTTTAAGTTACTTCTGAGTATACATTTGGCACCAAAGGCCAAGTACTTATATGGTATAAATATTTACTCATTGCCTTTTCCTATGTAAGTACTCTCAGTTTACCATAGTCTACGTGTTGTTAGTCATACCTTGGCATCCAGTGGGACATGCCAGGTGTTCCATAAAGGGAAGGAATGGAGAAAAGACAGGGAGAAACACAGGCAAACCAACAGGATAGATAAAGTGAGCAGCACATGCTCCTTATGTCACAAGTGGGTTTCGTGCAATAGCAGGAGTTGTTGAAGCAGATTTACAGAGCACGACTTTAGGTCATTCTGCGGAAGGGCTGGTTGTGATTCGAAGTTGGCCTTAGAGAAGTCTCTCAATAGATAGTGAGATTTTTATTCAACAATCTGAGGTTCAGTAATTAGAGGACCCCAGATTCTTGGAGAAAATTGTCAGAAGAAATATAGACATCTAAAGCTAATTGAAATTCCCAGATTGGCAACTTCAGTAGTTACTAAAAGAGGAACTAGGAAACAAGCAAGATTTGGGGGGCCTAATCAATGACCAAAGGGAATACAATTTACAGTGGGATAGTTGAGGTTTAAATTCCAGGTATTTAAATTCTTTATCCTTTTGTAAAATGGGGAGAATATAATAGTACCCATTTTAAAAGATTTTTGTGAGGATTAAATGAGATAATTACTGTAAAGTAAGTTTCTTAGATTAATTTTGGCATCCCGAAATATTAAATAAATATTAGCAGTTATGGCAAATTACTGTGGCAAGATAATCACTTTTTCTCTCCGGGATCCACCCCACCTTTCCCCTGCAATTCAGTGAAGCAGCCACATTCTTTAGTATCCCATGGCCTCAGAAGAAGTTACACTGCTAGGCTCAACATAAAAACCATTTAAAAGACACATCTTTTCTGTGTGATGATTGCTGGGAGGAGGGGAGTATAAGGGGCCTAAAGGTAATAAAAAATACATTAAAGATTAAAGAAAAGAAAAGGAAAAAAAAGAAAAGCACAAAAACAAACAAAAAAAGACACATGCTTTCTTGCCGTTTGATGATGTCTGACATCCTTAGGATGAAGGAATTAGGTAAAATGCTCACGAATGGAAATAGGGTAGAAAAGGAGAGTTTGAAAGATCCAAAGAAAATACAGAAGTATTTCCTTTTCTCTAACAATCGGTGAGCAAACAGCAAAGGTAGAGGTTGCAAGGAGAGACCTGAGATGCCAAACAGGTCTGGCTTCTTGCCGAAGCCATGTCTGCTGAGACCTTCACAGAGAATAGGGCTCTAATGATGACTAAATCAGGATTTCCCACCAGCCATGCATGGAGGATTAGAATCCATTCTAATCTGATGGTTAAAAAAAAGGTTAAAAGTGGACATTTCCTATATACTTAAGTTTATGGATTCTGATCCATGTATTCTACATTATAATCATTACCACACATGTGAATAAGAATTCAACAATTAGCAATATTAAGAGAGTTCTGAGTCTTTAACTGAACCCTGCTATATAGATCTGCAGCTACATGAATACCTTATGGATCAGGTAATATTTGACCTTGGAAACCAGTACAAGGATAAACCCACAGGCAAAGACACATGAACCAACCTTTGGAAGGAACAGAAATGCTGGACGAGGTGATTTTTCTTACGAACATGTGCTTTGAGAAGTTCTGTTACTTTGCAGAGTGAGAGTCCTAGCTCAATTCTAAGAATTTACCAAAAAATTAAATATTATTTGACACTAACATCTGTTTAATTTTCAAGGATGATTTGGTACTGTAGTTATCCATATTAAAATGAACCAAAATAACCGTGCTTTTTACTTGTAAGTACATATCAGGTGAGCTAACCTCTATTAAAGTCAGATTTGATAGCGTTTCTATTCCCAGCCATGGCTTTGAGCGTCCTGTAGGAACATAGAACAAAACTGCATCTTGTGTAACACATAGTTATATGACTGGAATAATCAGAATGTGGGGACATCTCACAAGAGACAAAACAAAAAACAACAAAGGTACAGAAAAGGAGACTGCAACTGGGACTGAAGCCTGCCCATCGACACCCGAAGAGCAGGGTCCCACTCAGGGTAAATGCTATCGCTGCTGGAGTCAGGTGACTGGTCTATGGACTATTTTCAAGATAAACGTCCTTAGGTCATTTCATTAAGACGAAGAAGCTAAAGAGTAAATAAATCCGTCCTAATTGGTAGCTCCCGTTACTCTGGGAGGAGGAAATGTATATCCACCCTGGAAGATCACTAATTTCAGCTAAATATAAGCCTGTAATCGAAGAGCACCAAACACACAAGAAAACAAATGTCATTGAGTGGCAGTCAGCCAGAATAAGGTGTTTAGTTTAGAAGCCTCAAGAACTTCAGCTGTTGGAATTGTAGGGGAGGCCAAACTTTGCTTTTACCTTCTTAAGGTTTTCAGCTGGGCCTGAGAATTTAATTGACGTGAAACAGATTAGTAGGAGAAAAGCATACAAATATAAATTTTATGTGACAAAGGAAAAAAAGATCCTCCAAAAGTGACAAAACCTAAATACTTTTACAGTAATTCAAACAAAGGCAATTGTAGAAAAGTAACTAAAATATATGTGAGGCTAATGGAAGATAAGAATTATTTTAACAGGTTCTGGCTGCATGAAATTCTATAGTCTTTGTCTTCCCATGAAAGAAAATTTGTTTTCTCCTGATACAGGGAAGGCATCTTCACATGGGACTTTTATTTCCTGGACAAAGAGAGGTTAGAATGTCCTTCTCGCATCTGCTGTTTTTCAAGTACCTTTGACAATATGCCAAAGAGGCATATTCTCACCCTTCAGATTACATGTAAAATATAAAATAACAATGTATGAAATGTTTAAATAAAACATATAAAGTCATAAAAAGGAATAATTAACTATTCAGAATAATCAGGATATGTGGAAGAACCAAAATAAGCTGTAAGAACAAAAAAATGTAATGATAAAAATAATTTTTATAAATCATCTTATGGGTTGAACTATAGATTAGAAAAAACTGAAGAGAGACTGGTGAACTAGAAAACAGATCCGAAGAAATGACCAGATGGCACAAAGAAGCAAGGGGATTAAAAGCAAGATCAAGGTGTTTTGAAAATAGAAGGCCTGGCATGTACCTAATTTGAATCTGCCAACAGAATAAGTGAAATAAAAGAGAGAAAGTATCTCAGAAAATGGCCACTGAATGGTTTCTGTACCTGCTGAAAGATAAAGTAAGATGTAACCAATACTTAAACTACTGTAGGAAGACATAAAATGGAAAAAAATTTAAAAGACCTTAAAAGATATCAGGGAAAAAATCACTGAATGAATCAACTCCACATTTCATGAGTTTTTATTATTCTTAAGTTATATTTTAAATTTTATTTGTATAATATATAATTTATATTATATTTTTATTTTACTAATATTAAGTATATGTCTCCTCTTTTATTTGTTTATTTATTTATTTTGCCTGAATCCCTGCTTTTATTCTATTTCCCACCATAGGGTAGGGTCTAATGAATTTAATGTATATCCTTTATGCAATCATATTCGGTAAAACGTTAACTAATGGCAAGGATATGTATCAAGGACAACTTTTATACATTGTTTGAGTACAATGAAATTCAATTTGGCACAGCCTTTGAGATTAAATATTCACATACAAGAGGATCCTGAAATTCTAATGGACACTCATCCCCCATGCTTTAAAGATTATACATACAAGACCGCCAGCAGACAAGAATATTCATAACAGTGCTAGCAAGAATTAGAAGTGGGAAGTCATAATTATACCCATTTTCAGGAGAATCCTCATTATAAGAATAAATGAACAAGATACTATTTTGTATAAAATTTAGAAAAAACTGTGAGCCAAAAAAAGCAAGTCACAAGGACAACACGCACTATGGTACCATTTTAGAGAACTCAGGAACAAAGTAAAAGCGTGTGTTATCTAGAATTTTCTATCATACCTGATAAAGATACTAATTGTCCAGAGAATGATACATATAAAATTTCAGACAGTGGCCCCTTAATCGGTGGTATGCAGAGAAGCACATAGAAAGATCCAGATACAAGCAAGGGGTGTTAGAAATGCTCTAGATCTTCATCTTCGGTGGTAAACTTGGGAGGGATGTTTATTTTGTTATTAAGCTTTATAATGGTCATATATGATTTTTATTTATATATTATATATGTGTCAAATATTACCTAATAACATTTTAATAACTTAATTAATAAGTGAATTTTTAATTTTTAATTACTTCATTTATAGAATCAGCCTTTTCACTACATTTAAATTGTTAAGCATGGCTTCATGGACATTTTTTCTTCATAAAAAAGGGTTCCATTTTCTGTTGATCAACTTCACTGAAGTTAATTTTTGTTCTACCATCTCAGGATGTACATTATCTGTGAAAAGATAGGTACTGAAGCTCTGGAATTTGGACACCAGCCTGGTCTGCTCCCTCCCACCTAACTCACTCCCAATTATGGGTGCTGTAATGTATCCCCCAGACAAACCCATAGTTCTCAGTGCTTTCAGGTTAACTTATGTCTCTGCATTTTTGCCCAGGCTGTATTTCTCACATATGTAATTGGAATTTTATTTAGTACCACTGAGCTTGATGAATACTGATTCAACAACTCATTGTCACAGAATGTATGCAGTATTTAGGATGTCATGATTATGATTTATCTCGTCCAGGTGGTGCAGTGGAATGTAATCACTTGCTGCATCTTTTGCTCTTCACGTAAATCATTCGGGAGTAAGTAGAGTCATCAGATGTACAACATGTACCTTGCCATTACCATTTAGCTTGAATTTCAGTTCTTCGGCGCATATGCATAAGTAGAACAGTGTGCCCCCTCTCCAGGCTTATCTAGAGGTATTAACAGGTTCTGAAGTTAACAATTATGCAGAATCAAAATACGAATAATAGAGGTACTAAAAAGAGAAATGTGATCAGAGGGGAAGGGGTATTGTATTAGGGGTGGGTTTCATCTACCTACAAATATATATATATATACATATACATATACATATATATATGCAAGAAGTTTTGAAACAGAATGCTATAACCATTGGCACTGGGATGTCTAAGAGTTTTTACACCTTAATCAATTGTTCAAATTTTAAAAAATTACTTTTCATAAACCAAGCGTTTATATTCGAGGAGGTTAATTATTTTAAACAACACAGCAAATACACTTCTCAATTTTAGAATAAAAAGCATAGCCCTGACTGGTATAGCTCAGTGAATTGAGCACCAGCCTGTGAACCAAAGGGTCATCGGTTCAATTCCCAGCCAGGACACGTGCCTGGGTTGCGGGCGAGGTCCCTGTTGGGGGGTGCACAAGAGGCGGCAACACATTGATGTTTCTCTCCCTTCCTTCCCCTCTGTCTAAAAATAAAAGAAATAAAATCTTCAAAAAAAAAGAATAAAAAGCATAGATCACTCACTGCCCACACCTGAGAAATATGTGAATCAATTCACACCATACAATATGTCAGATGTCACATCATTGGGGTTAAAGTCAATGTCATACTTTTTAACACTGTATTTTCTTATTTCAAACAAATACAAAATGTCCTTCTCCACAAAACAATGGCCAAGTATATTAATTCTGAAAATAACATAGATTACAAACTGGGAAATTAGTATCCTAATCTGTTCCTGCGTTCTCAGGTATTCCTTTTTATGCTCAGTCCTTATGTGATAGTCTGCTTGATTACACCTCACAGACGTTAGAGTCCCCACTTTTTTTTTCATATTAGAAGATTGTTTAATGATTTCCAGACCTAGTCATTTTTTGAAGGGTGGGGAGGGAGGAGAAAGAGCATGGGAAATACAATATTGGCATTCATGAAAATGTCACATTATTCTAGACTATTATTTTTAGTTGTAGGAGAGGAAAACAACAATTTTTTTAAAAGATGTGAGCATATGCAGGAAATAATAAAAGTAGGGTATTTATGAGTATAAAAGCAATCTGATTTTAAACATGAGAAAAAAGAAAATGAATATTAACAGTTTCTGAAGTATAATCATCATAATATATTTGGGAACCATTGCTTCAAACAAACTTGAGTGCTCAAAAACCAAATTAAACATATAGTTATGCTATTTAAAATATTAAAACTATATGTCTAGTTTAATTCATACACCGAATGAAATATTAAAATTTCAAAAGAAGAAGAATTGTATGTAGCGTTTTATGATTTCCTTTTTCTAGAACATATGTCCCATACCCCCAATTTATATAGTGCAGGTTTTTCAATTCCTCTTTAAATTAAACCTTTGGGATTACTCAAGCATGACTGATACACTTAGTTACTATCAGGCATTCAATACACACTATGTGCCTTTGATTTATCTGACAAGCGACAACAAGGCTGCATTGAGTTAAGTTCAGACACTATCACTAAATGAATATTTGCAGGACCTGCCTGTGGTTATTGTCATACCAGAACAGAGTTTTTGTTCAATATCCTGTCTGGGAGGCAGCTTCTACCAGACGCTTCCAAGGAAGGGCAAAACCACCCATAATGCAATTGGATGGATATGCAATTCTATCCCCCTGAGACAAAACACTTCATCCTGGCCCCAGGTGGTGAGCCACTCATACTCTGTTCATATTCCTCTGAGGACTTGTTTCTTCAAATACTACATTTGTAAAGGACTCTTCATACTACAGACTTTACCTTTGAAACACTAATAATTCATCAGTGATTATAAGTCACTGCACTGGGAAATCTTCAATTGGTTAGAAAGGATTGTTTTTCCCCATTTTTCACAACAAAGAATTATTTTAATATGATGGGAAATGTACCATCTGATATTTGATTCATTTCTTTATGTCATATGTAAAATTATTTGATAAAGTATATAGGAGAAATAAAATGAATCTATGTGTAAATTGAGAGGCTGGGTATACTTGTACAACCAAAAAATGGTCAGATGGTATTTTCTAAAAAAAAAAAAAGAATGGAACTCAAATCCATGCCTCCGCAACCACCGGCTTGTGAAGCAGAATAGCTGCTGCATTCAGTCCAGGAAGTCCAACAATATCTACGCAGCACTCGCTGTTAAATGATTGGCTTGGCCAGACACTGCCCGCTTTCCTATTCTGTCATCCTCCCTTGCCTGCCTCCAGTCTGAGAAAGCCAAATATGCTCCCCAAACTAATCACATATGATGCCCACATCTAGTTAGCCCACCTTCTGCTTCCTCATTCAAACAACCTCCAATCCAAGCATACCTGAAGCTTTTCTTTCTTCACTAGACAGTTCTTCACTTCCCCAACTGCTTTTGAGTGTATCTGCCAAATGTGAGGGATAGTGGCTGACTTTCTAGCTAGAGCAAGCTCAGAATAAATAGCTTGCCATTTGTTCTCATCTGGGTGATCATCTGTTTCCATAAAAAGTTAATGTGTACACTATTTTTTAAGATTTTTTATTAAAATTTGTTTTAAGATATACTTTAAACTTTTCTGTGCAATTATTTCTGAGGAAAAGATTAGACATTATTAGTGACTTTCATTTTTTATTACATACATATACATGTTTATATATTTTTACTTTATGTATTTGAGTGTCATTTCACACTGATCCCAAAATTATTTTATATACTAAGAAATAAGCTTTGTTTCTCTTAGAGAACTACATTTTATTTTGTTTAAAGATCTGGGACAAATCACATGTTGAAAGGAATTATCACCAAGTTCCTAGTGGGCATATCATAGTTTTATAGACCTAATTACATGATACCTAATAACAAAGTAAAATTTGTTTAAAAAAAGCAAAAAAAACAAAGAGAGAGAGAATTTATCTAGAATATCCTCTATTACACTGGGGACTTTGAAAACTGAATAATTTCTTCAAGGTTACTAAATTTGCCCCTTTTCTTCCTTGTCTTTTCCCTTAGAAATTCTTCCATCCCCAGCTAGTTGCGTAGATATGACTATAGCAGCTTTTCTTGTGTCTGCCCACGGGACAGGGCACGTCTGTGATCACACACGCTTGAGTTGCTGTCCTTTAACTTCTGCGTGAGGAAGTCAGCACTACTGTCTAGAGGCCAAATTATTGGGTGATCCTGTTGAGATCAGGACAAGTGAGACAGGATTAATTCTGTGAAACAGAGAGAAGAAAATAACCAAGACTTTCATAGAAATTTATGAGTCAATTGAAAGGTTTGTGGTTGTGTTTCTAAACTGCAAGCAATAGTTTAGAACAAGAGGAATTAGATAAAAATATGAATGGAAAGAAGTGAAAGCTGGGGACAGTAGTGTCACCAAGAGTGAAGGAGTAAAGAGAAAACACTCAAATTCTTCAAGACACAGTTAGATAGAAAAGAAATTAGATAAATTATAATTATTCTCTTTTACTACATTTCCAAGAATAAAAAATTAAGATAATTAGTAGGCAAATTTATAGGCATAGAATATCAGATTTTTTGAACTCTACAGGGAAAAGAAATACAATTTCATTAAATATTGACTTTAACATAGAAAATATTAAATAGGAATATCAAATCAAGTTATGAATATTAAACTATTGGAAGGAATAATTTTAGATTAAGCCTTCAGTTTTACTTTAGTAACTTTATTTTGGAAGATTTGGACTTTTGTCTCTAGACCAGAGCAATTGGATTACCACACGGTCTTTGAAAGAGATTTAGTTTCTATTTAGTAATTTATTTACAGCATAGCTCTCTAAGTTTCTTTTGTTAAAGCTGATTTACTGAACTTCTCAATGTGAAAGGACCCTGGAGGCCGTGTTGCATAAACTGGAGAATAGGTTTTGGGGGCGGGATTTATTTACTTATTACTCATAATAATTTCCCAAGTTGAGAAAATGTTATTTCAGCACAAAGGGCCATAACAGTTCACATTATGAAAAAAGATATCTTGGGAAAATATGAGACTTAGAATCATAAAACTACGTATTTGTCTTTTTCCAATTTCATCACTTGAATTTCATTTTTATATGGTCCCAAGCAGGAGTGCATTCTTTCATTTCCCATGATTATAAGCAGCAGTAGATCATAGTAAGAGGCTATTACAAGAATTTAATAGATTTTATAGTTCTACTTAGCCAATAGGCTTACTCTATGATTCATATAACTTTAGATATTATTGCATTTCTTACCTCTTTCACAGTATGCACTCTACTTTACAAATATCTCTTATATTTACAATGTTACTAAAGTCTATTACTATTGCCTTCATATGGGAAACAGACTCAAAGAGTTTAAATATTTTTTATGGAAATACACAGTCAGTAAGTCTTCTAATTACAAACTGAGTGTACTCTCCATTGCTATGTGTCTCACCAGCAGAAAGCAAGGGGTGCCTGGCTCCCAGGTCTTGGTTAGTATAGAATATACGACTTCACTGAATGCCGAAACATTTTTACAAGCATGAGTTCCCTACTTATTAATATACTCTAGAATACCTATTAAATACCAGGTACTTTATCTGATGGTTTATAGATATTTTCTTTGATGTTTAAAATTATTTTAAAAGGTAAGTTTATATATAACCTCAATTTTTAGATGAGCAAATGGAGATTCTAAGGTTAAATGGATCGCACAGTTCATAGAATTCACACCTATATATTTTTCATTTTATGCTTCTTTCAGGACCTCCTGCTCCCTTGCAGGCAGAATACCTCCTTATTTTTATGTGACTCTCTGGTTGCCTTCTTACTCCCCTTTCCCACCCTCCCAGGACGTACTAGTTGGTTCATTTATCTAACCTACTTATCTCTCTGTATGCTATTGGTTAGATATGCCCATTGTCAGGGAACACAAGGCACCAGGAAGTATTATTGAGAAAGTGTTCTATTTTTAAAAATTGCTGAAGGAAGGGACTAATAATAAATAGCTAAAGTTGAAGCTGAGGCAAAGATAAAAGTAGCTAGGAGAGATCTATTAATAGTATATTTTGGGGGTTCACCTTTATGTATAGTTCATAATATCATAATCAATTACTTCTTAACTATAGGTTATAGGTCTCTCATTACTAAGCTGATAATAGAAACCTACCTCTAGGGTGTTTCTTGCCCCAACCTGCAGACCAGAAACCACGCCTTCATTAGTTGCTCTGTGAGTAGGGCACAAAAGGAGGGTAGAATGAAGGTTTAGTTCTAAGCCCCTGCACTATAAGGACCAACTCATGCCTTCTGGTTGTATTCCAAACATCCTATCTAGGGAAGGGGCTATTAAATATTTTCAGAGATACAAAAATTGCAATACCGATTTGAGAAACAGATTTGAGATGGTGCATGAAATTATCTTGGTCTTGGGTGTAATAAAAATACTGCCAGTACTTGGTTCCCAGCTCAGTCGTCACTTGTTTCCTGAAGCCATCCCATTTCAAAAACGTTTCCTTTCTGCTTTTTAAATTCCCACAGTATTGTATAATTTCATTATAAGATTCGTCAGGCCCTATTGTGATGACTGGTTTCTGTGCCTTCCCTGTTCTTCCTGAGCTGTTCCACTGCGTGGCTGCATCGCTTCTCACTCACATCCAGGACTTCAGTGATGCTGTGACTTGTGGACGGCAGTTCTCTAAGGAACAGTCACTGGATGTCTGACTCCAGTTACAAACGATTCTAGCATTATCATAACATCTTCAGAAGTGGTTAATGTATAAATCAATCTGATAAATATTCCAACTTTATCAAAAAATGTATATCTTTAGTTATGTAACAAATCGTATGAATACTAAAGAGATGGTGAGGAGGACAACGCCATTTTTAGCTTTCCTCCAAAGATCAGGAGAATTTATCAGTGAACTGAACATTTTATAAGCAAAAGAGACTATGTAATTCAAAATGAAGTGACTCTGAACTGAAAACTAAACTGCTTCTGTTTTTGTCCAGGGTCTTTCTTTATTCTGGGTCACTTGAGGCAAAAAGCAACCCAGTAGGAACTGCTAGGAAATCCTATTGTCATGATAACTGACAACCCAAACAGGGTGGGGAAAGATCTGGGCTTTCCTATTGGATCCCACAAAAAGAGTGTTACCAAGGAGTTACCATGGCTACCGCAAAGCTAAGTGGCTCAGGTAAAAGACAGGATAGGGAAAGAGCTGGTTAGCCACCAGTAAACAAAGGAAAGTTTGGTTAGCTGTGTTTGGGCTGGCGGGTCGGTTGATTTGGGTTTGTTTATTACGGCCAAGTCTATGTGTGAAACACGGCTGTTTGGTCTCTGCCTTTTTGTCAGTCATGCCATCTCCACTAAATGGGCTTTGTCACAAATAGAGTGAAAACTCTGGACTTTGGACTATTTGAGACATTCAGATTATGCTATAAATTACTGATTTGAGGCATTTCATAAGAATACTTAAGGTTGACTCAGGTGCAGATTTCATAGACAAGCTATTGAAAATTTTTAAAACCTATTACTGTCTTAGTCAGAAAAGTGCCCTAACAAGGGTACATCCTCTTTGTGGTGACACATTACTTGATTTTACTGCAGATAATGCCACAGTTTTTAAAAGACCTAAACGAACACATCAAAGATCTATTTAAAAGATGGGTCAATCGACTTTTATCTTTATTCGGTTTACTAGAATTAGCTAAGATGGTATCTGGGTTTTTTTTTTTTTAAGCATTATGGCTGTATTCACCTTCAGTCTTGTCTCATTATTACTCATCAATGCAGGCAGTAAGGCAAAGAATGTGGGAACAGATGCTTGTCTATTCCTAGATGTGATGATGGGATTATGTGAAAGTTCTTTTGTGATTGTTTCAATTTTCTCTGTAGGACACCAAATGGTTATCTGAGATTAAGGCTGGGGGAAAATGGTGTTGGGAATTAAGAAAAGAACTTGTGGAATATTTGTCTTTGGAAGTAAAGTATGATTGAGTGGGAGCATGAAGAGCCCACTTGAGGCTGATGGTCTTATACTAGAAGTGGCGCTAGTTGATAGGTGGTGTGTCTTTCTTCAGCCACATCCGACTGCAGGGGTGCAGGGGTAAGGACACTGGATATAATCAGCAAAGCAAGTTTGACAAAGACAGGTGCAAGGCAGCCAGGGAGGGTGTATGCAAGGAAGTGTTTATAATGACTGGTTTTAGAATGTAAACTGAATAAAAGGAAGACCAGAATAAGAAAGTAAAGGGTAGTAAAGAGTTGGTAAGGTCAATTTTAATGTTGTAAGAATTAAAAGTATTAAATTTGAGAGAATTATTTCACCTGTGTGAGTCAGAGTCTCCATTTCTGATATAATCTTTTATATTAGCTCACTGGATTAAATTATTTTATATATGGTAGAGGAGGTTGGTTGCCAGTGCATCTCAATCCCAGGCATAATTTATTATAAATTAATTTAAAATATATTTGTAAATACATTTTTAAATGGGCAGGTGGCATGATTTCTAACTTATCTTAAGTTTAATAACTGATCACAAATTTACAGATTATATTCTTGTATTTTAATCATTTGCAATTATGCTTTGAATTTTTGTCAACATTTTAAGGTTCAAAAATGGCAACATGTATACTATTTTATGTATGTGAAGCATATAAATTTTTCTAACTTTAAATTTGTATGCATGTATTGCCCATTATTTGTATGTCATCAAAACATCTCTATACTTAGGGATGTCCATACCTGTCAGAGTTACATATTGCCTCACCCAAGGGAATATGTTCAATTCACAAGGTATAATATATCTACGTGTAAATACAGCCATATCTATATCTATATCATCTTATCTATATTTCATCCCTGTAGTTTAAATGACTTTTTTCACCCACTATTGATTTCTCTAGGAGTACGTGAGGAGAATCTTTCTTAGTGACATTCACATCAATCAATTTTGTGCTCACATCTAGTTCTTTAAAATGTCAAAAGGAAAAAGTCAGCAGCTTAACTCTGTTTTCCAATGCTGGATGTGGAACAGAATCACTTGGTAAGCGTTTAAAAAACCCTGACACCTGGGCTCTGTCTCACACCACTAAATCAAAATTTGAGGGGTAGGGTTGGGTGGTGGGGTGGTTGGGTGGGGTGTGGGCTTTTAAATATAGCTTTTAAAGCTCATCCAATGATCCTAAAGGGTAGCTGGGGTTGGAAACCAAAAGCTTAAAGAATATGTTCATGCATCTAGTTATGATGAGCTGTGCTTCCTTTGGCAGAACTAATCAAAAGTTAACAAAAGCAAATTTCACTTATTACCTCTCTGGTTTCATAACTGCAGATAGTGTCATTAGTAACACACCTACATAAAATGTATTATGGATATATGATTCAAATAACCTTTTAACCAAGGCAAAATCAATGATTGACAGCATACTTTTTTATTAGAAAGGAAAACTATGGTAGACAAGGTTACCTTATGCTGAGCAAACATGATTAGTTTTATATATTATCAACAGTGGAAACTCTCAATTAAATTAGAAATTGCTCCCTGGAGAACATAGCTTCTCAGAATGAACACTGAGTAGTAGATAATTTATATAACTGATAATTCCTCCTAAAGGATTTCTTGCTTAAAAATATGGATGTTTTGATTTTTGAGTTGATAAAAGATTAAAATATAGAATCGTATTCTATTGAATGAACTTTGGATTTTCTACCTAAAAAATACATTACTTCTTACAGGTATTTGTCATCTTGCTTAACTTTTCTTTTTCTATTTTTATTGCTGCCTTATTAACACTGACTCCTATGCACTTTTGATTAGTTTTATAAATTTGATATCCATTTGTTTAATTTTTCAATCAGTAGTACAGAGGAAAATTCTATTTCAGTAAGAAAATACAAGTTTTCAATATATATTCAACCAGATTCATATGAAACATTTAAAAATTATCCCCTTTTTTAGGCAAAAAATGCAGCTTCTTTCTCATTTTGGCTAAATGAATTAAAAAGCATGCCCTTTTGGGTTTTTAATTAATGCTACTTTTTGGTGAAATGCTTGATAGTTTCAATTAAAACTGTCCCTTTTCATCTAAAAAAAGGGGGATTTAAAACTGAGAACAGGAAATAGAAGAAAAGTAAGAGTATCAATAAACTGGACTTTATATTCCCCTGCACTGTACACGATAAACATGACTGAGCACTTCTCTCTTTGGTAATCCAGCACCCAAATGAAGATATTTTCATTGTTCATGTCACTAAAACAAAAGTCAAGTTTCTCAGGGTGCTAATTTAAAACCAGTAAAATTTATTTTTTTAAATGACAATTCTTTGAGTTTTGACAAATATACAAAGCTGTGTAACCACCACCACAGTCAAAGTGCTGAATATTATCCTACAAAACTCAGAGATGTCCATACATGTCAGAGTTACATCACTCTAGAAAAGTTGCCTCTTGTAGCATTATAATTATTTCCCTCTCACCTACCCTTAGGGTCTGACCAGCACTAATTTGACTTTTGTTGCTATATTGTTGCTTTTACCAGACTGTCGTATAAATGTACAATTGTCTGTCCCTCCCTGTCAGTGGGAATTGGTGGACTGACTCCCTTAAATACAAAAATTTGAGGATGCCGATGTCCCTTAGTCAGTCCTTGGTATCCCTAGGTTCCAGATGCATGAATTCAACCAACTTTGTTAACCAGGGTGTTGAATCAGAGGGCACAGAAACTCTGGATATGAAGGGTTAATTCCATAATCTTTAATATCTAACTTCTTTTATTTAACACAACACCTTTCAGAGTCATCTCTGTTGTTGTATGTATTAGTAGTTTATTATTTTACTGCTGGGGAATATATCATGAACACAATTTGCTTTTCCATTCACCAGTTGATGGGACATATGGGTTGTTTCCAATTTTAGGTGTAATGAATAAAACAACATAATAATATTTTGGTGTAATTTGGGTATAATAAATATTAACATTTGCATACAGGTCTTTATTTAGACATAATATTTTTATTATCTTAGAAGAATCCCTAGGAATGTTATTATTGGCTTGCAGGTGAGTGTGTTTTAATATTAAGGAATTGCCAACATGTTTTCCAAAGTGTACCAACATTTTCCCCAGGAGCAAGGTATGAGAGTTGTAATGCTACACATCCGTATCAGCAGTTAGTGTCATCAGTTTGCTTCTTTGTTTGTTTATGTCCTCCTAGGTGTTTCATGCCGTGCCACTGTGGCTATGTTGTATTGCCCAAGCACAGTGTGCTTGTGTGGTACCCAGCTCTCTTCTTTGGTGAAGTGTCTACTCAAGTCTTTTTCTAATTTTTTTTTCAGTTGGGCTTTGTTATGAACTGAATATTTGTGCCTACCGGCACACCACCCCCAACCAATTCTTATGCTAAAGCCTAATTCTTAGTGTGACAGTATGTGGAGATGAGTCCTCTGGGAGGTAATTAAATCACAAGGGTGGGGCTCTCAAGGATGAGATTAGAGTGCTTTTACCAGAAGAGATATGAGATCTCTCTCTCTCTCTCTCTCTCTCTCTCTTATCCATATTAAGATTCATGGAGAAAGCAAATGGCTAAGAGCCAGGAAGTGGGTCTTCAAAAGGTTGATCTGCTAGTGCCTTGAGCTTGGATTTCCCAGTCTCCAAAACTATGAGAAATAAATATGTTGTTTCGGTCACATAGACTAGAATTTTTGTTACAGCAGCCTAAACTGAGACAGTTATTTTCACTTAGTTGAGCTGTGAGAATTCTGTACATATTCTAGATATCAATATTTTATCAAATATGTCATTTGCATATTTTCCCCAGTTTTTGGCTTGTCTTCTCAGTTTCTTAATAGTGACTTTAGAAAAACAAATGTTTGATATTTGATGAAGTAAATTTACTAATTGGTTTCTTTTATAGAATAGTTTTTTGTCCCCCCATAGATCCCCAAGCTTAGTAGGGGCATTTCTGTGGCTTTCATTGGTGGCAGGGGCAGCCAGAGGAGAGAGGGAAGTGTGCAGCACCCCTGGGGGAAGGGGCTCAGGCTGTAAAGGAGGCAGCTGCCCCTAGCAGTTCTTGCTGCCTCCCTTCCCAGTGAACCAAGGCCAGGGGCTTCTATGTGTGGCTAGCAGGGAACTCCTATCAGACTGTCAGCTGATTTCTCAAAAGAGACCTTACAGGCAAGAAGGGGCTGGAAAGAGGTATTCCAAGTCATGAAATCCAAAGACCTACAACCAAGATTGCTCTATCCAGCAAAACTTTCATTTAGAATGGAAGGACAGATAAAGTGATTCTCAGATAAGATCAAATTCAAGGAGTTCATCATCACCAAGCCCTTATTATATGAAATGTTAAAGGGACTTATCTAAGAAAAAGAAGATAAAAAAGATGAACAGTGAAAGGACAGCAAACTCACAGTTATTAACAACCACACCTAAAACAAAAGCAAACTAAGAGGACAGCTAGATCAGGAGTGGAAACACAGAAATGAAGATCTCATGGAGGGTTAGCAACAGGGGAGTGAGAGGAGGAGAAGGGGGGAGAAGGTACAGAAAATAAGTAGCATAGATGGTAGGTAGAAAATAGGGAGGAGGGCAAGAATAGTATGGGAAATATAGAATCTAAAGAACTTGAGACACATGGTCATAAACTAAAGAGGGGGTAATGGTAGGGATGGGGGGGTAGGGTGGAGGGGAATGAAGGGGGGATGGAACAACTGTAATGACATAATCAATTAAAAAAATAAATTAAAGAGAGGATCTTAGCAAAAGGCAAACCTAAAAAAAAAAAAAAGAAAACTTTGAGGTGAGAGCAGGAGTTTGTTGTCCACTAGAGCCTGGAGGCAAAGGCCCAGAGCTGGCTGGCAACCAGCATGGTCTCCTTAAGGTCAAGCTATGATGAAGACAGAGAACAGGT
Source organism: Artibeus jamaicensis (assembly GCF_021234435.1). Taxonomy (NCBI): domain Eukaryota; kingdom Metazoa; phylum Chordata; class Mammalia; order Chiroptera; family Phyllostomidae; genus Artibeus; species Artibeus jamaicensis. The sequence goes on along the minus strand of NW_026522014.1, from coordinate 11,930,052 downwards.
CCCCCAAGTCCTAGCTAACCAGAAAACTCAAGTGTGGCCCATGTCCTCCCCTACAGCTAATTGGTGCTCCAAGCAGAGAATAACAAACAGCATTTCCCCACCTCAATGGACTAGTGTGAGCAGGTGACACGGGGTGCCTGGGCACAGGTGTTTGCACAACCCCAGATGGTAGTGGCCTGTACCACGGGCGGGGCCAGGAGCTCCTCTGCCCCCAACCGGTGCCCCACAGCTATGGTCCAGGCCTTGTCCAGTAGCATTAGGTGGCACCCTGGCATCCACAACCCTGACCCCTTCTCTAGCAGCGGCCCCCAACTGCCTCTGAGCAGCCTTCTGTGCACCATGAGTTCCATAGAGCCATCTCTCAGGCTGCTGCCCCCCGAGGAGCAGTGGGTCAGCACCATCCTCTGCAAATTCCCATCTGTGATGTAAATGCAGCAGTTGACCAAAGAGTAGTTTCCTGGCGCTGGTTCAGTCTGGTGCAGCCCAGGGGTGAGACCATAATCTCGCCTCCTCTCCGGGATCTCCCGGCCATTGTGTAGGTGAGGAAGGTTCCTTTTATCTCCAGTGGGGTGTCCCTTTCCCACAGGTATTAGTCCCACTGTTCCCTCCAGCTCCAGGTGTCACAGGGACACAGATGAACCACCTGGGAACACTACCAGGCTGAGCAGCTCTGTGTGAATGAAACATGTTGACTTTATCTCACACTGTTCAGAAAAAATAAATGGAAATGGATCAGTTACCTAAAATATAAAAGTTGACACTATAAAATTTTTATTAGAAAATGCCTGTGTAATTACATTAAAAGGAAGCAAAAATCTATCCTCAAAGGATCTCAGTCCCTAGTCATTCAAAAACAAAACAAACAACAAACAAAACAAACAACACTAATTTAGGTACTGCTGTGGAATAATTTGCAGATATAAAGAAATTTTATCCCATAAACTTTACCAGGTTACCTGATAAATAATTTGCAAATTAAGCTCTTGATAATCCATTGTTAAAGAGGAAAGAAACCACAGGTCCAAAATGGCCTCACTCCTGCTAAAGCCCATGATACCTAACCTAGATTTAATACCTGATCTAATTACAGTTTCAACCCCTCCCAGAAATGTAATTTTAACCTACTGTCAGCACCAATGAAGTAATCTGTTACCTAGGCGCTTCTGGCATTGCATACCAAAGTGAGAAAAGCCATGATAAAAACACTGCCATGTCCTTCCTCCAAAAAAAGCTGACCTGGCCTGAAGCAATCCCTGCTTTTCTTTTGCTAAGACTCTCCAGCCCCGTCCTCTCCTCCCTGTGAAACCCTCAAGCCCCTGTAGCGCCCACTGGCTGGAGGACTTGCTGCTCAATTCTTGAATCACTTCATAAAGCAAATTACATCTTTAAATTTACTCAGTCAAATTTTCTTTTCTAACACTGTTAAAGACTAAATATTACTAGGTATTTTGGGTTAGCATGGAGGTGAGGGATAGAATAAGTATTTTAAGATAGGCATCAAGATATTTTGTTTTATTCACAATTTTGAAGTATAATGAATAGCACAGTTATCATCAGTATTTCAGAATATTTTATTAGTAAGTAGTCAAAACTTGAAGTAAATCTTGTACATCAATAAGGCGAGGTAAAGAAAAATGTCAAGCCTTTTAAGATCATAAAATGATTGTCTAAAATATCACAATATTTCCCTGGTATGTTTTCAAAACATTGTAAAATTTCTTGAATACTATTTAAGGTTATAACTAAATTTATCTTGAATTTTATGCCTAAATTTTATGTCAAGTTATTTGTAAATTTAGCTAGAATTTTTTAAACTCAGAAGTTATACTTTAAACTATTAAATTTTTCTTTAATAAAACTGAATTACTATATTTATAATTTTAACATTAACTTGATAGGAAATAGCACAAAAGCAGTACTTTTCAAACTATCTTAATACTTAAAAATAAACTACTAAACTAGAATATATAAATGAATCCAAAAAACTTACAGAAAGCCTACTGAAGACATTGAAAATAAGACAAGTAGTAAGAAAAAAACATGTATAAATAAATTACATAGGGAACATAAAAGACATGGAATGAAAATATTAAATTGATTTGTATAAAAGTAATGAAAGGGAGGAATCTCATTAAAAGAATGCTCTAATTGTTTCTGTTATCACCATAGCAATTTTCTTAGCTATAAAACAAACTTTTTACTTCTGGCCTAAATAGAAGTTCAAGTATGTGGATGATAGTTCCTTTTTAATGTAACATAGCTTTGTAGTTATTTGATATTTTTGTTCATTGTATTTTCATTTGATGTGGTGAATGTGTTTAAATGTCAGTAGACATTTGCACATCACCTGTAGATTTAAAGAGAGAAAACTCTATTACAATGGCCTGATCAGGAAAGTCAATGGGTTTAATTCAGAAGCTGCGTCTGTAAGGGAATTTCTGAGATGTCTGTAGAATTATGTTGTTAAGCTAGTCCATACTTTATTTGACAAGTCCAGATAAAATATGAGAAATGTTCTCAGTCCCTTCCTGCCCAACCATGGTGACAGTCCCTTGCAGTGCAGAGATCATGTGTTTACTAAACATAACCTCTATTGAAATTTTCTCTGAGGAGACTTCTGAAACATATTTGTCTTGTACAGAGAAAGAATCATAAATAAAACTTGGCTAATAATCTACATATCAATAATAAGCAACAAGAACCCAGAATGACTTCAATTTCAGAACTCTTATGAAATGTTTTAAACAAGACCCAAACATTCATTAAGGAAAATTAAAGGTTATTAATCACTGAAAACTAAAACATTATCTAACAAAATTGGTGGTTTTGTTTGTTCAGTTCTTAGATTTGGATTTTTACAAGAGCTGAACCAACTTCCCTGAAACTTTATCACACAAGTAAAGTTTGTGATAATGTGCTTTACTCACTATGAAAGTGAGGTTCCCTAGTTTCTATTAGAGAACTCACTTTAGGAAAGATTCATATAACAGAGGCCCTTCCGATAAAAAATACAATAGATGAGTATATGCTTGAACCAGTATCTTCATTGTTTTATCTATTTATGGAGATAACATTTACTATGCCTGGCACATAGAAGGCATATAATATTCATTGTTTGAATAAATGAATGCTATTTATAGCTGGTGTCTCCAAACAAATTTGCATTGTCTCCAAACAAAAAGCTAAAATGAGTTTTATTACAAGTTCACCTAAAGCACAAGTATATTTGCATGTATGGCTTCAATGGAAACTTAAAATCCTTTTGGAAACAAAGAGGTTATTACTTTTTTAAGCAGAATGTATTTTTTATGCCTAGAGAACACTGATTTCAGCCCTGATTTAAGGTATAATTTTATGCTCTAAAAAAATCTCAAACAGAATTATTTAAATTCATGTGGTAATTGAAGAGATATTCATAGTGTTGGGGAGAAAAAAAATTTCCTCTACCTTTCTAGGTTCTTTCAGGTTGTCTAATAGTTAAATTTACATGAGACAGATTAACAAGCGAAAATAACCAAAATTAGTTATAAACATATGTATGAGAACCTCACCTACATAATAAGTTCAGAGACAAACGAGGTAAAATGAGGCGTGTAGGACATCCTGAGCTAAGGAACAGGATGAGGGGCTGGAGCTTCAGGGGAGAGGAGGATGATGCAGAGGAGGAAGAGCAGGTGTTCAGGAATTACATGTTCAGCCCTTCCTTGTAGATAAGTTATAAAACATTATTTCTGGCAATAACTCTTTTTTTTTGTTTGTTTTTGGCAATAGCTCTTATTATGGGCAATACCTCTAATTTAAATTCTTTAAGGGAGAGGTACACATTTCTCTCAGTGCACATTCTCAGTTCCCTTCAGCTCAAAATAATCCACATGCCAAAGTGGAATATTTTGGGATATCTGTTGTAAAACCCTTCATAAAATATAGGACTTTAAAAAAATGGAGGTAGTTTTTTTTAAGGTATATTTCACAACTATCAAAAGATTAGAAATTCTAGATAAAGTGAAATCCATACCAAGAGCTAATATGATGTATATGTCCGATATAATGGAATTGATTCAAATATCGTGTAAGACTCATCCCTATAGTAATCTAGAATCAAGAAGGTTTCCAATTTGATGAGCCCATGATTATAAATGGCCTCAGGTTTCCAACCTCCCAGCTGAGGTTGAGGACTTTTCTAATACATGCTAATAACATGTGGTACTACTGTTCCATATTGTGGATCCATAACATCAAGCTGTATGTACTCAAGTGAAGCATGAACCCTTGTTTACATTAAAGACCCAACTACTATTTAATGTATATGTTTAAATTAAATCAATAAACTAGTTGGAAGACAGAAAGTATAGTCATGATTTATGAGAGTAAATGATAGTTTGACTGCAAACTAATTATATCCTGATACTGACACTTGACTAAAAATTACCACTAACAACTGAAAAAAGAGAATAGAGCATTATTAGAATAAAACTAACATTATCTAAAATGCCGGGAGAAAAGCCAAGAAGATATTACATTATCATAAGTACACTAGCTGAAGTATTCATGTCAGCTTTTCAGTGATGAACAAAGTAGCTATCTATAGCCTTCAGTAAAATACATTATATTTTTATAATATATTTTCACATTATATAAATATAATGTATTTTACATTTATACTTATATATAAAGAAGGCATATAAATATATATATATATATATGCCTTTTTTAACATGGAGCTAGATTAAGTAGATAGCTCATTAAGTTGAAGTTTTATATAAAAGGCAGAACATATTAGGTGTTTTAAGACAATAATGAAAGTCCTATGAGTGCTCTAAAAAAGTCCTATCAGTGCTCTAAAGACACATTACATAATTGGCACAGGAATAGAAATGTTTTTAAGGAGGGAACATATACAGTTGTAATTTAGGCATCTTATTGGTAAATTTCGACCAAATTGGTGGTGTTGGGGGAGTGGATTTCCCCGTTCCCCTCTTAGTTATTCTGGCTGGTTAAATAATTAAAATGATATAAGGCAGATTAACAGGAGAAAATAAACCAATTTAATTACGTATATACATACAGGGGTTCCATAGCAATATGGGGCCACAGACACATGGGGCAGTTGAGGCTTACACGCCATCTTGAGCTAAAGAGAAAGGGAGTTAGTGGCTTGGGACTACAAAATGGGGGAAAGGCAATTCACATGGAGCTGGTAAAGCAAATATTTGGTAAACAAATCTTCGCTGGGTCATTTTTACCAATGAAACTCAGAGAGGACTTTGACCAAATGGCATGTATTTTAAAAAGAGAGGGAGAGAGGAGGTCAAAGAAGAGAGGAGGATGTTTGGCTGGATGGTGGTATGTGGGCGCACACAGTGAAAATTCAAATCGAAATATATATTGAAGTAACTAAAGCAAAGGAACGGCAATGGTAGGTAAATCTGAATGGAGAGCATAAATGAATTCCCCCTCTCCTCCTCTGGAACATCAATTTCAAAGTAATGTACAGATGCAGAAAACAGATAATAAATAAATGGAAGCTAATGCATATTAGTTAGGAGCAGTCAGAAGAAATTGAGAGTGGATTGCAAGTCACCAAGAAAGTGACACCTATAGGTTTTTGTAACGAGTTGGCGTAGTTTGTTGGAAAGGGTAAGATCCGGGACAAGAATGCCCTCCAAAAGGAAGGCTGAAAAAACACGTAGCATTCCTTTCCCATCTATGTATGTTTCATAGATGGGAAAATCTCCACATAGCTACTGGGGAGACAAATGTGTATAATGTACAGTCTCTGCATCCATGAAAAACAATGTTCACTTAGGAATATGGGTAAATAACTACAAGACGATGGGGTGAGTGAGAGATCTATGAATGAGGTGCTTTGGAAGTGCAGAAGCACACATCTAGGCTGGGGGACCACGGACAGCATCCAAAAGGAAAGGGCCACAGTATTCTCCAGGCGAAGATAGGGTTGTGGCTGGATGGAGTTTTGTATGTGGCAATGCTTGTGCTTCTGAAACACCTGGAGTATGGTTTCCTAACAGACGGATTCTGTGAGATGAGGCAGGTGAGGTAGATGACCAAACAATCAAAATTTGCGTATTGAACTACATAGATGAGATTTGAAATAGATATACATTAAAGCAGAAAAGAGTCATAATCAGTTTTTATTTTGAAACACTTTGTTTAAGAGTGACAATTTTGAGAACAAGATGAGAGTTCGGAATGCATATTAACAGCCAGAGGTCGTGAGCAGAGGATCCAAGTTAAGGCAGAGGACCTGTGCAGAGAGAGAGAGGAATAGATTCAAAATTATGATGAAGATAATAATGGTGGTCTTGATGGCAGTGATGCTAATGTTGATGAGGATGGTGATGTTGATTACAGGTAACAGTTCTGAGCACTTTACTATTTGATAGGTACTGTGGAAAGTTTATTACATAAATTATGTCATATAACTCTTATGACAGCCATATGAGGTTTGACCTATTTTTATCTGTACTTTAAAAGAAGAGGAAATTACTGTATTTTCTCTGCATAATGCGCACCCACATTTTTCGCCCAAACTTTCAGGAAAGAATTTCTTTTGTTTTACTTTTTTAAATCGGTCGTTTATTTATTTATATCTAGATACTTTTTTGTATTATAAAGGAATTTTAGCATTTATATTTTAACATATTATGGTGAGAAATTTTATGGAACAAATAGTTACAAAACACAAGAACTGCTAAAAGATATTTGAGGTACTACCCATGTATAATGTGCATTCTTATTTTTCCCTCAAAAATTTGGGGATAAAAGTACACATTATACACAGCATGATCCTTAAAATGTTTCAGTTGTACAAAATTATGGAGCTACACTTGCCCCCACCCACCGCCCGCATCTCCGTTTTTTCTTTCTAAGGTTTCTGTTACCCGTGGTCACTTGAGGTCCCAAAATAGAATTTCTGAAAAATTCCAGAAATAAATCACTGATAAGTTTTCAGTTGTACCCCATTCCAAGTAGTGCGATTGAATCTCACACTGTGCTGCTGTCTCACCCAGGATGTGAATCATCCCACATTATGTACAGGTGTGCTACCTGCTCATTGGTCACTCAGTAGTCATCTCCGTTATCCGACCAACTGTCTCAGTATCAGAGCGCTCATGTTCAGGGGTTCCAACATTCTAACCTTGGTGAATAGGACATTGACGGTCTCATCTATTCAGATTGAGAATGCTGGTAAAAATACCAGATTTTCTAGAATAGTATTAGATTTAGGAAGGACAGTCTAATAAGGCCTAAGCTAAAAATATATTTGGCCTTACCTGCCTAAGAGGTCACCAAACATCAAGTTTTCTAAAGAGAGATTATATGGCAAAGAAAAGTATTTTGCAGATGTGCTTTTTAAAAAAATTTTATTTAGTTAATTTTCAAGTGCAGTTTTTTGTCTTTTTCTCCCATCCCAGCCTCCCCCGCCCCGTGCTCCCCACCTCCCTCCCATTTCCACCCTTCTTAGTTCCCCTCCCTGTGTCCTTCCTATTTGTTCCTCCAAATCCCTCCCCCTTTTTCCCATTAAATTCCCTTCCCTCTCCCCTCTGGTCACTGTCCCCTTGTTCTCTATTTCAGTGTCTTTGTTTTTTTTTTCTGCTTGCTTGTTTGTTTTGCTGTTTAGCTTCCTGTTAAAGGTGAGATCATATGGTATTTGTCTTTCAACACCTGGCCTATTTTAAATATACAAAGAACTTACATGACTCCACTCTAAGAAGACAACCAACCCAATTAAAAAATGGGAAAAGGACTTGAACAGACACTTCTCCAAGGAGGACATACAGAATATGCAGATGTGCTTAATAAAACCAGGAATTGACCATTATATTGACTCACTATTTTTGGGGTGTTTACTATTGCTCTTTTTAGTTTGTGTCTAGTGATTTTTTTTCTTATTCGATTGGTGACTTGAATTATTTTAAAAATAACCTGAAGAAATTCAACATTGCATTATCAGTGGCTTTATGAGTACCTTCAGAGTTAAGAACTAAACGTAATCCAAATCACAGAGATATGTCTCTGAAAAATAAATATTCTGAAGAAAAAAATTGCCACTATAATGACAATAATATCTACTCATTCCACATTTCCACGTGAAATAAAAGAGCCCCATCCCACCCTGGCTGGGTGGCCTAGTTGGTTGTGACATTGTCCCATGCACCAAAAATTTGCAGGTTTCAATCCCGGATCAGGGCACATATCTGGGTTGTGGGTTCAATCCCCCAGTGGGGCACATATGTGAGGCAACTGATGATGATTTTTTCACACATGGATGTTTCTCTCTCTCCACCCCACCTTCAAATCAATAAAAAACATATTCTCCAGTGAAGATTAAAAAAAACAACTATGCCTTCTTATTTAATTTGGATGCTCACCTCTGCTCTCATACTGACACTGTAATAATTCTGCCATCTCTAATTTTTATATCTTTATTAACTTTCATGTGAGAGCATCTGGTCTGGGAATTACTATTCTATTGCTTCTTTCATGGGCATCACTTTTGATGATAAGTAAAAAAAAAAACACTGAGAACATCCCTTGAAAAATAACCATTGTAAAATATATACAGTTTTACTTGTAACACATTTATAAATTATTTTATACATTATTCTAAATTAATAAATTATTCTATTGAAATTTATGGTGATTAAGTCATAAAAGAAAACAGTTAATACTTTATGCCATCATTCCAACATGTGAACAATTTAGGGAGACTGATAATTTAAGATTAAAGGCTTCCACAGGAAAACCAATAATTCTGAATCTTTACTTGAATGACTTCTTGTACTCTCAGGAATTGTATTTTTTTGGCAGTGTTGATAAAGAACTGTGCTTCCCTGCAAACTTGATAATGACATTCTGTCACCAGAGAGAACACAAGGTCAACCCTCTGGCAGGGAGAAAGAGAATGTCTTATTCTAAATGGACACCTAATGAGATGTTTAAAAGCATACCCAATATAATGTGTTGCTAGAATAAAGTCTCTACACATTCGTTGGAAGAAGCCAGTCCATTGATTTGTTTATGAAGAGGACTTAGATTTATACATCTTTCACCACTCTTGTCATGCATAGATTAAAGTCATATTGAGCACATCTTATTTGGTGAGAGTTCCCAGAGGGAGAAGCAGAATTAGCAGCCTCCATCAATAATATTTGAAGGCCTCCAGTTTGAATTAAGAAATAATAATTAAATAGTAATTGCTTCTCTAATGTTATTTACATTGCAAACCAATTCTGAATGTCAGCAATTTCCTTGAGGGAACAAACAGAGCCACATGTTCTTAACATTTCCACGACTGTCCATTTCATTTCTACATAATTTAGCTGCGTCTAAACAAAGGAAGAATTAGGCAATTGAAGGAATTAGTTTTCCACTAGCCAAACTAGATCACAATATTTTTGTCAACTTTTTACAATAACGGCATTGATTTTCCACTTCCATTTCCTATCAGTGTAAGTAAAAATGCAAATTAAAATGGAAGGTTGTATAATTGTAATTTTGTGTTTTAGCAGAGAGCTGATTGAGACAGAACAGAGTAGGCAATGGTATCCGTGCTCCTAGAGGGAAGTCAGGGCACTTCAACACACACAAGTCTTTGAATGGAGAACTGGAAAAAAAACTGACTGGTGAAAATATGGAAGAAATGACACTCACTGGTCCTGCAGGAGTTTATAATCAATTGAGAACACCTGACATTTAAAGATATATTCAATATAATTTCTCACAGAAGTACTAGAATAAATATTTATCATAATCACATAAAAGCACTTAAAATAATCCTGAGTTAATTACGTACCTTATAAAAGCAGTTCTAAAATGAAAAAACATAAAAACCCGTAAGAAAGCTATTACAATTACAAACACATTTAAGTACATGACAATGCTTTCTAAATAGTAAAAGAGAACATCTCCTATATTCAACATATTATGCATATTCCAATGCAGTAGGAATTTATTAATGACAGAATAGATAAAAATGTCAGTTATTCCAAATTTTGTTCAACACCTTATAATTTAAGTTACACCTTAGGTCATGAAGCTAAAAATTTTAATGATTTTAATTTTAATGCTGAAAATTATGGAGAATATCATAAAATTAAGATATACTAAAGTGGTGTGAGAAAAATAGAGATAACTTTACTTGAACAATAAAAAAAAACTATTGCAGATTCAATCATCTTGTATTTATGAAGAAAATTAAGCCACTTACAATTGAACATTGAAACAATGACAATATCCCCATTACAATTATGCTATTCTCATTTCATATTTAGGGATTATGAGTTCTCCCTATTGTCAGAACATAATTTAAAAAGATGATTTTTAATTATTTATATCTTTAGCTATTTTCAAAAACAGGATTGTGATAGTAAACTTTATGTGTCAACTTCACTGCACCCCAGGTACCCAGGTTAAACACCATTTCCAGGTGTGTCTGTGAGGGTGTTTCTAAAAGAGATTAGTATCTATTATTTTCCTTATCTACCATATTCTTTTTAGTTGTTGTAATCAGTTCTTTTTATGGTATCTGGTATTCACAGGGATTATTGATTATATAAATACTGATGTGAAGAAATCTAAGTCTAGTCTAAGTTTTTGTTCCCCTTCTCTCAAACCCAACTCCCTCTTATTTTCATACATGGTACCTTAAAATACTATTTCCTTATCTTGAAAACATAATATTCTAACAGGGTTCATCCCAGTGTAGATTTTTCCAGAAAAATTCAGTTATGCTTTTTAGTAATATCAATGCCTTATCAATATATTAATTTAATTATTCCTCATTGGAAAAAATGTTGTGCTATTATATCCTGTAATATTTTCTATATTCCATGCACTGTGTAGTCTAAGAGACTCAAATTATGCTGATGTTTGATCATTTCTATTCTGCATATATTTATATAGTTGTCTTAATTAGTTCTTTTTTCAGTATTTGGTATTCTCAGTAGTTTCTAAATCCTTTTTCTGCTCAATTAATTTATTATTTCAGCCAGTGTATTCTCTTTTTTTGTCTGAGACTCGTTTTTATAACATTGTCATTTAGTGCATGATTCTGTTCTAAGTGTGCAAACTTTCTATTCATGCAATTTTGACTTTTGTCATTTCAGATTCTCATTTTATTAAAAGTATGTTTTCCTTAAATTCTTCCAACTTTAGTGAGGTTATTGTGTCTTGGGCTTTATTTCATCTTGAAATTGAATACCTCTTTATTTAGTGATTTTTTTTATATCTTTGGTTTACCTTTTTTATAGTGTTGTAGATATATCCCATTCTGACTTTTTACTTTACTCATTTTGAATGCTAAGAACTTGATTAATATTTTTGTTTTTCTGATATGCCATGGCTAATTTCTCTTTTACTACATTATCTAAGACTTGTCTCCATATTAAGGTGTTACTTGAGAAATATAAGTTATATATTACTTTTGGTATTCAGAAACACTGAGCAAGTGCGTGTATTTATGTTGGTGTGGGGGGGTGGGAGCATGTTAGGGTTGGAAGTGCTAAGTCAGAGCCATGTTTCAATAATGATCAGGAGTTCTGTTATGGAACCTGGCTGGGGTATAGTGTATCCTTTTTTCAGATTTTTTAACTTTTTTTTATAATTAACTTTATTGAGATATCCTTAGGCTTTGACTTTTTCCTCAGTGCATTTGAATCAGTCGGTATTGGAAAATACACAACCCAGATGTCCTCATTAATTAAATTTGTTATTTTTAAGATAGGAAATTTCATTGTCAGCCAGTTTTTATTCTGCCTCTTTATTCAGGATATTAGAAATTGTTAAGAATGTTTTAGCATTGTCAACTCTGAAAGTGCTTCAAATTAATTTGGAAGGAAATATCATATAAATAATAAATGATAGAAATGCTAGCTCTATATAGCTGCTTCTCCCATATAAAATCTATATCAATAGCATGAGAGTGGGTCTTCAGTTAGGCCAAACAAATATTTTTAATGAAATTTATCAGTGTTTAAAGCAGATTTTTATTTTTTTTTCTTTTACACTCAGCCTCATTGCTTGTTATGAAAATAGCAACATAATTTATGATTACTACTGAGAGTTCAAAATTGGGCCAAATAGGCCTGAGTTCAATTGTGGTTCTGCTACTGACTAATTAAGTGACTTTGGTATATGGCTTTACTTCTGAATTCAAATTTCCTTTTTTATTATCTATATAATAATAAAAATATTATTATTTGGGTTGTGTGACAACTGTGTATGAAGTACCTGGTAAAGTCTGCAGTGTCCTCAAAAAGTACTAGCTATTATCGCTAGTTTATATTTTAGTTTTATTCAATTTTATATAAGTATAAAATGAAAGCTAAACTGTAATTTTTCCATAATTGTAAAATATGCACACGTAGGCTTGTTGTAATTATATCTTATCATGTGAAAAAATAATTTTTGAAAATTTTAAAGATATGAAAACAAAATGAATATGTAAATGTTTTCCATATGCTTAGTATAAGAAGTCTAAAAAAGTTCAGATAAATTTTATTTTACATTACAGGGTCAACATTCTTAAATTTTCAGTGATTTTTAAAGCTTATCTCAATTGATTCTCATGTTCTGTGTTTTTCTTTTTCATTTTGATAGTAATATGAATTCAAAACCTCGTAGCAAATTTATATATACTATAATTTAGAAACCAATATTAACAATGTATATATTAGAGATATATGTGTCTCAGCTATTCTTCTTCATAATTAATTCTTTCATATATTTCTTGTGAAAGAAACCTTGCATTAGAATTCATTAGATGAAAAGGTGAAGTACATTGACTTAATTGATGTAAATTAAATTAAATGAGTCTATTGATTATTGAACTCTTCAAAACTCTTCAATAGCTACCAAAGATAACACTGGAAAAATGTTAGAACAATCTTTTCCTAAGCAAAAATAGTAATATTTAATGAGGTTACATTTTTCTTGTTGTGGTTTTTAGTTTCCTATCAGGATCATCACTGAAAGGCGTGTTTTCATCCCCTTATTAGTAGTGGCTCATGCTTTCTTTCTTACATTTATTTTTAACTTCTATATTAAGGAACAGAAAATTTGCAAATTAATTTGAAACAATTTTACACTTATTCACTTAAAAATTAGGACATTTGATTTACAGACTAAGTAATTTCCATTTAAAAAATTTCAACCATGAACAACCCTAAATAGCTGCATCAATTTTGAGAAAGAAGAACAAAGTAGGAGGGATCACAATACCTAATATAAAACTCTATGACAAGGCCACTGTAATCAAAACAGCCTGGTACTGCATAAGAACAGACACATAGATCAATGGAGCAGAATAGAAATAAACCCAAGATTCTATGGTCAATTAATATTTGACAAAGGGGGCAGAAGCATAAAATGGAGTAAAAAATTTGTCTCTTCAACAAATGGTGTTGGGAGAACTGAACAGCTACATGCAAAAAAATGAAACATGATCACCAACTTACACCATACACCAAAATAAATTCAAGGTATATAAAGACTTAAATATAAGTCATGACTCCATAAAAGTCCTGTAGGAGAACATAGGCAGGAAAATCTCAGATATTCCACACAGCAATATTTTCATTGATATATCCCCTGAATCAAGGGACATAAAGGAAAGAATAAACAAATGGGGTTTCATCAAAATAAAAAGCTTCTGCAGGACTGAAGAAAACAGCATTAAAATGAAAGGAGAACCACTTGTATGGGAAAACATATTTGCCAATGATAGCTCAGACAAGGGTTTGATCTCCAAAATATATAAAGAACTCAATGACTCTACTCTAGGAAGACAAAAAAAACCACAACAATTAGAAACTGGGCAAAGGACTTGAGCAGACATTTCTCCAAGGAGGACATACAGAAGATCCAGAGACATATGAAAGGATGCTCAGCATCACTAGCTATCAGAGAGATGCAAATTAAAACCACAATGAGATACCACCTCACACTGGTGAGGGTGGCCATCAAAAACAAATCAACAAACAACATGTGCTGGAGAGGATGAGGAGAAAAGAGAACTCTAGTGCACTGTTGGTGGGAATGCAGATGGGTACAGCCACTGTGGAAAACAGTATGGAATTTCATCAGAAAACTAAAAATGGAACTGCCTTTTTACCCAGCAATTCCACTGCTGGGATTATACCCTGAGAACCTTGAACCACCAATTCAAAACAACCTATGCACCCCTATGTTCATAGCAGTACAATTTACAATAGCTAAGTGCTGGAAGCAACCTAAGTGCCCATCAGTAAATGAATGGATCAAAAAAACATGGTACATTTACAGAATGGAATACTAAGCAGCAAAGAGAAAGAGCCCCTATCCTTTGCAACAGCATGGGTAGAAGTACAGTGCATTATACCAAGGGAAATAAGCCAAATGAAAGACAGTGAAAGGCAGATATGATATGATCTCACTTATAAGTGGAACCTAATCAACAAAACAAACAAGCAAGCAAAGTATAAGCAGAGAAATTGAAAATAAAAACAAACTGACACTAACCAGAAGGGAGATGGGAGAGGATAATGGGGGGAAGAGAGGGAAGGGTTTTCAGGAACTATAAAGGAGACATGGACAAAACCAAAGAGGGGTAGGATCAAGGGTGGGGAGTGGGGGTTGCTGGGGTAGGGAAAATAGTGGGGGGAAATGAAGACAACTGTGCTTGGACAATTAAATAAAGAATAAATAAAGTTTCAAAAAAATTTCAAGGCCTTAGGAAAACATGTCACAAATAAACCCCATCTATTATTTCAGTGATCATAGGAGTTATAGTTCATATTTCATTTATAGGACTTGTATTATTCATTAATTTCTCCACTTTGAATTGTTATTGGGTTTTTTTAGATTTTCTTTTTCTACTTTTATATATCAACAAATCCATTTGATATTTTGGCAGTGTCCACCTGGTGATTTTCTTTCTTTTTTTTTTAAGGAATTCCATTTCAGTTTTTTAAAGATTTTATTTATTTATCTTTAGAGGGAGAGAAATATTAATGTATGGTTGCCTCTCATGCATCCCCTGCTGGGAACTGGCCTGCAACCCAGGCATGTACATTGAGTGGGAATTGAACTGTGATCCTTTGGTTTGCAGGCTCATGCTCAATCCACTGAGCTATACCAGCCAGGGCTCCACCTAGTGATTTTCTAAATTAAATTCAGAAGAAAGCTGGCTATGAAATTTTAGATTTGTTGAACTTAAGTTTTCATTTTACAATGGCTGTGAACCTATTTAATCCATTTTGGAAACACAAATATCACATTGTATCTATATTCAAATTTTTCTATAAATATTTTCTTGAAAATAATGTATTTCTGCTTACTTATAATACAATAATACTTGTTTGCATTGTAAAGTACTTTATAGTTTTATTGAGGAAATTATTTTTCAGGGTTTTTTTTTTAAGATTTTATTTATTTATCTTTAGAGGGGAAGGGAAGGAGAGAGGGAGAGAAACATCAATGTATGGTTGCCTTTCATGCATCCCCTGCTGGGAACTGGCCTGCAGGGAACCAGCCTGCAACCCTGGTATGTGCCCTGACTGGGAATCGAACTGCAATTGTCTGGTTCGCAGGCCCGCGCTCAATCCACTGAGCTACACCAGCCAGGGCTTCAGGGTTTTAATAAATTATTTACCTACAGAAGAGTTTTATGAGTAGTTGTTCCATAAGTACAGATTTCACAAAGCAAAAAAACCTGTCCTTGAACCTCTGAGGCACAGTTGGAAGTGACAGTATTCCACCCATGCATGTCATTTCACTAGTGCATATCAGCGTCTTCAAGCATTAAGTGCCACTGAGGATGCTGCTGGCTGTGGCAAGTTTATTGTTTATGAGGCTGTTGAGCTTCTCAAAAGTTCAATCACTTTATTAAGCAGTATAAATGAAAAGCTAAGGCATACCTACTGATCTAGAGGGTCTTTAGACTTTTTTCATTATGTTTGTCTTTCTCACTCCCCCTCCCCATTTTCAGTAACTGTAACATACTGAACACATTCTCTGATGGAGAGATTATGAGCGACAGTCTCACAGCTATTACTCATTGACTTTACACTTGGACACTAAGGATGAAATGCCACTCAGTGCTTCTGGGACTAAATATGATATTTTGCATCATTTATGTCTAACTAAACCTCAAAAGGTATCATCAGAAAATTAATATTAGAGTAAACCATTTTCAGATCCAAGAGGCATTTTCCTCCAAAGGATCTATTCAATACTAATTACTTTTTCCATTCCACATCCCCCTCACAGGACAATTATGATGTCGCCATGGAAAAACCAGAACCCTCTCAAAAATGTCATGTAGCATTTAAAAATATAAATCTCTATTTTTGGTGCTTGCATAAATCTGATGTTTTTTTTCTCCTGAGCAAAGAGACTTTAATGCCTTCCTGGTGTGCTTTTCAGAAAACAGGATCAACATCACACATGGAATATATTTGTAAAGAGACAGACAGAATTATGTCATACCCAGAGGGGATAATAATCAGGTAACAAGCCTACATTTGTTTCATTAATCATATTTCTGTGACTAAGAGAATTAAGAATAGAGTTGGTTATTAGACTCATAATGACCTCGTTCTGTCTCCAGTGTTGGTGTGGCAAATCTGTTGACCTGTCTGCATAATGTGTCATTGGTAAAGTAAGGATAATAATGCATAATATCTTCTCATTGACTTAGTGCTTGGGAAAGTGAGTTCACATTTTGCGTGTTACTTGAAAAATTTTTATACACCTCAGGTGCTTATGTTTTACCCTGGCAAAGAAAACTAAGGCATAATTTCACACGATGATTTGAAGAAGATTTTAAGTGAGTAATTATATTAATATCACAAGTAAATGATATTTATCCTTATAGGATTTAGGATTATTAACTTTAAGTAAAAATTAAAATATAGACTTCAGGGGTATTATTAGGATTGGAGCAAAACAATAATATGGAATTTTAAAGAGAGAATCTGGTTTTAGGTAAGGTACATTATATCTGGTAAAAGATAATTTAGTTACTTTTGGATATGATTTAGCATCTAGTTGGAAATGATAGTGACTGGAAGTGTTAGGATTTATTAAAACCTTTTGGGATAAATTTCATGGGATGAATGTATGAAACAAGGTGGATGGGATATTCATTGTCAACAAAGTATCATTTGAACTACAGTTATAAACACTGCATTAATAAGATATTAATGTTTAATAATTTAATTTATAATCATAAAAGTGATTATCATAACTGATATAACTCCAAAGAGTTTGGAAAACCATGTATGAAAAGTCTTCCTATTAAGAGATGATCAATTTCCTAAAGGATATCTAATAGCTGTCTCACATGTCTATCATTGTCAATTTACATAGTGAAAATAATGCAGAAGAGCTAAAAACTGCTTCTTTCTGAGTTTGATAAGGTAGACCTGACAGCCATTTCTCTCTTGCACCCACACTTTCCTTCCTTTCTCTCTCTTTCTTTCTTTCTTTCAACAGAACCCCAGTTCTGCTCAGGCATTGGATAGCCATATACTAAAAGCAAGTCCGTGTATTTCAAAATCTACATAACAGTGGCTAATTTTATTCAGCTAAGCCTATGATTATAATGAACATTTTATGCTAATGGCCGGTGTAAGTATAAACATGTAATTGAATTCTGGACCGACAAATAGAAGAGGAAATCTGAAAGAGGGATTCTGGAAAAGACCGCTTTGTCTCACTGATAACAAGAAAAAGTAGAAGCAAAATAAGAGTTTTCTTTTTATTGGGTTCTTTTCTGACACCTGAAAATTTGGCAGTCATTTTGGGAATATGAATAGAGGCAGCATAAGAAAATTAGTCAACATACATGTAAGCAGAAAAAATCACAGTAAGAATGAGTCATTATGATGTAACTTATCTACTAAATTAATAATTTTGCCTCTGAACTTCTTTTTATATGCAATGCTAAATTTCTCTATTACCAAGTTATTATTTGGTTTTTCTCTTACTTGCATCATGGTTAGTACTTAGTATTCAAAATATCGAAACAGTTATGTTAGAAATTATACCTGAGAGGATTTGAGAGAATCACAAGTCTGTATCAATGGCACAGGTATATAAAACAGGATTGTTGTCACCTAAATTTGTAGGACAGATTTTAGGTAATATTATTTACAATTTAGAGGAGAGGACCTTAGCTAACTTTTCCCAGTTTCTTTCCACCTCACCATTTTACAAAGAATACAGAGTCTCAGAAATGTTAATTGGCTTACAAAATAGCCTAGAACACTGGTCTTTATTCCTAGTCCAAACTTCTTTCCATTATACTATGTTGTTTATAGAAGCATAGAAACTAAATTAAATATATAATTTTAATTATTGGTTCAAATTGTAGTTGACCCTTCTTTATAAAACCAGTGGATTTTAATGCATTTTCCAGATTAACCCCAACAGACAGGGCTTAACTCCTCATGTTTGTGAGTCACTGTCCATGGTGCTATAATAGTGGAAAAAAGAAAATACATTTCTAATTATGTTTGATCCATACTTTCTGATAGTAGATGGTTATATTACTATAGCATCATTTACATGAAATGTATGTACTAAATATTGCCCATTTAAAATAACATATTCACTCTATTTGCCTCAAAATTAAGATTCTGAAACTTTACTTATTTCTTTATTATTCTGGTAATAGTTTAGATGAGTGTCTTCTTAATCCACTTAGATTTTATATGGTATGCAGCATTTGAAACTATAACAGGGTAATATGGTGATTAACTGCACATGATTGATTCTTCTTAGAAGATCCCAGAACTGGTTTAGAATTGGTGGTATAGTATATTTTCTTTAATTTTTTACATATACATTGACATCTCATAATGGTGGAACTTACCATTGACCAGATTAAGTTATAGTGAAGAAAGGCACTTACCTCAAAGTATGTCCTTATCAAGACCTTGAGACACCAAAGGATCTATTCCTCTCTAACCTCTTTCACTTGTTCCATCAGCAATTGCCTTCTTGGTGTTTCTGGAATATACCCAGCATACTTTAATTTACAGTCTTGGTTTTACCTCCTCCCCCCTCAGTTAGCTCCTTCCCCAGATTTGCATAGACTCACTCTCCTCCTTACAATATTGTTTAAAGTTTCACTTTCTCTGAATGGATGGCCAAAAATCAAAAGATAAATAAAACCGTGAAAATGTTGACAACATAAGTCATATGACAAGAAATATTATTTTTCTGAATTCCATCATCATTTGCTCTGGGACACAGTTAACAGTAGTTTTCCATATTTCTACCTACCTGGATATATTACCTACTGAATAAGCAATTATATTCCAAGTAAGTAGTTTTCTAACCACGAACCTGATGGCTTGAGTGTAATTAATTGCCTGCCACTATTTGTTTTCACACTTACTTCTATCCTTTCCTTTTTCTTCTGTTTTTTAATCTTCCTGCTTCAATTGGCATTAGAGGTTGATGTCTAAAATGTCTAGCCCTGAGGAAACAATCCCGAAATGAAACAAACAAAAAAAAAACTTAGCTTGTGGTATCCAGTAAATAGGACTTCTAATGTTTAAATTACCTCAGTTTAAATGTAATTAAGCTATGTTTTTCTCTAGGATTTTTATGGTATCACACCTTATATTTAAGTCTTTTATCCATTTTGAGTTTATTCTGGCATGTGGTGTGGGATAGTGGGCAGTAAAATGTCAGATATCTCATGTAGTCATATTTTTGTCTATACATCTTTTAGGGCAAGGGAAATAAAGAAAAAATAAACAAACAGGACTGTATCAAATTAAAAAGTTTCTACATGACTAAAAAAACCATCATTGAAATAAAAAGAGAATCCCCTGTGTGGAAGAATATGTTTGCCAACAATATATCAGGCAAGGGTTTAATCTCCAAAATATATAAAGAACTTATATGACTCAACACCAGGAAGACAAATAATCTAATTAAAAACTGGGCAAAGGACCTGAATAGACACTTTTCCAAGGAAGAAATACAGATGGCCCAGAGAAATATGAAAGGATGCTCAAGGTCTCTAGCCATCAGGGAGATGCAAATTAAAATCACAATGAGGTATCACCTCTGACCTGCCAGAATGCTTATCATTAATAAGTCAACAAACAACAAGTATTGATGAGGATGTGGAGAAAAGGGAACCCTAGTGCATTTTTGGTGGGAATGTAAACTGTTGCAGCCACTGTGAAAAGCAGTACGGAATTTCCTCAAAAAAAAAAACAACTAAAAAATGGAACTGCCTTTTGACCTAGTGATTCTACTGCTGACAATATACCCAAAGAATCCCAAAACACCAATTCAAAAGAGTTCATGCACCCACATGTTCATTGCGGCTCTATTTATAATAGCCACGTGCTGGAAACAGCCTAAGTGCTCATCAGTAAATGAATGGATCAAAAAACTGTAGTACATCTACACAATGGAATAGTATTCAGCTGAAAGAAAAAATTCCTGCCTTTTGCAACAACATGGATGGAAATGGAGACTATTGTGCTACGTGAAATAAGCCAGTCGATGAAAGACAAATACCATATCATCTCACTTCTAAAAGGAATCTATAAACAAAATAAACTAATGAGCAAAATAGAACCAGAGGCATAGAATCATGGAACAGACTGGCAGCTGTGAGAGGGGCAAGGGGGTTGGGGCTGATTGAAAGGTGAATTAGTCTAAGAACATATATGAAGGACCCATGCATGTGGACAATGGTAAAGGTACTGATTATGAAAGTGAGGGGTAGGCTGGGTGGAGAGCGTGACAGAGGAAAAAGTGGGACAATTTTAATAGCATATAAATAATAAAATATAATGAAGGTAGACACTTGTATTAAAAATATTTTTAAAACCTTCATTAAACTGGCCCCAGAAAGGGAAAACAGTTGAAGTATTTTAATAAGATACTGCACAGAAATTATTGCCCAGGGCATGGACTTTATTTGGTAGCAAAATAATCTTGTCTTTGACCTAAGAGAAAGTGTGCCTTAACTTGATTATTCAATTATTTTTTCTCTACTAACACTGAATTATATTCCCCCAGTTCCTCAGCATTGCTACCACAGTATAGGTGAGCATGGGATTGTTGAATGAAAACTGTCATTTTAGTAATTCTTTAAAATTACTCATAGCTAGTTATAAAATATACTTTTTCATCCTCTTTTTCTTTTTAAACTTTTGCATTGTCATGAAAAATTCTGAGATCCCTGTGCCCTTAAATATAGGAGCTTTCAGAAATCACTATGGAAAAGAAAGGCTATTCACTGAATGGTATGTTGGAAAGATTTGAAAGCTAAAAGTCAGGAAATCAAGTTTCAGGCAAGAGGTTTATCATTCTGTGGAAGAGTTCATTCTAGGTGGCTGTACGTAAATTCTTTCCTCTCTGTAGAGCATGTTGTTATCACTTCCACCATCTAACTTCCCCTGCTGCCAAATATGTTCCCTACAAAATACTCCATTTCCTCCACACTCTAGGTTCCTAGAAATAGAACTCTACATTTGCAGTTTCTCCAAAGAAAAAGGAAGGTGCATCTAGTTCACTGAATTCAAATTTTATATTGGCTTTTGCTGTGCAAAGGAAGAAACTACAGAGGTAGGTTAGATTCCATGTCAAAATTTACTCAAAAAATAAAACTTTTGAGCAAACTTTCAAGGTTTTACTCAGTCGCCTCCAATCTCTCTTCTGCTTTCAATCACTATAACATGACCCATTGTTAATGGACACCTAGAATCTGTAAATTGAAAGACAGAGTAAGATCTCAGAAATTTATAGTTTTTTCTCTCTTCTTCTTGATAATGTTTATGCATTCTGTTGTCTTTATTCCTCCCAGATTTCTGGGATCTTAAAACATTTTGTAACCACATATGACTGCCATCATTCAGTACCCATTTTCAGCAATCTTACTTTATGTAGTCCAGGACATTAGGGATAACTGAATGACATATATAGACACAGGCAGTCATCTATGGCAGGTTCCCATGAGTTCTATGTTTTGTGTTTCACCCTCCTGTCATCCCCATGTGGCTTCTATGTTCTGATTCCCAAAGCGGAGAAGTGAGTACCACCTCCTTGTTGGTGTAGCTCCCACTAAGGTTAATGATTTTTAAAACCAGCTGTCAGAATAGATTACTCTTTCTTTGTGGAACACTGACTTCTCTAATTTACAGGATATCACACTTTCCTGATTTTCTTCTTTCTTCTTTGACTTTTCCTTCTCACCTCCTTTTCTAATACTTGTTCCACATTTTACTTTCTAGTCTAAGTATGCAATCCATTTGGCTATGTTTTGAATCTTTCTGTTTTCTATATATGTAATAATGTGTAAATGATAATATATTTTCTTTTTAGATACAATGGATCCCCCCTCCATAGTCTACCTCTATATGCATATCTTCATTTATTTTAATGTGTCAGTCATTAAAATACAGTTGGAAAAAAATAAGTATTTGATTATATCCAAACAGATTCATGACATATTAATTAAAAACTGACTTGGAAAGAGCTGTGATCAGTTAGCATATAAATCGGGAATGTTCAACCTGAAGCATGTGGGCTGCATTCAGCTCAGAATGGCTATGAATGCAGCCTGACACAAAATCATAAATTTACTTAAAACATTATGAGATTTTTTTTGTGATTGCATGTCACAGTGTATTTAACCTGTGGTCCAAAACAACTCTTCTTCTTCTGGTGTGGTGCAGAGATGTCCCAAAGTTGAATACCCCCGAAAATATTTTGGTATACCATAAATCAGGTCAAAACAGAAAAGAAAAATATGTAAAATAGTCTCATGAACAAATAAAAATACATACTAGGATTTTACTTACTATGTTTAAGATAGACAAAAATGTAGACTATCTTTTTTCCATTTTTAGTGTACTCAATGACTGCACTTAAAACTATATTAATTGAGAAATTTTGATTTTTATAAAATATAAAGTTATTTTTAGTGGTCAAAATAGTATTGGTATAGTCCTGTTTGTCTATTTTTTTCCCTTTGTTGCCTGTGCATTTTGTGTTATATTTGTAAATCTTTGTCAGGACCAGTGTCATGCAGATTTTTCCCTTATGTTTTGTCTAAAAGTTTTACAGTTTTCAGTTTTACATTTAAGTCTTTAATCCATTTTAAGTTGGTTTTCGTATATGGTATGAGATGGGGGTTCAATTTCATTTTGTGTTGCCTTCTATTTCAACTATTGCAGGACTGCTACTCAAAATGCAATATTATTCAGACTTTAAAAAAAGGAAATCCTGTAACATGTGAAAACATGGATGAACCTTAGGAATAGTAAGTAGCCATGATTTAAACCATTCACACGACAAAAATACTGCATGATTCCTCTTCTGTGAGGCACCTAAAGTAGTCAGACTCCTACACTCTGGCCAGGTGGCTCAGTTGGTTGAAGCATCATCCCATAGTGCACCAAAAGGCTTCAGGTTTAATTCCCAGTCATGGCACATACCTAAGTTGTGGGTTCAATTCCCAGCCAATAAACATATCCTCAGGTGAGGATTAAAAAAAATTGTTATAAGTAGTCGAACTCATGCAAGTAGAGAGCAGAATGGTGGTTGCCAAGTGTAGAAAGGTGAAGGAGATGGGGAGCTGCTTATCAATGGGTACAGTGTTTCAGTCATGCAAGAGGAACAAGTTCTAAAGACCTACTGTACACTGTCATGTCTAGAGTTAACAATACCGTATTGTATACTTAAAAATATGCTGAGGGTGGATCTCATATTGAATGTTACCTCAACAAAATAAAATCAAATAAAAAGCGTATTATTGGGTAAATTAGAATTAAGTACCGTATTTTAGGAAGCTACTTAAATATATAATCTACCTATTCGAGAGCTGGGGTCTGGTTTCAGAAAGTTTGGCCAGGGAAACTGTCTGAACTGCTTGAGGCCTGTTTCCTGGCACCGTCTCACATCACCTTTTCTGACTCTGAAGCCAAGACGCATGGCTGAAAGAGTGGATGTTGATTGTCAATGTGTTACTAATAAAAAGTTAAGCCCTCAGATTTCTAAACCAGACATATTTGCAAAAACCATTGCAATTTCTTATTTTTCTTCCTGTATCAGCTATTCATCTCACACTCCTGAAAAGCAATACATGACTTCATTCATTATGATCTATGCTTCAGTTTGAGCAATTCAGGAATATTCATCATGATTTACCATTAATCAGTTAAAGATGTTCATAAACAAAGCTCATGAATAATTCATAGAAAATCGAGCACATGTGCTCAAATGATGAATAATCATGAACTGATCTGGAATTTGTTAATGACTTATGAATATTTATTTCTAAATGGTACTCCTGTGCAATTCACAATTCCACCAAAACTGTTTCCTTTTTGATTTCATGGTGTGCTTTGGCTGAAGATGCCTTTGGGACCATCAAGTATCTTTCCTAAGGATTACACTACAATAAAAATTGTGAATGTAATGTTGTCTGCAGACCTTACACAATGCACATAAAATCTATTTTATGTCCATAGTCTCACTCAATCTAGCAGATTTTCTCAGATAATATTGTCTTTCACCATATGACCCTCCTATATACGACAGGAAGATTGCTCTGTGAAGCTCACGTAACTCGTCAGATGTGAAAATGTGGAAAAATAAACCAAACTGAAAACCAAATGCAGGAAATAATATTTCCTTAAGCAACCACTAATCTTATGCCAGGTGCAGACTGTGCTGCTCTTCAAGGAATATCTTATTAGTGTGTCCTCTGGCCACTTACAAATTGGAAATTTCACAACAACTTTGGACTGGGTATTCATATGACATGAGACACTACAGCATAGAATTGTCTTCAGCTGGCCCTACTCAGGATGAGGAGAATTAGCAAGCAACATTTTTGGAGCTCTTTAAGTGTTCCAAGTGCTTGGCAATCATTTACCAGTTAATCCTCCTTTGAGGGAGGTCAGCCCTCTGCTTGGATTTTCCCATGAAATATTTCACACACATGTGAAATAATCTCTAAAAGGCCACAGTGCAACAAATCTGGGATAAAGAAAATAATCAGAGACAGACCTGGGCAAAATTGAGGGGCCAGATATTTCTATTTTTGGTTGCCCAGCTGGGCGTGCTTTCCGAGTCCTTTGCCTAAAAAATCATAGCCAATCACTCATTATATTATTATTCTACACACAGACAGGAGTCAATCTAATCTTTACCACTATCCTACAGAGTGGGTACTGTCATGGTCTCTGCTATGAGGAAACTCAGGCAAACATGGGGCTATTCATCATCTAGTACATGGCTAGTAAGGGACAGAGCTGGGATTCAAACCCATTCAGACTGGTCTCCAGACTGGGCTTGTAACCATTGTGTCACCCCTATGCCCCAGGGGTGCCTCTGTTGCCCCACTTTCCCCCTATCAATCATGATCACCCACCTGATCTTGTCCACCCCAGCAACTACCTATGATGTACATTTCAACCAAGAGTCCCCAACAAAGCTTGTTTTATGTTTCGTTATCCACTCTCTCTTTTCCTGGTAGGGAACTACTGAATCATTCCTACAGTGTTCTTCTGTTCAATTTGTTCACTGAAGTATTTTGAAAGAGAAATCTTTGGGAATTCTTTTTAAAAAATCATGTAAGTATTAATAGATACATATTGTTTCCCTTTTAATGGAACACCTGTATAGAAAAAGGTGGTGAATTTTGTCTCTTTTTCTAGAAGACCCTAAAATTCTCGGGTCCTTTAAAAGGAAAAAATGGGAAGCTTTTTCAGTTAAGCTAGGGAGCAGTTTATAACCAACCGGGTGTGCCACTGTAGTGACAAGGGTGAGGCTGAAGCAGCAAAACAGATTGCGTCTTGCCCCAGACATTTTACTCAGGATGCCAGGATACTTTCACAAGTATAAATGGTTTGGGGGGCTGTACTCAGGCAAATTACTTTGAGACTATAAATTCCACTGATGTCACATATTGGGTGGTTAAGTTCCTCAATTTACAATGAAAGTTAATGGTTGCTCTGAGGTCAGTTTCAGTGGGAGAAGGAGAAGGGCTATGAACTATTTCACTTTCCTTAGAGATCAGGACTATTTCACACACTTTTAAGTGTTTATCACTGAATTAGTTTTGGGTGTATATACACATTTTAAAGCATTTTTCCAGAGATTGCCCCTCCCAGTTTCATTGAAAAGAAATTAGCATTAGAATAACCAATAATTCTTCATGAATACTAATGATAAAATAGGAGTTGCATTCTGACAACTTCCAAAAAACTGTAAATAGACAGTGGCAAATACAATGACACAAAAAGAAATTATGAAGTCTATTTAAGAGGCTAAGTTGGAAAATATAGGTCCTCAAAAACATTTCTAAAATTATCCAAAATACTGATGCTCACAGCCCCTCTTCCTTTTATAAGTTTAACATTCTAAGGGAGAATAAAGGCCAGTCTTCTAAATGTCTATTAAATTATGTGAAAATTATTTTATTAATCTTCATCAATACCTGTATGCATTTATTGCCAATAAAATAGTCTGAATCAACAGCATGGAAACATTTATTTTATTATTATAATTAACAACAATTTTAAATGGACTGACTTCATACACAGGATTTCTCAAAACCTCTCTCTCAGCTGGCATTATGTATACGTCTAATACATTACTTATGCAGATTATTATTTTGTAAATTCTTTGTTGCAAAGAAAACATTTTCTTATTTATTATCCATATTACTTTTTAAATCATAGTTGTTATTTTATCAAAATAGCATATATTTAAAAAAATAAATGCCTTAACCCTGGCTGGTGTAGCTCAGTGGACTGAGTGCCTGGCTGTGAACCAAAGGGTTGCTGGTTCAATTCGCAGTCAGGGCACATGCCTGGGTTGCAGGCCAGGTCCTCAGTAAGGGTATCTGAGAGGCAACCAGGCATTGATATTTCTCTTCCTCCCTTCTCCTCTTTCTAAAACTTAATAAATAAATTCTTTAAATAAATT
Organism: Artibeus jamaicensis; assembly: GCF_021234435.1. Classification (NCBI taxonomy): domain Eukaryota; kingdom Metazoa; phylum Chordata; class Mammalia; order Chiroptera; family Phyllostomidae; genus Artibeus; species Artibeus jamaicensis. The sequence continues at coordinate 11,903,079 of NW_026522014.1, read as the reverse complement.
AATAAATACCTTAAACATATTAGTTTATTTACCCTCTATTATGCCTCTCTTATGTAGTTACTTTCATTATCTCTATTTTAAGAAGGGCAAAAAAAGGATAACACAGAGGAATATTTATTTATCCATAATTACAGTTAGTAAGTGTCCAAGTATGGGTTATACATAGATATTTTAAATATAAAAACTGTATTTAAAGCAATACTCTCTTTTTATTTTGTTTTATTTTATTATTTTCCTCCAGTTTTCTGAGATGTAATTGACAAATTTTATTTTGTTTTTAAATATCTGCTAGCACTACAAAGCTTATAATGCAAATGCTCTTTATTTGACATCACCAAATACTATTTCCCTTTTACTCTGCATCTAACTCTTTTACAAAATATCTCCACATTCCTAACTAATATAGTTTATAAAGATATTTCTTTACTTTTCACTATTAGACATTACCTTTGTAAGTTATCGACTTTCATTATAGAAGAAGATTTAGCTCATAAAGGTCTTTTTTCCTTTAAGATTCTGCCTCATAGCTATTCTCCTAAAATGCTGATATCCAACTTTCTATTTAAGTCAAATTTCGACATTGACATTAATATGGCTTTGCAAATGTTGCTGTCAATTGAGCCATTGTCAGAATTCTAACACTTCATTTCTAAAGCAAAGACACCAACTAACACTTTATTCCTTGTATGAGTTTTTCTTTATTCTGGAATTACCTCATTCTCTTCCATTGCTTTTTTTCTATATACTTATTGCTAATTCAGCATGCAACTACTGTGACAGAACTGTAAAATTACTTTCAATATGGTCAAATACTTCATATACCTCTATGTTTTATTATTTTTCTCTTGATGTATTTCCCCTAGACCTCTGTGTTGTCTGCTCCTGTGCAACTTGCTTATTTACAAAGCCTACTGCACATATGGCTTGGGAAAATTATCATTTTTTAAATTATCCTAGGAATTTTTTCTCTCTCATCTCTGTTGGATCCTCTTTATCTTGATCTTGTATCTTCCTTTACAGAGTTTACTCCCTAATTTTGGTAGAGTGTATTCTCTACAAGATCAGGGGTAAAACATTTAAAGACCATAAATGCACAATCATGACTTAACTTTACATGGAACATGTAGAATTTTAGGCTGGAATTATTTTATCAGCTTTTAGTTTCTTAAGTTGATCTTGAGAAATATGCTGCAAATTTTGCATGTGCTCATCTTCCTTCTCTGAAAATTTTTAGGAACTCAGTGTAGGTCTAATCATGCCTGGCTTGCCTTGGCGTGTGTGTTTTTCCTTGTGTTAAAAAGAGTACTCATTGAGCCTTTATATTATGAAAACCCATATCTTTAAGGTCTGATACATTTGTCTCTCAATATTTCTTTTGTTGCCTCTTTTTAGATCTCTTAATTGCTGGATAAAAATTATTAATTTTTTATCTTAAATATTTATCTTAAATGATTATTAAATATTTATCTTGATCAAAGGTTAGCAACCACTTCTATGAAGGGGTAGGTGTTAAACCCTTTAGGGTTTATCAATTCATAGAGTCTCTGGCACAACTACTCAACTCTTCCCAAATAAGCAGTTACAGATGATACCTAAAGAAATGGGCAAGGCCGTATTCCAATAAAGCTTCACTTACAAATACAGTCAGTAGACAGACTTGCTCTACAGGCAGTAGTTTGTCAACTGATTATAATCCACTCTACTGAAATTAATCATTAATTTTTATAATTTTAAAAATCATTTCTTCACATTTTTAAGGCAAAATAATTCAAATATATTATTTACAGTAAAAAGAAACAAAACAAAAATATAGATTTTTCCTTTTCATTATTACAACACTCATTAATTTTTTATTCTAGATATTCCAAATGAAGGACTAAATAATGCCATTAACAGCAACTTTCTAATTTTAATATGAATGAATATAGTATCATATTAACTCTTAGTTTAGGGGATTTCTTAAATTTTCCAATTAAGTATAACTTTAATTAAAAACTTTGACTAAATTCCTTAGAGACAGACATTTATTAATACAATTGTAAACACTTTTTCCTAGTCATAGTAATGTTGAGATTTTTATATTAAATTATTATTTAATTGACAGGCTAAATATGTATTTATCATGATGTTTGATTTCAGTTACTTAGAATGTATGTAGGATTTTAACATTATATTTATGTTATTGTTCTCATCCAAACTTTTAACAACACACATGTACACACATGACTAAATTTTTATTTTTGATTGGTTAAATCTATTCTCTGTAAATATGGTGCCTAAATAAGAGTAAAAAATTAACTCTTCTCAATCTAGGTGACCAGTGATGAATGTTGACCAATCAAATTTTGTTTTTGTTTTTGTCTTTTTTCCTCATGATACAACTGAATACAAAGTTTACAGAGAGAAAGAAAATCATCAATGTAAAAGATTTTAAATAAAGAGAAAGGAGTAAATAAGTGCTATTTAGGTAACTACAAACATCTGCCATGGATGGGATAAGATATATTGGCGAATAGAGCTATTGTATAGTGAGTAATCTACCAGTTCTTATTGTGTGAGGTTTTATTGTCCAGGTAGATTTTTAACTTTTTAAAGCTTTTTATATTTTTTTAAATAATTTTTATCACCTGATGTAGGTTTTAGATGCATTGGCAACCTAAAAAAACTTTAAAATACACGTACAAATTGTATAGTGCACAGTCATTTGTTCTTTGAATGCTTGAAAGAACTCACTATTAAATTATATTATTCCAGAGCTTTATCTGGATGCTATTTTTTTCATTATTTTCTGTATTGATTTATTCATTTCTTCTCTTCTTGAGTCAATTTGTCTTTATATATGTTTATTTAGAAAAATAATGAACTTACTGATATTTCCAAGTTAATTAGCCTATAATACGGGCATATTATTTTCTTTAAAAATCCTGAATCTCCTTTACATGTGTTGGAACTATTCAACCTCATATGCTCTTTAAAGCTGAATAAGTGTTGTAAGAAGTGGGAATCAAGAATGACAATGGATTTTATTGTCTCTGCAAGTTAAAATATTCAATCATCTGGAAACATTGCAAAATTCTTTTTGTTACCTACTTAAATTACCTCAAACTTGAAAGTGGTTTCTCAATTATTTCTTTGTCGATGTAAATGGAACCTTTGACAAAATCCCAGACAGATAGTCTATAATTGCCATAAGAACAGAGACAATTAAGCCTAAATTCACCTTGAAGATAACTGGAGAATTTTTATATTCTTCAGCACAGTTTAGACATGTTTGGCAAAGTGAGATAAGAGACTTGTTTTCTTCTCTTTTATTTGCTCCCATGTATATTTGCTACTATTTAATGAATTATTTTTTCTTATTTACTCAAGTTATATTAAAGTCTCAGCTTTCTCTGTCATCAAATTATAATGAGGGTGTAATTTTCCATTTGGGTGTATTGCTTGTTGATTATTACCAGATAGGTGCAAAGGTTGAATTCAGGCTCTTTTTCACCAGGTCTATCATGTTTTTGCTCCATTTGTGGCACATGTTTTTAGTTCTTCTGTTTTATGGTTTGGATACCTGCTTATATTATACTATTAATGCTTTTCACATTTTCTGTTTTTTGCTTTAAAACTACTTTGCCTGATATTTCTAATTCACCATCTTTACTTGTCATGATTTTCCTATACAACTTTTTCTCTCCTTTTATTTTAAAACTGTCTAGGTCATAGTACCTGTCTCATAAAGCTTAGTTGGGATTGAATGGTCTAATATATGAGGTTACTTAGAAAAATACCTGACATATAATGAGTGCTTGACATTATTATTTTGATTCAAGTAAACAAAGTTGAATTAGATTTTTAAAGTTCAGTGTGAGACTATTGATTTTCATTATGGACGTGAGCTGGACATATGTCAAGCATGGTAGATGTCAGATTCCTCCAGCCTTACCTGCCTCCTGGTCTTAGAGCTGCTTTTTCCGCCAGCTGCTACCATGACAACCACTCCTTGTAGTCATGCTCTTCTGCCCACCTGAGGAAGATGCCTAGAATCTCATGATCTGCCCTGCCTCTTCAGATGAATTTCCACACCAAGGAATAGATTTCCCCAATGGCTAAGTACCAGCTAACATAATCTAAAAGTAGGGGTAGTAACTTCACATTTCCATGGTGAGAGGGGGCAGAAATCCAAATAAGATAAAATAAACTACCCTTTTCATACTTCCCTATATACTTTTCTGAAAGAAAGTATTGCATAGCTTGCTTAGAACTGTGCAGGTTGGCTAAGGGACTGTCTCTTTCCAGGTGGCTTTCATGTAATTTATTCATGCTTTTTGATCTTGTTGAGTATTGTCCTAATTAGATGATTTCCATTGCATGATGAATTTCTGAAATGCTCATGACATAGTGACTTAGTAACTCAATAACAACAAGTTATGGATGACACTTTAGACTCCATGGTAAGATTATATTTCTCTAGAAAAGCCCCGTAGCATAATGAGATATTTGCTTCCAAGTAGAGTCTTTTTTCTATCACGATGGACCTGTTTTTCCTTCAGATTCCTAGGGATCTGCCTTGCAACTCACCTACTGGGGCTTACCAAAGACTCCACTAAACACCCCTATTCAATAAGGAAAACTCCAGCCCTCTCAAAAGTTCTGGTTAATATAGCTTAGTTAGCAGAAAAACTTAACCCAAAGTGTAGCCTTACTTCAGAGCCTTCTCTTTCATTGGGATCTATTCACAGCTAGCAACCTTCCACAACTTGTCAAAAGTGAGGCAGAACAGAACTCTCAATGTGGCATTCTGATAAATGTTTAACAGTCAGCTATCTAGGAAAAAAAATAACAACAAATTATTAGCTTTGTCAAATTCTTTCATGTAAATACTCCCACTATGGTTGACTTCAAACCGTTAAAGGGACATCCCTAAGTGTATACTTGGGAAGAGATGCACATTTGGTCTCAGGAGCCATTGTAAGCCAGCTCCAACAAATATCTTTTACATTCTGACATTGAATTACTAAGATATCTAAGTACCTGCAACGTTCTACTCATCAGAATCAATATGGTGTTACTGATAATAGATCATTTATGATATCACTATTCTAGAATATAAGTACATCCTGTGTGAGGTTTTGTGGCATAGCAAGACAGATCAAAGTCTGTGTGGTGATATTGTGATAGAAAAGTGTTAACCTGGGTTCTACAGTGAAGTTTGTATGGCTGATCCTAACATATAGAGGCAAACTGCTTCTGGGCTCTCCAGCATTCAGCTCAAGAAGGAATTTTTGCCCAGTCAGATGTTGCATACTAAGTGCCAGAGAATGTGCTTATCTGAGTCCTTCTATTCCAGGCACAACAGTTTAAATTGTTTCACCATTTTGATAAGTTTCATAAGTGACAATAGACCACCTTCTTCCACTATGATCCACATGATTTCTACCAGAAGCCATAGAAGTGAACCGAAAGGGATGTAAGGGGGCATTTCACACTGAATCTTTCAAATCCATTTTATGCAGGTACACTGCTAACTGCTGTATTATAAGTTGACATATAAGTAAAAACAAATACAATAAAATCCTGCTTTCTACATTAATTATGAATGCCAGACACTGGAAAAAAACCTATGGTTCAAAGAAGTTTGTCATAAACATATCTTTGATAGTAATAGTCACAGTCAAATTGTTTCATGTATTAATTTTCATATATATAATTCTTTCCCAAATATTTCACCTTTGTTTTTTTAAAATGTTCAGAAAATAAGCTGGAATTTTTAAACCTTTGTCAAGTGTAATATGTATCAGCAAAGAACGTATGTCAAGTGTCAACTCAATGAGTTTTCACAAACTTAAACATAATAATGGAATTTGCACCCCGGTCAAGACAAGGCAGCGTTAGTATACCAGCAACTTCCCTTGGGGGCCCACAGAAGGGTAACTGCTATCCTGACTTCTAATAGAGTATATTAGATCGGCCTTCTTTTGTTATTAATATAAAAAGAATCAGACATTATGTACACTTTTGTATCTGCCTTATTTGTCTTGACATGTTACTTGTGAAATTTATTCATGTTATTGCAAATAGTTGCAGATTGTTCATTCTTCTTACTGTATAATAACTCATTGTGAGGCATTCCATTTATAATTGACATTAAGGGGGTTAAATGCCCTTTCAAGTATTCATCAGCTTTTTAAATAGCTAGCATCTTTTGTGAAATATCTGTTCAAGTCTTTTATACATTCTTCTGTTGGATTTTGTCTTTCTCTTATAAAAATTATTTTTCATATCATTTTTGTTAGATGTTTATACTATAAATATTATCTCCATTCTGTGGGATGCTTTTCTAATCTCCTCTTGGTATTTTTTCCAATAATTAAACTGCTAATAGAAGTTTGATTAAATGTGGGATCCTAAAATTATATTTACATAAATTATATTCTATCCTATTTAATTTCTTAAATTAGCAATTTTATTCCTTGATGTATTCAATAATGAATTTGTTCTTTTCACCAATGTCTAAAGGAAAAACCTTTCACTATTGGCTTTTTATTATGTGAATTACCAGATTGTTTTGTTGAAGGAAGGCCATTGGTATACTACAGAGTTGTGTGTGTGTGTGTTTTTAACATGGTTAGAAGTTCACATATATCCTTTTAAAAAAAAGCATATTTTTAATATTGTAACCAATAATGGCACCAAGTAATTTCTAAATATCAATACTTAAAGCAAGTGATTATATATTTTTTATTTTAACTAATAGATCTCAATTTGGGTGATGTTGGTTAATATAGGTTCCAAATATCCATTCTGTAATATATTATCCGCACATTGCACTGTGTGCTCACCACTCAAAGTCTCATCTCCTTCCATCACCATATGTGGGGGGTAACTTTCCTTGCAAGCCCCCCCATGTGCCACAGATGGAGAGTAATCATGACAGAGATATGATGTGATCTGCTTGGGGAGGAGAAGTGAACAGTGGCCAGTTTCACAGGGGAAAAAGGCCAGCAGTGGCCAGTTTCTCAGAGGAGAAAAAGGCCCCGAGCCCCCTCCTCTAGGACTTTTATTGGGTTCTAATACACAGGAATACAGTGCGGCATAGATCAACCAGAAGATAACATTTCAAAGAAATCTGAGGGCTTACTATGAGTCAGAGTCTCTTAGGAACAGAGTTTTAGGGTTTCTTGCTCGAACCCTTAACATATGAATGAAAGCACTCTTAGCAGAACAGATTTCACAGGTTTTTCAGCAAGTCTTTGTGATGCCAGATTTTTCCCCAGGACAGGCTCTAGCAAGGCAAGGAGCTGCACCTCTCCCCATCAGGTATTCAGGCTAAAGGGGATTAGAGCCAGGAAGTGCTTCTCCCAGAGAACCTGGGAACTTGGGGGCTCTGTCAAAGCCAGGGGGATGGGGCAAGAGTCCATTGCTCTTTGTTGCAGCCCCCAAGTCTTTCCATGAAGGCCTCCCAAGTGATCGAGTCTGGCTTAGGTTGCCCCCCGCTGTGAGGTGTCTTACCCATCATTGACTTCCAACTAAGCTTTGGGGGCAGGGAGAGGAAACTGAGGCAATGTTTGCTACCAGAGACAAGCTTTGTCTCCTGTGGCTCACATTCCAGAGGGGCTCAATTCTGGAGGTCATCCCTTGCCGTTAGCCCCAAGGGGTTGAGATACAATTCCTAGAACCAGGCAGAGTGATCTACAACTACCATATACTTGGCAACCCTTTTCCATCTTCATTCTCCTCCTACCCCTCTAGTAACTACCATACTGTTGTCTGTGTTTATGAATTTACTTTTTTTATTTATTGATTTCTGTTTTATATTCCATATATAAGTGAAAAATTATTTAATTTGTTATATTCTGTTTTCCCAAGGGATAAACAAGTTATTAAAATTATTTCCTCTCACCTTTTTTGGTAGATAAGTTGACAATTATTTTTCTGGATGAATGCACATACACAAGTGCATATATTTTGTGATGACACACGTACATATATAATGCAAAATAGTGATTAACTAGAGAAAAATATGCAAATAATTTGCGTAGCTGAAGAATATTTAGTAAAAAGTATGACTTCGAATGCATTTATCACTGTAGTTTGCAGCAAGCAAGTAGGGTTAAAATATAAGGGTGATAAATTTTCTCTAAGCAAAGGCATTAACCTTAGCCTTTTAACATCTTATACAAATACATATATGACTGCTTTCCCCTTGACGAAAATAGGTTGGGAAAGTATGGAAAGGGCCAACTGGAGTTATTTATTATTTAATAATTTAAAGCACTACATTTTTAAAAGTATGCCTTAAGGACAATCATTATTAAAAGAAAATCTTTGCCCATAAGTAGGAGTGAGAATAAAACAGAAGAAGGAAATAGCAATACCAGTATTATAATTTTGCTACTTTAAAATTCCTACAGTCTCAGAATAGGGTAAGATTTCCTATGTATGACTTTGAAATAATTATGCATCATTATTTTCTTCTACTTTGGCTTGTTTTTCTTATGACTTAATAACTTAAAAATTTTAAAAATGTTTCTCTGAATTTTCAGTTTCAATACATTTTTAGAAGACATCTTTTTCTTTCCCCTCTGTTGCTTGAGTTGAAAATCTTTAGTCTAAAGCCAAATATGTTCTCTGATACATAACAAATAAATTTTTCCCTTGTGTTCTTCATTTTTACCTAAATGGATAGGATAAATTTATAAAGGAATGGTTGTCCAGATTTTGTGTTTTCTTCTTAATAGTATCAATAGTATTGATAATAACCTGCATTAATATTCTTTTTTAAAGATTTTATTTATTTATCTTTAGAGAGAAGGGAAGAAAGGGAGAAAGAGAGGGAGAGAAACATCAATGTGTGGTTGCCTCTCTTGTGGCTTCCCACTGGGGACTTGGCCTGCAACCCAGGCATATGTTCTGACTGGGAATCAAACTGGCGACCCTTTGGTTCACAGCCCACTCAATCCACTGAGCTATACCAGCCAGGGCTGCCTTAATATTCTTGATCACAAAGGTTAACCACATTATGGTTGAACTGCTTATTTATATAGTTAATTAATAAGTATTGATTAACAACACAGGGTGGGGCAAAAGTAGGTTTACAGTTATGTGCACACAAAACACAGAGTCTATTCTCTTGTATTATTATTTAGTAAGTGTTGCATTATTTTCTATATAAACAACTATAAATCTACTTGTCATACTCCCCATATAAGTCTTGAGCACACAGTTTTGAGTAACTAAGCATATATCAGACAGGTAAATCTCTTGACAAATTTTCATAAAGAAGCTCAATTTGAGTCTTACAAGCTTATTTTATTTGTTCTTTTATACAAAGACAAGAAAATCAATATCAATAAAGTTTCTCTCTATAAAATTGGAGGAATTCTACTTTCCTTGAGGTGTATACAATTTGTTCAGGTCTTTGGTCTGTCAGGAAGTGACATCTCTACTGGTCAGGCTAGAAATATGTGAGCGGTTAGCAGGCCAGCTTCCCTGTTAGCGTGGGCTCCTCATGGAAGCCAGTTCCTCGAGTGGGCAAGAGTAAGTGATCTTGGATTCAGCACTGATATCTCCGATTATACCTTCGTAAGAAAAATAGATTTTTAATTAACTTCTGCAAATAACTTTTCATGAAAAGTTCAGAATCTCAGTAGAAGTATTTGTTTCTGAAGTGGGAGAGGTAAAAGAGATTAGTAAATTGAGGTTAGACATGAAGAAGAAAGAAGGAGTTTATATATGTAATGATCAGAAAATAAAACAATGAAATTAAATCAGTGATATTATAGACAAATAAGCACAAATAAATTTTTCTTATTGGTTTATTCAGCCCAATGGGATTAACTAGTTTACTGAGTCTTAGGTTAACTGTCTATATTTATGAAATTTTCCGCTTCTGGGTTAGACAACAAACAAAAACCTAGATTTTCCAATTGAGACTTCTAGCATAATCTGACAGCTACCTAAATGATGTCAGTTATAAGCCCCAAAGCCTATAATGTGAATCTGTTTCTTGAAGCATCAATAGTTAAAAGTATCACCTGGTGTACTGATTTCCATGAGACTATGACCATGACTTTCCTGGTTGAAGACAAAGGTGTACTCTATAGTTTCTTATAGAACCCTGAGGCAAGCATGGGGTAAAAGCAGAAAATATCTTTAGAAGAGACTGAATGACTATGTAATTTATTACAGAACCAATGATACCAGTTTGGAGAGGAGAGAAGTTCTTCACTGGGGTAAAATTAATAACTCACAAGGACTTTGTGTTGCCTCTGAGAACGTATTAAGAACAACAAGGGCATTGACAAGGGCATCATCAGGGCCTTCAGATTTATTTTGTAGATTGTAGAACCTCTGAAATATTTGTATTAGTCACAATTTACTTGTATACAATCATCCTTTGGCATGAATCTTTTTTAATACTGTTAACTGAGTAAAGAAATATGGAGCCCATCAAATAAATCTAATTTTTCCCCTGTATTCCCCATTCGATAAGGTGAAAAAAACAAGCCTTTGCGACTCTCACAAACCCTCTGAGATTTCAAAACTTTAGATTTAGAAGTAAAAGACATGCAACTTTTTCTTCTCACAAAAATTTTAGAATCAGATTTGGGGAAAGGCAAAATAAAAAAGGTTAGCTGGAAAGATTTAGTCATTTGATTAAAATAGAATTGTGGGTACTTAAGAACAACTAATCATTGTGTCGATATATTTCATGTATGAAAGAAGTAACCTCAGCTCCTTTAGATATGAATAATATCTTTTCAATGTTTAAAACTCAAGGACAGATGAAGTCAGTACAAAGTATAGAAAATTATTCTATTATTTTTAGGTGGCATAAAAACTCAGCTGTTTGAATATGCTGTTTTCATAACCCCTTGTTAAAAAAAGACTAAGTATTCCAATTTTTATTGTTTTTTCACCATGAGAATTTAAAAGCATTTTTTAAAAGATTTTATTTATTTATCTTTAGAGGGGAAGAGAAGGAGAGAAGGACAGAAATATCAATGTATGGTTGCCTCTTGTGAGTCCCCTGCTGGGTACTGGCCTGCAACCCAGGCATGTGCCCTGACTGGGAATCAAACCGTGATCCTTCGGTTCGCAGGCCCATGCTCAATCCACTGAGCTACACCAGCCAGGGCTCACTGTGAGAATTTAATGAATCCCCCTCCATGTGGCTTCAAGCTACCAGCACATAGGTGCCACCACTACTTGTAATCTTCTCAGCCCTTCTGCTGAAGATTGTGGCCTTCACAACCACTGGCTGCTTTGGGAACATTCCCTTCCCCAGAACTTTATAGTATCCTGATCGCACCGAATCATTGATGGGAGCGGCTCCAGTCTTCTTGTTGGCAGCATTTACCGTGTATGACCAGGCCCACTGACCAAGACCCACAGTTCATGCAGGATGACAGTGGGGAAGAAGCTCTGGTTCCTCTTTAAGTGGTCGTGCCTCATACCAACTTCCCCAAGTAACCTGGGTGGTATCTGTTGAGGTTGGTCCCATGATGATGCAAATCACCAGCCTTACCTCAGCCTCCCATGTGCTTCCTGTGCTTGTGGAAGCAGCCGTGGCTCTGAAGTTCTGGGGTCTTTCTCAGTCTAGATGGCATGTTTGAGGCCGGGATGCAAAAGGGAAGCCTCTGAGAAGTCTCGCTAGGTATGGGCCAATTGTCATTTGAATGGGTAACCAAATTCAGTTTCATATTAACTTAATCTGTCAATAAAAATTTTTATGAGATCACTTCAAAATATATTATGATAAAGGCATCAATATTAAAATTATAATTTGCAACATATTTCCTTGCTTCTTTTCATATTCATTACTGGTAGGCAGATTCTTACCAAAATTAACTTCTCTTAAACCTTCTAAAATCTGTTATATACATTCAAGTTTTTTCCTTGACTTGGCTTTTGCATATTCTTAATCTACCTAACAAATTTACTTTAGGACAAGTGATCTCCCTCCTCCCCAGTTTTTGTTTTTTTTGTTTTTTTTTACTAAAAATCAAGAAATTGTCTCATATGTACAAACTTGTTTCCCCATGCCTTTATCATTCCTAGTATGACCTCAAACATCAATATTAATTATAACTTTTAATTAGCGAAAGTCCTATTGCAGGGTAAAAACTGGAAGGTAGTGATTGATAACCAAATGTCAATGCCAAGTATGTTGACAGACAGACAGCAAAGGCTCATGAGTGGCCAATAATGGCTCATGAGTGTCTAATAATGACCACTTTGATGCCCACGTTACTTTCACTTACTTAACCCAAAGTAATATTATATGGTAACAAGGCAAGATATGTATGTATGTATGTATGTGTGAAGTTATATATACTATTACATAATATATATAATATATATTGAAGTTTATTAATTTTATTTACTATTTCACCAAGTACCTAAATATTATTTACTAATTATTTGATTTGATATATCAAATCTTAGGATATTGGAAGTTATTTTAAGCTCACATACCCAAATGGTACACTATACAGTTTTTTATTGATTCTTTAAATACAAGAATATTTAAAGTTTTAGAGGTTCAGATCTTTTTTGTTCCTCCCAGTTCCTCTAATTTTTGGGTTTCCTGGCATTTGATTTATGCTTCATTAGTGTTCATAAACTAATTAAACAAAATCCCTTCAGGTTTAGAGATTTTTTTTTATAATTAAATGTGATGAGATACGATGAAGGTTTTTAAACTCACAACTAGAGGTATAGCTGTTTTCCAAATACAAGCACACATACAGAGAGAGAACTTATGGGTTCAGCTCATTATCTTCGTCACAAGTTAAAAATAAACACCGAACAACAAAAATATCATTGCTGCAGCTCTCAAAGGGCTGTTCTCCTTTCCAGTGAACAAGAAATATTTTCTTAATTAAGTGAGGTTAGCAAATAGAAAAGCATACAAACAAATGAAATAAAAATCTAAATATCCAGATTTCTATTCCTCACCTGACAAAACATCTCAATAGAAGTCACCGAATATTCAGAACATAAAACCAAAACTAATCATTGCTGCCACCAAATGAGAAATAAGTTATTGGCCAAACTACTAAACCTGATCAGGGATATGAAACCAAATCAAAACAAAATTAGGAGATGGAAGACAGGGAGAGGAAGAGAAAGAGAGATGGGGAGGAGGAAGAGAGAGAGAGAGATTGATTAAAGTACTACTTGCACTTGGAAATTATTCTAAGAATTCATCATACCACCCCCAACAAAATGTCAGATTTGTCACCCATTAATGAGAAAAATCACTAAAATGGTGAAGTGGATTCCAAAAGCATTTGAGTTGCTGGGAATTTATAAATATAAAAGAAGGAGAAGGAGGAACAGAGAAATGATGTGCAAATAAAATTAAGTAGATACAGTACTGGTTAATGTCTTACATGGCAGAAAATCCGTAACTTACAGCTAGTCTTGTCTACCAAATAGAAATCTACAAGTTAATATGTAACATCATACTGTGTGAGTGACAATTAGATATTAACTAAGAAAGTAAAAATCATTTACATTCTTCCTGGACCTAGAAAATGAAATGATCCATATTGGAAAGGACTCACAATGGCATTAAAAGAGCATGCTGTATTCTGGTTGTCTGTTTTTTCCTATTGCAAGTTTGTATACCATTCTTGAATACTTTGTACTTTTTTAAAAAAATTATTTAGTTATTGTTCAAGTACAGTTTTCTGTCTTATATTCCCATCCCAGCCCACACCCCCCAGTGCTTTGTACTTTTAATTGCCAGAGATTAACTGATGCATAGATTTTTTTGTGTGTATATACTTATACATAAAGAACTTAATTTTGGGATCTTATAATATGCAGTTTACCAGCATCATATTTACCATGGTGGGGTATAAATGGACTCTTTTATTTTAGATCTCCTAATTTGTTAAAATGACCTGATGATTTTACACACTTTTTATTTTATCCTAATGTATGCCTCCATTGTTTATATTAATTTATTACATTGGTTATACATGATAAAAATTAAATTCTTAATATTTCTAATCTTACCTTTAAAGGAATAACTTTAGAACATAAATATTTCTAGATTTTAATTAGTAGCAAAGTGATTGGGAGACAATTTTTTTCAATGTGTTTTGTGCTAATTTAATTGAGATGCCTATCTCAATGGTCAAGGAGCAAAATTATTCATTAATACATAAGTCTACTAACCATGCTCACTCTACTCACCATTTTGTATGAAAATGACAAATACTTGTGTTCAACTGATTTATCAGAAATCACATATATTCAGTTTTTCTTTAAATTGCTTCTTTGCACAAGCAAGAGAAGCGATGTCTAGTGAGATAGTGTTATTCTCTGCAAAAATTCTGTGCATTGACTCTATTTTCTCTTCAGGAAACCCTGAAGACTAGCAGTAATGATCTGACTTAACTAGGGATCCTGATTTGAATGAGGAAGTTTTGAATGTAGAAAAAGATGTGAGATAGAGGACTGGAAGGAGAATGTAAAGAACCATATAAGCAATACATTTTGCACCAAAGCTTCACATTATTTCTCTAAGTTTTAACTTTCCACATTCTCAGGTATAATCTAAGTATCTATTATTATTATTATTATTATTATTACCATTATTATTATATTTTATGTGTTTAAAATTTAAGGATATCTTATTTTTAAAAGGCAAAATTCACAACTGTTAAAATATAGATAACTTGGGTTTTAGATGGTATTATGATATACACATAAATAAATACAGATATACAACCTTTAATACCTATATAATGCCTATAGTGACTTCAGTTGGAAGTCTAAAATGAACTTTCTAGATCTTAATTTTCTCCTGTATGCTACATAGTTTATTTCATATTTCTGCTCGAGTGATTCTATAAACTAAATATAAAACAATGTTCAAGTAAATTTATATGTGAATATATCAGTATGTCATAGTATAACTAAAACATTTTTGTGAGCTTGCCATTTGCAAGTCACTGAGAGAGACTTCAAGGAAATTAAGAGATAAAATAAAACCCTTTAGAATATATAAATATATTAAATGAAATATCATCAATATAATGTTTGATTTATACATATTTTACACATTAGAAATTGAATTAAATTTCTAGACCCGCTTTCTGGGTGCAGACCTGACTTGGAGTCAGACACATTTTCTATGCGCTTTTTACTGTGTTTGCCCCCCCCAAAAATTCACTTTACAGCCCCAAATCTTTCTCCTCATCTACCTTCTTTCATAATGTTACAATTAAATAAGATACCATGTTTGAAATATCCTTGAATTATGTAGCGTATGAAAAGTGTAAGGCATCGTCATAGTATTGAACATTCCTCAAGTTGGATATAACCAGTTTGGGAAAATGATGGATTTTATTTGTCAACAAGGAGTTTGCTAGTCATGGTTTATTGCAGCTAACTTTTTTTTTGTTATGTTTCCCTAGGCAGATAAATGTCATAGGAATGTTTAATAAAATGATAAATCTTCAATGTAGATGGGAAGACTCAATGGGAGAAAAACTATTTGTGTAATCAGAGCACTTAAATATGCTGCAGAAGAGCTTGAAACACATGCAAGTAGTCTCAAAAGTCAGTGATGATCTCTAAAAATACTGTCTCCCAAACAATAAACAGGAAAAACTTTACATGAATATTTACAGTACTGGATTACTTTTATTACAAATTTGAGATTAAAAATCCCCCAAATCTTATACAGTATTTTCAACATCTTGAATTGCTAGTCTTTTGAATGCGAATGTTTCTTTTCAAAATACCCCCAGTCTGATACATGGTTACTATGACATGTCAAGTTGAGTTACATCATGTATTCAAGTCTACTTAGGAAGGTGCACCATTTTAAACTGGTACCAATCCAGAACTTAGAAACAAGCATCTCTTATAAAAGATAGACACAGCATGTCTTAAATTTCCCTACTTACATTTTTTCACTACAGAGGAAAAGTCAATATGCCATAATTATATAAGCAAGTCATGTGTAAATGGAAGCATCGCATCAGGACATCTTCATCAAACTTTTTAAACATTACTTACTGAGAAATTCTCTTCATGAAGTATTTTTCTTGGAAAATACAAAATTTTGCTAAGGAACATTTGGAAATTGAGTGTTTGGAAGAAAGTATCATCAGCTTCATTCACAACAGATAGATGTTGTCAACAAGGATTTGTTTTCATTCCTGTTTAACAGCAAATTGATGCTCTCTGCCTCCTCGTGGCAGAGAAGTTACATATGAAGCAAAAGAAGGAAAGGACAAACTTGCATCATTAAAAGATGTAGGCACAATTACAATCTGTTTGCCCAAATTTCTAATTTGTCACACTAAAAATCTCTCTCTGATTAGATGGCTTTTTTTTTAATGAGGTCAGTACATAGAAAAAAATATATATATATTCTGCCCATTTAAAGTTCTTAGTGTTGTTCCCTGGCTGGAGTGACTCAGTGGATTGAACATCAGCTTGTGAGCCAAAGGGTCACCAGTTTGATTCCCATCAGGGCATATGCCTTGTTTGCAGGCCAGGTCCCCAGTAGGGGGTGCACTAGAGGCAACAAGATATTGATGCTTCTCTCCCTCTCTCCCTTCCTTCCCCTCTCTAAAAATAAATAAATAAAATCTTTTAAAAAGTATTATTAGTGTTGGATATACAGTTGCGGTGGATTGCTATGGCTAAATGTTAGATTTCTGGCAATTCTGATCAACGCTGACATGTAAGGTATGAGTATAGTAATTTGGAAAACCATTTTAAAAAATAAAAGTAGGAGTTTAAAATATTTTTCACCATTGAAAATATATTGTGGAATAAATCAAATAAGTAGTCTTATGCTTGTTTAAAAATTTTTTAAAATATAACATCAGGGGTGGGGGAGTAAAAAGTTTCTTCCCACCACCTGACTCTGCTCTACAGAATGTTCGCTCCTCACGTGATATAGTCTTAGTAACTCTGATACATTCAAACATAAGGTTTGGTTTCTCTTTTTTTAGCTTTGCTAGTTGCTCTTGACAAGAAAATTGATCTGATATTGTCCAGTGTCCCATACAGGATGCATATGTCTCTGTTTTGAAATTTAAAGATACAACATTAATTATAAGATGACTTAAAGTTTTCAAATACATCAATAAACATGTATAATTAGGGCTTCTGGTATGATAATTAGCAAAACTGAGAAATTCATTTCAAATGATGCAAATATATTTCTAGCACATATATGACAACAAAAACACTTTTGCCTTACTTAGAGCTATCTCATATTTTCCACTCAGGGCACTCGTCCATCATAAGGGGGATACTTCACAATAATAAAAAGAATTTGATAACAATAGATATATATGCACATGGAAAGTATTGTCAAAGTATATAAATATTTTCAAATGTTGAATCAAACATGAATCCTTAAACCCAAGTTGGTCATGGGGTATAATTCTTTTTGTACATTGTTGCATTTGATTTGCTAATGTATTGTTGAGAGATTTGACATCTGTATTTATGAGAGATATTGTTCTATAGTTTTCCTTTCTTGTGATGTCTTTGCCTGGTTTCAGTATTATGGTAATGCTGGCCTTATAGAATGAGTTACTTTATGCTTCTGTTAATAGAGACAGACCAAACACTTGAAAAAATAATGCAACAGTGAAACATGATCTTTAGAAAAATCCTCTTAAGCAAACCAGGAAAAAAATAACTTTCTCAATCAATATAGCCTACCCACAAATTCCTACAACCTATATTATCCATAATAAAATTATCCATAGTAAAATTTTAAAAGTTAAAATTTTCCCTCTAGATCTAGAACAGTACAAATATGGTCACTTTCATTCTTCTGTCAGTCATTTTCTAGAGGTCTTAATTCATTCAACAAGACCAGAAAATAAAATATGTACAAATAGGAAATTAAAAAAAGAAAAGCTTTCACTATATGTGGAAAGGGTATATATGCAGAAAAACAACATATAGGTAATATAATTTATTAATCTATCAAGGTTATTAGATGAATGGTCAATATATAAAATACTGTTGCATTTTCAAATATCAGCAAGTAACTAAAAACATATTTTAAATAATAGCATTTAAATTTACACAAAAAATAAGCAATATTTGGGAATCAATATGAATAATATGTGCAAGAACTTTACAGTGGAAACCTATAAGATATTATAGAGAGAACTCAAGGAAAACCTAAATAGATGGCAGGACATACCATACTCATAGCTGGAAGCCTTCTAACAAAAGATATGATCCAAATTTCTCTCTATATTTAATGAAATCCATACCAAAATCCTGGCAGGTTATTTTTGTAGAAATTAACAAAAATTTAAAAAATAACGTGGAAATGTAAAATAAGACTTTTGGGACTATAACCCAGAAATTTTTCTTATCATAGTTTCTCTTTTTATTTTGGGAGTCTTCTTTCTTTTATGGAAATAACTTACTTCTGCAGCCCCAATGTTCTTTAGTTTCCCACAACAGAACATCTACATTTCACTTAAGAGCTCTACTCCACTCTTTCTAATAATACTTTATTGATTATACTATTACAGTTCTCTCAAGTTTTTTTTCCCTTTGACCCCTCCACCCAGCACCACCACACTAAGCAATCCCTACATCAATGTTCATGTCCATGGGTCATGTGTATAAGTTCTTTGGCTACTCCATTTCCTTTACTTTACAGCCCCAAGGCTCTTCTGTAACTACCTATTTGTACTTCTTAATCCCATCACCTCTTCACCCACTCCCCTAAAAACCCCTCCCATCTGGCAACCATAAAAATTCTCTCCATATCTATGATTCTGTGTCTGTTCTTGTTTGCTTAATTTGATTTTTAGATTCAATTGCTGACTGATATGTATTTATTGCCATTTTATTATTCACAGTTTTGATCTTCTTTTCTTAAATAAGTTTCTTTCACATTTCATATAATAATGGTTTGGTGATGATGAACTCCTTTAGTTTTTTCTTGTCTGGGAAGCTCTTTATCTGCCCTTCAATTCTAAATGATAGCTTCACTGGGTACAGCAATCTTGTCTGTAGGTCCCCACTTTTCATGACTTTGAATATTTCTTGCCAATCCCTTCCAATTTACAAAGTTTCTTTTGAGAAATCATCTGACAATCTTATGAAACCTCCCCTGTAGGTAACTGCTTTTCTCTTACTGCTTTTAAGATTCTCTATTTATCTTTAATCTTTAGAATTTGAATTATGGTGAGTCTTGAAGTCAGCCTCTCTTGAAGCCATGACAAACACTAGAATCAGCAGCTCTTAGAGAAAGAAATAAGAATAGTTGTTTTGCCACTCTTTGGTAAAGGTTATTGTCCTCAGTACCCTATGATGCTAATTCCCAGATTCTGTTATGAAAACTCACCTTTGAAGCTAGTTCTTAACTTTGAGGAGCATGAAATTACCAACTCTTCAATAATTATAAGTTTCAATGTTGTATTGGACCCCTTTAATTTAGTCAATTCCATTAATTCTTCAAGCATCTTGTTTGCTAAATCCCTGTAATCTTTTGAGGTCACTAGCACAAGTAATATTTTATTAGTTGGGTGTGTTTTTTTGGTGATTTGTTAGATTTTTTTAAAGGGCTAGAGAAAAACCTGAGTATGCAACTACCCATCTTGACCTAAATATTTCAATATTATGTAAGTGCTTTTTACTAGTGTTTTAACACTGCTCAAATTAATTTTAGAATAATAAGAAAATTACTGACACCCAACTTTTAACTAAAATTTAATGGAAGAACAAAAGAAAGAGAAAAAGAGCCTATGCTTTTCAAAAAATTTACTAACATTTTTCTGATTATGAGAATTTTTATAAGCTGTACAGTTTTCATATTTAATAGAGTTAAACATCTCACATTTTACAAAAAGGTTATAAGATACAAAGTCTTCAAAAAGCACCTCAAATTTGTGTACTTATAGTTTTAATCTCTGGAATTTATTATTAATACAGCCAAATATAAGTGAGCATAGCCTGAACACTATGAAATGCATTTATGCATTTTTATGAATTGGTTCCTTTCTTAGCTGGTCACAGAGCCTCCATAAAATTGAATGCCTGAAGGATTTTAATAGCAAATCATTGACTTTCCAGTCATTTATTACTACTACTCCTCATTCCTGTTTTCTTGGCTCTACATAATCTTAACCATAACAGCATATATTGAGTAGTTTTGACATAAATGAAAAGTTGATATATTGTTTGCAAAAAGGGAGCATTAACCAGTTATAATAAAAATATTGGACTGCCTTACTATAGGTAAATTTCAACTATGATATGTGTCCTCCTTCAAACACCTTTTAATATTCTTGTTTCTCCTTCACCATTGTCACTGCCCTAGTTCATCTTCTCTCATCTTCTTGCTAGATTCTTACAAGACCTCCCATCTGTTCTTCTTGTATCTGCCTTGCTCTTGAACAATCATTTTCCACACAGGAGTCAAGGAGATTCTAATAATGTGGAAAACAAATCATGTATTTTTCCTACTTACAATTCTTTGATATTTGCTCACTTCTCTCAGGGAAAGAATGACAAAATTTAATATTCATTACTTTCTCTTAGGAAAAAAACAAAATTCCTTAACATGAAGGATAAGCACCTGCAGAATTAGATCCCTCCCAAGCTTCTCAGCCTCCTCATATTCCCACTCCAACTCATTGTAGTTGTCTTTGAAGTAGCCCCTCCACTGAAAGATGATTTTAATGTGCTCAGGATCTTTCCCCAAGCTGTTACCTCTGCTTGAAAAATATGTGGTCTTTTATTTTATAACCAGATTACTCTCGTATTTATATTTTATAATTTTATTCACTCAAACAACCCTTATTTCCTACCTACAATGTTCCAGGCAGTATGATAATATTGCAGATATACTGGTGAGCAACATCAAACACAGACACTGGCCCCAAGAATGTTGGAGTGAAAATAAGAAAACAAACAAGGGGCAAATACTTGCACAAATCACCTGACAATTATGAAAGCGTTTTGAAAGAAAAGCACAGGGTGGTTTGAAATATATAATGAGTTTTCACCTAATCATAAAGATCAGAGAATGTTCCCATAAAGTAATGATTAGCTGAGCTTTGAATGAGTAACAGTTAACTGAGCAAAGTGGGGCAGCATGAAGGCATTAATGTGCAAGAGATGAAGCATGAGTGAAGAAATGAACTTCACTTCCTGATTGCTATAGACTGATCTGTGCTGCCCCTAAAATACATGTGCTGAAGTCCTAACCTCCAATGTGAATTTCATTTGGAAATAGGACTTTTAGGAAGTAATTAAGGTTAAAGGACATTATAATCATGGGGTCCTAATTGATAGGATTGAGAAGGAAGCTCTCATTAGACACTGAATCTGCTGGCACCTTCCAGATTGGACTTCCCGGCTTCCAGAACTGCAAGCCACCTCTATGGATTTTTATTATGACAGCTGAAGCTGACTAACCAACTGATGAAAGACTTCCTTGACCTTGGAGACTATGTTAAGGTGCCCCTGAAAACTAGTTTCATTGTAAACTGCCCTTTCTTGATGATGTCTGATTCTCAGTTCAGTTTTTCTTCTGTGTTGCTTTCTTCCACTGACAGACTCTACCTTGTGGCTTGGGATAATGGCTGCTTCAAGTTCTAAGTTTACTTTACGCAGATCATCATCCATAGCAGGAAGACACTTCCCTTTTCTCCTCCAACACCCATACAAAAATTCCAGAGAAAGGGATTGGGTGGCCCTGCTGGGTCATGTGCCTGGGTACTGTGCTCACTCTGTGTTCAAGGTCAGGGTCTGTTACCAGAAGAAGGAGGTAGAAAAACATGCTGCACAACCAGAAGCCACCGCTGTGGCAATTGAGCACTCTGTTCAGGTTTTAACAACCTCCACCACTTTCGATTCTATCCTATGCTCACTTTTTGGAGGGTACTTCATATTGAAAGGTGGCTCAGTCTTCTTCAAATATTTAGAAAAAACATCACACTTAAAGACACTAAGAATCCATTTAGAATGTGACTAGTGTAAACATTTTTTTAACTTAATCTCAAGTATGTTACAGTGGAATACTTGAAATCATGTTACATATTAGAATTCAAAAACATTATATAACTGCAAGAAAAACAGAAAATTATAAGCCAGCTTCTCTAACTTTATAAGAGCTAAACTTTTTTCTGCACTCATAAGAAAATAATTGATTGTACTAACTTTTCCATTTATATGGAGAATTATAATTTCACCCATGAAATCTCTTAACACCTGCCAAATTCCTCCCTAAAGAAATTAAATATGAGAATATTTCAGCTTTCTCAACATAATTTAATATGGATAAAGATACAAATGAAAAATAAATAATTTATAGTAAACTAGATAATTTTAGTCAAATTAGAATGTTAACTGTGTCATTTTAACAGCTGTCGATCAATGTTACTCATCATAGTAAGTGCCAGAGGGGAGAGACTGGCATTTTGCTTTGCCCTTCAGGAATCATATAAGGCACAAAGGAAATAAATCCATAATCCCAAATTACCTACAGTAATATAAATGTCTCAATTATAAGTTAAAACTATACATAATGATTTCCGCCAAGATGGAGACATAGATGGAGGATCCACCTCGCCTCTGTGCACAACCAAATCTAAGAACAACTATTTTTAACAGCAGTCACAACCAAGCCACACGGAAAATCGACAATACGGAGTCCAAAGGACAACTAGATACTCGGCTGGACCGGTACGAGGAGCGAGGCCAGCAGCGGAGCAGGTTAGCAAGAAAAAATTCCCTGGGCGGTGCACGGTGCACGCAGGCAACCGAGGGCGCTGATCGCCAGCGAGCTGGCTGCCGGAGCGCACAGGGAAGAGGCGCGGTGGGTCGGTCAGTCGCGCGCATTTACGTGCGGAGAAACCAGTGAGAAGGGAAACCCGAGCGGTGCAGCAGGCTCGCAAAATTAGGATCGGATAAACAAGCCCGAGGCGTGTGAGTGACTGGATGCGCTGGGCTAGCGGAGAGGAACGCCATTGCTCCCTCTCTGACCACGCCCCCACACACAGCGTCACAAACCAGCGACCTGGGTGGCCCCGCCCTGGTAAACAACTAAGGCTTCGCTCCGCTCACTTAACAGCACGAATAGACCAAAAATGGCTCTAGGACAACTCAGAGCCCCAGAACCGATAGACCTAAGTGATGAAGAAATAGCCAGTCTTTCAGATGCACAGTTCAAAACACTGGTTATAAGGATCCTTACAGAACTGGTTGATTTTAGTCACAAATTAGAGAAACATATGGAAGCTAAATTAATTGAAATGAATGGTGATACAAAAGATACCAATAGTAATGGAAAGAAAATTGGGACTCAAATCAAGGGAGAGGACCAGAAGGAAGAAAAAAATGATCAAACAGAAAGGAATGAAGAAATAAGAATTCAGAAAAATGAGGAGAAGCTTAGGAACCTCCAGGACATCTTTAAACGTTCCAACATCCGAATTATAGGGGTACCAGAAGGGGGGAAAGGCACAACCACCAGTTGAAAAATTATTTGAACAAATAATAAAGGAGAATTTCCCCAAGATGGCAAAGGAAATAGACTTCCGAGAAATCCAGGAAGCTCAGAGAGTCCCAAAGAAGTTGGACCCAAGAAGGAACACACCAAGGCACATCATAATTACATTAGCCAAGATTAAAATGAAGGAGAGAATCCTAGAAGCAGCAAGAGCTAAGGGGACAGTCACCTACAAAGGAGTTCCCATTAGACTGTCAGCTGATTTCTCAAAAGAGACCTTACAGGCAAGAAGGGGCTGGAAAGAGGTATTCCAAGTCATGAAAACCAAAGATCTACAACCAAGATTGCTCTACCCAGCAAAACTTTCATTTAGAATGGAAGGACAGATAAAGTGCTTCTCAGATAAGACCAAATTCAAGGAGTTCATCATCACCAAGCCCTTACTATATGAAATGTTAAAGGGACTTATCTAAGAAAAAGAAGATAAAAAAGATGAACAGTGAAAGGACAGCAAACTCACAGTTATTAAGAACCACACCTAAAACAAAAGCAAACTAAGAGGATAGCTAGATCAGGAGCAGAACCATAGAAATGAAGATCTCATGGAGGGTTAGCAACAGGGGAGTGGGAGGAGGAGAAGGGGGGAGAAGGTACAGAAAATAAGTAGCATAGACAGTAGATAGAAAATACATAGGGGGGAAGGTAAGAATAGTAGGGGAAATACAGAATCTAAAGAATTTGAGACACATGTTCATGAACTAAAGGGGGAAATGGTGGGGGAGGGGTATGCAGGGTGGAGGGGAAGGGAGGGGGGAATAGAGCAAATGTAATGGCATAATCAATTAAAAAAATAAATTAAAAAAAAAGAAAAAAAACTATACATAATAACAGTTTCATTTAATGAGAGTATATTTTTACATCTCATTTATTGGGGGCTTATTCTATGCTTGGCCCTGTTCTAGGTACTTGGGATGCATCTCTGAATAAAGCAAAGTTGCTTGCATTCATAGAGCTTATGTTTTAGAAGATTGTAATAATTGCTTATATTCACAGTTACATGAACATTTCAAAGATATTTCACAATGAGTGACCAGGGATGTCATGATAATCAGACAGACTTCTACAAATTGGCCTTCACCTTGGAGAAACCAGCTCACTTCAGAGCCTGACCTTTAATCACATATCTGCAGACACCTGTATATGATGTATTGCTACATCTCTCACAGATGGAATTCAATTAACTAAATTCTCAGACACCAGTGTGTTTAACTAAAACAGTGATTTCCTGGTTTACATTAAAAATTTCAAAAGCTGTCTTATGAGGACTAAGCACCTATATGCCTTCTTTGCAGAAAAGAATTCTAGGAAAGCCAAACTATAATGAAATGATGGCTTGTAAAGCAGAAAATTATAACATGGGACTTAAAGGCAGGTTTAAAATGTTTGCAATATTAGGTTTAAAAAATTCTGCAAAAACCAGCCTTCTTTGAAGGGCCTAGCTCCAAATATTTTGTGCAAATTATCTTGACTCCTCTGATATCATTGTAAAATATACACACAGATAAACAAACATGCTTACTTCTTTGTGGATAATCCTAAAGAGTACTCTGATTGTGCAGTTAGGGACACTATACCTCAGTATTCAAATTGCTCTTCCCTCAGATTTGCCTACCTGGAAAAAGGAAAGGAAAAGGGTGCAAAAAATGTGTTTTGTCTCTGCTTTAGTTAATTGCATGATCTTCATTTCTTTCCAGTTGACTTGCCATAACACATATAATTCAGGGTTTTACTATGGAGCTTCTTTTGCTTCTCTAAATATCCAATTAATATTCTCTAATATCTAATTGCTTTTTTTTTCTACATGGTAAGCTCGCAATCTGTGACACTTTTTGTATCTCTGGGTTAATCTCTGAAAGTAAATTTTGTACAGTCTTAATGATATTTCTCACTTTTTCTCCACCTACCACAAGTTATTTTGTTTTATAAAACTCAACAGTAGCCCCAGCTGGTGTGGCTCAGTTGGTTGGGCATTGTTCCACAAGCTAAATGGTCACTGGTTCAAATCTGGGTCAGGGCACATGTCTGGGATTCAGGTTCAGTCCCCAGTTGGGGTGCACATGGAAGGCAGCCAATTGCTATGTTTCTCTCTCACAGTCTGCTCACTGTCAACTTGACTTTAAAAGTATTCTTCTCACATGTTCCTGGTGCATTCTCTATAGATGAGTTCATTATCTTCTTTACTAATCTCCTCAATCACAGTGTCAGAGGGCTCTATGAGAAGTTGAAGTGAGTCTGGTTTTTATAAATAACATAGTAAATACTCTCCATAAAAGACAGTAACATTTTTGCAAAAGCTGGTGCTTTCAATAAACTGCAATGTTGGGAAAGCACATGCAATATGAAATTACATAGGGGTGATTCATATACCACAAAACCAATGGTACACTTGTCCTTAATCATCACTCTGAAATGGCTTGTGGCTCACAAAACAACCCAGGCTTCTTCAATTCACATTAAGAGATCTTCTGCTTATTACTGACCAAAGGCTTCATGGTGACCTAGAAAAGGAACCTGAATTGATCTTTGGTTATTGGTATGTCATGGACTTTTCCAAAACATGCTCCTTTATAAGTGAAATCATTGTTGCTGCCAGAATTTTTATTTGTTTTGTTTGTTTTTTCATTTGTTCATTTAGTTAGTTGGTTATTTATCACTTACAGTGAATAGAGGGATGTACCACTGAGATCCCCTTTCAATAAAGACTCATCACAAGGACTGTGGAGAGCCTTACAGATTTCAGTCCACCAACGTCCACTTCAGTTTTTGATCTGAGGACATGATTTCACAGGATGGCCCCAGACAATGCCAGAACAATAATATGTTATTGAATACAAGGGCGTGGTATATAGAGACTTCTCTGATAGGCAGTACTCATTTCAGGTTTTACAGACTGTCATATCTAAAATATGGTTTGATGACTGTTCCTTCCCAATCCTACTTCCTTTCCCAGTTATGTCTCCCAAGTACAATTTTTGTACTCTTACCTTAAATCATTGTCTGCCTCTTGGAGGACTGTGTGATCCCAGAACTAGAGTTTAGAACTAGATCATTTACTGCCCAGCTGGAAATAAAAGCCATATGTTGAGAGGACTCTGAGGCATAGACAGTACCTAGCTCAAGTCAGCATTCTGATTACTAAAATTTCACTATGTCACTGGTGCAAATACAGAGAAAACAGTGCATATGAGATCAATAGAATCTGTTGGTTGAAATGAAATTTCATTCATATTCTAAGAAACATAATGAAAGCCTAAACAAATCA
Source organism: Artibeus jamaicensis (assembly GCF_021234435.1). Classification (NCBI taxonomy): domain Eukaryota; kingdom Metazoa; phylum Chordata; class Mammalia; order Chiroptera; family Phyllostomidae; genus Artibeus; species Artibeus jamaicensis. Next base: position 11,876,293 of record NW_026522014.1, on the reverse strand, counting down.
TTGAAAACTAAGTGCAAAATCCAGAAGGCCAAGTACACGTATCTAAATTACCCCTCTGGCCATGAGCTCTATTGACATAACAGCAGATACATAAGCAATGCAGTGATGGTCTCTGTATGTCTCTGTTACATTAACAAGTGTGGCCCTGGAAGAAATTAGATTGATCCTGAAGTGTGACTAAACTACCAAAGTTCTTTCAAGTAGTAGACCTGTACCTACCAAGCTCATGGGGTATCACTGCTAGAGCAGATTAATGGGGCCTCAGGAAAGTGGTATGTAGCTATTGATCTGGTGTTATTTCCTCTACCAATCAAGAAGGAAATTCAGTTCATATTCACATGGAATAATAAAATGCAGCCACTGAGAAGGGTATGTTACTCTTTGCTCAAAATTCTTCAGAAATGAAGTTTTCTTCCACCTCTGTGTAACTGACCAAGACCAGCAGAGGTGATAACTGGGACTTAAGAGCATTAGATTGGCAAGTAGAAGGAGGAGGAGACAAATGGCCAGAACTCTGAGAGGGACTATATTCCTCTAAGTGTCTCCTCACTATGGCAGGCCCACTGGAATTCTGGAGAAGCCATATGGACAAGTGGATTCATGTGGTGCAAGTGGGGTTATGCCACTGACATCTTTAAGAAAGGGCTTGTGGACCAGTTGTGGGGACTGAGTTGACAGCCTCAGCTGAGAACTCCTTCAGGTCTGCCTCCAGTTTTGAAGTACAATCACACTCTTTGGGTGGCCCTGGTCTCTGACTGAGAAGCAAACACTGTTGTGCCAGAGTGCAGTCATTTCCATCCAAAGCAGAACTTCTCTTGGGGCTAGTATTTCCTTCATGCGGGGCTGTCAGAACTTGCCAACTCTGCACTAGGGTCTGATGCCTTCCACTTCTCAATCCTGCTTCTTTTCATTGGTATTGTTCTCCTATAAATTCTTTGCACTCCTAACTGTGATCCAGGTTCTGCTTCACGAAAGACCCAATGCAAATATTTTTTTTATATAGCAACCAAAATGTCTCAGAAAGAAAATCAAGGTTTGGAGTCTTTCTAAATTTAAGTTGGTTCCACAGCCAGAATCTAGGAAAAAAAATTATACTGAAACATCAAAATTAATTGCTTTTGGAATTGTTACTTAAAACTTTTAAACTTTATGGATTCAGAAAAACTGAAAACCTGGATAAGATATATAAAAAGAAAAACTTCTACATGTTGGATAATACATAGATCAGAAATATTTTTATAGAGGGGGAACATGTAATGTGCCTAATTATCACTGTGGTTTCTACATGGAAGCACTTCTGGACCATGGAGCCTTGCAGATATACTTGGTGTGAATAGTGACCCCCAACCCCTAAATTCATGTCCAACTGGAATCTCATGTTGCTACCTTATTTGGAAATAAGCTCTTTGCAAATATGGTTAGTTAAAATGAGGTCATATTGAATAAAAAACGGGCACTAGATTTTATACATACATACTATATGATTCCATTTATATGGAGTTTTAGAATTGACAAAAATACAAAGGTTGACTTGGGATAATTGAGTTTTAGTGGGCAGGGGGAGAATGGGTAGAGATTTATGGAAAGAAAATGAGGGATCTTTATGGGGTGATAAAATTTTTCTGTGTCTTGAGAGGGATATGGGCTACACTGCTGTGTGCATTCATTAAACCTCACCAAACTTTACTGCACTTTTTATTCTATGTAAATTAGCAAACTGGGTCTGAAATGTGGTAGGTCAGAGAACTGGTCCCTGGAAAAGCAGGGGAATTCCACCATTCCCCCAAATTGTGTAAAAAAGGCAGAGGGGTGGGAAGGGTGCCCTCAACGTGGAAAGCACAACCTTTGAGACACAGTGCATAACAAAGGCAGATTAACAGCCCAGGACTTCCTGAAAGGAGGAGCTGGGAATAAGGCTGTTGCCCAGGGCAACTTGTGAATGTTGCTGTGAGAACGTGCACTTGCAGGATGACTCCCGTCATTGCTGTGGGAAGGGGAAGCTCATAGAGCACCTGCGTGAGCTGCAGGGGCTGGGTACCCACACTGGATGCCTGTGCATGGCTGGGAAAGCCTTGCCCTGACTAAAGATGGCAGCTGCAGAAGGGTCAAAGGCACTGGGGAGCTGACTCAACTGGCAGACACTAACGCCCCGTGGGAAGAGCTGACTGTTTGGCCACACAGGAATTTCTGAGCCAAGCTTTTACATTGGAAGTGCACCAAGAAACCTGAGGTTGGTCTGGACTGTAGGGCTGTAGCTCAGCAGAAACAGTCTCAGCACTCCTACACAGAAGAGAATGGCAGAGTTGGTGGCACTGCGGGGGACTGACTGGCCAAGCACACAGACACGTGGCAGATTCTGGGAGCTCAGCTGTGACTGGGAATGCTGAGTTGCAGACTTCTGTGTTTCTGAAGGATGGTACTTCTGAGTGACAAATTCTGAAACTAGTCTAGATACAGGGTGCAGCCGGGGGGGCCCCAAAAAAAGATTTGGAATGGTGTCCAGAATTCAAAGTGTATAAGAATATTGGAGAGACATATAAGATGTCCTCACACCTCCCCAGGGGGAAGAAACGAATGGAGCAGGGCCATTGAGAGCTGTTTTGCATAGCAACAGTTTTGCAGCTAACCTCTGGAATGATTATTTAACATATCTATAACCTTTAACTGGTTTCATAGATATGTTAAATAGCTGTGGCCAAGTTTGGATCCAGGGAGAAGGTAGAAGGGCTGGGACTCAGGAGGATGAGACTAGGAGCTGCACTCCTGAGTGAGAAGGGAGTAGCAGGGGACTCAGGATGGAAACTAAGGGCTGCTCTCCTGAGTGAGAAAGACTGGGACTCAGGAGGATGTAACTAAGGTCTGTACTCCTGAGTGAGAAGGGCTTGGGGACTCAGTATGGTAACGAGGGGCTGCACTCCTGAGTGAGATGGGCTTGGACTCAGGATGGAAACTAGGGTCTGCGCTCTGGAGTGAGGAGTGCCTGTGTGGGAGCTTGGAAAAGATGGACTCCAGGACATGAGGGGATAACTGCCCAGGTGAAAGGGAAAAACCACGCAGCTTTGCCAGAATGGAGATCCCTGCAGCCAGGTGAAGAAGAAAGCCACATGCTTTTGGTGGAGTGCAGACTCCTGCAGCTTTGGTAGAAGAGGCCCACGCGGCTTTGGGGTGCCCCCTTTGGCCGCGGGGCCTGAAAAGCAACAGAGACTTTGACTGGAACTGGGTACAAAGGACTCTTGCCAGTGGACCATGAGAGAGTACCACAGTACTTTGAATTGATTCGAGAGCCTACACAGTGATACAGGTGACGGTGCCAGCAGCCTGCAATACAGACGTGTGCTCTTTTCCTGATTTACAGTACCCGGAGTTGGGACAGTGGGAGAAGGGAGCACTGTGTGGGTGTAGGTGTATACCCTAAAGGACTTTGATATTTTAGTGGTGGCATTAGGCCTGAATAGCATTAAATAAACATTTTGTTTCCTTTTCACAAATCTCTGGCATTAAGAGATGTCTTTCCAATTGGCGGCGGACAGAAGGGCCCAGTAGATTTTAGTATTTTGTTTTTGGGAGGGGCCCTGTTGTATAGCAGTTTGGGGCATCCCTAGGTGGGCCAAATATTGTATTGCCCCTCCCTCGGACCTCTTGTTGTTCGGTAACAGTCTGGCTTGGCAGAGGCAGGTAGGGCTATTCATATTTGGGTGTTTTAAAGGGAGTGGGAGTTCATGGCAGAAATCTTCCATTGCATTGAGAAAATAAATGACAGATGTTACACCATATAGTTTCAATTACAATACAATAGAGTTTTAAAGCCAGAAAGCTAAAATAGTGGAAAACAACATTTCAGGGAAGCATGACTAGCTTAAATCTTGAAAGATTGGTTACACCTAATTTTTTTTTAATTCAGCCTAATCCGTCTCTTTAACAGGCTGAAATGATACCTAAATTTTGCATCCACATGCATGCCAAAAATAAAGAAATAAATGAGCCCACTTACCAGGCACAGTTTACAATACAATTTATTTAAAACTAGAGTGTTTCTTTAAAATTTGTGCTATTTTTTGGAACTTAAATGCCTACACACAAACACACAGTTCTTTTCATATGCAAAGCTCTTTTGAGATTTGATAATGTGTTGATATTTTCTTCTTTACTTACTCTTGTAGATATCTCTTAAAAATCTCTGGCTCTTAAAAATCTCAGAAATATTCCTGAGGATAATAGGAATATATGTACAAATTCTCCAAGAAGATATATATTAGTAGAGAAGTTATGATAAAACTAAAAATATTTCATTTTGGTAGATGATTATGTTCTGTGGTCCACTGAGTAGAAGATGCACACTAACTCCTCCCTTCCCTGCGGCCCTCCATCTACTTCCATCCTTTTCACTGCAGGACTAACTCATGATTTCCTCTACCGTAGTCCTGGCACTCTGTTCCCCACTGGAAACGGTCCTCAGGAAGTTCATTTTTCCGGTCAAGTTTAGGTGACACCTAGTGCTCTATTACTAAAACTACTTAATGTAACACCAGAAGTAAGTCCTATCTTTTGAACAATAATGGGTAAGGAAAGACGGATTTAGTTTCTTAAAAAATAATTAATTGGAAATCAATCAAAATATAGTTTTAAAGTGAGAATAAAATCACAGAGTTGGTAACCAAAGATAGAATAGTGAATGAGATTTTAAAATTTCCTCTATTTTTAACTGTCTTAAAATGTACTTATATTTTTATCAGGTTTTTTTTGTTTGCTGACTTTTCTCTAATGTGCTTATGTATAGTTTAAAATTTAAGCATTAAATTTGAAATCCAATCATACATAGGGAGAAAATGATTAAGAAGTCTTGGAGTGGCAGTTAGGGAAAAATGACAGTTTTACCTTTTATTGGTTACATTGCTTTTTAAAAATTATATATTTACTTATTTCCAAGAAAATTCTTGTGAAATCTTAGTGCCTTACCTTGTAGAGTTTCAGAAAATGATGAGAAAATTGTGAAGATATAGAAATGTGTAGAACATGGAGATTGGAAAGAGATGACATAAGGGAATAAGGAGATGGAGGTTCCAAACTTTACATCACTTGGTCTTGATTCTCTTAAAGTAAAAATTGTGGAAGGAAATTAAGATCTATTGAGATTTCTGCATGTGCTTTTATGTCAATTTTACCCATCAGTTTTAAAATACTCCAGTGTAATCTCATTTTATATCTTCACACTCTTCCTGAATCTTCATATCAAACTCAATCTTCTTTTTAACTTGTTTTCGTTCTCTCTTCTTGCAAATATTCCCTCTCACATTTTATGTTTTGGCCACATATTCGACAATCCCATCTCCATGTATTCTAATCACTATCGCTTTTCTGCCGAGATTTAATTTAGCTCCCTCACCAACACACACAAAGCGATCTACTTAATCAGCAAAGAATTACTGAAACATGTGGACATGTCTGTCTTCCTCAACAATCAACTGTGAATAGCGTACTTTCCTCTTAGCATGCATTGTTGACTACTGTACCATATTCTGTGAGACCTTAATTCTTTTGCCATTGTGTGTTTGCTTATTATGTTTCCTTGGCTATGTTAGTCATAGGTCAAGATATGTAAGGGGTAAACACTTTCACTGTTATGTAGAAAATAACTCTCTGACACTCACTAGAAATTTTTATTATAAAGATTTTTTTTCAGATGGCATATACATAATGTAAGTCTCTGAGTGGTACTTATATTCCAATGTCATTTAGGAATTGCAATAACCGACTGAGCATGGATAGTAAACAACACATTTCCAAACATTCAGCACACTCCATTTCAAAATTTATTGCTTTGGTAATGGGCTATCCATTAAAAAGACTTGTGATAAAATATTAAAAAAAGTAAAATCTATTATGAAAACAAGGTTAGAGAGACCTTTGAAAGTATCTTGAAATTCCTTCTTTTTCTTTACTTACTTAGAACTGTTTGACAGTGGGAGATTTAACCTGGGCCTCAACACTAAGATGGACAGATGTGACTCCATCAACCCTCATATTACAATATATGAATGTATCAAAGTAGCATGCCACATACCTTAAACTTACACAGTGTTACATATCGACATTATTCAAAATATTTTAAAAACTGCTTATAAAAATTCTGAGGCTGTTACTGCTGAAAGAAATAAAAAGACAATTACCTCCTACCGAGCATGAAAAATAAAAATAAAAAAATATTTTATAATTCCACAGTTAAGCTTTTGGAAAATTTATATTATTGACATCATTTATGATTACTTTCTTAGTTTAAGTACATGGCTACATGACTACTTTACTTGAGAGTTAAAAAAAGAGGTGAGTTTAGTTGCCTGAAAAAGACGGAATCAATCTTTGAGCACATAGTCTTTAGAATTATTGCAATTATCTTCTTACCAGCTTTAATGTACTTTAATGCACAGCACGAACATTGCCCTACTTAGTTAATGTAGCATTATTCAATTCTTCCAAATGTATTGGCACTACAGCAAATTTAATAATATTTTGGTGAGTATGGCATATTTTGCTCCCATTTTTTTCTGCTTTATTTCATCCGGTCAGCCACTGTTGTTAACAAATTATCCATCTTCTCCATATTCTTCTAAACAAACCCCTCTTTTTCTTATCCCTTATTTGTTACTATGTATGTTGCATACACAGTCTCAGCCTCTGCTTACCCTTAGACTCCCGCCCTCCTCATTTAAAAATGACCCAGATATTTAGATTCCGCTGGTTAATTTATCACAGTGCTTTTTTGTTTTTTTACTTCAAGTCTTCCAAATCAGTGATAGTTCTGGAAATTCAACTCTCTAACTCTTCAGCGTGCAATTTTACGCAGCTCAAAAGTGTGGGGATAAAAAGAAAACAATTCATGAACTTACTCTCCACGTGAGAAATAACTCCGGGCCAGTTGCTAACTTGCTATCACACCACTCGGAGGCTCGCCTTCCCCTCCAGTTGTGGCTGAGTGCCTCCCCATTGGGCCTCACGTGGGCCCTCCGTCCACTGATCCGTCAATGAGAATCGCTCCACGTCTCTCAGGAAGAAATAGTTCTATTGATCTCTGGCCTCCTATCTTACAGAAGCAGCATCCAAGAAGGGTATATATCATGATTATCTCCATGTTCCTCTGCTCTCCCTATTCAACAACCTGCACTAAGTGAGGAAGTAAAGAATTAAGTAAGGAACAAAAAGATATCTCCTCAATTTTTCATTCAACAACAACAAAAAAAACAGGATTTAAGTGAAAGATGAGAGAAAAATAGAGATAATTTTGTTTTTCCTTTCAGATTTGCTAGCAGCCAACACATAAGCCAGTCAGAGTGTTCTCAGCAGCATGAAGAGACTCAAAGAAAACTTTGTTTGTGGATTCTCATGACAATCACTGGTGCATATCTAACAGGCTGTCCCTGTCTTATACCTGATGGATCCTTTGTTAACACTTCCTCCGTAGGTCTGTGTGTGCTTCTCTTATCAGACTTCCCCAGCCTAGAGCAAAGAATCTGTTGACATGGCTAAAATTCCTTAACAAAATCTGTACCATTTTTAGAAGTATGATGACCTCACCTTTACTTATTCCTGGACTGTGTTTTGTAAAATCTAGATGAGCTTCTCACTTCTATCAGTATACAGGTGTGGTCATCACACCTTACTGTGAATTAATAGGTATTCAAACTCCTGATTGCAAAGTCAAATTTCTTAATGAAATCACCATCACCACCAACAATATACCATTGTATTGAAATCCCCATGTTTGGAATTATCTGTTTTTCCCATGTTACCTATTTTTTTAGTTTTCCCTTATAATTTTGAAAACTTCAAGAACTTTTAAATTTCTGAGCCTAATAGGCTTGTGTACAGCATAGACAGGTCAGTATGATGGGCCTCATGTTACAAGAAGAGACGCTGGTACAGCAGCTGATTAAAGCCCCACAGCCTGGAGAGGCCTTGCTCAGGTAGCACTTTTCATCCATTTAAGGACTCGGCTTTCACTTGTGTGGATTTGATGTGTTTCACATTTGCCAAGATGCCTCTGCCTGACTGTTGAGAATAGGATGTAGAGTAGAAAGGTGATTTATTATTGTGATAATACTGGCGATTGTTGATTATTGGCCTGAAGTATGTGGAGGTGATGAGAAGAGTTTGGATGTTGGATAAAGAACCTGTTGATGCAAAGGATGTAGGGTGTGAGAGAAAGAGGGAAATCAGGATTGCCTCTAAGCTAGTCATTTCACATGCCTTAAATACTCTTTGAAATGGTTGTGGAAATGACCCCCAAAAATACATCAACTAAATTCAGTCAGATTATTTCGGCTATCTAGATATCGGGTAAATAGTGTCCAAAAGTATTGAAAATATGCTCCATCTCATTCATAGTTAAATAAATATAATTACAGCAATAAAGAAATATTGTTTCTATTATTATGTTGGCAAAAGCACAAAGTTTGGTAATACACAGAGTGGTTGGAGTATGGTACTAAAGAAATAGATGTGTGATTATAACTCAAATTTGTTTTATGAATATTTTTATAATTATATTGTAATAGGTTTTTCTTCAGATTCTATATATTTAATTCTACGCATTTACATGGTTTATTCAAGGAGACTGGATTTCACCAGTCTATCAAATGAGTAATTAAAAAAAGCTTAGTAAAGTTAAATCTTTCCTTAGGTGAGCACATCTCATTTAAGATTTTAGCAATCAAGATGCAAATGATCCTTGAATCTGCATCTTCAATAAAGTTTTATCTTCTGAAGGAACCATCTAGAAATGTCACAGGATATTAATTCAGCTCATCAGGACTTACTATGTGCTATCATCCCTTCCCCATGTCTGTGTTCAAAGCCGAATCTTTCTACAGTGTTTGTACTTTGTCCTACTGTTCACATTCACCTAGTTTCACAACACAGACCATGTAATCATTCTTTATTCCTCAGTCTTAACAAAAAGACAAAACACAAAAGATTCCATCTGGCAATTTTTGTGCCAGGAGCTAGCTGTTTGGTATTTACGTCACAATTTAATTTTATCTTCACAACAATCCTACACATACAAAAAAAAGATTTTGGGCCCTTGGTTTGCTGGAAAACACGGGCATAGAGAAACCGAGTATAATTAAATGACAAAATTAAGGATTATGTCCAGGTTTCTTTGATTCAAAGATCTGGCTCTCTATCACATCATAGGTGGGTAGAGTCCATTACTGCTTTTCTTTTCCTGTTAGAAACTCGAGGAAGCAGGAACCATACGTCTTTCTCTTACCCATTCATTCATTTTCCACCTTTCAAACATTTATTGTTCAACTATGCTTTAAAGTACCACAGTTCTGTATTAAGAGAAAACAAAGTTGAAAGCAACATGCTACCTACTCTCAAGCACCTTATAGTTTAATCTTTGCACAATTTAAACATCTTCAGGCAGAGTGATTTGCAAAACCTGGAAAAAATTACTTTAACAATTGCACACTGTAATGATAATAATGCTGGTTATCATTAATAACAACAGAAACAATGAAAAGTAAATATAGCTTCAAAGCAGCAATTACAGATTTTGGTCTGCTATCTCGAATCTGTTACACAACCATGATTTTTTTTTGTGAATGTATCACAATCAAAGTTTCCAACACTGTCACCAATAATAAATTTGCTTACAAATGTGTGGACTACCATGAGACAAACTTTATAATATTGTCAGTGTCTTTAGATTTTTTCAAGTTTCTACATTTTTCTCACTATAGCTAAAATAAACAATATTACCACATATCAGTAGGTCTTTAATAATTTCCACTATAACTGTTACATCTATAAATATTTAAATAGTGTTTTCAAAATGAATTTATTTTCTATAAATAATTCATGCTTGTTACTTAAAAATACATCACAAGAGTAAAAAATTACCTGATATCATGTAGGAAAGTAAACACTATTAAAAATTAGATTAACACCATTTCAGATATTCCTACAATATATACTAACAAAAGAATACATAGATATAGAGCTAAAAATATATAGATGAAAAAATTTTAATTAAAATGTTATTGCACATGCCATTTTAATGCTCGGCACCCAAAATAGTTTTTAATTAAGAAGCATATTTTTCCTCTCTTGGTGAAGTTTAATTTCTTAAGTCTTTTTCAAACAAAAAGAGAAAATGTAGTCCAGAATCTAAAAATAATTTCCCCATTGAGTGAAGAAAATCTTTTATATAATTGCTTATTTTATAGGCTGAGACATTGTTTACACACCATCAGTAACACAATTAAAGGAGGAAACCTGAGCCCAGGGTTGTCCCTCCACAACTAGGAGAGGGGACATCCTATCCTGAGAAGCAACCTGACTTACTGCTCTGTTTCAGTAACTACCTCCATGCCCTCTCTAGAATGACTTGTGCTTTGAGCCTGACCTTGCTGCTGTGTCTTCCTCAGCCTCACTGAGACTGGGTTTACTGTTGGCCAACAGAGACATCCTCATTATTCTTTGATCTGTTTCCTCCTTGTGAAGCCAGATGCTACCATTTGACAAGATTATCACTTCCCCTAACTTTCTTCTCCATTCGCAACTGTAACAATTACCTTTTGGTTAAGACTTTATCATACAAACACTGATAACTCACAATGAAGTAATTAATGTATCTTTATATATTTATTTCACAAACTATATGTCCACACTGTATCAAAAAGAGGCAGTTGCTGAATATACATTGTTTTATAAAAATTTTAGGTGCATTGTGTTTTAGATTTTTATTTATCTTTAGAGGGGAAGGGGAGGAAAGAGAGAGAAAAATATCAGTGTATGGTTGCCCCTCATGTGTCACTTCCTGGGAACTGGCCTGCAACTCAGGCATGTGCCCTGACTGGGAATCGAACTGCAATCCTTTGGTTCGCAGGCCTGGGCTCAATCCACTGAGCTACACCAGCCAGGGCACATTGTGTTTTATATTTCATTGAGTTTACTAGTCTCACAAAAGTCATCAGAAGGATGGCTTTTGAAAAGATGGAGAAATATGAAGGGTGACAGTTTCATGATTTAACAGAATGGATTATAGCACAACCAGAACTATGAAACAATAGTTCTGGTTTCTAAAGAAGAACATTCTCTACCACGTCAAAATATGTATGCTTCAACCACTATTATAAGTGGAAATGCAAGTAGTAATAAATTCATAGGAAAGTACAGGGAGGTGCCTTGACTGGTGTGGCTCAGTGGGTTGGGCATCCATCTTCAAACCAATGGGCCTCTGGTTTGATTTTGGTCAGGGCACAGGTCTGGGTTGTGGGCCAGGTCACCAGCTGGGGGCATGCAAGAGGCAACCGATGGATGTTTCTCTTGCATATCAATGTTTCTCTCCCCTTTCCCCTTCTGTTACCCTCTCTCTAAAAATAAATTTTTTTTTAAAGAAAAGTACAGAGTATTGTTTTTGCATTTTACTATATATGAACTATTAATGCTATCATAAATTTATTCAAACTGACAGATTATGGTTCCTTTGACTCAGCATAGACATTTTACTTGATTATTTTAATATGTTGTAGTCATTTCCTGTGATAAAACTCATTAACTAAACCAAAAATAGAAGAATAAGTTATTCCATGGCATTTAGAACATTTGTTAAAAGGTACAAATCTTTTTGGTTGATTCTTAATGGAACCAAATATTATGCCTGCTAGAAAAATAATTTGGAGCAGGCAAATTGAATATTTTAAATTTGATTGAGTACATTTTTATATAAGGCTATATTTTTCTTCCTGAGCTAAGACACTAATTTTAGAGACATAATTATGTCCAAAGCTGAACAGTTTAAGTATCCATAACCTGGCAAATCATAGACCCTTAGTCTTAACTCCCAGTGATTAATGATTGGTCATTCAGAGTGTAAAAATAGACTTGCATAAATTGATATAGGAGAATCATTTTAATGGAACACCAGTCTTCTTTTCTTGGTTCCCTTGCCTAGCTCTTCACATATCCCAGAAACTCTAAATCTATGGTCTGGCTGGACATCATAATTCACTAAAGCCAAGTTATTATTCTCAAATGTGATGATGATTTATCTGAAAATGGGACCTATTTATTGATATAGCTTTATTTTCTATTGGGCTCTAATTGTGATTGCTGTGTTGAACCAATATGAGGTTAGAGGTGTTTCTCGTGGCTGTTTAACCTCTGGCATCTCCGTACTGGTTTGAAACAGGCTGCCAGCTGAAATCTGGACTCAGGCTTCACAGCTTAATAAACTCTACAGGACTATTTTTGTACCTTGGTTTTGTTTCAGGTTTATAATTCTCACAAAACTATAGACTGTTCACTAAAGAAGCCGAAGGGCAAATCAGTGGGTTTGATGTATTGAACACGTAGTCTTGGCAATGACTGTTCTCCAATAACAAGATGAGAACGCTTCGGCAGATTGAGCCCTGAATCATCTGGAAAGTTTGTCCACAATATTGAAACTCAGATTTCACCACACCAATGTTTGATTTAACTGCTCTTGGGTGGGTCACTGGTAAACATTCAATGATCCTTAGGTGACTGTCATTGTCAGCTAGTGTTAATGTCAACTGATAAAGCCTCAGTGATCATAGATGTTTCTTAGATCAGTAGGAAATAGGGTGCCAACCGATGCTCTAAACTAGAACCCAAGTGCCTTATCTTTTTAACAAAATCATAGCAAAGTACACAGAAGAAAAGGTTAGTCTCATGACCATTATATCTACAAATATTAGGAAAATAATCGGCACTAGTTATTTGACTTTGATTTACTTCTCTTTTGTTATGTTTAACCTCCAAATGCAAATGTATGTATCCACATATATTTGGTTTTTTTCCCCAGAGATTAATTGGTTGGGTTTAGGGGCTTGTTGTCTCATATTCCACTATGCCAATGGCAGGAATAGGAATACAAATCATATCTACTCTTCTGTCCTCATTTGTTTCCAGGATAGTGCAGCTACCAATTAATGTGAGCTTGGGCATTTGGGGCATCAGAAACTTAAGTTTGGAGATACATATATATTATATGATGACAGAAAAACATGTCTTTTACATAGGCCATTTTTTAAAAAGGCACCTATACAGATAGATATACCTTAGAGATACCAGGGGTTCAGTTCCTGACTACAATAAGATGAACATCTTATTGAACCTAGTTGTGTGAGTTTTTGTCTTTGTTGTTTTTTTGTCAGTACATATAAAAGTTATATTTATGGTATGCTGAAGTTTATTAAGTGTATGACAGCATTATGTCTGAAAATGTACATATTGGTTTTTTTTCTTTTACTGATTCTAAAAATAGGGGAAGGGAGGGAGAAAGAGACAGAGGGCAACATCCATGTGAGAGAGAAACATCCATAGGTTGCCTTTACACACACCCCAACCTGGGACCAAAACCTAAAACTGAAGCATGTGCCCTGACCAGGAATTGAGCCTGCGGCCATTCGGTTTGCAGGACAACACCCAACTAACTGAGCCACACCCACCAGGGTTAAAAGTGTACATTTCTTAAATTTAAAATACTTTATTGCTGAAAAACACTAACTGCTATCTGAACCTGCAGCAAGTTGTAATCTTTTTGCTGGATCTTATCTTGATTGTCGGTGGCTGCTGACTGATCTGGATGGTGATTACTAAAGCTAATGATGATTGTGACAATTTCTTAAAATGAAACTACGACTGAGTTTGCTGCATCAATGAACTCTTTCCTGAATGACTTCTCTGTAGTGGGAATTCTGTGTGATAGCATTTTTCCCACCTTCTGGATCCACTTCTAGTTCTAATTCTTTGCTATTTCCAACACATCTGTCCTTGCTTCCTCCACTAAGGTCTTGAACCCCTCAGAATCATCCATGAGAGTCAGAAGAAGCTTCTTCCAAACTCAGCTTTAATGTTCATATTTCACCTCTTCCCATGAATCACAAATGTTCCTAATGGCATGTAGAATGGGGGAATCTTTCCAGAGATTTTTAATTTACTTAGCTCAGATCCATTAGAGGAATCGCTCACTGTCTGTGGCAGCTATCCCCTTACAAGATGCATTTCCTAAATAAGACTTGAAATTTTGCCCTGGTGTGGCTTAGTGGATAGAGTGCTGGCCTGGGAACCAAAGGGTTGCCAGTTCAAGTCCCAGTCAGGGCACTTGCCTGGGTTTCAGGCCAGGTCCCCATTCAAGGCTCACAAGAGGTAACCACACGTTGATGTTTCTCTCCCCCTCCTTCTTGCTTCCCCTCTAAAAATTAATAAACAAAATATTTTTCAAGAAAGACATGACATTTGGATCAAGAAATTATTCCTTGATCCAAGGTCTGCAGAATGGATGTTATATTAGCAAGCATGAAATCAGCATTAACCTCATTGTACATCTCAGTCAGAGGTCTTGAGCAGTAATATTTTTAAAAGAATCTTTCTTCTTTTTTTATGAGCAGTAGGTCTCAATTGTGGACTTAAAACATCAGCATACCTTGACGTAAACAGATGTGCTGGCATCCAGGTTTTGCTGTTCCATTTAGAGAGCACTGGAAGAATAGATTTGGCATAATTCTTAAAGCCACTAGGTTTTTTTTTTTTTTAATGATAAATGAGCATTGGTTTCAACTTAAAGTCATCAGTTACATTAACCCTTAACTGGAAAGTCAGCCTATCCTTCCAAGCTTTGAAGCCAGATATTGAGTTCTCTTCCATAGCCATGGAAGTCTTAGATGGACTTTCTTCCAATAGAAGGCTGTTTTGTCTACATTAAAACCTATTGTGCCTTGGCTAGTGTAGCTCACTGGATTGAGCGCGGGTCTTCGAACCGGACAATTGTGGTTCGATTCCCAGTCAGAGCACATGCTTGGGTTGCAGGCCAGTTCCCAGCAGAGGACATGAGAGGCAACCACACATTGATATTTCTCTCCCTCTCCCCTTCCATTCTGAAGATAAATAAATAAAATCTTTTTAAAAAACCTATTGTTTAGTATAGCCACCCTTGTTAATGATTTTAGCTGGATCTTCTGGGTAACGCTGCAGCTTCTGCATTAGAACTTGTTGCTTCACTTTGCACTTTTATTGCTACAGAGATGGCTTCTTTCCTTAAACCCCATAAAGCAACCTCTGCTAGCTTTAGACTTATCTTCTGCAGCTCCCTCACCTCTCTCAGCCTTCACAGAAGTGAAGAGAGTTAGAGCCTTGCTCTGGATTAAACTTTGGCTGAAGGGAAAGATATGGCTGGATTGCTCTTCTCTCCAGACCAGTAAAACTTTCTCCATTTCAGCAATAAGACTATTTTACTTTTTTTATTATTCATGTGTTCACTGGAGTAGCACCTTTAATTTCCCTCAAGAGCTTTTCCTTTGCATTCAGAACTTGTATAACTGGTGCAAGAGGCCCAGTTTTGGCCTATCTTGGTTTTGTACATGCCTTCCTCAATAAGCTTAATCATTTTTACCTTCTGATTAAAAATGAGACATGTGACTCTTCCTTTCACTCGAACACTTGGAGGCCATTATGGGGTTATTAACTGGCCTGAGTGCAATATTGTTGTGTCCCAGGGAATAGGAGGCCCCAGGAGAGGAAGAAAGATGGGAAAATGACCAGGAGGAGGCGCAGTCAGGACACACACAACATCGGACCATTGAGTCTGCCATCTTTCATAGGTGCGGTTTGTGGTATCTCAAAACAATTACAAGAGCAACATTGAAAACTGCTAATCACAGGCCATCATAACACATATAATAATAATGAAAAGTTTGAAACATGGGAATTTCCAAAACGTGGCATGGAGACACAGAGTGAGCAAATGCTACTGGAAAAATGGCACCGATACACTTGCTTGATGGGAGGTTGCCACAGACCTTTAATTTGTTAAAAAAAAAAAAAAAAAAAAGCACAATATCTGCAAAGCACAATTGAGTAAAGCACAATGAAACAAGGTGTATCTATATTTCCATTAGAGTTCTGGAGACTGAGCACAGAAACAGCACACATATCTGGGGGTTTGAGATTTAAAGAAAAAGAAGCTGAAAGAATAGCAAAAGCATCAAGGAAAGGATGGGAAAGAGTGGGAAAGCCACGGTGTGGTGAAGTATCTCAGTCCTCATTTGGGAGGCACATGTGTGGGGGTTGCAAAGGGGGGGTGGGTAAAGAAAGCTTTCTCAGAGGAGAAATATATTTTGTTAAAAAAAGCAATATATTTTTGTAAGTATTGGGTGAAATATAGTAATTTAGAGATCAGAATATGAATTATATTAGCCCTTTTTAATTAAATGTGGTTGTAAAATTATAGTTTTGTTCAGTTAAATAAAATGATAGAGTAACTATAATTTATGTAGGAAAAAAGCATTACAGTCTGTTCAAATTGAGATTATTTTTAGGGGCTACTAATGCTGAATTTCCTTCCTTCATCTCCTTCCCTAATTGCACAATACTTTATACCAAAAAAATGGTGAGGCTTTCTTCTGATAATTGAAAGGAATAATACCTACTGCTGTCAGTCACGTAAAGATGATTTAAAAAAAATAAAACACTTGTGATATTTGGCAATGCCGGTCCTTTCTTGAAATATAATTTTAGAGAAGTTTGGCTTACAGTAGGTGTACAGTTTTTATGCATAAACTATAGAAGGCTTAATATACATACTTCATAAATATGCATGTATATTTCTGCTGATTTTCTCTTGGTGCCCCCCTTCCCAGGAATGAGAGCAAGTTCACTGATGAAAGGTATGGACTAAACCGGGTTTGAGGCTATTGTTACCTAGCATTTAGGGGAAATTATGTGCAACTAGATGAAATCTGGAAAGTAGTTGCTATTATTCAGCAATGACATGAGTCATAATGATACAGGGTGCAGCCAAGGGGACGGGCCCCAAAAAAAAGATCTGGAATGGTGTCCAGAATTCAAAGTGTATAGGAATATTGGAGAGACATATTAAGATGTCCTCACCGCCGCCCCCCCCAGGGGGAAGAGACGAATGGAGCAGGGCCATTGAGAGCTGTTTTGCATAGCAACAGTTTTGCAGCTAACCTCTGGAATGATTATATAACATATCTATAACCTTTAACTGGTTTCATAGCAGTGGCCAAGTCTTGAGCCAGGGAGAAGGAAGTGGCTTGTACCCAGGATGTAACTAGGGGCTGAGCCCCTGAGTGAGAGCACCTGTGTGAGAGCTTGGAAAAGATGGGCTCCAGGACATGAGGCGATAACTGCCGTCATGTAGGGGGGAGCCACGCGGTTTCAGCAGAGTGAAAGAGTACCATGCAGCTTTACCAGAGTGGAGATCTCTGCAGCCAGGTGAAGAAGAAAGCCACATGCTTTTGGTGGAGTGCGGACCCCTGCAGCTTTGGTAGAAGAGGCCCACGTGGCTTTGGGGTGCCCCCTTTGGCTGCGTGGCCTGGAAAGCAGGAGAGACTTTGACTGGAACTGGGTACAAAGGACTCTTGCCAGTGGACCATGAGAGGGTACCACAGTATGTTGGATTGACTAGAGATCCCACCTGCACAGTGACACAGCTGATGGTGCCCCCAACCTGAAAAAGGGATGTGTGCTCTTTTCTTGATTTACAGTACCCAAAGTTGGGACAGTGGGAGAAGGGAGAGCTGTGTGCATGTAGGTGTATACCCTAAAGGACTTTGATATTTTAGTGGAGGCATTAAGCCTAAATAGCATTAAATAAACATTTTGTTTCCTTTTCACAAAACTCTGGCATTGAGAGATGTCTTTCCAATTGGCAGCAGACAGAAGAGCCCAGTAGATATTAGTATACTGTCCTTGGGAGGGGCCCTTTGTTCTGTACCAGTTTTTGGCATCCCTAGGTGGGCCAAATATTGCCCTCCCCTCAGATTTCTTGTTCTGTAACAATAACTACACTAAATCCTAGCAGATGTCACTGATGAGCATGCATAGTGAGGAACGGCGTTTGCCCACCTCCATGGTATTTGAATCAAATGATTGTTAAGCAAATTTTTCAAGAAGTTATAGAATCAGACTGAATGGCACAGTTTAATACATTCACACTGAGAAAAATTGTAATTTGTTTTTGAGAAACTTCAATGGACATAGATACACATCTGAATATATACATGCTTATAAATCCATTTACTCTTAATATAATTTAGCCATCAGTTGCCCTAACTGGAAACTTGACTTGGTTCAAACCACATTTGTTGTGCGAAAAAGTACTTTAATCCAAAGAAGAAAGTTGTTGTAGACCGCTCTGCCATGGTTTTAGGAATTGTATCTCGACCCCTTGTGGCTAAGGACGAGGGACGACCTTTGGAATGCGAGCCTCAGGAGACAAAGCTTGTCTCTGGTAGCAAACGCTGCCTCAGTTCCTCTCCCTGCCCACAAAGCTTGGCCGGAAGTCAATGATGGGTAAGGTCCCTCACAGTGGGGGGCAACCTAAGCCAGACTTGATCACTTGGGACGCACGCCTTCATGGAAGGACTCAGGGGTCTGCGACAAAAATCAATGGGCTCTCACCCCCACTCCCCCACCTCTGGCTTTGCCAAAGCCGGAGTCCCCATGTTCTCTGGGAGAAGCGCTTCCTGGCTCTAATCCCCTTAAGCCTGAATACCTGATGGGGAGAGGTGCAGCTCCTTGCCTTGCTAGAGCGTGTCCTGGGGAAAAAATCTGGCACCACAAAGACTTGCTGATAAATCTGTGAAATCTGCTCTGCTAAGAGTGCTTTCATTCATATGTTAAGGGTCCGAGAGGAAATGAGTACGTCTCCAAAATTTTCTGCAACTCTCTTCCTGACAGACACTGAGTTAGACTAAGCCCTCAGATATCTTTGAAGTGTTATCTACTGTTTGATCCTTGGCGCCCTGTGTTTCTGTGTATTACAACCCAACAAAAGGCTATGGATGAAGGCGCTCGAGGCCTTTTACTACTCAGAGAAACTGGCTGCTGCTGGTCTTTGTCTCCCCAGAGAAACTGGCCACAGCCCACTCTTCCTCCCCAAACAGATCATAGCATGTCTTGGTCATTATTCATCCACTCATGTCCGTGACACCAGAGGGACTTGCGAAGAAGTCGCTCCCACAGAAAGTGTGTTTGATTTACTCTTTATTTATTATGGAAATAGACGTTAGTTCATGGGTTTCACAGATTAATCATGGGAATAGTCCTTAGAAATTGTTTCCCTACAATGTAAACTTAGATAATGTGTTGAAGAAAGCAGATATGATTCGTTGCTTTTCACTTAGTGTTGACAATCCATAGTCAATTCAATGTCCAGAAGAGAAAATGATCTTTTCTAGAGGACAGCTGTGCAGGGGGGTGGGCATCTGGCTGAAAATTAGAAGAACAGGTGTGATTTCTGGCTCAGTCCCACAGTGTCTTGGGCCCATTATTTATCTTCTCTGATTCTTTAAACTCCCATTTATAAAATGAAGGTGACAATTTTGCTTCACAGATACCTTTTAAGAATTATTTTTTTTATTTCCTTGTAAACTGTCATGAACTCTGCGAACAATTGCTACTGTTATAAAATTTAAAAGGTGAAATGTGAGGCAGTAAACATTGATCTGGGAGCACAGATGCAGTCAGAAACCCAAATAGTGTCTCAATTACAGGGTGGAGTTTCTATGATAATAGGGAAAGAATAATTGCATAAAAATAAGAAAGAATGTCTGTTAATGTTGTGAACTAAGGCCCTCTGCAGCGGTACATGATCGGTTATCATCTTCAGGTAGAGTCCATAATCATCAGTCCTTGTGGCCAGGCCATCCACTGTACTGTTGGCTTTACAAACAACTGTTTATAAAACAGTGTTGGTTTGGCCCAAGCCAAAGGTGGTTTTGCTCAGTTCAAATGTTCCAGAGACTCAAGGAGCAAAACAGGCAAGGCCGGTGCCTCTGGTGTGGGGGTTCTGACTCCACTTTGAAACAGTTCTACTTACAGCAGCTTATACACTACTATTTGTAGTACAATCTATCAAGACTGCGTGAGGTATCAAATATGTAGTGCTTCACATTTCTTATTGTGTTTCCTTCCCAAACAACCCCATTGAACACTGCTCTCATTATCAATTGACGCATAGCTAGACATCCCAAACCAATGGCTAAAAACCTTGCACACAATTTTGTGCATCAGGACATTGAAAATTCTCAGCTGAGAGGTTTGTCTCTGAGCCACTGTGGTGGCTGTGGTGGCAGCTGGGGAGCTTCCAATATGGCTCTTCACTGACAGGTCGGGTGTTTGGTGCTCCTTGGCTTCTCGATCTCTCCACCTAGCATCACATCCTTTAGAACCTCTCCATGTGGCTTTGACTTCTCACACGCAGCATGATGACCTCAAAGTAGTCGCTCTTCTAGTATGATAACTGGCACAGCATCATCTCCACCATATTCTCTTGGTCAAAGCAGTTATAAGGACTGCATGGTACAATGGGGAGGAAAACAGATTCTATCTCTTGAAAGTAAAGGGATTCACAATGGGCCTTCCCAAGATGCACCTCTCTGGCATGTGCATTATGTTGAGTTGAAGGCAGTAAAGGACCTACAGACTCACAAGAAGTTTTCACCTTTCTCTTGAAGAATTTAAACCTGGGGCCTTGCCCATAACAAGAGTAATGAGTAGACATAGCTTTTTATGATCTATCCATGGGGCAAGGCAAACATCTAATGACTGGACACCTGTTCCAATTGTGCTGTGAATGACCTTCATTCCCTTCAAATCCCCAAGTTGCCTCATACTTTGCTCAGAATGAGTACATACCCCATTTTCCTTTCTGTCTTGAAACCTCCCAAGTATTTGGGGTTTCTGACTCTCTCATGTACATGGGATGCCTACATATATGTATGTAATTAAATTCGGCTATCTTCTTTTGTTGACCTGTTTTGTGTAGTTTTAATAATTAGACCAGACCAGCCAGAAGAACCTACAAGGGTAGAGGAAAGCTTCTTCCTCCCCCACAAAAGAGTAGCAGGTAGGTCAGCTTGATTTTGAATCATATCTGACCCATGATCTTCTACTGCTTGTGTTAATTTTTTTCTGAAATGCACTTAATAAATGAACATTTACAACTACTTACATGATACACGAAATGTTATTTGCAAAGGTAGCTATTACCAGAGATTGTATTATCTAGACTATCCATTTACTTGATGTTTGTACTTGCTTTTGTTACACTGACAATCAATAGTTGTATAATCACCCTCAGGTATTGAAAGTATGTTGAATGCCAAGGTAGAATATTCATACTTTATATTGGCTATGCTACTCTTAGTCTGAGGAATAATAGAAGTTTAATGGCTGAGGCATCCTGGTGATAAAACGATTTTAAAACATGGGTACAGTGGAGGCAGCAACCTCCTCTGCAAAAGACTAGGCAGCTTTTTCACAAGTCGGAAGTGTGGAGAGAAAGTTGTGGCACGTATGATATATTTACGTGGGTAAGAGGGCCACTTTATTTCTTAGAGTAGTTGACTAACCAGAACACCACATTTCTTCATTATGTCAGAAAAAAAGAGGATTCATTTTTCTAAAACTGTCATGAGTTTTCTTATTAGTGATTACAGCTGTAATAGCCAGAGCTCTACAGTGAGCTTAGTTACCATGACAAAATCTTTCTGTGGCTGTTCTTCAGTATTTTTAAGTAGATGCTGAGAAACAATTGTGTGTGTGTGTGTGTGTGTGTGTGTGTGTGTGTGTGTGTGTGTATATCTCATTCTTTTCCATCCATTCTGGAGAAATTCCAACATCAATTATTTTTCTACTTGTCTTTGCCTTCCTTTCCTGAAGTCTGTATCACTAGCTTTCCCTTCCCATCTTCTGCTGGCTCCCTTCCTGGTAGGATGGGACCACTCAGCAGAATAAAATACACCTCAGGAAGACTCGCATCATTTGAAAGTGTTGAGATGTTGAACTCTGTCATGAGGCCTCTTCCCTGTGTCTGCGTTCCCATTCTCTCCTGTGCTGTGAAATGAGATTTATAGGAGGGAGATTATAACCTCAGATGTCTGTAAGTGACTCACAGAAAACAGATGAGTAAAATTAATGATGAAGGCTGAATACAAATAAAACGGTCTTTGAGTTATTTATCCCCCTCCCATTTGGTTTAGACACGAGTAAAATTTATATAATTTATCCCAATTTTAATTAACCTATTTTCTTTTTATTTTTTGTTTACCATCTGTAAGGACCAAGTCTTGCTCATCTACTTCAACATTACGGTTTCTTATAAGCAGAGTCGAGACTAAACAGATCTTCATTGACACATGTTCATTGGTAGGTGAGCAGCAAATGAAAATGTAGAACTTATTCTTCTACTATCCTCTACTCCCCCAGAGTACATTAATTAATAGTAACAGAAATTAATTAGCATGCCACCCTAAATTACTAATACAAGGCCTTCATTTCCTGAAAACGTTCTCCTCCATTATTTGGGGGAACTGTGAAGGGATTTGCCTGTGTGTTCATGAGCCATTCCTGTGGGTCATCATGAAGTCTCCAGCTCCCTCGCCTCCCCCCTGGTCCACCGCTCTGTTAGTCTTTGCCTCCAGAGGCGCTGTGTGGAGGCGCCCCCCCCCCCAGTCCCCCAATTCTCAGCGATCTCTGCCACCACGTGCTCCTGCGGCCCCGGGAGATTTGGGTGCTTTGAAACATTCTCTGTGAATCCTCCCCATTGAGTAGTATCCAGAACAAGAAAACACCTTCTTGATCACTCCTCAATTACACCACCTAACAATAATGACATCTCGGATTCCAGTGCTCTGTAGGTATTTTAGGAAAGCGTATGTTTCATTATTCATTTCTTTATACTTTTACAATTTATAGCCAGCTCTCTCAGAATTCAGGCATCAAACTATGAAACTCTGAGTGAGATATAACCTCAGTGATTCTTTCATGTTTTTTCTTGAATTACTTTACCCTTCTGGTAACTGAAACTTTGATGTGGTTCAAACACATCTCACTCACACACAGATACCTGGAGGGCATTGCTCATCTATTTCCCCAGACATGGGGTACAATGAAGGATCCTCAAGTCCCCCACTGATTTTTTTTTTCAGTAAGTGAGGAACTAACAAATATGGCAGCCAAGCATTTTCAGACCTGTGCTGAGATCTAATGGAAAGCATTTTGCAATTGTAGAGAAGGAGCAATAATTTTCCCTCTACCCTTCCAGATTCTTGGCTGAGACACAAACCCCTGTCCCCTCACTCCCCCCCCCCAGTAATAAAAGAAAAGTTAACAGGAGAAAAACAAACAGAAGTTTAATAATTTATGTACCTTCTTTATACATGGGAGAACCCTGGAAAAACTGAGTAATTCACTCAGATGGCCTATGCCACAACCTTAAAGACTGTCTTCAGCTGAAGACAAAAGAGGTCAGTGGTAGAGGACACCAGTGAGGGAAGGTTGCCAGAAGAAATACAGTCAACAAAGGTAAGGTTGCCATACAGCTTTAAGCCCTTGTCTTCTCCATAGAGAGGGGCTTCTAAAAATTAGCCATCCTTCTCTTCTTGGTACCACTTGTCACTCAGGGGGAGGTGCCCTTACAAATGTAGATTTGCTTTGTAAATGTAAATATATCTCACAAAAGGATAACTGTTATTCAGTTTTCAGAGCTTCTCTATGTCTGCAGTTTTTTGTTTTTTTTTTAAATAACCAACCCAAAATAATCCTTACACCAAGGGTGCAGGTTTTGGAGTGAAAACTCCTGCTCACCACGGGTTGGTATGTTCCTGTGTACGACAGTGATATTAATTACACTGCGTCAGCATCATAGAACCTGTGATGGGCCCAGGGTGCAAATGAGCTTATAGCTAATCCATCATAATCATCAGGGGCCCCAGCCAAAGCCTTCTTCTTTCTCCTTCATCATCATCAAGGATATTTGCACAGAATTTTGGATGCTTATAAAAGGGAAAAAGGGGGGGGGGAACCACTGATATGAGACCAAAGACTAGAAATGTGGTGGCATCTGCTCTTTTGCAAGGAATGTTTTTTTTCAATGTGCACAGTGACTGAACTTTTCCATAGAAAAGATTTTCCGCTCAGATAAATCTGCCGCACTTGATGACCAAATGCAAAGCAGGAGGGTAGACGCTGAGCAGCCTGGAGGGGGCCTGACCTGCGTTTGCTGCTTTCCGGGAGCCAGTGTGAGCGTGGAGCACTGAAACGCATCGGTGCTTGAGAAATATAAAAACGCCAGGTGAGAACTCAGAAGAGGCCTGTTGTTAACATGCAAGAGTTGGAACAAAGTAGAAATCTTAGAAAATTAGTAGAGATGGAAAAACTTGGCAGAGCAAATGTTGACATCAAGGGGCATAAAAAGGAAGAGGAACAAAAATAGACTGAAGAAAGACTTTGCCATGTCTTAGGTCCTGCTTGTGAAGAGATAAAAGGAAAGATGAGTATGAGTAGAAGCAAAAAGTGTTACTGTGAGCAACTTAACCTGATCATAGATCGCCTATGTATTACTTTTGAAATATTTAAATATGTTGCATGATTTATGAATGTGTCCACAAAACATTTGAAACTGCATGCTGTGTAATGTCTTCGTTAATTTTTTCCACATGCAAGAAGTGATGGAAGCTAATACTTCATGTCAGTGATGAAGGGATATAGGAAAGCATTATTCACAGTAGGCATTCTGATGTGCTTATCCTCTCAAGATTCTTGTTGTAATTAAATAAAACTCCCACCAGGGGGAGCAAGGGAACAAATCTCAAAACCCTAAATCCAGGCACATTTCCAATTGAAGGAACATGCGATTCCAGAGGAAACTGTTCAGTATACATTTTTCCCCCGGTCTGGTGAATCATTTGCAGCCTGCATTTTACTGTGGGAAGTTTCTTTCAGATTTATTTTCTCTGGTTTTTCAGCTGCATCTTTTTAGTTGTAAACCCATGTTATGGTTGAGCAGCACATCAACATTCCAGCAAATACCATCAGGGAAATATTTTCCTACAGGATTTCTTAAAACCTTACACAGTCAGTTACAACAGAGTCTTCCCCAGTGTCTTGTCAGAGCAGCACTCCCGTGACCCAGCCTCGGGACTGGAAGAGGGGTTAAAATCAGATGGGAAGGGGACACACGGCTCTGGCAACAGCTGAAAGACTCAGAAAGACAAACTGGGGGAGGCAGGTCAGCACAGTCGATGTAATTAGCAGATGCAGTTATCATCAGCATATAAATCCTTCTCCCTTGACTTTATCCCTTGCATTGCCAAGGCAACCCAGGCCGCTGCCTCCTCTCCCACCTCCTCCTTTCCAACAATCTCTGTCTACTTTGCTCTCCCTGTTTTTGCCCTTGGAGCCAATTTTAAACAGGTTGCACCTAGAATCACATGTGTCCGGAGGGTGGACGAAGGGAAAACGGACCGGAAGGGTGAGGACCTAGGCTTTGCAGTGGAGAATTTTTTTTTGTTGGTGGTGGTTCACAGTCTTTTCAGGATTTATCCTGTGCCGGTTTGGGAATATTTTATTCCCATCTGTGACCAACAGCTGGCACAAAAAAATGCCCTTCTTTTCACCTCAATATGGGCATTGGCAGATGGAGGGTTGTGCATCCAGGCACTTCACTATGTGCTCTAGGTTTACTTTTTACACACTTACATCTGTGCTTAGACCTAGCTTGTTGTCAGATAAGCAGTGTTTCAAGTTCATTTTCATCTCTGGTAGCCAGAAATCATGAAGATCAAAGTAACAATTCAGAAAAAGAAATGGGGATGGATAAATTCACACACACAACTAGGAGTAATATCTGAGTGACAAGTGGTATTGAGTGAAGAAGATGGGCACTTCAATTTTTTATTTAAACTTTTTGTTTATTATATTAAGTAAATATATATAATACCTTTAAAAATACAAAACTAAGCTAAAATTAAAATAAAACTTAAAGTTACACACATCTGATCAGATGGGAAAAAAAGTAAGATATAGACTTTAAATGAAGCAAGTAACCTCCTATAGCAAAACCTTTACTGAATGCCCCATCTTGTCTGACTGCCTTTTGCATGACAGGCTGTTTTCTAAGCACGCATCTGATTCTGACAGTCCTAGGATGTAAGTAGTTTTGTCTTTTTTTTTTCAGATGTAGGGACTGAGAGACAACTTGTCCAATATCACTTAGCAATGTAAACCTCACTTAGCAATGTAAACCTCCATGGTATACTGCCTTTCATTTTCAAAATTATCTGTTATGATTTGTTCATGACACTATATTTGTTCATTATTCCCCTAAGAGAGAACTTAGCAAAGGAAAGGTGGGTAGCTTGATAACGTGAAAACTAAATAACTCTCATGTCAATTGCACTTTGGTGTAGGAAATAATCATATGGATTTTCATGTTGGCCAGAAGTAAGTGCACTTCTAGGCTGTACCACATAGTAGGCTGGCAGGGTAGACCTCAGCCTCAGTATCCACATCTGTAAAATGGGTCTAATAATACCTGCGTCTCTTCCAACCTGCCCACTTTCCGTTTGGTTCTCAGCCCACTCCTACTCCCATATTCTGGATACTGTCTGCTTCCTCCTTGATTGCTAGACAACAAAGGACACAACAAACTCATTCAGATAACACGTTAGTTGCACAATGCCTTTCCCAGGGAAATTGGCACTTCCAAAAAGGACCCAACTGGACCTGAAAATGCTTATGCTAAAGGCAAGGTTTAGTTCTGAAGACTGTGGGGGTGAGATCCTTACTGCAACTCTCCCCTGATCAGCACTCTCTTACTAATCTGCGTTTTCTACCTAAGCCTTAACTGCAGTTCCCTCCACATTGGCAATAGATCTAGCACGAGCAGGGACGGAGACATGGTGGGAGCCTTGTAGCACACTCCTCAGCCCTGCACAGGCTTCCCACAGACCACTACGGAATGGCTAACACGGGTGATCCAGCCCCAGGTCAGGCCTCTCAATGTATTCCACTGCTTTTCCCTTCGTGGCTGTGTGATGGGGGAAAAGTAAAACACTGTCCACTTTAATTTTTCCAGCTTTACTGAGATATAAGTGACATAGTAAGTTTGTGTAAGTTACAAGTTATACAATGTGAAGACTTGATATACTTAAATATTACAAACTGATTACCACTATAGAATTAACTAACACCTGTATCATGCCACACAACTTCTTGTTTATGGTGAGAATATTTAAGATCTACTCTGTTAGCAACTTTCAAGTAGAAAAAATAGCAGTAATCATAATCACCATGCTGTACAACAGAGGCCTGAAGTTTATTCATCTCACGTACTGGAAGTCTGTGTTCTTTGACACCCATCACGCCTTTCCCCCTCACCACAGCCCCTGGCAACCTCCATTCTTGTCTCTGTTTCTATGAGTTTGGCTTTTTAAATATTCTACATGTAAGTGATATCATACAGTATTTGTCTCTCTCCATATGATTTACTTATCATGATATCCTCAAGGTCCTTTTAAGTTGCCACAATGGCAAAACATCCTTTCTTTTCATGGTTGAATAATAATCCATTATTCACCTGTGGACTGACCATCACCTAACCATCCACTGTAGGTCCATTCGATATAGGTTATTTATTAAAAAAGTTCTGTGCATAAGTGGATATTTGCAGTTGAAACCTGCGGTGTTCAAGGGTCAACTGTACTTGCAAGAGTCACACCTTCAAATTACAACACCCAATGTTCCAAGGCAGGGGCAGTGGGCAGTGAGGGGAAGAGCATGCAGCCTCTTTGGGTACTTTTTGAGGAGCTGGAGAATGTTTCTGATGCTGTTTTCACTGACTTGACTTTCATCTTCCATCAGCCAGCCTCACATTCCTGTTTGTGAATCAGTCACTGGCAAGGCAAATACAAGTACTTCAACTGAAATGGAATAATGAAGACCCGTGCCTGGCTTATCTCAGACAACAGCCACCAATGGGATTCCATTAGCCAGAAAGAAGTAGGGGAATGGAGGCCAATGTTGTCTGGGCAGGGTCCAGTGAGCTAGTTAAGAAACAAACTACAAAGCTGACTATAAAGTATCTCCTTTCCTGTAGCTCCTGTCTATTGTCCCTGGACCTTAAGTCACATCTCCACAAGCTGGTTTCAGTTTGCTATGGGTGTTATGGACAAGGACTATATCAAAGGGGCGCCTGCAATGTTATAGCAGCTGTACTTAGTAGTGTCTGCAGGGAAAGAAGAATCTGGGCCCAGCTAGGGCTGGGAGATACATCTGCCCTTCTGCAAGTGGATATTCCACTCCAGGGCCCTCAGAGGATTAGTTTGTTCATCCAACAAATGCTACATGGACTTCTAGCATGCAGTCAGCCATTCTTCTAGGTACAAAGGATACATCAGTGAACAAAACAGACAAAAATTACTTCTCATAGCACCTTTGTTTTAGTTGAATTGGTGGAGGAAAAAACACTTAAAAATCAAAATAAAAGTAAATCATTTAGTGTGTTAAAACATCATAGCTCTATAAAAAATAAAGCAAAGAAAGAAGTCAAAAGAGCTAGACAGTTAACTTCACTGAGAAATAGCACTTAAAGAAATAGTTGAAAGAAGTGAGGGAGTGAGTCTTGAAAATGTATGTGTGAGAAGACCATTCCAGAGGGAAGGAACAAGTGTACAGACCATGCATTGTGACAAAGTCGGTGTATCTCAGTGGCAGGAAGGAAGCCAGTGAGGCCAGAGTGGACTGAGTGAGTGTGCAAGGATAAGAGACAAAGTCAGATAGGAAACTGGGTGGTGGAATAATAGTAGGGACTTGGGTTTAGACTCAGAGAGAGATGGGGAATGAGTGGAATGTTTTCAGCATGGTAGAAATCTTGGTTTTGGAGAATACTGTAGGAAAGTGAGAGGGGAAACAGGGAGACCAGTTAGAGAAGGGTTATGGCAATTCACAGGTGATGAACACTGCAGTTGGGATCTAGGTGGTTGAAAGGAGGGAAAAGAGGGTGGATTCTGGATGGATGTATATAGGTAGCATCCGAGGAACCAGGGACAGGGTGAATGTGGCACTTTGAAGAAAGAGTATCAGGGATTCTTTTATTAAGGAGAAAACAGGGTTTCCTGCTTTCTTGATTATGAGTAGGCAGCACTTAGTTGCATATTACTGCCTATAAAGTGTCAAAAAGAGGTTAAATGTAGAGAACAAGTGTTCTGTAATTTTTTAAGGGCCATGTTCTGGTTGTGATTGAGCCATCTACTAAAAACTGGGGCAGCCTACCACCTTCTAACTTTGGCTCTGTTAGTAACTAACGCTGTTACCCTGGGCAAGTCAACCCATCTTCCTGGATCTCATTGCATCCCATCGGTAAAAAAAAAGTGGCTTTACCAGATTATGTGAGGTCCACCAGACTCAACATTCTGTAGTTCTTTTTCCCCAGCTACATCCAATATTGGATGGAGCTGGAGAAGTTCAGAAGAGAACTGCCCGTGGTGTGCCATTATGTATGTAGGTTATTTTAGCTGAAGGCAATCAAGACCCTGTTAAGACCTATCTATAGAACAGGACTAACTTCTAAGTACTGAACATCTGCTCTTCTTATTTTCTTGTGAATGACCTTCCTCCCTTTTGAAGCCATTATTTAGCTCAAGATGTCATATATACCTTTTTTCTCTTTCTGTCACAGAGCCTCTTCGGTGAGAGGGGTCTCTGACTCTCTCTGTATGTGGGTTTCCCATATGTACATATGTAATTAAATTTGGTTACTTTATATTGTTACTCTCTCCCATGTTGGCTTAGTTATTAAGCCAGCCAGAAGAAATAGAGGGTAGGGAAAAGCTCTTACTCTCTCACAAGGCAAATAACTCACTTTTTCATAACTAATTGAGAATAATTGTAAAAATGTCCTATGTAAAATTACCAAATGGCTTTCTGTCAGAATGAGTTTGAAAAACATTTTATTTCAGAAACAAAAGCAGGATTATTTCAAAGCCTTATCTGTTCATAAATTGAAGAGATTTCTAAAGGTCCAAATATAGAACCACAGAAATATGTGTTTACAAATATGAGAATATGAATAATGTGTTTTTGTAAGTTAAAATGAACTGCAATTTTTGCTTCCCCCAAGGAAAGATACATTTGTTGCTTTTTTAGGTTAATTGTAAACCATCAAGAAGAAACATCAATTAAAATAAAAATATTAATTGTTTTCAGTATGTCTGAGTAAGAGTTAAACTATCACACCAAAGAAGTAGATCATTGGCAAATTCCCCAGATTTCATGATCCATCAATTTAGTTTTATAATACTTATTTTTTTAAATCAAAAATTTATTTATTTTTAGCACAAAAAGATGTATTCTGTAGTTAAAATTAGTTCTCAGTGAGTCATTTCCAAATAGTTTATTTCATTTGCTAAGAAACTAAGGTTTGTTTAAATCATTCTTATAGGTTGACTGTTTAAATGCTATTAATTCTTTCATTTACTCAATATACACATGAGGACCCTCCTATGCACCAGCAACTGTTTTATCTCTTGGGGATAGACTTGCAAACAAAGTCTGTAGACCTATGAACTTTGCTTATTGTCTATTTCATGTCTGCCTTCCATGTGTCAAATGTACTAACTTAGAAGAAACACAGGTGTGATATTGCCTAAGGTTGTTTAGACTGCAATTCTAAAGCAAATGTCTCTGCCTCATGTATTTAAATCTAATGAATGACTACTACTTGCCATTTCCATTCTTTTACTATGAGTAGCCTTGCTTAGTTCTATAAGTTAGCTGCAATTTTGAATTCGTTTTTCATAGACAATATTATTCAATTGGTCAGTGGACTTATGCATTTCAATAATAAGAGGTACCATGGTTTGGAGTAATTAGATTTGAAATCAAAAGCTTAAAGCATAAGCTCTGGCCCTGTTCTGTACTGTTGACTCAAGCAATTTGTCTATTTGTCTTAGGTGAGGCCTCATATGTAAAATGAAGCCTATGAGTGGGTTCTCTTAAGATTATTTTAGATTAAGGCTCTTGTGGAATTGTGTATACTATCATTCTAAACTCTAAAAATGTATCCCATCATGTTAAAGCCTAAAACATGAATTCTTAGCTTTAAAAATAGGAACTATATTTGTTGTATAATACATACACATTAAAAAGAATAAAAAGAGCCCTGGCTGGTGTGGCTCAGTGAATTGAGCATTGGCCTGTGAATAGAAAGGTCACTGGTTCAATTCCCAGTCAGGGCACATGCCTGTGTTGTAGGCCAGGTCTCCATTTGGGAGTATGGGAGAGGCAGTCAACTGATGTTTCTCTCTCACATTGATTTTTCTCTTCTTCTCTTCCTCCCTCCCTTCCCTTCTCTCTGATAATAAATAAAATCTTTAAAAAGAGAAAAAATTGTTTTTAATTAACTTGAAAATTTGAATCATTACCTCACTTGATTAATGAATTATATCAGGTGAGAAAAGTCCTAAAATGCGTCTATTCATTTCTAATTTCCTTAACTTGGTCCTGGTGTTGGAATAGCACACTCCAAACAGAGAGGCAGAAAAGGAACTGTGACTGTGTTTACCTCTGCTGGGTTAAAAAAAAAAGGTAAAAAGGAGCAATGCATTTTAAAATGAGAGTTTTATGCATCCCAAAGAGCACAAATAACTTATGAGCACATTTTTCTTATTTCTAACATTTTATTACCCTTTAGAGATTCACTAAAGGTGACAAAAGTGTTCCACAGGTACTATGGATTAACTCGGTATTTGTTAGGCTCAATGAGATAATGAAATAAAATACCCACTGGGAGATTTTAGAGTCTCAACAGAGAATGGAAAATGAACAGGGCTAACCAAAAGTCTGTCCCTACAGATAAGTTAAAATGGCCTTTCAACCTTCCACAATCAATTTAAAGACTCCATTGGGCAGAATAAATAATGGCAATGCCCAGTGTGGAGTGAAGCATAGGTTTTATACTAAGTGCATATCACTCATCTCAGGCAGGAAAAGCCATCATTTTTGGCTGAATGTTAGCCTCATATTTTACTTTCTATGTATCCAAGAACATCTGACTCTGAGTGCCTTGCTAAGAAAAGTGTTTTATTTTAAAATATATACTTTAAATATTTGTAGAGTAGCATTTTATCTTTACTGATGTATTATTCCTCATAAAGAGTACAAAACTTCCAGATGATGTCACAAAAACTAATGCCTAAAGTAAGAAAGAATACCTAATACGATGGAGCTCATTATTAACTAGCGTTTTTTTATTAGAAAGAAATTTGGCACCTGGTCATGTGATTGACATCAGAATAATTTATTAAATCACCATTTTTGCTTGGTGAAGTACTGGACACAGCCTTTATGAATCTGGCGACTTCAGCAGGGCGTAGATGAACATAGAACAGCATTAGTGGCATTCAGAAATTGAGTGAGGGAAAAACAAAAACAGATACATATATCACATATAAGTGTTTTACATTATGTTAGGACAAATACCATTTAAATAAAACAATCAAGCGGCAACAGTCTCCTTATATAAACCAGGGGCATTTGGAATCAGTTTTTCTCCTAAATTGGTATGTGATGTGTGGCTGACATAAGCACCTCTAAAGCTATTCCTGTCTTTGATGCAATAGCAATCGAATATTCCATGCAAATAATTTAACACTTACTACACCGCAGTTGGTATACCATTCGTCTTGTTCAGCTTCCAGCCAAACTTTAGTAAGAAAAAGAGCTGAATTAGAACTATACTCTTATGCCATTGACAAAATAATGAGTAGGGCCCCCAAAATAAAATACAGTGAAAGAACAAGGGGGCGGGCACTCACTACTGAGGACATTCATCCCCACCACACATAAATTTAGTTTAACATTTCAAAGAGTAAATACAGACAAGAGAAGTGAAATAAAAATAGCTGTCAAACCGAGCACAAAAATCTATCGTACATACACAAAATGAGAGGAGATAATTATTTTAAGACAGTCTTAGTATTGGATTTAATAATATAGACTCCTTTACCTAAATAAATTTTAAATAATATTTACTTTGTTTATTTTCTTAAAAGCCATACAGAAGATAATTTGTCCTCAACACACAAAAGTAGATAAAGCTGTGAATTTGTTGTAGTGGATGCTGAGGTCACTGCAAAAATTACCTTTTAGGACCAGCACACGTATTCCTCCAGAGGTTCATAGTGTTGCCTGGCTCACGACTGAGGTCCTCCCACTAATTGTTTTTTGTCAGAGGGAATTCTTTCTCCACAAACAGGTTGAAGAGGGAAAGGGTTCAGAGGCCACGCTCCCTTAACTCAGTCTGGGAAACCTCTGAAGGGAGCACCAACCCCAGAGCTTCCCAAGGGACAATCTAGGGCCTCAGTGTTAACACTATTGCAGTCCAGTCTTCTTCCTCTACCCAGACATGCCTCCTTAAATGAACTTTCCCAGGTGTGGCTCTAGAGAGCTCTGCCCCAGTAAACACATGCGTACAAATGTCAGCGCCTCCCAATATGCCTCCTACGGAACCTGACCTTGGCATCGCCCTCTTCCCTAATTAATTATATTTGGAAACTGCATGTACTATAAGAGAAATTGGAAAAGCTCTGCAATTTCTCATTATGTTACCATCATTTTATTAAAATATTTCGCTTATTGTCTCAAAAAATCTTAAAATGCTTTCCTCTTTTTCCTTTCTCACATTCTTGATCAAATTCTGACCACATTGAGAAAACAAGACAACTGACTTTTTTTTTCTAGATGCATAGTTTAATAAGGACAAACATTTTAAAGGTCAATGAATCCACTGTTAGTTATAGTTTTCAGAAGCCAGTAGACTCTGAACATTCATAGAATGTTCTAATCAAGATAGATTTTGCTAATCCAAATCAGCATTAGTCATCCTTGTTCAAGACATCCCTGTCTGACTACTCACTCAGATTTACCTTCCCAGACATGAGCTACTATAAAAATTTAAAAGAAGTAAACCACAAGTTTTATCAGGAACACTGCTATTTCTATTAGGTACAATGTGTATATTTTAAAAAACTTAAATATACTGATAAAATAATTACCAACTAGTAATGCTTACTTTCTAATATATATGACACAGAGTATTTTTCATATATTGTTCTTAAACCTCACAATATACTACAAGATAAATATTATCAGTATTATATAAGAAAAGACACATAATATGCATGACTATTAAGTAACTAGGCCAAGACTACATGTTTAGTTAGTGGTAGTTCTGAAGCCTATTGACTGAAGGTTACCAAGAACAACCATGCAGTAATACAATGCCAAGATTACTTAGCATGGTATAGTGACCGAGAACACCCCAGAGGCAAGCCTTACTAGTTTCTCAATCTGAGGCAATGAGGAGGGAATTTTGTTGAGTACTGGAGCTTGGTTTGAGTTGTTATAAAGTGGGTCATACCAAACAGAGTATTAGTTAAGATTGGTGGTTGAAAGAAGCAGGGTTACATGCTGATTGATTATGGATGCTTAGTAGAAATATTTTAACCAAGGAGAAATGCTTCTTGTCATTTTAATTTGGTCCATAAGTCTATTGTCATGCCTTGTGAGTTAAAACCCTTATGCAGTTTCTCAAGTGCCATAGTCTGAAAGCCTCCAGTTAAGTGGACAGGAGCCCATTTTTCCTGTTCAACTCTATTATGCTACCTTCAGCCTGGGCAAAAATTTTAGAACACAGATTAATTGAAGTGTTTTCTTTTATATTTAAAATTTTATTTGGAATAATTTATAATATCTGTTGGTATGAGGCTAACCATTAATTTTTTCTTAGGTAAGAATATTCTTACCTAATGGAGAACCATTTTTTCCTCTTCAGGATTAAATATTATTGACTACTCATTTGCTGAGCACCATTTTTTAAGTAAGTTTGGGACTACACAGTATTTCTACACATAGTACTGAAGAAGGACATGAAAACAAAAGTGAGGAGTTGATTTTTTCATGTCACGTACAATTAGAATCAAGAAAAGGTTTTAAGGTCAAAAAAAAGGTATCAAGAAAATATTAGTGGAATCAATTTGAAAAACTGAAAAGTAATGAAGACCTCAAATCAGTAAACGAAGGAAAAGCAAAGATATTATACTAGATTTAAGAAATGGCAGATGTTATATACTCTGATATTAATTTTATTTGAGCACTAGTTGAAGATGATTTTAATGCCTCGAATCTGACTGTACATATCAGCTCTTTCCTAAAGAAGAAAATCAAGTTCATCTGCTTTAAGCCCATTGATTCGAATTATGATACTCAGACAAATTGGCACTTCTCAGTTTCTCCCAGGCCTTGTAAGGCAGAACATGAGGGATTTTGCATGCTCATTGTAACATGGCCTAGTTTTGATTTCCTTTGCAAGTGTGAGACATTCATCTCCACAATCCATCATTGTGGCCATTGCAGTTCTGGAGTTGAATCTGTTGACATGGCTTGACAAAAATTGGTTTCAGACACATGAAGTAATGATGGTAAAGTCAGAATGACTTATTTAGGAGGTGTTCTGGTTGCCTATTGCTGCCTGACCAACTCCTCTACCAATCAGTGACTTAAAACAACTGCCACTGACCCACGAACAACACTGGTTTGAACCGGGAGTGTCCCCTTTGCAGACTGTTTTCAATAAACTCTGTAAATGTATTTTCTCTTGTTTATGATTTTTCAGTAACATTTTCTTTTCTTTCACTTATTTTATTGTAAGAGTGTGGTATATAATACCTATAACATAAAAAATATATATTAATGGAATGTTTATGTTACCATTACCTTACCATTAGTAAGGCTTCCAGGCAATAGTAAGCTGTTAGTAATTAAGTTTTTGTAGAGTGAGAAGTTATATGTAAAATTTTTACTGTTCAAGGGTCAACTGTACTTCAACATATCTTGTGATTTGGGGGTCAGAAATTGAGGCAGAGCTCAGTTGAGCAGTTATTCTGCTCTACATGAAAATGATTAGGGTTACTAGGTAGTATTCAGCTGGGTGGCTGAGCTGACCTGGAGAGTCTAAGACTGTTTCACTCACATTTCTTGTGCTTTGTCAGGTTGGTGGGAAGGTTGAGCTCAGCTGGGTTCCTCTTTTTCTTCCTTTCTTGTTTCAAAATATATGTAGTCTCAAGCCTTCACCATATGATTTTTCTAGCAATGTAGTTGGTCTAAGGAAGCTCAGAACTCCCAGAAACCAAAGTGAAATCTACTTATACCCATAACAGCTATGTACCAAACTGGAATCATTTCACTTGTGCCAGACACTATTGTTCAAGTTGTCATAGGCCAGCCCAATTTACAGGAAAGGGCCAAGAAAAGAGACCCCCAACTCATGATATGAAGAGTGAGAAAGCATTTGTGGTCATGTTTAATTTGCCATAGGAGAGCAAGAAGTTAAGTGAGGCCTCCTGTCACTGCTTGTCACAACTTGGCAGGGCATCTCCCGCACAAGCAGTCTGCTCACCACCTTCTGAGTACATCAACAGTAAAGGAACTGGTGGTACCTGACAGGCTATCCTCCCTGAGTATCACCAGTCTGATGCTCTCTGGTATCTTCTGCTGAACATGGAAAAATGTAGCTCATAATCAATTTGAAGTGTCTGCATTGATGAATTCTTACCATGGAAAACTGTAGCTTGTATACAATTTGGAGTACTCACATCCACCAGTTCTTAACACAGAAAAAATGTAGTTTGTAAACAATTAGGAGTGTGCACATTCAACAGTTCTCAAAGCAGCAAGTTGAGTTGTGACATAGGAAGATTGAAACTAGTGGAAATGTCTGAGATAATGATATATATTTAAACGATACATGAACTCTGCTTTTAATTTCTGTAGGTCAAATAACCAGTATATATTTGAAAAAGAGTATTTGAGTTTTACTTAGTGTATACCAGCCTCAATTTTGACAATAATTTGCGTACTTGAATGAGATTTTTTTTAAACTTTTTTATTGATTATGCCATTACATTTGTTCTATTCCCCCCTCTGTTCCCCTCCACCCTACATGCCCCTCCCCCACCATTTCCCCCTTTAGTTCATGAACACGTGTCTCAAATTCTTTAGATTCTGTATTTCCCCTACTATTCTTACCCTCCCCCTATCTATTTTCTATCTACTGTCTATGCTACTTATTTTCTGTACCTTCTCCCCCCTTCTCCTTCTCTCACTCCCCTGTTGCTAATCCTCCACGTGATCTTCATTTCTATGATTAACTCCTGATCCAGCTGTCCTCTTAATTTGCTTTTGTTTTTTAGGTGTGGTTGTTGATAACTGTGAGTTTTCTATCCTTTCACTGTTCAACTTTTTTATCTTCTTTTTCTTAGGTAAATCCCTTTAACATTTCATATAATAAGGGCTTGGTGATGATGAACTCCTTGAATTTGGTCTTATCTGAGAAGCACTTTATCTTTCCTTCCATTCTAAATGAAAACTTTGCTGGATAGAGCAATCTTGGTTGTAGGTCTTTGGTTTTCATGACTTGGAATACCTCTTTCCAGCCCCTTCTTGCCTGTAAGGTCTCTTTTGAGAAATCAGCTGACAGTGTGATGGGAACTCCTTTGTAGGTGACTGTCCCCTTATCTCTTGCTGCTTCTAGGATTCTCTACTTCATTTGAATCTTGGCTAATTAATGATGATGTGCCTCAATGTGTTTCTTCTTGGGTCCAACTTCTTTGGGACTCTCTGAGCTTCCTGGATTTCCTGGAAGTCTATTTCCTCTGCCAGAATGGGGAAGTTCTCTTTTATTATTTGTTCAAATAAGGTTTCCACTCGTGACTCTTCCCCTTCTGATACCCCTATAATTCGAATGTTGGAACATTTAAAGATGTCCTGGAGGTTCCTAAGCCTCTCCTCATTTTTTTGAATTCTTGTTTCTTCATTCTTTTCTGTTTGGCCATTATTTGCTTTCTTCTGGTCCACTCCATTGACTTGAGTCCCAGACTCCTTTCCATTACTATTGGTATCCTTTGCATTACCATTCATTTCAATTAGTTTAGCTTTCATATGTTTGTCTAATTTGTGACTAAAATCAACCAGTTCTGTGAGGATCCTGATAACCAGTGTTTTGAACTGTGCATCGTAAAGTTTAGCTATTTCATCGCTTAGATTTATCGGCTCTGGGGCTGAGTTGTTCTTGAGCCATTTTTGGTCTGTTCGAGCCGGTAAGTAAGTAAGAGGGGCGAAGCCTTAGTTGTTTACCAGGGCGGGGCCACCCAGGTCGCTGGTTTGTGACGCTGTGTGTGGGGGCGGGGTCAGAGAGGGAGCAATGGCGGTCCTCTGCGCTAGCCCAGTTTGTCCCGTCTCACCACTCGCCCCGGCCTGTTTATCCACGCAGAATTGTGCGAGCCTGCTGCCCCGTGCCGTGTGGTCTCAAAGCTCGCCTCTTCACTGGTTTAACGGCACTCAACTGCGCAACCTACCGCAGACAGCCAGCCAGCCGGGCCTCTTCCCCGTGTGCACCCGTAGCGATCTGCACCTTCGGCTGCTTGTGTGCCACCAGGTCAGGGATCTTTTTGGTCAACAGGCTTCGCTGCTGGCTTACCCGTTTAGCTGAGCATTTTGTCCTTTTTTCGGACTCTGTATTGTCGATTTTCTGTGTGGTCTGGTTGTGTTTATCGTTGTTAAAAATAGTTGTTCTTAGATTTGGTTGTGCACGGAAGCAAGGTGGGTCCACCTACGCCTCCATCTTGGCGGAAGTCCTCTGAATGAGATTTTTTTTAAACAAGCATTACCTTTACTGTTGAATATTATTTACTTAAAAATATCTCCAAATCTAGATTCCTATTATTTAGAAAACAAAATAATACATAAAAGGTGACTAATTGAAGAAACAGGTAAATACCATGAGTTCTTACTTACAATCAACAATTCATTAACAAAGACATCAGTTTAAATGTTAACATTTTGAAAACCATGAATTAAGAGTTGCTGGTCTGTAAACATGATGTCAAGTTAAAGTGTCAGTTAAAACCTGCATAATTAGAGTTAAATCACAGCTAGAATACTCTTTAAATTTAAAGGCTGTCACTTGCTTTTATTTTAATAACTTATGTTGTATGTATTATCTATAGTAATTGGATATAAAAATGCCACAGATTAAAATATTTGGTCTGACTAAAATCGAATTGTCTTATTTTCATAATTATTATAGGTCCACATACATGTTTGTAATATTGCATACTGTATTCTAGGTCTACCTACATCTTTGTGAGACTGTATATTTCCTATCTATGGCAAATTACTCTCTCTCTTGCATACATTCTGTAGCTTCTTAATTTTCAGGAAAAAATCTTTTTCAACAACTTTTTTCAGATAAGTCACGTGTATTAGGTCTTTAAAATAAACTATATGTGTACCGATTATCTATTCATATTTTATTTACTGATTGGAGTGTGCTTATCTTTTGGTATATATATTATAAAACAATTATTTCTGGTAAATAGTCATTTAAGTTCATTGAGTTTTACTACAATCTTTAGGTAGATAACATAAATACTCAATGATTTGTTTATGTATTTTTTGCCAGTTTGATATGCAACGACTACCTATCTACCACTGTTTCCTCAAATAAATATATATAATTTTATTAGCAGTATTTAAGGAAATTTATATAGCCCCTTTATTCACTTAATAAACATTAATTGAGCTCTTCCTCTTGTTGGACTCTTTTAGGCATATAATAGTAAACAAGACCATCTTAACTCCCAAAGTTCTGAGTTTACATTGTATCAGAGGAAGCAGACAATAAAAGAGTAAGTAAAATAAATAAATATGATTTTGTAATTAATGATATATAAATTTAAGTCAAAGGAAAAAAGAGAATGATGGGAGAAGTGGGAGAGGGCACTCTTTTAGATCCTGTGACTAATCAAATTCTTTCTATGGAGGTTACATTTGACAGGTGCTAAATAAAAAGAATGTGAACCATGTATGATTGCCCTTCTCAAATGTTCTCTCTTCTCCCTTGACTGAACTGTTTTATGTCCCTAATTATATCATTCATAGATAGATAAAGATAGATCCATATCACTCATAGAGATCTTGATAGATATAGATATATATATAGAGATCTAACTATTTTATTGTGTTTTTCCTTGGATAGAATGTGAATTCAAGGAATTATGGTTACTGAATCACTATTGTTCATCATAATGTCCTTAGAGGGAGTGTTATAAATATATTTAGTTGAAAAGATGATACAACAAGGTCCTTTTAGTGATCAGGCATCTTAACCAAAATCACACAACCTTGCAAATAAGATGAGGAAGCAGGAGGAAGAAAGCGAACCTATGCTGCGGGTTAATATGCACCACACACGCTAGACGTTGTGGTAGGTGCTTTGTATATATCATCTAATTTATCCCTTAAAGCAACTGTAGTAGACTAAATATTCACTAGCCCCCCAAATATTCACATTTTAATTTCTAGTACCTGTGACTGCCTGTTGATAGGATTAGGCTAAGTGTTTTGAGATGAGGGGATTGTCCTGTATTGTTCATGCGGTCCTGAGGAACCACAAGGGTTCTTTTTTTTTTTTCTTTAAAAAAAATGAACTTTTTAGTTAAAACCACAATTCATAATGATGAGATGCTGGATTTGCAGGTTTAACATATGACTACTGGCCAAGAATGTTTGTCTTAGTGGAAGCTAGCCTTTCGTGTGAAGTGTCTGTATGAGAAAAAGAAGGCAACAAAGGACTTAACACAACTGCTACCTAAAGCTTACCTTGATCACTGGAGCAGTTGAATGCCTGTTTCAGATCTTTCAGGGGAAGCAGGAGAACCATCCCAGCAAGTGAGTCCTAGAGCAGGCAGCCACAAACACCGTACAAGGCAGCACACCATGGGCAGATAGGCTGCTCAGAGTTGAAGTGGCTCGGTCAGAACTTGACTATGGAGAGGAATATTCTTGGTATTTCAATCACAGGAATTCTTATAAGAGGACAGCAGGAAATCAGAGTGGAAGCTGATGTGAGGTTAGAAACAAGAAGGTGAAGTGGTGTGAACAAGAGGTGTGAGCCAATGACGGCAGGTGGCTTCTAGACGCTTAAAGTCGAGGAAATGGGTAATCCCCTAGAGTTTCTAGAAGAAACCAGTCCTGTCAGCACCATGCCTATGGCCAAATGCAATTGATGTGAGACTCCGGGCTTCCAGAACTGTAAGGGAACAAATCTGCATTGAAATTATCTACCACATTTGTGGTAGTTTGTTATAGCACCAATAGGAAGTTAACACTGCAACTCAGTCAGGGTGCTCGGGTACAGGTTTGGCATCTTGTTCAGTATCATAACACCTCTGTAACAGAAAGTTAAATGTTCTTACCCTATGCTTTTAGCCAATGCTACAAAGCTTGTAATAATTAATAGGCAGAAAGTGTTCCCACTTTCTAAATAGAGTGTCTAGTAATACAAGTAACTCTTACAGTACTTAATAAAAGATGGTAAGGAGGACTTTTGATCTTCACACTCATACCCCATTCAGCCTAGATAAGGTCTAAAGGAATTTATGGAAATAGAGAAGTCTTCTGAGTTGTTGTACTGTGAGTCCAGAAGATAGTTCTGGGACATGGAGTCTCTTTATTTCCAAGGCAAACTAGTCCAAGAAAAGCATTAGGCACTGGTAGTGCCTTAAAGAGAGGCAGACTCCTTCTCACACTGTGCCTGAATAATCACGACCCACAGAATTTCACAGCCTCATTTTGTAGCTTCTCTTGTGGCAGTGTACAAGTCGGTGCTTCACAGAGTCCCTGCAGAGTAGAAGTACTCATGTCCATGAAATGAAGCCTTAGCCTGTTCATTACCTAGAGTCTTTTATGGGCAAGAGTATGACTCAAACTATCCACTACTTCAGAGAGACCTGAGGCGGGGAAGCGGCTTGTATGCCACCATTGGACATGGCTGGGATTCATGGAGCAATAGATGCAGAGCACAGTAGCCCAGCTCAAAGCTTTTTGAATGTGCCCCATGACAGAGGGAAGTTGGCCTAGAAGAGAGTTCCCGTAGCCTAACACCCACATCACAGTACTATATGCATTGCGGAGTTCTCCAACAGCCTGCTAAAAAAATGTACACATATGCCCTGAGAGAGCAATCGCATGTGAATACAAATGCTGTCATGCAAAGACAACAAAGGTCAGATGACAAAAAGAGGAGTGAAGAAATGCTTTTGTGCCTCTTCTACCAAGTCTTCCTTTCTCTCCTGACTCCAGGAGGAAGCAGGAAAAGAAAGAAGAGAAGGTTGAGGGAAAGTGAAAGAAAAGTCAAAATATCCCTTCTCACAAGAGGTTTTGGGGCCGTGGTTCAGCCATGAGTTGTAGAGGAGAAAGAGCTTTGAATGGAGTTAGAGGCTGAAGCACTGATTTAGACTAGAGTGAACTTTTGAGTAACTGACAGTGAGTCATAATGACTAAAATGGAAATAGAAGTGACTTTGAAATGATAAGATTTGCATAATGTGCTACCAGGGGTTCAGGGAAGGTTGATCCAAAAGGAAGTTCAAGAAGAATAGTTGGTGAAAAACTACGAGACTTCCGGAAAACATCTTGGTCGAATTCAGCTCACTGGGTAAACCAGTTGACCTCATGAATTCTGGAGGGAGCAGGTGGGACTTGAGATTACACCTCCCACATTGCTGTCAAATTGTCTACACACACATCATTTCATCTCTAATGTCCTTAGAAATCACCCTAATTCATCTCTTGTGTTTATTTCCACTGAACATGCCTTTGTTCTACTTTGTACAATGCACTGATTTTAGAAGTCATCCATCATTTCTTTTCCTGACTTACAATCAGATTATCTTTAGACTTTCTGTGGTGGGTGTTTTTCCATTTATTCTTTGAATTTTACAGTTTGCCTAATTTGCCACACTTTGTCTTGCATAGAAATCTTTCCATTTTTTTCTAGTAATAGGTAATTCAGAAGATCAGAAATTTTAAAGATATACTTAGAGGAGCAAATTTAGGGTATCTTTGATAGCCTACGTGCAATATTTGTATGGTCATTAAGGTTTATGATTCAAATCAAAGGAGAGAAGAAATGCAGCAGATAATTACTTGCCTATCTGGTTTCTTGAAAAATTCAATGTGTGTTGAATGTTAACCAGCAAAAAGAGTATCAGTTTCAGTAATTCAATCCTGATTGTAGGAAATGGACTAATAATAGTAATGGGAAAAGTAAAATCTGTCTTCAGTCATTAACCAGCCCAAGGACATTTAGAAGATAATTAAATAAAAGCATTTCTTAAAACTGAGACAAAATGACGTACCAAATATTAGTAAAGCCATCATACAAAATTGTCCTTAAAATAATAAAAACTCTCCTTTTTGTCCTGTACTACTTGGAAATTGCTAAGAAACAACATTTTTCTTTTTCCATTTCATGCCTTAAATTGTATTTAATAAAATACCCAAGGCATACAAACTAAAATATGTCAAGCTTAAAGCTAAAAGTCTCTACTCTAGCTGAACTTCATAAATATATATATGTTATATATATTTATATATAGTGTATATATTATGTATATGATATATATATGTGTGTGTGTGTATGTGTGTATATATATATATATATAAACATATTGAGCCTACTACATGTGAGTTATTGCAAGGTAATAAAGGTCTTTACCTTTGCCCTGTTTTAAAATGAGCAGTTCAGTAACACAGTCACAGATTGTCAAATCTGGTTGGGATTATGGATCTCACTTAGGTCACTCCCTTTGTGGTTGAAGTTGGTTGTCCAAGGTTTCCTATCTAAATGTTACAGAATTTGAGGCAGGGACCATCTTTTCTGACTTCTATCAAATAAATCTATTCTCTGAACAGCATTTGTAATTTGTGTCCCAGCTCCAAAGAGCACACACCTTCCTCCCCCTTCCCTGCCTTTTCTACCCTACCCCAAAATACAGGATAGATTTTGGAGCAAAATTGTTTTTTCCTATTTTTTTATTTTCAAAATCCATAATCATGTTTCTTTGTGAAGTGCTTTTTCCCTTCAGATTTTGTCTCCTATTTCTTCTACTCTAAGCCTTACCATCCTAATTATTTACACACTGGAGCATCTTCGGACAGGATACTGTGACTGGGGAGCCTGCAGCCAGTTTTAGGAGCAATAGGACAATCTATGAGCAGGAAGATGACAAACTGGGAACTTAAACCATTTGACTCACTTTCAGTCACTCAGTGTGCTTAAGAGGTTTTGTCATATTTTATGTCGAATTGGATGCTCGTACTGGCATAAAAATAGCATAAGTTCCATCATTTTTTTATGTAATTTCTAAATTAGATAGGGGAGGCTAAAGTGCTTTAGCAATAGATTCAAAACTGCAATGCCCGGGGGTGGGGAGGGGTTTGCTTCCTCTTGTGCAATAGTCTAAGGAAACTCTTCTTAGGTATAAGAGCCATTAAAAAAGAAGATTCTTGAGCTGCATTCTAAATCTACTGAATCAGAAACTTTGGTACTAAGGACCAGCAGTCTGTGTTTAAACAAAACTTCCAGGTGTTTCTGAAGCACCCTAAAGTTTGAAGCCTATGGGACAATCCAGGGAAATGTGTGTCATTCAAAGACCCAAGTTGACTATATCTCTGCCATCCTCAGCGTGCCCACATGAAAGGGGAAAGATCACAGAGCAGGGTATGTGGGAAGCTTCATAAGTAAATTATTGTGCTTCTCAAATACATTTTGAGAACATTTCAGCACATGGTCACAGCCTATTGCAAGGGAGGCTGAAAAATGTAAAACAGCTGAATCATAATATGCTCAGTTATTACAAAAGAGGGGAGAAAAGATTTTGCTAGAGGGCTGCTAGTTTCTGCAAAAATTACATCATTGTCTTGACTGTCAGGTTTGCTGGTGGTGTGTTCTCTCTCTCTCTCTCTCTCTCTCTCTTTACATTTCTATCCATTCTGCTTT
Organism: Artibeus jamaicensis; assembly: GCF_021234435.1. Lineage (NCBI taxonomy): Eukaryota > Metazoa > Chordata > Mammalia > Chiroptera > Phyllostomidae > Artibeus > Artibeus jamaicensis. The sequence goes on along the minus strand of NW_026522014.1, from coordinate 11,831,560 downwards.
CTGTCAGGCACTTTAATTTCTGGCATTGTACAGAGTGTTGCATCCTGGGAGCTGGGATAAAAGGGTGATTCAAGAAAAAGTAAACAGTTAACAATGTCAGATACCACTGAGAAGTCAATGAAATGAACAGTAAACTGTCCACTAGATTTGGCAAAATGGAAGCCATGCAATAACAAGGAAAGATTGTTCCATAACATAATGATGCATAAGCTGTGCTGGCGTAGAGTATATTAGGGAAGGCATAGGAGGTGAGGGAATGCAGACAGCAAAATATACATATTTCTGAGAAAGATTGGCTGTGGTCTGAAGAAGAGCTAAGGCCATAGGTGAAGGATGATATGGGATAGAGGCCTAGACATGATTACATGTTCATGACAAAGATCTAACTGAGAAGTTGTGGTTGAATATTCAAGAGAAGAAAGTGGGTAATATTCCTGAGAAGGTATCATGGGGTCCAAACACACAGACTGGTAAACTAACCATGGGTAGAAAAAGAAAAAAAAATGTCTCTAGTATAACAGCAAAAAAAAAAAAACACTAGGAAAAAGGGGAAATTGAAGCCACCATTGGGAAAATTGAGAATAACACAGAAGAATTGCTGAGCAGTATTTGAGACCTATTTGAAGTCACTTTACGCAAATCTACATAAAATCATCATAATAACAAGTCAATGTTACTTTGGGTTGTTACATTAATTTGGATGCTAATAAGCCCTAAAGATTTCATTTATCAGTGTTTTTTAATTAATTTAAAAAAATATTTTACTGGCTAAGAGTGGGAAAACAATGAGATTTTATTTTTGCCTAGCCCAGCTTAATTAATCTGTGTTAGAAATTCCCTAGTCAGTACATTTGTAACAAATAGAGAACTTTGTGAAATTCAGTAACTCTCTCAAGGCCTCAAAAAGAACATTCGCACAGGAGGTTCTAAAAAGTTTACATCATTGGTCTGTATTTTATTGGAATTTTAGAAAATTTTAAAAAGAAACTCATGAGACGAACAAATGCCTCATGTTGATGAAGAAGTAGTTAAGAAAATGGAGTGCATAATTTAACACTCAGTGCATGTGCCAAGGAGTGAAAAAAAATAGGCATTTCTCCATATCATTGGACATTATTTTTTAATAAGATCTCTGGGTGCCCATAAATTCTGAGGTGACCTGGATATTTACCCAGTGCTGTGCCTTCACCGGTGCAGTTTAGCTGCTTTAAGCTTCAAAGTGCTAAAGCCAGCCAGGGTGCTCTGAAAATTTACCTTCCCCTGTGCCACCCAGCAGTAGCTCTTGCACGCAGGCTTCTAGGCACCACCCTAAAGGCCTCAAGTACCAGAGAACTAGGGATAACCCCTATGCTAATTATTCAAATTAGCTAATCCTCAGAGAGCCTATAAAATCCAACCAACCCACCCTGCTTTCCATGTCTACCCTACATCACTGCCCTCCATAACTATTACCCACCTGTTCCTGGGTGCAATTTCCTGTGTGGCCCTGCATAGCCCCCTCCTCTGCTTTATAGCTGGAAGCAACAGAAACTTCAGCCTTTCATCTCCATGAATATCAGTGCGTTGTATTGTACCATCAAAAGAATTCTTGAAGTCTTATAAAACAATTGGCACTGTGGCCATAACCACTGACTCTTGGATAACTTCTTGGGAGACTGCTCTTGGCTCACTAATTGGTTCCAGACCACTGTGAGGGTGGTTTGAGACAGAGCTTGAGCTGGAGCTGTGTCTGCGGGTAGTTGCCATGTTCCTCCGAATACTTAAAACAAACAGTGTAAAGTGGCCCAAATTAGGGGGCTAGATACTAGGCCAGTGGGGGTCCCCCTCATACCCACAGGAATGGTGGGCCACCTGAGCTGCAGGTTCTGGAGTCGAGAATTCTGGTGTGCTTCCAGTCACAGTCTGTGTTTAGCAGAGGCCTATTTGATGGCCTGTTGCTTTGTAGATGTTGGTGTTTATTGTAATTGAGGGCAGAAATCTGGTTTGTCTACATGTGTCAGGAGACTCCCGTGCAGGAAGATGTTGGTTGGGCTCCTGATGGTAGAGATATGGTACCTGGGTCTCGTTGTCAGTGTTGTTCCGGTGCGGGTAGCAGCTACCTGTCTTTGCTGCATACCTTGTTGCCATCACCAGGGAATTCATGCTCCCTAGGCTCTCAGGAACATCGTGGAAAGTACCCTTGGAGATCAGCCTCCCCGTGGATAATTTGAAGGGAGTCTCTGGGGCAATGAAACTAATATCTCATTATGGCGACCCCCTTCAGAACACCTGCCAGCTAGCCATTAACTTAAATAATGCTAGATCTTTAGCCAGTGCTCTTGGGCCTTAGTAAGTGCTCCAGCGTAACATGTGAAGAGATTGATGCTTCCGACAACAGGCTTACTGCACTGTCCCAAGGAAAGGCTGCTGTAGCTCTCAAGTGCAAACCCCAGTCCCTTAGAGATGGACTGGGGACCCTTGGCACTGGCTGCCTCCAAGGCAGGCCACTGGGCCTCTTCGCCCTCTTCCTATAACCACCTAGAAGGTTTGCATGGAGTTACAGACAGAGACAGAGACTAAAATCCAGCTTCAGGTGGTTAAAGCCCATAACTGGGGTGGGCGTGGGTAATGGAATAAAAGGTAAAAATATTCTAGATATGGAATAGAAAATTAAAAAATAAATTATATACAATATAACAAATTATATATAAATTCAAACAGAGGTTCATAATTTGTGTCTCTACCTCATAGGTTTAAATTAACTTTATCATCTGCTAAAAAGTACCAATTGATAAAGCTTCATGAAATTAATTATACTGGGTCTTAAATTACAGTTATACCAGAGGATCCTGCTAAATTAAACACAGCACCCCTATAACCTTAGGAAAGAAACTAGATATAAAATAGAGAAAAAAATAGGTGCTCTCTACTTTGACTATATAGCCTTGCCTAAATTTCTCGTAGTTATAACTTCCATTTCCCTAAAATATTCCCTTTTGGATGCAGACAGCCTAAAACAATGAGTACTAAATTGAAATTCAATAACATATTTGGCTCTGGCTGGTGTGGCTCAGTGGATTGAATGCAGGCCTGTGAACCAAAGAGTCACCAGTTTGATTTTCAGTCAGGGCACAGGCCTGTGTTGAGGACCAGGTCCCCAGTGGGGGGGCACACGAGAGGCAACCACACACTGATGTTTCCCTATTTCTCTCCCTCCCTTCCCCTCTCTCTAAAAATTAATACAGAAGAAATCTTTTTTAACAAAATAAATACCATATTTGGCATTTATAAATTTTCTTGACAAAATGCAACCCCATAGATCTTCCAGTTAAAACAACATAACCCAATTTAAGTTAAAACAGAGACTTCAGGAATCAAACTTATTATATAAGACCTAATTAATAAAGGGGTAACTATGCCCACTATTCCTCTATTTAAGTCAAATTTCTCTAGTTTTTAAATCTTTAAGAAATAAGGAAAGGGAATTAAAATTTAAAAGTACCACCTCACTGTGGATCACTGCCTTTGATGCTGTGGTCCCTGCCATTCAGGTTCCCATGCCCAACACCCAACATTTAGTATTAAAATTACCACCATCATGCAGCCAACAGTCAGGATCATTTTGCCGGTAGATATTTGGCCGATTGCTTCTCTTCTGGGCCCCTTCGATGGCCTCTCAGTGGCAGGCTGCCTTTCCTGCAAGGAGGCCTCTCCAGGCCACCCAGTGCTGCAGCGGCTTTGGCACCAAACACAGCCTTTGCAGACAGGATCTAGACCGAACCCACTTTTCTCCGTTTGCACAGGCAGGACATTACAGTGGTGTCATCCTCTTCCAGGGAGTTGTGTTTGACACACATTTAAGGGGGGAAAAGTCTAACTTCTTTTCGTCCTTTTTACATTTATCAGGCAACATATTTCTCATTTACAGATTCAGTTTAACCTGTTGCTGCTATTTACAAAAGCCCACCCTAAGTGAAGCCCCCTCGAACAAAAGACTCTAAAATGTACCCAAATTAAAATCAACAGGCTGCAGCGCTGGCCAGTGTGGCTTAGTTGGTTGGAGCATTGTCCATATACCAAAAGGTTGGGAGTTTGAGTCCCAGTCAAAGCATATGCTTAGGTTATGGGTTCAAACTCCAGTCAAGGCACATACGGGAGGCAACCAATTGATATTTCTCTCTCACATTGATGTTTCTCTCTCTCTGTCCCTCCCTTCCTCTCTCTCTCTAAAATCAATGAACATATTTAAAATACCAATAGGCTCCATGGAAGACCACTCCAGAAAGTGCATCTGGACCATGAATAGGATTATCCAGAGAGGTTTGCAATGGCAGAGCCTAAGCCGCCTTCACGTGGTTACCACAGGTGGCCCTTACCAGACTGCAGAGCCAATTACAACAAACCCTGGTAGACAGATATGCACTTCCGCAAGCACATGGAAGGGAGAATGCTGTTTGTAACAGAGAAGAGTGTGGCAAAGCCTTTCTCAGGGACTGCTACCTGAGAAACTACACCCAGATCCACACTGGAGAAAAACCCGTTTAATTGTGCAGCTAGTGGCTGTGGTAAAATAACTCAACACAAAGCCACACTTAAAGAAACATTTTGAATGCACTCATACTAGTCAGCAAACACAATATGGATGCAATTTTAAAAGTTGTAAGAAAACCTGTAAGAAACAGCAGCAGCTGAAAACCCATCAGCTCGCCCAGAAAAACGAATTCCAATGAAAGGATGAAAGGTGGGAAGAGCCCTTTGTCTCAGCCAGCAGTCTGAGAGGCCATGGGAAGGTCCATGAGGGCTGCCTAGGTCAAAGAGGGGTTGCTCTTGTGGCAAAAACATGTGAGAGAAACCCATAAAGAGCAAGTATGTGAAGTATATGCTGGGGAACATTCAAAGGGAAAGATAAAAGTAAGCAATATATGAAACCTCTGGCCCCAGAAAGAAATGTGTGAAGACTGGCAAACTATGCAACTGTGCTGAGTTTCCAGAGCCCTTCTTTCTATTTTTAGGAGGGGAACACCCGTGTGTATGTAAACACACCGGCCGTGGCACAGATCTGCAAGGAACGGCGTATCACAAGTCATGCGGTGGCGCGTGATCCCGGCAGGAAGAAAATGAGGATCAAAGTAAAACCGTCTCATAAAAAACAGAGTTTGGCCTCTCATCTCAGCAGATATATTTCTTCTAAAAGGAAATACCAATCTCCCTTTGCCTAAAAACAGAAAGTCACCGAATGGTATTAATCTCAACAGTTGCAATATTTATTCTCAGCTAACTGTCAGGCTGCAGTGTTTAAAGAACTACAGAATGACAGGCTCAGTTATTTTCCCTCAGAAGCACACTTCTCTTTATTAAAATCACCCATTTCAGGAAAAAACAAACTGCCAGGCGCTCCTGTTAGTGCCTGCAGAGACTCCTTCACTAGAGAGGCTGTGTAGCCTCTTCCCCTGCCTCCAGGAGCCCCTGGACACCTGTGCCGGCCATAAGCTGCCCTTGGGTTTCTGATGTTAGGAAGTGGCCTCGGCTGTGTGCTATGCACCATCAGAGCAAAAATGACTGGCCTAATGCAGGCCTTGCCTAGGAGCAGTGGCCGTCACAGACCCCTGGGCTTGTGGGCCTCTGTACTTAGTTGCCCATTATGCCTTAAGTCATAAATGCAACAGCCCCAAGATCAGTGTCTCTACTGAGGCCTTTTTGATACAACATGGAGCCAAATCTGGGCCATCGGCAGATTTGCCTGGAGGGAGAGTGGGGTGGCTGTGAAATGCTGGATCAGTTCCCCCTTCTCCCAGACGCCTTATCTATCTGGGGAGTCCCTTGAGGTCACCTGAATGAAGAGCATGGGAAATGGTGGACTCTGTGAGTGGCATTGCCACCATCATCTGTGATGGAGCTCAGTGCAATGGCACTGCTTTCCTTGTCCTGACCGGTGAATCCCTGTGAAGGGCAGGGCCCAACGGGCGCGGTAAAGCTGCTGAACTTCAGTCGTCTTCGTGTTGGATGCCCCAGTCTGCAAATTACCCCATCCACACATTTTTTTTTTTACAAATTCTGAGAGTTTTTCTCTCTATTCAGGTCAAAGAACTCTTTGAACCTCTTATCTCACAGATAGCCAAAATATACATCAAGGTCACATCTCTCTCTCTATATATACTAAGGCCACAACATAAGGCCTCATTAGGACACTTCTTATCCCCTTTGAAGTTCCAGACCTTAGCAACAATAACCAAGACACACATTTCACTTAAAACACACAACACTGGCATCAGGCCACAGGCATTCAATACAGGCATTAAGGTTTTGTCAAAATGAGACTGCACATTCCATCACAGAGACAAGCCCCCTGTGTGAAAAGAGGAAGTCATTTTCTTTTCTCTTTTTTCAACTCCAGTTTTCATTCAGTGTTGTTTTGTATTAGTTTCAGGTGTCCAACATAGTGGTTAGAAAATGATATACTTTACAAAGTGTTCCCCCCAATATTTCAAGTACCTACCAGGCACCATTCATAGCTATTACAGTTTTACTGACTATATTTCCCAAGTTGTTCTTTACATCTCTGTGACTATTTTGTAACTGCCAATTTATACCTACTAATCTCTTTACCTTTTTTAACCATCCCCCCAAACTCTCTCCCCTGCATCAACCATTAGTCTGTGCTCTGTATCTATGAGTCTGTTTCTATTTCGTTGTTCATTAATTTTGTTCTTTAGATTTCACATGTAAGTGAAATCATACAGTATTTTTCTTTTTCTTTCTGACTTATTTCACTTAGCATAGTACCCTCTAGGTCCATCCACACTGTTGCAAATGCTAAGATTTTATTTTTATGGCCAAGTAATATTCTGTTATATACATACCACAGCTTTAAAAAATAAACATGGCTTTTATTGCATCTTTAAAATATTGCAAATAAGTCTGAGGAATCATTTGGCATCTTGTTGTTTCCATAGCTGGATAACAGGTCTTATCCATCAGCCTGCTGAACTGTTCCTTTTTCAGAAACATAGATACCATCAAAACATTTTTTTTGGCCCTCGCTGGTGTGGCTCAGTGGATTGAGTGCTGGCCTGTAAAATGAGAGGTTCAATTCCCAGTCAGGGCACATGCCTGGGTTTCAGGCCAGCTCCCCAGTTGGAAGTGTGTGACAGGCAACTAATCAGTGTATCTCTCACACATTGATGTTTCTCTCCCTTTCTTCCTCCCTCCATTCTGCTCTATCTAAAAATAAATAAAAATCTTTAAAGGTTTCCCCCCATATATCCTTGCTTTTAACTGTTATGACTTGCTGAATCAAAGCAGCTTAATCTGATATAAGTTCAACAGCTTTTTCATCCACTCATCGTTTTGATGGACATTTTGGTTGCTTCTGTAACTTGGCTATTGTAAATAACGCTGCAGTTAATATAAGGGTGCATAGATTTCTTCAAATTCGTGCTTTTGGTTTCTTCAGCTATATACCCAAAAGTGGAATCAATTTTTGACGAACCTCCATACTGTTTTCCACAGTAGCTGCACCAATCTGCAGCTACTGCAGCAGTGCATGAGGGTTCCCTTTTCAAAGAATGAGGAATTTTCTTCCAGATTTCAGCAGGAGATGCCTTAGTGGTCAATACCCATCATTCATTATGGATTATTATTGTAAAACGTGAATACTGTCATTTTTGTATGAAAATCTGTTACATTGTATAATAGTTTGGTGTTAAAATAGGTGATTTATAACAAAAGGCATTTTTCCAGTCGCTTTGGGTTTTGATTTATTTGGGTGGCATTTGTGGGGATCACGGCCCCCAAAAAAGGAAAAAAACATGACATGAAAAACCACTTTAGATTTACTGCTAGTGGCTAAGAGCGCCAATTCTGAAACCAGACTCATTGCTTCTAGATAATGAGAACCTCAGCAAGTCACTTCTTTGTGCCTCAATGCAAAATACATTTTAAGTATACAAAACATATAAATCTTTTTGTTTATTCTATTTTTGTTTTTAGTATGTTGGTGACCTAAAAGTGGGGGTCGGCTCCATCTGTGAGAGGCTCCATGACAGTTCTCATTGTTTCTTGCGATGACACCTGCAGAGCATGGGGGCAGCATCAGAGGTTCCAATAGCAACCCTCTGGCATGAAAGGTGATGGCTGGAAGTGTTTTGCCAAGACTGAGGGATGCAATCCAGAATTCGGGACTATCACTGCCATATCTCGCTTGGAGTCCAAAAAAAATTAAAAAGGACTTAACAAAATAATTAAACTGAGCTCATGGTTTGAGAAGCTTTTGTATCTGGCAAAGGCACTTGAGAGCAGAATTTCCCTTAGCAACCGGTTAATCGTGATCTCTTGGCAACGTTCACCAATATCCCCCATCAGCCCTTCAGACACATGTGTTTTTGTCTACATTTCACCAACGCGTGTATTGACCTCAATTGCTCTGTAGTTGTGAGTGCTTGACTTAAGTAAAGCCTATTTATCTGTAATATATTAAATGGTATGTTTCACGGCATTTTGAAATGTAAAATGCACCAGGAATCAGCACTGATATTTTTCTCAGATAAATCCCTGCAATGATTACCATGAAGTACATTGATGTCACCATCACTATGACAACATTAGGACAAGATCTAGTCACTCTAAGCTACCTAGTAAAAGGCATTGTCATCTATATTTCTGAATAAAATGTAACACATGTTAGAACCTCTTCTTTCTTACATAAAATAGTTCCTAATGGTTAGAGTTGAATCATAATTGGATGAAGAAACAATTCACACTAATGTTTCTTTAAAGGTAAGATTTGAATATTTGAAGAATGTATACTTTAACTTTTCAGTCAGTTAGAAAGGAAGCAATTGTTTTATTATAATGAGAAATTATGTTAAAAATTGGGTAATATAATAAATTAACTCTTTACTTGTTTGTTTATATTTTACACTAAAAAAGTGCAATACAGTGATATCAACAAATAGTCTAGGTAAGCTTTGTGATCTATTTGAAAGTTTTTATGTGAAGCAATATTTAAAGGCCTTTATATTTTTAAGATATTGCATAATTTTTAATTTTCAGCTTGTTATGATAGAAGTGAGTCACCCTCTTGTACTGTTTCAATTTTAATTAAGCTTTGTTAATGTTAAAAATAACTTAACTCTCACGTGTTTTCTGTCCCCCTCCCCCAAGGGATGTCTTATAGAAAAATTAAATAAAGCCCTGCTCGAACCTTAGGAAGAAAATATTAGATATCACAATGCCCTTCACCTAGAAATACTACTGCCAATATTTCTGGATCATTTATGCACACTTTTGTACTTGTGTTAGTTTGTACAGTGGAGTGTCAACATTCTCTAAACAGTTCTGCTGTTTAGAGAACTAGATCATCACATGGTATAACATGGAAGAGTTGACAAATGGCAATTTTCCCAGTAATGTTTGTATCTTCATTTGATTTGAGTCAAATCCGAAGTTTTTTAGAGGCATTTCCTCCTTATAAGATTTGGTTAACTTAAAAATAACAATAAAAATAACAACAACAAAAGGTATAATCTGTTAATTTTAAAAGTCTACTTTTTGTTTTGAGCAGTTCAGAAAATATGACTCTTAGACATCATAAATGTGGATGTAATTATAAAGATAGACACTGTATTTCCTTATAACTTCTTTTTTTAAAACTTATTTATTTTAATTGTTGTTCAAGTTCAGTTTTCTGTTTTTTCCTCCCATCCCAGCCCACCCCCCGCAGAGCTCCCCACTCCCTCCCATTTCCACCCCCTTAGTTATTGTCCATGTGTCCTTTATACTTGTTCCTGTAAACCCATCCCTTTCCCCCTGAAATTCCCTCCCCTCTCCCCTCTGGTCCTGGAAAGCATTATGCTGAGTGAAATAAGCCAGGCAGTGAAAGACAAATACCATATAATCTCACCTTTAACAGGAACCTAAACAACAAAACAAACAAGTGAGCAAAACATAACTTCTTAATTACAAGATTTTTGTGGAATGTGCTCAAAGTCTATGTGTTTTATTGTGGTTGTTATTTTGTTTTGTAATACATCTTTTGGTGCTAGAGACACTGAAAAAAAAGCAGAAATATTCTTGGTGAGGGGTGACTATTACAAGTATATTATCTGACAAGAACCTCAAGTATGTTTTCTTGGGTCCCTATGTAAAGCAACTAGGAAAATAATACAAAAAAAACCAAGCATAATGCATGAAGAAGTGGAAACCAATCAATGTTTCTTTCTCTCTTCCCCTCTCTTCCCCTCTCTTCCCCTCTCTGGGAAAATAAGGACAACAGTAATTGTACAACAATTTTTTTAAAGAAAAATAACTAAAGTTCTTAAAAAAGAAATCTATCAAATCTAAAACAAAACCTTTTTCTCTAGTATGTATGTTCAAGTTGGAATATATTCGAAGCCTTAGTTTATTTACAATGTCTGGTAAAAATAGCATTTGTGGCAGAATGACAGGGTTTCCAGACACTGGTTTTTGTCGCACCAGATCGTAAGGCAACCTGGCTTCCCATCATGTTGCTAAAGCAACACCATCTTGATTTGCCTTAAAATTATATTCAGAGCCCTGGCTGGTGTAGCTCAGTGGATTGAGCACAGGCTTGTGAACCAGAGGATCATGATTTGATTCCCAGTCAGGGCACATGCCTGGGTTGCAGGCAGGTTCCCTGCAGGCCAGTTCCCTGCAGGGGATGCACTAGAGGCAACCATACATTGATGTTTCTCTCCCTCTCTCCTTCCCCTCTAAAGATAAATAAATAAAATCTTTAAAAAATTATATTCAGCATTCTTTTATAAGCAAGTTTAGGCATTGCTGTTATTTAAAACATAAACATATAAGGCTTTCATTCATCCAGGAATTTTTGCACATAGAGAATTGCATTCCATGTGCTTACTGTTCTTTTTCCTCTTTTTTCCTGAGTACACCTAATTATTTTCACAAATATATGTTTTAAATTTAGTTGACCCTCTATTGAAGTTAGAGTACAGTACAGAAAATGGGCTAAATATTTATATTTGCTTACAAATCATAAGCCAAATAACCATTTTAAAAGTACTATATTTAATATCCACAGAGATATCTGATACCCAGAGTTTTCTTCCAAGAATGCACCACAAGCCTTTTGTTAGTATTGATCAAAAGCATGAAAGGAGGCAGAAAACTATAGTTTCTGCAATATAAATGCGAATTTCTCTTCTACTACCTCAGAGCTCAGTAAACATAGGGACACCCTGAAATATGTTTATTTGTGATTTTTTTTCTTCATGCGCCCAGGCATTCTCTGGCCTTTGAAATACACAGATCTTATTTACTTGCTATCACCATCAGTCAGAAAAGTTTTTGAGTTGACCAGAAGCAGGAAAAAAAATTATACCTGCAGATAGGCACTATTAAACTGAGAAATTAATCCTAATAATTGAAATTATTATTTAGGAGTATGTGTTCATTTTTCTTTTTATGGCAGTATAATAGTTTACCTCTTCTGAATCTCTGGGATAAGGAAAAAATGCTAATTATTTTTCACTCAAATTTGCATTTAAAGTTTCACTTTAGGGCTTTACACAAAAATGGTTCATAAGCCCTGGGACACCTCCACGCTCAAGCAACAGTTGCTGTATGGTATTCTTTGCTGTCCTAGTACATATGGTTGATTTGCACCCCAAACTGCCATCTATTAATGATTTCCATGCCAGGGCAGGAGTTCAGGTCTATCTTTTGAAAAAGAGAGTCTAAGGAACACTACACATGTTCTTAAAACAAGATAAAATGAAAGCACAATCTTATAGGGGTGGGCGTGTCACTAAAAAGCAATTATTCAGCTCTGGGGGATGGGCATGGGGATCTGAGGGGCAATTGATTCTGCTTCCCCTTTGGGATGAGTGAAAGGGGGACACATTGCGAATGGTTCCTATCCTATTTGTCTTTTTCTCCTCCAATTTATTCATTCATCCATTTTCTTTTTTCCTGTGTCATTCATTTTTTCATTTATTTATTCAACTAACATTTATTGCTTTACCATTGTGAGCCACTTTATTTTTACTTTATCTGCCAAACTAGTTCCTTGAGACTTTCCGTGTCCCTGTCCTGACTTAGCGTTTCACAGCGTATGTCACTACTTGAAACCCTTTTTTTGTTTGTTTACGACAATGTCTGTCTCCATATCGTGAAGGTCAAGCTTTATGAGGAAACTAAACTCTGTTTTGTTCTGTGCTCAGTTTCCCAGACCTAGGGGGTTCCCTGGCATCTAGTAATAGTGGTGTCCATAGTAAATAATAATAATAATAATAATAATAATAATAATAATAATAATTAATAGAAGCTAACTTTACTAAAATTTTTAAATTTTTGTTTAATAAATGAAAGGATGAATGAATTAAATCATATCATAGGATTCTTTGGGATTGATTAGGCCCCAAATCAAGTTTCTGCACTTAATGACATACTTATCTCTTAAAGTTTCACTTCCAAACAACCCTAAGTTATTTAAGGCCAAGGGGTGTCTATAATCATTCTTCTTTATTATTCTCCAAGCACTTTTGTGTTTGACAGGAATTAGAATTACTCTTTTTTGTGTAAGATCTTAACAAAGTATTCATTGGATAATTATTTGAGACCTGACCTCCTAATTGTTCTTTTTTAATAATACAAGGATACTTGTGATACAAAAACTGCCAGTCACACCAGGATTCTACCCTTCACTTGTCTCTGGCACCAGCTGCTGCTGGCGCAGTTGTTATTGTCATATGTGTGTTAATGCTTACAAACAGCATAATGTGGGACGGGATGGTGAAAATTCGGGTGAATAATAAATGAGCAAAATAATTTTGACAGAGGGAAAACAAATCAAAATAAATAGCTAAAATTTTACCCCCAAATGGAAACTCTTGTACTTAGATTTTTTAAATAGTTAATACGTAATAAGAAAATGCCCATAATAACAGTTTTAGTGTGCAAACAAAATATATCATATTCTTTGAATAGTGCATATGTATAATACATATTATATATGCATATTATATATATGTATAATGACTTTTTGTGTTTTGATAAATATATATAGTATAAAGAATATTATGCACTATATTTTAAGATACTTAAAATTTACTTTCCATTTTAACAGGGTATTTAGAATGAATAATTGTCTTTCACTTAGGTAATAAGGAAAACACATTCAGGGTGTAAGAAAGGGGATAGATGTTACTGAATTTCCCTTCACATCTGAGATTTGATTATTGGGTAAATTATTCAAACCATAAAAAAAAAAAAATCACCTTTCTTGATCAGGTGATTTTAATTTCACCTGATACCTTAAAGAGAGCTACACGTGCTTAATTTATCACCATAGATATTTTACTTTTCACTGTGAAACAACAATACTGCATTAAACCATACATACAACACAATAAATCAAAACAATACAACAATAAACCATACACACAAACACAATAAATCAAAGTTTTTTTTCAAGTACAGTGTTCTCATGCGTCAAAATAGAAACTCATTTGATTCCATAGTTCGCATTCTAATTGTTACTTATCAAGTAAGAGCAAGCTTATATATTTATGATTTCTTAACTAATATGAAAATAAGCCAGTGGAAGCCTGTTTTTATTGTCCTAATATTTTCTTATTTAGTAGAAAAAAGAAAAGTGATCAAACTTGTATAAGATATAAAAGTATATAATGAGTATAATATAAACATTTACAATATCTCTGCTACCAGTGGTAAAATTAAGCAAAAAGTGGCCGTAGGTATTTCAACTGAGTTTCTCTAGTATGTGGAATGTGGTGGAAAGGGTTACCACACTCTTCCTGCCTTCATCAGGAAGAGAGATACTCACTGATCTCCAGCCATTATTAGTGTAGGTTATTGCTTTGGACTAAACTTAGATCCTTCCCTCTCTCTTTCTCTCTGTCAGTTTCTCAAACACCTTTTGCTCCAATTATTTTTCTCACTAAAATTCTCCAGTGGAATTTATTAGTCTTATATACTTGACTGCATTTAACATTTTAAAACAAAATTGATCAACAGCAAGGATAAGTCAAATCTGTTAAGCTCTAAAATTATATTTTGCTAAAAACCAACTAAGACTGAACTTTTACGTCAAATCAAATAATTTTTTAAAGATTTTTTTTTTGCTTTTAGCTTTGTCCAGGTATCCTTTATACATGCAAAGGGGAATACGATTGGGGGTAGGAGGTGGGGATGGCTGGGGGGAGTGGGAGTGGGGAGGGGACTGGAGACGATTGTACTTGAACAACAATAAAAAAAGAGAGAAAAAAATAAAACGAGATGTTTTTAACTATGAAAGACATCATCCTTAAAAGAGTCAACCAGGTGCTTCTGAAGTTAGAAAAGGATTGTTTAGGGTGTGTTGTGGATAAAATAGTTTGTTTACGTTATATAGTAGTTTCTAAATCCTTTTAGAATTTTCCTAGCATACTTGCATTAAATATTTCATTTAAAAATGTTTTTCCATTTTTGTGTAAAATTTTAAAAATTCTGCAGCAAACAAGTTGTTTCAATCTGAAAATATGTGTTAATATTGATAAAGTAACTTAACTGAACTAATAACTGCCCCCAGGAATATCTAAATTGGTTCATTTCAAATAATTGACTCATTGCACAGTTTGTATTATATGTAGAATGAATAAAACATGTCAGAATGTGTTGTAGAATGTACAATTTATGCATATTACCTTGTAAAATTAAATTTTAAAGAGTTCTATATATGAGAAATATTCCATCATTTTATCTTTATTTAACTTTCTAAAATGAAATTTTATATGGGATGTTTTAACAATGTTTTGTTAGCAACCAGCTGGTGGAAGTATCTCATTCTCCAATTTTGTTATTTGTCTTTACAACGTATCTGTACTTGAGTTGACAAAAAAAAGAGAATCAAACATTAATTAGACTTCCTGAGGCTATCGTGGAATGGGGCCAAGGAAACAACATCCAGCTTGCTCTCTCGTCTGGTCAGTCTGTTCTAATAGAATTAGTACAAGGACAGGCAGTAAACAACAATGATTGA
Source organism: Artibeus jamaicensis (assembly GCF_021234435.1). NCBI lineage: Eukaryota > Metazoa > Chordata > Mammalia > Chiroptera > Phyllostomidae > Artibeus > Artibeus jamaicensis. The sequence continues at coordinate 11,816,559 of NW_026522014.1, read as the reverse complement.
ATATCCCCTGAAAAATGTCCACAATTTCTATCTAATTATGACTTTTCCTTGAATAAGAAGAATGATGCCAATCCATTCTGATGTTACCGGCATGAATCACAAAAAAGTTATTTAGGAAACTTTTGCTCCGTCTTTAGTATTGTGCTATGTGAGATATAAAGACTTTTAAAGCTGAGTCCTTCCTTCAAGGTCCATGTGTCTAGTTAAGGAGAAAATCTTAATATCTTATTCATTAACTTGGAGAAATAAGAGAAGGAAATTATTAGAATGAGCCATTACAATAAAATTGCTACATAAATAAAGGACTTGGGCCAGGCCCTAAGAATGTAGGAGGATATACTTTGTTGACAGAGGAATAAAAGGCATATCAAATGGGAAAAAAATAATTAAAGTACAGAGTGTTCAAAAGAGAATGGCAATTTGGAGTGTGCTTTATGTGTGTGAGTTGGAAATGATTTTCTACGTGTAGAAGTACTGGCAAACAATGAAGAGTCTTCGAAGTCAAAAGGATGATTTCAGAACTGATAAGAATATTTTTTCATGATGGTTTATTCTTTTTTATCCTCACTCAAGGACATTTTTTCATTGCTGTTAAAGAGAGAGAAAGGGAGGGAGGGGGAGAGAGAGAAAAGCAGCATCAATGTCAGAGAGATACATCCATTGGCGGCTTTCCCCACACGTCCACACAGGGGACCAACCTGCAACCTAGGTATGTGCCCTGACTGGGAATCGAACCCTCAACCTTTTGGTGTACAGGGCTATGCTCCAAGCAATTCAGCAACACTTTTCAGGGCATACTATTTTGATATGAGGCCTATGTAAGTTTAACAGGGTATAGATGGTGTGTAAACATGTTATGAGCACTCAGTTCTATTTCATTGCTCTATGTGTTAAACCACTTATAAATTTATTAACAAATGTAAGTTTAGTGATCTTGAGTTTAAAACCAAGGGATACATTTATATAATGTATACAACCCCCCTGCTAATCAACAGTTATTGACAAGTGTTTTTGTTTTGTTTTATTTAATGTCTGTCCTACAATTTGGTACCTATTTTTCTTAGAAACCGTACTTTAAATGATGGGCAGGTTTCTAACAGCAGTTTTTAATGCTGAATCAGTAATTTGGTTTCAGAAATTATACCTCTTGTCTCCTATCCCATTTAATGGTCGACAGTCAAGTCCTTGTCAATCTTCCCTCTATACTGCTGCCAGCGATATCTCTTTAAAATGAAAATTTGATTTTGTCACTGCCCCTTACACAATTCTGTGTAAAAATTTTTCAGTTACATTAAAATAAACTCCAATAGTTTTTGCATAACCCACAAAATCTTTTTCTCGCCTTAGCCATCCATGTTTCTCTTTGTGAAACTTACATGATTCATTCTTCATTTATCTGCAAGATTTACAAGTCTTCAAAGTACCACATTATTGTGTGACTCAATGCCTTGACACTTTATATTCTTATTTATAAGTCAACTGTTAAACTCATTAATTCTCCCAAATATTTATTCGGTGTCACCTCCAAAGTAAAATCTCTTCCTATGTCCAAATTTCTACTCTATTCTGAAAAGATTATCAATTTTTACTAATGTAGAGTTTTGTATGCAGCTCTTTTATGCTTTATTATAGCAAATATCATACATATGTACACATTTATATGTATAATTTTACCTTACTGTTACCTTTTTGTCTTCCTTATTACACAGTGTGCTGCCACAAGGTAAGGCCTATCCTCTCTCCGCCAAAGGCCAGTGCCTAACATCCTGCCTGCAACATTATATTTTTATTAATATTAGTCAAATTAGAGTGATATTAGGGTCAATATCTCCCACTTACTGAAAAGAAGACCAAAAACAAATCTTAATGAATGCTTGTTATGGAGTGGAAATATAGCATGTACTCAAAACCAGGAGCTCAACAGCAAGCCTGTCTATGCGAGAGAGAGACACGCAAGTGGGTCACAGGTTTTTTGTTCTCTTGCCCTGAGACCTGTAGTTTGTTCAGTGAACTGATATGTTCCACATGGCCCATGTCTTGCGTGTGTTTCTATCACTTGAAATCAATAGAATCCTGAATAATCTAATGGCTTATAGTTAGAAGCTTTGAGATTTATTTATATGTTTGATAAAAATAATAAAACAGTGAAAAATATTACTTGAAATAAGTTTAGGAGCATTGTTATCCTTGTTTTGAGTGTCCTGTTTTATATGTACACACAGTTACTTACAAAGAATGCTGTAAACATGAATGTGTCCTGAGGAAGCACTGAGAGATGCTGTATTATATTCTGAATGAGTGAAAAACAGACAAAACCTTGATTTTCAAGGATCATGATCAAAGTTAATATTTTTAAAAACAGAGACATGTACTCTCTATCCCAGATGAATTATTTTATTCAAAGCATAAAATGCTGATATGATTTTCATCTTCGAACAAGCCAATGCAATTCTTTTGTGGTTGTTTCTGCTGCCATTATTTTAATGTAAAAAATGTGAGGTCCTCTTAAATTCTACGGCTGGAATAAAGAAAGCCAATGAAGAGAGCTAGTCTCAAATTGGAAAGTGCCTTTTTCACTTCTGAAATTAGAATAATAAGAGAAACTAGAATACATATATACAATTTCTTTCTCAAGTCTGAGGGTTTGAAAGTGCCTCATAAAAATATGTGGACCACAAAACTTTCAATAATAAATTAAACTGATGATTATTGGAGACTATCGACTTGTGTCATATACTGTTTATATTGACAAATTTTAAAGCATTTCTAGCTATTGATTACATAGTTGTTGAGACTGTGATTATAAGAATTCATAAATATATTATGCCATATGATAAAATGGCTAAGAGAATACACTGTTTTACCAATAGATAGATATAATTATTCAGCCTGTAATGATTTCATTTAGTGAACTATATAATATTTGTTTCAAAAGTATATGTGGAATCTATATAAAATATGACATTTGAATCCTCTGAGACATAGATGCTGAGACACATTCAGAAGGGATACAGAGGTTTGCAGAGGAGTAACATCTATGAAAAAAAGCGGTTTGTGGGGTGGGAGGGGTGAGGGGTTGGAAGAAGCAAGACCGTGCAGGGCAGGGGGACTTTCAGACCAGGAGTGGGATTTGGTAAGTCTGCCCACCCAACAGAGAGGTCTGAAAGGGAGATTCCTTGTTCAAAGAGTTCTGTGTTAAGCAAAACTGACCTTAGTACTGCAGTTTACTCCATTATCTGCTGCATCCGAAGACCGACCTGGGCTCAAAAACTCTGATGAACTAGAAAGAGTTGCTGCTGGAAGTTGTCCTCCCAGCTCACTCTTCAAAGCCAGGCAGGGAGTCAGCCCTTCAGTCTTCATAGGGCCTCCCCATGACAGCCACATTTGAAAGTTCATGAGGCTAATTTTTAAAAGGTATACTTCAATCTCATAATTTATCCAAAGTACCACGTTTGAAGTTCTAAATTGTGTGTTTTTAAATTAGAAAGGTTTTGCTTACTAAATATTTTGCTATTACTACCAGAGAGTGCTTGGATACAAAACGGAGGAGAGATAGGGAAATGAAGCCAATCAATATTTTCTTCAATGAAACTTGATTATATAAAATAAAAAAAAATAAAATAGAATTAAGAGCTAACCTTCATTTACACAAATCTCTAAAACAAAGCAAACAAATACAAGGTCATTTTCAAAACATTTTCTATTTTCAGAGGAAAATAGAAAAAGAATACAATGGGATGCATGTCAAAGAAGAATGAATAAAGAAAGAACATAGAAAAATAATTTCTGGAAGACATTATCATAGATGTATGGTCTTGGAGACCTTTACTGCACTACTTTTGGGAATTGGCAGCGCCTAGTCCAACTGCTGTTAACTACTGCCTCCAAGGGGGAGACAGACAGAATGTACACGTGGGTTTGCTGAATCATAGGTGGTACCTTGTGTTCTCCGGTATTTGTGTACCCTTCTGCCCCAAGGGCTGGGTAATGAGAAATCTACTGATGGTTTATGTTTGACTTGATTCGACAGCAAGAGAAGTTTTCAGTATAACTTGTAAAATCTCAAAGGAAAAGATGAGTAGATTCACAGCACTATCTATATAGTATTTGCATCAACTTTAGAGTGGATAAATAGATGATCTGTCATGTGGCATTGACACTATCAAATGAAGTTTGGAGGAAAATCACCATTGTCATTGTCATTTTCGCCACTTGGCTGGATTTGTTCTGACTTCATTACACAAAGTGATCCTTGTAGAATAAATGTCTCAAATTACAGTACAAACAAGTGTATATTTACAGTCTTTTTACTTGTGTTTCCCTTTGCCATAGTATGTTTTTATTGATAACACTTTTGAGACATGTTTGAATTGAGAAACAATACAGTTCTTAGTCCAGTCATGTAAAACACAAGAAGATACAAGACCAGGGGGCTCCCTGAAGTTTTAGTAGCTAAATGTCAGTATTGCTAATATTTTTGTTTCATTTTTTAAAAGTTATTTAAAAACAAATATTATTTTAATATAATCAAGCCATACATGAAAATTGGGGCTTTTTTTTCTTTTTTAGGTTTTATTTATTTATTTTTAGAGAGAGAGGAAGGGAGAGAGGGAGAAATAAACATCCATGTGTGAGAGTGACATCGATCAGCCGCCTCTCGTGGTGGCTGGGACCTGGGACTGGGGACAGAGCCCAGCGACCTTTCACTTTGCAGGACGACACCAAACCAACTGAACCGCACCAGCCAGGGCTTCTTATTTATTTTTTCCTTTCACTACATTACAATGTTTCAAGCTGTTTTAGATTCTCTTAAGCACTACTTTAAGAGGCAGTATAATATTCCACCAAGCAAACCAAATATACTCACTGTACCTCAGTACTTAGTCCAATTATTTCACAAATTGATCTTCAAAGTCTGTAAAAAATCACAGATTGAAGTTAAGAGGTAACCTTAATTAGCACATATCTGTAATTTAGAAGGAAAATTAGCCTCTACAAGACTCCCTGATGTATACTTCTGACATGTCTCATGCCTGTGGTCATAAATGGCTGATGATGAAGTTTGTTTTTGCTTTGAAATACTAGAAAATGTGACCACTTAGTGGAGAAGCCATGAAGGAAAATGTTCTCCTTTCACTCAGAATTAGATATCAAATTCATTTTGCTTAGAGAAAAATATAGATCTATCTTTGGCCTATAGTAAGTATATGTATATATATTTAAATATTCCTATGCACATAGTTATTTTCATTGAAGTGCAAAAAAAATGGGGGGTAAATTGTATTAAAATAAGAACTACTAGAGAAAACTACTATGTTTTTCTTTTTTCCTTTCCATGATGAAATCTAACTTTATATCATGGAATTTCCCATTCCTCCTCAGAGCAATGGTTGTGGAAGAATCATGTTCACCTCTGCAGACCTAATCTCTTTAAATTACTGAGATTTCCAGTAACCTCTTTCAGGCTGACACACTGGAGCAGTTCCTTAGCTCGTGTGGCAATATGTAATTTAGTGACAAGAGTGGTTACTAGGTTACAAATGAGTTATGTTGTCCTCAGTGAACTGTGGAGCTGTGAACACCCAAATTAGTTTCCTCCCCCAAATGTAAAAATATTAAATTCAAGAAACTGGATCGTGGTGACAGATTGAATGAATAAAGGCATATAACTCTTCTCCCTCATCATATACCCTAAAAGGATGAAAAAGGAAAATTCTCTACTGTACTGAGAAATGTGAGTCATGAGCCAGGTATAAAATCAGTTTGTCAAAATCAATAGCTTTTAGAAAAAACAGCTCTAACCAATTAGAAAATGTAACTGAAAAAAAAAAAAGACAAATACCCAGGACTAAACCTATTAATAAATGTGCATGGATTCTACTAAGAAATTTACAATATTTTACTGAAGATATAAATATCTGAGCACATGAACATATACAGCATTCCTAAATGTGAGAACATCTTTAAACATGGCAGGGGCCACCCAGCCCCCCCTGCTCCTGCTATTGTTCTATTATAGCTCGGTGCAGTCCCAAACAAAATCCCAATTCAAATACCACCTCAACATCAGTGATTTTCAATCAAATGACAGAGGTGAATTTCAGAAACAATGTTTAGCTTGAAATTATGTGGCTAGATTCTTTTTGGCTTCTGACATAAGAATCTAGATTATTTTATTATTATTATTATTTAGATTTTATTTATTTATTTTCAGAGCGAGAGAAGGGAGGGAGAGTGGGAGAGAAACATCGATGTGCAAGAGACACATCAGTTGGTTGCCCCTCACACACTCCTAACTGGGGACCCAGCCTGCTACCCAGGCATGTGCCCTGACTGGGAATCAAACCAGCAACCTTTGGGTTCACAGGCTGGCTCTCAACCCACTGAGCCACACTGGCCAGGGCTAGATTATTATTTTTTTTTTAGGTATGAACTGGAACATTTACTTATGTCTAGAATTTTCACCCACTTAAAAGATACTTCTTGCCCTGGCTGGTGTAGCTCAGGGGACTGAGTGTGGGCTGCAAACCAAGGGGTCACTGGTTCGATTCCCAGTCAGGGCCACATGAGAGGCAACCACACACTGATGTTTCTTTCCCTCTCTTTCTCCCTCCTTTCCCCTCTGTCTACAAATAAATAAATAAACATCTTAAAAAAAGATACTTCTCAAGAGAAGCTCCTGTGAAGGGAGAGGCCACAGCACAATCAGTTTGTGGGTACAACATCCAGCTGTGTGCCCAGCAGGTGGCAGAATTCGCCCCGAGAGCTCTGCCCTGCACTGTGGTTATCAACTTTCCTCAGGTCAAGGGTAGGCAGGTACAAGTAACGGGTTCACAGCCTTTGACCTCAATTGGTTTTACTACTATTTGTACATCTTTCAGTAGCAAAACCAAACTGGATCCTCAGATTTGTCTCCATTTCTTCATAGGCAGAGTTTTAATACCATTGCACACATTTTGGGTTTTCCTTATTAAAAATTTTAACCATCCTTTACCTATTTCTTTTTTTTAAGATTTTATTTTTATTTATTTATCTTTAGAGGGGAAGGAGAGAGGGAGAGAAACATCAATGTCTGGTTGCCTCTAGTGCATCCCCTGCAGGGAACTGGCCTGCAACCCAGGCATGTGCCCTGACTGGGAATTGAATCATGATCCTCTGGTTCACAGGCCTGCGCTCAATCCACTGAGCTACACCAGCCAGGGCTATTTCTTAAAAATATATAAATATATGTTTTTGCCTCTCTTTTTCACTTTCAAAATTTTAGTTCAATTTTTTTAAATTACTGTTATTTGTCCAAATAGTCTCATATTAAAAATAATAAAAGTGTGGCCAAAGATATGCATGAAACTCTTGTGGAGGTATTATACAAACAAGCAGGGGTTCACATGCTCAAAGCAGTGATTTTCAACTTTTTCATCTCATGGAACACATTAATTAATAAAATTCTGCAAAACGCCCCCAAAATATATTTTTTTGCCGATCTAACAAAAAACATGTAGAAATTTGATTCTTTCACACTGGACAGCTATTATTGTGTTGGCTGTTGTCATTTTTTTTTATTTGACAATCTAAGGGGAAAGAAGTCAGTGTCCCTGACTAAATAGTCAGGTATCATACGTTTTAAAAATTCTTGTGGCAGTCAGGCAGGAAGGCGCTTCTGGAAGTCACATCACCATGGCCACCCAAGGAGAACCCCAAGTTCAGTTCACTCTTGTGCTGATTGGCAATGGTGGGAAAACCATATTTGTGAAACTGCCATCTGATGGGTGAATCTGAGAAGAAGTATGTAGCTTCCCGGGGTGTGGAGGTCCACCCCTTGTTCTATACCAACCGAGGGCCCATCAAGTCCAACGTGTGGGACACCGAGGGCCAGTAGAAGTTCAGTGGGCTGTGGGACAGCTACTACACCAAGCCCAGTGTGCCATTATAATGTTTGGTGTCACTTTGAGAGTTACTTATAAGAATGTCCCTAACTGGCATAGAGATCTGGTACGAGTGTGTGAAAACACCCCCACTGTGTTCTGTGGCAACAAAGTGGATATTAGGGACAAGAAAGTTGAGACAAAATCAATTGTCTTCCACCGAAAGAAGAATCTTCAGTGCTATGACATTTCCGCCTAGAGTAACTACAACTATGAAAAGCCCTCCATCTGGCTTGCTAGAAAACTAACCAAAGACCCTAACTTAGAGTTTGTCTCCATGCCTGCTCCTGCGCCACCAGAGGTTGTCATGGGCCCAGCGTTGGCAGCACAGTTGCTCTCCGGGATCAGGATGACGACCTGTGAGAAGGGGAAGCTGGAGCGCAGCCTGGGAGGTCTCCTTTTATAGGCAACTGTCCTGTGATGTCAGTGCTGCAGCCTGTTTGCCACTTCATTATATACTAAGCCGAACCTGTGCTTAGTCTTTGGGAGGCTGAAAGAGATGAATGGGCTGCGGGGTGCACGTGGCAGTTTGAAGACACCTTCATTTGTTAGACCCGCACACTTAGCTGTTTTGGAATGCAGTTGTCTCCTTGCTGAGGTTCACCTCTGAGACTGTCTCAGCCACATCACAATATCCAGTGGTGAAGCCTTGTTTGTTACTGTCAGCCCCATTCCTTTCTGTTTAGAACCATAATAAAGTTGTATTTCAAATATCTAAAAAAATTATTATGGCATACCAGTTGAAAATTGCTGCCTTAAAGTAATAAAAATGTAGGTTACTGTAGCTGCTGTGTCTCAGAGGACTGAGTGCTGACCTGAAAAAGGTAGCTGGTTCGAATCCCAGCTGGGGCACATGCCTGGGTGAGGTCCAGGTCCCCGATTGGGGTGTGCAATAGGCAACTGACCAATGTTTCTCTCTCACATTGATGTTTCTCTTCCTTTCTTCTTTCTAAAAATAAATAAAATCTTTAAAACTATACAGGTTACTTTTTCAAAAAGAAATATTTTGGGATTTTTTTTTTATAAAGGAAGAAATTTGGGTATTTGGGGCTTAAAATACTCAAAGAGAATTTTAAAATTATTTTTTCAATTATAGTTGACATACAAAATTATATTAGTTTCAGATGGACAACATAGTGATTAGACATTGCTAAAGCTTATACTCTATCTTTTTATTTATTAATTTAGTTCATTAATTTATCTTTCAATTACGGTTTGCATTCAATATTATTCTATATTGGTTTCAGATGTAGAGCATAGTGGTTAGAAAATCTTGCCATTTTATTAACATCTCCTGGAGTGGGTGTGTGTGCATAGACCTTAAACAATAAGGCCACCAGACTGGGATGGTTCTGATGCCTTGGGACCCTATGGAAGTAAGCCAAACATAAACCATAGTCAACTTGCTCGAATTTGAGAACACGACACCTAAGAACAACCAATCACAAACAGCCACCTAGACTTTTCAAAATAAGTCAATTTTTTAAGCTATAGCCAATCCAATAATTTTCTTTCTTTGCTTCCCCATTTTCTCTATAAAACCCTTTTCCCTACCTCCGGCCAATGGAGAGCTCCCAACCATCCTTGGTCTGACTCTGCCTGATTCACATCAACGCGTGCTCAAATAAACTGTTGGAAATTTTCTGGTGCCTCACTTTATCTTTTAACAAGGGGTGCTTATCAGTTAAAAAAACACCTAATTTAGATTTACGTGTTCACGGTCTGCCATTTGCTCCCTTTATTGGTCTAAAACTATGCTACCTTATCCCATGTCCACTTCCCTCGATGGCCCTCATCCTCATGAGACCACAGGAACTTCCAGGAGGCTTTTCTTGGTTACACACACTATGGAGAACTCTGCACGTGGAAGGGAAACCAGTGCCTACCACCTCCTGTGCAGATGCTGATCTACACAGTCCCTGGGTGCCAGGGGTGACTGAATATTGATTGATTTACCTCTTGTGAGTTGAAGCTGCCAAAATTGTTTGAATAATGTAGAAACAATTTATCATTTGTACAAGGTTTCGAATTAATGAACTCAAATTATATGTGTACAATATGACAAATTCTATTCAAACACAAGTATTTATCAAATCATCACATAATACCAAAGCTATGTTTCTGACAAAAGTATTTTAAAGCAATAGTTATAAAGTTTTTGCTTATATAGTGCTATGAGTATGAACTAAATTTTGAAATTTCACTATATGTTAAGATTCACCTATACCATTCACTTATAACTTTTTAAATGAGACTATTTGCTTTGTTGTCAATTTATGTATTTCAGGGATTTTATAAATAATATTTTGGTGCAGGTATTAAAAATCTGTAATATATAGAAATAGGGACCTGGCTGGTGTGGCTAATTGGTTGAGTGCCGTCCTGTAAACCAAAGGGTTGCCAGTTCAATTCCCAGTCAGGGCACATGCCTGGGTTTTGGGCCAGGTCCTCAGTAGGGGGCACATGAGAGACAACCACACATTGATGTTTCTATCCCTCTTTATCTCTCTCCCTTCCCCTCTCTCTCAAAAGTAAAATAAATAAAATATTTAAAGAGAAATAGGCATGATAATAAATTGTCATGGCCTTACATTGAAAAAAAAGCAATGATGGTCCAAGATAGGTCAAAATGTAATATAAGAAAAGCATTTTAAGATCATTGTTAGATGGATAAAACCTAGTCTCAAGAAGTACATTCATAATCCCAGTCCATATTCTTAGGCACTTTCCTCTTTTTTTTTTAGATTTTATTTATTTATTTTTAAAAAGAGGGGAATGGAGGGAAAAAGGGAGAGAAACATCGATGTGTGAGAGATATACTGATCAGTTACCTCTCACACGCCTCCAACTGGGGACCTGGCACACAACCCAGGCATGTGCCCTGCCTGGGAATTGAACTTGCAACCTTCTGGTTCAGAGGCCAGCTCTCAAGCCACTCGACTACACCAGCCTGGGCTCTTAGGCACTTTTCTATAGACTCTTTCTTAATTGTATTTAACTTCCCCATTTATTTCTTCTTATGCTCTCTTGTTCTCCAATATTCACTTTTAAAATATTCTATTTTATATTACAGTTGTTTGTGTAAAAAATAAATATAGTTGTGTTGTCTAGTACTGTCTCCAGTACTAGACAACATTATTTATTTATTCTTACCCATGGGTTGCACAGAATAAATAACTTTTTAAGTGGACCAAAGCGTAATTCTAAACTTTTCTTCTTGGAACATTTCCAGAAAGCTCCAGAAATAGTATAGTAAATAAGAAAAAAATGTCAGGGATTTTTAAATTCTGCCTGAGGATTAATTTTTGGAGACACTAAACCAGGCTAAGATTTTTTTTTAATGAAACAAAACACTCAATAAGACAGTAAAGTTAGAAGTATAAAATTTCAGCTATGGAACTAGAAAACTAAAAATTCAGATTTGGCCTTTGATAGCCACTGAAAACTGTTAAAATGTGATTAACAGGATTTAGATTAGAGACTTTATTCCATTGCAAAGATTATGGAGGTTGGGTCAGAGGGAGGGAGACAGGAGATGCAGTCCTGACAGAAGTTAAGTTTATCCTTTTAGCACAGTTTTGGTCATGTTAACTGGCTGTTTATCGGCGCCCTCCGATTCCCACTGCATGTTGAAGTTTTCAAGTCTTTCTGATTCTTCAGGTCTTGACGTCTTTCCTTCATTAGTGTCTTCTTGGGCAAGCAGCTTTAGGTGTTGCTGCATCTGAACATTTAAGTGAATATAATGACTGTTTTCCCCTGACATTCTACACTCTCCTGAGATGACGTGAAGATGCTTCTGGGGCTCAATCAGTTGGGGCTGGGGAAATTTCTATGCCTCTTTGAGTGACCTTAAGTGTCCCTCAATACAAGCCACCGTCACTGGACAAAGTGAAATTTTATGCGACTGGCTTTTCTGTTCTTGGGTGAGATTAATTCTATCTGCCAGTGAAAAGTCGGAGCTGTTCACATATTTATTAAGTGATGCCAAACACAGGATTTGTGACATCACAGGTCCCCAAATAGATAAAACTTCTTCAGAAAGGCCTTCACTGACCTCCTAATAAAGTGATTCCCAAATTGGAACAGCATGGAAATCGTCGGCAGGACTTAGGAAATCACGCCTTGCTGGGACCCACCTCCAGAGTTTCTTGTTCGGTAGGGCTGGCATGCAGGGCTGGAATTTACATCTCTAACAAGTTCCAAGAGAGGCTGATTCCGAAGGTGCAGGAACACCCTGTTAGAACCGTAGCTTTAATAAGTATGCAGTTCTCGGCCTGAGCTGCACATCAGAATCACATAGAGATTTCCACAACTCTGATGCCTGCACCAGACTCCATGGGACCTTTCTAGAGGCTCTTAAATTTATGGGGGAGTTTTATCTTCAGCTTCTTCAGACTCCTGCAGGAGCTCTTATTAGTATTCTGATCTCTGACTATTGATACCTTAAGGTAAAGCATTTTGTGATTTAGATTTTCCTTGTCTCTTATCTCTATTAAATTTTAAACTCCACATGTTCTTGTTTTATGATTTAGAAATTTCCTTTATATTCTAGTGACTCCAGTAGTGCATTAAACTTTTTTGTATGTTGTAGTTAATACAGAAGCTTAATATATTTTAGCAGAGGAGGAGACCTCCAGAGAACTGGTCTACCAAACCACTATTTTAAACACCATACTGATAAATTTGACTTAAAAATTAAGATTTTATTTATTTTTAGAAAGCAGGGAAAGGAGGGAGAAGGAGAGAGAGAGAAACATTGGTGTGCAAAAGAAACATCAGCAGTTGCCTCTTGCATGCCCCCAGCTGGGGGCCTGGCAACTGGGGACCTGGCCTGCACCCCAGGCATGTGTCCTGGCTGGGCTTTCAGTTCACAGGCTGGTACTCAGTCCACTAAGCCACACCAGCCAGGGCTGAGTTGAAATTTTACAAAAAAATTTTAATAGAACCATGAGGGGGATGTTGTTAAGAATTTTCATAATAAATGAATGTAAATAAAGTAAATGAGTAAATTTTAGTCCAAATTAGAAACAGAAAATAGTGAAGACAAAAAGTGGTAAGATTAGTGCTTATAATCAGTTTTGTTATTTTATTTCAGAGGCTCTGATACATTCTTGCTCCTTAATCTCATTTTCTTGAACCCCTATTTTTTTTTCTTCTGTTGACTAATTCTTCTTCAGGTGGGAAAAAACAACTGCCGACATATGTAACCATTGCTCTTAAGCTGCCTGTTTGAAGAGTCTTGCTTCAGGTGTGTTGGTTGAGCAGATAGATGGCTTTTCACCCTTGATTCTTCTGACCTGAGTTGGATGTGTGTGTTGGGAGGGATGTATTTTCTTTCTCCCTTTGAATCTACATAATATACTGGTTTTGTATGGAAGCAACTGAATGGGGAAAAGTAAGCTCTGCAATAGAACAAGTAAATGAATGGCAATGGGTTGAGTGGGATTATTGAAACCATTGATATGGGCAAAAAATAACAGATGCTAGGGTAAAAAAAGTTCTGGGGACCTGGGTACATACTGCTACATTTAGTATAACTCTTTCAACATTTGTTTTTTCCAAACTTGTCTTTGAATATACACAATTAAAATATACATATATATGTATACATACATGTATATACATATATATGATATAAATTAACACATACATTTTTAGGTTTCTTCACTTGTAAAGCTAATCACATCTATAAACCTAAAAGAGTGTTTTTCTTCTATGGGTATTATTCAGTTCGCACTATTGTATGATCATGTAATCCCATCAACTTGACTCCAGTATGCTCAGTATAATCTCATTACTTTAAAGTAAGAATTCCAGCTAAATATATGCACAGTTTTTATATTCAAAAAGTTAAGGATAAAAGAATAAGTATTATTAAGTAAAAATTTACATTTGAACAATAACTTATCAAAAAACAAGCAGAATGCCAGAAACAAATTAAAAAAAAATTATAACAAAGCAGTTTTTTTTTCTATATAAAGGAGTTTGTTTTATAAGCAAAGTAACAAATGACTTAAAACAATCTACTTGTTGTTAGGCTGTTAGATACTTAAATGAACCTTATACTTTTTAGGTTTAAACATTACAAAGTGAAAAATTATAAACACGCTTAGTCAAATAGAAGGTGACTCATCACAAAAACTAGAATTTCTCTTTTCTACCTTGTATACAAGAGATGTTAATTTCTTTTATAGACTATTTTAGAAATTTTAATCTTGTCTTAACAACAACACAGCCATGTGAATTAATCTCCATAAAAATATAATGCCCCTTAATTTTTTTAGATTATAGCTTATTATTTCCTTGTTGTCATAAACAAGCCTTGAAGTTTTCAAAAAAATTATTTCTGTCTGATAATATAAAATGGATGGTTCTGATATTATACTAGCAATCAAGTACAATAAAACTAGATTAACTTCAGCCATATACACCAAAAAGATTGGGGGTTCCATTCTCAATCAGGGTACATACCTAGGTTGCAGGTTCAATTTCCAGTCAGGGAGCATATGGCAGACAATGAATCTATGTTTCTCTCTCATGTTTCTCCCATTGATGTCTTTCTCTCTCTCTCTTTCTCTCTCTCTCTCTCTCTGTCTCAAATCAATAAACATTTTAATCTTTTTAAAGAAGAGGTTGACTGTAAAAAACTTGACTCAAATGTTAGAAGAATCTTTCTAAATAGTGTAGATGCTAATGTAAATAGTATTGAAAGGTTCTTAGAATTGGAATTTCAGAAGAGTGATATTCCTGTTTTGGTTACTCAGTGTCTATGTGATCACAGGCAATCCATGTCTCCTTCTTAGACTTCTCAATCTCCCCGCTTACATGATGATGTAGATCCCTTTGGGTGCTAGACATTCAGAAACATGAGGGTCTGGCTGATATTTGTGTGTTTGTGTACACGTGTATAGTTTTGAAGTGAGGGTGCTGTTATTCAGCTATTTCACATAAAAAGGCATTTAAGACTGAGTACCAGCCTATGAAATGTAGATTTTACTTTATATGCAGTACCTGCATGTGTTGGAAGAGGAGGGAGATTAGTTTGAACCAAAGAGTACCATGATGAGATTGGAGGGATGTTGGATATTACGAACCACTGTAAAAGCAAGCAGTAGTTGGCCTAAACAAAGATGGTAGTCAAGGAAATAGAGAGTTCATTGATTTTTACCCACAGTAATTGGTCCATATTTTTTTTCCTTAAAACTCTGTCAAAAATCAACTTTAAATATTACTGGAGGTGATAAGCAGGGCATGAAAAAAATGAAAGCACAAATACCGTAGAACCTACCTGGAAATAAACTAAAAAATCACATGGGGAAAAGGTATGAAAAACTTATCAAGAAAAATATTAATGGTAGACAATATATATATTCTCAATAAAGCAAAATTAGAAGAGTAAGAATATTCATATTGATAATATTATGTCTATTAAAAGCAAAATCTTATATTCAACAATTTTACATTTTCATGCTGATACATCTTAAAAGAAAAACATTTAATTCCACATAGCCACACTAAAATATTGTTACCAAACAATTGTTATTGTTACTAAAACATTCCCACTTGAAATTAAAGGTTTTCTTTTTATAGTTGTGGATATGGAAAACTTCTGGAAAAAAGTTATAACTAGGATACTGTAATTTGCTCATTTGCATAATGTATTCATGGCATTGATGTCATAAATTAGTAAGAATTTTGTTAATTTTTAATGATGATAATACAATAAATAAACTTTAGTTACTGGAATATTGATGTTTGGCACTGCCTTGCTCTCTCCTTTATCTTCATCTATGTCTAAAATGTTGGATTTTTCTCAGTTGAATATTTGTATTATTGCCTGTTATTTATATATGGGGATTATAATGTAGCATGTGATCAGATTTAGTTCCTTTTGGAATGCACACACTTGTGCATATTTGTGTGTGTGCTTGTGTGGGGTGCATAAGGGAATGGCCACTCTAATTAATAATAATCATGGGTATTTATAAAAGATGTTTATTTGTAACCAGATCTACTTTTAGTTTTGTAAGTAATCATTTCTTTAATAACCTACAAAGAAAAATGTGGGCAAATCTTTGGTGTACAGATCAAAACACCCTTCAAATTGAACACACACGTAACCGGAACCAAGGTCAAGAACTAGGATGTTACCAATATTGTAGAAGTTCTTTCTATGCTCTTCTTCAAATTCCTGACTTCTATCTAACAGTGTACATAATTTTTTCTTGTTTTTTTAAGTTATATTTATTAAGATAGCATTGGTGAATAACATTATATTAGCTTCAAGAGTACAACTCTATAATACATTATCTTCACATTTTATTGTGTGCTCACCATCCAAGTCACCTCCTGTCACCATTTATTTGACCCACTTTAGCCTCTGCAACCTCCCCCAACCTCCCTGTTCCCTGGTAATCATTATACTATTGTCAGCTTCTATGAGATTGTTTGTTCCTTTGTTGCTTTCTGTTTTATATCCTACATATCAGTGAAGTCATATGTTTTTTGTCCTTTTCCATCTGACTTATTTCACTTACCAGGGCATTCTCAAGATCCTTTATACATAAGTGGAATTATATGATACAGCCATTATTGTATTTTTTAACATTATGTTTATCAGGACTTATCCATATTATTTTATATAGTTATGGTTCCTTAGATTTTATTGCTGCATAGTATCCATTAAGTGATTAGAAAATTTATTTTTCTATTCTCCTATTTTGATCATTTAGTTTATTTCACATTTGAGTTATTATGTGTAAGCTGTTATAATCATATGTGTACATATATTTTAGTACATATCCCTGTCATCTGAAAAAATAGATCATTCTCATTCTTCCTAAAGTTTATACATCCAGTTATACCTTTTAATAAACTTATTGTCTATATGAAGTAATAGAGGAAGATTTAATTCAGGTTTTCTAATCTTAGCACTATTGACATTTTTGAACTGGAAATGTATTGGTTGTAGGGGTCTGCCTTGTGCATTTTAGGATATTTAACAATAGCCCTGGCCTGTCCATATGAGACACCAATAGCTCTCCACAAGTCACTATCCAAACTCTCTCCAAACAAACCCAAATGTCCCAGGGGTAGGGGAAAAGAAAGAAATCACGCGAGGTTTAGAATCACTGAGATAGGATTTCTAGACAAATCAATAAATAATATTGATTATGTGTGTTACAGAAAATGATATTCTATGATTTGATCCTCAAGAAAATAATTTCATAAACAAAAGCTTTAATTTTTTTCTACAAATACATTTAAATATGAATATCCCATGTTCGAAAACAATCAACTCCAAAATAATAATGTTTAAACTCTTTAACCTGAATGCCAAAATTTTTTACCAGCAATTATTGCCAACTGTATCTCTTCATAAATATCATAAATGCCCTCTCTTATTAGCTAATTGCAGCACCAGAAAATCCTAATACCTGCTATTGCGGTTAAGTGGGACCAAATAAATCTGTATTCTTAAATCTACTATTTCCTAACTTTATAATAGTGCATTAACTTCTGTATTTCTCAAACCTACCACCTGCAGAATGTTGTTGCCATTAGCATGAAGAGTTATTATGAGGTCTATGAATGAGATGTAAAGCATTGAAATAAATTCAATAGTTTTAAGTATTTTATTATTACATAATACCATGAAATACGTTGAATAATTAAGAGGCCATTTACAATAAACTTGATTTAATCAGCTCCTAGAAAAAGCCTGTTGCCATAATAAAGTGACCTCTGATGAGTACATTCATCAGGAGAGTGAGGGATAGCCTTCCACTGCTAAAGAGAAATCGGATGCCACGGCTGGTGTGGCTCAGTGGATTGAGTGCGGGCCTGCGAACCAAAGGGGCATGGGTTCAATTCCCAGTCGGGGCACATGCCTGGGTTGTGGGCCAGGTCCCCAGTAGGGGGTGTGTGAGAGGCAACCACACATTGATGTTTTTCTGGCTCTCTTTCTCCTTCCCTTCCCCCTCTAGAAATAAATAAATAAATATTTAAAAAATAAACAAAAAGACATCAGATGACAACAGAAGGAAACAAAGAGGTGTAGAGGCCAGAGAGAGCAAGTGTAAATAATGATAAAATGATGATTTTCAGGTGTTCATTCCCATTATTCTTATTGCAACTTATCTAACTATGAGTTAGTTTATTTTTTTCTGTTAGCTGTGTTGAGCAAATGAATCACAAGATCCTTGAAAATCCAACCACCAGCTCTTGTAAACTGGTACAATCTGCCTTCAGAAAATCACTGGCAAACACTGACTGTGAAAATACATGAGTAACCCCTACATATGTGCTTTGTTATCTCAAAAACAGGCATTCCAAATCCAAGTTCTTTTCAACAAATGTCTAGCTAAAAATGTCTATTTTCAAAATATCTATAAACCTGAGTCTGAAATTCATTTTCATCATTTCATAACAATAAAAATAATGTAGATAATTTCTTGTAGTGAATGTACTTAAGCATTCCATGAACATAAAATATGTCTAGAAAATAACCATTTAACAGTAGTCACTTAACTTGATATATTGTGTTAATCAGACTTTGTAGATTGTTTTCCTTTTCCTTATGACATACGTTGTAGAGTATTTGAATTTAGGGAAGAACTGACTGATGCATATGACCATATTTTTTCCATTATAAAACTAAGATTTTATTAACTTTAATAATATAATACTTTTTTCCTTGCAAGAACAATATTATAAGACAACAGAAAAAAATTCTACAGTGAATATTCTCCATGAAATTCATTTAAGTCGTTCATAACTGTGGACTTCAGGTTAAGATTTAAATTAATAATTTTCAAAATATTTTATTTCTTCAATTTATTGAGCTAATTTTAAGTAGCTAGATCCCGTAATGATACAGTTTTTTTCTAAAATCACACATTGAATACTCTTATGGATAAGGCAATCTCTTCCTAAGACCAGCCACTAACTAAGATGCCTTTTCATTACACAGAGCACTGCTGTCTCAATTTTTTAAAAGAGCTTGAAAGGATGTAATTTTTATGACAATATTGGTTCTATTTGTAATCATTTCCATTGCCCATGCCCTACTGAAATTAGATGACCTTTGCTTTGAGCAAGAATAAGTAATTTATCTTACAAACTTTCATGAAAATATATAACTCTGTCTTTCTCACATCTAGTATTTAAATCATGATTTTTACCACAACAAAAAACTAAGAATTTAGTAATAAATTTATATTCTCTCCTATTAGTCTTACTTCAAATATAGGTTATTTGAAATAGTCTAGAACATAATTAAAATCAATTAATATCATGCTACTAGAAAATAAAATATCTAGAATCTCATCTTATTCTCTCCAAAGACATATACCTAAACTGAAATAGGATTTACTGATGTTCTTAGTCTTTATAGATTAATAACATAGGTTGTATTAGATTTTAAATAATAATGTATGTTCTTGGCAAAATATGGTTCCCTAACAGTGTGCCTTACAGAGAAATAGTCATATGCTTCCAGAAAAAAACATTTGTCTCTTTCTTTACAAGTCTGTTTATACATTTTATTTTGTCAGACAATAATAGCATATAACTAAAAAGTTTTACTTGTAATTTTTAGTTGTAAGAAAAACTCCAGCCTAATTATGTGCTCATCTATTATAATCAGCCCTTCTAAAATGCCTAATAATGTCTACTCATGGAGTCTTATTTATTCTATATTCTGTTTTATTTCCTAATATTATCTTAAATATTTCATTTATAAGCCCTTTCAGAGCCTTTAGGAAATGGGTAACATACACATACTTTTTAAACAATTTGATATTTTGCATCTTCTGAAAAACTGGAACAAAAACACACAGAATGTCCGAAGTTGTCTAGATCCCTCTTTGCATGTATTCGTACACTAAAACATGTGCCTGGCTTGAGTACTTGTGTGTTTGCATATGTATGTTGATATTGCATTGTTCAGAAGGTATCCAACCATGTCAAATAAATAATGGGCACATTTATTGAAGAAGATACAACATACAAGAAACATTGTACATAGGACAATGATGCCTCAGTCCCCTTCAACATAGGCACCTTGGGACCTCACACTGTTCTCCCAGTCTCCACCAGCTGCTCAGTTGTATTTTCCTGAATCTCATCAATGGTCTGAAATCTCTTCCTTTTCAAAGGTATTGCTGTAGGGAATAGGTATATCAGGTAGAGGGGGCAAAGGGGAAAAATTGGGACAACTGTAATAGCATAACCAATAAAGTATGGTTTTAGAAAAGAGAATAAATAATGAGCAAATGTCTTATTTATTGCTTAGTACGTGTCAGGTACTATCCAGGCATCTTATATACATTACTTTATTAAATGTTTGCAATGATGCTATAAAGCTGGTAATAATCACCAATGAGATGATAAATTAAATACAGGGTGTAGCAAAAGTGGGTTTACAGTTGTTCATTAGGAAAATAATACATTTTATACTACAAGAATAAACTCTTTTTTCACAGAGTGGTAAATCTCCTTCTGCCCCACCCTGTATATAAGCATATAGTATTATAAAAGAGAAGACAGGATTTGGAGTTGTAAATTTACATCCAGGTATAGATGTGTAGATCATCAATTGACTTTAAAAATTTGCCAATATTATGCTAGCCATAAAATCTAGTTTGATTTTTATAAATATATGTGCATATAATCATCTCCTTCCTTTCACAGGAGATTCTCCTTCCATATAAACATTCTATTCAGTCAGGATATGAATTCTCTTATGAAATTAAGCTATATTTATAAACATGAAGAGAATGTTTATTTTTAATTCTATTATTAGTCAGAAGCATTTTTGTATTTTAGAAATTTCAATACTTTCATTTGGCAATGAGGAAACTAAAAAGAAAAAGCTTCCAGAGGGAGAACACTTACCCAAAAATAAATTTCTGTGATTTGGGAAGATAAATCTCAAATGTATATTTTTGACATATGTGACAATTTTATAATTAACACAAAAAAAGATAAAGTTAGTTGAAATAATTAAAAAATGTAAGAACCAGTCTAGGCAACATAACTATACAGTCTTGCTGTAGAAGTACTTATATCAAACTCTCCCCAAAATACTTACGTAATATACTAAATTTAGTTGCTCAAGTCTGTCTTCATGGCTATCTGACTTCTCCATTTTCTGTTCTCTCTATTCCTTCTTTCTCTTTCAGGAGCTGATACAACTCAGGTCTGTTAGTAGCATGTTTCAAATGTCTGGCGTTGATGGTGTATGCACCACGAAAGCAATGGATTTGTGTATTGCCTGGAATAATAAAAATGTAGAACAGGTACAATAATTGAAATTTAGTCATGTAAACAGTAATACATGTAGAATAATCTTAAATCGAATCATGTAAATGCAGTATATTATTACCAGGAAACTCAGTAATCTAAGGAAAAAGTCAGGTCAAGCTGCTCTGAGATGACAAACAATGAATCGGATCAAAAGTTACTCCAAAAATGTGCAAGCATTAAAAAGGTATATTTAACTGACACCAAGGTACACTTACATAAAAGCAAAATTTTATTTCATGTACCTAAAACTACCTGAGAGACAAAATTGAGCATGAAGTCATTTTCTTTCAAATTAACATGGGAGGCCCACCATTCTATTTGCTCTCGTTAATGAGGGTTGTCCTTAATTTTAGAAAATTCTTAAACCACATAGGCTGCCTTCTTTAGTAACCACATCCTTTTACCACTCTCAGTTTCAGCACTCTCTCAGGGGTCTCTGTTACATTAGATATTCCTTCAACTTGAGCATTGCAGGCAAAATACAGGGTGTGGCAGAAGTAACACCTGCCCGAGTATGGTTGGAAGGATAATGAGTGTAATAATTTAGAGTTTGCATTTGAACATTTCACCTAAAATGTCCTATGGGGTGTTTGAGTGTGGTGTTGTTATGTTATGGAATTACATGCTTATGATTTTGTAATAAAATATTTTGTAATAAAAAGGGGTGTTATTTGTGCTATACCCTATATTTCAAATGGTGGAAAATTTCTTACTATCAAGGTTAAGAATAAAATATATTCAGAATAATTGGATGTCTCACAAGTCATTAAATATTTATATGTTATCAAAAATAAGTGCATCCCTGGCTGTATGGCTCACTGGGTTTGGTGTCCTTCCACAAACTGAAAGGTCAATGGTTTGATTCCTGGTCAGGACACATGCCTGGGTTGCAGGCCAGATCCCTAGATGGGAGTGTGTGAGAGGCAACCGACTGATGATTCTTTCCTTCTTTTTCTCCCTGTCTTCCCCTGCCTCTAAAAACAAATAAATAAAATATTTAAAAAAATAAATGTGAATGATTATTTTAATAGAGTTGATTATTTGTAACACTTAGGGAAAAAGGGTCTGGTTTATTTCTATTCTTTCACACTGTTGAAAAATTTATATTTCTTGAGCAACTATGTGATGATTGGCACCGTATTAAATGCATGGAATAGAGATACAGTTAAGACATAGTCTATATTTGACAAATTTAAAATTTGGTGAGGAGGTTAACATATAAACATAATGTGGCATAAGGTATGCATATAAAATGCTAGAAGAGCATGCAAAAAGAATATTTAACTGTGTCTGGGGTCTTGACGTGATCTTCCCAGAAAAAAATGAATAAAAGTAAATTTCTCTATATTCCATGTCTCTCTTGCTGCATTAGGTAGCTGCCAAATGACGAGTTAAATTGTTATATCCAGTAGTTAATACTTAATACTGCATAAGTTATATTTCTTTAGCTGCAAAGCCAACTTTGTCCAAATTGTTTTTAAAAATGGAAGAAGGAAATTAGAATCGAAGTCAAAGTTGAAGTTTCAGACCATGGGAAGAAACAAAGAGCAGGGTGGCAGTCCCTCCTATTACCCCATTTGGAAGCTTCCAGTGACTGTCTTTGCCTTCATCCTCTTCCCATTCTGTTCCTGAAATACAGGCTCCTCTTCATCCAACTGTAATGCACCCACTTGTGATTTTGATTCAATTTAGCCAACTTTCACAGAAACTGGTTGATATCAATTTTCCTTTTTTATGTATCTAATTTTTATTCTGGAATGTATAGAGTCTTTTAAAGTAAAGTAAAGTTGACATACAACATTAGTTTCAGGTGTATAACATAGTGAGATTTCACATTTATAAACCTCACAAAATGGTCACCAGAAAGTCCATTGTCCGTCTAGCACCATACAAAGTTATCGTGATATTTATTAATATTCCCTATGTTGTACTTTACATTCTGGGACTTATCTATTTTATAACTCTAAGTGTGTACCTCTTAATCCTCTTAACCTTTTTGCCCATAAGCCCATCACCCAACCTTCTGGCAATCATTAGTTTTTTTATATCTGTGGGTTGGTTTGTTCTGTTTGTTCATATCTTTAGTTTTAGATTTCATGCCTAAGTGAAATGATATAGTATTTGTCTTTCTCTGGCTTATTTCACTTAGTATAATACCCTCTAGGTCTATCCATGTTGTGTCAAATGGCAAATTTTTATTCTTGTTCATGTCTGAGTAATATTCCAGTGTGTACTTGTGTGTACATGTGCACACACACATCTACCTCTTTATCCATTCATCTGGTGATGAGCACCTAGGTTGCTTCAATGACTTGGCTATTATAAATAATGCTTCAGTGAACATAGAGGTGCACAAATCTCTTTGAATTGTTTCTTTTTCTTCAGATAAGCCCCCAGTAGTGGGATTGGTGGGTCCTTCTTTGTCTCTTGTTGTATATAGTCTTTGTTTTAGTCTATTTTGTACAAGCATTGCTATCCCGGCTTCTCTTTTTTTCTCATTTCCATTTTCATGAAATATCTTTTCTATCCCTTTACTTTAGCTCTTCATGTGTCTTTCATTCTGAACTCTCAAGTAGGCAGTATATGTGGGTTTTTCTTAATCCACTCAGTGCATTCATTTCAATGGAGCACTTAGTTTTCATTTAAATTAATTATTGATGGGTGTGTGCTTATTGTCATTTTAATTGTTTTCATACTACACTTTTAAATGGTTGGTCTAACAACCTTTACTATGTTTGCCTTTACCAGTGAAACTTTTTTCTTCATATATTTTTTATTTCTAGCCTTGGCCTTTTCTTTTTCACTTATATAATTCCCTTTAACACATCTTACAATGCCAGTGGTGATGGACTCCTTTAACTTTTGCTTATCTGAGAAAATCTTGATCTCCTTCAGTTCTGAATGATAACCTTACTGGGTAGAGTATTCTTGGTTGTAGCTTTTTTTCTTTCATCATATTGAATATTTCATGCTACTCTTCTGGCCTGCAAAGTTTCTGTTGAAAAGCCAGCTGATAGTCTTATGGCCATCCCCTTGTATGTTACTAGTTTATCTTTTGCTGCTTTTAAGATTCCCTCATTATCTTCAACTTTTAACAACTTAATTATAATGTGTCTTGGTGTGGATCTCTTTTGGTTCATCTTGTTTAGGACTCTGTGCTTCCTGGATTTTGATGTCTGTTTTTTTTTGCCACATTAGGAAAGTTTTCAGTCGTTACATCTTCAAATAGGTTTTCAGTCCCTTTCTCTCTCTCTTCTCTTTCTGGGACCCCTATGATTCTAATATTAGTATGCTTGATGTTGTCCCAAAGGCCACTTATGTTATCTTCATTCTTTTTTCTTTTCCACATTCCAATTGAGTGATTTCCATTGTGCTGTTTTCCTGTTTACTGATTCATTCTTTTGTGTAATCTGATTTACTATTAATTCCCTCCAGTGTATTTCATATTTTAGCTGTATTCTTCACTTCTGATAGGTCTTTTTTAAAATTTTTATCTCTGTTGAAGTTCTCACTGACTTTATCCATTTGTCTGGAGAGTTGAATGCATATCTTTATGACTGTTGCTTTGAACGCTTCCTCTAGTAGACAGCTTACCTCAGTTTCATTTGGTTTTTCTGGGGTTCTATCCTGTTTTTTGTTTGGAACATATGCTGTTCTACCCTCATTATGCCTGTTTTTTCTATGTGTTGTATGAAGTAGGTCAGCTAAATCTCCTAGACTTGAAAAAGTGGCCTTATTTCAAAAGTGTCCTCTTGGGCCCTTATTTAGATGGTGTCCCCCTTGTCACCAAAGCCAGGTACTCCAAAGAGTGGATTAGTGTGGCCTCCTTTTGTGATTAGGCCACAACTTTCTGGACACACTAGCAGTCGAGGCTGGTCTCTGACCTGCTGACTGTGAGGCCTGGCCACCTATTGCAGGGCAAGGCTTTGATGCAGCTGGCTACAAGGCCTAGCCCCACTGCTGCAGATCAATGCTATGTGCTGGTGCCAACTGAGGCTGCCCACTGGTTGTGGCAGGGCAGGAAGTGCTTTGGAGGAGTGCTACCCTAGATAGGTCCTCGGGGAAAAGTCAGGGGGGTGAACAGTGTTAGCAAGGTTAATGGACAGTGTCAGACCAACTACGTTAAAGAGAGGGGGGAAATGGGCCCCACCAAGATCTCTGACAAAAAGCAAGTTCCAACAAATCCCTGTCCCTCCAGTACACTCCCTAAAATTAGTAAATGTGTCACCTTCACGTATGACCTAGCTACTTTTCAAAGTGCTCCCTCTGTGCCAGAACTTGGAAAGAGCACAGCCTGGGTTTCCTACAGGTTTTTGGCTCTCCCAGATGCAAACCTCACTGGTTTTCAAAGCCAGATGTTATGACTTCCTGGTTCAGGTCAACCAGGCAAGGGCTCTGACCCTTTGCTCTGCAGGGATGACGTCTGTGGTTGTGATATCCCTCCCACTTGTGAGCCACTACATGAGGAGTGGGGAGTAGGGTAGGTCCTGGCTCGGCTTAGTCTCTACCCTTCCTATCTGTTTCAATGTGGCTTTTACTTCATATCTGTAGTTGGAAATTCATTCTGCTAGTCTTCACGTGATTCTCAGAGTCCGTTGTTCTATATGTAGTTGCAGTTTTAGTGTCAATGAGATGAGGTGAGCTCAGGATCTTCCTGCTCTGCCATCCTGAACTCAAAGCTAAGAGCCTTGCTCTTGAATGCCAATTCAGTTTGTGAAAACCACTCCTCATGGTTGGTGTGGTCTGCCCCTGAAAGAAATGCGTCTCAGGACAGGATCGCCAAGTCACTCTCAGTTCTCTTCATTCTTGTTTGTAAAGTCATTCTCTCCCTTTCTAGTGACCTCACCTGCCTTTGACAATATCGTCAGACTTTCCTGTTGTGGACAAAACAAAACAAAAGAAATCTTTCCTTCAACCTTGTTATCTGCTCAATCTTTTTCTCTTCATTGCTTTTTATTTAAAATGTTACTCTGTACCTGCTATGTTCATTTACTCTTCCATATTTCTTATCTACACTTTAGTGTCTGATCCTGAACATTCCAGAAGTTGACTGAAAAAAATTATAACTAACAAAAAATCATTATATATTTTCTTATTCCTTATACTCTCACATTTTCTATGTTTTCTTACAGCCCTGCCTTAAAACTCTTTCACTTTTCTGGCACTTTCTATCTGGTTATCCTCTTACCTCTAATAGTTCCTTCTCTCTCTCTCTCCTATGACATTTCTTTCATTGCTCACCTCACAAATGAGTGTTCTCTAAATTATGTTCCCCAACTATTTTAATTGCATGCCACTGTTTAGAAACTAACTAAATATAAAGATATAAGTTTAATTTCTTTTTTTAACTACAAACTTTATTTCTAACTATTGGTTAGATATCTTTACCTATTGTCATGCTGGTGAATCAGTGATGCCTAGGGGAACATTTTTCCCAGGTCAGATCCACTGATAATACTTATATCTCTATTCTTATTAATAATAATCACCTTTCTTATTATTTACCATGTTAAATTCTTGAAGATGTTCCTCATCACTCAAGCTCATGGTACTGAAAAATCACTCTTCTGGGTGTTACAATCAACATTCCCTGATTGCCTCTCGTTTTGTTTGCCTAAATTTGCATTTCTCAACAGGAGTCCGATAGTTACTCAAAGTGTGGTTGACAGACCAACATTGTAGGCATCACCAGGAAACAGCTTTGAAATGAAGAATCCTTAGACCCTACTGGATCAGAATTTACCTTATAACAAGATCCTTTCTTCTGGGGTGGCTTGTTTTGAGAAGCACTTTCCTGTTGAATTTGAGTTCAGGACATTTTTTGAGAGACATAGTCACAGACAGAAAGACAGAAATGGAGAAGGGGGAAGAAGGTAGAGAGAGGGGGGAGGAGAAGAAGAAGAAGAGGAGAGCAGAGGGCAGAAGAGGAGGAAGAGAAGAATGAGTACATGTTTCTCTTCTTGGATATCCACAGTAGAGTAGCCTGTTTAAAACCTTACAGAAAAGAAATAAAATTCTGCACATATTGTAATACACATTATAGGTCTTGTAATGAATATTTTGCACATGGCAACCATTCTGCATTCACTGACTTGCTCATTTTCTATTTTTTATATGGAACTACTGCTATTATCCATGATTATCATCATCCAGTTGCAAACAACCAATAGAAAAATTTATTTGAATGCTTTTAGTGAGAAGTGTAATCGTTTTATTATATTATATAAACATTTTTGTCAGGAAATGTCTGGTGGGATGTCTTTAGGAAAAAAAACTTGAGAGACACTCTAATGATCAAGGTGTGTTATTGCATTTTGATGAGACTTTGTGCTGCATTCAAACCCTGGAGTTCAACCTACTGATGCAGTACAAGAAATTTTATTATTTTTTTCTTGATAAAAAAAAATCATTGTGACACACCTCTCTTATGCATCTTCTCAATAAATGCTGTGTTCCTTTTCAGATATTCCCTATAAAAAACATAGAGTATGCATATATTCATAAGGCTGCTGAAGCTGCTTTAAATTGGATTCTCATTTTCAGGCTGATTAAAGCCCACAAACACACAGAATCTGGTCACAGCTGATTTGTCAGCTGATGGGCTCACAATGAAGCAGACACTTGGAGGTTTTCTTGTCCAATAATAGTCAAATTATTGTCAGACCTTAGTAACGTGCTTTTAAAACCACAAGACTCCCAATGTAACATTGGGCTGTAGACAGAATTATGACTGCAAAGAAATTCAGTTATGTGGGTTTACTGTTGTTTGCTTCAGCCACCAATAAAAAATCATTAAATTAAAAAAAGTTGTGCAGATGTCAAGTACCGATCAATATAACCCATGGAGTTTAAATCAAGTTAAGGGAATGATTCATTGGAGCAGACATTCTTCAGTGTAATTATTTGTCTTTGTCTGTTTTTCATCTGTTTAAGTGAGCGTTCATTGTGAAATATATCCATCCATGCATATTATTTTTGCATGATAAAATATATTAGGCAGAATATATTTTAGAGATTTAAACAAAAACAGTTTATGATGGTGTGTATGTATAAATATGTATACATATATATATTTTTCACTTTTGTTCTTAAAATTAGCATTTAATGGTTTCTTATTTCTTAACTCTTCTCTACTTTGGGGATCTCAATCAGCATATTCAAAAGCAGTAGATTAATCTCACAATGGTGACTAAAATGAATAAATGGAAATGAATTTTTAATTCAAAAAGATCATAGACTGATAGCTTATAGCGTGCCAAGTATTTTTGCATTCAAAGGATTGATAATACAGTAGAATATCAGATAATTGGTTGCTTTTATATATAGCATAATTTTTATTCTTATCATAAATGCTTATTTAGAATATTGGCATACAAATAAATACGATTTGTCATTAAATTTTTAAAAAGCGATTTTCTTCTTCTATGGGAAATTTATTAAAATAGTGATTTTGCCATGACTGGTGTGGCTCAGTGGTTTGGGCATTGTCCTGCAAACAGAAATATCTCTGGTTTGATTCCCAGCCAGCACACATGCCTGGGTTGTGGGCCAGGTCCCCAGTTGGGGGCATGTGAAAGGCAACCAAATGATGTTTCTCTCTCAAAGCAATGTTTCTCTCTCTGCCTTTCTCCCTCACTTCCCCTTTCTAAAAATTAAAAATCTCAGAAAAATACTGATTTTTGAATGTTAATTATATAAAAAAGAAAAACTTATTTAAGTTCTTTTTCTGCTGATCAAATGGAAGTTGAAATTATTCATGAGTTTGAAAGCACAAAAACCTTGTTTATCAAATTCAGAGCTGACAGGTAGTTCAATGCTCACTTTTTCCTGAGGATATTAATCATCTGAAGATTTAAAACAATGAAAAGGTATTCAAAAAGGGTTATTGTGTATTTGCTATATTATGAAAAAAACTACTACTGATAATATATCTTTTTTTTCCCAGAGAGTCAGGGGAATGGATTCCAAAGAGAAACATTTTGAGATGAGACATATATAGACTTATGTGCTGTATTATGACTTATGTGCCATAATTGATAAAGGAAAAAATAATAAAGTAGCACCTTGTAATTTTTAAGCATCAACCTAATAGAGAAACTTCTGGGGATATTGGAAATTAGGTTTGTTTTATTTCTTAAATATTAATATTAATTAAAGAGTAGCAAAGGCTAAAGTAGAAAAACTAAAGAAACTTGTGTTCTAAAAAAGCTAGGTAAACTTTTGCCTTCCAAAAATTAAAGTTTACATATTCATAAAACCTTGATTGAGTTTCTATATTTGTATATATTAGTTTTGAAAATTTCGTCATTTGAGGAGTACTGCAGACTGCAAATACGAGTAAGCATTATTTCTACTCTGAAGAGACTTGGAAAGTAATGCAATCAGCAAAAGCATTATTTAAAGAAAAAGGCAGAATATAGCATCCTTGAGAGAGATACAGGTGTCGATGGAAAATGTGCTTATTTCATGCAATACACAAAATTCTTGTAAAACTATGTGCCAAATACTATGCTAAGAAAAATTTACTCAGGGGGATAAGAAAAAACACTCTTAGGCAAATCAAATTTAAGAGAGAATCTAAAGGGTAGACAGGTACAATTTCCAGCAATGGAGAAAGAAGAGGAAGTACACTCTGGGGATCTAAAATTGTTATGACAGCATGTGCTTAATAGCAAATTTAAATGTGTTCCGGTGATCAAGAATAAGCAATGATACTTTGGGTGGTCGGTTAATCGGGAAAGAAAGGTTTGTCATAAGTGGAATAAATGGTGGTGGTTAATGTCTCTCAGGGTGAGGCTATCAATTTATGACATGCCTTGTGATATTGAGGATGGGAATGTATAAACTCCATTTTTATAATTTCCCTGTGGTCTGGGAAGCAATGTGTGTGATTAAAAGGTCAGAGGAGAGGAGAAGGGACTTTCTTTCTACCTCCAACTCTGTTAGCTTCTTTTCAGCATCTGTGGACCAAATCAGCTCCAAGGCGATTTGATAGCACTTTCCAAGGTGGCTGAAGAATTACCCATTAAGTTTCTACCACCTGCCCTTACCTCCCCTTCCTCACTCCTTATGCCTACCAGCCTGGTCCCAAGGTGTGATTTGGAAGCCATCATATCTAGTTCCTGGTGACACTGCTGGCCCTTTGTTTCTCAGGCCTTAGTGGCCAGATTCAATTTTTGCTTTAGCCTTTTAATACTTGAGTAGCCATTTAGCTCTATTTAATGATAATTTTTTCAAATAGCTAGCTTGTTTTCTATTTCTTGAATGTACCTTAACTAACATGAAAAGCATTAAGAAATTTTGTCCACAGAGGGGGCATAACCAGTCTTATGCGTTAAAATGTGTAGTTTTATAGTTTGTAGGATTAATAGGATCTACACTAATCTAGAAGTATGATATTAATTTGGGAAAACTATTAGCAGTTCATGTAAAAAGAGAAAAGTATGAGTTAGTTTTGGTAAGACAGTTCACTGGTGACACTCTTAAGAGCAGTTTCAGTGACATATTGACACTGGGTACAGATAGTAGTGGTTGAAGCACTGAAGAAGTTAATTCATTATACATACATCACTATAAAAAAATACTTGGATTTGAAAGAACAGAGAAATTCCCGCACATCTGAAGAAATAAATATGTGGGATCAAGAGATTTTTTCTAATCTCATAGAGAAAAGGAGAAATATTTTTATTATTTTGACATGCTAATGACAAGTAAGATTATGAGGAAAAAAACTTAAAGCTTTTCTTTATTTATTTTTAGAGAGAAGGGAAGGGAGGGAGAAGAAGAGGGAGAGAAACATTGATAGGTTGCCTCTAGTACATGCCCCAAACTGGGACTGGCCCTCAACCCAGGCATTTTCCCTGACCAGGAATCAAACTGGCGACTTTTGAATTTGTGGGATGATGCCCAACCAACTAAGCCACCCCGGTAAAGGCAGAAAATTTCAATATAATTAAAGTATTCCTAGGATAACTAGGTATTTATATACTTAACATTTTATTTATTTTATAAATCCTTATGTTGCCATAATTGCTAATAAATATTTTTTAATTTTTTTATTATTAATGTTTGAATACAGTTGTCTCCATTTTCCCACCACCACTTTCCCCCACCCCTGTCACCCCTACCCCCACTCTCAATCCTCCCCCTCTTTGGATTTGTCCATGGGCTTTTATCCATGTTCCCTTCCCTTTATTCCCTTTCCTTTCTTTCCCATGCTATTTCCCTCCCTCCTCCCATCTGATTACTCTCAGTTTGTTCTTAATTTCAATATCTCTGGTTATATTTTGCTTGGTTGTTTGTTTTGTTAATTAGGTTCCACTTATAGGTGAGATCATATGGTATTTGTCTTTCACTGCCTGGCTTACTTCACTCAGCATAATGCTCTCCAGTTCTATCCATGTTGTCACGAAGGGTAGAAGCGCCTTCTATCTTTATGCTGCATAGAATTCCACTGTGTAAATGTACCATAGTTTTTTGATCCATTCATTTACTGATGGGCACCTAGGTTGCTTCCAGTACTTGGCTATTGTAAATGGTGCTGCTATGAATATTGTGGTGCATAGGCTCTTTCATATTGGTGTTTTAGGATTCTTAGGCTATAATTCCAGCAGTGGAATTGCTGGGTCAAAAGGCAGTTCCATTTTTAGTTTTCTGAGGAAATTCCATTTTGTTTTCCACAGTGGCTGCATCAGTCTGCATTCCCACCAACAGTGCACTAGAGTTCTCTTTTCTCCACAACCTCTCCAGTACTTATCGTTTGTTGATGTTTTTACAATTGCCATTCTGACCAATGTGAAGTGGTATCTCACTGTGGTTTTAATTCGCATCTCTAATAAATTATTTTTTATAAACTCACTCATTAGTATGTAAATTCTATGAGGTGTCTTATGTTCACTTCTGATTTACCACTGAATGGCAAATAATAGTTGCTCACTAAATATGTCAAAATAATTAATCTGTATTTTAGTGTATCTATTTTTACTAACTGTTAGACATAAATGTAACTTTAAATAGATTTTTGTTCCCAAATTGAGAGGATTGCTGCAAAAAAATTTTATTTAATTAGATTTCTCAAATTCCCAGGCCACTCTATTAGTTACTTTTGTCACATGGTACTAGACAGTACCATGAAGGACATGCTTGTAGTAGCAATGTTGCCTTTATACAGACTGGTCCAGAACTGATGATGAATTGTCACCTAAACAAACTAGTCAATAATGCAATTTTTGTAAACTGAACCTGTACTGGAGTCTCAGAATCAGAAATTTTTAGAGTCAATTTTTGTATATAAATATTTAGGAAAGAGGTGGATATAAAATGCAAGCTGGTTATTAATAAAATTTTTAAAATTCTTTTTATTTTTTTACAGTTCTTTTCTCTGACTTTTCTGGGAAGACACAGAAGATAGCTGAAAGAAAAAATGAGGGAAATCTTGATTAAAGGATGATTTTTTCTTCCTAGAAAGCAAGAAGCAATTTTTTCAAGGTAAACATATTTATGTTGTTATATTAACCTTTCTACTAACGTGTCTTGACTATAACTTCTGTGCTTAATACTACAGGATTTGTGTAGGAGTTTGCATTACATTTTTTTGTTCTTTTGAAACTTGTCAGTTACAGAGATGATACAAAACAAAACACAACACAACCTAGCACACCTCCTCCCACATCCTCATTGATATATACACATATCTGTTTAATAAGGGGAGTGTATGGCAGAACATATGTCTTGCCATACTCACCTCTTAGAAGAACATCAACACAAAGAAGAACACTGAAAATTTTGTTAAAGGCATCAGTGAAGTGAAAACGAATTTAATACTTAAAACTAAAAGATGATGAAAGCCAAACAGATGAGTGGAACACTGAAAACAGCTTTCCTTATCTTGACAGCATTTACCAAAACGGATAAACATAACTTTCGGTTTCACAGGGATATGGAGGACGGGAGAAAAAAGGAGTCTCAGGGCCCATTCAGGGTGAAAGAGCCCACTCTAATAGAAGACCACTCTCCTCCCCACCCCTGGGTAAAATCAAAACTCACAAGCCCTGAGCAGTGTTGCTAAGTGGGTTGAGTGTGGTTCCACAGAGCAAAAGGTCCCCAGTGTGCTTCCGGTCAGGGCACCTGCCTGGGTTGCCA
This sequence comes from Artibeus jamaicensis, assembly GCF_021234435.1. Lineage (NCBI taxonomy): Eukaryota > Metazoa > Chordata > Mammalia > Chiroptera > Phyllostomidae > Artibeus > Artibeus jamaicensis. Next base: position 11,783,188 of record NW_026522014.1, on the reverse strand, counting down.
GTTCTGGTTTCTCTCTCACAACAGTGTTTCTCTCCCTCACTTTCCTTCTTCCTTCTCCTTTCTCTAAAGATAAAAATAAACAAAAATCAGAACCCACAAAAATCTAAATCATCATTGATATGGGAAGTAGAAATATCCACATCCCAACAGCTTCAACACTAGGCAACTCTAAGAAAAAACACCTATCTTAAAACTTGAGGTTGGTGTCCAAAGGAAAAAATTCTATTTTAGTGAATTTGCAATGACACACAGTCTCCTTCATGAGTCTGCAGCCCAAATTTTTACTAATTGGGTGGGTCAAACCTGAAGCTCAGAATTTATATTTAAAATGGGCCTAAATTGGAAGGATCTCCAGTTCCCTTCCCAACGGTGGAAGTAAATGTAATTATTCTATAGGGTAAATCACACTGGGCAAGGTGTCAGACAGTCCTTGTGGTAAATCTTAAGGGAAGATGAGCCCATTTCTAAAACATTGCAAAACGCAAAAGAAAACAGGCACTATCAGCAAGAACTAGAAGAAATAATAGATATCACATTCAGATGTAGACTTTAAATATCGGCTATAACAAACATAAAATGTAAAATACTTATATCAAATATGTTTTAAATTGAATATATGAGAAAGAAGCACAGGACATAAAATGTGACCGATCAGAATTTTTTTAAACAAAACAAAAGAAAAACCTAAAATAATCTAGAAACTTGGGACTCAGGCAGATGCCATCACTTTATTCTTCACAAATTCTCCTACTGGCAATGAAAGAGAAAAACATAATGTAACAACAAAAATAGAAATATTCTCATTCTGAAAAGGGGACAAAAAGAAGTTAGACTGTTTAGAGGTTGCAGTACTTGAAAAATATTCAAACATATAATTGTAAATCATTCATCATAAGAACAAGGAAAATCACAAATTGAGAGAGAAGCGAAAGTCAACAAATGCCAACAGCAAAATGAATCAGATGAAATAGTTATTTAACAATAATATTAAAGCAGCTGTAATAAAATGTTACAGCAAGCAATTATGAATTCTCTTAAAATAACCAAAAAACTCAGTCTCAGCAAAGAAAGAGTTATTTTATGAACTCCAATGTTAACTGACAAATAAAATCACCATTAAATTTAAACCTATAAAAACTAAAGATAAAAAAAATCTCAGAAGTGACCAGAGAAAAATAAGACATTAATTAAAGAGGAGCACCAACTTGAATGACAGCAGATATCTCATCCGAAATTTATAGGGACTAGGAGAAAGAACACTTTTTAAGTATTTCAAGAAAATTGTGACTGCAAAGTCTTTGCCCAGTGAAAATACACATCAAGAATGAAAGGGAAGTAAAGACATTCTCAGACAAAAGAAAACTAAGAAAGTTTGTTGCCAGCAAACATACACTTAAGAAACTTTCACATTAAAAATAGACAAGGAAAAGCATTCTAAAGGGAAATAAGATTTCTAAGCTTCACTTGATGCAGTAGATTATAAATATTTGTAGACTGTGATTACTTATAAGTTAATATTTTAATATCTAGAACAACTCCTGAGAAACTTATACAAAACAATGCATTCAGAAACGTTGTGAATAAATCAAGACAAAATCTTTAAAAAATTGAAATCATCTAGAAGTAATCAAGAGGAGAGAAAATGAAATAAAATACAGAAAAGAATATCATACCTATGTTTTAACATATTAGTAATGATTAAAAGGTAAGTGGTCAAAATATTTAATTAAAAGATTGGAGTAGTGAATTAAAAAAAATAATATAACAATGAGCATCTACTGGATATATACTTTAAATGCACCATACAGAAGTTGAGAGTACGTGGTATATTAAGGGCATGCCCCCCCCCCGAGAAAAACATGAATGACTACAAATATTAAATAAGGTAGACTTCAGGTCAAAATAAATTACTAGATATAAAAAGGTTCATTGCATGCTCTCACTGGTGTGGCTCAGCTGGCTGGGCTTTGTCCCACAAAGCAAGGGGTTGTTGGATCAGGACACATGCCTGGGTTGCAAGTTAAGTCCCCAGTCAGGGCGCATCAAGAGGCAGTTGATTCATTGATTCTGTCTGCACTGATGTTTCTGTCCCTTTCTTCCTCCTGCTTTTATCCATCTCTGGAAATAAATAAATGAATTTTTTTAATGACCATTATGTAATAAGAACAAACTCATTTATCAACAATGCATAGTGAGCCTTATTTCTGAGTAGTGTGTAATCAGCAAAGTCTCAAAATATATGAAGCAGAAACTGATAGACCTGAACAGGAAATACACAAGTCCACAACTTTAGGTGAAAATCTACTTGATTTCTATAGATCACTCCATTCAACAGAACATAATGTACACCAGATGAATCACCCTGGCCAATCCCCCAGTGAATTCACTCCTCTGATGCAAACACTGAATGTTTCACCATTGATTGATCTAGCTGCTGATATTCTTGTTCCAAGGAAGTTAAACAGATTCTGAATACTTAATACAAGATAATATCATTCAACAGATATAAGTGGTTCATAGACCAAAATAAACCACAATAGGGCCAAGCTTTAAAAGGGTAGGAAACAGGCCAAGTTCAAGAGCTAGACAGAAGTATTTGAGGGTGTTTCAACTGGAAGTTATCAGTTCCAATAACTTCACATAGCTTGGGAAGCTCAGGCTTCTCGGGAGAGTGTCCAGTTGGCCTAAATTAGTCTACTTGTTCCTGGGATCAAGTTTCCTTTATTTGTATTCCAAAAAAAATGTATCCAAAGAAAAATCGGAGATTTATTTTTACCAGAAGATGGGAAACTGAACACTGAGTAGGAGTAATTAGAAACTAAAGCAAATTCAAAACAGTCAGTACTCAGATATGTTTTGAACATAGTTTAGCATCTTCGCCTGATAGTCAACCACCTCTTTTTCCTTGCTTCTGTATACTGTTTCAGTGTCAAAAAATATTCCAACATATTGTTGTATGAAAGAAAGTTCAGAAAAATCTTAACAAAGAAGGGTTCATTAATTTAATGAATTAGACTCATTTTCATTTTTACAACTTTAGTCTCCTCTCTTAGAGTACATGTAACATATTGTTGCTACAATTCGGCTTCTCTGGGTCACAGTTCCCAAATGCTTATCTTGTAGCTAAAGACTCTTGTGAAAACCGCAGGTGTACATACGTTTTCTCCTTCAATGATTTAGACTTCAAAATTCTTGCATGTTTTTAGAAGGAAAAGAAAGAAAAGAAAGAGATGTACCACAATCTTCCTGAATGTATTATTTTATTTAGATGTGGGTAATTAATCGATTATTAAACTTGAGTGACCCTCTGCCAGGCACTGGACTAAGTGTGAGAGCTAAAGTGGTGAAGAAAAGCTCAGAATCCTGCCCATCATAGAGTTTATGAGTGAGATTCATAAATATTAAGCAAACAAATAACAACTATACCATATAATTAATAGTTACCCTAACCCTTATGAGAAAAAAGTATAAATACTTCAACACCAGGCTATAAAGATTACATGATGTAAGATCCAGTGTTTAAAATATTTTCAGCATTTGGACAGATCCTTACACAAATACATTTATTGATGCTGTGATAATTTTGGTAATGTTTCTCATAACCAACATTTTTCAAAAAGCTCAAGTTACAAAAGCAAATAAGATAGAGCTCTTTCCTCACTGAGATTATGGTATAATGAGGGAGAGCCACAGAAAAACTAAATATACTACATGTATACATTGTAATGTTTACATAGTTACCAAGAGACATAAATTAATGGCTCTATTAATTATTTTCACATTGGCAGAAGGTATACCTGATATAAACAACAAGTTATAATAAATATGTAAATAGTGTAAACAGGTTATAACAAAAATTTAAGAGATTTTTAAATTTATAGTTTAACAAGAATATTAAATCATAAATAATTCTACTCATTTACTGGTGAGCACTTTGGTTGCTTCCAGCACTTGGTATTGTAAATTGTGCTGCTGTGCACATTGGGGTGCATAGGTTCTTTCAATATGGTACATTTACTCAATGGAATGCTGCACAACAGAAAGGAGGAGCTCCTACCCTTCATGACAGCATGGATGGAACTGGAGAGCACTATACTAAGTGAAATTAGCCAGGTAGTGAAAGACAAATACCATACGATCTCACCTAGAAGTGTAACCTAATTAACAAAACAAACAAGCAAGCAAAATATAACCAGAAACACTGAATTAAAGAACAAAGTGACAGTAACCAGAGAGGAGGAAGGAGAGGGATAACAGGGGAAAATAAGGGAAGGTCCATCCAAGAACATGTATAAAGGACACATGGACAAAGCCAAAGGGATAAGGTTCAAGGATGGGAGGTAGGGTGGGGGCAAAGGGGAGGAGTAGGGTGAAATGGAGACAATTGTACTTAAACAGCAATAAAAAACATCAAGAATTCTACCTCCATTAATACAAATTATTGACATTTCAAGTGCTAGTTATATCCTGTACCAATTAAACATAGATTAATCAATTATCTCTATATTTTCCTAAACATCCTAATTTCATGTCTTAAGTGATATTTATCTGTTGAAAGTGAGAGGCAAAGCAGCAGAGCTGTTAACAATATGACATCTGGACCCAGATTATAAAAATCCAGTGTTTTGCCACTGATCACAGATTTTGGTACTGAATAAATTAAGTCCTCTGTACTTCTGTTTCTTAGTTAGAAAACTGGATATAACAATAGCATCTGATTAATAACACAGTTGTGAAAATGCCATGAGTTGCCATTGTATATTATATATTTCTTAGAGTAATACTTAGCATAAAAGTGTTTGTTCTTACTAAAAATGAACATGTTTTGGTAGACAAAAAGGGAAACAAAAGTTAATAAAATGGTATATGCTCTTCCAAGCTTTTAAAAAAAATTTTGGAATGAGTCTTTCCCAGAAAAAAAATGCTTACTTAGGCACTAGTTTTTCTCCTTTTTAAAATAATATACATTTTGTTTGTGTAGATCATTTGGATGGCCCAGCTTTCCAGAATTATGACAACGGGTGACCATTTCTCCTTAACAGTTTTGACGTCAATTCCTATTGACATAAAAATGTATGTGGGACAGGGTTTCATCAAACTATTCAACCGCAATAGCAATTTTTAGATAAATCATCCAGGGCAAAAATGGTCTCTGAACTCAAGTCATGACAAACTGAGAAAAGAGTGGCTGATATTTTAAAACACATTCGTGATTGTTTTTATTATGTTATTTATTTTTAAGCTGACTTGTAATAAAACTCTTTTACAAATTTAATTTTTTCACACTGGCCAAGAAACCTCAGTTTTAAATATTGGGCTGAGTATATGCATAACTATTTAGAAAAATCTACAATGATAATTATTTTTTCTATTTATGAATTATTAAAGTTTCTTTTTAGAATACTCTAAGAAGAGTTGCAAAGCTGAATCACAATAATATGATGTATATGTAATGTTGGTAAAGATAAGAATGAACAGGCTACCAAGAAGCATATAAGATAATTAGAAGACCACAGTGTACTTCTTTCAGAAGATTTTTCTTTATGCTGAGTTTCTTGAGATCTGACATTTAAAAGTGATTACAGTATAAAGACAAGAAGTCATTCACCATAGGATGAAACAAATTGGTTTTAATGGACATAGCTTTGGGGGGGGGACTGTGAGGCCACATACAAGCTCAAGCTTTTTCTTCTTCAGACTCTTCAATGCTGGATGCAAGAAAATCATGCAATAGAAACTATCATACACAAAAACGAAATCAATTTTTAAAGAAACATTTCACTGAGGTTTAGAATGAGCTTTATTGTATAAAAATGGTTGGTTTTAGCATGCAAGGAACTTTTCAAAAATTATTAAGGTATAATTGGAATATTATATTAGTTTCAGGTGTTAACCATAATGAATTGATATGTATATATTCTGCAACATGATCACTACATCTTCCACCATACATAATTACAGACCTTTTTTTACTTGTGATAAGAACTTTTAAGATCTCTTTGCAAATTTTAAACATGCAGCACTCTACTATTAACTATTGTCACCATGCTTTACATTAAATGCTCAGAATTTAATTATTTTATATATAAATGGAAATTTGTACCTTTTGATCCTCTTTACCTATTTCACCCACTTATGGAAACTGCAGTCTGTTCTCTGGGTCTATGAGCTAGTGGCTTTTTGTTTTTTCAGGGTTTTTTTTTTTGCTTGTTTTGTTCTTTTGATTCCTCATATAAGTGAGACCATACAACATTTGTTTTTGTCAGTTTGACTTACTTCACTCAGTATCCTCACGATTCATCTATATTGTTGCAAATGGCAGGATTTTTTCTTTCTTTATGACTGAATAATATTCCATTGTGTATACACACAACACTTTCTTTACTCATTTACTCACTCACTGGTGAATGCTGAGGTTGTTTCCATGTTTTGGCTATTATAAGTAGTGCTTTAATAATTTATCTTTTCAAATTAGAATTTTCCATTTCTTCAGATAAATCACCAGAAGTGAAATGTTTAATCATGTGGTAGTTCTATGTTTAACCTTTTGAAGAGCACTTATACCATTTTCCATAATAGCTAAGCCATTTTACATTCTGTCCCACAGTGCACAAGGATTCTGTTTCTCCTCATCCTCATAAAAACGTGTCTCTTCTCTTTGTGATAATAGCCATTCTGACAGGTATGAGGTGACAACTCATTGTAACTTCAATTTGCATTTCCCTGACAATTAGTGATGTTGAGCACCTTTCCACACACCTGTTGGCCAGTTGTACGTCTTCTTTGGAAAAATGTCTATTCACATCCTTTGCCCATTTGAAATGGGATCATTCCTTTTTTTTTTTTTTTTGATTTTGAGTTATATGAGTTTCTCTTATAGTTTGGGTATTAACAGGTATATAATTTGCAAACATTATCTCCTATTCTGTAGGTTGCCTTTTAATGCTGTTGATGTTTCTCTTGCCTGTACAGAAGCTTTTTTAGTTTGATGATGTAGTTTCTCTCATTTATTTTATTTTTGTTGTTTTTCTTTTGGAATTAAATCCAAAAGTTGTCACCAAGACCCATGTCAAGGATCTTACCACCTGTGTTTTCTACTGGGAGCTTTAAGCTTTCAGGTCACAGATTTAAATATTTAATCAATTTTGGGTTGATTTTTGACTATGGTATAAATAGTGGTCCAGTTTATTCTTTTGCATAATGGCTATTTAGTTTTCTAGCACCATTTATTAAAGAGACTGTCTTTCTCTCATTGTGTATTCTAGACTCCTTTGTTATGAATTAATTGACCGTATAGGTGTGGGTTTATTTCTAGGCTCTCTGTTCTGTTCCATTGGACTCTATGTCTATTTCAATGCCAGTGTCATGGGTTTTCATTACTATAGCTTGAAATTAGTGTGGTGCCTCTAGCATTGCTCTTTATTTGCAAGATTACTTTGGCTCTTTGGAGTCTTTTGTGGTTTCATATAAATTTTAGGATTGCTTGTTCTAGTTTTGTGAAAAGAAATGCCATTGGAATTTTGGTAGTGATTGAATTGAATCTGTATACTGCCTTGGGAAGTATGAACATTTTAAGAAAATCAATTTTTCTAATCCCAGAGCACAAAATATCTTTCCTGTTATTTGTGTATTCTTCATTTTCTTTCAATAATGTCTTAGCAAACATGTTTTATTTTAATACAGGGTGAGCAGAAGGAGGTTTATAGTCATGAGTAAACAAAACAGTTTATTCTTGTATTATTATTTATTGTATTACTTTATTTTTTAAAATATTTTTATTTATTTATCTTTTTTAAAGACTTTATTTATTTATCTTTAGAGGGGAAGGGAAGGAGAGAGGGAGAGAAATATCAATGTATGTTTGCCTCTCATGCGACCCTTGCTGGGAACTGGCCTGCAACCCAGGCATGTACCCTGACTGGGAATCGAACCGTGATACTTTGGTTCACAGGCCATGTTCAATCCACTGAGCTACACCAGCCAGGGCTTTATTTATTTTTTTTAGAGAGAGGAGAAGGGAGGGAGAAAGAGATGGAGAAGAAATAGCAATTTTCAGGAGATACATTGATCAGTTGCCTCTTGAATGTCTCAAATGGGGATATGGCCCACAACTAAGGCCTGAATGGGAGTCGAATCAGCAAATCTCTTGGTTCATAGGCTGGTCCTCAATCCACTGAGACACACCAGCCAGGGCTATTGTATTATTTTCAATGCAAACAACTGTAAACCTACATTGCCAAAACCTGTATTTGTATTTATCTCTGAACCAGCATAAATTGAGGTTAATTGAAGAAATGCATCCCCAGTTTTTCAAACTAATTTCAAAGACAAATACCACACAGATGGCTGATTTCACAACAGTGAAGATAAAGATGATGAGCTTTGTTATCAGGTTTCTACAACCAGACAGCATCTGTCTTTTCAAGAAAGTGTTTTGTGAAATCCACAACAAATCATTATGTTTATGCATATCTGAGAAATAGTGCAGGTGAGTGTAATTACTGTTACAAAATTTAATACAGACTCTTCCTTTCAGATTACCTGTCATTCTAGAAGTTATTAAAAACTAAGTTTCAATTTAATAAAAATTTTCCTTAAGATTAAATCACATATAAGATATAATAGAGAGCTATTTAATCTCCAAACCCCAAAACTAAAAAACAAAACCAAAAACATCCCCCCCTGAATTTTGGGGCAGTATTTTTTTAAGTGTAGCAATATAAACTATATTTAACCAGTTAAATAGCTTAAAGCTTAAGTACGTACTTCCTTGGATTTTATAGTGTGTTGTTTTAAATATTCTGCTGTTAGATGAAAGCTATCTGTTGTCTTTCAAAAATACCAGATATGATTATTTGTCAAACTCCATATCAATACAATTGAAAATCTTTGAGTGCCTTTTGTTTGCATGGTTCTGTATGAATGTAATTACAATTTGGTGAATAAGTCCAGTAAAGAGAGAAACAGATAAATGGTTTTCAGAGTATTAGAGTGATGGGCTGTTGTTATAGGGTTAGAGAAGGCACAGAAAAAAATAGATAAATTCACTTATCTGATTTCTTAGGGAAAAATAAGAAAAAAATTATGACAGAATACATATAGTCTTTTTAAAACCATTGATGGTCTAAATAATAAAATGAGATCATACAATATGAATATGGCCTTTTTCAGGAACACTGTGGGGTTGACCAATGCTAAATCAATTACACTGTAATCCATATTCATCTTGGAGACAGCCAAATAAATTGCTAGGCTGTATTAGAGTTGCTAATTTCCCACATAAAACTTCCATGTCAAAACTACAATTCATTTCTTATAGGCTTTCTATTTTGTGCTTTACAATGTGTCTTGCTGCATTTTCTATGGTTCCTTAAGTGTATATTATTCAAAATTTCAATTAGGGATGCTTAAGAAAGTTTGCCTGAATGGTCTCCTCTGTAATCCATGTTATTTATCACTCACTGTTCAGTGAGACCTCTTTACAATGCCACTTGCCTTCTTAGAAGCAGCAGGAGAATTCTCCCTGATTTTGAAAATAGTCTCTTAGGTCAGCAATATGCTCGACGCCCCTAAGTGACTCATGCAGCGTCTGCCGTCGTCATTCAGTTAAAAAAAGAAAATGGAAAGTCATGTACTTATACATTAACCTCATAAATGATGACTGCAGTGAAGAAGAGAGGTAATAGTCATAAAACCTCTAGTCTACTGTGTGCACGTGCATGCATGTTTGCATGTATGTATATGCATGTATCTGTGTGTGAGTGCATAGGCATGCACATCTACACATATGCAGGACTCTAGTGTATGCTCTACATGTACCAATTTTTAAAAAATTCTCTAAACCTCTCTATAGGTTAGGTTATTCTAATTTTGAGAAAGACCAAATGGTGTTACAGGAGGTCCCTGAATTTCCTTCCTCCCGTGGATGTACCAAATGCACAGCTACATACAGGGCTGAGAGAAATCCAGAAACTAGCTGAGTGAATGCTATGGATCAGGCAAATGAGAAAATAAATATCCACATCTAAACATGTAGGAAAAGCCTAAATATGCTTTTCCCAAAACCCTACCTTGGGCACAGTGCTATGCAATTGGAAGGGAACCTCTTACTTCCAGCTGTTCCTGAGTGGAAGGTTTGAAGCACATAAACTTTTAAGGCTCCCACTCAAGAGATGGGTTCACAAAACACCCAGCTCTGAAAGCCAAAGGGGCTTGTGTCCACAGGAGCTTTAGGATTATAGGAAACAAATAAGCAGCTCTTGATGGGCACAGGATCACCGGCCACGACTATCCACCCCCAGCCCCACCCCGGGGCTGAGGGAGCAGGAAACATACCCATCTCCCTGTCATTCCTTGGAGGGGATTTGATTACATACTTTACAAGCAGCTGCTTGAAAGTCTGGCTTCTAATTTTCGTACATCTAGGAACTGAATGTGATTTTCCAAAAGGTCCAGGGGCAGCCAGAGGACACTTTTGTGCCTTCCACCTACAGCACGCAACAGTGATAAAACCGGGTCACCAAGGTCTCTCTGAAAGGAGCTTGCGCACTCATATGGTGTCCCAGCTTTTACGCCTGCCGCCTGGGGGACATAACCTCAGGTCACCTGACTCCGATGACAAGGGGGCTTGCATTAAAATTACAGCGGAGAAATACTTTTAATGTCTTTTAAAATTTAATCTTTATTGAGGTGTATTTAACATGTAAAATTATGAGATACTTTGTGGTAAATTATATATATGTATTTCCTCCATCTCGAACACATCCATCACCTTACTTATTTATGACATTTAAGATTTACTCTCTTTCCAATTTTACTTATATGACACAGTGTTGTCAACTGTAATCACCATGTTAACATTAGATCCTCGGAAGTATGTATCTTATATAGGAAACTATGTACTGTTCACCAGCCTCTTCTTCGTTTATGTTTGGCTCTGATGTTGTAAATTCCACATATAAGTGATACCATGCAGTACTTGTCTTTCTCTTTCTGTCTTATTTCACTTAGCATGATGCCCTCCAAGTTCATCCCTGTTCTCACAAATGGAAGACCTCCTCTCTTTTAAAAATTGTTTAAAAATTTTTATTGAAGACACACATTAATGAGATAGATGGAGGCTTCCCCTCTAACTAGTTCATACATACTTTCCTTTTTAAAATTGAATTTATTGGGTTAGCATTGGTTAGTAAAATGATGTAGGTTTCAAGTGTATAGTGCTATAATACATCATTTGAATACTGCATTGTGTGCCTGCCACCCCAAATCAAATCTTTTGTCACCGTATATTTATGCCCTCTACCCTTTACAACACCTGACCCTGCTTCCCTGTGGTAATCACCATACTGTTGTGTTGTCTCTCTGAGATTTTCTTGGTTTGTCTTATTTGTCCATTTATTGCTTTCAGTTTTGTATCCCACATGGGTGAAATCATATGGTTCTTAACTTCTGTCTGGTTTATTTTGCCTAGCATGGTATTCTCAAGATCCATCTGTGGTGTTGCAAATGGCATTATTTTATGTTTTCTTGTAGTTGTATAATATTCCATTGCATATGCATCATCTTCTTTAACCAATCATCTATACTGGCTATGGTGAATAATGCTGCAATTAACATAAGGTTGCATATGACTTTGTAAATAAATGTAAATTTCTCAGATACATACCCAGAAGAGGGGTTTCTAGGTCATATGGGAACTCTATTCTTCTTTTTTTTTTAAAGATTTTATTTATTTATTATAATCAGAGGGGGAGGGAGGGAGAAAACGAGGGAGAGAAACAATGTGTGGTTGCTTCTCCTGTGCCCCCTACTGGGGACCTGGTCCACAACCCAGGCATGTGCCCTGACTGGGAAATGAACTGGTGATCCTTTGGCTCACAGGCCTGCACTCAATCCCACTGAGCCACACCAGCCAGGGCTCAGAGGTATCAGTTTACATTCCCACCAACAACGAATGAGGTGAACCTATATTTTTTTTCAGGCTGAATAATATTCCCGTGTGTATATGTGTGTGTGTGTGTCTCACATTTCATTGACCTGTTCATTGGTTCATAGACACTTAGGTTGTTTCCATATCTCAGCTATTGTAAATAATGCAGCCATAAAAAATGGGAATACAGATATCTCTTTAAGATCATGATTTTGTGTCCTTTGGATATATATATAAAAGTGGGTATGCTGGATCCTATGGTAGTTCTATTTTTAATCTTTTTGAGGATCTCCATACTTTTTATAGTCACTGAACCAATAGATATTTTCACTTATGGTATACAAAAGTTGCCTTTTTTTTACAACATCCTGGCCAACCAATTGTTACCTCTTCCCTGTTTGGTAATGGCCATTCTAACGTGTGTGAGGTAGTACCTCATTATAGCTTTGATTTGCGTTTTCCTGGTGGTCATTGACCTTGTGCATTTTTTTCACATGTGACCATTTATATGTCATCATTGGAGAGATTTCTATTCACATCCTTTGTTCATTTTTTATTTGGATTGCTTAAATTTTTGCCACTGTTTTGTGTGGATCCATTGTGTGTTTTTAGATATTAACCCCTTAACAGACATATGACTTGCAAATATTTTCTCTCATGTTGTAGGTTGCCTTTTCATTTTTGGTGATTCCCTTTTCTGTGTACAACCTTTTTAGTTAGATATAGTTTCTCTTGTTTACTTTTGCTTTTGTTACCTTTGTTTTTGGTGTCGAATCCAAAAAAGCATAGCCAAAACCAATATCAAGGAGCCTACTGCCTATGTTTATTCCTGGGAGTTTAATGATTTCATATCTAAAATTCAAGTCTTTATTCCACATGGTGTTGATTTTTGTGTGTGGTATGAGATAGTGTTCCAGTCTCATTCTATTGCATGTGGCTGTCCAGTTTTTCTAGCACCATTTTTTTAAGATACTACACTTTCCCCATTGTATATTATTGGCTTCTTTGTCATAAATTAATTGGCATATATGTGTGGGTTTATTCCTGAGCTCTCTATTCTGTTCCATAGATCTTTGTGTGTGATTTTATATCAATACCATTCTGTTTTTTAATTTATTTTTTATTGATTATGCCATTATAGTTGTTCTATTCCTTCCCTTCATTCCCCTACACCCTACCCCCCATCCCCACCATTACCCCCCCTTTAGTTTATGACCATGTGTCTCAAGTTCTTTAGATTCTATATTTCCCATAATATTCTTGCCCCCCCATCTATTTTCTATCTACTGTCTATGCTACTTATTTTCTGTACCTTCTCCCCCCTTCTCCTCCTTCCACTCCCCTGTTGCTAACCCTCCTTGAGATCTTCATTTCTGTGTTTCCACTCCTGATCTAGCTGTCCTTTTAGTTTGCTTTTGTTTTAGGTGTGGTTGTTAATAACTGTGAGTTTGCTGTCCTTTCACTGTTCATGTTTTTTTAACTTCTTTTTCTTAGGTAAATCCCTTTACCATTTCATATAATAAGGGCTTGGTGATGATGAACTCCTTGAATTTGATCTTATCTGAGAAGCACTTTATCTGTCCTTCCATTCTCAATGAAAGTTTTGCTGGGTAGAGCAATCTTGGTTGTAGGTCTTTGGATTTCATGACTTGGAATAGCTCTTTCCAGCCCCTTCTTGCCTGTAAGGTCTCTTTTGAGAAATCAGCTGACATTCTGATGGGAACTCCTTTGTAGGTGACTGTCCCCTTATCTCTTGCTGCTTCTAGAATTCTCTCCTTCATTTTAATCTTGGCTAATGTAACTTTGATGTGCCTTGGTGTGTTCCTTCTTGGGTCCAACTTCTTTGGGACTCTCTGAGCTTCCTGGATTTCTTGGAAGTCTATTTCCTTTGCCAGATTGGGGAAGTTCTCCTTTATTATTTGTTCAAATAAGTTTTCCACTGGTGGCTGTTCCTTTCCCCCTTCTTGTACCCCTATAATTTGGATGTTGGAGCATTTAATGGTGTCCTGGAGGTTCCTAAGACTCTCCTAATTTTTTTTTTTAATTCTTGCTTCTTCACTCTTTTCTGTTTGGCCATTATTTGCTTTCTTCTGGTCCACTCCATTGGTTTGAGTCCCAGTTTCCTTTTCATCGCTATTGGTTCCCTGTACAATTCCACTCATTTCAATTAGTTTTGCCTTCATATGTTTGTCTAATTTGTGGCTATAATCAACCAGTTCTGTGAGCATCCTGATCACCAGTGTTTTAAACTGTGCGTCTGAGAGTTTGGCTGTTTCTTCATCACTTAGATTTATAGGCTCTGGGACTTTGAGATCTTCTTGAGCCATTTTTGGTCTGTTCACCAAAACTCTCCCGTTGGGAGCTCTGCCCCCAACCACCACTGCAGCTCTCCACCCATCCTCAGGGCAGCAAAAGGTCAAAATGCCCATCTCAGTTTCTCCCTGTAAGAGGCTTAACTGCATACTTTTCTAGTTGCTGCCTGACAATCCAGCTTCTAATTATACTGCATCTAGGTGCTTGCTGCAATTATCCCTGTGGGACACTGACAGGTTTTGGCACATCCTCAAATATCAGAGTCACCAAGGAGGAAGACCACAGCTTGTTTAATCACAAAGAACTTAAGGAATAACCAGGGGCTCATGTGGGGCTGATCTACAAGGTTCAACTTTTGTAGGGAACAAGTCTTTCAATAGTGAGGGAGGTAACTGTCTTATCTAATGTTCAGACACCTACACAGAATGTCAAGGAACATGAAGGAGCAAGGGAATATGTTTCAAACAGAAAAACACAATTTAAATTTTCAGAAAGTTATTTTAGTGAAACAAAGATAAGTAATTTACCCTACAGACAGTTCATGGGAATGGAAAACAAAGAAAGGAGAGGTAGCTATACTGATATCCACAAAATAGACTTTAAGACAAAGATAACAACAAGAGACAAAGGAGGTTATTATATAATAATAAAGCACCAATTTTGACATCATGGATGAACCTGGAATGCATTATGCTAAATGAAATAAGGCAGAGGAAAACAAGTGCTGCTGTTTTCACTTATATGTGGAATTTAAAAAAATGTTCAACTCAACAGAGTAGAATGATTGTTGCCATGGAAGGGGTGGGAGGAAACACAAAGAGGCTGGTAAAGGGGTATAAAATTTTAGTTCCAAGATGGATAAGTTCTGAGGATCAAATGCAAAACATAGTGACTATAGATGAAATTACTATACTGTGTCATTGAAATTTACTGAGATTAGAGTTTAAGTCTTGCAGAAAAAGAAAAATCAAATATGTGAGGCAATGGTTGTCTTAATTAACTTGATGGTGAGAGTCCTTTCACAGTGCGTACATATATCAAATCATCACTTTGTACACTTAAAATATATTCTGATTTTCTTTGTCAATTATACCTTAATAAAGCTTTAAAAATCTTCATATTATAGATGTAAAAACTGAGATTGGGAAAGATAATTTTCCAAGGTCATACAGATAGGTAGTCACTGATATGTCTGGGAATAGAAGCAGGGCTTTTTAATTTATTTTTTAATTTTTTTATGCCAAAGCTTGCATGTCTAACACTGCACAATTCATCACAAAATAGCCCATGGAAAGACTGATAAATGGCCTTCCCAGCAATAACCTCTGGTAATCTGCTGTGTCCTGCTTATGAAATATAAGAATTAGACTAAAGGAGATCTGAGGGCCTATCCAAATTCAGTATGTTATGATTATTCTTTTTTAAAGGGAGTGACATAAAATCATGTCTTTTCTGGATCTCTCCTAACCTCCAAACCTATGTCCACTGATTCATTAATTGGAAATTAGTGAAAAAATTCCCATGTGTCAGTCTCCTCAAATTGGGAAGTAGCTTTCCTCTGATCATTTAGTCAGAGTTGGGGAAGGTTTTTATCATGCTTGATATGAATTTTAGGTATTGATGTTTTTAAACATTTAAGGTTATAAATTTTTAGAGTATATTATATGTTCTTGAAAAACAGATGCTGTGGCTGATAGGAGTATCCTTCTTTCCTCAAAGCTATGCGCATAATAAATGCTCAATAAATGTTGAATACAATTAACATGACAAAGTGTTTTTGAGCACCAATTTACATGAAAGGTTATGATTTAATATGTACTTGTATTTAATCCAAGTAACCTATGATATGTCACTATTTTAGCTGTTTTTCATATTTTTAAATGATTTATCTTATTTAGTTTACAAAAGTTCATTGAAAGTTAACTTTCTTATCACCCTTGACACAGAACTAAATTTTTAGGAATGTGCACATAAATTTTCTTTCAGCATTTAGTCCAGCCCAGTACTTACTAAACTAGGTACAGATTTGGAAATAAAAACTGGGGAAAATCGTGTATTTCTCAGTGATTAATAGGACCGGATGTCACTGGTTTGCAAAATGCTCAGGAAATGAGATTCTTGGGAATTTTCTTGATTGAGTTTTTATAGTAGAAAAGCACTTTGGAGAAGTACGGTGACACACATTTATTATGTTTTGTGGAGTCTCTATGTTACAGTTCTGAAAGTATACTTTGAGACCACAAGAGGTGAGTCATTTCTCAGAAGTGCTGTAGTTGTTTACCAGCAGAGTAGGCTGGAAGAATTTAAACATCCTTATTTCCAGCTAACTCATCTGCCCCATGCTCTGCATGCAGAGGCTAATTCATTTACTCATTCACTCTTTTATTAAAAGTCATTGACTGTGTACCTACCATATTCTAAGCACTTCGATGGATGCTAGAGATACAGGAGTAAACTACATAAATATGACTTTGACCATCACAGTTTTTACAATCTCTTGTGTCTTCACCAATAAACAATTGCCATTAATATGCTTAAGTTAGTTAGGGAATACATGTTTTGATAATAAAAGAGAGTTAGTTGAAAATAAAGATGTTATTTCTTTCTCTATTCTTTCTTTTTTTAATATTTCTAGATGTTGCTTTTGTTGATCAGTAAGAATTTATAAATCAAATTCATTTTTGACACTTTCTTGACGTTGATTAATTATACAGAGATCCCACTGTTTCTGAAAATCCAGTGATGGGCAAAGAGGTCTCTTAAAGAAATGAGCACAGGGCCATAAAGCAATATTTTATACATTTCCCCACAAAATAAAAAAAAATATATTAAACTCAAAGAGTCAGAGATTAAGGGTGAGCTATCAATCCCTGACTGAAAATTTTCATCTGTTACCAAACCTTGAGAATTGTGTGACAGTTTTGTTAAGAAAGCCATTTGTTCTTAAATCTCAGTAATGCTCAAAGCAATTTTTCAAAAGCCAACTAAGTTCATATTAAATGTCTATTACCAGTTCCTTCACTACTTCCTGGTTTGTCCATTTCAACCTAGAATGAATATTTATCTTCTTGCTTATCTGTAATCACAGCAATTAACAAATGACCTCTTTTGTTTACTTATAAGTGCTCTTCCTAAATATATTTGAATTTTAAAATAAGAGTCAAGGTAAAACGAACAAAAGTGCTAAACTATGGAATTGCAGGTTGTGGTAATTTTAGTAATAGATGAATTTGAGGGGCAAGATAATCTTCAAATCATCACACCACCTATGGATAAAGCTGATGCTCTGTATCAAATACATTTCTAAGTGGTCAAGACTACTTTTGCCTGTTTCCTTACATTGTTTTATAGGTAAGTATGGAAATATGTAGTTATTCTTCAGATTTTTAATGATAATAATAATGGCATGTTATATAAAAGCTATTTAATAGACCAAAAATAAAAAGGTAAATAGATATGGCTATTTGGCATCTTGTTTTATTAGGATTTTGAGATTTTAAAAAGTCTGGATACTTTTTTAATTGTATTATATAGTGTATGATGTTTTTAAGCAAAATATTAGGCTTTGTGTTTTCTGTTATAATTGTAGGTAGGTTGGTTTTGGTGAACTAATGTTTATTGAATAATTGATAAACGCTTTCACATTAACCAGCCTTTGTTGGTTTTCTAATGTAAACAGATCAAGAGAAGATGTATTAATTAATCCTTTTGAGTTCCTTTCCTCCTTCTTAGTTCCCCACTCTCTTTGCTATGGCTTTCATCTTTCTGCATTAACATCTGTCCAGTTTAACCCTGATCACACAAGCCCTAACTCCTGGGAAAGTGATGGGAAATATGAAAATTGCTCACAGTGAGACATAGATAAGGAAAGGTGTGCATGGCAAATAAATCAAAAGGAATTAACTTTATTTTTAGTTCAGACAACTGAATGCTGAAAGTGAAATAATAGCACTATTCAGTTAAGAGGCATGTGTGTGTATGCATGTTACTTAGGAGGAGTTGTTCATGGTTACCCCATCGATTACAGAATTAGTACATGAAGAAAGCTATTGCTAGAGCAAATTAAGTTTGTTGTTAACAACTATTCTAGTCTTTGTGTGTTTTGAAAACTGCTTTAACTTTTAAGTTCTGGTAAATATCATCTGATGTGTGAATACACTGGAGATAAATCAGGGAAGAGAATGAGCAACTGATAAAGAGAGTCCACGGGCAGCAGTGACCAGTAGTTTACACTAGAATCTTTAAAGATGATTGCATTGAAACCACAGTGAATGTCATGTGGGAAGCCTGAGCCACCAAAAGATATCTATATCAAAATAGCCTTCAGTTAAGCTGGCAAATGCACTTTTTAATAACTATCTAGTTTTGCACACTTTCTACAAAATAGGCATGATTATTTACTGCTTTCCATTTGTATTAATCCAATGCATTATTTTACACACATGGTTCAAAATTATAATTTTTATCTAAACCCCAACTGGTTACACACACATACAATTTCCCTTTAATATTCACTGCCTTCCCTTTTCCTTTTCTTATTCTCTAGTCACCTGCTCTTGGGTTACCAAGTTCAAATGTAGAAATGAGAGTGTGCAGCTAGAAGTGGGTTAAGCAGGTGACTGATGAACAGTGACCCATCAAGGACTACAGTTAGTAAGAAAGGGGAGACAGGTATCAGGTTTCCTGATGGAGTGGAAATGTATTCTGAATGGTAGTAATTGCATTGCATCAAGCTTAGTGTCCCAACAATAGCCACTCATACCTGCATAGTCTCCTCCCTCTTCTTATGAGGGGTCCAGCAGTTAAATAGCTGTAAAGCACTGTCTCCCAGTGTCATCATTCTCTGAGCTGCAACAGCAATAATAGTAGCAACGGCATCCAGAGATAGGCAGAGCTGTTACTTGCAGTCACGCAGATTGCCTCCTCCCCAACACACACACACACACACACACACACACACACGCACACACACATACACACACACAGATTTCCAATATCGACTCGTCTTGAAATTAATCAAGGTCTCAAAGCGATGAGAGAAGAGCATTAGTCATGGACAGCAGGTATTTCATCTCTGACAAATTCAGTTTCCTTCCGAAGCTTATTGGTATGGGTAACAAAACAATCCTCCGCGATAACTAGCTCGAGTGGGAGACTGGAGGTGGCCGCGGTAAGTGAGTGTGGGGGGGGAAGTGGGAGGAGTGAGAGATGGGAAAAGGGGTTGTCAAAAATGACTTTCAGCTCCCAGAAACCTCTGTCTTTCAGGCTCTGGTGCTTTTGAGTTGCAAATTTTCGGGGATTGGTAGCTGCAGGCATCCTGTGTTGTTGATTGGAAGTGCATTTTCGTCTTCTCAGACAGTTAGTATGGGCCGTGTGTTCTGGAAGGGGGTGGAAGTAGGGAGGAGGAGATGCTGTGAGCAGAGTTCTTGAAGCTCCGATCCTCTGGGGAAGCGGAGCAGCGAGGGAGCTCTCTCACTGAGCCGAGAGCCTGCGACTTGGGAAGGATCCTGATAGCTGGCTAGTCCCAGTTCCTCTCCGGAAAAGCAGTTGCTCTCGCTTCAAAGATGCGCCCAGCTTTCGCCTGCATCACACTGCAGTAAGTTAAACTTGACATGGTTAGCAATTTGAGTGGCTTCTGGGTATGTGGGGGGTGGGGGGAGGGAAGCTGAGAAGAAATGGCGAGGAAAGTTAGGAAAGCGTAGCTTTGCATTCTCCGTGAGATGTTGCATAGGTTTGTCTCCCTGACTCTTGCCCTAGTTATGCTGTGATCTGTTGGTTATTCAGTTATGCTCAGAGGACTACTACTGCTGGTTGGGTAGGTATGTAGAAAGTCCCCTGTCCATTGTGATTTTAGGCAACAAAACTGGTCATTGTCCTCTATACTTAATTACAAGAGTGGTCTCCTGAAAGTTACTAGGATGGCAGCTTGCCTTTTCAAAAGAAAATTCGTCAAGAGGCTGGCTAAGACTTTCAGCAGCCCAGTTAATTGTTAAAAGTTTCATTGCAGGCTTGTGCTTCATCCATAAAAGAAAGAAGGCAGCAAACAAAGCAAACCAAAAGTCTTTGATTTACTTTATTAAATAAAAATGAAACGTGAAGTAGATCTCTAGGTAACTGCTAGGCAACAACCTAGGCGACACTGATAATATGATAAACATTGAAGTACTCTTTAGTGGGAGGAACTGGCAGGATTCCCCCAATTTCTTACTACTACAATAATTCCTTCTACTTGCTAACTGGTCCCTTCCTTGTGATTTCAAAGTGGTGGTTTTAACTAATGACTCTAGATGACTTTATTCTTAAATCCAAGCAGCATTGTGTTTGCTGGCAAAAAAAAAAAAAAAGCCTTAAAAAACTTTTAAAAACAACTTCCACTGGTTGCTCAAATTGCAGATAAGCAACTCTTTTAAAAGGAGGTAAAAATAGGTCAACGAGGGCCAGCCTATTGTAAAGCAAATGACCAATGTGAATGCCTGCAGAATACTAAAGGTCTTTTCTAGAAGGAAAACCAGAAATCATTAATTAAAAAATCTTGGAGTATGTAACTAGGTCCTCTTTTACAGTGACCAGATTTTGTTAATGAAGAAAAACAAAGATTTTTTCAAGCAGAAAAGCTATTAGACTTAGTTGCAGGATCATTGGAAAATATCACTGAATACTATTGTCCTCTTCAAGAAATATAAAAACTACCGAGGTTTCCCAAACTGGAACTCAAGATTTTAAGCTGGACACTTAAAAATGCTGCCACAAATTCTATAGGATGGGGGGATATCAAAACTTTGCATTGTGAAATGCAAAGTACATAATTCTGAAAGTCCCTGTCATTAGAAAAAAAACTATGAATCACTCTTATCCTATTATTTTCACTTAAAATTGTGTTACTCTTTTTCTAATCCACTTAATTTTCATTATTTTATTGAAAATAAAACATTCTGAATGTAATGAATTACTTTGCCTACTCATGTCGAGATCTCCAGATATAATATTTTTGCCATTATGAAATACCCAATTTTTAAGAGATAGTCCACCCCCGACACAAACATAATTTCTTAGTACAAAACCTCTACATATGAATTTGTAAATCACTGAGTAAAATATAATTCAGGGGACATATTTGTTATGGCAGAACATGCATGAGGGTGATTAAATATTTTAGACAGCAATAAAAAAGAAAAGGAAACATGCACCCCCAAACTCAAATAATATTGTTGGAGGGAGTTGCAAGAAGTTGCAACTCTAGATACTCTAGAATAGATCATTACTGAACCTGTGGTGTGTTTAACCATCGAGAGAAAAGTCAGGTTGAGAGCCTCCTTGGAATTGTTAGGAATTTGGAGTGACCAGGAAGTTGTTAAAACTTCTTTAAGGTAGAAACTTAGGTAGGTAGAGTTTGAGTTTTGGTAATAACTTTGACTCATTTTGGTTGTTTTCCTGATAAGCAAACTTCATCCTATGTCTGAGGAGATTTTAAAAACTATTTTTGAAATAAAACAATTACTTTAAGTTTTAAAGCATTGGTACATTTTGCTGGGGCAGTGCCTGACTTAAACAAGTATTTTATGAGTCATGCTTTTCCTTGCACATTATTGAAAGAAGGAATACATACATATAGCCAGACAAGCCAGGCAAAGATAACTGCTGGTCCCTCAATTTAATTCTGCCTACTAATCATGACTATGATACAGAGATATACACTTGAAATGACACTTTAATAATATTTTATCCTAAATGCTTCTCCTGGCTGGCTTCAGGAACAGAACTGTACTGATGTGTGCATGATACTGTTACAATATTCTGTTAAGAGTAATACCTCTAGCCCACGAGCACCTGCCTGGGGGAAGCTCCAGGCAAAATTTTAAAGAAGGCACTTTCAATTGCCCCTTTCTCATCTCTGGCATTTTCCCTCTCTTATAAAACACCAACACAAAAATCTTACCTCAAGTCATAATCCTATGCACTTATTCATTCTTGCAAAACTATAATGTAGGTTCAGCATCTCGATAGCCTGTATGATTTACTCACCATGCAATACATGGACAGTTCCCAGTTATCGTGAGTGCACTTCTGGGCGGTACTAGGTTAAGCCCTTGAGTAAGTCTTGTCACATATGAGGTTAACAGCTGCAGCAGGGAGATGGCATTCTCTCCCATTCATAAGAGATTAATCCTAGAGGGAATAAGCAAACTGCCTAAAGCAACATATTTAGTAAGTAGGGGGGTGGCTAGGATTAGCCCACAGGTGTGAGGAGTCTAACTCTTAATCACTTTGACACTTTGTTTTGTTATGGATCAAGTAGACTGAATCTATTGTTGAGAGGGTTTGAGAAATCGTACCAATTGTGAGAATGTCCTGCTTTCCTGATACTCAAGGTTGAATCTACATAAATTGGGAACTAAATTGACCCCAAAACTTGGCATATTCAACCATTCCAATTTTAGTGCCCTGCTCTGGCTTCATAAACTGTGAAGAAGCAGCTAGGGACATATTTGCCAGGAAAGATGTTGGAATTAATATGGGAAAAAAGAAGTTGAGAAATCCAAACACCAAGAGGGATGAAAGGAAAATAGGGAATCATGATGGAAGGGCTGGTATGAGACCTTCTCTAGATCCGGTGTCCTGTGGGAGTCTTAAAAACAAACTCTTTGGGCTGCATGTGAAGATTTTTAAAGTCACAGATAAAGCTCAGACTCAAAACATCTCTTTAAATAGTTGTAAGGTCTCATTATAAAAATTAGATTGGAGATCTAATTCAGATCTGACTTCAGATGATCTCCTTTACACATTTTTAAGAGTAAAAAATGATGATTCAAAGGAAAGTGGAGGAGAAAGACCAGATGATGACTGAAGAAGTAAAACTGTGCATGGAAATACCACTGGTTCTTGCATAATCACTTTGTGAAAATTTGCCAGGAAATTAAAGGGCAACTTTAACTGGTAAGGAGAAAAACAAAGTTGTTCATTTAGGTGACATCTGAAGTGTTACACAGAATAACCCAATTACTGTCACTTATCATTTTATCGCAGAAGACAAACAGTAACAAGAAATAACATACAAATGCAACGGCCATAAAGCCAAACAATATTTCATGATTGGTCTTCTCAGCATACTAAATTTAAACAGCTGATATTCTTTGTAAAGCATTATCTGAGTCAACAATTTGAAGGGAAGGCTTTGCTTTTTAACAGAGAATCTGTATTGTATTGTGCATTTGAAACAGGGTGCCTTTGACTCAATTATTTTGTATTGGCAATACGCCAGTCACTACAGAGCAAAAAGCACAAAAGCTGTTCCGCTCAAAATCAGAGTATAAATGTTTGTACCTGCTCCTTCAGGAAAGTTGGTGCTACTGAGCTGTTGTCATGTACGTGCAATGATAGACCTCAAAAGTACAGTCACGTTGTTAGTCCTGGTCTTTCTCTTGTTTCCTATAATTTGTGATGCTACAGGTTTAAGGGTAGGGATAGAGTTGTTTTTTTCAGGTGGGCTTCAGCTTTCTCCTTCTTGTTTAAAAATAATGACAGGAGCTTTTATTAAATACTCATTGCATACCAGTTGCTTGTATAAGCATCTTGCGCAATAATCTAGACATAACGCTTGTCCTCCTCATTCCTATTTTATAAAAGAAGAAACAGACAAAGAGGGTTAAATGACTTACTTACAGTTAGAAATGAGTAGGATCAGAGCTGGGTTATGAATCAGACATTCTGGCTCTAGAACCCATGCTTTTAACCAAAATGTTCCAAGTGCACTCATGTTAATTATCACTGGCTTTTTA
Organism: Artibeus jamaicensis; assembly: GCF_021234435.1. Taxonomy (NCBI): domain Eukaryota; kingdom Metazoa; phylum Chordata; class Mammalia; order Chiroptera; family Phyllostomidae; genus Artibeus; species Artibeus jamaicensis. Next base: position 11,759,170 of record NW_026522014.1, on the reverse strand, counting down.
TAACCCTCTGTAGTTCATGCTGTTTGTTCACCTGGTTTTGTCTCTACTTACACGTGCCTCTGTAATTTCTTTTCTTTTTTTTTTTAATTCTCACCGGAGGACACATTTATTCATTGCTTTTGGAGAGAGTAGAAGGGAAAGAGGGTTTAGAGAGGGGAAGGGAGGGAGAAAGAAAGGGAGAGAAACATTGTAAGAAAGAAAGGCAGTTGCCTTTCGTATGTGTCTGGACCAGGAACAAACCTACAACCTAGGCATGTGCTCTGACTGGGAATTGAACCCAGGACCTTTTAGTTTGCAGGATGAAGCCCAGCCAACTGAGCCATACTGGCCAGGACTGTATATTTTTTTCTGACTCCAATATTTCTCTGTTCTCACTCTATTAGTGTTTCACCTGATGATGTCTCTTTAGTCCTTGAGCTTCATAACCTTCTGGAATTCTATTTGGAATCTACCACTGGCCCAACTGCCCTCTGCGGTTCCCCTGACATTGGTGTTCGCCTTTATCATTGAAGGTGCCACAGAGGCTTGCAATACTCTGTTTTCTACATGGGGGAAGCAAACCAAACTATTTGTCTTTGGAACTTTAGTGCTCAGCAGCATTTCTCATACAATTTTGGAGGTTAACAAACACTTCCTTTATAATCTGAATTCAAAGCTCTAATTCAGTTCCCTGAAGGGATAGGCATTCCCACTTCCACAGTCTTTACAGTCCCCTCCCCCCACACAAGAGGCTAGAGAATGGTCTTTCAAATGCAATTTCTACGATCTGAGGCAGATAGTGTATTTTAATAAGATGAACTCGTGATTAGTGTAAAATTACCAAGAGGGCATTTACCATCCTCTTTAGTACTGGATCTTTAAAATAAAGGGCACAACCCTGACTGGCGTGGCTCAGTTAGTTGGGCATTATTTGTGAAGTAAAAGGTCACAGGCTCAATTTCTGCTCAGGGCGCATGCCTGGGGTTTGGGCTGGTCCCCAGGTGGCAACCTACTGATGTTTCTCTCTCTCTCTCTCTCTTTTCCCTTCTCTCTAAAAATAAATAAATAAAATCTTTAAAAAATAAAATGTAGGGCACAATATTTTGGAATATGACAGATGCTATAGTTATTTCCAGATTGCAATACTGAAATGTTTAATGATAGCTCATTTCTGGCACTAATGTACAAGGTCTGTCCAGAAAGTATGCAGCCATGCACTGTGAAAAATGCATTTATTGAAGAAGATACAAGATACAAGAACACTGTACATAGAATAATAACACCTCAGTGCCCTTCAAAGTAGGCACCTTGGGACCTCAAACAATTTTTCCAATTGCCATCAGGTGCTCCAATGTATTTTCCTGAATCTCATAGATTGTCTGAAATCTCTTCCCCTTTAAAAGGTGACTTCAGTTGTAGGGTGCCAAATCTAGGTCTTAGGGGGGCTGAGTCACCTAGGTTATTGATTTTATGTTTCACCAAAAAACTGAACAAGATGTGATGCATGAGCAGGCGCATTGTTGTGATGAAGCTGCCAATCACCATTTGCCTATAGCTGTGGCCTTCTGAATTACCCAAGTAGTTCCATAGAGGAATGTTCAAGCTTAGTGCAAAATGTGATGCAGATTCGTTGCTTTACTCACTCAGTCATTTTGAATGTGATGACCTCACAGTACACATGCTCACTCATCAGCACCTCCCCCACTGACTACTACCGCCCTCACTGACTAATACAGCGAAGTCATCATTATTCACATATGTGCATTCCAATCCACTCTCCATGGCTGCCAGTTTACATTGATGTTGTGCAAACTGTTCTCTCTCTCTCTCTCTATATATATATATATATATATATATTTTTTTTTTTTTTTAATTTAGAAGAGAAGGAGAGAAACATCAATGTATGGTTGCCTTTCATGCATCCCCTGCTGGGAACTGGCCTGCAGGGAACCAGCCTGCAACCCAGGCATGTGCCCTGACTGGAAATTGAACTGCGATTCTCTGGTTCGCAGACCTGTGCTTAATTCACTGAGCTATACCAGCCAGGGCCTGTTCTCATTATATTCAAAATGGCTGGACTTTTTATGGACAGACCTTGGTATTTTGGTGGGAAGAACAAATTTTAGAAGTCATCAAAGATGTTTTCCTTTTGGTAGATAATAGAGTGAAGTTTTAAAATGGTGCCTTTTTAAAGTTGTTATTTGAGCCCTTATTTTCTTTAAGAAAGAATCTTGAGAATATTATGATTCAGTCATAGCTGATGAATATTGAGTCATATCTGTGAGCAGACATTAGAAACTTGACTAGCACTAATGAAAATGAAGAAATGAATAATGGTAAAAAAAGCAGACCTTACTCCCCCGCTCCTAAAGAAGCATTTTCGGTTTATGGGATAATTTGAATTTTACTTATTAGTGATTGTATAAATTTCTTTCATTTACTATTTAAATATTGTGACAATATGAATTGGGTGGAGATCACATATGGCTTTCCAAATATATTATTTCTTATTAAAAGTATTATCTTGGGTCAGTTAACTCTATTTTATTCTGTTTCTAATTCACATCAGTCAAATATTCAATTTTAAACCAAAGGAAGGACAGATGGGATTAGAATTGCTATAGCTATTTAAAATCTCTTTCGGGTTACATCAGTGTAGTAAAACTCAGGATGAGGTAGCTGGGCCTTTCTTAATAATATAATTTATTTTAAGAGTCTTGGCTTAGCCCTAGCCTATGTGACTTAGTTGATTGGAGTGTTGTCCCATAAACTGAAATGTTTCGAGTTTGACTGCCAGTCAGGCAGGGCACGTGCCTAGGTTACAGTTCTGTTCCCAGTCTGAGCCTCTACTGGAGATAAATGATGGCTATTTCTCTCACATCAGTGGTTTTCTTTCTCTCTCTTTTAATAACATAAAAAAGAGTCTTGGCTTATATAATTTTTCTTATTATTCATGATGAAGAAATTGTGGCATAAGGTCCAGAGAAATTGACTCCTTGTATAATTTCTCAAAATGCAAAAATGCTCATTTGGATTTCATCATTCCCTTCTTAAGCATATAAGGGGTTAAAAGTTATTCTTTGCATTCAAATTGCCTGACCTCAAATCTTTACTTCTTGCATTAACTTGAGCAAGTAACTTAAATTCTATGCTTTAGATTGCTGTTTGTAAAACAGGGATAAGAAAAATGATATCCAATTCACAGAATTACATGATTTAATCAGCACACATGGGGCTTAGGACAGAAGCACATAAATACTCAAACATATTAGCAATTTTGTTTACTTGGGATATTGTGCCAGGTAAAGACGAAAGTGTCAGAAGCAAAGAAAATGTTCAAAATAAAATATAAATCTAATAGCACTTTTGGTTTTATTTGTATTACTAATCAAAATATGAGACTCATAAAATCGATTAACTGTTATAATCAATACTCATTTTATATAGTTTTTTTAACTTTTCCCAAAAGGTTTTTACTGAATTACAAAAATGGTAACTTTTAATAAAGATAAGTTAGATAACACATGTTAAACACCCTCAAGAGAGTCCCTGGAACCCAATCAACTCTCAGCGATTTTAATCCCTTCCCCTTACCTCAAACTGTAATGAGAGGTCTGTCATTTTCTTCCTCTGACATTCTTAAAACAGTCACAGCTATCATCCATTAAATATCACAACATGATACTCTGTTTATATCTATATCGACTCCTTTGCTATTTGTATCTAAGCACACTGGGAAAATGTGAGCTCTTACATGAGAAAGTCTATTGTTACTTGAATCAACTCCTTTTGAATTATATGAACTGGAAAGGAGGAAGAAATGGAGGTGCTGTGGAACAGCATTACAGGATCCTTGACCTGAAAACAGAACATTAAGCCCAAAAGATGAGTTGGTAGTTTATTCAGCAACTTGTTTTGCTGAGACAGAACGTTAGGAGATGTTTCTGGGCTTTTGACCAAAAACTCCCTTTACCGGGTCCTTTAATGAAGAGAAAGAAGGGCTAGGGAATTCTCGCTTGCTTGCCTTTCATAGCAAGTAGTTAAGAGATTGTAAGTAACAGTCAACTGCTTCTGGGAAATTTAAGGTTCACATAGGCATAGTTATTAAAAACTATCACCTTAAGAAACAAATACAAACACCATGACACTGTGTCCCAGTCCATCCTTCAGCCAGCTCAGGGAAGGAAAAGTAAAAAAACACACAGGTACCCACATACTGAAGGTATTTAAATGAAAGGGAAAGACAGAAACAAACACACCTAAAAAAGGGCAGTACCCAATTTATTGTTCTTCTAATAAGTGCTATGCAAGAAGCAAAAAGCTGAAATAGAGAACAGAGAGCCTATTTTTGGGGGAACAAACTGGTTTCAAGACCTATAAGTACCAATTACTCCCACCATCCCATGGTGCATTTCTTATTATTATTATTTATTAAACAGATTTCTAGTGTAGATAGTGAATAGGACAGGATTATACACCTGAAGTAGTCCTTAAAACCAAGACCGTTGAATTCATGGTGAATCAGAATTTTAGAATTATTCAGCGAAACATTTTCATTCAGTCAAAAACATGACACCCACATCATTTTTTTTCTGTACCTTAACACTATAAGATTATTCGGTTTGTGGCAGCCTTTATAGATTAGAAAAATGCAAGCACTTAATGTTGCTTAGTAACTTCTTTTGCCTGTCATTTTGGGCTGCACATAAACAACTTGTAACTTCCCCACACTCGTCCCAAATTGCTAGACTGCAGAAAGAGCAGAAAGAGCGCACCAGCTGATGAGTCACTTAGCTGTCCTGTTGTTCTTAATAACAGTTCTGATTAGCAGGATGGGTGCTCTATTGTTACATGTTATTTGCCACACCACATGTTAGAAATTTCTGTTTGGCAGATAGAGGCCCTCTTGCTGTCACACATGGAAGAAGGCATAGCATGAAAGCCTGAGTCAGGGGAGGACTATTGTTTTGTCTTGGGTCCCTGGTTTTGAATGTACTCTGACTATATTCTATTATCAGACATAGTGGGAAATGAAGTAGTAAGGAGCTCGGGCTTCGTTCAGGCCACCTATGTAACAGCTTGGTGGTGCATTTGGTGTTTAGGTAACTCTGTTATTTTAATAAGAGCACTTTCAAAAACATCAAAACAGTGGTTTTAATGTGACTGTAATAATATTGCTATTCTTTATGGTTAGACGATGACCTTTAATTCTTGAATTTAGTAAAAAAGAAACAAATTGTAAAAAAGAAACAATATGGGTGTTTTACATTGGATGTATGTCTACATCAATACTATGGCAGTTCTACAGTGATGAAATTTCTTCTCCACTAAGGGCCCATCAAAACTTCTTCTCCACTCATAGCTGAAGAGTTGAAGCTTTATTGAAGAATTAGCAAGTGTATCTTACCATCATGGAACATCTTGGATAAAGAGAATGTACACGCCCTCTGTTTCTTTAACATCTGTTTTGCTGATCCTAATGAGTTGAAATCCAAACTGTGTTAAGACATATGGAAACGTTATTTGAGGAATGCTAATATCTGTGTTAAAAAAGGAAATGGAAAGAAAGCTTGTCTTATCTAAACATTAAACAAAGTTAAATAGTTTTCTATTTTAAGGACTTCTTATAGTTCCTCTGATGAAAGTATGTGTTGGAATCTCCAGGAGTGGGATTTAGTACAAACTTCCCTGATCTTTTTTAATCACAGAATCCCTCCTTCTGGGAGCATCTATTAATATCTCTTTGAAAACTCTAGAGCACAGTTTACTGGTCTGTTGGCATTCAATTATCCATTTAAAATTTTTTGAGCACTTACAGTACTTCAGAGTATTAGGTTCTGGGGAAAAAATGATGATTAGAATGTGGCCCTGACTGGCTTTAGTCCTAAATTAGAGAGGTTGGAGGATGTAGAAATTTAACACCATGAGCTATGTGCAGCAAAAGAAATAGGTACATAAGAGGTACATAATAGGATGCTATGGAAAATGAGGAGAGTAGAAAACTAAGAAATGAACTGCAGGTAATTTAGGATTTGAATTGGGTCTGGAGGCAAAGGAATTTACCAAATAAAGACAATAAAATAATTTGACAAAGATATGCCTAGAGATCATTATTCTTTTACCCTATTATGAAAACCAGTAGTCCTTTTCTTCATCCAAGTACAACTCTTGAATAAACAGATGGCTGCATGACTAAAAAGATGAGAGCAGCAAACTGGGAAAGTTTATATATATATTTATATATGTATATATATGTAACTTTTATATAAAAACTTATATATATAAAATTTGGTGGTACAGATAGTAATTGATTCCTTTGAAGTAGACAAGAATCTCTGAGAAAGAACAGAGTGAGAAAGGAGATCATTTTAGGTACAAATCTTGATGAAATCTAATATTTTTAGAGTATATTGGAGTAGATGGATTGTAAACAAGGGAAATAAATTGTCTCAGAGGAAGAAAACAACAACAGAAATCTGTATGTTCTGAAGACTAAGGGAAAAAGCATAAGAAAGACAACACAGTCATCACTGCCAGATGCTGCTGAGAGATTAATTGAGATGAGAAATAAAATATATCCTTAGGATTTCAACACAAAGTCATCATTGGTGATTTTAGCTAAGGATGCATTGCTGTAGCCATTGGAGTGAAACCTAGATGAAAAGATGTTAAGGAGTGAGTTCAAGAAATAGGAGCTCAAGAAATAAAAAAGATGGTTGTTTGTCATTCAAAGAGTTTGTCCATGAAGGTATGAAATGTGATAGAGTTGATTCTGGAGAATAATATAAGTTTGAAGGAGTTTTAACTTTTCTGAGATTTTTTTAGCATGTTTAAATTATCCATGACTAGTTAACATGATTAAAACTATAGGAAAGAGACACATCATGGCTACTTCAGAACGTGGAGTTGAATCGGGTCAAAGGCAGACGAGGTAAGAGTTGACTTTGATGAGGGGGAGGAAGGGGAGAAAGGAGCTGTCTGATTCAGGTGTTCAGGTATTGTAGTGCCGAACTGAGGGTCTTTCTGGAACTCAAATGTTCCCTGTAGAATTTGAATAAAGTGGGGAACATTTGAAGTTTTGGACACGATTGGAGACGTTATGAACCAGAGGCACCTGCTAGGATCTGGGGAACATTGGGGAACCATTTGGGTGGATTGCAACAATGTATCTCAATGTGCGGCTCCATTCAGCTGCTTGGGATGTGACAGAGAAAATATAGAATTTATTCAAGAGGAAGTGTTTTATTTTTCTTTGCCTTTTTAAGTAGCATCCCCTACCCCTTCAATATCATCTGTCAGCTTATCATTCCATCATATTTAGACATTTAGATGACAATTTTTTCTTTATCTCTACCTGCTGTCACAATTATCATTGGTTAAAGTATATAGGTTGCAAATCAACTAATACCCTTTGGAAATCATACTCCTTTCCATGTTAGCCAATAATTCTGTTCTGAATCTTCTCGCGTCCTGAAACATCTTATCTTTGAAATAATGAAGTATAAAACAGAAATCACCTTGTTCTCTCCACCTCCCACCAGTCTCCAGTACCTTGAAGCACTTTTCCTTCCAGCACTTTTTTCTCATTCACCATCTCATGACCCAGGCATCCAGGCAAGGAGAACTAGAGTGCAGCTTCACTTTTGCTTACGTGCCCATTTCTCTGTCCTCTTTTCCTCCCATTTTACATGTGGCAAAATCCTTACCCTTCCTCAACTGAGCAATCCAGCTTTGCTGTTTTCCTTGGGGTACTGAATGCTATTGAACGTCACAAAACCATGAAAACTGGAGTCATAATAAGTTTGTGATCTCCCATCTCAGTCTGACCCTGGTACTGCTTCTAAGCACTTGTGTTTTTTTTTTTCCTTTCCGTTCTCCACGGTAGTTGTTCACAGAGCCTTGTCACATACGCTTCATAATTCCCGAAGGAAAGAAAAACTTGAGTATCTTTAACCTCTTCCTCTTTGTATCATTTATTTTTGGTATTGGCATATCAAATTTAATTAAATTTTGGCTTTCATTTAAGAATGATTAATATCCAAAATTACTTCAACCCTACTTTCCACCCCTTCACCTTCTCTATATCTTTGTCTTTAGATAACGCTTTATAGCTTGGAGCCTTTTTATCTCTTTCAAGAATGTCTGTAGTCGCTCTGTTCTCTCCCGATCTAATATTTCCTTGACATTAAGCTGTTTCAAATACCCTTTCTTTCAGCACTTCTTTCTCACATTATTTGTACTCCTATTTTGTCTTTTTATTTTATCTGTTTGTTTTTAATTGTCCAGTGCTTAGAACAGTACCTGACAGCAAATAAGTATCTAAAAGGAATGATAAATAAATAAACGAAATTTGAAAGTGCTTCTTTTTTGATTGGGGAGTGATCAGTTGTCTCATAAAGCACTTTCTTGGGTCAAAAATGTTATCCTTCAATCTACTCCGTTAGAGAGTTGAGTGACCATCTCCTTCACTGTCTGCAATACAAGACATTGTATCTCACCTCTTCCCTGTCCATTTTGCACTGTGGTCTGTACTGATTCTGAACAAGTGCCTGTTTTTTAGCATATGTTTTCCCCTTTGTGCATGATAGTAATAAATATATATGCTTATTCTGGAGGTCACATTCAACCATGTTATTCTGATTTTAGAGGATACGTTTGTTCTTAATTTGACCAGGTGTACTAGTTGAAACTTTATGTCTCCAATATTAGTGGCTTAAGTTAGATTGAGCATTTGTTTTATTTCTGACACGCTCTATGAATTGATCGTTGGCATTCAGTGGTGAAGCCAAATATAAAGACGTGGAAGAATCAGGGTGATGTTCAGTATGGGACAGGAACAAACATGCAGTGTAGACTCTGAGGGATTCTAGGAAGGAAATAGAAAGCCAGGAGGTCACACATGTGGGGAGAGGAGAAAATAACCCAGGCTGTCCCTCCAGTGCGGTGTCACTTTCTCTGAGTCCCATTTGAAAGGATGATGTGCCAGTGACAACAGAAAATGTTTTTCTCAACCACATCAAACACTTATCCAAAGAAATGAGAAAAACATGCGTATGGAAGGTTTCTTATGACTTTCACGTGTGATTCACGAGTGGTTGGTCAGGTGCTCAGGATTTTGCTTTCCCTAACCCTTATCTTCCCTCCATTTTTTCCGTATAAGCACAAATCAACTAAAAAGACATATGAAGGCATTTTTAGAAGGAAAACAAGATTTATGTTAAACTTTAGCTTCAAGTGGACTCATCCATGCTGGTTCACTAGCCTGCCCCTGTAAGTGTGCTTTTCTTACTCAGGAGCTTCAGAAATCACAGAATAATGTTGTTCCTGGAATAGCTTTTTCAAAAATTTCCAATACTTGTTTTCTATGTAATTTTACCTAATCAATATAAAAAAGGTTAACTCTGACCTAGAAATTAAATACTCTGTCATTTTGCTGACAACACAGTGTAGTCTGTGCCCTCATTAATTTTATTTGTCATATTTCAAAGAGTACAGCTTCACAAGAAAATGAGAACTGCGGAAAGAGAAAACTTTCAAGTTAGGACACTACCAGAGTTTACGACTGGCTAAATTCTGATAAGCAGGTGTATTTAATGCATGTGTTTGATTTTTTCTCATTTTTATTGTTTTTAGACAGAACTGAAATAAAATGATGTCTATCTATATGACATTTATTTCAGGCCAAACTGTAAAAAAAATTACAAAAATAATTTTCAGTTTTGAGGAGGTGATGGTTCTTTCTGTTTTATATTGTCTAGAATCCACTCAATTCCACAGTTTTTTGTTTTTGTAGGTTGGGGGTGGGATTTCATGTTCTTATTTCAGTAATCTTTTTCAGTCACTATCTACTTCAGATGGACAGGAGATTAAGCACGGCATGTGAAGTGAAGGGAAGCCAGGTGTTAGGAATCATATTACTAAATCACACTTACTCTTTGGGCCTCCCACTAATTCTTTAGCCAAATACAATTTGCCATCGTTATGCACCTATAATTAAATTGGCCTTAAATGCTCTATCAGCGTGCAAATTTATCAAGTACATTTACCTTTTGTCAGCCCTTGTTATCTTCAGCTTATCGGCATTTGCCATTTTTGATAGCTTCACTCATTGCTGAGACTCTGTTTTTCTCCGTTGTGTGTCAGACTGTACTACAATAACATTAATTTTATTCAACAGCCCAAAAGCATTTAATGACCACCACAGGCATGCAGAAAACAATGTTAATCAAACACAGGAATAGCTTCCATCCCCAGTGATTTTATAATTTAGAGTGATTGACATTAAGGATCTATCGTTTAATAAAGATATGTATTTTGAACACCTACTTGGTGCCAGGTTCTGTGTAAAAATAGTACATTAAAAAATTTACAATATCTTGGAGCAGATACAAAGTAACAATTAAATATTTACATATGAATGCCATGAAGAAAAGTCAGTCAAGGGCAAAGGGATAGTTACAGAGTGGGCATTATTTAAAATAATACAGTATTATAGAATTGTTTTTAAAATATGACCCATTTTTCTGTGGGCATACTACATTTGCAATGCCTCCAAGACATCCAAGAGGTGCTGTGAAGTAGGCAGTTGATTACATGAGACTGAAATTAAGGAAAGTAGTTGGAGAAGAAAAAAGTGAGAGTTGTGTATATATACCTGGAAGCAGGAGAGATCACCTGGAAATTGGGTGTAGATGGAGGATAAGTTTCAATGCTGGGCCTTGGGGCAAACCAGCATTTTATGGGATAGAGAAAATGTGTAGAATCTGCAAGGGTAAGCGAAAAGGAGTGCAGCGAGAGGAATCCAGGACAGTGTTATTTCCCCGGATGCCAAGTAACAGAGTGTTTGAATAAGAAAGGGCAGTTCAGGTTTTTCGGTTACAATTGGGAGAGCCAGCCAGATGTCTTCAGACTGTCTACAGGACTGGGAAAGATACGTCCTTCTGACCTTGAAAGGGGCAGTTTCAATGAGGTGGTGGAGCAAATGTCAGACAGAAGCAGATTAAAGTATCAATTTTTGGTGTTAAAACAAATAAATAACAATACAAATAAATTGGAAATGGTACCTTACATGGATGCTCCAGATATAACAGTATTTGACCTAGTCAAGTGGGTGTGAAAGGCTTTATGAAGTGATAATAAACTGAGGTCTGCAAGATGAGTTGGTATAATGAGATAAGACAGAAGCAAAAGTAGCCCTGGCCAGGTAGCTCGGTTAGGAAGTCATCTGGATATGCCAAGGTTGTGGGTTTGATCCTGGGTCTGGGCACATACAATAATCAACCTGTTATCAGGGAGACCTGAGTCACGGGCTTCCCCTCCTCTGTTCTTGCCTTGTTCACAAGAGAAGAATTCAGTTGAGAGACACATGTATGGTGGAATAAGATAACGAATTTACTTATGAAAATGGAGAAGCATGAAGTTGCAAGCAGGCACCCAGCTAATCTGAATGCCCTGCCTATAGAGGAAATAAAGTTGTTAGTAAATTTGTTGTATATACTTGAGCCCCGGGCTGCAATTGGGCACTCAGTTCATCTGAGTTTGAGGTTCAGGGTTATACAATTTAGTCAGTTTCTAGGTTTCCTCTTTTCCTCCCTTCTCCAGTCCTTTGGATTAATACATTGTTTCAAAGGTTTTCTTTCCCAGCTAGTGGAAGCTGTACAGACAGAACCTTAAGAGCTCCTCTCCTTCTGAATTATCACAGTTTTGCTTGTGATGTTCAGAATGCCTGGCAATCTCACCAGCCGCAGCCCAGGACTGATGCATCTACAGAGGAGACTTGTTGCCCTTTTGTTTCCAGCCTTCTCTTTTAAGTTCTTTATTATTCAATAGAGTGCACTGGGCTGGGGCCCTGCTTTATTTCCCCTCTGGCCTGGCTGCTTCTTCAAGTTCCTAGCTGCTTAAAAAATCAGTAAATGCATTAATTAGTGGAACAACAAATTGATATTTCTCCCCCACCTACTTCCCCTCTCCCTTCCTCTTTCTCTGAAGTCAATTTAAAAAAAAAAGAAGCAAAGGTAGAAAAGTGTGTAAAGACTTTATTGCAAGGCAAACTTGAAAACTGCAAGTTTGGACTGGATTTGTGTGAGTTTAAAGAGAAGTCAGTTGGCACAGGCTGTTTGTCTTTAACCTTAGAGCATCCAACATGAGTGATGGTTTAAGGGAGTTGGGGATATGTGGACATTATGTTTTAATGAGATAACTCTAACTCTAACGTGTATAGGATGAATTGTAGGGTTGGCCAGATGGAAGTTGGGTTACCATTAGCAAGGGAGAGTGATTATTTTGTAAGTAATATAAGTGATTGTAATGTAACATAAGTGATTATAATATAGTCGCTATATAAGTCATATAAGTGATTATAATGGAAGTAGAGAGAAAGAGAAATATGAGTGATACTGATGAAGTAGAACTGACAGCACAGGTGACAGTCTGGCTGAAAGTGTCTGAGCACATGAGGCAGAAGGGTCGTGCCTGATCTTTAAGCTCTGGCATCACAGTTGGGTAGGGGCAGTGCCTAGGCCAATGGAGAGGATCAGAACGGGATTGGTTTACTGTTACTTTGGGGACCTCAAAGAATTCAGTTTAAACGTGTTGAATTTGGGGGACTTTGAGCTATTCTAATGAGCCTACTTGACTTCTCTGTCTAACCATCCCACTCACTCTTCAAGAATATGATCAAAACTGAGTTTATCTTCATTGCTCCAAACGTGTTTGGATCATGTTTCTTCGTCCCACGATCCCAGACCCAGTCATCTTCAAACGTCCCTCTTCCTGGCACCTCCCAGTTTCCACGTTAGCTGACTCCAGTCTCATCTCCTAGTCTTTCCTGTCACTGCTGTCTCTCACACGTTTACACCTACCAGGCAGTTTCGCTCTGAAATTTCACTTGACTGTCCCCGCAACTTGCTGGGTGCTCTCCTCATTTTCAGTCTATTCTTTGCTTGATACTTTTTGTAAGAAAGTCTTCAGCGTCAATTGTCCTGTATAAGAGTCTGATTGTTTTCCATGTCCTTGCTCAGAATGATTCAGTGTCTCCCCCTTTCCTTCTAAATAAGATGTAGATTCACCTTGGCCTGGCACTCAGAAGAAAACAAACAAAAAAATCTGTAGATTTTCCTTCACTTGCTACACTGTATGACAAGGTGATCGGAAAGTACCTTGTTTAAATTCTGATTAGTGCTTACTAGTTGTGTGATTTTGGTTGAGTTATTTAATCACTAGTCTCTATTTTATTTTTTAAAGATTTACTTATTTTTAGAGAAAGGGGAAGGAAGGGAGAAAGAGAGGGAGAAAAGCATTGATTCTGTGAGGATGCATCGACCATCTATCATTGCCTTTTGCGCGCCCCCAAGTGAGGACCTGGTGCACAGCCCGGGCATGTGCCCCAACCGAGAATCGAACTGGCAACATTTTGGTTCACAGCTGGTGCTCAATCCACTGAGCCACAGCAGCCAGGACATTTAAATGGGATTAATAATGGCAACTCATTTACATGGTTATTTTAAAGTCTAAATTGATGAAGTCTAAGTTGATTCAGTCCCTGGCACAAACCTAGCAGCACTCGATTAATGCAGGTTCTGTTAACCTTGTGTTAACTCCTGACCATACCTCTCTGTGCATGCAGACCCATTGAACACCTTTATTTATCTTGGGTGCAATTTTCTACTCCTTGGCTTCTTCTGTCTAAGAGGCTTTCTCCCTCCTCTCTTGATAAACCCTCTCCATAATACACAACACAATTTCTTCCTGTCTAAATTCTTTCATCTCAAAAAAATGTGTGATTCTCACTCTATCCAGGAAACACTCATTTCCTCCCCAGCCCGTCTTCCTCCCTAATCCCACACTCTGTTCCCTTATACTTGTATGTATGTGAACATACATCTCGTCAGCTCCTTGTATATGGATATGTTTGTAACTTTTGTAGGCTTACTGCATGACAGTCTTTGAGTATAGGATATTAATTTATGCAATGTCCATAATTTCAATATCTGTGAACAAATGATCCATTTACGTAGGCAGTTCTTTTCAGTTACCTGCAGGTGTTCTCCTTTTCTGCCCACACAGACTAGCCTGGGTGCTACTCCCCATCAAGATACATCAAGTTACCAGGACCAGATATTTTTCTTTAGGGACAGAAATCTTCTAAGCCAATCGGGGCTAATGTACTTTTCTGTGCTCTCAAGACTTCAAAGTTCATTGAATTAAGTTCTGGCAGTAATGGCCCTGCTTTAATGTTCCAAAGTTATCATTTCCTGCCCCCGCCCACCCCACCCTCTGCTGCCAGGTATATGCGATTTGAAGGAAGCCGTTTTCGTTGAGGCCGGCCAAGCCCCATCCTAACACTGTCCTAACACTCAAGAGATCTTCAGTAATTGTCTTTTTTAAAAAATTGGTGTCAAAAGAGTACGTCCTGAATATCTTCTCTGTTTTCTGATTTCCTGTGGTCTGAGTTCTGCCAAGCAGTGGCCTTTGTTGTAGCATGAGCTGACGATTTTTAGGATGCTCCAAAAGCATGAATCAGGGCTGGTGCTCATTGTATTCATGACTATACATGGTGATAATTTACACAGCCGGAGATGAGGATTTAATTTTCCTCTCTGAAGGTTTCAGGGGTGTTTTTGTCAGGTTTTGGAAAGTGAGGGTGAGGGGCAGAGATAAATTGAGAGCTGACTCAGAGAAGTCAGGCTGTCAGAGAACACATTTATCCCACGTCTGAGATACAGAGCAGAAAAAGTACAGATCTTCTAAAAACCCACGTGAAAACCTTTGAAGGTAAGGGAGAAGGTCAGTATGACATGGCTTTACATCCATGGTGTTTATACCTTATGGGCTGCCTCAGCATAGAGAATGAGCTGAAATTCATGATCATTCCAAGATGAACATCTTTTCACTCGTAGTAATACAGTACTGAGGAAAATTTGATTATTAAATGGTTCTGTTTCAACAGTAGATACCATGATATCAGAGAAATTAGCATATTAAAAATATTTTCCCCGGTTTATCTAAAGTAGAGGCCTACCTGTTTTTGTAAATAAAATGTGATCGTAGCATGGCCGAATGTGTTGTTTACACGTTGCTTGTGGCTGCTTTTGCATTACAACAACAAAGTGCCGTAATTCCAACAGAAGTTTAAAATAGTCATGATCTGGTCTTTTAAGGAAAAGTCTGTTATCCCCTGGTCTAGAAGGAAATTCTGTCATAAAGGGATATTTCCACTCTGTTTTCTAGAACAACATTAAGAAGCTAGCTGTAATCATTATAGATTCGGAATTGTGATGGGGATGTTCATTTATTAGTTGGTAGTCTCATTCTACTGATTTATTTTGGGGGGGTATAATTGGGCTTGGGGTAGAGTTAAAATTTAAATAAATAAATTGATATCTTCTTCCAACTAAAGCACTTAGGAGTGGCTACTTAGATATGTACCACAGAGTCATGTATTGCTGGCAGAGCAATGCATGCGAGCAAAACGTTAATTCAACCTCTAGGTTCAGGTCCTCTCTCCTCCTAGGAGGTTCCCCCAGGATGGCTCTCCTCACAGTTTCTTCAAAAGCATAATGGTCACAATGGTTAATATAAAACTATATGGCTTTGAGTATGGACTCCTAGTAAAAACCTGGTAGATTATGACTCCCCGCCCCTCTCTCTCCCCACTGCAGGTATCCCTACCCCATCCCTACCAACCATCTGTGTCTCTTTGTGTATATGTGTTTGTATTCTTCCACCTGAAATATTTATCTAAAAAGCTAGAAAATTGGAATTTATTAAACATTTTGTGTATCTCCATGTCATGTGTTCTAGTTAAGCATTTGTCTGCTGTTTACTAGCATACATTAATATTCTTAAAACTAAATATTAGGACTCTCATTTCTCTTCAGATCGCATAAATCTTTCGCCTTTTAAAACTAAATATTAGGAATGTGCCAGGTGCTAAAGAGGAGCAAAAAGGCATGGCTCCTAATGTGGCCATGCCTTCATATTTGGGGAGGGTAGACAGTAAGTATATTGCCAATAAATTATAGGCTTGCTTCTTTTTTTACCTTTTTATCTGAGAGGAAACGCACAGATCATAAGGGCATGGCTCTGTGAAATGTTCACAAGCACTACACACCCAAGTAACCAGCTCAGATCAAGTCACTGAATATTTCTGGCAGTTCCTCTGGTGTCCCCTCTTGATTGTTCCCATCCTTCACTCCAAACCACAACCTGACTTCTAACCTCAGAGATTCAAACCTGAAGTTTCTAATCACCTGGAATTGGTGACATGTATGAATCAGGAAATCTGCATTTCTGCCCTCCTTTGAGAAATCAGATCCAGCAATCCTGGGCGTGGTTACTATCCCAGGCATTGGTTTGCTGAAACGGGACCGGCTGTTCCTTAAGGAGGTGGTAAAGAAATGAAGACATTAATTTACCAAAAGATACAAACGTGATTAAAGTCATACAAGGAAATAGTTGGATCGTAGGATAGAAGTCCTTAAAATTTATTTTGACAAAAAAAGTCATTTAAATGTTTCTCAGAGAAGAAGCATTGTCCTTTCAATCAGTTCTAAAATTTAACCTTTACTCATATTGCCATGTAGCCTGATCAATAGTAGATAGGAAGTAAAACAAGTTACATAACCCTAAAAAATCAGAAAACCTGAAATGACACCTAGCAGTCATTCTATTCCCAAATGCAGACACATATTTTTGACATAATATTTCTGCACAGCTCTGAACTCCAAATATAATCTCTAGAAAACTGCAAGAATGTTCTTACAACCATTTTATTATCCAAAAATTTAAAACACCTTTCTGGAAAAGGTATCTTAATTAAAATCAATAGTGAGTGATTTTTTGCGAGAAAATAGTTTTTATTCATATCCTAGGCAAAGGGTTAATTTCTCTGATGTTCAAAGATGCACAAAAAGCAATTTAAGAAAGGGTGACAGAGTCATAGCGATTTATAAAAGTGATCCTAACAGCCAAGCCTGTGAAAAAATGTCAAATCTCAATTGTCATAGAAATGAAATGATGGCCATAGCAGCAGCAGCAGCAGTAGCAGCAGCAGCAGCAGCAGCAGCAGCAGCAGCAGTATAATCCAAAATTTTACCCACCAGATAAGAAAGTTTTAAAACATTTAGTCATGTTTAGTATGACAAGGACGTGAAAAAACTGCTCTCATAAATAATCAGCAATTCTGTAAATGCTGTGGAATGTTTGGAAAATATTTTACTGTAACTTATTAAAATTCAAATTTCCCATTCTTTTTGACCTAATAGGTTCATTATTGTTTATTTAATCAATAAAGTCAAGAGACTAGAATGTAAAGGCATATGACTAAATTTTTCATTGCAGCATTGTTTATTATAGCATCAAAAGGCAAATAAAGTCAAATAAACATCAGTATGGATGTAATGGAGTAAATTATACTTTCTTACTTTATAATGCTCTTTGGTTATCATAAAGAATGAGTTATTGTTTGCTATTTGCAAAGTAAAAATAGTTTGTTAAAGACTGGATAGCCTATGATCACGCCTTAAAAAATAAAAATGAGTAGTGGCAAAGCAATATTCTTTATATATAATAAATTGTAGAAGCAGAGTCAAGGTACACACAAGGCTTTATCAGTGGTTAGATTGAGGTTATGAGATTGGTACGGGGCTCCTAAAAACATTGTTAATTTTGACACTTTAGCATTTTGTTTAAAAGAACTTGAAATTTATTACTGTGCATGTAATTTTCCCCTTTCTATTATCTCATGTTACAGCACTGCCCCCATGCTCAAAATCCAAATAGAGACTATGATGCAAGCCTGTTCCCTGAACCTGTAAGATCCTTGTGATTCACTTTTCTTCAATGTGATATTGAGTAATTCTAGCACTTCTTAGCTGCATCTGAAACAAATATCTAATTTTTAGTTGATTTTGAAGAATTGCATTTCTTTCTTACCTTAAAATCCTCCTACTACCATTTCCTCTGGCAGAACCACCATCCCTAAATTTCGTTTGGCTGATTCAGCTTAAATGTTACTTTGATCCTTTAATAGAAATTATGTTCCCCATTATGAATTATCATAATGTTCTGAGGAATGTTGGTTTTAAAAAAATTATTATTTTTAGAGTAAGGGGAAGGAAGGAAGGAAGGAAGGAAGGAAGGAAGGAAGGAAGGAAGGAAGGAAGGAAGGAAGGAAGGAAGGAAGGAAGGAAGGAAGGAAGAGAAATACTGATGTGTGAGAGAAATCATCAACCTGTTGTGTATGCACACCACACTGGGCCTCAAACCCACGACTCAGGCACGTGCCCTGACCAGAAATCGAACCAGCAACCTTTTCTTTTGCAGGATGTTGCCCAACCAACTGAGCCACACTGGTCAGGACTGAGGAATGTAATTTTTTAAATAGAAAGCAAATTGACATCTTATGAAACTCACACTGTCTAATATGAGGGTTTTGGGTTATTCTGTGCGAGGTGAACTAAACAAACATCAACTATAACTTTAAAAATTAGAATCCTATTTTGAAAAAAAACCACACATATGATTGTCATTTATTACTTATATTGACAGCATCTGGATTACTTCACTTAAAGAGAATTTCACCTTGTCATACAAGAGTTTTATATGGCAGGATTATTTCAATGTAGGTTTAATTTCCCATGGAGATGAACGAGGGCCCTTTTTTGAGTTTTCTTTCCAGCTATGGTGACTGTTACTATGGACATTTTTGTTGAATAAAAGGACTTTTCAAGTTTGTTTACTCACATAAATATTTGGGATCATTGGCATATTCTTTGGGCTTTATAGCCCTAGATTATTTCAGATATTAAAAAAATATGTTTGGCCACTTGGATTAGAACCTTCTAAAAACATAAATATTTAGATATAATGCAATTATTAATTTGAGAAGTTATGACAAGATAAAGTATGAAATATCCAAATAACTTGGAAGAAGATTTAAGCGTTTTATATTTAGGGAGCAAATTCTCATCTGAAATAGCAGAAACAGTCTATCACTTTCAGGTGGTATAGGTGACTACATTCAAACACTGGATGCAAGGAGTGGGTGCTTACTGTATTAAATTGTTTTATTAGGTAGACTTAGCCAGTTAACATAGACAAATCAGGCATTCAAATAGGGTATCCTTTACCTCAGGTCACAAGTATTTCAAAATACATTATATAGATAATTTTTGTTTGTAATTATTTGGAAAGTTACATGACTTTGAACTCTGAGCTCTTGTCTTGATGCATAATACTTCTTTAACAAAACAAATACATTAGAAATCTGTATGACATTTAGTTCTGTTGGGCAATGTGAAGCCATGAGTATATCATTTATTAATTTCAAATAAAAAGCGTAAATTTTGAGCACTAAAATATAATGCTATAGCAGACATTTTATCCTTTTTCACCTTGTGGCACACATAAACTAATTACTAAAATTCTGTGGCAGACCAAAAATATATCATATTTTTTGCCAATCTGACAAAAAGGTATAATTTTGATTCATTCACGCTGGATGGCCTTTGTTCTGTTGGCTGTAGTCATTTTTGTATTTGACAGTCTAAGGGGAAAGAGGTCAGTGCCCCTGACTAAATGGTCAAATATTGCATGTTTTAAAATTTTTTGTGGCACACTAGTTAAATATCATTGCTGTAGTGTTATAGCATTTATTTGGGTGGTGGTTTTTAAATAGGTGTTGCTGGCTTTTGGTGCCTCAATGAATGGCCTAGAACATCTTATGACCCTCAGCCTATAAGCTAAAATGTATGCAGGATACCTAATGAATGAAATAGAAAAGCAAAGCTGGTTTTTAAGGCACTTTTAATAGACCACATGATATAAGTAATAACTATCTATCTGTGAATTTTTATACCCAATAAAATATAGCTTATAAGGACTTTTCACCAACCTAGAAATTATGCGGTGTAGTCATATTCTTCCCTAGTATGGAGAGTCTTAAAGTTTCATGCAGAAATGTTAAAGCAATCAAAAAACAGAAAAATAAAGCAATTGGTAAAAGTTTTATTCTACATTACCATTTATGAATGAACATAAAATGAAGAAAAAGGTGGAAGTGTTATGATATTTTTCTGGCTCACTTGATTTATAGATTCCTATGTGTAAATATCAGGTATAAAGAATTTTTGTTAACATTTTATTTGTACATGTGCATAGTTCACTTTTAAAATATTTGGTTTTTTCTCCTCTAATTGAGAAATCTCAAAGCCACCACAAGTTAGACGAAATGGAAAATCTATTTTTACTCTTCTGTAAGAACTGTCACAAACAGAAATTCTTTATTGAACACATATCCATATAAACTAGGTGTTAGAGGTACAAATGTCATAAAATGATAATTAGTCCCTCAAAGCAAGGGTTTGATTTAATTCCCCTATATGATTTTAACCCCTAACACATTAACATATTTTCAAAAGGTTCAAGGGCCTATTGTTTGTAGAAGTCTGCACTGTGGAGAGTTAATTATCTTTTGGGAAAGGTTTAATATTTAACGTTATCTTAGTAAACCAACATTTATGAAGCATCTATCACAGCCTTGGTTTTCTGGAGAACACTGCAAAACAAAAGGAGTTGTACAAAATTTATAAACCACTGACAGATGCAAAACAGCACAAGCTATGCACGAGGGTGAGAAATGCATTGTCAGCCGTTGCCTGAAACAGAATTTTTCAAAAGCATATTTCAGGAGGGATTGAAAAAAAAAGAAAGAAACTTATGGACACAGATAATAGTGTGGTGATTGCCAGTGGTTGAGGGGATGGAACTGGACGATGGTAGAGGGGGGATAAATACTGATGGATGGACACTTGGAGTGGTGAACACACAATACAGTGTTAGAGGCTGACGTGTTAGAGAATTGTGCACCTGAAACCTATATAATTGTGTTAACCAGTATCACCCCAGTAAATTCAATAAAAAGAAAATGAATTAGCCCACAATTTTGGATGAATTTCAGAATAATATTGTAGAGAATAAATCACATATGTGAATTCTCACAGACTTGAGTGGCAAAGTGCAGTACATATTTATGAAAATTCCCCTAGCATCCCAGCATTTTTTGAAAGATTTAAAAAAAATATTTCATTTTTAGAGAAAAGGGTAAAGAGGGAGAAAGAGAGGGAGAGAAACATCAGTATGTGGTTGCCTCTCACATGCTATCTACTGGGGATCTGGCCCCCAACCCAGGCATGTGCCCTGACTGGGAATCAAACCAGTGACCCTTTGGTCGCTGGACGGCTTTCAATCCACTGAGCCACACCAGCCAGGGTATCCCAGCATTTTTATGTAAGCAAAAAAAAAAAATAACTGTTTTAACCGTTATCATATAAATCCTTTTTTTAAATGTGCAAGCCCCCAAATATTTATATCTCCCTAATTATCTTCTCAACACTAAGCAAAGTGCTCAACATGTAAAAAGCATAGAGACATTGAAATTGCAGGCATTAACTTTCCTTTTTGGAAAACAGAATTTGGTGGATGGGACTAATCTTAGCGAAATAACATACAGTATAAAAGGAAACTAGGTTGAAATATGTGCTAACTTTTTATTTATAATTTGATTCTGTTGATTACAAATATTGACACTGACTGTATTACAACAGTGCCAGGTGTGGAGAACTTCTAAAGTACAAAATACATAGTCTAGCTGGTTGAGGAGACAAGTCCGTGTCATCAAGTGACAATGTAGAGAATTATGTGATTTAGTTCAAATATTAGTTGTGCAGAAAAAATAAGTCCACAAAAGCAGTTAAGATATATAGAAGTGAATTTTTGCAACTTACAATTAAAACAGCAATATAGGGTCCCAGCTTGGCCCCAGTGACTAGTCAAGGCAAAGGTGTAGACACAATAGTTATGAAGTTCTTATTACTTATTCACATGTACAATGCTTATTATTGTGTTAGGAAAGATCATCTTTTTTTACCTTAATAGTGGTATTTTGAGAGAAGAATATTACCTGTACATAAACATACATACATACACACACCTAACAGCATGCATGCACATATTGATTCACAGCCATTGTAATGATCTTTTTGGACAATTATTGAGCAACAAAATTGACAGTGGTCTTGATAGTTTTGCCTTAATGAATTTTATAAATTAAATAACTTTGAAAACAAGACATTATATAAACTTACAGTAGACAAATCACTTTTTATTATATAGAGCAGTATAAATTGATATATTTCAGATATGTAGTGTTCAGTTCTCTATGTGGCTTAATACAAAAGAGCAAGATGACTTCTAAAAAGTGAATGGTTAAAGTATTCCTCAGTTTGAAGCTATAAGCGATACAAGAAGCAGAGTATCTCTTCCTAAATACAAGGTATGGCCTTTGGCATTCAATAAAGATGTTTTTTAAAAAATGGAAGGTCCTAGACAGCAAAGAGCTTTAGAGGAATGAAGCTTATTTTGTCTGAGTCTTGTAGAGACAGCTTCACTTCTTCCTGCAAACTTCTTTTACATAATGTTGATCAGACTGTTGTTAATAATCTTTTTCTTTATATGCTGTGCACAGCTCTCAGAGAAACTAACATTACGTCCATTACATCTGCTTAACTTCTTAATTGCACACCAAATTCCTCTTTAGAAAATTGGTATTATTTGCTAACACAGAAGAAAAATCTGTATTTTCCTTAAGCTAACAAGATGAGAAAAGACTTTGAGAAGGGAAGATATTGCAAAGATATTTTTCCTCCTACTTATTTTGGAGAAACAATTTGAAAATTTACATGCAGGAGCCTGTGTGATCTAAACACTTTATATTGTATCTAATAATAAATCTACGTGGGGGGATTGCTTTGGAATAATGCTCTGCAGCTGAGGGTACAATGAGTTTTGTTGCAGTTGTTACTGTTTCTCAGTTGTTATGGTAACAACTGGAAAAAGGCAGTATTTCAAATGACTTTATTCTTCTATAGCAATACTCCCCCACTTTTATCATATGTATGGAGACTATTATATACTAAAATTTAGTAATATACGTTAATAGTACTATAAAACAGCATAGCGTTTCTCCTCATTGCAATCTCATGGTGAGTTTTTGTAGATAAGAAATTGGGATTCTCGTACATTAAGCATATCATATCTATTAATATAAATAGGTGTAAACAGTATGTTCCTATTATTTGCCTAAATGGACTCAATATGAAATGTGGAACATATATTCCAGTGTCAGGCAATACCAGCTAACTTGTCTGCAAAATCGTTGGGTTACTATACAGCCATGTCTCCTGAAGCAATCGCAAGTTCTGCTGCAACTGAACCTCAGTGTGAGACACTGGCTGTGCCAGAGAAATTCGTTCAAGGACAGAACACTGTTATTAAAAAGCTTTAAAAATTACTACTGTATATTTTCATTTCATTCTTAATAATGACATTCTATTTTTTTAATATTTTGAGAGACAGGTGAATAATTATTCCACATTTTTGTACTGTCTATGTAGTAATTTACAAAGTACTTATAGAATACATATGTTAATGCCACTACTGAATTCCACTGATTATATTTCTTTTAAGCAAATGACTTTTACATAATTTTCACTCAGTTCGGAGATCTTTAGTGATCATGAATCTATAATTTTGGACTGTAAGGGTCACTTTGCCTAGAAATAGTAGAGCTCAAAATTATCTATGAGTTACTGTTTGTGTGCACATGCATGTCATTGAAAAGCATGTGTATGCATTTGTGTGTTTATTTAAAGAAGGTACACATAAGAAGTTAATTGAGACAATTTATCTAGTATGTACCCTAAATCAGGAGCTGTGCTAGGCATTTGGAGCGCAGTACAATGTAAGACAAACACTATGTCCAGCTACTTTCTGTAAATTCTCTGATTCTAGAGCAGGTGAGACATAGGTTTCATTTCATATGCCAACATTAATCAGCTGGTAGTATTTGACCGTGGTGTTGGGTAGAGGCCAATTCTATCTTCACCATCCATTTATGACTGGCTCTTTGAGTATTGGGGTGGGGAGTGCTTAGTGGTTGTAGGTATAGATCTGATATCTATGTCATGTATTTGTTAGTCCTGTTCTACCATTTTCTTATTTAGAACCAGCAGTTCATTGGAAAAATAGGTACACGTTTCAGGCAGCTTATTTATATAATGCAAAATATGAGTAGATTAATATACGATAGATTCTTATATTAAACTGCAGAAATGACTTATGATGCTCCATTTCTCCTCGTTTATAAATTCGTGTTTATTTTTAGATCAGTGAGTCACTCTTTTGCCCTTTGCTTCACAAAAAACATCGGGAGGTTAATGTTCTTGAGAAAGCCAGTCCTTCTGGACAATAGCATTATTTTGGGCAAAGTGCCTTATGGATGATTGAAGTTTCAGCAAAAAGCATTAGAGAATGCTTACATTTCAAACTTTTAAGGGTAGTTAAAGATAAAAGTACAAGAACTATTGGGTAAACAGTAAAATTCATTTGACAATGATTAGCTCATGTCTGCCCCATGGCATCCATCTCTGTCTCCCCATCCACAACACTAATATCATAAGTATGTTAATATAGTTACAAAATCTAAACAGTGCCAGTTAGTTAATCAAGTCTCCCTAAATGTTTGTTAATTATTTGATAGGAGAATGGTCTGTATGTTCTAAGCTTCCCCACCTCCCACCCCAGGACTGGTATACATGTCTTGTAAGAAGCAAGAGTCCTAGTCTCTCCCAGTCCAAATTCTAGGCAATATTAGCGTACCAAACATTTAGGCATGTTAACATTACCCAAAGCAGAAAATAAGTGTTTTATAAATAAGTGGTGAGGCATGTGGAACTGACCACAAGGGCAGTAAATCAGAGTAGGATGGATCATGGTAGCCAGAGACACATTTTCTTCTCAGGGAAGTCAGACTTCAGTCACCCTTCGCCAGGCTTTCCGTAGTTAGAGAAAATGCAAAAGTGTTTTTCAAAGACAGTAGGGAAAATATCCTGAGCAGAAGGTCAAGGTATCTTCTAAAGAATTATGAACTCATTAATTAATGTGTTTATTTCATCTTATTCATTTATTCTATATCATAACAGAATTGAATAATCTGCTTGTGCACCTGCAGTGCAGGTTATAGAAAGCTACCAGGTTGGTTAAACAAAGATGTGGAACATCCTGGTTACTGTGGCTCAGTAGGTTGGGGGTTGTCCCACAAAGCAAAAGGTCACTGGTTCAATTCCCTGTCAGGGTGCATGCCTGGGTTGCAGGTTGGGTCTCAGTTTGGGGCATGTATGAGGGGCAACCAATGATGTTTCTCTTTCACATTGATTTTCTCTCCCTCTCTTCCCCTCTCTCTAAAAATAAATAAATAGAATGTTAAAAAAAACATGTGAAGAGATTACTTCATTTAAGGTACCTGTAGGATACCTAGTTAAAGATCCCCAGTTAATATATGACCTGGGGGCTTGGATGTCAGGTGAGAATTATGGGCTGAGATAAGCTTAGAAGTCTTTTTCATATGGGTATCAG
Source organism: Artibeus jamaicensis (assembly GCF_021234435.1). NCBI lineage: Eukaryota > Metazoa > Chordata > Mammalia > Chiroptera > Phyllostomidae > Artibeus > Artibeus jamaicensis. The sequence continues at coordinate 11,733,718 of NW_026522014.1, read as the reverse complement.
TGGAATTGAAGATGTGAGTGAAATCACTGATGAAAAACATGCCCTAAATACAACTCTAGGTCAAGGTGTTAAATAAAGAAAAAAAATGATAAAGGAAATTAGAAAATAGTTCAAGAAGTAGAAGCATAGTTACGAGAGACACAGCGTAAGTAAAACAATGTTGGATTACAACACATTATTAACCATATTTTTCAGACCATAAGACACACCTGGTTTTAAAGGAGAAAAACTGGAAAATTTTTTGAAGCAAAAAATGTAAATGTAAATGTAAACAGAACTCAGCAGCAGCAGCAGCATTAACAACCATTATTCTCCCAAATTTGGAGGGGGGGAATGTATCTTATAATCTGAAAAATATGGTAATATGGCTTTCCTAATCATAAATTGCATCTTCTGGTAGATCAACCTTAGTAGGCAATCCACAGTTTGCTTATTATTATGTCAGGATCGTTCACACTGACTAGATAATGATAAATTGTTGCAAATGCAAAGCAGAATTAGTTAGGGATGTTAGTATGTATTGTGTATACAATTGTTTCAAGTGATAAGTTTGGTGTAGAACAGAAATTACCCATGCACAGTAAATGCTTATATTTTCTCTATTAATGAATTAGTTTTATACAATTCAATAAGAGTAAACTTTTAGAAAATCTTTTTATTAAGAAAGATCATATTTCTTTTTAGAAATAAAGTATTTCATTGATAATAGTTAATTTATTTAAGAAAAGGGTGTAATACTACAACATGGCACTTGAACATTTTTCTAAAGATAGAAGGACTATTCCATTTTTGGAGGAGTGTACGCTCGATTACAAAGTTGTAATAAAATGCATTAGCAAAACAAAAAAGGAAACCTCTAAACTTTAAAATGCAGAGCAAATTATGGACCCAGTTAATCATAAGTGTTTAATCCTGTCAAAATGTGATAGAGTCTCAAAGTCTCCATGGCGGACCCCAATGTGAGGTAGAAACCAGTGCTAAATCCTCAATTGAATGTCATTTCTAAGAATTACAGAGGTTGTTTTTAGTTATTTGTTACTCATTTTGATGCATAGCGTGACTTTTTTTTCTTTGTATATAATAATCCCCTTGGCAAGATGCCGTTGCGCATGCCTGTGGGTTTTGTTGTTTTAGTGATCGCCATCCCAACATAGGATTTAAACATTTAGTTAAGAAGAATTCTAACAATGTTTAGATTATAATATCTAGAGAGGCTGTCCTTGCAGTTGGCTAAAAATGTTCCATCTTTACCTCTAAGATAAACAATAATGAGGATTTCTTTTTTCAAATGTCGTCATGGAGCTGCTTTATGTATTCATCTTCCCTGAGGAATTTGGGGTTTGTATTTATGCAAAGAAGCAAGGAACTGACAATTTACTAATGCGGAGTGAATGCCTAAATACACAACAGAGACAGTGGTGGGTGCTCACGTGTTTAAGTTTACCGCAGCCCCATGAAGGAGGTACTGGTTTTCCACATTGATGAGAGGAAATTCCCCATGTTTCAACTCTTTCTTGTTTCCTTTTTTATTGAATTTATTGGCACAACACTGCTTAGCAAAAGTATACATTTTCAGGTGCATGATGCTACAGCACCTGTTCTGTACTCTGTGTTTTCCACCCCCGGCCTCCTTCCATCACCATTTATGCCCCTTACATCCAACGACCCCCTCCTCCATTAGTCACCACACTGTTGTCATTTGTCCACTTCTAAAGAGCCAGCCAGAAAATGGAGAATTAGAGAGGTTGGAAGGGAGATTGTTCATTAAAGGTAAAATGGTGGGAAGGGTTATAGGAAGAAGGGGAGAAGGCATGGGGAGAGGAGCACAGCCTGAGCTGCTGTGCACAGACAGTTCCTGAAACAAAACACACAGAAAAGGGAGGAGAGGCAGATGGGAGGGACAGCTGCGAGAGGGAGCCCTGATCAAGGGAGTGATTAAGGGGAGGTTTGGCTTTGAAAAGTGTGTTCAGTTGCTCCTTCTATGTTTCACCTCAAAACCTTCTGTGTAAACCTCACTATTGACAAGACTGACTACAGGGAGGGTCTTGGTTTGATCAGACCCAGAATAAGGCCCAGTTACTTAGACATTACATGTTCAGAGTGAAATAGAGAAACAAAGATGTTAATTCAGATTAAAGGTGGAATTCAATTCAGGTCCGAGGGATTCCAAATTTCATATTTTTGTTACTAAATCACTTTTGCACACAATCTGAAATCAACTACAAACCCAAGAGGAAACACTTCAAATTTGGGCCCTCTGCTGATATAACTTACTATACTGTTAAGGGTGTCTCAATGGACAGCTGATTTGATTGTTTTGGCAGGTATCTCAGAATTGAGGTGTCGGTCAGGGAATCAGTGCTTAGATGTTGTTTTACACCAGTCCTAAGCAACTAATTCCTCTGCTCTGCTGGTATGATTTATGAAGACAATTCTCAAAGGAGTAAACAGCTTAAGTTAGTTTCACATTCTATTAAAAGGAAAGAAGAAAATAGGCTTCAATCAAGATATATTAATTACATTTGCATTTAATAATTTATAAATATTTAGAGCTTTGTTATTGCTTTTCACGCTGTTAAGCAAATGAGTTTGAAAAATTAGTGTTCCAATTTCAGTAAGCACCAAAGTCTGTTTTTAAATTTAAAGGGTAATTTAACAAGTGCCACCTCAGGAAAAGGAAATAAAACATTCCAAGAATCTATTATTATAAAAACATGTACATGAATAAAAATATGAAGCTTACTATATCTTATATGCTGCATTAAGAAATTAATTCAGAAAGCACTTGAAACAAAAAATATATGGCAGTTCAAAAGAGCAGTTTAATTAGAAAGTGGGTATGTTCTGAAACATTACCTAATAATTTATGCGACTGTATTAAGGAACAGGGCTGCAATCTTCAGATAATTAAATGACCTATGAAATAGTCATCAGTGTCATGAAAATATTATCCACCTAATGTTATGCATATCAATATCTAAATGCACCAGTTTACACCTTGATAACAGATTACCCAAAGCTAAAGCTTAATATGGATCTAAATAAGACACTGTTTTTAAAAGTCTATGCTTCCCTAAGTCAGGACTCTTGGGTCTGGGAAGCAGCCTTTCTTTATCACCACCACCTAACCCTTCCCTCGCTGTCTGTATTATTGTTTTCATGTCTGCTTTTTTGCTTTCACAATTTATGTCACCAGGAATGCCTTATTTTCAAGTTGAACTCGTGAAAATGACAGTGATTCTAAGTGCTCTCTTTACATTTCATGTTTTCGTGACTTCATTTCGAATCATTCTGAGCCATTCTCGTCCCTCCCATTCCAGTTTAGCTCAGTCCTGGACCCAGTTTTCATCCGACACTTCTCTTTAAGTAGTTTCTTCTTTCTCGGTACAGTTTTCTGGTCATGTGGCTGTTCGTTGAAATCACCTAAATTTTTTATATTATGCCTTTGTTGCAGCTTTGGCAATATGCTGCATGTAATCAGGTGTCCTTGGCATGTGTCTGAAGTGACATAACATGGGTGAGATAGATCTAATGCAGTGATTGTGAGATGTGTGTTTATGCATTCCAGGTGTTTGCATTTCGTCAGGAAAGCAGGTGAGGGGAAAAGGAAAAATGTTTATTAAACAATAGGGAAATTGCATAATGAAAGGACCAAAGTAATTTTTGCATCAAGAAAACGTAACAGTAATCTTCAGTGCTTTGGTAGGAGAAAAATGGAGAGGGGAATTTGTGAACTATTAAATAAATAACTAAAAAAACCCTAGAAAATGTCTTTTCTATGATTCTGTTCTGCTGGTTACCTCTTTATTCACTCCCACACAGTTAAAAGAAGTGATTCCCTTGTACTTTAGCTCTCCTTTAAATATATGTGTGTATATGTATATATATATTTTGGTGGTGCGTAGGGAGGGAGAAAGAGAGGGAGAGAAACATTGATTGGTTGCCTCTCCCTGGCTCCCAAACAGGGACCCACCTGAAACCCAGGCATGTGCCCTAACTAGGAATCCAACAGGTGACCCTTTGGTTCACAGGCTGGCATTCAATCCACTGAGCCACACCAGCCAGGGATTGGCTTTGCTTTTCAATTCAAGTTTCCCTATCTTCTTTCTGGCACACTTATCTAGTCTGTTTTTGATTCTAAGTCAATATACAGTGTTCAGCATGAATAATGCCCCTTTATTACTATTATTATTAAAAGAGTATATTTATTTATTTTAAGAGAGGGAAAAGGAGGGAGAAAGAAAGGGAAAGAAACATCAATGTGTGGTGGCCTCTCATGAACAACCCCCTACTGCAGACCTGGCCTGCAACCTAGGCATATGCCCTGACTGGGAATTGAACTTGTGACCTTTTGGTTCACAGACCAGAATTTAATTCACTGAGCCACACCAGCCAGGGCAATACTGACCCTTTCTCATTACAAAATCATAAGCATGTAATTCAGTAACATAACAGTATCATACTCAAGCATACCATATGATATTTTAGTGAAAAATTTAAACTATAAATGATTAAACCTGCATTATTACCCTACTGACCACACTCAGGCAGGCATTGTTTCTGCCTGACCCTGTATATTTAATGAAGTCAATAACAGTATATTATATTTTTACAAGTGACCAAGGAATCCAATCTCATTACCAAGACTAACTAACCAGGAGACTGGACCCTGACCCTGTCTCCCCTTGTCTTCCTCTTTCCTTGATATTCACATCTCTTATCTAGATACCAACCTCTTTCTGCCCAGAATTTGGCTTCTGTTCCTGACCTCCACCCATAACCCTTACTCTCTTCCTGAATCGGTTGATTGCTGATCACAATGTTGCTGCTGCTTGGAAGGCCCTGTCTCAAAACCCTGAAATGATGTGTACACCTTCTCTTTTTAGCGTTCCCTTCTCTTCCCATTCAGAAGCACTCTTCACCTCTGTGCTTTCGAAGCCCTCTGTGTTCACCAAGATGCCTCATATAAAGACAAATGTGTTTAAGTCTACTTCTCTGAATACACTGTGTGATCTTTGAGATCCTCGGCCACTGCCTACTCATGTTTTGTTTTGTTTTGTTCCCCAGTGCGCTTGTCACTGATAACTGGTTAGAATGTCAATGGTACCCTAACTACCATGGCTAGTTTCTATCAACTGCCTTGCTGATCTGCTTTGTCTCTGTACCTTGGTCCATTACTAAGATTTCTGTCCATATCTCTTTATTTTATGTCTTTCTAGTGGTTCTATCTCTTTCCCATTATTCCTCGATCTGTTGCCACTTCACACCATGACAACTTAATATTCCTCATGGTGCCCTGCCACCTAATGATAATAAACATTTTCCTGGCCAAGTAATTATACTCCCTTCAGAGATGCCACTTAATTTAACAAATCTTGCTCCACATGGAAGGATCTAATGCAGGCTTTATTGTTTCCTTTTATATGTGTCTTTCATTGCTTTTACATATAACCCTGTCCCTATACATACTTTCTATATTTGTTTTTCTCAGAGGAAGTATATTCATATTCTAAAATGAATACGAGAGAATGTAATCCTGCTTGTTCTTTGATGTATATTACTGTTGTTTGTCAAAATCCTTTTAACTAGTCAGTTTTGAACATAAAGATCTGGTGTGAACAATCTGATGGGGAAAATTAGACTCAGACTGAATTACTGGCTATTTCCAGTGAAGCAGCATGTTATTGAGGCAATTGGAAACAAAAGGTAAATACTACAGCATGGTTCCAGCTATGTGTTTAAAGTGCCTGCTGTAGGCTAATATTAGAAAAACAACTTTACCTTCACATGTTTATGTTTCACTAGAATCTGGAATATTCACTTGCATTACATTGAAAAATAATGTTAATAGGTGACTGGAGTTGGAGCTTAATTATAGCTGAGAACTAGTATCCTCTGAGTATTAATTCTAAAAGTCACAGGTCAAGTAAGAAATTATCCATATAGCAGAGAATTTATTCACTTTGGGCACTTACATTTTCATTTTCTAGACTTTCTCCTGAGATATTTAGAATTTCATATACTATTAAAAATGTACATTTAAACAGTAAGATTTAAAATCCTACAGTAAAAGTATCATTGTTAACTGAAATAGGCTTAAAGCAGTAGATTTATATGCAAACAACTCATATATGCAAAAGAAAACAAATAACCTGGTGAAAAACAATAAATGGGCAGTGTGTTGAAAATGCTTCGTGAATGGCCGAAGAACACATGAAAATATGCTCAAGTGTCCTAGAATGTGAACTATTCAAATGAAAACAAAAATAACATGCTAACTATTGTATTTGCTTTCTATACCACTTTAATAAATTTTTAACAAAATCACAAATGCTGCAGCTTCAAACAACATTAATTTCTTATCTCTTAGTTTCTGTAGATCAGGAGTCTGGGCTTGGCTTAGCTGAATTCTCTGCTCAGGGTCTCACAAGGCTGAAATCAAAGTGTCTGCCAGGCTGCGCTCTCACGTGGAGGTTGGCTAGGGGAGGATCAACTTGCTTTTGAGCTACCTCAATTTGTTGGCAGAATTTATTTCATTGAGGCTGTAGAACTCATGCAAGATTGCTTCTTCAGAGCCTGGTGAGGGGCTAAGTCTCTGATTTCTACATTTTCTTTTAACATGTTGAATCACCTGGCTGTTGTAGCTCAGTGGATTGATTGCGGGCCTGCAAACCAGACAATCACGGTTGGATTCCCAGTCAGGGCACATACCTGGGTTGAAGGCAATTCCCTGCAGGCCAATTCCCAGCAGGGGACTCATGAAAGGCAACCATACATTGATGTTTCTCTCCCTCTCTCCTTCCCTTCCCCTCTAAAGATAAATAAATGAAATCTTTAAAATAAAAAAAAAAATAAAAATAAAATGCTGAGTCACCTGACTAGATCAAATCCACCCAGGATGCTCTTCTTTTTGATGAACTTAAAGCCATTTTCATTACCTGAAAATCCCTTTATCTGTTCCATATAATGTAATCTAATCAAAGAAGTGACCCTTGGTATTTGTTAAAAGAAAGTCACAGCTTCTACCCACATTCAAGGTGTGACTCATTGAGTTTCACCCTAGAGTGTGTCTCCCACACTCATCTTATGGGCAAAAACTTGAGAATATGACTAAAATAAGTTTCCTGTGGAAAAGGATTTGGCAGCATAGAGTAAAGCATATGCACTCTCAAATGCAGCAATTCAATGTATAGATAGATCCATGGCCAGCAGACATATGCAGAAGTGTTGATTGCATTATTATTTTTAATAATGAAGAATTATGTAAAACCTATGAATAGACTAGATGAATACATTTGATATTTCATGAAATGAATGCTTTTACTCCTCAGCAGTGATTATGAATGATTCAGAGTCACATACGCTAATATGTGCACCTCTGAAAAGGCTGGGTGAAAAAGGCAAGCTGCGAATAAAGATAGGGAGTCTGATGCAACTTACATAGTTTTAAAACAAAGGCATTATGCAGTGTTCATTATATATATATGACAAGCCATGAAAGAATAAAGGGAACATAGAAATAGTAAATAGCAAAGGTAACATCTGGATTTTAAAAGGTGTGAGTTTGTATGAATGAAAAAAATATGTGCTTACCCATTGAAAAAAGATCAATGAACTATATGTGTTATATTTATATTTCTATGAGAATCTTTTTTAAAAAATAGCTTGAGATCCTTGTGTTATGTTCCATTGAGACAGTTTTCAAATATGGGATTTCAAATTTGGAATTTTTTAGCATTTAGATATATACCTTGGAGGCTAATAAGGAAAAGTTTATCAGTTGAAAGCTGTTCATTTAAAAGTTCCCTTATATATCTTGAATGCTACCAGATTTTATATTTGATAACAAAATTGATAGGAATATGGGCTTCAGAGAGTCAAGTACACTATAAGTTTAAGAAAATGTTAATTACTAGATTTCATATATTTCATCTAAACTATTATATTGACAGTAAATACTATTAGTATCAGTATGAAAATGATACTTTTATATATTGTCTTCAGCATATTTTACATTAAATTTTATGTTTTATTACTTATGCCTTATTCTCAGGATAAAATAAATCTTTTAAAGCATACATAAGTGGTTCTTCCAAAAAAAAAAAAAGGAAACATCAAAAGTCATGTTTAATCAATATTAAATAGGGTGTTAGTATTTAGAAACAAAAATGAGAACAACAAATTAAATATGGAAACAATCTGAGTGTTCTACAAACATTGTATTAACTTTTTTGGTTTTGTTTTGGTAAATATCTGTGACTTTATTTCAAAAGCTTAATCACTTTATAACCTAGAAAGGCACAGTACATGCATGTGTGTACCTATGTGGATATGGGTATGTGTAAACGTGGGCATGTTCATTTGTGCTGGGAGTCAGCTATGCCCGTCAGTCAATGGAAATACAAGTTTACATAACCAAATTTCAGTTATTTTCCCTTTTCCAATATGTCATAGTTATATATTTGTAACAGATATCCAAGATTAAAATGAAATACCTTAGTGGAAGGGATATACTCTTCTATATTCTGCCTCTGAAAGAACCTGGAAGAAGGAATCTGTTGGCTGAAAGTAGACCTCCCTGGTGATTTAGGCTCTCCCTGGATTTCCAAGTGCTGCCAAATTTAGGCTATTTAACCTGGGAGGTCTGAGGTGTGCTTATTTCTCCACTCATCTCCAAACAGCTGCTGCTGCTCACCAATTGTTTTTTGCTGTTGTTGTTTAAAGGTTTTATCTATTTGCCCTCAGAGAGAGGGGGACAGAGGGAGTGAAACATCAGTTGGTTGCCTCTCTTCATATGCTTCCAGCTGGTGATCAGGCTCACAGTCCGGGCGTGTGCCCTGACAGGCAATCAAGCCAACAATCTTTCAGTTTGTAGGCCAGCGCTTGATCCACTGAGCCACACCAGCCAGGGCACTGATCATTTTTTGAAGTACACCTGATTTTTAATATTACCTTGTTTCACACATTAGATCCATCTCAAAAAGAGTAATTTAATTTCAATACCTTTTTGAAGAAACCTATGTTCAAACCTTTGTAGCATGGTTCAGTTTGTCAGTGTTGGTGGTTATTTAAGGACGTTCTGCAGGCTCTCTTCAACGAGATTTCTCCATCATGCTTCCACCCAGCAATTATTCCAGTTCAAAATTTGATTCATTTTTAATCTGTCTTTGGTTATAAAAAGCTTTTAATGCTTTGTTTCATTAGGCAAAGTAACATGCATAGTACACTAATTTCCTTAGTCAATTTGTTCTTTTGTAATTCTTTAAATATATTTCTACGGGTTAAGAATTTTGAAAAAGAAAAGAAAACCTTCTTTCTGTTCAGCCATGGACAGTAGTAAACATGGACTATGTGACAGACACTAGGAGCCTTCCACAACATACTAAGTCTGTCTACGATCATTTGTTGTCATTTGCCCAAGGTGTGGCTAGGACATGAAGAAGTTAAATATTGTTCAAGTAAGTGTCTTAGGGTTGGTATAGCTCCAAAGTTACCTTACTAAAATTGCATATTCTTAATTAGAAGTTTATGATTGAATTGCATAGGTTTAACTATGCAAATTGCACATAATCCCATAGGGAATAAATAATTATTAAATGATGTCAGAGGTGGAAGTCACACATACAGATGGACCTTAGAGTACTTGACTAAAGTGCTGTAATGGAATAAAGAGGGTTTACTTCTAATGAGGGAGGGGAGATTATGATAAATGTGCTTAGTAATATAATGATCTGAAGAATGCAGCCAATGTATATTTTGATGGTAGAATGTCATGAAAAATTTAAACTAATCATCATTTTAAGGTAAATTTGAAAGAAAAAGTGTTATATTTGAAAGGTTTATAGAGTTTGCCTCTAAAAGTTTTTGTAGTTTATGGTGAAGACATCACCAATCTGATCCCTAGGTAATTAAAAGTTTAATATTTTATCAAGCAGGGAAAGGCACCATTTCACGTACAAATAAAAATGACAAAAGCATAATCAAATGAGAAAATTTATTGGTTTATTTAAAAAGAGTTTTATTTATTTATTTTTAGAGAGTGGGGAAAGGAGGGAGAAAGAGAGGGTGAGAAACATCTATGTGCTAGAGAAACATGGATTGGTTGCTTCTCACACACCTCCAGCCAGGGACCTGGTTCACAACCCAGGCATGTGCCCCGAACAGGAATCAAACCAGTGACCTTTCACTTTGCAAAACTATGCTCAACCCACTGAGCCATGCCAGTCAGGACTAATTGTATTTCTGGTGAACCATGATGTACACGGGAAGTTAAAGATAATGTTTTCCAGAAGAAAAGAAGAAAACAGAACTATATATGGCAAAATATGTGGGTTTTTTAAAATTGCTGACATCTATCTCCGTGTCTGTAGATTAAATACAGCTCTGTTTTCATACTGTGGACTTACTGAGAGCATTACTTGTTTCCCAGAGCAGACATCAAATTGCATTTGGTAAAAAAGTCCCTAGCGTACTTCAATAATGATTTTCCTTAGGCTGTTTTGTACTCTAACTTGGAGTTGAATAACAGCATTAGAGTTGATTATTTTCTGAGGATTAAAGGTTTGAAAGCTATTAGTACCTTACCAGCAGTCATCAGTTTCCAGGAAGTACATGGAACCGAATTTATTATTTTTTAATTAATAGAAGGACATTATAAGCACTTGCATTCTTAATTCAATACAAAACCTGTGTGTATTTTATCAGAGACTCTTCTGGAAAGGGATTAATGGTTGGATAATTATTTTGAGTGAATTTCTGCTTTCTTAAGGTGGGCATGGAAAAAAGTAAAGAGAAATTTATCAATTTAGAATAATTAACATTCTAGGAAATATGTTTCTTTTGAAAAAGTCCCAGGTATTAGATAAAACCATTCAATTGCTTCTTTCTTAATCCGCATTCCTTTTTGAGGGTGAAAGAAAGGGGTTAATATTTATTCCTTCTACTTTTCTCTTCTTTAGTTGGGATTATATTTATATTTGGAAAATCTTTATGAAAGACACAAACAGGCCTTGTTTCCTGACAAAACATGACAGCCAAAAAAAAGAAAAAAAGTCTTAAAATATGAATCTTCTATTTTGGGGTTCAAGATCTTTCCTTTTTTCTGTTGTTTTCTGCTAAATTCTTACTTTTTATTCCATGATTCTCAGCCTTTCAGCAATCCAGTGCTGTAATCCAGTGGAAAACTTAGGTTAAATATTTATATTCAACTCCCAAACACTTTATTCTTCACTTGAGAGTGAAATGGAAAATTGATATGAATATTAACTTGACCTTAAAATGGAAGGATGATAAATGAAGATTAAACACACACATATGTTTATTCAGCATATGAAAAAATAATTATATTAAGTAATGATATTTTGTGTACTTTTCATTTGTTCAATATGACCCTAAGCCACTGGTTATGGTTATCATTGCATAACAAACCACCAAATACTTAGTGCTGTATCACAACCACTTTATATGATCATGGATTCAGTAGGTTAGGTTTTACAATGGGTGTGATGAATTGGCTTATCTCTGTTCCACTCCATCTGGAGTCTCATCAGGGAAGACATCCAGCTTGGAGAAAGGGACTACTAGACACCTTGGCCTGGAATCATCTGAAGGCATCTTTCCTTACATAACTGAGTTGATACTGGCTATTGGCTGGGACTTCAGCTGGGCTGTTAGCTGGTGCTCCAATGGGTGGCATCACCAAGTGGACTCTTCACATGGGCTCCTTTGGGCTCTCTTAAAATATGTTCATTATATTCATGTCTTAAGAAAGAAAGCAAATGCTAAGGTGTGTGATATTTTTTGTGATCTAGTCACAGAAGTCACATAACATCACTTCTGTTGTTATCTGTTGGTAAATGTTGTCACCAAGGGGCTCACCAGGACAAGGGGAGGAAACATCATCTCTTGAAGGGGTTAAGTGGAGTTCTAGAAGGGTATGTGAGATGAGTTATTTTGTGATCATTCTTGAAAAGTAAAAGCTACCAGAGCACTTTACATTCATTATTTCATATTGATAAAGGTTCTATATCATATCTCATCACTACCTTTACCCAACTCTTCAATTTCTAGTCCAAGAGTTGTTCTTTAAACCATGTGTGAATAAAAAGAATTGAAGATTTACTTAATTTGCCTAAAAATAATAAAATAATTCAAATTAAAAACTATGAGTCCAAATGCAGGAAGTTTAAAATGATGTATTTCCCTGTTTTGGATCACTAAAGATTTCCCTTCAATTTATTCTTTTAGATTTTTTATGTGTCGGCAGAATCCAAAAATATCACAATTATGAGTCTTATATTAAGCTACCCACATAAATCTTCTGAAAGGTTTGTAGACTTTTAATCTATTTCCCCTATATCTATCATGTATATATGTTCAAACTTAATAATGCAAATATATCTGAAAGCATTAGTTTCAAAAGCAGGAAGAACGCCTTTACTGAGAATATTTTATGCATTGTACATATGTTATTTTGTTAATGCTAATACCCACACCTAGGAGGTGGGTGATATTTTCCACTTTTCCTGAGATAGGAATTGGATCTCAGATAGGTTAAGTGATTCACTTTCCGTAGGGCAGACAGCTCAGAACTTGAATGAGAACACAGATCTACCTGATTTAACAGTGGGGGGTGGTGGAGAATATGACTGTTGTCCTTCGATGCCTTGTCTATAAGTCAATGCTTTAAAATTAGGTTTAGTCCTAAATTAATAAGTAGCAATATTCCTTTATATGCTCAAATTTAATAATGCAAATATATTTTAAATCCTTAGTTGCAAAAGCAAGAAGAAGGCCTTTAATGAGGATATTAAATGAGGATATTTTATGTATCATACACGTTATTTTATTAAACGCTAGTACCTTTAGGAGGTGGGTGGTATTTTTCACTTTTCCTGAGACAGCTACTGGAACTCAGGGGGGTTAAGTGATTAACTTTCCCTGGGAAAGACAGACAGCTCAGGACTCTGCTCTTTTAACTCTGCTGTCCTTAATACATGCTTTTAGTGAGCTCACTTTGCCATATCTGTATATAATTTTTTCACATCTTCTCTCTGTTACTTTCCCATTATTGCCCACCCAAACTCTCAGCTAATAACTGAGATTTATATTTATATCATTGAGAAAACAGAAGCCATCAACCCAAAATCTTCTGTTTTCTAAGCACCAAACCCAAAAAACCGCTTACATCCAACCTCACCGAGAGGGTAAATTCTGGCCCTCCCATATTCTGGAACTATCTTGCCTTCAAGTTCTTTTTAAGGACTTTAAAACTCTGATCAGTATCTTTCTTTTTGGAAACTTGAATCATTCCCACTATAAACCCTTCTCTTCAATTTTAAATTGCATTCCAGTGATTCCTACAAACAACAACAAAATTTTCTTTTTTCTTTTATCATTATTATTTTTTATCCTCACCCAAGGACATTTTTTTTCATTGCTTTCCATTGTTTTTAGGGAGAGGAAGGGAGAAAAAAAAACACTGATGTGAGAGAGAAGCATCAGTTGGTCACACCCCCTGTGCCCCTGGACCAGGGATCGTACGTGCCCGAACGGGATTGAACCTACAACCAAGGTCTGCGCCCTGACCGAGAATCGGGCCCTCAGCCTTTCAGGTGAAGGTTGGTACTCCAACCAATTAAGCCACACCAGCCAGGGCAACAAAAATTTATTCATTTCACATTTATCTCTATGTAGCTACTGTTAGTTGTCAACTGCTCCTCAGAATCACACTTCTGGAAGAGTTGGTGACTTTTACAGTCTCCCCAAACGAGGTTCTGTTAGGCAACCCATTCCAATTTGATTCACTCCACTTCCAAGAAATTGTTCTGCTAAGGGCCGAAGTGCCACCACGATGCTATCGGATGCTTGTTTTCATTATTTAACTGCTCGCAACTTTTGAAAAGTGCTTTATAGCCTCCCCTTGAAGGATTCTTCTTGTCCTTTTCTGTTGTCTCTTTGATTTCACATTCTTCTAGAGTTTTTTGTTTGTTTTGTTGGATGTTGTTTTGGGGAAGATTCTTTCCCACAATTAATCTCTAATTATGGGAACTCTTCAGAGTCTTGTCCTGGGCCCACTTTCTCACACCGCATTCCCCATATGTGCTTGATAGTTCATATTTGCCCCTTTAGTTCCTCCCTTCCCCCTCTTCGTGTTTTGTTCTGGGCCTCATGGGGCTATTTTACAGACCGTGCCCCAATGGTCTGTTTTGCTCTGTGGCTTTTGACTGGGTTTGGTCAACGTTGGCACTGGAGGAGATGGGAGAGTTGAATAATGAGATCAAGGGAATTATTTTCCCACCTCCTACCCCGTTAAGTGAATTGAAAGAGGCTGTGTCCTGATATTTATGTCCATGGCTTCTATCAGGTGATTCTGTGCATAGAACCACTCTGGGGTTTTTTAGCTGCAACGGCAATACGTTCCCAACTTTTGCTGGACCAGAATAATGTATCAACTTTCATTAGTTTTTCTAAGCCCTGTGTATACTTCCTAAATAATACTTTTATTTAATTTCTACTTACCTATTTTAAGTGCACCATCTGTTTGCTGAGGGATTCTGAAACATGGGATTCTTCACCAGGAAACAAATGCTGATAAGGATGTACAGTTAGGGATACAAAGCATATAAGGGAATTACTCCTGTGAAAGATAAAAAGGAAGAAAAACTGAGCAGAAAGAGTCTTCAAACAATGATATCTGAGATCTAATACCTGGGAAGAGGAAGGAAGTTGGGGAAGTGGGGTTGGTCATGAGTAGTTTCAGATCACAATATAGATCTGAAGAACTCTTAGCTAGTCCAATGGGGAGTTCTGGAACAAATTTAGATTACTAAAGCAGCTCCTCCATTGGACAAAAATGGCATGGTCCTAGATATCCATCATCTTCCGTCATTGCTCCCCCACTGTGACCTTGGTTCAAAAGTTGATTGGATTCTGAAAACCAGAAGAGGGAAGCTATCACCTGACTACAGTCTTTGCTGTTAATACAAGTTTTTCTCTTGAATGCAGTGGTTAGCAGTGCAGCTATATAGTTGCTATATTAGGCAAAATCATGCCTTCCTGTGTCTTCAAATGTCATCTGTAATCAGACAACTCACAGTATCATGCCGTTATCTTTCTATTTTAGCCCTAGGCTTATCTTACTATCTACCAGTTCTTATAATTTAGATGTCTTCTCAGAAGGGAGGGAGAAAAAGAGGGAGAAGTACATTGATGTGTGAGAGATACATTGACTGGTTACCTCTCACATGCCCCTAACTGGGGATAGGACTTGGCCCACTACCCAAGCATGTGCCCTGACTGGGAACTGAATTGGTGACTTTTGGTTTGTGGGATGATGTTCAACCTGCTGAGCTACAGAAGTCAGGGCACAAAATATTTTTTGTCTCATCCTCAATCCTAATATTATTCCAGTATTTAGAGTTCTTTAAACTCCATTTTTTTGTGCCCTGTGCACCCCAAAACCACAGAAGCCATTCTTGATCACTCATCCTGTACACAGTGTGTCCTGTTTGTTAGTAAAGCCTGCCTCTAAGATATATCTTGATTTGGGCTTTTACCTTCAGTATTACTACCAATTTCCCCAGTTAAAGCCACTACCAGCCCTCGTCCAATACTGACTGAATCAGCCTCCTCACAGTCTGTCCTCCCACATTCATTCCTGTCCTTTCGGATGCACTGGTCAGAATGGACTTCTAAAGTAGGAGTGTGGGTCATGTGTATCCCCCACTCAAAGTACTTCAGTGGCTCCATAATTGACTTATGACAAATCCTTAATATGGCCTCTGAGAATCTTCATGATACAGCTTTTACATGTTTTTCCAGATTCATCTTCTGCCACTTTTCTTCTTGCTCAACAGGCTCCAGTCACACTTATCTTCTTTAGAGATCCTCTAGTATTTCTAATTTTTTCTCTCTCTCATGTTCAGGCTTCTGCTCACAATGTTCTTCTCACTCAAGTTTACAGCTGTTATTCCACTTTCATCATGTAGTTTAATTGAAACTTTATGAGTTACTCTCTGAAACTCTGTTTTAAAAAAAGATTTTATTTATTTAACCCTGGCTGGTGTGGCTCAGTGGATTGAGTGCCAGCCTGTGAACCAAAGGGTCGCCAATTCAATTCCCAGTCAGGGCACATGCCTGGGTTGTGGACCAGGTCCCCTGTTGGGGGCGTGTGAGAGGCAACCACACATTAATGTTTATCTCCGTCCCTTCTTCTCTTTCTAAAAATAAGTAAAGAAAATTAAAAATAAAAAGACCCCTCCTTTAAAAAAAGATTTTATTTATTTATTCTTAGAGAAGGGCTAAGTGAGGGAGAAAAAAAGGGAGATAAACATTAACGTGTGGTTGCTTCTCACATGCTCCCTACTGGAGACCTGACCTGTAACCCAGACATGTGCTCTTACTGGGAATCGAACTGATGACCCTTTGATTTGCAGGTGGGCGTGCAATCCACTGAGACACACCAGCCAGGGCAGATTCTCTGAATTTCTTAATATACACCAGGGCTTCTATTATACTCTCTTATAGGATTCCATTGCCTTTTTATTTTCCATATAACTTATTACGGTCCACAATTATTTCTTTGTGTTGTTGGTTTGTTTAATTTAAGATCTGCTTAAACAAGATCCAGAAGGTCAAGTACCATATCTGTTTTACTTATAACCTTATCCCCGGCATCTGGCATAGTGCCTAGCATGCCACTGGGTTTTAATTTAGACTTGTTTTTTCATGGATAAATTAATAAATAATTTAAATCAAGTGATAGCATCAATATCCCATTTAATTTTATCTTAGTTTTCTTTCAGAAATTCTATGATTGATGTTTTGGCCTTCTTCCTTTTTCATTCCTAAGATTTTTGCATTACTTACCTTATACTTTGGGGCTTATTACCCTTGAAACTCAGTAAATATTTTCAGGCCTCGATCTACCTTACACGTATGTTCAGCATACCTTGATGTGTATTAACTTTATTCAGTGATTGGAGTCATAACATGCTTACTTTTAATAATTATTTAGAAATCTACGCTTAATGTGCTAACAGATAAGCTTTCACATACCCGAGTCATTTATTGAGGCATTGCCTGTGTCTTCTACATGAGGAGATTGATTTCCTTTCCTAATTATGGAGAATATGTTTTAGCCAGAGTACAATAGACTACAGAGCCTTCCTTAACTCCTCCATCATAATTATTTTCTATCACTAACCGAGCAAAGTAGCACATCCCGTGACTGGATGAGAATGCCAGAATTACACTGCTTTCCATCATTGGATCCTTCCTGGTACAGATTTTATGTGCCTAAGGAAAGCTGCTTTGGGAGGCAATAGCAAGTCCGTGAATGCACCGTAGGGAATCCCAGATGAATATTGTCATTCTCTTTCTACACATTTACAAAGGGGCAGAGATGATGAGAAACGCTGCCATTGTTCCCATCTCTTTCTGAGTCATAAAGAATAGCTCTACCTCTTGCTTTAATGTTACACATGCAACATTTCTCTATACACAGACTTCTGATGTGTCAGTTTAACTAGTTTAAAAGATTTGGCTAGGAAAACCTTCTCCATCTGCACCCCAAGTGTGTGTGTGTATTTGGATAGATGTTGCTTCACATAATGAGACTTGGAACTACCCACATTGTGAGAAACTAAAGGCTTTTACTGGGATAGAGATGAGAGGATAGGTTTTATTCTAAGCATGTCAGTGGAAAAATAAACCAAATTAAGATCCAAAGAGAATTGCCCTGGCCAGGTTGCTTGGTGGTGGGTTAGAGCATCATCATGATTTGCCAGGGTTGTGGGTTCGATCCCTGGTTAGGGCACATGCCAACATCAACCAATGAATGCATAGATACGTGGGAAAGCAAATCTATATTTCTCTCACTCTCCCACTCTCTCTCAAACCAATAAATAAAAAAATAATTTAAAATATCCAAACAGACGATCATGCTAGAAAAAAGATAGCTAAGTAATTTTTGTTAGATTGAAAAATATTTTTAATATCTAGATAGTTTTGATGCTCATGTGTAATTTGTTAAATAAATTGGTTAACTTACATTTTAGTTAAGGCATTCCTTGGGAATGATGCTCATTTATATGGAGTTATAGTTAATAAAAAAGGAAATACTACAAACAATGTGATAGAAGGCCTTTTTGTTTCAACTTTATACCCCTAGGTACAACTGCTTTTGTTTATGTCCATTTAGTTTAAGGAAAAGGGTGTGGCCCCTAGGAAAAGTGAAACCCATAGTGACTTCTTCTGTTTCTGATGCCTTCCTTTTTTTATTTTTTAGGATTTTATTTATTTATTTTATTGATTTCAGGGGCTCCTTCTTACTCTCTCACTCTAGTTCTTCTTTATGAAAAAGAATATAAGTGAATTCATTCGACAAATATTTATTGACCAAGTACTTACTATATACCAACCACTCTTCTAAGCACTTAGAAAATAGCAATGAAGAAACAGACAAAAATCTCTGTTCTGTTAGGACTTGTATCTTAGCACACATGAGAGGATGGTGGTACAAATGTAATAAATACATCTAAATGATTGTCAAGGGCAAATGCAATAAATGTTTTTAGTTGCTTTGTCCTTTTTGTGGAATTCCATCAGGACTAAAAATCTCTTATATTGCCCATAATTCTTGTGCAAAGAGACAAGTATTGAATAATATAAATAAATTAAATATTTGATAATGGAAAATTATGTTCAAAACACAAAAAAGCGTAATGGATGGAGATGATATATATGAGTGTACAACTTTAAATTGCCTGACCAGGTGAGACTTTGCTAGAAAACAGCATTTGTGTAAAAATCTGCTTTATGTTAAGTAGTTATTTTTAAATTTGAGTTTCTTTTACTTAATTAACTGGAAAATGTTAATAAATGTCAGAGCTGCCCTGGCTGGTGTAGCTCAGAGGTTGAGCACCAGCCTGCGAATCAAAGGGTCGCTGGTTTGATTCTCAGTCTAGGGCACATGCTTGGGTTGTGGGCCAGTTCTCCCATAGGGGGTGTGCAAAAGGCAACCACACATTGATGTTTCTCTCCCTCTCTTTCTCCCTCCCTTCTCTGTCTAAAAATAAAATAAATAAAATCTTAAAAAAATAAAATTCAAAGCTAGTAGAAAGCCATAATTAACTAATGAATTACTATTCTAATTTGTTAAGTTACTGTTGGTAATTTGTCAAGCAGGCCTCTAGAATCAGCTTAGTTTATGACTGTCCCTGGGCTTCAAAGAATAAGCCATGTTAAAGCACAGAGAGAGCCAAGGGGGCAGGTAGCTATCACAACAATGTGAGAAAGAAAGAAAGTCAATGAAGTCATTGACATTTTTCCAAAGTGATCAGTCCTCTGGCCTTTTTTGTAGGGTTTTCACTTATCCTTACTACCTTCAGAATAATGCCCAGATCTCTTTATTTTATACTACTCCCTCTTCAAAAAACTGGCTTCTTGCTGGATTCTCCAAGCGGTGCCTCTGTGTTCAATAAAACTTTATTTACAAAGCTAGGTTGTTGGCCAAATATCTGCAGTCAGCTGTTTGCCTACCCCTGGTTTACTTTATGGAACTCTACCATTCTTAGCAAATGGCTTGCATTCTAAAAGTTATCTCAGTAGTATAAGAAACTGCTTGATTTGCCATCAACATGACCATATTTCAGGTAGAAAGCTGGAGGAGGAGAAAAATGGTTAAAAGAGCTTTTACCAGCTGTTTACTCAAATAGAACTTTCCTATATTCTTCGCTCAACGTTGTTTGCATGTCATTAGCCACTTCCCCATGCAAAGAACCTGAGGAATATAATTGTTCAGATGGACCTATTTTCATTCAATAAAATTAGGGTTCTGTAACCAAGGAAGTAAGAAAGACTAGATATTGGGTGGGCTTCTAGAAGTTTCTGTCATAAGTACCAGAATCTCATCACTCAGAGTCATTTTGTGAAGATTGAATGCTCTAACATGCAATTGCTATGAGGATTGTGCTGTGCATACTGTAAACTCTTAATAAAGCGGACACGTTGTTGGAATGATCATTATTTTTATCTTTTGTGTATTTTGATCTTTGTTGTGTTTCCAGTGCCTAGAGTGTTCTCTGGCATACCTGTTGTCTCGGTAACAATATTTGAATAAATAAACGAGCTGTCATTATCATCAGTTAAGATGTTTGCGTTGTAGGAAGCAGAAACTGTATCATTTATTAAAAAGAATATCACTTGCTTCCAGAAGTGACAAGATAGCTGGAGAGTCATTCTCAGACAGGGACAGGTATCCAATTATTGCTGCAATTATTTAGCTACAACTATTTTTACTCTGACCTTGAATCACTCCACTCAACATTTAAAGCTTCATGAGGCAAAGTTTAATGTTCCAAATGTGACTGAATCATCTGTCTCACTTTAGATGGAGAGAACAGGACACTTTGTTTTATAGTCCCACCAAAGCTGCATGTAACTGTGAGAAGCAAAAAACTAGGATGAAATCAATGTGAAGGATGAACTCAGCAGGAAGATACTGGGCAGAAGACATGGGGAAATGTCCACAATGCATTCCTGTTTCCTTTAGTTCGCATTGCTTCCACAAACGCGCGCTTGTATGTAACAGCAACCCCATGGAGGGAAAAGAGGCCTTGCAATTTGGCCTGTGTGTGAACACAACCATATCTTCATTTTTTCCAATTAAATAGAAAACTATAGCACCTTGTAAAACTGAGTGCAGAAACCCTGCACAGATGACATTAACAAGAACAGTTTTCTAAGGTAAAGATGATAGGACATGACAATGAGATTCTGGGGCTGATAATGGAGAACAGTAAGAAGATGCAGAGGAAAGGTCAGGGACTATGACCAAAAAAAGGTGCTGTGGATTTAGGTAATGATATCTGCAGAAACTTTTTTCTAATCATACTATGGTGTAAGGTCTCTTATTGTTTCTAAATACTTAATTTTCTATAACAATTGTATTGCCAGTCTGGATGATTGCTGAGCAATTGGTTATCATCTTGGATAAAAAGTTGAGCCCCCAAAGTTTTTCCACTTTGTTTGTCCTTATCAATGTACCACTGAATACAGACCTGTGATGACCTAGGGCTTTATTGTTAAGCATGAGTCACAATAGGATTATTGACTATCATGCAAGTCTGTCGTGCATTTGGAATTTGCTTTAATTTGGTAAGTTTTATTGGGATTTAAAAATTATAAAATAAAATTGTTCTCTCTATTTTATTGCTAGAGACAAAATAGTTTATATGATCCCCCAAATTTTGATTTGCATAATTGTGAATATTAGTGTTAGTATGGAACAACGTTCTAAGACATTGTCGGAAGTATTGTATGTTACTGAATTGTAATTGCAGGGAAGCTATAGAGTTATGTAACCTCCTTTAATAACTTGGATCTAGAATTTTTTTATATTATGTTTGTTTAGATATTAGAGAATTGATAAAATCAGATTGATAAAAGTGACACCCTTGTCAACTCTTTAAATGTAGAGTTTATAAAGTTTAGCAAAAACAATCTTTTTATGAATCTAGAGAAACATTTTTATATCTTGTAGCCTTAGTCATATTTATTTCTATGAACTCACATTAGGAAATATATGTAAATGCCATTAAAGAGTGAACAAATCATTAAAAATTGAGCATTATGCAAAATAAAAAGCTTTAAAATACATTATTTAAGAACTAAAAATGCTTAACATTCTATAATTTGTCAATGCATTCCTTTGTATACTAATGCCACTCTTTTTATCTTTACGTTTCTCCTTTTGCAGTGCTTTAATGCGTTATTGAAACTACAGACTTACAGCCACGGTGGTTTCATGTTGACAGACCACATATTTTGAAAGCTTGAGGTATTTTATCATAAAACATGCCTGGTGGAAAATTTGAAGCATAGGATTCTGCCAAACACCTGGATAAAGAATTCCTCACCTGGTATGTTAGAGAACTCAACACCATCACCATGACAAACCAGGAAAAGTGGGCCCACCTGAGCCCCTCAGAATTTTCTCAACTTCAGAAATACGCTGAGTGTAAGTATTCTCATTAATATCATTTTACTTGGCATTTGTGCTAAACAAGGTAAGATGATTTACAGAATCAGGTTACAGAGTATCATCAGCATTGGGATAGACATAGGTGTATGTCTTCTGTGTTTGCAAGTAGGTCGACTGCAGACTACCTTTTTGGCATAGGAAAAAGAACTTAAATCAAACATCAACTCTAGGAGAAAAGGAAGTAGGATCCTAGATGCCAAACTAAACTTGGAAGCACTTCACCTGTAACAGAAGTGAAGCAAAGCATAAGCCAGCCTGGGGGAATGGAGACAGGCAGGATGGGAGCCAGGAAGAAGAAGGAGAAGACAGTAATGAGGAAGTAAAAGGAGAAAAATAAATGGTGTTATTCTTGAGTCAACAGGACCTGATTCATAGGCATTGGGAGGGAAGGGAAATTGGAGATGTTTTTCCTGTTTCTCAGCCTAGTATTTCCAAAAGGACTGTGAGTTGGGAGTCATAGATATATTGTGGAGTTGGCTTTAAGGGTTGTCAAAAAAAGAAGAAGAAGAAGAACTGCCAGGACCTTAGGACAACTTGTTTAGTATGTGTATTTATCGAAAAGATATAGTGGTGCATTTTAAATATTAAATTTCTTTATAGGTACACAATAGAATTTTGTTTATAAGAAGTTTTTATCATAGATTTTCAGGAATATGTCTGTTTCATGAAATCAGTTTCAGCATATATATATATATATATATATATATATAGTCATATATATATATATATGCATTGGGTCAAGGCATTAAAGAGAAAGAAGGAAGCAAGTAATATATAGGAGGCACTAAAAGATTTGGAAGATGATAAGTCAAGAAAAATAATCCATAAAGAACATAATAAAATTGGTGAGAGTAAAGGGAATAGCGTGATACTGGGAGAATAAAATGCAAGATATGGAAAGAGAAAAAAGCCAATAGCTCATAATAATTAGAAAAGCAAACACTGAAGCAGCTGCTGATGGTAAGGCACAGAGGAATTATGGCATGGAGAAGACAGGTGTTGGGAAGAATGTGAATAATGTGACGAGAGGCAAAGAAAGTGGTTAAACACAGAAGAGGGATTTGGAACAATAGATGTGATAATAATAATGAATAATACCATATTTACACGCTACATATTATAAGTCAGGAAGATTAATAAACAATGCATGTTGTGGCAAAATCCAACCTTGCAGGTTTTCTAGAGCTTTCCTAACTTGAAGGCTTCAGTACTCTGGGTGAGGGTTTAAGAATGCTGCTGAGTATTTACCAGGAAGTCACAAATCCATAAGAACATGTGCATATTTTCAGTCAATAATAATAAAAATACAAGTATCATATAGAAGAGGTGGGTGTAATATATATTTTTAAACTTTTATTTATTTATTTTTAGAGAGGGGAAGGGAGGGAGAAAGAAAGGGAGAGAAATAGCAATGTGAGGGAGAATCATCCAGCCATTATCTCTCACATGTGCCCAGACAGGGGACTGACCCCACAACCCTGGCGACCCTTCAAGCTGTGGGACTACAGCTAACCAACTGAGCCACACTGGACAGGGAGGGTGTCACAAATTTTTGACATCAAAATGTGCTCCTCATACTCAAAAACTGTTTTGAGCCACTGAAAGTACAATTCATTCATTTATCACATAAAGAAAATTTAGCCCAGAATGGTTCATTTCTTGTGGACATCCTTATAATCAATAATTTCTAAATTGTCCAAAAATGATTTATCTGATTCCCAATTTCTATATTCTTTTTGCATTATATCCCAAAATTAAGTAAATATTTCCGAGCATCTTCTTTTGGGATAGTATTGTGCTTGATGTTGCAGAAAATGCAAATATGAACAGATGTGGACTATGCCTTCAAGGAATTTACATTTTAACGAAGGCTAAAGCTAATGGACTGTTATTTCTAGGCAGAGGATTGTAAGTGCCACAAACAAATTTGGGGGTTCTCTAGGGCTTAAGTATTCTATTTGAAATGGAGGAAGGGAAGTGTTCATGGAAGAAGTAGGACTTGAGATAAATCTTGAAATATAGTTTTAAGGGAAGGGGAGAAGAAAATGATATAGCTATAAAAGGATATTCAGCATATTTTTGAGGAAGAGAGATGAGCCACACCACAAATTAAAGGAGGACATGCACGTAAGTTTGTAAAAATGACATGGAATCAACATACACAGTGCTAAACTTGAGTTAGGCAGTAAGGAGGAATCGTAAGGTTTTAGGGGTACAGTGATGTACAGAATGCTGTGCTTCAGAAAGTTTAAATGGAGAACTCTGAGAGTGATGGAAAGAGACTCGAGTCAGGCCAGTGAGCTATTGGAGTAAACTAAATAATGTGGATGGATGATGAGAGAAGACCAGAAAAGTGGGAGTTCAGATGAAAACTAACAGAGGAGAACTTGGGAAATAACAAAATATGAGAATTGAGAGCTAAAGATGGATGGGGAATTTTGGTGACATAATCCCCCAAGTAGAGAAAACAGTGAATTTGATTTAGGTTTGTTGAACTTGGCTCGATTATTTGAATATATTTTCTGGTGTCTGAATGCTTATAGGAAAAAGTCCTTATAAGAAACATGAATATAAAAATAGGTAAATTATTGCCATGACAGTTAAAATATCATTTATAATGACTGTTAATTAAATATTTCAAATTTCCTTTGAATTGGTAAACAGAATTTAGTACTAAAGTCTTAACTATATCACAGGCTGCTATTTTTATTGAATAAAAGGGGTATATTTAATTATGATGTAAGAAAGCTTGGTTTAATAATCAGTTTCATAAATGCCTAATAAAAAGTGTCATAAATACAAAAGTTGTAACACTGAAACAAAGATAAATGAACATTCAATAAATTGGTAGCAAGAAGTAACATAGTAAGTGTAAGAACGTTATTGAAATGGATTTTATGAGAAGATAAATTGATTGATTAACATTGAGTGAAAAATCATAGTGCTATTTCTGTGATCTCCTGACTTGCTATTTTTTTTTAAATAACAAAGACTACATTAAAAGTGTGAGACTTAATCCTTTGTGACAGCAATTTTCAATCACTGTGCCACAAGAATTTTTAAAAACATGCAATACCTGACTATTTTAGTCAGGGCCACTGACCTTAAACTGTCAAATAAAAAAGTGACAATAAGCAACATAGCAATAGCCATCTGGTGTGAGCAAGTGAAGATTATACCTATTTTTTTCTAAAGCTTGACAAAAAATCTAATATATATATTTTGGTGCACTGCAGAATTTTGGTAATAGGTGTGTGTGCCATGAGATGAAAATGACTGAAAAATCTCTGCTCCATGAAGTTTTCTGTGTAATTAAGAAGCAAAGACTATGATGATTAGAATGTATCCTTGCGTCATAAATTTCCATTATCAAAACATAACTGGAAACACACTTATCATCCTGAGGATGATAAAAGTAGTGTACTTTGCCTTTCTATCCAGTACATATGAGCTGTTTATCTGCAGTGTTTAAGAATCAGATTTTTCATATTCGGGTGCAGTACTGGTAAAGTGACATTCACCCATACTCTGTCATGAAAATGGCCTGTTGGATGTGCTATTTAGATGTCATTTTGTATCTTTTAATAAGAAATTGTTTCCCTGGCTGGTGTAACTCAGTGGATTGAGTGCAGGCCTGGGAGGTAAGGGATCGTGGTTCGATCCCCAGTCAGGGAACATGCCTGGGTTGCAGGCCAGTTCCTAGTGGGGGACACATGAAACACTACCATCTATTGATATTTCTCTCCCTCTCTCTTTCCCTTCCCATCTAAGATAAATGAATAAAATCTTTAAAAAATATAAAAATAAAAAAACCAAATTGTTTATATGTAGTAGATAATTAAGTTAAAAACATGTTATTGATTTAAGTATTCACTTGCAACATATTAAGATTATATCAAGTAAATGTTATATACACTTTTGGGGGGCAGGGTGGGACTGTGGAACTCTAGGTCAAGTTAAATGAGTTCATGAAACCCTTACCCCAGCAAAAAACAAATTATTGGAGTTAACTTAGAAAATATCATTTTCTCATGTTATCTGATTTGGGGTCTTCTCTACAATTGCCACAATGCACCCCATGCACACGGCTATGGCAAAGTACCATAGACTGGGTGACTTACATAAACAACAAATTTATTTCTCACAGTTCTGGAGGCTGGAAGTCTGGGATCGGGTGCCAGCATGCTTGGGTACTGATAAGGGCCTTCTTTTGGGTTGCAAGAGGTCAAATTCTTTTTGTATCCTCACAGGGTAGAAAGAGCACAAAGGGGAGGGCAGCGAGCTGTCTGGGAACTTCTAAAAGGGCACTAACCCAGTCACTGCATCTGAACTCCACCCCATGACCTCTCTAATCCCCAGGACCCTCCTCACTGGGGGTAGGGTTTTAACATATTCATTTAACAGGTAATGAACATAGTCCATTTTACTCTGCAACTACGATTGACTTCTCAGCTTCTAGGCTGTTCTCATAATGAATTGGGGTACACAGCGTGACTGGAGCACAGCATTTCTGGTTAGGCAGCTGGCACATCAGACAGTTTGTGTCCAAATCCTGGTCCTACCATATTTTAGATTTCTGACTTTGGGGACATTACTTCACGTCTCTGTGTCCCATTTTTTTTTGCACTTTGTGAAATGGGGAAAACAATAAATACATCAAGTGTTATAAGTACTAAGTGACTTAATACATGCCAAATAATAAGAGCATTGCCTGGCAAATTATTTATGATGTAACCATTCATTATTTTACTAGAGAGGGAGTGAGTTTGTTATGTTGGCTGTTGGAACATATTGTTGATAGTCAAATAGAAAAGTGCCACATTTTGGAGTTTGGGTCCGTGTCTTATTTTCTGTTACAAGACCAGATTCTTTGCACAAGGTCAAAGCTGCTGGTGCTCTTGGCAGCCTGGGTTCTGTGTTGTCCCCACAAATGGTGCATGCAGATAGCTATTGTGGAGCCTGCTGTGGCTGACGACCACGTGCTGAGACCCTGCTCCCGTTTAGCTTTCAGGCTGAGTCACTCCGTGGGAAAGATGTCCACTGTTGTGTGGGAGAGGAGTTATCATTTGAATTTCCACTCTTTATATGAAGTCATCAAACTGTAACGATAAGATAGCTCTCACTCCCACTATGTAGAGAATTGAGGTTATCACATTATCAATTTGTCAGTGTTTCCTGCTGTGGTTTTATGGCACAGTGAAGGGTTAAGAAACTCCAAATCTTTTCATGGACAGCACTATTTCCTATGTGAAACCTACACAGTATTTCTAAACAATCCATTTTCTGCCCACGTATTATCACTTAGGATTAGCTTTTATCGGCTATATATAAAGTGTGTTGTATAGCATGCAAATTATTTTTGAAAAATACTGAGCTATTATGGGGGGAACACTTTCTAATGTTCATATATTTTATACTGTTTATAGCAGCTGGCATTGTAGAGAGATGCAAAATTATGATGGACTGTTCTTTTCAATAAGGACCGGTGTGCCTAATTTTGGATGTATTCTACAATTTTTTTCCCACTGGAGAGAAGCATGCAGCCTGGCTTAGCAAGAAGAGCCCAGGCTTTGTGAGCCAACTACTGTTGGACAACGTTGCACAGCAGCCCTGCCTTTTACTCAGTAGTGGTGTCGTCTCAACAGTGTTACATAAGTGGCCTTGAGCCTCAGCTTTCTCAGTGGGAAGAGCTCCAAGTATTGTTGTAGGATTTAGTGAGGCAATACTCATCATCATAATATAGCAAAGACTTTTAGCACCAGTCTCTAAACAATACACAAGTATTCATTTTTTTTATCACAATAAACCTTGGAGGGAGGCAAATGACCTCCTTCAGGCAGATTACCTGGCACGTTGTCACGGCAAAATCAGTGGTAACAGAGATAAAACAGTGATTCATTTATGTTTCTTAATGAAGATCAATACATCATGCTTCCGAAATAGAGAAGTCTGGAATTCAGGAGTCAGGTCCTTACATTCCCCTCAGGAATAGCCACCTCTCAAAGAGTTTTTGCAAATAAGGCAAAGGAAGGGAGCAAAGCTGCTCACTATGGTTTTGGCCTCAAAATGTCTTCATAATCTCTCCTCCTGGTAGATTGGACCTGATTGTGCATTAACTTCAGCAACACTCGGCCTAGAGTAGAGGCGTGCTCCTGAATTCTACCCATACTCACTCTCCTGTGCCTGCAACTTCTCTCCCTCTTCCTTAATGGGAACATGGGAGGGGAAGGGGAGATGAGAAGAAAATCATGAAGCAACTCTAATAAAAATATGGGAAAGTTCTTTTTCATTTTCAGTAGCCTAACTCTCAAGAAATCCCAGCCTCTAGTGTGAAGATCCAACTGTGTCTCTGAGAGATGTTTTGTGCTGATTCATACCAGATGGGATACGGAGGATGGAGGGAGAGAGACTTGACCACCTCCCATGGGCACATCGTCTTCAATTGATTGTTAAGTGTGTTTAGATAACTTGCTAGCCCTCTTTCTGAGCTGTTTTGGAGGAATTAGCTTTTCCTTTTGGCCTTTGCCCTGTGATACACTGACGCTATTTTGGGAGGCCAAGCCACTTACTGATAATTATTCTCTTTGCACAGGGTCATTTGGCATAGTGGCGGAAGACACATTCTTTAGTCAGATAAAACTAGGTGTGAGTTCTGGCACTGTGCTGTATACCTCCGTTCCCTCACCTGTGTTCTAGGGTGCAATACTGATGAATTGTGAAGATGCAGGTAAAGTGACCAGAGCTCAATATAGTATTGCTATGAGGAGGGTCATGATGGCGGTGACTGAGGCAGTTTAATAACAAATGAGGACTTTTCCCCCCCTTTGATTACACTACTTAGGTGAAACGTGTTGACTTTGCCCTGACACTTGGTCTGAATTGGGAATCTGCATCTCTATTTTAGGTAATACATGTCTCTCATTTCCGACCCTGTTTCTTCTGATTCACACTGATTAACTAAGCAGTTCCTGGCTCTGACCCAGATTTTATTTCTGGAATATATGTTGGCTGCATAATCTTTTTTTGCCTCATCTTCGGCTATAGTTTCTATCTGTTGTACTGCCTCAGACTGAATATCCCATTGGTGGCTTCTCTGGATCCACATGTCTTAAATTTTTCAACGGTAAATCTTGCCAATAGTAAAGAAAATAATAATTATGAATATCTAAATTTTCATTATTTTAATATCCTAAAAAGACCCAATTTTCAATGAATTTAAACATCCATTATTTTTAATGTTGGACATTGGCCACAAACACAATTGTGTTAAGATTCATGATTGAGCAAACTTGAATTTTGAAGCTAGGAATCCTGTGAAGTATTGGTCGAGGCGAGCAAAACAAGGTACGGTTGACAAATTCACAGAACCTCAGTGGCTTAACAACATAGATGTTTCTTGCTCATATTATATTTCCAAATCTGAGTCAGTAAATGGTTGACTTTTACCTTATCCTCAGTCAAGCCCCAGACAGCCAGAGCAGCCGTCAGCATTAAACATTGGCAGACACTCTGGCAGTGAGAGATGGAGGGCTTGTGGCTTGGGTGCTGGCTCCGAAGGCTTCTCCCTGGGAATGAGTGATGTGCTTACATTTCTTTGGCCCTAGCGACCCACATGACCACATCGAGCTTCCATGGGGCAGAGAAATGCATTCCTTCTGTCAGCTCAGTGTCAGGAGACAAGTGAAATATTCGGTGAAAACTGCTAATGTGGCCAGTATCACACAAATGAAATATAACCTGTCATTTACCTTGGAACATTAAGCAAGTCTTCATTAAATCTCTTCAAGCTTCTGTTTCTTCATCTATAAAATGATGATAACACTTCCTATTTATAAATAAAATCTCTTGTTTTATCAATAGTATTAGTATGAGAAATTATAACAAGTTACTTTTATTCATATACATTAAATGATATTCTCTACTCAGTTATAGGTTAAAGCTTGTTATTCAGTGGATGATTCCTTGGTCCCCCCAGCCTGCATTGTAGCTGGAAGTGTCCCTTCTCCCCTCCCATACAAGTATGCAGACTAGGGAAACATGATTTTACTCATTGGTCATTACTTCACTAACAATATTCAGTATCTTTTACTCTTAGGCATTGATTGGCTCTGGGTAATACAGAAATGAATATTTTGATGCTTTTAATCCAAGGGTTTAGTCTATTGAGGGAAACAAATAAGGTGGCAAATGATAAAGTAATGAAATACATTCTGTGAATGTAATATATGCAAGAACGTTTTTTAATTTAGGTATAATCAAAATAATATTGTGTTAGTTTTAGGTGTCCAATATAATAATTTAATGATTTGTGAAATGATTAGCACAATAAATTTAGTTAACATTCATTACCACCCAGTTACAGTCTCTGTGTGTGTGGAGAGAACTTTTATGCTAGATTGTCTTGAGAACTTTCAAATATAGAGTATGGTATTGTTACCTATAGTCACAGTACTGCACATTACACCCCCAGGACTTACATGGCTTAGGAGTGGAAGTTTGTGCCTTTTGACCATCTTTATCCCATTTCACCCCCTTTTCCCACATGCTCACCTTCAGCCTTGGGCACCCACCAATCTGGTCTCTGTGTGTGCAACTGTTTAATTTCCCAGTCCACATGGAGGTGAGATCTTACAGTATGTGTCTTTCTCTTTTCTTTTTTTTTGTGTTTTTTAACATATTTTTTATTTTATTGATTATGCCATTACATTTGCTCTATTTCCCCCCTTCATTCCCCTCCACCCTGCACACCCCTCCCCCACCATTTCCCCCATTTAGTTCATGACCACGTGTCTCAAGTTCTTTAGATTCTATATTTCCCATACTATTCTTGCCCTCCCCCTATCTATTTTCTACCTACCATCTATGCTACTTATTTTCTGTACCTTCTCCCCCTTCTCCTCCTCCCACTCCCCTGTTGCTAACCCTCCATGTGACCCTTCATTTCTATGGTTTACTCCTGATCTAGCTGTCCTCTTAATCTGCTTTTGTTTTAGGTGTGGTTGTTAATAACTGTGAGTTTGCTGTCCTTTCACTAGAGTGGAAAGGACAGCAATCTCTTTTCTGACTAACTTACTTAACCTAATACATTCAAGGTCTATCCAGGTTATTTCAAATGGCAGGGTGTCCTTTCTCATGGCTCATATATAAAGTGAATAGGGTAAAAAGAGGGATTTTATTCTTTCACATAGGAGAAAAAGACGTGTTTATTATGGGGCAATAGGAAAATAACTTGTGCTGAAAGATTCTAAACTTATGGCCCAATTTGATTGTTTTGTTTTGGTTTTACTCAAATGTCTTAAGTTCATCTCTAATGTTTATCTTCTTAGTGTCTTAGTTTTGTCCTTTAGCAAGTTACATAACCTTCTAAACTTTAATTTTTCTCAGCTGTGTAATTAAGAAGATAATAAAGCCTATCTCACAAGATTGTTGTAGGACTCCAAATAATATGTATGGAAATGCTTTATACCACTAACCACCACGCATAAGTTAATTATTGCTTTCTTTGTTATTATCCATAATTTGTTCGGAGTTACCCTATTTCTTTTATTTTTATGCAGTTCAATATCTCTGCTTCTCCTAAACACACATTTCTAGTTTCATCATGTACTGAATTTTACAGTTCACTCCTATGGGACTGTATAAGAAATACCTTCCTGCTCTTGTGGCCCAATTTTCTTCTTTGACCTCTTAAATCACAGTTTATCTACAAGTCCTATAGCCTCTTTCAAAGCATTCCCAAGGCATGTTCAGGTGCAAGACTGATTTCCTCATATCTGAAAATGTGTTCTATAAGAAAGAACATTGCCACAACTGCAGTGGGTGTTAGATTTTATCCTACTCATCATGTAACAAGTTAGCTTGCGACACAGTCATGATGCTAGAGGTACTTACTGACTAGGTCAGAGAAAAAGAACTTTACTGATCATGCCATAGCAAACAGCAAGTAACTTAAATGTTTTTACAGGCTACCCTACTTCAGTTTCCATGGGGAAACATGAAAAGGGCCAGGTGACCTCTGCACAAGCAGTGGCTTTAGTTCTTGGAGAGGAACCCCAAGTTTTGGGAACATGAATCTTTCATAACAGATAGCAAATGAATGTACATTTTGCTCAAGAAGAGCTTGCAATCTCTCTCTCTCTCCTAAGGTTTTTCACTGTGAAAGCATTCTTGAAATGATAGCCTAGAATAAAAATAGCCTGTATTTCTGCTTGTAAAACCTGCAGAAACATGAAACATTGAGAATTGTTTCCCAGTAAACACAAGTTTATAATAGTTATTACCACCTTAACCAGTAGTCCAGAGGTTGAAGAAAATACGTGTTTTCCCAGCAGGATGCTCTTTTGTCCGTATAAAGGTAGCCTCAGATTTGCTCCTGGAAGTTACTTGTCTTGGTCTCTCGCCCCCTTTCTTTCCTTTTGACCTACAACTGGCCGGCCGTTCACGTTGTCCTATTTGTGCTCTATACTTTTAAGTAGAAGAAGGCTCACTTTATTTTTATTCATGCAGTGAAGACAAAAGAAAACTTGTTTAGTTGCTGGTATTTTTGAGACTACTCATGAAAAATAGGCTTAATTTTTAAATTTTATTCAAGGAAATACACCTCTTAAAACACAGGCATTTACACATACACCTCTTTCAAGTGACAGTCACCGTGGACTTAATTTTCAGCATTTTATTATAGACTAAACACAGAAATGAAGAATTTGGGAGAAGGGAACAGTCTCAATCCAGGCAGAGTACCCCCTGTGCCCCACCCCACCCCACCCCCGCATACTTGAGAACTGCATGCAAATTAATGGATGTTGAGGATGCTGTGGACTTTCTGTCCAAAAGTACCTTTGGAGCAGAATGTGTTACTCTTTGAACTGCTAGAGCTGCCAAATGATGAATGACTTCTGTACCTTTTTATCTTATTTTCTTACTAGGTTAGGAGAGTTCATTGTCCCTTGAAACCCATCCCACTACTGAAGTCAGTGAGAAACCAAAACTCTTATGTGAAAAAAATCAAGAAAAGAGTAAAATTCTTTGACTCGGACAGAAAAATCTCCCAGATGTTTACAAAATTCTGCCAAATAGTTCTGGTTTATAGTTTCCCTATGTATATCACAGATTAGTCATGGTATGTTTTTAAATTCCTGCCATATGAAAGTTTTTCTTTAGAAATTGGCTCTTAAAAGCTCTTTGTTAAAAGTTATTTAAGGAGGTAGTATGTAATGAAAAGCATCCCTCAGCATTTATGCAACAGAAGATACATTCCGATCATTGCATTGATATAGTTTGATGTGACTACCGACATAGTCTATAATCGATATCAGATTGGGTGGTTATGATGGGAACAAAAATCAGTGCGTACAATTTTTTTCAAACTTATGAGCCAGAATTATTCTAAAGAACCCTTTCTGGATGAGCATGTTTTGCCTTTCACTTGTCTTATATTCACTTCACAGATGCAAGATTTTTTTAAAAATTAACATTGTAAACATTTGGGGCTCTTTTGGGTCAGAGAAAAGGAACTCAAATGATCTTCAGCCTCCTCCCTCCCCCTTGGTGGCAGTGACATCAGGTACTGCTGTGTGAGTCTCAGGGAAGTCCTTCTGAAGCAGCAATCACTGCTGCACAGGCCATTTAGGAGACACTACTGTATGGTGCCCTTCCATGTAATGGCAATTTCTGCCATTTTCAATGTTGCTTTCTGCTGAAGGCCTTGCACTACTTCTTCTTCCACTATTTCTTTTTTATTTCACTCCCAGCTGCCAACATCATTATATTGAGTTCTGTGCAAATTTTCCTTTTGCTACCTTATCTCCCAGTATTATCAAAAAAGAATAGAGTTGAGAAGTAAAAAAAATACCATTTAAGTTTCTTAAATAATTCATCTTAAGGAAATAGATGTTCCTAAAATGATCACTGACCAAATCCCATGTCACATACTGGTCCAGTGTTCCTGAGTCCACTTTCCACACAAATAAGAGAACTCTTCCTCCTCCCTTGTGGTTTCCCTTTCATCCCCTCTCTGAGATCCTTGAGTATCTGAAAACCTCAGGGTCAAAGAAGTTTATACTTTGTGTTCAGCTCCTTTTTCCTATAGTCTGTGGCCTGAGACATTTGGGAATGTTGTCACGATACATTTAATTTCTATTTCACGTACAGGCAGGCCAAAGGGCACACAGGGGAACAAATAAGATGCCAGTTGATGTCTCCTGGAAGAAGTAAAGAATAGGTTCATACCTGGAAAACAATGGCAATTAAGCCTACTTAACAATGTTAGCCTTGCGACAAAGTGCTGGGTCCATATGCACATTTCTCTGGCCTCATTCTCTCTTGGCAACTTCAGAAGCTCCTCACTGCAGGTGGCGTAGGAAGAGATCACTTCCAGATCACAGAGACTTTGTCAATAGTCTTTCAAGGAAACGTGGATGGTAATGCCCAGGGATGGACTCACTAAAAATGGTCCCCTGAGACTTTGTGTAGAACTCTTCTTCATCTGTTTGTTCAGGCACTTTAGACTGCTTACACTTGTCTCCAGATAGGTGCTCCAATGGGCCTCTCTGGTATAGGCCAACCAAATCTAAAAGAGTGGAATTTTGTCCCAAGTCCAGGAAAGAAACATAATTTCCCAGCTTGTGCTGCACACTCAGGGTATACTGTCGCTTGCCCATGACACCCCTCTGCTTATAAACATGAGGATTGAGCTTCTCCTCTCAACTATGCAAAGTGTCCACCAGCATCTCAGCGTTCAGTCAGACATATCTTTTCATTTGATATGTGATCCTTGCCTCTTCAACTATCTCTTTTATTTTAAAGATTTTTTAAATTTATTTTTTGAGAGAGGGGAAGGGAGAAAGAGAGGGAGAGAAACATCAATGTGAGAGCGACACATCACTTGGCTGCCTCTCGCACGCCCCCAACTGGGGACCTGACCCACAACCCAGGTGTGCGCTCTGACTGGGAATGGAACCGGCACCCTATCTGTTCTTAGGCAAGCACTCAATCCACTGAGCCATACCAGCCAGGGCTATTTCTAGTTCTTTTCTGGTTCTCCATAACTTCTGACTGATCCGCTTAAACTGATGAGAACCACAGGGATTTGCAGATGTCTTGGGGAAACTGAAGGCTGGCAGAGCTTGGCCCTGGGCCATATATTAGAGTGTCAACTGGCTTTCTTTTCCTAAGTCCCCCTCCGTAGAATTCTTTCTAAAAACTTCCTAGTGTATCACAAGATTGCATTTATTTTAACTTCTCTTGGTCAAGTGGTCAAGATCTTAGCATCTCTATGCTGACATTTCCTAACTTAATGGAGATTTGCTTTTTCAACTATTAATAGCATAGTGCTCAGCACATGGAGATATTGCCACTTCCTCCAGGTTTCTCCAGATTCTCTTCTATAAGCACCCTTGAAGATGGCATTCTAACCTCATACTTCACTTGTATTTCAGAGTCCCATTTGGGTCAGATACCTATGACTTCTTCAATATGTAGTTCAAATGATCGTTCCTTAGAATTTATGCAACAGCCTTTATGGGTCTTTTTTTCTCCATAAAGGATCCCCAACTTTCTTCATAAACTTCATATAATAAGTAGGAATAAGTCATCCTATGGCAGGTTTCTTTATCCAGTATTTTGTGCAAGGAATTTCTTGGAGGAATCATCCTGATAATCATACAGAATACAACTTGGTCCTGTAGAAATAGATTTGGTATAAAAACAGCATTTGCAAAGTGAATGTTCCTTTAGCAGGTCTACTGCAGAGTCTAAGATGTCTCCTTGTTGTCACTGATCCTTAAAATGGTCTATACCTCTCTGAAGGCCAGTATAGAACCTTCTGGAACTTTCTATGATATTCTTGGATTTAGGTGTGGCAATTCCACAGGTCAAAAATTCTGACTAATGCTTCTCTAACTCTCCCCATTTATTGCTCCATACAGAGTTTTAAAGGGTGACCATGTAGTCCCTGTTTCACAAAGAAATGGAGTACTGTGAGTGCCTGATCAGAGACATGCCTAGGATACAAATAATGGGCAAAACACTTGTTCATTTTTCCCTCTGCCCTTTCTCCTCTTGTTTCCTTTCCATTGTCTTTTTGTAGCTCTTTGCAGTATCTTGGCTGTTTCCCACCTGAGTCCAGCAAGGTTACAGCAGGCAAGACCGTTGTTTTGGTATCCTGGGTAGTCAGGTTCACCTATTATTCATGACCTCATCCCAGGAGGGCAAGAGATGGCTCACTGCAGACCTTGGGTCTATTTTAGAGTCTTAAGAGTACTATACTTTTAAGGCAAAAGTCAAATGTTTGCCTTATTTGGTGATATTTATTATCACCCAGAGCATATCTGGATGGCAAATATAGTATCTAACACTTACAATGATATTATGAGTGTATTATAGGTCAAATTTCTCTAGGTACCTATGTTTTACCTACACTGACCTGTTTAATCTTCATAGCATCCCTGTGAGGCCAGCAAATTTTATTATTATTGCCATTTTACAGATGAGGAAATTTAAGCTCAGAAAAATTAAGTTGCCAAAGGTCATACAGATATTAAATTAGAGAGCTTTGATTCACATCAGGTAGACTGTGTCTAGAACCCATTCAGTTAATCACTGCTATATTAACTCTTTATATCTCATTCCTTGGGTGATCATTAGCTTAAAAAGAAGGCACAAACAAGCAAAACTGCTCCTTAACAAGAATGATACCAAAAAAAAAAAGAACATAAATAAAGGGACCAGGAAACTCCATTGTGCCATAAATTCAAATTATTCATAAAAGATAAAAATGTTTGCTATGACTAAGACAACACAGAGAGTATTTAAATTTTTTAGAAGCTGCTGGGGTGAGAAATGGATACTTTTTCAAGTGTTTTCAGTATATCCTTTAAAAGAGCCTTTAAATAGTTCTGATGGGCAGAGAATTTGGAGTCACTTTGGGACTCACAAAAATAAATGATTATGGGCAGAAGGTTCCATGAAGAGATAATATGCCTTCTAGGCAGAGTCCAGTGCGAAGCTTCAGTAGGAAGAAGGCTGATGAGGTCAGCCAAGCTGAGTAGCATTTAGAGGCTTGTCTCTTTTTACTGCAAGTTTCATACTGCTGTGCTGGGCAATCCCCTGAACAGTGGAGTCAAAATTGAACAGGCTGCCTCAGGCAGCAGCAGTATCAAGAAATGCTGAAGGTATAATCCAGAAAGTAGAGAGAGGGAAGTCTGCAATTAGAGAGTTAATACAATTGACAAAAATGAAATTGGTTGGTCAGAAAGCCTAAGATATGTCTGCATTTGTTTTCCTTCAGCCCTTCAACTCACTGTTTATCTTTTGTTGACATAATGTGGAGGTAAGTGTTCAGCTATGTTTTTGTTTTCAATAGGCAGCAAATTCATATACTTTTGTTTAGAACAGAGAGTGAATTTTAAGGAAAGGGGAAATTCCCCCAGGTCATTCGTTTAAATTAGGAATTTTTAAAAATGTATTTTAGGAGAGCGACTGCGCTGCTTTGTTAGCCAGTAGCTAGCTGAACACGTTAGTCCATCTGAAGGACAGTCTTGTTCTAGGAAATAGCTCCTCAGTTCAGCCTGTAGGGTACCATACATTTTACACAACCCAGAACACTGAGCAATAGCTACATGAAGGCCCTCTAATATTTCTTCTTACCTCGTATATGCTTTTCTTTGTTTGCCTCCAATTTATACACTCACAAACAAGCTGTTTCAGTTGGACTTGTCAGTATGGAATGGGCATTTAAACTGATAATCAAAAAATCCGAAATGAGATGATTTTATAATCAATAACAATAGACCCTTAAATTATGTTTTATATAACTTTGTAATATGACAAGGACTTGGTGAATTCAGTAATTTTAAAAATAATAAGTATAAATAAACTTAATGCAATAAAGATATTTTGCTACTAATGTCCTTCTCCAAAATAAACGAATTTGATTAATCTTCCTCTTTCTCTATTTCTTAATCTATATCTTTCTCTTTATTCTGTTTCTCTCCTAGTTTGCTCTCTCAAGCCCTTTGTTTCCTTTCATTATTGTGGAGAAGGGAAAATTTTTTCTCCTTTCTTCACTTAGTTCTGTTGGCTGGTCAAATAATTAAAGTAACATAAGACAGACTAACAGAAGAAAAACTAATTCGACACCTGTTTACAAGGAATCCACACAAATATATAAATTTACTTAAATTGTTGGTGAATTCAGATGAAAAATAGATTAAAATTTCTAACTGTACTTAACATATTGAGGCGAAGAGTATTATAGTTGAAGAAATTCCCGACTTCTGAGATTAAAAAAAGAAGTGTTCCTAGAAATAGAGTTTCATAATCTTTCATAGCATCAACTCTTTATGTTGTGGTTTTGTGCTTGGAACAGTTGTGAAGGATCTAACACTTTTATCTGTTATTTGGTAGTTTAGATTTATCCTTTCATAAGTGCTACCAGACTGCAATACCCGGGTCCATCTGCCTGTGCGCACCAGCTAAAAAGGGCACCAACAGGAGTTTGTAGTTTAGGAAAGAAAATAGCTTAATATTGAATTGGCCATACTGGAGTGGCAATAGTGTACGGAGAGCTAATGTTTTAAAGACCTGACTTTCTGCTGGCAGGTAGGTGACAGACCACATAGGACAAAAATCACAAGCCACTGTGGGTTAGAGGTCCGGAGCTGTGAAGGAAGCTGATTGGTTGGAGGTATGGTAAGGCTAATAAATCATGTCTTCAGTCCTTGAGGACAGCTCTGAGGTGGGCATCGGACTCCCTCTATCTGGCTTCACAGAAAAGTAGCCAGGCAATATTCCACCTTAGGGCCTCGAAGCTGAAACAAAACTTAGGTCAAGATGTTTTGGATCTGGACCTGGCGACCAGGAATCAGGTCTACGAAAATGTCTTTTGCTGCCTTCGGGGAGCTGAGGTCTCTGAGGGGTGTAGAGACAAAAAATATGATTTCTAGAGCTGGATTCAAAGCTAAATGTAATCAAAGTGATAAGGACCCTTGGGTTGATAAGCCACCAGCAGCACCCTTGTTCATTGATCTCAAGGACTGTGCCCATTTTGTAGTCATTCACCTACTTATTTCTTTTCTCAGAAGGGGGAACATATTTTCCCACTGCAAAACGTGCCTTGTGGCATAAGGATGATCTTGAGCTGGTTATGTATTTATTTTTTTAATGCACACAGAGGAGAAGCTTTGAAGCAGACTAAGGGTCCCCCTTTGCAGGAAACATGTACATTTTTAAGGAAAATCTCCATTTGTAAGGGTGTCTTCCTCTCTGTACAAGAGGGAGGAGGATAACCCAATCCATAGAAGCTCTTAGCACAGGAAAAGGCACCTAATAAATAAATCTGTATAGTAACCAGGCCCTTGTTTCCTGTTCGCTTCCTGGTAACCTCCCAGAAAGAGGCTGCCATGGTCCCCAACATCTTTCCTTTTTTTTTGTCTTTATCTGGAAATGGTACTCAAGGTGGCCACTTGGTCATTTGCAGTTACTCTGTTTTTCTGAATAACTTCCACATATACAGAAAGTATACTGGGTGGGGCAAAAGTAGGTTTACAGTTGTGAGTACACAAAAGAGTTTATTCCTGTATTCTTATTTATTATTTTGTATTATTTTCCATACAAAAACTGTAAACCTACCTTTGCCCCTTTATACATATTGTTAAACTTCTGTTTGTTTTTCTGTAGTCAGCTGTCTTTTAT
Source organism: Artibeus jamaicensis (assembly GCF_021234435.1). Classification (NCBI taxonomy): domain Eukaryota; kingdom Metazoa; phylum Chordata; class Mammalia; order Chiroptera; family Phyllostomidae; genus Artibeus; species Artibeus jamaicensis. The sequence continues at coordinate 11,693,982 of NW_026522014.1, read as the reverse complement.
TACAGAGAATCTTAGCCAAAAAATACCTAGAAAAGTAGAGGGGGAATCATATTTCCTTGCCTATGACTCTATTTTGCTCTCACCCTATATATGTTCTCTAGAATTTCTGATTCTCAAAGATCTCTCATTTACTGTTCCATTCATCTGCCTGGTTTCTGCTCTCAACAATTTGGGAAACCATTAAAATTAAAGTGTTCATGGCCAGTATTTATTGTTGATTTGCCCTGAACACATTAAGTTAATTGAATTAGGTAACAAATTATTTCTTTCTAAAACACTCATGTTTCTTGCGTGCAGATCCATAATTTCCACTTTCTTAGCCAATCTCTGGACTATTTGTCTCAGCCTCCTTTGTATATTCTTCTGGCTGTTTCCTGCATTATGCTCCCTTCTAAAACTCAACTTTCATTTCTTTCACGATCCTATTGTCTAAGGCTTTAAATGCCGCGGACGTGACAATGACTTTCAAATGTACCTTTCTAATTCAATCCTCTCCTCTCAACTTCAGCTCTAAATGTTTAGCTGTCTAGTTAACATCTTCAATTGGATGTCCCATTGACATTTCACATTTAACAGATTCACGGCTGAATTCTTGATTCCCTTCCCCACTAAAATAAAAGAAGAAATAAAATACCATTCTGTCCCATAGGTTATTGCAGCTTGAGCTTGTGATATTATCATTTCATAACTTTGGAAGAAAATTTAAGACTCAACAATGGATGCTCAGTGAGTTTGGATCTGATACTCATTAAAATCTAAGGTAAATAGGGAAAATAGCTCTAGTTAGAGAAAGGGCCGTGACAGGGTGTTCAAGAGGCTTTGACACAAAAACAAAATTTTCTAACTTCAAGATTTTATTCTTCCTAGTCATTAGTATGTTATTGACATAGATGCAAACAGACTATTTTTTTTGTAAACTTCTAATAATGAAGTAACTATAGAGCAGAGACATAGACCTTTCTGGAATGTGGTTAAACAGGTTCACAAAGGGGACAGACAGCTTAACAAATTTACTGTTAACATTGAGATGCTTTTAAAAAGACTTGTCTGAGATTGTAACTATGGAAATTAGGTCAAAAAGTATCCAGCTGATTGGTTGGAGGTGCAGTACCCCAGTTCTAGGCTGATTTTATTAGAGCCAAACTTTGCTTCAGACTTTTCCAAGTTCTCTAGCTCTGAGATAAATCTCTGATAACCATTTTTTCTATAACTTTGTTAGTGTTCCTTTTTCCTTGAACTAAATTCATTAGAAAAGTTATGCCAAGGAGAAACACTATCCTTCACAGCATTTTACACATAAACCCTTTCAGCCATCCGTCCAAGGATCAACAATAAATTTATTAAGAACATTTCTTTTGGTACTTTTTATTGTTAAACTGAAATAATTTGAAACTTCAACAAGTTTGTTTAATATAGAATTTAGGTTAATTGAAAATCATAAATGATAAGCATCTTTTAAAAAATATGTTGCACACAGTTTAAAAAATTTTGAAATGCTCTAAAATACCCAACCCAAGGGAATCTTTCCAAGTGTTATAATATCAGGCAGTGCAGAACACCATTGCCAAGGTTGCGGGTGGGTGTTTTTTTTAAGGATTTCACCACTTACTGAACTAGACTATAGAAGTATTCAACTTTATATTGAAATGAAGTATGTTATAAGCAATTTGAAAAGGAATAAAATGTATCAAAGAGGAAAATTTTTTTCTCTTATCATTAAAAGTTCTTTGGTCTGATCTAATCAAATGAACATAAGACAGATTGACAAGAGAAACCTAAAGCAGTTTAGAATTAAACTGCTTAGGTTTGAATGTCAACTCTATCAAATTATACAACTTTGGGCAAGTTACTTTATTTCTGTTCCTCAGTTTTTTCACCTGTAAAATTTGGATAATTATAGTATACATGTCATTAGGACATAGTGCTTGTAATTGTTATTTCCACTTATTAATTTATTCAAATGGAATACATATAACTTGAAGACAGGGGCCTCTATGTCCATGTCATATATACTAGGTTCTCTGTATTTATTAGAAAAATGAAAGAAATTGAATCTGAAAAGGGAATGAATCCTTGGCATCTGGAAATGATGGGACATAGGCTAAGAGAAACCAAGAAGAAGAGAAAGATGGGCTGAGTTTTAGCCTAATGAAAAGAGCAAATGGCCTAAAAATTAGATGTAATCAATTATTTTAATGGATAATTAAGTATTTGCTAGTTTATGTTCATTTTTAAATCCCAGAACTAAGTCTATTTTGGTAGTAGGCACTTATCTGACCTTTTGTCTCTTGCACTTCCTTAAAATGCCATCATCTCTTGTTGTTCTCCTTAAAATATTATCCTTAATATATAGACTTTGGGCATGCAGTAGTCCAAATACAATTTCAGCAAAAATTAATGTTATTGTCTTTTTCAAAATTACTTTCTCACTTGCAAAATGGAAACTTCCCCTGGACAGCTGCGAGGTGGATTTAGAATCCTGACTGGTAAAATAATTTGACTAGAGGCATATGTCTTTTTTAGTTCTTTTTCTTTTCCAAAGAGCTGTTGCCTCTGCTTTTGTTTCCCTTCTCTTGCAGCTATTTTATAGTTCCTTTCTTCATGTCCTCTACTTAGCCCTTACCCAGAAATTATCTGAGGCTGGCAAGGTGACAGGAGCAGAGGGGAAGAGGTTCCTGTAGGAGTCTAACCGGCTGTTTCTCTGCACGGCTGGGGGCACAGCAGGCCACCCCGCCTTCCCATTTATTGTTCTTCTTTTATGTGTGCAGGTTGGCATTCTCGTCATAGCTTTCTGGCTCCAGATTCTAGAACAGCATGCATTTGAGGGGGCAGACTTAAGTGTTTGAATTAATAAAGAATAAAAATGAGACCACCTTTGATTCAGCCATTTTATTTATATTTCTGGAAAATACCTTTCAACTACTTTCAATAGTTCCTTGTAGGAGGATTGTGACAATGGCCTAATTTTCCTTGATATTTTTGAAACAAATGTGCTCAGTAGTTAAGCCTCCACTCCAACCCCCCTCCTTTCAAAAAGCCCATGGAGGTTTAAGGCTCTTAAGAATTCATGTTCTAATCTTCTGGAACATTGGTATTATCGCAGTTTCCTAGCAGAAGTCACGATTTGTGTACCCAAGAGAAAATCTGGAGCTTTTCCCAGTTGGTATCTGGGTTGCTTTCTCTCATATTAGTACATAGTAGAAATTCAGAATTAGACTTGGCGAGATACATGAGACGCCTACTGATTTTTATTGTTGTTACCAGAAGTGATTCTTGCGATCGGCATCGTACCATAATTTTGTGCTGTGCGTGCACATGTACATTTGTATTATTGCATTTTACTGGGAAGCGACTAAAAATAGACCTTCCTTTGTACTGTATCATTATTGTCAATATCTGTGGCAAGGATATGTGAGCCAACACTAAGTAGACCATTGGTTTTGACAGTGCAATCTAAACATTGTGTCATTTGTGCTTATTTTAGATGAAAACATATTTTCCCTCTGGTAGGAAGGAAAGATGTATGTTAATTAAAATATATAACTCTGTTTCAAACTCTAAGAATAGGTAAATTACTGCAGAAACATATTATCCGCCTCAAAAAAATCAAGATCTCTATAACTCAAAATCCAATGTTTATTCAGTTTTTTACTACTATTTATCGTCTACTTGATTATTTTTTAATCCCTTAGCTTTTATATTTGTTTTTTTGTTTACTTTTTTAATTTTATATTCCCAGAATATAATATCTGACAAGACTTAATATTTTTCAAACTAAAGCCACATTTTAACCTGTTTTTTTTTTTTGTAATTTAACTCTTACTCTGGTTTAACTAGACATCTATTACGATTGACAAATTAAAACTTGCAACAGTGAACCGACTATTTAAGGATATATATAAGATATATATCTTTATATATATGAGACAAATAACTTAAAATATCCCGATGGCATTCAGTCACATGTGTGTGGTAGATGCAGCTGTAAACCAGTATCAGCAGAAGTGAAGGTCAAGATCCCTGAGAAAGATTGCAGTCGAATTAGATTAAATTGAAGATGAAATTCTAAGATACTCTTAGCCCTTAGTTATTTCCTGAAATCACAAAAATTAAAACTGGCTCTGAATTTTAGCAGGGATTGGAAACCAGGAAAATAAAAGGATAAGCATTGCTTCATATTATGAAAAAGAGCATCTCACCAGGAGAAAACGATCATGAGTCTGCAGGGTTTTATGCACTCAGTGCGGCGTCCCATTGGCAGCAGCACAGGCTGTAAAGTCCGATTTCTTACCAGAAGTTTATCTCTGAATGACATTTGTGTAAATATGTTGGTTACCTAAAGGAAATTGTTGCTAATTTCTGTGTATGTTGGTTCAGAGTTTTTGTCCTTGTTGCTTTGCTTGCTTGTTTGTTTGATTTTGCTGTTGTAATAAAAGCAATGGCAAAAGATGTTAATATCATCTTAGAATAATAATATATATTTATCCAAGGGCAGAGCATTGTGCTATGCCCTTTGCTTGCATTACCACATTTAATCTTTACATCAAACTTGTGAGATAGTATTCTTTTTTAGATTTCTAAAACCAAGCCTTCAAGAGGTGACCCAGCTATATAGTATGCAGTCAGATGGAACTTGGTTAGGTCTGATTTCATAGTCCATCTTTTGTACTCACTCGCCATTCTCACAAGTGGTCATCATTCCTCTGCCTCTAACAACAACTGGAGGCTAAAAGCAGTGATCAGTGATTGTTTCAATATCTTCTAACCACTGATATGGATAAGAGCTCAGAAAAACTTGGGGCAAAATAGCAATCTAGTAAAGAAAGAAAAGAAACATAAAGATACTTTCTACAAAGCACGGAGAGATTTTGTAGCTATCCTCTACAGATACACAATGTAAGTATATTCTAATAGCCTGCAACATATGCCTTTGATATTTAGAATTTACATGTTCTTTCTTAAGTTTAACCTGAGGCTATATTTTATTCATTCCTTGGTGCCCAACTAGTCTGGTACAGGGGTTTTATTTCACAATATGTTCTCAGCAGCTTCCTTCCTTTTCATGATTGTGTATGGTCTGTGATCTCATGACCCCTTTTTATTCTCTCAGTCATATAAGGTAATAACTAAGGAGAGGAAGAGAAGTATCAGCCTGTCCAGTGGGTAGTTCTTTGGTTTGAAGTTCTCCATCCCAGAACACCAAAGCCAGGATACTGGGCCTCTAAGAGAACCACTCATAGAGGCCAGGTTGGCTAGTAGGAGAAAACAAGGCACATCTACCCTGCTGGGATCTCGGCTTAGGGAGCAGACTTGGTAATATGTACCACGCCTACCTAAGCAAGTAAAAACAATCTTGACAAAGGAGTGGCTGGAGAAAGAATGGCAGACCTGGGGCAACCTGTACCTCATGTTTCGGCATGGCACGGGCATGTGAGTGCCACATGGCAAAATGGATTATGAAAAGGAGCCAGACCTCAGCTATTTTTGCCAGAGGGAGGCCTGCTGGTAAGGGGACCGCGGAGCAAGAATTCCACTAGCTTATGGTGAGGAGGAGAGAATGGGCGAGAGGCATGTTTCCAGTGTCTGAGGAATACACATTGAGGCCCCGAATGAAGGCCTCCCACCTGCCCCCTGACACTGTGGCATGTGATGCCTGCCCCACAGGGAACAGTGAAAACCAGAGCTTCTAGTCAGCTACACAGCCATGATCGAGGTGGAGAGAAGAAAACAACAGAGCAGCAAACAAGGAAAACAGAACACATCGTATCTCTTCCTTCCTTAGTCCTTCATTTTCTGTTTATATTCCTTTGTATTCATTTGAAGTTCACGACATTTCATTACTCATCATGTTCTATTTACAATAATGTAGGAAATAGAAAAATAAATAAGAAAGGAAAATAGTAAATATAAAAATTAAAAAAAACTATAAGATGCTGTAATTAGAATGCTAGAGAAAAAAAAGCAGAAGAAAATGAAACAATTACATTGAAAAGAAGCCTTTGGGAGCAAAGTAGAGAGTGAAGTCCACTGACCAAAGGGGTTAACCAAACAGAGTTAACAGAAACACCTAGAACACTTACATGATATTTTTATATTTGAAGGATAGAGAAAACATTGACAAGCACTTAAGCAGGGAATCTCTAAAGTTAAGAAAATTTGTTCTAGTTTCTGAACTTAGCTCTTCAGTAACAATTTTCAGAAGAAAAGTGAAGTTAAGTAAGTTAAAGGTTAAGTGGAAAATGGCTTTAAAATTTCAAACCAAGCCCTGGCTGGTGTGGCTCAGTGGATTGAGCACGGGCCTGCAAACCAAAGGGTCCCTGGTTCAGTTCCCAGCCAGGGCCCATGCCTGGGTTGCAGTCCAGGTCCCTGGTCGGGGGGTACACAAGAGGCAGCCAGATGTTGATGTCTCTCTCCCTCTCTTTCCCTCTCCCTTCCCCCTTCTCTAAATATAGATAAATAAAATCTTTTAAAAAATTCAAAACAATACAAAACAAAATTAAAAAAAAACAGAATAATTCAAACCCAACCACTTTTCCATTCATAAAGGAGTACAACAAACACTAGTCACCAAACATTTACATAAGATCTGGAAAATCACTGAGTTTTTTATTAATAAAAATATTACTCAAAGAAATTCTTTAGAGAGTAATTTCAGTCTCTATAATAGACATCCTGACTCAAAGTGCCTGTAATGCATATATGTCTCCAGCGTCATCTCTGTCCCTTCCTGTTATTTATTTATGTGATAGTTTGATGTTCCCAAGAGCACACCTGGTTGGGGAAAGTTGGAAAGTATGCCTGATGAGAGTATACGCTAAAATGAGACGAGTTCCTTTACTGCAATTGAAGCAAAAATTATATGTTTCATTGTATACAATTGCTCATCTGTGGTTCTCTCCCTTTCCTATTAAGACTTGCTAAAGGAAATAGCTAGAGATAAGGAACACAGAATGCATTAGAAACTCAGACAGTGAAGATCGTTGGAATGGTTCTGCTTATTAATAAAATTATCACATGCTTCTCACAAGTCTTTGAACAGTAAATATGGCATTGAAAAGGTTAGAGAACAGTTGACTTTTGCCAGGAGCATCAGTTCTCAAGATTTCATGAGCTTGTGTTCTTATTTTTAGACCATGCTTTGTACATTACTGGGTTGAATTTTCTCCTTGGTTTGGATCATGGGTTCTCAAAACCATATTTACTAGAGGGGAAAAGATTACAATAGAATGTGATTGGGGATTGGGGATGAAAAGAACTGGAGATAGGGGAAGCTCTTACCGATGCTGCAAAATTGCTCAGGTGCAATTTCACAAGGCTAAATTTAACCTAACTGAGCACATGTTATTTTAGTTGGTGAAACTGTATTGCTTTAAAAATGATTTTTTAATACCCAGAATAGTTCACATGTGGGAGCTGAAGGGAGAACTCATAGAGTGCAGAGGATTGAAAGATTGAAATATGTGACAAGAAAAATTCCCAGAAAAATGCGAAACTGGGATAATTTATCTGGGGCCCAGAACCTGTAACTTAGACCATTCTACAGATATTTTTAGTTTCAGAATTCAGTATGCTAACATTTATACATATAAAATGATTTAGCATTAGAACGATTACCTTAGAAAAATATAGTGGAATAAAAACTAGGAAATAATTAAAGTATCAGTGGAGTTAATTGTCTGTTCTATTAGGAAGTAAGACTGTTATATCCCAGTACAAAGAGGAAATATTTCATTTTATTATTTTATTTATTTTAATGTGAAAGAATATTCTGCCACTATTTTAATGGAATAAAAATACAGGAAAGATAAGTAGTCCTCACATTTGGGACAAGTAACAAAAGCAAAAACCCATGACTCAGATCGTTGTACATCAATCCTTGTTCATAACAGCATTATTCATAATAGCCAAAAGGTAGAAGCAATCCAAGTGTCCATCAAAGGACATACATATAAACAAACTGTAGTTTATAGATAGAAAGAAATGTTAGCCTTAAAACGGAAGTTCTTGACCCATGCTGCTACTTGGATGAAACTTAAGACATTATAAGTGAAATAAGCCAGTCTCAAAGGACAAGTATTACTGTATGATTCCACGTATTGTGGTACCTAGAGTAGTCAAATTAATAGGAACAGAGAACAGAATGGTGGCTCCAGGGAGAATGGTAGTTGGTCGAGGGGAATGGGGAGTTGATGTTTAATGGATATAATGTGTCAGTGGGGAGGAGTGAAAAAGTTCTGGAGATGGATGGTGGTGATGGTTGCACAACAATGTAAATGCCCTTAATGCCACAGAACTGCACTCTTAAAAATGGCTTCAACATGGCCTGACCAGTGTGGCTCAGTTGTCGGGGCATCATCCTACAAAACAAAGGGTCACTGATTCAGTTCCCTGTCAGGTCACATGTGTGGGTTGCCAGTTCGGGTCACACTTGATGTGTATTTGAGAGTCAACTGATCGATGTTTCTCTCCTTGTCTTTCTCCCTCTCTTCTCTCTAAAAATAAATAAATAAGATCTTGAAAATGGTGAAATCAGTAAATAGTACCACAGTAAAAAAAAAATGGAAGGACCAATTTTAGAAACCATAGAGAAAGGATAAAAATGATCAATGCACAGAGTTCTGGCTTGAGGGTGTTTCAATCACTACATAAATAATTTTAATATTATTTTACTCAAAGTAGATAGGATTTCTTTATTCTTCATTTCTACTATTATAAATTTGGGATAAATAAGAAAATTATGAAAAGAACTTCATATTTTGGATACTAAGACTTATGAGAAATATGACAGGCAATGTTTAAAAGTATGTACTCTTCCTAATTTTATGTCCTAGTTATAATTATTTATAATTAAACACTGAGAACAATTTAAATGTTCTTAGAATTGCCCTTATTTTAGATTTGAAGCAACAGGACCTCACAAGGATCGTGCTGTTAGAGAGAAATCTGGTGCCTTTCAGTTAGACCTCTTCTAAACTTCCGGACCCACCTTCAGTTATACCATTATAACCCAAAGATCCTTTTAGATATCTTCATGCTCGTGGTACTCTGCTTGACACTGTTTAAAGTATTTAAGAGCAAAACATTCTAGAACGGCGTTGTCTAACATGATAGCCTCCAGCCACATGTGGCTATCAAGCATGTGAGATGTGCCTACTCCAAATTGAGATGGGCCATAAATATAAAGTGACCCAAGACTTAGTAAGAAATGCATATTTACTAATATTTAAAAGTAATCAATTACACAGTGAAATGTTAATGTTTTGAAAATATCAAATTGTACAAAGTTAATTATTAAAATTACATTTTTATTTCTTTTTCCTTTTTATTAATGAAGCGACTAGGACTTTCCGTTGTTTTATGGCACATAATTGTGGCTTGCATTATATTTAAGTGACAGCAAGTACTATCCTAGAATGTTGTAAACTAAACACAGCTGAGTCTAACAAAGAGAATAGAAATTCAGGATAAGATATATTCACTCAGGATATAGATTAATTGCCAGTGATGACCAGGCATTACTAGATTAGCAGAAACTATACCATAACTCACTTGCTTTGCTCCCACATTACTGTAGGCTCCTGAGGATAGCAACATCATGCACATCCATATGGATATCATCTCGTCAATGGGATGTGACACCACAGTAGATGGCTGTTTTTCTAACCCAGTATTCCAGTTTTTTATAATGATCTCCCCTGGGACAGAGTAGAAGGAACATAATATTCATTCTTAGTCAATTCAAGATATTCAACACAGAATTGTAGACAAAATTATTTGCCAGTTACTTTAATAATAACTAAAGTAATACAATTATGAAGATTAGTACTCATCTGTTAAATTGCTTTTTAGTTCAATTTTTGAGTTGGCTACTTACGATGGTAAGTAAACATGAAACGGTTAACAAGACATGATCTCCATTCTCAGGGGAACACATTAGGAGATAAAGAGGGGAAAGCAGGCGATTGTAGTATGTGATCTGTGAAGTAAAACTTCTGCAGTTAGAGAAACTGGACTCTAATTGAATCCTGAGAGAGAGGCGGGTGGGTGGCAGGAATAGAGAGAGAGAGAGATGGCATGAATTTATGGACAACTGAAAGTTTCCAGGACGGTTTTAGCTTTAGGCAGAGCTTTATGCACTCAGGAATTGGTCTCCATGTCTCAGCTTTGACTTTTTTTCTCCAGGAGCTTCACTGTCTTTCCTTCTGGACAGAATCCAGCAGTGATAGATGGTTACCTTACTAGTAATAGGTGCTATTGTTTCACACTATTCAGGGAAAACCCTTGAGCTGCTGGTACAAAATGGTGTCTCATATTCCTTGCTCATCCACTGTACAAATACCTGGCTCTGATTGTCTGGGTTTAGATTATATTGTCACTCCTGTAGCCTTGGAATAAGGACGACCTCTGAAAAACCATGGTCAGAGAGGAGGAGTACAGTGAATAGTTAAAGGACATTGGCATGCTATCAGAAAACAGAGGGCAGCTTATGAACACCAAGTAGGCAAATATAAGATACTCATTATGTAAAATAGGATGTGACAAGGTACTGTGGGAAAATGTAAGGGGGACACTATACATTGACAAAGAAGATGCCATGTGAATTAAGAACATGAGCACAGTACCATATTTTAAAGTTTTTACTTTACTAACTATAGCAATACAGGTGCCATGTACATGTTTTTATAAAGCAGAGAACAATTATTAATTGCACATTTGTTTTCACTACCCTCTTGATTTGGAATGAGGTATTTACATAACTAGCAATAACGACTAGGTACTGTGTCATGATCTTATCTACATTTTAACTTCTACATGTTCAAGCCCCTCATTATTTTCAGGAACTTAAGTGTGGGATCTATAACTGTTTTATCAGTACATAAGTGCAATGCTAGGTAACAGCTCTTTATATATACATGAAATGATATTAGTTAAATTATCCAAATATAAATTAGGTGAAGAATATTATTTGATCTTTTGAACTTCACACTATAGCACTTTGAGTTAAAGTTAGCTCTTCAGAAAAATGAAAAATAAACTAGAGTTATAAAAAGAATGGAACCTAGAAGCTGCTATACAAACATGAAATAGAAAACAGGATACCATGACATTTTGCAATGTAAATTTTTAAAAAAATAACATTTCAGCTAGTTTTGGAGTGAAATATAAAGAGCTGTTGATGTCCTAGGTTGTATAAAAATAATAATGAAGTTATTACATGAAAATAAAAAGACTGTTTCAATAGGTTGAAATGCTTTCAATTACTATAAACACAAGTTCTAAAACATAAGTACAACTATATGATGTATTTTAATTAAAAAGATTTGCCAACTTGCAACCCCAGAATAAACCCCACTTGATCATCGTGTATGATGTTTTTTTTAATCCTCACCTGAGGACATTTTTTTTATTGCTTTGAGAGAGAAGGGGGTGGCAGGTGCAGGGTAGAGGGAGAGACAAACATTGATGTGAGAGAGAAGCATAAGTTAGTTGCCATCTGTATATGGCCCAGATGGGGATTAAATCTACTCCCCAGGTATGTTCCCTGACTGGTGCTTGAACCTGCAACATTTAGGTGCACGGGATGAGGCTCCAACCAACTGCATTGCACTGACCAGGACAGTGTATGATCTTTTAAATGTATAACTGGGTCTGGTTTGTTAATATTTTGCTGAGGATTTTAGCATCTATTTTCATCAGAGATATTGGTCTATAATTTTCTTTCTTTGTAGTGTAAGTTAATGAATTAAGTTAATGCTGTCTTGTTAAAATGAGTTTGGGGGTCATCTCTCCTCCTGAAATTTTTTGGAATATTTGAGGTTAGGTGTTTGTTCTTCTTTGAATAAATGGTGGAATTCACCTGTGAAGCCATCCAGTTCAAGACTTTTGTTTCCTGGAAGTTTTTTTTTTCATTAGTCCCATGAAACATGTGTTGTGTCATGTTTATATATTTGTAAGGTTGGTAAAGTATTCATAAATCAATAAATGTGATACATCTCATAAACAAAATGAAGAATAAAAATCATGTGATCATATCAATAGCTGCAGAAAAGTCCTTTGATGAAATTCAGCACCATTTATGATAACAACCCTCAGCAAAATGGAATAGAGGGAACATACCTCAACATAATAAAAGCCGTATATGACAGACCCACAGCCAACATCATATACTTAATGGGTAAAAACTGGAAGTATTTCCCTTAAGAACTGGAACAAGACACTGTTGCTCAACATAGTACATAGTACTAGTACTGGAAATTCTAGCCACAGCAATCATATAAGAGGAAGAAATAAAAGGCATCCAGATTGGAAAGGAAGAAATAGAACTGTCATTTGCAGATGACATAATACTATACATAGAAAGCTCTAAAGACTCTACCATAAAATCTACTAGCACTGACAATTAATTGTCAGCAAAATAGAAGGATACAAAAATGATATTCAGAGATCTGTGGCACTTTTATACACAAGTAATGAACTATCAGAAATAGAAGATAAGAAAACAATTCAATTTACTATTGAAACAAAATAAATAAGGTACTTAGGAATACATTTAAACAAAGAAATAAACTACCTGTATTTGGAAAACTATAGGACACTGAAGAAAGAAATTGAGGAAGGTACAGATAAGTGGAGCATATATGGTGTTCATAGATTGGAAGTCTCAACATCATTAAAATGTCCATACTACCTAAAGCAGCCTATATATAGTTCAATGCAATTCCTATTAAAATACCAATGGCATATCTCACAGAATTGGAAAAATATTCCAAAAATGTATATGGAACTACAAAAGACCCCAAGTATCCACAGCAATCTTGAGGTAGAAGAACAACATTGGAAGAATTATGCTATCTGATTTCAAACTATACTACAAGGTCATAATAATCAAAGTGGCTCGGTACTGGCATAAAAACAGACATATAGATCAATGGAACAGAAGTGAGAGCCCAGAAATAAGTCCATATGTATATGGTCAATTAATATTTGACACAAAAATAAAGGGAAAAACATACAATGGTTTAAAGATAGTTTATCAGTGAATGGTACTTGGAAAATTAAACACATTTATGACAAAAAAAGAAACTAGACTACCTCCTTACACCATACACACAAATAAACTTCAAGTGGCTTAAAAACTTAAATATTAGAATCAAAACTATAAAAATCCTGGAGGAAAATATATATAGTAAAACCTTGGACATTTCAATAGCAATATATTTTTTCCTAACATACTGCCTTGAACAAGGGAAACAAAAGAAAAATAAGACTACATCAAACTAAAAAGTTTTTGCATAGCAAAGAAAACTATCAAAATAATAAAAAGACAACTCACTGAATGGGAGAATATATTCACTGATACTTCTGATAAGGGCTTAATGTACAGAATTTATAAGGAATTTATAAAACTCAACAACAACAAAAAAAACCCCTCAAACAATTCAATTAAAAAATGGGAAAAGGTCCTAAATAGATACTTCTCCAAAGAAGACATACAGATAGCCAATAGACATATAAAACAATGCTCAATGTCACTAATCATCAGAAAAATGAAAATTAATATCAAAATGAGATACCACCTCAGAATGGCTATTATTAGTAAATCATTGAACAAGTGCTGTTGAGGATGTGGAGAAAAGGGAACCCTAATGCAGACTGGTGCAGCCACTGTGGAAAGCAGTGTGGAGTTACTTGAAAATTTAAAACCATAACTACCTTATGACCTAGTGATTCCACTTATGACAATACATCCAAAGGAATCTGAAACATGACTTTGAAAGAAGTATACACCCTTATGTTCACTGCAGCATTCTTTATATTAACCAAGATTGTAAATTGGGAAACAGCCCTGGTGCCCATCAGTAGATGAGTGGATAAAAAAAGCTGCGATATATTTACACAATGGAGTACTACTTGGCTATAAAAAAGAAGGAAGTTTTATCTTTTGTGACAATTCGATGTGTTTGGAGATTACTATGCTAAGTGAACTAAGCCATTCAGAGGAAGAAAAATACCACATTATTACACTTACTTAATGGAATCTAATGAATAAAATATACTAACAAACAAAATAGAAACAGAATCATAGATACATAGAATGGACTGACATCTGTCAGAGGGGAGGGTTAGGGGAGGCCTGCTGCAAAAGGTGAAGAGAATAAGAAAAAACTCAGACCCAGACAACATGGTGATTACCAGAGGGAAAGAGGGATGGGGGAGGTAGAAGAGGGTAAAAGGAGAAGAAATGGTGATGGAAGGAGACTTCATTTAGGGTTGTAAACACACAATACAATATGTAGATGATTTATTATAGCATTACATACCTGAATACTACATAATTTGAATAATAAATTCAATGAAAAGGATGTAAAAGACCAGAGGCAGATATTCTCTGCAAAAAGAGATATTAGAGGACAATTTAAAAAAATAATACAAAATGCTCAAGAAAATTAAGTGTAAAAGTATAATTCTATAAATTGATAATAATTGGTTTAAGAGTGGAGGCAAATAAGATACACAGTCTCACATTTTAGCACAAAAAATTCCCTAAATAGACTTCCAGCCAAGATGGAGGCACAGGTGGAAATACTGTGCCTCCTTGCACAACCAAAATCAAGGACAGCAAAGATTTAGAAGCAAAAACACAACCAGAACATACAGAAAATTGAACTGTATGGAAGTCCGACAACCATTCATGCAGACTGGTAAGAGGGGTGGAGTTGGTGGCCAGCAGAGAGGGGTCCTGGCAGAAAAAGGTGGTGGCTGGCAGGCCCTGGGCTCAAGGAGGAAATGAGCAGAGTACTTTTCCTACCCAGTGAGTAGGAAACAAGCAGACACAGTGAGGTGCTGGACTGTTGGCTGATGGTGGTCACACATTCACACACAGATGAAACAGGCAAAAAAAATGGACATAGAGACAGACCGTGCAACCCAGGGCCCCAGCGATGGGAATTAAAGCCTAAAAGCACTAATTGAAAAGGTGCCGGGAGAGACTCCCAGCCTCACAGGAGAGTCTGCTGGAGGGACCTAGAATATACACAAGCCATCCCACCTGGGAACCAGAATCAGAGGGGCCCAGTTTGCTTGTGGGAAGTGGCAGAGGGGACTGAGGTCCCACAGAGAGCACCATTGTTCCCTCTCAGACCTCGCCCCCACATACAATGTCACAACCTACTGAATGGGTTGCCCTGCCCTGGTGAACACCTAAAGCTGTGCCTCTGATACATAACAGGCGCAACCAGATCCCCTCTCCCCAAAAATGACTCAAATGAAAGAACAGATCAAAGCCCCAGATCCAATACTTTTAAGTGACCAAGAGATAGCCAACCTATTATATGCCCAGTTCAAAACACTGGTGATCAGGATGCTCACAGAACTGGCTGATATGGGTCACAAATTAGAGGAACAAATGAGGGCTACACTAAGTGAAATGAAGGACAATGCATAGGAAACCAATAGTTATGGAAAGAAAACTGGGACTCAAATCAATGGAGTGGACCAGAAGAAAGGAAGAAAGAACCAAACAGAAAAGAATGAAAAAACAAGAATTCAGAAAATGAGGAGAGGCTTAGGAACCTTCAGGACATCTTTAAATGCTCCATCATCCGATTTATAGGGGTACCAGAAGGGGAAGAGGAAGAGCAACAAGTGGAAAACTTATCTGAACAAATAATAAAGGTGAACTTTCCCAATCTGGCAAAGGAAATAGATGTCCAGGAAGCTCAGAGAGTCCCAAAGAAGGTGGATCCAAGGAGGAACACACCAAGGCACATCATAATTACATTAGCCAAGATTAAAATGAAGGAGAGAATCCTAGAAGCAGCAAGAGATAAGGGGACAGTCACCTACAAAGGAGTTCCTATCATACTGTCAGCTGATTTCTCAAAAGAGACCTTACAGGCAAGAAGGGGCTGGGAAGAAGTATTCCAAGTCATGAAATCCAAGGACCTACATTCAAGATTGTTCTATAAAGCAAAGCTTTCATTTAGAATGGAGGGGCAGATAAAGTGCTTCTCAGATAAGGTCAAGTTCAAGGAGTTCATCATCACCAAGCCCTTATTATATGAAATGTTAAAGGGACTTATCCAAGAAAAAGAAGATAAAAAATATGAACAGTGAAAGGACAGAAAACTCAACAGTTATTAACAACCACACCTAAAACAAAAGCAAACTAAGCATAGCTAAAACAGGAGCGGAGCCATAGAAATGGAGATCACAGGGAGGGTTATCAACAGGGGAGTTGAAGGAGAAGAGTAGGGGAGAAGGTACAGATAATAAGTAGCATAAACGATGGGGAGAAAATAGACAGGGGGAGGGCAAGAGTAGTGTGGGAAATGTAGAAGCTAAAGAACTTATAACACATGGACATGAACTACAAGGGGGGAAATGTGGGTAAAGTGGGTGTGCAGGGTGGAGGGGAATGAAGAGGGGGAAATAGGACAACCGTAATTGCATAATCAATAAAATATATTATTAAAAATTCCCTAAATAAAATAATTTTAAACTTTTACAAAAAGAACTCAATGTAAAGAAACTATATAAGGAACAACATGGTAAATGTAGTGCATTATTGAGAGAAGTAAATAAGAGTAAGCAATTTTTATATGTTTCAAAAGAAAGTACTAAAATTTTAGACAGTTGTTACATGGAAAGTGGGAAACACGTTCACTTGTGGCTAAAACGTGTTAAGATTCTTTTGAAGTAATAATAGTGACATTGAATATTTTAAAAATTATTAGAAAAATTATATTGATTTTTTAGATTCAACATATAAGCATATTTGAAAAGTGGTATCTATAGGTTTCAAAGATCAAAGTAAATAATAAAAAAAGAAAACTACAAATATAATAAAAGCCAGAAGAAAAACTTAAATGAGTGAAGAAAAATCATGTAAGGCAAAACACACAGTTAGCTAGTAGAGCAACATTAGCTATGAGGATTAAAAGCACACGTGTTATGAAGATAAAGAGGGCTTTATCTTTGTATTGAGAGGAAACCAATGTAATAATAGATGTAATAATTAATAATAAAAATACTAGATATAATAACAACAGTATAATAATAGTAGAAGAAAGTAAATCATTCTTCTTAAAATGTTTTCCTCAATACCACCTTCTTCAAGAGGCCTATCTTTATTATTTTATTTAAATTACAACCAGTGTGCAGCTCACACACTCAACATTTCTTGTCTGCTTTTTTAACACTATCACTTCCACAATAATTTTCATTATGTTTACAGCTTTTTAAAATTTTATGAATGAAGATAAATTACTGAAAACTTTTAAGATAATGGAAACTTTTATGCAAATATAAAAATATTTTCTTTTTTTGCTTATGGGCACATATATATGTAGCAAATGTAAATACAATCATGATAGTTAAGATCCACTCCAGTTCAATGATTGTGGTTGTTTACAGGTGGGGTTGAAAGGAATGTGTACACAGATTTTAATGAAGCTGTAAGTTTAATGTTGGTTTTATAAATGAACTGAAGAAAAACACATTTTTACATTAGCTAAGTCATGTGGCAGATGCACATGTTTATGATTTTATTTTCTAAACTTATGCATAGTTGAACTGTTTCTAACAGAATGATCATTTTACTCATCATAATCTGGTAAAATTTTAACATTGTTTTATAAATAGTTATATTAGGAATAAGTACATATTTAAAAATATTCAGGGACATTCACAGAAATTTAAAATAATATTTTGCAAAATCTTCATAAAATAGGCAGAGAG
Source organism: Artibeus jamaicensis (assembly GCF_021234435.1). Taxonomy (NCBI): domain Eukaryota; kingdom Metazoa; phylum Chordata; class Mammalia; order Chiroptera; family Phyllostomidae; genus Artibeus; species Artibeus jamaicensis. Next base: position 11,676,243 of record NW_026522014.1, on the reverse strand, counting down.
AAGCCAAGTGCATACTGTTGACCATGTAAAGCTGGCTGGAATGTAATGGGTCTACCAATTTAAATGCTATTGCCTTTCATCCCTAGCTGTTGCAGGGGACATTTGCAAAAAAATAATTGTATTTGTAAAATTAATGACACTAAAGCAAGGCAAAAATGTATTTGAAAATTGATTGCTCCTTTAACATGAGATGGCAGTTATCAGGGTGGCAGTGATTTCATCAGTTGGATATTAAATTTAGTGTAGAAATGATTAAAATGATCTTAATGGTCTTTAATTTGCAATACAATAGCAAACTCTTGATTTAAAAGAATTGTAATTTAATGGTGATATCACAGGCTTTGACTGTAATTTAACATAGATGTGATACCAGAATTTCTCATGGAGATAGTTAATTTTATCATTTTTCATTTAACATCAGCTTATAAAAAGGAAAAATATATACATATACTTTTTGTGAACACAGATGTCTGTACATCTGTGTTTCAGCTTCATAAAAGCTCTTAAGCACTAAGTACACAAAATATTTGAGTGATTTAGAAAGCTTATGGTCTTCCATTATTTCTCAAAGCTGAGTATCCTAAAGAGGTTCAGAAACCCAGAGAGAGAAAGCAAAGCAGGCCAATGCATCCGGGAAACAGAAAAGAGGAAATAGTATGTTAGTATCATGGGTGAGATGTAGGGAGGAAAGGCAAGAATGTCTTCTTGGGAGAGTAGTGGTGAAATGCCATCACCAGTAAGGCAGTAGAGGAATCCCTTCTATAATAGTTCTGTCTTCTGAATCTGAGAAATTTCATTTCTTGTAGAATGTATTTCCAATACTCCTTTGGCAGAATGACTATCATTATTTTTCTTAATGTTCACCATAATATCTATGTAGATCAATCCATGTATCTTTTTCTTCTGTGAATTCAAGGAAATCTTCCTAGCTTCTCTCCTGTATTTTCACCTTCTTCTTTCCTCTAACATGTATATTATATTAAGTGTGGTTGGTATGGGCAGTCTTTTTTTAAGAGTTTTGCTCTGGCTGATGTGGCTCAGTAGATTGAGCATGGTCCTGCAAACCAAAGTGTCACCTGTTCGATTCCCAGTCAGGGCACATGCCTGGGTTGCAGGTCAGGTTCCCAGTAGGAGGCCCTTGAGAGGAACCACGCACTGGTGTTTCTCTCCTTCTCTTTCTCCCTCCATTTCCCTCTGTAAAATAAATAAATAAATAAAATCTTTAACAAAAAGAGAATTTCAGTTGATGATTTTTTATCAGATGACTTTTTATTTTTGTGTATATTTTTATGTACCTGTTTTTTTTTTCAGTTTCTCCTTAATTAGAATGTTGGTCCTTCTGCTGAAAGAACATTTTTCTTTAGAGTTAATTTGTATATTCTTTTTTAAAAAAATGTTCTATTTACTTATTTATTTTAGAGAGAGGGGAAGGAAAGGAGAAAGAGTGGGAGAGAAACATCAATGTGCGGTTGCCTCTCATGTGTCCCCTACGAAGGGACCTGGCCTGCAACCCAGGCATGTGCCCTGACTGGGAATCGAACCAATAACCCTTTGCTTCACAGGCCCGTGCTCAATCCACTGAGCTACACCAGTCAGGGCTATGTATATTCTTTTTTCTTGATTGAATTTTTTCAACGAGTAATAGTGAGATGCATAAAAAGTAAAACATGAAACATCAACACAGATGTTATCACCATTTGTAAGTAGTGCTACAAGTCTGTCCTGCAACACAGAAATTCTGATATATTTCCATTTAGCAAAATTCTCATCAAAAATAAAAATAATGTAGGGTACATCTGAATTTCATAAAATTCATTGCTGAGGATATTTATGATAGGTGGAAATGTTCATTTTGACTGAGTGTTGATGTTAATTGAATCCTCCATTTACAAATTTAAAAAGCTGAAGACTGAAAAGATTTCCTGTTTTTTAAAGTATGTTTTTTTCAATTACAGTTAAATGCAGTAAAGTAGCAGGATACAAAATAAATATTCAGAAATCTATTGCATTTTTATACCAGTAATAAACTATCAGAAAGGGAAGCTAAAAAAAATCCCACTTATAATTGCATCCAAAAATGTTTTGTATCTTCTTAATAGATGGATTCAAGAAATTTAGCTTAATGTGGAACTAATTTCTTATGCAATTTCTTTTTATAAGATCAGGCTTATATTCCCATGAGTGAAATTTCTCAAGTTGATTGAATCAAAAGTATTTAAATAAAAAATTATTAAGAGATTAATGATGATAACGTAGATGTTGTGCTTTTTCCTTTAAGCTATCTACAAAAAAAGATGGGATATAACTTTATTAAATAAACAAAAAGAATTTTCATGTTGCATTTATGAAGTAACTTTCAAAAATTTACTCAACAGAGTTTTCTGATTTGTGTGTTTGGCTTAGTATTAATCTTCGGCTTCAGTCCACCATCTATTTTTATTGTAAATATTAAGATTTTTCAATCTACCAGTAGAAATATCAGAAAAAGAGGTTGATTTTGCTAAAACATATGAAACCCTGCCTTTAGTTCTGTTTATCATTGTCCAATTACTTGAGACTTTCCCAGTACAAATCCTTCATGTGGTTCAAAGAGGTATTTTCTATGTCCATTCTACTTCTATGATGAGGACAATGGTGATAATGATAGCAATTCTTAACTGTAATCAAACACTTCCTAAGTGCCAAGGATCTTACATGCATTGCTTTTTCGTTACTCCCTTTGGAAATTGATGCTGTTATTGTTAGAAACAATTCAGTTGAAACTCAGAGGTGTTAAATAATCTTCAGAGATCATATAGCTAGCCTACCAGGAAGTTGGTATTTAAACTTGGTATTGTTTGACTGGGGGTTCAAGTTTATCCCATCTGAGATTTTATCCCAGCCTTCTAACCTCATTTCTTGGGTGGAACAGTCAATTGTTGAGACTGAATGCTAGACACCCCTTAACCAACTACTGACAACTCTTTTGACTATTCAAGTGTATCCTTAACAATGTTCTTATTTTGATTAGGTTAAACATGTGCACTACTTAAAGTTAAAATAATAAAAATGGGAATGCTCTGTAGTCTCATCTCTGTAACAATGAGGGACTCTTTGCATTCATCTTATTCTTCATCTCTGATTTTCTGTTGGTCGTTCTTTTTATTAGTTTCTTTTTACCTTTCCCATGTCCCTTTTCAAATGCAAGAAAAATCTAATACATATTATTATCCTTCTTTCTTATTAAATAAAATATCTCTAAGGTATATAAATTCCAGTGTACTCTGCTCTTTTTACTTAAATTCTGGAACTATGTTCATAGTAGTATATAGAGACCTCTCTCAATGTTTCTTAAGAGCTTATATTGTATTCTTTATTACTTAATAAAATTTCTTTTCTAATAGTTTTTGGCAACCATCACCAAAGCTAAATATATTTGTTTTATTAATTGGGCAGTATCCTTCTTTCAATCCAGGCCGTTATTAAATTCATCTCTTATTTATACATATTTATATAAAGCCACTTAAAATAGAAACCTCAATAATATTACAAGGCAATTTAAAAAACTAGTTATTGAAAAGCAAGAAGTTTAACTGATAAATTAGAAAATGAAAATATATAATGATAGGTTTTAGAGACAAAAAAAAATCCCCAAAATATAGCTTGGCTGTGAGGTTCAAAGAGACCTTGATTTGAAGTCCTCTTTGCTACTTCCTGGATCCACACACGTGGATAAGGTGTTTAGCGCCTTTGGTCTTCATTTACATCCTTTGAAAAATGGGGAAAATAATATGTACTGTAAAAAATCAGTATGAGGATTAATTATATAGTGAATATAAATATGAAAAGTATGTGGTATACAGTAACCACAATAATTATGTTTTCATTCTTCTCTATAGTGTATTGTTCAAATTAATATCATAATGATCTATCATCTGATTTTCCATCTTCCTCACCTAATCTTGTCAATGGATGGTTTAAGATGAAAATGCTTTCTTGGCATTTGTCAATGTGGTGTTCTTTTGGACTATTATATAGTTTCTGTCTTCCTGTTGGGTCTCATTCTCTTTCACTGCCAAGCTTCCAATGATTTTATAAGCAGCATCTTAAGTGATCAAGGCCACCCACTGTTTTTAATCAGAGCTACAGAACTGCATGTTGCTGAGAAAGCTTTAGATGGGTTGCTACATGACAAGGCTGCATGCTAATTGGATATGGGGATTAGAGTTGAGTGAATAAGCCACAGTACCACCTCAATTTCTCATATTTGGTGACTGTTAAAACATTTTGCTCTGGAAAGGCAAAGGGAGATAAATGACGGTACAACTATCAATCAGAATTCTGGCAAGGCCTCCAGCCTTTTGTAATTAAACTGATTCCTTCTTAGAACAGTAATAACAATGCCACTCACCTACTTGGCTATTTTAAGGAACACAGTACTGAAACGTGTCGGAATATTTTTTAGACAATTTCAGCTGGCAAGGTGCCCTCTGATCTGTGATTCATCTTACTGTCTGTTTCTGATTGCTTTGGAACATTTGACAAAGCCACAGCCAATAACAAGACAGATGTGCTCATATTTAATTGCTAAGGGAAACCATTTGATGCTTTATTTTAAAGCAGAAAACAACCTACACAAACCTTTGAGAAAAGCAGATTGAAGACAATTTTCAAGATGCACCAACTAGTTTTTCTATTTATTTAAAATATATTTATGAATATCAGCAAAACAACACTGATTATACTGCCTTACCTGTGTGGGCTTCCGTTGTCTCTCTTCAGGTCTGGTTTGCAACTTATTAGGCCCTGCAGTGTTATTCGGTCACCTTCTTGCTCCCATAATCGCCCCTGTAAGGGTCATCCTTTAAAACATACTGTTGGATTTTTTAAAAACTTGCATTAATACCTACTCTACCTCAGGTGTAAAGTTTTGAAAATCATATACTAATATAGCATAGCATAATATAGTATAATAAAGATAGCATGGGCCCTGGCTGGTGTAGCTCAGTGGATTGAGCACGGGCCTGTGAACCAAACAATCACGGTTCGATTCCCAGTCAGGGCATATTCCTGGGTTGCAGGCCAGTTCCCAGGAGGGAACACATGAACAGCAACCATACATTGATGTTTCTCTCCCTCTCTCCTTCCCTTCCCCTCTAAAGATAAATAAATAAATTATCTAAGAAAAAAGAAATAAAGATAGCATGGGACATACAGAAAACCTATGGACTAGTCATTGCAATAGATACTTGACTGCCTCTACTATTTTTTCCATGAGGCTTTGGGAAAACTTTGGGTTCTCAGTCTCATTAAGTTTAAATCACAATGATAGGATGAGCTACATGGAACAGTTGAAATGGAAATTAAAAGCGATAATGTATGAAAGCATCTGCAAAGGACTTTAGACATGTAGTAAAGTATTATTTAAAATGTTTTAAAATTTAAATTTGCAATTTTCATCACACCAAAGAGTTCTTTGTAGGCTATATTAAGCCAATTCATTCCTATCCAACCAGCTCCAGGCGACCAATGATTTGATTTTGGTTATTACAGTTTTATGTCTTCAAGAATATCATAAAAATGGAGTCATAAAGTGAATTTTTAAATTTTGTTTTGTTGTTTTATGTTTTTTTCTGTTTTATGGCTCCTTTCACATAGCATAGTGCTTTTGAATGCATCATTGTTGCATGTTCTGGTACTTCGAATTTGTAGACCGTGAAGCTAGGGGGAAAAGGAAATAAAAATCATAGAGATCAGAAATGTCACTATTTGTACATAACATAACTGTCTATGTTGAAAATCCCCAAGAATCTGTAAAAACCACCCTCTTTGAATTATTAATGGAGTATATAATGTTGTTAGGATACAAGATTAGCATCCCAATGTCAATGTATTTTTATATACTGACAATGAACACAGACACTGAAATTTCAAATAATATCACTTATAATTTCTCAAAAATTTACTCATAAAATATAATAAAATATGTACAACACTTTTCTGCTGAAAACTAAACATATGTGATGAAATGGATCAAGTAAGATCTAAATAAATAGATATATTTATAGTATAGAAGTTTCAACATAGAAAAAAATGAAAATTCTCCATAAAGTAACAGAGATTTAACACAACTACTACCAAAACGTCAGTAAGATTTTATTAGTAGTAAGAGACAAAATCATTCTAAAATATATTTTAAAAAGGCAAAAGAACAAGAATAGCCAAAAAACAATTTAGGAGAATAAAGGAATAATTTTGGAGAAATTACTGTACTTAATTTCAAAACATTATTATATAGTCATAATAATCAAGACTGTCAAATTTCCAGGATAGAGACATAAATCAGCAGAGACCTGAGATCAGCAGAGATCATAGAGACCTCACATTCAAGCCCACAAAAGTACCCCAACTAATTTTTGATAAAAAGGGCAAAAGCTCAGTGGAGGAAAGATACGTTGTAAACACACACTACTTAAGCAATAGAACATCCATTAAGTACAACAAACAAATAAACAAATGATCTAAACTTTACACTCTATAAAAATTAAGTCAAAATGGATCACACCTTTATATTTTTAAACAGAAATCCCTAAAATTTAGTACAGCAACATTTTAGAAAATCTTTGGGTTCAAATGTTAGGCAAAGATCTCTTAGCCTTGAAACCAAGAGCACAAACCATAAAAGGAAAATTAGATAAATTAGATTATCCAAATAAACTGTGTCCCATAGACCCTCTTGCGAGGAAGAAAGGACAAGCTACACACTGGGGGGAAATGTGTGCAAAACAGAGATTCTATCTATGTTTTTAGTATATAGAACAAAAATGTTTTACTTAAAAATAAGTTAAATGACAAGGCAAGGAAATTGGGAAAGGAAAGACTTGAAACTGTTTGGTAGAATTAGTGAGTGAAGAGCCGTTATTGCCCTGATGGGCGTGGCTGGGTGAGTCAGGCATCATCCTACAAACCAGAAATGTCACCACTTTGGCTCAGTTGAGGGTGGGCGTGAGAGGCAAGTGATGGTGTTTCTCTCCCTTTCTTTCTCTCTCCCTCCCCTCTCTGTAAAAATAAATAAATAAAATCTTTTTAAAAAATCAGCTATTTTCTATACTTCTCTTCAGAAACTGGTAGTAAACTACCTGGAAATTACTATAAAAAGCCAATCAGCTCTTACTAAACCTTTGAAGTGTCATATGTTTATATCTTATGACTTTTTATATTCTATTTTTATGAGATTATGAAAATCATGATGAAATAAGTATCCACTACCAAGGGAAAATTGGAAATACGTGAATGGAAGTCACTGTAAATATTTAGCTGATATTTCTTACTCCTTTTTTTTCTTATAGAACGTGTACATTGTTACCTTCAACAGCCCTTGGGGATAGAGGGCCTGTCAGAACTTCAGTTTATGATAGCTGCGTTCAAGGAAAAAAATGAGACTTTCTTTTCCAGAAGAGTGGTGCTAGAGTAGCCATATCGAAAAGTCTTTTTGCAATAAGCCTACATTAAAGTATATTATTGGTGAACTCATAAGAAGTATAAAAAATTCTCAAAGGCCAAATAAGACAAAAGATGCTGAGAATGAAGAAACTACGTTGTCCTGGAGAGAGGTCTAATATCAGGAAATTAAAGAAATCTTAAGAATAAAAATAACTGTAATAGTTACTTCTAACCACTAAAAAAATTAAAATCCTAATTAAAGTTACATATAATTTAGAAAGGAGGTGAACATAGTTAAAATATTTACTGGTTCTTTCATGTTTAAATTTTATTAAAATTAGACTTTACTAATATAAATATGTATAGACTGATCTATAGTGTAAACACTCAAAAAATAGATTTCAGGATACAACAAGCAAAATAGTAGAGTATAAAAAGGAACATGGGTTGAAGGGAACATGACTGGGTGGTGATAATTGAAAACTGTACAGTATAATCTTATTACATTGACTCTAGGAATGAGTTTTTAACACTAAAAATGCAATTAACAATAACAGAATCATGCTGAAAAAGAAATATGAAAAGTGCTAAGTAAATTCAACCTATATTTATAGTTCAATATTCTTGTAAGCCAAGAATATAAGAAATCATCAATTTGATTAAAAGTGTTTTATAGAAAAGTATAACACCTGTCATTTTTAATGACAAAACAGTACAAGTATTTCCTGCAAAATTTGGTACTCAGGGATACCCTTTGTCACTACTTCTATTGAACATTATAATGAAGGTTCTTGATAGTAAAAATAAGACAAGAAACAAAAGATACAAGATTAGAATACAAAGAGCAGATTAAAATAGTTCATGGATGATATGGTTATCTATCTATCTATCTATCTATCTATCTATCTATCTATCTATCTATCTATCTATTTATAAGTCAAGAAGCTAGGTTAGAAGCCCAAGACAACTGGGAAACCCACCATTACTTTTTCTGTATTTAATTTGGATCAATTTTTATTATCTTTTTTTCCATTACCAGTTATTCCCCTTCCCCCCAGTGTGGTAATCACCACACTGCTGTCCATGTCCATGAGTCCTTTTTCTTCTTCACTCAGTCTCTCCACCTCCTGACCTCCATCCTCAGAGCTGTCAGCCTGCTCTCTGTGAGTCTATTTTGATTGATCTTATGAATACATTTTTAGTATTTTTAATTAATCAGTTGCTAGATGTCAGATAAATACATAACAAGTTCTATGTTCCAAAACTAACTAGAAAATATAAAAAATATATTGTTAAAAATAGCAACAAATATACCCTCTACCTAAAAATAAATCTGACAAACTATTTACAAAAACCTATTCAAGAAAGTTATAAAATATTGTGAGGATTTATTAGAGGTGACATAAGTAAAAGGAATAACTTATTTGTTAATAACCAGGAAGATTTGATTTTGAAAAAAAAAGATCAATTCTGCACAAATTAAGCTATAGGCTTAGTTATACTAAAATAAAAAGCATTTATATGTATCACTTTTAATGAGGTTTAAGAGAATACTCCATCATACAAGAAAATTCTACAAAGAAATTGGAATAAAGATAAGTAACACTTTTCTAAAACCATAAGTATGATGCCAACATAAATAATGTTGAGTAACATAATCTATGTAGTTAAGTAAGATTTAAATATGACTAAGTGATAGATCAATTTTGAACATTGGACAAAATAAATGATAGAGAGCTCAAATGTCTCACATCTATTTAGTAAATATCTTAGAAAGAATAAAGAAAACCATTTGGGAATTTTGAAAAACATCTTAAAAGAATATTATGCTCAGAATACTATGCAAACTAAAATATGACATGGTTTAAATAATGATTGAATATAAGAAAACGGAATATAGTTGATGCTTGGACCATTATTTTTCAAATGACAGAATTAATATAGCTTTACAGCTCCTTTTCCTGGGAACCAGTCACACTGTTTAGTTAAGAAATAGATTGTGCTATTATATGACTATTGTTATAAATGTTACTAAGTGGTTTTGAAATTTTAGAATCAACAAATTGGCAAAATATTGATGCATGTTTGTTAAGGTGGGCAATGGTGATAAAACAGAGAAAACAAAATTCCTGAGATTTGAAGAGCAAAGAAGTTTGTATTTTTCCTGTGAAATAATCAGCCAGGGAACGTTCCAGTTTGGTGGACGGCTCTACATCACAGGGTCCCTCATGGCCTCATGACCCAGCTGTTTCTTGCACTCCTGGCTGGAGGCCACATGTCCTGTTCATTTTCCAGCCTATGAAAGCCGGACAGAGAAAGCCTGAGGGACACACATTAGGTGTCTCAACTTAGAATTAACAAAGATCACATCCTTCTATTCTATGCCATTTATACATCTAAGTTGTTCACATGCCCAGCTGCAACATTAACTATAGGAGAAAAATAATCTCCATCACACAGTATAAATATGCAAGGAAAGTTACAGTTAAGAAAAGTTGAAAAAAGGGTAGTGAATGAGTGTAAACAATATTCCCATTCTCCATAGAGAACAGAGAACCAACACTCTGAAAACAAAGGATCAAGCAATAGAGTTTTTACTGAAATCTTTAGTATAAAATGTCAATCAGGAAAACTAAAACTAGCAAAATAACCACTATAATTTTTAATGTCTCTCTGTGTTGGTGGAAGGTATAGTACATGTTTTTCTTCTTTTATATCAGGTAATGTAAATAGATATTGTGATTCAAAACAGATGACTGACTACATACAACAGGAATGGCCAAAATAGTCAATTTGGAGGTTTGTGGGAGCCTCTATTTTTATTTTATTTTCATTTTATTTTCATTTTTTGAATGGATATTTTAATAATTAATTTAGTCATAGTACTCTGAAATGGTGACTACGACCACAGTGCTTTTATAATTTAAGATACTGTTACGCAGAACAACTAGTGCTGTTAGATACGACAAATCCTTCAAAATTTCCCTTTGTTAATTTAAACACCTGGAATAAAAATATGGACATGTTTTCTTCTTTCTACTAAGTAACTAGTATTTTATTAAAATTTATAAAAGTGAACTCATACATTTAAAATGCATAGCTCTCTATAACAGTGGAAGTTAAAAGTTATCTCCTTCAATTCTCTTGGCTGATGCCAAGAAATAGAAAACCAAGCTCTCTTAGCCAACTGGATATTTTGGGTTTCTACATGTTGCATGAGACCACATTTTTTTCTTCTTTACTTTCTGAGAACATCAAGCAATTTAAAGAATGGTTCCATCTGCAAAAAGTTACAGAGTAATTAATGCTGTAAAATAGATTTTTACTTTATTTCTGTACAGTTTTCTGTAATGAGATTTAGTTAATAAGCAGCTAGCAAACTCATTTCAAAATAGATTCTAACATGGTCTTCATGACACACACAAGTGACAATTTTATGCCAAGTACTTATGCTAGGTCCGATGGGGGGAAAAACTAAGAAAATAAGTCATGGTTATTAGCTTAATGGTGCTTGAGGTGTAGCATAAATAGAAAGTTTTATAACCGAAAAAAAGGCTGAGAAACTGCCCAATTTATCATCTTTATCTACAGATAAGAAAAATTAGGTCCAAGGAATACTTTTGCCCTCTGAATCCTGTGTTCTTTCCACTTCAGAGCACTGTTGTCTTTCAGTCACTTAGTCTTGATATTCTTCATTAGCATGATGGTCAGTAATGGCTCTCCTACAAGGCTAAAAAAAAAACAACAGAATTTACTAGTAAGACCTATGTCTGCTAATTTATGCATAGGGATATGACATAGGGATTCATGTGGCATTTTGCTTGAGCATATGATTATTGTAGCTAGAATGAAAGTTGGTTTGCATCAAATTTGACTCATTTGCAGATTCTGTACACAATAACAGATACTTCCCACTTACACGCTATTATCACAGTTGATTCAAAATTGCTGAGGAGAAAATTAGTGCGATGCAAAAAAAACGGGTTAAGAATGTGTAGGAATTTTTGTACCCATTCATGCTGCCTTTTAGGAATTTATCCTAAGAACAGAATCAAATATGTTCAGAGATATGGTACACACACATATATCACAACTATTGTACTTTTAATATTAATGTACATTTACAGCAGCTTAAGTGCTCCAGTGTAAGAGACGAGTAAATGAAACTGGTGCAGCCTTGAAAGCACGCACCCTTTGACCAGTATTAATGAGGGTGAGATGTGTCTTTATTAACATAAAAATATCTAAGATATCTTAAATGTACAAGCGGCTTTAAAATGCCATGCAATCTTTATTCCCATTTTCATAATTTTCAATCCCAGTTTTATAAAGACCCATTTTTAGACACACTGAAAAGACTCCGGAAGGACAGCACTCCAGTGGGGACAGTGGTCATTTTCAAGTAGAGAAACTATCGATGGTTGTATCTTTTTATATTTAAGTGCTTTCTGGTTTCCTTTTTTAATGAGTATTGTTAACTCTATAGTCATAAAAATACAGTGATCTTGCTTTTGAACATTAAAATTTCTTCCATCTCAACAGCCTTCTTTCCATACCACCTGATAAGACCGCCATCTAGTCAGTGAAGCCATCTGTGATGAAAAGAAGGCTTAGGAGGAGGAGGAAAGAAATTGGAGAATTCTAAGACAATAACAAATTATTTTGGAAAAATCTCATAAATTTGAATAAATCTGATGTCAGTTTTACTTAGTTGGCCATCTGTCTTTATTAACGTGGACTTTCATTAAAAGACTAATTAATTTGAAGAAGATCACTGCACATGAGTACATAGATTTTTAAATTGAAAAAAAGGGTGATTGATACCCAATTATAATCTGATTAAAACTAAAATAACATTTGCAAAGGGCCAGTTGTTAAAAGCCATTAATCCGATAACCTCATTCAGAAAAACATTTAAGCAAAACCAGTATCAAAATGACAATGATAATAATATATGAATAAGAGGAAACATAAGATCTTTGACATTTTCCATTTACACTACCTCTTCTTGGCTTTTTAAAAATTTCTTAATTTAAGTAGAACAATTTAGAATCATTTTTATAATTTTGTATGTGTTTGGATAATGTGCTTTAGGCAAAGCTCTTGCTGGGTAATAATTGGAAGTTTAATTTCTTGAATGTCTCTAATTCAAATAGCTTTTCTCCAGACCAATTTTAACTTTGGAAGTGCTAACTTTCCCCACTTTTTGTCAGGTCTTTCTATCACAAAACAACATCCGGGTGATTTCTCCATGGCTTCTGAAACTTTTCTGCCCAGTCATTCAGACAGACTTTTAACTCATCCTTGTAGTCCTTCCAATTCTGTAGGTGAGAGAAAATAACACCAATGCATGTAAGGGCCAAAAACCAACCCAGACAGCTGGCTGCCACACATTCTAGTAATTCAAGCCAATTTACAAATGTCACACCATCAGAATAATGAGCTTATTGTCTGTTTTTTCCCCCTTTGCAGTGGACACCATAAAAAACTTATGAGGCAATATATATTCATAAAAATCTAATTGTCTAATATTAATATGCTTTTATCATGATATTTGACAGTTTGCAATACAAAAGAACTTCCACAAATGTGAACCAATATAATTATTTTTATTTATGGTCCCTTTACATCTCCTGGTGATCTCATCTTTGTCTACTGCAAAAGCCCTTCCATAATCCTTTCCAGAACTTTGTGGAGGTGGTCTGATTACATGTTTCCATGCTGCTCATTATTGATTACTCTACATTTTTTATTGTAAACCTGAAGATAGGACCCCTTGTTTTGAGCAGCTGACATTGGGGATTATACTATTCAGATTATTTGGACCCTGCAATGTAGTTGGTTAAATTTCATTGCTGTGGTTGGCTTTTCTCACTTTTTTGGTCTCTTCTTTGTTACTGAGTTTGTTCTTTAATTATTTTGACTTAATTCACTTCGTGTATACACTCCATTTCTACTTAATAAGTATAACACGTGCATTCCTCCTTATTTGAATCTAATCCATTATTGAAAATAAATCAACTATTAATTTTTAATAGTAGATGCCTGTATGCCATTATCACTTAATATGGAATACAAGTGTGCATTCCCAACCTATAAAAATACCTACCCAATTATTTTTAAGTAATAATAAATACTCAAACATGGATACAAAACTCAGTAGAGACTTTTGCATAAAAACAAAGCATTAAAGCACTAATTACTCACTCATTTACTCCTAACTTTCTAACACTTTATGGGTTTATCAGTGCACATGTGTGCAGTACACAATGATACTGCTATGTAAAATATTATTTGCTGTGCAAACCACCTAAAATTATTAGATATAAATTACCTTAGAAGTGTCCTCCATCTGAACCTTCTGTTCAAAAGTCGGGTAAGAATGAAGAGAAGTAACAATTAGAGCAGAAACTTGAAGTATGAACAATGTGTTAAAGACACAACGATTAAAAATAACTCTTAAAATAAAGCAAAAACAAGAAACAAGGTAATTTTTTAAATCAAACTCTTTTTTAAAAATTTTATTTAGTTATTTTTCAAGTACAGTTTTTTGTCTATTTCTCCCATCCCAGCCCCCCCCTGCCCCATGCTCCCCACCTCCCTCCCAATTCCTCCCCCCCCCCCCCCCCCGCAGTCCTCATCCCTGTGTCTTTCATACTTGTTCCTCAAAATCCCTCCCCTTTTTTCCCCTTAAATTCCCTTCCCTCTCCCCTCTGGTCACTGTCCACTTGTTCTCTATTTCAGTGTCTTTGTTTTTATTCTGCTTGCTTGTTTGTTTTGTTGTTTAGCTTCCTGTTAAAGGTGAGATCATATGGTATTTGTCTTTCAATGCCTGGCCTATTTCACTCAGCATAATGCTTTCCAGTTCCATCCATGTTGTTGCAAAGGGTAGTAGCTCCTTCTTTCTCTCTGCTGCATAGAATTCCATTGTGTATATGTACCACAATTTTTTAATCCATTCATTTATTGACGGGCACCTAGGCTGCTTCCAACTCTTGGCTATTGTAAATTGTGCTGCTATGAACATTGTGGTGCATAGGTTCTTTGAAATTGATGTTTTCGGATTCTTGGGGTATAATCCTAGCAGTGGAATTGCTGGGTCAAAAGGCAGGTCAATTTTTATTTTTCTGAGAAAATTCCATACTGTTTTCCATAATGGTTGTACCAGTCTGCAATCCCACCAACAGTGAACTAAGGTCCCCTTTTCCCCACACCCTCTCCAACATTTGTTGTTTGTTGCTTTGTTTATGATAGCCATCCTGACTGGCGTAAAGTGGTATCTCATTGTAGTTTTAATTTGCATCTCTCTGATAGCTAACGATATTGAGCATCTCTTCATGTGTCTCTGGATATTCTGTATGTCCTCTTTAGAGAAGTGTCTGTTCAAGTCCTTTTCCCATTTTTTAATTGGGTTAGATGTATTCTTAGAGTAGAGTCTTGTAAATTCTTTGTATATTTTGGAGATTAAAACTTTGTCTGAGGTATCATTGGCAAATATGTTTTTCCATACAGTTGGTTGTCTTTTTAATTTAGTACTGTTTTCTTTAGCCATGCAGAAGCTTTTTATTTTGATGAGATCCCAATTTGTTTATTCTTTCCTTTATATTCCTTGCTCTAGGGGACATATCGGTAAAAATGTTGCTGCGTGGAATATCTGAGATTTTCTTGCCAATGTTCTCCTCTAGGACTTTAATGGTGTCACGGCTTATATTTAAGTCTTTTATCCACCTTGAATTTATTTTGGTGTATGGTGTAAGTTTGTGCTCAAGTTTCATTTTTTTGCACGTAGCTGTTCAGTTCTCTCAACACCATTTGTTGAAGAGGCTATCTTTACTCCATTTTATGTTACTGCCCTCTTTGTTGAATATTAATTGACTGTAGAGAGTTGGATTGATTTCTGGACTGTGTTCTGTTCCATTGGTCTACGTGCCTGTTTTTTATGCCAGTACCAGGTTGTTTTGATTACAGTGGCTTTGTAATACAGTTTGATATCAGGTATTTTGGTCCCTTCTACTTTGTTCTTTCTCAAAAGTGCAGCTGCTATTCTGGAACGTTTAAGGTTCCATATAAATTTTTGAAGTGTTTGTTCTATGTCTGTGAAATACGCCATTGGTACTTTAATAGGTATTGCATTGAATCTGTATATTGCTTTGGGTAGTATGGACATTTTGATGATGTTAATTCTTCCAATCCATGAACAAGGTATATGTTTCCATTTGTTTGTGTCTTCCTTGATTTCTTTCTTCAGTGCTGTGTAGTTTTCTGCATACAGGTCTTTTACCTCTTTGGTTAGGATTATTCCCAGATATTTTATTTTTCTTTTTGCTATATCGAATGGGATTTTTTCCTTGATTTCTGCTTCTGCTGATTCATTGTTTGTATACAAAAATGCCTTTGATTTCTGGATATTGACTTTGTATCCTGCTGTTTTGCCAAATTCATTAATTAGTTTGAGCAGTTTTGGGGTAGAGTCTATAGGATTTTCCATGTACACTATCATGTCATCTGCAAACAGTGACAGTTTTGTTTCCTCCTCCTTTCCTATTTGGATGCCTTTTATTTCCTTTTCCTGCCTGACCGCTGTGGCCAAAACTTCTAATACTATATTGAATAGAAGTGGTGAAAGTGGACATCCTTGTCTTGTTCCTGATCTTAGTAGAAAAGCTTTTAGTTTTTGCCCATTGAGTATGATATTAGCTGTAGGTCTCTCATATATGGCCTTTATTATATTGAGGAATGCTCCCTCTATTCCCACTTTGCTGAGTGTCTATCATAAATGGGTGCTGTACCTTATCAAAAGCTTTTTCCATGTCTATTGATATGATCATGTGGTTTTTGTCTTTGCTTTTGTTTATGTGATGAATTACATTTACTGATTTGCAAATGTTGAACCATCCTTGCATCCCTGGGATGAATCCCACTTAGTCATGGTGTATGATCTTTTGGATATATTGTTGGATGCATTTTGCCAATATTTTGTTGAGGATTTTAGTGTCTATGTTCATCAGCGATATTGGTCTGAAGTTTTCTTTCTTTGTTGTATCTCTGTGTGGTTTTGGAGTTAGGATGATGCTGGCTTCACAAAAGGAGTTTGGGAGTTTTCCATCCTTTTGGATTTTTTGGAATAGTCTGTGAAGAATAGGGGTTAGCTCTTCCTTAAATGCTTTGTAGAATTCTCCTGTGAACCCATCTGGTCCAGGGTTTTTGTGTGATGGGAGTATTTTGATTACTGCTTTAATTTCTTTTGCTGTTATTGGTCTATTCAGGTTTTCTACTTCTTTTTCATTGAGTTTTGGGAGATTATATTTTTCTAGAAATGTGTCCATTTCCCCTAGGTTCTCAAATTTCTTGGCATACAGTTCTTCATAGTAATTTCTTACAATCCTTTCTATTTCTGGGTTATCAGTTGTAATCTCTCCTCTTTCATTTCTGATTATGTTTATTTGTGTCCATTCCCTTCTTTTCTTGATGAGCCTACTTAAAGGCTTGTCTATTTTGTTTATCTTCTCAAAGAACCAACTCCTGGATTCATTGATCCTTAGAATTGTACTTTTAGTCTCTATGTCATTTAGTTCTGCTCTGATCTTGCTTATTTCCTTCCTTCTACTTGCTTTGGGCTATTTTTGTTGTTTTTCCTTGAGTTCTTGCAGGTGTGGAGTAAGGTTGTTTGTTTGAAATGTTTCTGTTTTCTTTAGGTAGGCCTGTATTGCTATAAACTTCCCTCTCAAAACTGCCTTGGCTGTGTCCCATAAGTTTTGGGTTGTTGTGAGATCATTTTCATTTGTTTCCAGAAACTTTTTGATTTCTTCCCTAATTTCATTCTTGACCCATTTGTTGTTTAATAGCATGCCATTCAGTCTCCATGATTTTGGGTGTTTTTTGGATTTTTTCCTTTGGGGTTGGTTTCCAGTTTCAGTCCCTTGTGGTCAGAGAAAATGCTGGGTATGATTTCAGTATTCTTGAATTTGTTGAGGCTTGTTTTGTGTCCTATCATGTGGTCTATCTTTGAGAATGTTCCATGTGCATTTGAAAAGAATGTGTATTTAGCTTCTTTGGGGTGAAGACCTCTGTATATATCAGTTAGGTCCATTTCATCAAGGGTGTTGTTTAATGCCGCAATGTCTTTGTTGATATTTTGTTTGGAAGATCTGTCCATTTTTGATAGTGGGGTGTAAAAATCACCTACTATAATTGTGTTGCTGTCTATATCTTTCTTGAATTCCTCTAAGATTTTCTTTATATATTTTGGTGCTCCTATGTTGGGTGCATATATATTTATGATGTTAATGTCTTCTTGGTGGATTCTTCCCTTGAGTATTATGAAGTGACCTTCTGGGTCTCTCTTTATGGCTCTTTTTTTGAAGTCTATTTTGTCTGATATGAGAATTGCTACCCCAGCTTTTTTTTCTTGTCCATTTACTTGGAAAATTTGTTTCCAGCCTTTCACTTTTAGTCTGTGATGGTCTTTTGTCCTGAGGTGGGTCTCCTGTAGGCAGCATATGTGTGGGTCATGCTTTCTTATCCATTCAGCTATTCTGTGTCTTTTGACTGGAGCATAAAATCAAACTCTTGCATACTTCCTGATTGAAGTTCAGTGATGAAAAGAGAGTTGGAAGATGTAGTGAAAACTATTGCTTCCTGAAAAAGAAAGATGAGTAGGAGGCAGCTGGTAAAGGGGTGGGAGAGGGAAGATATAAGGCATGAGGTTTGGATGCGTCCAAGTACAAGGCTATGTCCAGTACATGGAACCAGTGGCCAGTTTTCTCCTGTCAGCTCTTTTGACTCTGGGAAAAATTTCTACAGACTATCAACTGATGTCACAGAGAGTAGCAACAGGAGATTTAAAACTCAAATTCCACATCTGTTTTCCATTCATTTGGTTTGTGCCAATATAATTGGGGATAGTGTGAGAATATGTGATACTCATATTCATGTCATGATCACTTACACTTGCCCAATTATTTTCATGTGCATGATCTACATTTTTTAAAGATTTACATCCAGTATTTATGCTTTCTCCTCTTCCAATTCACAGTCATAATTAAGTTGAACAAATTTCTTTCTGTAATTCCTCATGATTT
The DNA here is from genome assembly GCF_021234435.1 of Artibeus jamaicensis. Lineage (NCBI taxonomy): Eukaryota > Metazoa > Chordata > Mammalia > Chiroptera > Phyllostomidae > Artibeus > Artibeus jamaicensis. Next base: position 11,657,740 of record NW_026522014.1, on the reverse strand, counting down.
GCATATGAACTATTCTCAAATATTTTCACTGTCCACAGCAGGAAATCTGACCTTTTTACAGGATCTGAGATATGTGCTGGTCTATATCTATTCATAAGAATTTTGGAACTTTAGCAGAAAAGTATAAACAATGCCATTTTTTAAATATTTTACCATTAAGGCAGGAGATGTGTTATTGCACAGTTGACCAATTTGAGTATCTTCTTGCTCTCAGGACCATTTATTTAATCCTTCATTAGAGTAAAGACATCTGCATCAGTACCCTACCTCAGATACTACATCACTCACCTTATGTAATAACCCTTCAAGGTTGCCAGTACCCTTCTGTAATAATAGTTTTGAAAGACATAAAGATCACTTATACATTATCTCACAATCAATAGTCCTGGAATAATGTCCCCAAGCAGCACATGCCCAGGAGATATCAAAAGAGCTATGTTTGCCAAATGTTCCCTTTTCATGAATTCTTGGAACTTTGATGAAATGCGACAGAAGGCTTTCTACCTGAACTTTGACTATCTTCTCATCATTCAGTCGTTACACCTTGAACTTACTGGGGTATTGATGCTGCGACCATGCCCTTCTTAGGCTTCTCCCAGGCAGTGACCAAGCTCAGTGGTGGTGATAATTTCAGGTTACAACACAACACACTTTGCCATGGGCAGTGGGAACTCAGGAGCTCCTCACTGGCCTGGTAGAGACTTTCTCAAAGCGGTGTCACATCAGAGGCCATGCTACCTAATCTTCCTCCTTCTGCCCTCCTTCCCAAGGGGTAGACCTGCTTCACAGTCTGAAGGTTCTCCCTGCCTACTCCTGGTCCCCTTTTAAGCCTTCATAGAAGTTCTTGTATGTATTTCTCAGAGGACCTGATTCAACCTACCACCTAACAAAAAACAAACTACAAAATTCCATTAGATCCCTGGGTTTTTCATAGCAATATCTCCATAGAAGTTTTGGTTGACATTGTTTTAAATTTTCTAACAAAAACCAGGGTGTAGTGGGTTGAATAGTACCCATCCCTGCTCATATGACTGAGTCCTAACCCCTGAAACCTCTGAAGGTGACCTTACTTGGGAAAAGGGTCTTTGCAAATATAATTCAGGATCCCAAGAAGAACTCATAATGGATTTAGAGTGGGCTCTCCGTGCAATGGTCTTAGAAAAGACAAGGAAAAACAGAGAGAAACAGGAGAGGGCACCATGTGACAACAGAATCAGAGATTAATGCGGTTGGTGGACAAGATAAGCTTGTCAAAGTCTTCTAACAGCCATAGGAAAGTAAGGGAGATGCATGAAATGGATTCTTCCTCAGAGCCCCCAGAGGAACTACCCTTAAGAAAACTTTAATTTTTGGCTTCTATCCTCTAGATTTACACAGGTGGCAAACACATGGTCCAAGGGCCAAATCCAACCCTCACCTTGTTTTATCCAGCTGTCACCTTGTTTCTAACAGGTGGCAAGCACCGAGCTCTCGCTTAACTGTTAAGGAGTAAGTTACATTTATCCAGTCCTAAAGTTGCATTCGGCCCTTTGAAGGCAACTGCAAGGCTGATGTGGCCCCTGGTGACAATGAGTTTGACACCTCTGCTAGAACTACAAGAAAATAAATGTCGGCTGTGTTTAGCCACCAAGGGTGGTCATTTTTACAACAGTTTTAAGAAACAAATAGTGCTATTTATCTTTGGGAGCATTTCTTTTCCTGGCTATTTTTCCCCCTCAAACATGACTAAGAGTTTTCTCTGTAGTGGAAGCACTTTGATTAGTGGGTCCTGCAGTTCATTGGAGAGGCTGGTGCAGCCTCGCTCATGGAAACCTTCTCACTCTCGATTTTTAAGTTCTGCAGTGTGCACAGTCCTCACATTTCTGAAAGCCATCTCAGGCTTCATTTGTAACTAAATGTTTTATTTGTTTCTTTTCTTCACACTCTTTTTTTTTAAACACAAAGTCATCAACTTTAGTCATTCACTTCTTTTTCAGACCTTAAAAATATTTAAAGAATGGATAATTGCCTTTATCTTATTAGATGAATGGCTGAAATTCAGCTAAGGGGTGAGAAATCCTCTCATTCAGAATGGCCAATATATTTATTTAGCATTTTAGTGATTTTTAAAAAAATTGACAGCCAATTATGGCAGTTTTTTGGAGGTTTTTATAGTAATTATACCAATGTGATAATGTAGATTCTGAGAGAGAAAATTTCATAATTCTTAATTCAGAGTTTTTATAACTCTGCCCAGGCTGATGTGGCTCAGTAGATTAAACACGGGCCTGAGAACCAAAGGGTCGCTGTTTTGACTCCTAGTCATGGCACAAGCCTGGGTTGGGGGCCAGGACCCCAGCAGAGGGTGAGTGAGAGGCAACCACAAATTGGTATTTCTTTTTCTTTCTTTCTCCCTCCCTTCACCTCTTAATAAAAATAAATAAATAAAATCTTTAAAAAATAAATGAAATGCATGAAGCAGGGGGGTCAAAGCAAGATTTAAATGACAACAACAAGAAACCTCCATAGATTCCCTCTGAGCACTTGCGGGACAATGATACTCAGAGGAACTAAGCCACAATATCCATACACACAGTGTCATTGTCACCTTGTAGGTAAAGTTCTCAGTTTAAAACGACCAATTTTAGCTTAAAGGGAACTTGATCAAAGCTGATTGCTTATCACAATTAGTATAATTTTAAACATATTTCTCATAAAATACTGGTATTACTAAAGTTTCTAATATGGGGAATTTGACCTGTCAGAACACATTATTTTATTGTTTTTAGCAATGTCCTCATCTGAAGACATGTTATCATTGCTTTTAGAGAGTGAAGAAGAGAGAGAGGAGGAGACACTGATTTGAGAGGAAAGCATTGATTGGTTGCCTCATGTACACACCCAGCCTTGGGATCTTTGTGTCTGGACCAGAGACTCATCCTGCAATCCAGGCATGTGCTCTGACCGGGAGTCAAATGAACAGCCTTTTATAGGACAACATTCCAACCAACCGAGCCACACCAGCCAGGGCAGAAAAACATATTTTCCATGCACTGACATCTTTGCTTTTCTCTCTCTTTTCAGCTTATTTGGTAGTAGGATTACAAATTTCCAAGTTCCTCAAACTGAACTTTCTGTTCAAAAGTCAGATAAGAATTCAGGGAAGTGACAATTAGAGATGAGACTATTAGGAGGGGAATTTTTAGGTGGTGTGGGAATAAGTATCTCCTAGGGTATCTTTAGCACCGAATTATAGAACCATGTGGCGGGAAGAGTCCTTAAGTATTGTTTCTTTTAATTTCCCTGGTATTAGAGGAGGAAAATGGAGGTCCCTCTGACACTAGAGAGGGACTTTCTATAATATTTGCAGTATTTATAGTACTTCCAATAGTACAAGAGGATCATACAGATCATCTAAGACCCAAGGTCTGGAAGCAAATCTCACAACTACTTGTAATTCCATGTATAATTTTAACCCTCCTTTTCACATTGAAGCTTTTACGGTCTCCAGGGCGTGGTAAAGATAAGTAGATACATAAAACCACAAAATAAATGCAGTACATTTCCCTGAGTTTGGCTTTGAATTTAAAACTTGGGAGACAAATTCTGGGGTTTATGTTCTCTAAAACTTTAGGTGAGCAAGTTACATTTTTGAAATATAGATACAAAAAAAATAGATTTTAATTTTTCCAGATATCCAAATATTGTGTTAGTTGTTAAATGTACAGAGCTGAAAATTTTATGGTCAATAACTGATTGGGAACTTTGGTTAGTTTGTATTGTCTTAAAACAGGATGTTCTTAGCATTGTGACTAGAGACTACTCTATTGTTGCCAGGATGGCAGGTTTCTCTGTGCTTTTTAACCCACATAAGAACTTTAAAAATAAATAACATGAAGCTTTCATCTTCTGAGCTAGTGTGGGCTTAAAATTTTTTAATAAGGTACAGATTCAAAATTGTAACTCATAGTTGCATTTCATTAAATATGTTTATTGAAAGGCACATTATGACTGTTCTTAATTCTGTTACCTATGAAAGTACATTTCCTGTAACAAAAAATTAAAATTGATCATTTAAATATAACTTTAATTTAAAACAGTTTATCCTACATCCTGGTTGTTGGAAGTAGGAAGTTTGAAGCACCTAAGTAAAAATGCAAAAGAAATGAAGAAATTTGAGAATAACCTGAAGTCATGGTTATGAAAACAATAAACCTAGACCTCCGCGTAAATTTGACAATGCAGATGATGGTAAGGGCTGAGTTAATGAATATTAATTGTGTCAGGCACTCATCCCAGCAGTGGCACAATAAGATGTTTTTTATCCCCATTTACAAAGAGCAATCATGTCACCACAAATAGTGGATGGTAGTTAAGCAGCACTCATCAATGTAAAAATCTAAATATCAAGCTGAAAATTGGGTTCATTACTTTGGAGATTTCACATGGTATTTGTGAAGAAAGTATTTCAACAATACTGCATGAAATGATGATTTCTTGCACTTATATCTATTTTGAAGTGTAGCCTGTCTTTCTGGGGGAAAAATAGAATGAATGTAATTTGTAAAAAATGACCTAAAATTACTCTAAAAATGATAGAAAAAATAGAGGATAAATGAGCATACTTTAAGCAAAGAAGTAGGGGGAAGAAACCATCTAACTTCAACCTTACAAGTTGGAAAGTGTCATCAAGGGGCAGAAAGTCTCCAGAATTATCTTACTGTTATTATTCAAGCTGTTCCAAATGAATTAGGCAAGTGCATGCTGGGAAGGTTACAGCATCATCAGACGGGAAGGGAGGAGCCCAGGCAGTGAAGTGGGGACATGAGACTTTCAATGTCTCTCTAGAGAATTATGCTTTTGTTCACCACTAATAATGATGGTTCCTCTTAGAGCTGAACTGCTTGGGCTCCTTATTTAATCAGCTTCTGGTCAAGATGAAGGCTGAGAAGACAGTTATTAGACAGAATTTAATACATCTAAGCATAAGTAGCTACTTAATAGAATAGAAAAAGGAAGAAAAAGGAAAAATAAAGGAAAAAATTCTTAGAGGTATTGTAAACTCTTGGGAAACACTCATAGAAAATGACCTGAATTAAAATCTCTCTTTTCCACATTCCATTATGGCTGGTACAGAGAAGGGTTAGGGGTTGGCCTTTGAGTCGAGGGTGTGAAGCTCTAAAAAACATAGTGATGCCAGAAACTGTCCTGTCTCAACCTGAAGAGGGCGACCAGCAAGGCACACGGTGGCCTCTTCCTGAACTGAAGCAATAATGGAAAATTCAAATGCAGTCCCTCATGAGAAGTCATTAAAATCATCTCCTCGCTTCCTTCCTTAACTTCCTTGCCCTTCCACTCCACTCCACTGCCCTCAGATGGATAAACCATAAACCTAGTTAATATTAACTTTCCACCTGATTTATAGCTGAGTGGCCTTCCGCGTGGCCTGGTTCGCATACCACATTTCCCTTGTCCATTCACTTTTGCTATGTCCTGGATGATTTTCATCAAGGCTTCTCAGTACTTTGCTCAAGTTTCCTCAAACCACGCCCTCTCCTCTTCTCAGTTGATGGTCTTTATTTCTCTTTCATCTACTAACATAAAGTAGTCACAGTAGAACTTTACATACAACACCTGGACATCTACTTCCTCCCAGCTCCCTCCCATGTGCTCTGCCTTCTCCTTTAGGTGAACTGCACATGCATCCCTCCAAAGCCAGACCACCTGCTGTGAAGGAGACTGCATTTTTTTCTTACTCACTTAGTTATCATTCAATGCTATGGTGTTTCCCTTCTTTTTCCTCATGTTCAATTTCGATCATTTTTATCAGCATGCTGTTTTCTTTTTCCCCCTCTTTAAAAAGGTATCTTAAATCCAGTTCCTGTGGTTCAGCTACTGCTCAAATCTTTGCTTCTGTTGGAGCCAGTCTATTTAAATGAGTTGCCTATATTTGCTGCATTCCATTCCTCCCATTTTATTTTTTCTTAATGCAAACTGCTTGGGCTTTTGTCCTAATTACTAAATTGAAATGGTGTGAAATAGGGACACAGATGACTTTCTTCTTGCTAAATCCAATGATCAGGTTCTGCCTTTCGTCTTACTTGATATTATGTGACACTTTGCTTTCATAACACATTGCTTCTCCTGCTTTTCTTGCTAGTTTACTAGATACTTACTTATTCTTAGTCTCCTTGCAGATTCCTCCTCTTTTCCTGACATTTGAAACTCTGAGTGCTCTAGGTCTCAGTCCTTGGTATCTTTTCTAAAGTCCCTTTCCAGGTGATATCATACAGTTCTATGATATTACACGGAATGTGAACTTGGAGAGTGAACTTACAAATAATGCTTAAAGTTAGTTCTTTAGCCCAGATCCTCTCCTGAATTTCACATTTATGTGTGATTGCTTTCTCAGTGTCTAAATTTGGACGTCTAATAGATTTCTCAGATATCAAATGCCTAAAATGGACAGTGAAACTCTCCATCCCAAACTCTCTCCTTCTACACTGTTCCCTGCTCCTGTCTGTGGCACCTTCATCCCTATAATTGCTCAAGCATAAAATTCTGGGGATCATTCTTAGCACTTCACTTTCACAAACCACATTCAATTATTGGGAAAGCCTTTGGCTACACTTTCATTATAGTCCATCTTTCCTTACTACCACTGATATCTTTATGCAAAGTAATCTGATCTCTAGACTAAATTAATGTAATGATTCCATAATTATTTCCCTGCTTTTACTCTTGTACAAGTCTATATTAAATATCATATTTGGAGTGCTCCTTATTAAAAATAATTTAAAATAATGATAGATTTACAGAGAATTATTATTTAAAAATTCTATCAAGGAGACTCTATGTATTAGTTACAGTTGTTTACATCTTATATAACTATAGTTTATAAAATACTGTTGAAACTAGAACATGGACATTAGTATAATCCACAGAGCTTTCAGATTTTCATTTGTTTTACATGAACATAGTGCTTCTTTTAAAACATAGATGAAAAGTTTTGCCCAAATGTCACCTTTTTACAGAAGTATACTCTAAACTTGCTATTTAAAATCGCAAACTGTTCTGCAAGCTTATAATCCCCTTTACCTTGTACTGTTTTTTCATAGCAGTTGGAATCTTCTAATATACTACATTTATTTATTATGTTTATTTTCTGTTTTCCGTAACTAGACTACAAAATGTATGAGGAAGAATTTTTTGTGTGCAATAATATATTCCAAGTACTTGGAACAGTACTTGTTCTAAACTCAACACATACCACTCAAATATTTGACATTTTGCTTTTTTTCTCTATTTGTTTTGAAAGACCTGTTTATTCTTCTTAAAGTACACACAATTACACATTGATTGATGCAAAAATTAGTGCTCATGTGGTAGCATCTCTTCCCAGCTCCGTGTTCATGATGCTGTATTGGAACCTCCAAATGGCCATGGTGGGAAAATTTACAGCAGGCCAGTTAACAAACTCTGCAGGTGAGTCCTTAGCACCTTCAACAGTTAAACCTTTACCAGCACACCACTGAATCACACCAGTCGGTTTAATCACCAGTTATAACTCTTCATTAAAATTATGTTTTCAGTATCAATTTTTGGTTATTGTGTAGATGAGTGGCTCAACTACATGCCTATTTTCTTAATATAATTTTCTACATAGTAAAATCTGATGTAAGTATCTGATGGGCTTCTAGCAGTGTCCAGCTGGCCTAGGTCTGTTAACAAAGTTATCCAATATTTTGTCTCCTCAAAGAACCACTCTTACAAATAGGTTGCCCAAGATATTGGACTAGATGCTTCATCTAAAAGTTAAATATAGGTAGATGAAGGGTAAAATAATAATACCAAATGCAGGAAAGAACTTTAAGGGATGCTTGTTTAAGAGGATTATTAGCAAATAATGAATATCAACAGGGAAAGGGAGATTTTATTCATAGTCTCAAATCAATGGTTATTCTAGAATTAAAGAGTTGTCATTCCAGATAAATAGAAACAGTCACTGCAGTGTGGATTGCTCTGTGCATTTCTCTAAGATGTCGTGCCCACCATTGTTTCAAGTAACACTGATCTCAAGAGTTTAGCAGGAACATGTACAGAGGAGACTTGGACTCAGAACAGCTTCAGAGCTTGTTGTTTCATAGCTCTTCCAAGTCTAGCTGTGCCATTAGAATATTCTCTTTAGGGTATTTAAAAGTCCGGGTTTATAGATTTCATTTAGCACATAAACTGCTACAACAGGACTCATGATTTTTTACAATAGTTCTGTAGTTCTTATTCAATCTCTCTGTACTTTTATTGCAGCTCTCATACAAGTAGATATGAACTTCTGACTCTTGGTGGCTAGTTCTCCAAATACCTTATTCAATGGTGCTGTGGGTGTTTCTTTTCAGCTGCTGACTACAATTTAAGGAGAACATCTTTTCTATCACTGGGGAAAATGCATTAATAACAATATCAATTTCTGGGTCTTCTGGATTTCCAAAATAATGTATTTTTGCACTTGTGACATGAGGTCAAGATGAATTTTTGAATAAAATATTCTAATAAGTTATGTTTTTGCATAAAGTCTCCTGAACAACAACCAGGAAAAACATATATGTATATATACATACATACATGCACATATATAGGAATATATAGCAGGAAAAATTGCTTATTTACTCTTGATTTCTTTGTGAATCTTTTAAAGGATCAGAGCAGTGCTAAATTCAACCCCTGCTGCATGTAAGATCCTGTGAAAAACTTTTTAAAAATCCACGTCTGGATCTACTATAGTCTAATGCCATTTTCATCATTGTGTTTTTGGGCCCAGACATTTACATATCTTATTTCTTGATTTAATATTTATTGTATTCTTTTCTGTTACCATTTAGTTCTTTTATAACCCCTCCCCTCAGCAATCATCACACCGTTGTATATTTCCATGAGTCCTTTTTCCTTCTTGCTCAGTCCTTCCATCATCTAACCCCCACCCCATTCCCCCACCCACTAGCTGTCTGAACTAACAAAGCAAATGAAGACAGACTCATAGATGGAGAGCAGGATGTCATCTGGTGATGATATTTGTATATTTTAAAAGCCAGCTCTATGATCCTAAGATGGATCCAGGTTTTAGGACCACTGGGCTAGGCGTAAAACAGTTTGAATTGGACGATAAAGCTCTTTTGCTGTTTTAAATACTGTATTGCTAAGGGAACCTTGAATTATCAAATTTAACTTTGTTCTCAATACTAATATGTTACATGCACATTCATGCTACCTCAGTATTTAAAGTAGAAAAGACTTCTCCTAAACAGGGAAAGCTACACAAACCTATTTACTACAGGGTTAAAAAAAGCTACTGCAGAGGTGCTTTTGGCTGCAATAGGAAAACATTATGAGGCCACACATATCCTTTGGGATAGGGGCAGAAACTGTAGGGAAGCCTAGAGTGTGAGGAGACTTTTGAAAGCACTGGGTTGAAAGAACCAAAAGACGACTTTTCCATAGTCCTGTGGAAGTGCGAGGCTGAAGGTGCTGGCAGGCACTCTCCCACAGTCAGAGCCTTCGCTTTTCCCTGGAAGCCCATATGTCCTCATCGAAACAGGGCATTGTCAACTTTGGCAGATAAAAGATGACATTAATAACCTACAACCAGTTCTTTAAAAACTTATTATTTATACAAATGACAGAAGCATTGTATAAGTTGGATCATCTTGGTGTTAGCAGTGAAATGTAATCATCTTTTCACAGCAGCTGTGACTATTATTTGGACGGTAAAACTATTGGCTTTGACACTGAAGTATATTTACTTTGGAACAACTAAAAAAATAAAAAGGTTTTGTCATGAGGCATAATGAGAATGTGCTATTTGCAGAATATTTTTTGACTTCTGTTCAATAGTCCTGTCTTTTCTATATACTTCCCCCTTATAATGCAACATAAATAATTTTAATGATTATTGAAGATGCTTTCTTATAACTACATGAAATAGGCAAAATCTACATATATGTTAAAGTTTTTCAAAAGAACAACACACATATATTCTAATTTTTATAAGAATAAATGTAATCCTGAATAAAAGTAAAGCGCATCAAAAAACTTTAATTTAAAAAATGTCCATGTGATTTTAGTTACATTTCTTGTATATATAGAAGATTTATTCTTCATCTGTTACATTCATAAAAAGAAATAGAATGTTTCTGTGTATTAGAAAAATAGGTAATAAAGTTCCTGAACTAAATTGGCAAAAAGTCATGGAATGCAAAGTAGATGCCTTCACTATAATGGAAACTGCTATTGTTTTTTCCCCAAAGCAGAGAGAACAGGTTTGGGTCATATGCAAGGGTTTGGATCACTCATTCAGGCCCTTTTAGCTGTGAGATTTTTGAAGAAGTAATGATTTCTTTAACCATGATTTCTTAATGTGTTAGTTAATTGTAGATATAGTTTGATACAGTCACAGGTGAATGTGAGTTTTAAGAGAAACAATAAAACAGTTTCCAAAGTAAAGCACTACACATGTGAAGTTTAATTAGTAGTATTAATAGTATGTAATGCATGAATCAGGTGTGGATTCTAAGAAAGTTATTATGGGAAATTCTGTAGAGAGTAGGTTGCTGTCTCTTGTCCTTGAAGGAGGTCCTGAGAGAGTCTGTCTACAAGGTAGCAGGTGAACAATGGCACACATCATGCTTGAACTTCATTTGACATTGAAGGGAATCTTGGGTGAAAAGAACACCGTGAGGCAAGAAAGAACCCTAAAATCATGGGATACCTTGCTAATTGGATGACTGGATATTAAATTATAAATAAGGAAAGCATATAAAATAATTATTGGTAGGTAGTTTGGGGTCATATCCTGACACACTTATGATGCCAAGAACAAGAGTTTGTGCTTTAATCCAAAGACAGTAGGAAACTATTGAATGATGATCATGTGTTTGAAGTCATGTTTAGGATGGAGTAAACGAGCAGGGATTTGCTGGGCACCAGACATTTTGCAAGACACAGTTGCACCGTCCATGTCATTATTCCAACTTTGAGTATTGGAAAACTGAGCCACAAAGAGGTTAAAAATATGCCCAAGAACTTTCAGCCAAAAACTCTGCAGCCAGGACTTAAATCCAAATCTATCTGGCTTTAAATCTTTCCATTACTCCACGGAGCCTTTGTGATTAATCTGACAAGTGCATGCAGAGAGGCAGTCAAACCACAAAGGAAGCTCATTCAAGATACAACAGACACCTAAAAGGATATGAGGTGAACCGAAAGTGTTTCATTTTTCATGTCGCATTTTTAGGACACATCAAACTGTTTGATTCTTCCATTTTCTAAATGTTGCCAAATGCACTTGTTGATTTTTACTTTCAAATTATGTAAAAGGAATTAAATTTTCTTTGAAAATCATGTAAAAAAATCAGCACATTTCTAATTGCACATTCCTAAAGTGTACCATGTTTAGCTCTCATGGAATTGTATATTCCCTGAGATAGCCAAACATGAGAGGATTCACAGGGGAACAAATGCAGTAGAGCAGGTGCAGTGAAGACAAGCCACAAGAAGACCTACTCTGTGAGTCCTCATACACATTTTATTGGTCACAGCATATAAAGGTGTTTGCCCAACAAAATTACTCCCACTTTTAGGCTCAGTCTTACCTTAGTTCTTAGATGATACTGATGGTGATGGAAAAGACCATCTAGAATGGCCCCATTCTCTTAGGGTAGGGGCTAGTTAGGGGAGAGAGGGAGCAAAAAGGAAAAAAGGACTCATGGACAATGGGTGGTGATTGCTGGGGGTGGAGGAAGAAGAAGAAATGGTAATGGCAAAAATACAATAAAATACAAATTTAAATAAAGAGGTAAATAAGACTGTGGAAAAATCTGTCTATTGTGGTTGTTATTATTAACTACTTCCTGGTAAGACCAATATACTAGTCAAAAAGCAACAGCTGCATCCTGTGCTCTTCTCCAAGGGCTCTGTCCTGTTAGCCAAGCCAAACATCAGTGCCTCTGGAATTAGCCCTGGTTTTCAGAATTGCCTCAAATCATGACCTTCCTTTGATTTCTAGAAGATCCAGTATTTTGTGCTGAGCATCAGTACCGATCCCATATCCCAAGTATTAAACTAGCAGCCCAGCGCCTCAGTTGTCAGTCTTCTTGGTTGCCAAGCCTTTGTTCTGTTGCAGCTATGTATTAACTGTGAATTGATTCCCCAGCTTACAGCTGCCTGCCTGGCTGGCTGCTTGCCTGGATTCCTCAGCCTTGCTCAGCCCAGAATCTGTCACTGGGCTCTTGTACTTGGAGTTCCAATATTAGCTGAAATATGCCTGAGACTGTCTTTGACTTGCCTACTATCTATTCACCCAGGTGTCATTTCCTTACTATCTATCTTGCACCAGAGGATAGTTCAGATCTAGTTGTGTGTTCTCTCTCTTCTCCTTTGCCCCATTGTTGTCTAGAACAAGACAGAATTTAGAGTTGACACAATCAAAATAATAGGAATATTTATGGTGATAGGGAATAAGAACAAATCAAGAAAAGAACCTGAGCTATAAAATAAATAAATGTGTGTTCTCTTATGAAGGTGGGTAGAATACAGCAGATTTTCCCAATCTAATGCAACTGGGAAATCTAAGCAGGTATGTAGACAGTTTATATACCAGATTTTGTTGAGAGGTCATGGGGTCCTGGCAGGATATCTGGGACTTCCTGTTGTTTTATAGTGAAATCCCCATCTACAGAGCACTGGCCAGACAAGACAAGATCTCAGTCTTAGAGAAAATGGGCCCCAGACAGGTATTGGAACAGAATAGAAGAACAAGATAATGTTCTCAATTTCCAAACTGTATTGTGAAGGAGGGATGAGATTATGGGTAAACTTCAGATGTCAAGATATTAAAATATGATGAGGTTGGAAAAGGAGCAAGATGAGTTGATGGTGATTCATCTTAATATGAATTAGGGCTCCTTATAGTGTCTCAGACCAAGATCAGCCTTGAGGATCACTCAGTTCATAGAAATGGCAGTCACGGATTTTGGCTCTTATTTATTCATTTATTCCAGGTAGTTACCCTGCTAAGAATATTTCAATATAAATAACTAGTGAACTACTAAAAATGACATGAATAAATTTTAGGGTTGTGATCTTCTCTGGGCATGTATAAATGATTACCAATTGTGTTTTTTACTTGTATAGAAACCTGAAATAAAAAGTCCATCTTTGGGTAGTTTTGTGGAAGACCTGTGTGTAAGAAACCAAAATTTTTCTTCCCTTTTAATTCTATCATGGGGCTAAGATATACTTAAAATATGTATAGTCTAATGGGATGTGTTATCCTGGAATTTATGCATATGTGTACATATGCATAAATGTCTGCATATGTGTACATCTCTGTATAGTATGTACAGAATGGTCTACATCTCCTTCCATAAACAAGAGGAAGTAAAGGTATTCTGCTAACTTATAATAGTGCCTAATCATTCACAATTTGGGTGTAGGGTGTCAGCTTCTAGATGTACAAGCTGGTCTTTGAAGTAATGCACATTCCTAAGACATATGTTGAAGCTATTACTGTCATTTTTGTCAGGTAGCAATAGTCCTGATCCATTGGATCATAACATTTGTTGTAATTCTATTTTTTCAGCCTTGGAATAAGTTTGAGTGCTGTGCAAAAAGTTAAAATTACCTTTCCTTCCCTAGGGCAACCTATAGTCTACAGCCAGGGACATGGCATAATATATTAACTCTGATCACAGTATTGAAAGTGCTGGCAAAATATATACTGAAAAAGAAATACATAGGAACCTGTACAGGTTTCATGCATCTGGTAGCACACAAGTACACAAGTACACACACACCAGAAGATCTCAATAACACACACAAAATAAAACAAGTGAATTTAAAAAAGGTTCCAGAGACTCCAACAGATATTTCTTCAAAGAAGATACACAAATGACCATAAGCATATGAAAAGATACTGAGCATCATTTGTCATTAGCAAATGACTGATCAAATGTAAATCAAACCATTTGTAACCACTAAGATGGCTATAATAAAAAAGTACCAAATGAGTGTGCACAAAAATGTTGAAAAATTGAAATCCTCATACATTGCTAGCAGGGATGTAAACTAGTATAGTTCTATGCAAATTTGTTTGGCAGTTGCTCAAAATGTTATACACTGAGTTTCCATATGACACAGCAGTTGCCTTAGGTATATACCTAAGGGGACTGAAACATTTTTGTATGGAAATATACATACTTGAATGTTCATAGCAGTACTAGTCATAAAAGCCAAAATATGGAAACAACTCACTCATACCAATGGGTGAATAGGTAAATGAGAAGTGGTATATCCAGAAAATAAAATGTTTTTAACTATAAAAAGTGATGAAATAATAAAACATGCTACAACACACATAAACAGGAATCTCTTGCTTTCCAAAAGTTCTCTTTATGACATTTTGCTTTTACAAAAGACCTACATTAGTACCTGCTTTGTCTAACCTAAAGAACATCCAAAGAGAATTCTTGCTTTTAATAAATGGTAATTGTTTCTTCACTATTCAGCCATTTTGGTTTATAAAATGTGCCATAGCAACACTCTGCTTCATACAGTGGGGGAAAGCAGAGCCTTGGAGACATTGGACTAAGTGAAAGAAGCCATATCACAGAGACGATGTACTGTATGATATTGTTTGTGTGATGTGTCAAGAATATGGGTTTTATGGTGAGGGGATGGTTTCAAAGCCTGGTAAACATACCCAAAAAGTGTTGAATTGTACATTTTGAAATAGTTAAAGTGCAGACTTGTGCTATATGAATTTTAGTGTGATAAAAAACACAGTCACACAAATAGAAAATCCCATAGAATTTACATTATAGAAGAACAAAATTCTGCATTACAAATGAAAGTACATATCACCAAATAGAGGCAGGAGTGATGTCCTCCAAGGCATCTAAAAGTGGGTTTTCTAATATGGTGTTTTAAAAGTTCATTTGTAAATTAGTTTTTGGGGACTGGGAAATATATTATGGTGGTTCAAGTATCATGGAACTTTGGGGAAAGGCCAGAGGCTTGCATTCAAATTCTAGGAAGCAATTTCTATGCCCTATTCCCTAATGAAAAACTAAGAATCTTCTGCTTATTTTTTATATTTTAATTATGAGCTTTTTAAAAAAAATCAATGTTATTCAACTGTGATTGGGTTAGATGACTTATTTGTTAACTATTGTTTTCTTGTACCTTAAATATATTAGAATTCTGATATTGCTTGGTCAAAAAGTTATATTTTAATAATTATGTGAGACCATTGTTTTAGTAGATTAAATAAATGTATTTATAATATATTTATATATTTTAAAGTTTAATATTTATTCTTTCATGATATTATTTTCCAACAATCTTTTGTCAACATTTTAAACTCCTAAAATTTATTTTAAAATACTAGAAAACTAATTTAAAGTACTTTTGGTAACATGTCTAAATTTGTTTCTTAATTGAATTAAAATAAGCTTTAGTGTTGAGCTTTATGTATATTCAGAAAATTCTCTCCAAAACAACTAGAAAATACTAAAATCTATAGCATGCCTCTGAATGGATTTACCACTGAGGTCTAGATACACATTTTATTTTTCTCGTTTATTCAGCAGGGTTTTTATTTAGTTTATGTTGTAGTATGTGAAAACGCACAGTATAAATGATGGAAGTTTGATGAATACCTATGTTTTCTTTTTCTTTTTAAACTAAACTTATTTCAGCCCTGACTGGTGGGGTCCAGTGGGTTGGATGTCATCCCATAAACCAGAAGTTCGCCAGTTCAATTCCTGGTCAGGGCATGTCCTGGGTTATGGGCCAGGTCCCTGTTTGGGGGCCAGTAAGAGGCAACAGATTGATGTTTATCTTGCACATTGTTGTTTCTCTCCCTGTCCTTCTCCTCTCCTTCCCCTCTCTCTAAAAATATTTTTAAAGGACTAAACTTATTTCATTCATTTAGATATTATGTTATCAAAATTTTAAAAATTCTTCCTATTCATTTGTTTGCTTGTCAATTCATATAATATTGAATACACAGTCAGTGGCTCCATCTTGGCTAATACACTTGGGCAAAACATACTTTTTTCTGTTTTTCCTTTATGTGATGGCCTTTTCTAATTAAGTAGACATTCAATAATGGTTAAGAACACTTTATATATTCACTTTAAAATTAATATCTGTTGGCAATAATTAATATTTTAAGGGGTCTTTGTTTCACAACTAGGTTTCATAATCACAGCAGGCTTGTGTAACATTTGTGCATTTTCTGTTTTTTATAGATTCTACAAAGAAATTAAAGGATGTTCTTGAAGAATTCCATGGTAATGGTGTGCTTGCAAAATATAATCCAGAAGGGGTAAAACTTCTTTTTTCCTTTTTAAATTTGATATATAACTACTTGGAGGAGGGATATCTTAGTGAGTAGTTCTTAAAAATATATATGCTGTGTACCATATACCATAATGTAAACAAAACAAAATTTATAATAAAATGCTATACTGGGAGTTATATTAAATGTTGTACTTTTACTATCTTTTTAATCCAAAATTATTTTGCTAGTGGAAATAATATTTTTTTGGTCTGTGCATGAAAGAGTATAGATGATCTAAAATACAGTTTTTGGTCATTATCCTGGAATCAGAAAACAGAATTAGATAGAAGGGGACAAAAAGGGTGTCTGACTCTGACTTTATGACCTAGAAATTTAAACCTCAAATGAACATTGATGTAGGACAGGGGAGTTACTCTTTTCAGGAAATTAGTCTCTTGACTTGAGAAAGACTTTGTGATGGATATAACTGATCTATTACTTTAAAGAGCCAGATTGGACAAAAAGAGTGGAATTTTTTGCTCCTATCTTGTTTTTACCTAGTATCAGTTCCTGAAATTCTTTCCTTATTATAACTTCATGTCCTGTCTATTGCTTTTGAATGCCATGCTTGAATGGATGCCTTTCCCTTCCTAATTGTTTGTTAAATAACCTTCCATTTAATGTTAGCTGAGAGATGTTACACTTTAAATGTTTGATCATCATTTCTGAATTTTTTTGCAGCTTCACCAAGTCATAGTTGGGTTTATGGGAGTTAAACTGAGCTTTGCAAAAGGCTATTTTGCCTGGATGTATTATCTATCCATCTAGGTTTTATTTTGCTGATTAAAATATGACTAGTTATTATTGTCATTGTTATTTTGAATGTTTAGAAGAGCAGAGTTATTGGTTGTCCTTCAATTTTATACTTCTCTGGGATTTATAGAACTTATATTTTAATTAAAACCCAATCTCTAAATTCCAACCATAAAACTTTCATATTGTTTTATAATTTTATTTCATTATTTCTTTTAAAAAAACTAGCTCTTTTGCACACCATATTTTCTTCTGTCTACATTCTGATGCATTACAGTACTTTTAAAAAGTGTTTAACCTTAGGCTTCTTTTTTGAAACAGTTGATATTTAGTGCCTAAAAATTATGGGGAAGGTAGGTAATTTTAAGCCATTCACATTTTCCTATTTTGGGGAAAGAAGGAGACATCTGACATACATTCCCTTACATTGTTTCTTCTTAGATTGTCTATAGAGTAAGAGAAAAAATGTTGGCAGATAAATTTGTTGAACTGTTACCCTGGCTGGTGTAGCTCAGTGGATTGAGCGCAGGCCTGTGAACCAGAGGATCACGGTTTGATTCCCAGTCAGGCCACATGCCTGGGTTGCAGGCCAGGTCCCAGAAGGGAACGTATCAGAGGCAACCATATATTGATGTTTCTCTCCCTGTCTCCTTCCCTTCCCCTCTAAAGATAAATAAATAAAATCTTTAAAAAAAATTTTTTTAACTGAAAAATTTAAGACAAAAAAAAGGGGAGTGGGAAAGTTAAAGGTGTCAAGTTTACTGAATTAATATCAGACCGAAAAATGTCATTAATACCCAACCATATTTGAAAGCATGCATATTATCTAATCTACATGCAGAGGTAAAACTAGTTTTTTTTCTCCCTAAAGATAGCTGCTGGCTATAAATTCAGTTGAATGTGATGTTATTTGCATAGTAGCCTTTTTACTACAGTGATTTCTTATTTAAAGGACTCAGAAGACTTAGCCTTACTGATATTATATATTTAATGAGGATTATTAGTCACTGTATGCTGAATTTATTAAAGTAATTGCTAGATTAATTATTAGACACACATATGATGTCAGCCTTTTCAATAATGTAACACCTCTTAACAAATGCATGAACCTACTCTTGGAGTGCATTATTAAAGTAATTAACAGTTGAAAAATAAGAAAGTTAGATCTCATTATAATCCAAAAATATTTCTGATTTAAGAGTGAAACCACTTTCCAATGTTAACACTTGTATGTATTTTTCCCTTCAGGAGAATAATTTAAAGCTTATATGACTTTTAAAACACTAGTATGCATTTCACAAGGAAATAATTAGGAATATTCAATGTTGAAGAGGAAATCTTTAAGGCCTAAAGTTCTCTTTAGTACTTGACTCCATCTCATTTATAAAACATTACACTAATCATATGAAAGAATTCAGAAAGAATTTGTGAAGAATGCATACCGTCAATTCACATGTGAAGTTCTCTCTTTCTCTTGATGGGTCAAGTTGAGCTCAAAGTTGTTTAGCATAGACAATACTTAATGCTCAACTATATAAGAAAAATTAGAAAAGTGATTAATCTAGTTTGGTTTTAGAATAAGTAACTAGTCCTTTGTTTTCTAAAATTAACATGACTTTTATCATCTACATAAAATGTATTTATAGAGAAAGAACTGTCTAAATATTTCTAAAATAATTTTTCTTACAAAGTAAAACTGCTTATATGTTAGATTTACTATTTCTACTTTCCTTCACTTGAATTAATTACTGCATTATAAAAGAATAACATGTAAAACCTTAATCCAATGAAAATATGACCTGTTTAGAACTATTTTAATAGAGGAAATATTAAATATAATATATGAGTAATTCATCTATTTTAGTTACTATTTTTTAAAGGTTGGTAATCATTATTTGAAGTAATAAATGAAATAATAATGAAATAGAAAATGTAAACAATTTCTTTGAAGACTAGGTGAAAAAAGTATTAAAAGGTCTTGAGATTCCCAAATACAATTATAGAGTTTTTAAGAAAATCATTGTAAGAAAAGAAATGACTTTCGTATAGTTAACTAAATTTATGACAATAACCATAATTAAAACCTAATTACCTGAAATGGTCATTCAAGACTGTTGCCCTTCCCTCTTCACTTCATTGATTAACCTGTAGAAGGAAAGGGAGGCTCTTGAGAAATGAGAAGGATAAGGGGATGCGGAAGGTGTCTCACATAAGCAGTATCATTCAGTGTATGTGAAATTATTCTCCACTTAATCTTATGTAAATAATATAATGTGAAGGCTATATTTGCAGGTACTTAGTAGTTGCCATTCAATCTTAGTGAAAATGTTCACAGTAAAACAGAGTCAGGACATAAATTAACTTATGAGGGCAGTAGAACTTGATGAAAAAAATAACAAATTTGGCATTGAATGTATCCATTATCTATCTATCTATCTATCTATCTATCTATCTATCTATAATTGACCTCAATTTTGAATTTAATTCTAAATTGTTTGATTGATATCTAAGTGATAGGAAGAAATGAAGTAGTATCATACGAATGAAAAGTCATTTATCTTTAAAGGCATGGAGAGAGGCTAGGAATATTATTGCAATATAAATAAACATTAAGAGTGGGGAATAAGCAATCATTAATATATCTTTACACATGCTGTTATATTTCATAATCTCTGGAAAATTTTAATTATACTATATGTGTTATTCATTATATTTATCATATGTCAATTAGAACTATTTGCTTATTACATCAAAGATTGATGATCTAGTTAGTGATTCTCAAACTTCACCTCACATAAGAATCACATGGAGGTCTTAATAAGACACAGATTTTCACCTGCTTGCTCATCCCTCCCCTTGGTTTCTATGTTCTGGGTGTGGGGCTCAAAAATTTGTATTTCTATCAGTTTCCCAGTTGAGTTTGGTGCTGCTGCTTAGGAACCACATTTTGAGACCCATGGTTCAAGGGTATGTTTTAAAATCAATCTGTAATATTGACCTATCAGTTAAATTATTAATTATAATGAGATAATAAATATAAATTATCTTACATTAATACATGTATTCTTTCTTTCCTTGCATGCACAGAAACAAGACATTCTTAACCAAGTAAGACATTTTCTTTTCTATTCATATTTATCTTTCTTTACTCTGATGTGAGCTATGTATTTCTCTTCTCTATCACTGAGCTGTACTTCTGTACCAATAATATTTAAATAATATACAAGATTACCTATAATGCTTAGAAAGTTATTATTTACTGTTGTTTGTTCGAATCAGAGTTTCAAATGGAGAACTGATGTGTCAATCCTGGAATCTAAAAGTGTCCAGAGTATAGGCTTTAGTTTTATAGATGTTTGAATTTAATTTTCT
This sequence comes from Artibeus jamaicensis, assembly GCF_021234435.1. Classification (NCBI taxonomy): domain Eukaryota; kingdom Metazoa; phylum Chordata; class Mammalia; order Chiroptera; family Phyllostomidae; genus Artibeus; species Artibeus jamaicensis. The sequence continues at coordinate 11,637,240 of NW_026522014.1, read as the reverse complement.
AATTTTGCTGAATATAGTTAGGCTCTGATAAAATAATTTATTTAATGAAAACTTTATTAATTTGTTAATGGGAGGTTCAAAAGTTGCATTTAAATACAATTAATAAAGATTTCTAAAATTTGGTCACTAATGCTGTTAGATTCTGAGACAAAAAATAAAAAGCTAATAAGTTTTGCTCTTCTGGGAAAAAGAGTAACCTAGTTGTTACTCTGCCACTGCCTTCTAGTAAAATCAATTTTGTGGAGTAAGTTTTAGGTCCATAGTTCAGTTGGGTATGGATAATTACAATATATATTTTTGAATTCTCTAAATGGATTTTTCTATCACACTAGGAATGTCTTACTAACATACATATGTTGTCTAAAATCATAATATTGTTTCCTTGGACAATATTGGATCTGTATGTATTAGTAGGTTCTTATTCACAAGGTTCCCTATAATTTCAATGACAACACCAAAATTGCATCCTAAACATGTTATGGTACAATTGATTACATCAAATGATCTTGACGGATTTAGAGGTCTTACAAATTATATTCCCTAGAATAAGGCACAACTGAAACATCAACTCATTGCCTATAATGACTTTTACTAGCCTCTTTCAGAACACGGCCTTTCCTGATCTCTTTCCTGGACTTTGTGAAAACCTACTAGCTCCCCCAAAGATGAGCTATTTAAGCTTTATGGTATTGGGAAGCAACTCCTCAGGGTCAATAGATGCTTTTATGAAGCAGACTATTAAAGGGCATTTGTTGAGCATCTTAGTCAACAAACACACTTTTCTGTACAACTTGAATCTCCACTAGAGGCTGAATTAAAATTGGCGTCAAAGTTAGTTCTGTCTCTTTTTGGGATCAGCCAAATGAGTTTCTTTCTTATTTTCCTCCTTGCTCAGCCTTCATTCCATATACAATGACTCAGTAGGCAGGCAATTCCAGTTACAGGAATGAGGGCACACGTGGTTGTTACTCTCTCTCTGTTTTCTTGGTCTATCAGTATCTCATGAGTATAGGATGTCCTCTTTACATTTTCTGTCAGTATGTGTTCCTTGACTCAAAGCTGAGTTATGTTTTCATAACTCCCTGGGTTTCCCTTATCTCTGTACTTGGTTTTCTGTACTATAGTTTTGTTCATGTATATACCTTTTACATTCAGACAAGTAAGTTGCTTCAATCCCTTAATAAGTAACCTGGGAATTTAGAACCTACATTTTATACTGCTGCTGCCTACCATAATATCTTAAATGCCTTTAACAAGGATATTGACACTGATATAATTATTAGCAATAATATAAACACTATTTTATTGTAAGCTGTAATTGTCCTTCCAGAACCAAAACAACCTTTCCCATTAAAGAAAGCATCTGGAAAGTATAAGAGAAAACGTGGTTTTAGGAATCCAACTGAACTGACTTCAAATTCCACATCTGCCACATATTAGCAGGTCTTGGACCAGTTACTTAGTCTTTCCTAGCCTCAGTTTGCTTACTTATAAAAAGAAGAGAGTGTCTGCCTTGTTGGTTTGTTAAAAGGGTTAAAATCTATGAAAAAGAATTACCATATTTTTAGAACTATAAGATGAAATGGACCATGAGATGCACATAAGTTTTAGAGGAGAAAAGTAGGGAAAAAATTGAAGAAAAAAATGTGGTAAAATATTTAACAACCTGTGACCCTGCTCCACCGCCAATTCCCACCCACAGCGAGCCAGGTAAGCCACATTGGGACTGTAAGACATACCCCCTCCCCCCAAATTTGGGCTGGTGCATCTTATAGTCCAAAAAATACGGTAGCTTCATATCTGAGATATAGGTATTCCATTGATATTTAAAGGCAGTGTCTCTTGGTCGCACTTTAGCAATCAACTTGATTTCATACAAAACCTCTGGAGTTTGCCTGAAAGATGAAAGTGAGAATATGTAAGATATACCCCCAAACAATCCTGTAAGTTTGATGTTCCCAGAGTCTCCCTTTTCTCAGCTATAAAGTGAACCTAACTCTGATGTCTTTTCTAGCTCTCATTTCCTTCTACAGTGAGGTTTGGGTGGACTGTGTGACATGGGATTTGCTTCCCTGCCAAGCTTGGCCACTATCCAGAACGCTGTCCCGGTGGGAGAGTTATGGTGTCTGTTGTGTCCACTCCTCCTACCACATCTGCATAAATGCCGGCACAATCAGTTTGCGAGGAATGACAGCAGTGTCATTCGGTGCTTCTGTTTCTCCTCCCTGTTGCTGTCAAAACAATTTCAGTCATCTTCCTCTTCTTATCAAACCGACAACCAGATCGCAGTTTTGAAAACATAACCAACAAATTGAGTAATCAGATGCCTACTACAATTCTGTTATTAACTTGATATTGACTATGTACTAGTTATTGCTGAAATATGTAACAGCTTTCATTTCAGTATTCAACTTTTGTAGCTTAGAATGCAATCATGTCCAACAATTTGAGAAGATATTTATATAAATACATGAGGTTAATTATATCATTAAACATATTAATTTGAAGAGCTTCTTGCAGGTTTTTAATAATTGTACAGATGAGCAAATCTCAACATTTACAAAAATACAGTATCTTTTATCTATGGAAACATATAGAATTTGAAAATAGATCATCTGTTACATTTTTATGCTAAATTGAAAGCTTAAATCAATAATTTGATTGCCTCACCTGATGTGTTTCTCCCCTAAACTTCTCTACTGAATATACAGAAATTTAAAAATAAGTGTTTAAGATAATACTAATTGCTTCCAACTGTTTTTTCTACAAATGAGTTGTACAAACAAGCTTAAATAATGTGGAAATAAATTAACTCCATAGTTTTAATAATGACAGCCAACTTTGAAATGTGGAATTTAAACACTCTATTTATAGTGTTCTTTGATAACACGTATTAAATAATTTATATAGGAGTTAAAACCTAGGTTAGGGAAAAAAGTGATGCTGGATGTTCAGGTAATCTGTTTGCATTTTTTAAAGAAAAAGTACAACAAACACTTTAGGTGTTTGCTGTACCTATAGTTTATTTTTAGGGGTTGTCTATTGTTTTTGTTTGTGTATTTTTATTATGAGGAATAGCTGTTTTGAACAGGGCAGTAAAAAGATACTAGGGAAAAGGAAATCTAGAGATTTGGGTAGGAAAATCTTAGAATGTCTAAGAGTTTTAAGGTTTTTTTAATAGATAAAGAAAATCAGAAATAATATTGTTAAAATCTACAGGTTAAACTTTCCATTTAGAAAAATACACGCAAAAGCAATGCAGCAATGTGGACAGAGAATTCGAAGAGCAGACCAGGGATGAGTTAATAAAGCAGCACAGCGAGGCAAGGTGACCCTGGACGGCCGCACAAAGTTATAATGGTGGCCGCGGCGGATTTAGAACACATTTCCGATATATGTTTAAAAAGAGTAAGTTCTACTTGGACTGTCAAAGGGTTTGAAAAGAACAAGCTTCAACTCAGATTTTTGAAGACTGGGTAAATAAGTAGATGATAATGCCACCACTTTATTTACTTATTATTTTCTAAAGGTTAATTTATATATTTTTGTATAGATATTTTTTCATTTACTTTTCAATCATGGGTTGATTTCCTATATTATACCTCAGGTGTACAACATACTGACTAGATATTTGTATACCTTATAAAGTGATCATCACTTTTATTTTTGTACTTTATTATATATCATTTTGTTCTGAAATGGAGAGATTATTGATAGTCTAGTCAATGCATTGATAGTGATAAATCAGAGGCAAAGTATGTCATGCTACATAAATATTGGAAAACCTGTCTATAATTATACTTTGGTCAACTATATTATAGTAAACTTTAAAGTTAGAAATGTCTACATCCTAAGAGTTTTTAGACCTTGCCAATTTATTTCACTTTCTGATCCTCACTTATATAGCAGTGATAACAGCATCTACTTAATGGGCTATGATGAGGATTAGGTAGAGTCTACACATAACAAAGTTAGTGTAGTTGCTGGAACATAGGAACCTTTGGTATTTTCATTACATGCAACAGATATTTTAATCAAATGTCTAGTGTCTCCTTCCCAGTTAAAGATAGTGGAATGTATCGCAGGCTATGAAGATTGTAAGGAGAGATGAGAAGCTAAGGAGGAGTTTGGCATAAAACAACCACTGATGAAAGATAAACATACAGAAAGTGAGAAAAGCATTTGGAACAGAAAGAAGTGATTGGATTGCATCCCAAATGCATTTATTGCATCTATAACATCCACCTGACAATGTGTTTGGTCCTATGGGAGAAACATAAATGGTCAGGTTGATCTTTGCTATCAGGGAGTGTCAAACTAATACATCTATTTCATAGATTGCTGACAGAATGCTTCAACTCAGGGAATTCTTATGCTTTGAAAATAAGTAGTAGGTTCCTTGACCCAGTAGTAAAATGTTAGTTCCTCACTCTTACATGTTGACTGAGTATTTCCCAGTCTTCTATGCCTTTTCAACTTGATGTTTTTCGTAGTACTAACCCTGGGAGATTTGGGCTTTGATAGACTCAAAAGAAAAAAGGTGGTAGGATAGCATATATTTGAGATCCTTTCAAAGTTTGGGTTATTATTAGTTTTTTGTTTTGTTTTGTTTTAGTCTGCTTCAATATTAAATATAAAGCCATACACTATTACACTTTAAAATAATCTCATTTGAGATTTATTAAGCAAAAGAATGTATTCCTGCAAAGTAACTTTTTGTATTCATTCTATCATACAAATTCTTATCACCCCACCTAAATCAATTTTTTCTTGCTAGATTGCCTAAAAAGGGATATTTGAATGAAATTTGACTTTTGCTATTTCAGAGTCCATACTTCAAATACACAGTGAGACTCTACAATGTAAAAGACATTCTGTTGAAACTGTGATGCAATGTCATGTGGACTTGTAGTCTAGCAGAAGAGAAGATCAACTTGTAGATTTGCCTGCATGCATTTCTGCATTAAGAGAGCTCCCCCTTGAACTTTTCTTTAAAGGTGAACATACAAGTAAGCAATAATTAAAAACTAACATTATTATATACACATAGTTGTTCAAGAAACTCTTGCTGGGTTTTTTTTTAGGATAAAAATTACTTTAAATTTCTTTAGAGTATATGGGTGTGCCTCAGTAACCACACACCTGTCTGAGTGACACCACCAAAGGTAGTGGACAGTGTCACACTAAAGTGGATTCCACCGGAAGTGCAAAACCCAGATGGATATAGACCCTTGATTACAAGATCATGAAGATCATGATAAACACATGCTGCTTAAAGTTATTGTAATCCATTATTTGCATCTTGTGATTACACACTAAAATAATTTGGACTATCATCGTTTGTTATTCTTGCTACTTGCTGACTGAGTCTTAATAATTGTTAGTGTTAGGTAAAGTTACAATTAATTGATTATGTGCCTCTGAGGTGGGAAGAATGTTTTCTTTTGCCAGAATTAATTTTAAAAATTCCAGATGTCCACACTTTTCACTCTTTTTCTGTAAAGGAAGTCTGTTCGCAGCAGTTTTAGAGGACCATCCAACATTTCACTATCAAACATTAGGGACTCTCTGATATTTCAAGTTATGAATAATCAATTGTAGTATACAATAAGTATAAGAAATGAGACATTTCAAGTGAATCTTTTTGTGAAAGTATTTTAATATCAAAATGTGCATTTGAAATCTCAGGAATTTTGTTATGCTGCATATTAATTTATGTAATTTGGCTCCATGGCCTTTAAGGTTTTTAAAATTAATTTATTTTTTATTGATTATGCCATTACAGTTGTTCTATCCCCCCCCCTTCATTCCCCTCCACCCTACCTCCCCGTCCCCATTACCCCCCCCTTTAGTTTATGACCATGTGTCTCAAGTTCTTTAGATTCTATATTTCCCATACTATTCTTGCCCCCCCATCTATTTTCTATCTACTGTCTATGCTACTTATTTTCTGTACCTTCTCCCCCCCTTCTCCTCCTCCCACTCCCCTGTTGCTAACCCTCCTTGAGATCTTCATTTCTATGTTTCCACTCCTGATCTAGCTGTCCTTTTAGTTTGCTTTTGTTTTAGGTGTGGTTGTTAATAACTGTGAGTTTGCTGTCCTTTCACTGTTCATGTTTCTTTAACTTCTTTTTCTTAGATAAGTCCCTTTAACATTTCACATAATAAGGGCTTGGTGATGATGAACTCCTTGAATTTGATCTTATCTGAGAAGCACTTTATCTGTTCTTCCATTTTAAATGAAAGTTTTGCTGGATAGAGCAATCTTGGTTGTAGGTCTTTGGATTTCATGACTTGGAATACCTCTCTCCAGCCCCTTCTTACAGGTCAAAGAGACCTGTAAGGTCTCTTTTGAGAAATCAGCTGACAGTCTGATGGGAACTCCTTTGTAGGTGACTGTCCCCTTATCTCTTGCTGCTTCTAGGATTCTCTCCTTCATTTTAATCATGGCTAATGTAATGATGATGTGCCTTAGTGTGTTCCTTCTTGGGTCCAACTTCTTTGGGACTCTCAGAGCTTCCTGGATTTCCTGGAAGTCTATTTCCTTTGCCAGATTGGGGAAATTCTTCTTTATTATTTGTTCAAATAAGTTTTCCACTGGTGGCTGTTCCTTTCCCCCTTCTGGTACCCCTATAATTCAGATGTTGGAGCGTTTAAAGATGTCCTGGAGGTTCCTAAGACTCTCCTCATTTCTTTGAATTCTTGCTTCTTGACTCTTTTCTGTTTGGCCATTATTTGCTTTCTTCTGGTCCACTCCATTGATTTGAGTCCCAGTTTCCTTTTCATCGTTATTGGTTCCCTGTGCAATTCCATTCATTTCAATTAGTTTCGCCTTCATATATTTGTCTAATTTGTGGCTATAATCAACCAGTTCTGTGAGGATCCTGATCACCAGTGTTTTAAACTGTGCGTCTGAGAGTTTTGCTATTTCTTCATCACTTAGGTTTATAGGCTCTGGGGCTTTGAGATCTTCTTGAGCCATTTTTGGTCTGTTTGTGCCCTTTAAGTGTGAGGAGCGGCTCCTTGGACTCCTAGGTCGCTAGGTTGTGACGCTGTATGTGGGGGTGTGGTGAGAGCAGGGAAATGGCGGCACCCTCTGCAGTTGTGGGCTGCTGGGTGAGGAGCGGGTCCTTAGGTGGTTCACCAGGGCCAGGCCACCCAGAGTCGCTGGGTTATGACGCTGTATGTGGAGGTGGGGGTCAGAGCTGGGAAATGGCGGAGCCCTCCGCTGCCTTTTGCCGCAGGGACCCACTGGGTCCTGGTCCAATAACCCACTCCCTCGCTTGTCTATCTGCGCACAAATGCACAACCACAGTCAACCTGCAGCCCTACTCCCTCGCTGTTTCCCCTCGGTCGCTCGCTTGGTCACTTGCTCGGTCTCTCACTAGGTCCAACCCTGCGCCTGGGTTCCACTGCCTGAGTCCATCTGACTGAGTTTTCCTGTGCAACCCCGCTCCACCAGCTGCTGGTTTCACCCCTTACCGGTCAGGCTGAAGAATTTGTTGTTAACAGACTTCCGAAAAGTTCAATTTTCTGTGTTTTGACTGTGTTTTCTATTGCTAATATTTAGTTGTCTCTAAACTTGGTTGTGTGAGAAGGCACCGTGTCTCCACCTATGCCTCCATCTTGGCGGAAGTCTTTAAGTTTTTAAATTTAACATAATTAGTTGACTGTACAAATTTTATGGCCACCATGAAGTGGAAATAGTGAAGAAAACCGCTAATTTAAGTTATTACCTATCTCGTTTGCTGAGAGATCTTTTTCCCAGTTGCTAACATAGTTTAGTATACATTGCAGGCCCTCAGTCAACACTTGTTGAAAACTGAGTTAAAGTCATTTCTTTGTTCAAGGTTTTTGTTAGTTACTTAATCTACAATTGTTAAATGATTCATTTTTGTCATTTAAAGATTACTTATTAATATGAGCATATGACTATAATAGCATTGCTTGTATTGGGCAAAAGATAGTCCATATTCAGTTTCCACATTTTCAGACACACTTGTATGCACAGCTAATTAATAAGTATGTCAGATCATGTGATTTCCTGCTGCAAATGCTCCAATAACTGTTCCTCTCACTCTACCTTAAAGTCATAAGTTTGATGGTCTGATGTCTTTTGTGACCTGCCCCAGTCCACACATCACCAAAGATCGTATCGTTAACCTTATCTCCTACTCCTCTGGTGCTCTCTCCTCATTCAGGCTCCTGCTCCAGTCTCCTGCTCCTCCTCACTGCTTCTTATGGAAATTCCTCTAAGCAGGAGCAGGGAATTTGAACTACCTGTTTTGTCTATCTGGGATATTCTTTCTCCAACTATTCAGAGCTCTGTCCCATATCGCTTTTGCATCTTTATTCAAAGAACAAATTCTTACTTCCTGATCATCAGATTTGAAATTGCGAGCACACCCCTCTGAAATTTGTAAGACTTTGTCATCTTTATTTTTTCTACAAAATTTAATGTCATCAGACACTGTACATTTAGCTGATTTTCTTGTTCAATTCATTTAGAGGATAATCCCTCGATGGAGGGATTTTTACATATTCCAGTAACAGCTTGCCCCAATTCCTAGAGCAGAGCCCAGCACAAAGCCGGTGCACAGGCGCATGGAGAATGCTTGCTGAATATGAGAAACTCTTCATCTTGGAACTGCCAAGATAAAGTAATGATAGAACAATGGCATTTATTTTCATTCACTTCGAATCTACTTGGATGAGCACTGGTGCCACTTCTTTAGTATTAACAAGGATTTAAAAACAAAGGATCCGATGGTCAGATATACAATAATAATGAAAGGCATATAGAAATGTGATTTAAATTTGTGCCAGATTGGCAGCAACATCTGAGCAGCTTCATCAGTCTGTGTGCTGTACAGATTCTCTGTCTCATCTCCCTAAATAGTCTGTGGATGCTCCTCAGGGAGGGAAAATAAAGAATAGTTCCAAATTTTAGGCTTTGTTCCGTGTGTGTGTCTCTGAGCTCACAGCCAATTCCATTAAGCGTGTCCCAGTGTTTTTTCATTAGCATTTCCTTTGGTACACATTTAAATGATCTCATTAATTTCAACATCACAATCTACAATAACAAATTCTGATTCTGCTACATGACAGCAGTAAATACACCAACTTTGAGAATGTTCTTGCTAAGCCATGAGGTAAAAAATTATATAGATTGAGGACAGTATCTATCTACATATGGAAATGGTTGACATTTTGGACAACATAGAATTTTAGGAAAGATTTGAGCATCTTTTTACTAAGCGAAGAAGAATATAGGTTAACCAGGAAAGAATAATTCCTCAATTAGTAGGACATAATGAAGCAGCTAATATTACTCACTTTGAAGAAGTTTTGGTTTGCAATGTTGTAATTTGTGTGTAATGACAGAAAATATAAGAGCGAGGAAAGTTGCTCCCTTCAACAGCGTGAAAATAAAGATTTTGAAGAAAGAGGTTTGCATCATCAGTAACACTTTAGAAAAAAATAGAATTACATCATCTCATAGAAATCCTTTCAGAAATGAAGAAATTTATATTCCATTCTTATGTCTATAATAGGCTTTTATTTTTTAAAGTAAGACAGTCTGTTTTTAAATTCTTGCTTTCTGAAAGCAATAATTTGCCAATATTGTCTGATTCAGAACAATTTTAGTAAAATGTCTAAGATATTAAATACCAAAGATTTGATGTAGGATGATACAGTAAATTTTCCAGTTTTATTGAACAATAAAGAGGAGGGCAAATTATGATAATAAAAACCTCTATCTAACTGTAAACTAATGCTTCCACTTATATATTTATTTTATTTATTTTTTATATTATGGGCCCAAGGGTGCATTCAGTACCCTTTACATCAATTTACATTGATTTATGACATTCAGGCAACAACCCTGCATGGTTGATTTTATATGCAGAAAATTAAGGCTCGGGGCTGTCAAAGCATAAAACTAAGAAGCTATTTTTTTTGCTTGCTGAGCAAGGGAGAGCTGCAGCATGTGAGAGAATTTAGAAAGGTTTCCTGATAACTGAGAAAAGGACTAGGAAGCAATGTGTTGCTTATTTAAGAGAGGTGCCGTACCTGCCCACTGTCATCGACTCGAGAGTGTTGGATCCAAGCGTTGATGCACATAAACTGACTTCAAACTGACACATGGATCACCACAAAAGACAGGATGGGAAAGGAATTGGAACTGTAAACGTGTTGCTTCTAACCACCATGCCCATGAATATGTTCATCACACAAACTTCCTCTAACTGCAGTAAAATGAACTCATGGTTTATCAGGGGTCTTCAGACATGTTGAGGGTTCTGTTTTCTCTTACTGTGGGGTCACTCATCCATCTGAAAGTGGATTGCTTCTCTTTCCATGGGCTACCTCTAAGAAACCCTATTTGTAATAATAAGAAACCCTATTAGTAATAATAGGTGCCCCTGCCCAACAGAATGTATTTGTAAGCAGCATTCTGGCAGTTGACTTCATCTGTAGATTTCAAAATGTTGGCTTCATTCATTCTGGCAACTTGCTTTTTGAAAATATTTCTGGTATATGAGGCTCTTCTTAGATTTTTATACTCATAGTTTTTAGTTATGTAGTAAGGCTGCTAGTAGAATTTACAAAAATGTATGGTAGTGGTGACTTATTAAAAATGGAAGAAAATGAAGTCTATACTGCCACCACTATAAATGTCTGAAGCTCCCTTCTGGAAATGAATAATCCAAGCAGACTAAACTAACCAGAAATACCATATTAATGTGTAGAGAGTCTTAGGACCATGTAAACAAAGTGAAAATTCTGGCTTTGTTTTTTTTTTATTGGCTTGAGATTATATTAGGGACAAAATTATACATAGTATGTATACTAAATTTGTGCATGTCAAGTGAACAAAAATTTACTTTCTCTAAAGATAGCCCCGTATGTCATATTCCATTTAAGCTTTATTCATTCAAACTAATGTAATAATAAAATTGGTCATTCTCTATGACCTTACCTTAGTATTATTACATATGAAAAATAGACTTTTCCTATCCAAAATACCAGTTTAAGGAATTACTTTTATTATTATCTGCCAGGAATTTGAACAAAAATTATGAGCATCAGTCTGCCAAATTTTATTTCTGCTTTATTTTTAGTTTCATCTCAGTTACATTAAACAGGCTAAGGGAAAATGCCCTTCAAGGACTTCCTGTGAGGCCTCTAGTCCTTGCACTCTCCTGATCTTGATGGAAGTGGCTTGTGTTCTTGCTTTGTCCCTGTAGGTCTCCTTGTCTTTCCAAATGACCCACTGATGGCACCCAGCACAGCATCACTGCTGTTCAGTTCCATGGGGCCTATATCCATTTCAGAGGAAACGGTTACTTGTCATTGCCCCCGTGGTCACAGGGAGGGTTGGCTAAGCCCATATAGTGCCATTTACTTGCCTTTGACCTCATTTTCCCAGGCAGGAGTCCATCTTGGCTCACTGCCCTCGTGGAGAAGGCAAGCTCTCCGGGTAGCTCCTGTGAAATTCTCTTATTGACTTGAGAAGAGAAGGTGGCTTCCGTCACCATTTTCCTAAGTAGGCATGGAGGAGATCCTCATGCAGCCAGGGTTGTCTCCAAAAGAAATGTCTGCTCTTTTACAGCCCTCCAGTGAGTAAGGGTGGGCAAGGATCTTGAAACCGGCCTCTTGGAAAGCCTGCATAGGAAGTATTAGAATTTCACTTTGGAATTTTGTATCTATTGACCTCGATATTAGGGTGAAACTTTACTATCAACGACTTTTTTCTGAGTCATTGAAAACAGTATTCACCATTAGGGACAAGAAAAGAAGATAAGAAAAAACCCTTGCTTTTTGGGAGTAGTCAGGAATCTGCATTGGCGCCTTCACTCTGGTGGCCTGACTTCATGACTGCAACAACTGTGGAATTGGGAAGATTAATCCCAATTTACAGAGGTGAACACCAGGATTCATAGAGTAAATGTTTAAGGTGGTACAGATACTGTGGAAATCAGGTGTCTGATGGAATGTTCCTCCTCTTCCTGCTATGTGGCCACAGGTAAGACATGCACATTTAATTGATAGGCCAGTGTTAATAACCCAGGACTGTCTGGTCTAGTTCTCAAATGGCTGTCTTCCTTTTGTAGACTTGGCTATAAACATGAAGTCATTTCTATTAGTAATGATTTGAACATAGCACAGAATATTAACATTGGCTGAGTCTTAAAATATGTATTTAATGTTTTTCAGACAATAGATTTTGAAGGTTTCAAGCTATTTATGAAGACATTCTTAGAAGCTGAACTTCCCGATGAGTTCACAGCGCACCTTTTCATGTCATTCAGCAACAGGTTTCCTCACTCCAGTCCAAACGTAAAAAGTAAGCCTGCTCTGCTTTCAGGGGGTAAGTGTAATCATCTGTTTTAACAGTTTATATACAGTAAAAGAGAACTGGGAGGGAAAATCAGCATCAAGTTTTCTGTGACACAAGAAATCATTTGCCTAAAAATTATCTTTGTTGCAGGAGTTATAATTTCATACTATGATTGTGCAGAGTAGTTAAAATGTCTCTGAAATAATAGCTAAGCATTTGAGAAAGTACACTTTGTATCACTTGTCATACAATGTTGTCGAAGTCTTTGTTTAGGAAATAATTTTAAGAGATACTTTCATCAAATATGGAAAATTTCTCTTTTAAATCGGATTATATATATGTTGTATACACACACATATATAAATGTAGTAACAAAGCAGTTATATCTAGAAAACATAATATTTAAGATACATTTTGCAAAGTAGCAATATGTGTTTCAACAGTTACATTTGTAATTTCAGACAAGGGTCGATTTTTCTCTTAGACAAATAATTTTTGTCACCATAGGGATAATTAGTTCTTTTATTGTGCATAGCTTTTCAGAGATGTCTAACACATTAATTCCATTCGCTAATTATATCATTCTCCACCCAGTCAGGAAAACCGAAATCTCACCATATAACTCTAGAGGATGTGAAATAGGAAATTAGCGAAAACGGTGTTGGAGAGTTGAAAAAACAAAGAGGAATGCTGAGGAAATGCAGAGGTGGAGCCACAAGCTGCCCCTGGGTTGGGGTAGTAACAACCGGGACGCTGGAGGAAGGACCCCGGAGTTGGGATACAAAGTTCTGAGGGGAGGGCGTGGTCCGGCAGATCTTGCATCTGACCTCCGTGGAGGGGAGTACGTTCTGGCTGGCTTTGGTAGTTTAGGAGCCTGCAGCCCTGGGTGTCAGACCCCTTAGGACCATCGCCATGGTCCGTGCAGGATCTTGTAAGGAGAGCTCACTGTGCCTTTTGTGGCGTGGAGATATGCAGAGACTAGAGCCTGTTGCTACTGGAAACACGCGCTGCAAGGGTGATGCTGGCCAGATCTAACAGGAAGTGCAGGTAGACTAGCAAGAACCAGCCCCTTCTCTTTCCCGCCTTCTAATCTCTGTCGTGTACCCTTGTGAGCCCAGCTGGTTTCTCACTGGCAGTGGAGAAGTGTAGTCTATTGCAGCATTTCCCACGCTCTTTGATCTTAGGGCTTTTTTGTGCCCTTACTATTGATAACCCCCAAATGCTTTTATTTATGTGGGTGGTATCTATTGCTCTTTACCACCCTAAAGATGAGATGGTCTAAAAATAACCATGAACATCCCATTACATGCTAACAAAAATTACATATCTTTTTGAAAAATGACTTAAAAATATTGAGAAGAGTGGCATTGGTTTACATTGTTGCAATGTCTTTAAAGTTAGGCCTCATTGAAGATAGCTAAATGGCCATACTTGCTTCTTTGTTGCCACATCATATGTTATATAGCCTCTTGGAAATGCCACTGTCCTCTCATGAGAGAATGAGAGAAAAGCAAGTGATATCTCAGCATCATCATTGAAATTATTTTGGCATTATAACCCCCATGAAAGGGACCTAGGGAGCCACTGAACGTCATCAGATAGAAGATGGAAGAGTGAGTAAGGAGCTGAGGAGAAGTTGAATAACTGGAACTCAAATTAAGTGAAAAATTTAAAACCTATCATTAAAACATCGATGACTGAGCCGTACCAAGAACTGGGGCAATCCGACGAGGAGTCCACACTATTAACCCCTATGTTGTGCTCTGTCCCCTTCTGTTAACAAAGTTAATATGTTTTTCCTAGAGCCACCTTGGTCCAAGCATTTAAAAACAAGCACACACCTTCCACACACTGTATTTTGATCCCTTCGACGTATATAAAAACAATGTTTATCCTATCCTACTCTTCAACTACCCAAACATAACATATTTTTAGTCTCTAAAATAATTCCCCTGGCATCACAAATTGAGAGACTCCCACTTGCCGTTTGTCTCTGAGTCAGTCTCATCTAGCCTGCCCTTGAACGAGGGTGCCGGCACTTTCCAGCATTCAGGGCTGAACACTTTTAAATGGGGCGATTCCTTATTTTGATCTAGAAATTAATACTTCCCACTTCTCCATTCCGTGCTTTGAATGGTTTTCTTGTACCTTAGACACAATAAAATAACGTTTCCCTTATTTAATCCTACATGAAGCAGTGCTGTCCTCGGCTTTAAGAAAGGAAAAGGGGAACAGTTTTCAGTATGTCGTCTGTCTGAGTAACTGTGTCAGACAGGATGGAGGACGTAAAGTACTCAGGCAGATAGTCCAGTCTCAAGCCCTCCTTTTTCAAATAGCGTATGGGAAGTACCACACAGAAGATGTCAAATTTGCAAGGAATAGAAATCAAATCAGGTCAAAAAATGGAAAAAAATTAAGAAATAAGAGCTTGTACTTTATTTGGGGCATTCAGACCCACTTGAAAGGAATTGAAAGAGAGCCTGTGTAATCCTCACGCATCAGTAATGGACTAAGCTGTGATTCATTTTCTAAACATAAGTGCACAGTGTCCTTTTGTGGGGCTTTTCTAACTATCAAGTGAACAGTGTGGTCTTCTCAGTAAAAGAAAAAAGGTAGTCTTTCTTTTCTGTTTTTAATATAAAATGTTATTCTTGTTCATGAATAAAAATCAAGTATAGGAGATAGGTAAAAATAGAAAAATAGTTTTCATATAATAAAATTAAAAAATGTAAGTAGGTATAAAGGTGTATGTGTAGCTGGGTTTTGTCGAAGGGTTTTTTTTGGAAACATCTTGTAGCAATATGACTGCTTCTTCTTATCACTGATTAAATATTATAAGATGATTACTTCTGTTTCCATGCTTGGCTTTTAATTTTTAAAATATTTTATTTATTTATTTTTAGAGAGAGGGAAAGGGAGGGAGAAAAAGAGGGAGACAAACTTCGACGTATAAGAGAAGTATTAATCGGCTGTCTTTTGAAGGTCCCAAATGGAGACCTGGCCCCGCAAGCCAGGCATGTGCCCTAACCTGGACTCGAATTGGTGATCTTTCAGTTCACAGGCCATTGATCAATCCATGGAACCACACACACCAGCTAGAGGTGGACTTTTAATTTGTGAAGCTATCCTTACTGCACTCTCTTTTTGATGTGATTATAGCCTCTTCTGCTTCATTGAAAATGCCAGGTCCCTGATCCCTCACCCCTCTGCTAGTGCGATGATCAATTTGTGATCCTACCTTCATCTCTAAATTCTATCACTTGAACTCTTCTCTCTACAGAATTGTTCGAGCACATGGAACCTTTGATTTTCTGAATGTGGCTCGTAAACCTTTAGCTATGAATCAATATTATGATCTCATATTTTGGTTCCTACAACTTGAATGCTGACAAAAACCAGAGGGAAATTTTATAAATTTGCTGATTGTTGCTGCTACAAGTTCCTAACACCCAGTATTAATACAGTCTTAACCATTTTGTAAAATCTTTTGTAAAATGTATTTATTCTTGATATTCTTTGCTAGATCTAATAGGTACAACTTTGCAAACCTTTTTTAGTGTATGCAGTTCTCTCCTTCTCAACAGATAACATTCTTTTCTTCATATCGCATAAAAATATTCACTAACATAAAATAACTCAGTTATTCCCTACATAACCCAGGACTGTTTTTTCAGCTCACAATGAATATATTCCAATTAGCTGTATTCCAGATGGACCCAAACGAAGTATGTTTGAAAGTCAAGTAATTGTATTCTATGCAACCTTGCTTCTAATTCCTATCTTCTCTCTTGCTGAAGGGAACCCAATTATCTATCAATTTTCCAACCCTAAAAATCTTGGATTCTTCCTCCCTGCGCTGCCTCATGTTTAGTTAATTGCAAATGCTTTGTATTACTCATTGCAACTACTTCTCAGACATTCCGTCCATGTCAGTTTGATTCACTATCATTTGCGTTGTAGACAGCCACACTCATGGACTCCCAATGGGCCCTGACTTCACATCTCCAATGTGTACTTTCTAACACAGAAGCCTGATTATATTACTCCTGGTTTTCCGAGTGTTAGGACTTCACTATCACTTCATGGAATGTGTTTCTGTTTTGTTTTTTTAACTTTAATTTTCCAAGAAAATTCAAATTCTTGATACTTAAAGCCAATGAAAGCAGAGTTTCTTTGCTAAAGGGAGGCAGGGTGGTACAGATTTTGCAACAGGGATTTCTCATCACTTTGCCTTCTCCCCACGTTTTGAGATACCTGCACCTGAAGTGCCCTTAATGAGCCTCCAGGGCCTGGGCAATGTCATTAATTAAGAAGGTGATAAAATCTGAGTTGCACAGCATTAAGTTGCATGGCATGGTGCTTATAGACTCTGCCTACAGCACAAAGTTGTCTTTCTGCTCCATGCACTCCAGACTCTTTCTGTGTCCAATTATTTGCTGACTCAAAAATGCTCCACTTACCTAGGACTCTGTACTTTCTGCCCATATTTCACAGTAAAACCTAGCTTTTTCAAGCCCCAGCTAATGCTTCACTCTAGTTCAATTGTGCATGCTAGAAACGTAATAATCAGTAAGATGGGTTACTGAGAGAATGCAACTGGAAGCCACCCTGGAATCCTTGTAGAAGTCACCACATCTGCATCTTGTAGACCAGGTGGTGCATCTTGACTCTCCTGTTTTCAACTCTGCCAAACATGGCAAAAACTCTGGGTATTAACTACCTTCACTGAATCATCGTTGTTTTTGTATAGGTTAGTAATTAATAGCAGTAATCAGTAACTTATTTTATCTAAGGACATAGTAATTAAAAGGGAATGTGATATGATTTGTTAACTGGTTCAGATACTCGTGCTGTACATTCCTATTGAGCTTCACATGTTTAAAACATTGACACTATAATAGTGAATGGCCATTATTATCCATGGGTCAGTGTGAAAGATTTTGTTAAAGTTTCTTATGAGTTGCTTTATAGGGAATAATAAGATAAGATTTTCCTAGCACCTTTTAAATAAGATCATGTGGTAAATTGACCAATTTTAGATATAATTATTCATTTAATTTATTCATTAATTAATCTATCCACCCATCCCTTTTTTAAAAACACTTTTTTTTTGCCAGGAATTCTATAGGAAAGCTGAGGGTCTTTTAGAGTAAAGCAGAAAGACAGACAATTATTAGGTGATCAAAGGCATTATAGTGAAATAAATGCTGTGATCTCTTTATTAGGATCATATGACTAAGATTTTAGTTATCAATGAAAATTATCATGGCTAAGTAAAGGTAGGTGCTGGTATGGGTGGGAGAGAAGGGGAAGGGAGTGCCAAGAACAAAAGGCACCCTGTACATTTTTATTCAAATATAAAGAATGTGCCATCAAAGAACAATACACAAATTGTGTAAGACATTCAGTATTTTTTCATTCAAAAATGTTTATTAATAACTTAAGCTTGTCACACATGATTCAGATTGCTGGGGATCTATCAGTGAGTGAAATAGAACACCCCTACCCTGTAGTCTTATATTCTAATGGGGAGAGAAAGACTAATCAATAAGAAAAAATATTTAGCATGTCAGGTAGTCATGAGTGCTATCGGCAAAAATGAATCCTATAGAAAGTGTGGGTCAGAGCTGAGGGTGACTGATTGAAATTGGAATAAGGGTCATAAAGAGGTGATCCCTAAGCATATGGTAGTGATGACCTTGGACATTTTAGAGACAACCGGGAGGTGGGTTTGGGGGAGTGACCTTAGAAGAATCAGAATCCTCATGGTCTTAGAGGGTTGGAGGAAGGTAAGGGTGTCGGGACACTGAGAGATACGGGTCTGTGCATTGGATCATCTGGACTACTGTAAGGTCAAGAGATTGGAGGAGAATGGCTGGAGAAGGGGCCAGGGAGGTCACCAAGGCCATGTGATAAAGAGTTTGGTTTTTCATGCTAAGTTTGAAATTTTATCTGGAAGAAGTTGTAAAGCCATTAAAAGGTTTTAAGCCAGAAAATAATCACATTGCCACTGGTGTGGTGGCTACCATGATGGGAATTGAGGCTGAAGGTATATATATCCAGAAGATATTTAGGATTGAGAATAATAACTATCTCTGAAAAAGTTAAGGTACTTTTTCTTTGGCCCCTTCTCATTGCCCAAGTGCTGCAGCGATGCACACTTGGTTTGTGCTGTTAAGGTACAGTATCAGTGGTGGAATTCATCTTTTTTCATTATTTTCTCTGCAACCAGAGAGTCACAACACCAAGTACTTCTTTTGTGTAGAAAAGTAAAAACAATTCCTTTTTGTCCACATGGAAGTTAATCAAATTAAGAACAGAACATTACCCAATGAAAATGAGATACTTGATCCTTTTGGAAATGTTCTTGTGCCAAATGACTTTAGTGAATTTTCTTGCCAAAAGGCACACTTCATTAATTGTGCCGAGAAGAAACTATTACTCTTATCAGAACTGTCTTGAGGTTATTGAAAATTGGGCATGTTTGCATGTGTGTGCTTTTTTAATTGTAGGTAACTTTATGGATCTTCTGTGTCTAATAAGCTACTTCAGTATCCACAATGCTAAACGGGCAGACAAGGTCCTGAAAGACCCAAAGTGTACAGACTACAAGGGGCTGCGGCTACCAAATAGGGAGGTTCTCAGTGCCCTGTAGGCATTAAAAGTATAGTTTGACATTCAGTAATGTGGGTATACTTTTACCGTTCATAATAATGATTCTATGTGGTCTGTACAGCTTACATACCCACATAAAAATGCTCTAGAAATAAAAAGAAAATAATTTCTATTTATTGGCCAATTGGCATTTATTTATATCAACCATTGCATTTCTTATGTTCCTTCAGTTTCAGTCACACTTATAGTTATTAGTAGTAGTTATTAAAAATTATTTAACTCTAATAAATCTTCTATTATGAAACCCTGAAAACCCTTCCCTGAAAACAGAAAAAACCCTACAACATCAAGTACCAATTTATGATAAAATTATTGTCAGTAAAGGAAAAGTTGCCCCATAACCTCCCCTTTAATTATTAAATGGTTTGAATTTCATTATTGATTGATTTATTATTCTTTCTGGATGTTTCAAATAATGAAGTATGAACTTCATTATTGATTGATTTGTTATTCTTTCTGAATGTTTCAAATAAAAATTTGGTGTTAGAATTTCTCATCGTTAGTATTAGATAAATTCACCCAGGACAAAGATGTAGTTAAGCTACATCTTAATATTTGCCTATTACATGACAATGTTTATTTTAAGATTATCAGACTGTACTGTTCATAAATACTTTTTGTAGTTTTTGAGATCCTAATAAGGGCAAACACAATTTTCAGTACTTTGCAGAGTACCAAAGCAATTGTGACATTTTAAATTTGTGATATGCTCTAAAAATGCCTAGTAATGGCCAGAAAATAGTCAGCGTTACAGAGCATTAACTTTGATCCGCTAGGAGGAGAGCTCTGTGAAAATGGGACTTCTCGTCTGCTCTGGTTGATGCTTTGTCCCCGGTGCCTAAAACCTGGTTTTTCCTGACTAACATCGGAGGTCCTTAATATCTATTTTGGTTCATGTTTATAAAGGGCACGCTAGTTATACTCCTCTCAGAAAAGACAGCCATCAGAAACTTATTCTTAACCTCCGAGGTAAATATGGATACATGTATGTGCCTGTCTATACATGCATGCACACACACTTCTCAAAGGCATGTATTGTAATGGGTGCCTCAGGGAATGGTGTGGATACAAGAGGAGCATTTAGAGCTCTCAGCCATGTCTAAGATTTCTAATTTTCCTTCTAAAAGTTTATGAAATAATCAATGTGTGCACTTTCAGTAGTCTTGAAAACCAGACTCTTAAAACAAAAGGTCATTTATTGAGAGGCAGGAGACAGATTTATTTGATTTATTTTTTTCCTTTCTGGCCCTCACAAACTTGTGCTTAAAGCATCAGATCCCAGTGTAGACTGCGTTTTGAATGTGCCTGTACTCCTTGCCTTTGCCTGTTTGGCTGGATGTAAAATGGAAATAATAACTGCATCTCTCTTACTTGATATTGGGTCTTAAAAACATAATGTATTAGATACATTATAAGTGTTCAGTGAATGCCAGCTACTCCATTATTCATTAAAAAGATTATTTCTCAGTGTTATAATTTTGCAGACATAGGATAAAGGTCAAGTTCAGTATAGTGTTTTTTTTTCTAAGATGTCATACATTCTGAAAGAATACAGTAAAATTTCAGTAGTATTAATGGGATTTTTTTATAATGTGGAAAAAAAGAAATGTTGGTGTTATGACCTTTTTTGATATGTGGTGGTTTTTATTCCCATACTTAGATATATTCAAGGAACTCAGAGTAATTCAAGTAATTTGAATTCCTTAACTACAGACTGTATATTACCTGCACTGTCCAGCATAGTAGCCAGCCACTAGCCTAATGTAGCTATTTAATTAACATTGAAGTAAAACAAAAATCAAGTACCTCATTCACACCAACCTCCTTTCACATGCTCAACAGTCACAGGTGGTTATACTACACTGAGCAGTACACATATATTCCATTGTCGTAAGAGCAGAATATTCTACTGAACAGGACTGATGTGGGCGTAGAGCGTTTGACTGCTTTTGAAACGAGCCTAATGTTCAGAGTTAGAGGACATGTCTTCAGCTCTTGACTCCCCCATTGCTACTGAACCATCATCCATTCACTTTCTGACTTTGCACCCCCTGCGTCTGTAAAACCACTTGTCGTGTCAAATAAAACTGTTCTGTGTAGGTGTTGTTGGCTCACAGCCAGAAGTGTTGTGACTGCTGTTCCTTCATTAATAATGACTCAAGACAGCGCTGTCCAACCTTTTGGCGTCTCAGGCCCACACTGGGAGGAGTGTTGTCTTGGGCCACACATTAACTACACTGTGACACGTAATCACAACAAAGTCTCATAATGTTTTAAGTAAATTTACAATTTTGTATTGGACCGCATTCATAGTCATCCTGGGCCATATGTGGCCGGTGGGGCGTGAGTTGGACACCCCTGCTAGAGCATTATCCACAGTGCTTCGAGTCCTGGTCCTTATAGTTGTTTGTTTGGGAGTCTGTGCCAATGCCTAATCATAAATCACGGTACGTTCTTAAAGGGGTGTTGCCTTCCTCAGTTTCTTGTCAGGTGCTGTATCCCAATGCCTGCCCTCACTTTATGAGGAATCACAGTGGATTTTACATTTCGTGTTTATTTGCAACCTAATCTCATCTCATTTTGCTTCTAGTCTGCATAAAAACAAAAAATTAAAAAAATAATTTTGTTATACTAAGACCAGCATAGTTGGAAGGGCAACCCTAAAAATCACGAATTGTATAATACTACTAAACATCTGTTTTTACTCTTGATTATCTGTGTTGCAACATGACTAGTAATATGCATATGGGAAGTAGGATTATAATATGTGACAAATTACCTCATAAACTTGATAAATTTCTGCAGATTGAACCAGTATTTAAGAAAATGGAAAATTCAAATTGCCAGACTGTTTTATTGCCTTAGAAGTTTAGAAACGTAATTTATGTTGTTAGTTTTGAATATTTCATTTTAGTAGATGAAGGAAAACTGGATAAGATGCTAGTGTTTTCATGATCTGAAAGGCTAGTGTTTGAAAAGAAAACTGGAGCAGAGGTAGTAATTGCACCTGTACCCAAAACTTATTCACTAATAATTGAACCTTGAGACTGGAGCTAAGAGTATCTCTTAAAACAAATCTTTCCAGGTTATTGTTTCCAGAAATAGAGTGTCTGATCGGAATAAAATGAAATGTGTGTGCTTGCAGGATATAATAGTAGGCAGTGTTCAACTGGACTATTTTTTTGTAGTTAAACTTTGAAGAGAAAAGAATGTTTACATGTAAGTATATATTTTGGTGTATGTACTAAAATCCTCATAAAAGCAGAAAAAACTCAAAGCCCAAGGTAATTTTTCCTGATAAAACATACACTCTAAATACAACACTTATTGTCTGCTTTATTCAGCACTTTGCTGTTCACTGCAAATATATGAATATATGTGTTCAGACATACACAAATATGTGGACGTAAATGGTGTGTGTGTGTGTTTGTGTGTGTGTGTGTGTGTATACTTGCTTCAATTTTGTTAAAAATATTTAAAAGAGCATATAACCTTAGGCAGGTCAGAGGACATGCAAAGTGGGTGTCAGTCAATTGCATGATCTTCAGAGCTAAATATTGACCCCTTGAGGCAAAAGAAACATACTTTTTTGTTTTGCCTAGCTTCATGTTCAGTTCCAAATGTAAGGAGAGAGTTTCACCCACAACTGAATGGGTTAAAATGGAATTTGTTAATGGGGGGTAGTGTGGGGGCAACTTTGCCTGCAAGTCCCCCCGTCCGCCATGGATGAAAATGAAACTATAAGACATGATCTGCTTGGGGAGGAAAGGTGGCCAGATCCCTCAAAGGGGAAGGGCCAAGAGCCCCTTCCTCAAGGGGCTTTTTTGGGGGGTTCATTTGCACAAGAATACAGGTAAGGATCAAACAATAGACAGCATTTAAAGAACTGTGAGGGCTTATTCTCAGTCAGGATCAGATAGCTAAGGAGCCATAAAACTTTGAGGAACCAACTTCTTGCTTGGACCCTTATCATTTAAATGAGAGCATTCTAAACAAAACAGGTTTCACAGGATTTTACATATATTCTTTCCTATGCCTGATTTACCCCCATACTGCTCTAGCAAAGCAAGGAGCCACACTGCCAATCCATCACAGTTTTCAGGCTTAAGTGGATTAGAGCCAGGAAGCACTTCTCCCAGACAGAAATGGGGACTCAGAAGATGTCACAATAGCTGGGGGATGAGGGTCCATCACTCCTTCTTTGTCTCAGCCCCCCCCAGTCCTTCCATGATGCCTTCCCAAGTGATCATGTTTGGCTTAGGTTGCCCCTTTCTGTG
The DNA here is from genome assembly GCF_021234435.1 of Artibeus jamaicensis. Lineage (NCBI taxonomy): Eukaryota > Metazoa > Chordata > Mammalia > Chiroptera > Phyllostomidae > Artibeus > Artibeus jamaicensis. The sequence continues at coordinate 11,613,942 of NW_026522014.1, read as the reverse complement.
TGAGGAGTCTTACCCATCAAGGACATCGACCATGCTTTGGGGGCAGGGGAAGAAGAAGCAGTGCTTGCTGCCAGAGATGAGCTTTGTCTCCTGTAGCTCGAATTCTGGAGGTTGCTCACTCATCCTTAGCCATGGGGGGTAGTTACAATTCCTAAAACCAGGCAGAGTGGTTCCCAACAGGGTAGATTGTTGAGCCTCTTCCCTTTGCTGCTAAAGAGGAGTGTACGATCCTTTTACTGTCCCATTTAAGAGCTACAGGCAGGGAATCAGGCTGGCGATGCCTTGTTTGCTGTCTGCGGTGTTTCCTGTGTGTTTTTCACAACCTTTAGCACAATCTGCTTAAAAGGAAAATGACTTTTCCATCAGGGCACAGGAGTGTCAAAGATATGGATGGGAGATACATAGTGGAAAAGACCTCCAGCCAGGTTTAGGGAATGGGAAGAAATGATAAATGGTAGAGCTGGGTGTAAAAAACATTCTCTATGAAGACAGATTGAGGCTCAGGACATACTTTTAGAAAATTCAGTGAAACTATTTAGAAACATCTTTACTGCATAAGAGAAGGTAGGCTGATCTTAGGGAGTGGGTGGGAGCAGGACAACCAGTGAGTTTCTCTGTCAGCTCCACACCCAGAGATGTAGCACAGTCCAGCTCCAAATACCACTTTGTTATAAAGTAGTTGTGGGAAAGATCTTAGTGCATCCTTTTTCTTCGTTGCACTCCATAATTCATTGCAAAAAGTATATATTTTTACCTCTCAAATTTGGTATAATTGTAGCTGACAAATATGTATTTTTGTATTTTTGTATATGCACATAATTCTACGTGTATACTTTTAAATTCTTTAAAATGTAAAATCATGACAATTAACTACATAATGCAGCTTTTAGTTTACAACATGCCATGAACAGAAAATGGGAAGTATTTACTCATTTTGTCAAAATGAATTTTAGTGCAGTAACAGGTTTCTTCAAAACTTTGGGGCTAAATAGAAGTTATGTATGTATGTTCATGTTCAATATGCATATAAATTACATACAGGAAAAGCAAACAGAAAATCATGTAGTCCTCACATTCTCCAGTTGTTTATATTCAGTATTATGAAAGCTTATAATGGAATACCATGCACCTTCATTTCACAAGTACAAACAAATGATCATCAAGTGTTCTAAGTAAGTGAAACGTGTAATACATTTGGCATTCTTTCCACCAAACGTTGCATGCTCTTTTCATTCTTTCTAGATTTACTTTGAGTTTTTGTAGAAAAGATTTAAAACAAGCTGATTAAATCATTTCAGTAGCATAAGGGGGAAGCTAGGAAGAGAGGATTAGCTCATCGGGCAGGGTGAGGTAGGTCATGGTTTATCCGACCATAATTCAAGGGCTCTCTTCTCCAAGGCTGGAAGTTATGGTCATGTCTATGGCCAGCGCCACATTGTCTTTATCATAAGTTGAAACTGCTTGTTCCTGCAGCTGGCAAAGCTTTAGTTTGTCAATTAGAAATAGTAAGGTGAGTTTTTTCTGAGTTCAAGATTGTCTTCAACTCTTTGCCCTTTTGTCTTTTGTCTTATAAAATAACTATATTACTTTGTATTAGATATACTGTGACACTTCTGTTAAGGAAGAAAATTATTTCTTAAAAATTCATATGTACTTTAATAACTATAAAGAGAAGTAGAATGGGCCATAGAGATGTTTTTTGAAATAAATAAAACTTCGGTAAAGAAAATGAAGGAAAGGTATAAAGCAGTGGTTTTCAGACTTGTGGGTAGGGATGCATTAGTGAATAATTCATTCAATTTAGAGAGTCTTTGATAGAATTTTAAGAATGAAATAGAAGAGAATAGGATACTATAGAAAGGAAAATATTCGTTCAGTTATGAAACCTCAATGATGTGCGTGCTTGTATAAAAGGATCATCCTTGATGAAAGTGCAAAATTTTTTCTTCCTCTTAGTATCAGTGTTGAGTCAACAATAGTCAGTAAACAATTACTGTAGAGACAAAGAGGATGGATTTCTAGCTCTGAATCTCTGGGAAATCAGCCCCTGTAAGCTTGTATCTCATCTGTGAAATGGGAGTCACACAGTCTACCTCACAGGGTTGATGTGCAAGTTAAGTTTGAGGACACCTGCTAAAGTCCTTGGCATGTCCTGCTACCCATTCAATAAGTGGTACCCTTGCTTAGCAATAGCATTGCCAATGATAAAACGAATTCATAACTGTTAGAATGCATTAAGTAATCTGCTGGCTATCTTAAGATGAATGGAGGAGATAATAGTTACTGAATCAGAGATACACATTAAAAGGAGTGTTACCGAACAAGAGGTCCAAGGGAGGGGCAATATTTGGCCCACCTAGGGATGCCAAAAATTGCTACAGAACAGGGGCCCCTCCCAAGGACAGAATACTAGTATCTAGTGGGCTCTTCTGTCCACCACCAATTGGAAAGACATCTCTTAACGCCAGAGTTTTGTGAAAAGGAAACAAAATGTTTATTTAATGCTATTCAGGCCTAATGACTCCACTAAAATATCAAAGTCCTTTAGGGTATACACCTACACCCGCACAGCGCTCCCTTCTCCCACTGTATCAACTCTGGGTACCGTAAATCAGGAAAAGAGCACACGTCTGTGTTGCAGGCCTCTGGCACCATCAGCTGTGTCACTGTGCAGGCTCTACAGTTAATCCAAAGTACTGTGGTACCCTCTCATGGTCCACTGGCAAGAGTTCTTCATACCCAGTTCCAGTCAAAGTCTCTCTTGCTTTCCAGGCCATGCAGTCAAAGGGGGCACCCCAAAGCCGCGTGGGCCTCTTCTACCAAAGCTGCAGGGGTTCACACTCCACCAAAAGCATGTGGCTTTCTTCTTCACCTGGCTGCCCCTGCAGCCATTCTGGCAAAGCTACGTGGTTTTTCCCTTTCACCTGGGAAAGAGGGGGTCTGCACTCTGCCAAAACCACGTGGCTCCCTCTTTCACCTCACCAAGAGGGGGTCCTCACTCTGCTGAAACTGTGTGGCTCTCCCCTACATGACTGCAGGGGTCCTCACTCTGCCCCAAACCGTGTGGCTTTCTCCTCACCTGGGCAGTTCTCCCCTCATGTCCCGGAGCCAATCTTTTCCAAGCTCTTACACAGGACCTCTCACTCAGGGGTGCAGCCCGTAGTTACATCTTGGGTAGAAGCCCCTCCCTTTTCCCTGGCTCAAAAACTTGGCCACAGCTATTTAACATATCTATGAAATCAGTTAAAGGTTATAGATATGTTAAATGACCATTCTAGAGGTTAGCTGCAAAACTGTTGCTATGCAAAACAGCTCTCAATGGCCCTGCTCCATTTGTCTCTTCTCCCTGGGGGGGGGGGGGTGAGGACATCTTATATGTCTCTCCAATATTCCTATACACTTTGAATTCCAGACACCATTCCAAATCTTTTTTGCCCCCCCCCCCTTGGCTGCACCCTGTATCAGAAGCAGAACAGAGAGAGGGTGTGATCAGGTGGACATGCACTAAGGAATGGCCAGCTCGTAGAACTGTATTTGGTTGGGATTATTTTTTCTATTCGAGTGACTCCTGGTTGATTAGGAACACAGTAGGCATTCAGCCCATTAGCAATCTCACCCAAACACCTGTGAGATTGCAAAATATACCTCAAAGCCTAATTGGGGTTTACCTTCAGGTCTTATTTGGTACATGCGGTCAGGTTTCAGAGGCTTCCATATAAGATGGAAGTAACCATTTATTGTGAACCAGTTTCTGTTTGATTATCATCAGCCAGATAATCTGCGATCATCAGCTGTTGTAAACATTTGAGTTCTCGACTCTTGTCCTGGAATAGGCACAGTAAGTGAGTTTCAGAAATTAAGCGTGGACTGTATAAAAATAAACTTCGGTCATATATTATTAGCTCTCTACAGGAATGCCTGTCCAGCGTATCCAGGTTTTTGTTTCTGTCCCTTCCTCTCTTGCTTATGGGCAGATTCCTTTGACGGAAAAAAAGAATGTCTTATTCGTGGTGCTGGCAAATACTTGGCATAAATGTTTTTATGAATGAATGAGCCCTGAATAAATCATGTTGTGACAGACCCAAATTTCTTCCTCAGTTTTTCTTTTTTTAATAAACAGCCAATTTTCTGTATCTTCCCAGCTGATTCATAACTGTGGCTGCCGAAAGCAGAGGCAGGTGGAATAGGGAAGTTGTTCCCAGTGCGTTCATATCTGCCTACCGACTCACCCGGTGCAATAGGGCCCTGACCCTGAAACTCTGCATTAGGTCCTCTGTCATCAAATGCCAAGAAACTGCATTGTTCACAACAGCCCGTACAGGATGTCTGACTGCTGTACTGGAGCTCCGAGAGTTTGGTTATCCTGTGGAGATATCTAGCTCTCCCCAGGGGCTGTGCTTTAACTCCCTATTTATTGTTAAAAAAAAAAAACACTGAATATTTTTTCAGAGTGTAAAGACAAATATTTTCATTTCAGGTCTGAGAATGAACAAAGGCGCCATCACACCCCCTCGTAGTTCCCCTGCAAACACGTGTTCCCCAGAAGTAATCCACCTGAAGGACATTGTCTGTTACCTGTCCCTCCTGGAAAGAGGACGACCTGAGGACAAACTGGAGTGTATGTGTCTCTTCCTTTGGTTTCCTTGTCACGGTTGGGGGTTAGGGAAAGGGGCTGAAAATTGATTAACTTAAAACTGTATCTACTATGATTATCTCAATTGTTGTTAAATAAAGGGATCTTGATGCATAATAAAAATTACTGCAATTGAAAAATCAGTCTATTCATAATATTGATTGATTTCAGGCTATTTATCAAATTTAATTTATTATCTAGTATTTCTTGAACATGTTTGTCTAATACATGACTTTAAAAAAAAACAGTGCTCAGTTTGGTAACAAGACGATATTGGAAAGTATACTTTGAGTTATTTTGAAAAAGGAAAAGCAATATTTCTAGGACATGAGGATGTCCTTCTGCTAGTCAGCAACAGAGTTCACATTACAGTATAAACCTTTCTCCCTTGGAAATTTTTGTTAAAAGCTTTAGCTCTAACACTTTATCTTTTTTAAAAAATTTAATCTGTATTATACTTTTTTCATTACTATTTAGTCCCCTAGTACCTCCCTCCCCCCAGCAATCACCACACTACTCTCCATGTCCCTGAGCCCTTTTCTCATTTTCTTTGAAATGAACAAATGAATTCTTAAATGCCAAACATGAGAGTTTCATGTATAGAAGCCGACTCTGGATATTATCAATAATTAAACAAAAGCTACTGTTTGCTTCTTCTAATGATGTAGTAGGTATTTCCTATAGAGGATTTCTGTCTAATTGAAAGGAAAAAAAAATTGCTCTCACTTATAAAATATAGTCATTGAGCTCTCTCTGGTGGCAAACAGTACTCATTGCAATGCAAGGACACTAACTCATAAGCCAAGTTGATCATTTATTTAGCAATCATTTCTTCTGTCTCCAAAGCCCTTGTTAACTCTAGAACTGGTGGTTTGTTCAGCGATCTAATCAACTTGATTATATTAAATATTATTAAAATGAATTTAAAAAATTTGACTACTGAAATTATAGTGAAGGTAATGAATCCTAAATGTGATATTTCTAAAGCCAATACGTCACGTCTCAGAATTATAATTAGGAAGTATGTTTAATTAAACTTAATAGCAAAGTATTGATGAAAGTTTTCTTAGAAAGAATTTTTCATAATATGATTATTCAAGTCACATCTGCTTATGAATAAGATATATTAACATTACTTTTTAAGTAAATATTTATCATTCCTAAATGTTGAATATTTGCATTTCAAGATTTATTTGTATTCCTAAGAACTTTACAGAAATCTCTTTCCTTCCAAAGTAAATATTAATGTTCAGTGAATTTCCATTGAAGTTACAGCCAGCGAAAAAGTTTGCTCAGGTGTTATCAGGACTGTGTTAGTGATGATTTTAGAAATACAAAGACATTTTTTTCCCATCTCTGAGACTGATGGCACCATCCTGCCTCCCCAATGTTGTCTTTGTGTTGCAGCTTAATTGTTTTAAGTCAATGAGAAGTATCTTTTTAAAGCTAGAAGTCCTAAGAGGCGTGCTTTCAAGTTCTCAATTTTTGTCTATGAATCAACCGTCTTTGTCTGCAATTACAGACAGAACGCTTACCCACAAGTCATTCAAAAACACTTGGATAATCAGGTCAAATCTGACCTTCTACTTACCTGCCTCAAGTGTTACCCTAGCCCCTTCCCTCTGTTCTGACTGTGTATTTTCTAGCTCTTTTTAAAGCTTTCACAGGATTTCATTGTATTCTTTTTTTTTTCTTAAACATTTCTTCAGACTCTTCTCATAGGCAGACTTGTTATGCCCTGGCATTATTACTGTGGTTTTTGCCAGAATCGTCAAGGTAAATGAATTTCAACCTCAGAAGCACATGAAGGTATAATCTGTGTTCCAGCTATCTCAACTCTCCTCTCCTCTATTCTGAAGGGCCTTAAGGTAGTCCTTGATTACCTGGAATTTGTATTTAGTTTTAAAGGCCAATGCCTGGCCCTTTTCTAGATCAATTAAATCAGAATCCACTGCCCTCACTTACTTTTTTTAAACAATGTTCAGTTTTATACACTTTAATTTTGCTACAATTGCACATTTATACATTTTTAACATTCATGCATTCTTTTATAATTACAGATTTTTAAAGTTTTTAATGAGACTTTAAAGAAATTAAATAGCTCTTAATTTAATAGATACTTATTTCCAAAATAGTTATGACTTGTTAAACACAATATAAACTAGGGGAAAGAAAAGAAGAAAAATAAGTAAAATGGACACAGAAATAGATTTGATGAAGCACCTAACATACTTAACTTTTGCAGGTCAAGGCTCAATTTGGGTCTTGATTTCCCTAATCACATGCATCCTAGCTTGGATACTTCCCATCTGAGTGGTGTGAGCATAATAAAAAACAAACAAAAATAATGCATTACCCCTCAGTTTCCACATCTGTAAAACTGAAATAAAAATATCTCTCATATGTTTGCTATGAGAATGAAATGAACTAATATTTGCTCACTTAAATTTCTTCACATAATTGTCTGTGAAGTGAAAGTTTAGAATTCTTATCTCTTAATCATTTCACTTTTTCTTGAATTTACCTGGGGCTTTTTTGGCCTCATATCTCTTCAAATAGAGACTGACCCCATAATCTATAATGACAGCCATTCTTTCCTCCTGAGTTTCAGGCATGCATTCCATTTGCTCCTATACTGAGGTTGTGGAGATGTATAAAGCTATCTAAGTGTAATTCTATGGGTTAACCTCAACTAGTTTTAGTGTCCCTCTGGTCGCCAACTTCTTCTAGTTAAAAGTTCATTCAGAGGCTTCGTTTTTTTAAACACCTGCCTGTTTAATCATCTTCTCACATAGAAAATTTAAATTCTTGTGACTTCCTCTCATGTTACCTGAAACTTGCCAACATTTAGACCTATACTTTCCTATTTCTCTTCTGACTGGGGATAAGTGTTCTTTTGATAGCTCCCTACTGAGTAATATACAAAATTATACCCTTAACTTGGCATCCATAAACTGATCTGGCTCCACAATTTGATCCCAGCCCAACTCGCCAGTGTTGCATTTGGCTTTGACTTGCCCACGCAGCACAGATGGATTTATTTTTCGGTCATCAGACCTTGAACTTTTCCACCTTCATGCCTTTGGTTATCAGGGGTATTTGTTGTGGGTGTTCATTCCCATTGTACATCAGATCCAGGGCAGGCTCATATTCCCATCTCCTCACTGCATTTATTTGGCTCTCTCTACTTGTACCCTTGCATGGTGTGTAACTTCCCATCCTAGCAACTAATTTGTGTGTGCGTGTGTTTATGTGTTTGTATGTGCATGTGTTTCACAGATAGATGCTCAGAAATGATAGTTTAATGGAATTGTGTCAAAGTTAATGGGTGCATGAGAAGATGATGTAAATATTTACATCAAGATGAGAAAGCGATGTAAATATTTAAGGCATGAAATAATACTACATTTATTTATACTGAGATGTAAAAATACATGATATTTATATTTGGATGAGTGTTTATACATTGTCAATGACTTAACTATAATAACAATTCTGTTAGTGTACATTTACTGAAAATATATCACCACAGAGAAAGCAATAGGAAAATAACCAGGAAACAGATCATTGACATGAGATAATGAAGCCTGTCCTGTATGTTAGTTAGTATTACGAGAAGTATTAATCTCAGAATTACTGAAGTTCAACCCTGAGGAGAACTTAAAGATCGTCTAATCAGCTTCCCCATAATGTAAAAAAAAAAAGTGCAGAGAGACTGGGTATTAATTATACCAGCAGTTTATCTAGTTGTGACCAAAACCCATGATTTCTGATGTACTGTGTAAGTTCTATTTTTATTTTGTAAAGCTTTGTTTCATTGTTTTTTTATTTTTTCTCATGAAAAAAGAAAACATTACTCCATTACTTCATATATCACAAACTAATCAGCTAGTTATTTCACCTCTGCTCTTAAAGTTTAAGTAGATCTTGAAACATGCAAAATGATTAAAAAATGTAAATTAAAAAATTTCCAGCAAAAATGCTTTTTAAAGTGTATACTTTCTAATATTTAAGAACAAATTCCAAATTAATATTTCCATATCAATAACAAATTATAAAAACCAGAGTATATTAAAATAATATTCAAGAAAAAATAGATAGAAGCCTGCTAATCTTTGGAAGAGAAAAAATCTAGAGATAAAGAATTACCCTTATATTGTATAATACGCCTTTGCTCTGATCTTTTAACCAAATTCATGTGTGGGCACATAATTATTTCTATATAAAGTATAATTACATGAGCATAAAAATAGGGAAGAAGTGGGTTAAAGTAGCTTGTAATTTTGTAACATGTACCCACCTTTGGAAGCTATCATGTTGATAGAATAATTTTAATATTGGACTTAAATTATTTTTGTACCTAAAAATCTATATCTTTATCATGTTGGTTTTCAAAATAAGATTATTTGTTTACTGAATCACTTGACCCTGGACCTAATTTTACTTTTAAATACTAAGAAGAAATACCTTATTATAATGTTCGATGACAGGTATTACATTTATCAATATTATTGGGATAATAGTTTTAAAAGGGAAAGTTTCTGCATGCTTATCAAAACCAAATTTTATTTTCTAACATGTTAATAATTGCCTTTTTCTTATATAATTAATTTCTCTGTTTTATGTAGCTAGGTAATTCCCAAATCCTCCATCATAAACTTTAGTTTTGAAACGTGTGCTCTGTGTCTATTCTTTAATCAGGTACAAGGTATGACTCATAGTATTTGAGGGTCTGACTTCCTTTCAGAAAGATTACCAAATACATTTCAATTCACTACCCTTTTTGTGCAAATCTTTGCCTTTTCTGAACTACCGGCTTAAGTTCATATTTCTCAGGCTTAGTCAGTTTCCCCTTTTTATCCAGCATCTGAAACTTGGTTGTTCTTTCCCCTTTTTGCATTTTCTTTGTGTTTGCGGATTTGTGCCTCTTCAATGCCTATCTCCAGTGGCACTTCCATAGAAAGCCAAGGAAAATACGTGGATTTGATACTTTGTATTTTTCTTGACCCCAGTACAAATTTTAATTTAGGGAAGTAGACTTACTCTAAAAATTAAAATTCTTTTTTTAAAAGATTTTTTGAGGGAAGGGGGGGAGGGAATACTTCGGAGCATGGGTTAAAATTCTTGAATTTTTCTCTCTTATCCAGAACCAAAGAAAACATTAATCCTTGATTTAGACTTGGTGAGCTTTAGAGTATATGATATTTACTGCTCTCTATATATGTATACATTTTTATTATTGCTACTATTATTGATGAAAATGTAAAGTTCTCCAAGTTTTTTTCCTTCATGAATTAGACAGGGTTCATAGACAGTAGTGAACACCTATCAGTGTATTTAGAAAATAATTATGTAAAACACAGCAGGGCTTCTCCTTCAGACAGTAGTGAACTAAATGTTCTTAGACCGGGTTTCTAAATGTTCTTAGACCGGGTTTCTTACTAGAAACAACCAGGAAATCTGGACACGAGGTTTTGTTTTTGTTTTTTTTTTAAACATTTGGATACATGTACTGCATCAAATGTAGAGTATTTTTTTTAAGATTTTATTTATTTATCTTTAGAGGGGAAGGGAAGGAGAGAGGGAGAGAGACATCAATGTATGGTTGCCTTTCATGCATCCCCTGCTGGGAACTGGCCTGCAGGGAACCGGCCTGCAACCCTGCTATGTGCCCTGACTGGGAATCGAACCGCGATTGTCTGGTTCGCAGGCCCGTGCTCAATCCACTGAGCTACATCAGCCAGGGCTGGACACAAGGTTTTTTGTCTTTTTACATCTAAAAACTTTCAGGAAATTATCAGGACAAGTTAGGTTTATGGGTCAGATTTCTGGGAGAGAGGAGGTTGGCTTTTGCCACTGTCTTTATTTTATTTTTTAAAGATTTTATTTATTTGTTTTTGGAGAGGGGAAGGGAGGGAGAAAAAGAAGGAGAGAAACATCAGTGTGTGGTTGCCTCTCTCATGCCCCCTACTGGGGACCTGATCCGCAACCCAGGCATGTGCCCTGACTGGGAATCCAAATGGCCACCCTTTGGTTCTCAGGCCAGCACTCAGTCCACTGAGCATACCAACCAGGGCCTGCCACTGTTTCGTAAATTGTAAATTCTTAGTATTACACCTGAGAGGCTGAACAACTGAGCAGTTTTGGTGGACTGGCCTTGGAGGGAAAGACTAAAATTCCAGATTTGTTTTAGTAGTTATTTGGTGTTCTCTCTCGTTGTGGTTTGAATTTTTATTTTCTTTATGATTGATGATTTTGAACACTTTGTTGTGATTGGTTTTCATATATCTTCGTTTTTTACGTATCTGCTCAATTTTTTTGCCTCTATCTTAATTAGGTTTTTGGTTATTTTATTAGTGAACTTTAGGATTTTTTCATATATTCTGGAAACAAGTTCTTTAACAGATTATGTGCTTCAAATAAATAAGCCAGATTATGTGGCTGGCTTATTTATTTTCTCACTTTTGATGAACAGAAGCTTAAATTTTGATAAAGTTTAATTTATCTATTATTAATTTTTTGTCATTGTTGGTTCATGTTAGATGGTTAAGGTTGTGAAAGTATTTTCCTTTAGAATCTTTATAGCTTAGCTATAATGTTAATATTAGAGTTTATTTTTTCAGAAGTTAAAGTTTAAAGTTCAAAATCATTTGATATAATGTTTTTGTTTAATGTGAAGTAAGAGTCAGGGTTCTTTTTTGATGGATATCTATCTATTTGTTCCTTTGCCAACTTTTGCAAAGATTTTATTTTATCATTTGCTAGTTTGTATTCTTACACTTTCTTTTTTAAACATTTTTATTGTTGTTCAAGTACAGTTTTCCGCCTTCCCCCACCCCTCCCCACCACCTCAGACCTCCCCATCTCCCTCCCCTGTTTGCTCCTCCCCTTGTTACTGTCCATGTGTCCTTTGTAATTTTTCTGCAAATCCTTCACCCTTTTCCCCTATAGGTGATATAGGTGAACAGATATTCTATCCCCCCAAATTATTTTGGTATCCTGCTCACCATACGTGTGTGGCTCTGTATCTTGACTTTCTTTTCTCCCATTATTTTATTTGTTTATCCTTTAGCCAAAACTTCACTGTCTTGATTACCCTTGGTTATTACAAACTCTTAAAGTCAGTAAATGCAAATCTTCCAAATTTGTTTTCCCTTTTTATGGTTGTCTTGGGCATCCTTAGTCCTTCTTTATTTTGATACAAACTTTAAAATGAGCATCTGAATTTCGAAAACAAAGCTGCAGTTGAGCAGAGTTAGAAGTGGGGGATCTAGAGACTGCCCCAGACTTACATGGACGCAGTAAGTATGACGGGGTTGGCACAGCAGAGCGAGTGGAGATTCTCCTCCCAGTACCAGTACCTGCATAAGTGCTTACCCACCTTGTTTCTTCTTCTACTGTAAAACATCCCCCATTTTCTGTCTGGAAAATGCTTAACTGGCAGTTCTGACCGTGGCATCCAGACAGGCTAGAACTGGACGGTGGGAGTCCAGAATATCCTGGAAAAGTCCAAGTCCTTCTGGAAAACGAATGTACGAAAATTAGCTGATTATCACTAGTAATCGGGGAAATGGGCATAAAACCTCAGTGGCATTCGGCTCACTGTACCTTCACCAGAATGTGTTGAGTTAGGGCGCCAATACCCAGTGCTGGTGAGGGCAGAGAGCGGCTCAGACTCTTAGGGACTGCTGTTTAGAATCTAGTTTGGTCAAGTCACTTTCGAAATGTTTGGCAATATTAGTAAAGGTAAATGTTTGCAAATCTTATGATCAAAGCGTTCCTTTTACTGATTCATAACCAAGTGGCAAATGTTCATCTAAGCACACTTTTTAGAGGAGGTTTATATCAGAATTTTTTGAAATAACACCAGTATTACTAGAAATATCAAACTGGAGACAACCTAAATAAAATTAATAAACTGTGATGCTTTTATACATTGGGTTAATAGGTAGAAAAGAAAGTGAATGAGTTAGAGCTATACATAAAAATACAGATGAAGATCAGAAATGTAATATTCAGTAAATGATGCTAAAATCAAGAGAATGCATATAAAATCCAAGATAGTGTTTAACTTTGTAAATGTGTGGAGAAATAATGGTGGGGAGCATGAGAGGATTTCTGCTGTTAGTAATATTCTATTCCTTGACTTGACTAACTAGATACATTGGTGTGTTTACTTTGATAATTTATTAAATAGATTTCTCTATAAGTAGTACTTCAATGGTATATTTATTTTTAAAATCAATGTTTAGTTTATAGTATCATGGAGGAAGACAGTGAAACAGATTAGTTTTTAATTAAGTTTTCTTAAAAAGCAGATTAATATTCTAAAAATGATATTGAGGGACACATAGAATCATTAGGAGAGGATGAAACTAGGTTTGGAGGCTACTTCTCGGGGAACAAGGACCACAGCAACTACAAACTAAGGGAAAAGTCCATCGCTCCCTCCCTGAGCTCAGACAGCGCCCCTTTCAATGACAGCGCCCCTGGCACACTCAGGACCCTGGATGCTCTCTCTTTAATCACTGCTGTGCTGCCCCCCATCACCAGAACGGGTTGAGCAGCTCCTTTTTTTCCTGTGTCGATAGCATCTGACCATCTGGGCTTGTGCTTCTGGTTGGTAGAACCTAGGTCATGTGTAAAGTCAGCCTTCAATTTCTTCAAGCTAGTAAAGAAAATGTATCTGGTGTTTCAGCTGTGATTGTGGTTCGTATTTAAAATGTGGCTTTCAGAGCACAGAAAGAAGTGTCAGATGCTGCCAAAGTGAATGACGGTTACCCACAAGTGCACCCCATTCGTGTGTTATGTCTTTTTTTTTAATTTATTTTTTTAAATTGATTATGCTGTTACAGTTGTTCTATTCCCCCCTTCATTCCCCTCCACCCTGCCCCCCCATCCCCACCATTACCCCCCTTTAGTTTATGTCCATGTGTCTCAAGTCCTTTAGGTTCTATATTTCCCATGCTATTCTTGCCCCCCCATCTATTTTCTATCTACTGTCTATGCTACTTATTTTCTGTACCTTCTCCCCCCATCTCCTCCTCCCACTCCCCTGTTGCTAACCCTCCTTGAGATCTTCATTTCTATGTTTCCACTCCTGATCTAGCTGTCCTTTTAGTTTGCTTTCGTTTTAGGTGTGGTTGTTAATAACTGTGAGCTTGTTGTTCTTTCACTGTTCATGTTTCTTTAACTTCTTTTTCTTAGATAAGTCCCTTTAACATTTCATATAATAAGGGCTTGGTGATGATGAACTCCTTGAATTTGATCTTATCTGAGAAGCACCTTATCTGTCCTTCCATTCTAAATGAAAGTTTTGCTGGATAGAGCAATCTTGGTTGTAGGTCTTTAGATTTCATGACTTGGAATATTTCTTTCCAGCCCCTTCTTGCCTGTAAGGTCTCTTTTGAGAAATCTGCTGACAGTCTGATGGGGACTCCTTTGTAGGTGATTGTCCCCTTAGCTCTTGCTGCTTCTAGGATTCTCTCCTTCATTTTAATTTTGGCTAATGTAATTATGATATGCCTTGGTGTGTTTCTTCTTGAGTCCAACTTTTTTGGTACTCTCTGAGCTTCTTGGATTTCTTGGAAGTCTATTTCCTTTGCCAGATTGGGGAAATATTCTTTTATTATTTGTTCAAATAATTTTTCCACTGGTGGTTGTGTCTTTCCCCCTTCTGGTACCCTTATAATTCGGATATTGGAGCATTTAAAGATGTCCTGGAGGTTCCTAAGACTCTCCTCATTTCTTTGAATTCTTGCTCCTTGACTCTTTTCTGTTTGGCCATTATTTGTTTTCTTCTGGGCCACTCCATTGATTTGAGTCCCAGTTTCCTTTTCATCTCTATGGGTTTTCTGTGGAATTCCATTCATTTCCCTTAGTTTATCCTTCATATGTTTCTCTAATTTGTGGCTATAATCAACCAGATCTGTTAGGAACCTGATGACCAGCGTTTTAAACTGTGCGTCTGAGAGTTTTGCTATTTCTTCGTCACTTAGATTTCTCTCTGGGGCTTTGAGGTCTTCCTGCGACATTTTTGGTCTGTTCTGGTCCTTTAAATGTGAGAAGCGGCGCCTTGGACTCCCAGGTCGCTGGGTTGTGACCTTGTATGTGGGGGCGTGGTCAGAGCGGGGATATGGCGGCGCCCTCTACTGCCGCAAGCCACGGGGACTGCCGGGCCCCGTCCAAGCGCCCACTCCCTCGCCTGTCCGCTCGCCCACAGATAGGCAACCCCAGTCAACACGCAGCACCGCCTCCCCACTGTCTCCTCAGCAGTCGCTCACCCGGTGGGTTGCTCGGTCGCTCACTAGGTCCAATCCTGGGTTTGGAACCCGTGCGTCTGGATTCGCGCGGCTGGATTCCGCACCTGGGTCCGTCCGACCGGAGTCCTGTGCAAGGCCTCATGAGACGCCGGTTTCACCCCTTACCGGTCGGGCTGAAGAATTTGTTGTTACCGGACTTCCGAAAAGTTCAATTTTCCGTGTTCTGGTTGTGTTTTCTGATGCTAATATTTAGTTGTCCCTAAACTTGGTTGTGTGAGAAGGCACGGCACATCCACCTATACCTCCATCTTGGCGGAAGTGTCGTGTGTTATGTCTTTGAGTTCATGTTTCCACAAGGTTTGCCAGCACACGGTTTCCGTGTATCTGAGCTGTATGAAGTGGGTTAGCAGTCATCCACACCACTAAGGATTACCAGAGGTACCAGTGTTTTTCATTCTAAAGTACAGTGGCTTTTCTAAGTTCCTGCCTTGTTCCTGGTAATTAGCCCATTCTCTGAGTGGTGTGAGAAATCTTGCCATTTCTGAAGATATTTTTACCATTTTCTGCTGTACCAGAAAATCTTGAAATGCTTAATATCCACGCAGTGGTCGGGTTTTTTTCTTTCTGAATTTTATTCTCAGTTAATAAGTATATGAGAAAACAATTATTCTGGTTTGCAAATAAAGACATTTAGGTCTTTTAGCCAGCCTATTATTTCCCTTTATTTAGTTGGTACACCTTTTCCCTTTGCATTTTAAACATCAAAGACTGTTTGCATTTTACCATACATAGCATATGATAGTTTGGCATCACTTTCTCCTTTTAGTTAGATGGAGACTAGTTTTGTATCTTATAAATAATCATACCTTAGAGTTGGTGAGCTATAATCATGATTTTAGATACAAAAATAAAATGGTGTTGCAAATAAATGACAAGGTCATTGTATAATTATGCCTCCTTGTTACCAGCGTCCTTCTCTAATATTATAGACCTCGGACATCAAGATCCTCCAAGAAATTATACAAACATAACACAAGTCTTCACTTCCAGTTGTCTGTTTTTACAGCTGGGCCATTCTTCTTTGTATGACTCAGTGTGGCACCTGCAGCCACTTCCGCAGTCTCCTGGTGGTGTGTGAATTACATAGGGGATCCTCAGGCCACGCTGCCACCCTGCTTTCCCAAGTTCACTGCCACAAAGCCAGCACTCTTCTTTCCCTTCCTTGATCAAAGAGTGGCTACCCCATAAAACTGCCTCTGAGATTTAAACAAATATACCATGATAGACACGACAATAACACATTTTATGTCTTGTCATCCTCCATCAGAAAAATCCCCTTATTCTGCACTAATCCTTCCTTTCCCATGTCACTGGGGGAATCAATCAAAACCATGGCTTACATTTGTGTCATGACCTATGGCTTTTGATAGGCACTTGTATGTATCACTGCACTTGACTTTCACAGCAAATATATGTCTTATTACAAAGTGGTTATTCTCATTTTTCAGGCAGTATTTTAGTAAGCGCACATAAGCTCACATAATAGTTCATGGTAAATTTAAAATTAAAATTCATTTCCAGTCCTCTGAATCAGTTGATTTTTATTATCTACTCTGCCATTTAATATCCAGACTCTGAATGTCTGGAAATTGTTTTTCTTCTGTTATTTTTGAGTTTCCATTTAATGATCTTGTAATAAAGAATTTAGATAAACAGTAATGTTTTACAGATACATAACAAAAATTGATAGACATTATATCTGATTGTCAGTATTTAATTAGTTGATTAATTCATTTTCAATTTAGCTTAAGAAATGATCTCACAAATCAATTGCCTTGAGTATGGGAGGGACTTAGTGTTTGTTTACATTAAAAAATACACTTTTGAAGAATATGCCTTACAATAAGCATTCATCTTACTAGCCTATAATCTTTTTTCAATGTATCTTTTATTTCTAGTTATGTTTCGCCTCTATGACACAGATGGGAATGGCTTCCTGGACAGCTCGGTAATTTTTTTTTCCTCAAATATTCTGTGAGAATTTTGAAGTAGTTTGTGTCTGAAAAAATGCAATGAATAAATTTATAGCTATTATCATAGAAGACAGAGTTAGTACAATTTTCATGCACTCACATAGCATTTTTATCATCTGATTTTTTGAAAAGGAGTAATCTGAGGAAACCGTTAGGATTGCAATTGTTCTGCTGAATAACTTTACCACATAAAAATGACTTTTTATGCACTGAAAGGTAAAAGAGGTTCCAACTTTATTTGAATAAAACATCAGACAGTTGAGAAGCATTGATCTAGAAAGAAAAAATAGTTGTGAGATTTGACACCATGGAAAATATTGAGAATACAAACAGTTTAAAGAAATTGTAGTCATCTTAATAATTTTATTATTTTCCCACTTTTAAAAAAGTATTTCTAATTATTTAAGCTGTATAATTATTTATAGCTAAATATATTTACAAGTTGCTTTGACAAATTTCCATTTTTAAAAAGCCTCACCCAACTTTAAATGAAACTTGCACACACTATAGTTTTATTTATAAAAAACAATCAAGGAAGAATACCCTATATATATTATTTCACTGAGAGGAATGATTACATGTTTATTTTACTTTTAATATGCAAATCATTATAGTTTTCAGAAGAGAAGTTACACTCTTAGTTCTTTTGCACAATTAGTGCCTCATAAGTATATCTGTCTCAGCTTCCATCCAGTAATATACTTTATACCTGCTAGTAACATATTTTACATATTACATTATTTCCTATTCTATAAAGGAAATGTTAAGAATAGAGGAGGGGGAGGGAGGGGGTGGAATGTGTAAAGGGGGGATAAATGGTGATGGATGGAAACTTGACTTGGGGTGGTGAACACACAACACAATGTACAGCTGAGGTGTTATAGAATTGTACACCTGATACCTATATAATTTTGTTAACCAGTGTCACCCCCATACATTTAACTAAATATTAGTAAAAGAATATGTGTCAGATTATGGAACTTTTGGAGTGCACCATTACCTCAAAAAAACCCAAATGTTTTTGAAATATTTAATACCGATTAAAAGAAACATTATTTCTGAAATGAGTTTCTCTCATCATCTGGTGTCCCTCCCAATGCCAGACCTCAAACAGACTTGCACAGGCAAAGCAGTGTGGTTAGAAACATACTTCTGTAACACTGAGTAGGATAATGCTACATTAGTTTCTCCAGAGAGCAATAAAAATACATAGTTCCGCTCTAGGAAATGAGCACTGATCTGAATCGATGTTATAACTGTGGGGTTTCTTATGTATAAGGCTCTATTTTCACATGCTCTTACTTTTATGTGTCTAGTGCTCATGTTTTATACTTGGGAATATTAAGCTACATGATCCATTTGCTCATTTTCTGGTGGCATTTCACAACTAGAAGTTTAGACTTTTTTCTAGATATTTCAATATGGTTATTGTAGCACTTCTGACTACACTAATGCAAATTATATTTTTACTGCAGATTTGCTTTATTTAATGTTTCTTTTTAATTAAATTATAAGGATGTTTTTTTGCTAGGCTTTGAGCCATAGGCTCGCAGTTGATTTGGAAATTGAATCAAATTTTTTTAATCTCCATTTTTTTGTTAACATATAGTAAATTACTAGTAATATTTGTGACTATTTTACAATATTAAACAATGGGTTGGAGATAAATATGTTTGTTTATGATTAAACTGCTTTTTATGATTTTTCCCCCAAAATTACTGGCCCTGATTACTTCCTTCAACACTAGGATGAAATTGTACCTCCTGATATCATTTTTCTTAGAAATTTAAATATGTGGCGCATCATATGTTGAAGGCAAAAATAGAGGAAAATTGATATTTTGAAAAATACCACTATATCTATCAATAAATGTTTGCTAATCATTTGCAATATGACAGACACAATTAATGCTTTTTATATAGTGTAATAGCATGTTTAGTCTTTGCAGCAACTCTGTAAGTTAGGTAATATAAGAGCATTAAAAATAATATTTTACTTATAAAAAAACTGAGCCTAAGAGAGGTGCAATAACTTAGCTGATATTACAAACCTATGCAATAGTTTGCCAAAAATAGTTTCCATTAAAAAAAATACCCAGGGACTTTCACCTTTCCAAACCATTAAAGCTTATGTAAGCAAACATATTGTAGGTGAAAGATTAGTAACACGCACACAATTCTAACCTATGATTCCAAGGTATTTGTGTTTAAAAATGTTCCTATCTGTAATAAATAAATACACATGTTTGTGTTATTTCTGGGGCAACCTTTGTTACATAAATAACATTTTCATGATTACATCTGTTCTACAGAGAGAGAGTGTAGCTTTTATCAGAGGGATACATGACCACCAAATAGAAAACCTCTCTACCATACTTCCATCTTGATTCTATGAATATTGACTGCATATGTTAGATCAGAGATTTAAATAGAATAATTTGTGATTGATATGTGAGGTCTGTCCAGAAAAAGTCCAGCCATTGGACTTTTAATATAACAGTAACAGCTTGCATGGTATTGATGTAACATAGCAGCCAAAGAGAGTGGACTGGAATGTGTATGTGTGAACAATGATGACTTCACTGCACTAGTCAATGGGGGTGGTAGATGCCTTTGAGCGAGCATGTGCACTGTGTGGCCATCCCATTCAAACTGACTGAGCAAATAGACAATGAATCTGCCTCAGATTTTGCATTAAGCTTGAATATTCCTCTGTGGAAACTATTCTGATGATTCACAAAGCTGCAGCATATGGGCAACTGGTAATTAACAGCTTCATCACAACAATGTGCCTGCTCATGCATCACATCTTATGCAGAGTTTTTTTTTGTAAAACATCAGATCATCCAGGTGACTCAGACCCCCTACAGCCAAGATTTGGCACCATGCACCTTCTGGCTTTTCCCGAAACTGAAGTCACCTTTGAAGGTGAAGAGGTTTCAGACTGTCGATGAAATTCAGAAAAAATACTTCTGGGCAGCTGATGACCGTTTGAACTGCGTAAGATCCCAAGGTGCCTACTTTGAAGGGGACTAAGGCATCATTGTCCCATGTGCAATGTTTCTTGTATTTCGTATCTTCTTTAATAAATGTCCTATTTTTCACATTACATGGCTGGGTACCTTCTGGACAGACCTCATACATTCAAGCTTATTCTTACATAATTATATTTTAAATTATCATACTGTATAATACCAGTTCAATTATGTTACTGACTACATTTAGAGTACTAGCATTTACAATATATCTTTAGTGTTTTTTAGAGATAGGAATGAAAACATTAAATAAACAGATTTGAAAAATGCTTTATTTTTTTTAGCAAAGCCATATGTATTCCTCAAAGAGTTGACATTTGAGTAGAATAATGTGAAAATTCAAACTAAAATTCCATGCCCTCATAAAATAAACTCTACATGTACTTAGCCTCCCAATCTGGACCCTGAAGACTCCTCTAGTGAGCACATTTCCCTGGTAGGTGGCACAAACAGTCAGAATACAGCCTCATTTTCATCAGAATAAAAATAAACCTCTTAGTTGCCCTCAGACACTTCCTTCCACACCTGATTTCAAGCCTGAAGGTCAGGATACTCAGTGACTTAAAAATCACACCCCCTGAAAATATGCCTGCTCCTTCTCTTATCAGACTCTCCTTTGGAGTTTCTTTGTTAACAATTTTCTGCTGGAAGAAACTCTTCTTTTGTATAGTGGTGCCCTCTCCTGGTGAAGATTTCTAGACAACATGCAAAATGAATTCACACTCCTTCTTTTCGGTATACAGTTCATCAGTCCTTTTAAGAAGATATTAATCATGTAACTTGTAAGTCTTGGGACAACATAATGAACAAACAATACCTGCAAGTCAAAGTTAAAGAATTTACAAAGTCTTTATCTTCCTTTCTCTCTCTCTGCTCCAGGAACTAGAAAACATCATTAGTCAGATGATGCATGTTGCCGAGTACCTTGAGTGGGATGTCACTGAACTTAATCCAGTATGTACATACCGATTTAACTGTTGGCTCAGTTCTAGAAGGTGCCGTTCTTTTTTGTCTTTCTTGGAACCCTAAGCCGTTACTGTCATTTGATGTTTATGTTAACTTTGATGTTTATGATATTTCTAAACAGAGTCAAAATAGATCTTGAATAAGGAAGAGTATATGAAATTCTTAGCAGTGCCTTTTGTTTTTCTTCCTTATGGAATCTAATTTGAATGCTGGTCTCATCTACATGGAGACAGATAGGAGCTGCTGATTAACCCACTGTCATGCCATGCCATACACAAGTCAAAATCGATGTGTGCCCTTGATCTCTCTATGCTTGCCCTTCTATGAAAATTGCTAAAGTGGTTGCTGTAAGAGGGAGAAGGTGATTAAGAAGATGATGATAGTGCGCTTATTGACAGTGTATTGTGCTATCTTTTGTGTATGTGCTATTTAATGCTCGCAACTCTCTGAGGTAGATACTACCATTCCACTCATTGTACAATGAGCAAATTGAGATCCCAAAAGGTTAAAGTTACTTATCCAGAGCTCTGAAGCTACTTAATCAAATCATTGAAAGAAATGGTATCTACCAATGCTTATAAAAACATAAAAAACTTCTCATTTTTCATAGGTTTATTCAAGTTACAAAATGCATGATTAGAAACTGACTTTAGCTACAAGTAATATGTTGAGTTAATTAGTTTTATTTATATTTTTTCTTTTTGAAATTAGCTAAATTCAGCAAATAGTACATGAGTTAAGCAAATACAAATCAATTTTGTTTAATGCTTTATATTTTATTTGAATTCAAAAGCTTGATCTGCAAAACGCTATTCCCCTTTATGCAGTTAACAGCATGATAAAGGCATGATTATGGGAAATGAGAGCCCCGATGGCATTTCCCTGGCTTCACAAGCTCTTGCCAGTGAACCACAATGAAGTCACATACAATGTCACGTATGGAGGTGGACACCATTCTTATGGGAACATGGCTTTTCAAGTTTTTTTTTGGAATGTGGAAATGCACGTACTGTGCCTAATGAGTTCAGATATCATAATGGTGTTGTAGAGTTTATATGGAATAATAAAGTTATGATAGCGTGTTTAATTTTAGGAGTGTTGCTTGATTCATTCTAATACTATTTGCACTTATATCAAAGGACTTCTTATAAATTCTCTTGTCCATTTTGCTGATGTCAATCTAACACAACTTTCTCCATCCTACTTACTTCAATACTTGTGAATACTTTGTATCTACCCATCAAACCTTTTGTTTTTACTGGGGTGATGGAGGAAAGGGGAGGTCTTTTCCCATCAACTTTCAAAGCAGAAGTTGGCTCCACCACTTCCCCCAAAAGAGATTTGTTGGTGGATTTTAGAAAAGGCTGATCCAGATGCTCTCAGGAAGAAAAGGATCAGTGGGTAGGCTAATTGTGATAAACACCTATTGGTATTTACAATAATAAACTATATAGCATTATTTGTCTTTTGTGGCACACGCAGATAAGCCTGCCATTTCTATGAGTGGAATAAGTAGTAGAAAGTGAAGGTAAAAGGCTCACCTTGCGCAGTGCGTTTGCCATCACAGGAACAGCCCCATCTTCCCTGGTGATTCAGCGGCACTGTCCCACTTTTAAACAAATGTGTGTGTTTGTTCACGTGGTCAGAACCCTGAGGGGTGTGTGTGTGTGTGTGTGTGTGTGTGTGTGTGTGTGTATCTGAGGACTGAACACTTGAGGTTTATGGCAGGCAGTAGGGAAGACTGAGATGTCCTTGGAAGGAATTTAAAAAATTGCCCAAGCTATAACATTAGATTTACTAGGTACAAAATGAAAACATCAGCCATCTGAATCAAATGCTTTGTATGTTAGTTCTCTTCTCATTTATTCATTTTATACTAGTTGACTAGAGCCTGAATCTTATGCCATTTGCCAAATTCTAAATAATTTCCCCATGTTTCATTTTGATAATAAGGAAATAATTAGGTTGCCATCATTTTGTTCCCCCCCAAAATACTTCTTTCCCAATACCTGTTAGTTTCTTCTGAAGGAAATAGTCTTATTTTTACGTACTTTCTGAAGGAAGACACCCATAAATGAAGTTCAGAAATTGTAGTCAAACTACATTTCTATCAAACTTTTATTCTAATGCTCTCGGTGTTTCTTTTTCTGAATTAATGAAAATGTCCATGTTAAAGATGCCGAGTTACCTTTTCTTGTATTGGAACTCTACTGTATTTGCCATTGTGGTACAGTTAGGTGGGAAGTACTTTGCCTTCCCAGAGCCAATGGTAATATATTTGGAACTCATCTATAGTTTCTGCAAATATAAGAGTAACAGCATCTATATCACACTTACCATACTCGTATATGTTAGATGCTCTTTGAAGATACTTATATTAACGTATTTAACTCTCGCAACAAATTTTTGAATCAAATATTATTATTATTATTCCAATATACTCAAAGGTGTTACCAATGCAGACTGCAGAGGACAATTTGGGACACTCTGTGTAAATCATCTTTAGGAGAAGAAACTAATCAAAAATGACTTGATCGTTTAACTTTCTGGCTCTCAAGTTCTGGTAGGCAGTTAAAAACAACTAATGCCCCTGCCTTTTACCACTTTGCAGAGAAGTATTTCAGCTCTTTGCCATGAAATTAATTTCTTCAGACATTATCTGGCATATATTTGAATTTAAAAAATAATCTAGAGAAAGCAATTAAAGGCCAGTTTTACTCTTAAATTAAAGAAACCTTGTTTTAGCTGTACCATTCAGTGATAATGTATGAAAGAGTTAAGCCATTATTTTTAAAAGCCAATCAGTGAAAGTATCAGGCTCTGGAAATCAGAACAAAGCCACTATATACTCAGTAAAAAGATTAACATTGTACAACATTACCTAGATACTTAACTCTCCCCTTAGCTGCTTGTCACAGTTCAAGCCAATCCAATGCACTGCTTCATTATATCCTGTGAAATGTGTGCTATTCATTTATTGCAAGGTTTCCCTCCGCTCCTCTGCTTCAGATCCTTCACGAAATGATGGAAGAAATCGACTACGATCATGATGGGACGGTTTCTCTGGAGGAATGGATCCAAGGAGGCATGACAACAATCCCACTTCTTGTGCTCCTAGGCTTGGAAAACGTAAGCGTTGACACAGGGCGGGTGCCTGGTCGTAGGTCAGTGAGCTTCTCCATTATACACGTTGATTACAAGTTGATTTGCCGTTTCCTACCAGTGAGCGTGGAGTGAGTGCCTGGACCTTTTAATGAGTATGCACAGTACAATTTAACAGTAACTGCTAGTGTGGCCACACTTGTCCTAATACATACTTCCTTTTCTTCTCTATTAGAAGTGTAATCTAGTTTTTTTTTTTTTAAAGCGTTAATGACTATCTCATTTATCTAATGCAAGAAACCACAATACTATTGTGTTCTGTGGTTTTTCATCCCATACATATGTCCCCTCCCTATGAAGATATTTTATTTAACTGATAAGTAATTCTTGGAGGAGCCAATTATATATTAATGTGGCTAAGAGGACATAGGCACACATACACAGCTGTTTCTTACATTTCAGCTGATTAGCCAGCCCTTTGCTGCAAGGCTGTCAAGTTTTCTAATATCAGTGCCTGCATTGGTAATGGAATACTGGTTTAGGGGAATGAAATAGATCAATCCACCATCAGGGGTATGACAGTGACTCTGAAAGCAAATCTTGTTCCCCAGCCTTGATATGAATTTTAATAATAGTTAATTAAAAAATCCAAGCCAATACTACAGTTTTGGTTTTAGCATTAACAGGCAAACCTAAATTAACAATAAAATGTGTATTATGATATGCATAATTAGATTCAAGAGCATTACTAAGAGTGCCATGACAGATGTGATATTTAGGGATTGAGATACAAGAACATGGTGTCCACTACTTTCCTGCTGACCTTAACACATTCCCCACTCCCTGTGACCAGCCAGGACACAGGACCGCAGGACAGTCTTGCGGATTCAGGACTGCACCACAGTTATTCGGGATACCGGCACTTGAGGTCGGTCTCGAGAACTCTCACGGGCTGTGTCCGTCAAGCCTGTGGCAGTACTGAGAGATGTGTTTGTACACATTCACTCACAGGCTTGGGGACATGTGAATGGGCGGTAGGGCAGTAGCGTTTGTCTCTTTCACAAGGATCTTCAAATTCTTTCACATTCAGATTAACCTTACTCTTCATGAGGTCCATGGGGTTTTAGACTTGGTCAGGGAGGAAAAGAAAAGTTACTCGTGGATAACATATAGGTAATTACAACTAAAGTAGGTAATTTATTAAAATAGTAATAATTAGTATAAATCCTAATAGGTATTATTTCTACATTTTGAAAATTAATATTGTAATCTTTCCTTGTATATAATTTTATTTTAGTATATTCACCTAGTTCTTTTTCTAATTAGTTATTACATTTCTCTGTATTACAAATATTTGTTTAATTGTTTGATATGTCTTTTGACAGACATACATGAAACCAGAATTGGGAGAAAACAAAAAGAAAATTGATGGAACATTAATATTTTAAGCTTTAGGGTTTAGGGTTTATGTATATGAAAAATAGTCATTCAATGACTAGTAAAGAACTTCTAATAATAATGGCTCCTGAGAGAGAGTTTTATTTTTTAAAGCTAAAATTCTGTTTGTTTTAAAAATGTATGGAAATTCTAATATGAGAGAAGGAGATAAGATGCAGGAATGAGTAGGTGAACCATCTGGTAGTTGGTAGATTAGATAGAAAAGTGCATAAATGAAGACTAAGTCATCTATATTTTCGATATCACAGAAAGATTTTGAAGTGATGTCTTTCTTGAAAACTACTTTTTACAATTTGATTTATATTCATAGACACTTTTTAAGTTATGAAAATAGCATGGTTTAGTATAGTTCTTTATACTAAATATTTTTATTAACTGAAAATATTTTAAACAAATAAATACCTCTTCAGTTTCTAGTGTAGCAGTAATTTTATGTCATCTGAATGACATCAGGTTCGTGACATAATTTGTTTTATAA
This sequence comes from Artibeus jamaicensis, assembly GCF_021234435.1. NCBI lineage: Eukaryota > Metazoa > Chordata > Mammalia > Chiroptera > Phyllostomidae > Artibeus > Artibeus jamaicensis. Next base: position 11,587,976 of record NW_026522014.1, on the reverse strand, counting down.
TCATGTTATAAAACCTATAGTTTAAGTTTTTAGTAAAAAAGATAATGTGTTAGGTCTTTAATAGGAGAAATCAATTTAGGGTTTTAAAGGTAAGCAACCTGATGTACTCCAAAGCTGTGTTCCCAGAGGTGGCCACTAGATGGCAGGGCTGCATCGTTTAAAATTTGAAAGTGAACAACCAAGATTAGATTTTTCCTTGTACCCAACAAGTCTTAAGAGTAATATCCTTTTTCCTTTACTCTAAAAAAAAAAAAAAAGCCAGTAATATTTAAATTGGCATTTAACAAAATGTATAAGCCATGTAATTATCACAAAACATATATAGTATCTCTTAGAAACAGCTTTTTAATAGGCAGGGTGTTTTCACAAAGCAGGAATGACACATTGAAAAGTGAGTGCTGAGGGCCTTTTTTTTTTTTGTAATTGAGATTTATTTCCTTTTCTGTAGGCAGTTAATGTGTTATGTTATTACCTGTAGAGAATTTGATTCATAGTGTTATTTCCCCCCAGGCCACTCTTCCCGCCCCACATACACTGTTGCTTATCAAATTGGGATTCTAGAAGCTTTGGGTTGAATTCAGCCATTTATTGAGGGGCCAGTCTTGTTATACTGTCCTCTATATTCTTGTCTGTTGTCCATTAGGAGCTCGGGGAGTAGAGCTAATTGACAGCGCATGTTAAGTCCCGGAGTGTCTGTGAGAGTGTGTGAGCCCGGCTGTGCTGTTCCAGCCAAATTGCACAGAGCAGAACGTTGTCCTCGGAGGGTAATCCGCGCTTCTAATACGAGGCAGAGCAGCTGGGACTTTATTGTAGCTTATTTTTCTCCATTAACGAAATTCTAAAAGCTACCCTATTTTAAAAAATCTGTTTTCATTCCAAAATCAGAAATACACTTTTTATCTGAACGTCTATATCAAATAATAGGAAAATAGCCATTTCCTTTTTCTTACATGACATCTGTCAGACTTTAAGATCCCCATTTCGAAGCAGTGCAGACTCTTACACCAATGGAAAATAGTGCCTTTGGCTGGTATATGAGATTTGACTGCAATAAAAATTTACACCTGAGACTTACTCTTTTTTCGGTATTCATCTCATTGAAAACTTACTTTTAAAAATGTCTCAGTTTTGAATGACTTTTTAAAAAAATAGCTAGTGAGAACTATGTTCTAGTAAGCAAACTCTGTAAAGGGACAGGTAGTCCATAATTCAGGCTGTGTGGGACACAGGTCTTTGTCGTGACCATCAGCTCTCCAGCGAAGAGCGAAAGCAACCACAGACGCTAAGTGAAGGGAACAGCAGGGCCGGGTTCCAGGCAGGTTTCACCTGCAGAAATGGGCTGATGGCCTGATTGCTACCGATGGACCATCGTGCCCTGACCCCTGATTTAATCTATGACTACTCTGTCCTATTGTAAACACAAAGGTTTGTGATTTATGTTTAGTCATTTAGGAGACAGACCTCTAATAACTTTTAGCTCAATTAGAAAACCCCCGAACACATGAGGACTATTGAAGAGAGCATAGTAACAGTGAACTTCATCAAATTGCTCTTCACCCCAGCTTCTGTTATTAATTAACTAGCTCATGTTTTTTTGCCTGCCAGTCATTCTTTCTGGACATACAAAATTTTAATCAAGCATACCTCTTTCCTTCTAATATTCGTTCAACACAGATATTCCTTTACCTAGAAAAACAATAAATAATAACACTTAAATTCCTGAAATCTATAGCCTTAAATCTGTACTAGATTTTTCAAGGAAAATTCCTAAATTCATACTATTATATAAACAGGAATACACTAAGTAGAAGCCTCACTTGAAATGAAATGATGCTACCTTAACTTCTTAGTTTTGAACTTTTGTGGCCACATCTGACCTGTATGGTTTTAGAGTCTGACCTGTATGATTTCATGTATTTTGACTTCACTACATGTGCTCCCAGAATCCTGGTCTTTAACCCTATAGGCAGTTCAAACTTAGCCATTGAGTAAAATGTTTCAGGACACATTTTTATGCCTGACTCACAGGGGTAAAAACAATCATTTGGTTTGCCTCCTGATTGCTGATGAAATGTGATCCCTGATGAAATTTTTGAGTATGATGGAGAGTAGAAGATGATATATTTTTAATAGACTGAGCTATATTGAAAAACTAATGTTGTCTACTCAACTTTGTAAGATTTAATTTGGATGACTTGTTCTTCTGTTTACACTCTCAGTCTAGAAAGGAGTTACAAAGCTGGGTAAACTCCACAGGTCTTAAGATCCCAGATCAGAGCCTTCTGCTCATGGAGCAAGACTGTTGAGTTTGCCTTTGAACCTCGAGAGTGGCAGGGTCTGAGCCTCACTTCTGAAGGTGTGGCCTGGAGATGAACTGTTGAATGCTGCTCCAGTAAGAATTTTAAAGCTTCTTTCTGCATTATCTTTTCATCTAAAAGGAAATTTTTCTTTCATATAAATAGAAAAGTAAGGTAATTTAGTGGTGCTTATGACTTAATGAGCTGGAGTTAGTTCGTCACATCAGCTCTTCTGTATGTTATAACTGAAGTCGGTGGAAGTGCAGACATGGCTTGGTGTGGGAATAGGGGTGTTTTGGCTGTGGGGTCAGGGAAATTTCTCCTCGAGGTCTTTTGAAGACATGACATTATTTATAATAGTCATAGTTCAGTTGCACACTCTATGTGATCTTGAATGTAGGTGTTCGGGGGGAAAAAACTCTAACTTTAGAAGTCACTATTGATAATGAAATAGGTTTCAAAAGTTCCAAAGGGCATTTTTCCCTTTGAAACCTCCTGTCGACTTCTGGGGGATTAAAAGGAGCGGAAGAACCTGGAGCTTCTCTGTGTGAACTTGCCCAGGATTCATTAAGCATTTCTCCATCATAAACACATAAGTAAACTGCTTCATTATAAGATACAATGCTTTCTAAATATCAGGAATATGTTTCTATGCAAAAATCATGAGAACATTTGTCAATGAAGTATGGGGAACTTACAAACATCCTTCTAAAATCTTTTGGGTAAAACAGTAGAATGCTATACAACTCAACCTGACGATGTTAATAATATTTGCTGTTTACATAACACCAGCCTTCTGAGGCGCTAAATTGACTTCGCAGGTGTTGTAAAATGAAAGCTCACACCACGGCCTGAGAGAGGGAAGGGGTACTTTCATTTTATTAGAGAGGGAAATAAAAAGAGAGGCGAAATGGCTTGTCTACATTTTCAGAGGAGGCCAGGAATCAAGCTGTCCACGTTTCTTCTGCATTTCTTTCTTATAAAAACGAATTCCTTTCTATGACAATAAATATTTATTTGCAACAGAAGTCCTAATCGGAACCTGCTCCACTGGCTGATAGAATATAGCAGGGGGCAGAGTCTCCTCTTCCCCCATCAAGTTTACAATCTAAAGGAGACAAATAAGACAGGACATGAAAACACAGAGAGTTGGAGTATAATTTGCCCTGCTGAGAAGAAGCCAGCTCTCAGTTTCAATTTCTTCTCTTGAAGTCACATACATATTTCATCCTTTGCATATTTTGGCAATATATCCGGCTAAGAGCTATAAAGCTATTTAATTTGTTTTTTGGTAAAGCCTTTTATGTCTGGGTAATGGCTTTGCACATCACGTGCAGCCGGTAACGTGGCTAAGCGTTCTGATTGACAGAACGCCCACGTTCAGACTTGTTTACTCTTGATAAGGAAATGCCAGCTAACTCGGCCCATATGTGCTCCTCAACAGGGTGAGGCTTATTCCCACGTAATGGACAATCGTTTAAAAATAAAATGACAAGGATTATAAGAACTCTAATACGCGTGAAAATTAGATTTTTTCCATTCTCCTTTTCACTTAAAAATATTTTTTAAGCATTGAACCATTTACTTTATCAATATATTTTTAAAAATTAACCTTATTGTTTAAACTTTTCAGATCAGGATGTTTTATTCTTATTTGAAAAAAACAGAAATTTAAAAATATAGACAGGTGGGAAAATATAGCAAAGTTAACAGTTATGTAAAGCATTCCATTCATGTAATCAACATACTAAAATTCTTATGACTGAAGCAAGCCAGAGCTGGATCCAGAAATGACTACAAAGACCACTTCATAAGGTTTGGGAGAAAATTTAATTGCTTATGTCTTCTGAAGCCCTCTCCATGATACCTTCTGGGTTACTGCTTTTGTGGAGAACTTGTTGCTCTTTTGTCAGACATCTGAGCCTTGTCAAAGACTGTGAAGGGTCTGAAATTTAGCCTACTTAGCAGTTAACAAGTTAGCTCGCCAGTTTCACTGTGGATGCTGGCAGAGGACATGAGGCTCCTGGGTCAGAGACCAAGGACTTTTTAGCTCACAGCACAGCCAGCGGGAGTTTCATGTCTGAGTCAGTTCTCTGCATGCACATCAGAAGGATGGTGTAGAGTGTGGCCCGAGTAATTCCTGTGCAGACCATCTGAGCTTGGAACCTCCGGCTTAGGGAGACTCCATTTTTTATAATGTGAAGTAAACAGACCTGCTTAACCTTTGCTGAGATGGGGAAGATTTATGTTTTATTTTATCCACCCTCTGCTGTGGAGCGATACATGACTCTATTGTCTAAAGCTGTGTGTTATTTACACATCTTGGAACAGACAGCCTGGAAGGAAGGACTGCTTCTGCTTACAAAGTGTGTAGAAATTTTAGACGCATGGAGAATTAGCTCCTAGGAAGCATTTCCACTAATGCTTCATATTATGATGCAAATTTGAAATTTCTGGGTCTAATGTAAGAATTAGTTATTATGGATCTAATCCGGTTCTACAAATCTGGAGGTTTATGTCTTGACTGAGAATAAGAAAAAGTGGTTCCGAAACACTGATATTTTTTAATCACGAGAAACAAGATGAGCTGGACAAGTTTATATTGTTCCACTACTAGAGAATTAGTATTATAGTGTGCCCCCAGCACATAGTAGGTGCTCAAAAACTATAGGGTGAACGCATTCTAAGAAATATGACAACTTAGCTAATTATGACCTATAATGGTTTTGATAGAAAACCAATAAATGATGTCTAAAATTAATTGAATTTGATGCAATTTATGAATGATATATAAGGACTAAATGTTAATGTGAAAATAATGGTAATAAAAGTAATAATATGTAATAAATTAATTTAACATATTTATAGACTTTTCATAATGGTTTTAGGACATTCATAAGTGTTGCTATTTCATTGTAGTTTAACCTTGAACAGTGCAGATGCAATTAAATAGCTATTAGTGAAGTTGCTATTATGGCATTATATATAGTTTTCCTTAGAAGAACAAATAAAAATTACAGTTGTTTTCCTAAAATGTGAATTTAAATGAGGTTTTATTGTAGCAAATAACTGATTTTTATAAATACAAGACAATTTTAATATTTTACCCCCTTTATTATATTGAAATTATCCATATTTTTTAAAAAAGAGAAAGCAAAATGATTATGTCATTTAGGTCTTTAAAAAGGTCTATTCTTTAATATTTACTATTTGAGACCCACAAAAATATATTAATATAAACTTTTAACATATAGGCAACTCTCAGCTGAAGCCTTAGAATATCACCAATGACTGACCTTTTAGTATTATTCCTTGTTAGTGTTATTCCTTGTCCCATTCTTCGGCTTTCTTATGAGACTTAACCACCATCATAAAACTCGCATATTCCGACTACTAAGCAAGGGTTAACGTTTTTTTTTTCCAAGTTTTCATTTGTACGGCTCTTCCCCGCATTTTCTCTTTCTTTATTTGTTTATTCTTTATGGAATTGTATTTAGGATGAAGTATTCAAAGTTGAGGCAGACACGTCCCTCAGTTTGGCAGGTCATTATGATGGTTCGGGACATGCCCTTGAACTGCTGACTTTGGACGAAAATTTGTGGGTTGCCATAGCCTCCGAGATTTGTTAGCAGGATCCCATTCTGCTACGAGCACATGTGTTTTTCTAGACTCTGTGGCGACCTTGGAGAAAGTCAGGGATGAAATAACAGATTGTCTTCAAGTGCTTCAGTCCAGCTCTGAATTTTATTGGCACTTACATATTCCACTGTTTATTTCATTAAGTGCAATCTGTTTCTTTTACGTCCCGTGCAGAACGTGAAAGATGATGGACAGCATGTGTGGAGACTCAAGCACTTTAACAAACCTGCCTACTGCAATCTCTGCCTGAACATGCTGATCGGGGTGGGGAAGCAGGGTCTCTGCTGCTCCTGTGAGTATGTTTGTCCCAGGAATCCGCACCTCCGACCGCGAGAGGTTGATCTTTATGGGACAGTCCTGTTTGCTGATGCAGACCCGGGAATGAGCCTCACCATTCCTGTTTCTGTGATTTATGCTCCCCTGGGAGGGTACATGTCTGAGCAATTGGGTCACTCCCTTTCCAACTTTCTTCAGTTTTGGAAAACCCTCCCTTAGGAAAGAGTGAAGGACATTTTCCAATTCATTAGCCATTTTCTTTCCACTGTGGTTTAATTGATCATGTTCCTATTTCTATGGAGATTATTCTAAAATTTTTACCAGTTTCTCTTTTTTACATCTAACTCATATTTATCTTATTTTTTTCCCTTTCCAAATTAGCCACCTTATTCACATTGACTTCTGATAATGAGTCAGTTCCTCAGGTCTTTTAGAAAATGGTGAAATTAACTGACTGTCAATTTGCATTCAAACTAAGAAAGCAAAAGAAACACAAACTAACCTTACACCATAGGCACATTATTTTTAATGCTATTATGAAGAAACTCCCCCCATGGGATTAATGCATACTAGAACCCGAAGCCTTGCCAGTTCACAGGTTGTGGCCATTATTTTTCCCTTCAGTACATTCATCTTCTCAATTTCCATTGTATTAGTGAGTGCTGCCCAGTAGAAGTTTCTGATAGTGTACTTTACAGTTCATTTATAAGTCACCTACATGTTTTTGAATCCACACCAGACATGCCTGAGACATTTTTTCATCCCCTTATATCTGTGGGAAAGCAGAGGGTATGTCCTGTCCTGCTCGCTCAAGTGCCAGGTTGTCTCGGTACAGCAGTTTGTCCATCTTGCACCCTTTTCTGCTGTGGAACCGTCAGGTTTATTAAACACGTCCCGCTTTTAAGTATTTATACTAAATCTAATTTTTTACTTGGCTTCTACGCAATGTGTCATTTTCAGATGTCCTTTTTAGGTAACCACTTCTTGTCCTGTATTTGGGAATTGGTTCCCAGTCAGATGTATTATTTGATGTTAAAAACCACGTTTCATTGCCACCTTTCAGTGATGTCTTATTTCAGGATTTTAATGAAGTTACATGATATTTCCTTATGCTGACTTTAGAGGGCAGTTTCTGGTGGTTTCATTTGAAGAGCTAGTTACCCTAGAACCTTCTCCACGTACAAGAGAAGTACTTTGTTTTTAAAGTTCAAGTATTTTTAAGAAAAATAATTTCTCATGGTAGGTTTGTTGATGAAAGCATAAGAAACATAATAACTCTCCAAAAGGTGAGATGACATATAGACAGTGAGAATTTTTGCTCACAAATTATAAGTGATTAGTGTGGCAAAGGCAGCATATTGTCAATATGGAAGAGAAAAAAGTGTGTTTTCTTAATATCGAGAAAGGTAATTTGAAATGTGGAAAATATGGAAAAGTTTTACTATACAGATATTACATGGATTTAGTACTTTTCATTCTAATTTTATCCAGTGGTTTAGTATTTGTTTGTTTTATTAAGAGGGCTCCATGGTTGTTTCTGATTTGATTTTGTCTTTATATTTATGCATTTAGAACTCTTAATTTTGTTCTTCTATTAAAAGAACATCTGTATAGGACCCTAAGTCACTTTCAAAATCAAGCTATGCAATAAATACTGTGAATATGCCAGTGAAATATGTCACACTTTATATGTATACACACATGTATATGTATGTGTGCATATAGATATGCATTGCCTATGAACATAAATATTCAGATCGATGTATATGTATATGTCACATGTTGCCTAGCAAAAGTCATTCCCTTTGGACAAACACTGCCGTGAAGACAAATGAGGGAGGAACAGTTACTAAAGGCCTGGCCTGTATGATGAAATCTCTTCTCTGGAAATAGACTAATCAGCCATTTAAGGTTTAGATAAATCAATAGACAAAATAGCATAAACTCATGGTCTTTTATTCCCATGCCCGGCAGCTGCTCTCATGCCTATACTTCATAAAATATAGATCTCCTTTTCTAGCAAATGACACCAAGCCATTTGGCAGTCATCAATTTATCCTTAATATTTTTGTCATCTGGAAATTATTGTGAAAAATATGAGGGAGGTCTGATTTAATTAGGCATTTCCTGCTATGCCATGACAGAGGCGTCTTGGCCTTTCACATGCATAATATTTCCTGTGCTAATCGGTCTTTTGTATTCCATGGTGAAAACAGTCGACTTAGACTTTTTCTTGATGTGGCTGATTGGATTGATTAGGGAGCAGTGGACATGAAATGAGATTCTGGTAATGTCATTCTTTCCCTATAAAACTGCAAGAAGGACCAGAATTAGCTCTGAATCTGTGTCCGTGTTTCCTTACAGTTTGCAAGTACACGGTACACGAGCGCTGTGTGGCCAGAGCGCCTCCTTCTTGCATCAAGACCTACGTGAAGTCCAAGAAGAACACTGATGTGAGTGCAGGGCCCTGCGGGCTTTCTGAAGGACGTGTGTGAGGACACCTCCTCTCACCACCACGCTCTGTTCTGTCCTAGGTCATGCACCATTACTGGGTGGAAGGCAACTGCCCAACCAAGTGTGATAAGTGCCATAAAACCGTCAAATGTTACCAGGGCCTCACAGGACTGCATTGTGTTTGGTGTCACATCACAGTGAGTAACACTAAAAAACGAGTTTCTAGAAATCTCTCACTTCAAAGACAGTGCATCTCGCATCCTTTTCGCAAGAGTCCTACCCCTGCAAGATCACCCTGAATTGTGACTACGCATAAAACCATGGAAGTTTCTGATTTCATTTGGCTTTCAAAGGGATAAGGGATGGAGTCATAGAATCCAAAATCCTAGAGCTAGTGCCAACTTTAGATATGATACCATCTTACAGTTTTCAGCTGTGCTCTGTGAAGCCTCAGGAGTTGTGGGGAAGGGGGTCAGCAATCACAGCGAGGTCTGAGCAGTGAGCATGGGATACTGCGTAGAGGGCATCTCTCCCTCTACACTGCAACCCTGCTTTGGTAGAGTTTTCTGGTTTACAGATAGAAATTTATTTTAATCACAGAATTTCTGGGGGTGAAAAAGGTAGAATGAACAAGGTGCAAAGATTTAATTATATAGTAAAGATACTAAGACTGAGGAAAACTAACCAAAATGACCTCGACCATATAGCTAGGTTGAGAGGCAAGTGAGTTCACATTTAGTTCTTGATGCTTCTATGAACTCACTTGTCCCTTCTCTATATGTTGTTCCTTTGTTCTTCCAGTTCAGTCATAAATTGAGGGATAAGAAATAGAGAGCTAAACTCATTCTTGGCATTGACAGTTGAAAAAGAAGAGGTAAATTGGTCTTTCTGGGGAAACTTTAGGATTCCATCTGGTTTGCATGATTGTTAAAGCTGACTCCAAATAATCTCTGGAATAAATGCAGCTGTTAGATGATACTTCCAGTGTTTCATGTTTAATTTCTGGAGATTAATTAGAATGCAAATTTTTAAGAATAGCAATTTTTGACAACATAGTAATAAATCACTTAAGGATGGAGCTTTTTGTTGTTGCTGTTTTTTTCTCAGTTAGTTTTTCTAGCTAGTGTTTGAGTCCTCTTGTTGTAGGACAAATGGTTCCTGCTTTTGAGGGAAACAGTAAAGAGCACTGTTCAGGTTTAGCAAATGAGTTTCTCTGTGGGGTCCACTCTGCCCCCCCACCCAAGCTCACACACAAACACACAGGATAATCAGAAAAATGAGCTGTGACTAGCATTTCAAAAATAAATTTAAGTACTTTTTTAAGTGAACACATTTTCTTCAATTATTCTCAGCTGTTAAATTATATTTACATTTAAAATTTCCTCAATTATGAAAAACAGTTTTATTTCTTGAAGCATTTAGTTATTATAATAAATTGTCTAACAGTGATTTAAATTGCATGTATGGTTACTCAAACACAACAAGTTCTCAGTTTTAACAAAACCACAACTATTTTATTTTTTAAAATTATGTACATTAAATATAGCCATTTTTGCTATACATCTGTAACAATATATACTTTTTATTTCTGATATTTTAAGATCCAGTCTCTCTTACTTTTCCTATAAAGTACATCTTTCACTAGTTATAGTTTCTGTATAAACTGAAATTAGAGACTACCAGAATTTATTTTTTTGTATTTTAAGTTATTTTCTCATTCTTCAAAAATTTCAAATGTATTGTCTTAAATTTATTATTTTTCTATACTTTTTTTATTTCTTGGAAAAAAATCCATGTGTTTAAATGAATACTTAGCTTTAAAATTCTAAAAATGTGCATTGGTGCCTCTCCTAATATAAAAGCTTTTCAAATTTTTTTCTATTTGATTGCTCTCCTAGTTTCCCCATTTAATCTTTTAAAGTATTGTACATGCTCCACTCTCTCCGTTCTATGGAAATCACTCTCCTTAAAGTTACAATTACTAGTGATCTCTTGTTGTTATAGCATTTTGAAATTATTTTTGTTTAATATTCTGCTTTGTTCGTTTCTCATTTTCTTTATTCACAAGTTATACATTCATACTTTGTCTTGATCCTGGCCCTAATTTTACAAGAAAATAGGCCCTTCCTTTAAAAAAAAAAAGAGAGATCTACATCAGAATAAACTATGTTTTTAAAAACCTATGCATTTTTTAGTGTTTAAATCAGTTCAGACAACAGGGCTTTACATCTTTTTCTTAACTAAAGATCTGTGTGTATAGGAAGGTAATTCTATTGTTCATTACAGAAGAACACAGTGTAAGTGGCAAATGTCCTTATACTCGGAGTTCTTCTACTCAGGAAACAAGCCCACCGCAGACACTGTAGTGTAGGATGGAGTCAGAAAATAAAATGGCCGCCCTCTTACTAAGCTGCCTCAAAGTCTGACACTCCCACCCGAACTCAAGCTTATTTGCTGTAAACCTGGATGTCTGGGAGTCCCATGGGTATTTGGTTCATGAAACAAGACTTGAGCAATAATAGAGTTTTCATATATTGAAAAAAATATATAGCCCTCTCAAGGCTAAGTTACTTTAGCTTCTGTGCATTTTTTGAAAATTTTAAGCAATTATAAGGACTCATTAATATATTGATTTTGTACCTAAGTGAAACAGAGTAATTTACCTTATACCATTTATGTATTTATATAATTTGTAGTTTCTTCTTTAATCACTGTATGAAAATTTTAGTATAAAGTTGACTTGCTCTTCACTGATGCTTACCTATTACTACTAATTGTCTTTAAGCAAACTGTATCTACTTTCTTATGTTCTTCTACTTTCCAAATAGTGCTATTATTGTAGCAAAGGGCTAACAGAAGTGAAATTGATGGGATGTGGTGCCATCAATGTGAAGCTTTACATCGTCCAGGAGGAGGCCTAGCTAAATGAAGTCCAGGAGGAATAGATTGCAGAGAGAAACACAGAGGATGAAAGTGGACTTCATTTCACAGCTTTCAAATGATATTACTTCCTTTTACATATTACTTTTGGAATGGCATGAGTTTCAGAAGCCAGACTGAGCAGATTCTTAAGATGGTCTATCTCCAACAACTAAGATGGTAGTTGTGTAGCCTTGGGCCAGTTATGGTAAGGTGTGGGGCAGTTTTCTAGTTCATGAAATACAGTTAATGATACCCATAGTGTAGGATTGTTACTAATAATTAAATGAGTAGATGTGTCTGAGGCAGAACCTCATACACAGTAAGTGCTCAGTAATTGACTATTATCATCACAGTGAAACCTGGGTAAAACATTCTGGGGGATCACAAAACCCCACTCCGGGCCCTCAGAGGGCACTCCATGAATATTACTCATGCCTTTGCTCTTCACCTCTGTAGGGATCTGCGGTTTCCCAGTAGAAGGCAGAACAGCACTGACATGTTCAGAAAACATCCAGAACCATGTGTTCCTGAATCTCACTAAATCCTAGATGAAGATGAGTTTTTTATAATTTACAAATAGCAACTATTCCAACTCTATTTTCTATCAGACATGTATCATCATGCTTGAAGTCACTGAAAATAGAGATAGAAGTCAATTTATTTTATTCTTGTCTTTCACCTTTATCTCTTATACTCAACCTATCACTGAAACTTTAAATTTTCTCCTTAAAATAGATTTCTCCGATTTGAGTTTTCATCTCCATCCTCCCCAGCCCGAGTGCAAGCTCTTAGCACCTCTTAACTAGATTAGATCAGAATCTCTTGGCTTATCTCCCTAACAGAAGGTACTTTTCCTATAATGCAGGCTGCTCTCCACCTCCAGAACCATCTTCTGAAAATACTAGTTTGTTATCATATGCCACCTTCAGCAACCCATAATAGTTTTGTGATAATAAATGCAGTCCTCACCTCCTCCTACCCCGACCTGGTTTTCAGTTCCTCAAATATCAGACAGTAAGGCACAGGGCTTATGTAACGTTCCGTCTACACACAGCCCCCTGTGCAGCTGTGCGTATTTGTTGACATTCTCTTGGGGAGGCCATGCTCTCCCTCCCCCCACCTGCTATTTTGCTTCCTGCATTCCCTTCAGCGCACCCACTTTGATTTTTACTGAACCTCAAGAACCAAATAAAATTCTGTATCCTCCTTGAAATTTTCCTTGGTACTGGTATTTTTTGTGAATAACTTCCGTATTTTTTAAATAAATTTATTTTCTTTCTTTCTTTCTTTCTTTCTTTCTTTCTTTCTTTCTTTCTTTCTTTCTTTCTTTCTTTCTTTCTTTCTTTCTTCCTTCCTTCCTTCCTTCCTTCCTTCCTTCCTTCCTTCCTTCCTTCCTTCCTTCCTTCCTTCCTTCCTTCCTTCCTTCTTTTTTTCTAGAAGGGAGGGAGAAAGAGAAGGGGAGAAACAGCAATGTGAGAGAGAAACATCGATCTGATCTGTTGCCTCTTGCATGAGCCCCAACAGGGAACCGAACCCACAACCCAGGCATGCGCCCTAACTGGGAATCAGACTGGTGGCCTTTCATTTTGTAGGATGACGCTCAACCAATTTAGCTACCCTAGTCAGGGCCCTTCTGTATTTTTAATCCACACAGAAGAGAAGGCCGAGATGCTCTCCAGAAACCTCTGCGTATTGTCCACACATTATAACATCAACTGCACTGCTAGTCTAGGGTCTGACCCAGCTTTGGTCCAATACACACATTATTTCTAATCACCCCCAGTTCTTCATGAAATGCTGAGTTTGTAGGAGGTCCTCAGTAGGTTCAATTTAATGTCTGGTGTACTGTCCTTCTTACTGTTAATGTATATTTAACTTGTGTGACTTAAATTCAGTTTTTTAAAAACTCCTATAGTCCTATAATAGAAAATCTGCATCAGATATACTAGGTGAGTTCAGGCAAATTCTTAAAGACATAAACCTACTTTAACACCTTTTTTTTAAGTCAGGACCTGTGATTTCTTCATATAATATATAATATTTTGCCATCTTGTAGTTATAAAGATAGGCTCTTAGAACTGCAGTCTTTCTTCAGCAAATATAATGAGTTAAGAATATGAAAATAGAAACATTGTAAGCTATAACAGTGTAAATTATCTTCTAACCTTGAGGCAGCCATTTTCCTGTGCTTTGTAATTCAATCAGCTGGGCTCAATGTCCTTGTTGGTTCTCTATTCCTTCTCCTGCTCACATCTATCCCACTGTTTATACCTGTTCATTCCTTCTCCAAGGGTGTTTCCTTGACTTTCTGTTTGAAAGAGGTTGTGATTTGCTCCTGGTTGTAGTAAAATGTCATTCCTCAGGCAGGTCTCACCAGAGCAGGAGGGGGAGACATGTTACTTCAGTTTAACAATATAAGCCTGTATTAAGGCTGTGATGTATTTACTCTGGTATCATGTGGAGCTACTACTTTTATGAAAACATTAAGCTGGAAGCAGTAGCGTTTAAAGGTTTTCATTGTCTTTCCAATAGGAAGGTTTTTGCTGTAACAAATTCCGGAAATAATCTAGCACCCTGAAATTTCAAAATGTTAGAGACCTAAGAATGTATAATCCAACAAATGCTCCTTTAACTTATGTCATTCAGTATTTTTTTCTTTTCCCCAGAAGATTGACTTATTTCTCTTTATTTTCCCCTCAAAATTCTTAGAAAATTTTGTTTTCTATCTTTTCCTCTTTCATTCCTACATTCTTCTGCTTCCTTCTCAATACAATGCCCTCAGTTTCTTTTCCTCGGCTCCATTCAGTAAATACACATGCACACACACACATGCACACACACACATACACACGCACACATATACACACACACCCCTTTTCTTGAGACAGCTTTCTCCAGTAAACATAGACCTGGCTCTGAATTAGGTGGTGTTAGAAATTCTCATAAACTCTGAGATTATTTCCAAGTATTTGTTTCACTTCCAGGAAAAGCTGGTATATATTTTACCTATGTCCTAGATGTGGGACTGATTTCCTTAACATAAATGGGAATTTTTGTGCATAAAATAATGACCTGAGGACTTCTATGTCTTACCCTGAGAAAATGCAAAGATAGGCGAACAACTGTACAACATTTTTTAAAAGGTCACAATTGCTTTGCTCTGGGGCCCCACTGGCAGTTGTACAGATGAGGCAGGACCTGTGAAAGCTGTGGTTTGAAACCTGTCTGTCACGTGGCCATCTGCCCTCCACGTCCATCTTCTGTGTCCTGACCTCTCTCTATGAGGAGCCAGTCATTGGATCTGGGTGCAAACTAATTCCTTGTAACTTTACTTGAACTTGAATATATTTACAAATAAGCTCACATTTATGTGTACCAAGGGTGAGGATTTCAACATATCTTTTGAGAGACTCAGTTCAGCCCACAACATTTGGTGATCCCTTATCTCTGAATCGAAAATCCAGGACCATGACATAGTCTAAGAAAAATGACTAAGTTCAGTAAGTTAATAATATATTTAAACCAGTCACTAATTTTATTTTGGAGGAAATATGCAGCTGCTTTTGCCAAATCCGAGTGTTCATATAATTAGTGTTGTTTTTCATGTGGCTTCAACTGCTTCTTTATCCTCAACACCTCTTGATAAAAATCAGTAGCCCCTTATTAGATTAAACTACTCTTTTTATGAGGAGTTTACATGCCTGTGACAAGCAGAGCTGCTAATTATGAATGAACATGTAAAAGTACTTTTATTTCATATAATGTACTCTAATGTATATTGCTACAATATAAGCAGCCTTCACTCCATGGCAGGGAGGTTGCATGGCAGGTGTTTTAGACGGAAGGATGACAGAAATAGCCCTGCAGTAGAGCTGTGTCTCCAGCAATAAATAGGAGCACTCACTGGACTCCTATCCTTGGTTGCTAATTAACTGTTACATAGGTAACTGTGTTGTGAAGTTTAATGTAGCCGTGGCTTACATGGGCTGGCTTTTGGTTCAAAACTGAAAAATGATGTAGTTTTTGTTTTTGTTTTGAACAAGAAGCTATTTTATTAATAAGTATAATTTTTCTAAAGCATGATATGTCATTGAATTGATATGATGAAGGATCAAGAGAAATCCTTAGATGCATTTAAACAACTGCGACTTTAGCATATCTGTATGATTCCAATGAAAACTAATGCTGCAATTTAAAAAAAAATCACCATTTAACATACTATGTTATAACACCTCAAATTAAACTTGTGTCCACATTGATAAAAATATTGGGTTAGGTTCATATATGTTGAAAAGTAAATAACACAGTGTATGATTATGCAGTAAAGTAATGTAGAGCTGATAAATACAATATAAAGATACATTTTTATAATGATAATCATCTTATATTTATATCCTGCTCCTACTGAGATGAATCTCTGGTTGCATTTACATATTGAATTACAAAGTTAAAACTAATGATGGGATCAATTATGCCCCATACTGAGCTGTGCACTTTGGAATGACTTTGAGAAAACAGGAGGGTCAAAAAGAAAAAAAAGCATCTACAGTGCACAGTGGTTTCAAGATTTTGCTAAGGAAGGACTGTAATAGACCATAGTGCATATTTGTCAAAGAAAGCAGGCTTTTTTTTTTTTGCTGCAAAACCTAAAGTACATTTTTAGTATCAGCATTTCCGAGGATTAGAAAACATATAGATTGGGTCACAGAAGTTGCTAAAATGGTTAATTTAAGGTAGATGTGTAAGGGCAAATATAATATGAATCGTTTTATGATCTTCTTTGTTTGTTCTTCTAATTATTTTTATGTACCTTTAAGGTGTTTGCTCTCTCTGAGTTGAAATATAATCTGCCCTATGTTTGCTTCTGTCACGCAACATTTGATAGTGTCCTCTTTCTCCTTTCCTAGCTGCATAATAAGTGTGCTTCTCATCTAAAACCCGAATGTGACTGCGGGCCCTTGAAGGACCATATTTTACCACCCACAACAATCTGTCCAGTGGTACTGGTGAGTTTTCCCTTCTCATCCTCCTGCTATAAAACCTGGGGTTTCTATGACTAACTGGTAGGCTATACCACTAAACGCTTCCAGCACTAATTGTCCATTGATCAAGGCAGAGCTGCATGGATATAAAATACCTCATCACTTCGGAGGAGACACCTTTGCCCACTGTATTTCCTTTTTCCTTCATGGTACAATAAACATTCAGTAAGGTATGCTCTAACCAAAGCTGACTCAGGTTTTATCACTTAGTCATGCTGGACTTACCAGAAATTGTATAGGCAGAACTCCTCTACGTTTTACATGTTTTATAGATCTAGCTTCCCAGAATAATGAATTTATTCTTATGGGCAGCTTTGCTGGGGATGCACATTATATATCTGCAATGGTGAGGTCCCTTATCTAGGTCAGAGGCTCCCTAGATTGAGGGCACCTTGAAGAAAGCTATGCATTGCCATCAGGTGTATTTTATTTTTTACTAGTGAACAATAAGTCAAACTATCAGAAAAGCAATTACTTAGTTCATTCAACACACAGGTGAAAAATACATAAGGAAGATAAGGTAATGCTGGAAAGAATAAAACTTGGTAGCAAGAGAAGCAGATATTCAAAGAAAATATTCATATTATATTTCAATATCCAAATCATTTCTAAAATGAAACAGTTATTTTACAAAACAAACTATTTTATATCCATAATTCAGTTCTCAATTTTAAAAACAATATGAAAATTAAGTAGCTGGAACTTCAGCTAGATATAACAAAAATACAGCTAAGAAATGTTAGACAAATACTTTTCTAAAGGTCAACTTAGAAATTAGTCAAATTACTCAATTTGCACCCACTTATGGTTCATTTTTTAATTATCTGTAAAATACTGGTTGCATTTTAAATGTACTTATTTAAAAATTACTAAGAACTCTTCATCTTCTCAAACTACAAATATAGAGCAAAGGAAAATACCTCCACATTGCTGAGGCTAGCAATAACTAATCCTAACTTTCTTTTCTTCATCTAAAATTTATTAGACATCCTGTAGTAAATAAGATTAATTAAAATTAATGAGAGCCATGTAAAACATTTTTATTTTAGATGAATTCTGGTGTCATCTTTATGCTTCTGTGGTATCTTCTTAAAGAAAAAGGGCTTGCAGAAATTTTACATATTTTTACTTTAAAAGATTGTGAAGTAATTTTCCCAGTTTAGATATATTCTCAATCTCAGATTTTAACTGAGAGCTAATCTGTTACATCACCCTGTCATTCCATTGCCCGTGTAAGTTCTACTCAGTTCTGTGAGGCAGAGGTGAGACAGAGGACGGCTTCTTTGCCCACCTGTGTCAACTTCTGGTCACATAAAATCAATCATGAGATGGATTCCTTTTGTTCTCTTCTGTTGTTCTGTTCTTTCTTTGAGAGAATCAAAGGCACAGAACCCGTGTCATGTGAGTTTTCTTCTGTCAGTCTTGCCAACTCTTTTATTGCTTTTTTAGACACTTTTGATTCTAAAGATTTGTTTGCAATCCCTAAATCTTACTGCCATTGTAATCATGATATATATCTCATCATTCTCTATTTTTAAAATGTTTTTGGGTCTACCTACTCTGAAGTATTAGGCACTATTGACCATCTCGTTCTAAACCTTCTGCCTTTCTCTGACTCCTGGTACCATGCTCTCCTGGTCCTTCTTCTGTTTCTTCGATCTCTTCCTTTCAGCATCTTTCCTGGCTTTCACAGCTTCAGCCTGCCCTATGCTGACGCATCCCTGTGCTCTGCCATAGGGTCCCACGCTTAACTCCTTCCTCCCTTTACATCTTCCCAGTGGGTTCCTGTTTATTTAGTTGACTCCTTACCTTGTCAATTTATATTTAGTTCATCTTTCTCTTCTGAATCTCAAACTTGTAAAGTTGCAACCCATGTTGTTTTACATGGCCAATATATTAGAATTACTTTTTTTAAAAAGATTTTATTTATTTCTTTAGAGGGGAAGGAAAGGAGAGAGGGAGAGAAACATCAATGTATGGTTGCCTTTCCTACGTCCCCTGCTGGGAACTGGCCTGCAGGGGACCGGCCTGCAACCCAGACATGTGCCCTGACTGGGAATCGAACTGCGATCGTGTGGTTCGCAGGCCCGCACTCAATCCACTGAGCTATACCAGCAAGGGCCTAGAATTACTTAATATAATCAGAATAACTTATTTCCTAAGTACAGATACTATATCTGCTACCATGCTAAATATTCATTCATTTATTTGACAAGTATTTACTGAGAATTATAGATAACATTATAAATAGGAGGAATAGTAAAATGTAAACAATGTCTTTGTTTTCATAGAGTCTTCATTCCAGTAAGGTGAAATAGAAAATAAACAATGCAATAACTAATTATTTAGTACCTAATTACATAAAGACACTGGTGGCATTTTAAACATAAAGAAAAAAATAAAGCAAGAGAAGAAGAGAAGAAATGTTATGGCTGTGATAGAAGAAGTGGTCAACAAAGACTGCATCAAGGAGATAGTTGAGTGGAGAGTTGAGGAATGTGAGGGAGTCACTCCTGGAAATCTGGGGAGAGAATTTCACAGGCCACGAATCCTCCAAGGAAAGAGTAGAAAGGGCACAGAGGTAAGGAAAACCTGACGCCTCTGAAGGGCATCAAGGAAATTAGGGCCTAGTGGGCAGAGGAAGGCATAGTGGAGGAGAATGTCAAAGATGTTATAAGATTTTCACATTCTGTAGAGAAATTTAGGCCATAGCAAAGTTATTAGCATTTACTCAGAATGAAGGTGGAAGCCATTAGAAAGTTTTAACTTACAATGAAAATGAATAATCTACCTTCCTGTTGAGGGAGCAACAGTGGGAAAAATATGAGATTTCACTTTTCTCAGAGATAGAAATGGGGTCCTTGCCAAGAGCAAGGATGGTATAAGACAGGAAAGCTTTGAGCATTGGGAAGAAGGTGCACAACATTCAGCCAGGAAAATAGGATTATAATGGATCAAGGAAATACCATTGATTGGTTGGAGTAATGAGAAGTAATTCATTATTAATAATTATAAATTTAGAATAAGACCGGTAAGCTTAGATGTGCATATTTCTAATCATAGTCAGTTATATTTCTCCAATTACATTCCAGCTCCAGGAGCAGAATAAGCATAGCACAGCCGTAAAAGGCTGCATTTCATCAAATATGATAAAAGGAGAGTGTGTGCATGAGAGGGATTATAAGAACTGATCATGGAATTTCAGCTGTGACATGAGGGAATTGGGACAGAAGAGTGAGGCACAGCAATGGATATGAGGAATAATACATTGTAAATTACAGTGAAATCAAAGATTGTTGGAATCAAGGTTATTGGTGCCAGATTATGAGAGCGAGGTAGCAATTGCCATGAAGGGTTTGTGATTGTTGATAATGATATGTATGAGTTTATTTAATTCTCAACCTGACAGCATGATATTAATATTGTAACTATTCTTGTTTTGCATATGAGGAAACAGGGACACAGAGGTTATATACATTTTCTGTGTTACATAGCTATGAAATAGCAATTTAGGATTGGAGACCATGGAGCATCACTGAGCTCACCAAGGCTCACCCTTAATAGAACCTTAATATCTCAACTTTCCACCAGAAACTAAACTCATCATCACCTGCTTCATCTTCAATATCAAATTAATCATTAGGCATCAATCATTAGGCATCAATCCTCCTTGATTTTCTTAATTGTTTTTCCTTCAGCCCAAATGCAACTGCCTCACAGGCTATCCTCAGAAATTGTTCCCCAGGATTGTCGTCAAATCAGGATTACTAAATTGCCTTCTTTCCATCAACTCCCTATGGCTCTAAAAAGACAACAATGTATTTTTTCCACTTAAATACACTAATATATTTATAATGTTTTCAGTGATTTGTTATTTGAGTTTCAAACTCTCTAGCATGTTAAACAAGGCTTTGACTATATCAGTCTACCCAATCCTCACATATCATCTTATGTATTAGATATCAAGAATAATTTAAATTTCTTGTAATTCTCTAAGTACAACTGCTCTGTAAAGCCTTTGAGATTTTGTATATGTTAGTAAATGAGCCAACACTTTGCTTTAAAATTTATTCTGCCTGGATAAGTAGAAACAAAAAGTTACTTTCTTATCATGAAATAAGTACCTCGAATGCTAAACCCATTATCTGTTTAAATACTAATATTTTAAACACATTAATAAAGTTCTGTCCAGAAAATTGCTTAATCTGCTCTATGGCCTCTGAGACTTCACAATTTGTATACTTTCAATAATATTCCAGGAATGATTCAGACCTCATCATTGCTATTATTTTTCATCTTTTGTTTAAAGAAAATTGTTAGTACATACAAATAATATATGTTGTTTTGTTTTATTCTTTAAGAACAATTTTCTTCCTTAAAAATTATAAGTCCAGTTTCTGAAAGTAAAGCAGGTGAGGTCCAGACTTGGTTGTTGCAAGATGGCAATCAATATCATCCCTATTACATTGAAAACATAAGTTATAGACTTAGGACATCTAGTTTTATTGAGGTCTTTCTTTTCCTTTGCTTTGATTCTGTGGTCAGGATTGGTTATTGAATGAGTGACATAAGCTCAGTATATATCCTAGTTGGGTCATCTTGCTGATATATATATATACTACAAGGTCAGTTCGTCTTCTGGCATTTGAGAATATCTTTTCAGGTATCATATATATTCTCAACATTTCTGTAATACTTGTCTTAGCCTTTCAATCTTTCCCTAACACTTTTTATTAACTTTAAGTAAATAATTCAATAGTTATGTGTTCAACTAGTATGGAGATTATTAAAGTAAGCATTGTTTTTGCACTGATGATTTGTTTTTATAAGCATGCACTACAAATGGCTTCCATAGACAGTGGCTCTTAATAGCGCCGGTTGCCATATAAATGGACTAAAACCCAACTACTCTGAAATTAAAATCTATATGTAATCATCAATGATTCCATACTCAGATATAATCACTCTTTTCTTGGATTGCATTTGGTATCTAGCATGTTTTAAGCATACTGTCATAAAAATACTTTGGTCAAAATTTATGTAGCGTAAGGGATTTTACCAAAATCTTTTATGACTTTTTTAATGTGTGCAGGTACTTATAATGCTTTCTTTGAAACAATTTTTTTAGCAAAAAGTTTGACAAGCGCAGTACAATGACTGCCATGATGAAAGTGACTTCAGAACTGTTTACAAATGTAAATTTCTTGGTTTTCCCTCATCCCACCTCCAAACAACTATAAAGTGAATCCAGTGTATTCAGTTCAACTCTTTGTAAGCAACTTAAATTCTATAAAAGGCCACTAACCCTTACCAATTGATTGTCAAAACAGATGTCTCCTCTTTAATGGGCTTCATTTAAGAAAGAAAGCATTTTTTATTCTCGTTATAGATCACATTCGGAAACCTGTCCCATGCTAATCAATGTGACAATACATATGGAGCATGGCCTGACTGGCATGCAATCCAGTCACGCTTCATGATCTAAATTTTACCTCTAACACAACACAGACTCGCTGCAAGTTGTTTTAGTCCCATACAGATTTGCTTTTGTTAAATTTGTACTTCCCATTATGTCATTAACCTGCGTTGAATGCTATTTTTAAGAGATCACACGAAACACCCTATTGTAACAAGGAAATGTTGTTGGAGATGCTTTCATTACCTAACAGATCCCTTTTGGCTGTTTATCATGGCTAATTGTCTCTTGGACCTACAAGTCTTATTATTGTCATATTTTATCTGCTGTCTGTAGAAAGCATATAGTTAAATTTATACCCACACTAGACTATGATGTTGGTATAAGTGATATTTACTTCTATGTACTAATCTATAACTTTATTACTATCCTATTCATAAATTTTCCTGTACTATAATGGCCTCATTTAGTACTTTAAAATTATTTTTGATGGCATATAAATTTGTTAGGTCACAGAAATCAGTGGAATTGACTAGTTAAAATCCCATTGATTCTTAGAGTAATTTTATGGAGAAAGCTTTAAATTTGATCAACTTCTATAGAATGATGGTATAGTCTTATATTCTTGCTAAGTTATACACACACACACACATACACATATACACATATATCTATACACTTTTTATGATCAGGCAAACTGGGACTCTAGGGGTACATGCTTTTATAATGATTCTTCAGTTTGAAAAAGACTTTTATTCATTTTCTTCTGCTACTACCAACAAAAGAAGACTTGAAACCTCATGAGGAGTGGCATTTAAATTTTATGTTTGAACAGTAATATGAAGCAGCTTATCATGAAAATCATATTATTACATTTAGCCCCTTGTTAGTTTTCTCTATACATAAAAGGGTTTCAGTACATTATTATTTAAAGGCTAGGTTCTTGTTCTCTGGCAAAGGGTTAATTATTTATTTTAATTTCTTCAATTATAGCCAACATACAATATTATGTTGGATTAATGTATACAGCATAGTAGTGTTAGATATATACACACATACACACACATATCTATATCTATCTATATCTATATTTATATCTATATCTATATCTATCTATATCTATATCTATCTATATAATGTAGTGATTATCTAAAAATCTAGTATCTATCTAGTATCTACCTGACCATAAATGGTTATTATAATATTGACTATATACCTTATGCTGTACTTTAAGGGGTTCATTATTTGGTCCTTTGTGATATCAGTATGTCTTATTAAAGTTTATAAATTAAAATATAGGACTATTTGATTACCTAATGCTTTAGTTTTTATTATAGAAAAGTATCCACTCTTTATATACTGTTACTCTATTTGAAAGTGATTTTAGAATCATTACTGTTCATATATATATTATTTTTATGTATAATATCTCTGGTTTAGATCCTTTCTATTTTTCTTCTCTCTTCTCTCCTCCTTTCTTCTTTTCATTGTCTTTTATTAAAGTCAACAGAGCTTCCCTGGTTGGTGTGGCTCAGTTGGTTGGAGTGTCCTCCAGTAGACCGAAAGGTCGTGGGTTCAGTTCCTGGTCAGGGCATATACCTAAGTTGTGGGTTTGATCCCCATTTGGGGTACAAAGAACCATGCAACCAATCAGTGTTTCTCGCATCAGTGGATATCTCTCTCTGTCCCTCCATGTTTCTCTATTTGCCTCTGTGTCTTCCTCTCCTCTCCCAAAGCAATAAAATGCCCTTGGTTAAGGATAAAAAAATAAATCAAAGTCAATGGGACTACAAACTGACATAGAACAGTTCTTTATTTTTTATAGATTAGATTCTATTGGTGTACTAAATATTCACATACAGGGACTCTACAGGAGAAACCACCTTAATTCATCCTGCAGGTAATTCAAAGAGTAAATGAAAACTTTATTGAAGAAATGATGTCTGAGCTAAGTCTCAGAAAATAGGGATTTCGCTGTTAAATTCAAGGTGAACTGTGTATAAATAGTCTCAGCATCAAAAGAGTAGGTTGGGAACTTAAAACTACAAAATTTTTATTAAGAGTTACCCATAGACATGAGGTTTGGAGAGATAAACAAGACAAGGTCTGAGATTGTAAAAATCTGGCCTGTCTTGTCAAGGAGTTGGGCTTATCCAGTATGAATAGAAGAGTGCATAATTAGGTTTGTGTTTTAGAAAGATGATTCTGCTAGCTATGATTTAAAATAAATTTAAAGTAGGGAACAGAGGATATATGAGAGTGTGATAATAGGGCTGTGTTGTGAATAGTTAAATGGCATTAACAGAGTGAGAAATTGAGGGAACCAGGAGAGAAGATTGTAGCAGAAAATGAAAGTTTGATTTTAAAGTAGGTTAGTTTCAGAGGATGCTCAAGTTCAGTGTATAGCCATGTATCGGGGTCATTCAACTATGTGTAGAGATGTTTCATTAGATGTAAGAGGGAAAGGGACTCAGGATAGTTGATTGTACATTCTCCTTAGACAACCCAGTATAATCATAGGGTTGCTTGCTATGCATTGCTTGCTATGACACTAATGGATAAGGGTGGCTAGGAGAATGATGAAATTGCATGAACCTCAAATGATGAGGTTCTGCTGTGGGGCTGGAGAAATCTTGATTTTGATGGAAGGCCAAGAGAGTCTCTTAAAAACTGTAGGACCAATAATGGTTGAGATGATCAATGAGCAACCTCTTTTCAGAAGTGTTATAGGGAAAGTGGCTGACTTAGAAATGAAAATAATTTGTTTATTTTAAGCAAAAATTCCAGAGAGCCCATTGAAAAGTTTTCAAGTGAGGTGAGATATGGAAGATAATTGATGAGAAATAAGCATAGAATAGTGAAAACCAAAAAGGATAGAGTACTAGAAACTTCACCTTCTAATGTAAACTGTGGATCTGTGGGCGAGTTGTTTCCATCAAATCGTTACAGAATGGTTACCAATGACTTGTGTCCAGAACATAAAAATAATTTATATAAATCTGTAGTAAGCAACCAACAATCCAATTCAAGTGGACAAATAACTTAGGCATTTGAACAATATGAGGTCTTTCCACAATGTATCCAGGCATAGAGAATGAAAAATAGAGACATTTATTGAACAAGATACAAGATACAAGAAACATTGTACACAAGACAATGATGACTTGGTCCCCTTCAAAGTAGGCATCTCACACAGTTTTCCCAATCGCCATCAGTTGCCCTGATGTGTTTTCCTGAATCTCATCAATGGTCTGAAACCTCTTCACCTTCAAAGGTGACTTCAGTTTTGGGAAAAGCCTGAAGTTGCAGGGTGTCAAATCTGAGCTGTAGGTGGACTGAATCACCTGGGTAATTTGATGTTTCATCAAAAACCTCTGCATGAGACATAATGCATGAATGAGAATGTTGTTGAGATGAAACTGCCAATCACCAGTTGCCCATACCTACAATTTTCTGAATCATCTGAATAACCTCTACAGAGGGATGTTCAAGCTTAATGCAAAACCTGATTCAGATTCATTGATCTACTTGCTCAGTCATTTTGAATGTGTTAGCCATATACTACACGTGCTCACTCAAAGGTGTCTACCGCCCCCACTGACTAGTGCAGTGAAGTCATCATTGTTCACTCATGCACATTCCAGTCCACTCTCCTTGGCTGCCAGGCTACATTGACGACATGCACACCATTCTCATTATATTAATAATGGTTGGATTTTTCCAGACAGACCTTGTAAATATCCATATACACATCACCAGTAGGCATATTAGACATGCGCTCACTATTATTCCTCATCTGGATAATGTATATTTAACTCTCAATAAATAACACCACACATCTATCATAATGATTATGACAATTAAAAATCCTAAGCTTTGGAGAAGCTTTAAAGCAACTGGATTTTTCACACATGTGGGAGAGTTCATTGGTTCAGCAGCATCAGGATACTGTTTGGCAGTGTACTGTCTGTATTAGATCCTGGTTTTCTCACTAACTTTGTGACAGGCAAATCATTAATAATTTGTACTCCTGTACGCCATTCATAAGATGGAATTAGATAAATCAATATATGAATGTTGTTTAGAAGTATATCTAGTAAATACTAAGTGCTCAGTTAATATCATCTAATATTACTTTAAAATTTTTTTTATTTAATTATTTTTCAAGTACAGTTTTCTGTCTGTTTCTCCCATCCCAGCCCACCCCACTCTGTGCTCCCCACCTCCCTCCCATTTCCACCCCCCTTAGCTGTTGTCCATGTGTCCATTATACTTGTTCCTCTAAATTCCTCCCCTTTTCCCCTTAAATTCCCTCCCATCTCCCTTCTGGTCACTGTCCCCCTGTTCTCTATTTCAGGGTATTTGTTTTTATTTTCCTTGCTTATTTGTTTTTTTTTCTTGTTAAAGGTGAGATCATATGGTATTTGTCTTTCAATACCTGGATTATTTCACTCAGCATAATGCTTTCCAGTTCCATCCAAGTTGTTGAGAAGGGTAGTAGCTCCTTCTTTCTTTCTGCTGCATAGAATTCCATTGTGTATATGTACCACAATTTTTTGATCCATTCATTTACTAATGGGCACCTAGGTTGCTTCCAACTCTTGGCTATTATAAATTGTGCTGCTATGAACATTGTGATGCTATGAACATTGTGATGCATAGGTTCTTTGAGATTGGTGTTTTAGGGTTCTTAGAATATAATCCTAGCAGTGGAATTGCTGGGTCAAAAGGCAGGTCGATTTTTATTTTTCTGAGAAAATTCCATACTGTTTTCCATAATGGTTGTACCAGTCTGCAATCCCACCAACAGTGAACTAAGGTCCCCTTTTCCCCACACCCTCTCCAACATTTGTTGTTTGTTGCTTTGTTCATGATAGCCATCCTGACCAGTGTAAAGTGATATCTCATTGTGGTTTTAATTCGCATCTTTCTGGTGACTAGCGATATTGAGCATCTTTTCATGTGTCTCTGGATATTCTGTATGTCCTCCTTGGAGAAGTGTCTGTTCAAGTCCTTTTCCCATTTTTTAATTGGGTTAGTTGTCTTCTTAGAGTGCAGTCATGTGAGTTCTTTGTGTATTTTGGAGATTAAACCTTTGTCTGAGGTATCATTGGCAAATATGTTTTTCCATACAGTTGGTTGTCTTTTTAATTTAATACTGTTTTCTTTAGCTGTGCAGAAGCTTTTTATTTTGATGAGATCCCATTTGTTTATTCTTTCCTTTATATTCCTTGCTCTAGGGGACATATCAGTAAAAATGTTGCTGCGTGAAATATCTGAGATTTTCCTGCCAATGTTCCTCCTAGGACTTTAATGATTTTATGGCTTATATTTAAGTCTTTTATCCAGCTTGAATTTATTTTGGTGTATGGTGTAAGTCGGTGTTCAAGTTTCATTTTTTTGCACATAGCTGTCCAGTTCTCCCAACACCATTTGTTGAAGAGGCTATCTTTACTCCATTTTATGTTACTGCCCCCTTTGTCAAATATTAATTGACTGTAGAGAGTTGGGTTTAGTTCTGGGCTCTATATTCTGTTCCATTGGTCTACGTGCCTGTTTTTATGCCAGTACCAGGCTGTTTTGATTACAGTGGCCTTGTAATACAGCTTGATATCAGGTATTGCGTCCCTCCTACTTTGTTCTTCTTTTTCAGAATTGCAGCCACTATTCGGGGTCATTTATGGTTCCATATAAATTTTTGAAGTGTTTGTACTATGTGTGTGAAATATGCCATTGGTACTTTAATAGGTATTGCATTGAATCTGTAAAATGCTTTGGGTAGTATGGACATTTTGATGATGTTAATTCTTCCAATCCATGAACACAGTATATGTTTCCACTTGATATAGCAAAAACAAAAATAAAATATCTGGGAATAAACCTAACCAAAGAGGTAAAAGACCTGTATGCAGAAAACTACACAACACTAATATTACTCTTATTTTAGGTGTTATGTTGGAAATCAGAAAGTAAATTTTAATCTTAAAAAATAACAAATACCATATGGTCTCACCTTTAACAGGAACCTAAACAACAAAACAATCAAACAAGCAAAATATAAACAAAGACACTGAAATAGAGAACATGCTGACAGTGTCCAGAGGGGAGAGGGGAGTGAATTTCAGGGGAAGGGTTGACAGGAACAAGTATAAAGGACACATGGACAAAAACCAGGGGGGGTGGAAATAGGAGGGAGGGGGTGGGCTGGGATAGGAGTGAAAGACAGAAAACTGTACTTGAACAACAATTAAAATTTAAAAAATAAATAAATAATAAAATAACTAATATAATTTATAAAAATAATATTAAATAACAGAAAAATAGAAATCCATAATTAGTTATATAAGAACAATTATTGGTGTATTAATAGAATCACTATTAAAATTTCCTCTTGATTTTTAGGTGCACGTTTTACTGTTTTTGAAATTAAATTCATTATATCATGTGACTTCCTAGTTTTACACTGAAGCTAATAGCATTAAATGTTTATTTTCATATAGCGGCTCTGTAATATCTCATGTGAAAATATCATAATTTATTTCAAACACTAGATATATTTAGAATGTTTATTTTTGTATTATAAGTAACATCTGTAGGAAGAGTGGCTACTCCTGGTTACTATCTAATCAGCATTACAAAGTATCATTGTTCTGCACTGTGTTATCTTATTCTACAGGTGAATCAGATGTTGCAGTTTCGTTTTTCAGTACTGTAAATACATTTCCAAATCAGGGACATAGTGATTGGACTTTTTTCTAGAACCAAGCATTAGTTTTAAAATTGAGTATTAATTAGTTAAACATTTAAAAATTAGCTTTAGGTAATTAATTTATTCCGCTTTTAAACATTCACAATAGTATTAAAATATACAGTAAAAGTGATATTCATTGACAGGAAGTGATGTGACATAAAACAAAGAGCACGTCCATTCTGCCCTGTGGACTGATACTGGGTATTCTCCCCAGAATATGTTCTCTCGTTACACTATCCTATGTTACTTAAAATGAACCTTTATGAACACCAAGAAAATAAATAACAGGGCTTGTCAGCTCAGGCAAAGAATAACAAAACTATTTGGAAAATAGCAATTTTGAACACATTCTTTTGATTTATTTCAAATGGTTATGGTTCTACCTCTGTCTTATCTCCATTGTGACTCTGCACTTGTCTACCTCATGGTGTTACTGAAGTGGCAATCTCTTTATCTCTATGTGTAAAGCCCCCAGAACCACAAGGCTACATTAAACTCCCTTCTTCCCATCTTGCTTGTGTGTCCACAATGATGAGAATTCTACTAAAGTATGCATTGTAGGCATGGTGACTAAGGCTTAAATAGAAAGAGCATATTAAACCCTCCCTTAGAACATGCGTTTATCCACATCATTACAACTCAGCAATGTCCACAGGTCTGTTAGGGTCTGGAAGTTTACTTTGTGTTTCTTCCTCGCAGACCAAGTATCATGGGTCCTTTCTGTTTTGTCACTTATCTTTAAGTAGCAACAAATGACTACCACAAAACAAAACATCATCCAATTAAAGGAGGGAGGGGTACATTTGTGTTCTCTGTGATTCTGAAATTTGAATTTTGAATACTCTGTAACCTAATTTCTTATGCTAGTTTAGTGTTTCAGAGTCTGGTGGAAAGGTGTGCACAATTGGATACGGATGTGACTTGCTGCACCGAGCTTCAGTTTTTATTATTGTCACTTCAGCTGCTTTCCCCTTCTTTTCCATTCACTTCTTTAACCCTTAACCAGTCACCGAAGTCATCAATTATCCTGAAATTCTTTATGTCGTGTACCATGGATTTGTGCCTTTGCCATTTTCTTTTTTGTCTAAAGAGTGGGACAAAGCACATGGGCAGTGCTCAGTAAATGTTTCATCAATGTCATTTCTTAATATGCATTTAATTAATATTCATTATAGATCAATTCATAATTGTCATCATAGTAATGATAGGCAAAGAGGAGTCACCTTTTTTTCATATTTTGAAAATCTAACTCAGACTCAATTTTACGGTATTGTTCACAATGGAGAGCTGCTTTGAGTTTTTGTATTTTCTAAAATGTGAAGAAATAAATTTTGTATGATCCTTTTTTCCCCAATGGTTTTCCGATTTAAATTCTAATATGAACCATGTTAAGCACTAGAGAGTCTCCATTTATATAAAACCCGAGCATACTTATTTTGGTTGGACACTTCTTCATGTACATGTACTTGGAAGGGGCACAACATAAGGCAGGGAAAAGGACGCATCATCACTAAGCCATGAGTCTATCCTTCCCTTGTGAGGTGAGCCATTTATCAGTTACATCGTTTTAGGGAGACTAGTTTTATTGCTTTCTGAAGAAACCATCTTTATGTTAACCCAGGTAGGCTCTATTATGTGGAATGTATGTACTGATAAACAGGGTCTAATCTAGGAAAAAATTATATGTTACAGATAACTATATTTGTTTCTATTTAAATAAATGTGGTAGAGTTCTATTTTTTAAAAGTCTAAAATATTAATTTTAGTTTATTTTATAACAGGGCAGCAAAAAGTACTACCAACAATTTCTATGATAAGTTAGCTGTATCTAGAGCAAGTTACAATTCTTTTATGGAAAAAAGTTGTACCTTGTTGGCTTAGTCTGGGGTTATAGACTATCAAAAAAAGAGCTGTATGATATAATGGGAAGTTCAATGAGTTTAAAATCATGAAAACCTAAAATGTATAGCCAAAAATGAGCATTATTCTAAAGACAGAATAAATATTCAGAAATTAAAAATCTATGAAATGGATTCAAAGAAAACAAAGGATATTATTCATTTTGTTTCATTCCGAAGAGGATATGTGTTTTTGTTGTGATGAATTACGTTATCCTATGACTTATTAATGATTACATTTGAGGCGACATATGTAAATATATAGTCAAGCGTAATATAAAATATAATCATTTTGTGCCAAAATTGTTAGACTTAAAATTCATGTCACAACAATCTAAAAACTTTTCATGCTACCTCGTAGAGGTAGCGTGCAAATTTGTCCCTGAGTTTCTTTGTAGCCTCAGGAAAAAGAGGGAAATGTAGGCTTGACAATAATTACAGCACAAAAACAAGCCATTTACTTACAGAAAACACTTTTTGTTGTTACTGCTGTTAATGAGATCTGAGATAAATCACATAAAATGGTGTTGGCTGGGGTCTACTCCTCAACAGTAATGCTGTACTCAATACAGAAATATTTCCAATGATTCTGGTACTTGGTTGCAATGGTCAATGCAGACTAATGGCTTATGGCCGAAGTGCATATTAGTGTAAATAAGTCTACTTATTCCCCCAAATGTAGTAGCAGTATGGATAATTTGCCACAAGAAAGCAAATAAGCATAGTAGTTTAAAGTTAGGTGAATGTTACACATGAAAATTTATTGCATGGTATAGAAGAAAATGTTAATGGCAATTGCTTTACATGGTCAAGAATACATCTACTTTACAATATACTGACTTAAAAGGTAAAACTAAAAGGTTTATAAAAGATAAAGAGGAAAAGTAATGCCTATCAAAAACTAAAATATCTAAGTATCTGCACAGGGAAAAATATCAACATTGAGGACAATCAAATCAGTGATGTTCAGGAAAGGATTAAGAAAATCTATTGTCAAAAGAGGAATTTCAACAAAGTGGAAAGAGTTCATGCTGTTCCTAAACCAAAAAAATAATTACAACTAAAGTATGAAGTCTAATTATATGGAAGAAATCAGATTTAGCTAAAAAGACTCTATATTTTTCAAATTCACTCATTTACTTATGACTATTTTCATGAAATATTTTTTACTTGACAAAATGATTTCAAAGTTTGCTGAGAAGAATAAATGTTACACAAACACTTTATGTATTCTGGATAGAAGAGTAATAAAAATTATTTAAACAAACCTTAAGCATATGTTATTCAAGTTACAGTGATCAGAATAATGTAATAGTGTCTTTAGAAGATATAACAAACTGGTAGAATTCTTCTGTGAAACCATCTGGTCCAGGGCTTTTGTGTGTCGGGAGTTAGCCAAGTGCTGGAAGCAAGCTAGGTGCCCATCAGTAAATGAATGGATCAAAAAACTATGGTACATTTACACAATGGAATTCTATGCAGCAGAAAGAAAGAAGGAGCTTCTACCTTTTGCGATAGCATGGGTGGAACTGGAAAGCATTGTGCTGAGTGAAATAAACCAGGCCATGAAAGACAAATACCATATGATCTCACCTCTAACAGGAAGCTAATCGACAAAACAAACAAACAAGCAAAATATAACCAAAGATACTAAAACAGAGAACAGGCTGACAGTGTCCAGAGGGGAGAGGGGAGTGAATTTCAGGGGAAAAGAGGAAAGGTTTACATGAACAAGTATAAAAGACACATGGACAAAAACTACGGGGGGTGGAAATGGGAGAGAGGGGGGAGGACATGGTGGGTGAGCTGGGATGAAAGTAAGAGACAGAAAACTGTACCTGAACAACAATTTTTAAAAAATTAAAAATGCTGGTAGAAACTCTAAAACATATTGAACTATATATAATAATGTATATAATGTAGATTGCACATCAAATCTAGCAAGGGGTGGTGGTGATCAGAAGTGTTGAGATTACTGTATAATCAAATGAAAAACTAAAATAAGATAAATTCTACTTTACTCTCATTGCAAAACAAATCATCCATAGATTAAAGGTTTAATTTTTGCTTTGTAGAATGCCCTTTTACCTTTCCCTAAAAAGAAAAAAGAAAATGTTGACAGACTTTAACAAACATTTATCTAAAAAATGATAAAGATTAAAACTCACAATCAAGGTAAAAAGGCATTATAACAAAAAAAAAACCCATCTTGCTAAATT
The DNA here is from genome assembly GCF_021234435.1 of Artibeus jamaicensis. Taxonomy (NCBI): domain Eukaryota; kingdom Metazoa; phylum Chordata; class Mammalia; order Chiroptera; family Phyllostomidae; genus Artibeus; species Artibeus jamaicensis. The sequence continues at coordinate 11,555,062 of NW_026522014.1, read as the reverse complement.
AATGGAGATAATTTATTAAATAATTAAAAAAGTTAAACCTTGTAAAATAATCAACAAAGCACATTAAAACAATGAGATATACTTTTAAATTCCTTTTTGGCAAATATTTTTAAAATGCTAATACTCTAGTGTTGGTAAGAGTGTGGAAAACTGACACTCCCCATTAAACATGGATGAGGCTAATTTGCTACAGACGGTGGCATGGCAGCTCCCAGATGCATGAACCTCTGTGTCGGTGTTTCTGCTCATGCCCTCTGTAGGAAGATTGGGGTTAGGCAGGCAAAATATCCAGGTCTAAGTTGACTACAGTGGAAATAAACGACCATTTCCATCTTCCAAATTTTAAATTTTGAGTGCAATAAAAATGGGAATCCCTTTAGCACTAGACATTTATGGATAAATTTGACCTTGGAGGGGTAACCTGTGGTTTCAATGATTCCAGATGAAGTGGGAGTGGTAGCGATTGTAAATTATTTATATACATGATTTTTTTCTGTTACATTAGTAGCTAAAACTTGTCTATTCTCAGTCTTTACTTGAAATCAAAGCAAACTGATACACACACATTTTGGTTTATATAGTCATACCTCAGACATAGAGTGGGTTTGTGTCCAGACCACCACAATAAAGCCAGTTACAGGTATACCTTGGGGATATTGTGGTTTGGGTTCCCTATTAATGTAATAAAGCAAGACATAGTCTTTTTTCTGTTGGAGAGGCTTGGCTTCCATTTGTAAAAAATGTAACACCTGTAAAGCTCAATTAAGAGAAGCACAATAAAATGAGGTCTGCTTGTGTATCAATTTTGTGCATACTTGCAATGAGTTTTGACTCACGTCTTTGTTCCTTAGTAAAATCTATGTGCCCTGTTTTCATGGAATAAGAATAGTTTAGTTCGGTTGAGCCCTCCATGCCCACTCCTTGCTGTCCAATTTGATGACAGAATCTATCATTTTACACTCTGTTGCTGATACTCATGGGAGCTTTGATGAACTCATTTGTACAAGGACACCCGAGTCCTGGTGGCATGTTACACAACCACCCGTGTTCGGTTGCTGATTTCCTCACTCCTGTGTCATTCCAACCACAAACATTTTCAGACATTTTCATTCGGTTACCATTTCTCCAACACCCTTAAGTCATCTAATACCTACATTACACCAATTCCTTCTAGCATTTTCTGCCTCTCTTGCAACTCATTTCTGTCCTTTTGTGACATTTGTCATAACCTGTAATGATATTCTGTTGATACGCTAATTTACAAAGGAAAAACTCAAACAAGATATAATCCAATGTGCAACTGTTAGGTAATACTTGAAAGCACTATGATTTGAGTCCGGTACTTGAACTTCTCATTCTTTTATCCTTAGTTGTGTGTCTGCCCTAGAACCCACACCAGAGAAAGCTGTTCTTTCTCCAGTGTAGTTACTTTCTGTATTTGTACATGGATGTGACCTTTGCCTGCCTTTTAATGTAGCCATGGACATAAGCAGGTGTGAGACATCCGCACTGTGTCAGATTCCCCTCCTCCTTCCTTTTCAACCTGCATAATTCAAACTTCTGACTGTTTCATAGTGTAAAACTGCTGTTGCCATTGATCTTAAATCTAGTGGTACTTTCTGGTTGGATTTCCAAGGAGCAAAGCATGAACCAATGATTTGGCTGTGTGTCATATATAAAAAAATCTTTAAGGGAGGGAGGAAAGAGGAGAGAGATGGCCATATTTTGAGCAATGAATTTTCATAGGGAGAATTTAAGTTTTGCTTTGAATCCTAGATACACTGGGAAACAATCATTCCATAGGATTGTTCTATGTAAAAGAGCTGGCTTCCCTAACCCATATCTTGACTTAAGGCAAAAGGGTGGCTTTCTCTAACCCACATCAATCATTCATTAGCTGTGGGCTTCTCCAGATAGGAGATGCTCTCAGGAGGAGGAGGCCCTGCTCCTGTGCGCAAAGAGTAATTCTTCAGAAAATGGGACAGCTGGGAGGTCTCCGCAGTCAGCACTGAGAGCAGCTGGGGACAGATGCTCTGGCCAGGAAACAGGGGTGAGCTTTGGGCCACCAACAGGATTACTAGATTCCCTTTGCAAGAAGGATCTCATCGGAATCCCCTCCAGCATTTGAGCGTATTTGAAATGCATGCTCTGTTCTCATAAACGGTAACACTCATTGCCCTGGATGGTTGGCTCAGCTGGTTGGATCATCATAATATATACACCAAAAGGTTGAGAGTTCAATTCCCTGTCAGGACACATATCTAGATTGTGGGTTTGATTTCCATTTGGGGTGCCTATGGGTAGCAACTGACCAATATTACTCTTTCATTTTGATGTCTGTCTGTCTTTCTCTGTCACTTCCCCCTCTTCTCCCCCCTCATATCAATAAACATGTCCATGGGTGTGGATTAAAAAGTTAACATGTAACATTAGTCTAACACATTTCTACTACCTCTCTAGCCACACTTTATTGATACTGCTAAATTCCTTGTCTTCCTTTTATTTTGATATATATGTATGCTTCCATTTTAAATTATATTCTTATGTTATGCTCTCTGCGAGGGATCTCATACAATTTCATGACTGAAACTACTACTTTTGAATATGCCTCTGCAAGTGTTGTCCTTGCTCCTTTAAATCCTAATATTCAGCTTCATGTTATAAATTTCCCCTTAGATATTCCACAGAGGCCTCAAAGTCCACTTGTGATGACCTGAACTTAAGTTGTTTCTTGTGAAACTCCTTTATGCTCATTGAATAGCACCATCATCATTCCTAATGCTCACATTAAAAGGAGTTAATCTCTTTATCTCTATTATCTAATTCAATTTGACATATACTAGATGCTCAGCAAATATTACAGTATTAATAAATGACATTCGGTCAACTCTTATTAATTCTATCACTTATCACTTTTTTCCTGTGTTGAGAAGAAATACATCAAACCATAACAGACATCAAATACATATTACAATGAATAAGTGACAGAGGTTTATTTTTTAAAACCATTGTTATCCCATGAAACTGAATTTAATTGTTGTAAGCTAATAAAATCAGAGTAAAGTATGTGACAATGAGGTAACATTAGTGGATGTCAAATTATTATTGTGCTTAGTTTCTGGAGTGGCAGTAGAAGTATTTTATAGTTATTACTGAATTTTGAAAAACTAGTGATTGTAACATTGTTGTAGTTATATAAAATATCCAATAGATGGTACTATGAAATGCCTAATATTTCCAATAAAATAGTAGAGAGCTTAGAGAGAATATTTTAGAATTCTGAGCAGAATCAAGACATTTTCCCCCAGATATTAAATTATATATACACTCTATTTTATAAAGTAATACAGCCTAAACAATGCAGCAGTCCATGCAAAAATATTATAAATGTTCACTCTTAGTGTTCAGAAAATGAAAATTGGTGTTTACTGCTAAATGGAACTTGAAAATTGTTTATATTCTATTAGTAGAATTTTATTGTTCTTATTTGTGCCAATTACCCTCACTGTATATGGTATGTTTGTTAATGTGACTCAAATCATAGCATTTTCAATTAGCAACTGTAGATGCATGTCTTTGTTACAATATTCTACAAAACTTTTCTGCTAAAAATTAAGAAAACCCGTGTGACATGATCTCCCTTCTCACTGAGCAAGAGCGAATCCATTATTCCTTCCAGCTTTTGGTCTAAATCAAGACCATCTTGATATCAGAGTGAAACATCATACCATTTTGTAAATATAGCAAACACTTGCCAAACATATAACATATTATCACGTTAAAATTTATTTTTAAAAAAGAGCAACAGTTTAATTGGTTACAGTTTGCTCCTAAAGAGCATGTGAAAACCTAAAGTTTGTAGACACCTCATTCATCTTAGTGCTCACTTGAAAATTCCCTTATAAAGTGGTGCATGTCTATTTGTGATGACCAGAAATAAGTTTTATAAAAGCTCTTAATAAAGCTAAAAATGTCAAGAATTATCTGATAACATAGAAAACTTGAAAATTTGAAGTATCTTACTTGAAATGTATATACAGCTTTTTAAATGTTTGCTACTATTTATATTTGTAAAAATGATGAATATTTCTCTGTATCAGGGTTGTTTATTTATTAATTTATTCAGTAAAGTTTTATTGTATATAACGATATGCCAAATACTAGACAAACCATGATAAATAGCTTTTAGAAAGAGTGTTTTTGCATGGATTCGCAGCTTCTTCTGGGGTGTGCATCAGATGCCCTCAGTTTCATTATACATTTACTGTTTTTTCCATGTTTTATATAATCTGAGTGTGTGACATATTATTCATCCTCTCTTAAAGAATATATTATTGGGTACACATGAATGTTCTGCTCAAAGAAAATATGCTGTCAAAATAACTTGAGCTACCTTAAATAATCGAGGCTGTTTTCTTTATTTAAAAAAATAATAATTAGTGTTTTTGTAAGTCTAGGCTATTCAGACCATTATCTCCTGACCCACATCAGAATACATATGTAAAATTTGTAACAGCAAGGTGTGGAATGAACAACTAATTCCCTGGGTACTCTGAGTTAAGAATAATTTCTGCCCACCACTGTGTGATGATAACACCCCTTTGGATTCATCAGGAAATAATGGGGCCTCTAAAATCCTGCGTGGATTCTTCACATGTCACACACATATCCTTGTGTACTATGTTTCTTTCAAAAACAGTGACACACGATGTTTCATTTACTCAGATTTTTAAAGAATGTTGCGCGTGTATAACATTACATGATAAAGTTCCTTTTTTAGTCCAGTGGGCTTTAATATAAACTGTGTATGCAATTCTAAAGTGATAGTCTCTTAATAGATGTCAGATAGTTTTTATTGCTGCCCTCTTTCATTTCAGTAACATTTTAATTAATTCTCACTGATTGAATAAATGTACATTGAGACTTGTTTCCTAATGAGGGCGCATTTAGAGGAAAGGTTTTGCATCATTCTGATATCCTGTGGGTAATTATATTCTAATTATATGGTCGGGGGAAAAAAGTCTATAACACAATCCTGTTATTGTTCATTGGACCCAATTAATTACATGCACATAATGAAAGTTCATGATAAGGTTGACTGGCAGTTAGTGTAAAATTTTAAGTCAATTGAATCTTAGCCTAATGTGAGTGCAGAATTTGAGTTTAACCTGGTTAGAAAATGCTTTGGTGTGAGATCAGTGGATATTTAGAGGGGCACAGGATGAGAACAAATTTCATCATAACTTAGTTGTTCTTTAATTGAAGGTGTTTTGCAAGATTGATGAAAATGAAAACCTAGTAGCCTAATGATTTAAATATTACTATCAATATTCTTTCCTTTCCTACAGTCGTTTTTCTGTCTTTTGGAAGCAGTAATACACTGACAGTAAAATGAGAGGTTGCTAAAATGGTTCATGTGTTTGTTGAGGGCAAATGTAGCCCTAACAGCGCGCGAGTGTTCTTAATCTATTATATTAGGTTCTTCTTTTCCAGAGTGTTTTCTTTTTAATTTCAAACCACCCACTGGACCCAGACCCCTGTCCCAAACATTCACATGTTCATATGTACATACACATAGTCATAAATAGGCATCTGTCAATTCTATGTAAAGTAAAAATGCCGAAGAATAATTTGAAAAAATAATAAGCCATGTACATTTCATTTTGAAATGTGCTTTGAAGATGGATGAATCTGGTGTTTAAGAATTTTGCAATGTACATTAAACAAAAAACTCAAGCTGTGATCTAAATATCATCTCCATCCCTTTTTTGCTCAACTTTGTTGTCTTTGCTGAGGTTTTGGAAAGGACAGTGCTCAGGATTAAAGAGAATAGTAGGGAGGGCCTCCCCCATTTTCTCCATTGGTTTCTCTCTTTGGTCTCATCTCTCCTGTCTTCCATATTTCCTTTTAAAAATATATATTTATTTATTTTTAGAGAGAGGGTAAGGGAGAAAGAAAGAGAGGGAGAGAAACATCAGTGTGTGGTTGTGTCTCATGTGCCCCCTACTGGGCACTGGGCCTGCAACCCAGTTATGTGCCCTGACTGGGAATCGAACAGGAGATGCTTTGGTTCACAGTCTGGCACTCAGTCCACTGATCTACACTAGCCAGGGCATGTTTTTCCTTCTTTATCTCTATTGTGATAGCCTTAGAATAGATATTTCACTTTAAAAAATGTCTATTGGTTCCCATCTACTTATCAACAATAAAAAAATCATTTCAGATGAAGAAAGTGCACTCTGTTCTTTCTTGTTGAGCTCTAAGCAGGCAGTGAAAACTAAGGATATCATTTAGGTTCTAAAATTAGTAAGTTATCATTTATTGAGAATTTAAATTTTCCAGACCTCCTATTAATCTTAAAGGTAGGTATAGTCATGATACCCATGGTACACTAGGAAAGTGAAGCTTAGAGATATTAAGAAATTTATTTAAAGTCCCACAACATGCAAGTGGCAGAAGCAATATCTGCCTTTGTCCCAAATCTCTTGTTCTAAGCCTATTTTTAATGTTTATGCTGCAGTCCCCCAAAATTGCTTTAAATAGATTTAGGATTTAGGGGTTGTAAATTTCAAAACAAGCATTTCAAAAAGGAATGGGAAGAAAAACAATAGAGAAAAGTAGATTAGAATAGAAGTGAAGAAAGAGGAGAATAACAGAATATGTATCACAGAGTGGGATGCACAGGGTACAAGTCCTTTGTGAAATTATTCAAAAATGCGTGAATACATAAACATTGATATTGTAGCTCAAAGCTAAAAAAATCCTCAAAGAACCTTCCTTCAGCCATATTGGCTTCTGATGATGTTATGAGACCTAACCAGGAAGGATAGTATTTCTTATGGTTTTATTTCACTAGCTAATCAGTAGGCAAGACAGTAACAGTGATATTAGACAGAGTTTTCATTATTCCTGCCAACTGCTTTTATATGCAGAAATCTATGTTTGAAATAATTTAGCTATCTTTATAAAAATATCGCTTTAATATCCATTTTTCACTGAAAACATTTGGTGCTCCTGAGGTGTCGAAATATTCATTGCACTAGGTGTGCTTTCCTGCAGGTCCAGAAATTCCTTTCTGGACACAGACAGGTGCACGTACTGAGGGAGCTGTTCAGAGTGAGCCTTGCACTCCCTTCACTTCAGTATCTCCTGACCAAAGTTCTGCAAATACACATGAATGATTACATTTACAGAAGTAAGAACAGAATATTATCGTGAGTGATTACAAAGGTAGTTGAATCATCCTGGTAAAAATATTTTTACCATTAAATTTATGTTGATGTAAGAAGCTTAATTTGGCTCAGGTGAGAAATGATTAAGCAAAGGACCCTGTTTAAGATTAGAACATGTCTATCTCCTAAACTATTTTAGTTTTGCTAGTTACATTTTGGTAGGTATGTCAAAGTGCCAGTGGGAAAGAAGATAAACCCAGTTTATATTTTTTTATAATTGACCTACTCGTCAGGCATTGAAATGATCTTTGATTAAAGATGTTGATAAAGACAACAGTAGTATTAAAATTATTTCGATCTCACTTGTGTTTGACATTTGTACTGTGTTCTCATGTGTGAGTGTGCATACCTGTGCACCCGCAGTCAGAAAAGGTTAAACAAATTATTAAGTTGGAATGTGAGAATAATAAAAATATGGTTAGTTTCTGTATCTTAGAGTTGTTGTTGATGCATTTTATTATCAAGTGTGAGGGAGAAACAACTTGAGCTCTGAAGCTAAGGCAGTGTGCCATGTTAGGAAGACAATTGTCCTCTTCCCAAACCTGCTTTTCTCCTGTCTCTCACTTCTTCCTTGATGCCAGTGATATTGAATTATAGGTAAGGAAAATAAGCTGCTGAAAATAGTTTTATTTGGCCTCTTTAATTTGCCACTGCACTGGAAGTTATTCTCTGTTCAATTAATCCATACAATATCTAAGCCAGTTCTTTCAGGCAGAAAGGATATATATATTGAGGTGACTAAATAGTTTGTTGTGTTCAACCACATTTTAAAATTGTTTGGTTTCCAAATCACTTAAAAAATAGAGACATAGCTAAAAAAGAAACTTAATTTTTTTTTGTCGAACCTCCTGTTGTTTGAATCAAGTAAAGCCTAAGACAAAAAAAAGCACTGTATTTGGATTCTGTCACTAACTTCATTTTTTATGCTAGTTATCTAATTTTTCTGATTTTCAGTTTCCCAACCTGAGAAATGGGGTATGTATCCCAGTTTAGTGGAAGGATTAAGTGAAATAATAAACACGAAAGCAATATTTCAAAACTATGAACACTCTTGTATAGGTATGATATATAATTCTATTACTGTTACTTTAGTCTTGAAATAACTGATGGCCCTTTTAATGTGAATACTATTCTCTTATTATATTTTTAACTAAGTCAAAGCTTAATAATCTCTCCAACAAAGATTTTTCTTTGTCCTATGACAATTTGGATTAAATTGTCAATTTAAAATGATTCCATTTTAGGAAATATGAAGACAAGAGATATCTCAATACTTTAGAATAATAGGTTTTTTAAAAATTCTTTGATATTAGGTTGAACTTAACAAGTGCCCTGAGGCAAATGCATCCTTTAAACTAATTATCTGTACTGTGTATTCTATTTAATATTAAAATGATACTGATTAAATAAAATCAATCACATTCCTCTGTAGTCACACCTCACATATGATTAAATACAAATATACAGTTCCTGTATTAATTCTAATTAAAAATATATTACATTTAGAATTATACACTCATGATAATTTTAAAGAAACTAAAACATTTACACTGCTCATCCTTGATATTTAAAAATTATATATAGGAAAATAAAACCCAAGTAATGTAATATCTGAATTTGTTTTCTAACAAGTTGCTTCTTTTTCATTTACACAGATATCATGATTTACTTATTGTGACTCAGGGATAAGTTAATGCTAGGCATGGTAATGTAATATACACGTGTTGCCGGTACATCTTAATTGTAAGTGAGCTCAAATATAGTTTCATCACCCTTATTCTTGGAGTAAATTTGTAGTGTTGCTGTCAGATGTCTGAGTGTTGCTAGAAAAAAATTCTCAATGCTGGTGGCTTGCTGTCTTACATATTTATGACTTCTAGCCCAGCTGAGGGCTCAGTTTTGTTTGATCCTGTTATTCATCCTTAGTCAAGTGCTTTCCCATTCTCAGAGATGTAGTGACAAAATCTGGACTATCTTCCTACTTTCTTCATCTCACTTTCTCTCTACCAACCTGTTTGCGCTCAGTAGATGAGAGCCCATATGTACTCTGCTCTGAGAAGGAGGAAGCCTGCTAACATGAAAGTCTATAAATTACAATTTCTTACACAAGTGCTAGCAGAGTGCCTGTTAGGGTTCAATTTCATCCTATAGTGTGTTGGGGATGCCTTAAAATGGGATTTTCATTATCCAACAAGGCGTACGTAGTCTTTGCTTTGTGTGGCATTGGGCTGCATGGATACTGGAAATCCCTAACCTACATTCATCAATTGTTTATATACATATATATAAACAATTGATGAATATAGATATATGTGTTTATATATGTGAGCGTATGTTTATATATATGTCTATATGTAATATAGTTATATATAAACATATAAGCACATATATGTTTATACATGTGTTTACATATAAAGATATATAAACATATATATGTGTGCTTGTATACACATTTTTACAACAATATATACATAATATGTATTTTATTAAGTTGAATCTTTTGAAAGGCAAATTGCAGGTAGTATGACGGTAAATCTCCAAATATTCCACCAGACATTTTCTAAGATTAAAGAAAAATTTCTATGCAATTACAATATTATTATTACACTGTAGAATAGCAGCAATGATTCTTGTTTATATTCAAATGTCCACAATTATCTTTAAAATGTCTTTGATGTTTTTATAAAGGTATTGTTGTAGAGGTGGTATGGATAAAATCTATTTGAAAAATTTAAAAATTATTTTATTGTTGTTCAATTAAAGTTGTCTGCATTGACTCCCTATCACTCCCCACCCCACACCCCAGCCAAACCCACCTACCTCCCTTGCTTCTACCTCTCTTGGTTTTGTCCATGTGTCCTTTATAGCTGTTCCTGAAAACCCTTCACCCCTTTCCCCCATTATCCCCTCCCACCTCCCCTCTGGTTACTGTCAGATTGTTCTTAATTTTAATGTCTCTGGCTATATTTTGCTTGCTTTTTTCTTTTGTTGATTAGGTTCCAGTTAAAGGTAAGATTGCAGTTGGTTGTTATTCTGAACCTTAGACAACTACAGTCTTTTTACTTGGCTTTTCATTGACTTGTTCTGTGCAGACTTATGTGTAGTTAACAAACTCTTTCCGAGGTAGAAGGGATCTGTGACTTACGCTCTAGAGGTTGCCTGATGGGTGTCTCAGTTTGATTTCTTGAGAGTCTCTGGGTACCCTTGGGACCATGGCGTTAGACAGGTAAGGAATCATAGTATAAGTCACTTAACTCTGGATTTGAGGAAGAAGAAACATTTATATATTATAATAAAGATGGAAGTATATATTCATGTCTTAAAAGTGTTTATTCAGATCTAAGCTTCAACCAAAAGCTGAGAAAGATGAAGAAGAGTAGGCTGACAAGAAGCTCTAAGAAGGCCTAAACTGAAACTAGTACAAATATTTTCCCCACCACCCATTGCCTGAGGGTATTGTAGACAGACTTGGACTGAAGTATATTCAGTCAAATATACTGAAATCTGAAAGCTTTCAACGAACGTTCTTCCAAATCTTATTTCAATTCATCTGAGAAACAACAGCAATTATTTCCACAGGGTTCTCCTGTAAATGGGATAGTAAAATCAAGGTTATTTTAACAGGCTTCATTATTTCGTTTGACTAAAAATATGCATCTGCCATTTATTTTTACTTATATAAACATCCTCGAAGCAAACTTGTATTCCTGGACACCTTCATTTTCTCTGGGGCCATCTTAGATTCCTTCTCCTTGTGGCCCACTTTTGTGCGTGTTGGATCCTTCTTATCCATCTCTATGCAGAGAGAGCATCTGTGAAGTTGTGCAAGGCCTCATTTACCTCAGAAATAGCTAATTACTCTTTTGGTTCTTGCTGCCTTCCTAAAGTTCTGTCTGGTAAAGATGTCAGCTAAGACCCGTGTTCTCAGACGTCTCAGACCCATCTTGGGGATTCACCCAGAGTCCTCACAAAGCTTGGTCCTGGGGAGAAAACTAGAGTATATTTCTCTCTCCTTCTTTTTTAAGGAAACACACACATATCTAACAACTGCTAGCTACTTATCCAATTTTCTTATTTTCCTTCCTTCTGCCCCCACTTTGGGAAACTTTTATCTGGCATTATGAGTGTTGGAAGTTCTTCCAAATTTGTTCTAAGTCTCACAGGACAAGGGATTTGGGAATTACCTTTCCAGTGCAACTCAGAAAAGGAGGGGTGGTGGGTCATTGAAGATACAGTCTCGTGAAATCTGGCTTCAGTGTAGTTAACCTCATTTAAAAAATACTTTCAAGTAAAATCTTGCTTCTTATTTAATTAAAGTTTTGTTTTTTACTAATATTAATACTCCTTTTATTTTTAGAGAATGACAAAATAAATTCATCCCCATAAACTGTATCTATATTAAAAAGACACTGAGTATTTTTAGGAGGGAATGAGAGTTGGATTGGAGAGTGGAAAAGTGGGCTGGGTAAACAGGTCACTTCAAAAACGAGTGAGTTATTCATGATAGATAATGGAACTTGGAGATGAGTTTGTATTTCAAAATATAAATGTAATATGTCAGTGTTGTTGTAGAGAAGTTTGTGGAGCTGGCCAAAGGTGTCATTCAGTTTGTTTGGGTGGATGAAATTGTATTTTGGATAAGCCATTCCACAACCTAGCCAACTCTGAATTAGAGCATTCCTTATTTTGTGAAAAGATATTTATTCAATGAGTGCATGTAAGCCAAAAAACTATGACAAGAAAATGCATTTGATGTTTATTCACTTATTTCACAAGAGAATAGTGATATAAGAATCTTCACTGATACTTGTTTTCAGTTTGATCTTTTTTTCAGCTTTAATATGAACTTCTCTTTTTCAACAGACTCTGCCCACTTCAGGAGGTTCAGTCCCTGAGGTGCGTAAGCAAAAAAGGTTTTCACAATTGCAATTATAGGTCATTATACCTCTTGTGTTGTTATAAAAACATGTTGGGTTGTCTTAGTGACCATTAACATTAATTTGTATATTTTATTTTTTCTCATGTCCTGAGGGATCTTTAGATTTTCATGATGGGATAGACTTGAAGCGTTTCCAACCTACATTTGTGGCAAACATTAGAAAAACAAGAAGTCATGTGAAACAAAGTATATAGAGCTAAATAAAGGTTACTTTGCAAAGAGTTTTGACCAAGACCAGCATACAAGGGTAGCATCGTTTCCACTTGACAAGTTAAAATATAAATACATTAAACCTAAAACAAATCCTCTGAGCCATTAAAATATAGCTTTCACTGATAGTATGTTGAAAAACTCTTGCTCCTTTTCTTTCAAGTGTCTGTTGCTGTGAAAAAACAGTACACTTACATTAATTAATCATTTAGCATATGACATCATATAGAAAGTGATGCTAATCAAATACAGTCCAGGATAAATGGCTTGCTTAGAAAATAAATGTAGGCATTGTTACATTTTTCTTTTTTTTTAATATTGAGAGAGAGAGATAGTGAGAAACATTGATTTGCTCTTCCACTTATTTACATATTCTCTGGATGATTCTTGCATGTACCTTGGCTGAGGATCGAACCCCACACCCTTGGCACACTGGGATGATGCTCTAACCAACTGAGCCACCCAGGGAGGGCTCTACATTTGATTTCAGTGAAGTATTAGCTTTACCGTGCATTAATGAACCAAAGCCTCCATATTATTCTGTGACAAAATTCAATTGTTACTGTCTCTAAAGGATTATGCTCAAGTGGCATCATTTCCTTACAATGATAATTTGAATCTGCTTCTTATGAAAATTATTATTTATAATATGTGAATAACCATTTAAGTATGAATTTATTTAGAGAATAAAATAATTGCACAAAAAAGGCAATTTCCATTCAGGGCACATGCTTGGGTTGCTGGCCAAGTCCCCAGCTGGGGACCTACAAGAGGCAACCAATCCATATTTCTTTCCCTCTCTTTCTCCCTCACTTCCCCTGTCTCTGAAAATAAATAAATATGATCTTTAAAAAGTTATTGCTATCCTCTGACATCATTGTGTAAGTTTATTTCAACTGTATTTTTCCAGAACTTTTCTTGAGCCCATGTGTAGCAATATAAATGAGTGTGTGAATACACACACTCACAGAGATACCCAGAGACACACAGGCAGAGAGAGAGAGACACACCCCAATGCTCCACCCTCAGGAACAATTGCTTGTTGGTTAATGGAAAAAGTGGTTAAAGTGTAGGTAAGGAAACTGATGGAAAGATATATGCATACCTTAAACATTATACTCATATTATATAAATGTATATTAATTGACTATACTTTTGACAGAATAGAGGCCTTTTCTATGAAGGCATAGCTACTATTTGGAAATGACATTTATCCCCCATTTACTCATCCATACATTTCAATTATCAATTGTTTTAAAGTCAAATGAAAACATTCCTATTTGGTCTAGGGTATTTGTATATTAATGAAAGTAATTGTTTCCAATTCTGTTCAGATTTTTTTTTAAGATTTTAATTTATCTTTTAGAGAGGGAGGAAGGGAAGGAAAGAGGAAGAGAAACACTGATGATGTATCGTAGATACTTGGATGGGTTGCCTCTTGCACACCCCCAACTGGGGACCAGGCCCACAGCGCAGGCATGTGCACTGACTGGGAATTGGACCCACACCCCTTCAGTTCGCAGACCCATGCTCAGTCAGTTCACTGAGTCACACCAGCCAGGGCCCAGTCAGTTGTTTTAAAATATAACCAAAAGTTAAGGATATCTGTGGAGCAATTGGTGTTTAAAACCCCTTAGTTTTTATTACTAATTCTCCATGCTTTTATAATCAATTGTGTCCAACCCCAAGGTGACCCGACCTCCTACACACACACAGGCACACTCATGCACCTGATACCAGTCTCTCTTTCCAAAGCATGCAAGTAATTTAGAGAAATAACTCATTTTTTACACATAATCCAACAGCATGAGTAATAATGAACTTACCTGGTTACAAAAACAAGATAAATTCTACTTGGAACTGGCAAACACAGATTGGGTACCACACAGAAATCACCAGGTTGGCTATTGAACATAACATATGGAAAGGAGTGCTGAATGTGTGCATACAAGAATGCTGCCTCCTCACTTTTAACCTTAGGTTTCCTGGGGCATCGGTTAGTGCGGCTTTACAAAGGAATGGAGCAGGAGTGGAGTTGAGGCACATACACACACATACAACCTGATAATGGCAGTCCCATTTGCCAGTAAGCAGTCCAAATTAAAGGATTTCCTCATGGGCCTGCAGGGCACCCATAGTTAACTCCTTTAAAAGTTTCTATTTGCTTTGATGTATAGTATACTCTTTTAGCTTTATGTTTATTGTTGACACTATTACAAATATTCTCATTTTCCTCCCATTTCCCTCTGACCATCACCACACCCTTGTCTGTGTCCATTGATTATGCACATATGTTCCTTCAGCATCTTACTCGTTTTTAACTTAATGGTAAACTATAACAATTTTTTATTTTAAAAATTACTGTATGTACTGCCAATTTTATGCCAGTATTTCACATTTTTTCAGTGTATCATCACATGAAGCTTTCATTTTATAGATGAGTTCAATGGTGAGTTAGAGATTGTAGATCACTTGCCAAAAGATTTAGAGTCTTGGCCATTTTTGAAATGAATGAGTTTCTCTGGGCAGAGAAATATTCAAATCCCACAGTCAGGTCACACTTACCAAAGGTAAATTGCTTTTTCAGAGCTGCTAACCCTTATAAGTCTCAATGATATGGTGACACTTTTGCCTCAGGGAGATTTTTATATTAAGAATATGCCAGTGTTACTTTGGGTTAAAATTCTAGAGTTTCTGGGAAATTTTTGTGGCCTAGCCCTAGGGGTCAAAAGGGCTATGTCTCCATTCAGGCAATTGGTGAAATAGCAGAGAAAGTAAGTGGCAGGATTCCTTTGAAAGATGCTGTTGGCAGCAGAGTATCCCCCTCCCCTTCTTTGTGGCTTTGTACCAATGGTGGTGCTTTGCTGCTACTTGTATCTCATGCTGAGATTGGACAAAAAGAAGAAAACCCTGTGCTTGAGGTAATCATCACTTGCTGCTTGTAGTTTGTGAATGATCGATAACAGCAGGCTTAAGGATTGTGGTAAACATCCCTTTTGTGAAAGCAGTTGTCAACCACACACAAATACTAAAAACATCTGAGAATCAGCATGATACAGAAAAGTATTTTTTAGAGAACATATTTAAAGTGAGGTCTTTTTATTTCATTTATTTCATCTTTCTGTGTTCTGTGAATGGTCTGTTCAGTTTTGCTTCTGTGTTCATTATGGTGATTATTCTTTGGAATTGTAATACAATATATTCCCTAGTTACAATCTGTTTGCTACTTGTGGAGTCCAAAGATCACCAAACATTGAATTCTATATTTAAAATGTCTGTCTAGCAAGCACAAATGATTGATATTTGAAAACACTTAAATATCAATAACTGTGTTTTATATTTTGTAGTTATATGTTCTATATTCTTTCATGGTTTTCTTAGAGTAGCTCTTTTCAGTGTTTGAATAATTTCTATTGATTTAAAACAATAATTTTCCAAGTCTTTTTATATCTGGGATAATTTACCTGGAACAACAATATTTTCTTAATTATAACAAATTTATTCTGTCATTTAGAGCCCAAACCTAAAAAAAAAAGTACTGAAGATGAAGTTGTTCATATACTCACCAACTTTATTTCATTTTCAAACTTTTAATACAAGCTATAGATTTTCTTATGTAAACTAAGCTTGGTCTTCACTTATCTAAACAGATGTTAATGTAACTAGTACTATGTATATATATATATACATATATATATATATGTGCATTTGTAAGTATAAAAACACTTTTCATAAAGGTAATATTAATGAACCCCTCCATGGTAGAACCGATTCATTTTATATTATTCCTAATAAGTTTCATTTATTGAGCACATACTCTAATACAGGCACAATGTTAGGAGTTCGTACATTTTCTATTAAACTTGAAACACTTAGAGAAATAGGTATTATTTACTACCTTCATTTTGAGAAAGAATAAGTTCTCTGAGGTTACATAATATTTAAGTAGCAGAGATGGAATTCATCCCAGGCTCTTTGTTCCAAACTTCATCCTATAATTCATTCTTTCTGAACATTATACTCAACTTTTATGGACAAACTTATAATTTGTAATCTTATAAAGCATGATTAATCTTTTAAAGTGTTGATATTTTTATCAGAAATTATGTTTATCTGTAAATACAACATTTTCCAGAGAATTTGAATTTCAGAAATTCTATTGTACCATCTGTTTTTAGTCACATACACAAATATATATAAACCCATTTTCAGCCATACATATATATGTGTATATATGTATGTGTATATGTGTGTATATATATACTTTTTAAAAAATTTTGCACCTGAGACAGCAAACTAGATGGACTGTCCTGATTAACATTTATTTTGGTTCAAGAAGTTTTCTGATTCATCTGTGCCTGATATATTTTTAATAGGGTGTTACTTTTAAGTCTACTTAAAAATATTTTTCTAAATTACAGGAAGTTAAATTGTACTCTAAAAAGGCAAATACAAAAACTAAGAAATAACTATCTGAGTAAGTGATAAGAAAGCAACACTGGAGCCTTTAAGCACACGTGGAAAACACTGGTAGTTGATCAGGGCAATTGTTCACACCCAGACTAGACAAGGTCAAAACTATTTCTCATAATAATGCTTTAGGTACTTCCTGTTTTGTTTTTATGATGCTAAAATTTATGTATTTCTCTATCCTTTCACTTATGAAGCTCTGATTAAAGCAGAGGAAGACCAGTATTAAACAAATTAAACAGACATTTCAGGCTGTATTAAATTACATACACACATACACAAGGCTGCAGTAAATAGAAAAGCATTCATGACAGTTGACCAGAAATGTGAAGTAAATGAGGAGCAAGACCAAGGGATATACAAATAAGAGCTTTCCAGTAGAGTGCAGTGACAGTAAGAGCCTGCATGAAGAGCATGATGATGTGATTATGGCACAATGAGGAGGTAGGTGCAGCTGGAGGCCAGTGAAGGAAGGAAAGAACTGAGTGAAGGGAGCCAAAGTTGGAATCAAAAGGACCCATTCAGTCACTGTTACACTATTCAGTCAGGTAACATTATGGTGTCTCATACCATATAATGAGGGAGGTGGTGAGTTATTGTCTAGAACGCAATTTATTTTCAAGGGGGCTAGGTTGAAATTAAAATAATTTTGGGATTCATATACATTTTAGATAGATAGTCATGTGGGCAGCTAGAAAGGGCATTTCTATACAGGTATTAAGGTTCATAATTGGCCCCTAAGGATAATACAAGTTGATTTTCTTTCATACCCTTTCTTTAATGAATGTTTTGATTATGCATCTGTCATATATATATATTCAGTTGAAAGCAACTGCTTTTATACTAGTCATTAGAAATTTGGGCCCAAATTAGCCATGAGACTTTACTATACTGTGACCCTTTTAGTAAAACCATTCAACATTTTTATAAAAGAGTTTTGGGGGGGTCTTTTTTCCTTACAGGAAAGACAAGCAACAGTGAAAAAGGAAAAGGGTGGCTCCCAGCAGCCGAACAAAGGGACTGACAAGAACAAGATGCAAAGAGCCAACTCAGTTACTGTGGATGGGCAAGGTCTGCAGGTATGACTTTTTTAAATGTAAATTTTGGTAGTTTTCCTATTTGTTCCTCCTGTGCTTTTAGAGGGGGCATATGCCAAGGTATCAACACATTCATTTAATGTGAAGATTAGCTTAGCAGATTACTTCAGAAAAATCTTTATTACTTTATTAAGACATTAGTATTGTAGTTGATTGACAGAGTGACATTCTGGTTAGATTAACCATTTATGAATTTGCATTCACTTAAATTCAAATTGGAAAGGAGTCTGCCAATCCTAAGTTTTTTCAATTATTGTTACTTATTACTAAAGACACATTTATTATCTATATATGTATTTTTTGTTCATAAGTATATGTTCTCCATATTAGTGTATACATTTGGAAGAGTCATTTTCATGGCAAAGTAGGTCTTTGGAAAGAATAGAATGAACTCTGTGAACACTTTTGTTTCTAAATAAATAATAAAAATAATGAACTTATTATCATATTTATTTTCTGGTTTTAAGTCAAAATTGAAATCTCAAAGATATTTCTAATGTAAGTAAAAATAGGTAACTCAATGTCATGTTTTTAGTACTTAAAAAATTTCTGTTACCCTCAGGGTCTCTGACATCAGAAAGAAGATTTTTTTCCATCTGTTTTTTAGAATATTCTGTACATTGAATTAAATACATTTTATTTTGCCTCTGTTTCTCACTCCAATATGAAAAAAAATCAATGAAGGCTTACTCTATAAAATTGTGAAGTTTTTTCCTACCTATATGTTTCTCTCCTTAAGAATGTGCTATGAGTTTCATGCTGTCCAGGCAAACTTTCCAACCATCTACCACAGAAAGATATACATCACATACTTGCACTCAATATACATTATATTGTGTCTTTCTGTTTCATTTATTATTTTATCTATGACACTATGGAGTATATCTTTGATAGTCCATCATTTGAAAGCACAGTTCAGAGCACACAGTAGTTGCTTAAATACTGGTTTCTTTATTATTTTGAATATCTCATTGAAAATTTAACAATTGAAAATATTGATATCCAGGTTATTATTTTGTTTTGATCTAATAAAACACTTTGTAAATGGAAAATTAATTATGAATTAATAAATTTAAATAAAAAAGGAAGTTCTGAATGACAAAATTACTACACTGGATAGAGAGTATCAAAGTTAATTATTGAAAGAGGGAAACAAGGACGTACACTTTGTGGAACTCATCTGTGTGTTTAGAATTTTCATTTAAAGCCCCACATATAACATCTATTCAAAATATGATAGCAAATAAACTGTAATTAGTTGATCCTATAAAAATTGTAGTGAAAAAAACATTTGTAAGTTTAGTATGTCAGTTGAAAATACTTATTAATTTGTATCTTTACTCATTCTGGGTTCTTGCAATAAAAATAGTGGCAGGAAAACCAAATTTTAAAATTTAAGTGTGTTTCCCACTTGGCTAGGCACTTCTCACTGTAAAAGGGAAACATGCATTGTTTGTTAAACAGTTTCCGCTAGGCACTATAATAATATTTTATACAAATTAAGTTAATTTTCCATATACACATATGACATAAATATTAGTTCTCAGTTATCCTCAATATTCATATGATAAAAATCATTATTATTATTACTATGTTAAAAATGAGGACATTGGTGTTCAAAATTAAACTTATTTTCAGGGCCTTGCACTTAGTCATTGGCAAAATTAAGGTTTGAATGAGGACCATCTGACTCAGAGTTCCTGTGTTTTGCACTGTCTCCTTGGCTAAGAAATTTTAACAGGTATATAAATGCTATACTGCTCACCATCTTTTTTATTTTATTTACTTTTATATTGTTGCACATTTAAAAATAAAACTTATGTAGGTACTAGAATTATAAATGTTTTCACCTCAGTTACTCAAGGTTTGAATAATCAAACCTTACTTTACTCAGACTTTAAAGCAAAATTAAATGTGCATGTATAATATTTTAAACTGTGTCATATATAAGTTGAATTTTCCTTTTTGTAAAAAAAAATTAAGACTATTCCACCTATTCCAACTAAATCAATCACAGTAAAAGCAGTAGATGATGAACTTTTTATGTGGATGAGTTTCATCTCTGCCCCCCCAGTAACTTCCAGGCTTTCTGTGGCACATGGAAGCGCCAGGGAAAGTTACCAGTAAGCAAAGGATGGACATCAGCCCTTACTAAACAGTGGTGGATAAATATCACTTCATGTAATCATCATCATTGTAACTTTTTGAATTTTCAATATTTGGTATAGAATCATCTAAAGTAGTCTGTTTCTCTTCAGCAGAATGGAATGAAATATGATTACACATAGGTGTTCACAGAATTTTGGAGAAAATATTTAAAAAGGTGAAAGATTAAATTCTTGTTTATCTTTTTCATGCAAAATTAAAAAAATAAATATTTTTTGTTGTGGTAATCACTTTTAAAATAATACTATGTTTTTTTTAATCAGAAGGATACAAAGAGCTGCCAGAAAATTGATTTTTTAGAGTATTAAAAATATATATCATAAAAAAGCATTGAGTTGCTTCCCAGTTTGCATATAACTCAGTGACAGAAGAGATCTCCACTGCTTAAAGGAGACTATTAATCATAGTTAAGCACATTCATCTTACTTCTTTCCAGCTAACCAGCATAATGATCAGGGTTATTATTTCTAATTAGAGGAAGTAATAGATCATGTATAACCTTAGGATGAGTCTCATTAATTAACCCAAGTCCTAGGGGACTTCAAATAGAGGTGGTTAGGCACTCTGTCTTTGTCATTGCTCACACCATAGGTTTACACTTAATATATATGATCAAATGTAATTGAAGCTACAGTATCTTAGCGTGAGGGAGACGTAAAAATACAGATGGCTATCCATATGTGAACAAATATATAGAAAATGAGAACAATTGTTTAAAATATGTTAAAAAGTTACTTTGTCCCTAATTATTCTTTGAGAAAACTTTTCAAATGAAAGGATTATTTAAGAACCAAAGAGTCTAGTTTGTAATATTCTTAACACAAGGCAAAGAGGGATCTTTACTCTTAAAAGTGAACCAATGTTTTCCTACCTCAACTGTTTCTCCCCATCCCTAGTCTTTGTCATTTGCAGTATTTCACTCTTATAATCAATGAGATAAACTACATCGCATTGTACCATAAACAATACATGGTGTATTTATAAAAATGAGTTCCCTTTCATTGATAGGTGTGTGTGTGTTTGTGTGTGTGTGTGTCTGTCATCATTTGCCCACTTTGGGCTCCTCAAGCCTGTAGATTCTTTCATAATCAGTTCACCAGTATCATTTTAACTCCCTCTCTATGTCCAGAATTATTACTCTATACTTTGACTATTGCAGTAAGCTTTAAAGTGAGTTTCTGTCTCCATACAGCTAAACTGCTAGCTTATAAGTGATATGGGAAAACTGAGATGAAAAAGCAGTGTACAAAGCATCATAGGACAAAGCATCATAGTTGTCTATAACTTTATGTAAGATGGCCAGATGAGAAGTGAGAAGTCAGGGACACCTCTAAGATGTTTGACTTAGTTGCAGACAAGATCAAGAAGGGTCTGGGTGAAAGAGGTTTGGGAGAAATTTCTGACTTTGGATATCAAAATGAAAATGTCAAGTAGGCAGACAGATATGTGAATCTACAGTTTAGGGCACTAGACAGATAAGAATTTGGATGTGAAAGGCATTTTAATGAAAATTAAAGCTGTCATTTAAAATGAGATCATTAAGGGAAAGGGTATATGTAGAAAGGAGAGGTTGAACAGGGATTCAAAATCAGTCTGGCCCTAAAGTCATGTTCTTTAATATCTTCTATAAGAAATTGCTCCTTTATGTGAGTAAGACTTCATCTGATTAGCTCTATTCTCTATAGAGAATAATCTAGTATGAACTCTCTCCTTCAGGAATGCTTTTCCCACCTAATTTATAATTATTCTTCAAGGTTTTTAAGTACCACACATGCTATGAAATCTTTCTTGAATACTTCATCCTGCTATTAATATTTTCTAGATTATACTGTATTATTCTATCTGAATGTGTCTTAAACAATTGTTTTGAGAAGCCCAGGGTTCTATAGAGATGCCTCAAGTCCAGTGGTGGGTGATATGAGACTGAAAACAGGTTCAGGGTATTTTTTTACAATGTAAACACAGCAACTTGACTTTCATATGTTTTATATATGATTCCACTGTAAATTATTTCAAAGAATATATAAATAATGAGTTCCAGTAACAAATAGTTTTAAAATAACCAGTTTTTATATATTCATGTTTGTGTCTCCCCCCCCATCAAATCTTTAACAAAATGAATATGATACTTTAGGATGGCAGTAAATCAGTTTATCAGTTTTCAAAATAACTGAGTTGTACATCTTATTTCAAAATCATTGAGCAAAAAACAAAAAGTGGGAGAAACCTTATGGACACAGACAACTATGTGGTGATTTCTAGGAAGAGGGTGTGGGGAAGTAGAAGAATATAAAGTGGGGATAAATGGTAATGGACGGAGACTTGACTTGGGGTGGTGAAAACAAAATATAGTGTACAGATGTGTGGTAAAACTGTGCATTTGAAACTTATATAATTTTGTTTACCAGTGTCAGTCCAATAAATTAAATAAAAAGAAAAAAAGATAAACATTTAATACATAATTCCTTAAAGGAAAAAAAGGAGTTATCATATGAACATAAAATTGAAAATTTTTCATTTTAAGGACTATTAGATGTAGTTAGTTCAAAACAGAATTAGTAAACTTGACTATAAATTTGATATATTAGTGCTGTCTAATCCTGATTCCATTCAGGTTTCAACAATTGTCTCAATAATGGCTATTATAACAAAAGAAAGAAGTCCAGAATCATGTTATTCTCATTTTGAAGTGTTATATTTACATAAAAATGTCCTTGTGTGTTGGCAATTCTAATGTAATCAAAAGGTATGAAATGTGATTTTGACAACTTACTCTGAAATTGTTCAGAAAAAAATTCCACAGTGTTTTCAACTTTTCCATATATTTGAAATTGTTTTTAAATATAAAAATAAAAATAAGTCAAATAAAAAGATTATTTTTTATTTCCATAAAATGTTATTCATGGAAATCACATTCACTGAGTTTCAGAAACTAAGAAAACTGTTTATATTTCTTTCATCTAATTAAATTCCTTTAAGTATATGTGATTTGTTATACAGTGCAAATTTGTTCCCTCTGACTCAATTCTGAATTGTGGAAGTTAGTTCTTATCTTATTTAGATAGCTCTGGAGAACAAGGTCTGGAAGCAAATGTGCTGAATATACTAACTGAAATATCACATGTAATAATACCTACATTTTTCCTTACCTCAGACATTACAAAAGGATTAACTGAAAATGATGATGCCCATGTTCAATAGTGGGAATTACAATATAAGATGAAGTGAAATATAGGGACTATTCATAGACTTTGATATCAAGTTTCTGTTGTTCTTCAATCAGGAATTGGAAATATTTATAAGTTTGATGAAACATAAAGTTTCTATGCCTGGTTGTATCTGTATCCAGATCTTTTCCCCTATGGATCTTTTCCCCTCAAAATTCATTACAATTAGATTAAGCAGATTTAAACAGGGAAACAGCAATAAACAAGGAACACAGAAAACATAACAGTGGTTCAGACAAGGTAATCATAATTTTTCTCTCATGTAAATGAAGTACAGAAGTAGGATTTCCAGAAGTAGGGCCAGTAAGATAGCTCCACATTTTCATCAGGGCTGGTACTATCTTTTCCTTCCTCCATCTGTGCTTGTTCAAGGTCAGCTCATGATCACTGATGGATGCTGGTCATAATATCAAATTCTATGCTGGTGTCTTGAGAGAGATGACTAGAAGCTCTCACTCTTCATTTTTAAAGAGCACACCCTGGGTTTCTATAGGACACTTCTGTATTAATCAGCTTGGGAAGCTATAACAAAATACCACTGAGTGGATGATGTAAACAACAGACATTTACTTCTCACAGTTCTAAAGGATGGAAAGTTCAAGGTACAGTTCTAAAGGATAGAAAGTTCAAGGTCAAGATGCTGGCAAATTAGGTTGCATTCTGAGGTCTCCTTTGGGTTATGGGCATTTACTGAAGATGATACAAGACACAAGAAACATTGTATATAGGGCAATGGCACCTCAGTCTCCTTCAAAGTGAGCACCTTGGGACCTCACACAGTTCTCCCAATCATTGTCAGCTGCCCCATTGCCTTTTCCTGAATCTCATCGATGGTCTGAAATCTCTTTCCTTTCAAGGTGGTTTCAATTTTGGGGAGAGCCAGAAGTTGCAGGATGCTGAATCTAGCTGTAAGGCTGCTGAGTCACTTGGGTGATTTGATGTTTTGCCAAAAAATTCTGTACAAGATGACTCTGCATGAGATGCATGAATGGGTGCATTGTCATAATGAAGCTGCCAATCACCAGTTGCCCATAGTTGTGGCCTTCTGAATCATTTGAATAGTTTCTACAGAGGAATGTTCAAGCTTAATGCAAAATTTGATGCAGATTCATTGGTCTACTCACTCAGTCATTTTAAGTGTGATGGCCACACAATACACATGCTCACTCAATGGCATCTACCACCCCCACTACCAAGTACAGTGAAGTCATCATTGTTCAGGAATGTGCATTCTAATCTGTTCTCTTTGGCTGCTAGATTAGTTACATCAGTGTCACACAAACTGTTCTTGTTACATTAACAATGGTTGGGCTTTTTCTAGACAGACCTTGAATTTTACACACACACACACATGCACACACGTATATCTCACTGTATTTAACAGTTACTATGTAGATCTGTGTGTGTAGATATCCACATTTAACAACAAAAAACCATATTCTTGAATTGCTAATGGGTATTTCATGATGTAGAAATAACACGGGTCTTTGCCATATACATGAGTAATTTGTCTGCATAACCACCTTTTCTTTTAGATCACTCCCGTTCCTGGAACCCATCCACTTTTAGTTTTCGTAAATCCCAAAAGTGGCGGGAAGCAAGGAGAAAGGTATGTTTTTTCAAGTCATGTTTATTTTCTATGTCATATCTGTGTGAAAAGATTCACTAAAATTGTGTAAAACTACTCACAAACATTACTTCTCATGGTTTACTTATTTTAATGTGAGACAAATAATGCTAGTGTGTGTATGTAATATATTGTTTTAATCTCTCCTTATTTTTATAATTGAAATTTTAGTATAATAATGCTCTTTTATAAACATTTTATCATAAATCAGTTATTTGATTTCTCTCTACCCTACCTATTACCCCTAGCCCTTATCAAAGAGCTTTGCATACAGCATTCTGCATAAATAATGTTGAAATAAAATTGGTTCTCTAAATGGTCAACAGGGTGACTTCAGGTAAATCATTAACCAGTAATGAGGAATAGAATTAGAACACAATGCCATATTTCCCAAAGAAAACAACACATTGAATGTAAGTACTAATGAGGCATTATCAGGTATCTCAATATTCTCATCTACAACATAAAATTTTTATTTTTGGAAGGAGTTCATGATTTAATCATATTTAATAAAAGCCTGAAAATCACACTGGGGAATAAATCTTACATCCTGCTAAAGAAGGTAGCCATAAACAAAATGTGATTGTACCTGCCTTAATAATTTCTAGAGGTCTTTTCTAATCCTAACCAAAAATCAGTAATCAAATAAAAACACTAACATAAACAGCATGATAATAAACCAGAAATTACCTTTTTGGTTTACTAAATAATGTAGTTAAAATGTTTCCATGAATGAAATTTCTTTCTTACCATTTAACTTCTAGCTATATTTCAGTGAAATAAGGAATATTCTTTATTTCTCAACTAAAAAGATATTATTTCTACTTAAAAATTTTTTCCTTTTATCAATATACAGTTGTATTTTAACTCTATTAAACATGATCAAAATTATTTTCAATAAATAGTGGCTTAATAATTAAAAGTATTTATAATGCTTTATTAACAAGATAGTTGCTTCACTTACAGAGATCAAAATAGTAATTAAACAATAATGCTAATATTATTTCCCCATTATAATTCAGTGTACCTGCTGTATATATTACAGTTATCTTCACAAAACATACATTCCTTAAAAAATTCAGAAGTCTTAAATTAATGTTGAGAATTCAACACAAGTTGAGTGTCGAAATGAAAAATAAAATAAATATTTCAAAGGAAAAAGCCATTTCCCTAAAACTGAAGTAACACTCATCACGTACAGGACCCTTCACTGAATATCTGCCTTTCCCTTTTCCTATACATAAAAACCATTTTCTTTAAATTAAAAAATATAGATGCAGTCTAGTAATGTAATTAAGTTAATTAATTAAACTTAATAGGGGTATGGGAGGGTATTTGAATGCGACTATACCCACACTCATTTATGTTTTGTACTTTATACGTGAACAGGGATCATTCAAATTTTTTAAAATGTAAATATATTTTTAAAATTACCTATTTCTGATGCAAAAAGAGGCATCTTTTATTTTAAAAGGTAGATTCTGTTCAGGGTTTTCTTTTTTTAAGATTTATTTATTTTTGGAGAGAGAAGGGAAAGAGAAAGAGAAGGACAGAAACATCAATGTGTGGTTGCCTCTCACATGCCCCACCACTGGGGACCTGGCCGGCAACCCAGGCATGTGCCCTGACTGGGAATTGAACTGGCGACCCTTTGAATTGCAGGCCCACATTCAATTCACTAAGCTATGCCAGCCAGGGCAGGGTTTTCCTTCAAAATGCTTTTGTTGTTTATTTTGTTATGTTAGATAAGTAGAAAAAGGTCACAGAATTATATATTCAAACAAAGTGTGTCCTATGCCAGACCACAATTGGGAAAATGCTCACATATCATCATTTAGATAATGCCCGAGTGAATTCAAACTCTGCTAGGTACTGGGAATAAAAGACTTAAAACAAGTCCTGCAGGGAAGCAGGCTCATAGGCAGATACATTGCTATGCCACATGATAAATGCTAAACTAGAAATGTTTTGTTAACTATTTATTTTTATTAATTTAAAATGTTTTTATTGTATTTTTTCTATTACCATTTAGTCTCCTTATACTCCTGTCTCCCCTGCAATCACCACACTGTTGTCCATGTCCATGAGTTCTTTTTTTTCCCTCAACCCCTCTAGTCCCTAATCTCCCCCAGCCCAGGTTCTTTAAATATGAGTCTGTCTCTATTTTGTTGGTTAGTTCAGTGTGTTCATTAGATTCCACATATGTATGAAATCATATGGTACTTGTAAGTCTCTGACTGGCTTATTTCACTTAGCAAGATGCTTTCCAGATCCATCCACGCTGTCACAAAGGGCAAAACTTTCATCTTCTTTACAGCCAAGTAGTGTTCCATTGTGTAAATGTCCCATAGTTGTTTTATACACTCATCTACTGATAGATACTTTGGCTGATTCTGTATCTTGGTGATTATAAATAATGCTGTGATGAACATAGGTGTGCTTATGTTCTTTTGAATTAGTGTTTTAGGTACCCTCAGATATATTCTCATAAGTGGAATTGCAGGGTCTAAAGACAGGTCCATTTTTAATTTTTCATGGTATCTCCATACTGCTTTTCACAGTGGCTGCACCAGTCTGCATTCCTACTGACAGCGCAAAAGGGTTCCCTTTCTCTATATTCCTTAGCACTTGTTGCTTGTTGACTTGCTGATGATAGCCATTCTGACAGGTGTGAGATTATATTTAATTGTGATTTTAATTTGCATTTTTCTAATGATTAGTGATGTTGAGCATCTTTCCATATGTATGTTGGCCATCTGTATGTCCTCTTTGGAGTATCATCTATTTAGGTCCTTTGCCTATCTTTTAATTGGGTTGTTTGGTTTTTGGTGTGGAGTTTTGTAAGTTCTTTATAAATCTTAGATATTAACCCCTTATCAGATGTATTGGTGAATGTGTTCTTCCATTTTGTGGGTTGTCTTTTTTATTTAATTGATGGTTTCCTTTACTAAGTGCAAAACTTTTTAGTTTGATATACTCCTATCTGTTTCCTTTTTCTCTTGCCTGGGGAGATATATCTGATACAATATTACTACAAACTATGAGATTTTGCTACCTGTTCCTTAACACTGAAATGGCTTTAGAGAAGAATAAGGTTTTGAGTTGGTTCTGACATAAGTAAATGTTTCCTGGGTGGAAAAAGAAAGATTTGTGAAATGGTGTGTTGTATTTGTTAAGACTGGAAGATAATCACCGAGGTTAAAATTTAAGGGGAGGGAGGGAAAAGATGAGACATATCAAATATTTTATAGTGCAAATAAATAGACTCTAATAGGAACTTTCCATCCTGCTCACCACATCACTGTACTAAGTAGCAGTATAGAAAGGGCTAGATAGGCAGGATTGTTCTCTGGTTCGCGGTCCTGCACTCAATCCACTGAGCCACACCAACCAGGGCTGATAGGCGTGATTTTTATAGAACCGATGAGAGAACATGAAACCTGGGGTTAAAGCAGTGAAATGGCCTAGCTAGATGGACATTACTCAGAAGGTACAGGCTTGTCTACAGTTAGGGTCAGATGCTGGGGAAAAGGAGAATGAATCTAGCCTCTTTCTTGATATAGCAGTTAATCCGATTAATCAGGATTTAAAATGTAAAGTTTATTGTAGATTTGGGAGTGGGGAGGATATAAGCAGATATTACATAGCTAATTTAGACAGTTTCTATTAGTAAACATTACAGGAATGTGTGTGAAATACAGGGGTTTGGCAAAAGTAGGTTTACAGTTGTGAGTACACAAAACAGTTTAATCTTGTATTATTACTAATTAATTTCGTATTCTGCATATGAACACCTTGAAACCTATTTTGGCCCATTCTTGTATATAGTAATATTTTACATGTATATGAAATTAATGTAAAAAATCTAAACATATTCCTTCACTTTTATTTTGTCTAAGACTTCCAGCCCTGTAGGCTATATATATATATTTGAATAATTTCTGTTGCATTTGTTGTACAAAGCTTGATTGCTTTCAGAAAAAAAGAGTAAATTATTTAATATGTACTATTGAAACAGTTTAGCAGTTTTATGAGCTGACTGATCAAGTTGATTGTCGATGTGGAATGATTAGGCAGATGAGGTCACTTTCTTCGCTTGCCTATACACGAAGTGCGTAATCAGATTTTGTATGTGGGATAGTTTTTGACTCTATTAGGTTGGTTCAATATTTTATTTTATTTTTATTTTTTTTAAATATCTTATTTATTTATTTTCAGAGAGAGGGGAAGGGAAAGAGAGAGAGAGAGAGAGAAATATCAATGTGTAGTTGCCTCTCATTTGTCTCCCACTGGGAACTGGCCTGCAGCCCAGGCACGTGCCCTGACTGGGAATTGAACTGCGATCCTTTGCTTCACAGGCCTGCGCTCAATCCAATGAGCTACACCAGCCAGGGCTGGTTCAATATTTTATATGATTTACAAGGAGCTGTTCAGAAAAGTTAAATAATTGTCAATTTAAGTAATTGTCTACTGATATTTTCAAAATATTTATTTGAAATCTGATTAGCTAAATATTTAAAAGCAGGATAATATTCTAAAGTGCATATGCATATTTAGAAGGCAAATATTATTTCTCATTTATAAGCTATATTGCTTTTATAATGACTACTAGGCCTATTTTCTCAAAGGAACCATTGATTCCTATTAAGTTTTTATATTTCTAATATTATTAATGTAAAATTTATCAAATACATATAATTATAGTCATATATAGTTAAAATATTTAGGGGTGCTATTTATTTTTAAATGTTACTCTATCACTAAACTTTTTTCTTCCGTATTTTTATCTGTCTAGAATTTACAGAAAATTTCAATATCTACTAAATCCTCGTCAGGTTTACAGTCTTGCTGTAAATGGACCAATGCCAGGGTAAGTCCAAGGACAATATTATCGCTATTAATTAAAATTAATTAAGTAAGCAAACCTGAACTACCTAAAATAATGTTTTTTGAGTATAGCAGGCAGATCAGTACACAGCAGAATGTAGAATGTCAACTACATAAGAGAAACCCATGCAGATGCTGGTTTTCAAAATCGTTTGTTTGAAGCAGATTTTCCTCTCCTGTAAATATTATGAAGTAATATTAATACAAATGCTAATAATTATAATCATACACACATATAAAACACAGACTAGCTGGGTGCTTAAACTTATAAACTATCTGTTTGAAAAAGTACTCTCCTCATCAAATATAGAATATAAATCTACAGAGTAAAGAAAAGGCTAGTTAACACATAATCAGAATTATAATATAATTTTTTACTTACTGCTTACAAAATATAATGAGTATCAGTTCTTATTGTTAATAGGTAAAGTGTAGTAAAATAAATTTTTATGTAAATCATATACTTTTGATGTGACAAGAATGCACTGAAGGAAATCATTAATTTGGCCTGCTTAACTAATTAATATCTTCTTCCACTGACCTGTCTTCTCTCTTTCAACATGCGGATAAACACTGGATCAGAAAAATGGAGAGAAACTCTATAATCTTACAAAAGTTTCTTTTTAAAAAAAGTTAGTATGATTAAAATAAGTTTCCTAGGGACTTCTGCCAAGATGGAGATGTAGGTGGAAACACTGGCCTTCTTGCACAACTAAGTTTAAAAATAATAAAGTTTTAGCAACAAAAACGCAACCAAACCACAGAAAATTGAACTACACGGAAGTCTGACAACAAAGAACCCTTCAGCCAAACCGGTAAGAGGGGCAGAGCCAGCAGCAGAGAGGGGTCGGACAGGAAAGATCCACCGGACCAACCAGGGCTCACAACCCAAGCGCACCGGCAGCTGTGGGCGGATCCCAGGTGTGGAGAAGCCAGTGGACCCACTGAGGACTGATCGCAGGCACACATTCACACGCAGATAAACTGGTGAAGGAGTGAGCAGTGAGACAGACCACGCAGGCCCCAGCGGCGGGAAGCGGCAGAGGGGACCACTGTTGTCCCTCTCTGACCCTGCCCCCACATACAGCATCACAAACCAGGGTCCTGGGTGGCCCTTCCCTGGTGAACACCTAGGGCTCCGCTCCTCATATGTAATGGGTGTGAACAGACCAAACATGGCTCAAGAACTCAAAGTCCCAGAGCCCATAACTCTAAGTGACGAAGAAATAGCCAAACTTTCAGATTAACAGTTCAAAACACTGGTGATCAGGATATTCACAGAACTGGTTGATTTTAGTCACAAATTAGAGGAACATATGAAGGCTAAACTAATTGAAATGAAGGGAAATGCACAGGAAAGAAATGGTGATGGAAAGGAAATGGACTCAAATCAAGGGAGTGGACCAGAAGGAAGAAAAAAATGACCAAACAGAAAAATATGAAGAAACAAGAATTCAAAAAAATGAGGAGAGGCTTAGGAACTTTCAGGACATCTTTAAACGCTCCAACATCTGAATTATAGGGGTACCAGAAGGGGAAGAGGAACAGCCACGAGTGGAAACCTTATTTGAACAAATAATAAAGGAGAACTTCCCCAATCTGGCAAAGGAAATAGACTTCCAGGAAGTCCAGGAAGCTCAGAGAGTCTCAAAGAAGTTGGACCCAAGAAGGAACACACCAAGGCACATGATAATTACATTAGCCAAGATTAAAATGAAGAGAATCCTAGAAGCAGCAAGAAATAAGGGGACAGTCACCTACAAAGGAGTTCCCATCAGATCGTCAGCTGATTTCTCAAAAGAGACCTTTCAGGCAAGAAGGGGCTGGAAAGAAGTATTCCAAGTCATGAAATCCAAAGACCTACATCCAAGATTGCTCTATCCAGCAAAGCTTTCATTTAGAATGGAAGGGCAGGTAAAATGCTTCTCACATAAGATCAAATTCAAGAAGTTCATCATCACCAAGCCTTTATTATATGAAATGTTAAAGGGACTTACCTAAGAAAAAGAAGATAAAAAATATGAACAGCGAAAGGGCAGCAAACTCACAGTTATTAAGAACCACACCTAAAACAACACCAAACTAAGAGGACAGCTAGATCAGGAGCAGAACCATAGAAATGAAGATCACATGGAGGGTTAGCAACAGGGGAGTGGGAGGAGGAGAAGGGGGGAAAAGGTACAGAAAATAAGTAGCATAGATGGTAGGTAGAAAATAGATAGGGGAGAGGACAAGAATAGTATGGGAAGTATAGAATTTAGAGAACTTGAGACAGGTGATCATAAACTAAAGGGGAAAATGGTGGGGGAGGGGGTATGCAGGGTGGAGGGGAATGAAGGGGGAATATAACAACTGTAATGGCATAATTAGTAGAATATATTAGAAAAAATAAAATAATAAAAATAAATAAGTTTCCTAGGTTATGTGTGAAAGTAGAAAACAAATATTGATATTGTACTGTTTCAAATGCTCAGAATAAAATTTATATCAGTGTACCTATATGAAATAAATATAACTAGAATTATTAGCACAGATTCCCATAATTACATTCAACTTTCTTTCATTCCTTGCTCCTGTCCAAGGCCCGCTTCCAAATACAGGGTGCTGATGTGTGGAAACTACTTGCTATAAAAGGCAGGCTTACCACAGGAATTTAGTTCAGAACAATGCCTTTGTCAAGCTCCAGACTCCAGAGTCTAAAGGATCATGATCAAATTATTGGATAAGTGAGCCACATGCAGGAAATCCCTATTCAGTTAAAGCCAAACAAAAGTAAAGTCTTGATATTAACAAACAAGCTCAGGCAAGATGGCTTTTTTTTTTCTTCTCTCTTAATAGTCTCTAAACTTAGAAGTAGGTCTTACTCTGCAGGATTAAGAAATTCTGCATTGAAAAATTTAGCAATTCCAAGACCTCCACCCACACTAAATCAATCCTGGGCTTGGCCTGGGTTTCATAGTTAAATGTGATGCTACTGACTCTACTAATTACAAGCCCGATGACCTAACTTCCCTATGCCTTTGTTATGTTGCTGTAGGAGAAAAATAGCTCTCTGATAGGCTAGTTAAATTAAATGGAATAATGTCAATAAAGCACATAAAAATGTGATTATCACATGATATATTCTCAATGTTATTTAGTATCAGTACTCTTTATAGCTATTAATTAATAATTACTAATAACATGACCACTTTTTAAGTTTATGTAACTATTCTCCAATAACATTGATTTTAGTCATTTCTCATTTTATTTTGTGCTTGCTCTAATGTATACTACATGTTTCACTCTTTTAATTTTAAGTTTTCTATCATCCTCTACTTTATTTTAATGTATTAAAAAAATAAAAGTATTATATATATACTTAAAAGCCCATGCTAAAATAATTTTTAGTATGAATTTTAATTAAAAGCTCTACCAGTCTGCAGGGTTTACCACCGAATTGTTTGTATGTATACTCTCAGAACTTTTTTAATAAACATAAAATGTACATGCGTAATGTATTCACATGTGTTATATACATATATAACATACACATATAAAATATACATAAATTTTTAATATTACTTGCAACACTTTTTTGCTACATCCAAAAGCATATGATAAATATTGAGTTTAGAACATATTGATCAGTTTTATTATTTTTAAGAGCTGTACAATATTCTATAGTTTTGTTAGGTAATGCATTACTGATAAACATTGAGTGCTTGTTCTTTTAAATTACTCCCAACTATGCTATGTTAATACCTAAATTTATGTATGTTTTTTAAGTATATTTTAATATTTTCATTGAATAAGTTAACATAGATAGAATTGCTTGGTTTAGAATATTTTCATTTTTAACTATATGCCTTCCTGCCAAAGTGCTATAAAAAGTGTATACTAAGTTACAATCCCAGTAACAGTGTATAATGCTTATTTCCCACAGTCTCCTTCAAATTGGATATCTTTAGCACTTTCTATATTTGCACAATATGACAGATGAAAGCATGTACTTATTTTTATTTCTATATCTCTGATATCAGTTATAAAATTGAATATGTTATTAACTTTATTTACTTTTCTATAAATGACAGACATGTATCCTGACTTATTATTCAAAATAAAGTTTACTGAAGAATTATGAGGTTGTTGATAGAATTAATGAAAAAATGAATTGGTTGTGGTATACACATAAATCATAATTGCATCCAAAATACCCTTAATATTCTACTAATTAAAAACCTTAATTGTCAAGTTGTATGCATGAGCACATACACACAAACTATTCAGTTATTCTTCTAGTGGTTCTACAGTAACCAGGAAAAAAGTAAGTCTCAAATATTGGGTCACTAAACAATATAGTTCGTAAAATCTCAGGATAGCACCCCTTTCTTGAGTCTTTTCCAAATTACGCCCTTCTCTTTCATTTAAAACTCTAGTCTAGGGTTTTGACTTTACATTCAAGGTGCTATTGTCACTAACAAATCTACAGGTGTCTTATAAAATAGTCATGGCTGTTTTCACCTTTCTTAAAGTCTTTTCTCCCTTGGACATTAGGAAATCAAGGTTTCCTCTCTCTAAGCTGCCGCTTCTTATATATCTGGATGTATTTTTCTTTAGTCCATTCCTTTAATGTCACTCTTTTCTTAGAATTTAATACTCAGAAGTTTATTAATTTCATGTGCATATGCTTCCTTAATTTTATGATAATAAAATAACAGTGATTTGTGTGGTGGAGGAGAGTGGGTATGTAGAATGTAATGACCTTGTGATGAGTCAGGTGTTTTCTCCATTTCCTGATGAGGAAACCTGGTCAGAGTGCTTCCAGAACTTGCTTCAGTGCCATAAAGAGCAAATCAGGTCTGTTGTATTCCAACAGGGTTCTTTCAGCCTGTGTTGTATGGTCCCTCTTCCTATTCCATTTCATTATTTTGATAACCAAGTGTACGTGGATGGCTTCTGAACATCTCCTTTCATCTCGGATTTTTCCCCGCAGTCCCGTGTGAATTTACTTAACTATTGTCAACATTTTCATACTAATGTTCCATTCGTATCTTAAATTTTTCATGTCTACAACTAAGCTCATTTTCTCATCCCTTCCCAAATTGTCCACTGACTTTTTTCTCTAACCTGATTAATGGAAGTACCATTGAGTTTTATATTCCTTCTTACAATACATTCTTTCACTCTGTCCAGTATTTCTCATCTAATCACTCTCCTTGTATTCCATTTCTCCCTTCTTACATATTAACCCTTCACTCAATTTCTTCTCCTCCAATTCATTAGCGAATTGACCTTTACAAAAACTTCAAAATTCAATTCAGTATGTCTACTTTTAGTAAGCCAGCTCTGATATTCTTTGCTACCTCACTGGCATTAACCATCTTAAGAGAACACCCCTCACTGTGTGTTCTTGTCTGCCTTGTAAATTAAGCCTTTGGCTCACATGTAGGCACCACTCTTTGTCTTGTTTTGGAATCTCTGGAATCGAATGCAGTTCCCGGTACACAGTTGCTGATTTTTAATGTATATTAAATAAGTTAATTGATACAGGCGATATATAATTTACAAAGTTATTTTTATAGGTATAGTTATCTCTCAATTTCCAAAAGTTTATTTTATACTACTTTATTTTTAGAAAGACCTACATTAGTACCTGTTTCACCAATTGAAACTCAAAGAGGATGTTCACATTTACAAAAAATACTATTAGCATACTAAATCAGTAAATTTTTAGAAAGTTCTAAATATTTACAAATTTTTAGAACTTTATTTTATGAAAGGAAATACTCTTTATTTTATGCCATTTTAGCTTATGAAAGGTTTTATTGGAACATGGGGGGGGGACCTGTATATGGATTTTTCATGAACTAGATATTTCTTCGGCATTTATAGCTATTCTGTTGTATTTGATCCTGGTCAAAGTAACATTTATTTTTCCTTATGGACTTCCAGAGTTACTCCCTAACTCATAAAACCTTCTTATTTCACATTCTAAAGTTAATTTGATGGAATGATCTAATGCATATAAAATAAAAACTCTTCCTAATTTTTAATAATACAAGCATGTGGATGACAGAACAGATGTGCATACATTTGCCAAACAGGTCCAAGCAACCCAACAGAGTCTGCTGCTGTATCGTGAGGTTTATTTTAGACTGTGCTTTGGACCACAGACAATATCTCTGTGCTTTTCATTTGGATGTGTTGAGAATGAGTTCTAAGTTAACTTCTCTTCTTCTTCAGGAAATTCTTGTAATTATGGTTAGATCAAAACACTTCATCATATTTTTACTTAATTTACTTAAAAATTGTTTTGCTGTGTGGTAGTCATGTAACTTTCAACCTTAATAGAAATATTTTAATTATGTATTTACATATATACATATATTAATAGCCATAGTGGATACATATACATTAGTACTTTGAGGGATAGACACATGTGCATGATCATAAACACGAATTCATATTGCAGCACTAAATAGTATATATAAATACTGAGTTGATTTAAGTTGTTTATAATCTAATTAAGAAAACTTTTGCATTTATAAATGAGAAAAAATAACAAAAAAGGTTTTATTTTTTTAATTACTTGGCCCTTACATATTAATTTATATTCATATATATTTAAATCATCCTAAAAGGATTACTATTTTCCATGTACCAGAATAAATCAATATTTTTATTTAAGGTAAGATTTGTATAGAGGTATTTTACACTTCTATACTAATGAAATTATGAATAGTCTCAATAAAAGGTCAGTGGTAGTTTATCTAATTATTACTTTGTTTTTATTCATTCAAAATGATTTAAGAGAATGTAATACTCTTTTTAACATGTTAATTTTCCAAGAATAATATGCACTGGTTAAAAAAGGAATAGGTATTTGAACCACATTGCAGAACTTATTGTTTACTGCCTTGTCCTTTCTCACTCCTATTACATTGGGGAGAGTGTCATTGTTTTTTAGTGAGATAGCAGCATAGGTCACCCAGGAATAAGAACCCTGATTTTGTCTCTCATTCTTAGTCACTTCTCTCTGTTCCCCCTCTCCTCTTTTCTCTTCTAAAATACACATATGCCTAAAAGATGTTTCTGAGATTTCTAGAGATAATGACATTCATGTTTCAATTATGTAGAGTTCTGTGAGATCTGTATTTTTTAATACTCTGAAAGTTATTTCTAGCTGGAATGGTAACAGCATTACATTGCACTACACAAAATGCCCCCTCCCCAAGTATAAACTCATCTTTCATAAAAGATGCTTAAAAGATTAACTGAACTTGTTGAAACAGGTACAGTTTCTAGTTGCCTAAACTTTATGCTTTATTAGTAGAATAGAGGACAGAAGATATGATATGAGAGGACATGTTTATAATTAGTTTTATTTTGAGCTGAAATGATGCAGGAGACTCGTAACAGATGGTAAGTCACCACTTTGAAGCTGACATTATTATATCGAAAGAAAAACATGCTATCTAATCCCTCCCCATTTCATACTATACAGTGCAGGGTTTTCAGAACTGCTTCATGCATAGCTTTTGCAAATTGGGCATAGCAACTATAATCCTATCAGTGATACCAAGATATGTATAGGTGCAGTTGGGTATTAGGGATTAAGCATTGGTTTTTTTAGAGTATAAATATAGTTTTAAAACGATAGCAATATCATAAACCAGAAAAGGCAGCCTGATTTCCGTGAGGTCATTGTGACTCCACCTGATCTGTGACTATGAAAATAATATGCAACAGTGTACATTGTGAGTATAAGTGTGAATTGAGCTGAATAATAAGAGACACTTATTCATGTTTCTGGCCCAGAATGCTTAAATAAGACAAGCTCTTGCAGTAAACATTTTTTTCTAAAAAGAAAAAGAGGAGATTTATTGACATATGATAAAGCCACTTATGATCCTTCAACTTGTGCTTCTTTAATACAAAGAAATATAAATATGAAAGATTAAATAACCATTCATCTGCATTATTGTGCTAACAATATTTCCAAATCTTATACTGGTTTCATTTAAGTACTGGCAAATATAATTTTATAATATATATTGTATACTATGTATAATACTTAATACCCATGTAAGTATTTATTATTATATGTTCAATTTCATTTCTAATACATCCAAATTATTTATTATATGTATATAGCAGTTTTTTTATTTTCTTAAGATAACAGAATGTGAGACTAGAACAAAAAGAAAATCCTACATATTGAAGTTTAAGAAATCTGATTATAAGACACTTTCCAAGATTATGTAATCTGTACTGCAGTTTCTCTTCTTTCTTAAAATAGTTTTCATGTCATAGTTTTAAAAATACAATTGTCACACACAAATAAAGACTTCCTAGCTTTTCTTTTTTTTTGTCCTTACCTAAGGACAATTTTTTAATTGCTTTAGAGAGAAGAGAAAGGGTGGGGGCGGGGAGGGGTTGGAGAGAGAGAATGTTTGCACTCTTGTATGCACCCAGACCAGGGATCAAACTCAAAAATGGATATGTGCCCTGAGGAGGAATCAAACCCATGACCTTTTGGTATACAAAGTGACGCTCCAACCAACTGAGCCATACTGGCCAGTGCTTTCCTACATTTTCTATAACAGTTTTATCTTAATACTTATTAAAAGTTGAAAGTAGGCTTCTTAATCTCAAATGAAATATCTTTGTTCACATTGTCATATCAAGCATTATAATATCACCATCCTTTTTTTAATGTAGGGTGCACTGTAGTGTTGCTTGTTGAACAAACGTGATTAGGATGATGATTTCAGTTATATGTGGAATCTCAAGAACAACATAAATTGATGAACAAAATAGGAACAAAGGCATAGACACGTGGAACAGACTGGTAGCCATCAAGGGGGGGGGTAATGGGGAGGAGTGGATGGAAGAAGGTGAAGGGATTAGCCAAAGAGCATATATGCATCACCCGTGGACACAGACAGTGGTGTAGTGAGGGCCAGAGGGCAGGGAAGAGGGGCTGGATGAAGGCAGGCAGCGTGGGTAAAATGGGGACATCTGTAATAGTATCAAGAATAAAAAATAAAGACAGAATAGTGATTAAAAAGCATCTGACACAGGGCTACTAAATCCATGCATTAACATAGGATCTCTTCCAAATATAGCTATTTTGAATAAACAGTTAATGCTCCAGAACCAACAACAAAAAAACTTTAAAAAATCATTAATTCTTTTCATAAATTACTTTAATATTTAATTTCAATAAAATTTCATGAAAACAGATAGCAAAAATAAAATCCTGAGCCATGTGTGATCACCTCATTGCAAAACATGTATACTTACTAATTCTGCAAGTGAACTTGTCAAGTCGGCTTCTTTCCTAATATTCCTCAGTCCCTCATCCTCCCATTGCTAAGATTCTGTATGAAGTACGAACCTTCCATCTGCTGGTCTTTACAGCTTAACAAGTGGCAAGCAAATGCCGATGGAGAGCCCAGCATTTGGCTCTTGCCAAGTATCAGATTTGCTTATTCTCAATCAGAAGCATTTTCCAGTGCACTTTTTGTTCCCGAAGTCATAGGCAGGTCTCTCAGTAGTCCTCAGGCTCCAGTTCCAGATAGGAGGTAGGAGAACTCCTTACTATCTCTCCATCCAGCTGTGCTTTTTAGAAAGTTCTCTATGTGACTATTTTGCCAGATTACTGGGGGTGGGGAGTTGGGGACATGGAGGAGTAGCAGCATATAAAGTACCCATACTACTTTTAATAAAGAAAAAATAATAGTTACATTAATAATACAAGATATGGCAGAGGGAAGTTTATAGTTATCTATATGGAAAATAATACAAAACTTCATATATAATAATGCAAGAAAAAACTCTTGCATATTCATAACAGTAAATCTACTTTTGCCCCACCCTGTAATCTGTGAATGGTACAATGTAACTTATTTACATGTATCTTTTACATGTACATTGGGCTTAAATCGACCCAATGAAGGAGGCTTTAATTGCATTTTAAAGCAAAGGAAACTGATCCTCAAGATGGTTACATAACTTTCCAAGGCTACTCTTCAGTGACTGAATGAACTACAGAATGAATCTCCAGGGAAAACAGTGTGGATTGAGTGGGTTGGGAGGGTGAGCTAGAGAGGTTGACTTTTCAACCCATTTAACAATCAATTTAC
This sequence comes from Artibeus jamaicensis, assembly GCF_021234435.1. NCBI lineage: Eukaryota > Metazoa > Chordata > Mammalia > Chiroptera > Phyllostomidae > Artibeus > Artibeus jamaicensis. Next base: position 11,515,077 of record NW_026522014.1, on the reverse strand, counting down.
AGATAATGAATTGACAGTCCCATGGGGTTCATGTTTGGGGTAGGATGCTGATGAGGAACCTATGTTGACAATTTTTAAATAAAACAGTTACATATAAGAGATGAAACATTGTTATAGATGAACAATGGTGAGTCAAATGGATGGTTACCTGTTCGCCAGAAACAATGAGCTCTATGATGTCATTGGTTTATTTTAAAAAGATTTTCGAAACTTCAATGATAAAATATTTGAAAACATAGAAAATAGACAATTCAATGCAGAAATATAGCTGGCAAAAACTGATTTAGGAAGAATTAGAAAATATGATTTTTAAATAATTATTACAGGAATTAAAACCATTATTTTAAGACTTTTCTATTTAAAAAAAAAAAAGAAATCAAAGACTCACCAGGATAGTTTAAATGCAAGTGCTACTGTTTTAAGGAATTTTCAAATTTATACAAATGCTTCCAAAAATAGAAAATGAAGGCATGTGCTGTAATACAGTTTATGAGATAATAATTTTGATAAAAAAAATTAGAGATGGTATCAGAAAGGAAAATAGTGAGTCAGTTGTATTCATGAAATTAGATGCAGAACTTCTAAACAAATTTTCAAACTAAATTCAATTCTCTGTAAACAATATTAATAAACAATGTCCAATTTAAGTATATAAAAGGATTATGAGGATGGTTTAATAATACAGAATATATAACATTACTGATTAACTGTGATCAGTCATATCAGCATCTCACATATACATAAAAATACTTATATTGAGTCATAATAAACTTACTATAACAAGAAGAGAAGGAAACTTTTTTAACTTATAAAATGTGTCACTCAGAATAGAAAAAAATATCCCTACCAAAAATATCACCCTAAATTGAGAAATTCTAGATGTATTAAATTTAAATTCAGGAATGAGTTATGCAGTTCTATATGAATACTTCTATTCAGCAATATATTGGTGCTACAGCCAGCACAATACAAGGATAGGAATAAAAAGTATAAGAATTAGAGATGACTAATGGGACCATTGTTATCAGCAAATGGCACAATTTATATAGAAATCCAAATGAATTTATAAACAAAATATAGGCAATAGACAAAGTAGGAGTAATGTGTCTGTTTAAAACATGAAGGTATAAAAGTGAAATATATTTACATATACAAGCAACAAAACCATTAAAATCAATAATTTTAAAAATACACAAACTATAAAATAACCACAAATAATTCTAATAAAATATATGCAAGAGCTATATGTGAAAATTAAAAACTTTATTGGAAATCATTAAAGAATATCGAAATAAGTTGAACAAGCCTATACTCATAAGCAAGTGAATTTAATTTACACTAAATAGGTTTTTATTTCTCCAAAAATTGATCTCTAGGCTTTATGTACCTGCACTTAAAATTATGATCGGTTTTACTTTTTATTTTGTGGAATATGATAAGTTAACTTTAAAACATGTATAGAAAAGCAAAGAAGGAATAATGTCTTAGATTCTACATGGTCTATAAGATTAGACTTACTATGTAACTATAGCAATTGTAAGACTGTGATACTTGTGCAGAGATGGGCAAATTCATGAATAAAATGGAATAGACAATCTGAAGAGAAATGTACTTACATATGGAGATCTAACTCATGATGGAGCTTGCATGGTAGAAAGTTGAATTACCCACCAGTGAAGAGATGGATTAAAAATTTGTGTACAACATCAAAAAGGAAGGAAGAAAGAGAAAGCAAAAGATAAGAAGGAAGAAAAAGTCAGGAGAGGGCAGGTGCTAAGAGAATAAAAGGATCCATACTTCATAATACCACAGTAAAATTTTGTAAATATTTTATATATGTGTAATATTTTATATAACATATGCAATGCAATATATATTATATAGTTTAATGTGATGGCATGAGATAGGGATTATGGTTATTTTTATATATTTTATATCAGTATATGATAATATACTGTACTTCTTATTTCATACCACCACACAGAATTTCTGTTAAAGGCAAAACTGAAATTTTAAAAAAGATTGTATGTGAAATTTTCTCTGACCTTTGAGTAAACAGTTTCCTTATGCACAAAACAGACTAAAGTGCTAGCCACTTATGAAAGTTAATAAATTTGAATATAATAAAACTAAATGTTCATTAAAATGCACATTAATTAAACATAACAAATCTTGCAACTTTTAGTAAATATTTCCAAAAATGGATTACAAGTAATAAAAAATAAAGAATTTTTATGAATCAACAAGAAGAAAAGATGAGAAAAACATACAAAATGCATAAGCAGGAATTTCCCAAAAGAGGAAACACAGGGAATGAAGAGAGTATTGATGAAGAGAATGAATATTACAGAGAGTATAGGGTCTGTCAGATCTCAACTACGTGGCAAATGAACATGTGCGTTGGTACAGCATCTTTAGGAAGCAAAAGTCATAGGTAAGTAATTCTATATGAAAGTAGTTACTGCCCATGACACTAGAAAACTTAGCCAATAAGGCAATTATTTTTAAGAACATAAAACTAACTACTCCAAATGTCAATTGGCGTGCATTAAATATTATGGATTAAAGAAGCATGTTCACTTAATAACTGATATTTTGCAATAGAAATCAAATAATTTGAACTATTCATGGACAAAACATCTTCCACATGAATAGCCTTTAATAAAAATACTTAATGAAAAGAGCAAAATGTAATATGTTGTTTATAGCATACACATGCTAACCATATTAATTCAGAGAGAGCATAGAGCAAAATATGTTTTCAGAAATGTTCTGTCCTTGGGGTACACAATTAGTGTTTATATTATACATAATATATGTCACATAATAGAAGCAAACCAATTGGTAATAGACTGGAAGAAAATGCTGCAACATATTTAACAAAAGTTAAATAGTCACAGTATATTACATAAGTTATATGTGAAAATTTTATGTTCTAAATATTCATGGTTCTTATTACACTGTTGGGTTTTAGTGAATTTTTATACATTTCTATTTACACACTATTTGTATTACTTTAACAAGATGTTTTTTCTATTGATGCTAATTTAAGTGAAACTATCACTCATAATACACAAAGAGTTTGAGAGATAATGCAAGAGAACTAAATGGAAAAGGGGCAAGTCTTTGCAGATGAAGTTCACAGAAGAGGTTACACATCTACTAAACCTACAAAAAAATGTACTCAACCCACTAGTAAACAGGGAGCTGTGATTTTAGAATAGTAGCAACATGCTGTTTTCCCTCGTTAATGAAGAAATGCCATAAAGTTGTTTATATGTTGCAAGAAATGGGCACTTAACATCTTGTACAATGGGAGCCATGAAAAGGGTGATATGGTGGTATAGGGGAACCTTTCCTGTCTAGAAGGTTAGTCTTCAAAACATGCGCATTTTCATATAACTGTACTTGAGATAATGTTAAATACAGTATTCGCTCTTTGTAATAGTGAAATGGTAGAGATAGTTTAAAACTAAATAAAGAAAAATGATTTAAATCATGGAATATACAACCTACATAATACATTCTCTTACTATAAATCACGAGGCAACTCTGTGTGCTGACACAGAAAGATGTCTTAGAAGCAATTTTTTAAAGATACTGTAGGTTTATTGTGATGCAGAGAAACTTTAGGAAAATAGGAAAACAAACAGCCATGGAGAACTCAGTAAGAAATTGAATGATGGATGGTACCTCATCATCCAGAATCCTCTACCCTAGATGCAGAAGTCGTATGAAGATAACCAAAATAGCAGTTTTCCAGGGTAGAACAAAATTGAGGTTGTCTTCCTCAGATATTCATTATTTAGGGTTGATTTTAGCTAAGCTGCTGGCTTCTAGCCCAACAAGCTATAGACAAAGACATCGGGGTCACATAACAGACCTTCTCATGGTATCTCAGAAAGAAGGAGCCGCGATTTTTAACAAATAAGTTAAAAGGATATATAGCACAATTTCATTCATGTTAAAAATAAGTATATAAGAAAATTTATGTGTGTGTCCATGTGCATATATAAATATACAGGGAAAACCTTGGATAATTGCATATTATATTATATTACATTACATTATATTATATTATATTATTTAATTTCCAGTGGTTATCTCTGGCGTAAAGGAGGTAAAGAGTTACATTCCAAACACTTATGTCTCGTTTCAATTTTCTTACTGCAAGAAAATGCGCATGTATGAGTACATAACTGCCTACATTACTAGCCTTGGTGACTCCCCCAAAGCTGGTTGCATTAACATGCACGCTGCCTGCAGGAACAGCGGCAGCAGTGGGCACTTACTACAGCTGAGCAGTAGCTAGGCTGGGTGTTTCCGGATGCTAGTCACAGCGGGCCAGGGCAACAGACAACGGGACGCTCCCTCCTGTTTGCAGATTGGAAGTCAGAAGGAGGAAACACTGAAATGGTTAGCTGCAGAAGCATCCTGTTCAATTTCTCCCAGTAATTAGGAGGCAGAATCCTCTCAAAGACATATTTAGTGACAGGATAATCATACATTTATATCATTATTCAAAAGAGAATTTTGATTCATAAAAATTATGAAATGAAATACTGAAGCATATGCGACTGATTATATGAACTGCAGATCACATCTGGGAGACTACCAATAAAATTATTGTAATTTGAATTTTTTTAGGTAATAAAAGAAAAATAAAGAATATATATTGTGGAATTGAGTACAATTAAAATGATTAAATTAGGACATGTTAATACTTTCAGAGGTATATTCTAGGTCAGAATTTAATATTTTCTCAGTAAAATCATTGAAATTTTACAGTTTTCATGAACTAAGAATACTTTTACTAGATGAACTTCAAAAAATATCCAACTAAACATGTCGTAATTTTAAGTTCTCAATGGTGTGCTTATTTTCCAGGTTAAACTTCTTCCGTGACGTTGTGGACTTCAGAGTGCTAGCCTGCGGAGGAGATGGAACAGTGGGGTGGATTTTGGACTGCATAGGTAATGAAGACTCATGTTTAACGTGGCTGGGGTCAGAGTGGCAGCCTTACATTCTGTGCATTGCATTGATTAACAGATGCATTGCTGTCTTTGGATGTTACAGTGATATAACTGACATTCAGCATGTGTGCACACTTTTTCCCGGTTTAGTTTATTCTATGTTTAAAATAGATACTTTACAGCATAATGTGAAGTATCTGGGATCCTTCTTTTCTCACGTATTGCTCATGGAATTGACTAACCCCTCAGAGTTTTTTGTAAATCAGCCACCATTTGTTTCTTTGCCTTAGAGAAGGAGCCAAAAAGGATTTTAGAATTTGCTGTTGAGTTTGTCACATAGATGTGCTTGTTTGGTGTGAGTATGGGACCTGAGAACCTGACCCTGTACATACATTCATGTCATCACCCTCCATCGTTATTATCATAATTATAACTAATTTTTATTTATCACGGCCTGTCTAATAGGCCTTGGGCTAAGGTTTTTACCCCAATCTTCTTAGTTCTCACAACTCTATAATATAGTTTTGATAATCCCATTTTTGAGATAGGGAAATTAAAAAGCTTGAAGAACTTAAAAACATGAACAAAATTTTGTATCTGTGAACTGACAGAATGGAGATTAGAACCTGCACTTCAATCTTATTTTACATTGCTTCTCAGTTCAAATTTTGAAAACTGGATTTTTATAAGCACACAAAACAGATACATGACTGAGGATAAAAGGTAGACATAAATTACAAGAGAAGCCTGATATAATCAGGAAAATTATGTTTTTTTTATAGACAGCTGTTAGAACTGATTACTGCTCAGTAAAATAGATCATAAATTCACCTTTATGGGGAGATAAATCCAATACAAATATTCACCTCTAATTTCTCATTTCAGTTATTGCATAACTAATTAGTTTAAAAAAAACAGGCCCTTTCACAAAAAGGGAAGAATTGACTCAAAATGAACTTTACTATCTATACAAATTGAAACTTTTGTATAATCAATGCAGGTCAAAATGTTTTGTCTTTTCATACATGTTGAAATATTGAAATTAAAAATAAATACAAACTGCCAGTACATGTTTGATAGTACATCTAACTTTAATCTGCTGACACTGAAAAAAAAAGAAACAGTAAAAATTGTGCTCTCTGGCCTCCTGGTAAAGGATGTAAATAGCTTTAGTACGTCATATTTAAGGAGAAAACCAGAATTCAATAAGTATAAAAATTAAAGAGTTGCTTGTACACTATCTGAGGACTTGTGAGAATTTCAGAGTGTAGACATCAGGATATTATTGGTTTGTTTTAACCCCCAAAATGTAAGCCTTGGCTATCAGCTGTGGCACATCCCTAAATAATCTATTTCCTTTTTATTTTTATACACAAATGCTTACTGACTTTGAGCAGCTGAGGGAAAAAATAAAGTAATATATGGTTGTGAGAGTCATTCAAGACTTGTAATGATGCGGACGGTGGCAGAGATCCTCCCTGTTCTGAACTCAAATCACTGTTTTATGTGAAGGTGAATCGCAAAGAAAGCCTGCTGATCTCATGGTTAAACGCTGTTTATTCTGAAACGAAGGAGCACCTTGGGTGGAAACAATGCAAGGACATTGTTCGCACTTTACTAGCTTCTAGAATTCAACTGTTGTTTTAAAAAGTATTTTATTTGTTAAAGTAAAATGTATTAGAATAGTTGTTGCAAAAGGCCTTTATATAGAAACCTAACCCATCACTCTGGTTGTGCTCTTGTACCCATATTCCTATGTTATGTATCCCTATATTCCTGAGAATTTTTTTAAAGATTGAAATCTTATGTTAAATTTTTCAGTTATAGCTGACATTCAGTATTATTTTAGATTACTTTTAGGTGTACAGCACCGTGGCTAGACATTTATATAATTTGGGAAGTGATCACCCCTATAGGTCTAGTACCCACCTCTTGCCATACGTAGCAACTGCAATCTTGACTATACTTCCTGTGCTGTATTTTACACCCCTGTGACTATTTCATAACTGCCAATCTGTACTTCTTAGTCCTTTAAACCTTTTCACCCAGTTCCCCAAAGCCCCTCCCCTGTGACAGCTCTTAGTTTGTTCTTTGTGAGTTTTTTTCTGTTATGTTAGTTTATTTTGTTCATTAGGTTGCACATGTAAGTGAAGTCATGTGGTATTTGCTTTTTTCTGTCTGACTTATTTCAGTGGAGTTAAATCCAGCTTAAATCACAATTTTTAAATGGACTAGAGTAGTTAGAAGGCTTTCCTCATGCTTGAGACTTGAATGTTCCTGTGACTTTGTCCATAATGTTATTTGTTTGCATTTTATTAATTGCTACAAATGCATGGAGGTTAATAATAATTTATAATTGCATATACCTATAAAATATAACTTTTTAGTAAGTATTGAGTAGAATGCTTTCATTCCATGCTAGACTATATATTTTTTTACTGTTGTTCTATCTGTGATCAAAATTGTATTTTGTTTTACTTTTCAATTTCACAGAAAAGGCTAATGTAGTCAAGCATCCTCCAGTTGCCATTCTGCCTCTTGGGACCGGTAATGATCTAGCAAGATGCCTGCGATGGGGAGGAGGTAAAACAGCTTTAATGACAGTGAAAGTCTTAGCAAAATATAAACAGTACAGAACACACCCCCCTCCATGAATCCAGCATTTATTTACAACTGCCATGGGATTTTACCAAACATAATTGCTTTCAGATATAGAGTATATGATTTTGAACAATAATCTGGGTTAGAGAAACAAATAGCTGATGAAGTGTTAGACAGTGAGTGCTGGGCTTTTAAAGTGACACTAACTATAGATGTCACCAGGCAGGCAGGCTTCCAGACCTCTCTGGTACCAGGGCTTCTCATGTGAGAGGTAAGATCAGCATGGATTAACTGTGAAAGTAACATTCAGGTTTTTAATTTCTGAGTTGTGTGTTACAACAACAATCTAAGGAAAAAATGCAAAGGCTAATGAATGACTTGTCCAGGCATGAACACATGTTTTAAAACCCACTTTACACCAGGCAGTGTGTCCTGCCCTTGGGATACAGAATTAAGAATTGAAAATAAAGACTGTTTTCAAACTGGTCTTAAATTCTAGTGGCGCTTTGAGTCATATATAAATCATGAGACTTCCTTCTAACAGGTACACAGATAGCCAGCATAATGAAAGCCTCATCATTTCAGTGACAAGATGATACAGTGAGAATCATAGTGGAGGGATGACAGAACCATGAAGACCTAGGAGTGGACTTTATTGTGAAAGGGAACATCAAGTTCACAAGACCAGAGAGAGGTAGCCACTTGACATAGTCAAGGATATCAAAGTAAAACAGTGTGTATGGAATAGTGTGAATAAGGAGAGAAAATTTCAAGAGGAGGTGTTCAAGTATTTTGAAGTGTCATTAGTAGGCTATACCTAATTGAAGGTACCAAAGTAAACTAGATTTTGCTAAAGCGGGAAGAATTGGATCATAAATATTTTTAGCAGCTAACCTCACTCAGAGATGTTTGAAATGTGTCTACTAAGACAGTGTGCATCAGAAGCCCCTGGGGATCTTGTTAAAAATATAGTGACCTGTCCTCACCTCAAATATGCTGAATAGAAATATCTGGGGTTGAGACCTGGGCAGATGATTTTCTTTTTGAACAAACTCTCTCAGTAACTGATTTACAACACAGTTTGTGAATCGTTGCATGAGTGTCTGGCCAAAGGGGGAAATCTAAGTTGTGATCTATATGTGTACATGACAGACAGAACACTTTGTTTATGTAAAGTAAATACTTTGTTTATGATTTATTTGTCACTTTCATTACGGATATACTTTAGTGAAATAATATTATAAAATATTAAGGTAAGTTTCATAGAACCTAAAGATAAATAGATGACAGATAGATAGCTAGAATGAACCATTATGAGATGATTGTATTCTGCCAGGGCTTATATATGTATAGTGATTAAAAGAAAATCATGAATGTGGCTTCTAGTTGTACTTCTCTAAAAAATATGTTTAATATTTAAAAATTAATCATTTTGCCCTGGCTGGTGTAGCTTAGTGGATTGAGCGTGGGCCTGAGAACCAAAGGGTTGCTGGTTGAATTCCCAGTCAGGGCACATGCCTGCGTTGCAGGCCAGGTTCCCAGTACAGGGTGTGTGTGAGGCAACCACACATTGATATTTCTCTCCTTCTCTCTGTCCTTCCCTTCCCCTCTCTCTAAAAATAAATAAATACATACAATCTTTTAAAAATAAAAATTAATAAATTTATTTTTGGTTCCAAACTAATAAATGACTTAAATCTCAAAATTTATATATAAGTTCCATTTTTATGTTAATGCTTTTCTTATAAAACTCTTTTAAAGATATTATCAGGAAAGGAGTGGTGGCAGGTAAATGCAGACAATTGTACTTGAACAAAAATAAAACAATATTATCAGTGGCCAAAGACTCATGAGTTGTAGTATATGTCAGAGTCTAGATCAGTGATGATCTCTCTGGTTTCCTAGCATGTATTTGCACTGCTCTAGGTGCTAGATACAGAGTGAGGAAAAAAAGAAGTGGCTCTTACCCTTTGAGTACACAGGCATAAATCAATGGACAATGAAATGTATAGTTACAAAATAAGGTCAAGGCTAGGACAGAAGCAAACAGAGTGTATTTTTAGAGAAAAAAACATGAGAGAAACTTTTTTGCTGGATGTCTAGAAGGCCTCTCTGATGAAGTAACATTTGAGCTGGATTGAACATAGAAGGAGGGAGAAACAGCTTCTGCATTGAAAGGTCCAAATGAAAGCTGATAGGACCCTCAAGGCTGTCATGGAGGGGTTGATAGGTATGGATTGAGAGGAGTGATTAGTATGAGACCAAGGAGATCATCACCAGGCAGATAATGCAAGGGCTTGGTAGTTATGATAAGAATGTTACCTGATTGAACCTGAAGCACAAACCAAAACTTTGAAAGGGTAGCAAAAGCAATGTGACACAATCGCATTTGTTTTCAAACGTAGATTAATTAGGGGATGTAAAATTAACTGCTAAGAAAATGTGGAGAATTACGGTTTTCCAAATGAGAAATGTATAGTATTCATAATTAAAGAATATAAAGACTGGACTAGAGTAATGGTGATGCAAGAGAGATAAGTGGACAAACTGCAACTATATTTTCAGGATGGATTGATAGAACATGCCAGTGGGTTAAATCGGGGCTTCGCGGAAAATAAGGTAGTAAAAAGGGCTGAAAGATGTCAAGCTGAGCAAATAGGGAAATGGAAATGCCATTGGCTAGAGTTTACTAATTTAAAAAAATGCATGAGAGAGAGATTTTTTTCTTGCCAGGGGTGTAATAGAGCAAGTTGCTTAACAACTGTGCTTCAGGTTTCTCATCAGAATTTGAAGAAAATAAAAGTACCTGGTCCCCAGGTTCTTACACTACACTATTTAATTTGACCTGTGTCTGTACTTATTATTTTATGTAGTTATTATTATGCTTAACATTTAGAAGAGAAAGGTATATTATTCAACCAATAAACATTTGAGTCTCTTAGAGTCCATGGGATATATTGACTTGAAACTTTTTTTCAAGAATATATTTAACATTTTTGGAAATGTAATACTTGTAAGAACATAGGATGTTCTACAGCATTTGAAAAATATGCAATTTACTTTAACTTTGCAATTTTTATGGCAGTAATTAGTCCAATAAAAATGTGAATATTGCCCTGGCTGGTATAGCTCAGTGGATTGAGCCCGGGCCTGCGAACCACACAATCGCAGTTCGATTCCCAGTCAGGGCACATGCCTGGGTTGCAGGCCAGTTCCCAGCAGGGGACTCACGAGAGGCAACCACACAGTGATGTTTCTCTCCTTCTCTCCTTTCCTTCCTCTCTAAAGATAAATAAATAATTTTTTAATTAAAAAAAAATAAAAATGTGAATATTATTGCAAAAACATTTTGTAAAGATTAAGGGGGCAAGAGAGAATTTTAGATGTATCACACTTATAAATATTTGTTTTTGCTTTACATGATTTTTATTTGTAAAAATTTCTCTGAATTGAGGTAGATTCAAGCATTATTATAACATATTATTAAATAGAAAATAAATGTTAATCATGATTTCATTTTATTTCTTAGCCCAGAGTGATTATGGGTTTTAAATAAAAATAAGGGAAGCAAAATAACACTGTTGTTTTCTGGAAATAAGCATTCACTTGCATAGTTAGTTAGTTTGTCTTTTTATTAAAATATGCTCTTTTTGAGTTCAGGAATCCTATTTTTAGTTATGGATCATTATTTACGAAGCTCAGGCATAGATTACTACAAACATGTAGGGTGCATTTATATGATAAACTGGGGACTACAGTTTATAATGTTCACCCTTGCCTTGAGAATTAGTTCTGAAATATAGATGTTTCTCAAAATAGGTTTATTTGCTGCCTATCTTTTAACATTTGTTACTTACCTATAAGGCTGAATTTACATTAGCATTTTTCATATATAGCCATAAACATGTTGAGAACTAATATAGTTATAAGGATTGTAAGTTAGTGACCCTAGTAGAATCTAGTTTTGGTAATTACTTTTCACTCAATCTATTTCTAATATATTCCCTACTGGTCAGTTACAGTTCACACATTTTTCTGGTGTTATGTTGAACCCTGTTGTAATTAACCTGAAATGTGCCCAAAGACAAACTCAATATTTGATTTAAATTATTATTATATACTCATATTTCTGCTGTGTTGTGTGTATGAGTATATATATTTATATGTATATTATACTATATTTTCATAGTGTATTATACTGTACTATATTTATATATATATAATTATATCTGAAAACTATCATACATATTTTTTAAAAAGTAGAGTTTAGAAAATAGGTGAATATATTTAACTGGTTATTATTTAATTCAATAGGGAATATATATATATATTCATAATTTGAAAGGCTATTATTTATTATGTTTAAAATAAAAGGATAAGAGAATAAAAATTGAACTATTAAGAAACATCTGAGAGACTTCCAAACAAGATGGAAGCACAGGTAGATATGCTTTGCTTCATCACACAACCAAAAAAAGGACAGCAACCAATATAAAAACAAAAAACAACCAGAACTGCCATAAAATAAAACTGTATAGAAGTCCAAAAACCAAGGAGTTAAAGAAGAAACGTTTTCATCCTGGTAGGAGGGACAGAGACAGGACCAAGGTCAGGGAGGATGCATGGCAAGGTGGTGGCTGGAGAACCAGTTGGTCCCACATTCACATGTGGATAAACTGAGAGGAATAACTGGGGAGTGAGACCAACCCAGCAATTCTCAGGATGAGGAAATAAAGCCTTAAAACCTCTGGCTTTAAAAACCCGTGGGAGTTGCAGTAGCAGGAGATACTTCCAGTCGCACAGGAGAATACATTGAAGGGACCCATGCATCCCTAGAAAATACACAAACCCATCCAAGTAGGAATCAGCCCATATCTCTTGTGGATAGTGGAGGAAGTGACTAAGAGCAGGGTGAGAGCTGAGCAAATGGCATCATTCCTTCTCTGACTCCTCCCCTACATATAGTGTCACAACACTGGAAAGAGGGTTGACCCCTCCTGGCCAACACCTAAAGCTCTGCCCCTTACAAATAACAAGTGAGCCAAGACAAAGAAATATGGCCCAGATGAAAGAATAGATGAAAACTCCAGGAAAAGAAGCAACAAGGAGATAGCCAACCTATCAGATGCAGAGTTCAAAACACTGGTAATCAGGAAGCTCACAGAAGTGATCTAGTACAAATGCAAAATAAAGGAAGAAGTGATAGCTATACAAAGTGAAATAAAGAAAAATACACGGGGAACCAACAGTGAAAGGAAGGAAACCATAGTGTACTCAGGTAGGGCTAGTGCTGAAAACTTTTGTGACACTGCACAGAATCCATTATTTTGAGAGGGTGTCTTCCTGAATTAAGTACTATGAAGTATCAAAATTGCAGAGGGAATTGAAGCAAGCCAGCCAAAAGAAAGGGGATGTCCTGGGTATGTAGAATAAGAGATGATGTGGCACCAAGTTTAACAGAGAAGGACTTGCTATTTGAATTGAAAGTAGTGTATAAATAGGAGGAAAGGGTGAGGATGAGGAAGCTACCAAAAGACTCTAATCTAAAATGCTTCCAGGTTACTTACCTCAGCACCTAGGTGGAGGGTGTTGTCTTTCTGCGACAGCACCCTGGGAGTGTGCTGGGAGTTCACAGGAAAAAGATATGGAAGGAGATAGTTAAGTTCATTTTGAATACGTTGATATTACATTTTCTGGGGGTATTCCGTGAAGATGTTCATTTGGCAGTTGGCTCCACTGAAAATTTGCACCGCAGGAGAGAAGTATGAGCTGTAAATTAAAGCTAAAAATAAAATATTGGTGTAAGTAAAATAAGATTATAATCTATTCTACTTAGAATCACTTTAAAAATGCATTACTTAACTAAAGAATGATACACAGTCAAACATAAGCTCAAACACAGAAATACAGCCTGTGAATTTTTTTCTCAAGATAATGTTATTTGTTTTGCTAGGTTATGAAGGTGAAAATCTGATGAAAATCCTAAAAGACATTGAAAACAGCACAGAAATCATGTTGGACCGGTGGATGTTTGAAGTCATCCCTAATGATAAAGATGAGAAGGGAGACCCAGTGCCTTACAGTATCATCAATAATTACTTTTCCATTGGAGTGGTAAGATTTTCCACTGAATGTTCTTTTTTTTTTACCCATCCTGGATAATCACTGTCCGTACACAGGCTGACTAATTATAAATTATTTATTTTATGCTAGTGTCAGGAAAACACCTCCTCTAATGGGCAATAATAAAGCTTATCAATTTATTTAAAGTTAGAGTACAGCAATAAATTTCATGTGTTAAAGAAAATTATAATTTTTGCAATTGGTTGGATCATCTGTTACTAAAATATAGACTAGAATTATTTATAATAAGGGTTTAGTTGTAAGTTTTAGAGTAGAAGCATAAGTTCTACATTAGTGAAAACAATGTATGAAATTTCATTTTAATTGCAGATATATATTATAATAGCATCATAACCTATTATAGACATTATGTTTAAATTTATGGTTAAGTACAAATATAAAAAATGTTGCTATTATTCCCAAGTGTTTAGTAAGGTAAATGGCTAAGCTTTTATTTGATTTCTTAAAAAATCTTACACTGAAAGTAAAATTTCATTTGGTTATTTAAATTTTGTCCTTGAAAAAATGTAAAAGTGATTATATATACACATATATATATATGTATATATACATATGTATGTGTATATGTGTTTATATGTATAGAACAATTATGAAGTCTAAAATGTATATTGTTTATATCATTCCATTCCATTTAATATGCAACTCAGTGCTACCTTATGTCATATGCAGGCACACGGGTGCACACACACACACTAGGAGACTGTAAAAAGCAATGGTTGAGTTTATGAACTTAGGAGTGAAGCTACCTAGGTAAGAGTACTTCAGCAAATATTTTAATTCTGGCTGTCCATCATTTATCACAATGCTTATTATTTGCTTTCCCATAGTTAGAAATAACGTGATTATACATTTTAAAAGCCTCTAATGATGATTAATACAGGATATACAATCATTATGAATGCTGTAATGATTCTTGCTGTTTGTGAGAATATAATGCACATTGATCCATAAAAGTCCTATTGTTTGTATTTGATATCAATATGAAAAAGTATTTTAACAGCATTATTGGCAAAGAATTTACAACCTAATTCATTTTACATAAACCTTTTATTTTTAATAAATCTATTTGATTTGGAGCATTTTTATCATTAAACAAGAATTTTTATGCTTATTTATAGTCAATTCTGGTTCCTTTTCCCAGCTCAGAGCAATAACCTTTCTTTCTCTAAGATTTGCCTTATATGGATATTTTATACAGAAAAATATATGATGTATTGACTTTTACATCTGGCATCTTTCACTTTGCATTTTTGAGGTTCACCAATGTGAATTCCTTTTTAATGCTGAGTACTATTGCATTGTACAGATATGTCACATATGGTTTATCTACTGATCAGATGATGAGGATTTAAAATGTTTCTACTCTGGATATTATGAATAATGCCACTATTTGAGTCCTTTCAGTGAATGTTTTGTTTTGGTTATTGTACTTTTTTAAGTCTAGCATTTTCATTTGACTTTTTAAATAATTTCTCTATCTTTAGGGTATCTTTTCTATTTGAGGAGTTGTTGTTATGCTTCCCTTTATTCTTTAAACTTGGGTTACTTTAGTTCTTTTGGTCTTTGTCTGGCAAGTCCAGTATCTGGAGACCATCAGACAATTTGATAGCATTTGGGACCCATCAGTGACATCATTTGTTCTTTTCAAAGGTCATGCCACACTTTGTGGCTCCTCTGCATGTCTGACCATTTTTTTTGGAAATTAGAGATATTATGTTATATGAGGTATCATACAACTCTGGATTGGGATCCTCTCATTGAGAATGTAGTTGTTCTTGTGTTTGTTTGGTGACTTGCCTGCACCATTCATGTAGGGCCTTTCTTCCTTGTGATGTATGGATACAGATGCCTCACTTGTATGTGTTTTGTTGTTGTTTAATTTTTGTTTTTATGTTAATCCTGGCTTTCTAGGGATCAGCCCTGTTTCTGCATGATTGACCAGAGTTTGTGTCTGCAAACCTAGAGCCAGTTAGTTTTTGTCACTTGGCCTTCGGATCTGTGTGGTCATGGGGAAGCACATACAATCTTCAGGCAGTTATTGACCTGATTCAGCTTTTAACATCTGCAGGCCCTTCTTTTGTCTCT
Source organism: Artibeus jamaicensis (assembly GCF_021234435.1). NCBI lineage: Eukaryota > Metazoa > Chordata > Mammalia > Chiroptera > Phyllostomidae > Artibeus > Artibeus jamaicensis. The sequence continues at coordinate 11,499,274 of NW_026522014.1, read as the reverse complement.
TCTGTTCATGCGCAAGTCCTCTCATTTAGCCAAAGATATGTAAATAACAAGGGCCCTCTTTCATCTTTCCTGAACATTTATGCGGCTATACATGCATATGGTCTTTTAGATAACCAAGGATATGAGGAAATTTATCAAAGCCTGTTATGGCTGTTTCATTTTAAGATCTCCTACTAAATTTCTGGCTAGTTGGTTGGTTAATTGCTTGCACTAATCAGTTTTGTAAACACAGTGAGCTCTGACATTAATCTTCCTTGTTCATTTTCTGCAGGGATCATTACTGTTTTAGATCACTCTCTGGGTCATGGACCCCCTCTAAATCAAGTCAGTTTCAGTGAGTAATTAGTTATACAACTTCAGTTAATTTTCAAATTTCTGTTATAGTTCTCAAAATCAGATAATTTTTCTCTTGCCACAAGAGACATTTGGCAATATATAGAAGTCACACATTCGATTATCATACGAAGAGGGGCAATTAAGGAGTAGAGGGTAGGGAGCTACTGAATAATCCTTGTTCATAGAATAAGCCTCCAGCACATGAGAAAGAATTATACAGGTCAAAATGTCAGTAGTGCTGAGGCTGGGAAACCCTGACATCAATAGACAAATATTAAATGGGAAAGTCAATATACTGAAAAGGAGAAACAGCACAACCCCAAAGAAATGTGAAGGATAGCTATAGACAAAAAACTGTACTTGAAAAATAACTAAATAAAATTATTAAAAAATAAAAAATTAAAATTAAAAAAATAATAATAAAAATAAAAATGGAAATACAGTAAAGGATAGCAACAAAATTGAGAATGGCAATGAAACCAAAAACTGGCTTATTGAAGATTTAATCCAATGTTTTACAAAATTAATTTTTTTAAACATTTTATTTATTTTTAGAGAGAAGGGAAGGGAAGGAGAAAGAGTGGGAGAGAAACATCAATGTGTGGTTGCCTCGCATGTGTCCCCTACTGGGGACCTGGCCTGCAACCCAGGCATGTGCCCTGACTGGGAATTAAACCAGTGACCCTTGGCTTCACAGGCTCATGCTTAATGCACTGAGCTACACCAGCCAGGGCACAAAATTAATTTTATAAAAATATTGTACAGAGAATTCAAATAAATGTTAAATAGGAAAAACCAAAAAACCCATGAACATAAAAAGTGGGAGTGTAGCCAAGTTGATAAATAGAAAATCAACTTAAATATTCAATACTACTCAATTATATCAATAATAATCAATTTATGTTTAAAAACAACAAAAAATAAAAGTATATAGAAAAATAAACAATATACAAGACCTACATATAGAAAATGTTAAAATTTTCTACAGAGACATAAAATATTAGAATAGATAGAGACATTTTCTAATTTTAAATGGGATAGTTTACTACAATATGCACATTAATTTATATACTTAATCTATAATTAATCAAGATTAGAGATGACTTTTGTGACACACTGGAAAAAACTACTCCAAAAATATATTAAAGTACATCAGTTGATTTTATTAAAAGAAAAGAAGGAGAATAGTTTTACCAAATTAGAATGCTACCCATGGAAAAGGAGAGAGACACATACTGAAAGGGCCCATAGGCACAGACAATGGAGGTCTGGAGGATCGAAGGCAGGAGATGGGGGTGGGTAGGGCAGGGGAGAGTAATGGGGGAATGGAACAACTGTGATTGAATAATAAAAAAAGAAAGAAACTCAGTATAGGAGTAACCTGGGAAATAGGGGTATAAAGAGAGAAGAGCCTATTTCTCTGAAATCATCACCTGTGCCTCAGCCACAAAGGCTCAACACTAAAGGTCACAATCAGAGTGATAGACCTTATAGAAATTCCACGCTTTGTCTGTCACTCAGCAAGGCCATCTTCAAATCAGCGACTTGTATCCCTTTGCCCTGGTCAGTGAATCCAAAAAACAATGAAGGAAAATGAATCATCTCTATCAAAATATTTCTGGATGTATAAGAAGTAGTGCAGTTGGGGCACTAAAAGAACAAGGAGAACGTTTCAACTTTGTGCCGTTGGCAGCATGAGAAAGCTCAACATGGCACATAGATTGCACTTTAAATGATCCCTGGGGACCCATTGCCACCTTCTTACAATATAGTCTCAAAGTTTGATGCTGTCAGTACAGTTTTTATTATTTCAACTCTTGTCCTTCCCATTGTGACTATAGGTGATTTACACTTTATATAGAACCTTGCTTCAAAATTTTAGAAAACTTGTGATGGTCAGAAATATAGAGATAATTTCATCTTCATATATCATACACTATGATAAGCTTTCTGCATTAATCAGAGTCTATTGACTGCTGGCACCAACAAACCCAATATAGCAGTGGTCTGAAAACAACTTGAAGTTAGTTCTTCCCTCACCTGGCAGGACAGCCTGGGTTCTCACTGGGAGGAGTGCTGCATTTGATCAGTCAGCAAACCAGGATCCTTCCTTCTGTGGCTCCACCCTCCTCAAGTTATACAGAACAACCCCCTCTATTCATAATCAGATGACAAAAAGATAATGGGATATTAGGGTGTTTTCTTTTTAAATAAGTGACTATGTAGATCATCGGCCATATCTTAATCATTTGGCTGGGAAAGAAATTCTATCATCCCAGGAAGGAAAGGGAAATTGGTAAATAACTAGCAAGTTTTTGATAATTGCTTCTTTTCTTCAGTTTTAGTCACAACAAGTAGAAATGATCCTGAAATCATAATTAACTCCACAAATAGATTCTCCTACCCAGTGGTGGTCCTTCAGTAAAAGCGTATTTATTGAGCAGCTGCCGTGTACCACACACACTGTCTGAGATCCGTCAGGGAACAGTGTACAAGAAGCCTGTGTGATCGCTCGGCCTACATTATAGTGAGGTGAGAGAATCGTCCTAAGTGCCTGAACAGCAGGACCTTAGAGATTAATTTTATAGACTGCTGCATATTGCCTCTCACTCTGATTTTGAACTTTAAAATAGCTGTAATCTCAAAAATCCCAGGAAGAAATCTGTCTAACCACTGCATCACCATCACATGTACCACTAAGTTTTTCCTAATAGTTGATTATTCATTCATTTAATAAACAAACAAAAAAACTGAACTCTTTGAGGAGATACATCACCTTTTTATTAGAACTTGGGGTTTCATGAGAGAAAGAGGCATTAACAACAGGCACAAATACAAACTTTTTGAAAATTATGATAAACAATGTGAAAGAAAACAAAAGTTACCATGAGCTAGAATACGAGACAAAAGCTTTAGTTCTCATAGTCAGGAATGGTCCCTGTAAAGAAGATGCATGTAAGAAAAACATCAAGGAAACACACGGAAGTGAGCTGGATACCAGTGTTATGGAGAGAACATGCCCAGCAGGTACACAGCTCCCGGTGGAAAAAAGCTCAGTGTGTTGAAAGACTTGCTGGGTCAGCATGTGTGGAACATAAAGAGAAAAGGTGGCAGCGAATGACAAAAAGGCTGTTGCTCAGGTGGCTTCTTCCATGTCTTAAAGAGTCTTGGAAGCCAAGGTGTAGTGCTTGTTTTTTTAAGAGGCAGTTGAATGAATCAGTGATCATAGCCAAGAAATGAAGTAGTCCAATTTATGTGTAGTAGGAGGCCTTCTATTAAATATGGTACTTGGACATTAATTGAGGATAAAACAGCTGTCATAAAATATCATACATACAACTTTGACTATTTTATTTTATCTTAAAACCTATAACTAAAACTGAATTGGCCAACCTTTGCTTTTGGGCCCAGCTAATGCCATTTCTCTGCATATGGGTCACTGATTGGGGTTCTACAAAGTCTAGTGTAAATCACACTCCATAATAAGCCCCCTCTGATTTCCATTTTTAGGTTCTTTTAAGTGAAATAAAAACTCAAAAGACACTTGTAAGTAACCTGAATATAAAATTATTTTTTATGATAGTTTAAAAAATACTTTTATAATGATCTCCCTTCCATTTAATTCTATAGCAAAAAATATATAATCCTCTAGTGCGTTCAGTATTGCATTTATATCAAATATTCCCAGATATTATTTGTTTCCATGTAACACAAAGACTATTTTTGCAATCATATTTCTCCATTTATATATGAAATTAACTTATGTAACTATAATATCAACTAAAAGTGGCATAAACAGTGTGGGAGACAGTACTAGGTAAGTGGTAACCTCAGAATGTGGAAATACAAATGTACAGGTTTACTACACAACAGTAGTTGAGAGGTGCTGGAACTGAGTTTCAAGGCTGCTTCAGTATCCACAGTCCAGACATCAGCAGGCCTCCTGTGAGGGTAGGATGAGCAGGTCTTCCTCTGGTCCTGGGCAGGTAGGACCACTCCCAGACATTTGCTGAGACAGACTAGAGTCAGATTACAGGACCATGTCAAAAAGCACAGTTGGAATGCACCTGACTGAGCTCTCACCTCCTGCAGGCTTCAGTGACTCCCTTCCATAGGACTCTGAGGCTCTGTCAGAATTTTTCCATAGATGTACCCATTCCATGCCTCTGGTTCCCTTTTGGGGGGTGTGTGTTTGTGTAGGAGGAGGAGTGTGGAAAAGTAATTGTTAAGATTGTATTCCTTCTCTAGATTCTGCAAAGCCAGGCTGGGTGTTGATCCTCTCCTGAGTGTTTTGCCCAGACAGTGCCTGAAATGCTTAAATTCATGTGCCTACCTCCAACTCTGCAGAGTTGAACCTGCTGCTGCACAAGCACAGGAGCTGTTAGCCAAGGGTTGTGCGCCCGCTCTGGAGGACATGCACTATGGCACACAGAGGGGCATGTAGAGGGAGCCTGCTGTCATGGGGAACCTCGTGGGCCGTTTAGGGCAGGGTTCTAGTTGAGGCGTCCCAAGCAGCTTGTAGGTGGGCCACCCGATGGATAGGTGGTGTGGTGTGTAGGATGCACCAATTTTCATGGAGTGAGCCCCTTTAAGTGCTGAGAATCCCGGCCTCTCCCAGCTGCTCCCAATCTCTCCTAAACCTTTCAGCTGTGCGGAAGCCACCCTCAGTATCCTTGCTGAGGTTAGAAAGAAGGTGCCTCTTTGGCATGTCCTGCAAGGCTTGAGAAGCTAATACCTCACTCACTATACTCTCATTCCCTTGCATGGCAGAAATTTCTGGCTGAGGGGGTCTCTTTTGGCACAGAGCTGTGCCACCTTGGGGAAGACGTGCTGCATGCAGAATGAAAGAGACCTCTTACCCTCTTCATTGTTTTTCTCGGATATTTTTTTTGTTGCTCCTACCATATGCCGGAACTTCTCTGCTGGACTCTTTCTCCCATGAAGATACTGTCATGGGTGAGTGGTTGTCAAAATCCATGTTCTGTTGACAGGGATTATGGCTGAAAACTCCTATTCCGTCATCTTGCTGGCATCACATTCCAAGAATATTTTATAACAAATAAATACACAGGTTGTAAGTTTGAAGATGTAAACACAGCTTTGGAAAATATTTAAATAAGTATGAATGTATCATTTACATCGTTATGCTAGTGAACTGTATCATGTAGAATAAATGGAATATTTTTTCATCCAAATACATATATATCTGAAATTTGCCCAAGAGAAAGCTCATAGTTTTCAAACTTATACTATGTGTCAGAATTACCTGAAGAACTTGTTAAACTGCAGATTGATGATTCTCATAGCCAAGCTTTCTACTTCAGTAGTTTGAGATGGAGGCTAAAGATTTAGCATTCTAACAAACTCCCAGGTGATCCCAGCATTGCTGTTATACAATGATAGTTTGAGAAACCATATTCTAAGCATATAGCCAAAAAAGAAAAAGTAAAATGATGGGAATAGAACTATTAAAATGGTTGTCATTGAAACAATTTTTCTCACCACAATTCTCATTTTAAAAATTATTGCAGTATATAGATTAAAATGAAATAATTTTCCATTCATTTTACATAGCCGGAAACCTCAGTATCAATACCTCATAAGTATAACCCAGCAAAGAAAATACACACGTGAATGTAAATGAACAGGTGCAAACAATAAAATTAGCAAGTAAATTCAAATAATACACGGTGAAACCTGGGTTCTCTAATGTCTTGGTTCTTGAACAATTCATGTTTTTAACTAAGTTGTTCATGGAAAAGATGTCTTGGTTGTTTAACAAAATTTCTGGTCTTGATTCACTGCCCTACAACCCTTCCGTACGGATATTGTTTGATCAGTAACACGTCTCTCAGGCACCAAAAAAGACTGGTTTTCAAACACATGGCTTCTTGAACAGTTTGCCAAAACAAATTAAGTCCCAGAACTGAGGTTTCACTGCATTTAAGTACTCAAATCTATTGACCAAATAGAGTATTTCAAGAACACCAAAATGGGTCATTATTAGTGTATTCCTTTAATTTAAATAAAAGTAGGTTTTCCATTCTTTATAATAGATTAAATATATGTAAAACATTTAAAATATCAATTAGTAATTAGCATCAGAATAATACTGGCATATTAGAAGCATTTCAAATAAAACGAGGAAGGATACAGGGGTTTTATATCACCGCTTCAGTTAACATTTTTAAAAGAGTGAGGTAATTTAAAAATAAAAATTTTAATAAGTCATATAAACATTTAAATGCTATAAGATTATTATATGAAGGTGTTATTATCACATATAAACTAAAAATAAAGCTATTAAATGAACATAAAATGCCAAATATGGCCTTGTTACTTTAAATTTTAATTTATAAAATTACGAGTAAATATATTGACATGAATATAATTTAGTTAATAATATCAGAAAACTATAAAATCAAAGTTTACATTTAATAAAAATGCACTCAGAGCCTATATAGAGGAAATAAAATTGTATGCAATGTTATAAGATATGAATAATCATTTCATGTTTCTATATTGAATATTTAATAGTGTTAAAAGAATGAGTCTCCTCAAATTAATTTGTACATTTAGTTCATTTGTATTGAGAATTTTAATAGATTTACTGGTAGTTGTTTTGATAAATACTAATTTACAGTTGAACAAACATGACTTTATAATTTTTGAAAGTAAGTAATATCCTTTAATGGTCAATTTCCTTGCCATGTGCAAAATACCACCATATTATGGTAACTAAAATAAGATGGCACAAAAATAGATTGATAGAACAGATTATAAAATTAGAGTAAAAAATGCACTGCCCACGAATTTAACATTTGCTGGATTTTAATAACATTGGGTAAGGACAAAGTACATAATAAACTAGGTGAAAGGATTGGTTACTCATTTGAATAAAAATTTATATTTTCATTCGTACCCATTTGAAAATAGATTAAAAATGTGAAATGAAGTAATCCAATTATAAGACATTAGAAAAAAATGTAGGAGTATCTTGCTTAGGTAAGAGAAACCTGTCTGAGGTGAACAGGAAACCTAGAACCCATAAAGAAAAATGAGATTTTAATTATTTTTCACAGTCTTTAATTTTAAAAAAAGTGTGTTCAAATTCTAACGGTTAAAAGTCAAAGAAAATATTTTCAGTACAAATAATAAACATGGAGTTAATAAACTAAAATATGGAATTCTTAATAATAAATAATCATCTAATAGAAAAATAAACTAAGACTATGAGAAAGAATTATAGTGAATTACCAGATGAAGAGATTTGTCATGTTATTAATTTACTAGGAAATGCAAAATTATGCAATAGGATATCATTATTTACTTTTTATTAAAAAAAGACTGATATTAATTATCTTATGCCACTAAGTTTATACAAAAATTAATAGTTGTGTGATGGACCCATAAATTAAAATATTCTTTTGGAGAATAATTGGATGGTATTTGTTAAAGTTTAAAATGGGAATATGCTTTGAGCTCTCTGTCTCATTTCTTTTTTTTTTTTTTTTTAATTTTCTTTTTTCTTTATTTATCTTTAGAGGGGAAGGGAAGGAGAGAGGGAGAGAAATGAAGGAGAGAGGGAGAGAAATATCAATGTATGGTTGCCACTTGTGAGTCCCCTGATGGGAACTGGCCTGCAACCCAGGCATGTGCCCTGACTGGGAATCCAACCGTGGTTGCTTGGTTCCCAGGCCCGCGCTCAATCCACTGAGCTACACCAGCCAGGGCTTCTGTCTCATTTCTAAGAATCCATTCTACATAAATAAATAATACAGAAGCCTAAGCTACACCAACTATATTTAATTACATACAATTGAGAACAACCTAAGAGTTTATCAATTTGAAAATGATATACAGTAGGAAAAGAGTTTCTAGTATTATAATGTGAAGTCACAAAGACAAATTATCCATAAGTGAGCCCTTTTTCTCCTTTGCATGTGTGTGAGAGAGAAACAGGGGTGGGGGAAGGGAGGGAGAGAGAGAGGGTATGAACAGAATGAGGGTCACGTGGAATCTATCTCGAAGTTGTAGGGGTCAAGTTCTAGAATCCCAAAACCCTTACAATACCTACCCCTAGTGCTTAATAAATGTCAGGATGATAATGGTGATAAAATACAATGGTTTTACATAGCTCTGTCTCTAAGAACACATAAAAGAGTCAGAAAATATATATACCAAAATGCTAACAATATTAACTTACAATGTGCAGGAGTGTGGAAAGGGAAATGAAACTCTCTCTTAATATAATACAAAAAATGTAGGATCATAGATAATCTTTAAAAATTTCACAGGATTATTCAAATGTGTTTGAATACATTGCAACTTACTACTATGATGCTTAAATTCTCACTTAAATGTTAACTTTTAACCTATGCCAAATGCCTTCTTCTTATAAAATTGTTTTATTAATGAATTGAGAGATGATGTAACTTTACTGGTTTAGATCACATTTTAAATGGATAGGCTGTAATAATCCTTAGTTGCTGTTCTGTTGATTTTCTATTTCATGAGTTCTTGTGTTTTTCCTTTTATTCATTTATGTAGCAATTTTATTTTATTTATGTAAGTGGCCATTATGTACTGGACACTCTTCTAAACAATGAAAATTGGTATTGAGACAGATAAAACTTCAGTTCTTAAGTAACATTTTCATGGGAGTAAGACATTAATAATCAAATGAATTTTGAATCATGATAAATATTCTGAAGGGAAAAATGTGTTTAGGGGAGAGTAGTCTCCCCTTCTCCATGGTTTTGCTTTCCACAGTTGGAGTTACCCATTTTTCAAATGTGATTTCAAAATGTGAAAGGAGAAATTTCAGAAATAATCATAAGTTTAACAATGAGCGCTTTTCTGAGTAGAGTGATAAAACTGTTCCACCTGGGACGTGCATCGTGGCTTTGTGCCATGGATCTGCTACCCACCTGTTGGGCGCTTAGTAAGTAACTGTCTGGATTATCAGATAGACTGCTCTGGCACTGAAGTGCTTTAGTCCAAGCTTCTCTTATTTTACTTAAGAGTGCTCCCAAAGTAAAAGAGGAGTGATGAGGCCATAAGTGTATGTATGCATGGAAAAAAAACACTTCTTTGTATGTATGTATGGTTTGCTATTATACGTGCTTTCAGGCATCCACAGGAGGTCGTTGGAACATGTTCCCCATGGCTAAGGGGGACCCCAGTACTATGAAAGTGACTGAAAGTATGGGTGATGTGTAGGGTCTATATTTCCCGCTGCCTGGGGAATATTTTTTGTTCTATTCTACATTATTTGATAGGTTTTGTGTTATGAAGTCATCTGTACTAAGCTGCCAATACCACAACCCGTAGTAAATTTTTCTATTTCACATGTGGTTCTTTCCATGTACTTGTTAAAACACTTTCTCTGTGTGTGTGTATCTCCGCTTTGGGAAGTAGACTTTATGTATCCTCAGTCTCGGATTTCTGGTTTTGGAAAGCTGTCACTTTCCAAATTCATGACAGTATTGATCCTGCTATGTCATGTTTTCGTCCTTGTGCCTTTGAGGTGAAGAGTCAGTTTCTGTATAAAATGCTGATAGGAAGCCCACACATCTGGGCAAAATAGAGTCCATGTCCAGGATAGCTCCGTGTTCAAAAACTTTCACTTTTTCTAACAGCACAGAAAGAAGAAAGTGTACATGCCCCATATATATGCAAAAGGTGTAGTTCAAGTTCATGACGGCTATCTCACACACAGGAAAATCCTGCCCCTTTAAACATTAATTATTTTTCTTTCCTGTGACATATTCACTGAAGTAACACGTGCTCTAGTACAATATTGAGAGCATTTTATACAACATCAGGGGAGGAGGGGAGTCCTGATACATAGAGCTCTTCCTAGTGAAGGATCCAGTTAAACAAGTCAGCAAAATATCTTTTTATGGGCCTTTTACTAATATTTATAAATGCCATTGTTGAATAATGTCTTTAACTTTTTTCTTGTGGTTTATGCTATACTTCTTTTAGTATAAAAATCTAAAAAACTGAGTTATCAGAGTCAGTTATTGCCTTCATGCTGATCAGTATTTTAGTCTCAAAGGAGTTTGTTTACTAATTCATTCCACAAATACTCATTGAGTGCTGCTTCTAATTCCTGGGATCGGTATTCTGGTGGGCGGAAGGATGAACACTGTGCCAAGAAGTAATGTGAATTCCAGTGTGTTGGTGTTGAAATGGCACACACCTGCATCTTTTCCTGAACGTGGTGGGAAGAGGTACAAATAAGTAATGGCTCAGGGAATTAATTTATTTCCTTTTAAACTGTTAGCATATTTATTTTTTATTATAAAGTTGTTAAAAGTTATAAAGTACATAATAAGTTATTGTAAAGAATATGTAGCCCTATAAAAATAGATATAAAGGATTTTTAGGGCATATGCCAGCAACTAGCTTAGTGTTGTATAATTGGGCATCACAGTAAAAAAAGCAAATACAAAAACATCTCTATTACCTTTCAGTTTTGATTCGTGGGAAAAAAACTTAAGACTCTTTTGGGCAGATTGTAGTAACAATAATAGTGTGTCTTAGTGTTTCAACCATAATGAATGTTAAAATAATGAAAGATTTAAGCAAACCCTTTTTATACTAAGTGTAAGAGTTATCTTTGCAACTGAGAGTATGCATAATTATGCATAATTAACACCTATGAATTATCTCCCCCACTGCTAGGTCTCTGAGGCTGAATCTGAGAATCCCATGGATTATATTCGAGGAAATGCTTCCACCACCATAAATTATATTGGGCTTGCTGACATCAAATGATATGCAGCCACAGAATAGTGCTCATGTAAAACCATCTTAGCCCAATTCTGTTTTCTCTACCCAGAGTATTGATTTTGTAGCAGCTGTTAATCATCCCAGTGAGTTCCAATTTGGACGGTCTTCAACACAGAAGCACTGTGAACAGAAACAAGCAAGGGAGTAAGAATTTCAAAGGCTGCTGGAAAGGTTCTCCAGTTTCTGTAGAACATATCCAGAAACAAATTAGTATCGCACACTGGGTAAAAAGTGAAAGCCAATATGAAAATGAAAACTTCCTTTGCGCTAGTATTTCTGAAATTGGACCTGGGCCTTGCTCACTGTAGCGTGTCTTTCTGAGTCTGGAAGAGCTCTGACACAGACGAGTGGACTTCTAGGGCACCGTATATATTACCACCCCAATGTCCCATCAAATAGATATTTGCATGGTTACGATTTAATATCCAGCCTTAGTCAGTCACTAAGAGCCTCTTATTCCGCCAGTGTAGGAAAAATATGACTACTTAATTCTCATAACCATTAATTTCAAGTTAGTGGAATAATGACTGGTAAGGATTTCTTCAGTCATCAGCCCTTCCTTACCTTAAACATCTTCCTATGCCTTTACTAAAAATACAAAGGAAATGCCTTAACTAGAAATTTAGTTATGATCCCGGACTAAGAATGTAAAATGTTGTTTCTGTTAAGCCAAAAAAATTGACTGATTAAGACTGATTAAGAATATATAATTTTGTTTATGGTTTGGCCCTTTAAGCCAAAAAAATTGAGCTCTTAACATGATCAAAATATCATTTTCTCTGGTTTGTCTACTTCATATGTTTATTATAAACATTATATAAATTTAAGCTACCACTTTTTTATTACTTAAGTTTATTTTGGCCAGATTCTATTGGTATAACTATAAATCTGTTGTTATACTGACAACAATAATTTTTATGTGATTCTATATGAGGAACAGTGGTTATACATTTGAGAAATTGAAAACATATAATTGAAGAAAATCTAATTATCATCATCGAAAACTGTTTAATTTATTCTTTATTGTATTTTTATTACCATTTAGTCCCTTATACCCTGTTCCCCAGCTGTTGCCCATGTCCATGAGTCCTTTTTCTTGTTTGCTCAGTCCCTTCACTACTGACCTCATCCATTTCCTCCTCCACCCCGGCCAACTATTGAAATGTGTTTTTTCTCATTTTATAACAAGAAGAAATATATAATGACATTAATGCTATACTGGTATAATATGTTCTTGGAAAGTTGACTTCTTTTTGTTGGAAGATATTCTTTCCTAGAACATTTGCTTCTAAAATGGTTATCTCAAGAAAGATTTACATTTGAGTAAATCACAGAAAAGATCACTAATTTCAAATACTTGACAATTTTGTCTCAAAGTTGTTTATTTTACACACAAAATTTTATTACAAATTTAATTCAAATCAATTTGATATAATTATATACTGTTTCTCTTTTATTGACAAGGATATGCCTGAAAATTAGTGTTAGGAACATGAGGAAGTGGTTTATTCTTTATTAAGTGATAAATAATTTATTTATTATCAGAATGTAATGGGTGTTTTTCAAAACAAATCCAAAATATAAAAACAAATAATGGTGCAATAATTTAATTTCAGCACCCAAACTAAAATCCCAACTAGAAGAGTGCATCAGAAGGTTGAAACAAATTTTGTTCATATTTTATTAAAAAGATTGCAAAAACTGTTCTTTCATTAAGCAACTGATTGCTATATTTTTAGATTTTTCAACCAGAGATATATTTCATTTTTTTTAAATATTCATACTTCAATGTATTTTCCTCTTTTTTTTGGAGGGGAATGCAGACTTAATTATTTTTGAGTTATTTTTCTACATTTTCTGTATTACTCAAGGAACAGTGCTTTTTTGTTCGTTTTTTATTTGTTTTTATATTTTTAATCAGCATGTTCTTTTCCCGTTCTTCTTCTTTAAAGACTTTATTTATTTATCTTTAGAGGTGAAGGGAAAGATAGAGGGAGAGAAATATCAATGTGTGGTTGCCTTTCGTGTGTCCCCTGCTGGGAACTGGCCTGCAACCCAGGCATGTGCCCTGACTGGGAATTGAACTGTGATCCTTTGGATCACAGGCCCACGCTCAATCCACTGAGTACACCAGCCAGGGCAGGAACAGTGTTTTGATTATTGACAAACAATCTTGATGTCTGAAGAAGATAAAAGGAAGTAACTCATAGTATCTCAAAGTCTATAAAACATTTGGGAAAAGAAGAAAATGGGAAAAGATGCCCTTTAATGAGGGCTATCTTTACTCCTGGGTGATTCAGAAGTCTCACATAGTTATTTTTAGTTGCCACCTCTGCCTCATCCATTTGCTGAAGGAATGCAGACTGGTTCTGCTCTCTGTACTCTCTCCCGAACCACTTTTATGAAATGTCTCTGACTATTTTCACGCTTGATATCCAAATATACTAGTCCAATAGCAGTGTCTTTCTCAATATTGTGCTGCAGTTAACCTTCATGTGCTTTTTTACCCCCCTTGAAGTTCGTTTTTTACTTTCTTGGGCCTCCCTAAATCCATATCTTCTCGAGTGTTATCATTCTTCTCTGTCCACCTCTCTGGATCTGTGTCACCTTTAATGAGCTTTAATGAATAAGTTCATCTGCCTATTCATTGCCGATGATCATCTGAATTGTTTTTCTCTTCTCTTTCATGTCCATGTCCACCAAGGTTGTTTCAATGCTTCTCACGGCTCAATCATTGTCTGCGCAGTTGAGAGCAGTCTCTATTTCACCCATCTTAGAGCCCTTCTTGTAGTTTGATGAACCCCCACAAGTAATCAATAAATTCTTTTTTCTCTTTTTTAATTTAATTTTATTGATTATGCCATTACAGTTGTTCTATTCCCCCCCTTCATTCTCCTCCACCCTGCACACCCCTCACCCACCATTCCCCCCCTTTAGTTTATGAACACGTGTCTCAAGTTCTTTAGATTCTATATTTCCCATACTATTCTTGCCCTCCCCCCAATCTATTTTCTGCCTAACCTCTATGCTACTTATTCTCTGTACCTTCTCCCCCCTTCTCCTCCCACTCCCCTATTGCTAACCCTCCATGTGATCTCCATTTCTATGGTTCCACTCCTGATCTAGCTGTCCTCTTAGTTTGATTTTGTTTTAGGTGTGGTTCTTAATAACTGTGAGTTTACTGTCCTTTCACTGTTCATATTTTTTATCTTCTTTTTCTTAGATAAGTCTCTTTAACATTTCATATAATAAGGGCTTGGTGATGATGAACTCCTTGAATTTGATCTTATCTGAGAAGCACTTTATTTGCCCTTCCATTCTAAATGAAATCTTTGCTGGATAGAGCAATATTGGTTGTAGGTCTTTGGATTTCATGACTTGCAATACTTCTTTCCAGCCCCTTCTTGCCTGTAAGGTCTCTTTTGAGAAATCAGCTAACAGTCTGATGGGAACACCTTTGTAGGTGACTGTCCCCTTATCTCTTGCTGCTTCTAGGATTCTCTCCTTCATTTGAATCTTGGCTAATGTAATGATGATGTGCCTTTGTGTGTTCCTTCTTGGGTCCAATTTCTTTGGGACTCTTTGAGCTTCCTGGATCTCCTGGAAGTCTATTTCCTTTGCCAGCTTGGGGAAATTCTCCTTTATTATTTGTTCAAAACAGTGTTCTACTTGTGGCTGTTCCTCTTCCCCTTCTGGTACCCCTATAATTCGGATGTTGGAGCGTTTAAAGATGTCCTGAAGGTTCCTAAGCCTCTCCTCACTTTTTTGAATTCTTGTTTCTTCATATTTTTCTGTTTGGTCATTTTTTTCTTCCTTCTGGTCCACTCCCTTGATTTGAGTCCCAGTTTCCTTTCCATCATCATTTCTTTCCTGTGCATTTCCCTTCATTTCAGTTAGCTTAGCCTTCATATGTTCCTCTAATTTGTGACTAAAATCAACCAGTTCTGTGAATATCCTGATCACCAGTGTTTTGAACTGTGCGTCTGAAAGTTTGGCTATTTCTTCGTCACTTAGAGTTATGGGCTCTGGGACTTTGAGTTCTTGAGCCATGTTTGGTCTGTTCGCTCCCATTACGTATGAGGATCGGAGCCCTAGGTGTTCACCAGGGCAGGCCGCCCAGGTCACTGGCTTGTGACACTGTATGTGGGGGCGGGGTCAGAGCGGGGCAATAGCGGTCCCCTCGGCTGCTTCTCACCTCTGGGGCCTGTGCCGTCCTTCTCACTGCTCGCTTCTTCGCTGGTTTATCTGTGCGTGAATGTGTGACCCTGGTCAGCCTGCCGCCTTGTGCCCTCACTGGGTCTGCCCGTCACAACCCCACACCTGGGGGTTCGCCAACCGCAGATGGAGCACCTGAGTTGGTCTGACCAAGTGTTCCTGCACAGCCCCGCTCCGCTGGCTGCTGGCTTCATCCTTCTTACAGGTCTGGCTAAAGGGCTCATTGTTGTCAGACTTTGGTATAGTTCAGTTTTCTGTGTTTTGGTTGTGCCTTTTTTTACTAAAACTTTGTTGTCTTTAAACTTGGTTGTGCAAGAAGGTATAGTGTTTCCACCCATGCCTCCATCTTGGCAGAAGTCCATAAATCAATGAATTCTATTGATTCTCTCTGATTATTCTCTAAATATCTTGTATTTTTCCTAGCTCCTGCCAATTCAGGCTCTCATCCCCTCTTATTTTTACTATTGCAATATCTTTCATTGCTCTCTTTGTTGCTTAGACCCATGCTTCACCTAGCCAGCCACACCCTTAGTGGCCAGTGTTGCAAACAGCTTCACCTCCATTGGGGGAATTGCATGTAGTTTCCAAAATGTTTTTTTCTTGGTTCTGTTGGCTTTGCTCATGTCATCAACTCTGTCTGGATGGAACTGACCACCCTCTTCCCTCTCCTTTAATATCCCCCAATACACCCTCTCTTTCCTCATTTGTAAGTAATAAGGTTAGTTCCTGTCCATTTTTTAAACATCATGTCAAAGCTCTTCTTCCCTCGAACATCTTTTCTGAGCTGCAGGATTGGGTTTTCCACTCATTTCTGGTATTGCATGACACTTTTTATATACCTTTAATTGCATTCCCATGTTGTCTCATAGCCATCTTTTTTTTCTCTCTCTCCTCCTGGAATCTGAGCTCCTAGGGATCAGGAATGCACGTTATTCAAGTATACTTCCTTTTTGCACATGCATTAGCATAGAGAGATTCTCAGGATATACTAAATAATCAGCAATAAAGGAATAAGTGTTCTACTCTATTTTAAGCTACAGCAGAACTCTTTGTTTCTTTCTGTTGCTCATATTTAAGAACATTCTCATTGTTGAAGGAAAGCAAATAGTATGAAATCCCCATTGGAATCTAAACAAAACTGTGTGGCTGTGTATGTACATCTATGTGTGTATATATAATTCTTTTGAGTATTTATAACAATTTAGATAATGAGATTATTAAAAAGCTGCCTCATGTACACAAAGGAATTAATAATGTGCAACACATTTTTACATACATTTATTTCAAAGCATGGAATCTGCATATATATATTAGGAGAGAGGCCTTTGTCTAAATTGAATGATTTTAGCAGAATTTTGATTTCCTTACAGTCATTTAATTTTTGGGACATGAACTTTCCTAATGTTCCATAGCTAATTTAATCTTACCTGGGTTTAGCTGTCATATGTGTTTAATGGCTAAACTTGTAAAATGTATCACAGCTAAGGAATTTTTTTAACATTAAAAAAAAGCTCTACACTTTTGCCAAGAGCTATGATGCTGCAAGTGACAATGATAAATGAGAGTGTATTCCTGAAGATGTAATTAATCTGCAACATGGTAGGAACAGCTCCTTAGGTAAATGAAACTGAATCAGCTATGTAGTCTGTAATTAACTTACTACCATAATAGCCCAAGTGTAATATTATTCATTATATATGTAAGTTATTATTTTCTCCATAGGAAAACTGTAAATTGCTAAGTAATGATTAACAATTTATGTTAATATTTTAGTCATATTATCATAATATAATTGTCACACATTTTATTTTATTCCATTTAATGTTTCCATTTGAAAAGCAAAAGTAAATGTTCATCTTTTCATTGAATGTTCAGATATGAGTAATTTAATGAATAAAGTCTGATTTTGTTGTGATTAGATTAGTTCTTACTGCACTTGATGAGGCAGGTCTTAATTGTTTTCATTTGTTTCAGATTGTAGAGTTGTCTATAATAAATTTTAATGCAAAAAGAAGTATAACATTCAATGTACATGAGTACCTGTTAGCAACAAAAATTCAAAGAAATAGAGAAATGAATTTTTGATCTTTCAAACCCAGAATCAGATTTTTATTCTATGCTGATCATTCCATTTTGAGCTGTGAATCTATAGTAAGTTCAGACATTCAGTGATCACTATAGGTATTAGTTAACAAGGAAAGAGCTTATTGTATGCCAACTATGGTGTTTTTCTTTACAAATTCAAGAGTAATTGGGGGAAGTAGAAAGAGAAATGAGACTCAGCACAGAAATAAATCATGTTTTGTTTAGAATTGCTTGAGATACACTTGACCAAATACTCCATGTATGTGAGTTTAAGCTACAAGGAAATGTACTGACTTCCATAACTAACCCAGGAGTGTATCAGGCTTAACGCTGGCTGGGGAGGCTCACCTTCATCCTCAGTGTGATCACTTTACCTATTCTACCTCTTGGTTCTGTTGATCTTTGACTTCTTCTATAGCTATGTCCAAACAGTGTAGTTTGTACTCAGTTTTGCTCTCCACTTTTGGTTCTGCTTACCTCAGAATTGCCCCCATCAACTGAAAAAACAAAACAAAACAAACAAACAAAAAAAAAACTTGCTGCCTGAAATTCTAGATCCATAGTGGAAAGATGCAGTTTTAACTCACAGTTCTGGCAGTAAACCCAAGAATATTATTTGACTGCAAAAATTTGCACATGCACTTGGGATAGGACACATAATTTGTAGGACCTCATGCAATGTGCAAATAAAAAGCATCTTGTTTCAAAGTTGTTAGAAATGTCAAGACTGTTGCAGTAGAAAATGAACCAATTGAAAAGCACTCCCGAGGCTGGAGGCCTCTTTGACTACACAAGTCCTGTGCCCCGGAAGCTAGCCTGCCTGGACTCATTCCTGAGGCAATCACTGTGCCCTGAGTCACTCATAGCACAGAATACTAGTGTAGATTGTGATGAGTTTATTTCTACTTGAGTCACATGGAATAAGTTTCCTGGTGTAAAGAGAGATTCTATTATGAGAGGGAAGAAAGAATGCTTGAAAGGCAAAGCAAAAAAAAAGTTGCCTATTAGACAGAAGTCATTTAAAACCTTAGGAAGTCACTTAAGAAATAAACTGAAAAATTAATTGAAGAAAAATGTAATTCAAATGATTGGGTTCCACATATATGCAAATAATTTTCCTTGTTGTTTGGTGTGTTACTTACCCTAATAAATAATATTTCTTCTAAAGAAACTTGCATTGTAGCTGAGATTTGAAAAATTAGGAAAAAATGTTATTTTTGACTTGTAGATATTTTTACAGATATAATTACTAAGTAAAAAGCAGAGTTAGAAGTTAAATAAAAGTAATTTGTATACATGTCAAGATAGCTAGTTTAGTTGATAAATGGACCCTCAAAATCTTAGGACTGAAAAAATCAAAACAACCCAAAAGTTTGTTTCTTGTTAATGT
Organism: Artibeus jamaicensis; assembly: GCF_021234435.1. Classification (NCBI taxonomy): domain Eukaryota; kingdom Metazoa; phylum Chordata; class Mammalia; order Chiroptera; family Phyllostomidae; genus Artibeus; species Artibeus jamaicensis. The sequence goes on along the minus strand of NW_026522014.1, from coordinate 11,480,448 downwards.
TACCTATCTGTCACTGTCCAGAAGAGACTGTATTATAGATATTCTCATTCAGGGACTCAGGCTGATGGAGACTCCCCATCTGGAACGTTTTTTAATGTGGCAAGGAGTTGGGGATTTTAAAAGCTTTTACCCAAAGTTGACACAAATCAGTTCTACTTAACACATTACTACCCATGGGAGTCTGCATCCGCAGACAACTCCAGGCAACAGGAAAGTTCATTTTTACTCAATACCCATTAGAAAACTCACCATTCTGGGGGACACTTGCAATGATTGTCAGAATCTTTCTCTTGGCTGGAACGTGTTCAGTTAAAGTTCAGTTCCACAGCCAGGACATCCATACTCTGGTGAAGTAAGTCAGCCCTGTAGTCCCAGGCAACCACATATGGAAAGGACAGTGTCCCATGTCTCTTCTGGAGGAGGCCATGAAAGTAGCACATGTATGTGTCCTCTCTTGAGTTAGAGACCTAGACTTTTAAATAACAAAGTTTCTGCCTTCTCTTTCATCCGGTATGGGATGATGGACAAAGAACAGGATGACCACTATACATGCCCTTAGAAAGGGAAGGACCAAGAATCACCCAGCTGACTCCATTTTGCTTTTAACCATTCTGAAATGCTACTGAGCATATACTGTAAGGCAGTGGTCCCCAGTCTTTTTGACAACAGGGACAGGTTCACTCACCCACTGTTACTTACCTGCTGCTCACCTACTGCTGTGCAGCCCGGTTCCCAACAAGCCAAGGACCAGTACCCGTCCATGGCCCGGAGTTCGAGTTGTAAGAGTTCCAGCTCTGGGAATGTGCAACGGAAGCTAATTAAGTTGTTTTTCTGCTTTACAGATACCCCATTTTCCATCCTTTTCTATAGTTCCTTTGTTCTAGTCCTTTTATTATCCTTTTTGGCCATGTCTCATGCATTTGGTAATGTATCCTCTTTAAGAGATACTAAGCTTTCTCAGGGCATTTTCTGTTCAGAGATTGTTGGGATTACCTCAGGTCCTGTAGACTCATGGTGTTTAGTCCATGCTTTGGAAGATTATTTCAACTACTCAGGTGGCTTGTTAACTGATTCCAGTCAGCAACGTGGTCCAATACCTACATCTGCAATTCCTGTTAATCTAGAACAGTTTAGATTGTTGGGGGCCACTGACCCTTAATTTTTCCCCTGAACCATCTTTTGCAATTGTAATAATTTACTGTCGGCCACACACATTAGCCTGACTTTTCCTCAATGCATCTTAAACTTTCAGAGATTCCTTCAATGGGCATAAAGGCCATAACCTGATTCACATCCTTGTCCTGAGGCAGTTTAAGAGATTGAATGTTTTTAAGAATAAATATGACCACTTTTTTTCCCTTTTTACAAAAGTGGAGTTTTAATCTATATTTGTTCTCTATAGCTGTCTCAATTTTCTCTGTACTAGATGGGATGAAGAGAAGCTTCCATTTCTAATCCTAATGAATTTTCTCTATATATTATTTTACCTCTTATCACAGACTCTCCGGTTCTTGTCTGTGTTCAGCCTCTTTCTTATAATGCCACCAATAGTAGCCAATACACATTACTTACTCTTTTTTTCTTTAACAATTTTTATTGTATTTTTTTCATTACTACTTGTCACCCTTATACCCTCTTATGCTTCTACCTGCCCCTTCCCCCTGCAATATACTTACACTTTAATAAATATTTTCTCTTATAGCTAAAAATATTTAAGTTCACAATTTGCTTGTTTCACCATTACACACCATGGCTCATCATCACCTTTCCTGCTACCTCTGGTAAGGGTTTCTTTACCATGCACCATCCTAGGCCTAAGTGCTAAGCCAATGTCTGTGTTTTTCTTTTTTTAAATCATAATGACATTCTCTGGAATGTATCAACTTCTACAACAATATGATAAAAACATTATGAATCTTTCAAAAACAATTTCATTTTTTATTCATGCTCTGCGTTGCCAGGAGTCTTTGACCCATGTCGTCCTCACTCATGTAACCACAGCTGAGTGTCGTTGCCACGACTTGGAAAGCCCATGGTGCTCCGGCAGCAGAGAAAGGTTGGAGTGCATCACACGCTGACTCTTCAAGGCTCTTGACTGACTTAGGTTCACTTCTTTTTCCCCTAAAAGCAAGTCATGTGGCTACTTCTAATTTCTGCCAGTGTCCAGAAAGTGGAACATTGAAATATGGTGGAACGGCCATGATGACTATCCTAGCCTTGAACATGGAGAGGAGTAGAGAAATGAAATTTTCTAAAAATCTGATAGATGAAACTTTTCGTGGTAGCTGTAAGTTGGAAATGACGGTAATCGAAAAGATGAAATAATAGCAGGTATAAAGGAAATGGGAGAATTTTCAAAAGTTGAATTTTTTAAAAAACACATAATTTTGGCATTGACATGAAGAAGCATCTGACAGCAGAAATACAAGTGGGAGTGATTGAAAGGGAAAACTGACACTTGGGAGCAAGCCTAGAAAGCAGAGAAAGAGAAAAGAACTGACTTATAGGGGAAAAAACCAGTGGGATGGGCCTGAAAAGCAAAAATCAATTTCTATATTAAAAAAAAACAACTCTACTAAGGAATTTAATAGCCTGTACTAGAAGAATTTTTCTGTCAAAAACCAGAATTTGAATTTTTTATTTTTACTGTTATTCAGGCCCCAGTATTTTTGACAACCCATATAATCTATATAATAAATGTGACTGATTTAATATTGCTTTTTTGACAAATAATAACCTGACTTCTTTTCCATTAGACACTAAATTTTGAAATGCATGTCAGAAATGTTAGAGACCCCAGAGAGTAAAAAATGTTATTGACATTTTTATATGCAAATTTGAGTGAATTTCCAAATGCACGTTAAGAATTTTTTAATTCCTCTTATTCACATTTTCTATTACTTTAATGATTCTGTATTTTAGATGTATTCACTTTGTTCTGTATACACATAAGGTCCGCCCAGAAAGTATCCAGACACATAATATGAAAAATAGAGGCATTTATGAAAGAAAATACAAGAAACATTGTACATAGGACAATAAAACTTTGGTCCCCTTCAAATTAGGCACCTTAGGACCTCACATATCTCTTTAAATCACACATCTCTCCAGCCATCAGCTGCCCCACAGTATTTTTTTGAAATCCCAAAAGTGGGATTTCTTGATCATATAGTAGTTCTATTATTTATATATATAATCTTTAATATATATTAAAGATTTTTATTTATTTATTTTTAGAGAAGGGAAGGGAGGGAGAAAGAGAGAGAGAGAAACATCAGTGTGTGGTTGCCTCTCACATGGCCCCCACTGAGGACCTGGACTGCAACCCAGGCATGTGCCCTGACTGGCAATCAAACCAGTGACCCTTTGGTTGCCAATCTGTGCTCAATCCACTGAGCTACACCAACCAGGGAGTAGTTCTATTTTTAACTTCCTCAGAAATCTTCATTTTGTTTTCCATAGTGTCTACACTAATTTATATTTTTACCAATTAAACATTTACAAATACATACTCATTATATCGTATAGTTTTTCTATGACTTTAGTCAATTAATAGTCTCAGTGACTGCACCTAGCTCAGTTTTAAGTAACTGAAATAAAGAGAAATTTTTGTTTTATTTTTATAACATGCACCATCTCAAGGCTTTCTTCTGGTGTTCTGCTGGTACTTCCTAAATATACAAAGTGGGACACTCCCCAAAACCATGAAATTTATTTATAAAAATTGCATATTTATTCTTACATGTTTAAACTTTATTCACCTTCAAGTACTCTCCATTTGATGCAATATACCTATCTGGACATTTTTTTTTCAGTGCTCAAAACAGTTGTTGAAGATTTTGATTTTGATGTCTTTTTAGTGCTTCTGCCATTTTTTGTTTCACCTCCTACACATTGGCAAAACATTTCAGTTTAAGGACTTTTTTCATCTGAGCATTAAAAAAAAGTCACTCGGTGAAATCAGGTACATACATGGGGGGTTGGGGGGGATCATGTTATTTTTGTTAGAGAACTGGTGAACTCTCACCAGTGCCAGTGTGAACAGGCACACTTGTAAATCACCCATCGTGAAATGGGCAAATGTGTTGAGTCTTCAGAAAAGATCACAGAAGCCAAACACTGCCTTTAACAGCAACACCAGCTGGTGCACTGGTGCAGATGGGTTCCTCCCACACTCACCTACCTGGGGAAGCCTGTACTATAAGGGCCTCGCCCGGCAGAAGATAATTCTGTGTTTGTTTGTTTTTTTGGTTCCCTTGAGTCTGTGATTTTTACACACCTGTCATGTTATAATTGTAACTAGAGAAATATTTCTAATTATATAAAGATAATTTGAAATTTTATTATTAATGACCAGATTATAGAGAAAAATAAAAAGTATATCTCAAACCACTATAATAGCTTTAATAATACATGAAAAAATGGTAGTCAATATATTTATTTTTTCAAAATAAAATTATTTTTAAATGCATATGATATTCTACACTTTATTTTTTCTTTTTAAAATTTTATCAATATTTATTTATTACTTATTTTTCATCTTTATTATATATTTTTATTACCATGTTAGTCCCCTCGTACCCTCATGCCTCAGCAATCACCACACTGTTGTCCATGTCAATGAGTCCTTTTTCCTTTTTGCTCAGTCCCTCTACCCCTAACCTGCCCCCCCTTGCTAGCTATCAACTGCACTTTAAAAGTTTCCCTTCTATTCTCCTGAAACCCCTGAGGCTTATGCAGATGTCCAGAAAAAATTGTGGGCTTCCTGTCTAGCATTTATAACCAATCTGTTCTTTCTGATCTAGTGGTGTCTTCATTTTAAATTTATGGTCATAACAATGAGCTACTATTTATTGAGATTCTGCTGTATGTGAGATGTATTTTGTACCAGATTCTTTAAAAATGTTATGTCATCTAATTATCACTGCATCACTGTGAACTTGTCATTTCTATTTTTTTGTCATTCCACTGATGATAAAATGAGGTTCATGGAGGTTAATTTTCCCATTTTCATTCCACTTATGGAGGGCAATATCAAAATTCAGGCTTTTTTCATACTTTCAGTAGGTCATCTAGCTATTATAATTAGTTATTTCTTCATAAGTATTTATTTCATATACTTTAGCCTTGATAAAATGGAAATTTGTCCATCTTGGTGTATTGAGAAATTATTTTAATGTCTAACACTTTAAGACAATAAAACATGACATAGATTAGTAAGATGTTACAGCCCATAATGTGTAACTGTTCTGATAAATTTTTATCACAAAGTCCTTCAGTGGTCCCGTTAAAGTTATCCACTATTTTTAAAGCCATTACAGCAGTGTCAGCTAAAACACAACTCTCCAGAGTGTCTGTCTGTAAATATAGATTTGTTAGCATTGTGGCAACAGAGATAGGACATTTTCTCTGTGCACCAACATACCATGAAGTTCTCTTGCCACAGTGGTAGCCGAGCTGGCAATCTGCTGGGAAAGGGGAGGCGTGGTTAAAGAATGAGGAAAATGTGCCCATGTAGAACCATTGCCAGCACAGATCTCTGAAACTGTGTACTTGGACCACTGGTAGGCAGGTGTTGCATCCATGTTTGAATGTCTGAATCATTCGCCTCTGCGAAGACAGAGGCAGCTACAGGTCGGTTCAGATGACCAGGGAGAATAGTGAAATGCAAAACTTGTAAAAGTATACAGAAAATCTCCAGGATTGCCTAAGGACCATAGGACAATAACTTATTCAAGTGTTTTCTAGACAAGAAAAGATGAAGGATGATGAGGATGAAGTTAGGAAATGGAGAATCCAGGTAGTACGAACCACGTTACAGAAGAGTGAACAGTGTGGTTCTTGTACGGGAGAAGCAGAAGATCCTAAGGGTTTGAAAACACCAGTGTGGTGCACCTCGAAAAATGAGTAAGAAGTTTGGAGGTTAAGATGTAGTTTGTAAGGAACACTGGAAGATTTTGGCAAAACAATCAATCCTTTGAAAGGAATAGTGTTTTAGGAAAAATAATCTGACTGAGCTAAGAAAATATTTTTAAATGGAGGCAGGGAGGATACACAGTTTCTAGGGTATAGCTAGATGATGCTAGATGATGTAATGAAATAGAATAGGATTACTAGGGTAGGAATATTAGAAATCAAAATGTACTAAGGACAAAATAGCAATGAAGATAATTTGGTACTATTAATAGAATTGTATTGAGGTTGACATATCTATTAAAAATGTATGACTTCAAAAATTCTCTGACATATTGATGTCATGTTATACAGTGTTGTCTGCAGCACAGAAGAGAGGGTGTGGGGGTAAAAACAGAGTAGACTGATGTCGAAGCAATTGCTGGGAAAATCCTTTAGACTGGAAAAGAAAGTAGGCTAACACTGAGTTAGAGGATAAGTCATTTACCATCTTTGGGAAATTTGAAAATGTTCAGATTATGTTGTTTCTGTATAGCTTTCTACAAGTATCTATTAGTCTGTCGTTTCTTAAAAGGGACCTTCAAAACACAATAATTACTTTAAAACATGTGATTCTGTATTTGTGGGGGTATCTCTGTGATATTTTCTTTGTTACTTGTTTGTGCGCAGTGGGATCAGTTTATTCCTTCAGCATTTTTCATGTTTAACCAGTAGCAGGACATATTGCCTACAGTACTGCTTTTTCATTTGGGCTCTGAGGCATTACCATGTTTACATCCAGGTTAGGAGCACTTCAGCGGGTCTCACAGGTGAAGTGGTAATACAACCCACCTATGTGAAAGATTTTCATTTTCATTTTTATTAGCATAGAATCATGGTTATCATCATAAGTGTTACAGCTGACATTTAATTGAGTTCTCTGCTTCCACGAGTGAAGGAATCTCACAGACCTTTGAACAAGGAATCACTTTTTATCCTAGTTTGTCAAGGAAAAAATATTTTCAAAAAAGGGAATAACACTTTAAATACAGTATTTCTGAACTCATCAGTCATGAACCATGGGCAGTTCTTTGTAGCTAGTCAAATGTCAACAAGCTGTCTGGTGGCTTTAGCAGAAAACACAGTGATGTAGTTTTCTTCTCATATCTTGCATAAATTACACAAGTAAGATTCGTAGACACTCTTATAATATTGATAATCATTGCATTTAAAAGGTTATATCCATGGTAAAAAAGACAGCGACTGTCAATCAGTTTGTCTCAAAATATGTTCAGAAAACAGGCTAACTTTCCTCTCGTTTAGTATGTTCAAATTTTTCCTGTTATTGTTTGTGTGTTTTAAATATGTACTTGCCATTGTTACTGTTGAATTCGAATCACAATTTAACTGAAATAAACCAAAGCCTTGAAGTAGAATGATAAAAATCAATCATGTGGTTGTAACCCAATTTGTGAGCCATACTATATTGTAAGTGCAGAAGGTAAAAATATATATTCCCAGAGGAGCAGATTAATAAGTGTGATGACTTTGTATAAGCAAGCAAAACAGAAAATGATATGATAGGAATTAGGAAGATAAAAAATGTTTTTAAATTAGATTTTCTTGGGTTGGTGATTTTTTTACCTTACCCTAGAGCTTTTTAGGTTAGATATCTCTGCCAATTTGGGGCATGAACTGCTTAATTGTCAAACAAAGCAAATTAACCTCTCTGGTAAACCATCTGAGTTATTTCAGAACAATCATACTGTTTACAAAATTGATTACTATTATTTTTGCCAATGGCAAGGAAGAGACCAGTGCTTCAAAGGCAATATTAAAGTTACATTTTCATAGTAAATATGTCACATGGCTTCTGAAAGTGTTATAACAACTACAAATTTATCATAAATATTATACCCAAAATTGTTATATGAGAAAATTCCTTAATCAAACAATACTGTTGATTCTGGCATACGATCATTAGCTTGCACCCTGGGTGAGCAAATAGAAGCTCTGCACAGTCTAACTAATATTTTACTTAAGAAAAATCACTGATGTGATATAATTCCACAAATGAGTGGTCCATATATGAGGAATACAGGCTCAGTAACTCTTGTTCTGCTTGTCACATGAAAATGTGTGCTACGGGAGGTCAGTCAAAATTATTTTGCAGATTATTGCACAGAATTAAAAAGGTATGTTGAGATCAGTGTTGAAAAAGCCTGAGTATTGCACCCTGAAGTGGTTACCCCTGGAAGCCCATCTACTGTGATTATTTAGTGTGGTCAAGTATACACCCCGGGGTGTAAATTAAGTATTGAAACAAATCAATAAGAAGAAGACAAACAAAGGACATGAACTCAGCATAAACGTTTTCAGTGTGCTGTTTGAGGAACAAGATGGTAACTCTGGGATTGGGACTTTTTATCACTGAATGACCATGGCTGTCAGGAAAACTATGAGTATTTGAAATTAAAAGTTAAAAATTTAGAAGTTCCTATAGATAAAAATTGTACATTACTTGCTGAAGTTTTATATCTCAGCCATGTTTTACACACCATAGAATTAACCCATTATATGAATACAATCCAATGATAGTAACTTTATGAATTATGCAGCCATCACAGTGGGGCAGCTTTAAAACCTGCCTGTCATCTCCAAAAGTTCCCTCATGCTCCTTTCCCGTCAGTCCCTGCTCTCACTCCCAACATCAGGCAGCCAACAGATCTTCTCCATTGTTTTCATTGTTTTGCCCTCTGGCACTGGCTACTTAACAGTAGGCAGGTGTACTTTCCGCTTGCACAATCTTATGGAAAAGGCACTTAATCTTTTGGCATTAAATTTGAGGTTAGATTTTCATGGGTATTTTTTGTAGAGCTAAGGAAGTTTGTTTACCTCTATTGCTAAATTTGTTGGTGTTTTTTAATCAAGATGAGTTTTATTGGATCTCATCAAATGATTTTGTTGTATCTACTAAAAGGTAGCGTTTTAAAGACAACAGTATTCCTCTGTGCACTGCTTTAGCTGCAACCAATATATATTGCTTTTTATTTGCATTCATTTGAGAAAATTTCTAGTTTCCTTCATGATGTACTCTGATGAACAGGTATTTAGATATGTGGCACTTACACAAATATTTGGGGGTATGCCAGGGATTTTTACTTCCTGTGGTTGATTTCCAGTTTTATTTTGTTGTGGATGAAGAACATCCTGGAAATGATTCCAGTACATTTAAGTTTAATTGATTTTTTTTAATTATCTACTGGTCTTTCCTGGGTAATACTTCATGTGTACTTAAAATGGATGTGAAGCTTCTGTTGCTGGATGGAGTGTTCAGGAAATGTCAGCTTCATCTATTTGGTTGATAGTGCTGTTTTAGTCATCTGTGTTTTCACTCATTTTCTATTTGTTTTATCAAATATTTAGTGTGGGGTATATAAATCTAAAATACAAGTATTAAATTGTGGTTTTTTTCTTTCAATTTTGTTACTTTTTACTTTATGTATTTTGGGATATATTATATGTTTATACACTTATAATTTTATCTTCATTATGTATTGGCATTATTATCAATAACATTTCTGTCTCGAGCAATATTTCATATCTTAAATTTTATTTCCTTATATATTATGTATCTATTCCAGCTCTCTCTTATGGTTACCATTTATATGGCCCAGCTATTTTTCATTTATTACTTTTATTCTATTTGTGTCTTTGAATTTAAAGCATCTCTCTTATAGACAGAATACAGTTGGATGTTGTTTCGTATCCAAGATGACAATCTCTGCTATTTGATGCAAGTAGTGATTCTTTCATGTTTCCGTAATTCTTCATATGGTTGTTTCACACCTGCCATTTTGTCTTTGTTATCTCAAGGTCTTATGAAATTTTATTTGCTTTATTTGCTTTTTATTGGGTGTTTAACAAGTTGTTGTTCTGTATTATTTTTTTCCAGTTTTTAAAATAACAATTGAGGTATAATTTCCACATTCTGTACTTTATGTTCATAATTGAAGGGTGTCTTAATGTTTGTTTACAATTAATACCAACTCTATCTTTAGCTGCAGACACTGATATACTTTCTGCCTTATCAATTTGTCTCTTCTAGAGACTTCATATAAATGGAATCGTACAATGTTCAGTGTTTTGCACCTGAGTTTTATCACTTGTCATGTTTCGATTTCACTAATACTATAGAATATATCAGTATTCCATTTAAAAATAGTGTTAAACAATTTTCCACCATATGACTACATAAAATATTTTATATCCTTTCATGAATTAATGTGTATTTGGATTATTCTCAGTTTGGGCTATTGTAAATAATCCTTCATTCACATACTCTTAAGAGTAGAATTGCTCAGTTGTTTGAAAATTGTCTGTTTAATAATTTAAGACACTGCAAAACTCATTTTCAAAGAGGTCGTACCATTTTCCATTCCCTCCAGCATTGTGTGAACATTCCCACTCCTCCACATCATCACTAACTCTTGATCTACTCTGTCTTTTTTATTGTGTTCATTGTAGTAGGGCTGGACTAGTATGTCATTATAATTTTAATTTGTATTTTCTTAATGACTAACCTTAGTGGTTATTGATTCACGTGCATATTAACCATCAATATATCTTCTTTGAGGAAATATCTTTTCAAATCTTTGGTCCATTAAAAAATTGTGTCTTTTGTTTTATTGTTGATAATAAGAGTTCTTCGTATATCTGGTTATAATCCTTTTATCAGATAAAAATTTGCAAATATTTTCCTCCAGCCTGTCATTTGTCTTTTCTATTTCTTATGTTTTTTTGCACAATAGTTATAATTTTAATAAGGCCTATTTGTTAATTGGTTATGGCTTATTTTTCTGGTGTCGTATCTAAGAACCCTTTGTCCAACCCAAAGGTCAGATATTTGCTCCTACAGTGTCCTCTAGAAGCCCTGTAGTTTTAACCCATCTATTCTAGGTGTGGGATTCATTTGAATTAATTTGTGTGGGTGGTTTGAAACATCTAAGTTCTTTTTTTATTCACACATTGATATCTAATGATCTCACTGCCATTTGCTAAAAATTCAATCCTCTTCCCCATTGAATTAATTTGATGTCTTTGTGAAAAATCAATTGACCATAAGTGTAAGGATTTATTTTCAGACACTTAAGTTTGTTCTTTTGGTCAATGTGCCTATGCTTATGCCAATACCACGCTCCAAATTATTACTGATGTATAGTAAGCTTTGAAATCATATGGTGTAAATTCTCCAATTTAGTTCCTCTTTTTTAAAATTGTCTTGATTATTCTGGATCTGTTCTATTACCATAATTATTATAGATCCTCTTGTCAATTTCTCCAAAGTATCCTGCTGGCATTTTGGTGTGGATTTTATTAAATTTATAGGCAATTTCTAAAGAATTGCTATCATGACAACACTTATTTTTCAATCCATGATCATAAAATGTTTCACTTTTATAAATAACTTCTTCAATTTTCTCAGCCACGTTTTATAGTTTTCAGTGTATGCCTTTCACTTTTTAAAATGCATTTCTAATTATTTAAGTCTTAGAAATAATATAAAGATTTTATTGAGGTTAATTTAAAATTTTTCATTCCTCATGTAGAAATACAAACTAATTTTTCTTGATTGTGTCATGTCACTACAGGAAACTCATTGCTAGGAAATTTTTTGTTGGGCTTGTTGGATTTGGATTTTCTATGTAACAGGATCAAATTGTCTGTAAATGAAGCATAGTTTTCTTTCTTTCTTTCTAATGGGATGTTTTTAATTTATTTTATTTTCCTTTATTGTCCTAGTTATGACCTCCACTGAAATGTCGAATTTAAGTGGTCAAAGTGGATATTTCATTTGGTATGACAATTTTTCAAGATATAGACTCAAGTATATTTGGGGACAAGCTTCTCTTTATATGTGTTTGCCAGTATAGAGAGATACAGAAATGTAGAGATAACTGTAAAATATCTGTGACAATATTTATTAATGAGATTAAACAGGCTATAATCACTTTCTTTTTACTCCATATGGTGTAACAGCTTGTTATATGTTTTGCTTTGGATTTAGATTATTTAGCTATATTATATATTTTCTAAAGTTACTTTATAGAGAAAACAGCCTAGATAAAATGAACTGAGAAACTTGGTTTGTATCCATTTGTGAAATTTTCTGCTCGCTTCCTTATTTTATGGCCAATGCTGTTCTATATGAGAGCAATGAATCAGTAGGGGGAAGGAAGACAAAGGAGTGATTTAGTCTAATAGTAAATGACACAAATGATTTGTGGTGAGATTATTAAGAAGTCAGTCTGAACCACCTTCCTATATCTTGTATGAAGGCCTACTTCTCCTTAAGAACTTAATATAATGAGTAGTTTTCATGGGGAACTCAATATTGTATGGTAAACTCACGTAAAGTATATTTTCATGTTTTATATATGCCATTCACCTTTCAACTCTCACCCCTGTATAAAGGAATTCAAATCTTAGTCTACATCAGCTAGAAAGTGATCAAGGGAGTAGGCAACTTGAGATGATTTATTGTAAGTACAAAATGGTGAGCAATGTTAATTACTAACTCCTTTCTTAAGGCTGACCAAAGGCATTACTCAACAAATGATCTGTGTTTATTACCTCTAAGTTTTATACTTCATAAAGCAGTGTACAGTAATTTATCCTAAAAAATAAAGTCGTACAGATTCACTTTTGAAAAAGCAATTGCAAATAATTTTTAGTTCCTATGCCAGAAAATATAGCCTTAATAAAGTAGCATTTCTGTCTTAAAATTATTGACATTTTTATATATAGATTAGAGACTTTTAATGACATCTCAATCAAAGGAAATAGTTCAGTAATGATACATGAATTAATTGATGCTGATCAAATACATCTACTCTAGTCCATTTTGAATTTCACTTTATGAGTAGCTGTTCAGGTCAAAAGATTAACAAGTTCATAAGTGACTACTAATAGCATTTCACTTGACAATGCATTTGTATTTAGCTAATTGTATAAGACAATATGGAAAGTACTACAGGTCACAATTTATTGTAGTGTAGAATTCCTTGGAGAAGGAACATCACAGGCAAAACAATATAAATCAAGGCTTAATCAAGATAAACCATGCTACAATACTTAAAGGTATATATATTGTTTTTCATGGAACTATGGGAGAAAATAGACAAACACTAATAATGACTGCATTAAGATTATGTTGAAATAGACAGCAAATTTGGTTACTTTTTTAAAGTAACCAAATTCTATTTTGATGGCTTTATCATTTCTCTATATGCTCTCAAATAACCCTTATCCCTTAGGTAAAGAATTTTTATCTATTGCTCAGTTGTTTTTTGTTCATGGAAAGAGATAATACTTATTTTTATTTAATTTTTCAGAGCTCCATGCCAAAAATAGAAATATATTACATATATTTCAATATGTAATATAGAAAATAGTATTATAATTACTTGTGATGGGATCAGTATGATCTTTATTTGAGGACTTATTGGTGTTTTCAATCATGTTACCAAAGGATAAAGTTACTTAATAGACTTTACGGATTATTAATTTTCAACACTGTTGATCAACAAAATAGTTGATCTTCACATTTTATAACAAACATACATATAAACCATAGTCCCCCATAGCCTCCCTTTGGCTCCCAGCTTCCCCAGTCCACCGTGTTTTCATTTGCTTAGGAGGCATATCCATTCAGCCCACATCAGATAAACTCTTAGGAAGGAATATTTAATTATCCCCTTTCAAACTTAAAGTACTAGAAGCTTTGAAAATAAATTTAAGTAAATGTCTTTAGTGTGTTTCAGTATCATTGGAAATAGTTATCCAGGCAGTTCTCACATTACGTTAATTTCTGGACGAAGATCGTGAGGTTGTGTAAATGACTCCAACTTGGAATGCACCAGGTAGTGATGGAGTCAAGCTACCCTCTTGGTCTGGAACCAGCCACTAATTCCAGTTCAGTTGATCACTTCCTGAATCCATTTCATTTTACCTTACCATATTATTTCTACTTCTCAGGTATTCCATCTCAATTATTCACCCTGTCACAGTTTTTTAAGGAGTATGCAAGGAAAGTTATAGGAGGCTATTAAAAGATACACTAGCACTTTTGTGTTTTACAGTAAACCATAGCAATGTTTATTTCCGATACTGATTACTTGTCTTGCAAGATATATGACCCCATTCATATTTTTGAATAAATTGTATAATAATTTTAGTTAATGTGTTTATGTTTTATTAATATAATGCATTGATGATTTTTTCCTGTTATCTCTTCATACAATGTGTTTTACAATATACCTCTCTGCAATTACTGTTCAGGAGAACCACAATACAAATACAATTTCTGCGGATTACTACATAATTATACTTCAGGTTACCATGTAGTTCAATGACTAATCACCACGTTACTTGCAATTTTTATATCTTGTAAGCCTGCAGTTTAAAAGACAGAAATAATCAGATAATTAGTCTTTGATTACATAGTACTCACCCTGTTCTTAAATGTACTTAAATGGTCAATAATTACCATGTAATTACAGAGCAATTACCTCAGTGCATTCACACCACCATATGTAAGGCACTGTCAGTGATTTCATCCCCTCTGTTTAGGGATTTATGACTCAGACAGAGAAAGGTCACTGCAGGTGGCATTGGGTGTAAACTGCCTGAGTGATCGGGGCCACTGGGCAAAGGTGAAAGCAATGCCATGGAAAAGCCTAGCAAAAGCAGTTGGTGGTGACTGCTGTTGATTTTTGGCCAGGCTAATAAATAGAAAATCTCCCCAGAAAGAGAACACCCAGAGTATAAACTGATTGTTGAAATTTTTTGAAGTTCATTAATCTAAGCCTTTTTCACTAAGGTATCTCTTTTCACTTTTCTTAAAGATGTCTGCCCTCTCCATCCCTCCCTTCCTTTCTTCCTTTCCTCCTTCCTTCCTTCCTTCCTTCCTTCCTTCCTTCCTTCCTTCCTTCCTTCCTTCCTTCCTTCCTTCCTTCCTTCCTTCCTTCCTTCCTTCCTTCCTTCCTTCCTTCCCTCCCTCCCTCCCTTTCTTCCTACTTCCTTCCTTCTTTTCGCTGCTAATAAACAATTTAAAATTACATAGTGCAAGGTTCACTAACTAAAAATTTCCATCTCACTTCAGTTTAGCAAGAAGTTTTAAGTGCCAGCACCTGGCATCTCAGCAGATCATACTTAGCACATTTTCTTTTTATTGAGTTGCTGCATGGCAAGAATTGATCATTTCCAACTCTGAGAGTTGAAAAAGTGCTGCTTTAAAAAGAGTTTAAAATAGTTTTATTTTCCTACTAAAGTATCTAATTCATTTAATTCTATAATGTTTTGATTTCTCCTTGTTTACTTGCATTACAATTATGTTTCACTAAAAGAAACTGGCATTATCTGTGTTAACAGGCAAAATATGTATCTTAATGCAAACAAACTTATAACACTTTATGGTAATATTGTCCTACACTTTCTCTGAAACTTCCAAAATCATTTAGACATAGTTAAGCATATAAAAGAATATAAGAAAAAAATTGAGTTGAAATCGACTTTAACTTTAATTCTCTCAGTGCATTCTTTAGTGCCAAACTTTGCAATGTCGCTAGTTTACCAGTAATTCACCTGTTTACTTTTACAATTTTTAAATTTGGGCTTACTCGTGATGGAGGTGCTAAAGGCTAAGATGATCACTAAATTAAAATAATCTCATTTTAAGCCTTCAAATATTTATTCAAGTTTTCTTTTATTCCCAATACTTTTCTGTTTACAAGGGGGAATGTGAAGCAAATGAGCTTTCTGTGTAGTTGCAGAGATGAAATAAATCAACCCACAGATCAATACAAGCAAATTCAAGGTGGTTCAAGATCATCTTTGAACATAAAGGACATTTATAACAAGATAAAGATCCTTGAAAACAAAATAAATCATTTGACTACAGGGTCAGGCAAAAGTAGTTTTATAGTTGTGAGTATGCAAAACGCAGAGTTTCTTCTTGTATTATTAGCTATTAATTACTCTATTATTTTCCATATGAGAACTGTGAAACCTACTTTTGCCCAGCCTGCATAATGCTAATTAAGCAACCATATTTACATTATCATTTATTTTTTTAGAGGATGGTGGAAAAATAGGTGAAACATTAAATAGGTAAAAAGTAGTGTTTACTCACCCAGTGTGTGGGCGTGCGCACCTCTGCATCTGACCAATTTTGGTTTGCATGTATAAAGGTTTAAAACTCCTTCTTCTTTCTTTGATGAATAAATCAACACGAGGAAATTTCTAAGCAATTGACAAATGCATGGCTTACCATCCTACTGTTGCTCTGGCCTTTACAAGCAATTTAAGTTATTAAACAGCTGGTCATTGTGGTACTCTTAAAAGTCTTCACATTCAGCACATATTACTTAAAATTATTTACTTTAAAATGTTTTTAATTAAAAGGGGGGAGTTTACAGGAACAAGTATAAAAGACACATGGACAAAAAATAGAGGGGGTGGAAATGGGAGGGAGTGGGGAGGTCTGGGTGGGTGGGCTGGGATGGGAGTAAAAGACAGAAAACTGTACTTGAGCAACAATTAAAATTAAATATATATTAAAAAATAATAAAATCTTTTTTAAAAATAAAAATGTTTTTAATTGAAAAGTTATTTGTTATAACAATGCTTCATTCAAATCCATAATTTTTCTTTGTTTGACTCTTCCCAGTGTTTGCATTACAACCCTTTGAGAGTGATTGGAATTCAAAAGCAAAACTCACTTAATAGCTTTGGTTCTCGAAAGGGGTAATTTTACTTATTCAGTGACATTCAGCAATGTCTGGAGATATTTTTGATTGTCACAACATGGTGGGGATGGTATTACTGGTTCTATTAAGTAGAGGCCAGGGATGTTGCTAAATATCTTATGATACACAGTGCAGCCTTCCATCAAATTACACAGCCCAACTGCCATGGCACTGAGATTGGAAAACTCTGCTTTAAAGGAGTCAGCATATATTGACCTCAATAGTTTATATAAAATCACGTGGAATTTTGGAAGAATATTTGTTTTTCCTCAAAATTATTTTAAAATATATACAAAAGAAAATAAAATATTTACCTGTAACTGTTTTTGAAAATAATATTACATAAAGCAAAATAAAATTTAATCTGCCTAACTTTTTGGAATTAGACATGTAATTTTCAACATGGGTAAAAAGCCGTACTAAATCATTATTCTTAATAACTTAAATTGCTTTTAATTTTTTTCCTCTTTAATACTATTTTTTTGTTTTTTTTTTACTTCATAACTTAACCATGGACCTAATTGTTGTGAGGCTAATTAATACAGGTTAATAAGTCCTGGAAAATGTGTTGAGACAGGCAGTTAAATTATTAAACAATAAAACAGACTAAAGTATTTTTCTTGTTGCACAAATAAAACTGATTCACTCTGCCTACTCAGTGTTTCTTTTGAATTGTTGGTGTCTCTATACCCATAAGGGCAGTTGGATCAGCACATTTTGCCTACTGCCAGCAATGCGGTGACTCTTAATTTAAAGGTCACTAGACCAAGTCACTTAAGTGACCTGCCAAGGACATGTACCCAATCATTAGCCAAGTGAGAGAAAATTCCGTGTTGGGCACAATGATTTTTCCTCTGCTGCTTAGTGGAGACAACTTGATAACACTTTTCAGGACATTGTATAAATGTAGCAAAAGAGTATAATTTTCAGAACAGTCGTTCTTGTTACCAGAAGTGTCTTAACTTAAACCACTCAGAATGTGTTCTCTTTCATCAGGGACTACGGTCACGTAGGCACCTAAGAGCTGCCGTGGAGCCAATGAAGTTTAGGATTATGTATAAAGAAGATTTATCTGGAGTGGGAGAATGTTACTCAGGTCAGGCCTAGAGAATAGACAAAAGACAATACTTCCCTATTTGTCTTAGAAATGGTTGTTCTTTTTGTATTCATAGCAGAGCCTCCAAACCAGAGATTATAATTAAAAATAACAAAGTGGTATAAGGTAGCAATTGCAAAAAAAATAATTTTTTACTGTAGAAACCTTCAACCATTCCACATAATGGACAGGAGGCTATAATGAACATGATGTACTTATCACACAGCTTCAATAAGTATCAACATCTTGCCAGTATTTATTTTACCAATAAATATTTTAGTAAGTGCCTCTAACTGCTAAATGCTCTTTATTATATACCTACTCTGCTTCATCATCATATCAACAAAATTAACAATAGTTGCTTAATGTTTTCACAGTTTCAATAGGAAACAGATGGCACATTCAAATTGAAATCATTTTTAGTAGATTTTAATAAGTGCACTATTTTGAAAAAGTAGGTAGGGTTTGGCAATAACATAAGTAACGAGGGATAGGTCAGCAGCCTTGCTGAGGTCTGGGGAGAGAGTATAATTTCTGCTCTTCCCTCTTTCCGAATTCAACAAGGAGAGCCGTTGCTCTAACTCAGAAAAAGAAACTATACTCCATTCATGGGCAATAAAGGCAGTTTTCCAAAACATTGGATATTTTTGAAGTTTAAATTCAAACCATTAAAGTATCTCCTAAGAAACATCTAGAATATGAAATATTTCTTATATTTTATATATAACAATAAATATACAACACAGAAATTTAGTTGCTAATCTGTTTCTCAGCTCTCATTATATTGGCATTGCACAAGCATGTCTAAAGGGGCTTGTGAGGAGGTTCAGAGCTGTTTATTCAGGATGCCTACACACCTCCACCCCGCGCTGGGGAAAGCAGGGGTGGGTGGTTATTAGCACCGGTCTGTATGACATACTGCAAAAAAATAATATATCATTTAGCTATTATGGCAATACAGTACAGAAGATATTGTAATCCTCATTAATAAAATGAGGATTCTAAAACACAGTGACTAGATTGTACTAAATTACGGAGCTAGCAAGTGGTGAAATTGGGATTCAAACACTGATATGTCTGATGCCCAAAACTTAAGCTATTTCTGGTACAATATGCATGTTTGATAGGAAACATACTCAGTAGTAGCTTGATACCTTATGAATTATAATTATTTGCATAGATTTGTATATAATTGTATTTGAATATGATGCCATGACAATTTTGTTAATAGTCACATTATACTATTACAATATGCAATCATATGTAGCTCTGATTTCAAGTATAATTGTAACATATTTTCAGACATCCTGGGCTTACTATAAATAAGGCTATTGTGTGGGTTGACTGAACTATATGCAGGAAAAGTTCATAATATAAAAATAAGTTGGGATCAGGTAAAGCAGTGTTTAGAGGGGAATTTAAATATTTAAATAACTATGTTAGAAAAGCAAGAAATAGAACAGCAAACTAAATCCTATCAAACAAAAGGGATCAAATAATAAATATTACAGCAAAAATTAATAAAACATAAAATACAAAAGTAATAGATAAAATCAACCAAAGATTCTTCTTTGATAAGACAAACAGAACTGAAAAACCTTGTTATGCCAAAAAAATATAACAAAACATACAAGGTACCAAAATTCAGAATAATGATTACTAAAAATATAACCTTCTAGAAGAAAATCTGGTGAAAATCTTCCTGATTTGGGGTAAGGCAAAATGTGCTTAGACACAATACTGAGAGCATGACCCATAAATTAAGAATGGATAAAGTGGACTTAATAAGATTTTAAATGACTACCCTTCAGAAGACACAATTAGAAAAAGAAAAGAAAAACTGGAGTGGAAAAAATATTGGCAAATCATATCTGCTAAATGGGTTTTTCAGGTTATACACATAAATTTTATGAAGAAAGAATAATAAAACAGCCAAATTGTAAAAATGAACAAATGACTCAAACAGACATTTTACCAAAGAAGATACTTTAAAAATATTAATGAGAATACAAAGAACATCAACATTATTAATCATTAGGGAATGCAAATTGAAATTACAACGCAATAGATACCTAATAGGAGTGCTGTAATCATAGGCCAGATAATCCTAAGTATTGGAGAGGGTGCGAAAAACCTAGAATGCTTATTAATTTCTGGGAGTTACAGTAAAACAGCCACCTCAGAGAACAGTTTGGCTGGTAGATTTTCAAAAAGTTAATTCCACACCTAGAAATATACTCTAGAGAAATAAAAATTTGTATTTGTGCGAATATCCGTACATACATTATAGTTCAGTAACATTTAAGAAATTAATGGAGGCTCAGGACTCACTCCTTTTCATTAAAACAGAAGACCCAGCATGCAGGTCACTGCAGCAGAAGCGGCAGCATCACCTGGGACTTTGTTGGAAATGCAGTTTCTCAGACCCTCCCCCCAGACCTGCTGAATCAGAAACACTGGGCAGGTAGTCTAATACAGCCGTCTGTATGCTAACAAGGCTTCTAGGGGATTCTGGTACATGCTACAATTTGTGAGCCACATACCATCAAATTTTATATAGAAATGGTTCTCTCTCTTTTTTGAGAAAAAGCTTATGGCTTTTCAGTGTAACCCTACACTACTTGAGTGCAAGTTACAGGTTTTGGAAAGCACTTAAAATTTTTCGAGTATGTAAGAAAGTATTTAAAAACCTTTTTTATTGTTGACACTATTATAGATGTCACCCGTTGCCCCCTCCCCCCAACCTCCCCACCTGGGGCCTTCACCACATTGCTGTCTGTGTCCATGGGCTGTGCACACATGCATATATGTTCTTTGGCTGATCTCTTCCAGTCCCTCTTACCCCCTCCTCTCTGAGATCTGTCCGTCTCTTCCAGGTATTCATGCTTCTGGTTTTATTTCGTTCATCAGTTTATTTTGTTCATTGGATTCCACATATGAGTGAGATCATGTGGTATTTGCCTAAGAAAGTATTTTTTTAAGATAGCATCACTATGATAGTTCTGGGAGAGAGTGTGTAAAGTTTGATTTTATAGCCATATGTTTAATTAGTTCAATGACTTTATTCAAATTATTTATTTTTAATTTATGTTTCTGTTTCAAGTGGGGGGATTTCCAACAATAGTTTAACCAAGTGGGAGCAATAGATTATTGGGCTTACTTGTGTGGTGAAACAGTTCTTTTCTTCTTATATTAAAAAAATCAAAACAAAACTAACCATGGCTGGGTGGCTTAGTTTGTTGGAGTGTCTTTCCATACACCAAAAGGTTGAGGGTTCGATTCCTGGTCAGGGCACATGCCTAGGTTTCAGGTTTGATCCCCTGTTGGTGTGCATAAGGGAGACCACTGATAGGTGTTTCTTTTCCACATCAATGTCTCTCCCCAACCTCTCTCTCTCTCTCTCTCTCTCTCTCTCTCAAATCAATAAACATATCCTCAAGTGAGAGCTTAAAAAAATTCTAATGTCTGCACCAGCAATTTGGAATGAGTAGTCTTCTTACATGACTGTAATTTCATTTATTTCTAATCCAGGTAGCTGTAGGAAAAATGGGCACATGGTATTCAAATAATTTAGTGACAAAGTCCTTATTTCCAGATTAAAAGACATAAGGTTGAGTATATTGACCAGATGGTAGCGATACTCTCTGAGTACTTTGATATTAGGCACCTGAAATGGAATGTCTATTTTTTTCCTCTCCTTTCTTCATGCATTTTTGGAAGAAGTGCCTAAATGGTTTTTGAAACCAGTTGGTGTACAAGCTACTAGATAAATGAAAAGACAATTTAACAAATTTTAATTATTAGACATATTATATTGTTTGGATCAGTTTCTGATTTCTTCATGGTAAGGGGGGGGCGTGTTTAGTCTGTCAGGAACACCTAAGAGACAATCTGTCTCAAAACAAGTTCCTGCGGTGCTGTGGGACTGTGGATCCCACCACACTGATTATATGCTTTTCCTGGCAAATAATCTCATAATCTGCCATAATGAATTTTTTCAAAGATCTTGAGTAATTTTTCTGCAATTGCTGATGGAATAGAAATAATGAACAATATGTCATGATAAGTGTTTCCATTTTAATTTTTATTTGGCTTTAATATTTCTTACTGACTTTTGTAAGACTTGAAACATGAGAATTGTTACTTAAGAAATATTGGGTTAGCCAAAAAGTTCACTGAGGTTTTTCTATAACACAGCTCTAGTAGCACTTAGTTATCTTTAATTTTATATGAAACAATTTTATCAGATTGTATGTGACAATACAGTCTAATAAATGCACACCTGTTTTATCAGTGTGCATTTTAAAAAGTCATCAAAATTGGTGAATTTTCATGTAGCCATTTTAATAATAAAGATGGAAGAAAATATGCAACATTTTCAGTGAATTATGCTATATTATTTTAAGAAAGGTAAAAACACAACTAAAAGGCAAATAAAGATGTGTGCAGTGTATGGAGAAGGTGCTGGGACTGATCAAATGTGTCAGAAGTGGTTTGTGAAGCTTCCTGCTGGAGGTTTCTCGCTGGAGGATGCTCCGTGGTCGGGTAGAACGGCTGAAATTGATAGTGTTCAAATCAAGACATTAATTTTGAACAGTCAGTGTTAAGACATGTGGCAGGTAGTCAACATACTCAAAATATCCAATTTGATTAAGTTATTGGTGAAAATGATTGATGTCTTTTATTTTACAGAAAAAAATGTAATGGGCTTTTTGGCCAACCCGATATTTATTGTTGAGGGAATGTCTCAGTGCTGAATGGGGGACCCTGAAATCACAAAGTCCTTCATCTGTTTATCTTTAAAATGGGAAATGAATAGTACCTTTTTTTCTAAAGTTAGGTAAAAATTGAAAACATTCATTTTATTACTATATTTGATACCAGATAAAATTAAAAATATGATCATGTGTTACAAAATAAGATCTATATATGCGTTAATGCCTTTGTGATTCTGATGAACATCTGTTTGACTCATAACAAATATTTAATCGCTTGCTTGTTTTATAATTATCAATTTCTAATAATTTTAACATACACGTATTTAGAAAAAAAGATTTTTTGTAGTTATAATCAAATACTATGGAGTGAAAGTAATAGTTGTAAAAGGCCACACATTGTCCAAGTAATACAGTTGGTAGTTCTAGTGTTCTACTTATATGTAGTTTTTATGAAAGTCAAGTTAATATTTTATTTTTAAAAGCTTATTATGTGGTGAAAATATGATACTCATATATGTTTTTATTTTACATTTTTGAATTAAAATTTAAAATTTTTGGAAAATATTTTTCATTCATTGCTTTGTACATGGAGGGGGATTACCTGCATGATTCAGTGAGAAAATTGAAATTTGATTTATTGTTTACATTATAATTTACAAAGATATAGAAAGAATTTCATTGGCCAGAACTATAAGAACCTTGTGTTTTAAACAGTACTGCAAATGCAGTTAATTAGTAGGGTTTTATTAGCATTTTACACATATTTAATATTTATCATACATCTCATGGATTTAAAGATTTTAATTTGCATTGAAAAAAATAAAACTTTAAAAAGAGATTCAGATTACTTTTCTGGTAATTAACTGCCCAGAAATATCTGAAGACCAAAACCAACACTAGTATATTTTGGTATAAAATAGTAGGTAGAACATTTTAGGCACTAGTGACAAGTGTAACAAATTATCTACATGGGGCATTTTTATATTTCAAAAATTATCTATATGCTCGTTGCAATTTCATTCTAATACCATTTCATTAAATGAAATATGCTAGATCCTTGGGACTACACAAAGATGAGAAACATATATTTCTACCTGCAAAACATATACAGTCTAGTAAAACATTACACAGTTTACCATTGAATGACCTAATAACAGCAGCAAAACCCCCACGTGTAGTCAAAAATACATGTGTAGCTTTTGACTCCTCAGAAGCTTAACTACTAGTAGCCTACTATTGTGGACTGGAAGCCTAACCAGTAACATAAACAGTAGAGTAACACTTTTTGTATTTTATATGTAGTATATACTGTATCTTTACAATAAAGTAAGCTAAAAATAACCTTAAAATGCTATTAAGAAAATCATAAATAAGATAAAATATATTTACAGTATTTACTGAAAAAAATCTATGTGTAAGTGGACCTGTTTAAACAAACCTGTGTTATTCAAGGGTTAACTGTATTTAATTTGTATTTCAATATAAAATTTTAAAAATGTTCCTAATAAAACATTGGCCTTCAACCATACCACTTAATTTCAGTAGGTGTACTGAAAAAATATTGTTTTAATAAAATGATCTTGTTGGTAAAATATGAAGATATAAGTACTAATTATCTAAGTCTTTATTGCTCCCAGAGTTAGACTGAGTTTGACTATCTTTCAGCCAACTGAATAAACTCTCAAATATCTTCCCCTCATTTGCTCATGTATCTAGTTCATTTTGATTTATTTACCTTTTTGTAAGAAAGTGGAAATTACCTGACAAATTTGCATTTTATAAAAGCAGAATGAGCTGTTGACATAAATATAATTGTTTTAAACAGATACAACCATATACTACATCCCATATAGATTTTTAAAAAACTTTTCATTTTATTTTTAATTATAGGTAATACCCCCAAATGTAGTCAAACCTACTTAATACTTGTAGAAGATAGAATAATAAAGTATGGATTCTGTCTTAATCACTCTGCTCTATTAAATATTAAAGGGCTGTTATTAATAGCACTTTTATAATGGATGTCATTTTCTACCTTGAATGAAAACCTCATCTCCTTTCATGTAGTCATTGCAGAAGTTCTATAATCTTTTCTCTTTGGAATCTCGTACCATAGAAATTTTCTTTTGACTACATGTCATATCTTCTTTGTATCTGCCTTGATTCTTGACTTGTAGTAAATGCTCAACAATTACTTAGGAAATGGATAAATGACCACGTGATTGAATGAAGGATAAAATAAGAAAGAGAATATGTGAATCATCACAAAGCAGAACCTCTTTGTTCAGTTTAAGTAAATTGTTTCAGGTTTTGGTGTGTGTAATTTTACTGTCAGGGAGATTTTATTTTGTGGCCTTTCAAAACTAATGATATTATAAATTAGTTCTATAGTAAATTCTTAATTACTTTTAGTAAAGAAAAATGATGAAACTAAGTTTTTATCCTAATTATATTTTGGAAAAAAATAAAACCTATTGGTCTATACCAGCTTCTTTGTTTGGGAAATGGCTTGAAGACAGTCTCTAATAACCTGAACTGTCTATAGAAATGTTTTGTTGGAAGCCACCCTGCCTGGTTTCAGGAGCTGTAAACCCCCCATGGCTAAGGCTGAGTGAGCGACCTTCAGACCTTAAGACACTAAGGAGACAAAGCTTATTTCCCTGGCAGGACCACTGCTTCTGCTCCTTTTTTTATAACTGGGCCTCAATGCTTGATCAGTTAGCCAATGACGAGTAAGATTCCCCAAGTGGGGAACCACCTAAGACAGGCATGATCATGTGGAGGCCCCAGGGAAGGACTTGGAGGGCTATGGAGAAAAGGGGTGATGGACCCTCACCCCTGGGCTTTGAGGAAGCCTGATTCCCCTGAGTCTGTGAGAAGTCTCCGAAAATTCCTTGTCTATTTGCCTCCTCTGCCTGACTTAAGCCTGAAACATTACACAGGGTGGTGCAGCCCTGTGCTGGGAATGGCGGGCTCCCCAGGTGATCAGGCCTGAGAAAGGATATGTAAAATCCTGTGAAGTCTGTGTTGCTAAGAATGCTCTTAGTTAAATTATAAAGGCCAGGGCAGAAAATGAGTTTGTTTTCCCAAAGTTTTGTAGCCTTTTAGCTGATAGACCCTGACTCAGAAGCCCTAATAGTTCTTTGTATGCTATCTATCATTTGATCCTTACTGCCTGACAATGATTAATGAGCTGTACCTGTATTCCTATGCAAATTAATCCCAATAAAAGCCTATCTAGGAGAGGGTCAGCGAGCTATCCCCCTGAGAGGGTGGCCAGGTCATTCTGAGGCACTCCCCCCTTCAGGGAGTAGCCAGGCCGCCCTTTTTTCCCCACAGGACTTGATAGTCTATATGAATTTGTCTTGATTTTCCATCCATAACACCGCGGGCACTGCAGGCCAGTGCATGTGTCAATGTTTAAAGACAAATTAAAAGTAAATTGTAGACTGAGTTTTTAGGATGAGATTTTACAAGGTAAGTTCAAGCAAGCTAAGAGCATTCTAATCCTATTTCATGCCCAAGTTAAAATTTAAGGGTAAAAGTATTTCTTAATATTTTAATATCAATTAAAAATACAACTGTTATAGACAAAACTTTCTGATTAGTCTTTGAATATACATTGCTTATTAAAACCCTGCTTGGAAATCAAATAAATCAAAATAACTGCATGTTGTAAGAAAATAAGGACAAAATAGACTTTTTAAATACCAGTCTCTGTGACAATGTTTGATGTTCTGTGAATGTGATTATGTTATTCAAGAGGTGCACATTCAGCCTTTGGTAAAAAAAAAGATACCCATGTAGATGATGGACATAAAGTGACCAGCAATTGAAACTAAAGTGGTGGTGTGCTGTCTTATCATAGAACTGACTAAACCTTTGTATGTACTCTCTTCTGCGGAATTTAAGTAAATTACAGAAATGTAACAGGATTTATCCACCTGCTTACAAAGGGCAAGTTATTTCCACCATGCTAGACTGAATCCCAAACTTACATGTCAGTGGTTATATAATACATGCTCCCTTGAAAACTGAATGTAATATTCCTACTTACATCTTAAACTGTAAATGTTATGTAAATGAACTAGTTCAACTCTGTAAAATAGCAGGTGATCTGATAAAGACAGTAGCACTGGCCCTTGGGGTCAAGAGACCTGTGTTAAATATATGACTCATTGAGCCCTGCCTGGTGTGGCTCAGTGGTTGAGCGCTGACCTGAAAATCAAAGGGTCACTGGTTAGAATTCCAGTCTAGGGCACATGCTGGGCTGCAGGCCAGGTCCCTAGTATGGGGTGTACAAGAGGCAACCAGACATCGATGTTTCTCTGCCTCACTTCCTCCCTTCCTCTCTCTAAAAAATAAATAAATAAATAAAATATTTAAATATATATATATATATATATATATATATATATATATACACATATGACTCATTGAGTCACTGTGAACATTTTGAATAGGTTATCTGTGTTCCAAATTAATCTTCTAAGTGTTTGCAGGCTCGAAAATTTTACTGTCAACTTCTCTAACAGATGTTGTTTCTAAAACCAATTTTGGAAGGAATTGTCCTTAGTAAAGCTTATGAATAAGGTAAGAGATTCTGGTTTTTTTTTAACAATAGATCCCTAATGAAATACATTCCTTTCAATAGGAACATGCAGGAGATACAGTAGTTTAGGCTAAGTCGCAATGATTTAAGAAATTTAAGACAAACTGCCAAAATAGCAGGTAAGGGTTTCTTAAGTGGATGCTCCATTTAAGGATCCTCAAATCTTGTACTGTTCATTTAATGTCCTTACAGGTCTAATCCTGAAAATACATTTTACTAGTTTATAGAACAATACATTTTTGATCACACAGACAGATAGGTCAAAGATGAATATTCATTTAATAGAGCCACAATTTAAAACCTACAGTATAAAACAACCTTTGGTCCTAGTGCATACTTAATTGACATTTGTCTTCTGTTTTCATTGCACAGTTTTTATGAATAAACCAGGATAAACTTTTCCCTTTTATTTATAACTTTTCTATGAGAAATAATTTTTTAAAATCTGTTGCCTGATTGTCTTTTGAAGAGTCACCTGGGAAGAGACTAAAGACCAAACACCAACTTTTGTAGAGTTATTGCCTTGTAGGTATCTGCAGCAGCCAAAGGTGGCTTAATTTTTTTAAATTAATCTGTCAGTGCTAGATCATTGTTGACAAATCTGTATATCTGTAAGTATGTACTCTAAGCTTAGGATGGACAAGTGTTTGGACCTCCATGTCTGGGAAATATGCCATCAATACCCACAGTTGATTCACATGTTTTTTCTGGCTCTTTCCCCTCATGCCATCTGTGTGCTTGGCACTGTGCCTGCTTGCAAGTTGGCCAGACCTGTGCCAACATAATGGAATGTCGATGGATGGTACATAGGATGCTGCAAAATGTAGCATTTTAAAGAGGTAAACCTGCTTCAGGGGGCACCACATTGGTTCAACATATGGCCTTTCGTGGATACCTGAAGAGAAAAGGTGAACAAAGACATGGGATCCACAGATAACTTCCAAATGGCAAAAAAAAAAAAAAGAGGAAAGGAAAAAGAAAGAAAGAAAGAAAGAAAGAAAGAAAGAAAGAAAGAAAGAAAGAAAGAAAGAAAGAAAGAAAGAAAGAAAGGAAAAGAACGAAAGATGAACACTGTGAAAATTTGTGTAAGGTACACAAATGAAATCACCCTTACACACCTTGTGGCTTAGCATATTTATCATTAAGTCATATGTGGATTACTCATGAAAATTTTGATTAGTGAGGACCACGAGGATTTTTTACATGGCACATTTAATACTTCAGAAGCGTTCCTGATGGTATGCTCAGGGAAGTTAAGCAGTTTATCAAAACTGGCAATATTCCTTGGAGAAAATATCAGTGGTTAAATATTACTGTGAAGATTGGAGGGTCACAGAATGGCATGCTGGGTTTTGTAATTGTTATGAAAAGCATCGAAATATCTATTGATCTTCATGTTTTATGTCAGTAGGTGAGATTTACATAGTTGTTTGAATTAAGCACCCTGTGCTGGGTCATGCTGCAACAAGTTATGTCTTGTTCAAGGGTCCAGCAGCTGTCCCTGAAAGAACCCAGGAACATGGCACTTGTAGCGACTGCCTCTGCCACATTTTAAGTACAGTGTCACCTTGGTGTTGTCCATCCTATAGGTGGAGTGGGAAAGAAGAATAGAAAAAAATCCTGGACATGTAACTAGTCATGGTGAGAAGTGACACCTATTGCCTCCTCTTACAATCTACAGGCCTAGCTAGTCAACTGTCTGCCTTCTGGGAGATATGTCATTGAACAGTTTCAGGGAGTATTGTCAGCAACTTGTGTTGTAGCAGAGAAAGTTAGCAGTACATTTTCTTGTTTTGTATATGAAATTCAAGAAAGTAATGGTATCCAATTTACCTACTTATAGAATCTTGTATTGTCAGGGATCCTAGGGGTTCCAGATACGATCACTTCAGAGTTATACATATGGCTTTCTAATCCTGAGATCCCAGGACTTAACAGTATAGAGTGCACCTTCATTTTGTGAATGAATGAATGAATGAATGAGGACTAAACTTCTATTTTACTCATCAGATTCAAAAAGATTAAGTGACTCAAAAATTCCCAAAAGTTAGCTAGGTCTTGCGAGTCCTGGCATAATTCTGTGCCAGTTTAGGGCATATTGTCTAGCTTTTTGCATACATGTTTGGAAGTTGGACAATTGTTTCCTTTAAGAAGTTTAAAAAATGATAAAGTGCTTTTTGACTATAGGAGTCTGCCATTTTGGCCTCCAAGAAAATATACTTTACACGAAGATCCAGCCTTGTTCTGAGCATGCTTTCTTGAGACAAGAAAACATCCTTCATGTGGGTGAGTTTACATTTATTGGTTTGTGGGAGGCCTGGAATTTAGTTCTTCTCTAATAAGAGGATTCTGTCAAAATCCAGAGACTGTGGTTAGTCTTGGTGTAGTGCACACTATGAACTAGTGAACATACATTTAATAATGTTTCAAGTCCTGCTTTGTAGCATTTACACTTGAAAATATGAGACAAGAAGTACAGGAACATCTGGGCAACCTAATAGTGTGTTTTAAATCACAATACTGGTAGGGGAAGAATGTTGCTCTGTCTTTAGAATCAGCAGTAAAGAGACCTGGAAAAGAAGTAAACATAAGATTAAGTGAGGGGATAGACTATTTGTACAAGGGCATTGTAAAGAAGCAAATAACCTGCCAGCACACTTTCCACTTCTATTCCTTCCTGGGGGATGTCTGCTAATGTATTTTAGAGGAGAAAGGGTCTGCAGGATATTTCATCAAAGGCTAAGGAAAATAATTATACATATATACTCATAGGATGCAATTTTAATTGATTTTTTGGATGCAAAATTGGACAACATGGACTAAACATTTTCGATGTCTTCACAAGGTAGTTTTTGAGATAAAGGGAGATGACAGTGAGTGTGGGAAATAAGATTAGGCAATCTTGAAACAAATGAAAGGAAAAAATTAATGCCATGAAATGAGTAGGATATGAATGCAAGCTAATGGCACATTGTGTCTGAGCTCCATGCCTTGACTGCAGCAAGGGGGGAAGGAGGAACACGCACACACGGCTTTACCGTAACCTGAAAGTTTGTTCTCTGCTTCCAACCTTCAGAGAGTAACCAGTGTTGATTTTAGTGTTTTATGTCTTGAGGAACTGGCAAAGCTTTAGCATGTCCAAGGGATGATTATAGAATTAACTAAGCTAACTTGATCACATTTTACCTAATTAGTTATGTTGAGAGAAATCCTTTAGTTTAGAGTGACATATTGACTCCTGTAGACAGACAGAGTCAAGTATTGAAAATTACCCACTAAAATGCCTGCAATTAAGAGTCTCCAGAGTAAAAAAAAATAATTTCACATCAACTGTAAACTTTTTATGGTAATCATATCTTTTACTGTTTGGTTTAGGGAAAAACAATACATTTTTGGTAATATTTTTGGTTTCAAATAGTGACAGTGTGATGCATTCACGCATGTGACTACTTGTTTTAGGACATTCATTCACTTTGAAAACCGTAAATGGGAGAGTGCTTGACATTTCACAGTGCATTACTAATCACAGATCTCAAATAGATGAGTGATGGTCTGAATCACAAGGAAAAGCTATAGGAAGAAAGGCAAGAAGTTCATTTCTAGATGCCTCTTAGCTGTAAACCTCTAGCCACTCTTCATTTGTCAATACTGAACTTTAATGAGTCCGGATAAGGAGCTAGTCAATGGATATCCATTTAGCTAGTGATAATCTGAACTCCAGCTGATTGTCCTAGCAGCTGTGTGACTTCATTACCATTAGAAAGGCATGCAGCCAAGCCAGCTGGTACCCAAACAGGCTACTCAATACACAGAGCATATCTATTTGTTGGTTTACACATCAGAATTACACAAGGCTCCATGAAAAGTTTGGAGTGTAAAATAGAATCTGCATAAAGATTTAATTTAAAGGGCTTATCATTACTATGCCAAGTACAGCTAGTTAGTTTGTTTTGTTTCTGCTATGATATAGTATATTATGGTTGTTTTCGGTTCTTCCATAAATGCAGCCTACATGCAAAATTTGCATTTAGATACCAAACATAACTGCACATCATAATTTCCAAGTTAAGAAAACATCTTTTTGGTTGTGTTTGTTTTAGTGCTTACAACAGTGCATTTTCATTTTTTTTAAGGCAGCTTTAATAGAAAACAGTTTCCGGGACTTGTTAATAGCTAGTTTCCCTTCCATCTGTCCCCTCCTTTCTATCACCTGTGCCACTGTCTGGGTCAGGCCTCTTGCTCTCCTTTGCGCTTTCATAAAGGTTTTCTAACTTTTAGACTCGGCCCTCTCATCTCTCACTGTCTTACCTTAGCATTAGATGATGTCTTAAATCTCTCCTTTGTAGTGTATAGAAATATTTCGTGGTATAGTCTTTGGCCATCTGCACCAGAAGCAACTGAAATACAGATTTTTGCTGCATTCAGACTGAACAAGTCTAAAAGTTCGTCTTATTAATGCTAACCTTTGAAAACCACTCCCACGTAATAAGGATATCATTCGTAAAAATCTAATTTTTGCCTTAAATGTATTCCCACTTTAGTAAAATTATTAACACTTTACTTAAATAAAAATGAATCAAAATATTCTTTGTAAGTCCCAAATATGTAAAAAATCAGGTGATATAAGTAATTCATGCAGTGTTACAGAAGAGAGAAAGCAGTTGAAAAACACAGTCTTCTTTTCAGGACAGTGCAATGGATGAGGATTCATTAGTTCCCAGAGAAGATAGTCACAAAGACATGGAGTGAATTTTAGGAAAGACTTTTATGACCATGTCTTACCAAACAAGTTTCTTTATGAGAACAATTAATACAAGTAGGTTCAGCCATACGACTTGTACAGATGTCGAAGTATGTAAGATTTGTTTTGTTTTTGTGTTTTTGAGAAACTGAGCAGTAGAAAAATGACAGAGGTACAGACATGTAGATGTTTCTAAAGCAAGGACTCACAACAACATGCATGGTGGAGCAAAAGTAGGTTTACAGTTGTGAGTACATGAACCGATTTATTGTATTATTATTTATTAAATATTGCATTTCCCAGGCAAACAACGGTGAACCTTCTTTTCCCCACCCCATATAGTCACACACATTAGATCCTGAAGAAGCATAGAATCGCAGGGGAAAAAGACAAAAACATAATTACAAGAGTGAGAGTAAAAAGTCAAAGAAGGACAGAACAAGGCTTTTCAATCTTAAGCTGACTAGTGGTGCTGTAATTTCTGTAAGTAAACTGATTCCTGAAGGGAAGACTGCAGAGAGTTCAAGCTCAGGGTAGTAGAAAGCTCTTAGATGAAAGAGAAAAGAAGTCTGGGAGTCAGAATACTGGGGAAGGTTTTTCAAAGACAGTAGGAATTGCGCTGGTCTTTGAATTATTTGTGCGAGCAGCAAGAGAGATTTTTCAGTTGGGAGGCACTGTGATGGGTATGGCAGCATGGATTATATTATATTTTCAATTACTATTTATTGGCATTTTATGTAGAATTATGAAACCCAAGATAATCTAAATCTAATTCCAAATGTGTGATCTTTACATTTCTATCAACTATATTTAAGGCTCCAATATTTATAAATTATATTTTAGTACAAGAAAAATGACTATTATCAGAAGTTTTTGAGAATTAGAAATGAATAATGAAATGAGAGTAGGTGTTTGTTTGTCTTGAGTTATCTATTGCTGTGTAACAAACTTATACAGAATGCAATGACTTATAACAAGCATTTTACTTTGCTCACAGTTTTGTAGGGCAGAAATTCGGAGAGTGGTCAGTGGTTGATTTATCTCTGATTCACTGACATTAATTAGCTCTGGCAGCCGGGCCTGGAGGAACTAATTCCAAAGTAGCTTCTTCACCCACATTGTCTGGTACCTTAGTTCTGCTAATCTTTTCTTTATCTCTCCAGGATGGGGAGTTCTCTATTGTCACAGCATGGATGTCTTAGATTAGATGGGTTTCTTACAGGGAGCCTGGCTCCCCCCAAAGCAAACATTTCAAAAGCAACTTTCGAAGAGACACAGGTGGAAGCTGCCAGGTTTAGAATGTCATTGTCACTGCATTCTGTTATTCAAGTCCAGTTTCAAGAAGATTGAAATAGACTGCATCTCTGTCTGGGGTATGACGTGTTTAATCAGGCAAAGAGAATTAATGACAGCTACTATTGAGACAGCCTACAACATCCAACCTCTTGCCCACCCCCAGTTTATGGCCATTCCATATGCAAAATATATTCACAATCTCCCAAGACCCCAGTAGTCTTAAGCTATCGTATTTTAAGCTTAAAGTCCAGAGCCTTATTACTTTAATTAGGTCCAAGTATAGATAAAGTCCCTATGTCTACTACCTCAGATACAGCTCCTTGAGCATGATTCATCTTGAAGTAAAGACCTATTAACTAAACAAAGAAGTTATCTACATCTCATATACACACCAAGCATAAAATGTCATAGGGTAGCGACACTAGACACTCTTTCAAAAAGTTGCAGAGTCCCAAATACGCAGCAGTCAGTGGTTCATAGCAATCCTGAAATCCATATTGCCAGTTTCTTGTCTAATAGTACCCACTTTGGCTTTCTGGAGATGATCCTCTGAGCTCTTGATTCTGCTATTTGAGTCCCTATTTTTTTTCCCAGGAAGCAGATAGTATGTGCTTCCTGCTTCCAGTTTTCTCAGCTTCCTCCCTTCCCAGTGTAGGTTGGGGCTTCAAAAATGTCTCATTCTGGACTGTCTCTGTCCCTTTCAGCCCAATTGGAGGAGTTTCTCTAAAAAACCGTGTGTGCTTGTTATGTGTCAATTACAAATCCACTTCATTAGACAATAGCCATACCTACCTATCTCTTCCTGGTAGGCTTTTTTTGCCTCAGAGGCTGCTATGGGACAATGCTATTAAGAATCTTCAATACTCTGTTGAGTGAAAGGTAGGGCCTTAAACATTTTTGAGTTCTTAACAAAGAATCTTATCATAACCTTGTGATCTTAAGACCGAGTCCCCTTGCTACTGGCAGTGCCTACCTTTGCTCTTCTCTCTGAAGATAATTTTTCAGAAATTTTTGATAGAAGGAACTGAGGATGACTAGTCATTTTATTTTCAAACAGATCAAGTTCTGGCTCACTAATATTTTCTCTAGGTTTTGTTTTAAAACTTAATTTTCTTCCTTATTTCTTTTCTCTCTCTTGTTCCTTTATGAGCAGCTAGATGATGTGAGTAGGCACCTTTCTATATTTTGCTTATGAGTTTTTGCAACCATATCCATGAGTTTATTAGGTACCATTACTATCTTTCATGTATCAATAGCAAGATTGAACAATGTTGCCAAACATTTCACCAATATCAGTAAGTGTCCCCTTTTCTTCAAATTTTTCTCACTGGACTTCATATCTTCACCAAGAGACTCCCTGAATTCCTTTGAGCTTCTGCCTAACACCAAGTCCCCAAAATAACATCCGCTGACCACCATGCTTGCAATACTATTGGGTTGGTTATGTTTAGGAGTAGCATATATCATTTACATTTTATTTTCACTATTGTCGATAATGGCAAAATGTAAATGTCGGAGAGATTTTACAAATGCTATAAAAATTGTACTAGTTTAATGCTTGTACTTTGATTATTTCCATTTAAGAAAGTTTTGATACCAACAGAAAAACAAGAAACATTTTAAATTATATTTTATTGTTTATGTTATTATAGTCCCAACTTTTTCCTCTCTGTCTCCCCCTCGACTCCCTCAGTCAGTCCCCACTGTCGTCCACATCTGTAGGTCCTGCCTATACGGGGTCCAGCATGAATAATGCCCCTGCTTTATTACAAAATTTCTATTATAAAATCAATCATGTAATTCTGTCACATAACAATATGACACTCAAGAACACCATATGACATTTTAGGTAAAATGTTCAAATTAAAGCTGTAGATTATTACATCCATATCTATCAGCCACGCTCACGCAGGCCTTACTTCTGCCAGGCCCTGTGTTATTTTCTGTCTACTCTATTCCCCATGCTACACTTTGTATTTCCATGACAATTCTGTAACTACCAAACTGTACTTCTTAATCCCCTCACCTTCTCCCCCCATCCCTCCGACACCCCTTCCATCTGTAAACCATCACACCATTCTATGATTCTGTTTCTGTTCTGATTGTTAGTTTATTTTGTTTTTTAGATTTCATCGTTGATAGATGTATATGTACATCTTATTGTTCACATTTTTGATCATCTTCTTCTTAAAGCAGACCCTTTAACATTTCATATAATACTGGTCGGGATGATGAACTCCTTTAGCTTTTTCTTGTATGGGAAGTTCTTTATCTGTCCTTTGATTCTGAATGGTAGCTTTGGTGTGTAGAGTAAACTTGGTTGTTGGTACTTCTTTTCATCAGTTTTCATTAGTTTCTCCCCGTATGTCTCTGGTGCCTTTCATAATACTGTCCTGGAGCTGGAGCTCAGAGGCAGCGAGTCTGAGTAAGTCTGTATGTGTGTGCAAGGCACATTTTAGTCATGTCCACTTTTTATCTCAAGCCCTGACTTCAGTCTCAAATATATATTGAGGATTTAATATTAAATGAATTAAGTAAAAAAAAAAGAGCAATCTTTATGCACAAAAGGATCAAATTGCTTATTTGAAAAGCTGATTTCATAAAATATAAAAATTTTATGAACATTTTTGTTCAAAAAATGAAGTGAGGTAAATTATAATGTAGGTCAATAAAGTTTTAAAGGGCAAATATGTTAATTAAATTAAAAATACAAAAATAGGTGTCATTGTTTGGTACCTAATGGTTAACATTGCTTTACAGCAAGTTAAAAGTCAGGAATATTTAAGAGTATTTTCTGTGGAGCACATACAAAGGGGAACAGAAAGATGTATGTAGTAAAATATCCAAAAAACCACGACAAATTGGAGTAGTACTTCACACGGTTAAACATACTGTCGAGTTATAGTCTTGATTTAACCTTCTGACCTTTGAGGTCAATCTTTCGAGAAGAAATGCGTCCTCTTCTCCTTGCCTTTGCCAGAGAGAAAAACCTGGAATGAGCCCTGTGTCTGATCCACTGCGGCGGCTTTCAAGCTTTTAGTTTTCAGCATGTGGAAAAATACTTAATTATACTACCCTTCATCTTACTGCACTAGGCCATGCTTTGAGCAACTGCTGCCATGCATGTTCCAGAGGGAATTTGATCTCTTCATTGCTTGGCATTCAAGTTAGATTTTGTGGTATTAAGGGCAGACCCCAAGAATCAGGACGTGCAGCTTTGGACTGGATCACTAATTCTGCAAAGCATTCCATGGATGGGGTTTCCCTCATTTGCTCGCTTGTAAAGGGTATTTTCAGACAAGATGATCTGCGAGATTCTAAATTTATGGTTTTGTGATTGTGTTTGTTTATCTCTAATTTGGGTTGCCTTCATACTCATTTTTGGTAGTGAAAAAAATTAGAACCACAAGACAGAAGAGTCCCGCCATAATGACTCCTCTGGGAGTGATATTCTTTTGCCAGTGAAAACTGATGTCTGTGTAGATGATGGTAGCATAAAGCTCACCCATCTTTTCTTCTGAAGATTTCAAAAGGAGCAAAACGTACTGAAAAATAAAACTATATATATGTGGTTTATTATTACATACATATACATATGTTACATATGTATTACATACTAAAAATAAAACCATATATATGGTTTTATGACAGATGTACACATGCACATATATTATACATGCATTACACGTATATACATTAATACATATATAAATATATATTTAATCAAATGAAGACTTACTCCCCACCAAAGCTGGTAATTCTGTGCCTCAAACAACTTCTATATGCCAACCCAGGATAAATGAGTCATACTTCTGGGCATACCAGTAAAAAGAACAGAAAATAAATTTGATATATTGGGGGCATAATTGGCTGCATTTTACCACCACAGGAACCTGGGCAAAAGCTCTTGGAAACAGAATGGCAGCTCTGTTGTTATAATGGGGCCATCTCTAAGAAATACCATTTTCCTCCCTCTGTTCAAGAACTTATGAGTACTTGATTGTCAATCAGATTAAATTAAAACCCTTTACCCTCACATTTTCAATGCCTGTTATGTTTAGACACAGTGTCTTTTCTTCCTCTTCAAAACATAGTTTTCTTGTAGCTCCATTCCCAAGTGATTCCTCTTTTCCTACCAATTCTTATCTATTTCCCTCAGGGGAGCAATGAGTAAATTTAAGGTAAGTTAAGTAAAGTGGTATATTACTATATAAAGTAATTAGTAGTTCTGACATTTTCAGTCTGTTGCAATGAATATTTTCTCAGTGTAAATGCATATTAGTTTAGCCTTATTTTGTCCTTTCCAGCAAACAGCTGACAGGTGCTTATGGATAACTCCTTGGTCTCTCCTACAGAAATGGTACACATTTTGAAGCACAAAGAGCAACAAAATTGGCAGTTCCCTAAAATTGCTGTCAATAAATGTTTGTATGACTTACCTTAAATTAAAAAGGATACCTACTTTTAATTTACAAGTCTTTTGGTCCACTCCTGGTTAGCACTAACATTTAGAAAGGTTCTTTAGTTCTCTGAATCTCTGAGCTTGAATCTCTGAAAAGAATACTCAAATTTTTAAAATTCCATGGCTTGTTAGTTGTGCTGTTTCTTTTAAATTTGCATTGCTATGATTTTATAGTACTGTGTGTTAATTAAGTTGGCTGTATTAATGTCCCCTTAGGGGAGCAATTTTTTTAAATGGAGCACTTAAGTTTGTGAATATATTTTAATGAGATTTAAATCAAGCAAGGTAAGCATCTTTAACAAAAGCTATTAAGGAGAATGTGTAAGGTGGCAAATTTACCTCACTAAGACAATGTTTGTTTGCTAATTTAACAAATTAAGGAGAAGGAGATATAAATTACATACCTGTGAAATGGAGCATATATCTAAATTGAATTTAAATCATTCAGAGAGAATAAAGAATAATTATGTCCTCATACATTTTAAAAGTGTAACAGTATAATTGGGACCTAAAAATCTAAAATAAGTGAAGACACGATAAAGGTATAAAGATATTTTAAATAAATTTAAATGTACAATGAAACTTTTATTGAGAGTTTTAGTGACATTAGAATGTCAGTTGTCCCTCCTGGAGAGGCACCGCTTGATGTGTGGAGGGTTTTTTTTTTTTTCAGTTTGGGATATTGCATGTGTAAGATACCAACCATCCCCTAGAGCAGAGGGAGGCAATTGAACTGGGTTTGAATAGCAATTGAACCCAGATATTGGTTTTGCACTATTGCTCGACTCACCTAACATTGTTGCACCTCAGTTTGCTCAACTCTATGTAGAATTATATCCAGCCTTCAATAACTTCAGTAAGTTAATGTTCTTCCAGGTCATCCTGCCGAATTTTAGCTTTTGCCTAACCAGCTCTGGGTCATTTGCTGTTTTCTGGACTATGTAACATAGGCCTTTAATCTAAATTGTGCCTGGCTGGATGTGTACTGAGGAATATAATGACACATTCTGTTAAATGCTGTGTTTGAAGAACCCCGAAGTATAAACTTGACCAAGGAACACATTCTCTGTGATGTGGGCCATAGAGTTCAGAATTTGGTGTAATTTTTCCACAATTGTAATTCAGGATCAGTATGGAGGGCTTGTGTTGAAAATGAAACAGGATCACTTAGCTTACCACTCTCCCACCGTATACAATCTATATCCTGAAACACCCTCACATATATTTTAGAAATATATTTCTATTCGGTATATTGATTTTTGACATCGTACCAGAAAATGGGACAGCATGATTACCAACAAAATTTTAGTAGTAACTAAATTGCTACTAAATTTCTCTCTCAACTATTTTCAGTTTTATTGCAAAAGATATCACTTCTGCTGTTTTCAAGAATATGGTCCCTGCCT
The DNA here is from genome assembly GCF_021234435.1 of Artibeus jamaicensis. NCBI lineage: Eukaryota > Metazoa > Chordata > Mammalia > Chiroptera > Phyllostomidae > Artibeus > Artibeus jamaicensis. The sequence goes on along the minus strand of NW_026522014.1, from coordinate 11,441,417 downwards.
CTTCATCGCTAATGCATCCCCAGTAAGAGTCAAAGAAAATAAGACAGGGCAGAAGAAATTTATAAATATGATGATTTTCCTAAGTGCAGGTCTATGTTTTATTTCATTTCATCAACTTGGAACCTAGCATATAGTAGGTGCTCACTAAATATTTATTCACAAAATTATTTTAAAAGTTATTTTGATAAAAAATAGGCATTTTGAACAAAGTAGTATAATATATGCCGTTGCAACATTCTTTTTAAAAATTCTTTTTCTTTTTTCTTCCATCATTGATGAAGTAAAAGAACCTGAAAAGGGGCCATTTTGCAAAGGACTAGTGATTTGTAACCAGGAAACAAATACTCATCCATGTTACTGTCTTATCACCTTTTGTATTTTTAATATGTCACAGAGGTTAACCTTAAAATTCCAGGAACCAATGATTTCAGACAATTATTGTAATTTTGACCATATGGGCGTTATTGCTGCAATATCCACTTGAAATTGAAAAACAAATCTTATGTGCATGTTTGATAAAATATGGACTACTTATTTGTTAAAGGTGAGGCAAAAATGCTACCTCAATAAATTTTTTAAATAGAAGTCAGTAGGTTAAATATTAATCTGAATGTCTACAATATTGGGGACCTCTGCTATTTAAGGAAGTCATTATTCCAATGTGCAGTCAACAGAAATATTGATTAGAATCATTCACTACCAAAAATCTCTAACCATTTTTAACTTAAGGTTATTTTTTTCTCTATATAACACTAGCCCGAAGCTTGTCTTTTTTTTTTATCAATTTAGCAACAAATTTGCAATTAATCATTTGCCGATTACAATGAATGGCCTGTCAATAATATGCAACTCACATTGCTAAAAAGGGTTACACTGAGCTTTATTGTTTTCTTTTTGTCTTGGGAATCCTGTGTGTAGCTATGTGTCCTAGAATGGATTTTTAATAGTTATTTTGAGGTACTGTATGCCAGTTTTAGAGAGACACTACAGGCTGCTCTGGGGGTATTAATGAAGATATGCCCTAACTTTCTTTTGGCATTACAATATTTGGACATCTGTTCTGACTCCTTATATGTGAAATAAAACTCATACCAGATAGTAGAATAAATGAAGGGTTTCATTATCTTAAATGTCATAACATTTGTTTGAATTATCATGTGTAGATTTTAAATGCTGAAATTGTCATCTTGGTTTTGTTTCATCTATTTTGCTGTCCTTTCAAAAGACTATAAGCCTGAAAACTTCTTTTTTCCATTGCATTAATAATTTAAAAGAAATAATTTACAATTTTATGCAATAACAGTGAAATTGTTGTGGATGAGCTATATAGTCTGGTAATTTCTAAAAGCATAAATATTTTACTGAGAGAAACTTACCCTTTTAAAGCACAAAAGGTTTCTTGTTATAATGGCAGTGTATTTAGTGACAAATGGTGCATTTTTAAAAAGCCATTTGTTGACCATTATTCTAGCTTTCTTTGTGTAATGGTGTTATAGATTCTTAGGTATTCACTTATTAAATTCTTTTCCATTGTGTGTATCAGAAAGGATTTTTCTCTGAATTCCATGGTACAACTAATTAGTGGCAACTGCATTTAAGGAACCACAGATCAACCTAAAATATAAAAGCAATATATTTAGACTTATCACTTAAACAACAAAAATAAATAATTTGATTGTGATAGATATCGATAATACTATCTAGTATAACTTAAACTACCCCTTACTATCTTTGCCTTTCTCAAAAGTTGTTTTGTTTATTTGTTTGTTTTTACCAGTGAGGTGAAGCTAACTGTCATGAACCCATACCTCTCATATCCACCAGGCTTGCAAATGCAACAGGTAGTACTAGATACTGATTTACTGTCTGTATTTTCATTTCACATGAGGGCAAAAGAGTGGTGTACAAGTTGACATGTATAAAATGATTTAACTAAGCCATGGAAGCAAAGTAGTACTTTACAAATGTATAATTTTGAATATCATAGGCTCTTTCCCTTTGACTCACTTTGCATATTTGATGTCAGAGAGTCAGTGATGTTTTGCCTGGCAAAACATTTCAATCGAAGGCGGCTCATATTATTTTGTTTGTGAGACTAACTAAAGGTGGTTGTAATTCTTAAGGGAAAGCCATTTTTATAAATGTTCTTATTTGAAAAGAGATATGAATCAAAGTTTAGATTAAATTTATATTCTTATAGTTGCAAAAACTGAGATTTTTTAAACTCTTTTGGTGTGGTGAGGTCTTCAAAACAGAAAAAAATCCATTAAAGGTATTAAATATAAGCTTTTCAAGCAATTGGTACACTTGAGTTAAACATCTAAAATTTGGTCATTTTATTAAACACTAAATAAAAATATTACACTACCATATAAAATGGTAAATACTAAATGAGCTAAAACTCTAAAGTGATGTAATAGAAAATATATTCTTGTAAGGAAAACTTCTGTAAGAGAATACACTTTAGTACAGCTGTCCTAAGTAAAGAAATTTTCTTTTTTTAATTTTTTTTATTTTTAATATATTTTATTGATTATGCCATTACAATTGTCCTATTCCCCCCTTCATTCCCCTCCACCCTGCACACCCCCTCCCCATCATTCTCCCCCTTTTGTTTATGTCCATGTGTCACAAGTTCTTTAGATTCTATATTTCCCATACTATTCTTACCCTCTCCCCTGTCTATTTTCTACCTACCATCTATGCTACTTATTCTCTGTACCTTCTCCCCCTTCTCCTCCTCCCACTCTCCTGTTGCTAACCCTCCATGTGATCTCCATTTCTATGGTTCCGCTCCATTCCTGAGCTATCTGTACACTTAGTTTGGTTTTGTTTAAGGTGTGGTTGTTAATAACTGTGAGTTTGCTGTCCTTCCACTGTTCATATTTTTTATCTTCTTTTTCTTAGATAAGTCTCTTGAACATTTCATGTAATAAGGGCTTAATGATGATAAACTCCTTGAATTTAACCTTATCTGGGAAGCACTTTATCTGCCCTTCCATTCTAAATGAAAGCTTTGCTGGATAGAGCAATCTTGGATGTAGGTCTTTGGATTTCATGACTTGGAATACTTCTTTCCAGCCCCTTCTTGCCTGCAAGGTCTCTTTTGAGAGATTTCTCAAAAGCTGACAGTCTGATGGAAACGCCTTTGTAGGTGACTGTCCCCTTATCTCTTGCTGCTTCTAGGATTCTCTCCTTCATTTGAATCTTGGCTAATGTAATGATGATGTGCCTTGGTGTGTTCCTTCTTGGGTCCAACTTCTTTGGGAATCTCTGAGCTTCCTGGATTTCCTGGAAGTCTATTTCCTTTGCCAGATTTGGGAAGTTCTCCTTTATTATTTGTTCAAAACAGTGTTCTACTGTGGCTGTTCCTCTTCCCCTTCTGGTACCCCTATAATTCAGATGTTGGAACATTTAAAGATGTCCTGGAGGAAGCTTTCTAATATTAGTTGAAGAACATTTTCATATTCAAACCTTAAAAGCCCTTCATAGATTGAAAGTAACATGTTGGTTCCAAAATAATATGGGATATTTTATACATGTATATATCTATATATTTCATTGGATTACAGCATTTGATTAATATCACATTTCTGTTTAATTTTTGATATGTACATAACCATTATATGTAATTCTGTGATTCTTTTTCTGTTCTTAGAGTGAAAAATAATAGTTTTTTTTGTGTGAGATTTTTCACAGTAAATCCAGAATCCTAGAAGGCTTAATAGTATTACTACCCACTGACTTATCAAGAGTTATTGTCTCTTCTTTTAAGTCTTCAAATAGCATTGGAAACATAAAACTTCATTGTAACCCATAATTTATTTAAATAGACATAACTGCACATTTATATTGTGCCTAGCATGGAACTATTTTGCTAAAAGATCATAAAAAAACTATTTTATGAGAAATAACAATGCAGGCACATATGCCTCTAAAAGAGTTTGCATAGATTAAGCATTTGAAATGGATGAACTGGAAATGGTCATATCTATGTTACCAATGTGAATAGGGTTATCTTTTGCAAAATTTGACTGGTTATTACAACTCACTACAACATATAAACAATACAGTTAAAGTATTCTTATTATTTCAACTTTTTAAGTTTAGCTATTTTATTTTCATGCACCAGAAATATGTAATTTTATTATGATTTTTCTTAATACTGAATGTGAAATATCGAAATGATTTAAACTTCTTAATGTGATACTTTTTGAGGTGACAATTGTATCTTAATTTTATTATTATTATTATTATTTTAATAGATATATTGAACTCTTTTTTTAAAATTAATTTATGTATTTATCTTTAGAGGGGAAGGAGAGGGGGAGAGAAACATCAATGTATTGTTGCCTCTAGTGCGTCCCCTGCTGGGAACTGGCCTGCTGGGAACTGGCTTGCAACCCAGGCATGTGCCCTGACTGAGAATTGAAATGCGATCCTCTGGTTCGCAGACCTACGCTCAATCCACTGAGCTACACCAGCCCGGGCTTAATTTTAAAAGTTCAATGATTACATGGTGTACTCAAAACAATTTTGTGTATGTGAAATTATTTATAATGGCACAATTGATTTAAATATTTGTTCATTGGAAACCAATGAATTGTGGGAGCAGAAATATACCCAGTATATTTAAATATTTGCAAATATTTGAATAGAGTCCTACCAGCAGATAAGTATTGAATGGCAGAGCAGCCAGAAGATGAAAGGCCTTAAAAGCTAAGCCTCAGCTTTGGCGCTTTGCTGGCATCAAGTAATTATCACGTTTAAATGAGTAGCAGGACTTGGGATGAACTGTATTATTGTCATGTTACTGGAAGAAAAAAACCGCTTGGTGCACTCTTGTAGCAGTTTATGTGGGGTGTGATCCAGCCTGGGCCATGGAAAAGAAAAGCAACAAGCAAACCCACAGGACTGGGTGTTGACTGCACATGAGTGGGCAAAAAGAGAAAAATCAGAAATAAGTTGAACTCTGAACCCAAGTACTAAGAGTAGGAAATGGCACCAGTGAGGTAAATAATAGTTTTGAGAAGAGGACTCACTTTGGAGAAAAGGAGAAGATTGAATTTTCAGCAGGACACCTGCAAGGCAGTACAAAGCAGGGGTCTGCAAACGTGGGACTGAACACAAAGAGAGCGGTGGTCAAGGCTGCATATGTTGAATGAGATTGTATCAGAATAGATGAAAGTTTTAAAAGAGAGTGTAACCTACTGTGGGGCTACTTTAAGACTATGAATTTGGAAGGAATGATGGGCAGCGCTCAGTGTTCTGGGGAGCAAGAGTACAACCTTGAAAAAAGCTTAGGTATTGAGTCATTTGGGGTCACTTTGTCATGCTGTGAGATTTTTAATAATTTGGATCTCACATTAAAACTGTCAATAAAATAAGCCCCAGTATCATTCAACAAAGGTCTTCAAACAAATACATGGTGTATTTTTAAACATTTATTTTGAAAAATTGCTGGACAAAACCAGTAATTATATCAAATTTTTATATATTAAATTACTTTACCGAATAATTTTTTTTTTAGTTTTTCTTAACTTAGGATCAATATATTACATGCAACTTTAAAGTGAAGACTGTTTTTCATTGATTATTTTGGGTTGGCCAAAAAGTTCATTGTTTTTGTAAGGTGGCTCTCTCTGGTAGTGCTTAGTTGTCTTTAACTTCGTTCAAAACAATTTTGTTAGATCGTATTATGACAGCTGTAATAACAGCATGCATTTAAAGTAAAACTTATCAAAATTGGTGGGTTTTTATGTAGCCATTTTAGTACTGAAGCTGCAAGAAAAATAAATAGCATTTTAGGCTTTATTACTCCAAGAAAGGTAAAAATGCAACTGAAATGCAAAAAGAGATGTGTGCAAGGTATGGAGAAGTTACTGTGACTGACTGAACATGTCAAAAGTGTTTTGTGAAGTTTTGCGCTGGGGATTTCATGCTGGACCCTGCTCCATTGTCTGGTAGACCAGTTGTGGTTGATCAATGCCCAATTAATCAAGGTGAGTATTTACCTGTTAAGTATTTCATGAATGAGTACCTTCTTCTCCATATAGACTATTATCGCTATTCTAATTCAGCAGTTGTTTTCTATCTACCCAATATTGAGCCTACCAAATAAATTATTTATGCAGTACCCAAGCATTTGCTCCAAGATGCAAATGAGATGCCCTATTTAAACCATTTCTGGTTTCTAGAATGAAGTCTCATCTCCCTTGCATGATTACAGGCCTATCTGTTCTAGACCCACTTGTGTAGAGTTAGAACACAGAGCATGATAGCATAACCCAAAAGAAGGCCATCAATGAAGAGACAAGTGGAGGAGGAACTTGCCAAGTAAACTGGGGCAGAGTGGATTGGAAAGTAGTCCAAAAAAAAAAACACAAATTGGTCTGATCTAAGTTAAGGCAAGAAAATATTGGGTGGGAGGAAGGAGAAAGGGAATAAAGGAAAGAAGGAAGAAAGGAAAAGAGATTAACAATTGCCCAGAGGTTCATGATGTAATTTATAATGGAGTGATAAATTTCACACCACACTGCATTGGTGTAGAGAGAGTTAGTAGTGAGAGCAAAGAGAGAAATCACAGTCAGTGATTTGAAGTAGTGAAGCAGAAAGGCCAACTGCAGTGTGTCAGAGTCAGAAGAAATGAAGTTAGACACTCAAGTCAGGATCTTTAGGGATCTGGGTGAGAGGCGGGGAGTACAGTGCCAGGTGTGCAGGCTCAGGAGAGTAAGGTGCTTTTGTTCACATTATTGATGCCTAAGAAATCTTAATGTTAAAGGAAAACTGCCCATAGATAGAGAGAGGGGGAAGTACAGAAGAGGAAGGATATACATTTCTGATGAATTGTGGTTCCAAAGAAACCGAGAAGAAGCAGGATCCAAACACGGGTCTGGGGAATGGTTTTAGAAGGAAGGGAACCCCTGTTATAACAGGGAGATGGAATGTTTGGAAACAGTTATACTCATATGTTATGTTTGATGGCAGGATGTTGGAAAGATCCTTTGGTTCATTTGTGCTGTGTGCAGTTGAAAAGTTCTTGTGTGTGCATGTGCGTGCATGTGTAGGGGAAGAAGATAACTGCATAGGTGTGAAAAGAGTGAGAATGTCAAATATATCCAAAAAGTCAAAGTCTGTGAACACTATTGGCCAAGTGCCATAGCGGGCTTGAGCACTTTCCAAACCCAAACTGGAACCCAGTAGGATGCCATCAATCATAGGCCAACTCTGGAAAGACGTCAGATCCAGAACAACTCTGGAAAATGGTAGTTTCAGCTCAGGCAACTGGCTCACATATTTGTCTCGAGGAGGTTTGATTAGCACTTGCAAAACCATAAAGTTATAAATACTTATATCTATTCTAAGGATAATCTTAGAGTCCTTTCTTCTAGGATATTTCATCATGAAAACCAAATGTTCAGGGAAGAAAGTTTTCACAAAACAGCAGTTTTAAATAATTCAAAATTATTTTAAAAATAAAAATAAAATGCCTGGACTGCTTATAAAAAATTACCTCTGAAGTCCTATTCTGGAGCAAAGTTGAATTTCAAGGATGACCCAATCTACCATCGGTATTCATATTTCCCTCGAACGCAACAACTTATATTAATATTGTCAGTCCATCTTCAGTCTCTGGCATCTTTAACCTCCCCAGTTTCAGCAGGTCTCACTCGTTTCTCTTCCATTACGTTGCTATCTTGATCTTTCCTCCCTTCTTGTTGATACAGCCCCATGAGGCACGGCCCAGGCACTTTCAGTAAGTAGCCCTCTGGGGATTGTAATTTTATTTCTATTCTATTTCATTTTATTATTTTACTTTATTGAGGAAAGAACACTAACATGAAATCTACCCTCTTTACCAAACTTTGAGTGTGCAATATGTTATTGACTCTAAGTATAATATATAGCAGATCTCTGGAGTTTATTCATTTTGTTAGATTGAGCTTTTAAGTCCTTTGATTAATAACACACCATTTCCCCCTCTCCCTAACCTCTGGCAATCACGATTCCACTCTTTGATTCAATTAATTTGGCTATTTTTGATAGTGCTTTTCTCTAGAAAATCGGCTGAAAGTTTATCTGAACTTTGCTTTTGCAGCTGTGAAAGGAATTAAGTTGTGGGTAAAGAGAGGAGGTAGAAGTTGGGAGTTCTTGTGTGTTAATGGTTTGTGTTCTATCACAAATACGGTTGTATCTTTTATGACATTTAAGGGTTATCTATCTTAACTATTTGCCAGTATAATATATTTTTGGTAGAACACACAGTACTGAATCATAGGTAATAACTGCTCAAGAAAGACATGTGAATGATACCTTCTTGTGTCAGACTTTATTACTCCTCTTACTACGAGCTTCTCAGGAGTTCATGACCTATGGGAGGCATTAACTAAAGAAATGCTCCTAATATTTATTACTTCTGTGCATCTGTGTAATTTGTATTACAATGATATGAGAACTGTAGTTACTTATCTTTCAACAAGTCAAATGGCAAGATACTTTCCTTGCCTAAAGACTAGTCCTTCATTTTTAGGTTGGAAAACCACGACCAACTATGTTAAATAATACTGAAGCAATATTTGATGTATTTTTTTCATTATGGCTTAACCTGTGGGGCTTTCAACTGAAGCCATCCTCTCTGCCCCAGCCCGTAGCTCCCTCCTCACCCCCTGCCCAGACTGCTCCTGCCTCCAGTGCCGTCATTTCAACAGGCGGAGATGATGGCCCCTTTCTCTGCTGCCCCTAGGAAGGTCCTAGAAGTCTGTTTGCAGCCCCGTTTGAGGGTAGTAAAAGCAGACTAACAGGAGCAGCTCTTCCTTATAAGTTTAATTTTTTAGATACTGAATAGACCTTATTTTGTATCTTTCATTTGAAGCAAAGTAATTTTATCTCTGAAGGCTTTTGCAAATTCACTTATCAATATTATTCATTCATAGGGTTGATGTCATAGCTCTTTATCCTCTTTAAAGTACAGTTTTACTGATTTGGGACTTATGTGGTCACTTTCTATGATATTCACTGTAGCATTCAAGCTGGAGGTATTTTTGCTGGGGCATTTTGGTCTCATGTTCTTCTTTTATTTTTTCTTGTTCTTTTTAAAAAAAAATTAAGAGAGGGGCCAGAGGTGAAATAGCTGGAGAGAAATATCAACGTGCCAGAGATACATCAATCAGTTGCCTTTGTACGACCCTAACTGGGGACCCAGCCTGCAACCCAGTCATGTGCCCTGACTGGGAATTGAACCAGTGACCTTTCAGTTCACAAGCAGGCACTCAACCCACTGGACTCTTGTTCTTCTAATTTAACTTATGTAAATTAGAAGTCTGTGATTATGGTCTTAATCGACTGACTTGCTGATTTTATTCTCTTTAAAGACTATGATTACAGGATAGTAAATTTAGATTTATTCTCAAGAACAAAGAATAAGCACAAATATCATGAGTTATTTAATGAGAACCAGCCAGCATCATTTGTTCCCTAACATCACCTAGCAAACACACCATTATTTCACTGAAGCCTGCCATTATAGTGTAAATAGAATTGTGGACACAAGGAACTTCTCCTGGTTTGCTGAGTAATATTAGTTGTTTCAGGAAATTTGGGAAGCTGATGACATTAACAGCAATTAATGTTAGAATACTTTGTCAACAAGAATGTTATCAAAATAAGCGTCAAGTGAAATACCCACACTGCTGGGCTAAATGAGGAGGTCCCAACCTGAAAGACAAAAGACTAGTCAGCTGCCCTTCCTGCGAGTGACATAACCTCAGTTAAATCCCTTAAACCAGCATATAGTATTTTCTAAATGTCATATAGTATTTTCTAAAATAAGAATATTAATATCTGCCCTCTTTCTGTCAAAAAAGGTCAAATATCTAATTTATCAAAAATAATGAAATCAAAATATGTAATTTTCCAGAGAAGCCTTTAAAAAATCTCACAGCCCTGTACATATGAAAGCTTTTGAAATTTTAACCAAAAAGTAAAATAATTGAATGAACTTTTTTGCTCTGATATCATAATTACAGACTTTTCAGACTCCCTCTCTCCATGTTTTCAGAGGAATGAGCTGCTGGGAAGTGGTCACCTATGCTTCAGTTAAGACTGCGTTTGGCTGCCTGGAGCGATAACAGTTACAAGTCAGGGGCTTCTTTTTCACACAGTAGAACATCTGGTGGAAGTTCACAGCCAACGTGGTCCTCAAGGTGTTTTAAAGGGCCAGGCTCCTTTTTTTCCTCCTGCAGGTCTCAGCAGTGGCTTGTATCCTCATGTTTTCCAGTTACCTGTTCTACCTCTCAGATATTACACCCACATTCGTGCAGGTATGGTGGGGGCGGAAGGGAATGCCTAGTGTACCATTCCTAACTAGGAAAGAACCCAGGGAATTTAGGATTTGTTTGTTTGTTTGCTTACTTGCTTATTGGCTGGGTAGATGGCTGCCCATATGAAATGAGAGTTCTGCTGGTTAAATTCAGAAGGAAATAAATATTAAGAAGGCAACAAGCAGTATCTAACTCAATTTTACCTTATTAGAACTAACATACCTCCAATAGGTGTACAGTCCTAGAAATAATATCTTGTAGCAAAAAAGGGTGAAGTCTTCCTAAGGGACTTTTCTATGTATATATGTAGAAGAAGAGAGAATGAAGACAGAAAGAAAGGAAAAGATGGGGGAGACAGGAGGGGGAGAGAGAACAGAAGTAGTGCAATGCTCTTCGGTGAATTTCTCCCCTAGGATGGAATAAATAGAACTGATGGTGTCACTTTGTGATACCATATTGAAACCACCTGAACTATTAGTATCAAGTTTTTTTTAAATATAAACAATGTAGTCATATTTGGAAATCATTTCTGTGATAAAGCTAAAGACCTTATAGAAACAATTCTTATGGCCTTTCAAGAAAGTGGATAAATATAAACCACATCTTCTTTTTTTTTAAACCACATATTCTGGTTTATGTTTCAATTACTCCAATTTGATGCCTTACACTGAGTTATACACACTCACGAACCTTCAGTTTTTTTCTACAGTATTTACATTATCTATTTAAATGGGATAAACATAATTGCACTGTGTACCTGGTGTTTGGTGCACCTTCGGCACTGTTGACATTTGTTGACTTTATGAATATTTTATAGAGAGCTTTCCTTTCATACAGCAATACTCTTTTTGTGAAAATTAGTTCTAGTTTTGCTTCTAATAAACAAGTTATCTACCTGCCCCAGTGTTACCCTCTGTGGGACCCATCCCTGACCCCAATCGTATAGGCAGGTTTATTTCCACCCTGACCTTTGATGTGTACTCCCATTCTTTCTTAAAGACAGTACTTAGAAATTACTTTCTTTTCTAAATCTCAGTTACCCTCCTCCTTCGCATCCCCTTCCACCCTCACTCCCACTACTCACTACTTCTTCCACCTCATCTTACTCCTTTTGTACAAATTGTTTACAATTTGTACTCACACCATGCTGGTCATTCCCAACCCCAGTTCAGTCACTGGTCATATCAAACTGAGTGTTGGCTTAGATTTATTTTGCAAGTGCAATAATTATTCCTGGTTCAAGGTATTATGGGAATGCTGTCACATTTCCACCACATTGGTATTCAAAGGCAACAGGACTTCTGTTGCAGATTTGCTAAAATTGACACCTAAGCACTGAATATATTGGTAGCTTTTATCAGATCGAATGAATATTATAATGACCAAATTAACCTCAGACATGAGTGAAATTGATGGGTCCAACCTTTTGGCTAATGAAAAAAGATAGATTGAATGTTGAAAATATTAGATATTAATAAAATGCTTAGAGTTTCCAGATCTAAAACAGAGTTAAGTATTTAATTTACTGTGAAATAAACCATTGAAGATACATGATGTTGACTTGATTTTTCTGAATTTGAACTCTCAGGCAAATTTAAAGATAGTAATAAATATATATTTTATTATTTAAATTTATATACTTTATTTTTTTTCGAATTGGAGAGGAAAGCTGCAAACTCTGGAAAGACTTTTACTACAAAGACATCAAAAGTATTCAAAAAAGCACGTTGGACCCCTACAACATTCAGTAGATACTGGCAGAATTTTTTAAATAGTCTAGGCCTGTAATCAATCACCTTAGTTCACCTTTCTTGTAAACATCTTCTAGCCAGGCAATACGTAAGGAAGTGGATTGATTTTGTGTTAAGATGTCATCAGTTTGTTCTGCAATATGTCACTCCTAGACTAGTAGTTTTTCTTTACCTAGTACCTAACCAATATAATAGTAACAGCTTTATGTTTTTGTTTACTGTCAGGATTTATCATACAGGATAAAGATCCTCACAAGAATGATATTGAATTAGTATTAACCTGAGAAGGTAGATATGGACTATTTCCATTTTTCAAAATTGAGGAAACAGTAGCATAGTTACGGCATGAATATAGCAGGACTGAAGCTGTCAGATGGCAAAGCGTGTGCTCTTAATTACTACCCAGCAGACTATGAGCAAGCCTCTGCCTCCCTTGTTTCAGTAAATCGGTCCCTGTCTTGTGTCCTTATGCCTGACCATCATGGGCAGGGTTCCATTCCTCATGCCCTGGATCCTGGCCTGCTTTCACTGACTCTGGTGCTCTAGGCCTAAATGTAAGAAGGGTGTTTACATCTCTTTTGTCAGTTCATATCAACAGGTCCCCTCCTCCGTAGAGCCATGTTGAGCGTTCTCAAAGAGGTCTGACTCTATCAGAGAACTCTGAAGGGGAATGTCTAGGGTTTTTCTTTCCAGTCCTGCACTGTAATACTACCGTCGCTCTTGAGAAATCAAGTTTTACGTTAGAGTTGGGGCAAATTAAATCAGTCTAGTGTTTCATCGCTACACTGATTTAATCACTGCATCACCAAAATGATGATCAATTACATGTAAAATCTTATTCTACATGTTTTTTTAGAAATAATTTTGACTTAAATATCCCTTTGCTATTTGTGCTCAAACTTCTGTGTCTATATTATATGATTGCACACTTTTCTTCAGTTCTGACTTTAGGTGCTATGGAGCACTCCTGGTCTATAGATTAACTATTGTTAAAACTATTATGAATTGGGCTTTTACATATTAAAGTGTAATTAAAATGTCCTTTGATCATCTCTCATTAGAAATCAAAGTTAAATTGTAATGCCAATCATTATACCTCATCACCTATTACATAGTCTGCACTGTTGATTTCATCTGAGATTTCTAGGCCTCCAAATCTGGGAAGTTTTAAATAAAAGAAGCACTTTGAGAGAAATTTAATATTTTTCATTCAGTAAAAACAAATCATAAATTTGCTAAGTAGAATGAAATTTGTATTTGAGGGAGCCTTTTGCCCTGGCTGGTGTTTCTCAGTGGATTGAGCGTGGGCCTCTGAACCAAAAGGTTACCAGTTTGATTCCCGGCCAGGACACATGCCTGGGTTGCCGGCCAGGTCCTGGTTGGGCGTGTGTGGGAGGCAACCGACTGATGTTTCTTTTCCTCTCTCCCTCTCTCCCTTCCTTTCTTTCTGAAAATAAATAAATAAAAGGCTTTAAAAATGGGGATCTTTTTGATCATAGATAACACATAGTTGTGATAATAGGAAGTGCATAGTAATGCTATCATTTTCTTTACAACTTTATTCACAAAACTTAAGATTAATATGAAGAAACTCATAGAAGTTTTCTGGCAGTGCTAAAACCATACATCATATTTAACAAAGATCAAGAGTGGGATTTATGATTTAGGTTCTCTTGACATATCTGTCTAGACCCTGAGGTCAACTATTTTTTTCAATAACACAAATTAGTCTTCTTGGCTTCTTGATGACTTCAGTGTGAAATATAAAAACAACAGGGATTTTAATAAGATTATTAAAATAACTTAAATCTTCTCATATTACTGCATAATTTTAGATATGTGGTTTCTGTTTGTAATTGAAACTCAGACTTATTATTTGTACATTTCATTTTACTTTTACCATAATCTCTTACAAGCTTCATTTATCAGAAATAATAGTTCTAAAGCTATGTTTTTTGGAATAAAGTAGCAATCTAGGAAATGGCTATAATGAAATGCTTAGGAATAGTTAAAATGATTAACTTGAAGTCAATACAAAAAAATCCTGAAATTAAAATTCTAAGTTTCCATTTCTTTTGAAAATATGAAAAAGGGGAATCAGTGATACAGAAAGAAAATGCTAAAATTCTAGGGACAGGCATATTTTTACATTAAGAAGTCAAAGTTAATAGCCTGACATGATAGAAAAGAAATTCTGAATGACAAATCCTAAGACAAGTGAAATATACCATAAAATGTATATGTACGAGCAGCCTCGTCAGTCCCTGTGTAGTGAACAGCCCCACACCTTGAAGGAGGCAGTTTGTCACTGTCCAAGGTCTGTGACGTTTAATAGGATGGCCTTAGCCATTAACAGTACTTAAAGGTGATGTTGTATATCAATTTTAATGAGACAAGTAATTAAATTAATCTATTAATTAAATTAAATCTATAGATTTAATAAAGTACTCTTTATGCCAAATTAGTAAATTTAAAAATTTTAGTGTATTACATGTAGTGGAAATATATTTATGTGAAATACATCATTCTTTGATAAAGCCAGAACATTTTGTGTGTATATTCTATAATCTCAAAATATAAATCTAAGCTTACAGGTGCTTTTCAATAAGAGTGGCAACTTCAGTTTCATTTTCTGAAATAATAACTTTGTTTCAGGTGTTTTCCTTTTAAAGTGAGAAAAAATATTATTTTTTTACAAGTACCAAGTAGTAACTATTTTGTTTAAGAAATTCAAAATTCTACACATTGCCTTTATATGTATGTACATTATACTTTATTTACTTATATTAATATCATGGTGTTCATGTTGATTTTCAATTATTTACCATGTATTTGGTGCCCATGCTTCATAGACTTATTTGTTCATTCACCAAGTTCACCATTCTGCTCTAAGCGTTAGACTGTAAGGGCCGTAGTAGTTCCTCATTCTGGTTTACTACTGTTGACCTCTCTAGGTGTTCTCTCTTCTCTTGTTCATCTTGATTTTTGCCTGGCAGTGTCCAATGTGGACATTCCATTCCTTTTGCCCTCTTGCCCCCTCAGCAGAAGATGAGAAGGAGGAGTAGGGTTAGGATACTTATATTCCTGGCATTCGGTGGAAAGTCACTTGCAACTGGATGTCTTTTCTCTCTCTCTCTCTCTCTCTCTCTCTCTCTCTCTCTCTCTCTCTCTCAAAGCCATTATCTCAATATTACTCTTTCCTTCTGAGTCTAGTAACTACTTTCTCACATTGTCCTGAAGGATTTAAGTGTAGTGACAGATTCCATTTACTTGTCCTGGTATTCTTCGCGATCCTATCTATCTTCCCCCCAAAAAAATTTTTGGATAGTCTTTTAATGAGATTAATAAACCTTCCTTCATTTAGGATAATGCACACCCTCTGAATAGAGCCTGTCACCTGGTTTTGGTTGAGATGATGATGATGTACCTTCTCAGCATAAAGGTGCACATTCTGTAGCATTTCTTCTGCATGGCAGGGTGACTGGGAAAATGCTTGACAGGGGAACAGGCCTCATCTCACATACAACCTCAAATCTTCCACCCCTCTTCAACGTGGCCTTGTAGTGAGACATGGTTCTCTCCAACTTTACTGAATAATCAGAGGGAAAAACTGTAAAATTTGAGAGCAAAATTTAAACTGAATACAAGTTATGGCTTTCCAGAGGAAGTAAATTTTAGCAATTTAATTTAAAGAAATTAAATAATTCATGACAATTCTGATCATAGTGAAGGCACCTCTTAGCAAAGGTCTCCCTATTGAAAACTATGCTTTTGAATCTGTATCTACCATTCAGCAAATCCCATATCCTACCTCAGGAATCAGCTTTATTCTAACACCTGTCTTCTCGAATACAGTGATGGAATAAGCATAGTATAACAGACAGTCCTGTTCCCAAGGAAAGAAGTGTAAGGTAGAAAGGAGTTAACCAATTCCAAACAATATTAATCCTTAACTCAATCACATCTGTGCAAACTTTACCTGATACCAGGAAATAGATTCTGATATCTTTAGGGGCCATGATTCAGCCCACTAGAGATTACTTCATAAAAATTGCTATTGTGACTTACATAGAGAGAGAAAACCTAGATGGATCACAGAAAATACTATTTGTATAATGTCATTTGCTTTCCCTCTTTGAATGAAAGCCATTATTATGCTAAAATAAATTTTTATCTCTATATCTTTACATATTACTTCAGAATCAGTAACAAATTATTTTATTTTAATTATTCTAGTTTATAATACCTTTCATATATGGTTGTGCTAGAGACATCTTCCCTATTTATTTTACTCTTTTTATAAATCTTAGTTGCTATTCAGAAGATTTATATTTTTAGATGACATTCAATATCATTTTTTTCAAATTACTCTTGCTTTGACTACTCAGCCAAAATCTTTTGATACTGGGATTAGGTCTGACTTGATACATAAATTTGGGGAATATTGGAATATTTCATAATGGTGGGTCCTATCCTTTAAAAAGGTACATTTCCCCACTTAATTGGGTTTTCTCATACAGTTTTTAGTAGGATCCAAAGTTTCCATCACACTATTCCATTTGCTTACATAATACTCTCAAAATATCTTCTCCTCAATACTTTAAAGTGATATCAGTATCCCCTTCTAAAGATAACAAAGCTGTGACTCACAATAAATAATTTATTCAAAGTTACTCGTCTTAGAAGTGAAATCTGTCTGAATGCATAGTTTCTCCATTTCAGGATGTGGAAGTGATGGTGATTTAATTTCTATTTTCTAAAATGTGTGTTAGGGACAGGATGGGCAAAATTTATATAAAAGAAATCAATGACACTATTTTAGCTTTTTCTTATTTGGTCTCCTTTTAGAGAATCCAAATATGGCTGCTGGATAAGTTTCAGCCTCTGAGAGTTCTCTTTCAAGCCCCTTGGGGTTCTGCCAGAGGCAGGCCCATGAGACTTTGGTCTGAATTCTCATCCAAATGAACACCTGCTGTCATTGTTCCTTATCAATCCTGTAGTCAGGGATGCCAGCTTTCTTTTTGTGGTGGAACCCATTCAACACAAAGAAAAGGCACGTCAGTGTTCCTCAGTAGTTTTTATTTTTCCCCCTCTGTCAACTTCATGAGCCATTGCCCAAGTATGTTGGAGGTAGAACTAATATTATGTTTGTTTTTGGTCTTTTGGTATTCTATGTTTCTCAGAGTTTGCTCAGTTATACTCCAGTCTGCCTAAATGATATCCTTTTGATACTCTCTGCTTCTCTCTCATTCTCTCCCTCTCTCTTCACCTCCTCTTCCTCCTCCTCCTTTTTTTATCTCTCCTTCTCTTTCTCTGCTATTTATCTTCCTTTGGAAAGGAAGAAATTTGTTATTGCAAAAATATGTGCTTGTAAAGCAAAATGTGCTACACGGTCTATTTTTAAAAGTCTCAGTTCTCTAAAGTTGCAGAAACAATTTAAGCAGAAGTAAATTCAGTGATAGTCTCCCTATGGATAACCAATATTGATCATTCATTCTTAGTACTTAATTCATATTTCTTTGCTTTTGCTTTACTGGACTGCTGGAGGTATGCTTTTAATTAGGAAGTACTCTAAATTGATTTTGAACCAGGTTAGGGTTAAATTCAAAATAAATCATTAAAAAATTAATTAATGACCCTGCTGCATAATGTATCATAAAAAGCCTAGCTGAGATTTTTTTCTGTAAAGACGTGAGCTTTAGATCTATTGGACCAATAAAAGTGAGCCATCTTGACATTCCTGCTTCTTAGCAAACAAAGAAGTTGACCATGCGTGTATAACAAAGTTATATCTTAGAAAAAAATAGAGGGGTTTTTGGTAACTTTTAAAATAAATGTTCTTTTACGTACCTATCTATACCTTTGTATTCTTTTCACTTGTGGATTAGCTCAATTACTCAACAATTTTTAGAGGATAAAGTGTACAGGAAAACATTACATACCTAACCCAGATCTATCTTGTAGGGAAAAGTAACTCTCCGCCATCTGCGGTGGGCATTGGTCCCTCTCTTGTGCCTCATGCTTTGTTATGCATGAATAAGCACATTAGCCTTTTCATTTCATTCATTAGACTTTTAATCCTTGATTAGTGTTTTCAAAATTCTCTCAAATGCACAGCTTCTTTATTTTCTTTGTGTTTGGTTTTTCTTTTTCATTTATCTCTACTCTGAAACAAAATTAACAGTTAATCACAGCAATAGTGCCGTTTCTATTGAGTTGACTGGTAAATATATTAGTTTCTCATTGGAGTGATTAATCATGTGTAGATGAAGAATGGGGAAATATCTCCTTCCTTGCAAAAACAGGGGCTACTGTTTAAAGTCAGCAAGAACAGTTTGTGCTTGAAAAGCTTGAATCACAATATTCCAGCAATCTCCCACATTCAGTGGGATTCTGTCTCAAAGAAATTGAATGGATTTCCTGAAAGGAAGAAACATCCATTAGGATTCAGAACTCACCCATTTGGGGTCTTAGAGCCTAGTTACACTTGAAACCAATTCTCCAAAAGTAAATTTTGCTTTTTGCTTTTTTTTTATTAAGGAAGATAAGATACATGTGTCAGAAAGTTGCGGTGGAACAAACAATAACTGTACATCCAAAACACTCCTAACAACTGTGAGGTCATGTAATGTATTTGCCTTTACCAGATAATGCACCTCATACTGTCTTCTAACCATAATTAATTTCAAAGGACTAGGAGCTCTTCTACCTGATCATTTCTCCACCTAGGTTACTCTTCCAGCTCTGGTATAACAGTATTTTAACTACTTTTTATTTAACATTTATGTCCAATGCTCTATCTTAAACATACTTTGATCATGGGGCCAAAACCAGTCGTTAAAGGAGATATATGAATGAAATAGAAATCAATGTGACCAATGGTGAAATGGTGACATAAATCATGCTTGCACAGAATTTATGTGAATTATATATTTTTGCCTAGTTTCAGAACATCATCTTGGCAATGATATTGTTATGAAAAAGTTAATTTAAAAACATTATTTAGTAATATTTTTTATCTTTTAATCTTTTTTTCCCCACAAGACAACAGGATCATAAACTGTTCTGCTTTTCTTTTCTGTTTCTCTCCTTAGGATGCTTCCATTGCACACAGATTCCACATCATGAGAGAAAAACACCCAGAGAAATTCAACAGTAGGTAAGATAACTTCGAATGATGAAATTGTAATATGGTTCCTGTTGATAAATTATATCATAAAAAGGATCACTATATGGTATAAAATACTTGTGCTACATATGTTAACTGAATAAGGCTTGGTGTGTAAGTATAAAGACAAAAGCGTAAATAAATCAGAATTTCCTGTTAGGTTTTAATGAGATAATAATGGGAAATGCAAAGTAGTCATCTCTAGTTCATTGTCATATGCTGAAAAGAAAGATTAAGATATACTGAAGTTTTTACATGGCGAAGTAGGAGGACTTGATCATCCCAAATACCAAAGAAAAACGTGAACTTCTGATTCAATAATGTCGAGTATGTGTATATTACCCAGATATCATGAAAGACCTCCAATCATTATACTGTCTGGCCAACACTGGCCTCAACTAAATGGAAAATAAGCCAGAGAAATACCAATCCTCATGAAGTACTTTCAAACACTTTCTTCAAGAAAAAAAGCCTTGATGAGCAAAATTAGTTTTGCCACTATAACAATATGTGAATATTCTTCCCTCCAAAATGTGGACTTTGACACTTTTTCTGGTATTCAGGAAAATAGGGAGAGCTTTGGTCTTGTATCTTCCCCATTTCTAGAAGGAAACATGGATATTTCCTCCCTACTCACCTGGAAATGGGCCAAAGAAGTGAATTATCTTTTGGTTCAGTTTTATCCATTTTACTGTTCATTCCATGAAGTTACAAAATCATATATACATGTATACCCACACGTGTATATATAAATGTTCGGAGCAAGGGATCTATGGCCTCTGTATTTGGCTAGACTTATATTGTGTTGTGAATGTTAGAGAACACTTATTAGGCAACTGCCTCTGAATATTATGTTTATTTTCATATTGTCAGATACTAGTATGTTGACATAATTTTCTCCCATAGCGGTTCATAAAAATAAATGTTATTAAAATATATTTTAAAAAGTATTGTAGATTTTTCTTAAATCTAAACTTTAGTGTACTACTTCATATAAGAATCATCATATTAAGTAGTTTCATGATTAGTGAGATCCTATCTGACCTTTTATTAAATTTACCTATTTAAGTGTTTTACAAAAACATATCAAAACTTGTTTCTAATACCTACCTTAGGTTTTGCCTTGAGTTATTTCTTACACTACAAATCATAAATCATGGACTTACGTTTTAATTTTCTCTCATTGCTCAGATAGCTATAAGTTGTTTTAAAGAAAATGCAAGAAGTGTATGTATGTATATGTGTGCACAAGGTCTTTAGAAGGATTAATAGAAATCTTATAACTCTGGTTCCTTTCAGAAAAGGGAATGAAGTGGTGCTGGAGATTGAAATTTTATTCCATATTTTTGTGTATTGTTTGAATTTTGTGCCACGCATATCATAAATTTAAGTTGAAAGCACTCTAATTACAGATTTGCACCTGTGATGTTTCTTTATATCTGAGAAAAAGAGATTTCATTTTATAAGATTTAATTTTATTTCATTAAATATACATAAATAAATCAATGTAACTGAATCTATTTAATTTTATAGTAGATTTTAGCATTTAATAATACATGTTGTATGTCCTGGAAATGAACATGTTTATTAATGTACATAAAACCATACTATTGTATTGACTAGCCAGTGTTTATTTAATGTCTTTCTATAAAGCATTATTATGTCAGTAATCATATTTTAAAATAAATTTCGAGCAAAAAAATTGCTGTTTGAAAAATTCAGCATGCAGTGTACCCCTTCAGGATTTTCACAATTTAATAGCCCATTAATGGCTTTAAGAAATTCACAGGGGAATAAAAGTTTAATGATGTTTAAGGCATTTTTGCTACAAACTTATTCAGCAAAGAGAGAGAGAGAGAGATGGGGGAGAAGTAGATGGAGAAAGGAGAATTAAAAGTATAGAGAAGCCTATCAATATATTTATATGATTCTCAAAATTTGAACAGCCTACATATAAGAATGCCAGTGTTTAAGATCTTCCTTCATGTCAGAAGCTAATGTATTTTCTCCATAATAATTTGAATTCTTCTTAATAACAAAGACATTATTCACATATACCTACTTAATTTTTATTATCAATTTCAGTACTACTTTATGACATTTCTCACCACCCACTATGTGGTTAGATATGATTTACAGCCCTGTGTTTATACACACTAATGTGTTTATAAAATGTATAAAATCATATCTTAATGTAGTTTCTTTGTATGTCTGAAGCATGAGTAAATCTTGGTTGTGTCGTTTAGAGGGGACATTTCATTTGGAACAGTGATAACACAGAGAATACCTTCAGACTGACCCAGGTCTCCAGTTTCTAGTGTCTGTTCAAAGAATGCCAGGTGTATAGCAGATGCCCAATGCACTATTGGCCAACAATGTTTGAAATAACAATCAGCCCTAAAATTACATACATTACCAGTTTAATTAGACATATGCATTTGGACCTAAACTTTTGAAGATTAAGCCTTCACTCAGAATTAGAAGCATTTAGGTTATTTCCTAAGAAATAATGCAAAATATTTAGGATATGGAAATACTCAAATCCATTTCTGTGAGGAAGGCATATAAGATATAGGGCATAAGCAGGTTCATACTTACAGGGACAGGTTTTCAGATTTCAACATTGAAACAGATGCAGCCATAGCACTCTTTTATATTTTCAAAAATTTGCAAATGGCTTTTTAAAAGTAGTCCTAATAAGGGTGTTTCAGATCAGGTCTCTTGTCACAATCAATCATATGCCATTAATATTCCCCTCTAGCATGCTCACCTTGATTCATTTATATTTTAGAGAACATTATGTTCCTAACATTATCTTAAGGAAATTAATTACCAAAATATATAGCTCTGCTCGTGGTGCTTCTTACGACAGAAATTGAAAGAACTGGGAAAGATAATGATTATTCCGGTGCTTAAGAGAGTGCTAGTTGAAAGGTTTATATTGTATTATTTTTGAAATTTATATGTAAGTCTAAATTAGTCGTTAAAAAGAATAATGTTTAACTTTCTAAACTTTAAGATATTCTTCAATCAAACTGAATTTAAATAAATATTTTTGTTCTTTTGGATTTGAAACAAAATAATCATTAAGTAATTTATCCCTCTATTCAGAACCCTTTAGTACATAATATTTGTTTTTTAATTATTTATAAAATTTGACTATTAGTATACACCATTATACTTTCATTCTTATAATACGCATATATCACACTTTTCCTGGTTTTATTTGGGTAGAAGAATTTAATTCTTGCTTTAAAAATATTGGTATTAATAATTGTATACCCATTAAAATATGTATCTGTTAAAGTGATAAGCATAAAGGCTAATAATAATTTGGGGAAAATGTAGAACTGTATTATTCCATGAGTAAAACTCTGACCAAGACTTTAATATGGAAAACAGAACCAGCTATAAGAAACATATTGGTGGTCTGACAAAGATTCTTAATACTGTGGTCATAGCTTGTTTTCAAGGAACTAGGTCAAATTCTCAATATCCAGCAACCACTGATGACCAGCAGTAGTCCAGGAAGACACTCTTTCCTAAACTCCACACCAGTTATTTAAACGTATCTAGTTTGAATTCCCTGAATAGACAATGCTTTTCCTAATCCCCCACCCCCGCCCTGGTTCAGAGGCATGTATGTGCTTCCCTTTTGTACTGATTTCTGCTTTTTATGAAGTATAAAACTAAAAACTGAAATTGGTGTGGTTATTCAAATAAGGCAATTTAACTCGAAAGCAACAGAGTACTTTGCTATCAGATATGTTAGAGGGTCTTACTGAGAAGACCCTCTAATGTGTGAAGAGGCAAAATAAAACTAAATTAATATAGTACACTGATCATTTGATACCAATATATTAATAAATCCTAATTTTAAAAGAACCCATGCTTTCCAAATTACCCAAGAAATTAACAACATGCATTAATTGAGAAAATTTCCTATGCTTTAAAATTACATTCATTCTGTGGAGGTATTCTTGATTTTTCTGACAGTAGGCTTTGTGAGATCATAGAATGTGGCTCTGTCTGGGATTTTCACAGTACACAGAACATAATTAACACTCAATAGACATTTACTAAACTTATTCACTAAATTATTTATTATTGAGTGGTTTGTCTTTCAATTAAGCTCCTGAAGTTTAGATGAAATACTGCTTATCTGCTATTGGTTTGGTCTATTGTTTACTCTATAAATATTTACTATTTGGTTTGGTCTATTGTTTACTCTATTAAATATAAATATTTAATAAGGAATCCCCTTTGTATGATGGTCATCCAGCTAGAACTGAATCTTTTGAAACCCTAAAGCATTTGAGAAAATTGGGGGATATATAGAAAACTTAGATAGTGATAGGTTTTGTAGAAAAGTATAAATTAATAGAAAAGTCTGTGTTGTAACATACAGAGTGAAGGATAATTCATGGGGCTCCCAGTCAAGGTGACTGTTGAGCTCCATGGCATGGATGTTAAAGGAAGGGTCACTTACTTATTCTCTGTGTTAACTGAAGGAGAAACATTTATTTCTAGTTTCTGTTTGCAAGATACTTACATTTTATTAGTATCATTCCATGCAAATCTTCTAAATACTATTTTCCTCCTTGATTTTGCCTTTCTCCTCCTAGGATTTGTGTTTTTGCTTTACATGAATTTGCATGTGTTTTATGCAAAGATTTTATACACACAGAAACATATACACACTCGCACGTGCTCACTCCCTAGGAAACCAAATAAAGAAACGAGATTTATGAAGTAACAATAGTTAATTCAGAGATTTCCACAAAATCACATCTGACTAATCCACGGTAGAGTATTTCCCCATAAGGAAGAGTAACAAAGTGTAACAAAGCGGTTTAAGAAAAAATTCTACTCATTATTACAGATTCTATACTGACATGGAGATTCTCAGTAAATATTTATCAAATTAAATCACTACAGTAAATTGTTTTTTATTCATTTGCTGCTAAGAGCAAATATATGTATAATTTACATTATACATAAATGTATTACTTTAACTCACTCATATAAATGATTAATTTTAAGGGAAAAAACCAAAGATAAGCTTTGCCAGCAGTAAAAAGTACTGTTTCTAGGAATCCCATCCCTAATTTACCAAGTGTTTTTGTGTTAAAGTCACTGAAGCTCCTGTTTCCTTTGAGTTCGGGCCTCTCCCCTGAGCAGTGGTCGTCTCTCCTTAACAAGAACCAGCTGTGCTTGGAGGCCGGGAGGGATCCACTAAACTAATTAGACAATGGACAGCCGACTTTGGGGAATGAGTCTGTGACATTGATCAGTGTCAATGACAAACATTTTTTTCCTCCTTTTGATGTGTAGACATAATCCATAGGGTAGGATTTGGAGTTGGTTAGCTTTTGGTGGTTATATTTTTTTTAGAATAGATAATCTTAGTGCCATAGAAGTTAAGTTAATTTGATATAAAGTTTGCATACCTAATTTATAATATCCAAATGCTTTAGAATTCAGACTATCAATAATATAACAGAAGTGTTTTTTGTTCTTCTGGAATAAAGCGATTGATTATTGGTAGAAACTATCCCTGGTAGAACTATTTTGAGCACCCTCATTATATCTCTGCATTATATGACATATTAAGTATCAATTTAGTCTATCTTGAACTCTTTCCAAAGAGGTTAATCACCTCATTAAAAGGTAATTTTACCTAGAAGGTAATCCCCTGGTATGGCTAATTGGAATTAATTAGACACTTGCCATTGCTTCTTGTTCCACCCAAGCAATAGTTGCTTATGCCTTTCTTTATGTGCCTGTGTTGAACATTATTTCTTACTGAACATATTTAATTTTAAAATATTAATCTTAAATGGATGACTCACTTTTTTTAAAGGAAGGGTTCCCTCACAAATATTTTTCTTTAAAGATAAAAAATAATGTTCTCATCCATGCAACACTTTCAAGTTTGCATTTTGTTTTGTGTTTCTCCGTGAGCAATGTTTTCACAACACTGGGAATCTTACTTGAGCAACCCGCACCCTCCTACATATATCTTGATACATGGCAGCCCTAAAATAGGGTGGAAATATTTTTTGATAGGTAAAACATCTGAGGAGGGGTATAAATTACAAATTCTCGAATTGTATAATTTTCATTCTAATTTTTCAGAAGTCTACTTCCCACTGAAGGTTCTAGCAAAAAAAAAAATAATAATAAAATACCAGAGATGCTACAACCTTATAAATCTGTATAATATTGTATTTGGCAAATACTTATAAGACATCAAAATTTGCTAAGATTTGCCCTGGGTGGTGAGGCTCAGTGGATTGAGTGCCAACCTGCAAATCAAAGGATCGCCAGTTTGATTCCCAGTCTAGGGCACATTCTTGGTTTGTAGGCTGGGTCCCCAGTAGAGGGTTCGTGAGAGGCAACCACACATTGATGTTTCTCTCCCTCTTTCTCCCTCCCTTCCCTTCTCTTAAAAAATTTTTTGCTAAGATTTGCCAAGATATTTCAGTTACAAACTTTTAGCGGCCATAATAAGAATAAGGGTTCGATTTCCTCTCCTTTCTAATAATATTGTTCCTATATTGTCTTTGCCCTAACAGTTTCCTTAGGTTTGTCAGTGTCCTCCTGTCCCTTCCAGGTTCTACTCACCCTTCAGTTTCAAAGCAAATGTCATATATTTTCTTGGTTTTGGTATAGCAGCACTCCACTTCCACATGTCTCCCCTGTATATTATCACTACATAACAAACTACTCGAAAGCTTAGTGGTATAAAACAGCCATTTTGTTATGTGCATAGCTTCTGTGGGTCAGCAGTTCAAATGGAGCAAAGCAGGGATGGCTTGTCTTGGCCTCCTTTCAACTGGGAAGACTCAGTGGTTGGAAGTGACCTGACATCTAAGAGATGGAATAAGCTGGAGACAGGGCTACTCTCAGGCTGGGTGTCGGATGCTGGTTGTTGGTTGGGACTGAACTGGAGCACTGTATCTGTCAAGGTTCTTTAGAGAAACTGGGCCAGTTAGGCTCTCATTAAAATGGGTGATCTTTACTGAGTCCAAGTCAAATGCTCATCTCATTCAAAAACACTCTCATATTTTTTATCTTCTTTTTCTTAGGTAAGTCCCTTTAACATTTCATATAATAAGGGCTTGGTGATGATGAACTCCTTGAATTTGATCTTATCTGAGAAGCACTTTATCTGTCCTTTCATTCTGAATGAAAGCTTTGCTGGATAGAGCAATCTTGGATGTAGGTCTTTGGATTTCATGACTTGGAATACTTCTTTCCAGCCCCTTCTTGCCTGTAAGGTCTCTTTTGAGAAATCCACTGACAATCTGATGGGAACTCCTTTGTAGGTGACTGTCCCCTTATCTCTTGCTGCTTCTAGAAGAGAATCCTAGAACAATGAAAGGACAGCAAACTCACAGTTATTAACAACCACACCTAAAACAAAAGCAAACTTAGAGGACAACTAGATCAGGATCAGAACCATAGAAATGAAGATCTCATGGAGGGTTAGCAACAGGGGAGAGAGAGAAGGAGAAGGGAGGAGAAGGTACAGAAAATAAGTAGCATAAACAGTAGATAGAAAATGGATAGGGGGGAGGGCAAGAATAGTAGAGGAAATATAGAATCTGAAGAACTTGAGACACGTGGTCATAAACTAAAGGGGGGAATGGTGGGGGAGAGGGTGTAGGGTGGAGGGAAATGAAGGGGGAAATAGAACAACTGTAATGGCATGATCAACAAAATTTTTAAAAAACACTCTCAAAGACATACCCAGAAATGATGTTTAATCTGGACTCCCTGTAGCCACTCAACTTGTTACATAAAACTAACTGTCTCAAACATATACACATGGTTTCTCCATGTGGCCTGTGCTCCCTCACACTGTGGTGGCCTAGGGTAACCAGTCATCTGACATGGCAGCTGAATCCTCCAAAAGTGAGTGTTCTGAGAATATGGTGAGAAACTATTTGGCCTTCTTTTGACTTGGTGTTGGAAGTAGCATGGTTTCATTCTCACTGCTTTTATTGATTGAAGCAGTCAAACACTCGCCCAGATTCAAAGGCAGGGGACACAGATGCCACCTTTCAGTCGGAGGAGTTTCAACAGTGAAAAATATCATGTTCTCGTTTTAAAGGAACTTAGGGTTTAATAGGAACAATATCACAGTCTACAATTATAATAAAGGCTGCTGTTTACTTAGGAATGACTCTACCAAGTCATTAGGTTGTTTTCCATCACACAATGTTTGTTGTTTTTATCCTCAAAGTAAGTCTACTCTGTAACTATTGCTATTTTCATTTTGTAGAGGTAGGCGATGTCCACAGAACACTCATCATAGCAGAACCAAAGCTCATGCTTTTAAGACATAAGTGTGTGTGTGCTCAGTAACAAACTGTGTTTCTAAAATATCTCCTTGTCTCTCCATGTTCTGCCCCTCTTTCCATGGCACTTATACTTCCTTTGAATTCTTGAGTCATCGTTTGTGTTGGAATTTCTAGTTGCCTTCTTTTTACTTTATTTTCTGGGTACTCTGCATCTGGTCATTTTAAAGCAGTCTTAATGCATGTTGCATTTCACTGACACCAGCTATTGTCAATCACTGACACTGACCTTGAGAACAATACTAGTCACCCATATATTCACCATGCTAGACTTGGGAGTAGGGTGCTTGCAGTATGCTGAAAATTGGTGATGGTGACAAAGGGCATGTAGTGTTTTAGATATAGCCTTCTTTAGGTAGATTATACAAATAACATAAAATATGGCTTGATCTCTACAGGAAATGACCTTCACAACCCAATTCTGTGAATAAGTTTTTTACACTTTCCCATTGTTCATTCATTGTGTTATGGAAACCAGTCTAATCTAGATTCTCTTTCTGCATAAGTGCGAGAACTCTCATTAAGGTCACAACAGATTTCTGAGTCACTAAATTACATATAATTATATGTGTTATATGCAATGTGTATATGAAAACATACATACATATTTTGCATATAATATTTTTTTACTTTCATAGAAATTGAATTTGTCAGTTACTCTGTCTAAACTTGTCTTGGTCCACTAAACACATCATCTTAACTGCTTATACCAAATTTTGAGTCTTATTTGTTGCTTCATCTACTGTGTGTTGCCATAAATAGTTAGCTAGATATTAACAAAGAGAACAAAGAGAATTAGACATTGACTTTAATAAACTGAGGAGAATAAGCCTGCCTGCCTAGCCAGGAAGCTATAGGATTTACAGACTCACTCACACACCTCAGGGGACTGCAGCGGAGGAGACTTAATCCTAAAAGCACAGGAAATCTCTCCAGGAGCACTGTCTGCCCTCCAGTATAGAATTGTTGGGGGCCAAGGGAAATGCTTGGCCATAGTGGCCTGCCAATCTGAAGTAGGGAGAGTGGAACCATTAAAAGCTCAGAAACCTTGGTGATTTGATTGGTTATTTTGGAAAAGCTTCTGGTTATAACCCCAGGGGATCCAAGAAGAGCTTTCTTTCTTGCTGGGTTACCCACACACACCTCTTTGTTCATGTGGGAGCACACTACCTTTGGGTCCAGCAGCTCACCATGGCCCACAGCCCACGGCATGGGCTTCAAAGGGCTAAGCTTTAATATGAAGGGAAAACTCTAGATACTGTCCTTTGTTTCATCCTTGCTGAGGACACAGCTGAACTTTTTACATGGCAGGACGGACAGAGATGGGATATTGGAAACTCAGTCAGATCTCCACCTGAATAGACTTCTGATAGCTCCACACCTGCCGTATGAGTCTGTGAAATGCTTTTTTCATGATCCCATCAGAGAGCCTGATTTCCACTGGCAGTGAAACCCAGCCATCATTGTTAGCAGTTCTCAGTTTTCTAAGACATGCTTTTTCCTCAGTTTACAGTCTCTTCTCTAACCTCTTGAGAGTTCTTTGGAAGTGGTCTTTCTAAAATGCCAAGTTACCTCCCTTTATCAAACCCATTAGTTTCTCAAATCCTTAATAATTTTTGAGGCCCTCCACGATCTAGCTCCTGGCATGACTGACATTTTTTCTTTGTTTTCTGCTGTTTCTGCCCATCCGTCCCTCTTGGATTGGCTGTTGCCATTCATTAGACTGCCATCCTGAGGATAGTCTTTCCTTGTTCCACCCAGTTGGGTTAAGCTCCCAAATCACCCCGTATGGCCTTTTGGAAAATTTTTAGAGGATTACTAATTTTTAAATATTGCTTGGTGTGTTTGTAAATTCATTGATGTATTTTAATTATCTAGCCCTTCTCCTTTCCAAATGAGGTACTTCCATGCAGGAAGGAAGAGATCAAAATTCTCAGTTCCTGAATTACTAGAGGCTTGAAATTGATTTCAGGCACAAAAGTTTGAGAGTAGATATGAAAATTTTATAATTCTGGCTTGTGAGTATCAAAAGTAGAGGCCTGAAGGGCTCAGGATGGCGATTTATGTTATAATCACGATTCTGATATTAACCGTCAATCAAGGGATCTAAAATGATTTAAAACAATATATTTAAATATGTATATTTGTATTCATAATCTTTTAATTTTTAAAATTTCAGTGTAGTTGGTGTATGATATTATATTAGTCAGATTAGTTTCAGGTGCACAGTGTGGTGATTCGACACTGTTACATTTTACACTGTGCTCACTCCACAGATTCCAGTAATCATCTGTCCCCCGTTCACTCATCGTTGTATTATTGACTATATTCCCCTTTATCTTTTACGCCCAGCCCCTCACCCCTTTCCCCTCTGGCATCCTTCCTGTTGGTTTCTGTTTCTATGAGGTTGTTTTTGTTGTTTTGGTTAGTTGTTTTACTTTTTTATGATTCCTCATATGAATAAAACCATAAGGTATTTGTAGTTTTTATGTCCCCTCAAGGAAGTTTGGCAATGAAGAGTTAAGTGCTTAGTCAAGAAATTTGTGTTGGAATTGGTGGGGCACAGGAATGAACAGCAAAGTAGCAATTGTACTACGCCATGTAAACATTAAAAATAAAGTCTTACTGATGCTATTTTCAATGTTTTTTCTAGTGGTATTCTTTCTTAATTTTATTTTTTAAACATGGTTTTGATTTCTTCAGGCTTCTAAATTTTTCAGCTTTATTTTTTAATAGAGTCTTTACTACATACCATCCCTAACAATTTAAAAATTCTTTATGGTGAATAAAGGATATTTTTGTTCATACAAACAGATTTATGTGGCTTTTATTAAAGTCATAGGTATGAAGCCAGATGTTTATTTTGTTTGAAGAAGTTTTTTTTTCAAAGTTTGATTGATGCTTTTATTTCCAGCTATTTTTTATTGTGGTAAACTATGCTTAAGGAAACAGCACGCCGCTTTATTTTTATGTGTGCACTTCACGGCGTTAGTTACATTCACATGGTTGTGCAAACCACGTTTGCGCCATCCATCTCCAGAACATTTCTCCTTCTAAACCAAATCTCCGTACCCATCACATAGCATCCTCTCTGTCTCCCCTTCCCTCCTCTCCTCCCAGCCCCTGGCAGTGACTGTGCTACTTTCCGTTTCTGTGAATCTGACTATTCTGTGCACCTCATGAAAGTGCAACCATACAATAGTTGTCCTTTGGTGACTGGTTTCTTTCACTTAGCACAGTGTCTTCTGGGTTAGTGCATATGGTAGCACATGTCAGAGTTCCCTGCCTTCAAATGCACTATATATATTCAGTATCCCATTGTATGTATATACCACCTTTTGTTTATTCATTCAGCCGTTAATGAACACTTGGGTTATTCTAACCTTTTGGCTGTGGTGCATTGTGCTGCTGTGAATATTGGTGTACAAATAGCTCTCCAAATCCTAAGCTAGTTTTTAAAGGTACTTTTGCACTCACTGAAAATGAATCTTAAAAGGAGTTAAAAACTATGTTAGAACAATTTTATTCTATAAGAGATATTAGATAAGGCCTACTATATCTGTGACTTCAAATAATTAGGTAAATGTAGATTCTCTGAATTTCATTTTCCCCCCCATCTCCCCTCTTCTCACCCTACTTGCCTTTGGCCTAAAACAGAAAAAGAAATATTTTGTCAACACCGATTTTGCTTTATGGTGTATGAGTCTTCATAATTTATTTTAGTACATGAGCCTCCATATTTTATTTTAGTATTTATTTGACTTGCTGTGTTATATGTCTTTGAAAGTTTTAAAAACTAGATTTCTACTTTTCTGTAAATCTTCCTAAATGCTGATAGGAAACTGA
Organism: Artibeus jamaicensis; assembly: GCF_021234435.1. Taxonomy (NCBI): domain Eukaryota; kingdom Metazoa; phylum Chordata; class Mammalia; order Chiroptera; family Phyllostomidae; genus Artibeus; species Artibeus jamaicensis. Next base: position 11,409,967 of record NW_026522014.1, on the reverse strand, counting down.
GTATAATAAGTATTTAAAGGGCTTTATAACTAATCATCAAATAGGAAATTTACCCTATAACTGGAATGTTTTATGTATATACATCAAATATATGTAATCTTAGGTAACTATTGACTCAAAGAAAATTAATCACTCCTCACTTTATGGCCTAATGTTCTCATATTATAAGACTACTCACATATCATTTATTCAGTAAAGAATTTAATATTTACACATGTATATTTTTTCATTATGAAAACCAAGTGATTAGGAATACATTTTGAAAAAAAAGACAACCTCAAGTCTAACATGAACACCTTTAACATTATGTCATAGTTCTTTACCATTATTTTTTATGTGTGCCACAAGAAATATTTATTACAGGTCTATAATATGAAAGTGCTTGGAAAATAAGTAAGGTTAATAATTAAATATCCTCCCTGCCCTTGAAGAGCTTGCAGGTCGGTGGCAAAGACAAACCAGAATAAAATGTGGTGAACACTATCCCTGCAGTTAAGGGCAAAATGGAGTGCAAAGCGCTGCCAGGAGGAAGTGTCTATTTTTGTCTGAGTGGAGGAGAGAAGTCATCCCCCAAAAGTGTTCTCATACCCCTGGCCACTGATCACGGCATCGTCCCCAGGTTCCTCCACTGAAAGCTACAGTGCTCGCTTCTGCTCAGTACGGCTTAGTGGGGCCACCGCCTTGAAAGACAGAAGCCCAGGAAAACTGCTGAGTTTTGGAGGCCCTGTGTCCACCTGGGAGCTTCTAGTACACAGGGGAACAGAGGAAAATGTGCAATAGGCTTCAATCAATAGTGTGTGTGAAAATCCTGGTATATTGTGAGAGTGAGTTGGACTTATCACAGACTTTAGTTTCCTTAACTCATTTTCTCAGCTTTAGGAAGTTGCTTACATCTAAATTGCTATGGCCCTCATGTTCTACTGCGCCTGTTTAATGATATAAAAAATACTGACAGGCACTATACAAAAAACATGGTGTGTAATAAAGCTCGTTAGCACAATCAATCAATGCCACATTTATCTGCTTTGTAAGTTTAAATCTGTACAGGTTCATTTATCTCTAAGCAGGGCACATGCTATTTATACCACCCTTCTAATTTACTGATAAGTTTATTAATTACTGCTATGACATAATTTGTTTTATTTTTGCACATAGACATAGTCAGGTTTTTACATGTATTTTTATATATTTATTCTCATCTATCTTTTTTCTTATTTCATTTTTTTCTAATTTTTAAAGCATATTCTACTAGAAAGGTCATTTAGAATTTTGACAATACTTTCTATGGTACAGAAACATCCATGCAGTGTAATGCATGTAATCTAAGTTTATGAATATGAAATACATTTTATTCATACTCAGCTAAATGTTACTGGCTTTTTTTATATTTTAAAATTGATATTTTAGCCTGTTTCATATTTACCTAATAAGTCATAGTTAAATATGTCTAAACTAACTGAAACTTACTATATTACATGAAAGTATGCAAAGTCTAGTGAGAAGTTTCTGTTGCTTTCCTTATATCTATTAACTGTGTCATTCTTTATTAGAAAGGTTACCATGTACAATAATTGCACAGGTTAGTAGCCATCTGATTTGCATGGTGAATTCTTCCTACCTAGCACCATAACAAAGGTCATCACTGGGATTTCCTCAGAAAGGCTGGACTTTCTGAGTGTCTATGTTTCTAGACACTCGATCAAATGATTATCCTGGATTGTTTTTTATAACCCATACACGACACTAGGAGAGGTTACTATCATTATTCCCACTTTATATATTTCACATAACTGAATTAGAGTTATAAATAACTTGCCTGAATTTACATGTTTAGCGAGATACTAACCATTCTGTCAAGATAAAATTAATTTCATACACATTTACTAACCAAATATTTTTATTGTTAAAAGTAGAAGGCGGGTCCGATACCATTCCAGGCTTTTAGAGTGTATGGCTTATTTGGGGAAAGACACATATAGACATACAGCATTGTGAGATGAAGGCAGAAATCAAAGGCCCATAAATAGGAATAAAAATGAGACACTCGTTTTCCGTGGTAGTGGTATGATAGTGGTGCTGAGGGGGCTTTCTAGAAACCTTAGGATTCGAGTATGGTTCTACAGTACAAACAGGTGCTTTGCAAGTGGGGCTACGTAGTGAAAAAAGAACCATCATGTGTTGAGGCACAGAAACATAAAACATTTCGGTGGGTGATGGGGAGGGAAATAGTCCCAGGTAGGTAGGTAAGCAGTTGAAACATTAGAAACAAGAGGTTAGAGGGGATCTGTTCATTCTACTCGGACCACAAAGAACTTGGTAGTCCCCTTGGAATCTTGGACTTTATCCTCTAGGTCGTACGAAACCATCATAGGGCTTTAAACGAGGACATAGGACTCAGGAAATGAATTTTTAGAAGAAGAAAACTTTTACTGTTACCCAGCGTGTTCATTGATGCAGGTATGGCTATGGGTGGGAAGGAAGTGAGGCGTCAACGTGTGAATAACGGCAGAATGGTAGCAGTACTAACCAAGAAGTGGTGTGGGGTTTGAAGAGTATTAATGTGGTTCTGTGCTTATTGAATGTGAGGTATCGTTAGGATAACCATGTCAATTTCACAGGCAATAGATCATTCACTGGCCTGGAATTAGGTGGGGTGTCTGGGATGAGGATGAGGAACCATTACAATGAAGGAGTCATTCTTGCTTCACCATCTGTAACCTGGAGCATTGGTAAAATCTAGAGTAGTGATAACTGAGTCATTTGACTGGGTTTGGGTCATTTGAGCTGTACTTGATATAGTAAATTGTAGTTACGATTTTTGAGGTGACTGACATAAAATCAGTGATGAATTGTATTTTTGTAATTATACTAACATGTAAGTATATTATTATTAATTACTAGTTTTGTCAGGCATTTATTAAAATTGTTTTGGTTTTCATTTGCATTACTTTATCAGAAGCATTTATTATTTAGATATGAATTCTTAAATTGTTTTCTTTTAGTTTTTAAGATAAGCAACTTAAGAGTGTAACTTTATTGCGACTATTACAAAAATCACTTTGTTAGAATGCCAAAAATTTAGTTTAAAATCCCATCTTTTATATAAAGAAAGGAAGAAGCTATAGGGGGTTATCTAAGCAAAGATGGAAAAGATTCTCAGTACAGTACTTTAAAGTAAAAGAATTTGTCCAGCAGAGGGCGCTGGCTCACATGCACTCAGTCTTTGCAGCAATCCCTGTGATCACAAAAACAAGAGTCCTTTCTTAATAAGCACGCTGGCAAAGTAATATTTTTGCTGAATGTTGTCTTAATGCCAGAACTTCGATATTTATACCCATAGTCCTTCTCTTGTGGAAGTATGTATCTCCTTTAGTGAAATATAATTTGAGTTATATTCGAATGCCACCCAGCAGACTTGAGAATCTATTATAAAATACCAAAATCTAATCACTCTATGGAAGAAGGTCAAAGGCCATCTGTGTATGTGAGTCCTGATGACTCAGTTGATTATATTTGATGAACAAGACAAGTTTTAATGTGATGTGCAAGGGACTTGACTTCCATCAAATTAAGTGCTGATATTCTTTCTTAATTATATCATTACTAGCTAAATAAATGCCAAAATTTCTTAAACAGTTTTTAATTGGAACTGAGCACATTTTAAGAAGAAATTTTTATTTAAAAAAAATTCTCCCTGGCTGGTGTGGCTCAGTGGATTGAGCGCGGGCCTGCGAACCACATGATCGCAGTTCCATTCCCAGTCAGGGCGCATGCCTGGGTTGCAGGCCAGTTCCCTGCAGGCCAGTTCCCAGCAGGGGACACATGAAAGGCAACCATACATTGATGTTTCTCCCTCTCTCCTTCCCTTCCCCTCTACAGATAAATAAAAAATTTTTAGATAATTACCTGTAGGAATAGTAGCATTACTTCAGTTCAATATAATAGATTATTTTATTTAAGAGATTTTTTTCCCACATACCTCTTTGGTTTTAGAGCCATTTAATGATCTTGCAAAAATATAATTTCATATACAAGTAATACTATATTTCCTATAAAAGCAGTTAAATAAATCTCAGAGTTTACATTTTTTAAATTTTTTTACATTTTTCTATATAGATAAGCAAATAAGGAAAACATTTATTTTAAAGCACATTCAAGCTCTTTAATGTATGGAAATTATTGACAACTGTATATTTCAGACAATTACTTAGTTTTGATAATGCAAGCCCTTTTCCATACCCCTTATACTGGTATACCATAATTTCTTGTTATTAAAACACAACATACGTTCTGAAGCTTGTATACAATTAAATCTATGATATACCTGTGTAGTGTCTAAAATCAGTTTCCATTTAAAAGATGATATGAAATGTATGTGCTTCATATGTTTTAAGGAGAAGTTCATGCTGTCATTTCTGCTTTATGATTCAGCATGGGGAAAGTATAGTAAACTGTTCAAAAACCTCTGGGAAGTACATTTTAATGTAACAGTGTGAGTGAGTCCCATTTCTTTTCTTCATTCAATGAAGCTTTTAATAATCTTATTTGCCAAGATGATTATTTAATAAAGTGCCAAACTGTCCCACGGATAGGGCACATTAATTTACCTCTAAAGCTGTTCCTTGTCCCTGATAAAAAGGTGATAATTAGGTTTCAGATTAGAATAAAATAATGATGTCACTTATATAGGTGCCTAAAATATATTTAATCCTTTATATAAATGTGAAACAATTAAAAGTTATAAAATATTTTTCTCTGTGGACTTTTAGGTAAATAATAATATAGTGTTAATTTTAAGCTAGCATGACTCTGTGGAAGGTTAACAGTTGGAAAAATAATAGAAGAATTGATTAACTTTTCAGGTAGGGCAATGGTATTAGGCTTTGTAGGACATCTACCTAATTAAATAGCACTCATTCATATCCTGATTTAATTTCTTCCTTTGTCCATGCAGAGTACAATTTAATCTCTGAAAAGTCACATAGAATCATTTTGTACATGTACAATATGTTAATAACCTCAAATTCTAATGTTGTTGAAAGCTCAAATTATTGTTAGATACTACGAGTGATTACATTTCAGTTTTAGGATATTACATAAAATTAACTAGATATCACATGGTAAATGACCAAATACTATGTAATATTTGAATTGTCAACAGTGGAAATACAATTTATTAAAACAAAACTAAGAGGTTTTTTTTAAGACTTTCACTGCCTTGGACTTGATGATCTGCATTGTCCTGAAGTTCTAAAGCCCAATCTTCTCCAGCTTTAAATAACCAAAGTTAATTTCCTCTTTTTAAAGTTTGCAGAGTATTAAAAACTTCCCTGAATCTATTTCCTGAACCCAAGCTGGAGAATGTTCAGTGCACATTCATTTAAAATACCTTTATGTTCTGACTCAATTACTTTTAATAGAGTTGAGAATGTTGGTGTAGCTTTGACTGCACAGCATGAAAGTTTGGGTTTTAGTTAGAAAACATATAAAATGAGTTCCTGTGGAAAGGTAATCTCTAGAGAAACGTGGTAACCAGAAAACCTTACTGAAGACCATTAAAGGCACTGGAAATGTCATGTACTTTCTTTGCCCATGATAAACACAAGTTACGATGTAATTGAAGTAATTGCAGGACCTTCACAGGGTAAAATTTAAAAAAAGATAATATGCAAAAATTTCATATCAGCTTTCATTCACTCCGCACTTATTTCTTTGAGGTAGCTTTTATACAGCTGTGAAAACCTAAGGCATTTTGTACAAAGCCAGTTTGACAAATGTTCATAATTCCACACCAGTAAAATGCATTTTAATGTCTTTCTGAATGTTCCAAGCTCTCTAGCACATAAACAAGTAGTAAAACTCATATTGAAGTTATTTTTTTAAGTTCACTATTCAAATGATGCAAGCAAGTTTTCCTGGTCCTCGTTAAGAAATATCAAGAATTCTAAGCAGAATTTTTATTAAAAATGCATTGATTATTTGGAAGTCTGAACCTCATACTGGGCTGTGTAGATGATTTGGGCAGGAGCAATGCCATGATGTCATACAAAGTTCATGAACCATCTTTTCTCTAACAAAATCCTAACTGTGCTTCTGTGGTTCACCGGCTCTGAAAGCTTAGGCAAATTATTCAGAATTTAGCATACTTCATTTCATCGACTCTGACAGAAGACTAGCAATTCCTGACTCTTAGGATTGTTAGTAGGTTAAGTTAAACTGAATGATGCACGTAATGCAGCTAATGCTCAGAATGGTTCTCCAGTCAACATTATGGTCAAGAAAAAAGTATAGGTTTGATAGGAACTAACAGAGATGCCATAGAATGCAGTGGTTTCTTTAAGTGGGAGAGTATTTTCACATTACACTTCCCTCCCGAAAGTCAGCAAAAGATATAAATGCTTTCCACAGTTGCATAACAAGATAGGTCAGGGGTTGGAAAACTATGGCACATGTGCCAACTCCAGTCCTTTGCTTGCTCTGTTTAAAAAAAAAACAAAACAAAAAAAGTTTGATTGGAACACAGCCAAGCTCAGTATTTTTCCTGCTGCCTATTCCTCTGTTGGAACCACAAGGGCAGAGCTGATATGTGAGCCAGACCATGAGATCCATTTTGCCTAAAATATTTACTATGTGGCCCTTACAAAAAAAGTTCACCCTCCTCCATCACAAGAGATATAAAACTAGAATGATGAGGAAAAGTGTTCAAAAAAGTGTGGGTAGCTCTCAAAGCATATAAAAAGGGTGGGGACCCCAAGTTCTGAAAGATAAGGTCCTGTATAAGAGATGCAATGGAGAAATACAGTGGATGAGAAATTTAAATCAACTCCTAATCTTAAGTGGTGTGTCAGCTTTGAGTAATTGCAGAGCAACTGGTATTCCCTGCAAAGTGTAATATATTCTGGTTTCAGTCCAGATGCACAACACAAATAGTGAACTAAGACAATGTGGAGACTTTTGAACAGACTGTCCTATGTCTATGTCGGCTTCCCTTACTTGTTTGGTAGGAAGGGCAAGACATGTTTGATCTTTGAATTGTCTGTAGGGCTGACAAGCACTCGTTGTGGAACCTTATGCTTAAATGCAAATCCAGGCTCTTTTGCTTACCAATTAGGTGACTGTAAGTGTCAGTGGATCAGTCCTCTTTGTTCCTGAGTTTTCTCTTCTGTGTAAAAGCACAGTGATAGTTCCTACCCTGTAGTGTACAAAGGAGTACCGTGTTTCACCGTGTGTGACACGTACGCTCTCATGTTTTTGGCATAAACTTTCAGGAAATGAATGAATGAATTAATTAATTAGTTAGTTAGTTATGTTTAGATATTCATTTTTTGTATTATAAAAAAGTTTTAACATTTATTTTTTAACATATTTTAGTATAAGAAAGTTTATGTAGCAAATAATTTAAAAAAAAACACAAGAACAGACACAAGTTATTTCAGGTACTACCCACGTATAATGCACATCCTTATTTTTCCCTCAGAAAATTGGGCAGAAATGTGCATTACACACAACAAAATTCGGTATATGAGTTGATGCAGGTCAAACTCAGAGAAAATGGCCTGGCCTGTAGTAGTCCCTGTACGGGTGAGGCATTGCTACTCCTGTTTCCATTCACCTGGGTATATGAGGGGGACCCAGAAAACCCTGGAATTACTTTTTGGATGGCAGGCCCTTTGTAGTACAGGCTTGCCTGGGTAGGTGAGTGTTCTAGGAACCCATCTATTTCAGTGTGCCAGCTGGCGTTGTTGTGCGAGTCTGCATTTGGCTTCAGTGAACTTTTCTGAAGACTCTTTCAACACATTCACCCATTGCACGGTGGGTGATTTATCCCTCTGCCCTGCCCTACCCATTCACTTGATCCTGCCCCCAGGTGATGTATTTTTGTTCCCCTGGATGAAAAAAGCCCTCAAAGGGAAACATTTTGCCACGTGGAAGAGTTGAAACGAAAAACGGCAGAAGCACTAAAAGGCATCAAATTTGATGAGTTCAAAAACTGTTTTGAGCAGTGGCAAAAATGTCTTGATAGGTGTATCACATCCATGCAATCAGTGGAGAGTAGTTTGAAGGTGACTGAAGTTTAAGTTGTAAGAATAAATACACAATTTTTAGTAAATATTAATACACAAATATTTATAAATAAATTCCGTTTTTTTATCCCTCTTCATATTAGCTGTTTCATTTAATATACTGTTGATGATTTTCATTGCATAGTATGAATTCGGTCATAGTTAATCCTTTATTTTGTACTCTATGGCTCCGATTTAAATTTACCTTCATGTAGATATCTCTGTTCAGACAATGGAAACATACCTGAGAAGGTCAGGCAAGAAATTGCATTATAAAATGATTTGCAAACAATAATTATCTAAATGTAAGATGCCATATAAATATTTCTTTGTGGCCTTAATAAATTAAATGAACCACAAGTGTTTCTTACCAGAGGACAAAGTGTGCAATTCTAGGGTCACGGGTATTTTATATTTCAAAACCAGTTTGTTTTTAAATACACACTTGAATAATTGGACCCCACAGGGTCCATATGAGAATAAAGTTGTTAACAGAACCTAGGTAATCACCTGGTGTTTTGTGTTCTAAGAACATTTGTGACCTGCGTTATTGCTGAAATAATGAAGTGCATATGCAGACAGACTTTCAGTTCAACATTCACTTTCATGTGCATTATTTTATTTGATCTTGCATAGTATAAGCATCCAGAGATGTATGCCATGCCTGCTCTTTTCTTTTTGGCAGGAATTATTGCAAGCATATTGATGGTGATAATTAATATTTTCTAAACAGTCAAAAAACAGGTGTACCTTTCCAAATAAATCCAAATAAAATTTCAAAACAAACTTGTTCATTGACTGCAAAAATCATTCAACAAATGAAGTAGAAATTGTCTTGAAAGCTTTCAGCTTAAGAATATTGTTAGAAATATTGTGTTAAAATTTTAAAGATAAGAATCTTGCTTTATTCATCTCTGTATCCTCATTGATTATCAAGTGCCTAATACACAGTGGGGCATTCAATATACTCTAAATAATATCAAATTTCAATTTATTTTGTTACTTTTAATGACAGTTTTAATGATCTTTTTTGGTTTGTGTCTAAAAGTTTGCAGGATAGAATTAATGGTAAGGGTAGCTAAGTTAAATTTACATTATTATATAAAAGTTACAAGTCTTGCAATAACACATTAACAGAAACTACAAAAGAGCACCTTTCTTTAGTCTCCCTACTTGGTCTCATCTTGTTCTCAACTCACTATTCTCATTGATCTAATAAACACCTGGTTTTATCAATTAAAATACTTCACTTTTCTGAATCGAAACTTTTTTCTCTTTCATGCAACTAACTACCCAGTTTTTCCTGCTCTGTTTTTCTGCTCACTGGCTCTGTCCCTTCTTTTCCCCTTCCCAGAGCGATGCTGGGGACAAAGGGCACCTTACATTTCCTATTAGCGTAGGGGAAGCCTCTGTCTCTCTCTACTCCAGTGTAGCAGGAGTCCGGCGGTCACTGGGCAGCTTCCACCAGGGCCCACTATTTGAGCAGGTGGTCACGTGACCGGTACCTGTTTTTGATGCCCGTGAACATCATTCTCATTCATTGCCTTCATTCTCAACATCCCACAATCACCAACTACTCTTCCTAAATTAATGCCCCCTCCAATTCCATCCTCTTGGCACTTTTGAGTCTGCATTTTGGAGAAAGTCTCATGATTTTAAAATTATTTTTCCATGTTAGTAATGTCTATGGGGCCCTGTAAAACCTTTTTTGCAGATCTGCTTGACGTGAACACTTTCTGCAGTCATTGCTACTTCACTGCCCCTGTGCCATATAAAGCCCAGAATTAGGAACACGCCATCATTATTCCCAGTCACGGATAGGGTATCCCGAGGCCACTCCTGGCAGCTTTGACTGCCCGGACCCACGTGGGTATTTTTCTTTTCCACTCTGAGGGGTTGGCCTGAAGAATAAAGGGACCGGCATTTAACATCTAATCTCTTGTCTCTCTATTTGCAACATTTTGACTCTCATGTTGCCACCCAACCAACAGCAAGGCTTTGCCCTTCTATTATGGCAAAAAGCCCCCATTGTTTGTCCTCCTTCTGTAGCTTCAATGTATTAATTCTTCTGGTAACCCGTCACCTGATCCGTAAATCTCTGCTGTGGAAATACAAAGAAAGGCTCTTTATCTTTCAGCGAGGTCTGACTTTTGCAAAAGTCAAAAATGCGTATCTTCAATGTGTTACTTAGATTAAGCCAACCTGAAGAAGACATGCATGTAGCAAAGTTAGTAGGGGAGTCAGAGGCACTCAGGATTTTGGTGGTAACCAGCACGACAACACTTGGGTTTAGCATCTCGAAAATAAAAAGAAATATTCTCTGTGACATCTCCTTTGCATAATGATACAATGTGTTCTTTGTCATATTACTTTTTTTACTCCATAGAACAGTTTATCAAAAATACCACAAGATGAGAATTAGTTGTTGTTCCATAGAAAGTAATCTAGAGCGAACTTTAAAAGTCACAAGTCCACTAATTTGAAAGCAATTTACTACTTTGTTTACCTTACATAGTATAGCACATTCATAAAGCATCCAATTAGGTAGTTTCATGGAACATTCTCCCTTGAGAGTTTGGCACAAACCCCAAATCAGAATAACTAACTGGTTTGGCTAAACGTTTTGATCTAAGAGTCACACACAAATTAAATGTCAATCCTCTTACTCTTTTTGAAGTTGATATTTCCGTAATCTGTCATGAAAGGAAAGATTGCAGGGATATGCTGCTGCATTGAGGGAATGTTGATGTTTGAGTCGAGGTTAAATTCCACTAGAAGATATTTAGAAAATATCTTGTCTTACGGATTTTTTAATGGTAAAATATGTTAGCAAGGCTGAAGAAAGTGGATGTAGATATTATAGGCAACTGAAAGTAGTAGGTGGTTATTGTAGCTGGAATGCCTCCCAGAGCAGATGGTTTTTGAGGAGTTTTTGAAGGAGAAAAGCAAGGTGGTCTGCCTGGCATATATTAATTGAGCGCTTGTTCCAAGTGTAGGGGGTGGCTGGGGGAATGTGTGATGTCTTGAGTGGGTGAATGATACAAACAGTCATAACTTCAAAATAACCTGGAATTTATATCTCAGAAATCTTACAGACAATTCACAAAGACACAGTTTCATCTGCAAGGAATCAGGAAGATGCAAAGTTACACAAACAGAAAGTTAACACCATGTAAAGTGTAACTTTGCCAACATGGTTAATCTTTTCACATTGAACACTCTGCTGTTGCTCATCAACAAAAAATCATAATGTCCTAATTAGGAGAAAGTATATGAAAGCTACTTGTGAGTGTGTGTTTTTAAAAGGACAGATTTCATCAAACATTTCAAATATAGGATTATTAACCTCTAATATTTATGTATTTGGCATGCATAGATTCTGCAAGAAACAATATGGTTTAACTTACGTGGTCATTACATTCAGTTTTCAGTTTTTCTTTCCTAATGACTCTTGAGTCTATCCCATCCATTCATTTCTTAGGGTACCATTCTGCTATAAATAACATTACCTCATACTCATTCTGCTGAAAATTTTCCTAATTGAATTCCTTTCTGTCTTTAGAGTTCTTTAAACACATCTGGGTGTTGCTCTGATTGATTTTTCCTAAAAATTGACTTTGCCCATCCACTCAAGAGCGTCACACGTAAGAATGCAGAATCTGGAAACACATTTCCTACCTTTGAGTCCCAGCCCTGACGCTTGCTAGTTGTGACCTTGGCCAGCTGATCTTCTCAGTTGCTTAGCTCTCCAAATATAAAATACTTGCAGGATAAAATCACCTTCCTTAGAAATGTGTCATGAATGAACAGTAAATTAGTTATTATTCACAAAATGTTGTAAACAATGCCAGGCACATTGCAAACATACTGTATGTGTTTAACAAAGGTCACGATCATGCTTCAGAAACTTCAGATCTCAACCATTGTGTAACAGAAAGTTCCAAACTCTCGGTCAGGCATTCAAGGTCTTCTCCACCATCTGCCTCCCACTTTTCAGTTTTAACCAACCTTGTTTCCAGAGGCATGCATTCTCCTCAGTCAGCGTTCCATCTCTTTGCTCCTTTCTTGCTTGCTTTTTTTAAACCACTAGCTTTCCTCAAACTAGGATGCTCATCAACGTTTCAACATTTTACTCACCTCCACCACCAAGTGATACATTAGATCATGCACAGCCTTTGGAGTCCTTTAATCCCACCTTCTGCACCATCTTTTTCTTTTTCTCTCTCCTCCTAAATATCATCTCTATCCAAATGACTCCACCAACACTAAGAGCCTAAGCCACTTGTATAACAAGATTATGTTGTTACATTTCTATAACTTTCATAATATCTCTCCAATAAAATTGCTAATCCTTAGTCAGCATAGTTCCAGTGCACAAAAGGAGCTCGACAGAAGTGTGGTTAATGACCAGATAAGTGAATGCATGCAAAAAACCAGTGTGTTCATAAAAAGGATTGACTTCAAGGAGTTCAAAAGTTCTAAAATTCTTGAGACTTCAACATCACTCTGTCAGGTTTTAGGTAGTTCCGCTTTAGCCAAGAACACTCTAAAAATCAGATGCATAGTCTACAGTTGCTAGTGAACAAACAGAATTAGTGCTGCTTGAGAGGGCCACAGTCAAGGAAATATTCTAACCAGCAGAGGAGCTTATTTACAGCTGATGGGTTCCAACTGCCCAATTACCAGTGGGTGTGCGGTGACAAAGGCGGCCTGCTATGGGGCTGGCCATTGCGTGATGATTAGCCTAGCACTGTTGGCATATAGAGAAGGGTACTCAGTGTTTCAAGTCTGCGATCTGGACTGGTTGATAAATGTACCTTTAGTACCCAGTGACTGAGAAAATATAAAAGGATGCAAAATAACATCAATATAAAAATGCTTTAACATAAGTGCATTTTATGATCTATTTCAAAAACCAGTGTCTTTTAAAATTATTAGTGTATGGAAATACAAAACTATTTCTTTTGTTATGTTCCTATATGTGTGAATTTATAAACCCACTATAATATATTGATGTACTATTCATGATCCACATTTTGGAAGGTATTGGAATAGAGGGTGGCATTAATGAGGCCAAATTTACCAGCCAGTTTTAATGAGTCTCTGTGTGTCTTTGCACAAAACTCTTACCCGGAACCCTGGACCACATATTGAGCAAGGAATGAGTGAGTTAGATACCAGAGAAATTCAAAGAGCTCTCGAAACATGTGGCATAAGATGCATGCTTTATCATATTTTGCTGAACATTATTCCAGCATTTGTCAATGTTTAGTTGAATTGTTTTTAAATCACCATATTTGATAACAGCGAGTTTCTGGCTGCATGCCATGTGTCGAGATACTATGTGGAGTATGTAAAAGCTACCTGGGCAAGTTTCTGTTAAAGCTAGACCTCTTTATCCTATTGTATCACTCTTAAGGAGTTAATTGAGCAATTGATAAAAAAAAAATTAAGTAAACCAATTAACCTAAGTTCTCAGGAAGGTTTAATAAGGATCTTAGAAGAGGATTTAAGGATGTGCAAATAGCTATCTTAGAAAAGAACACATTCTGTTTGAATAGGACATGAGTTAAGTAGCTGCTTTTCAAAACACAAATAGTTTGTATGGCTCTTGGGTCTACCATTAACAGGATTTTCTCCATGGCACTTAGAGTACAATTTGACTTCAAAGGGAATTCTTTCATGAAGTATGAGGAGACCCCATACATTGACTCAACAAGAGATTGCAAGAAGTGTTTGAAGAACATTTTGGTTGTTACGTGCATGAAAGAGAGATAAACTGCCAAGGAAGTTAATGAACATGGCTTTTCCTCATGTTACGAATTATAGTGATTTAAATTTAACTTACAAGTAAAACATGCCCCTGAACAATTCAGTATAGACATCCTCTTCTGTGAGGATGTTGAATTTTAGGAAAATCCTACAGCAAAAATAGCTGAATTTCACAGAATGCAGCACCAAAGTACTTGAGTTTGGAAAAATAAATAACAAGGGTAGATTTACTGGAAAAATTCATTCCAAACAATTTAAAATGTTGGATAAATAAGGGCAAATATGGCAAAATATAAGCTATCGATACATGATTATTTTGAAAGTTAGAGAGAATTCTGCGCTATCCAAAAAGAAGGGAAGAAAAAAAAAGAGTTTAGTTTAACTGAACACAAGTTCGTCCTGGGTATGTCTGCAGAATGTCTGTTCCCCTGCAGTAATAAGACAGTGTCACTAGTTTATGGTGCTAGAGGGTTACCTGCATTACAAAACAGGACATTTGAAATGCTTTAAAATTAATGAGAATGAAAATGAGGGAAAACACTTCCCAAAAGAAGAGATGACAGATACCTTTTTTTAGTCTAGTCACAAAATTGATGCAATAAAAATTAATGTTGAAGTACAAACCACAGAAAGAAGCTCATGGAAGTTTGGGACTAGAATTTCTACTATCCTGATGTCTGAAAAAACCCAAGAACAGAATTTATTTTAAAGTAATTCTGGGTTGATTTCACCTATGCTTATTTAGCAGAACCAAAAACGAATTCTACCTGGAGACATTCTCTCAAGACCCAAGGCTTGTATAATTCCTGTATGTAAAATCTGAAATAAGTCCAGTGAAAAAGAAGTTATAGTTGAAAAATTTTAATTGGATGAGAATATAAATTACTCTGGATAAGAGATGGCAGCAACAAAATAAAGCAGAATTATACCAAAATAAAAATTGTAATATTACAATTAGCAAATACTAAATATTTTTAAAAGGTTAAACAATATATATTCAAACCTCAAAAAAGCAATGGTCAGTTTGGACAACAAAATAAATCCAATTTCAAACAATATAAAATGTTATTATTAAAATTCAGAATAATCCTCAATGTAGCATTAATGAACATAACAGAATACAGCTGAAGAATGTGTTAGTGAAATGGACTATAGGGCAAAACATGAAGAAAAAAGATTTTTAAATGAGAGGAAAAAATGTTAAGGAGAGAAGCAGTGATTGGATTTCATAAGTAAATAATAAAAAGAAGGTTGAAGAGCTATTAGAAATGATAGTAAATAAAAACTTTGCAGAATTAACAAAGGACACAAATTCTGAATCCAGGAACTATAACAAGGCCTATGTAGGATAATCATACAAAAATAAATAAAACTTCCAGATTAATCTTAGTAAAACTGGAGTATCAGAGAGAGAATAAAAAAGAAGCAAACAGAACAGCAGAAGAAATGGAAAGAGAAGAAAGAAGGTCCTAACATACTGGAAATGCAAAACAAAGAATAATTGTTTAAATATTAAAAAAAAACCTTAACAAACCTGACACATAATGATGAAAACAGGAAGTATTTCTTTTTGATTGAGGAATGATATAAAAATGCTCACAATCATTACTTTTGTAGAACACTGTACAAAAGTTATCACTAGATTATCAACAGACATGAAATAAAATTCATAATGATTGGAAAGAAAGTAAGCAAAGGGCATACATATGTCATTACCATGCTTATATGGAAAATAATAACTAGTCTACACTCAAATTATTAGAAATGTAAGCCACTGGATATTTAATATACAGTTAAACTTGAAAAAGCAAAAACAGCAGATCCCATATGCAAATATGTCAGAAAACACAAATTACTTTGAACTATATCTAACACAGTTGCACAAAGCCTTCAAGGACAAAAGATGCATTTACAGAAAACAGTAAAGTAGAATTAATAAGTGGAGAGGAAAACCTTGTTTACTTGTAAGAAGACTAAGTATCATAAATATATCAGTTCTCTTCAATTTTTAATTCTCTTCACAATTTTTTAAAAAGTATTTTTTAAAGGAATGGACAAGATTCTCTTTAAAAATGTGTGATATAGTTGGCAAATTGTTAGTCCCAGTCAAGAGGAAGTAGGAGAGTTTCAAACACCAATACTATAAAGGTATAATCTTATGAATGGTGATATTGGTGAAAATACAGAAAAATGCCATCAGAAGGGAGTACCTGGAAACATGTCTATGCACAGACATAGCTTTGCAAGTCACAGAAGAGATTATTAAAATTTTTGTGAGATTAGTTATCCATTTGGAAGGAAAGATTTATTTGGATCTCTATTTTATACCATACACACAGACAAAGTAATTCTTACTGTGCTGAAGATGCAAATGTAATAAACAAAATTTTTAAATATTTTTAATTTAAAACTATTATTTCATAGAGAATTAATCCAGTCAGAGAAAGACAAATAGAATATGATTTCAGTCAGATATGGAATCTAATAAACAGACTGAACCAACAAGCTAAACAGAGACAGACACAGAGAACAGGATGACACCTAAGGGTTGGGGGAGGGAAGGTGGGGAGAGACTTAGCAAAAAGGAAAAAGGACTCATGGTCACGGACAACACTGTGGTGATTGTTGGAGAGGTGGTATAAGGGACTAAATGGTAATGGAAAAATACAATAAAAGTAATACTCAATTAAAAATAAAATATAAAAAATAAATAAAAATGATTTTACGGCACTTGGGATCTTCTTGTATATCAAACAGCAGCAAAATGAAAGATAAACTGTCTCCAAGGAGAAGATAAGCGTAATGTCTATAACTGACAAAGGGTTATTATGTAGAATATGAAAAGGACTTCTGGGATATAAAGAAGAAAGAGAGCTATTTTGTATTAAAATGGGGGAAAGATTGGAGAAAAAGCATTTCTAACAGAAAAAAAATGAATGCCCAATAAAGATCACAAAAGCCATCCAATATGCTTCAAATAGGACAAAGCAAATAAACTATCATGTCGCATCTACCAGAAAAATTAAAATTAAAAACCCAACACTGAACAATCTACTAAAACAGAGTATTGACAATATATTGGCTTATATTGAGGATGAGTGTAAAGAAAACAAACATAAAGAGGCAGTTTCAATATAAGTACTTGTAATAAAAGCAAGCCTTCTTTACGAAACTACAACCCTTTCATGTGTGTTTGGTTATTTTCCTTAAATACTTTAAATAAAGAAGTCTTATCTGGCTGTTTCCAGTGAAATATGAGGGACTCTTGGCTTTGCATGAGCCTGGATTTTAAAAAAAACAACACTAATAATAAAGCTTTCCCCAGTATTTTATAGTTTCTCCATTATGACAGGATTTGAAATGTTAAAATATTAGAAATTGCTAAAAAATTAGCAATTTTTAAAATTTTCTTTCTTAAAAAATCTTAGAAATTGCTAAACATTAAAAAGTATATTTAGTCACTATATATATTTTTCTTATTACTTAGATTTAAAAAATATAGAAGTGTATAGAGAAGATAATTAGGTGATATTTAATCGTATGTTTCTTTAAGGAATCTATTGCTTGACTGAAACCTATTCTTGCTGCCAACACTTACTAAGATTGTGAGAAGGACATCTTGCGTCACTATGTCAGCTCTAATTTGAGACAAAATAATGCATTTAACTATGCTGTCATCTATAATTCATGGCCACTCATAAGTGTAGTTCATTGAAATCTCACCCATGCTCCCACCTCTGTCAGTCCAGGAAGCAAGATTTGTTGCATTTTTCTTTCTGTTTTCATCTAAATTATTATGTTAACTATATGGAGGATTTGGGCAATAAATTGTTCTCACAACACATTGAAAGTCGAGCTTAACTATATCCCTTTAATAAGATAGTTTGCATTTACTTCCCATTTAGAACATGAGTACAAAAATAACAAAGTGTTTTTCGTGTTTTCTCTACTAAGTCCTCCACCAAATGGCACTTGTTAGATTCTGTGTGTTTTTTTAATGACTAGCGTTGCTCTCTTGACCTGCTAATGTGACTCCATCAGCCCTGCTAAGAGCAGTGACAGGCACACAACCTGCTAACAAGGCTGGGAGCGGCCTGTGTTGTTCATCCCGGCCGTTCTCCTGTTACACTGACACGGTGGATCAGCACTTTGTCAAGTTCGAATTAATTTGTGCTGGTATCCCTGAGTGTCTATTTGATTTAGATACTAGCAGGCAAAAAAAAAAACAAAAAACTTGTTTGGAAATCTCGAAGCTTCCCAAACTTCAGGTTTGATTATAAGGCTTTGTCATCTGGGTGGTATGACATATTATTGAATTTTTATCATATTGTAATCTTGCAGTAAAAGATTTATTTTTTAAATAATTTCACCCTTCCTGTGCTGATGGAAAAATACTAAATTAGGGTGTTATAGAGTTAGTGGCGAATTAACTTTTTAAAATCTCATGGCAAGTTGTTGGAAGTATTTTTGAACTCTCCAGAAATTACCTTAAAGACAGTTCTCTCTTTAAAGATTCTTTTTAAAGATGCAAGTTAACACAATTATCATAGTTGAAAACATATTGAGGAGGTATGCAGTCAAAATAGTAAATCAGTTAAATAAAGCTGGCATGTGCAATGACATTTGGTAAATTCGTAATTTCTAATGAGAAACTTTAAGGAATATGTTTAATATACTTTTAGGAGTGAAACATTTTCTATAAAATCTGAACTGTTCCTTACCTTAGACTAAATTTACTTTTCTGAATCAGGAGTCAATAAACTAATAAGTAAATGTGTAGGAAACTCAAAGTAAATATGAAAGCATGAATAGTTTTGTAATTACTGAAGTCATTTTATGCTAATTCTGCACTACTGAATAATATAAAATTGAATTTCTACTTTCATGTACTCGGTTACTGAATTAGTCAACTCTGCCTTAATTTTTAATTGCAATCACTTTTTATGGGCCTGGTATAAGGTATTTTATTTTCTGTTGTTGTTGTCATTGTTCCAGCTCCTTTATATATTTGAAAATGAAATGCATCTCCATAAATCATTCTCTTGGTTCCCAGAATAAGGTTTTGTGTATTAAAAATAAAATTTATGGTTTGCTGAGGTTGCAATTCTTTACTGCAGAAATACGCAAATAAGCAAAAAGAAAATCAAAAAGCCCAAATGCCAATTGAGAGAGAAAAGCCCAAATGCCAATTGAGTTCATTAAGGAAAGTAAAAGCAGTTGTCTTAATTAGTAAGTACTATGAAAGCATGAAAGCTTTTTAACAATGATATAGTCTTTAGCAGTTTACTTTCACAATTTTACTGAGGTTGATTAAAATATTTTCAAGTATGATGCTTCCATTTTGGGTTTCAATACTTTTAATAATATAATACTGCAAACTCAGCAAAACATTTGAGGTAAGTAAGGCTAGACTATCTTGAATGAATTTTATGATAGAAACAGGTATACAACTTGCAAATGAATCACTGGGAAGTCACTAAGAGTGAAATGAAAAATCAAAGGCATATCAACTAGCATTTAAATATCTAATTACTGGATTTAGTTTTGAAACAAAGCACTATGTGTTTAGGAGGAAGGTGACCTCTGTGGCAGAAGACCAGAGGGCAATCAGGGCTATAGAAACCTGTCCCCAGGTAGAGAGCATGCCAGGACAACTGTCCAGGGAGGCAGAAATGCTTGTAAAGAGAGAAAGAGCAAGACTTCTCAGTCCTCAGCTATGGCCACGGGAGAAGCAATATCCATCATGTTGGTACATGAAGCCAACTCTTCCAATAGATAATTAGTTTGGTGAATTTAAAATTTAGCTTCTGTTTATTGAATAGTCCTCTTTGTTCAAAGAACTAAATACTCAGTACAGTGTTTAAAAAGAGGAAATAAACATTGGCATTAGAAATTAATTTTGTAAATTCTGTAATTTCTAAATTAATATGCTAATTAATACAAGTAATGGAAAAATTAGATATTAATTCTTTTTGAAATATCTGGACCCCAGAGAACATTGAAGATTTCTATTGATCTCTCCTTTGATGTTGTTCTAAATCATAATCTATTAGAGTGCCTGTTTGCCCTATATTACTAGTGAAGAACTGGGAAATTCAGCAAAATATCCATCATCCTTATGATATTTCTTTGGGTGTTGACTCAAGTCCCTTCAATTCATGGCACTGGATGTCCTTCCCTAGGACTGGTTCCTGGGCTTTACTTTTCCTTATTCCTTCCAGGGGACACATCTGGAATGTGTCACCTGACAAAGAAAAAATGACTCTTGAGCAGCTTAAAGAAAAAGGAAAAAGGAGGAAGGATGAAGTGAGGGAGATGGAGGCAGTGAAATGAGGACTGGGTCAAGGGCAAAGCGATCAGAAGTGGGGCACAGGGTGGAGACAAATAGGAACTACTCCGTGGATTTTCTTCTTTTTGAGATTATAGTGAATGGATTAGCCTTTAGAAATCAGTTCCTGTGTACAATTTCTTTTTCCAATTACAGTTTACTTTCAGTATTATTTTGTATTGGTGTCAGGTGTGCAGCACAGTGCAGCAAAGTCATGTACTTTACAAAGTGGTCCCCCTGATATTTCTAGTATCTACCTGTCACCATACACAGTTATTGCAATATTGTTGACTTTATTCCCTATTTTTAATTACCAATGTGTACTTCTTAATCCCTTTACTTATTTCACTCATTCTGCCAAACCCTCTCCCTTCTGGCAAGTAGTGGCAAATCAGGAAATCTAGAATTAGAATTCAAGCCAAAGACCATGAAGGGGAATTGAATGTCACTATTCAGATTGGTAAGAGCCACAGACCAAACCTGGGGAGGTAGAAGAGCAACAGAATTATGAATGAGAAACAGGAAGAGTTAGAAACCATTTGGGAATGAATCTATTTAGGAGTATATCCTGATAGAGCAAAGGCCCTTGGAAAAGACTATTACAGACAATTGGTGGTGTTTGCAGTCCATTCTTTTGCCAGAAGGTGATGGTGGCACATGAGCGCGTGGCTCTAGAAAGGTTTATGATGTCTACTTCTCATTACTTTCTGTTCTGAAAATTAGATCATTTCTTAATCAAAACGGCAAAAAGGACCCTTTATTGGGGTGATAGGGCAATAGTAAGTATAGAAAGTCACAGAGAGATATTTCTGATATGATGGTAGCAAATGCTAGACTTAAGGGTGAGAAATCAATCATCGTTTATAAGTCAGGTGTACATGTATTGATGAAAGCATGCTAAATTTATTGTTTATCAATAGAAGTAAAAATGTGTAAATGTTAGGAACAAAGTTAATAACTTTTATATTTCTGGGAAAGCAGTTTTATTTTGCATAAAGGAAATCCGGCGTAGCCTTTCACAGCTAACAAACGTCAAGACACTGCAAAATAAACTTTTAAAAATCATGTAAATGTGCAAGTGAAAATCATAATAAAGACATTATCTTTTATACTACAACTACACTATGTATTCATGTAGCTTTCCCTTAATTACATATTAATTTTTTGCTTTAGTATAATGTTTATGAAAATGTGATATTAATATGTACATTTTTCTCAGTAATTAAGCATTTAGTAATCTGGGTATAACTTAATTATCAAATTAAGTACAAACCTATTTAAATTTTTACCAGAAAATTTTTGTTTAATACTTAATTACAGATAAACTTTAACAATTAAGACCCTTAGAGAATTGTCTTAAATAGACTAAGCACATAATACTAGTTAATGATAATTTAAATGTGTAGTAGGTGAGAGCTATCATATTGTGCCTTTGGCTCATGGTATGATATCAGAGCTTTGAAGTATCACAATTTGAATTACTAAATATTTTCAGGAGTACATTATTAGGTTGATCCAGTAAAATTGCTATTATTCAACTACTTTTCACTAGAAAAGCAGATAATTTCTGTTTCAAATGAATATTAAAGTTTAAAATGGCACCGTGCTATAAGCAGATTAAGAATGTTCGGTTTAAGGAACACAAAAGGTGACAAAGGTGACGTGGTACAACAGATAAGGATCAGGTGCCAGGTAAGTGGCTGGGAGAGCAGGCACCAACTCCTGTCGGTAAGGGGGCAAAGGCAACCAGTCAGCAAAACAGAAGTCTGAGGACACATAACAATAAGGTAGAAAACCAGGAGTACAAGGGGAAAGAACCTTTTATACTGTGAGGTGATCAGAGACCCAGGAAATCAACCACAGCTAGGAAAGTCATGTCAATCCACAGATCAGAACCAGGAGGGCAAGAGACTGGCCACAAGAAAATGATACTTAAGGAGATTCCTCTCTGAAGTACACAGTTCTCCCTAGAAATGTCTAGGCATAGGGGTAGGCATTTACATAAGTATTATATATAGTTAGGAAATTAAAGCCAATTATATACATAGCTGTGGCATGATATGAGTAAAATCAGATGTTTTCCTCAAATTATAACTTTATTGAAGCATGGCATGTGCTAATAAAATACTCAGAAATGTAGAAGCATTATTTTTAAAGAGAGAAACTTTTTAAAATTTTATTTGTTTATGTTTAGAGGGCAAGGGAAGGAGAGAAGGAGAAAAATATCAATGTATGGTTGCCTTTCATGTGTCCCCTGCTGGGAACTGGCCTGCAACCCAGGCATGTGCCCTGACTAGGAATCGAACTGCGATCGTTTTTTTCACAGGCCTGCTCTTGATCCACTGAGCTATACCAGCCATGGCTGGAAGCATTATTATATTTATAAAATTTGAGTATCTTAATAGAGTTACATAGACAGTTTACCCAATTATGCAACAAATATTCAACCAATAAATTGGGTAATATTATACTCATTTAAAGTGTAGCCCAATGATGTATTAGCATTGAATGTAACAGACATTTATTGACTCAAAGTATTAGAAACTTGGCTTGGGGGGTTTATAAATTATTAGTTATAGAAATATGAAATTTCAGATCTTAATACTGTGGATGTAGCTTTGATAATGTAACTGAATAAGGTTAAGGAAACCACAGTTCATGGGAAATCATCATGGATTTTGCTTTGGCCTATAATTGAAAAGAAAGATAAATGGACAAATTAGGATATATTCCATATCTAAATGTGCAGTAGTTAATATCTCAGAAATATAGATATAGATTACAGGAATCTCAAAAAATTAACCAAAATTTAACAAAAATACTAGTCGATCAAGACAAAGCATTATAATTTGAAATATATTTATAAACTAATATATAGTAGATTATAAAACCATATTTTGGCCCAAGTTTTACTTCATCTTTCTCAGGAAAGTGTCACTGATGTGTAAAGTCGAATGCAACCATCATCCTGCCTAGGCCCGATACGGGCAAAAAAAATAAATAAAAGAACTTTGCACACTTGAGCAGCAAAAGACAGTCTCCTCCAACCCAACATAGTTCTATGAAAGAATGGGAGTGTGAAGTCTAGAAAAGACAAAATAGTGAGTAAAACAATGATTTACCAAATGAGAACAAATACTGCTTAAAACCAGTAGGCCTGCACACATTTACCCACAATCAACTTTCATATATACTCTATAATCCTTTAGAAAGTGTGAAGGGCCCAGGGTGAAATGGAGACCAGACTCCTTAAGGTGTGTCTGACAGGTGACTGCAAGGAATAAAGACATCCCAACACATTCATAAATGAGCATTGTGTTAATGATGAAACAAAAATGTTTTTCCTCCCTCAAACCAGAATTATTTCCTTCTCAAGAGAATTTCCCTGGTAGTAATTCATTGAAAATTTCTGGCTACAGGTCTATCCAGGGCTGAATCAGCAACTGTGAATATTAGAGGCAGACTTCATGATGTAACACACAAACACACGTGCACACACTCACACAAACATCTGTTTCTGTCCTCACAAGCATTCTCTGAATCAGGGAAAGTCTGCTATCCTACCCTAGCACTCCCAACACATCAACATGGTTCAAAACTACTCAACTTTTTAAGGATAATAATGAAGAAAACTAATGAGTACAGACTCTATAAAATAATACAGGGAAATAAAAGGAAAAAAAAAAGAAAGATGAAGGCTGAGAAAATCTGTCAAAAAAATAT
The DNA here is from genome assembly GCF_021234435.1 of Artibeus jamaicensis. Lineage (NCBI taxonomy): Eukaryota > Metazoa > Chordata > Mammalia > Chiroptera > Phyllostomidae > Artibeus > Artibeus jamaicensis. Next base: position 11,386,081 of record NW_026522014.1, on the reverse strand, counting down.
TGCCATGAGCAGAAGGTAATCACAACTGTCTTATCGTGAACCACCCTCTTCTTCACACTCCCTAAAACTAAATGCAACAGATTAACACAAAAATTTAGTACCTCAGCCCTAGATGGTGTGGCTCAGTAGACTGAGTGTCTGCCTGCAAACCGAAGGGTCACTGGTTCGATTCCCAGCCAGGCACATGACTTAGTTGCAGGCCAGGTCCCAAGGAGAGGGCAGGTAAGTGGCAACCACCCACTGATGTTTCTCTTCCTCTCTCTAAAAATAAATAAGTAAGTAAATAAATAAATTTTAAAATTCAATAACTGAGAATGAACAATGAGACTAAGATAAAACCTAAATCAAAAGAAAGGGTAAAAAAGATATGAAGGATAAATTTAAAACAATTATAGAAATGAAAGCCACCATGGGAGAAGAACAAAAAGGCACTGATGTAGAGAGTAAAGGGTGCAGAGAATAGAACTGGTAAATTAAGTAAAGCAAATTGAAATGAAAGAAAAGTGGAAATGAATAAGTTTATAGAGAAAAAATATATGCATGAGGTAAAAACTGTTACAAAGCATTGAGCTTAGAATAGTATCTAGTATATAATAGCATTAATTAATTACTATGTGGTTGATTTCCAGTCAAAAATACATAAACCTGTACAAAATTGATGTTCTGGAAGAAAACAACTGCACAAATACACACACACAAAGATAAACTTCAGGAAAACTTTCAAGAAATGAACTAGACTTGAATTTACTGCTTTACAGGCCAAATGTGTTCAAAGACCGATTTCAATGAAATTAGCAACACAAAATCACTTCATACTACATTAAGAGGATTCGAAATACAGAGAAAAAATGAAACATAGAAAAATAAATTACAGTATGTGAGCAAAAAAATTCAAGTTGACTCTAAAGAAAAACTTTTCTGGTTGGCCTTGGGCTTCTCACAAACAGCATTATATTCTAGAAGGTAGAAGGGAAAGGTAACTAAAAAATCCTTAGATATGTAAACCCCCAAATTTGGGAGTGAACCCCTAAATTTATAACCAACCAAAATGTAATTTGAATACAAATATATCCATTTTATAGATATTTTAGCATGCTAAAAACTGCTGGAGCAGCTACAATGAAGGAATGAAAGTTGCATACAAGTAATTTGTTATAGACAAGGATAAAAAATTATTATGAAATTTTTAAATATTCTTTACAAGCAAAATAAAAACAAATAGAAACTACAGTTAACTAATTTCATTAATAAAGCAATACAATGATAAATGTATATTTAATACATAAAATATACTTATTATAACCTCAATTATTTTAGTTTTTCTTAGTTAAAATTTTATTTGAAATTATAAATAAGAAAATTTTTTACATAGAGCAGGGGTGTCAAACTCATTTTCACCAGGGGCCACACCAGCCTCGTGGTTGCCTTCAAAGGGCCGAATGTAATTTCAACTCCTTAACAGTTAAGGAGCAGTTACATTTATACAGTCCTGTAATTATTTCAGCTCTTCGAAGGCAACCACTTGAACCTATTAAATTCTTTTTTAGAAAAGTAAAAAATGCCCTGGCTGGTGTAGCTCAGTGGATTGAGCAGGGGCCTGAGAACCAAAAGATCATGGTTTGATTCCCAGTCAGGGCACATGCCTGGGTTGCTAGCAGGGGCCAATTCCCAGCAGGGGACACATGAGAAGCAACCAGACATTGATAAAAATATATAGAAAGAGAGAGATCAAGGAAACAAAATAAATACTTTATGTTAGGAGAACACTAAGTGAAATGTTTTAGTGAGGTAAGAATTAATATTTTGAGCTGTGTATCCTTACATTTTCCCCTGTAGATAGACTTGTTTTAAATCACTTAAAAAAATAAGAGTTAAATTTTCACTTGTTAAGCATACACCAACAATGAACCAAATGGATTTAGAGAGATGATCATCCTTAGCAAATGCAAATAAAGTTAAACTCAAGGCTCTATAATAGCTTTCATGAGGGTCTGCAACCTGCCTCATAGTTCGTCTTTTTTCTACTCATAATTTTAGCAAGATGACTAGAATACTTCACTGTCAAGAAATCATTTAAATCTGAGGCAAGGCTAAATGACTGTGGGGTAAGGTTAAAGATCTGTTAGTCCAGTGACTTTTGTAAAGACATTATTTCTTTCTCTGTGCTCTGTAGCTGTTGTGATGCAAAGCTTTATTTTTAGTTTTTTCAATTACATTTGATATTCAGTATTATATTAGTTTCACTTATACAGCATAGTGGTCAGATATTCATAAAACTTATGAAATGATCCCCCTGATAATCTAGTATCCACTTAACACCATATATAGTCATTGCAATATTATAGACTATGTCCCCTACTCTGTACTTTATATCCCTGTGGCCATTCGTAACTGTCAGTTTGTATTTAATCAGGTCACATTTATCACCTAGTCCCCCAGTCCCTACCATCTGGCAGCCGTCACTTTTTTCCCTTTACCTATGAATCTGTTTCTGCTTTGTTTGTTGGTTTATTTATTTTTATTTTCCACGTATAAGTGAAGTCATATGGTGTTTGTCTTTGTCTATCTGTCTTATTTTACCTAACATAATACCCCCTAGGTTCATCCATACGATCACAAATGGTAAGATTTTATTCTCTTTATGGCTGAGTAATATTCCATTGCATATATGTAGCACTCTTCTTTATTTAGTCATTTATTGATAGAATTTTGGGTTGTCTATCAACCTAAAATAAATGAACTATTGATACTTTCAATAGATGAACTATCTATTGATATCTATCTATATTAGATATCTATTGATATCTATCTAATAGATGTACTATCAATAGTTCAACTATCAATAGATGAACTATTGATACTACAGTGAACATAGGGATGCATATGTCTTTTCAAATTAGCTTTTTGCTTTTCTTCAGATAAATACCCAGAAGTGGAATTGCTGGGTCATATGGTAGTTCTATTTTTAACTTTTGGAAGAATCTCTATAAAGCGTTCCATAGTAGCTGCACTAGTTTTCAATCTCCCCCATAATGAATGAGCATTACCTTTTCTCAACATCTTTGCCAGTGCTTGTTTGTTGACTTATTGATGATAGTCATTCACCGCCATGAGATTCGCCTCATGGTGGTTTTAATTTGCATTTCTCTCATAATTAGTTGATACTGAGTGTCTTTTTATACGTCTATTGACTATCTATATGTCTTCTTTGGAGAAATGTCCATTCAAACCCTCTGCCCATGTTTTTTATGTTAGTTGTATTAGTTCTTTGTAAATTTTAGCTATTTCAGTTTCAGATGTCTCTCATGTAGATTGTATGGTTTAAAACCACTCACCTGAGTTTACAGATTTCTAAATCCAGGCTTGCACTTTAATGCAAAATAGCAAATTTCTATTTTCGTGAACTTTTATTGCCCATAGTAAACTGAACCCCCTTCTCTCATGCCTACAATTTAGATTAGATAATTTTTAAAACTCTGTGTTGACTCTGCATGAACTTAGCCAACAGTGTAGTCCTTTTGAAGCAAATACTCTTTTTTCCATTGATTTGTATAAATAATAGCTGTTGCCACACTAGTGGCTCAAATATGCATTTTAAGAAAGAACAGTTTACATTAATTAGATAAAAGTTGAATGTCAGTAATCTTAAATTCTTATGGCATCTTCTTTTAAACTATCTCAACAAAGTTCAGATGAAAATGTGTGGTTGTTACTTGTTCTGAGATGGCTTTGAGGGAAATGGAATAAAACTGTTACTAACTTGAAAACTGTTACTGACTTGAAATGATGTAAAATATGTTTTTTTTGTGCATAGCGATGTGGAACTGCATTAATTAGGCCCAAAAGACATTTCACACCTTTAATACAAGTAGGACAGGATAATGACAATGAATGAGGTACTATAGGATGTTATCACGAGATAACTTGTCTTTTTTCTCCTGCTGTTGGATAAACATTAAGACAAAGCTGTGATGTTTATTCTCAGAGCTGGAGACATTAATCTTGTGATTAATTTCTATTTCAGTGGCCTCATATTTTATATTGACTATCAGATTGTTACTTGTAGTTGATTGGTTCTACATAAGGAATGTAGGTGTATCAGAGTTAACTCCATGTTTATATACATTTGTGCTGTTTGTTAGATTATATTTGATTCCAGGATGTAAATGACATTTTTCACCCATGACAATTATCAAACTCAATTAAATATATAAAGGCTGATTTACCTATAAAGAAAATGTGCGGTACAATTGACTTTTATCTTTCACTAAAAATGCAAACAATAGAAGGAAAATTTTGTTATGGCCTTAGTGCAATGGTACATTCAAATTATTCTAAAAGAGAACAGGCTGACAGGGACCAGAGTGGAGAGGGGAGGGAATTTCAGGGGAAAAGGGGAAGGATTCACAGGAACAAGTATAGAAGACACATGGACAGAAACTATGGGGGGGGGAAATGGGAGGGAGGGGGGAGCACTGAGGAGGGGTGGGCTGGGATGGGAGTAAAAGACAGAAAACCGTACTTGAACAACAAGTAAATAAATTTAAAAATATCTCAAAAATAAAAACAAATTATTCTAAAAGATTATGCTTTATATTATGATTAAAGGTACATTTAAAGGATTTCCTAGTTATTATTTGAGAGGAATTTTAATTAAGTTGTCTAAAGTGGACATTGAAAATGAGAAGTTTAGCAGTTATATTGTTAAGAGGATATATTAACAAAACAAGGAAAAATCAGTTGGAATCATAAATCTCAAATCTAAATTTCTGGACTATTGGTAATGTTCTATATCACATGTGTACTTTATTGTATTTCTATATCATTCAAATAAATTTTCAATAAACATTTACTTACATGAGACTTGGATAAGTGAGCAAAAATAAAGCTCAGAATACATGCCGAGTGAAAAAAAATCACCTCTTTTTTTTTTCAGAAGGAACATTTTTTTCTTTTCTTTTTTTATTTAAAGGAAACGTTTCTGAAAATTAAATAGAAAACAATTATATGTAGTTATCATTATCTGTTAATATTTTATTGTTACCATAATACTTCACTGATCTGTTAGGAACAAAAATTAAATTTAAAGCAATATGAAACTTTTGTTTTTGTTTTAAAAAAGATTTTTTTCCCTTTTTTGGAGGCTTGCTTTCCTGTTTTTCTCCTGTTTGGTTGCTGTATTGAAGTAATTTAAGGTGGCCTCTCTCCTGTTTTTGTACCTCCATAGGAGTGGTATTTGATCATTGTAATTGACTTTTTTTTAAATTAATTTTTAGTTATTTTTCAAGTACAGTTTTTTGTCTATTTCTCCCATCCAAGCCTCCCCCGCCCCTTGCTCCCCACCTCCCTCCCATTTCTACCCCCTTAGTTCTCATCCCTGTGTCCTTAAAAAATCACCTCTTCTTTAAGCAGACAGTGTGCTGCTCTGAGTGGGAAGGTCATTGCCAGCTTCGATCAACCTGAGGTTGAATCCTGTTCTACCATTTACTTGCTATGTGATCTTGGAAAATTATCTTTAACTCCAGACCCTCACATTCCTGTCTGTAAAACTAGGAAAGTTCTTAAGAATAAATGGGATTAGGTAGTTGATAACACAGGAAATATGAAGGCTCTGGAGATACATATCTAATGTGTTATTTGAATTTTAATAAATTATTTATGTTCTCCATCCTTCAGTATACATGAGAAAAAGGTAAAACCTACTTCTTAGAATTGTTTTGAAGATTATGAGGTAACACATGTCATACATTAAACAGAGCCCCTGGGATATTAATATAATAAAACTTCAAGATAGATAGTGTTGGAGCTAACGCTTTTGTATAAGTGAGGTCAGAGAAGGCTTTTGGGTAAATGACAATTGAGCAGACTCGTAGAAAAAGGGATGGGGTGTAACTTGCAAAAACCTGGAGAAAGTGCTTTCCAACAAAGAGGAGAAATGGCATGAAGGCCCAGGATCAAATCCAGGCTTGGTGTATTCCAGGCACGGAAAGTGGTAGGAAAAGAATGAGCAAAAGGAAAAATTGGGATGGAAGTGAGGAAGGACAGCAGAACAGAGGTCGGGGTCTCATGTGGCTTCATAGAGAGTGATGAGGATTAGGTATTACTGAGTGGTGGGGTTTGGAAAGTTGCACAGGGGTAACTGATTTCTGAGTGGAAGACTGACTCTTAGGAATGAGGATTTAAGTGCAAGACTGATTAGGAGAGTTGCTCAAGTTTAGGCAGTGAGTGATATTGGCTGGACTGAGGGGATACTATTGAGTGAAGGGGATGGGGTGTGAAAGTGAAATAAATGATAAATTTGGGCCAGAAGAGTAGAGACACCATGTTTTAAGAGGAGAGGCTCACTGAGGAAGAGAATGTCAAGAGTTTTATTTTCAACAGGTTTCCATATATCAAAATCAAAGATTGAAGCAGATATAAATGTTAAATGTATGTCAATGGTTTTAAAGTAATCATCAGTATGTGAAATGTCAATGATTTCAGTTAACTTATTTTTTTTAATTTTTCTTTCTGAATTTTAGCCTAACTTTACATGGAATTACAGTCTCATGAATTAAAAGATGCAAAGCAATTGCTAAGCCTTTCAAAATATTTCCAAATCAATTTTATGAACTACTAAGGAGCAATTACATGCTTATATAAAAAATTTATGCATAACTAGATTCATTAGCTTTTATATACTAATTATGGACCAGATGGTATTTGGACACCAATTTGGTAAAGACTAAAAGTGTAAGAATTATGAGGCCATTTCAAACTTCCTAAATGTCAGATAATTTTATTAGTTTTCATGTAATTAATATTCCATTGCTGATTTCAAAAGGTAAATATCATTATTCTTTTTGACAGTTATTGTAAAGATATGCAATTTTTTATCTTATATTTCACACTGGAATACCAAAATATGTAGTAAATTTTATAACTAGTTTTTATGATGATAAGAATAGTCTTGTTTTGTTTTGTCTTGAAAAGAAACAACATGGTGTTATTCTATTATTTTGTTTACTGGCTAGTTATTGGGCAATTTTACCATCTATTAATGGGGTCAGCTACACTGTTCCTATTGTTAGAACATTGAACTACCCAATCATAATGGCGCTCTTCTGGAATAGAGAGTTAGGCAGAGAATGGTCATTAAACATAAGCTTTATGCTCAGAATAAAATTTGAGTCCCAGCACTGCCAATGATTAGCTATATAATATTTTATCAGTCATTTGTTTCTTAGACCCTAGTTTTCTCATGAAAATATGCATTAACCTCATAGTTATTTGAGTAATATAATGAAATATTGCAAAGAACTTGACACTGTATCAGAGGTACAGAATTTACTCAATAAAGGGTACTTGCTTTTAGTACTCATATTAGTAAATAATTATTATTATTATTATTATATTTAGAATCTCTTGATTCTACAACTTTTTAATGATCAAACCCATGCATGAACACCATGTGTCTTAATGGGGACAAATGTTCACAGAGATGATTTAAAATATTGTCTGAGAGAAATAGAATGTTAAGACTAAACTATCCAATATAATACAACAAAGGCATTTTCTGTTCAAGAGAGTCCTTTGATATTTAAACAAATAAAGCCTAGGAGGTCTTTGTGTTCCCTTGGTAGTGTATGTGAATAACTGGAGAAATTGGATGATTTTTTTACCTGAATAAAATAAATGCTCATGGGTTTCAAGCCTTCCCGGTTCTAAAGAAATCACCCAAAGACAACTTACAGATTTCCTAAGTCTCTTTATTTCTTTAAGATAATAGCAGATTGCACACAATTTTAACAACAGCAATTTTCAGCAACATGCACACACAAACCCGTCAGAAATATAAATATGAGTTCATTACCACTGAAGGGGGTTGGCCCTTCTCAACCTTTCTGGATGCCAGTAAGCAAATTCTGAAATACAGTGATACTTTGTTGACACTAGATTAATCATTTTAGAAATAGTTGAAAGAATAGGGAATTTAATTGTATTTATCCTTGTATGTTAATGAAACTGAAGAATATAATATGATTCAGCAAATTTATAAAGATTAGTTTTCATAAATGATTTTTTAAAATAGACACAATTATCAATATATTTATATATGCATTCTATAAATACACTTATTATTTTCCCAGGAGACTGTAATGGCTCTATTCAATGCTAAGGAGTACTCAAAGTAAATTTTTATGACCCAGTTATAAACTCCTAGAAAAAAAGGTTTATAATGGAAACATGGTGAGACATTAAGTAACAGCACTGAAATGGGTACTTTGGAGTCCCATATTTGATTGAAAATAGTAACAGCAGCTAGAGTTTCTCCCAGAGGTATATTTTATTTAGCTCCATGTCTAAATATGTCTAATTACACGACTGCTCTTTGTGCCTATTCAATGTTGATACTAAATATTGTTTTCCATTACCACTACATTCTTATTTTAGAGCTTTTAAAATGTACTCTACCCAATAAAATATCTGTGGAAATTATCATTTTAGATTGAGTGAAATGTTTTCCATTGATAAAGGTTGAAAGGCAAAATGTTTCCTTTTTAATAAAAAATTCTAGGAGCAATTGACCCAAGACATTCAATAACTTATTTTAGAGTAAATATTACCTATTTTCTTTTTAAAAAATATTTTTATTGTTGTTCAATTACAGTTGTCCCCATTTCTACTTTATCTGACTGGTATAAAAATGGGTAATACCAACCAATATGTTAAATAATAGTTTACAGTTTACTAATTACTTTTAAAATAAATTGTTTTATGTAAGCCTGGGCAAAATTCTGTGAGATGAGTGTTACTTTTATCATTATCACTATCTATCTACCTATCACTAATATCTTTATGCACCTATTGATGTCAGTAATGTTTTATGGCCAAACAACTAGTAAATTGCAGATACAAGGCTTGACTATTTGAAATCTTTTGAACATCAAAGTCATTATTCTTTAGAGTTGCATTAATTTTTCTAAAAATCTATGGAACTTTCTAATGACAACCAATTCTAAGAAATTATTTTTTAAATTAAAATAAGCATATACATTTGTAAAGTATGAACAGTTTCTTTTCCTCATCAGCTAGATAAGAATTGTTAGTTAATATTTGAATTAAAATAAGTGAGCATATTAGCCATATACAATTGCAACTTAAATTTCAAGGTTAGGGTAAATGAAGCTGAATGCAGTACTCAGTGTCTTTAAGAATTCCCAGGTAAACTGGGGCACTGAGTGTCTATCATGAATGTGGTAGAAGGTAAAAGGCAGTGCAGTCCTTTCACATTCAAATCTACTGTGACGATCCACTTTTCAAATCAGAACTACAAAGGGGAAAAGGACAGATTCTGAAAACTACATTGATATAAACGGGATTGTCAATGCAAGTGTATCCAAACCTATAGAATTTTCATAAAAATGTATTTATTAAGCCAAAGAGGATGCTCCTGGAAGCAAGATCTCAACAGACTAAAAATGCTTCCTAGAATGAGTTTGCAGTTTCTTTCCCGTGTTTTGGAATTAAGGAGGTGAACAGTCACTGAAGGTCAGAGAAAGGAATGTAGGAATTGAATTACAGGACGGTTAATGAGGTTATGTGCTCCCTTCAGTTGTGCCTCCCAGAGGTCTAAAAAACAGGATTACGTTGGCATTTCCTAGGTGTGTTAACCTAGATGCCCAAGAACAATAGGCAAAGATGAATATTTTATTGAAGAAGTTACATGCCTGGGTCATGATAACTCACATTGACCTGTCCATTTATGAATTTATGGTTAGATCACTGTGTGAGGCTACTTTCCATGGAACCATTTTGTTCAGCTGCAGGAAAGGAACCCAAAAAGTCTGTTCACTGGTGTTATAATAAGCAGAAGACATTTTACTGAGATTTTCTGTCATTTTCTAGAAGTTATATTGGCAAGTGAGTTGAAACAAATCTGAAAACCCTCCTGCAGATAATCTTTAAAAGCATGAAGATCAGTGATAAAAAGATTTCTCACAAGATCCAAAATACAGTTTTCAGCCCTATCACAATGAAAATACTAAATGTATCTTTAATATAGATTGGATAATATTATATTTTTCCCCTGAAATTGTTTTTAGAAATTTTATTCTTATTTAGCAAGTCTATAGAGTATGAATCCTTTTTAAAAGCCAGTTTTCTATGTCTAGAGCTGCACTTTAATTTTAGAAATATATTAAGACAAATAAAAACATTGGAGTTTGTCCCTGGAATTTCAGGTTAGGTATAGTCAAAGTGTCAAATATATCTGCCAAGTAAAAGTGTTCGAGTAAAGGTTTACATTATTTAAGAAGCTGGATGGTCTTTTCCTTCCCTCCCTGCCCTCCCCATGCCCCAAATACAGGATACAATGCCCATTTTTCTCTTTGTTCCGGCCAAATGTATTTCTCTTTGACAACCCATCGATGTAGAGCTCTAGAACTTCAGAGGGAAAGAGATTTTAGAAAACACTTAATCTTTACTAAAACCAGCAGGGGAGCAGTGAACTGAAGTCACTTCCCAAGGTCACAGTGTGATTTATTGGACAAACTAAAATATAATAGCTGTTCCTATGATCCTAGTTCTTTTCCATGAGCTATGTGTATCCTTGAAATCAATGACATGCGTAGTAACTGTTAGAATGTGATATCAGGATGCCTCCACAAAGAAAGAAAATCATCCAGTGAGTGACGCCCGATGAGCAGAGTGCAGGAGGGCCCATCAAAGGCCTGGATTGCAACTTTAAAAAAAGTTTTGAGTGAGTCACCAAGCAAAGATGTTAACTAAATTTGCTTAGACTTATAGGAATAAATTAATTGAAATTATGTAAAAGAAAGATATATGTAAAAGAAAATTAAAAGTACATATTTTTAAACTGTATGTAGTTCTTGAAGTTGGGAGGCAACATTTAATAATAGAATGGGGTTCCTTATATCTTACAAATTTTCAGAAGTTATCCATAGTCCATTAAACATAGCTGAGAAGCCAGACCAAAGAATTTTATTTATTGAGATATAATAAAATCAAAGCCAAGGCCTATTTTAAAAATGCATGAGTATATTGACTCAATTAATCATTGACTTGCTAAGTCAATCCATTTTTAATGTTCATGAGAAAATATAAATTCCAAAAAGGAATGTATATATTTACATGTAACCATCTTATATAACATGTTATATATTCATAATTGTTACTTCTAGAAATACCTGTTTTAACTTTTATGTTTATTCTCTACTGATACTCTACTATAGGTTTTTTTTTTTTTGGTTTAAACATAGATCAACATCAAAATGTCTCCAAATGACTAACTATCTTATTCAGCGTATTTAAATTTTATGTAGTTGTTAAAAATTATGTGCATGAGATATAGAATTTTAATGGATAAGTTGCACAGGGAATAATTTCAAATGACTAAGCTTGTCAGAAATGTTAAGTGCCCTTCACACATCCCTGAGGGTGGAAAATGTCATTTCACACCACTGCCAACCTATTTGGAATTAAGTCAAGGAATATGGGGAGCTTTTATCCCCACTTACACCAGGACTTACAATAAACATTTCTGAGATTATGCTATACAGATACCCAAGGTTAGATCATTTTTTTCTTGCAGGATATCATTTTTTGGTAGCAGAAATTTAAAAATGTTGAAAGAGACTTACAAGTAATATAAGGAAATTCTTTAATGACGTAAACTAATGTATAGATTTATTAAATTACTTTTCACAGTTATCTCTGTCTCTTTGTTCCTGGCAGAGACAAAGGCGAGCCCATGTACCTGATTTCTAGGGAATGGAGTTTTCAACTGTACCATCTCCAGAAAAATTTATATGTCACATAGTTGTTAAATGGCCTGCTTAATATCATGGGATTCTTTTCATCTCTCTCTTTTTTATCCCTGTTATTTTTAATTGTTATCTCTGACCTGTTCCATCCCACTCTCTTTCAATGAGTTTTCACTTTCCAAGCTCTCCACATTTGGAAAGGATGCATATTAGCCCCTAATTCATCTAGTTAATATAAGAAATGTCCAAACCCACAGAGAATTTTTATGAGTTTATTTAACCAAACCCAGGATATGCCTGGAAGGAAGATCTCAACAGACTGAAAAAAAAAATATTTCTGAGAATAAAAGTTTGCAGGGTTTTCTTTTTTCCTCCATGCATCTGGAATTAAGGAGCTGAGGTAAGGTAGAGGAAGTGAAGGTGGGAAAAAGCAAGGCGGGGGGATTGGATTACAGGATAGTTAACTAGACTCTGCTCTCTTGAGAATGGTTATGCTTCTAAGGAGCCTGAAAAAGAGGCATTTCAAAGGTGTGTTAAGGTAGATGCATAAAAACAATAGACAGCACTTGCTTAAGGCAAAAATTAACTAAAGAAGTTATATGCCTGGGGCATGACCGTCCACTTTAGCTTTCCCAGTTAGGAATTTATGACTGGATTACCCTGAGATGCTACTTTCAGTTAGATTTATTACAACATCCCTTTCATCTACAATCTCCTTCATCTTTTTATTGCTATATATTGAAACTTTCCAGCTTTTACTAGAATCTATTTACTTTTTTCTTAAATCACTTGTGAAAGATTACAACATTGTAAACTTAAAATAGGTACAATCTATTAAAAAACTGTATGGATATTGTTGAAAATAAACAGTAGAATTATTTTAATATTGAATAAAAAGACATGATATAGATTTAGCCTTTAACTTCTAAGAGCAAATCTTTACTTTTAATGTGCTCTAATCTCTCTAATCAAACAAATTCTACTTTCATTTCCCTCACACATACCCTTTTAGTTAATACCCTTTATTGGCCTTCCTTGTAGCCAAATGACTGAAGACTTTCTTTTAATATTTGCTATTTTCACTACTCAAGTCTGATCCAATCTCATCTACACATAGATCATTCTTGCTATAGACACCAATGATATTTACGTCACTTTCTTTAGTGAGACTCCTTTTAACCACATCTTATAGGAATACCTTTATAGTTGGATACTTAAAACATTTTTTTTCACTTAGCTTCTATGAGACCATATATATGGCCACATTTCCCTCTATCCTTTCCTTCAGCATTATTCTTCTTTATCTGGAATAGGGTAAGAATGGCCCTTTAACTATTAGCTTTATTGATCCCCTATGTAACACCTAAATTTTCTATGTAATCCCAAACTCTTCTCAAATTTAGGCTAATTTATCCAACTACCTCACTGGTATCTCCTTCATAGTTTGAAGGTCATTCAAGGTCATGGCATGCCAGACTGAATTTATGATTTTTCTCTTTAAACTTCACTCTCTTCAGCATTTCCTATTTCGTGAATGGAAATACTCTGTCATTATGGTCCCTAAACTACCTCATTGTCTCCTTCTTGCTCAGTCATTTCCCTTCTGTATCTGGTCCTGTACTGAGTATTTAAATGTTTAGTTTTTAATTCTCATAACCACGTGGGTTAGATATTGTTTTACTTTGTACTCTCTATATCCAATCCACTAGTATATCATTTTGGTTTTACCTCTTAATTAACTCTCAGATCCATCACTTCTTTTCATTTCTCCCAACTCCTTACTGATCTATACTCCTGTAATCTTTCAATTTGAATTTCTCAAATAATTTCACAGTTCTCTTAATTGACTTTTGCTTACCGTCAGCTTGTAGCCAGAGTGATGTTTTTCAAACGTATCTCTGATCATTTTACCTATGTGTCCACCTCCTTAAATCTCTTAAAAATGCCCTAAAACACTGTGGTGGTCTGCCACCCACCTGAGTTCCAAGCTCACTGAACTATCTTTCCTCTACATTTTACTGTGTCTTCTGCTCATCCTTCAGATATCAGTTCAATTGTCTCTCTTTAGTAAGAAATCTTGATTTAACTTCTTTTTAGAAGTTAATGACCCCATTAAATACTTTTCCATACATTTTCCCATTATTCCAGTTGCATTTGAAATCTATTTGTTAGATTAGTCTAACAATATTTATTTCCCCAATATTGTTTGCTATACAAGGATGTGTTTTGTGTTCATCTCTTCTGAGAATTTTGTCACCAGAATGTAGAGTGGTATCACTTTAGAGCAGAAATTTATTACAGATTTTTAATAAATAGAATGTTTATAGACTTCTGGTCCTTATCTATGTTTGCACATATATGCCCACAATTATACATACATACAGAACATATTCTCACATATTACCTACACATGTGTATATGTGCCCTTGAACATTCTCCCCATATAGACATGTAAACTATTTGTGATAATAAAACACATAAATTATTACCATTTGATTTTCTTGTTATAGCAATATGGCCTGTCTTACTAAATAATTTTACTAATTCTTTCTATATTCTTGCTTAAATGGCCACATTTCATTCCAGTATATAAATGTGACAAGATGTACTAAATCAATGCCCTTTTACTTTGCTATCAAGGATATACTGTGGTTAACATTGTTTTATACTAAAGCTTTGCTTATATCCATAATTAATTCAAGAGAAAAATAAGGAGATAGAGGAGAATGATGATATACTAGCAGTTTTTATTTGAAAAGCAACTATCTTTTGTCAGAAACTGTACTAAAATTTACCGGTGTACAACCACCCTGTAAGGTTGTTATTATGGTCCCCATTATACAGAAAGGTAAGCTAAGACTCATAGCACAAAGTCACAGGGATTAAATTAAACAACAACCAAGTGGCAGACCAATGATTTGAGTGCTGGACTGAATGATTACCATATGACTTACTAATAATAGACTATACTCATTTTAAATCTCCTAATGCCCTCTGAGATTTTATATTACTCTATACTTTTGTATTTCCATGTCTATGCCATCATCATCAGTGTTGCTGTTACTAGGGAAAACATTTAACCAAATAAAAATGTAGGAATTCATATTAATTGTTACTAAATGTTTAAATACAAGTTCCAGTATATTTGTAGTTTTCTATAAGTCGTGTAGTTTTAATTGTTTTACCATTTTTATTAGTATAATTTTAATATAATTGAATTATCAGAGCTCTTTCCATATTAAAGACATTAACTGTGTGCCTTCTATATTGCAAATATTTTCTATTTTGTCAATGTTTTTTTTTTATTTTGTTTGCAGGGTGTTTGACTGCACTTGTATGCATTCTTTAATATCATAGTATTTTAACTTTTGTATAACCAAATAATTCAAGGCCATAAGCTTTTACATATTTGAAATTTGACTTTTGAAAACATTTTAATGATGAGTAAAGGTTAAATAATTCTTGAAAGAAATGTGCTTGGAAATATAAATATGGTTCGTTATATAAGTGAATGCAGATGAAACCTATTTTAGATGTGTCTTGCTGAATAAAAATGTCTTAGAGATAGGAATAGCAAAAGGTTTTTAAAATAGAATGAATGTACACATAAGATGAATTTGGAGCAAAATGAATAGATAGTTACCCAGAACCATACTTTATAAAAATATATAGCTATATTATAAATTTTAAAATATGTTAAAAGCTTCTGCTGAAAGATTATTTTTACAAGAGTATATATATTTTTGATCAAAACAAGTGTGGTGTGATGAAAAGGTCAGCAAAATGGGTAAAAGAATATCAAAGAGATTTGAGTTTGGGTAGTTGTTTTGTTAATAGTGGTAACACAATGCTTCGTTAACCCAACAATTATTGCTATAGTAAACATGAAAGATACAAAATTTTAGAAAATAAAAATAAAGACATCAGTGAAATGGAAGAGTATAAAATCAGTCGGGAATGGTCATTGTAGCATGAATTTGAATGGTTATTAAATATACCTCCCAAAGGTGTTTTGCCCTCCTGTAGAGACCAAACTTCAAATGAGCAACTGATCACTAGACTCTGAAACAAGGAATTTTTACTTTGTCAAGAACCACCATATTTTTCTTCACAACTTATTTCTTTAAAAAAAAGGGTAACCATCACGATTTGTTCTGTTTTCTCATACACAGCCATCTTTCTTTTTTTTAATTTATTTTTAAAAGTTATTTTATTGTTGTTCAAGTACAGTTGTCTGCATTTACCCCCCAACCACTCCCTCCCCACCTCTGCCATCGCCATATCCCTCTCCTGCTTCCACCTCCACTTGGTTTTGTTCATGTGTCCTTTATAGTTGTTCCTAAAAACCCTTTCTTCTTTGTTGCTCATTATCCTCTCCCACCTCCCCTCTGGTTACTGTCAAATTGTTCTTAATTTTAATGTCTCTGGTTATATTTTGCTTGCTTGTTTGTTTTGTTGATTAGGTCCCACTTAAAGGTGAGGCCTTCCTTTTGACCCAGAAATTCCACTGCTGGGATTACATCCTAAGAACCCTGAAACCCCAATCCAAAAGAACCTATGCACCCCAATATTCATAGCAGCACAATTTACAATAGCCAAGTGCTGGAAGCAACCTAAGTGCCCATCAGTAAATGAATGGATCAAAATATTGTGGTACATTTACACAATGAAATTCTATGCAGCAGAGAGAAAGAAGGAGCTACTACCCTTTGCAACAGCATGGATGGAATTGGAAAGTATTATGCTGAGTGAAATAAGCCAGGTGGTAAGGGACAGCCATCTTTCTAAAAATATACCACACAAGGCCTTCAAGTGTGTTCTTGGCAAGGAGTACACCGACTCACAAATCCAAATCTTTTGTCTGAGTTCCTCATGTCCTTATATCAGGGCATGGCTGTATTTTTCTTTATATCCATAAAAATACAAAATTTCTGAATCCACCCCCTTTTCCTATATAGTGGGGATTTTGCCCACAGTATTACAGGAGGTAATCCTTAATGACCTGAGGGACCTTGTGCTAGTCCTAAGCTAACTTGCTCTGAGATCAATTCCTTACCTTTTGTTTTTTCTCCTGTTATATAGGGGGCTGAATTCTTAGGGTGCATTTGCCAGGCAGTTATATCATCTGCCATCTGACTTGGTTCAGCCACTGAAAGTCATTGACAATAGAGACTTTCACTGATATTGAGATAATGAGGGAAAGAGTGAAGGGGAATTTCAAAGCAATCTCTTCTTTCCTCTTTTGGGGCCATACCTCCAGCAGATAAATACAGCAGTGGCATTATCTCCTCGTTGGCTCTAATTTCCCTTGCCTCCATCCACCTAAGATTCCATCTTATGCAGGGCGATACTTCTGCAGGGCTCTGGTTATTTCACCTCCTCCTTTTGTCCCTGCAGGTTATAGGTAGTAGTGACTTTCTGCTCTTGTTAATCTTGTGTTGTGCCACCAGGCCAGGTTTGGAGTCACATGTGTTCCTAAAAGACACCAGGGTCTTTTCGGCCATATTTCATTTGTTTTTCTAGTGCTTCTGATGTAAAATGTGTTCTCACTTTTGCATAGGGAGCTCCTTCTTTTTCAGGTCTCATCCCAAGTATCATCTTGCAAAGCTGTTCTGGGTTTCCATTATTCTCTGTCACAGGAAATCTTTTCATTCCATGTGTCGCAATCTATATAGCTTACATTTTTTCTTACTTGGTGGCTTTTTTTCCAATTGGATTATGGCTCCATATTGGCTGAAGCCTTTTCTGCCTTGATTGTCTATCTTCAATATCTAGAATGGGACATGTGAGACTTACAGTACATGTCTTGAATGAATCAAAGAACACATGAATGAATGAAATCTGACTATGGATATCAAGAACACTATCTTATTTAATCATTAATATGAACTAATGCCATCATTACTATTATTATTCAGTTTAATAGGTGAGGACCCTGGGATTTTAGAGATTAAGTAGTTTATCATGAGTTACTTCAGAAGTCATTATATTAAAAAGCATTTAAAAGTTAATAAATGATAGAATCTATATAAAAACACAGGGTTTTGTGATTTCTTAACTCATACTCTTCACCAGAATTTATTTTTAACAATATTATCTAAACTAAAGATATTAACAAAAGCCTTGTAAGAGAAAATTTCTTCTTTATTTTCTTGCATATACAATTCTTAGCTATTTGGGTGTACAATAATGAGTCATTTACTAGTTTCAAGAAACAGGAAGTGCACTTTATCTAGAATATGGCAATCAAGAATCTGGGCTTTGCTCCATTAAATGGGATACCTAAACAGTGGTCTCAAATAACCTGCTGGAGTTTGGAGCTTTAGATGTCAATCTGGGAATGCCCAGGTTCTGTGTGGTGCTGCTTTCAGTGTCCGAGTTCTCTGAGACTGTCTAGAGACTCTCTAGGGAAAGAATGTGGGCAAGGAGTGCTCCGCTGAAGCTTGGGTCATGGTAGCATTTAATGGCTGAGGTGAGACAGGAAGTAAACAAAGGAGACCAACAAAGAGCTGCCAACAATGCAAAAGAAAGGCAGGGAAGTATAGATTCATAGACATGATGAGGAAAGTGACTCAGGGAAAATAAATTCTAGTGAAGGCAGAGTAAAATAAGAGCTGAGCAGAAAAGAGCGGAGCAAAAAGTGTATTGGAGAAACCTGAAGGATTGAGGTTGAGTGAGAATGATGGGTAAGGTAATCAAAAAAATCAAAAGAGACCACTGCCCTGAGTTTTGTTGCAAAATGAGGCAGTGGCTTTATTTTCAGTGATGGCCTCAGAATAAGGACCCAGTAAATGTTAATTTCTTTATTTTTCAATATTTTGTTTATTTATTTTTAGAGAGAGGGGAATGGAGGGAGAATGAAAGGGAGAAAAACATCCATGTGTGAGAGAAACATTGGTTGGTTGCCTCTCACATGCCCCCCACCTAGGACCTGGCCTGCAACCAAAGCATGTGCCTTGATGCGGAATCAAACCAGCAACCTTTTGGTTCTCAGGCCACTCAATCCACTGAACCACACCAGGCAGGACCAGTAAATATTAATTTCACACACCATAATCGAGTTGAATATTGAATTATAATTGGGCTAAAGAATGTTTTATATAGCAGAGACAATGAATAATTGAGTGTACATGCTAATTTGCTCTTAGGGAGAATGAATAATAAAAAAAGTCCACTTATGGATTTGTCCTTTTAAACATTGGTTTCCAGCAGATTGGAAAGGTATGGATGACATAGACTGTTACTCAAGAAAGAGAAGAAAATGGTAACATTTTTGTTTCAGAAGTTTGAGGAGAAAGGTAGGGCATTGCATCTGAAGGAAAGCAATGGGTTGAATGGAGATATTTGAGAGCACATGTGATGCCCACCAGTTCCTAACCTACACAACTGTTACTTTGACCTGTTTGTTATCTGTTTGACTCTAAGGGGAGAGTAAATACGCACTCTTTCCAAGTCAACCAGTATATTACACTCAGCATATCTTTGGCCAGAAACCTACACACTCGTCTCTGATGCAATAAAATATATGGACTTTTCTAAAAACTACCTTTCTCAAAGGAATATTCTATCTCTCTTTGAGAAGGAAGCTTCATTCTGGTAGCTAAGGAATTGTAATAATTAGATAAGTGGGGTGCTATTATAATGTAATCTTACTTTTAACTAACAGAAAAATAAAGGACATAATTAGGCAAACTAAAAAGCTTAGATGAGTGTCATAGGTCCTGATTTTAAGAGTCTTTATTCTGCCCGAGTCCATGATTCATATAGGGTCTGGTGGTTTCACTGGTAATCTTTATCAAAGGATATTTGAAAAATGCAAGTCAGTGTGGTAGTTAGACAGATGGCAAAGCAGTCATATGTAAATAGTTTCCGAGGTCTTTACAAGAGTAGTTTACTTCCTTATTGAAACTTAATGGATACTGTGGGACACTAATTAGCATTCTCTGAGAGTTCTCCAAGAGGAGTGGCATTGGAGTTGATGTGAACTGGCAGAAAGCAGCATAAATTGATTTGATCACTAAAAGGCCTTGCATCTGGGGCTTTTTTTTAAAGTGGAAAATGGTTCCCCAATGAAAACATATATCATAGGAGAATGAGAGGAAGAGAAGATAAAGAAAATTGAATGTTTGTCACTGATCAATTATTCAGAATCAATTATGGTTTGCTAGGGAATGCATGCTGTGCCAAAGCCAAACCAAACTCAAGTAAGCATGAGAATTAATTACTTTCATGCTTGCATGAGGCAAACGGAAGGAGGAGATGGTATCAATTGGCAGAAACTTACTGCCCTTTAGGAGCTGAAAATAATGATGATACAATAAGAGACCTACTGCAGAAGGTTGGGCACTTTGACATTAAGGGAGAGATTCTGAATTCAATTCATGAGAAGGGTATGTAAATTTATATAATTTCTTCCTAAAAATACTTACTGTGTTAGGGTTCTTTAGAGAAAAATAACCTACAGGGTGGATGTATGTAAAAATATGTGTACTCTGCTACAAAATGTGTATTATACAAATATATATCAAACATTATATTATCCATTATATGTATGTATGTGTGTGTGTGTGTGTGTATATTTCTATGTATGGAGAGAGAAAAATTTATTTTAAGTAGTCAGTTCACACAATTATATTTTGAGGGCTGCCACAATGGGAGTTCACAGGGCAAGATGGCAGGCTAAGGCTGATGTTGCAGTGATGAGTACGAAGGTCAGAAACTCAGGACAGAATTTCTAAGCTTCAATCTGGACAACAAAATTCCTTCCACTGCAGGGACCTCTGTCTCTTTTCTTAAAGTCCTTCAACTGATTGGACGAGGCAAAGTCTACTGATTTAAATGTTCATTACATCTAAAAAATATCATCATGGGATGTTATTTAACTAGGCATCATAGCCAAGTTAACACATAAAACTAACCATCACAGTTACTGTACTTACTAACCCAGGTCTGTGTGTGGATAATAAGCTTTCAGATTTTGATGACTACTTTTACACACTGTCATAAGTCATAAATTTCATATTATCACAACCATATTGCAGGTTAAGCAGACATTGAATTTGACTCCAATGACACTAATAAGGACACAAAATAATTAAAAACATATAATTCTTAAATTGTTGATTGAAGTCCACATACAATGTAATAAAGAATTTTATTAGCAGTCAATAAGGGAAAAAAAGGGCCCTGGCCAGTGTGGCTTAGTTGGTTGGGTGTAGTACCATGAACCCAAAGGTCTCCAGTTCAATTCCTGGCACATGAGTTGGTCCCAGGTCCAGTCCCCAGTAGGGTCACATGCAAGAGGCAATTGATGGATGTTTCTCACATTGATGTGTATCTCTCTCTCTGCCCTCACCCCCCTTCCCCTCTCTAGAATCAACACAAGAAAATATTTAAATATAGAAAAAATGTTAGCAAGAAAATACATTCTTGGGGTTGAAGTTATAATTAGCCATTAATGGAGTTGGGTAGGAGTGTCATGTCATGTTTATCATTAAATCACAATTATTCTATGAATTGAAATTTATGAATTGTATTCTGTGAATGATACTTTTCTTCTCTTTTGAAAAATAAGCATTAAAATAACACAAGGAATGAAATAATCTACTTTTCTCATGTAACCTATATGTAGATAGAAAAAGAGAGAGAAAATCAAAGAGAGAGTAGTAAATATCAGTTCCCACCAAAAAATCTGAAGTGCCCCTTGCTTTGAGGGAGACACAGTCTTTTACCCATAGCCTAAAAGAAAAAGGGCAATGATTCTTATTAGTTAAATAAGGTTTGTTTGTTTGTATGTGTGTGTGTGTGTACAAATTATTTGGATTTTTTCTTGCCATAGAACTCTTCCAGTGGAATCACTGTTAATGCACAGATGTCACACACATAAGGAAATTAAAAATCCTGTCAGTCTCCCCTGGTATGGCCGTATTTCCCTTTTACTGCCATTGAGTGGAATTCTTTTGAGCTAAGAAAGATTAAAGAGTCTCTCTCCTTTTAGAGAGTGAATTGGTTAACTATAATGCTAGAAAGGGACTATTATATTAATTACTTGAAACATTTAAAAACTAGCCTAATAGAAGCATTTATGTTTGGACTTAATGAAGCACCGATTCCCCTAACATACTTGAGTAAAGGAAAGAAAGATCTTTTGCCAATAAAAATCTCATCAGGTGATGGCCTTGACGGAACATCCCACTATTCCTGTCAGCCAGAGCTGTCATAAACAAACCACTGATGAGACAATGACAATAATTAACACTGTGTTAATGGGATATGGAACCTCACAGTTATTTTTTCAGCTACAGTGAACTGAATGAATGCCAAGCAGTGCACATGGCTTAACATCATAACATGTTTCTCTTTTATTTACTGTGGATATGTTGGCTCTCTTGTGTTAAAAATGACTGATAGGCTTTATTGGGTTCATGGATGGTAGGTTAAAAAAACTAGATGCTGGAAATCCAACAGCCATGTTCACATTACCATCAATAGTTGACAGTGAAGAAAATGGCTTAATCTGGACTTCGATTAGGTAAGACTCTGGCAGTTTGGCTCCGCACAATGGAAGGCATTCTAGATTATGATAATAAGTCTAAGGGAGAACATTCTTTTAAAAATCAGAGGCTTGAACCAAACATTAAAATAATCAGATACAATGGATTTTATTAGAGGTGTTTTAACTGGCAGAATAAGGTTATTAAGTCAGGAGATGTGCTGGCTACTTCTGCTATAAGTGGCCATTTTGGTGGTAATTTTTGTATGTTAAAGACATCACATCTAGTACAGGGCTGTGAACTGAGCTAGGAAGCAGTCCAGGTTAGCATGGCACATTGGTTCCTTGAAACTCTCCCTTCACAATAAATCTCTAGGCCTATCACCATTGCAGTCTAACCTGTTTATTCTCTACTGCATTGTGAACTGCATATTTAAGAAGTCTCTCCCTCTTGGCATTGTTACTTCCCAAAAAAGATATTTATGAAACACATGAATACTTCCTTAAGCCACATTTCAGGCTTAATAAATTTCATCTTACACAAGGGACAAACATGGTACGACGTCTAGACAGACTTTTTTTTTCATTTTAGCTTCCCTGCTTGAACTCAAATCAAAGGAAATAGCTGTATTATATAAAATGCATTCACTTGTGGAAATGGAAATGTTTTGATCTCTATTAAATACTGGAAATTAAAAAAAAAGTTTGAATGTACTCTGAAAAGTGAGATTATTTTTACCCTCCTGAATGACAAATCTTTCTGAGCAGGCTTTCCAGCAATTAGTCTTGCTCTAATGCTATTTCTACACTGGCAAGATGAAGTCTGTTACTTGCCAGATCTCTGGAGAATATGGTGCTTTCTGTACAGGCACCAGTATTTGTCCAAATGCCAGAGTATACGCTTGTACTTGGCCAGTGCAGAAGCAGCATAAGAGGCCTGAAATATTCTCATTTTGATTGGATTAGGTGGGTGATTTCTCTAAGGAATCACTGCTTAAGTTCTCTAAGAGTCACAAATTATTAAACATAATGCAAGGAAATTTGGGGTTATTTTGACTTTACTGAATATTGCATTGGTGGACAATATTGAGAGTTGGAAGAAAGTAAAATCATGGCCCCCACTCTAAGGGAGATCATAAAGGATGTTTTCATTTTAGAATCACAATTTAATAGAAGAGATTTATGCGATACTTCAAAATGGATTCTTAGAGAACTATTTTTACACATACTTTAGTGTGTACACATGTTATTTTTTGATAGTCTATCAAATACTTGTGTAAAACTTCCCTTAAAATACTTTGAAAAGAAGTTCTATTTTTCTTGTCAGAATCCATGATGATTTTCACAATAATCTAAAATTTTTTGTTAATATTGTCTCCGTGTATCTCTCCTATCAAAAGGGAAAAAACTGGCAGCTTTTAAATAATTCATTTTTATTAGGTTCAAAGCCTTCAGAATAGTCTGTTCCCTCTTCTGTCTCTTTATAAGAACTTCAAGAGAAAGGCCTTTTCAAAGAACACCCTGTTCAAGTAGATTTTTTTTGCCATTCTAGAAACATAATTTGGTTGTCATCTCGTAGTCTGACTCAATTAAAGCACGATCAAATCTAAGTTTTCTTTTTTCTTGGGCCAAAATCAAACCTCGCTTTTTTATGGAAGTAAATATATAGGAAAATCATTATACTTGGTAGTCAATTTACTTTTTTTTCCTCAAACCTTAGTGCTTGGCTGTAGAGTTAGTTAAAGACAATAATGTGGTTCAATATGGATTTGAAATGCCTTCCTTGTTTCTATTATAGAATTTTTTTAGAATTGAAGGTACTAATCTTATATTCATAACAAAAACACAATTATTCTAAATTTAATATAAAATACATTAAGTACTTTTGTCTCATAATATCTGGGTTCATGGCACTAAATAGAGCTACAGATAATAACTGAAGAGCTGAGCACTCAGGTAGAGATGGTCATTTTATTTTACAAAATGAGTTCCATATCCCAAAATGTTGTGAATGTTAAATTATTCTTATTTATAATAGTAGATGTTAACATATTGTTTTATAGACTAAAGTGTTTTGAAATATAGTCTCAATACATTTTCAAAAGCTTGAGGCCACTTTTGTTTTAAGAGTAGTAATAGTGATAATAATAGTACTATACCCATTTTGCCAGTGAGCAAATGAAGTGTAGAGAAGTTAAATGGTTTATTCAGATTTGTATGTTTTGTAATTTACAGAGAAAATTCGTAGATTCACATCTCATAATTCTACATTTCTTACTCATTTCACCATACCTTTTCTCATATCAATCAGGTGTAAATGTGAGTAGGATTCCCAGACTGCAGAATTGTAAGCATATCTCATCTCAAGAGGACTTGCTGAAGCTGTACTCAATTAGCCCCTCACTCTTCTTCCTTGGCCTCAGTCTGGGCCCACTACTAACAACCAACTTGGAAACCTTAATGACTTTCAAAACCATGGTCTTCTGCAGACCACTACTTTGCTTCACTCTTGTTTCTGTAGTGTTTCCAATCATAGACTCCGAGTTAGAATCTTAGTTCACATTACTCATAGATGACTCCAGATAATAAATGTCAACCACACTGTCACTCTGGTTGAACTCTCAATGATGTGTTTCTAACCACTGTTATGGCTGCACCCTCATTCTAGCTCGTCAGAGATAAATTACTACTAAATCTTTTCCTTCTTTAGAGGATATGCTCATTTGAGCAGACCAAAATGATAACAAAAACAGTGTTTGAGATTTTGCCATTACACATGCCAGTTAGTTTTCCTTTTTATAAAAGTACTTCTAGGCCCTGGCAGGTATGGTTCAGTGGGTTGAGCACCAGCCTGTGAACCAAAAGGCTGCTGGTTCAATTCCCAGTCAGGGCACGTGGCTGGGTTGTGGGCCAGGTCTTCATTTGGGGGCATGTGAGAGGCAACAGATCAGTGTGTATCTCTCACACACTGGTGTTTTTCTCCCTCCCTTCTCCTCTCTCTTAAAGTAAATAAATACAATCTTTTTTTAAAAGTACTTGTACCTTTGCCTCACTATTTATTCCCACAATGATAATGTGAACTTTTTAAAGTCATGATAAGAACTTATACTCAATGTATTGATTGTCAAGTGCCCAGCAATTTGAATGAATTGTCTTCAGCACCATACACCAGTCATACTGGTGCCCATGATAAGGTGTTTCTTTTATTTTCTTAATTACTCATTTTGTATTTACAAAGACATTTTAAAGGCCTCAGGTCATAGGAAATATGGGAGGCTTTTTATTTGTTGGTAAATGTGGTTTTGCATAATATTTCACAATGGATACTATAAAACTAGGCATTTCTTTATTTTTCCCTTCTTTATTCTCTTCAATTAGTCATTATCATTGATCAAAATCATTCAAGAGAATGAGATCAAAGGGGATATTTAGGTAGTTGTAGTAGTTGAATGTTTAGGGTGACTATGTCACATTTTCTCCAATGCACAAAGCATTTTTTGAAGTGAATTTTATGTCTATATCAAGGCTAAGAGTTTGGAGATTGCAATAAAATTTTGGCTCTCTGAAATCAGACTTCTTACACACCTATTCATCTTGAAAGAAGATAAACACAAAAACAAGGGTCACAATTCCTGGAATGCAAAGTCTAATTTTTAGTAATCCAGGAACAATTAATATATCTAAAAGAAGGGAAGACCCAAAGATTATAGTTTATATAAGAAAGCAGCCAAATAACAAATTCTCTGATTATCTGACAAGAACGAGGCCCATTTTTCGCATGAAATCTAAGAAATGTTAAAAGAAACCACATTAAGCAAAACATAGGCAAACAGATGTGAAAGTGTGTAATGAAAAGAGGTAACACACAGCAAAGAAGTGTTCATTGGACCATGGTGGTAATGACAGAAGTGGTGAATGTGGCTGTAATGCTAAAGACAAGGAGTAAAGAAGAGGCACAGTAAGTAGGAAAAGCATCTTTGTTGGAAGAAGGACACAGTGGTTCTGGACTCCAAAACTTGTGGAAAATATACATAGAAGGAAGTGTCACTACCTTAAAAGAAGAAAAGAGGCAACGAGACAACTAACCACACAACAGAACCTAAAGAAACACGCATAGAATGCTTCTGAGGACTGCATAAGGGGTCACAGAAAAGGCGAACATGCACCAGGACTTCTCACCCCACGAGTAGTTTGCATACTAAACCACTATGCTCTGAGGGTCCCAAACACCCGCAGCTCAGTGCACTGGCAGTTTTTATCCACTCCTCAGTCCTGTGCCAATAAAAATCACAGGTATAATGCCAGCCGTCTGCATATTATAACACAGCTGTTAATAACAATGATGCAATCTTCCATCATCAAGAAAGTTTAAATCATGTCAAGTCTACTTACGTAAAAATTGCAAGAAAACATGGACCTCTACAAAAATGTTCATGCCCCAGTTTGTGTAAATAAATCACAGAACTATCTCAGAAAATTTAAAAGTTTCTTGTGCCAAATATGGGGTGGGGCAAAGTAGGTATATCGTTGTTCATATGGAAAATAATACAAAAATTAATAAATGCTACAAGAATAAGCCCTGTGTTTTGTGTACTTGCACCTGTAAACCTACTTTTGCCCCACCCTATATTTTATCCCTTCAGTATTTCCACATAACATAATTTTTGTACTAAGGCATGTATATTCATTGGTAGGTGACCTTTCAACCCAGTTTAGAGTAATGAATTCCCCCTCCTCTGAATCAGTCAGATGTGAAGAAGAGGACAATGTATGCTGTGTCTTTCATTCAGTGAAGAATCTCAGTGTTTCTCTTCGGGCCCTAGTCTTTAGAGTTTCATTGCTCTGCCTCTTAGTGGATACCTGCGTAGCCAGGCAACTTCAGCTTAGGGGAGCTGGGTGTGGATTGAAGTATATTGTCACTCTAGTATGAGATGCAGCCAGAAGCACTTCAAAGCACAGTAGTTTTCATGTTCAAACACTTTTTAAATAAAATAATTATTCTGTTTACATAAGCTATCTGCATTGCACTACATGTCAAGGTTGTTGGATAATCTGCATTAGAAGAAGCCCCATCAGCAAAGTTCTAAACAGCCTTTTGGTCAATAGGCACCAAGAGCTGGGGTTCTTCTGGCTTTGACTGGAGCCTGTATATCATCTTGGCATTTAAATCCCAGCATGTAAGTTTGAACTAATAATGCCTACAAGTCCATTATTAATTGGTTCTTATAATAAGCCAACATGTTCTTTTTCCTTATAATTTTGATAAATGTTGTATGTAAGGTTTTCATCATTCAGTCACTATGCAGAGTTGAACTTCTGCATCCCTTGATTTCCATAAGATATATTATTGTATTTTCACCATGCCACTAATTGTTTTTTTTTCCAAAACAAATAAATCTTCAGTAAAATGCAGAACGCTGTTTGGGACTTCTCAGTTAACAGTTTGTCAGCAAACTAGACTTTGGGATTTGTCATTTGTTTACATTTAGTTACTATATTTTAAATATATTATTTTCTAACCCATAAAGGTACTCTTTCATAAAAAAGAAGAAAATAAGCATTTTTACAAACATATAAGGTTTGCCTGCTCTGCCATTCTCCAGTGACATAGTCACATAATTACAGTCCATGAGAGCCAGCCTTAGCTCACACACGGATGATTCACACTGGGAAAACTTATATTGAAGACAGTTCTTCAAAAGCATGTTTTATAACCACCAAATTTTATGTTATTAAAGTGATATATGGAGTAGCCTGCATCACTTACACTGAAGTCACTTTATAGCGGAAAAATACACTTTTAGGAATTCAATAGGTTATGCTTGTGTGTTCAAGGACTTTACTTATCTTAAATTCACTGATATTTTATTATTAATTATATTTTATTATCAGTTAAATAATGTGTGCCTTTGTTTTTTTCAGATAAATTAATGTAAATGATAAATTAGTTGAACATAAAAATTACTTCAATAGACCCCAGAATCTAAAATATTGCATGTTTGGTATTTGTGCATATCTATGCATATGTAAGGTATCTATTTCTACATGTGGTAGGATATTATTTGGACATGATAGTTCTCTAAAATGTTTTTACTTATCTGGATTTCACAATGCTAAAATTCTTTAAATCTCATCAATACATATTATTTGAATAGAACAATTTCTCATAGAGTATTTTAACATTGTTATACAGATATTTGCATATAAAAGGGTATTTTGTTTTCTTACATTTATTACAGAAATAATGTGAAGATCATTTATCTACTGAAAATAAAAAGCATAGTAATAAAACTATAAAGCAACTTTTTGTACCAAATTTACTTTGAATGACAAAGATTATTTTGATAATTTTCTAATGTATGAACAAGAAAAAGCAAAAGATCAGATACGAATAAAAGATACTAGTGAAAATATTTTATCATTGTTTTCATTACCATAAATCAAAGACACTGTAAAATTTGCCTTTATGTTTGGAAGAACAAGCTTTTTATTGACTGCCTTTCATAATTAATAGCATTTACTCTTTAAATCAAATTAGTCCACTTTCCCTATTAAAGCCTTACTGTGAGATCATTTTTTAAAACACAAAATGACCTTGACAAAAATGAAGGATCGATAATATGTTGATTAGGAGTCTATTTGCTCTAATAGCCAATGTTTCCTTCTCATTAGTTCCTGTTGCAACACTCTCTGAGGTCACAGTTCATTACTATCTCCTGGCAGTGGTATTTTCTACGTGGAGAAAAAGTTGACCCTACTAAACAAAACACTGATGGATTGACTTAGTCATATATATAGATTTTTCTTAATACTTCTTTAATCAGTTCATTTTTTTTTATTCAAGATTGTGTTACAGGATATTCATCAATTGGTCAGGAAGAAGAGAACAGTATGCTGTTGAAACTAGCATCCTCAGAAGTTCTGGAGTTAGACTTAATCAATGAGGGGTATGGGAGCCATGTTTTATTGCAGAAAAAGAAAAGCTTAATGTGACTGAGGTTTCAGAAAATCAAAATATGAGCATTAATGGGGAAATGGATGGCAGTGGGAAAGTGTACATATTGCAAGCGATTGGGTGCTATCTTTCTGCATGTTGATAAATGAAATTAGAGAGGGTTGTACATAAGCCACTGGAATCTTTGCAGAATGTAAGAAATTTTCTATAAAATGTGGTACTGTTTATTACAGAGTAGTCTTCCTTCTACAGTAGCTTGAGCAAAGGAAAACAAATGTTTAAACCACAGTACAACCAATAAATAGAAACCATTGATGACATAGTCTTTATCAATAATATATGTGGACTAGCTGGTCTAAGATAAATCTAGTCAAAGAAAAAAAAAGTTTGCTTGGCTAGCCAAGGGGAATAAAGGACAAATGAGGTGCAATTAAGCAGAGAACAATTTAGTATAATTCTAATAGCCAAGTCTTTAATGATGCTTTGGTACAGATGAATTTGATTTAGAGATATCTCCCAAGTTAAGTTGTGGAAACCCATCTCTTCAGTCACTTAAGTTTGGACAGGCCAAAGTTATTATGCTGAATGAGAAAATTGGAACCTCGGAGAGGAACTAAATGACCTAATTGATCTTCTTTGCCATTACTGATTTCTAGATACTACTTGAATTAAATGAAAAAAAAAAGGTCAATTTTTTGCTATTTAAGATAAAAGAAATGAACTGAACCTACAAGTACTTGCTTTTTTTTCCCATTCAGTATGCAGCTGTGTCTACAGTCTCCTCTGTTTTTGATTGTGTCATCTGACTTACATTGTTCTCAGTCATATGATTTAAGGTGGTGTTCACAACCTTTGTATTGAAAATCACTTCAGAGAGTTTGCTTGCAGTGTTTCTAAAGATAAATGGTAGACACAGAGTTTTTTATTCTGATGTAGAAACAAGTATGTCACTGGGAGCTATAAAAACATTAATTAGCCTTGGCTGCTTCATAAGCAACTGGTGGACCAATAAGATAGTGAAATGAATGGCAAGGGGAAGGAAGAAAAGATAAAGGCCCAGAGATGTTCTATCAGCTAAATTGGCAACATAGATTTTTATGATTTTTAGAAATTAATTTGATGCCACAGAACACGGTGGCAGAGAGGGAACACACTTTTTCTGGAAGGGCTGATTAGTAAATATTTAAGTTTGTAGGCCAATATGCAAAATTAATGATATTTTGTACATTATTATATAACAAGGAAATGAATTTCCATACTTCTTATTGATAATACTAAATATGTAATACTGAGTGCTTATTTTTGTAATACTTGTTTACTACTAAGAAGAATGGATCTCTGTTTGAGAAAGGATCATTTTGCTTAACTCTGGTTCAAAGATGGAGTTTCTTGTCATTAAAGGAGGCCTGTTTGGCTCCATAAACCATTGTTTGCCAAATTTTTTCCTAACATGCTTTGACCTAGGGCATAGCTACTTTTGTAGAAGTGTTGTCTCCTGTGTGGGAAGCTATTAGGGAAGTTATTTTGTTGTGTAGAATAAAAGTTCTCTGATCTCTTAAATGTGACTGATCAAGTATCCTTGAATTCTTATTCTATTCATTGTAATTGTGTATCAAACAGAACTACTTTTTTGCCGGGGGGTGGGGGAGATGGATTATGAACTACCATTATGATTTGACCAAAATCAGCTATTTGCGACCACCCTCCACTCCCTGCGAGCAGACAGCAGCACCAGATAGGCCTCACGCAGTAATTTCACTCTGACAGGGTGCTCCTCGCAGCCCTGGTGAGACCTGAGTGATCCACTGAAAATGGCCTGAGCTTTGGCTGCAGAGATGAAGTAATAGTGTTAATTTGTATTCATACACATCCATTTACTTACTAATGTATTTATACATTTTTCTCAATAATCATATTTTAAATGCATGCTATGTTCCATTTCGCTGGTAATTATTATGATGCAGAAATATGGGGTAAGTGCTTTTCTTAGGCAGATGATTGCATCATGGTACAAATTAGGCAGCAGAGTAAACTAGCCTCTAGCTGACTGTTTAGCAGTGTCACCTATAGTGACACTTTCCAGGCAGAGGCTATATTCTTGTAATTTAAAATGGCTCCAAGTGGCAAATTCAACTCTGTTGATATAACACTATTCTCTATATAAACCGGTGTTTTCCAAAGGTATCAGCATACAAATGCAGCAAATAACCAGTTAGAAATTTTACATGCATTAAATTTTCAAATCAGGCAAGATCAAAAGCATAAGATAAACATTTTTAACAAACAAGAAATGGTCAGGTATTTTTTGTTTTTCTCTCAGGCTACTCATAAAATGTTTTTTTTAGGGGATCATATGAATTCTTATTACAAATATACTAGGAGTTATTGCTCTTATGTAAATTTTCAAGCAATTTAAGTCAAACAATATTTTAACAAGGATATTAGAGTGTAATCCAATATGAAAACTCAATTTTGTAAAAAAAGTTCAGTTATTTCCGTGTGATTTTCATTTGTACCATTAATAGAGTATAACAATAAATGTTTCTTATGTTACCTTGACAATATAGTTAGCATTTTGCAATCATTACTAAAGAATTCTAAATATGAATTTCAAGTGTTCATATATCATATTTGCAAAACAAAAATAGCCCTGTTGCATAGTCATTTAAGTTACATCTTCTATCTTGCCCAGAACCTCACCCTCCAGGAAGGATGGAGAATATGAAAGATCTGAGCTTGCAGAGATGGTTGGCTTGGCTTGCTAGCGCCAAGCTCTGAGTCAGGCTGTGACCACAGAGTTACTCAAAATGCAGCAAAAACCAAAAAAGATAAAACTACACATTCCCACATAATTGATATTTAATTGAATTCTTCACAATAAATTAATGTGATATTTTTACTAAATTTATTATTTTAATCACCAAAATGCCTTTAATGGACCAGTGGAGATAATAAATGGTCAAAGTTAGTATATACTAATTTTAATTTTAAATTTTAATTAAAATTAAATTAAAACTTTTAATTTTTCCCAATGACAGAGTGCCAAAGATTTAATTTTTCTCTAATTTAATATCTAATTTGTTTGAAGCTAAAACAAACTTCCCAGAAATTGAAGAGTTGAGTGATTAAAGAAGGAAACAGCAAAAAATCTCTCCACAGAACAAGGCATTTTACCACTTTAAGTCAATATCAATTAAATCACCTTTTTTCTTAAATGACTATATTTTGCAAACATATTCCATCTAAATTCTGTTGTGGTATTTTACTTAATTGTATTTCTCCTTTTCAATAATTTTGTGATAATTTTACTTAAATAACATTATAAGAAACGTCTCAATGAAATGTAGGCCAAGTTGTAATAAGAGATACCTGTGACTCTCAGATGCATGAAAAATAACTGAAAATTTTTTCATTTGTTTTATCGTGGTTGTCATTTTGTTGAAGAAATGTCTGGTGAACGTTTCAAATACCTACATTTGAAAGTTCCAAATAATCATAATTCATCTCTTTCTTTGTGTTTCTTATCAGGAAATCAATAAAATGTCATAAGAATTAAGTGTATAAAATAGTTCAAAGATAAATTATTACTTCATTATAACTTCCTCCTATGAATCTGGGAAACATGGATGGCACTTAAAAGAGAGTATCAGTTCATCAAGTTGAAAAAGGCAAGTGAAAATTCCTTCCTTCAAGGAATTATCTTTTCCCCAAGATTCCCTTCCTCCAAGATCCTCAAGAATGTTATTATCAAATTATTATAGCAACCTGTTAAGGTGAAAGGAGTAAGAGTATGAGAGATTTCCATTTGCTGACAAGGAGAAAAGGAAGCATTTTGGTTTGTCGCAGCAGAGATTAGCTTTTACTGCTTGGAATCACACCTATACTTAAACAGAAATAGTAGACAAGGATTGGAAGGGATTAAAAATGATTCCACAGCACATAGCTTTATCAATATCCTAGTTTACTTAGAAATGAGTAAGTAGTATTTCCTATCTCGGAACAGCAGTGATAAATGCATCCTCACATTTAAACGACTGCCTGTACCCCCAATCATGGTTTTCAGGTCGTTTGCCAACCAGTACAACTGTGAATTGTAATGTCCCCCTCGCTGTGTTGGAAGTGTTTCACCATAAAGGGGTTAGTATGGGATGGCCTCATCCTTTAACAAGGGCCGCTGATGGATGTGGTCCATTTAAATGTCCAACAGAGAGCTGGACTAGATAACGAACTTATTATTCCTCTCGGAGGATTATAGGTTAGTCCCATAGGAGTGCAGTAAGCCAGAGCAAATCCATATCTTCTGGCTAAACAATAGCCAGAAGGCTGACTAGAAATATTGATTTACTTTCTAGGCCATTTAGGCCTTAATGGCGGAGAAAAGCTGAAGTGCTGTTTACTTTTCTGCCAGAATCGACCAAACAACCAGTCCATTTTTTACAGGTTTTTGATTGATTTCGCTTAGAGGAATTAGAGGTGATTTATTTTTAAGCTGAAAGCAACTCGTAAATATCTTCAACTGCACAGGTTCCCTGAGAGGAAATGTTAAGTGGAAATACTTATTGAGGAAGACTTTGTTGCAAATCAATGGGAACAGGTATCAGGCCTCACTATGAGCAGTCAGATGTCAGACACCTTTCCAGAGACCTGTCAGGACTATAATCTCATCCCCTCAGCTCCTCTCCTTCAGAAAGCTCTCAGGTTCACCAAGCTTGAATAAATTTAATCGCCTGACTGAATTTCAGCCAGATGCACCCTGCTGCTTTCAAAGGGTCCTAGATGGGACAACATAATGGCGTGCAAGGCTCATATGGAGCATTTTCGAAGTTTGATGGGTGAAAACAGTAATTTATCACACAAGTGGCAATTTTCTATGATTCCTCAATCCCATACACAGAAAATGTAGAACTCCAACAAAGGAATGAAGCAGACACACAAAAGAGGGCTCATCCCAAACGCTACCCTGCTAGTCTGACTTTTAAAAAAGACATTGACTCTCATATAGGCGATAACGTTGAAAGGTATGCTCTGGCAATAACAACAAGAAATAATTTGTGATTTTGCTGTTCAAGCTGGCAAGGTGTGAGGAGGCTAGAGAGAAAGAGGCCGTCCGTGTTTTAAATGACCTTTCCAGTAGTGCTTGCCTTCACGTTCAGAGCGAGTTAACAAAGGGGTAAAGGACAACACTTGAAATTCTATATGAAAGCTCTCTGCTGTATTGGCAGGAGAGGGAGAAGGGAGTTCAAGAAGCTTCTGATTTCATCTCTGTGCTCTTTTCTCAGCTGTCCTCGCCACAGCCACATCTTGTACATTTTTTTTGAAATGGTGCTGCTTAAGCAAGTGGCCAGTGTTCTTTCTTTTCTCCACCTTCCCGAAAGAATGTTAAAAATATATAATATCAATTAAAGTCAACGCTGAAACTTGGCATGCATCAACCTACTCATTCTTAAACCTTTCAAAGATACACCGTCATCTTTCTTTCAAAATGTATTCTCTTCCTGACAATAAAGCCAAAGTTACATATTGTAGAAAATTTCAGTAATACATTCAATTTAAAAAAACTTAAAAGATTGTCCATAAACTCTTCAGCTGAGAATAAGCACTATTGTCTTCATAATATTTTTCTGTGTAGGCTTTTTCTTTTTGGCTCAGGTGTTTATGTAAATTTGCTTAATATTTAAAAATTCAGAACAACTGCATATCATTTCACAGGCATTTTACATAAGCCTCAGAAGAGTCTCCTCCTTCAAACTGTGGGACCAACATTTCTTAGCAGTGGGCGCTTACAAGTGGCACTTCCCCACCTGGTAGCACTAACCTGTAAAATGGAAATAGTGCTAGATCACGTCATTCCTGTGATTTTTTTGAGAGAACAAAAATGTAAAAAAGGGGGGAGAAAGTACCATAATAGAAATGATGATCAATCACTTGAGTGAGTTTGTTGCTGAAAAATTGTTTTACATGAATCTTCCATGTATCTTACTTTCACAGTATTAAAATTTAGTCCCCTGCCTGCTTTCTGCCATGTCTATTAATTGTCATGAGAGGGACCAAAGAATAGATGAAGAGTCCTATTACACAGACCTTTAAAAAGGAATACATGTAAAAATTAATCAATGTTAAAAATATTGTTGGTTTCTTTTTCCCCTTCTTTTGTTCTTTACTTTTCACATCAGTGTGTGTGATCGGTTCGAGAAGGCTAGGCCTCCTGGGAGAGAAGCCGTAGGTGTGTGTGCTAAGTTGGAATGGCCATGCCTGCTGTAGTTCACCAAAGGGAGAGCCAGCCACGGCTCCGCTATAAACACTGTGGACCAAGGGCAGGGGTAATTTATGGGCTGACAATTTACACTTTCTTTCTCACTTATTTCTTGCCTTTCACTAAAATCTGTACAACTGTTTTAGCAACTGGCACATGGCTCTGTCGTGGTTCCTGTGGCAAAAGAAAAAAAAAAGAATTACCTTATCACCACAGAACTATCTAGATGAATGAGGTTACTTAATTAGAAGAGGATAATACTTGATACAAAGTCACGTGTCAGAGCAAAGGTGAAAATCAGCCTAGGTTTCCGAAGTGTAGAGGTGTGAGACATAAAATGACATAAGAATTAAGTGTATAAAATAGTTTGGAGACAAATTATTACCTCATTATGACTCCCTCATATCAAGCTAGGAAACATGGATGGCACTTTAAAAAGAATATTGGTTCATCAAGTTGAAAAGGCAAAAGAAAATTCCTTCAAGGGATTATCTCTTCCTCAAGATTCTCTTCATTTTTCCTTTCATCCTGGGAATTTAAACGGAGATACTTGTGAGGAACTAGGAGGAAGCTCAAAGAAATTTTTCTAAAAAATCATTTCTGAGTGAAATAGATCAGTGAAGAAAACAACAGCTGTTATCACGGAGCTAAACTGGATTTGAAAATGCTAACTTAAAACAATGATTAAAAATGCAAGACTACATCATGACATTAGAAGCACCAGTTCAGAGCAGAATTTCCCACATGCCATGTGGGACTGCAGTTAAAATAAATTAATCGTTCCCATATTCAAACAAGTTCAGTAAGTCCCACAACCTTCACTCTTGGAAATTCACATTTAGCATAATATCTTCAAGGCTTTGTGAGGTTTTTGTATCTTAGTTTTTACTAACCTCTCACTGAAATTCTTTTCTTCGATTTCGATGAAGACAAGCTCCAATAATGTTAGCAGTAACTGAAACTCTGTCCTCCAAAAAATCATGTTTTCATATTATGAAATGTTTATATTCATTACTATTTCTAAATTATGGTGGTTATGGGATGTGCCAAGAGATCTTATTATTTAAGGAATTAATATGAATACTTGCATTGGTATTGCAGAAGTTTATTTTTATATTTTGATAATTGCACTTCAGTAAACTTCATTTGCCCTTGAAACCTTATACCTTTTGTTTTATCTATTAAAACAGCATTATTCTGTGGAGGGTGGCTGTCATAGGTCCAAACTTTTGCTATCAACAAACTCATTTAACTCTGTCCAACCTAGTAATCTCCAAACTTCTTCATTCAGTAATCCTTTTATTTTCCTCACTGATGATCACATTAGAGTGAGTCATCTGGGGAACACTGTTTAGAATATTCTGGCATCACCTTTGCCTCACTGACCTACAGCATTTTCCCTCAAACTTTGTTTATAACCAGCTGCCTCCACAGGAAGGATCAACACACGCTGAGTTAATATCCTTCTACACAATGCACTTCCAAGACGGTGATGTTATAAGTATCTGTCCCCTAGTTCTTTTGGCCTTAAAATCCCTTTCTCTTTCAGAACAGAACTCAGGAGCTAACATTGGGCAGGAAATATGTGTGAGATATTGTGCCAGTCCATTTTAAGTGATTAATGGGGCGCTTTGAGCTACTATGTAAGTTCAGGTAAAAATCATATTTTTGTTTACAGAAAAAACAGTGAGGGGATATGGCACAGCTTGTACCGCCGAGACAGAATACTCGTTCCTTTGGAGGGAAGTGATTGATTATTGGCAAACACCTGTTCAATCCTGGGGATTTCTCACTTTCCATAGGTTTTCTTAGCGCTATTTACATTTAAGGCCAGAGAGTTCTTTATGATGCACAGCTGCCCTGCACATTGTAATAGGATGCTTAGCAGCGCCCCTGGCCTTAGCCAGTAGATGTCAGTGGCAGCTGCCACCCCCACCCCCTGCCTGCCCCAGTTGTGACAATTGTGATGGCTGAAAATTGTCTCCAGATATTGGTCGATATCCACTGGCAGACAAAATGCCCCCTCTTGAGAACCACTGGAGTAGATGTTTAGTTTATAGAGGAGGATATTTGCCATTCTCCAAGAATGAATCACTAAAAACTGATTAATCTGCTATACAATTAAATATTAAAACTATAAAATATATTTTCCAGGAGAGTTCTGTTTTGATATACATTTTGATATATCAAAAACATATTTAATATACTTTTAAGTACTCTTTCAACCTTCTTCTAAACGCAAGGGAGATTCAGTTTGTCTTTTATTTACTTTACTATGCTTTATGTCAAGGATCAGTGAATGTTTTTCTATATTATTCCAAATACTCAATATTTTAGACTTTGCGGGTCAGACCGCCTGACACGACTACTTGATTCTGTCATAATGGACTGAAGGCAGCCACTGACAGACAATATAGAGAGAGTTCAGAGTGGCTGTGTTTCAATAAAACTTTATTTAGACACATATAAACACAAAAGCAAACCAAATTTGGCCAGTCTATATTTGGCAGCCCTTGCCTTAAATACAATATAGTAATTTTAGGTCTAAAAAGAGGAAAGATGCTCTCTAAGAAATGCTATTTCATGTATTTGATATACATTTAAGTAATCTTTAAACCATACTAATATTCAAAATGCCGTTTTGAGTATTTGCCTTTTTTCTAAAAGTTTGTTTACATAAATTAATGTATTAGCTTGGCCTAGTCTTCACAGATTTATTAACCTTTTGGTATCTTGTGCTTGAAATGAAGGTGGAGATGACGAAGCAGGCTGTTACAGAAATGCCGGGCAGTGCATACCTCATGTTTAAAAGCCTCTCCGTCTGTGATTAATGATGACCCAGACAGCCATGAGATGTAGTCAATCTTAGTTCTTCTAAACAAACTGTATGCTTTATTAAAACACCGGTGTGAAGGCCAATTAAGGTGTCCTGTATCAACAGGCTATGTCTAATGACACCATCCCATAGCCATGCTCCCCTCCTTCCTTAGAGTTTGAATTCCAGGTGTAATTCAGGGTAATAATGGATTCAACTAAAAGACAACACTTCCTAGATGCTTGCAATTTCACATAGCTTGTGTGAGTTAGGTTATGGCCCATGAAACATATGAAAGTGGTATGTAGGACATCCAGGAAGGATGTTTAAGGCGTTGATTCTGGAAAGAGCCTCCTTTTGCTCACCTTTGTTTCTTCATTCTGCTCTGGCCTGATACATTGATATGAGGGCTGGAGTAACAAAAGCCATGCTGAACTATGAGCATAGAAACCATACAGTGAGGATGGCAGAGCAGTAAGATAGGAATTTGTGTTCCTGATGATATGAGAAATAAACACACAGGCATGCATACCTCCTGAGGGCTTCTAAATGAAAAAATAAACTCCTGTCTCCATTTGGCCAATATGGCTTTGGATTTTATGTTTTATGCTGTAAAATCTAATGACAATTGATTAGGTCAGTCATGAGCTTGAATATAATTGTAATACTCATTTGATGATCATATGAAACCCTGACTTCCAAGTATTACTTTAGGAACTGGTATACCTCAGATAAATAACCAAGGCATCAACCAAAAAAGGAAAGAAGTGGGGGACAAGAAATGATATTTAGGGACCCTGTGTTCTCCTCAGATGTCATTGGCTGTTCAGAGTGAGTGGAACCATTTTAAGTAGAAACTATTACTGGAAAAAAAAAGGGTTCTGTTGAATCTTTTATTTTACTATAGATCTTGCTTTTCAGTTCACTCCAAAAGAAAAGAAGGATGTTCTTACTCAGAACTCTCAAAATAGTACCAAAATGGCAATCAGGCAGGAATGAAATTATTCAGTTTCTTGCCTTACCAGCCCATTGTCCTTATGGAGCCCCTCTGGGCTCTTCCCCACTCTGTATTCCACTGTCATGGCTCAGGGAGCCCCTGCCAGTCCACCTAGCTGAGAGTCACCACCATTGGGCTGTTCAAAGACTCGGAGATGTCCCAGCAAGTCTTCTTTTCACACTCAGACACCTTTTGTTTTTTCTTCTTGACCTATAGCATGGGGAAAAGGTCATGACAATAAAAACTTGTAAGCTTTATGATCCTTCATATTGTAAACATTCTACTGAAATTCTTAATTTCCTAAGAGTTGCTTTTCTGGCTTTTAATACTCCCTTAGTTAAGTTCTCCTAACTCCCTTAGTAAGTTCTCCTAACTGGCCATGCCTGTCAGTAGAATGTACAGAAATTACTCTTGAGAATAATTCAAGTTTGTGCCTTTTATAGGGCCACCTGTACTTTAAGTTTTATAAACTTGGGGATGTGTATGTAAGTGCATGAGTGCATTTGTACACATCATGCAAGTGTCTAAAAGATCACTGAAGGTGAATAAGCAGAAATGCTGAAGGAAGTGCAATTGTATGTGCCTTGATGAATAAGGCACAGCAAGGCAAAAATGCTCCTGTTTGAGTATCTGCTCAAGTATTCTATTAATTATGGATAATTATAGTTCATAGAAGTCATACTCCGCTCTCATTGTCTAAGTTGCTCTCTCCTGCTGCATCCACATGCAGCCCTGTGTTCTTGGCAGAATCATCCAGGCAGCTGCTGCCAGCCCACCAGAGGTGAAATCTCAGATGAAACCTGTCTGCAGTCCTAAGACTAAATTGTCTTCTAAAACTAGAAAAGAGATGGCTGAATTCGAACCCGTGTGCTATGCATACCTCAGGGCACAGGAAGAAATCACACTGACAAAGTGAAAAGATTGCATTTAGTGCACAGAATTAGTAGAATGGATAACCAAAGCTATGGGTTTGGGGTGGTATTTCACTTGAAGCACAGATGGAAACTGAAATTGTGGTAAACATCATCACTATCCTGCTAAAACCAGTATTAGGGAAAGGTTTGTGATTGGGCCATGGCCAAAAATAGAAGGGAATGGGGAGAACGCCTATGTTCTGGAGGCCGAAGGGAGGCATTCCTGAAATATGCATGTAACTCACCGCAGAATCTCTCTTTTAGTTGTAAGATCACCCTTTCAACTCCTGTGATGGCCATATCCTCGCATCTAATGTTTATATGAATTACTACTATCTCAAAGGGTTACTATCTGATTTAAATAAAGTAGTACATGTAAAGCTTTTAAAATAGTATCTGGCATAGAAGCCACTTGATAAACCCCACTCACTGAAGTTATTATCCTCAGGGCTGCAACTGAGGTTTTCAGGACCTGGAACAAAAGTACAAGTGGGGGTCCATATACCATATATGTACCTATTTAAAGGTTTTTAATCAGTCTATCCAGCTTGCCTATTGATGTTGAATAAAATAGGTTCTATCTGATAAGTTTGGCATAACGACACAGAAGGCCAACTTCCAGCTCTTTAGGGTTTCTCAGCTGGTGATGGCAGCACGGAGGAACTAGCCTCTGGCCCCAGCTCTCAGAGTGAACAACCCCCACCTCCAACTGGGTCCCCCACTGTGTGGGGTTTCACTTGCACCTGCAGGGCTCCCCAGTCCACATGGATCTCCTACACAAGGTGGCTCCTTGGCCAACGCTTAGGCCTAAGACACATTCTGCTGTGAGGAAAGAGGACTTCCCGGGCTCTAGAAGTGGGCGCAGGTCTATTGGGGCAGAGATGAAACAAGGAATTGTATTAAAAGTGATTGTTTAAAGTCAGCTGAAGTCATCAAATAGCCAGACTCTTGACATCAGTCAGGGCTGCCCCTACCCTCTTTCTTTTTCCTCTGAATCATCAAATTTCTCAAGTACAGGCAAGAAATGCAAAGTGGGGAGAAAATAACTGCATAATTTCTTTGAGGCACTTAATGATGGATTTCATCATAGAATTTCTTGTAGCAGGGGCGTGTGAACTGGAAAGTTGGTTCAACAAAAATGATGTTGTACATAGTTACAGATGATGAGAGAAATAGATACTCATTTAAA
The DNA here is from genome assembly GCF_021234435.1 of Artibeus jamaicensis. Taxonomy (NCBI): domain Eukaryota; kingdom Metazoa; phylum Chordata; class Mammalia; order Chiroptera; family Phyllostomidae; genus Artibeus; species Artibeus jamaicensis. The sequence continues at coordinate 11,344,701 of NW_026522014.1, read as the reverse complement.
GAGGGTTTGAAAAAACAAACACTTGCTAAATTCAGCATAATAAGAAAAGAAAATGAACTCAGAGAAATGAATTCCGATTACAAATAACAAATTTAGAAAAATGAAGAGATATAGTAAATGGGAAAAAGCCTTAAAATGTGTATGTGGCATAATGGTTTACAATGTGCTTAAAAAATGTTGGTAAACTTTTTTACAACATTGTTTTTTTCTTAAATGACATTTTTCCTAATCTTACTATGAATTATGTATATGTTATTTTTTTGCAATTTAAATAGAAAACAAATTTTTTAAAATTATTGTTGTTTAGCTACAGTTGTCCTACCATTGTCCCTGTTGTTGTCCCCTACCCCACTTTCCAAGTCCCCTCACAGTCAATCTCCACCATGGTCCATGCCCAGAGTCCTCTATTTCCGTTCTTTGACTAGCTCCTTCCCCTTCTTTTCCCCGGTTTTCCCTCTCTCCCTCCCCCTCAGGTTACTGTCAGTTGGTTCTTTTTTTCAATGTCTCTGGTTGTATTTTGCTTGCTCGCTTGTTTCTTTTGTTGACTAGGTTCCACTGATAGGTGAGATCATATGGTATTTGTCTTTCACTGCCTGGCTTTTTTCACTTAGCATAATACTCTCCACAAACCCTGACAAAATACCAATGGCATATTTCACATATACAGAACAAATATCTCAAAATTTATGTGGAACCATAAATGATCCCAAATAGCCTTAGCAATTTTGAGAAAGAAGAACAAAGTAGGAGGGATCATAATACCTGATACCAAACTATATTACAAGGCCACTGTAATCAAAACAGTCTAGTACTGGCGTAACAACAGACACATAGATCAATGCAACAGAATAGAGGGTCCAGAAATAAACCCAAGTCTCTTGGTCAATTAATATTTGACAAAGGGGGCAGAAGCATAAATGAGAGTAAAAAATAGCCTCTTGAACTGATCTGCACAGCTACATGCAAAAAAATGAAACTCGACCACCAACTTACACCATCCACAAAAATAAACTCCAGATGGATAAAAGACTTAAATATAAATTGTGACACCATAAAAGTCCTAAAGGAAAACATAGGCAGGAAAATTTCAGATATCCCATGTGGCAGTATTTTAACTGATATGTCCCCTAGAGCAATGCATATAAAGGAAAGAATAAACAAATGGGACATATGTTATTTTTAATCAAAATTTTCTACCTTCTAAATCAGCTTTGTTAACAATCATTTTTCTGCTTCACTAAAATGTATAAATACTTATAGTGGACAAGAGCAAAAATAGGTTATTTTATTCTCTTCTTAATTCTTTTTTTAAAGATTTCATTTATTTATCTTTAGAGGGGAAGGGAAGGAGAGAGGGAGAGAAACATCAATGTATGGTTGCCTTTCGTGCATCCCCTGCTGGGAACTGGCCTGCAGGGAACTGGCCTGCAACCCAGGCATGTGCCCTGACTGGTAATCGAACTGCGATTGTCAGGTTCGCAGGCCCGCGCTCAATCCACTGAGCTACGCCAGCCAGGGCTCCCTTCTTAATTCTGTTTGTGTAATTACCTAGTAAAAGGGAGGTCATAAGAAAATAAACAGGTAAATGCTTTCAAGTATACAGTTTATTTAAAATAATGAATTTTTGGTCCCTTTGAGTTATTATTTTCAGCACATATCTCATTACATGCATTCACCTAACTCTGTGAGTGGTTTATATACAACATTTGGGTTGAGAACAGGGGAAGGTAGAGGAAAGTAAAAGGAGGATAAATGGTGATGTAAGCAGACTTGACTTGGGGTAAGGGATACACAGTATAGTATACAGATAATGCATTGTGCAGCTGTGCACCTGAAACCTATGAAATTTTATTAACCAGTATCACCCCCATAAATTCACTGAAAATTCAAAGCAAAACAAAAAGCATTGGTTCGGGCAGTTGATGTTAGTCTCTAATAAAAATAGTCAATGTATATATAATGATTATTAGATAATTTTCTTTCCTTTATAAAGATTTATTATATAATTATGCAGGGTGTACTCACCTTTTTGAATTACTAGCCATCCCTCTCTACTACATTTTTAAATAAAATTTATATTTTAGAATAATCTTAAATTTATTGAAAGTTTGCCAAATGGTATAGGTAATTTCTACATGCCTTGTATAGTTTCCCCTAAAGTTAACATCCTACACAATCATGATGTGTTTGTCAAACTGAGAAGTGAATGTCAAAACTAAGAAATTAACATTGTTGTATTCTTGATGGTTTACATGGGCAAATGGATCAGAATGTCATCCTCTCTGCCTCTAGATATAACTGAATCTCTGAAGAGAATCAGTGTTTGTAAAGAGGCCAACTTCAAAATTAGCAACGAGGAAAAGGGACCTTGTGAGCCTGGACTTAACTTCATCTGTCTTCCGTTAGTTTCTGCTTCTCAGTGGAAGCTTTTCTCTTGTGCAGCTGTACAGTACACGCAGTGTTAGCCTGGCCATCCTGGCTAAAGTCTGAACTATCTGAAGAATGTCTGACTGGGTAACTCTAGGACACTTCAACTGCACAGCAGAATCACAGGGAGCACTTAGAAGGCTGGCAGATCCAAGGAATTCTCATTGTAGGAAATCCTCTGAATCGGAAAGACAAAAACTTTAGGCCATCATCAAAAGCGCACTCTGCAGAAGGAACATTATTGTACTGCCTACAAAGCCACTTCAGAAGGAACATTCCAAGCCCCTGGAGGTGAACAATTCTGTTCATAGCCAAGGGGAGCACAGCACCCCCACAACCACCCTTACTTCCCCTGGAGCTGGAAACCAGATCTGTCTAGAGTCCCCGGAAGAGACCAGGGATCCAGGAGAGAGGTCCAACCAGTGCACAGTATATGATTACTTATGGGAGACATTGTGCATTGTTACCAAAGATCTCTTGGAGTGGCTAGGTATACTGTTTTAGTATACACTATTTTAATGCACATATTTTGGGGCTGCATTTGCTACCAAATTTACATATCACCAGTTTTTTTACTAAAATGACTGAAGTACTTTCATACCTGTCCTAGAAAAATAAGCAAGTTCACTGGGAAGTTTTAAAATGAAAGACAAAAGCACGGCCTTGAAGAAAAGAAAGTCCATACTTTAAGTGATAAAGCAAATCAAAAAAGTTTAACAAGACTACCATCAATGCAATTTTTCATTTTTCATTTTAAATTAAATCATGGGAATAAAACAATTTTCTTTTTTTCTTTCTCTCTTAAGAGCTTAGTACATTATAATAGATATGACATTGAGTGATTACTAAATTAATGAAACCATTGTTAGAGTTCTCTACAAGTTTAGAGATAGATTTATAAAAGGTACGTTTGGCTGGCTGGCTGGCTGCTCAGGCCTCTTTTTATCTCTTTCGGTTTTGAAATAGCCTAATCAGGAAACAATTCCACACAAAGGGTCAAGGATGAAATCCACTGGGAAAGACCTCAGAATATTATGTCACAAAATTGGGTTCATGGTTGCTATAGCATCATTACCTGAAACTGCAAAACGTATGTGTTCTGAATATTGGCTTAAGTTACAAAGGCCACGTGTGTCTTTGTGCCATGGGTCTCCTGGAAAATTTGCCCATGAATTTAGGGGCCAGGAAGGGGCCCTAAACTCTCACACCATCAGTAAAATTTCTCTTGTGAGTCGAGTCATTTGTAGAAAGCCTTTATTTGCCTCAAGGAACAAGATTATGCCCTAACTGGTGTGGCTCAGTGGACTGGGCATTGTTCTACAAATTATAAATTTGCTAGTTTCATTCCCCGTCAGGACACATGCCTGGGTTGCAGGCCAGGTCCCTGGTTGGGAGCATGTGAGAGGCAACCATTTGACGTTTCTCTCTTACATCCATGTTTTTCTTCCTCTTGTTCTCCCTCCCTTCCTCTCTCTCTAAAAATAAATAAGTAAAATATTTTTTAGAATAAGGAACAAGATAACAATTTGAATGTTTGATCAACCTTTCATCAATCTGTCTGCTTAGAAATCTGAGTGCTTCTTACCCACCTTAGAAAATTATTTAGTACAAAGCATTCATACAATGGCTTTACATCGGTTTAGTATTGAAATAAGTGACGCCCATGCTTCTGAAGGAGCAGGGCATGGGGAAGGGGAGGTTTTATAAGGCTTTTATAATTCTATTCCTTCAAGTTGAGAGCATTGTAACAATGGTTTCATTAATTTGTGAATCATTCAATGTCATCTCTGCAATAAAGCACCGGACTTTTAATGGGCTTAGGGAGAGAGAAAAATTATTCTATGATTTAATTTTAAATGAAAAATTGCATAGTTAGTAACTTTGTTAATTTTTTTTGGACGGAGTTTGGTAAAATCTCCATGTCACGTAAGATTATTTTTGTGATAAGAGTATGCATGTTTTCATAATCCTTGTGATAAGAATGATAGAAAATATTTAAAATATTGCATAACGGATTAGGTTACTTATGGAATTAAAGAGTGTTTTGAGAAATAGAAGAGGTTACCATGGTGGCTTGCAGCAGTTGACTTCAAAGATTACTTTCACTGACCTCCGATTTCAGCCACAGCTGCCTTGGGTGTTGCGCCCTCTCAGACCCACCTCCAGCTGCCAGCCTCCCTCATTGCTGACTGGGCGGCTGCCTGCTTTCTGCTTCAGGGCCTCGCTCTCTGGGCAGAGAAGAGAAAGGCAAGAGAGAGCCACTTCTGTTCTCTGGTGTCTTGGATCTCTGCGTAACACATGTACAGCCTATATCTTTATTACTAGAAAACTAAAATGAAATCATTCTTGAAACAAGTTTGAGCCAAGATTTCAAACCTGGTCTATTCACTGTCTTGTCTGTTTCAAATACTAAGACCCTCATGTTGAAGCTGGAAATTTATCTGTTCACTTATTCAACAAATATTTACAGAGAACTTAGAAAATGTGGTCACTAAAGCCAGGAAATAAAATCGCCGACCTTGAGGAACTTCTACTCTTTGGGAGAGGGAGGCAATTGACAGGTAAACTATCAATATATCACATGGTACTAAGTTCAACAGAAGAAATGTACAGCAGGGAATGCCAGTCAAAGGTGGCGTTTGAACAGATCACCAAAATGCACGTGGTTATTAGGGAGAAGAAAATTCTAGTCATAAGGAATGGTGAGTGGGAAGAGTGGAGAGACATCTGTGTCTGGCCTGAGCAAAAACTCAGAAAGGAAACCGACCTGACCTTGAACTAACAATTCTATCTGTCTCGGTTTTGTCTGTTGTAAAATTAAGGTAACACAGGTATCAAATTCATTGTGAGTTGAATGTGTCATTTATGTGAGACACACAGTATGTATTCAATAAATGTTAGCTCTTACTATTATCACTCATTCAGTTTCACATAGTCCACTCTTGAAGGAAGCTTCAGTGAAGGTTTTGGATTCAGCATATTGCATTTTAGGTGGAAATTAAAACTGTTACACTTTGTGGAAGGGCTCTCTCAGCAAAGGCGTGGCTTTTCCTCAGCCTTCACTCCCATTAGTAATCGTCTGTTTCTGTTGTTCTTGCCTTGGCGTGTGGCATGGCCATGTATCAACCCTCGAAAAATTTCTCTCTGGGGTGGAAGGGGGGGACATTTTTAAAAACCTGTCTAGTCACAAAGGAAAGTATGGGATGCTATAAGTAGAAGAACTGATTTAGTTTCGGTCATCGGGGGCTAAAAGTGTCCAAGGGTTTTAGGCAAAGAATGAGAAAAAAGAAACGTTTTTTAGGCAGAGAAAGTATCATAGGTGAAGCGTCTCAGGCAGTGGGTGGACAATTTGTCCCCTCCATAGAGGACATCTGGCAATGTCTGGAGACATTTATGTTTGTCACACTGGAGGAGTGCTATTGGCACTTGGGAAGTAGAGGCCAGGCATGCAGCTAACCATCCTACAATGCACAGGACAATCTTCCACAATAAAGAACTGTCTGACCCTTAACTATCTACAATGCTGAGATTGAGACATCCTGCTCTAAGGCAAGAAAGTGCATTCATTTAGGAATAGAAGGAGTCCCCCGTAACTAGCTTTCATTGGCAGAGTTGTTAAGGCAGGATCTAGATCATATAGGACTTTGTAGATTTAATTAGATTGTATCCAAAATTCCAACAAGGTCACTGAAGGATGATAATCAGAATATAGGAAGTTTGGGGCGTGGTGAGGGCACGGAGGACAAACAGTGGTGGCAAAACTTGATTTATATGGGACACATTACTGTAACAGGAGTTTCAGCTGAGGCGCACTGCAAAGAAAGTTGCTCATACAGAACCAGTGGGCAGACTGTTTATGCACTCTTACGCACACAGGTACAAAGGAGCCAACCAGTGGCAACCGGAAGGTTTTTGAAGAGGATCTCCCTGGAGGGAGATACGCTGTAGGTTCACTTTAGCCCTTCAGGTGGAGGAAGTGCCTGCTACCAACACCTAACCCAGAGTGGGAGAGGAGGTTAAGGAGTTGGAGTGGAGATCTTTATATGTGCCCATGCTTTGTGGGACAGAAGTATGAGTCACATCTGAAAGGTAATGGGCAGGAAGCTGACTGAACAGGCTGTGATGGCAGAGCTGAGGACTGCAGTTTGGAGGAGTATTGTGTTCTCTGAGTTTACCAGGGCAAAACACACAGCAAGAGGGTTGGCTGTATGAGTCCTGGGAATAAAGGAGTGTAGACTATGAGCTATTATAGATTGTTTTTTTAGATCCTTCAGAGGACAAAGAGGCCTCAAGAGAAGGGAATTTGAATTAGGTTAGCAGCCATCAGGAGATGTGGACAAGGTCAAAAGGGACCAGCTGGGATGGCAATGCTCTCCACCAAGTCAGGAGACTGGAGCTGAACTGACTGCAATGTTGAGGGTGAAGGTGGAGGGCAGCGTAGGGTGGAATCTCTGAAGAATGAAAGAGAGAAGTAAATTTAAAAAGATGAAAAAACTAGGAAGAGTAGTGGGAGTGTTCCACTGTGATGCACATCAAGTAAGATCTCCTTGCCTCTTCTCCCACTCTAAATTGGAAGAGGCAGAGCACGGGGTGGATGGAGCGGGAAGAGATGTCTCACCGTCTTTGGTGAGACGTGACTGAGCAATGTGCCCTTTCCTCTCTTTTCTTCTCATACGCGTCCTCCTTGCATCAGCCATCAGCTGGGTAGGACAGGAAAGAAATTTTGACTTTAAATTAGGTTAGGAGTTTTGATCAAATTAGCATTTTAATTAATGAACTAAAACTTTATTTCGAGCAAAGAACTAATTATCTCTTTAGAATAAACTTAAACACAAGTTTGAAAAATTATTTAGTTTGTGATAACACTATTTCAATCATTTTAATTCAATATAACAGTTACTGGTTCACAAATGATAAAAAAAACAAGGCTCCTTTTTTGAGAAGAAAGCACCGATGCTTGAAAATTTTTCTTACAGCATGTTTTGAACACGATATGAAGTGTTATGCTAAGCCCAAAGCAAGGGTGATTGAAAAGCTACAAAAGATTTTTCCCCCATCATGTTACAAATTTTTCCACAAGCACAAGAATGCTGTGTTGACTCTGTTGTCAGGGATCCAAGTTGATTAGCAAAGCCACATACTGGAGCCTTGCCTTTCATGTGCAAGAAAGGGAGAGAATTCCGAAGAAGCTCACTTTGGCAATTATGTTGCAGCCTGACATGACCCACACTGTGGTAGTTAGCATCTCATTTGTCAGAAGGAGCCGCAAACATGGCCCCATTTTACCATAAGGGTCTCAAGAGTTCCATAGTTCCCAAAGGAGTGAAAGTGAAAATGCTTGTTCAGTATATTGGTGCAATAGTCAAGGCAAGTGGTGATAATGACTTGGATCAAAGTAGTAGAAATAGATACAGACAAAAGTAAATGGAAGTTTTTGAAGGGTGTACTAGAGTAAGTCCTTTTAGACCCATAATTATGAAAAAAATTTACTTACCATTTATGCTTTCTAAGAGAGTGCCTGAAGACAGTATGATGGTGTAAAGTAATAGTTTAATACATGTACACAGGATTTATATTGGGTACATTCTAAATGTTATAGGAGATGCCCTAGGAATCATCAAGATCTTTAATTCTTCCTACTATATGCATTTCTCATAATGGTAAATATATTACAAAACAAGCAGAAGTGAAGTAGTTACAAGGATGAGGATTTTTGTGACTGCTTTGGCATGTATTCTTTCAAATCATATGCTACTTATTATCACAATTTATTAGGTACTTCATTATAGGCTATGCAACAACTATGTGTTCCTTCACATTTTGTTTCTAAAGAACTTCTGTTATTTTTAACATGATATGGGATAAAATTAATAAAGTATATCTCTTCCTAGAGGAAATCTTTGAAGAAAATTTTAAGTTAAAACCTTCTATTTAGCTTTTATGAACATCTATCTTTAATAATAATTCATTGTTTTCAAAATATGCCTAGTAACAATACTAGGTTTTGTAAAAATCTCTTTTTAGTTCACAGTGTGTGTGGAATTGTGACTAGATATGGAGTTGGCTTCAGGTACAATAATTTATATTGTGAAACAAAGATATATATATATATATATATATATATGTATCTCCACCTCATGTGATTCATAAATCTGTTTACACACTAACTGGTTCTAGCATTAAGATTTCTTTTTAGTGCTTTTTAAAATTATTTTTATAAAAGTGAGAGAAAAGACTTTCTAGAACTGCAGTAGGATTTCTGCACAGACTATAATAAGTGGAGAATGAAGAAGCCAAGTTCAACAGGGATGCTGAGGAATCCAGGTTGACTCAATGGAAATAGCACACATCATCTTTACCTGTGACTCCAGGACCTTGCTTTTGTATTAATTGCAAATGGTTAAAAATGTAACAGTTGATTATGGAGGTAGATATGGTCTGTGTTTTATACTAACATATAGAAGAAGGTCAGTTTTATGTCCAGTCCTCAGTGTTGAATCCTTTTTTGGGGGATGGAGAATTTAAATGATACTGTAGGTTCTGGGTTGTTCCTTGTTCCTCTACTTCTGTCCTGGTTCATGATGTGGATAACACCCCAATAATGATTTGGTGACATATGAAATTAAAGATTATGATGATATAATCATATAGATAGAAAAAGTCTTAGAAAACACATAGCCATATTTATTAATTCTCAGAAGACTCGAATCTAATCCATGTCTGACACAAATTCTACTCAATTCAAGCTTGGCTGCTTTGTCCACTGTGGGGGGAAGGGAGGAAAGTTTCTACATTACTTTTTGGCTCAAGAAGCGAGATTCCACAATTAATAGTTTTGTTCTCATCAGCTAGTCTGCAAATATTGAGTACTTACAAATTGAAGGCACACTGAATGACATATTAATGAAGCTGCATGAAGAGCCCCTACCCTCAAGATGCCGACTGTCCAGGAAGATCAGAATATTTATTTCAAGTGATGAGTTTCAAAAGAAATATACATACTTGATGTTTATAGCCAGTGTCATAAAGTGGTATTAGGACTACCAAATATATTCAATTTTGTGACACATTTGCAGATGGTGACCTTCTGTATGGTAATTGGTGCATTTCCTTAGGAATTTCTGTTCTTCTGAAGTCTGTTGCTCCACAACTTTTGGTTCTTGAGATTTATGCTCCTGTGAAGTCTGGGCCTGAGCTTCATTAGCACCTGATTTACCACGAGTGCAGATGGTTATTGGAAATAAAAAGTCAGCCATTTCCTCTGATTAAATCTCTCATGGGCTGCATCTCCCTCTAAGCTATTTCCTTACTATTACATATGATTCATGCCCATGCAGAACAGTGATTATTATATGATTGTTAAATCTAAAGTGGAAAGGAAAGTAGATTATTAGAAAAGTCTAGTAGCTTATTAATATATATTATGTGCTACAATGAAGTGATTTTACCAAAGTATTAGCAAGATGATAGATTTATAGCTGATGAGAGAAAATTACTCTATTGTGATGATTGAATGTAACAAAAAGAATTCAGAATTTTTCTTTCTTTTTTTTCCCTTGCCTTGCATTAAGGGGTTATTGCCTAAAACAATAATCTACCCAAATGCCTCTTCATCCTGGTCACTTGCCAATACTTCCGGGCAATATTATTGTAAGTCTAGTAGACAGAGGAGGGGAAGTCCAGGTGGGTTAGTTGCCATATCTGTATTCATTGAGCTAATCAGAGAGCAAGACAGAAATAGTTCACCAGTTTTATCTGATTGGAAATTATTGACTGATTTTTTCATTTGTCAATTATATGTGAACAATAAAGGAGGTTGAAAAATTTCATCACCCTTTCAGATTTTTGCATTGATGAATAATTTTGACCACATGGTAGAGTCAGCCTGTGTACAACAGAAGCTTGTGGATTTGCTTGGTTATTACTATATTTAATTGCCTATCATATTCCTTTTTGTCTATGTAAAAGTCCAATTGTTCAATTGAAAGACAAATACAACCACAATAACCAGACCTCTTTTCTCTCTAATTCATTCCCATTATTAAATTTATTTAGGCTACTTAGTTTCAGCTCTGAGGGTTTGAATATGCAAGGAGTTTTAACGATGAAATTCAAGCCCTACTCTGCTGGTCTTTTAGGAACGTGTTTTGCTGCCATTTCCTGATGCTCATGCAGCAAATAATTGCATCAAAAAGATAAAACACACCCACACAAAAATACAGATTCCTTATAAGCACTGCTACAAACAATATTCATCATAGGACATTTATGCTATTCAGCTAAATATCTGGCCCTTGCCTACCAATAGGATATAACAATGAGCTAATGATTTCTCTATTCTAGGATCTTTGGCCTTCTCTCAATTGTTTTGAGATCTGCTTTCTACCACAGGAGCCTTTGTGCTTACAGTCACCTATGCCAGAAATGCGCTTCCCTCCCAGTAATTACTACCTTTCATGAACTATTTTTACTTTTCTTCTTCCACTTATTATCATAGCACTTTCATAATGTTAGTGTACTTTAAGAATTACTATGTTTTCTACTATACAGTAGGACAGAGATTATAGGCAGAGTTTATGGATGCTTTTGCTGACTTTTGTAGATATTGTGCTTAGCACTGTGTAACATATAATACATTTTTTGTCTTTTTTCCCATTTATACATAGCACATCACACCAGGAGTGAGTGGCTTAAAACAACAGCAGGTGATTATTTCTCACATTTCTATGTATTGGCTAGGGAGCTCGTTGGCTGCAGGAAGCTGGTGGATGACCTGGGGACTGGGCTCACTCTAGGATAATGCATCTTCATCTTCAGGGCATTTCCACCCTGGGATTCTTCGCAACAGGCAGGACCAGGGCAATGCTCCAAGAGTGGAAGAGGGACATTTCAAGGCCCTTGAGGCCTAGACTCTAAAACTTGCACATCACTTCTGCTGCGTGCCTTTGGTCAAACCGAGTCACTAAGGCTAGTCCAGAAATTTGGGCAGTGGAAAACAGGATTTACCTCTGGAAGGAAGAGGTGGCACAGTGCCACTGCCGAGGGCCATGCATGTAGGATTGGGAAGAACTTGTGCCCATTAAATAGTCTACCTGTGTATTTCATAATACTTTAATTAATTATGAATTAAATTCTCCTTTAATTGTGAAGACTGCTCTAGGAGCTGGCTGAACTAAATGCTGTATGTTTTGTTTTATTGGTTTGGGGCTTTTCGTATATACTCTGCTATAAAATGAGAGATGAAGAGAGTGATTCATTAATTCTAAATGACAGTAGGTGATCTCAACTTATATTTAGATAAATAATGACTCTCAGCAATATGAGAGCAGGAACATTATCTCAGTCACTGATAAATTTTCAGCAACCAGAGCAGAGCTTGACATATAACATGTGTTCAGTAAATATTTGTGAATGAATACCAAAAAGAATAGGCATTCCTTTCTTTGGTCTTCCCTTTCATGTTCCTAAGACAGTTGCTTTTTATTTTAATTTGTCAAATGATTAAGTTCTAAATTGTTAGGGAAATAGCAGAATGGGAAATAGAGTTTCAATAGAGTTCCTGCTCACATATATGATTCTATGAATCCATACTAATGAATTCTGACAAGATTAAATGACACAAAAATATAACTTAGAAGTAGAAATAATTTTATGATTATTTAGTGAATATTTGACCTGTTACTAAAAAAATCCTCTGGGAAATATTGTTTTTTTATCAAAAGATAAAAAATCAGCATGAAATATTCTCTTAAATCTCTGTAATCTGTTCAGAATAGGAAGCATCTCTAAATGAGTCACTAACCTAAATAAATGACCAAATATTTGATAATATTCAGGACATGTTGACTTTGACATTGTGTCTAGGTTCAGATTGTCATCATATTTTTATGGATAAAGAGATCGCTTTGTTCTCTCTCAACTGAAAAATACAGATGATTTATTTAAATTTGGGAAACCAATGAAACATGTCGCTAACTATTTTAACTTAGAGGAAAAGTGTAGTTTGCTAATGGTGAGGTAAATTGAAAAGAGTTTTATCTTATAAAAAATATTTCCAGCTGAAATTCATCTCCACTTATTATCTGCTTATATGGACATAATTTCAAATAAGAGAAAATAGTATATGGGCTAGGCATATTGTAAAAAATAAAACAGCAATAATACTAGAGAAGAAATATTTCTTTTACATCCATCTTAGAATTATCAAACATGCACTTGAATGTACCAGCACAATGAATAATCTCCAAATGATAATGCCTACCTCTGTCAATTAGTTTATACACAAGTCAGCCTTAATATTTTATATAAATTATAGCATCTTGGTTGGGAAGAAAAACAGATCATGATATTTCAGGGAGTCATCTGGGTACCTAACGATGTATATCAGTGTCAACAGTGCAATCTAAATAATAATGGATTTACTGATTTATGTGTTAGACTATGTAATTCTTCAGTTTTATTAAAATATCAATATTTTCAATATAGCTCAAGTAGTCTGATTCTTTCCCTTATCATTTTTATACAAGATAATTAATGTGTTTGTAAAACCACTCCTCTATAACATTGGAAAAAGGAAAACTACCCCATTTTCTAGTTTGAGAATAAGAGAAGTTTTAAGGTGAACAGCATTTTCCAAATGCAAAGTTGTGCTTCTTTTTACAGAATTAGAAAAGCACTACTGATGTGTGAAGAAAAACAAAAGGTGAAACACTTAACTAATTTTGAGAGAATAGAAACAAGTTTTTGTAAGAGTATTTTTTTAAGTTATGAAGCCGTGGTAGTCTTCACAGAATATAGGTAAGGGAAATGATGTGTGAAGAAACTAGAGAGGTGTCATTTTTTCTTTACTTTTAAGAGTTTTACAAAAATACAGCAACTAAAATTGGTTAAGAGAAATAGATTAAAATGTGGCAAGATCTAATATGCTCTAATAACACATAATCATTAATTTAAAATCATTCTATGATACTGAAGATAGTAATAGGAAAATCAATGAACCTTTCAATGCTGAAAGTAAATGTTTTTCCAAAATATTTTGTAATCTTTTTTAATATGTTGAAGTTCTATATTGTATTTGGAAACTGCTTTATCTAGTGATTTCAGGTGTCATTCGTATTTTAATATTGAAAGCAAATGTCATTAAACAGGGCTATTATGACATTTGACAAGGGTGACTCCTTGTAGTTGCTAGAAATACAGTTACCAATCAATTTGTATTCTAATTGTAAACTGTTGTCCATGAGTCAGGACAGAAAATCAGAGCTACCTTTGTTATTAAGTCTAGCAAAATCACTATATTTAATTGACTTCCCTAAAACTAAGTAGGTGCTCCTTAAATATCTGTTGAACTATATTAAGTAAATGTTTGTATCCTTATACCTGTTGCTTAAATAGTTGATTAACTTAGTACAATCAATAAAAGCAAGTAAATAGAACACAATGGAAGGGGGAAAGGGAGAAAAGGAGGGAGGACAGGAGGGACAGATGAAGGGAGAGGGATACATAGAGAACCAGGAAATTCAGTTGGTGAGAGCAGAGAGGTGATGTAGTAAGTAATTCTTTCACTGTCTAGCTCAACATATTAAATTAGTGTTATTCAACTACTTGTTCCTGCTGTCTGTAAAGCCTGTTTGAGCTTTCTAGTAGGCCTCCTAGTGGGCAATATCTTGAGTGTGAGGTCATAGTCCAATCTACCCTCATTTTGGTTAATGCAAAAACATAATTGTATCATGGCAGCCAGAATTATCAGGCTCTTGCTCAGTTTCTCAAGTTTACCAATTAACAAAACATATATACCACTTAAAAACAGAGGAAAAGTGGTGGTATTTCCTTTCCATGGATTAAAATATGCAATTCCAGAGGTCAAGACATCATATTCATAATATCAAAATCCATGGAAAGTCAAATTAACTCCTAGATTGCTTGGTAACTGCAGTTAGAGCAAAGGGACACAGATACGCTGAGGAACTCGGTTAGCTGGAGTCTTTGGCAAACCTGACCAAGTTTCTTCTTTAGGACATTCTTCTACTCCTTTTTACTGTGTACGATTTATACCATCCTGTAAACCTCTTTTTTAGCACTTATCACTAGTAATATTAAATGATTTATTTTTCCAAACTAGAAATTGTTATGCAAGCAGAGGACATATGTACATATGCATAGGGCATACTCCTGTCCTATGAACAGAAGTATTCCAATGCCTATTACAGTGCCCAGCCTAGAGGAGGTGCTCAGGATGAACTATGCCACCAGAGAGAAGAGCCGTGTTGCTTCCCCTGAAGTCCAGGGTAGGCAAGAAGATGTGCTCACTTCTGAATTTGTAGTGCCTTCCTCTTTAGGTTTTTAAATATACTAAAGACATGTATAAAGGGCACATTGATAAAACCAAAGCAGGTAGAATTGAGGGTGGGAGGTGGGGCAGGGAGGAGTTTTAGGAAGAAATGGAAACAACTGTTCTTGAACAATAAATAAAATAAAATAAATAAACAAATAAATAAATACACTAAAGACAGTTTTTGTGTGGTAGACCATTTTTATTTATAAAAAAATTAATTCATTTAAATGAGCTGGAACTTTCCTATTGAGCCATGGAAACCTTAATTACACTTTCACTATTAATTTTGGCTATGTGCTCCATGTTCTTATTTATATTTATGAGAAATACTATAACTCACATATTTTTTCAGAAAAATCTCAGAGCTTATGGTGCATTCTATTAATTCCGATGTCCCCCAATGGCTCTTTCTAAGTATTAGATATGAATAAAGGAGGATGAGGGGTATGACCTTACTCACTGGTTACTAGTCTATATAAGCTTCATTGACTATAATAAAAGCATAAGATATAAATTGAGGGGTACTTCTAAAGGGGATTTTTTATTAATGTTATTCCCAAGATTATTTCAAATATATAAATGTGAGAATAATTCTTAGAAAATTCTGGGGGATAGCAAGTCAGTGGAGGAAAGCACAGTTAGTGATCTTTGAGTATCTAGTCACAAGATAAGCACAGGGAATTCTGCTGAACAGAAATTCTCCACTCTAACTCTTTTATTTCAGTTACTACCAAATTTCACATCTAGAAAAATTGTATTATATGACAAATATATCACCAAATTTAGATTTTCTAAATGTCTTATTGATGATAATACATGGAAATAAATTTATAAACTATAATGGGCTTGTTAGGGAGATTTTGGCTGCAAGTAACAGAATACACAAAATACATCATAAGTGTCTATTTATAAATCTCCTGTGGGTAGGAATCCGGAGACCAACTGGTTCAGAGTTGACTGATTAAGAAGTTCAACTCTGTCAGGATTGGGGTCAACAGCCTTGCCTTTGTTGTCACAGTGGCGAGATGGCTAGCCCATCTCCAATTATACTGCCCTTCCTTGACAACATGCAACAACAGGAGAGGAGAGGCAGAGCTTTCACTTTGTATGTGTCTCTTTATCATGGGAAAAATCTTTCCTAGAAGCCCACAGTGTACTTCTTTCAGGTCTTAATCAGCTCTAAGCCACATTATTATCTTTAGTTGGCTAATTTCCAGAGAGCGGAATCAAAGCACATTTAGCCACCTAGTGATGGCCCATCTGACTTATAATGTGTTCCTTATGGCTTAGAAAAAAGTTTCAAGTGATGCTGTATTCATTATTGAAAGACAGTATGGTGGAAAAAGCTAGAAGTTTCTGAGTTATACTTTCCTACTTTCTGTGTGATATGTAGATTGGGCTTCCAAACCTCATTGGGTTTCTGTGTGCATAACAATTGCAATCATTGCTATCATAAACTTCATTTAATCTAACAGTTTTCTTTGGGAAACTTTTATGATTATAATATATTAATTTTCAGAGTAACTATCTAAGATAATTAAAGGATATTCAGTTCTAAACATGCTTGGTCATTGTTTAAGTAGTTTGTAGGTTTAGTTTTGCATGTTATGTAATTACTAACTCATGACTGCTTTTTGGGGGCTTAGTGTGTATATAGACTTATTTAGTATAGATTGTGCAGCATGCTATCACTACTGCATGTACACTTTTCATTCCAGCTGTCCTAATTATTTCTAATGTGCAATAACAAGCAGAACAACAGAACATTCTGGAAAAAATATAGTTCATTAGCATTATGCTACAAACTGTTATAGGCAAAAATACTGATATAAGTATATTCTTTTTCTTCTTAAAGAGAATTGAAAAATACTTGAAAAATATACTAAAATATTTAACTTTTGGAGCACCCTTTTCATATATTGTACTTATATAGAGAAACTTTCTTTAATCTTATCAAAGTAATTCATGTTAAAAATTGTATTTTTAGAATATCCATCTTTTTTCAGAAACTAAGATAGAGTATTATATGATTCCATGTGAAGTTTCTATGGCTTATTTCATTGTCTCCTGGGGACTTAAGAAGCATATCTTATGAATGAGCGTTATATACAAGCATTTTTATATGTCGTTAAAAAATTATATCTTGTTTGGAGACATGAAAAATGTTTGCTCTCTGTTGTCTGAATATAAAATATCCCCAGTGTAATAATTACTGTCATATTTCTTTCTTATGAAATAATATTAACATAATTCTCTTGCTATGAGAAAAGTATAAATAGCTATTTTAAAATAAAATATGAGTTTGAAGTTTTCAATAAAATGTAGGGTTTTTTTTGGTAAAATTAATAGTATAGAATTTGGATTATTTCTACCACTAGATTGTTATATGGATAGTAATAGTCATAAAATTGTAGTTTCACATTTCTACAAGAAAATATATAACTTTTTATATACTTAAATACTTGATACTCTAATTTTTATAAATTATAATAGAAGTTCCTATTTAGGTTGATACCTCACACTATGAACAACCTTTTTCATAATCACGCATCGGTGAATTTATAGTTGCCAATCAAAAGAGAAAAACACTAAATCGCCAATTTCATTTGAGTTAGGAGTGGGCTTAGTTCTTTAAAAATGCCTGTTACTATAGTCCATGCAGATGGTGTTTAATTTATAGTGGACTTCAAGAGGTGACAAAGAGCATAAACTACAGGTATCCCCCACCTTTGCTCCTGCACGAACCCCTGGGTGTTGCACCCACGAGGCCCTGCCTCCCTGCCATCATGCCCAGAATGCTTCCTCCTTGGGCTGCAGAGCTCATGCAACGGTGAAATCAAGTACCACCTCAGCCCTGCCCTTTAATTACTGGTGTGTTTTTAACAGTAATACTGAACTAGGTTTAGGAATAAATGAGTAGCCCTCTAACTGATGTTTAGTGTAATGTCTCTTGGCAATAAAAAAGCAAATAAAAACTGAGCTGATTCGATGACATAAATGTACTGCTTTAAACACCTGATCTATTGCTGTAAGTCAACAGTGCCACGTTGCTCATCACCAACACTGTTAGCTAAATTTAAACTCCGGCTCTATTTCTAGGATGTTCCATCGAACTGCGAGGCTGAATTTTATTATGAAAATTAAGTTATTGAATTGTTAGAAACATTGTTCTCTCTGACAAAATGATGACGGTTGAAACATTTTCATAACAGGGAAGAAGTGAAAGAGAGCTAATGAAAAAGATGAGATTTTTGAAACATCTTAATAATGACTACAAAAAGTAATCATTTTAACCCTGGCCGGGCAGCTCAGTTGTTGGGAATGATGTCCCATACTCCAAAAGGTTTTGGGTTCAGTCCCTGGTCAGGGCACATACCTAGGTTGTGGTTTTGATCCCTGGTTGGGGCATGTATGTGAGGCAACCAGAGGATGTTTCTCTCACATTGATGTTTCTCTCTCTCCTCACACCCCTATTTCTCTCTCTCTAAAACCAATAAAAATATATCTTTGGGCAAGGATTATTAATATGTGTGTGTGTGTGTGTGTTCATTTTAAATACATTTTCACTAAGCTACTTAGGACATTATGTTTTTCTGTCATTTCAAAAGCAAAGAGTAAAAAGGGCTTTATTTTCTCAAGTGATGAGCATGTTAGCCATACAGTATTGATAGAATTGCTTAGTTCAGGGTGCTTGAAAATTGATTTGAGAGTCTAACAGAAGATTTTTTAGCTACACATGGTAAGTGGCCTTTCTGTACTTCCACCAAATACATAAAATAGTAAAAGAAACACACCTATGAGAAAGTTGACCTTTAATTTAAGAGTAATTTCACTAAATTAAAACTTTGTGTTTATGGCTTTTGATCTTTCTCCTGTAAGATAAATGAGGCAATTTCACCCTCTCTGTGTGTTGCATTTTCATAATGAGCTTCATATCTAATTAGTTTTTTTTTGGTATTTGGGGGGAAATGTACTACCAATTCATGTTTCATTTATTTTGTTTTATGTTTGCTGTATTAAAATTACTTAGCAGACAAAAACTAAAACATAAAACATGTACACCAGGAAAAAAAATTCGAAGGAACATACTTTCCTAGAAACTACTTATTTAAAAGTTCAGAACTTGGAAAACTAAATATTAACTAAATTTCAAGACAAGAATGGTTTTTTACTTGAGCAAAAAAAATGTCCAAATAGTTCATATTTGCCTGAAGAAATGTAAAAGAAGCAATAAAATGCCTGGTAAATATGAGTTAATTTTTATTTTTACCTGAACTTCTAATACACAAACACTTTAAATATTAAACTGACACATGTAGACTTACAATAATTTATTGAAATTGGTTTTACTATATCGAGGACTTAAAATTATAATAGTAAGAATTTTTTTGGTAACACATTTGTCATCAGACCAGTCACAATGCCTGTCTGTGAATACAATAACTAGACTTTGGTTTGAAAATTTCACAGTAGTTTAAATGTACAGTTTTCTTATTTTTAAAGTTCAAAGCTATGTTTTCTGTGACGAATTTGAGTTTGAATTATTTAGATCTTTTTCTATTGTGAGCCATAAAAATAAATAGCATACATGCTTAAATGTGTGGGGTTTTTTTCCATTTCTACAACCTAAAGACCAGTTGGGTTGAAAAAAATAAAATTTAACAGCTTTTAATTTGTCATGCGGAATCTGATTCTATGTGCTTTTTTATAACCTCTATATATTTACCTAAGTGAAGCATAAAACGGTGGTAATAATGGAGAATTTAAAGCAGCTTTTGCACATGAGCAGTAATGCTAACTAATATGGTGAATAAAAACTGAATGTAAATTATCAGAATTTCTGTTTCTTGTGTTTACTAAGGTGTATCTTGGTTAGCTGATATAATTCCTCATCATCCTCACTAAGCTATAGAGAACTTTGATGGCTAGAATGGAAAGAAATAAGGAGTAATTATTTACATACAATCAAAAGCCTCACGTTTATATTTAATTTTTACACTGCAATACAATATACATTAGATCACAGAACCTGTCAAAATACAAGCTCATAGCCCTTCTTTTGCTGGAGTAGTGCTCAGGTATGCCCTGCATGCTTCCTGAGATAACTGAGGAATGGTGGAATCAGTACGATCCGAAATCACCAGTTCCCAGTGATTCCACTTCATTTTGTCTCTTGATTTGAGCTTCTCTTCTTCATTTCCCTTGAGATTTGGTTTAGGCCTTTAAATATATCACATTTGTACTATTCCAACAGGCACATTTCTGTCCACAATACCAGCTTTTCAGCATTCCAGGCTATTGTTCATTTCTGCTAGACTTATTTACCCATGTGACAAAGCTGGTCATGTCAGTCCACTGCTAATAAACTTCTATCAGCATCCTAGTAATCGTCATTTCCAGTCCAAACCCCTGAACTTGGCCTACATGTTCGGAATCACACCCTTGTTAGCTTGCAGTCAGCATTCTCTTAAGTTGTTGCACACCTATCAACACCCAGACTTGTCTTCTCTTCTTCCTGTGTGTCTTCTTCTAATTACCTATTAAAATGTCACCTCTTCTAAAGTGCTCTGGACTCCCTAAGGTAACAATAGTTGATTCCTTAAAGTGTTTCCTCACATTATGTAGCTCATATTTCAGAGATTAAATTTTTAAATTATTTTATATGCCCATAATGTTACAACATTCTGAGTTCCTTGTAGATGAATATAATTGCATTTATATTTGTATCCTGAGCACTAAACATAGTAGCATATGGAAGTGAATATTCTCACTAAGCATTTGTTAAATGAATGAATGCATGAATAAATGAATTCAAAAAGGTCTGGATAATGATCCAACAAAAATGATGTTGTTAGGAAACTTGCTAAGTATACAAAACAGTTCCAAACAGTCATAAAAAGTCTACTGATTATTCATCTAAGGTTGTTTTGAGACCACCTTACACAGACCGATATTTGCCTCTCAATAGTCTGAATGATACAATTTTTTATAGAAATAATGAATCATGGAAAAATATTTTAATTTTATATAACTTTAGCCTGTGTAAAAACTTGTAAAACTACATCTATAAAGAGGATATCTGCATTAATTTTAATAGAAACTTCATATAGGTTCAGGCTCATTGATCCTGGTGTTAAATGTTTGTTCCAATTCTAGCTAACTAGTATGATCAATTTTTATGTATTCAGATATATGAAGTTAGGCCACAGCCCAAAGAAAATATTCTCTAGCAAAGAATAAGAATTTGTGGAGCTAAAATCCACTGAATCCTGTGCTGGTATTCAGCTTGCTGGCCTGAATCTATGACTGATACAAAAAGAGCTAATGAAAAAAAATTTCAATTATAAAAACTTGTGTGAGGCTAAATATTATTAAATACATCTAGATGAGATTATTTTTATAATTTCTAATGTCATATCAGAGAACTCTATTCAGTATAGCATAATATTAAGCACACATTAGGTTCCTGTCATTTTCTATAACTAAACAAGTTTTAATTAAGTAGTAAGGTCCCTGCCAAATGTCTTTTTCATTGTTGAAATGTTTTACTTGCTAATGTGAAAGACATATAGCAATATTTATGTCAAAAGGAATAATTTGACATAGAGGCATATTTGAATATCATATTATAATTTTTTCATTTTATGTTTATGTGTGAAAACATGGATCTCATTTTACCTATTTTCTTCTAATTGAGGACATGATATCTTATTAGAGTATGTATGATTAAAAACTGCATTTTTTGTGTGAGAATGAATTTTTAAATCCAATACTGAGTAATTAAAAAGTGTAGTCAAGCTTTGCAAAATTATAGTACATGATCACCAATATAATTAACTGTCACAAAGAAATAAAGATGCTCAATGGGTTATGGGAGAAAATAAATTTTGAACATCTTACTTCTATATTATATACTGAAGTATTTTAAACTATATTTTCTTTACAACGTTTGTTATATTGATAAAATGTTAAATCCTTAGTTCTATAATGTATCATGATTTCCCATTATCATTCACATTAAAGAGGGTGATATCTTAATGAAATAATTAATAGCTATCTTCCAAAACACTGAAGTTTATCTTTATGGATAAACACAACTCTTAATATGCTATCCAGTAATGTCATTTTTTAATGCATAGCCATCTATGAAAACTTAGTATATTTAGCTTAGTTTTTCTGTTCTTTTTTGTCCCCCATGAAAATCCAATTTTTTTTCTCTTTATAAGTGGTTGGTCTAAAATGAAGTTGTCCGAGAATAATAAGCAGTAAAATCATATATTAAGATCTGAGCAACCAATATGTAGAAAAGTCAAAGATATACTTGAATCTGTCAGATCAATACATTCCTGTAATTTCCTCAGGGGTAATCATACAATTTGACACCAACATTTTAGCTTTGAAAATTATGCGACCATCTATTACATTGCAGATGGTACATGCCCTCAAACCTTTTTTATCACTTAAAATACAAGACAGGGCTACGCCACTTAAAAAATCCTTTCAGTTATTGATAATTGCTTAAGCTGCTTGTTCCTTTCCTTTTTCAGAATGAAGAACAAATTTTGGTATTTTGAGTTTGGCACATCTGAAACTTTCTCAGCCACCTGCAAGAAGCTACATGAATCTGTAGAAATAGAAGTAAGAAAAAATAAATTCTCTTTTATAATACTATGAAATGGCTTGAATTTGATTATTAATATGTTTTTGGTAGTCTTTTTGAAGGAGTTATGTTTTGAACAATCCATACAGCTTCACCTGTGATTGTAAAATTTTATTTCTGTCACTCATGGGGAATCTAGCACTATCTAAAATGTTCGTATAAAGTTAAGATTGAGTATGAGTTATTTTAATACAGTATAAAAGAATGAGAGGTGGAATACAACTTTAGAAATCAGTGGAGAAGTCACTAGACACAGTGTGAATAGAAAAATCTAAGATAAAAGAAAGCACTTGGAGAGAAGAGAAAGTTGCAAGATACATTAAAAACTTATTATTTTCAGGTCTCAATATCTTATAACCTTTAAAACACAGTTCACGAAAATTGTACTTACTTTCATGAATAAAGGTTAAAAAGTCTACTTTTCCATTCCATTCCCATTCATTAACTAGATTTTCTCAGTTCCTGAGGTTGCCATTTCCCCATTACATTTATAGAAAGTGGAAAAGCCAGGATAGGGAGCAAAGATAGCAAGAAAAGATAGACTTCAAAAGATTTGTAGCAAATAGGTCTACCAAAAAATATAGACACAATAGAACTAAAAGTTTTGGAGATGGGTTATGAGAGAAAATGACTTAGTTGTACTGAGAGATTTTAGAGGTTATAGAATAGAAAATGTTATATTTTGATAATCAGTAAAGATAAACTGTAAGGACAGAACTATTCAACAAGAACATCTAATGACTGATATGAATGGAGAGATATTGGCTATAGCACTTGTCATTTAAAAATAAGTGAAAAACTTGTCTTCTGAGATCTACATCATTAGTGGCATATATGCAAGTAGTAAGTTTGATGAACAAAAGTAGTTGTGAGCACATGGAATCATAATGGGCTGGCTTGGCTATTTTTTTTCTGCCTTTCTAATTTACTGATAGTGATAATAACAGCAAAGGTGGTATTATTTCAGAATCTAACTTTTTTTGGCCTTTTATTTTATTATGATTGGTGAATAAATTTATGTATTAGAAAGAGAACTGGAAGTCACAGAATGGAAATTCTTTCATTACTTAATTAGATCATAACCCTGAAAAGGTGTGTAATTTCATTAAGTAAAGAATTTGGTTGGGCTCAACATCGACTTTCCATGATTAATATTTATTAATATATCTATGAGTAAATATTATTTATATATCTAGTCTTATTTATTTATATTGCCTTATATATGCATAGATATTTATTAAACATACCTAAATCACCCTTTCCCTTTTGAAATCTTATTTTTCTAAGCCTATTATATAGGGGATTTTGCAAATTTCTCACCTTGAGAATGCTCTGAGACAATCTGCCAAAGAAAGCAAAACTGAAAAAAATATAGAAGTATGGTTTCCAGTTAAATGTAGGGTGGATACTCTGAAACCTCCTGCACTTCTCTTTACTTTATCCACTGAACACGGGTTGGAAAAATTTGATCAGGAGAAATATTCCATGTATATGGAAAGGAAAACTTAATTTATGTATTCAATACAATCCCAATCAAAACCCCAGTATTATTTTGTAACACTGGCAGCTGACTCTAAAGTTTATATGGAGAATTAAAAGACCCAGAGTAATCAGGACAATATTAAAGGAGAACAGAACTGGAGTGCTGACACTACGTAACGTCAAGACTTAACTACAAAGCTATAGTACTCAAAACAGTGTGATGTTGGTGAAGAAATAGACAAATTAATAGAACAAAATAGAGATTCCAAAAATAGACCCCCATAAGTACAGGTAGTTACCTTCTATTGTAAGTAGTTACCTGTATTTATCTGATCTTTGACTAAGGAGGGAAGACAATACAATAGAGCAAAGAAGAGCTTTTTTTTTTTTTTAATTTTATTTAGTTACTTTTCAAGTACATTTTTTTTTTATCTATTTCTCCCATCCCACCCCACCCCCCCACCCGGTCTCCCCCCTCCCTCCCATTCCCCCCCCCAGTCCTCATCTCTGTGTCTTTCATACTTGTTCCTCAAAATCCCTCCCCCTTTTTCCCCTTAAGTTCCCTTCCCTCTCCCCTCTGGTCGCTTTTAATGAAATGGTTCCGAAACAACTGAATATACACAGGCAAACTCCCCATTTTATTGTTATGTATTGACATACTGTTCTAATTTTAGGTATCTATCTCAATTCTAATATTTTCTGTGTGTGCATGTGGGTGGGTAAGGACAGATGGTAATACAAAAAAAATCTTATCTACTTTTTGTTTTTTTAATGAGTCCAGTATCGTATTAGCAGAATATGCTTTTCTACCCTCAAAGTTACTTTGTAATTAAATATAACAAAAACAGCTATGTGGAAATTCAGTTGTGTTTCATGTTGCTTCCTATTTGGCCTAAAATTATACCAACTGTGGTTTGAAAATATATACCAGAGAATAAAACCACTTCAGTACAAGTGGACCTCATGTGATGGGAGTATACATACTTTATAAGCAGCTTCTTCAAAACAAAACATTTACTGCATTACCCTTCATTTCACATTTCTCTTTCATATGGGAAGCTTTTTCTAAGTGGGTGAATATTTGGAATAATATGTATATCATGGGATAATAGTTTATAATAATATAGGTAAGATTTCTATATTATTAATTTTATCTTATGCTTGCTACTAAACAATGTACATACATTATTTACTTAATCTCCTCCAGAAGCTTATGAACTGGAGAGACTTTGTGTCTCCATTGCAGAATTAAGAAGATGAGTATTTTCTATAATAATTTAAGAGAAATAAGAATTATATTGCTGCCAAAATGTTTAAACCTAAGGAAACAAATACACTGTAGATTTGATACATATACATATGTGTGTATGATAAAATGGCAATATATATGTAATATGTATGGAAGGAGAGATGAATGAAGTTGAAATTTTAATTTTCAGAATTTCAGTTATCTTCTAACTTTGTTACAATAGATAAATAAAAATAGAATAAAAAGCTTTAAGATTTCAATATAATACATTAAAAACAAAGTTTGTATTAAACTAGTTAGGACATGCATCTAATGGTCTCAGGTCAACATCTGTCATTGAAACTACCAAGTTCATGGATTTTTAATTTGCTGTACATAATAAGCAAAGTTTATGAGAGAATAACATAGCCCATTCTCCAAAGTATTTGTCTTTTTTTTGTTGGTGTTGTCAATAAAGCTAAGGGTGGTAAGTGTTAAAGCCAAGGCGAAGAATGCCCTTTGCAAAATACTGAGATTTGTCTGAAAGATTAAGTACTTCTATAAAACCTTAAGTGATCTCAAGAATTTATACATGACAATAAGAGTATCAGGTACACAAATAAATTAGCAAGTTTCAAAAGATAAGATTCTTACTGCTGCTCAGTAACCAGGCAACACAGCTCTTACAGACAGTAGGGTCAAGTTTCTCAGTTTAGTCTGTGTCCCATCTGTATCAAAATCATCCCGAATGATGCTCTTTCAACGTGTGTTTAAAGAACCCTTCATCTAGTCTTAGAGCAAAACACTGTCTTGGGGTGAGAAAATAAAACTTTTTAAAGAAATTTCTTTTTTGTGTGTTTTTAAACCACTTTGTTGAGGCATGGTTGTACATAATGTATCCAATTTATGAGTTTGAAAATAAGCATACACTACAAAACCCTCTTTATACTCCATGCCATCAATATACACAGCAGCTCCAAAAGTTTCTTCCTACCCCATTTGTGTGTTTGTAGGTGTCAGAGAGAGAGAGAGAGAGAGAGAGAACTTCAAAGATCTACCCTCTCTTCTAAAGATTCCCAGGTGATTTATTTTTTGCAATGAAATTCCAAAAGCAGTGATGTAGAGATACAGTTGAACCTCAAAAAAGATGGTAATAGAAAACCAGAGTTGGCCTCATTAAGCCCAAAACAAACAAAAAATGTCTTCTTATTCCAGAAAAGAACAAGAAATGTGGTGGAGGGTGAGGCATAGCATTATCACTTCATTAGGATTACTACATCATCGATTTTCTTAGTAAAGAGAGTGGGGAAAAAATGTGAGGTAAATAAAAGAGGAGTGAACAGCCCAAAGTTGAAAGTTTGGTGTTTACCAGAAGTTATTTTTAATAAGATAACTATAAGTAAGAATTCTAATAACCTAGCAATAACTTCTAGCTATCACAGAATCTACTAAAAAAGAAAAATGTGCAACTAAACAGGATTTTCTGTTACTACTATGGTCAAGGCTTCATATCTTGAATCAACAGTATTACTAGAGTTCCCCAAGAAGCATGTTCTGACCCCCTCTATCACACTGTTTTTTTTTTCAGTAGATAAAACTTATAAACAGTATTTTTAAAGACATGGAGTTTAATCAGTGGGAAAATATAGAGTACCTCAACGTTCAAATATTAGAAGAGATATTGTTAAGCCATTTATGTATATGTGTCTAATTTATAGGTTTGCTGCTGTGGTTTTCAGCAAAAACATACTTTTGTCTTATAAATTAACTAGGAGTTAGCAGAAACTCTTCTAAAAGCATACTTAGATAAGTCATTTTACTCCACACCATTTTATACAATGAACAAAGCAGTGTTCTTATGTTTTATTGAGTAAAATATGAGTAATTTTTATCTGACCTCAGCATAAAATTAGACTCACTATGAAAAAAATACATTTATAGTTTATAGTTAATTTGCCTCATCAAATTTATTGTCTATATTTACAGCTCTCCAGTGCTTTTCACATTTATTGAATTTTCCTATCAAATGATACTTAGTGGAATCTAAAACACTAAAGTCACATATAAAAGCTTGTCCTTAACACCTCTGTATAGTGTGGTCCAGGGTATGTTTGTAAACCAGGATTAAAATACATTGGCAAACAAATGTAAACCATCTTTTCTTCTTTTCGAAAAAATTCTCAAAAATAAGCTCTTCCCTATGAAACTGAATAGTGATCAGCGGCATTATAGCATCGCACTTGGCGAATAGTTCCCCCCCCGCCCCATACTACATGTTAACGACCTTTTTCTACATAATAAAAATATTCAAGATTTATTGACTAACCGAGGCTGTTAGCTTTTAAGCTTTTATATTTTTTCTTCTGTAGCTACCTTTTTAAAAATCATAAATCTTCAAAGAGGATGAAAATACTATCCGACAGAGTGTTATAATGTGTTTACGTTTCATAGCCCTCACCTCAGCTTCTATTTCCATGCCCTCCACTGGGGTGCATCGGACAGCCCCTGGTCTCCATCCAAATGAGCCCTGAAGTTGTCCAGACTAGTGAACGTAACATTAAAGGAAACAGAGGAAGGTAACCTGGGGCCAAGAACTAGGGGAAACATATCATGAATAAATAGAAAATTATGTAAGAATGTTGCTCTCCTCTCATAGAAGCCTCAATGTTATTCACTGGGCCTTCTTTCAGGGGGCCTTCTTAAGACCATTTTTTCACTTTTCAGAGAGCTACTTCATCTGTTTCCGTAAAACTCATGTGACAGCACTCTGAAGATTGAAAATATGAATAATAGTATACACTGATATTTTTCAATTGTCACATGTAGCTCCCCAGTTCAATTTTTTTGAGCCTATTTGCAGAGGAACAAAGGAATACTCCTCTAATTCTGAAAGTAACTTGTCACAGTGGGGTTCTAAGGCCTAGTCAAATAATTGTCTTAGTGTACTACCTGCTGTGTTCAATATTGAGTGAAAATGGAAGCCAGGCCCGGACTCCAGTTTATTTTGCAATTCTTCTGTTATTTAAATGATTTTAGTCAGTTTGGGGGAAACCAGACCTTTATAAATTAACAGCAGGGAAATACCAAAGGTGTCAGATTGCATATTTATCATCTTTTTCGTGTAATACTTAAATATGTATTAAGGAGTGACTGACATAAATTAGGCAGATTTCAGAAGCCACAGGCCATGGCTTGTAGGGGACCCCCTTCTGCTTGACATTTCATCCTTGTCAAAGATCAAATTATTTTAATTTAGGCTGCAAATTATAAGGAATGAAGACTTCTTTGTGGGAATTCCCTGTGGTAATCTGACTTTTGTTGTTACTGCTGCTTGTCAGTGTGCAAAAGATATAATATGCATGCAAATAAGGTTAAAAAATATGTACTATCTAATTATCCAGCCAGTACATTCCACTTGAAGACGGTGGGAGGCCTGGCACACAGTGTGTGTTTGATTCACTGCGGCCTGCAGGGTATTTACACAAGATTACTTTTAATTATGAAATTAATATCTGTTTATCTAGAATATATAGCAGTAAGTGAGTATACACATGAGTAGAATTCTTTAGTAAAAAGAAATCATCTTCATTTAATACATGAAAAGGAAGGAAAAAATCGCTCATTTCTCCGAGGGAGAAATGGCCTCCTCCAGACCTTGGTTTCACCCTCATTGAAACAAATTGAATGAAAACTTGGCACCTTCTCCAGAATTTGTTCCTAGCCCTGCCAAGTAGGCTCAAGATGTGATGCTTTATTTCACAGTTTTATATTTCAGTGAACAAGATGCAGTTTAGGGTTCAGTGTGATTAGGAAAATGTGGTGGGGGGCGGTTTTCTATTTGTTTGGTGTTCGTTTTTCTCATTTGGAGGTAGCAGTATTTCTTCTATGTTCAGAAATCATGATCATCATGAGAAAGAAAATGACACAGTTACTACAGTGGTTTCTTTTCTCTAATAACACATGACATATAAAACCATCTCACTGCAGATATCCTTCAAGTTAGGAAATACAGAGCCCTAACAAAATTCTTTGTAAAACAAACTGTATGTTTACATGTCTATTCTCATCTTGACTTATAACAGGACATTGGAGAACAATGTCTGGGATATATTTGTAATTACTACCATTTCAGAAAACTCAAAACAAACGAGCAACTCCAAAAATGCAGTACAGCCTCGTCACTCTCCACACGTGTCCATCAGTGGAAATGAACAGAAAATTCAAATGTAAAGTGGACACTCAAATCTCACAAGGCATAGTCTGTTAGAAAGTTTCATATTTTTTCAGATAAATAAAAAACCTGCTTGTTTAATGGTTTTTATTGTTTTTATCTTTACCGCAGCTATAGAGTAAAGATGGATTGGTGATTACGTTTCCTGTTACCCTTGGCATTACCCGCTCTCAGCCTGCCTGGTCCTCTGTATTTGTTTAGACCACTGTGCCTCTCATTGCCTTCAATGCAGTTACTTAGAACTTAATCTAGGTCAGAAAATCATCCCTGGCCACTCTAATGTAATCTGGAGCTCTTGCTATTGCTGTTTTGTACTTTTTCTTTTTTCAGCAGTCTCTTAGTGAGACCATGAATTATGAATTTTGTTTTTTCACTTTACCCTAATATTACTTTATAGTATGGTTTAAGTAGGAAGCAATCATTTAGATTTTGACCTAAAATTTGACCATACTTCGCAGAACCAACCTATTTGTAACACAGTGGAAATTTATAATGTGTTATATATGCAAATACTAACGTGCCTCCCTCCCAAAGGTTTTCTGTAAACACAGAGACACTGATGATTCAGTATGATCAGTTTTAAAGACTATGAGTAATAAAAGGTTAATGTGAGTGTCTGCTTTCTATTTATATTGACACTTAGGGTAACTATTTAAGTGTTCTTGAAAAGCTTATTTAGAAAAGAAAAGATGATGGATTTTAAAGTTCTTATTAAAAGATAAAGAAATGCAAAAGGATAAATTAAGAAAGGAAGATAAAATATCTTACTGTGTGTGTTCTTTTCTTTTTTACTGCTCAGTGTGACGGAGTACAGATAGATTTAATAAACATCTCTCTGGAAGGAATTGCTATTTTGAATATACCAAGCATGCATGGCGGATCCAATCTTTGGGGAGAGTCTAAGAAAAGAAGAAGCCATCGCCGGATAGAGAAAAAAGGGGCCGACAAAAGGACGACACTCACGGACGCCAAAGAGCTGAAGTTTGCAAGTCAAGGTAAGATTTCTAACACTATCTGTTAAGTTTCTCTTAGTCTGCTTTCAAAGTCTCTGTTACAATTAAAGAGTTTTCCACTGCACTGTAGTCTATATAGTTATACAATTGTATTTTTCATAGTATCAGATATGCATGTGTGATTAAATTATATCTTAATATATTCTACAATCATGTAGAAAGTGGCTATATTTTTATGAATTGTTTTCTCCTTTGGATAGATATCTTCCCACAGAAGACAAGTATGTGTGACTATTCAGTGGAACATAATACGGTATCTATTGTACATTAAATTCTGGAGTGTTATTGTCTGGGTCAGAATGTTTGAGTTGCTCTAAAAAGGGCCTACTTAATGCTTTTCTAAGGTTGTGTTAGAAGGTATTTTATTCTTTGCTTTGTGCAGTTAGGCCGTGGCAATGAAGCATTTTATATTAAGCTATTGTTCTACATTTTATATATAATAGCATGTTTAGATATTGCACAATACATCTTAGTTATCTGCTGCTATTGTTCCTGACATCTAATAACAACTAGGAAACTTGGGAATAGAGGGCAAAGGACTAACAAAATATGGTAGAATAGCTGTGGCTCAGAATTTTTAACTGCATTGTAACACATTTCACTTTGGGTCTTGGCAACCAACTCTCATCGGTGGATTTTATAAACAAAAGTATCAGATTGGTAGTATTCTAATCATTGATTATGCCAAAATGATTTATATATATTATCCATAGTATTTCTTTACCTTCCAGAATCTACCTAATACCACTGCTGCCATTCAGACATCTAAGAAAACATACTGGCTGAGCTCAGTGTAAAGACAAAATGTGAAGTTCTTATAGCCTTATTATGAACCCAACAGAATAATGAGTATTTTTTAAAATAAACAATATGTGAGGGTGCTTGGTAGGCTTGATGGTGAAAGAGCTTTATGTTTTGATGTCTTCAGGTGCCTGATGAAAGTTTCAGCATCAGGTAGAGCCTTCTGTTATGTGAAATTTGGTGACTACAAGGGTGACACAGATTGGTGGAGAAAGTATTAGGTATCCTCTGGAAAGAAGTGTTTGTTACAACCTGTCAGTGACAGAAGCTTTTCATCCCCTTTAAATGCGTAGGTGATAATCTTAAAGAGGTAAACCTTGAAAGGCAGTGTAATTTATTTATCTAATGCTTTCAATATTATTTTGTACTGGCTTTCAGTATACAGCCTGGCTGTTAGGCAATCGTATACTTTACAAAGTGTTTCCCCCTGTATTTCCAGTAGCCACCTGGCACATACACAGTTATTACAATGTCGTTGACTCTCTTCCCTCTGCTATACTTAATATCTCTGTGACTATTTTGTAAATGCCCATGCATAGTCCTTAATTCCCTCACATATTTTATTCAGTCCCCCAAACACCCTCCCCTCTGGCAGCCATCAGGATACACTCTGTGTTTACGAGCCTGTTTTAATTTTGTTGGGTCACTTATTTTGTTCTTTAGATTCCAAATATAAATTAAATTATATGGCATTTGTCTTTTTATCTGAGTAGTCAATCAGATCATTTCAAAAGTAGCATAATTTAATGCAAGTTTATACAAAATTAATTAAAATTCTTTATACTCTGAATGAATACATGGTAACATGGAGAAAATATTTTTAAAGGAGAAATACATTAAAAAATGAGTAGGTATGTGCGTATAAATTTTAAAATGAATGTAATTAGGAATATTTATTAATCTAAGTAATAAAATTAGTTCAAGGACCATACTAAGATCAAAGTTGAAAAGTTCGGCTGTCTCCTTAGGTAAGCAATTAGTACATATATATTACATAGCAATTGCAAAAGTTTTAAATATTATATATACTGATTTCCAGAATGATTTTTCTATTCGGTCACTATACACCAGTACTTGCCATGTCCTTTGCATGTAGATATTACTGTTTCATATATGAATTGATTGTCAATGCTTAACTGCTAACTGTTCAATAGCCACTGAGCTATTCAAGTGCAAAGACTCATAGCTGTGCTTTACCAAACAAGTGTGTGTACCCCCCTATGCAGCTGCTGCATACATACCCCATTTATTGGCCTCACTCTTCCCTTCTGTTAGCTTCTTTCAAGGATATACATTTGGAATAAAGCACAGACAAATCAGCCAGAACTATCCCATAGACTATCAGTGCTCATAACTTCACAGGAAAAAGTATCTCTTCCAATTCTATCTTCTTGCCGTCTACTGCAGAACCAATAGGACCTGGTTTTCATAAATTTGGGAAAATAGGAAGTGAAAAGCTATAGGGTTTATGACTCAAGAATACTTATTCGCAGCAGAAACATGGAGATAAACAGTAGAAATTACAGTTTTTGAGGGCCCTGTGTGAGCAGCAACAGAAGCCTGCCTGTAACTAATTTAAGTCCTTTTTTTTTTGGTTGGATATAATTTGGAAATATATTCATATTCACACTCATCTAATTCACTGTGCACCTGGATTATTGTAAAGATTTTTATTTATTTCTAAAGACAGGGTAATAGAGGGAGAAAAAGAGGGAGACAAACATCAATCAGTTGCCTCTCACACGTCCCCAGCCAGGCATGTGCCCTGACTGGGAATCCAAACGGCAACCTTTTGGTGACAGTGGTGCTCAACCCACTGAGCCAAACTAGTCAGGGCCATAGACATTTTCTTAGTGGGTGTGTCTTCTGTTGTTTTCTCTCTTCCTCTGGAAATACAAATGAGTGTATTATGTGTAGACAGCAGGTGTTTAAGCAAAATTGTAAGGTAGGCAAGGTAAGTTTCCAGTGATCTTTGGCCTGAATAATCAGTCTTTCTCATTTGTTTTAGTTGCTGAGTTCATCCTTGCTGCCCCCTCTTCTGAATTAAATCTGAGCCTCAGCAAGATGTCTAATAAATTTATTCACATTAATGTATAAATGACTGATTGCAGATGAAAGTAGAGATATTTGCATTTTAAAAGAAATAAAGGCCTTCAGCTAAACCATTATATTTCAAAACGTATTCTATTGAGTTATAACTGCAATTCTTCAGGTGTTCTCTAAAATTCCTCAGAGGATCATATTCATTATTGCCATATTTTGAAATAATAAAAAACTAATAAAAACATCCTAAAGTATATCCAATAAAATCATTTTTATATTAAGTACTCTCAGATATTCAAATTATTATCAGTCAAAAACAATCTCCTCTCCTCCTGCTCCTCCTCCCCTTATTTTCAATTGATAGAAAATGATTTGAAGCTACTGAAATTGATTTTCAGTAGATTCCAAAGATATATTTATATATTCATCTGTAAGTATACATATACAGATGTAAATTAGTAAATAAATGTTACATTAACTGGAGAGTCTGTAGTTCTGCAATTGTCATTTAAAACTATATCTTTACATATTAAATTAGGATAATTAAGCTGATGGGTACTTTGCATTACCCCACAGCACATGGAGATGATATGCAATTAAAATGCCCACAAGAGAGGCTTCCGCCAAAATGGAGGCGTAAGTAGAAACACTTTGCTTCCTTGCACAACCAAATCTAAAAACAACAAAGTTTTAACAATAATAAACACAACCAAACCACAGAAAATCGAATAATACAGAGTCCAAAAATAACGAACCGCTCAGCTAAACCGGTGAGAGGGGCGAAGCCAGCAGCGTAGCAGGTCGGGCAAAAATGATCCCCCAGCAGCCAAGGGCGCGGATCCCAGGTGCGGGGTAGCTACAGGAAGGTGCGGCACAGCTGGCTGTCTGAGGTCACCCATTTGTGTGCAGATAAACCAGTGAAGAGATGTGCATTGAGACAGACCACGCAGGCCCCGGCGCAGGGTGGCGGCTCTCGCACTTTTGCGCTCAGATAAACAGTTAGGGGTGAGCTGAGAGGGCCGCCATTGCTCCCTCTCTGACCCCCACACCCACATACAGGGTCACAAACCAGAGACCTGGGTGGCCCCGCCCTGGGGAACACCTAAGGCACCTCTCCTCATACGTAACAGGCACAAACAGATCAAAACATGTCTCAAAACAACTCAGAGCCCCAGAGCCAATAAATCTAAGCGAACAAGAAATTGCCGACCTATCAGAGGCACAGTTTAAAACACTGGTGATCAGGATGCTCACAGAACTGGTTGATTTTACTCACAAATTAGATTAAAAAAATTAGATTAAAAAATAAAGGCTATGCTAAGTGAAATGAAGGGAAATGCACAGGAAAGCAATAGTGATGGAAAGGAAACTGGGACTCAAATCAAGAGAGTGGACCAGAAGGAAGGAAAAAATGACCAAACAGAAAAGGATGAAGAAACAGAAATTCAAAAAAATGAGGAGAGACTTAGGAACCTCCAGGACATCTTTAAATGTTCCAACATCCAAATTATAGGGGTACCAGAAGGAGAAGAGGAACAGTCATGAGTGGAAACCTTATTTGAACAAATAATAAAAGAGAACTGCCCCAATCTGGCAAAGGAAATAGACTTCCAGGAAATCCAGGAAGCTCAGAGAGTCCCAAAGAAGTTGGACCCAAGAAGAAACACACCAAGGCACATCATCATTATATTAGCCAAAAATAAAAGGAAGGAGAGAATGTTAGAAGCAGCAAGAGATAAGGGGACAGTCACCTACAAAGGAGTTTCCATCAGACTGTCAGTGGATTTCTCAAAAGAGACCTTACAGGCAAGAAGGGGCTGGAAAGAAGTATCCCAAGTCATGAAATCCAAAGACCTACAACCAAGATTGCTCTATCCAGCAAAGCTTTCATTTAGAATGGAAGGGGAGATCAAGGGCTTCTCAGACAAGATCAAATTCAAGGAGTTCATCATCAAGCCTTTATTATATGAAATGGTAAAGGGACTTACCTAAGAAAAAGAAGATAAAAAAGATGAACAGTGAAAGGACAGCAAACTCACAGTTATTAAGAACCACACCTAAAACCAAACTAAGCAAACTAAGAGGACAGCTAGGTCAGGAGTGAACCATAGAAATGAAGATCACATGGAGGGTTAGCAACAGGAGAGTGGGAGAAGGAGAAGGGGGGGAGAAGGTACAGAAAATAAGTAGCATAGACAGTAGATAGAAAATAGATAGGGGGAGGGTAAGAATAGTATGGGAAATATAGAATCTAAAGAACTTGAGACACCTGTTCATGAACTAAAGGGGGGGGAATGATGAGGGAGAGGTGTGCAGGGTGGAGGGGAATGAAGGGGGGAAATAGACCAAATGTAATGGCATAATAAAATAAAATATATAAAAAATAAAAATAATAAGCATTAAAAAAATAAATAAAATGCCCACAAGCTCAGATACTTTTGTTTGTCACAATCAACAAACAGCATGATAGCCAGTGGAAATGAAAACAAGTGACAATGGTAATATGTTTTTTATTTTTTAAGATTTTATGTATTTATTTTTGGAGAGATAGAGAAAGAGAGGGAAAGAAACAGCCGTGTGTGCTTGCCTTCACACACCCCATACTGGGGACCTGGCACACAACCCGGGCATGTGCCCTGACTGGCAATCAAACTAGCGACCTTTTGGTTTGCAGGCCAGTGCTCAATCCACTGAGTCACAACAGCCAGGTCACAATGCTAATATTTTAAATGAAAATACTAATCACTTTCTAGAAAATTTTTGCTCATAAGGAAATTGCATTAGTGAACTAGCTCCAAAAATAACAGGCCTGTACGAGTCTGTTTTGTCACAGATTTGTAATATAAACATGCTCAGAACTGCAATTTAAGGACCAGCAATGAAATTGAAAGAAATTTTAGTTAAGTATGCAGAAGAAAACATATTTGGCTATTTGAAACTTCAAGGGATCATTTGAATGAAATAGCAAGTACAATAACATCACATCATACATTTGTACTGAAAAAGTTAAACTGTATTAAAAAGACACCTTTTAGAAGAATTTTTTTTAACCAAGAAGTGAGGATCTCTTAAAACTTTGAGCAGTTTTTAGTTACTCAAATGTTCTTTTTAATATTTTATTTATTTATTTTTAGAGAGAGGGATGGGAAGGAGAAAGAGAGGGGGAGAAACATCAATGTGTGTTTACCTCTCATGTGTCCCTCATGTGTCCCTGCAACCCAGGCATGTGCCCTGACTGGGAATTGAACCAGCAACCCTTTGTTTCACAGGCCCACACTCAATCCACTGAGCTACACCAGCCAGGGCACTCAAATGGTTTTCATTTCTGAAGATAGCAATCCAACTATTCTATTTTTCAGTACTGAAATCAGAATATTCCAAATACTGCCCAATGAAAAACAAACAAATCAGTGAAAACTAGGTGCCTGTGACACTGCCGCTGTCTCCAACCAAAAATACTCCATTATTTCATAAACAATTTAAACCTTCAAAATATATTTTTACAAATATAATTCCAATTTTCTTTTTCATTTACTGCTTTTTAAAATATTGCTTCATTTGGGGGGTGGAGAGGTTGACGGCTTAAAAAAATTGTAAACCACTGAGTGAAAGTAATTGCATTCATGCCATAGTTTCAAATATTTGCCAGAAGCTAAGGGAGGTACTTCCGGGAGCAGCTGGACTTCCTGCTTAAAACCTCATTAACTGGTTGACTGTCTACCCCACCTATGGACAGAGCTGGACAGGTACCAGTCATACAAAAGTATGTTTTTAAGTAATATATAACATCTCCATGAAATTTTTAATAATGTAATTCCCATTTACCAGTGATAATTCTCTAATTTGGGCAGAATTTCCCAAAGTGTAGCAGGTGCTCCACTGGTGGAAGATTAAGCAGTACAGAGATAAAGAAAATTTAATAGTTTTTGAATTTACTATTTGAGTTTTTTTCTTTATAGTAAGGAATGCTTTATAAAAATACATATAATCTAAATTGAATCTTTAAAATAAGTTTGTGTAAGTAAAAATAGAGTAAAAACCAAAACTAAACAATAATACAGGAGGTACACTGGATATGGCAGAAATTGAAGGTAGAACAAAAAACTATTAAAGTGTGGAAAATTGCAGCAGGCTGGTATTTCAGCTTCCCTCACTGCATATAATTTGCATAGCCCTGATTTTGAATACTTAGTGTAAACTATATTTTTATCATTCATCATCTTGCATAAAATATGCTATGTACCCATTCCCTAAGGATAAGTTTTCCACATACGCTTTAACTGGGCATGCCCGCACCCTACCTTGTTTGATGTCTGCACACTGTGCTAGTGAAGACCAAAACCCTGAGTCTTTCTAGGAGCCAGAGGGGAAACACTATGTATCTGATTGGTTGTCAAAGAGTCTCTCTACATTAAATGACTTCATTAGTGTTATTTTTTTTTTAAACTCTGAAGAAGTAGGGAAGAAATGTCAATTTAGGTCAACGTGATTAAAGAGGATAAATGAGTTGGTATCCATGAAAGCATGGCAAAGTTTGAATTCCTTTTGCCTCGGAAGATAAATATGGTTATTATCTCTGATATCATGTCTTTATTTATTTTCTGTTTTGTTTTTTGTTTTTTTAATATATTTTATTGATTATGCCATTACAAGTTGTTCCATTTCCCCACCTTCATTCCCCTCTACCCTGCACACTCACTTCCCCCCTTTAGTTTGTGTCCATGTGTCACAAGTTCTTTAGATCCTATATTTCCCGTACTATTCTTGTCCCCCCCATCTATTTTCTACCTACCATCTATACTACTTATTTTCTGTACCTTCTTCCCCTCCTCCTCCCACTCCCTTGTTGCTAACCCTCCTTGAGATCTTCATTTCTATGTTTCCACTCCTGATCTAGCTGACCTCTTAGTTTGCTTTTGTTTTAGGTTTGGTTGTTAATAACTGTGAGTTTGCTGTCCTATCACTGTTCTTATTTTTTATCTTCTTTTTTCTTAGATAAGTCCCTTTAACATTTCATATAATAAGGGGTTGGTGATGATGAACTCCTTGAACTTGACCTTATCTGAGAAGCGCTTAAATCTGTCCTTCCATTCTAAATGAAAGCTTTGCTGGATAGAGCAATCTTGGATGTAGGTCCTTGCCTTTCATGACTTGGAATACTTCTTTCCAGCCACTTCTTTCCTGTAAGGTCTCTTTTGAGAAATCAGCTGACAGTGTAATGGAAACTCCTTTGTAGGTGGCTGTCCCCTTATCTCTTGCTGCTTCTAGGATTCTCTCCTTCATTTTAATCTTGGCTAATATAATGATGATGTTTCTTGGTGTGTTCCTTCTTGGGTCCAACTTCTTTGGGACTCTCTTAGCTTCCTGGAAGTCTATTTCCTTTGCCAGATTGGGGAAATTCTCCTTTATTATTTGTTCAAATACGTTTTCCACTTGTGGCTGTTCCTCTTTCCCTTCTGGTACCCCTATAATTTAGATGTTGGAATGTTTAAAGATGTCCTGGAGGTTCCTAAGCCTCTCCTCATTTTTTAAAATTCTTGTTTCTTCATTGTTTTTTGTTTGGTTGTTTTTTCCTTCCTTCTGGTCCACTCTCTTGATTTGAGTCCCAGTTTCCTTCCCATCACTATTGCTTTCCTGTGCATTTCCCTTCATTTCACTTAGCATAGCCTTCATTTTTTAATCTAATTTGTGAGTAAAATCAACCAGTTCTGTGAGCATCCTGATCACCAGTGTTTTGAACTGTGCATCTGATAGGTTGGCTGTCTCTTGGTTGCTTATATTTATTGTCTCTGGGGCTTTGAGCTGTTCTGCTTGAGCCGTAATGTTTTGGTCTGTTTGTGCTTGTTACATATGAGGTCGGGAGCTTTAGGTGTTCCCTGGGATCTGTCAGCTGCCGCCTGCGCACCTGGGTTGGTAGGCCGATCTTTCCTGCCCAACCCACTCCGCCAGCCGCTGACTCCGCCCCTCTTACCTGTCTGGCTGAATGGTTCATTGTTGTTGAACTTTAGTACAGTTTAATTTTCTCTCTATTTTGGTTGCATTCTGGTTTTTAAATATTTGTTATTCATAAACTTGGTTTTGCGAGGAGGTACAGTGTTTCCACCTATGCTTCCATCTTGGCCAGAAGTCTTGATATCATGTCTTTAAAATGAGGATGGTTAGGAGCTGAGGTTAATGTATGTGCTGTGTGTTGTATTGCTTGGATAGATGTAAAAAGAGTATGTAAATAGTTAGACCCCAACCCTTTCTATACCTTGTACAAGTTATACTTATCTGAAATTTGTCAGTAATGGACATTTGTCATCCATTATTATAAACTGTTCAAG
Organism: Artibeus jamaicensis; assembly: GCF_021234435.1. Taxonomy (NCBI): domain Eukaryota; kingdom Metazoa; phylum Chordata; class Mammalia; order Chiroptera; family Phyllostomidae; genus Artibeus; species Artibeus jamaicensis. Next base: position 11,305,156 of record NW_026522014.1, on the reverse strand, counting down.
ATATTACTGTGGGCTATTTAGGGTAATTTAGAAGTCAGTGTTTTAAGGTGTCTAAATATAACTGTGAAATTCATTTTGAAACTATAGATGATGTTTTTGGCATTCAAGTGATGGCAAGCAGAAGAATTTCCAAACATTTAAATTCAGTGATTAAATTAGTTAAATTTAGAAACAAGAAAATGATTTTATGCTGCATTATTATACCTGGATGTTAAAATTATTGAAAAAAGATCATGGCATTTGAGATGTTTCATTTCACAAAAAAATATATGAATGTATTACTATCCTGATAAATTCATGTATTAAAAATAGATCCAACCATTAGCTAGCTAGTAACCTTTAAGAAGATGTCTCAAAATGACATTATAGTTGCATGTTTTTGAAACATACAATTGATAAGGCCTCATAATCATTTTGGATGTAATATAACAGATAAGTAGTCATTTAAGTGGTAAAATGGTATTCTATTATAAACCCATAAATAAGATCATTGTTATTAAGGCCTTTTTCTTGAAAATAAGTTAAAATTAGAAACATGGAGAAATTCCAAAGAACAGGCAGGTAGGAAAAGCAGAATGAGCACCTTGATTTCACTGATGAATCTGGGAAAGCTTGAGAAAAAAAGAGTTTTTAGTGGCAGTCACATATTGAAAAATATATGGTTTGGCAATCAATTTATTAGATGCAAGGGAAGAAGAAAAGGAATTTTTTTACTTGAGGTTTTAAATTAAGGCTTAGCTAGTATCCCCTCTGACTTCTGAAGAAAAATACTTTATTTTCAAAATGCTAATACTGTTTTGAGAACTGCTACATTTCTAGCTATTGATTTTAACTGTAACTTCAGAGAAGGATGAAAAAATAAAATGTTTTAATGGGACATTTTCTCTACAATGTTGATGTCCAATAACAACGATAAAACAACCATCTTATTTGATTCTGTGACATTGTATCCAGTCCTGAGTCTGTTTAAATAATGGCAAGTCATCATCTACTCAGACTAAGACTGAATTATAAATTTAAGTAAATTTAAATCATTCAGTGGTAGAAATATAAAACATATTTTCAAGTTAAATAAATGTTGGTTGGTATACTAGCCTCAACTAATTAAATAACACTCCTAAAGCATGCTTTCAAATATCAGTTGCATGAAGTTTCCAAATATAAGACTGTACATAGAAGTTCCATAAAGCCTTATAGTAATCTTGCCACTTGAGGGTGATGATTTGAAGCTCATGTAATAAATGTGTCCCAGGGAACTTAAAATAATTTGCACTAAAATCAGAAGACAAGACAACAAATTAGGGAGGATTTTTTAAAATAATAAAACACGTGATAAACACATGAAATCAACTGCATAAGTTGTTAAACATAAATCATAGTTTCATTTTTTTCTGTTGCTATTAAAAGCTGTGTTTTCACCAAGACAGAAAATACTAAACAAGAAAAAGTATGACCTCAGTAAGAATTAAACTTCAATTGTACCATCTTGTGGAATGACATCTTATGCAGAGATTTCAAGTTCTACTAAGGAGAGATATTAGACTTCTATTTTGCCTCTATTTTTAAGTTATTTTTTTTCTGGTAACCTTCATGCATGGTATGAAACCACCACAATCTAGCACCTTGTTCTCCTTGCACACGTTTTTCTAACTACCAGATGTGCCAGAGGATCCAGTAGTGAGCAAAGGTAGACCTAAAAAAGTCACATTCCACTATCTACTATTTAAATTTTCTTTGAGCTGTATGATTTTGAGTTAACCAAGGCAACTAACCATTGGAGTTCTATTGCTGCGAATGTTGTTTTCATGAATAGTCTTTATTTTTCTTTTTGTACACATAGAGCTAGTTAACATATAAATGGTAGCTTCTTGGACAGTATCCAGCCAACTCTGTTTTTGTGGAAATCAATAGAGATTCATAAAGATCACCATTTTCTCCACGTTAAATAATTATGTTCCTGGCTTAATAAAAACATTAAGCTGGCTCTTAATGTTAAAGCTGGCTCATTAATGTTAAAAACATTAAACATTTCTATGGCTCTTCTTTTGGTAGGTTGTGGATTTACGAACTCAGGGAAGGGGGGTTGTTTTAGGAAGGGTCTATTGGCTCCTGTAAGTTACAGCTGTTAATCAGAATAAGCTTAAAGATTGAGGCCTGAATGTGACAAGGTGACAGTTATTTGAAATAAGACTAAAAATCTCCGTGGATAAACATGACTAATTTAAATAAGCCCTAGGGAGTTTTTTTGAGAAAGTTCAAATGCCTGATGAATGCCACACTGTTATTCTAATTATCCCATAATATGGTACAAAATAACAATCTCATTTCTTCCTTTTATTTACAAAGCTGTTCCAATCATCATTATATTTTACCTGTTCAAGCTCTGAAATATCGTTCCTCACTGAGAGACTCATTAAAAGAGAATAATTATATTATATTTCACAGATTCACAGAAAAAAATGTATCTTTCAACAATTTCATTTCCCTGAACAGTTGCTCATTTCAGGGTTGAAGACAGGTCTATTAAGTACCTTCTACCCTTTTTAAACATGTCAAAGCTAACCATTAATACTGAGATTAGTAATTTGGTTCTGATTAAATGAAAGAGTCAGCTGCTATTTGTAGAACTTAATTTCAGTGAATGAAGCAAACATAATAATATTTTCAAAATATATTAAATAACAAAGTAAGGATCTTTTTATACACAATGATTTAAATGAATGTCTCTTCTAATAGTTAAAGTCATTAGCATACTGACATTTTTCCCTATTGATGCTTGAGAATATGTACTTCTCCATCCAAAAAAATTACATAAGGCATATTTTCTTACTGAATGTGTGACATTCAAATTTTCAGAGTATGTTGTTCAAAAATAATAAGAGAAAACCAATAGCAAAGAACATTTCAGTTTTAGATTTATTGCAAAAAAGATTTAGGAGATTTGTGATTAAATGTATTTTCAAAATTAAAAAGAGACATGTGCATAAAACATGACTTTGAAGAAAACAGATCTAGCCCTCTGACCTCTGCAAACCAAAAGGTCACAGGTTCACCTCCCAGTCAGAGCACAGGCCGTGGTTGCAGGCCATGCCCGTGGTTGGGGCTTGCTAGAGGCAACCAATTGATGTTTCTCTCCCACATCAATGTTTCTCTCTCTTTCTCCCTCCCTCCCCCTCTCTCTAAAAATAAGTAAATACTTTTTTTAAAAAAAAGAAGAAAACCAGTCTAAGGCACATCACCTCATATTTGAACAGCTTTGTTCGGTGAAATAAGCTATCCATGGTCATTTGCAAGTAACACTTAAGCCTTTCATCTCTCTTGTAAGTCATTAAGCAATAATGAAATACTATACTAATTGTTGATGGTTTTGCCAGCTTTCTATACTTGACCATAAGTACTTTCTTCCCTAAGAGCCCTTATATTCTAGTCTTTTCTTACATCACCCTGGCCAACTCGCCAAAACTGAAGTGCCAAGACATCTTAGCAAGCCTAGTGGGAAGCAGGAAGTCAAAACATCTTTTACCCAGTATAAAATTATGAAACGCTATTTGATATTTAAAAGACAGTAATTGTATCAAATTTAAATAGGAATTTTGAATGTGTGTAATATTTGAAGAGCTCTAATAGATAAAAAGTAAATTAATCTGCATGTGTCATTTTAAAAGTATGTCAACTGTTTTTTGTGTTTTAGGTAAATCTGAGGTGTTGTACATTTTTTTGTAGTTAGGCATTATTTTTAAATTCTTCATTAATATACAGGGTCTGGCAAAAGTAAGGCCTGCGTCAATGTGGTTGGTAGGGTAATAATACGGGTGTAATAATTTATAGTTTTAATTTAAACATTTCACCCAAAATGTCATATAGTATGGTTAAGTATGATATTGTTATGTTACAGAATTACATGCTTATGATTTTGTAGTTAAAGATTTTGTAATAAAAAAGGGGCATTACTTGTGCCAGACCCTGTATTTTCTCTTCCTTTGATAATGAAACATATTCCTTTAGAGGGATCCTATAAAGTTTTTATTTTAATTATTTCAATACAGACTATTTTGCATTTTTATTGCTCCTTCTTTTGTTTTCATTTTGCTGTTTGACTTTTATAAGTTTTATATGTTACCTTTGTAAACATTACTTTTTATTGAAACATTTATACAAAAGTTGACAATTAACAAGAAACTATAACAGTGTTTTTATTCTTGAAGAAACAGTGAATGTCCTGTTAACAGTACGTACTGAAATTGAGCTTCTTTTGCTAGTCAAGAAAAATATTCAGCTATTCAAAATATTACAAACAAAAATAAAATAAATAGTTTATGCATTAAATTGAGTAATTTTTTAAGCCTGACATTCTGAACCTCTCTAGTAGACTTCAATAAATCAGGACATTTATTGGTAAATACTCAAGTATCCTAAGCATGCCTATGTACTGAGAGATGTGTCTCTGAGTCTGTGTGCATATATAGTGATTTCATTAATGGGGTAAGGCTTATGGACATACAGGTATCAAAATGATACATGGAAGAAAACATCCCTTGAACACATTATTTTGAAAGTACCTATCAAAATACCAGGAAAGCAAAGCATTGCTTTACTAGGAAGGAGAAGGGACTTTATTTTTAATAGCCAAAGAGTGTGAGAGAATAGTGTTCTCTAAACTACAAATCATTATCCCATTATCCCAAGAGAAAAGGATAGAAATAGGTAGGAGGAAGAGAGTTCCTTCTTTTCTGGCTTCCTTTGTTTCTCTTTACCACACGCCATCCTTCGTGAGTACTGCATTCTTGAAATTTCATCGCCCTTCCTCCTCCAGATGAGAAGACTCTGCCACATTAACTGAATGTCTCACTCTCTTGGTTGACCATTTTAGAGTATTTATAACTGCTGATACGTCAGAAGACAGTAGTTTCTTCTGAAGGTCTGTAGAAAAATTTTGTTCCAATACTGTAGTGACCTTATATATGCGAGGTACTTATATTTTCATTTTTAATTGAGTTAATAATTGAGATATAGCATTGTGTAAGTTTGATGTGTACAAAGTATTGATTTGATACATTTATATATTGCAATGTGATTACCACCATTGTGTCAGCTGACATCTCTATTATGTCACATAATTATCATTTTTTTAATCATGAGAACAACTACTATCTTGTATCTTGGTAATTTTGAAGTTTATCATACAGTGGTGGTGTCTATATTATAGTGACTTTTCTTCTTTTGGGGGGTGGCTTATATCTTCCTATGAGGTGAATTATAAGTGGAAGTTATCATATTTCATGGTGAAGAAAAAGAACAAGGAACTTAACATCACACCAATTGTTTCTGACACAGAACTCTCGCATCAATCCAGGATGTCTTCCTCTGACTTTCTTGTGAAGTCAGCAGCCGTTCTTGACATGGATGTTGAAAGCCAGTGAATTTCTTCTAAGCAGGCTTTAGTTTTAGTTCTCTAGACTATATTTATATGGGTATCATACAGGATGGATCAAAAGTAGGTTCACTGTTGTTTGTATGGAAAATAAGACAATATTTAATAAATAATAATACAAGAACAAACTCAACTGTAAATCTACTTTTGTACCAATCTGTATGGTAAAAAGAAATGTGACCTCAGGCCAATTATTAGCTTGGCCATGACTGTTTTCTAACCTGTATAAATGGAGATAATTCTTTCTGAATTTTTAACCTCACAGTCTACACATTTCAACACATTTCTTTTTTTTAGGGATGCATATATTATTTTATTTTTTTTAGTATTACCTTTTTATTTTATTAAATACTTTTGAATTTTATTGTTGTTCAAGTACAGTCTTCTGACTCCCCCCCACCCCTCACCACCACCCCAGCCATCCCCACCTTCCTCCCCTGTTTCCACCTCCCCTTGTTTTTGTCCGCATGTCCTTTATAATTGTTCCTGTAAACCCTTCCCCTTACCCCCCCATTATCCCCTCCCCTCTGGTTACTGTTCTTAAGTTTGTTCTTAATTTCAGTGTCTCTGGCTATATTTTGATTGATTGTTTGTTTTGTTTATTAGGTTCCAATTAAAGGTGAGATCATATGGTATTTTTCCCTCACCACCGGGCTTATTTCACTTAGCATAATGCTCTCCAGTTCCATCTACGCTGTCACAAATGGCAGGAGCTTCTTCTTTCTCTCTGCTGCATAGAATTCTATTGTGTAAATGTACCATAGTTTTTTGATCTATTCATTTACTGATGGACACTTAGGTTGCTTCTAGCACTTGGCTATTATAAATTGTGCTGCTATGAACATTGGGGTGCATAGGTTCTTTTGGATTGGACATAAAGAAAAAATAAACAAATGGGATCTCATCAAAATAAAAAGCTTCTGCATATCTAAAGAAAACAGCATTAAAATGAAAAGAGAACCAACCATATGGAAAAACATGTTTTCCAATGATACCTCAGACAAGGGTTTAATCTCCAAAACATATAAAGAACTCACATAACTCCACTCTAAGAAGACAAGCAACCCAATTAAAAATGAGCAAAGAACTTGAACAGACACTTCTCCAAGGAGGACATACAGAGGATCCAGAGACATATGAAAAGACACTCAGTATTGGTAGCCATCAAAGAGATGCAAATTAAAGCCACAATGAGGTACCAATTCACACCAGTGAGAATAACCATCCTTAACAAAGCAATAAACAACAAGGGCTGGAAAGGTTGTGGAGAAAAGGAAACCCTAGTGCACTGTGGGTGATATTGCAGACTGGTGCAGCCACTGTGGAAAACAGTATGGGATTTCCTCAGAAAACGAGAAATGGAACTGCCTTTTGACCCAGCAATTCCACTGCTAGGATTATATCCTAAGAACCCTAAAACACCAATGTATCTTAACACATTATAAATAAACATATGCTATAAAAATGTAACGTGGTTTTATTATTATCCCATCAACCTAAAAATATGCACAAGGCCACGTAGAATATGTAAAGAGATCACTTCTCGGCCTTTCAGATCAAGTGTAGAGTATGTAAAGCATTTCCAACTTTTGGCCCACATTCATAAGAGAGAGGGCAAAAATAAGGCTTTATTCTCCAGCTATGTAAACAATAGACTTCTAGGAATTAATTTTGTCACTATAGACTTATAAAATGAGATCTATATTCCAAATTTTGGAAAAAAACCTATTCTGAAAAACTATATTATTTGAAATTTTTAAATGAAAACTGATGAGGAGTAAGATACTGACTACAGTCTGATCCATCTTTGAATAAACACAGCTACTTATCTTCCCTTCCCAAAAAGGGACAAAAATCCCATTAGAATATATATACCAATAAAAATTGATTAAAACATAGTTGACTCCTGTTGTGAGGATGATTGGAATATTTTATTTATGCTAGCTAGTTTATTCTATGGTAAATAATGGGAAATGCAGTGTTTGCTTTCTGCACTGCCTTTGGTTGCACATCTTCCATCTCTCACGATCTTTCAAAGATTTTATGACTGTGGTGGCCTTCCTACTGATGTCCTGGGAGCCACATAAGCCCATGGCCCATCACCACTCCCAGAGGTTTTGCAACACAGGTCAAGTCACCCCAGCAGTCAATTCAGATAGTACCTGCTGCTCTTAAATATATTTTTCTGTTTTCAGGGTACATTACCTGTGATTCACAGACTTGCTTATAAGAGCCATCTCTAAAGTAGATTGAATGGAAAAGTACAAGCTGCTTAACAAATGGATGACATTGTGAGATGCTGCCTGCTGGGGTGAAAATAAATTATAAGGGGAGACAGGGGATGGGTTATGGGCCCTAGTGTGGCTGCAAAACTCTTCCAGCCAGTGCTGACTGTGAACCAATAGAAGTGACAATCACTGTCTACAAGATTGACAGCCATTTAACAGAGACTCAGTAATAAAGAGAAGGTTCAAGGAGTTCTATGATTTTATTTGAAGTTTAGTGCCTCCTGCTTTTGAACAACTCTTTCTAGACAGCAGGGATGCAGACTCATTGTAGGTCATTCACAATTCTCAGGAAAGCTTTCTGCATGGATTGCAGGCTTTGAATTTTTATTTTAATGTTCTTGAATGTGTTGTTTGTTGCTGGTGGTGATGTTCATGCTATTATTTTTAAATTAGAAAAGAAAAATTCTCACAGAGTTATAGGTGGTATGTCGAAATTCTCATAAAACATTGAAAGTACCTTTTTGCTATCTGAGAATAAGTTGCAGTGGTCTCAAATCTCATCATCTGCTCTCATGGACATGGCTAGAATAGATTATGTCTTTAAGAAAAAATATGTCCCTTTAAAGAATGACTTTCTTTTGTTCTTTTTTCATTGTTGGTGGTATCACACCTTCAGTCTTGCATTATCTCTGCATAAACCTTTCATATGTATATATAAAATGTGCATTTAACTTTTTTTTATAAATAATCGGTGTATGAACATCAGCATCTGGAAAAAGCCCAGCCCTTATTAATGTAACGAGAATGATTTGCACAACATTGATATAAGCTGGCAGCCAAGGAGAGTGGTCTGGAATGTGCATGTGTGAACAATGACAACTTCACTGTACTAGTCAGTGGGTTTCACTGAGTGAGCATGTGTACTGTGTGGCCTTCTCACTCAAAAATACTGAGCAAATAGAGCAATGAATCTGCTTCAAATGTTTGTGTTAAGCTTGTACATTTTTCCATGGAAACTATTCAGAAGATTCTGAAGGCAGTAGCTGTTGGTAACTGGTGATGGGCAGCTTCATCACAACAATGTGCCCGCTCATGCATCGTGTCTCTTGCAGAGTTTTTTGATGAAACACCAAATCACCTAGGTGACGCAGCCCAGATTTGGTGCCCTGTGACCTCTTGCTTTTCCCAAAATTATAAATCACCTTTAAAAAGGAAGAGATTCCAGACCATCAATGAGATTCAGGAAAATACAATGGGGCAGCTGATGGTGATTGAAAAAACTATGTGAAGTCCCAAGGCACCTTCTTTGAAGGGGACTGAAGTGTCATTACCCTATGTACAATGTTTCTTGTGTCCTGTGTCTTTTTTGATAAATGTCTCTATTTTTCATATTACATGGATGGATACCTTCTGGACATTCTTTGCATTATGCTTTTATTAACACTTGTTTTCTCAGCCTAACTGTTTTCTTGATTGACTGATGGTTTCAGTCTTCATCAGAAATTGTATAGGACAGACAAAACTTTAATGACTGAGTGAAATGGGAATGGACTCAATTCTTAAAATGAGCAAATTGATTACTTTCATTTTTTAAAGGTTTTATTTACTTACTTTTACAGAAATGGGAAGGGTGATAGAAAGAGAGGGAGAGAACATCAGTGTGTGAAAGATACTTCAATTGGTAACCTCTCATAAGCCCCCAACTGGGGACCTGGCCCGCAACCCAAATGTATCCTGACTGAGAATCCAACTGGTGACCTTTCAGTTTGCAGGCTGGTGCTCAATCCACTGAGCCACACTGGCCAGGGCTGATTATTTTCACATTAAATCTGTTCTTTCTAAGGCAAGTCGATAGGTTTTTTAAAGCCATTTTACAATGTGCTGTGTACATTTAATAGATAGATAACAAAGAACATTTATGCTAGGACTAAAAATATCAATGCAAACATAAGTCTTCATTCAGTAGCTTAATACGTGCCCAGCCAGTTGGACTGTGGCTGCTCTCCTCACTCACTCTACTCAAGCCCAGTTGACCTTTTGGATGCTAATCAAATAGATACCATCTCAAAGCCTTTGCACTGATATTCTCTCCACCTGCAATATTCTTCTCAGCTTTAACGTGGCTTCACACGGCTTCCTCCTCGCTTCGTTCAGGTCACTGTTAAAATATGCTCTCCTGGAAGATACTTTCTCTGACTGTGTTCCAAAAAATCATTTCATGACCTCTCATCCCCAATGCCCTGTCCCTCTGTGGGTTATCCCTTTTAAAAACTTGAAAGAACTGTAACATTTGTAGAGAAAAGTGAACACATCTATGTAACCCCTCTTTCAGATCAAGAAATAGAACATTACCAACCCAACAGAAGCTGCCCAGACACATACCCTACCCAATATCCTGATTTTTTTAAAGGATAAATTGTGCTGGTTTTGAAATTTTAGGTAAATAGAACTACATAGCATATATTCACTCATGTCTGTATTCTTTAATTATACATTTTCATTACTCAATAGTATTTATTATTTTAGTACACAGGTTTTATTTTCCAGCATGGGGCTATGGAACCTTAGTGTACCAGTGTCTTGATGCATATCTGTGTGTGTATGTATATATTTGCATATATTTTGGGAGGCTACAGATGGAAGAATGAAAATTGCTGGGTCACAAGGTATGTGTAAGTTCAGCTTTAGTACATACTATTTCAAGTTGTGCCAATTTACACTTCAAACAGAAGATGGGGCTTCCAGTTGCTCCATGTCCTCAACAACACTTTGAGTCTTTTTAACTTTGCCAATCTAGTTTATTATGTTTTAATTATGTATGTTACTGATGACTAATGAAGTGGAGCACACTTTATGTGACCAGGTTATTTGCATATACTCTTTTGTGAAATGTCTTTCATAGTGTCTTGCCTCTATTGTTATTGGATCTGTCTATCTACCTATCTATCTGTATTTGAAAGAACTAGAGTATTTTGTTAGTTCTATGGATGGCAGCTGTATTCTTCCACTGTGTGTCTTCCCTCTTTATTAATGATATCTTTTGAAAATCAGAATATCAGAATTTTATTGAAGTCCAAGTTATCAATTATTTGTTTCTGATTATTGTTTTTGTTAGTGGTTAGTTTTCTTTTTAATCTTTCTTAACATCCATGTTATTTTCAAGAAACTTAATTCATTTAACTTTTAGGTGAAATTGATTTTTGTACATGGTTTAAGGTCAAGGTCAGGAATAACTTTTTACATATCATTATTCAATGTAAATAGCACCTTTTATTGAAAAGGCTCCTTCCCCACTGCTTGGTGGTAACATAATCTTAATTCAAGTGTTCATTTTTATATTGACTTATTTCTAGACTAGGTATTCCACACTAAATGTAGGCAAAGTTTTCTCTGTCAGAGAGTAAATATTTTAAGCTTTGTTGATCGTATGCACTCTGTGACATCCTACTGATTGGGAGCAAACACTAGACAATGGTGATTAACTTAGGGTACATTCTGTGTCTAGAGGTTGGTGCCTCATACTTTCAGGGTATAATCATCTGATTCATCCTTTGGCTAAGTCCTTAAAAGGCATTAAACTTTTCTGTCAGTTCAGCATTTTCTTAGTGACTGCAGTAACTGGACCAGTATATTATTCTGTAATAATATATTGTTGCTGTACTTCCCTTGTTGAAAGAGGGGTTCTTTGGCCAAGACAACTTTATGTAGATTTCACTATCAACCAGTAGAGTCATTCTGTCCATCAGATTATATTGTGGAAGAAGTTCTCTGGTGGGTGTTCATCTATGATATAGAGATCTTCAAGCTTTGTTCTCGTTGCTTTAATTCATAAACAAGCATCTTTAGAACACTTTGTCCAGATGCAAATGAGCCCATGTATATTCTCACCTCGGGCTACACCTCTTTTCACACAAAAGATGACCAGGCATGTTTCCCAGAGCTCTGCCCACTGGGAGAATTCCCCCTTGCCACTGCTCCTGAGCTGCATTGCACTAAACTGCAGCCCATTTTTTAATCCATACCAACACAAAACAAACCATCCTGAAGCATGCTTAGGCTTTTCCCTCTGACAAGTGATCGTAACAGTTTTGGGAGGGAGATGAGACAGAGGTGCTGGCCCAGCAGGGTTGGGGATCAGGGCCGCCTTTTCCTGGGAGTTCCTGTGCTTTCTGGCCCTCCTCATTCTGACCCAGGTTACTTCTTCCATTTTTTACAATGGATTTCTGAGCTTATGACTTGGTTGGGTTCTTCCAAATACATTACGACAGAGGTCAAGAGAGTTAACAGAGTTCCAACTAAGACTTTAGCAGAGGAATCCAACTCGCAGCCCGCGGGTCACATGCAGTCCAGGATGGCTATGAAGGTGGCCCGACGCAAAATTGTAAATGTCTTAAAACATGATGAGATGTTTTTTGTGATTACCTGTCACAGTATATTTAATGGGTGGCCAAAGACAGCTCTTCTTCTCCCAGGTGACCCAGAGATGCCAAAAGGTTGGGCACCCCTGCCTATTGTTTACTGGTGTCTGTTCCCCATGGATTTAAATTGATTTTGAATTTTCTTTCTGAAAGTGATTAAAATGGATACATTCTCCATTTCAGTGGCTATGTACCTCACACTGAAGGCTATGTAACCTGCTCCAGAAAAATACCACATCTGGTAAAACACATAACTTTGGGCTTATTGTTTGGTAAAGTTTACAGTTATCCACTGTCATAGGCCATGATTCATCCTGTTTTTATAGTTACTAGACTGTCATATGGGACTATGCCAGAGACTACCTCTTCTCTCTTCTTTAAATCTTTGTGGGTGGCAATAATTGATAGCTCTTATATACAGGACAAGAAACTAATATAAAGATCTGCCAATTACCAGGGATGTGCATTCTAATAATACTTTGGGAGATCTTGGAAAAGACCACTGGGGGTGGGGCACAAGGTTGTCTTTGAAGTACTGTGGGCCAGATTCAGGCCAAAACTCCCATTTTTTATCTGGATCCCTCTGGCTTTAGGGGGACTATTGAATTAGTTGGGTCTCAGGGTACCAATTTTAGTTTTTTATTTATTATATTGTATTATATTATATTATTTATTTAAAAAATTATTTTATTATTATTCAATTACATTATCTGCATTTTTCCCCCACCGCTTCCCCTCCCCTCCAATTTTAGTTTTGACGTTGAATTCAACAATCCTCAAACCTTCTGGATAATCCCCTTACCTAATGCATACTCATTTGAGTAAATGACCTTAGGTCCCTTAAGAAAAGAACTGGGTAATTACTAAAAGATACTCTCAGAGTATTGCTAGGTCCATCCTCTTAGAGCTCTTTGCTATCCTTCAACAAGTAGTCTCCAAACAAAAATCTGAGGATCAACTCAGGTCTAGACATTAGACAAGAAATGGTGTTTGGGGAAGGAGGGAAAAGGCAGGTATAAGAGGGAGTGGATATAAAATTGTCCTTAGTCTCTGGGCCATTCATTCTTGATTTACTTTTGTTATGTGGATTAAGCAACACTCTTGATGGCTGCCCTATTTGGCTTCTGGGAACTCCATATTCTATGTGTTTACTCCATCTTTTTTTCTTAGGTTATACCCCATGTTAGCAACACCGATCTTCCTGCTTATTGCACTAATTACACCTAACTTTCTTCTGGCTATTATGTGCCACCTCTTGGTATCTTTTACTTAGACATTATATTATTACCATTTTTATCAGAAATCCCAGTTCTATAATGTCATCTCCCATCCAGCCTACAAGACTGCTCCCACTGTGCTTCTCAATGATACTGATGTCCATCTTCATAGCACATTCCTTATTGTTTTGTTAATGGAGTGCCCAGTGGGCTACAGTGTAGATTATAGGTAACTAGCGGTGCAGTCAGGCATGCTCAGTACACTGAGCCGTTTGATTGCTTCCTCCTTTTTCTTCCCTGGAAGTTCTAGGAATTCTGCCTCCCTCAGCTTGGGTCCTGTATTTTTCCAAGCTTCCAAGAACCAGCCTAGCATCTATGTACACCATCTCTTAGAGTAGGTGCCAGGATTTTAAATTCTGTGTCACAGGAGAGTGCTCCCTTATCAACTAACTATTTTATCTAAGTGTATATTCTGTGACCTGTTGACAAGGACCCTCAGGATCACTCTCCCAGCTTCTTCAGATCCTTCTTGAACTTAAAAATGGCTCCTCTCTTCTCTTAGCATCTCTGCTCTGCTTGTGCTAGTATTTGACCCTTAATATTTGTCTGGTTGTTGGGGTAAGTGATGACAATAAATCCTGTGGGAGGACAAGGGTTATTTATCAGAAATTGGCATCTTTTCAGGTTTCTCCATGATCTTTTAGTGGGGGTGTGAAGGATACCATCTGGTAAAAAGAAGGATTGGGCCACTTCTACAGGCCCAAAAGGAATCTAGAAGATCGAATTTCTGCATTGCATCTATCTAGACATTCATATATCACTGTCACGACTCTCAGGGTCTGATCATGGAATAAGGAGACCAGACTTCCCTGAAGTCTGCTGCTTGTATGATTAAGTGCCAGGCCTGGTCCTTTCCTCTCCTTGATCTCTCTAGTGGCAGAAGATTAGGGCTCCCAGTCTTATAAAAGAAGCCCTCTGGCATTCACTTTTTGTCTGAAATTGGTGCTTAGTCAGTGCAGTATTTGCTTTAACATAAAGCCATTAACATTTTTTACTGAAGATCTACTATGTGCTAGATTCTGAAGATACATGCTGAATAAGAGAGATGACACTTCTGCATCTAGCAGATTATTTCTTTTAATTCTAACAATAATTCTACAAAGGGAGCAATATTATAACAAATTTTCAAGCAGAAGAAATTCAGACCATTTATCTCAAATAGTAGAACAAGTACTTAGACTGTTACAGACCTACCTACAGGACTGAGAAGAATGTGTCCTACATTTTCAGTTTATTAGAAACAAGACCTATTCTACCTTGACACTGTCTCTGAAGATTTTCTTCTCTTAAATGTCTCACAGGTTTAATAGTTCCCAGCTCCTTCTCATATCCCTAATATAACTCATACATTTCCACTTTATTTACCTTAAAACTTGCAGTTTCATATTTGTTCCTAAGTTTACCTGTTAGCTTTTAACCATTGTTTAACATTTGTGGTCTTGTAACTAATTTATATCCTCACCTAGTCAATCAACATGTTAAAGATGTTTATACCTCAATAGTACTTTCTCTATGGTTATAAGATTTGGCAAAGATATTTGTGATTAAAAGAAAAATTACATTTGCAGTTTAGCTATTCTTTTGAACATATGTTTTTATACTATTGAACAGTATGATGATATTAGAAATATTCTATAGGAAAAAAATTTAAGCTCTTTAATTTAGTAAACATTTTTAAATATATCTGAGAATTATAGCATAGAACTGATTTATATATAAATATATAGAATGGGACAAAAGTAAGTTTACAGTTATATATAATACATAGTTTATTCTTGTACTATTTATTAATTATTGCAATATTCTCAATTTGTTCAACTATAAACCTACTTTGGTTATACCCTCTGTTTATCACATAATAAGAAATTACATTTATGTCAAAATTTAGGGGAATTATTAAATTAATCATGATATAATCATTTGAAATCATACGGTCAGGTACTTTAGTTTTATTTACATTTATGATTTCACTTTATGTATTGAAATGTAATTAATGTGTAGTGCTGTGTAAATTTAAAGTATACAACATATTGCTTTGATATATTCATATATTACAATATAATTGAATAATTTTAATAACATTTAAAAATGTTCATGATGTGGAATTAGAGAAAGTCTGGTATGAAATTATACAAAACAGTATTATTATTTTATTTTTGCATATGCATGTACCTGAGGTATACAAAAACAGATTATCTCAAAAAATGAGATAATGCAATTTTTTACTTTTTTTTACTGAAATTTGTTAAATTAGTTTGTTGCACTTTTCACATCAGGAAAAGGTCCTATTTCACATCTTTTCATTAAAAAAATTAGTACTGTACATAGTAAAGATTTGTACTTTATTTGTACACATATAGGTAGATGTCTTTAATCCTAAGAAAGTTCCAGCTGTTCTTTTTTAATATGTATACAAAGCAGCCAACTGTTCATGATTCATTTAGAACATCCTCTGATCTTTAACCTTTTACTGTTATTTGACTATTCAATTAATATGCCCAGTCATATGTTAGAGATATCTTAAAACTAGAATTAAATGTCTTAGATGAAAGCTTGTAACAGCATATCATTTTCTATGGAAGACTTTAATTAATTAAAGTCTGAAAATATTAAATGACTATAAGCATTTTTATATTAACATTCTCCTCTTTTAGATATTGAAAGAAGGTATAGTTTGAGATAGTGATGATAGTTGCTAGATATTCGATTATTAGTGTAGCCTTAATATATAATAGAGTAATAGATCTACTCTATTATTCATCCATTTTTCCATATTATTGTATTAATACTATGTGCCAAGCAATGTGGTAGATTTAAATAAAAGAAAATGAAAAGAAAATTAGTAGAGTAATTATAATAAAATATGGATGATGCTATCATTGGGAAGTACTGGTGATACAGAATACATACTATGAGTACCAAATCTGGTTGAAGATATAGGGAAGTTAGAAAATACATGGTATTAAGCTGAGTCTTGAAGAAGGATGAGTTATGTGTGCAAAGAAGAGAAAAAATTCATTTTATTCCAGGTTTCTATAGGGCAACAGGGTACATTTGAAGAGCCAAAGGCATCTCAGTATAAAATCACTATGGGATTAAGTATTTATTTGCCTGACTACTTACTTACCTTTTGTTTCTCTGCTACACAACTGTAAGCACCATGAAGTCAGGGACCACACCTATTTTGTTTCTCCCTATACTTCCAGTATTGAGCTGGGCTCCTGGCACACACTGTTAGCCAAATGATTATTTATGAAAAAATTGGGAGACAACAGTAAAGACATGAGGCTGAAGACTAACTTTGTACACACCACAGAGTTACATGAATGCTTACCTTCATAAAAATCAGCCTTTTACAGTTGAGGAAAATGACTCATCTTTTAAAATAATACCAAAACTCAAAAAGTGGTTATGTCAAAGAAGAATAACAATTCACTTCTGTACAAACCAATGTGGTTTCCAAAATACAAGATGACTCTAGAGAGAAAACTATAGGCTTAGTTCTGAAGTATGGAGCCATGAGATCCATGAAGATTTTGGTTCAGTTCTCTGCTCTATCAGCTGAGCTATCCCAAAATTCAGAGAAAACATACCATATGATATGACCCCAAATATGAACATAGTATGATAATTTAATAGCTAATGTCCTACCTGTGTCTATTTTTATTAATTTCAGTACTGGCCAATAAAAACCAATCAATGTTTTTAACCCCCAGCCAAACTCTTACAACATTAACAGCTCCTTCTTAGAAATCAAATGTAGAATCATTAATTCCTCCTATAACTCCTCTGGGTTTTTTCCTAATATATTTTTAATTCCATTCTTGCTGACATTTTTGGGGGTTTTGTACTTTATTAAAACTTTCGCTGATACCAGTCTGTTTAACTTCTTTTCCTCACTTTACTGAAAACATCAGTTTACACACATAAAGACAAAGAGACTCACAGCTATTAGGATAAAATGGAATGATTCCAAATAAGCAAATAATTTCCCCCAAATTTTAACTCCTTTAGAATGAATTTTTAAATCCAACTTGGAATTGCAACTCTAAAAAAATAAGAAAGGAAGAAAACATACCAGAGATTTCATACCAACTAGTTGCAGAAATGTCATGTTCAAAATTAAGTCCTAGAGTTAAACTAGTTCTCATTCATTCTTTTTATACCTTGGAAGTTCATCTGTTTTTGCTGTCTACTATTCTAATACAAAATGGTATTAATCATTTGGGTAAGAACATAAATACACACTACTTCAAAAAACAAGGTCAGGCTTCCTGGCAATCTAATAATCTTGTCTGTGAAAAACTGGTCAAGCACCCTGACTGGTATGGTTCAGTGGGCTGGGCGTTATCCTTCAAGGCCACTGATTCAATTCCTGGTCAGGGCAGATGTGGACCAGTCCCTGGTTGGGGGCATGGAAGAGGCAACCAGTAGTTGTTTCTCTTCCTTATTTTTGCCCTTCCTCTCTCTGTAAAAATAAGTAAAATTAAATATAAATAAAAGAACTGGTCAAGCTATAGCAGTTACCATAAAAACTTCTGCTTTCTAATCTTTGTCCTATAAAATGAGAAACCTGAAATGACTATGGGAATCACTCCTAAGATTAAATCATTGTCAAATCAGAGCCTTGAAATTATAACCATGTAATCTGTTAGACCACTACCAAGGAGACATTCTAGTCCCTGAAACTAGTGGCAATTTTCACTTATGAGGAATCCTAAACCACTGGATCTATGAGTAGATGCCACTGTTAAACATGTTCAGAAAGCTTGGAATTTTAGCTTTTGAACCATAATCCCAAATGTATATGTATATACGTGAGAGACGTTGCTGTCTTTAAAATGAGCTCATTCTAATCAGAACTATCTTATTCTCCCCAAGTTCAAACTTAAAGCTCACTACCAGTGATTACACTTCTATTTGATATTATCATAAATGAATAAAAAATACAGCTTAAATAAATTTAGGTATTACAAATACTAATGGCTAACAAAAAATAAATGAGATAAGAATCTCCAATGGTATTTTTTACAAGGAACATATGTACTCTGAGTGAGTGAAAAGTCACAGAAAATGTAGTAATACACTTCAAAACTGGAGGCCACCTCTATGATTGACATAGTTCTATAAAATCACCGAAGCCAGTCAATGTCAATAATATAAATTTCTTAGGCTTTAAATATGACTACAGTATCATAAATGGACAAATACTTGCCTTGTCAAGAAGTTAAAAATTCTACAAAATTTTTGTTAAAAGTTCATACAAGACTAAAATAGACATTTTATTTTTCAGCTTAACAATTAAAAATCAAATGACATTTATGAGTGTCCAGTCAATATGAGACACTAGACTAATAATGAATACTTACCAGGGGAAATGGCAATGAACCGAGCTTTGAAGAGCAATTGAAAAAAAACAATGTTGTGAACTTCTGCAGTATAATACCTGTGAGATTCAGTGGTATAGTCTCCTTGATCTCCCCAGCTCACTGGTCTTGGGCTGTCCTTTATGTTGGCTCTGAGTTTGTCTTTGGGTTTTGGTTGTTTTGGGGTCCACTACTAGGATTATATCCTAAGAACTCTGAAACACCAATCCAAAAGAACCTATGCACCCCAATGTTCATAGCAGCACAATTTACAATAGCCAAGAGCTGGAAGCAACCTAGGTGCCCATCAGTAAATGAGTGGATCCCAAAACTATGGTATATATACACAATGAAATTATATGCAGCAGAACGAAAGAAGGAGCTCCTGCCCTTTGCAACAGCATGGATGGAACTGGAAAGCATTATGCTAAGTGAAATAAGCCAGGCGGTGAGAGACAAATACCATATGATCTCACCTTTAACAGGAAGCTAAACAACAAAACAAACAAGCAAGCAAAATTTAACCAAAGACTCTGAAATAGAGAACAGGGGGACAGTGACCAGAGGGGAAAGGGAAGGGAATTTAAGGGGAAAAAGGGGAGGGATTTACAGGAACTAGTATAAAGGACACGTGGACAACAACTAAGAGGGGTGGAAATGGGAGGGAGGTGGGGAGTACTGCGGGGGTAGGCTGGGATGGGAGTAAAAGACAGAAAACTGTACTTGAACAACAATTAAATAAAAAAATTAAAAAGAAACAGTATGCTTGGGTTCTAATGTGAAAAACTAAACCAGCAATTTCTTTTTCTGAAGCTCATGTCAGTACCTGAGGCAGAAAAGTAAATGTAAGTGAATGCTATGAGGCTTAGCCCAAAGTGGAACTGTGGAATGTTGTGTATTATGACAAGAAAATCTGGGAATATGGCAGAAGTCAAAATGCTCTTAATGGTAAGATAAAAGCAATCTATAAACACCACACTATACAAATAAGCTGCCCTACATTAACTGAGTGTAATGATGCTAAATGTAGAACCCTGACAGCCTAGGCAGGTCTCAAAATAAGAAAAACTCAAAATAAAAAACATCGAAAAGGTAATTATTTTAACTTCAAGCAAATACATAAATCTTACCTTTCTAACATGGAGAATTACAAGTTGATTTGTTATTTCTCAAAAAATATTTATAGCCTCCTTTGCTTGAGGTGAACATGTGTATGAAGTGCTGTGTGTACATGTGTTTGTTCTACAAGAGTAAACTGTGTAGACTAGCAGATAAAAATAGAACAAGAGTAAAGAAGCCCAATTTCCAATTGACAATCCCCAGTTTCATTAAAACATTCAATTATCAGTGTATGTGACAGCTCTCCCCCTCTAATACTTGATAGATTGTTTAACCTCATGTGACTTTCATGGTGGCAAAAAAAAGTGCATGAAAATTTCAGGCAAAGTGCATAAAAATGCTGCAACAAGCACCAGGCCACCAGCACTGTGAAGGACTCTGGACCATATCACTCTTTGTAACTAAAGAAATGACTAAGTGTTTACCTGGAGCAAGCGCTCCAGAGTAAGTGGCAGTTGACCTTTGGAATTTCTGTTTCTCTTCTGGCTGACTTTCTTTGATGCTTGTAAGTTAATAGAGTGCCGCGTTGGTTCTGTGGGTGTATTTGACCTTGAACACAAGCACAGTGCAGCTGAATCACTCAGACCAGCTTTAGTCTGAGCAAAGAAACATCAAACAGCAAAGACAAAAATTAAGTGGGAAAGTAAACCAATGTTCATATAGTAAATATAGCAGGTTAGTTATTTTATTTAATGAAATAGAAGTATACAAAGTGTCCAAAGGAAAATAATCAGTAAGAAAACGTAGTTTCTCAATTCAAGATTAATATTCATTTATTCTTGTGGAAGGATGACTGTGCTTTTATGTGAAATCTAAAAATGTTCCTAAAATAAAAGGCTCAGTTGGTTAGAGCATCTTCCCGATACACCAAGGTTGTGGGTTCGATACCTTGTCAGTGCACATACAAGAATCAATCTGAAAGCATGAGTAGGTGGAACAACAAATCAATGTTTCTCCCCCTTGCCCTTCCTTCTCTCTCCCTCTCCAAAAATAAATAAAAATTTAAGTAGTTTACAAAGTAGTAGTAAAAGAACACATAGCACACATGTGTACAAATGTGTGAACAAAAATTAAATTTCGTGATTTAACACACACTGATTACCTGTGTAAACATCTCCCCCAAACAGAACCATTAGCAGCACCCAGAAAAATTTCCTGAAGTCCTTTCTTCAACTGCAAGCCTCTACCTTCCACTATAGGAACCATTATTCTGACTTTGATTATAAATGCTTTCTAGATTTTCCATCTAATATTAGCACCTAAGAATGGATCCCTAAACAATATAGTTACATTTGTGTGTTAAAGTAATTATTTAGTTTTATTATTTTCTATTTTTTACTCACTATTATGTGTGTGTGATTAGTTCATTTTGTTGTCTTTGGCTTTAGGTTGTTCAAATTTGTTGATATACAGGGACAGAGAATCAAAACAGAACTGTAGTCCCTGTGAGACTGCCTGATTCTGGTTGGCTCTTATTGCTAGAGCACTGCCATTTGGGATGCCAATGCAAGACAGGGAGTGTTTCCCAAACCACCGACTTTGGTGGCCTCAAACTCAGTCCCAGGAGTCTGACAAAAGCACTCTTCACTCTAATGAATCAGTTACCCACAGTGAAAAAGTAGTTCACCTCCCAAGGGATCTTTGTCCTTAGTCAGATGAAGTCCCAGTTTCCTTACTTATTAGCTTTCTAGATCTTCAAATAAGTGGATATATACATACACACTTAAATACATATGTCTGTGCATTTGTATATGTATAAATATGTAATAAGTATATATGTATGTGCTTCTATTTAACAATGATGAGAGTGGATTAAAGTGCCAAGGGTTCAAGACAGGATGTAAATGAGATTGGAACTGTTATTGCCTGAACAATATAGGAAGCTAGCTATCTTTAGGTGTAATAGCTGTGAAAAGAGAATTTTTTTCTTTCAGTAGAAATCTCAGGACTTGCTAATTGTTAGGGTTTGTGGCATGCAAGATATAGAGTTAAGGAAATGTTTTAAGGGAAAATTAAGTCTAGGATCAACTATCTCTATTCCATTGTTACTAGGTATCTTAGTCAAATGTGATTATGTTCTTTGTTGTTATTGTGGAACATTTCATTTTAAAATATATTCTCAGATTTTAGATTTTGGAAATACAGTTATAAAATGATGTATATGTTAAAACAAAATGGCAAACACCACAGGTAGATTAATTAAAAATGTAATCTTATATTTTTTTAAATCTTGCCTATTAAAACTGTGTAAAACACAAATATATTGCAGACTGCTTGTGTCATATGAAACTCCGATGCCTAATAGTGTAGGAAAGCTAAAGTCCAATCCGATCTGCAGCCAGTTAGAGGTTTTCCTAAAGAAAACCTGGCTGGCTCAAAACAGATGCCATTTCTGAGTGATAAACCAATATCTTACAAATTTCCATGTCGAGTGATTCATTGAACCCCACAACCATTTGCTGTAATTGAAAGAATGTACCTCAAAGTTCATTGTTAATGATAGAAATAAGACTTTTCAAAACCAAGAAACTGAAAACTAATAGAGCTGTAGAGAACTTTTTTTTTTTTTTTTTACAAATAATGTACTTGTTAAAACTGGATTCTGGCTGTCTTTAAAAAAGTTGATCTGTATAAGATTAAAATTAAGAATGGTAAGCCAAAATATAAGAAAAAGAGGACCTATAATAGAAAGAAATATTGTTAAGAGACTTATAGTTTTGAATGAAAATATTGAGAGATTCATAGAATAGTTAACTTTATCAAGTAAGTTTATAATTATTAATTACTAATAAAAATAAATGATCATTTTCACACAGGGATTTTAAATGTAGGGTAAATGATATACTGGGTAATTATAACAGCATAATTGCATGTATCAACCCATGAATCATATCATTGACCATTTAAGAAATAATGATAAACAGTAGAGAAAGAAGTGAAATGGAAGGAATGAAGTGCTATTGCATGGCAACATGTAAAATGGTGGTGACATCTAAAATGGGAAAAAGACATTTGTTGAGTTAACTTATTAAGAAATATTTATATCACATGGGATTTAAATATGTTGGCAGACTTTGGAAGTTACATCAGAGCTATTTTGTAATTATTGATAGATTACTTTCCACAGTCATGAAAGTGTGATTACACATCCCTCTCTGTGTTTGGGGAAATAGTTGGGTATACAACTATAGTGACCACATGCTCTGCATTATAGGGGACCGTGTCATTTTCAAATATTTTGTTCTAAACACAATGATCTTTTTGACGTTTTGGTTTTGTCTTGGCTCAATAATCTTCACAAATAATATAACACAAATGGTTGACAGTAGTTCAACAGACACTAAGAGGATCAAATGTGGGTAACAAATTGCAGTTGTTGGCCTAAATGGAGCACCTTAGCAGTGTGGTTGGCTTTATTTAAGTTTCTGTGTTGCAACAAATCTTGCTTTTCCTCCAAAACTCATGTTAATATATTCTATAATTTATTCATTTACCCATTTAATACTGAGTCCTTAAAAGCATCAAAAACTGTTTTCGAAGATTGTAGTACATTGGCAAAATGACTTGTTACAGAAGTGTAATTCTACATATTATAAAAGCTTTTCTCTGTAAGCATATTTTCTATTACTTTCCTTTCTGGAAACTATATATGGTAGAGAGCCTGGAACTGTTATAAAATAAGCCTTTACTTTTTTATCTGCTACTATCTACCTTTTCTCCAATACGCCACTTCCACAGGTACCCTTCCACTATCATTGTGTAGATATGAAATAGAGTTCCGAGGATTAGTATTATAGAAAATAACATAAAGGTCTTGAAACAGGGGAGGGGGGATTAAAGATTAAAATATTTCTTAACTGGGAAGCTAGAATAGGCTCTAACTTTTGAGAGAGTATTGAAAATAAACTATCCAAGAAAACCTCATCCAGGAAAAATAAATATGTGAAGTTGCAAGCCCTGTAGCTGAGAACTCAGGTAGAAAATGGAGATGTTATGCAACTGAAATACAAAGGATTTTAACAGACTCAGGTTAGGCAACTGTAGTAGACTTTGGCAAACTATAATCCGAACACGCTTATGGTCCCTGAGGCTCCTTTAAGAAGTAAAAGGAAATAATATCCTTCATTTCATAATTGCAAAAAAAGCTAATATAGAAAAGCCTGGTTGAAAAACAACATTTATTTGGGACTGAATTTCCCAAATAAGTAATGTCACAGTGTGATCAGACAGTGATGGTGACATGTTGCTGACCGAAAGCAAAATAGGTGACCAAATACTTCATTCAGTGTGGTACCTTTTTATAATGGAAAACTATATTTTGTACTCATACAATCATTCATATATTCATTAGATATCTATACAGAACCTACTCTGTGCCAGGAAATGGTCTACTTGCTGAAGAAATAGTGATGATTGAGAGAAAATATTTTCTCATGAAGCTCTTAGGAGGAAAAGACAACAAAGAAAAGTACAGTTTTCTGCCCTTTACCCCCATCCCAGCCCACCCCCCTCCTGACTCCACCTCCCCCTTGTCATTGTCCATGTGTCCTTTATACTAGTTCCTGCAAACCCTTCCCTGCTTCTCATGAAATTCAATACCTGACTATTTAGTCAGGGGCACTGACCTCTTTTCCCAAATTTTAAAAAAAAATGACAATAGCAAACACAACAATAGCTATCCAGTGTGAATGGATTAAAATTATACCTAATTTATCCCTGGCTGGTGTAGCTCAGTGGATTGAGTGCTGGCCGGCGAACCACACGATCGCAGTTCTATTCCCAGTCATGGCACATGCCTGGGTTGCAGGCCAGTTCCCGGCGGGGGACTCATGAGAGGCAACCATACATTGATATCTCTCTCCTTCCCTTCCTCTCTATAAATAAATAAATAGATAAATAAATAAAATATTTAAAAAACTTATACCTAATTTATTTCAGATCCGCAAAAAGTATAATTTTGGTTGCTGCAAAATCATTATCTTTTATAACCTTAACCTGGATAAACTTCCACTCCATCCTGATGTCCTTCTCACCTCTTATACTTCCCATATGTGATATTCCAAAATTTTAAACCTTTTAATTTATTCATTAGGCATAGTATGGCACTCACTACATCACAGTTGCTGTCATGGGGCTACCCATGGGTTCTGCTGGCTTAATGCTATTGGAGGTAATATATAGCTCTCTTGAACACTCCAATGAATGCTTGAGAGTATAATAAACACAATAATGCTTTCTCTACCTAAGATGTCCATATCCTAATCTTTGGAATCTGCAACTATATTATTAGGTACAAAGGGAGACCTAGGCTTGCAAGAAATAGTAATAATAATAAGGTTACTGTTCAGCTGACTTAAAGAGTTTATCCTGGGTTACATGGGTGGACCCAATGTAATCCCAAGGGTCCTTATAAATTGAGAGAGTGAAGTAGAAGAGAAAAAAACAGAGATGATAGCCTGAAAAAGACTCAACCCAAAATTGCAGACTTTGAAGGGGACCATGAGCCAAACAATGCAGATGGTGTCTTGAAACTGGAAAAGACAGGGGAATGGATTCTGCCCTAGAGCCTCCAGAAAGGAACACAGCCTGCCAAGACTTTGATTTCAGCCTATTTTGGACCTCTGTTCACCAGAACTGAAAGGTTTAAAAAATTTTTTCTTGTTTTAAGTTACTACGGTTGTGCTCATTTGTTTCAGCAACAGAAAACTAGTAACAGGGAGGAGAAAGAAAACCCTGACTATACAGAGTCAGAGAAGCAAGTTGTAAAGACTCAGCAAGAACAGCAGAAGGACTTTGAAATTTATACAAAGTTCCGTAGGAAGGCACGGGTGGTTACAAACCCGAGAGCTTTAAGAAGTGAACTCAGTCTGCTCTGTGGAGGGTGAGTTGTGGGCACGGTCGGGGAATAACACCTAGTCAAAGCATGCAGAGAGAAAGGAGAAGGGAGACCAGGAGGAAGTGAGGAAGAGATATAAAAGAAAATACCAGAAGGCCAAACAATATGTTACCATTAGCTATATTGGGTGGTAACACGACAGATGATTTATGTTTTTTTTTTCCTTTTTCCTTTCTGTTTTACCAGTTTCCTTATTGGGCACCGTTAATATGGTGACTTTAAAAAAAAAAAATAACAATAAATGGCACACCAGATGGAGAATACATCAGCTACAGGTATAAGATATTAGTTCCTATCCTATAAAGAAAGAAGGCATTGGGTGACCCAAGATACACTAAAACAGAAAACATGAGAAAAGTAGTTTTACCTGTTTGCCTTCATCTTGGCAGGTACAAATAGAAGCTAGGCACTAAGATATTTTTATCACGCACCTGCAGGCTCAGGTAAACTGTTTTTCTTGACATAATTTCTGAGCTTTTAAAAAAAATTGTGTGAGAGAATTTATAAAAAAACTTTATTTTGAGACTATTCAATAATTGCTACTAATATAACATATTATTAAACTAATAATGTACATATTCAACAAATAGAAATATCTCTAAAAATGTTTAAAGAACATTTTATTAAACATATGTGCAAAGGACATGTCAATAGGTATCTGTGGAAAAAGGTTCCTTCCTTCCTTCCTTCCTCTCTCATCCTAAGATTAATTAACACACAATCATTTGCCTTTTCTCTGTTTTGCTTTGTCTATATGGAAAGCCAGAACACCAGATGATTCATTTTGATCAGGCATTTCGAATCGTATAGAGATGGCCTAAAGTGAAACCAGTAGTGATCAAAGCTCTGTGTATTTATCTTTAAACGTGATTTCAAAGACAGAATCCTGTCATTTCATGATTTGAAATCAGATAGCCGGTAAACAGAGGCGCTCTCTCAGTGCAGAAGGTTGCACTGCTCTTTTTGAGACGGCAGCATGCTTCATCCATCAGCAAGACCACCCAGGATCTGAACTAGAATGAACCATTTAATAAAATGTACTCTCACCTGCTGGTTTAAAGATTGATACTTCCAAAGAGGGAATGGTAAATTGCTGTCTAAAAACTGGATTCCTATTTAGGGGTTCCAAAACACTGCTGAAATATGCCTTTTAATTTGCGGCAATTTATACAAAATAAAATAACCAGGTTTGAATTGTAGTCAATGCCAGATATGAATATGAACAAATAGAGTTCAGCTGATACAGAATGATACAGCTCATATCACTGTGATACTTTTCACAATTTGAGTGCATTTAAAAGCACTCACTCACTCGGAGAAGGGCAGTCCCACCATATCCCGCATTCCAAGTTGGTGCTGCTGGTGCTGCGCCATTTTGCAAGAGAAGACCCAGCAGGAGCAAGAAAAGACAATATAAGTGAATCTTGTCACATCTACCGCAGAGAAGGACTATTGATGTAAACATTATAAGTGATATCTTCCAAAAGACACATTTACAATTATTTCTTTAAAACCAAAAATATTAGATCAAGATGGCTTTCCACAGACAGGACAAATAAGTTGTCATAATTGCCACTGCTTTCCATAGTACTGATAAATACTACATTCGATCTTTAAAAGTGAGTGTTTGTCCCTCAGAGATTGTACCTCCTTTGTGAGGAAATTGAAAAGAAAGTAAATAGTAGATGCTGCTAACAATTTCCAGAAAGTATCTAAAACTCCCGAGAATAGCTTTTGACTCTCTGTACCGGTGGTGTTCGCTTTGTCGTCTAAAATGACACCATGGTCCGCAGGTCAGAGAAGCAGAATGTTTAGGACAACACGATATTTGTTGTCTACTTATAGATTTTGCGATTTTTACTACCGATGGCAATATTTTCTGCTTACTTTTAGTAATTTACCTGGATGTATTCCTGATATTTATTATTTAAAAATCTATTACAAGTTTCTGAGAATAAAGTTTTTAAATTGGGATTTTTGCTGGGTCCCATAAAAGTGATTGCATTGAAAATTTTTCATTAGGCCTAGATCATCAGGTCCCTAAATCCTTATAAAACTGATTAGAGAATTCACTATGAGGAAGATTGAAGATTCCTGATCAAAGCTAAATTTGAGCTTACCAAGGAAGGGGACAAAATCTGAGAAGGTGTTTTAGGATTCAGTTCACTTCCAGTTTGTGGTTACTTGAAACTTAAATGTTTTCTTATATCTGGGCCAGTAATAAAGAAATTTCTTGGGTTTATAAGTTAAGAAATTGCTTAATGTTTATACCCTATGCTTAACAATGAAGAGCATTTGTCTACTTTTAGGTAGTGTAATATTTTGGTACTGTCTATCTAATATTTTAGGGTTACCACAATGCATCTGTTATCTGTGGTCATTTTGCTTGACTATGAAGTCATGGTCCATCCAAATGCCTATTATTTCAATACTACTTTGGTCCACAATAGAAGGCGATTACTGTTTCTTACTCCTGAAAATTATATTGCCTGATGCTATCTATCTATAGTAAAGTCTGCTATTATTCACAAAGATTTTCACCTGATAGGAGAAAAGGTTACATTTCCTCTTTTAATCTATTAACCTGTAGTGTGACATGAGACTCTCTTTGCCTAAAAGCAGGTGAGCAGAAGCAGTGGTGTCTCCTCTGGGTAGAATCTTTTTTTTTTTTTTTTTAAGATTTTGTTTGTTTATTTTTAGAGAAAGGGGAAGGGAGGGAGAAAGAGAGGAAGACAAACATCAATGTGTGGTTGTCTCTCGAGCACCCCCTACTGGGGACCTGGCCCACAACCCAGGAATGTGTCTTGACTGGGAATCAAACCAGCCATCCTTTGGCTCTCGAGCTCACTGGCCCTCAATCCACTACATGATACTAGTCAGGGCTCCTCTGAGCAGAACTTTAAGAGTGGTGTGTAATTTGTGTGTCCCTTTTTCCCCTGTTACAAATGGCCATGTTTCAGATAGATGGAAGGAAATAGGCAGCCAACTTACAACTTATTTGGACATGTAGCATGAATAAAAAATGAAACTAGTTTCATAAGCCACCAAGACATTGTGTATTTTGTGAAACATGTTCACCTAGCCATTCTTGACCAATATCAGATTCATCTCTCAAGTTTTATAGGTTTTATGAGGCCAAAAGTAAAGTCTGAGAAGTCACCAGTATACTAAATGTTCAAGTTACAAAAGACTGACTAACAAACTTTTAATCAACCAGTGTTTGGAATTCAATTGTATGTCTTTTGCAGAAATGGATAAGAGATACAATTTTCACTCTTCTGTTTCCAAAATTCCTTCCTGGACTGCAATGCTTTAAAGTTCTGAGGTGTGAGGAGTAGGGCATACAGCTTTGAACCCAGAGCCGACATTGGGCTCTGGGGTCATGCTGGAACCTCCCTTTCCTCCTGTGCCTGTGAACATGAGCCAGGAGGTGGTTCCAAACCCTTCACACAGGTAGGTGGTTCTTTGCTGGTTGTGATGTCTGCCAACTTACGAAGGTGTGGCATATATTTGAATGAGGATATGCCATTTGATTTTGTACATTTCTTGAATGTCAATTAATGAGTTTTCATTCCAGGTTTGCCACCCTAGAGGAACAAACATAAAGAAGAGGAAAATAGAGCAGAATTTTCCTTAATTATATTAGATTTTCAACAAGGCATTTGCTTAGAAAATACTAAATATATGTTTCCCTAACCACATTGCCCTTATAGAATTGCAACAGGATTTTCGTGTAGTGTGTCATATAAATGCATAGTTACACAGATATGTTATTCTTGTTCAGAAACTGCCTATATTTGTGAAACTTATTTAAATATGTTTGCTTCCTATTTTAAGTACTTTACTCATTAAAAACCTTTGATGCATGTCTTCAATTAGAGTCAAGGATCATTGT
This sequence comes from Artibeus jamaicensis, assembly GCF_021234435.1. NCBI lineage: Eukaryota > Metazoa > Chordata > Mammalia > Chiroptera > Phyllostomidae > Artibeus > Artibeus jamaicensis. Next base: position 11,275,526 of record NW_026522014.1, on the reverse strand, counting down.
GTTTGTGCAATTACTAATGTTCCTCTTCTCCCATGGAAAATATACTAAAAAAAGTAGGTGCATTTTTAAAGCATGAGTCTCTGTTGCAACATTCCAAAACAATTTTCAAAATATCTACAATAAATATTGAGTTTCATATTAAGTTGATTCATTGCCTTCAAATCTATCATTACTTAAAAGCCTGATTCTATAATAAACAATGTGTCTTGGGAAAATTAGGAGAAATCTGTTCTTAGATTCTGAAAACTATGCCAAAGAACAGCATGCCACAAACAATATTCCAAAACTCTGTCGTTGTCACATCCTTCTGTTTCACTGTATGTGCTAAAGGCTCAATTTTGGCTGAGGCCCAGCCCAGCGCGTGTGGATGCTCTCGCAAGCCTTGCATTCAGGAGCAACAGTGCATATGGGTGTGGGCTGTTCTTTCTGGTAGCAGAACCAGACTGACCCACCACAGCACACCCAGGAACCTCCCGTTTGGATACGTCTGTCTATGGGGAGGTTTCCAGCTGGTCTATTTGCTATACATTCGATGTTCTCCTGTAAACAATGAAAACATTGAGGGAATTGCCCATGATGTCTGACTAACAACCGAAGCATGACTTTGGCTCCATCACAAGGACAAAATGATGAAGGCGATAGGGACTAGAAAGAAGAGGGTGAGTGAGATGGATGGCTAAAAGGGAAATACAGAACAGCAGGATAAAAGGTTGCAAGGAAGAAAAAAGAAGTGGGCAATGGCCAAAAGTGTAAGGGCTGCTTTATTCCTGAGAATAACTAATTGGTCAGAAGTAAATGGCAGCAACCAATGCAAGAAAATATTTTAATATTGGGGCCTAATTTGGAAATGCAGTCATTTACTTTTTATATCAGGAATTTAAATTTAGTATATGAACTCAGTGTATGAAGTATACCATGAGCACAGCACTAAAAATTACTACAAATAAATACATCTTCATCTTTTTCTCCCAGGTCATAACAGTCTAGGGCTATAATAGTAAAACTCAGATATAGGGTTCATTGATAATATGTCAAGAATTCCAACACTCTCAACTTCTTCCCAACCAGTGCACGAGGTTCAAGGTATGATTTTTCATATGCTCTCAAACATAATCTTCTTGGCTCCAACAAACATCATCTTCTTGGTTCTGTCTTCTATTTCTGATTAAAATACAGAAATATTCTTATAGTTGTAAAATACAATTATAAGAATCTTAAGAAACCCCTTGCAAAGAAACCTGTTATTCCTGAAGCTTCATAGTCTCTGCTGTCTCGGCTATTTCCTTCCTATTATATGTTCCCATGTATCCCAATAGGACCAAAGTGGGAATGAAGCAATGCTATGGGATAAAATTACATCTAGTTTTCACCTTCCAGATATAGTTCACAGTAGTTTCTGTGAGGCCAGGATGCCTTTCTATTAAATTGAAATCATTAAGGTGCCTTTAAATCTAAGCATGTTAATGAAATATTAAACAACATTTTGGCACTAAGTTATAGAAGGTTCTACACTCAGTTTGCTTTGTTCCAATCTCAGTACTCTAACTCCTAATTTTAAAAGATGCGTCACTTAAGATTTTTAAATGAAGTCTAGAAGTGGTCAAAGTATTCCTGTTCAAGATTAGCACTACATTAACCGTGAGCACTGGTCATGTGTTTGCTGTGACTCAGTTTCTTTATCTGTCATGCAAAGCACACAACAGGCATAAGTAGATGAATGAGTATTATTTAACAAATCTTCATTGTGCATATGGTGATTGCTGCGATGGTGACAGGGGCTTTAGAACAACTTACAAGTTCCTATAAGTTTCCATGAAAAATTCTGGACATAAGGGAAAGTGGCATCACACACCCTACTTCTTCAAGTTAAATCTGACCTTAACAGAAGACAAATACTAAAATGTGTAGAACTCAAGAAACCTTTAAAAAAATCTTAAAATGACACATGAGAGAGGAGCCATAAAATCTTAAAATTGATAGCTTCCTTTTTTATTTTGTTAGATATAGTCAGCATACTGAAAAGCTAATTTTGATTCTGTATATTGGAATTTTAGACTCTGTGGGTTCTGGGAAATGCATTCCACCATGATAAGAAACTAACAAATCTTCATTTAAATGGACAAAAATAATATACTCTAAAACATAGTCATATAATTTTAATACTGAAAGAGAAGGTGGGTATCACATGGTCCCACTTTTCCCCCCTACCCCCACACACAAACCAAAAATAAACATATTTTTCAAATATCCATATGCGTACGTATCACTTTTATGTGAAGATGTGACCAGCAGAGAAAGTAACATATGTCTATAAGTAGCTAGTATGTTGGTTGCAAATGAAGAAAATTTTATGTTGTTCACACTTTTTTGTCTATTGAAATATTTTTCTAACATTGTCTTAGGTTTTTGGCACATATTTTATATTAGACTAATAACTAAAATGTTATGTTATAATATGATTATGTATTTGTAACTGCAGTTATTGAAACACAGTCTGGAATCTCAGAAATTACCCAGACATTTAATATTCAGTTAATTCATGAATATTTCCTATCCAGAAAGATCTGAAAAAATGTGTTTTCAAACACACTTAAAAGACTAAAAATGAGAATTTAGGGCAATGAAACATATAAATGACTGGGTCAGTTGTAAGCAAACTTTTTCATTCTATGAACATCTAACTGCTTCCCAAGTCAGACATCTTCCTCCTCCTTTTTGAAGACCATAAGAGATTCTGCAGTCCAATTCCAAATTTTGGTTGCTCTCATATCATTTTAGTGCAAGGCATTGGTGCTCATACAATACCTTCGCATTATTTCACTTCTCAAAGTCTAGATGTCGTAAAGTTCACACCATTTCCACACTAACGTTTGAAACTCTGTTGTTTCTTTAGTTTGCCCAGTTGCCTGTGCTGTGCCCCTCAGTGCTCTATGAAGCACAGTTTTTCTGAATAGATGGGAAGTGATACCAGACAATGCCGGGCAAAGACAGCTTACAGGTGTTGTGTGTTACGTAAGTAGATTTCATGAGAGACTTCCCATAGTGGTTGAAGAGAATGCTCGGCTGTGCACTGGCACTAATTATAAATAATGATTTCTGACATTGCAAACTTTGTGGGTCAGTAGGCAAGAAGTCTCCAGCATAGAATTGCTGTCAGCTTCTAATGGGAATTTAAAAAGAACAGCAAAAATCTATACTAGTCCATTGGTGCATGCAATTTTGAGTGATACAGAAAAAGTAGTTCAAAAGATAGATATTATTTTTTAAAAAATTGTTAAACACAAAGAAGATGTGATATTTAAGTATTTGAAACTGCTCCAGAAATGCTTGCTGCCATTAGGGCTGTTAAGGTCAAGGGTTTCTCAAATATGCCAAATGTGAATTTGTCTCATAAATGTGTTCTTTGTTTCTCTAAATTATTTACATAACATCTTCCCACATATATAAATGTACCTTCCAAAAATATGTATCATAACTAACTAAACAAATAAGAAAGGATTTAGTATCTTTCCTTCAGCACATATTATTATCCAACTGATAAAACAATGTAAATTATCAGATGCAGTTTTCTACAACCATTGGTGAGCCCAGCCCAACTCATATGTCATCCACAAAGTGGTCTCTGAGACTTTTGTGTGAAAATAACATTTTCTTGGTCACTGCTACACTATTGTATATTTATTTAGTTTTAGCTCATCGTCTTTATTCATTTTGCTATACTTGGGATGCCTTCAAGCAATATGATGATAATGAGGAGCTTAAACATTCAGTAGAAAGGACATCTTCTCCATGAGACATTTACTGCTACATTCTCCCCACCACTTTTCTCCATTAGCACTGTGTAGCCCCTCTATTTTGGCAGTAATTGTGGTACTGTCAATCAGTGACTTACCTGCAGACAAGCTTGTAAGTGCCATGTGTAGCATCCATGCAATGACAGTACATTTCAGGAGATCAGTTAGGGTAGGATGTACATACATAGTCAATTTAATAAAATGTGATTATTAGAAACTAAGATTAAATCAAGGTTTATTTTATTTATTTTAGTTTTTATTCAGTGTAAAACAAAAATGGTCTCCATAGATGCAGTGTGAGAAAAAGTGTGGCTAAGTAATGTTTAGGAGTAGAGCTTTCCAATTTAATTTTCAAAATAATTAACTTTAAAAATTTTTTAATATTCTATTTTTACCTGCAAAATGGAAGTTTTAATAGTACCTCCATCATTTATTTGTTATAGTAACTCAGATAACTCATAGGAAAGATTTTAACAACACAACCGCCATAATTCTCTTAATGTTAATAGTTATTATTGTATTTTATAATACTAAAAAGCACCCCCAAAATTCATCATGCTATGATCTAGCCTAATTCCTCTAATGATTTAGAGTGTAGTCACCAGGAATGTTTTCAATATTTACATGATATATGAGGGCTGTCCAGAAAAAGTTCAGCCATTGTTAATATAATGAGAACGGTTTATATGACATTGATGTAACCTGGCAACCAAGGAGAGTGGACTGGAATGTGCATGTGTGAACAATGACAACCTCCTTGTACTAGTCACTGGGGGTGGTAGGCATCATTGAGTGAGCATGTGTACTGTGTGGCCATTGCATTCAAAATTACTGAGTGAGTAGATCAACAAATCTGTGTCAAAGATTTTCATTAAGCTTAAACATTCCTCTGCAAAAACTGTTAGGATGACTAGGAGGGCCTCAGCTATGGTCAACTGGTGATTGGCAGCTTCATTGCAGCAATGAGCCTGCTCATGCATCACATCTCCTGCAGGGTTTTTTGGCAAAACATCAAGTCACTCAGGTGACTCAGACCCTGTACAACCCAGATTTGGCACCCTGTGACTTCTGTCTTTTCTCGAAACTTAAAACACTTTTGAAAGGGAAGAGACTTCACACTGTCCGTGAGATTCAGGAAAATACAACAGGGCAGCTGATGGCAATTGGGAGAACTGTATGAGGTCCCAAGGTGCCCATTTGGAGGTAGACTGAGGTGTCGTGTCATATGTACAGTGTTTCTTGTATCTTCCTCAGAAAAAAGTTTCTGTTTTTCATATTACATGCCTAGATACCTTCTGAAAAGACCTTGTACATGCAACACAAAGTTAGAAGATGACTGTGTATATAATATTGCAAAACTAACATTTTTACTTAAAATATATGCTGGTTATTTACCTCATACTGTAAGTGTATTTTTTAAAATAGGATTTCAATGGTTTTTAATATTCATATGTGGATTTACTGAATTGATTTTACTCATGTTTTATTATGTCTTTCTTATCTAAAAATGTTTAGAAATAAAGTAGAATGTCAAGAAATGTTTACCTATTAAAACGTGTTTGATGGGAGTAAAAAAGATGTGAGGAAATATGTGGTTCTTCATCAACAAGAGTGATGGCAGGTTTACATCCCTTTACTATAGGGAACAAGGCACTGTGTAGTGCCATTGATTGAAATACAATTTTTTCATCAAATAGTGAGGCTATAGTTCTTAGCAGGGGCATGTTACATATAACTATGCTGTTAAGAAACTATAAAACTTCAACTATTAACATTCAGTAATATGAACTTTATATTATACCATCTAATTTTTTACTTAAAAAAATGAACATAGTTTTGAATAGTAATAGGTCTAGCACTAAAGCATATGAGACTAGCAACTAAAATTATGCATGAGATACCAGAAATTCTCACATTTATATTCTAAAAGAATAGAGAACTTACACTTGATGAATTATAAATTAGATAAATATTCACCTGATGTGAAAGACATGACTAAATGACAACCTATTTTGTCACTCACAATTCACATCATCCTAAAATTTGGTTAGCCTCACCATCATTATGAACTAGATTTGAAGATATGTTTCCAAACTTCTGGAATTCTTTTAATCTGCTATTGTCAGGGCATCACTGGAAGTCACATTTCAGATTTCTTAAGGGCTATTGAATATTTCTAGTGTATTTTGTTGAGGACACTGTTTGTTTTAGCTGTTTCTTGTCTTTTATCAAATGTCTGAGGCCTGGGAGGCATGACCATTCCAGCAGGCGGAGACCCTGTGTGAACTGAGACTGTTAAAATATCCGCACATGGATGCCATTTGGCTCATTCTACACATGCTGCAATTAAGTGCTTGCTAAATGTCATTTTCCCCTCTCTGAATGAAAATCAATTGGGGGGGGGGGAATAGGGAAGGATTTTGTAACACTGATTTTGCTGAAGAAATAAGCTCATAGTGAATTATGACCAAGAACCTTGTGTTCAGTCACTGGGCGCAGGTGTGCATAATTAAATATTGGTTCAACAAATTTCCATATGAAGACATGTTATTGACTGACAACCCTATGGTGGAGAATGTGGTATGAGTTGGGACTATATGGATATACATGGTATGGTTTCTGCATCAAGATTCTGGAGGAAACACATTTAAAAACAGAGCAAAACAAAGCAAAGCTATACTACAATCAAGTTAAGTATAATCAGAGTAATATTTAAAAAAAGACTTAATTACTTCTGCCCAAAGGTAATAAAGAAATACTTCAGAGGCAGAGGATGTGTTTTAATTTGAATTTTAAACAATGAAGAAAAATTTAGTTAGGCCAGTGGAGGATGTTCAGAGCAGAAGAACCTTCATTTGTAACACACACCTGTAGAAATAGTATAGAGTGAGAACTGTAAATCTGATATTGATGAGCAAATTAATAGTTAATAAGGACCAGTATAAAGGCAGGTAGTAGAGGGGAGTCAGTTTATAAAGGGTCTTCCCAGTTGCATATTAGAATTTTTTATAACTAAGAATCATTTAAGTTTTTTTGTAGAGAGTGACTTGATATTCGCATTTCACTTAGAAAATCTGTCCAGGTATGTAAAGGTAGGTTCATTTGTCAGGAGGAAAAGTAAGAGAAAATAAGGAGTCTATTGCCAAACACAGAACTGATCTTTGCATATCACCTGTAGAAGCCTCCTGAATACAATGCGAAAGTCCAGAGAATGTGAAACAAGGAACTAACTAATCACATTGCTTTGAGGAGCTATTGTGGGGAGCAAGTAGGGAGTCAGTGACCACAATGGAAGTTAGTTATCAGGACATCAGATCCTGGACTGAGCATAAACATCATGATTCTCTCGTATTATCCAAAGCTCCCCCTCCAAAGTACAAGGTTCAAGCCCATCAGAAAGGGATGCAGCTGTTTAAGTCAGGGGCATTCTTCCATAAAATAATAACTATAAATATGAATCCAATAATTTAAATTCTCCTGAAGATCATTCTTAAGTTAAAATTTTAAAATAATTCAATGTGCTAACACTCATTATCTGTGGGTACAATGAAAAATGCTAAATGCAGATATATTTTTGTACATACACACATACATACTTGCCTAAATATGAACAGCTGAGAAAGAAATGGAAGGAAGATAGGGAGGGAGGGAGGAGAGAAAAAAATAAATTAGAACCATTTACTAGTAACAACTGAGGGGCACCATGTCTGTTTTAGAACATGCCTTTTCAAAACAAGAGAAAAGCTTAGCCTGTAGAGATACCACAGCATTTGTATATACTTGTCATTCAATAAAAATCTGTTCTCTAAACCGTATTATGTGAAGGCCCACCATTAAACTATGCTCTCCGGAACAGTAAAGTTCTAAATCGTTTCTAAACCCAGCACTCCATCCTGCTATATGACAATGTAATGATAAAACAGAGAGCCCATAGAGCTTGATATAGTAAATATATTGGCTATGAGTACAAAGCAATCAACTGGAATCCATAAACTACATGTCCATATCAGCTTCATGTTTTACTGTGTTGTTACATGTAAAATGAGATTGCCAGAAACATCACCGCATGTCCTATTGAAGAAAATCATGATCCTTCATGTGAATTTAGAATTAATACTAAGACAAACATATTGATTTACATTATCACATTTTCTGGTTCTGCTGTATCAGATATCCTCACTACTATCAGGAACATTCTTTCATTCACTATTCCATAGGCCCCTTGAGATAGGTTCCTCATTCTCAATGCTATAACTACAAAATTTATATCTTTCTCTTTTAAATCTTTGATTATTCGGAAGGGATTTGAAGTTGGAATATGTCTTTTATTTAAGGATGCTAGGGCAAGCTAAGTAAAATTTTTGCAAGATAAGTAAAATTGTTAAATAGTTAAAACTCCCTAACGCATACTGTGAACATCTCCTGGTTCTTATGGGATTTTTTTTTGTTAGATGATGATAATAATGGGCAGAGAGAAAAATGTTTTCCATCATGGATGATATCTAGTTTAAACAATAAAGCTAGAATGGCAATAAACATTGTTAAAGAGGTTCTAATGGTATGACAGATAAAGATAACCATTTTAGCCCTGGCCAGGTGGCTTGGCTGATGGGATCATCACCCCATGCTCCAAAAGTTTGTGGGTTCAATTCCCAATCAAGGCACATACCTAGGTTGCAGTTTTGGTCACTAGTTGGGGTGCAAATGAGAGGGAACTGGTTGATATTTCTCTCTCTGTTCCTGTCTCTCTGTCTCAAAAATCAATTGTGTGTGTGTGTGTGTGTGTGTGTGTAAAATAAAAGATAACCATTGTACAATGCAATCAACAGATAATTGTGGGTAGTTTCCTCAAAGACATAGCTATCAACAGCAAAATGATTGAAAATATGCTTTTCTAATGTAAATCTTTAATATTATTTTATAGTTTATGATCATCCAAATTAATTTAGAAATCACATTCCTTTTTATCATACGAGGTTTTTTCTTCCACTTATAGTTTATGTATAAGTGTGTGGTAATAATAATGCCTGGCATTTTAATAGAATGTTTCGCAATTAAAAATCTTTAGTACTGAACAGGTGCCTTGCCAACCTGATTGGGGTACTGAAAGGTTACGTTCACATATATCTCTTGTATTTCTTAAAGTTGATGACCAGTAATTTATCTGATTCTCCAAATAAAACATGCTGTCATGTGTTGTTGTAAACGATAATATATAAATGATAGAATTAATTACAAGTTATTTGGTCTTTAGTCTCATTGCTAGCCCTTTAAATTAGATTAAATGAAGTCATGTATGCACATATAGTACTCTATGCTTATTTACTTGTTTGAAATCAGAATATCAAGGAAAATGGAGGGCAAAAAATATATAACTAAATATATTGCTAACACACTGAACAAATGTGGTGGTATGCATGATCTCTCAATAACTAAAATTGGCAAGAGCTCAAGAAAAACTATTCTTTCTTTATCCTCATTAGCAAAATGTTGGGACCTTGTTCTAAATGAGAAACACAATATTGTTAGATCCTGGAATATCATAGTTTATAGTACCACCATCCCCAAATTCCTTAAGTACCAACATCCTGATGAAACCAATTTATTGGGAGCTATTTTCTTTTTCCTTTAAAAGTTCCAGCTAAAAGCTTTTTGTGTTGGGGCCTTTAAGCCAAGAATACCTTTGCTGGACTGCTCTGTTTCAAAGCACTCAGGCCATGTGCTCTGCCATTATTTTAGAATGGTAATGCTTTCCCTTTAAGTGATGCTTCCTTTGCCCCTCAAAGGCACCATTGTCTGCCTAGGATCCTCAATTCGGTTGCTTTTAGCCCCTGATAAATTAGTAATGGAACAGAATAGGAGGTTTTGTGGCTTCTGTGCCCTGTTATCAAATTGTGGTTTGGTGCTAAAATGTATATACACCACAGCCTCTGTAATGGCAGGTAACTGTTTGACTAATTGGATCAGACTCAATAGAATCACAGAGCTACAAGGATCGTCAACTTCTTTGGTTTGGTCATCTACGATGACCTTTTTTCAAAGAAGACTACAACCTTGGAAATTAAAAAACTTGCACAAGGACATAAAAACAGCAAACATCATAGCTTGGACCATGACATATTCTGTTTCTCATATTGTCTCTCTTTGAATTGAATTTTTGATATTTATTAACCATTAAAGAAAATGAATTTAGATTTGGCCACAGGGTTTTTTGAAAAAGGTCTGAGACTCATTAAATATTGTTAAATAATTTGAGACAGCTTCTTTAAAATAAATTTGGTCCCCAACTCCTACATTATTGCTTAGTCATGATAGAGCTGTGTTCCTATAGGACTCTATTTTTTAAAACTTGTTTCTACAAGCTTTTCCCTTCAAAGCCTTTATCTGTATTTTGTCAGGGAACATATTATTGGTTTTATAAAGTAATTAAGGGAGATACTATCCCTGGTACACCTAGCTCTACGCTGAACCTCAATAGCTTTAAGTTTAAACTCTGTTTCTTCAAATCATTTTCTACTTCATATTTTACTTGATTTTGTGCATGCTTTATACCTCCTATTAATCACTAAAAGCTTTTGAAAGTGAGAAAACTTCTTAAACAGCTTTTAAGACCCCACAAGTTCCAGCATATGACTGCATATAAATAGGCCTTCGATATGTCTATTTAGTAAATCGACGCGGACACCGCCCTGCAGTGTCCGCAGCGGCAGGGATGAGATAGGAGATAAATTCACATGGACTACGGAGTCTTGTGGAGGAAAAGGGACAGCACGGCTACTCCCTCAAAGGGGGGAGCACCTCGGAGCACCTGGCAACTCTGTCAAGGGGAGAGGCTTTTATTGGGTTTCAATTTTCTCAGGAATACAATTAAAGTTCATTAATCATTGTCAGGCAGTAAGCATCAAATAATAGATAACATACAAAGAACTCTGAAGGCCTGTTCTGAGTCAGGGTCTATTAGCTAAAGGCTACAAAACTTTGGGAAACAAACTCATTTCCTGCTTGGACCTTTATTATTTAATTGAGAGCATTCTTAGCAAAACATGTTTCACAGGAGTTTATGTATTCTTTCTCAGGCCTGATGGCCCCAGGGGAACCTGCCCTTTCCAGCACAGGGCTGCACCACCCTCTGTCATTGTTTTATGCTTAAATCAGTCAGGGGAAGTAAGGCAGCCAAGAAAGAGATTAGGAGACTTCTCGAAGACAGAATGAGACTCAGGCTATGTCAAAGCCAAGGGACCAGGGTCCACCATCCCCCTTTGCTGTAGCTCCCCAAGTCCTTCCCTGGGGCCTCCATGATTGTGCCTGTCTTAGGTCGTTCCCCCCTTGAGGAATATTACTCATTATTGGCTAAGCTGACCAAGCACTGGAGGCCAGTTATGGAAAAAGGAGCAGAGGTGGTGCCCCTGCCAGGAGATAAGCTTTGTCTCCTTAGTGGCTTATTGTCCGAAGGTCGTTCACTCAGCCTTAGCCATGGGGATGGGTGGAGGGGGTGGGGGGGGTAGTTACAGCTCTTGAAACCAGGCAGGGTGGTTCCCAACAGTAAATTTTTTTAAACATTTCTTTTTGACAGGTAAGAAAATGTGCATGTAAAAAAATATTTTCTCCAGGTTGTATAGGAAATTATGAGAAAAGAACTAAAATACTGTGCTCCTTTTAATCACCTATTTATTCAACATTGTACTGCTTGGGCAAGCACTCGGAATGCCTCTACTACCAACAACCCCTTTCTGAGAGGCATTGTTTTGTGACCTCTGTGCCCTTGTCTGTCTCAGCCAGAACTGACCAGTTGAAAGCATGGGTGGGACTTCCACCCAAATTACATGGGACAGAACATAGACCGACCAGTGACTTAGAAGCTGAAAGGCATGCTGTACAAGAGGGGTGGGAGAAACTCCCATAGGCTGAATGCCAGCAAAAGTGAGGCAGTAGAAACTCTGAGTGAGCAGAGGGACCCGATTACAAGGGATAAGTAGCATATACCCAGGCAACAGTGGAAATGTCATGAGAGACAGAGTATGCAGTGCACGAGAAAGAAGCAGTGAATGTCCTGAAGCTGGAGCTGCATCACCTTTGACACTTTCCTTTTTTGTGCCCACTAACCTGCATGCATCTTGAAAATGAAACTCCTTTCCCATGAGGTAAATGGAGGGACATCCTTCTCTTATAACAACAATAACAGAAGCCTTATAATAAATGTAGTGAAAGGCATAAGAATCTATGACCCCTGCTTTGGAAAGGTCAATATATTTCCACCTTTCCACAGTGCAGTATCTATTACTTCTAAATCCCATGTAGTGCCATGGGACTTTTAGTGCAGGTAATCAAATATTTTCCACCTACTTAAAGATGTGCTAGAAAGTCTTATTTAGGTAGATGATTTTAAGATTTATTTTGGTTTCAAAACATGTTATCTTCTAGGAGTGAAAACAAAATTTTCCTAACAAACAAAATAAAGAAGAAAAATGGACTGCCTCTAAATCCATGAACTTCAGTCCCATGCTGGTTGTTTTCTGCTTTGCACTATTTGCACCAATCAGCTAACACTTTGACCTGGATTGCTCCCATACTGCCACAGTATGAAGTTGCGTGTTGAGAGGATATGTTTGATCTTTGTGGGACTCAGAGGTGGAGTTGGAGAAATGGGGAATTCAGAGAAAGCCCCTGAAAAAGATAGTCTTCAGAAAAGTGCTCTATGGGCCACACCATGAAATGTGTGTTCATTAGAATATCACCTTTAATTCAAGACGAAATAAACCAATGAGGTTGATTGTTGGTGAGTCTTTGAGCCATCCATTGGGGATTTTAAAATATATCCAAAATCTTGGATATTGCTCTCATTCAGAGGTGGAGCCTAATTTCCCTCCCACGCAGTGTGGGGTGGACTCAATACCTCACTTTTAATAGAATAAAGAGCAATGGCAGTATGCGATTGCAGAGTATAGGCCACAAAATGTCATAAAAGGCATTGCAACTTCCTCTTTTTTCTATGGTGCCTCACTCTTTTGAGGGCATTCAAGTAGCCTTGTTTTGAGATCTGCATAGGAGGAAACTGAGTCCTCTGCCAACATCAGGGAGGAACCGAGGCCCACAGCCATATGAGTGAGCCATCCCAGAAGCCCCTCTGCCCTAGTTGGGCCTTCAGATGCTTACTGACAACTTAGCTACAGCCTCACAAGAGGCTCTACCCCAGAATCATGCCATTAAGCCACTCCCAAATTCCTGACCTACAGAAACTGATACTGTGTATGTTGTTTTAAGCTGCTGAATTTAAGGTTATTTCTAACCTATAATACGTGGCTAATACACTGCCTTTAAATCCTACAAAGACACTGTCAAAGTGCAAGTTACTTCTTAATGTTCTAATATTCAAATTATTTTTCAATAACCCATAATCAATCAGAATTGAAACATAAAATAATTTATTCTCAAAAATATTTGTTGTGGAGAAAAGGGGACTGTAATCCATTGTTGGTGGCATTGAACACTGGTACAACCACTATGGAAAACAGTATGGAATTTTCTCAGAAAAATAAAAATCGACCTGCCTTTTGACCCAGCAATTCCACTGCTAGGATTATATCCTGAGAACCCTGAAACACCAGTCTCAAAGAACCTATGCACCACAATGTTTATAGCAGCACAATTTACCATAGCCAAGTGCTGGAAGCAACCTAAGTGCCCATCAGTAAATGAATGGATCCCAAAACTATGGTACATTTACACAATGGAATTCTATGCAGCAGAAAGAAGGAGCTCCTACCCTTTGCAACAGTATGATGGAAATGGAAAGCATTATGCTGAGTGAAATAAGCCAGGCAGTGAAAGACAAATACTATATGATCTCACCTTTAACAGGAACCTAAACAACAAAACAAACGAGCAAGCAAAATATAATCAAAGGCACTGAAATACAGAATGGGCCGGCAGAGACCAGAGGGGAGAGAGGAGGGAATTTCAGGGGGTAAGGGGAAGGATTTACAGGAACAAGGGCACATGGACAAAAACTAACGGAGGTGGAAATGGGAGGGAGGTAGGGAGCACTCGGGGTGGGGGGCTGGGCTGGGATGGCAGTAAAAGACAGAAAGCTGTACTTGAACAACAATTAAATAAATTTAAAAAATATTCGGTGTGTGTTCTAAATATGTTGTGCTTTGTAGGGGTAAAACTGATTAAATTATTTAATCAACGGAATATTTATATACTTTTCTTAAAGAATAAGCAAACACGTCTTCAAAATTGATTAGCAATGCTAGGAATCCCAAAGATATTGCATCCTCAAACATATTTCTTTCATTCATTTTTGAAATTGTACTAGTTTTAGTTTTAAATTTTAAAAGAAACCAAATGGAAGAATTTCTTATATGTTTTTACATTGTTATTCTGAGAATTCTGTGGGCACCTCTTCATGCTGAATTCTAAATCAATAACCTTGCATATGTGTGAAGCATCTCTGTGTATTTATGTACATAGATATATGTGAATACTAAAATGCATATGTTGTTTTTCATTCCATTTTTATTTTACTTATTTATTGCTATTATAGATTAATTTCTACCCCAAAGCAGCTGCCTGTGGGTGGTAGGTGAATTCACTGCTTATCTCACAGAATTTTTATAAGGTGACTTATAAAGCACTTTATAATCTTAGTGATGAGAGAGAAGTATTGGTGGGTGTTTATGCATGTGTTACTTTAATGCTTAAGATAGATGTTTAAAATCCAAAAGTCAGATAGTTCCATTAAGTGGATAGATCAGGAGGCTAAAAGTTTATCTCCAAAGCAAATATAAAAATCAGGTTATATGTGGCTGACAACTCTGATTTTTTCTTCAGCACAGACTGAATAGTTTCAATATTTCTATATGCCTTGCAAGTCATTTTCTGATATTTCCATATTTGTCCTATTGTGTCCTAGTTAGAATGATTCTGAAATAGTTTGATGAAAATGAATCACAAAATGAGCATCTACCCAGAGAATCACAGGGTTTATCCTATAATCTATTGTATAATAAACCACACCAAACTTAGTAGCTTACAACAGCAACCAATTATTACCATTCATGTTTCTGTGAGTCACAATTTGGTGAGTAATTCTTCTGCCCCATGGGGCATGACTGGAGGATTTGCTGGTGTTCAGCAAGGCACTCTGGCATGGAGGACTGGAGGGCCGCATTGGTCTGGATCCAACTACTTCTCTGTGCAAATCCCTGAGACAGGAAGTAGAAGCTGCCAGTATCTCCTACAGGCTGGCTCAGAAATTGGCCCATTATCACTTCTGCCATTGTCTTCTGGTTAAGACAGAACTTTCTAAGACTGGATAGAAAAAACGTCAAAGACTTTGTGGCATCTTTAATCTGCCACCATGGAAGATGCACAAAGACACATACTTATACACAAATGTGTCTTATATATCACAGATATCTCTAGAGGGAAACTGTTATTCATCATCTATATTTCAAATAAAGTTGACTTCAAAATGTAAGGTCGTGTTCATGTGACAATGAAATTAAAACAAAAAACTTGTTATACAGAAGTCTTTTTTAAGTAGTGATGTGTTTAATGCCAGTGGTGATTGTTAAAGATTAAGGAAATTGATTAGACAATGATCATTTAAAATTTGGAGGCTGTATGAAAACCAACAGTACTGTCCATTTAGTTAAACCAATATATATTATTTTGTGTATTAAAAGGCATTAAAATAATGCCTTTAGCTGAACCATTAAAATAATCACAGAATAAAAATACATAAAAATATAAATTGATGCAGTGAAACATTGTCATTTTATTTTGAGACTTGTCGGATACATAATGGTAGATATATTTTAATACATTGGTATTTAGAATCTCAGTAGAAACACCTAAAAGGTCAAACACACAAAAGCCTCTTTACCTGTAGCAGCAAAATGACATCATCTGTAGCCTTTATAGCTACAAACATTTTTTTCAAAGACAGCAATTTATGGATGCTCTTCTAAGAATTAGTCAATACATTAGCTTTCTTTAAAATATACAGCCGTAGCAATAAGCCACATATATTTTATTGGGCCTTGCTCATTTTCTCTGCGTTCCAGGAGCTATGGATTTTTGAGATATTTGGCTGAAAGTCAAAATGAAAAATCATTTTAAAAAATAGAAAAGCATTTCATTCTTTAAAAATGCTAAAAATATATGATGCAAAATGTCATAGTTTGGCTGTAATAGCAAAATTCTTAGAATCAATCAGTCAAAAATAACTGTGTTATTTAGGCACAATTTGAAGGCATACAAACTAAAAACAGTATTTTAAAACCATCTATAAGAGCTTGATGGCTTCTTTATACACTGATAGCTATTAGCCTTGTAAAAATAACAATTGTGTGAGCTCAGAGAATAGACCACTGTAGAAAAGGTTGCCTTTTGTGTAGTGCTAACATTTCCTCTATAGTATTTACCTGCTTGGTCTGGACTAAGGGTAACAGGGCGCTTCAACAACACCCCAAACTCCCCTGTTTTACCATGATTGCCACCATATGATTCCCACACAATAAAAGCGAGAAACAAACTAAAATTCACATAAACATCACGAACTGGGAGTTGGTTTCATGTATATTTACTTTGCCACAATGGAAATTGTATTTGAGAGAAAGCACAAAAGTCCTTGCCCTGATTATTTGTTTTTTAGTCATTTATTCATTCTGAATATGATAAAAAAAATAGGCTACTGTGTACCAGGTACTATTCTCAAGCCTGAGGATGAAGAGAAATGGCCATAGCTCTTGCCTTCACCATACTGAGACTCTAAGGGGAAAGACAGACTTAAGCCCAGTTACACTGTAGTTGGAAAGCACAGTTACTGGGGCAGGAAAGGGATACGTGGGATCCAGAGGCTGAGCATCTGACTCACTCTGGGAAAAGGGAACAGGTTTTTTGAAAGAGGTGCCAGATGGACATTTGGGAATCAGCTTGGCCAAGAAAGGATGTAGAAGGCACAATAGAGAGAAAAGGAATATGAAAATATCTGCAGATTAGAAAAAATATGTTAGTTGGGAGCAATTAGCACAATATGGGGACGGTAGCCCGAGGAGCATGAAGATAAAAGTGGTAAGATCAATAACATCTGAACTGACATTACTAAGAAAAATAAATAAATGGAAAGAGAATGCAACACAAAGGAAAACATTCCAATCATAGAGAAACACTCCTGAAGCCAAAAGTATATGCTAAGCATTAGGATCAGAGTGGTGAGCATAAGCAGATTACAAAGCTCCTACTATGAATTTTTTTAAAAAAAATCATGCTTAGTAGAGTATCTTTGAGAATATTTTTTAACCTGACATGATCCAATTTGACTTTAGAATGATCTCTGACTTGGGAAGAGATGAATTGGAGACAGAAAGATGAATAGACTGTTGCAGAAATCTGAGTGTGGGGTGGAAAGCAACGAACTGTCTCCTCCAAGTCCAGATTCTTCCCAGACTCCATCACAACACTAATGCCGCATCTCATGTTCTGGGTTTCCATTACAGCCAAACTTTACTTCTCATGAAGTTTCTGTGTTAGTTACCTATTGCTGTAGGAAAAACCATCCCAAATTTTAGTGGCTTCAAACAACAACGATCATTTTTTTCTCATGACTGTGCATTTACTGGTGTCAGCGTGGTAATTTTCTGCTCCTGGAACATTAGCTGGGGCTGTGAGCATTGGGATACCCAACTGGATGACTGACACCTCCCAGATGGCTCACTCACACAGCAGCGCCTACGCTGGGACGCCTGACAGCATGGCCTGTCTTTCCATGTAGTCTCAGAGACTGTCACTCACCACATGACCTCTCTAAAGGCCTCTCCCGGAGAATAGCTGTATTACTTACACAGTGGTTCAGGGTTCCAGAAAGTTAAAAGAAAAGAAAACAGTAACTACTTGGCTTGCTTAGGATTTAGGTCCTATCCATTGATGGTTTCATCTACTCATAAAAGTTGAGTCTATCCACCTCTACAAAAGACCCCTAATTAGGATCAGGACTTAGGAACATCCCTTTTGGATCCATGCTTGGAAAACGAAGCAACAAGAGTATTTCTAGATGTCTCTCAACCAGGCTACTGAGTTCCCTACAGACAAGTGTCTTCATTTACCTTTGATTTTATTTAATGCAAGAACCAAGGGTAACTTAAAAGCACCATTTCAGAGAGATTTCTTATAAAATGTGTAAACTAAAAAGCCATTTTTTTCTTTGTATGATATCACACAATAAAGAATGTAATAATCATAATAACACTACCTGCCTTGTTGGCCTGAAAACTCACTTGCAGTTTACTCAGGTTTGTAGAAAATACTTAGTTTATTTTATCAATAATTAATTGAGTCTGATTTACTACCATCTGCAGAATAGCAGGAAAGGAAAACAAAATATAGTTTTATCTATTTTAAAATGTGCTTGTTAAGACAAGTAATGAATCTCTTTATATAGTGCTCAGTTATTCTAAGAAAAAACTTGCAGCTCCTCGGAATTCTAAGCCACCTGCCCAGCTCCTCAGATTTCTTCTAAGATGTCATCTCCATGTGTAATGGGAGGGTATGGCCTAATACATTTTCCCTTCACAATGGGAAGGGAAAGCATAAGTTGTTGGATAAAGTGCCCTTCAGATGCCTTGGTTCCCAGGGCAGTAGCCCTTGTCTAGACCATCACTGCTCACCCCATTGGTATTGTAGGCCGTAGTCAGATTTAGTTTATTATGGTTTGGCCACCAGGAGCATCTTTGGCCAGAACTCTGAGTCTGCCACCACATGAACACTTCCTACCTGGGCGTTTCACCTTTCTCCACTTAAACTGACCTTTGCTATAACCCTGTGGCAGGTCCCTGACTCTGAGTTCACAAGCAATCTTCCAAGCCATTCTTCTAGGGACAATGAGTACTTCTGGGTTCCATCCATGGTATGAATTAAAAGATAGGACTCAAAAAATTGAAACTTTCTACGTAGCACCATTGGACTATGGGGTTTTCTTTACTAGGCTGAACATTTAACTGCTGTGTTATCACCCCTGGGGACCTCTTAACTTCCCTCTGCCCTCACTACACCTTCACCTAACCTAAAGCCAGCCAGAATAAATCCATGTCATGAATTATTCACCATACAACCCAGGATTTCTGCAAGCTCTTCTATAATATATAAAGTATATTTTACTAAGCATAATCTTAGGCTCAGGGTTCTTACTTTATTTAACTAGGAAGATTTACGTGGATGTAAATCTTTGTAACACAAAGATTTCTGCTTTGTGTTCTTGAGGACATTTAATGTCAATTGCTTTTCAAAAAACAATACATACTATAACCTTTTTGAAAACTATGTGTCTGGGTGAAAGAGAACCAGAGTAGCAGACAGGAGTATTGCATGCTGGGATGTAAATTTCCATATATATATGGAAATATATATATATATGAAAAAATATATGAAATATATATATATGTATATATATATCTCACCAGGGTGTTGAGCGCAGAATGCAGTGTGCTGATGATGTGTTATGGAGCTGTACACTTGAAACTTGTATGTTTTCTTATTAACAAATGTCACCCCAACAAATTCAACAACACATTTTTTAAATACCACCAGAAGATTTTATCATTTTAAAGCATCAGAAATTATATTCTGTATTTTATTTCTCAGAATAGAGTACTACTATATAAAATATGCTTTGGTTTTTTCCTAAGCCCATTTTAAGGAACAGAGTCTTGTTCAATCTTATTTAATATTTAGCCCCATGAACAACACATATTAAATTGATTAGGGATCAATTAGACCAAAGTATAATTTTTATTTTTATCCCCAATTTAGCGTATCAAGTTAATTACTAAAAAAGGCAAATCTATTAACTTAACTCTAGATGTTCTTGGATAGCTGTGTACCAAACTTCTGTCCCTCATCCTTTACTGTAGGTTACATATACCTGAAGTTTACAAAGGGAGCATGTTATATTTGCCCTGGAATAATTCATGCCAGCACTTAGATATTTCTGCATAAAAATGCAGACAAACACACTGATTGGTATGGCTCAATGGACTGAGGTCTGGACTTTGAACCAAAGGGTTGCAGGTTCAATCCCCAGTCTGGGCACATGCTGGGTTACTGGCCAAGTCCCCAGTATGGCGCACATGATAGGCAACCACGCATTGATATTTCTTTTCCTCTCTTTCTCCTTCCCTTTCCCTCCCTCTAAAAATAAATATACAACATATTTAAATTTTTTTTAATGTGGAAGAACTTTAATTTATTAAAATGAGCGCTTGAAAAGCAACATATCCAGCCTAAGCACTAGCTGTTTTCTTTCTATGATATCAAAATATTTATATTTTACTTTTGTTTATTTTTTTTACCGAAATGAAAAAAATTTGCCACTGTAACATTTGTCTAAATTATTTTGGCACTGGGCAACTCAACATATTGAAGAAGACAATGAAAACAATTGCCTGCCTAATTTAAAGCAGTTAAAACACAGTTAAGAGCATCTAGCAATTAGGCAGGATTTTTAGTTAATTTTCTTAATACCTTCATGTGCAAATACAGCCATTCCGAAGAGGCTTCGCCATTTGTTTAGTTAATTTGATCAAGTAAGCCACTACCAACACTGAGTGAATAAGGTCCCAGGCTTATGTTTTAAAATGGTGTTCTTGATTTTTTATTGTATTAAATATATAATTGACAATATTACCCTTTCTACTGTGTAGACAAAAATCTTAATGAGCAATAAATGATCTCTTTTTGTGAGCTTAAAGCAAGTTTTAATCATAACCTTACCTGAGTTAAATGTTAACATTTTAGTTAGTAGCAAGGTTCACTAAAAATGAAATGTTACTGTAATTCCATGGTATTAAGTGGCCACTCTTAGGCCAAAGTGTTGCTAAAATTAACTAAAAGGGCCGAGTTTCCTGACCTTTAATAAGCCGAAGTCTCACTCTTAATTATATTGGTTGAGTGTTCCTAACCTAACTGATGGCATAAGAAGTAAAAGCTAGAGAAGCTGCCTCATTTTATTAGTACTGAAAATGCATGTCGTTTTAATGATGAAAACTAAGAGTTTCTTAGACTAAGAGTCTAAGAGTTCTTTTAAAATCTCGACTACCAAGAAAACAGTGCCTCATCTAGCTGTGAGCCTACTGGCTTGTGTTGCTGGGTGATCATCAGCAAGGCTGAATCGTAAACTTGCTAACAGAAAATAGTAACAAGAAAGCAATTTGTTTCACGTTTTTTTCTTAGTAAAATGATGATGGAAAACTGTTCACCTGGGAAAATTCAAATCTTTAAACATAATGCTGCTTATAAGGAGTACTAATGATATACTTTATGAATTTTAATTTGTTTGGAAGTCAGCAAGTGTACAATCTATAAATGTAAACCATCTGTTGGCACCTCAAAAAAAACTAGATTTCAGTCCATCTCAACATGAATTATTTATTTTGATGGATTTCTTTCCTAAGCAAATTCAAGGTGTGTGTGTACACGCATGCGCTTTAATCAGTTTTTAATCTGCAATAACATTTCAAAGTCAGGACATGCATAATTGCAAACCTAGAAGATAGAAGTGTGCAATAATTTGAAGTGTGTTTATTATACATAATAAGATAATTGTAAAATTAAGAAACACCATTTAACATTAGATGAAAGGCAAAAAGAGAAATGGAGGAAATACAATGAAGAAGGTCTGTAATTTTAATGTCTCAATGACAATATGAGAAATTCCTATTACTTACAAAAAAGACAAATCCACAGGATCCACTGGCAATTTCACATGCTCCTTAATTATAACCATGACAAGGATAATAACCAATATATTTGCTTCACTAGATAAGTATCTGTATTTTGAAATGCAAAAAAAAAAATCTCATTGAGTTTAACTTAATAGACCTTGTTACTTTGCCATTATTGCTTTTTAAGAATTCTTGTTGGTTAAAAAAATCATGTATGTCAAAGATTACTGGAAATAGTTATACTTTGCACTTTTGAGTTTGTATTTAACTTTTTTCTTTCTCTGAAATTTTTCACTAGGTAGGATAGAGACATCAATGCATATTACTGAATCTATTAGTGAATCTCTACTCCAAGTAAAAAAGGCAGGTGTCCAAAGGGACTTTTTAGGTTGTGTTCAATAGAGAATTGTGTCGCTTTCTTTTTAGTGTTGTGCTGTAGGATGGTTGCTTCAAACCTATCAAATGCATTTCGTAGACAAATACATCAATCATGTACATTACAAATTAGAGTAGGACTTGAACCAGGCTTCAAGAATCAAAATTGTCTTGGTTTAAAATAAACGTTTCTCAGTAGTAATTTAAAAGCTTCAGTTTTCTTGAGGCTAGTAATTTTTTAGAGTACTTGGCTCTCTTTGACCAACACATTTACCCCAGAGCTACAGGGTTTTTTTTTTTTTTTAAATTCCCTTCTGTGGCCATTATTCCATTTTGTAACATGGGCAAACCAAATGAACTGTGAAAAGTTTGTTCCTCTTTGCACCAAAGACCAAGGTCTTGCTGTACATAGACTTGATTGTGCTTGGGGGTATTTCCATAACACTTGTTGCCCTTGGAGAGCTGCAGCTGCAACGGCCATCTCTGGATTGTTCCCTCCCATCCCTTTCACCCTCCAGCAATTTTTGTTCTCTCCCATTCAGGCAAATTTGAACTGGTTAAATGTTCTTGGATTATGCAAGAAGCTATAGGACAGTGGCAGAGAATGTCCCGTTGTATTTTACACTAATCTCAGCTGTCCATAAATTTTATCAGTGGTCTTTGAAAATGTATATGTAGTTATTCCTCTAGGCAAAAAAATCAAAAATATGTTTAATTCAGACCATTCATTCTTGACTGTGTAAAAACATTTTAGTGCACCAACAAAAAGAATCTGTATTCCATTTCTCATCCAAAAGGCCTTCCCAAGCACAATCCTTCCCACTCCTAACACACACAAAATCTTCTTATTATGGGTGCCCATTAAAAACTAGGTGCAACAAAAATATTGATACAAATGACATCTCAAAATCCTATTTGTTTACAAAAATAGTGAATGGTGAATAAGATTATATTAAACCTTTTCACAATTAAAAGGAAGATTTTTACTATTATGTATGTCAATTTTTACTCACCGTGGTCTTTTGGTTCACTCGGTTATCCTACTCAGAGAGATTTCCAAATAATGACTTTCATTATTTTTTGACAGCTTTTCACGCTTCTTTTATTCATGTCATTTTTTAATTTTTTAAATGTTTTTATTTCTTTTTTTAAATTTCATTTAGTTATTTTTCAAGTACAGTTTTTTTGTCTATTTCTCCCATCCCCACCCCCCGCCCCATGCTCCCCACCTCCCTCCCATTTCCACCTCCCTTAGTTCTCGTCCTGTGTCCTTCATATTTGTTCCTCCAAATCCCTCCCCCTTTTTTCCCCTTAAATTCCCTTCCCTCTCCCCTCTGGTCACTGTCCCCTTGTTCTCTATTTCAGTGTCTTTGTTTTTATTCTGCTTGCTTGTTTGTTTTGTTGTTTAGGTTCCTGTTAAAGGTGAGATCATATGGTATTTGTCTTTCAACACCTGGCCTATTTCACTCAGCATAACACTTTCCAGTTCCATCCATGTTGTTGCAAAGGGTAGGAGCTCCTTCTTTGTCTCTGCTGCATAGAATTCCATTGTGTATATGTACCACAATTTTTTGAGCCATTCATTTACTGACAGGCACCTAGGTTGCTTCCAACTCTTGGCTATTATAAATTGTGCTGCTATGAACATTGTGGTGCATAGGTTCTTTGAAATCAAAGTTTTAGGATTCTTAGGATATAATCCTAGCAGTGGAATTGCTGGGTCAAAAGGCAGGTCGATTTTTATTTTTCTGAGAAAATTCCATACTGTTTTCCATAATGGTTGTACCAGTCTGCAATCCCACCAACAGTGAACTAAGGACCCCTTTTCCCCACACCCTCTCCAACATTTGTTTTTTGTTGCTTTGTTTATGATAGCCATCCTGACCGGTGTAAAGTGGTATCTCATTGTGGTTTTAATTTGAATCTCTCTGATAGCTAGCGATATTGAGCATCTCTTCATGTGTCTCTGGATGTTCTTTCTGTATGTCCTCCTTGGTGAAGTGTCTGTTCAAGTCCTTTTCCCATTTTTTAATTGGGTTAGATGACTTTCATTATTTTGTATTGACATCATTTAATAAAGTCAGTTTACTAAGTTAATAAAAATATCATATCTAGATTTTTGTTAAAGGTGAAAATCCTGAGTACAGTTATGGCTCAGATAACATAAAGCCTAAACCCAGTATGAGTCATTCTCAATATAATTAGAAGAGGCACATACAGAGAACTCAAAAGAGAACCTGCTTGCTCCTTGCCCTTGCTCATCCTTCACTCACTCTTTTTTTTCTTCATGCTTTTCATGATACCACTGTCACCTTGTCCACTGTGCCTTCGAGGTATATTTGATACGTACCCATTCCTTCTCTGCCTTCACTGTGAATATTGTAATGAAATCATCATTGTCTCAAAGGACCTACTGCAATAACCTCCAATTTGTCTCCCGGCACCCTCTCTGGCCATATTCTGTCTACTCTCACCACAAAAGCTAGATAACTCTTTTAAAACCAATTAAGCAGATTACTTTGTTCTCCCACTTAAAATATTTGTAATAAAATACAAAAACATTGCACTTCAGATATCCATACATTTAGAAAATTTGAAAAATCAAAATTCAATTAAGAAAATATTAGGTTAGAGTTAAATATAAATTATAATAAATTAAGAACATCAGCTCAATTGGTATTTAACAGTAAAATTATTTAGTTCTAAGGATAGGAATGAAAGAAGATCGAAAATTAGTGAGCTGAGAAATCAACTCAGGATATTAGGGAAATGAAGTAAATGCAAAAATATGGAAGGATTTTTTGTTTAAATTTTAAGATTATTATTTGATTACAATTGTCTCCACTTTGCTCACATTGCTCTCCCCTGCCATATCCACTCTCACCTCCCACATTCAGTCCTCCACCCACTGACCTTGTCCATGAGTCCTTTATACATGCTCCTTGACTTGACCCTTCCTCTTCTTTCGTTATCTCTCACTCCCCTCCCCTTTGGTCACTGTCAGATTGTTCTTTACTTCCATGTGTCTTGTATTTTGCTTGTTTGTTTTGTTGATTAAGTTATACTTATAGGTAAGATTATATGGTATTTGTCTTTCAACACCTGGCTTATTTCAGTTAGCACAATACTATCCAGTTCCATCTATGCTGTCATGAATGGTAGAAGCTCCTTCTTTCTTTCTGCTGCGTAGTATTCCACTGAGTAAATGTACCATAGTTTTTTGATCTACTCATTTACTGATGGGCATTTAGGCTGTTTCCAGCTCTTAGCTATTATAAATTGTGCTGCTATGAATATTGGGGTGCCTGGATTCTTTTGAATTGGTGTTTCAGGATTCTTAGGTTATAATCCCAACAGTGGAACTGCTGGGTCAAATGGAAGTTTCATTTTTAGTTTTTTGAGGAAACTTCACACCATGTACCACAGTTCCTCCACCAGTCTGCATTCCCACCAATAGTGCCCTAGGGTTCCCTTACTCCCAACATCCTCAGCAGCACTTATTTGTTGATTTATCATGGCCATAAGAAAAAAGAAAAACACTAAATCCATTTATTTAGTTATTATGTGACACCTGACATATAAGAAATTCCCTGACAAGGCTCATCAGGTCTATGTATCTGTGTGTATGTGATGCATTTACCAAGATTTGCATCACATTGATCTTTTACTTAGAAATTACTGGTCTATGTTGAGTATGTTGCCTTTTAATTTCAATAGGTTTGTGATATTACTCAATTTTATTATAAATATTATGCCTTATAAAAATATAAAAGGGGAAATAATATAAGAGGGAAGAGGAAATTGCTCTAATACAAAATAAAGATTCAACAGATAAGCAACTTAAACTGATTCTTTGCAAGTCTAATGGCATGGAAAACACTCTGCTAAGTTTTAAAAAGAATGATCAATAAGGAATGAGGAGACTCATAAGAGAACATGATGAAAACAAGATTGAAATCAGAGAATTTCTGGAACACAGATTTGTTCCACAAGCCTCAGAAAGGTCAAGAGGAGCAGGCCTGAAGTAAATGTGCAGAATGTCTCACACTGAGTAAGACTTGGGTGATCTTTTCTGGCTCAGGTTCAGTGGGGTCTTACTACATGGTCAAAGCTTGAATGAAGTTTACAGTGAGTGAATGGCAGGTGAGGAAATAAACAAAAGAAAGTGCAATTAACTCTGCTAAAAGCTTATCTGTAAAGGGAAAAGATGGAGGACAGTAGAAAAGATGAAAGGCTTTTTTCCCCCCACAAAATACAGTGAAGGAATCAATAGAGACAGGTAAAATGATAGGAGTAGGTACCCCTAGTATTACCTTGTGTGTGAAAGTCTTTGGCAAGGTCATTATGTTATCTTGTTTTTCACGCTTACCTTTACTGCAGCATAAAGCCTCAAAGTAATCCTAGATATGCTTTCTGTTTTAGAGTTCTCTAAAAATATTTCAAGAAGTCTTTATACTTTTTTCTTCCCACTTAATTAGGGGCCAGGGGAGATGCTTTGAGTAGAATGAAAGGTCTTTAATTCAATTCTGTGTCTTGGTTTTTGTCATCATAAAAGTATACACATATTGACTCTGCTGATTGCATTATGTGTAGTAGCAATAGGAGGGTGATTAATATTAAAATATTTTAATCATTAAAACACCTCTAATTAAATTATTTTATTTTTTCCCAAGGCTTAAAATGGGAATGTTTTCATTTCTCTTGCAACATTTAAATGTCTTTTTTTTGTGGAGGACTCGATTAAATTCTTGATGCATTTTATGTTTTAAAATATGTTTTTTAATTATTCTATTACAGTTGTTCCAATCTTTCCCTCTTTGTCCCCTCTACCCAGTACCCCCATTCTCTCCAGCAATCCCCCCTTAGTTCATTTCCAAGGGTAATGCACATAAGATCTTTAACTACTCCATTCTCTATACTGTTCTTAACATCCTCTATTTTGTACCTATCAATTTGTACTTCTTAATCGCTACATTAAGCACATGACTGCATAATTTTCTTCACATTCTCCCCCTTCTCCCTACCAACTAATAACCCTCCAAATGGTCTCCATATCTATGATTCTGTTCCTGTTCTTGTTGTTTGCTTAGTTTGTTATTTGGATTCAGTTATTGGTAGTTGTGAATTTATTGCCATTTTAATGTTCATAATTTTTATATTATTTTTCTTACATAATCCCCTTTAGCATTTGGTATAGTAATGGCTTGGTGATGATGAACCCCTTTAGTTTTACCTTGTCTGGGAAACACTTTATCTGTCTTTCATTTCTAAATGATAGCTTTTCTAGAGAGAGTAATCTAGGTTCTAGTTCCTTGCTTTTCATCACTTTGAATACTTCTTGTCAGTCTTCAAAGTTTCTTCTGAGAAATCAGCTGACAATTTTAACAGAACTCATTTGTAGTTAATAGTCTGCTTTTCTCTTGCTGCTTTTAAGATTCTTTTTTTTTATCTTTAACCTTTGGCAGTTTAATGATGGTGTTTCTTGGTGTTCCTCTTTGGGTCTATCTTGTTTGGGACTCTCTATGCTTCCTGGACTTGTATGTTTATTTCCATCACCAAATTAGAAGTTTTTCCTTTTTTAAAGTCATTTAGTATTTTATTTATTTTTAATATATTTTATTGATTATGTTATTACAGCTGTCTCATTTTCCCCCTTCATTTCCCTCCACCCTGCACCCCCCTCCCACCCACATTCCCCCCTTTAGTTCATGTCTATGTGTCATACTTATAAGTTTTTTAGCTTCTACATTTCCCATACTATTCTTACCTTTCCCCACTCTATTTTCTACCCACCATCTATGCTACCTATTTTCTGTACCTTTTCCCCCTGTCTCCTTCTTTGACTGCCCTGTTGCTAACCCTCCATGTGATCTCCATTTCTGTGGTGCTGTTTCTGTTCTAGTTGTTTGCTTAGTTTGTTTTTGTTTTTGTTTTTGTTTTAGGTGTGGTTGGTTGTTAATAATTGTGAGTTTGCTGTCATTTTACTGTACATGCTTTTTATCTTATTTCTCTTAGATAAGTCCATTTAACATTTTGTACAATAAGGGTTTGGTAATGATGAACTCCTTTAACTTGACCTTATCTGGGAAGCACTTTATCTGACCTTCCATTCTAAATGAAAGCTTTGCCAGATAGAGCAATTTTGGATGTAGGTACTTGCCTTTCATGACTTGGAATACTTCTTTCCAGTTCCTTTTTGCCTGGAAGGTTTCTTTTGAGACATCAGCTGACAGTCTTATGGGCACTCCTTGGTAGGTAACTGTCTCCTTTTCTCTTGCTGCTTTTAAGATTCTTGCCTTATATTTCATCTTGGGTAATGTAATTATGATGTGCCTTGGTATATTTCTCCTTGGATCCAACTTTTTTGGGACTCTCTAAGCCTCTTGGAACTTCTGGAAATCTATTTCCTTTGCCATACTGGGGAAGTTCTCCTTTATTATTTGTTCAAATAACTTTTCTACTCATTTCTCTTCCTCTTCTCCTTCTGGTATCCCTATAATTTGAATGTTGGAATGTTTAAAGATGTCTTGGAGGTTCCTACACCTCTCTTCATTTTTTTTTTGACTTCTTGTTTCTTCATTCTTTTCTGTTTGGTTGTTTCTTCTCTTCCTTCTGGTCCACTCCATTGGTTTGAGTTCCATTTTCCTTCCCATCACTATTGGTTCCCTGTACATTTTCCTTTATTTCACTTAGTGTAGCCTTCATTTTTTCTTCTAATTTGTGACCAAATTCAACCAATTCTGTGAGCATTCTGATTACCAGTATTTTGTACTGTGCATCTGATAGGTTGCCTATCTCTTTGTCACTTAGTTGTATTTGTTCTGGCACTTTGATCTATTCTTTCATTTGGGCCATTTTTTTTTTTTTGTCTCAGCACACATGTGACATAGTGAGGGACAGAGCCTTAGGTGTTCACCAGGGCAGGGCAACCCAGTGTTGGGTTGTGCCTCTGTTTGTGGGGCAGAGGTCCAGTGGCTCTGCTCTTTGCCAGATTTTAGTCCCTTCCACCGCTTCCCCCAAGCAAACTGGGCCCTTCTGGTGCTGATTCCTGTGTGGATGGGCTTGTGTATGTTCTAGGACCCCGTTGGTCTCTCCAACAAACTCTTCTGTGAGGCTGGGAGTCTTTTTTGGCACCTCAACCCCCACAGGTGTTTTCAATTGGTGTTTGGAGGCTTTATTTACCTGAACTGGAGCCCTGGGTTGTGTGGTCTGTCTTGCTACACAGTTTTGCTTGGTTTATCTGCAAGCAAATGTGGGACTGCCCAGTCTGCCTGCCAGCCACCTTGTGTGCCTCACCCCTCCATAATGCACTGCCTCACAGAGTTGGCCAGCTGCTGCCTTGCCCACCCAGGGCCCATCAGCCACCACTTTGCTGCAAGCACTCTCTGCCTAGCCGACCCACTCTGCCCCTCCTACAGGTCTGGACATATGTATCCACTTTAATTGCTTGGTCTTCAGACTTCCATACAGTTCGATTTTCTGTTGGTACTGATTGTTTTTTGTTACTAAATTGTTGCTGTACTTATTTTGGTTGTGCAAGGAGGTACAGTGTGTGTACCTATGCCTCCATGTTGGCTGGAAGTCCCAGAAAGTTTTCTTTTATTATTTTTTGGATGTTTTCAATTTGTTGCTCCTCCATTTTGCCTTCTGGCACCCCTATGATTTAGATGTTTGTATGTTTAAAGATATCCCAGGGGATCCTAAGTCTATCCTCATTTTTTTTGAATTCTTTATTCTTCCTTCTCTTCTGATTGAATGTTTTTTTCCTTTCTTGTGTCCCAAATCATCGATTTGGTTCTCAGCTTCATCCTCTCCACTGTTAGTTCCTGTAACTTTTTTTCATTTCACTTAATGCAATCTGCATTTCTGCCTGGATCTTTTTTATGCTGTCGAAGTACCCAATGAGTTCCTGGATCATCCTGAAAACCAGTGTTTTGAACTGTGTATCTGATAGGTTGTTTATTTCCATTTCATTTTGTTCTTTTTCTAGAGTCTTGTGTTGTTTTTTCATTTGGGCCATATTTCTTTGTCTGCTCATTTTGGCAGCCTTCCTGTGTTTGTTTCCGTGTGTGAGGTAGAGTTGCTTTGACTCCCTCTCTCAGTAGTGTGGCCTATTGTAGAAAAGCACACCTATTAGGTTACATGGGGCAGAGCCTTAGGTAAGTGCCAGGGCAGGGCAATCCCTGTCACCACTCTGTTTCTGTGTGTGCAGAAGACTCCTAGAGGGTACAATGCCACTTCCTGGACTCTGGATTTTTGTCTAGCAGGAAGCTCTCTCTCTGTACTTGCAGTTCATTTTTACCCTGTATGCAACTGGTTCTCCTCCAGCTGTTGTCCTAGTGCTGACTTACAGGGTGGGTGGGGTGCATGAGTCCTAATTCTGTCGCAGTCCCTTTAAGGGGTCCCTCTTGAGAATCTTGCAGTTTCTTCCACTTCTCCAAACCCCACTGGTTTTTACAGCCATAATTTAAAAGGACTTATCTTTCTGGTGCTGGAACCCTGGACCAGGAGATGTGGACTGGGGCTGGGATCTCTTGTACTCAAGGTATCCCTCCCATTTTTATCCACCACACGTGGGTGTTGGACTGCCCATTCCCATCTCTTTCCCATCTCTGCACCTCTACATCCCACTCTGTGTCTCCAGGTGTCTTCACACCTCTCTGTGCTTCTCCACATCTCCACCCTTCCTACCCTTCTGGGTCAATGAGGCTTCTTCAAATCCTTGGTTGTCACATAGCTTGTCACTTCCACACAGCTTGATTTACTGACAAATCTGTGTGATATTTGTTTTGTAATCTAGTTGTATTTTTTGCTACAATTGTGGGCTGAGATGAGGCATATTTACCTATGCCTCCATCTTGACTGAAAGTCCTACATTTATATTTCAATAAGACTTTTCAAGCTGTTTAATTGCAAATATTTTTTGTCCAGGCAAAGGGGAACAGTTTGAAGAGAAGGCTAATTTAACAGGGTTGAGACTTCACCATAGTGACCTCCATATTTTTCTTTTTTTTCCGTGACCCTCTTTTCTGCCATAACTCATTTTTTACATTAAAAAACAATCAATTTTTATGTTAATATAATTAATTGAATGTGGGACATCCTCCAGGTTTAATTGGCTTCCTTACCAAGTAGAAAAGAAAAGCCCAGTTGTTTATCCTCCTCAGTGCTAAAGACCATCATTCACTCCAGGGAGATCATCAGTATCTCTGAATATGCAGAGGAGGAAGAATTGTTCATGAAGTCTTAGTTAATAAAATAGGGGAGCAGTCCGTTAGGTTTTATTTTTAATTTCTTATTTATCTTTAGGATAAACTTGATAAGACACTGCTCTGTTTGTCCTGGGGAAAGGCAGGGAAACAAAAATAAACACATTTTGACATTTAAAAACGTTTTTAAATATAAGTAGCTTAAAATAATGATAGTTGAAATACATATTGTACTGAGAGAGAGAACATGGAAAAGCAAAAGAGTGTTAAGAAGGCTCTTCAGAAGAACCTGATATCTGTTCTGGGATTCAGCCTGACGGCCTAGGTGGGCACCATGCCTTCCATTCAAATCTTGGTTCTGCCCCTATTACTTCCGAAGCCTCTGAAAGGTTAGTTGTTCCCTCTGTATTTCAGATTTTGTATATATAAAATACAGTTGTCACTGCTGTTGTTCTACTCCTTCTCCTCTCCCTTTACTATCCTCTTCTTCTTCTCCTCATCCGCCTTCTTTCTCCTGAGTCTGCATAAATGAAAATGAAACCCATGTGTTATTGAGTCTTAACAGCTTACTATTAGAGAAGTATTTAATAGTTATATTCAATAGTCCATAACTCAAGAACTATGTACCCATAATTCTCATGAGTTTAGCAGTCACACTTTGTTTTCTGAGTATAAACTATCATTTTTTCAAGTTATCCTATTAAGGTGATCTTAACTGATATGGGACAAGCGTTAGTACTTAAACCCAAGCCACATATCTGAGTGTACACTGTATTTGAGAGATGAATGGGCCATGGAAACAGCCTAACACATAGATTCTGCCTAATGGGCGTGTCCACTTCAGAAGGTGACTAGTTTGCCCAAGAGAATCTTTTCTCTTGTGGAGGTTAAGAAAGAGGGGAGGAGAGCAAAGGCAGGCAGAGGAGAGTAAGGGAAGTCGAGTCATGAGTCCAGTGGAGTCAGATTGTATCCACAGAGTAGGCACATACTTCTGACTCAAGAACAATGGAAGGCAGAGTCATTTACATTTCCAGCTCCAAGCAGAAAAAGATTTTATTGATGGTTTTTAAAATTTTCATTCTCATCACAATATGTAAAATGCTAATCCCAGAGGAGGAAAAAAATGGTTGCCAGAGAGACTTCAGATATAAAAACATTAAAGATAGAGAAATAGGAAACTGTAACTTTATCAGTGGTTAATAATCAGTTATTAAGAGTAGGTGGTAATAAGGGCCCTCAGGGAAGTTAGAAAACCAGTGCCGATAGCCCGGAGGCCAGGCAGCTGGAGACCCCAAGGAGGAAACAGACCCCCAACTCTGGGCACTGATCTCCTTGCTACTCTCAGTTCCTCATTTAAAAAATCATACTAATAATAGAACATAGAGCTTGATTTCAGAAGCTCCTGGATATATTCTTTAGAATTATAATTTGTTGTACAGTTTTTAGTAAGTCATATGCCTTTCTTAGCACCAAGGTAGATGCAGGCATTTTCAACACAATCTGACAGGCAGTTTGTCATGTTGGTTAAGAATATGGCTTGCAGAACCTAGATTACCAGCTTCTGAATTCTGGCCCCTCCCTTTACCAGCTGTGTGATATTGGGCAAGGTACTTAACAGGTCTGGTCCTCATTCTTCTCACTTGTAAAATGGGATTAATTTTTAAATGCATAGCATAAAGTTATTGGCAAGATTAGATGCAATCCCTTACAACAGCATCTGGCAAATAATCAACACCCCAGAAACAGTAGCTATTTTACTTATGTTTCATTTTTCATAACATACTGATATTTTTAAAAATCAGGCAGTGTGACATAGGATCCCTGGAATTTAAAAAAAAATGGAGTTGAGTAAGCCAGATAAGGGAAGAAAATGGGAAATCCTAGAATCAGGTGCTGGCCAAGGAGTCAGGAGCCTATGCAAGTGACTTCCAACATTCAAACACTGGTTTTCATGGCAAGACTAAACAAGTGCCTCAAGCTATTTTAACTAAGAGACAAGTTTACCAACAAAAATTTTAATAACTTTACCCTCCATTTAACATGTCTTCTTGAAGAGAATGTGCTTCATGATGAAAAAGTGAAAACAGATTTATTTGACAATTATATCTCACTGCAAGTAAGAACTGACATTCTGATTATAAACTGGCTTTTTATAGAGAAAGAAAGATTTGTTCCTGAGGGACAAATCTTAGCTGGTTGGTCATGGTGTGTGAGCCTGTGTGTGTGCGTGTTTCCCTAGTATAAATAAATCTGAAAACTAAATTAGTTTCAAATTTGGGGAGACTCCTCTATGACATCACAAAACTTTATCCTGTTTACATTAAAAAATTACCCCATGTACATCTCTTTCTCCATGAGAAATGAGATTCACAAAGTAAAAGTAATAAGAGTTGTAGAATAATAAGAGTGGCTGATATTTAGTGAAGTTGTACTAGAAGAAATTATTAAAATAGTGCATTTTGAGAAAATTGTTAATGATGGTGGATACATTTTTTTTTTGCTCCTTTCTCCTTTAACTTTTTAACATTCTTTTTATAATCCAAACACTGGGTCAAGTTCTATCTTCTCCAATCTTTCTTATTTTCCCAGGACTCCCCATGGTAATAAGCACCTGAAAAGTGAAACAGTCCCCCCTCCACACACACACACACTCACACAGACACAGAAACTCTCTCCTAATACCTTCTGTGTATAAAAGAAAAATATCTGTAATAGAAATTAGATTAAGTAGTCTTCACTCCATTTAATAAATAAAGTTAGATTCGAACAACATCAAGTAGCAAAGATGGACAGAACTTGATTATCATGAATCCCTTC
The DNA here is from genome assembly GCF_021234435.1 of Artibeus jamaicensis. Lineage (NCBI taxonomy): Eukaryota > Metazoa > Chordata > Mammalia > Chiroptera > Phyllostomidae > Artibeus > Artibeus jamaicensis. Next base: position 11,241,608 of record NW_026522014.1, on the reverse strand, counting down.
TTAGTTTCAAAAATGGCAATGGCTATAAAAATACAAAGGACAAAGTGAGGTTCACTTTGAAGAAAGACTACCAATACTGTCAACTAACTTGAGGAAGAGTCTACAGTCAAAGGTGACTGTCATCTCAGCTTTATTGGGAGAACAGTGGTAATATTAAGAATGGAAGTCTTACTAATCGACTAAGGCATGTTAGGAAATAATCTAACTTGACTATTTTATCTTTGAATAAAGTATTGGAAAAGTGTGTGCTTTGAAATACCAATCAAAAGACATTCCTTGATATATTTGCTTTCAAAAGACATTCTTTGATATTACCTGTTTTGGAAACTGAAATGCCATACCAGGGTCTAAAAACGTGGTTCCTGTTTCGAAAAGTGTCTCAGGTAAACCAAATGTGGTGACACCATATGACCTTGATTTTTAGAGATAAAAATTGGAACATTTGAGTTAGGTAGTTGATACTGAAAGCTAATATATTAGCATCCATCTGCTTCTAGAAATTTTAAAATGTCCCAGTGCTGCTTGTTCCTCACCACCAATTTCCATCCCTCATTCACCTTCGATCTGTTTGGCTCTCAAGGAACCCAGAAGTTCAGTTCCATTCACACCAGCAACAGGCTTCCAGGCTTGGAAGTCACATTTGCGCAATACTTCAAGTGCCAATTCTATTTCCCACATTTTAATAGGCACTGGGCATGATTTTGGCAATATTGCTCATGTAAGCTCAGAGCAATAAGCAAATTTCTCCTTAAGTCCTTTATTTCCACTTTTTTCTTTTTCTGTCTTTTTCTTTTTGCCTAAGAAAAGGTAAATCATCTAAAAAATAGCATTAATGCTTACGGCCCTTCTCATTTATTTACACTGAATGTCTAAAACTGTTTCTTTTCGATAAAAGATTATTCTACCACTGTAATGCTCTCCCACATCATATGATCTTTCAATCGCTAATCTCCATACTGTCACCTCTATTAAGGAACGTGCATATGCTTCTAACCTGCGCATGGTCCAAATTATTTGCAGCATCTTGGGGACACCAGAAAGCTTCATATACTTTTTGAAAATAAGCTCCTATACATTTGGATGTTGTTCTTGTATATGTACTGCTGCTGACACTTCTATTGAATTTGGAAGCACTAACATCATCTTCAGTTATTGACTTGGAAGTTAGAAAGGATATAGTTAATTTTAAGAACTATGACCTTTCTCTGAGGTCACCAATTAAATTTGATGACTTACCTTATGAAAAGCTGGAGTCAAAAAAGGACAGAATAACTTTTGCTGCCTTCAGTTTGTAATATAATTTATGAACAACGGACAGGATTTGCTCAAAGTATTTCCACGATGTAAGATGTTGCTTTGAAAGGCCCAGGCAGCATAACGTGGATGAATTCTGACCTAGATTCCTAAAAGAAGCAGGCCTCATGGCTCTCTGCTCCCTCTCAGACAAACAGTAATCTGATTCCCAAGCACAGAAAGCTGTCACAATTTGTGACCTTTACTGTGAGTGATATAAGCTAAGCCAAAGTAAAGACAGAATTACCTCTTTCTTCAAGGAAAGTCACTCTTAAGGTCACTTTCAGGACAATGTGAGGACAGGTGCCCTACTGCTTCTTTGCCCTTTTACACCTTTCTCTTTGGCTGATTTATCCACCCTAGCATGTGCCCTGCTCCGGTAATTCAAAGAAAGGTTCTTCCTACACTGGATGAGATCAAGACTGGTAGGCACCAGACTGGTTTCTGTGAACAGAAATTATGTCAGCCCGCAGGCTTGTCAGGGCTGATGGCATCAGATGAAATCTGCTTAGGTTTTTGCATGTAAGGGTCAACATCTGTCTGATAAATACAGACCAAAAATATTGATATGCTCCCCATTAGCCTTGTTATATAGATGTGCTAAATATATAAATTGCTGCAGGTCAGTAACCTAATGCAATTGGCTCTATTCTCCCAATTAGTTATTTTACTTTCGTTATTTCTAAGAATAATTTATTATGAGGAAGTCTTTATACTTTGTTATTTAATCTTTAATTTGAAGTGATTTTACATTTGTAAACCGTTTATTTGTTCATAATATTTTCCCTGCACTTTCGAGTTACCTCTGTAACATTCTCATCTTTTCTGTTCTCAGGTGCACATAGATGTTCTAATGAGGTATTTACGTGTTCTGTGGAGTTCAGGCAAATCACTTTTACTGCTTTGCCCTCCTACTTTTAGGTAAAGGGCAACTTAGTTAAAACAAAGCATTTTCAAATTCAATGAAAATTTTAAAAGTGTTGTAATTTTCACTATTTCTTGTTAAGTGTCTAAGTTGCTTAAAAGTCGGTTTATAGCTCAATAACAATTTTAAGATATGCATAAGTGCTTATTGTTTTTCATAAGCTGTGTGAGTTGGATTTAAGAACATAACCGCATATTTAATTTTATTGTGTTAGGATTTATGTAAGATCCTCTTCACATGGTCAAAGTATTTAGAGTTTTGATAAACTTTATAGAATTTTGAATAACCATTGAAAAAATGATATCATAACAATCTCAGAAGAAAATGTATGTTTGACCTACTAAGTGAAAATCAAGCCACCAATTGTTCCTATTATATTTTATATTGTTTTATAATTATATTTCCATAATTATATATTATACTTCATAATAATATCCAGTATCCCTAGAAGTTATTAATATTATAGTTTTAATAATACTAATGAGTATTTACTTTAACTAGATACCCGTGAAGTTAGGTTAAAAGAAGAATGCTCCATACATTTAATTACTGCTCTGAAAGACTAAAGTCTAATTGAAAACAATTAAGTCACTTGGGCCCACACTTGCTGATGGTGCTTGAGCTTCTAACCACTAGTTGGCATTTCTGACTGAGCCAAAAAGGGGACAAAGGTCATATAGACATTCACTCCGTATCTATGACCATAGCTACTTGAAAGAGATCTGGAGAGACCCTCCCAAAAAGGTTTGTGAAATGCCCAACTCATAGCTTCTGCAGATTCAATAAGTAGCAGGTATAAAAATTTTCAGAGACCTCTGCCTGTGGCTTATAAAATCTTTTAAATAGAATTAAATGTTAATTCTTCTGAACTGTAACCATTTACAGAAGATGTCACTTAGCTTATTAAGAGTTAATTACTCAGTGGCTGAAAGACAACAAGGAAGAACAAGATGTCAGAGCACAGAGGCAGCCTCTTCTCACTGCTTGCTTTCTCTCTTTGTATGGCTATGAGTACATCGGAGATCCAAATGGCAGAAGCTAAGCCCTTTCACCAACTATCTTCCTTTGAGGAGGGAACGAAAGGTAAGGGGCACTTTCTGACATTTCTGATTGAGGAGATCGGAAAAGGGAGGTAGATTATTTCTCCTTGTGAGTCGTTTTATGCCACAGCGACAGCTCCAATAATAATAAAGAAGCACGAACATAGGTTTCTTAGGAGAATCCTGGGTGTTATGGGCCAAATTAAAATCATTTTGCCACTTATCACTCAGTGAGAGCTTGCCCGCTCCAAAGACAATGTTTTAGGATAATTCAGCAATTATCTAAATATTATCACTTCTTGATTATTTTCTCTACAATACAAATGGCTTACAAAGTGACCCAAGAAAATTTCTTTTAAATGGAACCTAGGTTTTGGAGGATGGCTTTGTTTTTCTTTTACAACCGTGGAATGGAGGATGTTAAAATAACCTAGCAAGGAGAGTTAATAAAATCTCTTTAGCAGAAACATGTTTTCTGATTAAGGGCAACACATCGCCAATGCGTAACTAGTCAGGGAGGATGTAGGACGAATATATACCTCTGCTGTGCTATCTTCACTTGTTCCTTCCCATGAGCGTTTTAAACAAAACTCAGGTATGGTGGCCGGTAAGGTTACACTATCAAGTTGTTTTTTAATTCTATCTATGTGTCAATATTTAAAAGAAAACTGTGTTCCTGGAGGTTCTATAAATAGTGATATGGCAAGATTCATATGTGTCTATAGATTTATCTTTATACTTCAATCTCATATCGATCCCCTATACTTCAATCTCATATCGACCACTCTTCAATCCCATAATATTCAGGCCAGCTGGAAGGATGGTCTCATCACCCCTGACCCCCAACTCAGCATTGTTTTAGAAATTATAACCTACCTTAATAGGCTTGAATGGAAGTTTTTGGCATTTAATGAAAGAATTAGTGCAGCTATAAATCTGAGAAATTCTTCAGGCTTCTCTGGAATATTTTTTATCCCTCAGATACAAATCCCTGTCCTGTGTGTCATTTTCCACATTTTAAACTCAGCCAAGACTGAATAGTACACAAGGACTTTAACATGATTTTGATTGCTTCTTTACTGTGCTTACCAAAAGATAAGGGGTTTTATTTTTTCATGATTAATGGGCCTCACATTTGAATGAATTACATCACAGTTGCCTTTGAAAGGTTTTTATCTTTCATAGTCATTAAGACTTTCAACAAATATACAAGTGTTTAAATAAGGAAAGTAGCAATTATTCTTAATATACAATGTATCTTATGTAAACATATGAAGATTTTCAAAGAAACAAGTATAAGCATATTCTGAATAGATAAGCTTATGCAGCCATCTTACTTTTGATTCTTAGAATTGGTTTCATGTATCTTTATTTCCTTTTTTTTACTGAAAATAACCTAAGAATTACACTTTGGGCTCAACTTAGCATGTTGAATCAGATACTTAAGAAATAATATCTTTGGAGGAAACCAAATTCATTATACAACACTGAAGTTTTCATTCTGGAGTGGATGGAACAACTTCAGAGAACTCATGAACCCTCTGATATGGAAGATAGAGTTTTTGTGCCCTGCAGTAATGGGTCTTAATTACAAATAGAGGCTTATTGGATTTGAAAACATAAAAATAATTTAAAATCACATATAGGGCTATGCTTATATAGTCCAAGTTTCCCAAGTTACATTTTACCCCTTAAACCCACAGGAGGCCTGAGGCAGCTGTATATATTGCGAGGATTCTTCTGGCCCACACCAGGCTGGACGGAGGTCAGGTTAATGTTGATTCTAATCTAGCCTCAGGGACTCGTTGACCTTTTGACCTTAGCGCATCATTTACATAGTTACTTTTTTTCTGAATTCTTAAAATGATGATGCTAATTATCTACCTAGAAAAATCATAGGACATAATGAATGAGTAAACACATAATAAAATTATGAAGTGCTATATAAATGTAAGGAATTACTGTGATTGCATTGCTTGAGATTTTAGTATTAAAATGTGTAGTCTACACAAAATTGCAGGCGGCAGTCTGCCATGTACAGATCAATCAGTAGTGAGTGTTTTACAAAACACTTTTTAAATTCCATTTTATCAAAATTTCAAATTCACCATACCTATGAGCTTTAAACTTTGCCAAATACATTTTAACATTTTTTAAAACTTTTTGAAATCAGCAATAATGTTCCTGGAGCTATAAAAACATGATGTTCCAACGGCACTTTTTTAATAAGCTTTGTACCCTTTTCTTGGTTTTATTGCCAAAACAACGCATGGAAACAAAAGATGCAGAAAAGATATGAAAGGAAGTAACGACTGCTGAGCAGTTATCCTGTAGATGAATAATAGACAAGTACATAAACAGATGCAAGCCTCACACGGATGCAAAATGAATGAGAGGAAACAAATAGCAAAAGCAGTTATGAAGTTAGGCATTGGGAGTGGGCATTCATCTGCCTTGGATGATGCTCCGTTGCTGACATTACAAAATTCCCTCTTCACTGTCGTATAAGCATTGCTTCATGTCTCTATCTCTTTCTGACAAGTTTCAAATAAGAAATTAAAAATGTTAAGATCTTAGGCAAAGAATGCAAACTTTTACAAGCTGTATTCCTATGACACTTCAACAGGCATCTAAAAATTAATTACTATGTGTATATATGTAAAGCATATAGTATATTAACTAATATTTTCTTCAGAAAGTACCCAACTGTTACTTGCATGTATGTTCTTACCAGGAATTACCTGACTTGGTTAACTGAACTCACCTATTTTGTATTTAATTTTTTATTAATCTGTATGATTCTGATGTTATTCTGAGTAATAATATATATTTATCATTTACTGAATATGTACTATGTAGACTTAATATAGATTTTCTCCTTTTCATCCCCTACAAGATCTTCGACAAGTTTAATAGTTTAAGAGTTGTTAAAGTTATTCAAATCTGAATATAGCCTATACTTATATATGATTTTCAAGCTTTATAATAAAAGATACAGATGCCATTCGATTTAAAATCTTTCAAGTAAGAATAAAGAGATCAAAATGAAAGGTTAAAATGATACAGAAAAATTCTGTAAACTTCTGCCATAATGTGATAAATCTAATTCCCCAAAACTCAGGGTTGTATCATTGTGAAATTAAATGATTTTGTGTGCTTCAGTACAACCACACATCTGAGAGATTTGCAGGTGCAAATATCCCATCCTCATCTTCTTGTATCTCAACTGGGTCTGGCAAGTGGTGACAGTGGTCTAATCTGGTTTAAATATCAGTAGGTTTGGTGCAGGTCTTCTGGCTCACTGGAACTTCCAGGCCTGCCACAATGATGGCCAAGAATGGTCCTGTGTGCTAGCCCAATCCAGGGACATAGGGCTGGAAAGCACGGGGAGGACTCACCACAGCCCATACATCCAGCACAGAGAACATAGTCTGAAACCGCCATGCCTGGGTGTTCATCTCCACTTCTCTGCTCCCCACATAAGATAAAAATTGTCATGCTGTGTCCTGCACTGTTTAGGGGATGATTATTTGCTGTAAGCATTAGTGAATTTCATTCTTACTAAATCAGAAAATGTACTCAAAAAGTTATTGTAGTTGAACCAAAAATTTAACCCTGGAATTAATGGAAACCGATGCAAAAACTAGCAGATTTTCTTACTTCTTATTTTGCATAAAAGGAAATTCATGGCTTTAAGAAAAACATTTATTTCACCAACTTCTGAGAGATATTTATGGTATGGTGGTATATAGAGGGAATACCAACTAAAATAATAGATATGTTCACACTGTGTTAACATGAAAATAACTGTTAGGTTTCAGTGACACATATAAATAGCAAAAGAGTAACTGTACTAGGGTCTACAGAATTCTTAACTGTGTTTTATGTTAAAAATATTGAATGAATAACATTCACTGAACACTGCAAATATTACAAAGAAAACATACATGAAAGGGAAAAATTTATCCTCAGATGAACATAAATGATAATTTTTAATATTTGTTGCCAAATTAATGATGCAGTTTAATGGCTTGTTCCATATGTCATATAATTGCATATTTGATTCCTCTATAGAAACATTTTTGTTGCTATTAAACCTGTCTCTGATTTTTATTGAAAATATTTGGGATAAATTGCATAAATGCCCTGAATTAAAATTCAAACGGCATTAAAATTATCTTGAATAATTGTTGAGTATCAGGAAAAATGAAGTATATACATTCATAGTATTTACAGTTACTGAAGAAAATATATTCTCACATTAGTGGCCATTTAGTGGCTACCCAGGCACATTAATGGATTGGACACACTACATTAAGGAAAAACTGCCTCATTTATTAACATTTTCACAACCGTCCACTTGAGGGGGTTGAAAAGACAAAATATAAACAAGATAGTAATAACAATTTTAGAAAAGTAGGGAGGGAAGGAAGGAAGGAGGGAGAAAAAGAGGGAGGAAGAAGGAATGCGTGAGTAAGCTGAGCATATCGTTTGTTACTATGTTGGTTGTTTCAATGGAGTCCATTTCAACTTTATTTCTATATTTTATATAAGTAGTATATATATATACATATATATACATATGCTGTATAAATATAAGTACTATATATATATTTAGCCGATTATTATGATTGATTAATGTAGATAAGTATTAGGTAAATGTAATGTTATACTCGGGATATTGTCTGTGGCTTTAAAATGAACCTCATTTATGAGAAAAAATAAATAGACAAAAAAATCTCAGAAAGATATTACTCATACACTACACTGATTACAATTTTAGTAAGTACTCTACATTGATTTATTGGTCTTCTGCCACACTGCCAAAATTTTAAGGAAAATTTTGAGTAACTATTACATTAAGACTTAAAAAGACAAAAAAATAGAGGCCAGGAGATAGGGAGGAGACTTAATAATAAATTGTGAACATACATATTTTTTCTTTTATCCTCATGATAAGTTTTGGAAGAAATTACTATTGAAATGCTTTCTGCTTCCTCTTAGCTTTGCTAATAGTTTCCCCAAATTTTGCCAGAAATAATAATATATCATTTCTTTTTGTTTAAATTGAATTGGATACTCTCCTCATTTTCCTAAGAAGATTGCTCAGCCTTCCCTGCTTATTTGGGAAGTGATAAGCTGCTTTTTCTTTTGGTAGTTACTTATCCTCATACCTGTTTAAAATTAAACAATTATAATTCATTTTAAATGATGAATATGAAGTATCATGAGTTCTTTCAAATAATATTTATAATTTGAAATTTGTGTAATTGCAAAATATGTACATCACTCTTTAAATTCTCTCTTTAAATCAGTATTAAATACACATTTTGCAGTAAATTTTTTACAAAAATTACCAAGTAAGTGAATAAGGTCATTTTTTATTTCAATTCGAAACTCAGTCTGAAATAGCAATATCATATGTTGTGTGTGTGTGCTCTATGCAATGTGTGACCATGTGTGGGTTTCACATGTAAGAGGTAAGCACTGCTATTTATGCATATCATTTATATTGCCACAAAATTTTATAGCTTCACATTACAGCCAAATTACCTACAGGAAGCTAAATTAATATATTGTCTTTCAAGTAAGAAGAGTAGATTAGCTTTTTAGAGGGGAAGCTGAAGCAGAGTTCAAGAAATTTAGTTGGCATTTTCAAATACACTTAACTAGTTGTTCTTTACTTCACATATCTTCCAAATACAGTTTTGGCACTTGTGTAGCATGCTGCAATGATTTTTAATTGTAGAATTTTATTTATAAAATTACATAAACCAGGATTTTCCCAAAGAATAATAATCATATATTGGTCTTCCACTTCACAGTTGCTGATGAAGCCTCTGATAAAACTGTTGTCCTCTTCTGTATCCTGAAATAGGGCTCCATTTCTGAAGCCCTTCTCTGTTGTATGGAATGATAGTTTAGTTTCTTAATATCAAATTCTCTCGCCTGTTCCAAGCAAAACAGATGGTTAAGATAATTATAATGGAAATGGCATGCTGAGAAAACTGTGGAGAGACCATTCCATCCTTTTTTTCTTTCCTGTTTCCTCTTTCTAAATGCAGGAGATAAAGGTATGAGACAGTGAACAAAATACACAAGTCAAAAATACGCAAGTTCTAGCCTTGACTTGTGGAGATGACCTATGTAACTCAGATCCAGTCAGTTGATCTCTGTGGGTCTCAGTTTCCTCTTCTCTGTTCAGTGGAGGGTCTTTGATCTTGGTAGCCCACCACTACCCAGGTAGAACCTCAGCATCCACCTGAGGAAAGCTTCCTAGAAGAAGAGAAGTCAACTTGAGGGGGAGGAAAGAGAGGATTCCTTTAAAATCAAACCGAAGTTACTTTTTTGTTGACCAAAAGAATTTTTATGCAAAAAGCATTTCAAATGACTTTAAAACAGAGAGCAGAAATGAATCTGAAATGCCTAACGTATGCTTTTTCAGCACTTTCTAGCAATTATGACAATTTAGGTGGTTATGTAAATTACACAATTCTTGTAAAATGACATAATTATGAAATGTTGGGGCAGAAACAGAAAAGGATTACTTCGCTTTAAAGTGAATGCTGCAATGATATAAGATTGGTAATACACCCCCTTTATCACCTTTTCTAAATCCTTTGGGATTTTACTGTTGTCAATGGAAAAGCGTCAATAGGAAGTAACTTCTCAAAGGCATAAATTGAATAAAGTTTATCCAATTGGACAGGATGATATAGTATGAGTATACTTTGGACTGATTTTTATTGGAATTCAGATGATCAAATCTGTTTGTGTAAACAATCTATTCATATGGAACTGTTCTTAAACATATTATTTTTTTCCTAGCAATTTATTTGGCATTTGCAGCACTTAAGTCACTGAAAAAATAAATAATAGATATTTCACATAGCATTGCATGGTTTGCATTTTCCAGAAGAAGTGGAATATTTTATTGGGGAGGTGTTGCTAAGATAAGGTCAAGTGGCTTAAGAACCATAAAAATCACAATTACTTTTGGAGAATAGTATTTAAAATTCATTTTTCTTTTAAAATGTAGTTAATACATTGTTCTTCATTTGCCAGTCAGCAATGATGAGGGTGTGAGCAACTGTGCGGGAAGACGTAGAGGATCTTGTTGTCTTTAATATCTATGTAGTGTGTTGAATTTTCCAAGACTCCCTACTTTTTCTCTACATTGGATAGTTTCATTTCAAGGAGAGACAGGACAATCAAGGAGGCAGGGATTTATGATAAAGTTTACTTGTTACTTGCCTGAAGAGGAGTATCATGAAGATGCCATGGTTTTCAGGCATTTGAGGCATCTTGTGTTGAACCTAAAATAGGTGCACTTTTTACCTAAGGTTCAGAGTTAACAATGCCCTTGCGCGTGCTTTACTCAATGAGTTAAATCATGATGTGTGTGTGTGTGTGGGGGGGGGACAAACAGGCTTTATTTTCAGCTATCTTTTCCTTTCTGGGGGGTATGAGTGCAGAGGTCTCTGAAAGGAGTAGACACTTCTCTCTCTCTCCATCTACCCGTGGATGTACCACACTGACTCTCTCTGTTCTAGTTCCTGATTCTTGGTGTTTGGATAATGTTCATATGGTACTCCCTGCCCTCCCCCGTACCTCCCAGAGCTTGTACTTCATAGTCTTAGATAATCACCATCATCTTTAAGTGATTTGTAGAGGTTTGTAGAATATTCATTTCAATGGGTATAAATGAATTCCTACTTGATAACCTCAATAATATAGTCACAGTACCTCTAAGAAAGTAGTCATTACTGAGCAGTTCAGACTTTTGATGAGAAAGGATTTTCTCTCATCACCCCCTGTCACAGTTAGGAGAACAAAAGGATCAAGTAAGAGCCTTGATCTCACTAATTTTGCCACTCGGAGTAGTAAAAAAATGAGGCCTGGGGCTCAACTGGACATCAAAAAGACATCTCTGAGACTCATGAGAAAGAAGAAAGGGCATTGGCATTAATTCTTGCTTTACAAAATAGCAAACACGAACATCCTCCCTTGCCTAATATAGGAAGTACAAAGAAAAAGACAGAAAGACTTATACACTTCTTTTCACTCATTCACTTCAGATAGTCCCACTTGTTTTTAGCTAACCAGCCTAGTGTGGAGAATTGTCTGAAAAAAATTACTTCCCCATGAGTTCCTTCCTATGTCCCTTTTTGTTTTTCTTTGCCTGCACATAGCTTAAGGCAAGCCTCTTTTTGTACATAGGCTTGCATTGTCTTCAGGCCGTCATGAGCTCCCCTCTGTCTTCCGAATCTAGCCAGGACACCTCAAGAAATGACTCTTCCATTTTGCATCCATAAAGGCGAAATATCAAGCATGAAAAATAAGCTTGAGTGGCCTTTGTGTAGCAAGCACAAAATGCTATTTTTAAGTGGCCAGCAGATCATTCCTGTTGCTCTGGGCGTAGTCTAGCTCTTGCAATCATTGAAGTTTGGAAATTGACATCTTGAGGCTTGTAAAGCATTTTTGCTTCTAAGGTGGAGCCTGGAATTTGTCCTTAAAGCATTCACACCCATGATTCTGGGAGTTGCCACTTTAGCGAACACTTTTTAGTCTTATAAGTACCTCTTCCTGGCTTTGAGATAAACCTTGAACTCATCAGATAATTTACAGTAAATATTAAGTTTTCTATTTAGTAATGTGTTTCGAGTGTTTCCTTAGCAGGACTGTGCCCTTAGATAAGTTAGTCTTGTGCTTTAAAGTAAGAAACTTGAGGAAGTTCTCAGTGTGTGCTGCATGCCAGGTAGGGTAAGACTGAATGAAACAGATTTTGAGAAGAAGCATTTGGTCAGCTTTAAAGATTCTCTTGCCTTTGTCCCCAACAGCCTGGATCACTCTATATAAGGGGATAGGAATTTTCTCCTGAAGAAAGTCCATGATCCCACTGCCAGTCATCCCAAATTCAAGTAAAGATAAGCCAGCCCTGAATACTTGATGTGGATTAAAGTGTTGAAGGTTTTTTTCTTTTTCTCTCTCTCTCTCAAATTTTCTCTGGCCTTTGAAGGGAAGCACTGTTGAGTAGTCCGTTTTCTACAGAAGGCATACCATTCCTAAAACACCAAAGCACTGAAGGATCGAAAATAAAGAGGACCTGTTTTGGATTCTGTAAGAAGGGATACATTATATCCATTTTTTAAATTTTTTTTAAGATTTTATTTATTTATCTTTAGAGGGGAAGGGAAGGAGAGAGGGAGAGAAACATCAATGTATGGTTGCCTTTCATGCATCCCCTGCTGGGAACTGGCCTGCAGGGAACCGGCCTGCAACCCCAGTATGTGCCCTGACTGGGAATTGAACTGCGATTGTCTGGTTCGCAGGAAATTTTTTTATTTAATTATTTTTCAACTACAGTATTCTGTCTTTTACTCCCAGCCCAGCCCAACACCCGTGCCCCCCACCTCCCTCCCATTTCCACCCCCCTTAGTTGTTGTCCATGTGTCCTTTATACTAGTTCCTGTAAATCCTTCCCATTATATCCACTTTAACCTGTTGTGTTTCTTCATTTAATTCTCTTCTCTTAAATCGTCCGTTTTGTCATATGGGAGGGGTATTTAAGGAAAGGCAAAAGGATGCAGGAGCACAGTGGTCTGAACAAGTGGTCCTGAACTTGCTGGGAAGAATCAGGAGAAGAATCCAGTCTACAGGAGAGAAGCACTGCCAGACTTGTGTGCCGTGAAAGGGTCCCTAGGAATTCTCTGAAGTCCTAACAGGAAATTTCAGTAAAACTCATCAACATCTAGCAAATTCATAGGGTGGGGCTTAGGCTAAATTGAACACTGTAAGATAGACTTGATAAATTTGGGATATATGAATAATATGTTGATATACTGCCAAAACCATGTTTTTCTCAGAAATGTCAAAATTGGACATCAACTAGACATTTATTTTCCTCTCTGAAGTTATGAACATAATTATCTTCAATCACAATCACCATACAGTGAACCCTCAGTCATTAGGAGGAAATATAATGCAGTAATTAGTTGTAAGCAGTGTTTTTCCTGAATAAAAGAAAATTACCTTCCATTGTACATATGTGTGCAAACACACATACATATATGTACAATAACACACACATAAACATGTAAACACTTAAAATTTAATTTTACAGTATACCCAACTATTTTTACTAATGTTCTCTCAGGAATTGCTGATGTAGTAAGTTCTTCAATGTAATAAATTACATTAATATGAGTAGTTTTGTAGAATACAAAAAAAAGTATAACATCACCTAAATAGTGATTAAAATGTAGACTCTTGCTTTATCCAATTTACGAACTAAAAATTAATAACAGAGAGTCTGCTCTTGTCTACAGGAAGATTACAGTAATGTAAATATACAAATAATTACATATTAATTATTGAACTGCTATGAGTAGTTTTGTAGAATACAAAAAAAAGTATAACATCACCTAAATAGTGATTAAAATGTAGACTCTTGCTTTATCCAATTTACCAACTAAAAATTAATAACAGAGAGTCTGCTCTTGTCCACAGGAAGATTACAGTAATGTAAATATACAAATAATTACATATTAATTATTGAACTGCTATGAAGAAATGTATAATAGTCCTGACCAGTGTGGTTCAGTTGGTTGGGTGTCATCTTGCTGGTTCGGTTCCCCATCAGTGCCCATGACTGGTTTCCAGGTTCAGTCCCAGTTGGCATGCGCATGGAAGACAGCCAACTGATGTTCTTCTCTCTCATCAGTGTTTCTCTCCCTCCGTTTCTCTCTCCCTTCTCCTCTCTCAAAAACCAAAAATAAAAATAAAATTATAAAACAATAAAATGTATATTAGACCTGGGTGTTAGGGACATATCTCGTTGGGTAGAAGAAGAAGAAAGACTGCCCGAGGTTAGTTGGACTTGGTGGGAAATAAGCAGAGGGTCATTTCCCAGGCAGATGTAACGGCATGTGTGAGAGTTGCACTGAATACAAGAGGCTGGCTCTTTATTGCAACTAATGTAAGGAAAGTGAACATAAAAGAAAGTAAGAAGAGATAAGATGAGCGTAATCTGCTGACCACACAAATTTTATCTGAGATTTTACATGTTGAAATACTTTGAATCTGTGCTGCTATAATAGAATGTGGCAAAGTTGTTAATGTTATACTATCTCTGGATATACCAATTTTTTCACTTGAAATAATTTATTTATTGCTCCGTCTTATCCTGATGTCATTAACTTCCAATCCTTTTTCTTAATTTGTGAAGGATTTTTAAATTTACAGATTACCTCACATAATAATTCTCCTGTAATGACTTTCACCATAACAGCTTTTGAAAATATATACCTTTTTTCAGATAATATTTTCTTTTTCCCCCCAAAATTACACTAAGTGACTAGACCATAAGAAGTATCATATTGACATTGCTGTTTTAAGCAAAAATATATTCACCAATTTATGGAAGGCCACATTTTCTAATAAAATAAATCATATGAAATAAATTTGAATTCTACAAATCTGCCAAATGAAAGATTAAAGAGGAAGCATTTTATAGAGCTCTTCAGTCTAATTCTCCTGTTTGAAGCAGTCTTGTGTGAAGCGTTTGTTTTGTCCTGGCTCCTGGTCTATTACAACTTTATTTTTTTAAACCATTTCTAGTGCAGTTCTATGCTGACAACAAAAATGAGAAGACAATACACAGATTTCTCAGGTCCTCTCTGGCTCCCACACATGCGAATCTCTCCCATCATTAACATTCTCCTACCAAATTGGTACATGTGACATAATTAATGAACCTACACTGACCTGCCATAATCATCCAAAGTCAATGCTTTACATTAGGTTTCATCTTGGTATTGTATAGTCTATGTCTTTTGAGGAATGTATAATGATGTGTGTCCACTATAGCAGTATCAGATGAAGTATCTTCATGGCTCTAAAAATACCCTGTGCTCCACCTGTTCATCCCTCCCTCCCCTCCAACCTCTGACAACCACCGATTATTTTACTGTCTCCATAGCTTTGGTTTTTCCAGAATGTCGTATTGTTGGAACCATATAGTACATAGCCTTTTCAGGCTGGCTTCTTTCACTTAGGAATATGCATTTAAGATTTCTCCATGTTTTTTCAAATCTTGGTAGCTCATTTCTTTTTATCACTAAATACTGTTCTGGTGTCTGGATATACCACCATTGTTTATCCATTCACTTACTGAAGGACAGTTTGCTTGCTTCCAAGTTTTGGCAATTACGAAAAGAGTGCTATAAGCATCCATGTGTGGGTTGTTGTGTTGACATAAGTGTTTAATTCCTTTGGATAAATACCAAGGACCATGATTGCTGGACCGTGTAAGAAGAGTATGTTTAGTTTTATAAGAAATTGCCAAACTATGTTCTGAAGTGGCTGTACCATGTTACATTCCCACCCAAAATGTAGAAGAAGACTTGTTGTTCCACATCTTTACCAGCATTTGGTGTTGTCTGTGTTGGATTTGGGCCATTCTAGTAGGGTTGTAGTGGTAGTTCATTGTTGCTTTACTTTGCAATTCCGAGGACATATGTTATGAAACATCTTTTCATAGGCTTATTTGTTATCTGTATATCTTTTTTAGTTAATGTCTTTGGCCCATTTTTTATGTTTTTTTAATTTTTTTTATTGTTGACTTTTAAGTGTTGTTTGTACATTTGAAATGACAGTCCTTTATCAGATGTGTCTTTTTCAATACTTTCTCTCCCAGTCTGTGGTTGTCTTCTAATTCTGTTCACATTTTCTTTTGCAGAGCAATAATTTCTAATGTTAATGAAGTCCTCCTTATTAATTATTTTTTCATGGATTATTTATTTAATTTTGCATCTAAAAAGGTATCACTGTCCTACCCAGTGTAGCTAAATTGGTTGGAGCATTCTCCCAAAAACCAAATGGTGGTGAGTTGGATTTCCAGTCAGGGCAAATGTCCAGGTTGCAGGTTCAGTCTCTGGTCAGGGTGCATACGAGGAGGCAACCAGTCAATGTTTTTCTCACACATCAATGCCTCTTTCTCTTTCTCTCTCTCTCTTCTCTCCAAAGGCAGTTAAAAAAATAAAAGTATCCTTGGGTGAGACTATACATACATACATAAAAAGGCATCACCCTTCCCAAGGTCATCTTGGTTTCCTCCTGTCTTATATTTCAGAAGTTTAATAGTTTTGTGTTTTACATTTGTGTGTATAAGTCATTTGAGATTAATTTTTTGAAGAGTATAAGGTCTTTGTCTAGATTCATTTTTTTTAACACGTGGATGTCTTGTTGTTCCAGAACCATTTGTTTAGAAGTCTGTCTTTGCTCCATTGTATTTCCTTTGCACCTTTGTCAAGTCGAGTGACTATATTTATAAAGGTCTACGTCTGGTCTCTCATTTGTGTTTCACTGATTTTTTGTCTGTTCTTTTACTAATATCACACTGTCTTGAACACTATTGGTTTATAGTAAGTCCTGAATTTGGGTAGTGCTGGGCTTTGAAATTTGTTCTTCTCCTTCAATATTGTGTTGGCTAGTATGAGTCTTTTGCCTCTCCATATACTTTAGAATTAGTTCATTAAGATCCACAAAAATGTTTATTGTGATTTTCATTGAAATTGTTTTGAATCTATAGACCAAACTGAGATGAATTGATACTTTGACAATATTGAGTTTTCCTATGCATGAACATGAGATATCTCTTCATTTATATAGTCAGGTTTTTTTAATTTGTTTACTAGATAGCTTTCATCAGAGTTTTTTTAGTTTTCTTCATATAGACTATGTACAATTTTGCTATATTTATGCCTGTTTCATTTTGGGGGTGCTAATGTAAATGGTAGGGGTTTTTTAAACTCTATGTGTTTATTGTCGATATACAAGAAAGCAACTGACTTTTGTATTAACATTATGTACACAACTTTTCTATAATTGTTTATTAGCTTCAATAGTTTTTTTCAATTATTTCATATTTCTCAGTATATAGTGTCATCTGAAAACAAAGATAGTTTGTCTTCCTGTACTATCATATAACTGGTACTTTCCTTTTCCCACCCTATTGTATTAGTAAGCACTTCCAGGATGATGTTCACAGGAGTGGGGAGAAGAGACATCCTTGTCTTGTACTTTATTTTAGTGGGAAAGTTTGGGGTTTCTCAACATTCAATATGATGTTAGCTCTGAGGTTTGTATATAGTCTTTATAAAGTTGAGAAAATTGTCTTCTGTTCCTAGTTTACAGAAAATTTTTAACAAGAATAGGTGTTGAATTTTATCACATTTTTTTCTGCATCTATTGATGTGATTATGTGTTGTATTTGTTTTGTTTGTTGATGTGCTGGAATACATTAACTGATATTCACATGTTAAACCAGTCTTGCATAAGTTAAATAAATCCTACTTGGTCACAGTCTATAATTCTTTTCATACTTTTTTGGATTCAACTAGTTGATATTTTGTTGAGAATTTTTTCATTAAAGTTTACGAAAGATAGTGGTCTATAGTTTTCTTTTAATGTCCTTGTGTAGCTATAGTATTACAGTAATCCTGGTCTTATAGAATGGGTTAGAAAGTATACCTTCTGCTTTTATCCTTTGAAAGAAATTGTGGAGAATTGGTATAACTTCTCTCTTAATGTTGTAAATTTCAGAAATTGGTTTATTTTATCCATGTTATCAAATGTGGGAGCACAGAATTATCCACATGCAGTATTGTCCAATAAAATATTATTTTATTATCCTTTTAATTTCTATGGCATCTAGCTCTGATTGGTGTGGCTCAGTGGATTGAATGTGGACCACAAACCAAAGGGTAACCAGTTTCATTCCCAATGAGGGCACATGCCTGGGTTGCAGGCCACATCCCCAGTTGGGGTCACATGAGAGGCAGCCACATATTGATGTTTTTCTCCCTCTCTTCATCCCTCCCCTTCCATTTTTCAAAAAATAAATAAACAACATCTATAAAAGTGTTTCCTTTTTCCTTTCCTCTCCTAAAAGACTGAGGGAATTTTTCTCAGATATTTACTGTGGAACTCTGGCCAAGCTCCTAGAGATAAATCTTATAATATTGTGGGGACTGTCAATGACTGAATCCCCCTAGATTTTTAAAAAGATTTTATTTATTTATCTTTAGAGGGGAAGGGAAGGAAAGAGGGAGAGAAACATTGATGCATGGTTGCCTCTCATGCATCCCCGCTGGCTCGCAACCCAGGCATGTGCCCTGACTGGGAATTGAACTCAGTCCTTGGGTTCACAGGCCTGTGCTCAATCCACTGAGCTACACCAGCCAGGGCAAATCCCCTTAGATTTTTAACTATCAGAGTTGTACACACTGAGCCTCCAGCAATCCATCAGTTATATACAGGTCAAGTTTCCTGACTTCAATAGTGGTGCCCACAGCAACTTCTGCTTGTGAACTGACCCTCTGCCCTGTCAGCCTGGGCTTCCTATATTTACCTGACTGTCTTTACAATTTTGGAAGCCACAGGTCTCCTCCTTATGGTTTCAAGAGAAGTTGTTGATTTTTCAGTCTGTTCAGATTTTTCACTTGTAAGGACAGAGTTACATACAAAACCAAAAATTCCCAACATCTGTGATTTTAACTTTAATTTTAGTATGGGAAAATCATGAGTTCATATGACTTAAAATATATATGTATAATGGGAAGAAGTGGTACAGCAAGAATGAACCAACTTTCATATTTCTTCCACCAACTGTCTCTCACTATGAAGCTGTTACATATTTTGGCCATGAAAATGAAATTACATTACATTGCATTTTATGTGCATACTATATTTGTTTACTTTAGAATTATTTATTATACATAAGCACTTTTATTCAATCCATATATAACTTTCGAATAGTGAAAATTACTGGGTTATCTTGGCTTGGGTGAAATACACCATAATTTATTCCAATACAGTTATATTTTAAAAATTATTTAATAACTTTTCACTTAGACAAAGTCTTCTCAGAAATGAATGACAGTCACTCAGGTAAAATAACAATGGATGTATTTTGTAGTTACTAATAAACAGTGTTCTTTAAAAATAATCCAAAGAATCTTCTCCTTGGTGGCTTAATTTTCTCACATTTCATTATGATGAAAAATTTACAGTAAAATAAATAAATGATATATACATCATTATGTATGTATTTCATATATCAGAAATGATGAAAATGTTATAAACTAAGTGAAAAAATGTAGAATGATTAAAATTGGAGATTATCTTTAATAAAAATAATTAAATCTGCTAATTTTTATACAGAAGATAATTCAATTTATTTTGGGTTATGAACAAACAATATGTTCTGCCCCTGATTTTTGAAATGTTTAGCTTAAATTATACTTTCACAGACATGTACCTTAATTTTTTTCTTTATAAAATGTAGAGATCAGACTAAATCATCTCTAAAGTTCTTTTTAAATCTTCATTATATTTAAACATACATGTGTATGAATATACATACATACCAGATCTGCCCAGAAAGTACCCAGCTGTGTATTATGCAAAAGAGACATGTACTGAAGAAAATGACAAGATACAGGAAACACTGCACACAGGACAATGACGCCTCAGTTCCTTTCAAAGCAGGCACCTTGGGACCTCACACGGTCCTTCCCAATCATCATCAGCTGCCCCACTGCATTTTCCTGAGTCTCATCAATGGTCTGGAATTTTGTCTCTTGCAAAGGTGATTTTAGTTTTGGGAAAAGTCAGAATTCACAGGGCACCAGATCAGGGTTGTAGGGGAGCTGAGTCACCTGGGTGATTTGATGTTTTACCAAAAACTCTGCATAAGATGTGATGCATGAGTGGGCACATTGTCATGATGAAGTTGCCAATCACCAGTTGCCCATGACTGTGACCTTCTGAATCATCTGAATAGTTTTTGCAGAAGAATGTTCAAGTTTAACACAAAGTCTCGTGCAGATTCTTTGCTCTACTCAGTCATTTTGAATGTGACAGCCACACAGTACACATGTTCACTCAAGGGCATCTACTACCCCACTGTGACCTCATCATTGTTCACACATGTGCATTCCAGTCCACTCTCCTTCACTGCCAGTTTACATCGATGTTACACAAACCATTCTCATTATATTAACAATGGTTGGTCTTCTTCAGGACAGACATCATATAATCAGATTATATACAATGACATAATTTCCATAATATCTACTCATTTACTTAATGAAATTTATATGATCAAATTTATGTTTAATCAATTGAATATAATGCCAGAGGTTGTTGTCTCATATGATTTCTCTGATTGCCCCAAAGGGCAAAATTATCTGCCCTTTTCACATTTGCTCACACCCACTATGATGGACAAAACCACTTTTCTCTGTGGGTAGCATTGTCTACTTGGCCATTGTTATATTATGATGCACCCGGTGTGGTATTATATTGTGTGTGCATGCAATATCAATATAAACATATAGATGTTTTCAGACTACTCATACTACATGTAATATATTTTCTAATTACAGTCTTTGTTCTTACATAAACAATTTTAGGTAAAACTCTCTGTCACAGAGACAGGCCATATCAGTAGGTTACAGTATCAAAATACCAGTGAGTGTATTTTCCACATTAATTTAGAGCATGTGGCAATGGAAAGTGGCCTCTATGTGAAACTATGTCCAGCAATGACTCAGTCTTTGTCTTTCAGGGTTGTCAGTCTCTATTTCCTTCAAATTAAGGAAATAATCAATAACATGCATTGTGGTCTACAAGGCAAACAGCATCAGTTGTAAAATAAAATAAAAATAAATTACAAAGAATCTTGTCATCACTGGAAGTAGTGAACCACAGAAGCGAATGTCATTATAATCTTTGTCTTCAAAGCAAGAAATTCTCTATGGTGCTGAAATTTGTTCTCTGAACCTAAAGAATAAGAGTGGTTAAACCACTCTGTATAGTAGCCAGTTCAGCTTGAGCACTGGTTTAATAAATGCTTAATTGATCATATTCTTGGCAGACACATCCTAACAACAACAAATGACCTTTGAAAAACTATCTTATTTCATATTTTCCAGTGGCACACACAGTCATCCAGAATTCTGAAGACAGATGTGACTTTGTATGCAAGAGATGAAAGAGAGTAGATCAAACTTTAACAGAACTTCAAGTTTTAAGTGTCTCATTATTTTTCTTGATGTTTTCTGTTTTAATGTAATAATGAATACATGCAACATAGATATATGGGAAATGCACATATAACTATATACCTTTATTTCATGCTTTTAATATTTGAATTTTCCTTTTTCATATCATTCAGCATAAAGATTATATTAATAAACAAGATAACCAACTCTTTTTCTCCTCTGTGCTTCCATCTTTCTCTTCCTTCCTTCCTGTGTAATTTTTATCAAGATAGAACTAAATGAGCCTTAGTTACTCCATACATGAAATGAAAATTTAGCTGATTCTTATTTCCTGGTAACTGACCTCAGAATTTTTTTTTGTTACATTTATTGTGATTATTCTTTTTATTTGCATTGGCTAGTTTTGTATGGTGATTTCTTAGATTTCTCTTCTTAGATTCTCTTGCACATTTGGGAATGTTTTCAAACTCAAACACTTAGCCACTACAATTGTTTGGAAAAAATTAAGAAAAGAATCTTTCCAAAGTATGAATATAGTTTAAGTGTCCAGTGCAGTGTGCATGAGGATGGGGTAACTATGTAGATCTCAGACTCTCCAGAGTGAATTTTTTCTGGACAGAAGCTCATCAGAATCATGAAAGAAGAATGGGTAGAAGTCCAGGTAGAATGGACTGAGATTTTGGCAATCTATAGTCTAACCCTGAATTTCTCACTTACCAGCTGAAGGTGTATAGATAGGCTATATAGCCTTTTAGATCTCAGCTTTCATACCTTTAAAATGAAAAAATAAAAATCCCATGACCTATTAGCTACGATCTTAAAAACTTATGATTCTATTTTAAATAAATGTTAAAAGCAACAGAAACTCCTCATCTGAGAAAAAGCAATCACAGATGTTGATTTCAATGTCATATTATATTTTTCACATATGATTCATCTCATGTAGTATAAGTAAAACAACTTTTACTGCCTTTTGATAAACATTTGCTAATTACCCAGAAAATTTGGCTAATATAGATTTGGTGAACTATGTGATTCAGTTTGATGTATATAATCATAAAAACATGTTCTTTATCATCAGCAGCATTAAGTCTTAATTTAACGTTTTTCTTCAATAAATAGTCATGAGGCCAAAATTTAAACAAAAAATTACAGAATGCCAATTAAGATAGTTAAATGTATAATTAATTTATAAAATAGATTCTAAAAACCACCTTTTCATCAGTTTGGTTATAATTCACATTTCAAATGTAAACAATGCGCATGCCTTTGAAAAGTCTTAAAGTCAGAAAGACAGAAAATATCTATTTTGCTATATAATAATCCTCTTAACATGCACATGCCAGATGGTGTTTCATATCAGGTCAGAAATGATGAAGGAATCTGGCTTTAAATCTAAGATTCTGGAGGAAAATGAGTGACTAGGGGTTACATATTTATAGTAGCATTTTTTTCTCTGAAATTCAACCATTTGTAATAATTTTTGATATGTTTCTGTCTGTGCATATGGATTTATTTTTCTTATTTCATTTCTATTATACCTTGTTGGGATTCTGAAAGGTTATTTATGATGTGATTAGACATTTTTCTCATCTTTGGAACCCTATAGCCAAGTAATAATTTGACCTTCAGATATTTCAAACTGAAACTTAGTAACTAGTCTAGGAAATATAAAATATGACTCATGAGGAGGGAAAATAAATAAAAATTCTATTAAGTATGAATTAGAATAATACTTTTCTAATTCACTTAAAAGAAACTAATTATAAGATTCAATGACCTGCATTCTTCTACTAAAATAAAACAAATAAAATTCCTCTATATAACAATAGCATATTTCATTTTCATAAACTTTAGAGAATGGCTAACTTTGGAGAATGAATTTAAACCTTTGTATTATAAATGCAAAAAATTAAACTCTTACTCAATCCACTCATTTTTACTATTATCTTTATTTTTCTCAATTCCTATTTTTAGATGGCATGATGGTTTATGGCATTAAACTGATCCAAAATAATTTATCATAATCTACTGTTTATCTTCTTTTTAATGTCTACATACAATAATTGTTTAGTTCTGTGGCCTTGACTGCATTCAGTCTATAAAACAGAGAATACACTTTTAAGTGATACATATTGGCTGGATTATGTAAATCCAGCCCTCAACTCCCAGCCAAAAATGAAAAAAAAAGTTTCACTTTAGCATGATAGCACACAGAACTATGTGGACCTACTTCCTAGTAAAAATAGCTTTAAATTGTAAGTCTCTGGAAATTGTTCTAAGGGAGACAAACATGGGTCTTGCAATGAATAAATTAAGAAATATTTGAGAAAATCTCTGAAAAATGTTGTGCCCCTCCCCCATCATTTGAAGACTCAGTTCCTAAAGTGGAGATTTACTCAGAGAGAGTTGTGTTATTTCTCCCACATGTAGCTCCAGACCTGTAGCTAAGTGATTTTGCAATGGAAAACGTCAGGCTGTAGAATGAAGAGTTCCCTAACTCTTGCCGTAAGAACTGACTTCATGTGCAACAGAATGTAAAGAATTTGAAACTGAAGTATGTTCTCAAAAACTGTGGTTATGACGAAGGCAATTGGGAGGAGATTGGTAGGTTTACTGGAGATTTAGTTTGAACTGTAAAATGCCTACTTTGCTGGGGAGAAAAAAAAAAAACAGGCAAATTAAGTGTCCTCCTGGGGTCAGAACAAATCCCAAACACATATTTCAGGAACTATCCCTTAAAATGATTACAAAATCATTGCATGACTCTGTCAAGAGATTTATATTGAAGAATGTTATTGAAATAAGAGCGCAATAGACCTGCAAGTAGTGGACCTGGCTGTGGTAAGGGAAGGAGCCAGTTAAAGAGCCCGGAAAAACATCTGCATCATCCCAGAGTGACCGTGGGCATATCCAACACATCACGCTCTGAGGAGCAACATCGGAGCATTCATGCTGATGGGAATGAGAGAGGGGCTTGGCAATGTTGGCAGAATAGACTTTACTGAGAAAACATCACTAAGCAAATAATAATAAGCCTGAAGGATATGGGGAAATACCCAGAGTTGCTAAAACATTACCTAACATGTCAAGTTTCCTATAAAAATAAAAATAAAAAATGAGAACTGCAGAGAAACAGGAAAGTATGATCCATACACACGGGGGAAAGGCAGACAGCGAAAAATGCTTGTGATTGCAACCAGATGTGGCATTCAACAGACAAAACCTTCAAAGTAACCATTATAACTATGCTCAAAGAGGTAAAAAAAATGAGTAAAGAAGTAAAAGAGGTTATAATGACAATATTACATCATATAGACAATATCAAAACACTATCAATTAAGAGAGATTATCTTAAAAGCTTAAAGGCTGGGATTGAAAAGTACAATAAATGAGGCAAAAATTCAATGTATTCAAACTGAATTAGTCCCTTGAAACAGATTGATAAAGATTATACAATCTGCCCTGGCTGGTGTGACTCAGTGAATTGAGTGCTGGCCTGCAAACCAAAGGGTCACTGGTTCAATTCCTAGTCAGGGCACATGCCTGGCTTGCAGTCCAGGTTCTCGGTGGGGAGACCACTAGAGGCAACCACACACTGATGTTTCTCTCCATTTTTCCTTCCCTTCCCTTCTAAAAAATTAAATATATCTTTAAGATAAATGATTATACAATCTGAGAAATGAGAAAATAAAGAAAAATGCAATGTAGTGAAACACAGAAGCTGTCCAAGTGCACCAACACATGTGTATGACAACACCAGAGGAAAAGGAGAAAGAGAAAGGAGCAAGAAGCTCTTAAGAAATAATGACCAAAAACTCCCCAAATTCATTGCAAACATTAGTGGATACATCCAGGAAACTCAACAAACTCCAGGTAGAATAAACACAGAGATCCACAATCAGACACATCACAGTAAAAATGTTTGAAGCTGCACTGACCAGTGTGGCTCAGGCGGTTGAACTGTTGTCCCATAAACTGAAAGGTCGTTGATTCGATTCCGGCTGTGGCGCCTGCCTGGGCGGTGGGTTTGGTCCCATGTCAGTGTGTGTCGGGATGCATTAGTATGCAGCAGTGTGCATGCGACAGGCAGCCAGTCCGTTTTCTCTCTCATGTCAATGTTTCCCTCTCTTTCTGCCTCCCTGACTTTCTAAAAAATAAATAAATAAAATCTTTTTTAAGGATGCTGAAAGTGAAAGACAGGGAGAAATACTGCAGGAAGCAAAAACACTCTAATTTATAAAGGAATACTTATAAGAATAAGAGATGACTCCTCATCAGAAACAATGGAGGACAGAAAGAAGTGGGATATATACTAAAAGTGCTCAAAAATCAGAATTCTACACTGAGCAAAACTATGTTGCATAAATGAAGGTAAAATAAACATGCTCCCAAACAAAACCAAGAATATGTGTTGCTAACAATACCACTTTTAACAAAATACTAAAGGAAAATATTCAGGCTGAAAGCAAAAGACCCTAGATAGTAACTGGAATCCACATGAAAATGGAAAAGGCGATGTTAAAGATAACTATATAACTATAAAATATAGTACAGATGCACATTTATTTTCCTTTCTCTTTACTGATTTAAAAAGCTGTCTTATATTATACATATAATGTATTACTTGGCCTATCACATATAGATACGTGATACATTTGGCAATAGTAGTACAAGGGAGGTGAGTGAAATCAATGCTGTTTTGGCTAAGAAACTGATTCCAAATAGCTCCACAGGAAAAAGTGAAGGGATCCAGAAATTATAAATAAGAAGGTTACTTAGCAAGTGCTATGCTTATTATCTCTGCTTTTTTCTTTTAGCTTCTATCAAAGACATAGAACTGTGTAATATAATAACTATAAACTCAATGTTTAAATGTTTTAAACATTAATAGATACAGTAATTATTAAAATATCACAAAAGGATAGAAAAAGGAGTACAGTTATAGGAGTAACATTTCTATACATGCCTAAAATTAAGGTAGTGTAAATCTGAGGCTGAGCCTTATAAATTAAGATTTGTATGTATGATAGGCCTTAGAACAAACACTGACATTGCTCAACAATTGTAGTGAAAAAATTATTAAGGTAAGTAAAATGCTACACTAAAAATATCCACTTGCAAAAAAAGCAACAAAGAAGTAGAGAAATTATATGATACAAATAGAAAACAAAGTAAAATGGTTGACATAAACCCAAATGTAAAAAAAAAGTAGCACTAAATGTGAATACCTTAAACAACCCAATCAAAATGCAAAGATTGTCAGAAAAGAGCAAAATAGTATCCACCTATTTGCTATCTACAGGACACTTTAGTTTCAAAGATAAAGCTAGAATGAAAGTAAAAGACAGGGAAAAATATATCATACAAACAACAGCTGCAAGAAAGCTGAAGTGAATCAACTAATACACACAAAATATAGACTTTCAAACAAATAATATTACTAGAGATAAAGAGGAATATCTGATAGTGATAAAGGTCATCCCATCAGTAGGATATAAGTACTATAAACACCTATGCACCTATCAGTATAATACCAAAATACCTGAAGCAAAAACGGACAGAAATGGAGAGAGAAATAGACAATATGCTAAGCAAAATAAGCCAGGCAATGAAAGACAACTACCACATGATCTCACCATTAACAGGAATCTAATCAACAAAATGAACAAGCCAGCAAAGTATAGCCAAAGACATTGAAATTGAGAACTAACTGACAGTGATCAGAAGGGAGAGGGGAGGGAATAATGGGGGGAAAGGGTGAAGGGTTTACAGGAACAGTTATAAAGGACACATGGACAATAGCAAAAGGGGGGTGGGAATGGGGGAAGGAGGTGGGGAGGGCTGGGGTGGTGGTGGGGAGCCATGGCGGGGAAAGGCAGGAAACTGTACTTGAACAATAATAAAAACAATTGAAAAAGAATGAATTTAGAACCTTACCTCATACTATATCCCCAAATTAACTTGAGTCAAAGACCTAAATGTAAATTCTAAAACTACAAGTTTATTAGAAGAAAATAGAAGAGTAAATCTTGACTATTGATTCAGTACTGGATTCTCATACATGACATCAATATCATGAGTCACAAAAGAAAAAATACATAAATGGGCTTCATCAAAATTAAAACTTGTACTTCAGAGGAC
Source organism: Artibeus jamaicensis (assembly GCF_021234435.1). Taxonomy (NCBI): domain Eukaryota; kingdom Metazoa; phylum Chordata; class Mammalia; order Chiroptera; family Phyllostomidae; genus Artibeus; species Artibeus jamaicensis. Next base: position 11,214,138 of record NW_026522014.1, on the reverse strand, counting down.
ACTCAAGAAAGTGACAAATAACACAGAAATGAGAGAAAATAATTGTGAACCATATGTCTGATAAGGGACTTTAGCTATAATATATAAAGATGGACGTTTCAATAACAAAAAGAGAAATAACCCAATTCAAAAGTGCACAAAGGTTCTGAACAGATATTTCTCTGAAGACGATATACAAACTGCCAATAAGTACCTGCAAAGGTACTTGATATCATGAGTCTTCAAGGAAATTCAAATCAAAACCACAAACAAATACCACTTCCCAGCCACTAGAATAACTAGAATCAAAAAATCATGCAGTAAGAAGTGTTGGTGAGAATGTGGAGAAATTATAACTCTTACACCCTCTGGTTGGTCTGTAAAATGGTGCTGCCTCTTTGGAAAACAGTCTGGCAATTTCTCAAATGGTTAAACAGAGAGTTGACATATGACCCAGCGGCTCCACTCCTAGGTAAATGTCCAAGAGAAAAAAAAAATGTCTACATGAAGGCTTGTACATTAATGTTTATAGCAACATTATTTATAACAGCCAAATAGTGTGAAGCGAGTATCCAGAAATGGATGAACATATATAAACAAAATATAATAAGTTGAAATAATAGAATATTATTTAACCATAAAAAATAAAATATTAATAACATGCTACAACATGGATGAACCTTAAAACCTTTATACTAAGTGAAAGAAACAAGTCACAAAAGACTACATATTATGTGATATTATTCATGTGAAATATCCAGAACAGGTTGATGTATAGGTATGGGAAGTAGATTAGTAATTGCTGTGACAATAGGAATGGAGGGTGAGAGGACTGAGAAATAATTAGAGGACAGTATATAAAGGATATAAGGGTATCTTTTAGAGGGAGTGAAAATGTTCTGAAACATACTGTGGTGAGGGTGCACATATCTTTGAATATACTGAAAACACCGAATTTATACTTTAAATGGGTGAACTACATGACATATGAATTATATCTTGATAAAGCTGTGCAAAGAATTCTGTGTCCCAGGAATGGTGGTTTAGCTTCTTCTTCAAACATTAACATCATATTTTAGACTCTAGAAAGTCTGTAAATGTACGGAAGTATGATTAGCTTTCCCTTATCTTCCTCCCAGCCCTCTCTTATTCATAATGGGCAAGAGCCACTTCCAAAGCAGATCAGTCTTCATTCCCATTTGGCCTTTGGTCAATTCACAGCACAAAAAGATCTTTTGTTGGCAGACATCTTAGACCACCAACAAATTCACCTATGAAGTTTTTAGCAAATACCATTGTGGTTTTTATTATTATTTTTATTAGGATGATATTTTTATTATTTAACTATTGCGTACTTTTGCGAGAAGGTTTTACCATTGAGCCACATAGACTAATCCTGCTTAAGATTTATGACTCTTTTTAAAACTATGACCTTATAAATATAACTTCAAGTGTCATGGCTAAGTTAGGCTACAGCTCAAATTTATTATCTATTTGGGAAACATTTCAAATTCTTTCTCTGCTTCCTTTAAATAAACCAGGACATTTCTTTTTCTGTTCTCTATTTTGAACACAATATTAGAATATCTCCTATTGGAAATAATTATTCTTTTTGCTCAGATTCTTTTTGAAGACTATGGTTTTATGAACACAAACCTAGGTCTGGTGGGGGTATGTGTGTTTATATGAATCTCCCCTACCTCATGAAACTTACTGCATTTCAAAGCCAAATGAAATTTATCATATAAGTAAGAGTCCTAATAGGAAACATGTTAAACACTCAAGTTAGGATAGCTTGAGAAGCATTTATTTACAAAGGGACTTATTGCAAGAGTAGGGGCATGACCATGAAATTATATGCAATGGACTTGTTTCCACCTAGACCTCAATAAACAAAGGGAGGAAAAGGAAAGTGGGGGGAAGGAGAGTGGAGGAGCTTCACCTGTGTTGAGAAGAGCATAACTTGCCCCAAGGGCCATAACAATTTTTATACTGTAACTTGGGTTCATAAAAATATTTTAAACCAAATTTATTACTCATGACATAGCAATACACTAGTGTGGCCTTGTTAAGTCGGAAACAACACTCATTTGGGCATCACTGAGATTTGAATAATGTTCACCCATATTTTGCTGTGTCATTTTCTGTTTTGAAATACATTCCTTACTTCTAGCTTGTGACCAAATTTATGAGCTAAAAAAAAATCAAAATCACATCTCATTATTCTTTCTCATCATGGCATATTTTTCATTTCCTTCATAGTATTCATTATAATTTGCAATGTTGTGTCTTAGTTTTTGTTTAAAATCTGTTATCCTCATTAGACAGTAAACTCCAGGAAGGTAAGAATGGTATCTACTTGCTCAACCCTTTAAAGCCCCAGCATAAGGCTTGACACATGGTAGGAGCTTGGTAAATATTTGCCAGTGAATTTGCAACTCAATCTGCTTAAAGAAATAGTATACAGGCCATATGTACACAGTAGGACATATATAGAATAAAACAAACTTAACATTGTATAAACAAATATGTTTGAAAATGTTTGACTTTTATGAATAAAGTGCATGCCTTTTGATATGTTTTTCTGTACATATGATTTCAGTGCACAGAGAAGTAACATTGTCATAATCTTGTCAGATAAGAGCCCACAGTCCAAAATCATAATAGTTGCTTGCAAATCCTAGATTCACCGTTCACTAATTGGGCCAGCTAGTTCACTCTGTGTCTCAGTTTCTTCATCTTTAAAATAAAGACAATACTAGTACCCACCTTACAGGACTATTGAGGATTAAATGAGATAAAACATATAAAATAGCTGTACACTATACTTATTAAAAGATGAAAGTATTAGTGATTATTATTTGTTACTTCTATCATCATTTATATTCTGTGCTCATCTGCATGCATCAACTGTTACAAATTTTGAGAGAAAGGAAATGTGCATATAAGAGATGGAAAAGGGAGAATGACTACTATTTATGCTTACTTTGCAGCCCTGCACTTTTTGAAGTGCTTTTAATATATTATCCCTACTTTACCCTTGAGAAAAATGTGGCTCAAAAACTAATTTTCTCCCAGGTTTGTCATGCACTGTTTTGTCACACTTGCATAGCTACACTACAGGTTCCTTTCCTATGGAATTGTTTATGTTTGCCCTAACTTGCAATATTCTTGTTTTCCCCTGCACCAAGAAAGCTCACGTTATCCCTCAAGTCACTAAGGAAATGTTCATGTTTTCAAGACATCATTTACATGCTGCTCCTAATTGTAATCTTTGCTTTCATAATTTTTATCTCATCGTGATGAGGGTAGATCAACTCCTCTGTGTCACCATGAACTTCGACAGTCCTAGCAGCACCCTGGCAGACAGATAGCACTTATTAAATGTTGGGTGTGAGGAGGAGCGAAGCATTGGAAGGGGGACGGAGACACCTGGGAGCCCAGACTGCACTGCGTGACTCTAAAACCTGTGTCACAGCCAACAAAGTGTGCTCCCAACTCAGTGCCGTACTCCTGAGCTTTCACTGATTTGAAGTTGGTTTAGGTGAAGACAAAGAAGCAGTGAATATACTTAATCCTCTCTCAGTCAGTAATTTGTGTTGTAATGTACAACCAAAACACATGGATTTTTTAAAAGTTATTTTCAAAACACTAACTCATAATGAATTTCTTTTAAAACAAGAGTTTGAATTGATACATGGAATTTGATTTGATCAATGACTTAGCATCCCCAGAGGAAGAGTATGACATATTCAAGAAAGTGAAATGCTATGTTTACTATAGGAAATGAAGAAAAGAGAACGGCAGACAGAGCTAGGGAGGCCCTGTGAAAGACTGGGAGTCTTCTCCTCAGGATAATCAGAAGCACTTCATGTTTTTACCCAGGGAAGTGATGCGATCAGATCTGCACTCGAGAGAGGCTGAGTAGATGTGGGGTAACCAGCTAGGAAGCTATTTTCTGTTGGGTCAGAGACAAACAAAAGTGAAAATCTATGAGGAGTACTTGGGAAGGAGTAAAGGGAGTTAAGAGAGAGAGAGAGAGAGAGAAACATGCACAACCTCGCTGTACTAATAATCAGGGAAATGCAAACTAAAACAATGAGACATCATTTTTTCTTATTTTATTCAAAATTAAAAAGGGAAGTTGTTACTATCAATCATTGGCTATAATGTGGGAAAGGTTGTATTCTCCGATTGTTCTTATAGTGAGAATATAAACTGTATGGCTATTGCTACTCTTTCATGAATGCTGGTGGAAGACACTATAATCTTGTTTAGGGATGAGTTATACTTTATTTCTCAACACTATAACAGTAGCCAAGAATGCAGCCTTTTATACCAGATCCCAAAGCCCAAATTCCTACAGGACATTACAAAATATGGCCTGGTAATATCCGTCCATGCAATGGGTTGTATTGTAGGAGAAGATATTTGAGCATAGGGAGAAATTACTACACTGTAGAATAAATACACCTCCCTTTTGCTCTGGAGGGAAGCATGTTCTATTCCAAAACTGTTGACTGTGCAAAACAAGGACAGCCAAAGCCTTACTTGCTGGACATAAAGAAATGTGGAAAAGCTACAGAGTACTGCCCCTCAACACTACTTGGGGGTATAATCTGGCAGTCTTTTCAAAACATTATTGCTTTTTTTTTTAAACAAATTGATTACAAGACCCTCTACCAACAGAAAGATTACTACTTGCTTTATTGCAGTGGTCTGGAACTAAACCTCTAAGGCATGTTTGCATAAAGATACTCACCACATCATTGTAGAAAAGAAGAGAAAGCCTAACATTAAAAAGAAAACAGTCTTAACAGTGGGGGATTTGTACTATGATATTTTGTGCATTCACTAAAATGAGACAAAACCTAAGTACAGGTGACATTTGAACAACATAGAGGTTAGGGACACCAACCACACCACACAGTCAAAAATTGACATATAACTTTTGACTCCCCCAAAACGTAACTACCCTTGGTATCCACAGAGGATTAGTTCCAGGACCTCTCTTGGATACCAGAATCCACAAATTCTCAAGTTCACAATACAAAAATGGCATAGACCCATGCCTACAGTGAGCCTTCACATCTGTGGACTCCCAATCACATATGGAAAACAGTCCAGGGAAAAAATATCCACGTGTAAAGGTTAGACCCATGCAGTCCAAACCTTCACTGTTCAGGGTCAACTGCATACAGAAGTAGTCCCCTAGGATATGTTTTTATCTGAAAAAAAAAAAAACAAATCTCAGAGTATGTTACCTTAAAAAAACTGATATGCAAACCCAACCATATATTTGAAATTAAACTGTAACATATTAGTACATATAGGAAAAGACAAGAGATTTAGATGAGTGAATTCATAATTAATTTTACTTATGGATAAAGAAAAAGATGGACAAGTTTTGGGACTGATGAAAGGACATCATTGCTGTATTGTTTTTAAGTACATAGTGATCGATGACAGTTCATTTCTAAAAGTAAACTGGCAAGTTTTGGTAATCAATAGATTTGGGAAAGGAGAAAGACAGGTATCCAAAATGACTTAAGTTATCTGGCTTAATTAAATGGGCAGATGATAGAGAAATTTCAAAGGATTGAGAACTTTACAGAAGGAGTAGGTGTTTTGGGGGGAAATTGGAATGATGAGTTAACTTCAGAATTGTCCATTTTAAAGTACTGTTGGGTGAACAGTTTATTGTTAGGGCCTGAATTTTAGAAGTCTGGAGGTTAATGTATATAAGTCAGCTGTGGTGTTGGTGAACAAGAATTTCTAAAGAAAGAGTACAGTGGAATAGAGGACCCAAAACAAAGCCCTGTTGACTTCCACTTTTTGATTGTTAGAGGAAAGGGGGAAAGAAAGGAAAGCAGGAATAAGTGGCCAGAGAAATAGGGGAGGAAAAGACAATGAATGTCACAAAGCAGTGGCTAAGGAAAGACTGCATGAAGAAGCAGTGGTCACACATGTGAAATGCCACAGAAATATCTATTAGGATAATCAAGTTGACTGCATGAAAGGACATGAGTTATTAAATTAATTTTATGGATTTTAATGAAATGTTAAAGAGAGAAGCCAGATCTGAATGGTTTGAGAGATAGCTAGGAGGGGAACAAGGTAAGATACTTGTAAAGATGTTTTGTCAACAGAGGAGAGCAATAGCAAAGGTGTTCATTGTAAGAGAGCAGAGCCTCTATAGAGGTTTTGTTTTAAGAAGAGAATCCTGAACAGATTAAAATTTGGATAGCAAGGATCTAATGGAGAGGAAAGGGGCTTGAAAAATCAGGAAGATGTGAGGATATGAAGCAGGAGGTGAAGGGCTTGCTTTATAAAGCTGAAGAGCCCATCGATCCATTGTACTGGGAAGCAGGAGCAAAGGGGAAAGGCTGGTGCTGGTTTGTGTAGGTTCTCAGACAGTACACTGTTACACAAGAAGTTACACAGAAGCTGGTAACTTCTGGCTTCTCTGCAACAGGTGGCATCCTCATTTGCTGTGGGTAAAGGAAGTTTGAAGAGAGGGACATGATCCGTGTATAGAACAGTTTGCTGATTATGTGCAGCTTTGTGTTAAGGAGACTGGTGGATGGAGGATCTCCACCATCCTCTCCTACCAAACTGAGGGATTCTGAAACTCAGATGTAGGTAGAGACTTTGGATCAAGCCAGTTCATATTAAAACTCTGTTATGATTCTTGCATCACTTTTAAAACTCTGTGGTTTTCCTGGCAATGAAATATATAGACAGAATTTTAAACCGAAGCGTTATCCTTCTCCACATTATGCACGTGGATATGGACCTAAATAAAAGGGACAAAGCCATCTTTCTGGGGTGCTCTCTGCTGATTGGTCTCAGAATTGGCTGGCTGCCCTTGGGCCTGAAAAGAATTCCCGTTTGCTTTTGTATTGTGTAAAAAATCAGGCACTTGCCCCCAGTAATGGAGGCATTGCTATTTCTTGCTTGGCCGTTGCACCACCAGATGTATCACATAAATATTCTAATGGATAGTGGTGGACTAGGAACGCAGAAGATAATCCGATGCAGGCAGATGCTAGCAGTTGAGATTACTCAAACTGTATTGAAATTTCCTTTGCACCTGGCACTGGAGGTGTTAGCCATGCCAGTTCAATCCCCCCAACACAGATGTTCTTGTTGTACCACTTTGTATGTATAACATTTAGGTTTCTGTGTAGCTTTGCCACAGTACACATAAATACTGTAATCCAAAGATCACCCATTTATTAGTGCACCTGCATCTTCAACCAGATTTCTTTCATTCTTTTCCATGAATACTCAACATTTTTCTAAAAATGACATAGCCCCAGGGTGAAGAACCCTTTGTATGTGCCAGATAGCTTAACAAAATGATAATGATGATGATAAAAATAACCATATGAGATTCCCCTAAAAAAAAAAAAACCCTGTTACTAATGCATGGAGGTAACTTGAACTATGTTGAAGAAAAATATTTTTTACTAACTTCTGTTTTAAGCTTTTTATAATTGTTTTATTAGTGAAGAACATAGATCATAGAAGTAGATTATCTTTCACAAAGTTATACTCTCCCTGTTTTCCTCAAATAGGGATTTGGTAGAGCTTACCTCTTCAGGAGCAGATTTTTCTGGGTGTGAACCTCTGAGGCCCCTTTTTAAATTAATAGGAGTGGAGCTCGGTTCAGCTGAAGATGGGGTGTGACCTCCTGAATATGGGATAAAAAAAGCCTTCGGAGGGAGGCAAGATCATTACTCTAGAGAATAGCTGTGTGTAGTGGCTGTCCTACCAAGTGGGGAAAGGGCATCAGAATGTTTTGATCTTGTTTTTATAGTTGCAGGCAGTGCCTGTATCTTTCCAAATACTAATTTTGAAATACATCTCTATGAAAAGGAATTTCAATGCTACTTAATTTTGGTTTGGGGGAGATAGAACTTTCATTATTCATTTAAAACAAATAAATGTTTAAACATGAGCTACATTTTAAAAATTGATGAGTGGTGATGGTTTTCAAAGTTTTTTTTTTTACCAGTAGTAACTTTCCCAGGTTTATTCTCAATGCCCTACTTATTTCCCACTCTGCATATAGCCACAATTATATTCTGTTCTCCCACAGAGAAAAGAAAAACAATGTATGCCATTATATCAATATTACTTCAGTTACTTAGCAATTCATTGTGTAGAATTAGAGGCTACCAAGAAGCCAGCTAATTAAGGATTGAATGGAAAGAATAGAATCCAAAAGGAAGAATGAAGAAGCAAAGAGGGTAAATGAAAGAGTAAAACGTAGCCATATCCAGGAGGCTGTGAATGTCCTTTTGTTTATTTCTGACAAGTCTCAGAGTGTACTGGGATAGGCCTGAACAAACACTAGCAGTGTGTTCAGTGAATAGTTAGAGAATCAAGCTGGCTACAGCGGCTACCTAGCATGTACTCTTATATGCCCAAATTAAAGACATGAAGCTAAACACAGAAACATGAAGAAAGGAACCAATAAAAGGCAGTTTATTTAAATATTCTAAAATTAATGCAACTATTTTCATTTGGATCTCTTTTGTTCCATAAATAAATACTAGCATAGGTGTATATACAGGCACAAAGAAACATCAATGCAAAACTAAGAAGAAAAAGAGAAGGAGAATATGTATCAAGAGGGAGAAATCGGAGCTATCTGGCAATCCCTGGCATCCAGGAAAATGAATGGGGCTATTGGAAGTAGAACTTGAACTCTCATTAGTTCTTCCTGCCTCCTACTTCAAACATGAGGCTCAAATAGAATATACTTTATCCTAGACTAGTCTTTGTTCTTTTTGAGTTTTTAGGTCTTCTAATACTGAACTTCTACCGCAGCTCAAGAAACCAGAGTACTGGTACTCACGATTCCACTTCTTATTCTTAGAATACTTTTCTAGTTCAAAAAAATAATTTTATTGTTTATGATATTACCAGCAACTGTTAAGTTCCTATCCTGCGCCAAGTACCATGGTGAGTGTGTTAAATATGTTCTATCACTAGACATTTGTATTTTATTTTACAGATGAAGGGACAGGAGCCTGTAAAGGATAAATATGTTTTTCGAGGTCACACAATTGAAAAATAGTAACAATCTGAACCCAGATTTCTATTATAAAACCTGCATGTTTAATCACTATAAAACTGTACTGAGAATATCATACAGTAAAAGAGCTGTTTTGAAAGGTGTAAGGTGATGCCTCGTTGTTTTTCACTTGCATTTTCTTGGTGATAGAGATGTTGAGCACCTTTCCATATCCCTGTTGGTCTGGTCATTGTGCACGTGCTTTGGAGAAAGGTCCATTGAAGTCCTTTGCCCATTTTTAAATCAGGTTATTTGTTTTTGCTAATGATTTGTAGGCGTTCCTTATATTTTAGATACTAACTTTTTATCAAAAATGTGGTTTACAAATATTTTCTCCCATTCTGCTAACATTTAAAAAAACTAAGTAGATTCCACAGAGACCTGTAATTCTGAGACTCTTGAATGATTGAAGGATCTGGCAACACTGAGACAACTTGTCCTTCTTGCAAATCTTCTTGTTTTTTAGGAGAATTCGTGTTCTTTCCAATTTAACCAAGTCTTTGCCCAGAGTACTTCATTTCTGGTGCCAGTAAAGTGTTTTTTTTTAAAGAAGAAAAACTGACAGATTAAAATGTTAGCAACAATTAAAATTTTCACAACATAGTATGGTATAGGTCAAACAGTTCTGTGGACCAGATTCAGCCCTCTGCCAACAATTTGCAACTTTTGCTCTCCAAAGGGATGATATGCAATGTTTCAAAGAAAGAAAGGGTCGTAGGGGTAAGGACAGAGAAAGAAGAGGTTCTTTGGGGCCAGGCAGGGGAAGGGGTTACTGTGGGTGGGCCCCAAGAACAGTGTAGAGCCCTAAGTGTCTCCACGGAACAGTCCTGAGGAGGAAGTGAGATCCCCAGGTGTAAGAGCTGGGTGGCAGCCCCGGGACAAGTCTGAGCAGGTTTCCCCAGTCCCACCTGTGCCCAGCATCAGAATGCAAATTATAGATCACGAGGAACAGTAGCTGAGAATGAGGAGCTGTGTTCAAATTTTCCTGGATTTCATACAATCTTTAGAGAAGAAATCAGCTGAGGTTTGATTTACTGATAGGTTGGAGTAATGGGAACATGGGGGCAGAATAAAGTTGATTAACAGGAAACAAAACTATATTTTTGTTGAGCATCTAATGATGCGGGCATGTACACCACACACACACACACACACACACACACACACGGCTTTTCCAATGCTTGAAGTTTCTCTAAATAAAATCACATTCCCTTATTTTAAAGGATTGGATGAAAGTAACTAACAGAAATAAAGAACAGAAAATGCTCATAGTACCACCTTTTTCTCCTCTACTGAATCCACCTGAGCATGTGTTCCCCTCCAGTACCCATTCCCCTGTATTTAGTATAATTTTTTTGTGTAGGATTGTTGACCTGTTGTTACAACAGGGCTCTTGGCAATTTCACAGTGTTCCCAAACACTCAAAACTTCTTTTTGGACAGTTGACTAAGAACTTGAATCTTTTAGTTCTCATGGGCATAGAGCCATAGAAGATTTTTATGAGATAATTTAGATCATATGAACTCTTCACCAAAGCATAAACCTCATGTTTTCTCATCATCTTTTTATTTTTCAACTTAAAGAAGGGGGAAGGAGTTGGTCTCATGTAATAGATTGAAGTATGGTCAATGTCTTAACCAGAGACCCAGAGCTAATCATTTTCTCCCTCATATTTATCTAGGTAGACACACATACTAATACATTTAGATGGTTCAGTGCACCTAGAATACTTGTAGAACTGTGTAGAAGACATGCAATATGTCAGAACAGCTAAAGCTCATGGTCACATCAGAGTTGAACATGCATTCACATACCAGGCCATGGTATACAACTGTCCATGTGTTTAAATTTCAAATACTATAGCAGAGCATGTTATAAACACAGTGCTGTCCTCATTTTAAAGTATGTGACTTAATGTGTATCAACAATTTCTTTGAATGTTAATTAGTTGAAAAAATATAATGGACCATATTTTTAAGTACAATTACATTAACTCACTTTCCTCCTATTTAATCATATAGTCGGTGAGTGTCATTTCCAATTTTATATGTTCCTAAATAGATGACACTGGGAAGCTCAGTTAACAGCTCCCTGGGGAAGGAGAAAATAGGACTGACACTTAAATGTCTTTTATTGTGTTCTTTGACCAGAAGTTTCAGACAGTCAAGTATCTTTGAAGAAGATATCTTCTTCTTTGAAGAAGTTTCAGATACCTGGTCAAGTATCTTTGACCAGATATCAGAAATATCTAAATACTTCTGATTGTTATTTGGTGTATCAAGTTTTTCTCCTGCCCACCACCAGAGTCCTAATAGTGTGCTTCATGGAAATAGAAGTGACGATTTATGAAGCACTTCAATCTGGTGCGTTTCATCTCCATAACCCTCTTCACATTTCCCACAGACAGATGATACTTTCTAGGGCCCCAGTGCACCTGACTGTGCAGGGTGCTCCGGAAAGTGCGAAACGATGCCATTCACTTCACTAAGCTGTGAACTGTGATCCCAGAGTCATGGGGCATGTACCACAGGTACAACTGTGTGCCCTGTCCTGAATCAGGTTTAATGACCTTTAGGATCGAAAGCTTCTCTTGTCATTCTTGTCCCCTAGCCAGCCACCTTCTTTTCAAAGGATTTCATGCTAAATATTCTGGTTTGTACATATGAAGGTTCTCTAAATATGGGTGAAAATTTGCTGCCCTTTGAATATATTCATTGACAGAATAGAGTACTGTAAGAATGAGACAAAATCTAAATGAATGTCTGTCTCTAAGTGCTGTTGTTGATTTTATAGTCTATTATTTGCTTCTTACTCCAATTTATTATTTGCTAATCCAATTACCATCATAAGGGGAAATCTTGGGATTGTTTTGTGTATTTTCTTTAACAGGGGTACAGAAAAACTTGAAAGTATAAAAAGAATAAGAGTCCCCTCACCCCGGCTACTGTTCTTTTTGATACTGGCCCCCAAGCAGGGATTATTCGCACATCTGTTGGGTTTTTTTTCATGTTGCACACATTTGCACCTTTTTTTTTAAATGTTGACTGAATCACTTAATTGTAGAGGAGCGTTCATTTTAATGTAAATCTTACAGTATTACATGAGTGAATGTATGAAAATAGCTTGGAACAGTTTAAATTGGGCAGAATTCTGCTTTGATCATAATGTGCCTCTTCAGCATTAAAATAAACTTGCAACATATGCTGAAAAACATGTGTAATAAGTAAGTGCCTCTTGCATGGTGACTTATCTGGGAAAGTAAATTATCATTTAATAGAATTCAAAATTCATAAAACACTTCTAACCACTAAAAATGTTATGATACAATTAGCATCTTATAATAACACATGAGTACCTGGCTACTTCTGATTTAAAGAGAGAATTTTTAAATTTTATAAATGCTATAGGATTGTAATCACTTTCAAAAACATTTGAAAAGAAAACATTTAGTAGACAGTTATATCATATTGCCACAGACTTCTAACTTATTTATGCTACTTAAAATGTATCAATGAATGTGGCAAATTGATTTCAATCTTTAGAGCAGTCAATAAAAACAATGAAATTATCAATATTTGTTAATATTTTATTTTATTTTTAAAATTTACTGTTTGATATTTATGTATTGTTTTTTAATATTTATTGCCATTCAGTGGTAGTTTTCTCTATTTTTCCCCAATTACTGTCCCCTCCCCTACCCACCCACCACATCCCACATTCAGTTCTCCCCACCCCTGCCCTGTTGACTTCGTCCATGGTTCCATTATACATCTTCCTTGACTTGACCCCTCCCCTTCTTTTCCCCATTATTCTTCTCCCACCTCCCCTCTGATCTCTATCAGTTTGTTCTTTAAAATAAAAACAAATATTTTTATTTCACTTCTTTTTCCCTTTTGTTTCATTCTCCCCCCCCTTTTTTTTTTATTGATGTTCGAATACGGTTATCTCCATTTTCCCACCACCACTTTCCTCTGTTCTACCCATGCCCACCTCACACCCTCAATCCCAGGATCCCAGGCCCCCTTGGCTGCACCCATGGGACCCTCATTCATGTTCGTTTATGTCCTTTTCTCTTCTTTCCCACATTATTTCTCTCTCCCCTCCTCTCTGGTTACTGTCAGTTTGTGTCGGTTTCAATGTTTGGCTATATTTTGCTTGCCAGCTTGTTTGGCTAACTAGGTTCCACTTCTAGGTGAGAGCATATGGTATTTGTCTTTCACCACTTGGCTTACTTCGCTTAGCATAATACTTTCCAGTTCCATCCATTTTGTCACAAAAGGTAGGAACTCCTTCTTTCTTTTTGCTGTGTAGTATTCCATTGTGTAAATGTATCACAGTTTATTGTTCCACTCATTTACCAATTTACACCTAGGCTGCTTCCAGGACTTGGCTATTGTAAATTGTGCTGCTACGAACATTGGGGTGCATAGGTTCTTTTGAATTAGTGTTTCGGGATTCTTAGGGTATAAACCCAGCAGTGAAATGGCTGGGTCAAAAGGAAATTTCATTGTTAGTTTCTTGAGGAAATTTTATACTGTTTCCCACAGTGGCTGTACCAGTCTGCATTCCGACCAACAGTGTACTAGGGTTCCCTTTTCTCCCCAACCTCATCAGCACCTATTGTTTGTCTATTTCTTTATGATGGCCATTCTGACCAGTGTAAAATGGTATCCCATTGTGATTTTAGTTTGCATCTCTCTGATGAGTAGTGGTACTGAGCATCCTTTCATATGTATCTGGGCCCTCTTTATGTCCTCCTTGGAGAAGTATCTATTCAGATCCTTTGTCCATTTTTTAACTGAATAGTTTGTCTTCCTGATGTGGAGTCATGTGAACTGTTTACATATTTTGGAGATCAAACCCTTGTCTGAGGTATCATTGGAAAATATGTGTTCCCATACAGTTGGTTCCCTTTTTATCTGCTAATATTTTCTTTAGCCATGAATATGCTTTTTATTTTGATGAGGTACCATTTGTTTATTCTTGCCTTTGTATCCCTTGCTCTAAGGGACATATTGGTGAAAATATTGCTGCATTGTCTGTGCATTTTTTATTCCCATGTCTCTGGTTCTATTTTGCTTGCTTGTTTTTATTTGTTTCATTGATTAGGTTCCACTTATAGCTGAGATCATTATGGTATTTGTCTTTCACCATCTGGCTTATTTCATTTAGCATAATGCTTTCCAGTTCCATCCATGCTGCCATGAAGGGAACAAGTTAAAGGATCAATAAATCCAGGAGTTGGTTCTTTGAAAATATAAACAAAATTGACAAGTCTTTATCCACACTCATTAAGAAAAAAAGAGAGAGGACCCAAATAAGTAAAACCACAAATGAAAGAGGAGAAATTACAAGTGATACCACAGAAATGCAAAGATTCATAAGAAATTACTACAAACAACTAACTATATGCCAAATAATTTGAAAATCTAGGTAAAATGGACAAATTTCTAGAAAAATATAATCTTCCAAAACTAAAACAAGAAGCAGCAGAAACCGTGAACAAACCAATAACAGCTAGTGAAATTGAAGCAGTAATCAAAAAACTCCAGGCACCCAAAAGCCCTGGAATGAACGGTTTCACAGAAGAATTTTACAAAACATTTAAGAAAGAGCTAACCTATATCCTTCTCAAACTATTTCAAAAAATCCAAGAAGAGGGAAGACTCCCAAACTCTTTTTATGAGGCCAGCATCATCTTAATCCTAAAACCACATAAAGACACAAGAGAAAAAGAAAACTATAAGCCAATATCACTGATGAACACAGACACTAAAATCCTCAACAAAATATTGGCAAATCACATCCAACAATATATTAAAAAGATCATACACCATGACCAAGTGGAACTCACCCCAGAGATGCAAGGATGATACAATATTCACAAATCAATAAATGTAACATATCACAAACAAAAGGAAAGACAAAAGTCACACGATCATATCAATAGATGTGGAAAAAGCGTTTGATAAGGTACACCACCCATTTATGATAAAAACACAGCATAGTGGGAATAGAGGGAGCATTCCTCAATATAGTAAAGGCCATATATGAGAGACCTACAGCCAACATCACACTCAATGGGCAAAAACTAAAAGCTTTGCCACTAAGATCAGGAACAAAATAAGGGTGTCTGCTTTCACCAATATACCCAAATCATGATGAGATTGAGAAGACTTAATAATGACAAAGGAGTTTCCAACAAACAAAATGACTAACAACAGTATTTGCCTTTGAAAATTACCTTGATTACATATTATTACTTAATGACAATTATCTAAGGAATCTTTCCATCAGTATTCTTGAGATGCAGGAAGCAGTTGTGATATTGTGAGCATAACTCTAGACGCTCTCTGTGTAACTGTGGGCACATAATTTATCTTCTCTGACTTGTTTTCCCCATTGGTAAGATTGTATTAGCAAAGAACTCCTTGGGTTGCAAGCTTAAAAAAACTATCCAACAGTGGCTTAAGCATAGTTCTTAAGTAGTACTATGAGTATATTAAATCATTCAAAAATGTGGGAAACTAAAAAGAGCCAGATAAATATTTTAAAAACTATTATATAAAAGATAATCCACCAATGTTTACTTTTAGTCAAAAGGAATATGTTTGTCACTTTAAGAAATTTTCTCTGAAGTCATGAGCCATTTTTTTCCAGCTAACACTCACCATAAAACAAATTCAAAGGTGAGTCTTTCTTTCTGAGACACTTTAATAAGACTGTCAGGAAAGCTTCTAGTGTACTCAATACAGTACACTATTGGCAATTCAACATACGCTCATTGATTATCTGTTCTGTGCCAGCTTGTGCATTTGAGAATCTAAAACAAAACAGAGAAGCAAACTCCAAAGCATCACAATTTATGTTTCTGACCCTTAAAGCTTATATATTAACTTGAAAGTAATATTCATATCTACAGATAAGATTTGTCCAATCTGTCCTCCACAGGGACTTGCAGAGAGCTCGATGTGAATGTGCCCATACCCCTGTATCCTAATCCAAACTCCCCATGTTCTGTACCTTCCAGCTTGCTCCTCCCCCCTTTTCCTTATCTCAGTTGGTGACATTGCCATCAGCTTTTCTCACAAGCCTGACCCTGGGCATCATTGGGCCTCCTAACACTCCCCACCTCCCAGGTCATGATACGTCAGTTCTGCCCTTCATAAACAACTCTTCCTTTCATGCACGTGGTCGCGGTGTTACTTTAACTCCCTGTCAGTTCTCATCAGGATTACATCTGGACTTCCCTAATTGATCACTCTGCTTCTTAAGTTATTACCTTACAATCCATCTTCCACAGGAGGATAGGCAATAAGCTCTTCCACCTTGAAGATAGGCAATAAGCATTTACTGTTTCAGACCAGGGTGAGGGATTTTTAGCAGGAGCAAGCCATAACAGTCTGTATGAATTTTCTAGGCCTGATTCTGACGGGAAAACCCAGTCTGAGGATCTGGCTGCTGCCCACCACTTTGTTTCTATAGGTTTTCCATACAGAGTTGAGCCACATTTGCCAGACTTAAAACAAACCAGTTCCCTACACTTTTATATGCAAATACTATGTCATTTTCTATAAGGGATGTGAGCATCCACACATTGTGGTACCCAAATGGGTCCTGGAACCAGTGTCCTGCAGATGCCGAGGGTCGATTATATAGGTTTACTTCACATCTGTTTGATGCTTAATGTAACTTTGTTTTATGAAATAAGTGGATAAATAAACAAATGAATGTTGTTCGGTAGTATTATAAAAACAACATGTATGATATAGCAAGATACATATGGAGATCAAATTTACACCAGAAAAATTAAAATTCTCGTCAAGTTCTGGGATGGAACAGACTCAGATAATCAGAAATGCATAACTATGTCAAAATGGGGACTACTTTGACCTCTACTATAGAGAAAAATCAGGGTTGGACTGAAATATTGACAATGAGCATGCACCACAGTGAAGAGCTCTTGTAGGGTCCATTAGGTAATGAGATGGCCAAAGTGCAAAGTGATGTGTCATTTTTTAAGAGCTTAGCCTTGCACCCTGGGGGCTCACCCTATGTGAATCTTTGATTCTGTGATGGTTGCCTCACAGGGTAGGTTGAGTGCCAAAAGGGTCATGAAGATACAGTATTTTTATAAAGTGAAGCAGTGGGGTGGTGACGTAAGAGAAAGCATTACAGAAGAGATGTTATTAAACCTAACCTTAAAGGACTAACAGAGTTTAAGTAAGAAAGAAGGGAAAAGCTTTCATTTTATTGGGGTGCACATAGTACCAATCAAGAATGATTAAGGAACAGAAGATGGTTATTTGGACAAGATGTAAAAATTGACATTAAAAGAGTACTAGATATACAATTAAGGTTTTGGATAGCTGAATGCCAAAGTTCTAGCTCATTAAGGAACACAAATCCATCACAGGTGTCACTGAAAGAGAGGGACACCCCCAAAGTACAAGGAGGATGAAGAATCTGCCAGTAGTAAGAACTGGAAGTCATGTCACTCAGGTGTCATTGAGTTGCAAGTAGAAGAACCCCAACTCATTGGGCAAAACAAAAATAGACCATTTTTTATTGTCCATGTTTAAACTTAAAACGACTTCAAAAGATACAAAATGGATGTATTTGTTTATGTATCTGAGAAATCCATGACTGTGTTCAAGTGCTCAAACAAATTATTAACAGTCATCAGAATAGCTCCTTCCTCCCTGTGGTGGCAAGTTGCCTTGGGGGGGCTCCAGATTTATGCCCATCAGGTTCTGACCCAAAGTGAGTGTGCACTTCCTTCTTCCAGTTTCTGGTTATGTCTTGCTTACCACTAAGTACTCAGCACCTAGCCTAACATCTGAGACCTATGCTTTTAATATTTTTAATTTTTTTTCTTTTGACACTTTTTTAAATTTCTGAGATTATAATAAGCATGTAGTAAGTAATAAATATCTTGTTTTGTACATTGCTATTCAGGAATCTAGTATAGTATATACCTTGTCATCACTACTCTTTTTTCTGAAGTCATTAAGTAATAACCTAGTAAACTAATTGCGTTCATAGCATAGTAAAGAGCTTCCTTACAGTGTGTTGCTACCAGTCCTGTTCTGGTGCTGTCTTGTTCTGCTTACCAATTGAACCCCCACTGAACTTTTTTTCTGGCTATACCTTACACCTGGAACACCTGGGCACCATCTCTTCATCCTCATTCTTCATGGAAAGAAGACCTCTCTGAGTCTTATTTTTTGTCCTGAGGATCAGAATGAGCCCAGTCCTGTCCCAAGAAGCCTGCAGAGTTCTGACCTACTTGCTCTGTCCCCCTTTGATTACATGGTAGAAATGATCTTTGCTTTCCCCTCTGGAAATTGAGGTTTGGCAGAATGACATAAATGCTGTGGGTAATGAAATCTTGGGTCTCTGACTCCAGAGATTGAGGTTTTCTGCCAGACCCCCCAAAACTGTGGAGGCGAAATTGTTAGCTTTCAAGAAAGGTAAAATCTGGGATGCTTCACTTCTTGACAATGGTGTGAATTTCCATGAAATAAACATCTCTTCTCACCTAGCTCCCCCCTAGACCCTTGCTTGTTAATTCTTTCTAACTACCTTCATTATCTGGCTTCAGAATCTTCTTTTTACTGATGATCCATGAAAAACAGATTTTTTTAACTTGCAACTCAAATGAACATTTCTTTATAAATCCATTTAATCCCAAATGCTCAGTTTAAAAACTTGTTGAGGAAAAGGAAAGGATTGATGTGGAGTTCAACTCTAAGACTGTACTGAGAAATTCAATTCCTTGACCTATCCCCACACACTTCAAGACCAAAGGCATGAATTTATCAGTTTCTTCCTCAAATAGTGGTTGTACAGCTGAGATGAACATTTTGAAGTGTGTGTAGGAACCAAAATGAGTTTCTCAACTTATTTTCCTTCAGCTTGTTGGTCTATTTCACACCCGATGACCTTAGTTAGATGGCCTGTATCAGAGAGAAGTTGCGATTTCACTGGTAGCATTTGCTCAATAATACCTCCTTTTCACAGAACGGATGTGTACCCGTGAACTTGACAAACAGAAAGCCCTAGCAGGTATTCTTTGAAATGTTTTATATTCTTAGTCAGTTTTATAACTGCTATTGGGGAAACAAACCTTTCTAGTAATATTTTTCTAATGACATTGATCATCATTCTGCATTTTTACCTACAAGGAAAAAAATTAATAGGAAGGTTCTGCACAGGAACTTTAAACTATCTGGTAAAAGTGGCGATCAGTCCAAACACATTAAAATTCTATTTTTCTTTACAAGTGTTTGCTGGAGATGACCCCCACTGATCTTAAATATATTTCTGTATCTGTAACTGAATAGAGGTTTTCCGTACAGCATGTTCTAATGGCACTCTGGCCTTTAGCCAACAAGGCACTGAATAAGGCTATTTTTAAAATACAGAAACTGGGAACAGCTGCAGCAATCAAATTTGATAAAAACAGAGAGGAACTTTGCTTTTTTTTTTTTTTACGGTTTGTCCAAGTTTAGACTTCTTTCATAGAACTGCTTTTGTTCTGTTGTATGAAGGGCTGCAAGACCAATACAGTGAAGCCCTTTTAAACAAATAAGTTTTAAAAGAATACGACTAAATAGAATGTTTTTTCTTTATATGGAGTATCAGTGCATAAATATTACAAACTAGTATTTTAAAGGATATATTTCTTATAAGAGGAGATAGGACAAGAATGAGTTATATTAGTAAAGTTTGTGCTCTAAAAGAGGTTTGGCTTCCCCAACCTCCAAATCAACTTCTTAAAAAGAGACACAAAATCCTTAGTTTCTCAGTGTTGGAAATCAGAAAGTTTGCACTGAACTCTTGTGTTCCCCATGGTTGTTAGGGACGAAGGTACTTTGAATGTTCCCTTTCTACTTTTCACATTACTATTACTCATGAATGTTTCTGTATTTCCTAAAAGCTGGACTAATATCAGTGCAGTCCTTTTAGAGAAAGATAAAATGACATGCGTTTTAAAATGTAAAGGAAAACTTTTTCACAGAGACCTTTTGTATTTATCTGAATCCCCTCAACATGTCTATATACAAGGGCTTATTCTTTATTTTTAAAAAAATTCAAGCTCTTTGGAAACTTGTCAGGACATGATTAATAAGTATCAGAGGTGAATAGATACTGAAACTCTCCTATATAACTGTAGGTTGCTAGTTCTCTCTTCTAAGTGATTTCATCTGTTGAATGGATATGTCCACTATCTTTGTAACTGACATGACAAAGGATATTGTATTTCTTATAAGTATTTACAAACGGGATTAATTTAAAATCCCACCCAAATAAAACTACTTATGTCAACATTAATTCAATTTAATAATCTAAAATGTAATATAATTCTTTTTCTGTAGCCATAAAGTCATGAAATGAAATTATCTTACTGGAGAAGAAAGGAAAGAAGAGTGTATATATACAAAATAGAAGAATTCAGGTGTCTACTCAGCTGTACTAACTTGTTAACATGTAGCCTATTAGCTATGATGTTCCATCTGTCTACAGTGTATTTATAAGCCTCAAAAAAGTGAAAAACAGATTAAGAAGAATCCTCTCTGACTTGAATATTTCTTTTCCTAGAGGCATTGATAATTCAAGAGCCACTCATTTGAGGCAGTGATGATATTTGTGTTCTTAGTGCGTGAAACCGTAACGGTTCCTGTCTCGGTTCTTTTCTTATACCCTGTTCTCTGTCCGAGGGATTCTTGGTCCTTCCTTAGAGACAAGCTCCTTCAACACACACACTGTTCTAACCAGAAGCTGCAGCATTCCTCTTCTGCAGAGCCTCAAACTCAGCAGGTTTTCCAGGGTTCTCTGGCAGGACACCAATATTTCTGTACACAATTTTATATTTTACTGATACCAAAAAGTTCTAAGTGATGGTTGCTGGGATTTAATTCTATTTAGTCATGTAACCTCTTTTCTGAAGATATACTTACTGCCAGGGGAGTAAGATTTACTTCTGAACAGCAGTGTGCTTTTATGCAGGGGGTCTGAGAAAGCACAAAGCCCCAATATAATAGAATCTCTCAATCTCTTGCTAGGAGCACAGTATTTATCTGTTACTGAAATAAACTGGATGTAAAAACAGATCTGTTGTACAGGGACATGTTTCATGTAAATTACTATTCTTTGTCATTATGTTGTCCTTATTTTAATTTTTAGCATTAAGTGCATAAGTTTAAATCCATTACTATGGTTTATTTTATTTTATTTTTTCACATGTTTTTCATATTTCACTGAAACTAAGATTAGGAGATGGTAAATGTGCCATTATATTTCAAGAAAAGAACTGTTTTTCACAGTGATTCTGGAAAGTAAATGTGAAAATTACATAGTCATAAGTGAAGTAATCTGGCCCTGACCCCTAATAAACTGGATTACATTTGGGTGTTTTAATTGTTGAAACTGTTAATTCTTAGGAGAAGAAGAATGGGTGGTCTTCCTGGTGACTTCACCTTCATAGCAGGCATCCGTGTTAGGGAGCAGGACGCTCCTTCAGAAACTGTTCAGAACTTGCTGACATCAGGCATCATTCCTGAGCATGGCTTTGTTTAGGAATGGTGCTAATAAATGGAGACAAATGAAGTAGCTCGATTTATGGAAGAGGGCAGAAGAGGCTTGGTGCTGTGAAAACATCCCTACAAACACTAATAGCTCATTTGCACAGAAAACCAGCCACAGCCTTGAGTCCCTCCACGAAGTCTAACGAGAACAAACTGACACAAGAATCCAAAAGGAGCAGTGATCAGACTCACTGCTAGCTTGTGCTCATAAATGCTCTGCTTACATTTACTTTAATATACATTGTCATTTTCAGCAGTGGTATTGCTGTGGGAAGTCTTTAAGCTGGCTCTTTATGAGCCTTGTGAGTGAAATGCTACAGGGTCTTGCATTTGTGTCCCCTGGGGTGAAGATCACTTTCCAAGTACACCACAACAACGTGATTTGAAGGCCCTGGACAACTTTGGTCACAAGAAGGGAGGTTGTTGACAATATGCCTGTGATTTCTGGTCTTTACTTTTTGTGGGTTCATTTTGGGAAGTTCGGAATTTTAGAATGAAAATACATAGTTATAGTCAGCTCTAGCTGGTTGTTTTCAAAAACCAGATGGCTTTAAAAGAGATGATCAAATCCATTCTTTAAAAGTCATTTTTAAAAGCAAGCACGTGATTCCATTTTATATACATATTCTGTATATGTACTTAAACCTCTTATCTTTTAGATTTCAGGAAATGGGATATTTTACACTGCTACATTGTTCAAGTAACTTTAGTTAATCCATTTAGGTACCAAATTCTGACCTTTTAAAGTTTTCCATTTTAACCATTTGGGATGAATTTTTTCCCAAAAACTATTTTGCTTTTCTTATCCTTCTTATAGAGATTTTTCAGAGTATAATTCATATATGATCACAGCAGGCATTGTAAATGAGGGTTATGTAGTCTATTGAATTTGGTGACATCCGAAACTATTTAGTGATAGGATAATTAGTGGTACCATTTCAGATTCCAGTTGTGTGGAATCTGGAGTCAAGTGTTGATTTCCAACCTAGTTGGAAAACCAGATTTTCAACTATGTGTGAAGACTTGGATAAGTAACATGGTTTTCTCATCAATAAAAGGAGATTAATACCAGCCTTAAATGATTGTTATGAGTCTTAAATGGGAAAATGTCTATAAGTCCCTGAACAGAGAGCTGCCCATAAACAACATATAATATATATACATATATGTATATATATAGTTATATTTATATATCCTTTCCATTTTTATTGCTATACCTATAATTGTGCAATATACTCCCTAAGGTATTAAAAGTCTGCTTTAATGTTTGCATATGCCTACAGTAAAACAAAGAGTCCATAGTAATAAAATTTTGCTTTAGCTCTCTCCACTCACCCCTTTTCTAATTTGCATTTTCTAATTTATGGAGGTCCAGAGAAACAGCTATTTATGCTTGTGAGAAATCATCAAAATCAATGGACAGTAAGTGGACATATTAAAGAAGAGTCCCCAAAGCATTCGCTTTAGTAGGTGAATTTCATATATGTACTTGGGTTTGTAGAAGTTTACTCTGGATCCTTAAGCATGTTTCTAATAAGTACTAGATAATGAAACATGACCAGATGATGTACAGTCTACCCACACTCAGAAGATACAACTCCATAGCTAGCTCTGTCTCACCCTGACCAACTAAGGACATGCTAGATGAATTAATTAGCAATTTATAGTGACTACAAAAGGTTCCTCCTGAGTCAAAGAGTGGGCCCCAGGACATGGCTTCCTACAGTGTGGTGGGATTTTGCCAGACACCAGGCACAGAGTATGCCCTGCCCTGCCCTGCCTTCTTTCCTCTTACTTCAGGACACGCTATATGCTATGAAATGCTGAAGTGCTACAACCCACATGGAGTCTGTGTTTGTAATGCATCCTTTTCTGTTCCCTCACATATGGCAGTCTGAAACAATTACATAATGAGACATAACACAGGGCATAACTGTCAAAAATTATGAGATTAAGCTGTGAATAAATGCTACCTATTTATTAGCTGTGCTGCTCCTGTGCTCCTGAATCTGTACCTCATCCCTGACCTTCAGATTTTTTTGCACTCATACCCCCTGATGACCTGGGTAACAAAGTCATGAGGCATGAAAAGCATTCAGCCAAAGATTTACAAAGTCAAAGGTAAATTAAATTCTAAGGGAGGGTTTTTGTACCAGTCCTTTTTTGTAAGTCTGGCAAAATCTACAGACTTCTCAGAAAAATGTTTTAAAATTCATAAAAATATATACAGGCTTTAAAAAGCCAATTATATTTAAATGCTGTTAAAATTTTTATTCAGTTAAGTATGAGCTTCTTTATTCATAAATTAACTTCAAAAATGTCAGAAGATCCCTGGCCAGAGTGGCTCAGTTTTTTGGAGCATCATCCCATGAACTCAGACGTTGTGGGTTCAATTCCCAGTCAGGGCACACACTTTGATTGCTAGCTCAGTCCTGGGCAGGGTGCAGGTGAGAGGACACTGATGCATGTTTCTCTTACATCCGTGTTTCCCTCTTTCTCTTCTCTCCCTCCCTTCCCCATCTAAAGTCAATAAGCATGTCCTTGGGTGAGGGTTTAAAAAAATCTAACAGAGGATCAATAAGTATTAAAATTTAAAAATGATAGTACAAATAGCTTATTGAAAAACTGCAAGACTGTAATGTGAAAGGGCAGCGATTTTTAGCAGGTGTGCCGCAAGAATTTTTTCAAATCCCGACAATTTAATCAGGAACGCTGATCTCTTTTCCCTTGGATTGTCAAGTAAGAAAACAAGAACAGCCAACACAATGATAGCCATCTGGTGTGAATGCCCTGTCTTGAACCATAAATATATAGGTCATATCATAGAGCTGCATCTTCTTGGTCACGTCACATTACTAGGTTGAGTCTGGCTGGTTAATTCTTGGTAACTGAAATTCTTTTGTACAAGTATAAGGACCTGATTTTTTTAAGTCACTTTGAAATAAAAAGAGTGGGTAATTAGTAGTAGTAGTAGTAGTAGATCAATAAAAATTATACCTATAAAAATGGTCAGATCTGCAAAACATTTATTTTTGGTGTGTCGCAGAATTTAGTGATTAGTTGTGTGTGCCGGGGGTAAAAAGGGTTGAAAATTGCTATGATATAGACATACCTGTCATGGACAAAGTCACAAGTCAATTTGTACTACAACTAGAATTTCCTTAATTTGTGCTTGAAAGACGTGCTTAGCTTTAACTACATCTTAGTGTAAATAAAGTTGTGTTTTTCTGCATTCAGAGTCACAGACCCTGTGTTGAGAATTTTGCTCTAATATGACCCAATCTGAGTTATTTCATAAAGTTTCTTCCTTCTGAAGTACCATTCTTTTTTTATTTTAAATGTGAAAATACCAAATTTGGCAGATTCTCTTGCTTCTGTCACCCCCGTGAAGCTATGGGAAACACATGTTAACTCTTCCAGAAAAGTACTGTTTCTCCCTGAAGCAAAGCAGTGTCTTCCTCAGGGTAGATGAATGCTTGAGAATAGCAAGATGTAGGATTTCTCGATACTTGGTAGGTGATTCACACAGTGGAGCTGACTCTCACCTGCAGGTTCAGGTCTGGATGCGATTTCTACCTTCCTACCTATAACTTTACTTTTTCTCACACTCAAGAAAGCCACCCAGGATGCAATGACTGAGTTTAATGTTGAACCTTAAGCTGCTCTAGTTTCTTTTGTCATAAAGTTTATGGAAACGTGGGTATTTCATGACTAATAACAACCTGATTGTGAAAAACCTCACAGGACATGAGTGTGGTGAGACTCCATGGTTGAGAATACCTGTTCTACCCAGAGATACAATACACTGAAGAATTTGTTCTTTTGGGTCACTGGAATGCCAGGTAGCAGTTATGGAGGCTGCACTAAAGTGAGACCTCATTGGCCTGAAAGTGTTCATGTTTCTCCTAAGCAGAGGTGGGCACTTTGTTCTCTAAAGGTCCAGATAGTATTTTAGGCTTTGTGCACTGTATGGTCTCTGTGGCAACTACTCTGCTATTGTAGTGTGAAAGCAGATATAGACAAGACCTAAAATTAGTGTGGCTGCATTCCAATAAAAACTAATTTATGAACACTGAATTTGAATTTTACATGATCTTCAAATGTTACAATATATTACCCTTTAGAAAACATTTTTAACTCACAGGCCATACAGAAATAGGCATTGGGTGGGACTGGGTCCATGGGCTGTAGTTTGCTACTCTGACTCTCAACTATGAAATCAATAGCCAGGTGGCAAACTAATTAGGTAGGTTCATCTGGTTGCTTGTGGCATTGCAAGCAATCCTGAGCTTAAAATAAATTTTAGCTAGAATGTGAGGTGAGAAAGTACTTGATGTTTTAGGTGTAACCACATATAGAAACAGAGTTCAGTTTTATAGATAGAAACTGTCTTAGTCTGATACCAGCCAGGACCCCGATCTCAAAGACAAGAAACATATACTGGGTATCAATTGTACAGAGACATTGCAGACTGTTGTATTTTAGAAAGTGGATGTGCAATGGGAGAAAAGTCATGCAGCACAAATTTACAGCTGCTTTTCAATTTTTTTCTGAACACCTAATTAAAAGGAACATGGTGTTTATTTACCTTTACCAGAGTTAGTAAATATTTTACTTCTATGCAATTCTTTGTATTAGCAAGAACATGAAAGATTGAAAGCCTAGGTCTTCTAAATCCATAAGAAATATCTTCATTAATGGTTATTAATGGTAAGATTGAGTATCCAGGCAGACTTTCTGTTACAGAAATCAGAGTCAAATTAAAAGAAAGAAAAAAATTAGAAGGAGGGTGGTAGACTGTAGCAAAATGGTATGGATGTAGACAATTCCTGTGATTCACTGAAAAGTTAGGGCTCACAGATAAACTTGTTGTGAAAAGTCTTTCATTTCTTGTAGAATAGTTCCCATCAACCAGCTCATTACAAAAATCAGCATGAAATTTCACCTACAGGGTCCAGCACAAATGCCCTTTTTTATTACAAAACCTCTTATTACAAAATCATAAGCATGTAATTCTAAAACATAGCAATATCACACTCAAGCACACCATCTGACATTTTAGGTGCAATGTTCAAGTCAAAACTATAAATTATTACACCCATATTATTACCCTACCAACTATACTCAAGCAGGCATTACTTCTTCCAGACCTTGTATTCAAGAATCAGGCAGCTCAAAAATATAATACTAAATATGAACTTCAATGTTGTTGTTGTAGCCGTTGTTTTATAAATATCACCAGACGCACATCTGGGGTTTTAATGCTTGCCACAGTGCAGATTTCTGGTTGACGTATCTAAGAAATGCGTATATTAACACCCAGGCTCTATAGAGCCAAGCAAGTTTTTGTGCCGGCTACGGCTGAAGAATATGTTTCCATTCCTGTCCATCTGTTCTTGGTGACATAAATTTAAACTAGAAACACAGAATAAGTTTCATGAGAAATAATACAAGACTAAATAGAGTTTAAAACAGCAAGGTGAATGCTCTAACTTATTATGACTTGTTAACATTTATTTTGTGGCTAGAAGGCTGTTTTTACTTAGAAAAAACTCATGCTGCAGCTATAACTTAAAGTTTTAAAAAAACAAATTTTTGTATTGGTTCATTTAAAAAATACTTGGTCACACTTTCTATTTTAAGGGTTTATATTAAATTTTCCGGTGACCATAAACCTAACAAACCTTGGGATTTCAAAGTGCTATTGCCACACACTTGAACTACACTGAAAAGGTGTCATCTACATCTCTGAACTTCATGCTAAGATGGATTTATTAGTGGAGAATGAAGGTTTGCCATGCAAAATGGAGTCCATCCGAAACAGACTTGCTTTTTTTTTTCTTCAAGTAGAACTTCAGCTGTGACCAGCTGAAGTAATCATTGCATGATTACTCTATATACTCATCATACCTGCCCACTCTATGGCACAGCCTCTAGCTTTCTCTGCTACTAAAACAGTATGAAACTACTTATTTACATTGTAAAATGCATGAGAATATTCAAATAAAAGGACCACATATGTGCACCCAGAATTTCACCTCCAAATCCAAGGTTCAAGCACTCTGAGCTCAAAGGTAAGCTGATGATCTATGTGTCACAGCCAAGTTCTATGGGATTCTACTCACAGGGGTGCAGCCTTTGATTTCTGGCTGAGTGAAAAGTCCTACCCAACCTCCCTTTTTGTGTAAGAAACATTTCTATTATTATTTTGATATGGCTCATTGGTCAAACATAGCAGAGTGGTTATGCATCAAAGTGTTTGGGTTCGAACTCTGGCTCTGTCACTTTAGGTATGTGCATGCAAATAAATTAGTTAACTCTTCTAATTTCCAGGCCTCTCTGTCTATAAATGGGATTACTCTGTATTAAAATGGTTTCAGGTGAAACAAATGAGATGATATATAAAAATGATTAGTCCTGTGACAGGCACTCGGTAAACATGCAACAAACAATGCCTATTACTATTACCTCTTTACGATGTTCTTCGTTCAAAAAAAAATGAGCCCTGGCTGGGTAGCTCAATTGGTTAGAGCATTGTCCCAATATACCAAGGTTGCTAGTTCAATCCCAGGTCAGGGCACACACAAGAAGAAACCATGAATGCATAAATAAGTGAAACAACAAATCATTGTTTCTCTCTCTCTCTCTCTCTCTCTCTCATCACTAAGTACAAAAAAATTATTTCACTGTGCTAATTATCTAGTCTACCCCCAAATAGTATTTCACAACATATACCTTTAAAATGTTTTCAATAAATTAATATTGTTTCTTGAACTTCTGCACAGAGTTACCTATGACTCTGGACAAGTCACTCAATGATTTAGAGATTCAGTCTTCTTATCTCTAAAATGAGAACTTTAATTGCATTATCTCTCAGATCTTTTGTTGAAGTAATTTAGCAAAATCATATTTGACAGCATATCCTCATACTTTATTTATAGTGCTGAAATGTGGATTTGCTGCCAAATGTCTGATGTGGGATGTACAAATGTACCATACATACATGTGGAATAACATTAAGTTTGTTAATGTTAAGAACTACTGGTATATTCTTTGGCATTTTTTGGCTCCAAATCCATTCTTCCCATTTTGTTTTCGAATAAGCTGACAGCAAATCTTTTCCCACAGTACCTCATGGTTTAGTTAAACTGAGAGTTTCATAAAATAGGCCATCTTTCTTTACTTTCAGTATCCAAGACAGAGAAGCTTTCTTTGTGAAGCAGCTTTCATTTCGCAGCTCCATCACACCCGATGTCATTAAACTGCACACATGTGCCTATGCCCTGTAACTTACAAGGCTTCTGCTTTCTTTCAGATCTGAGTGATCAGCTGCTGGAGGTGGTCGGCTTGGAAGGAGCCATGGAGATGGGGCAAATATACACAGGACTGAAAAGTGCAGGGCGGCGGCTGGCGCAGTGCTCCTCTGTGGTCATCAGGTAGTTTTTCCTCTGCAGCTGAAAAAGGGGGTTAACATGGCCTAACACATAACTACAAACTAATTAAAAGTATGCAGGATGCACCATGACATTTGTCTTATTTGTGCCTCATATTATTAATGATTAATACTGATATATTTCAAAATACTGAAAATGGGCAGATTTTGCAAAGTTTTGATTAGCTATTGCTTATCAGGTCCACTGAGATTAGATACTCTCTTATTGAGACCATGGATACAATTCTAACACAAAAATTTCATCCCGTCTGATCTGGGTCATGATCAGTTTGGTTTACTGAAGCATTGAAGTATCTGCTGGAAAACTTACCCAGTGAGAACACTGCTGAAGCACTGTTAACTTCAATTCTTTCGTGGACTAAAGTGCCATCAAACGGTTTTTTTCCAGGTTTGCAATGTGGGTTTGCATGAAAATAAGGAGCCTCTTTCTGCTATAGGAACTCTGATTTTTCCATTAAACATATACCTTACTTATTTTTTTTCAACATCCAAGTTTTTGTTTCTATCAGCAAATTTACCAGAAAGCTGTTAGCAGCCCTGCAATCAAGGTACCTTTCAGGGTATTCATTAATAAACGAGAGTTGAAGTCCCTTTTGAAATAGATTACTTTAGAGCCCAGCTATTACCATATTTGCATTTCCTGCTCCCGTCATCTGATGTCTTACATGTGTAGTCTGTTAGGTAGAGTATTTCAGTTTTGTACTTAAAGGAAACGTTCTCTTCCAGGACTAGCAAGTCATTGCCAATGCAGATCGACGGGGAACCCTGGATGCAGACTCCGTGCACAGTGAGTAGAGGAGTTAAGATTCAATGTCACTTTTGTTTCTGCTTACTAGGTGTTATACACTCCTGTAACTAACTAACTGCATACTTCTGTAACTAAATAAGCATAAGTTAAGTTTTGGACCTATCACCAGGTACCATTTTTTTCCCTTATTTATGGGACTGCGCCACTGCATTCAGGTTTTAGGCATTGTATGCCCTTGATGATGATTTAGCTGTGGAATACATGTTTCTGTTAGCGGAAGAATAACCTTTAAATACCACAGATCAATTGCATACTCTGGAACTAAGAAGCACTGACAAAGTTTCTCTTAACCTCTTGGACTTATTTCAGAACAGCTTATGAGAATAGTCTATATGAGGCCCTCAGACAAAGTCTCCCATCTGTTCTTTTGCCTCCATTTGGGGATCTGTGAGCTTCCGTCTCTAGAAAAACTCCCCCTATAGTTTTCTCTAAACTATACTATTCAAGTCAGGCATTTATACCCTTCAAAATTTCTATTTCCATTTGCATAGTGAATATTTTATTACATTTTAAAAATATGCTAGGCACTGCTGTTGGCACTAAGAATAGGAACATGATCATGATTGATAATAAAACAATAGAATAATAACCAATATATCATGACTGATCATATAATTGTGTTACTCTGATAATAGATTAAAAAATGTAAATTGACATATAAGTATAACTTTAGATAACAAGATTTATTAAAACACAAGGCAAAAATAATGAAAAGGGCCTGGGTAGAGTACAGAGGATACTACTTTAGAGAGATGGACCTAGAGGCCCCATCCAAAGAACAGTCAAAGCCAGTGTGTTAAAAAAAAAAACAAAACAGTAAGGAGGATCGTATGGCCAAAGCTTCTAGAAGTAGGAGGACAGTGGCAAGAGGTAAAATAAAAAGATGGACAGAGGTCAGGTGAGGTAGAGAAATGATGGTAAAGAGTTATCATCTGATTGTTAAGTGTAATAGGAAGCGATTGAAGGCTTTGAGCATCATCTGATTGACATGTTTAAAGTTCACCTTGGCTGCTACATGGAGAATGGATTGTTCTGACTAGCAGCTGGGAGACAGGATCTATCGGAGTAGTCTGAGGTTAGGCAAAGATAGTGGCAGGGAAGTGGATGGATGCGAGCTAAATTCTGGAACTGAAACAGAAAGAATTTGCTAATGAGTTCCCTTGGGGTAAGGGATAAGGGATGAGAAAGGAGATGAATCAATGTTCGCTCTTACCTTAAGATTGGGTGTGAAACTGTTTAGAAAGTAACAGGGGAGGTCTTAAGATCAGATTAGTATCAGTATTGTGCTAAGTGCTGGTATTACATGCATTTTTAAATTGAGCTGTAATTGACATAGCACGTTTTATCAGTATTTTAAAATATTTACACAAACTCTAAATAATGGTTATCACCAGTTTTCAGGTGAAGAAAAGTGAGGCTTCGAAAGGTTGAATAACAAGGTCATATAAACAGCATATGTGGAACTTAAACCCAGACTCTTTGATTAAAGCCCATTCTCTTAACCACTAGTTTAAACAACTTTAGCTACAGATTCCAAACAGCACAGGTTAACATGTAAGTGAAAAGCTTTAATTGCACTTTTCCAGTGGTTTTACCCAGAAGCTATCAGTTCAGCCTTTTCTACAGCACATACCTATGACTTTTTGTTTATTTCTGGTATATTTCTTTTAGCTACTTGAACCCCAGGTATGTGAAATACATTAATTCTGCAATAACAGAGTAAAATAAACATGTGTAAAAAATTACTCTAGACTGGCTACTTGTTGTGCCTTTTGCTATCCCTGTACACAGTTCCAAAGACCCTTTTAAATATGCCCTCTTCCTCTCTTTGCCAGCATATATACGCTTACGACATCTTGTCTGTTATTGCTCGTTTTGCCAATGACACTTTTTAAGTTCACATTTGTACTCATGTTGAGGTTAAAAGTGTTGTAGCTGTTGTTGTGGGTGGTGGTGGAGGTCACAATGAACTGCTGGAGGTGCTTGCTATCAGTGGTGGTGGTGATGGTTCAGGGTTAGGGTGTTGGGAAACCAGTGGTCATGATCGTGTTGGTGGAAAGAGTGGTGAAGCCTGGGGTTATGGTGATGATGGTAGTTGTGGTGGTGGTGGTGGCAATGATGGGTTCATGATGAGCTGGTGGAGGTGCTATCAGTGTTAGCAGCGATGGTAATTGCAGTGTTCGTGTTGATGGTGTTGTTATACAGGATGATAGTGGGGGTGACATCAGCACTATTCTCATCTTTCATAAAAGGGCCACAAGAGAATAAATGGAACACAATGAAAACAAACACCTTCCACTAGCACTTTATACTATTTTGGACTCTTCTCAGGGGGACAAGGAGTCTAGTTTTTGTGCTATGTTTTAAATTATGGAGGATTAATGGTGATAATAATGTCTACCATTTATTAACCTTTGAGTTTGTGCCATGTACGTTGGAGACACTTGACCTGGTTTGACACATTTAATTCTCAGAAAACTTATGATTGGCTTCATTTTGTGAATGAAGGTATGGAGGTAGACAAAGCCGAAATAGTTTGCTTGATTCTACACAGATAATAAGCGGCAGAGTCCAAATGGAAACATAGGTGGCCTGGCTCTCCTGTCTGCATTGTCCGCGGCTACTCCCCACGGTGGATTTCAACCTGAAAAGTCCCCGATCCGTCCTTGGGACACTGCCCATCAGAGTCTGACCTTCAGTACATCACACACGCTTCTCCCCAGCTTTTAAATCTCTATGTCTGTTAAAAGCTATTTAATGTTTTAGAGTAATTTTAGCTTATTCCACACAGTACTTGTAATGATACATGCGTTGTTTTATTTTAGTTAGTAATCGGACATCCATTTTGCCTATTAATTATCATGATCTACACAATTGTTAAATTAATAATACATGCTACATAACTCACTTAATTTTCTCTCCTTGTAAATGCTTTTATTCACATAAAACATTTATTACAGCCTGCAGTGGGCCAAGAGCTGTATTAGACTATGGCTCATTATTGTTATTTCACATTCTGGCATTCTCCCCATTTCCTCAAGCCACATGGAGTTCTGAACTTTAAATCTCACTCAGCTGAAGGGAATGTTTAGTAGTCATAGCATTGGTATGGTTTAACTAAAACGTGTTCTTTGCTTTGATTCAATAACACAGTGTTTCTCTTATAGAACATAAGAATTGGTAGAATGTTAAAATTCTTTGCCAAATTTAAATATCCATAAGCTGATCTTCAATTTATGCGGAAATTGCTCTAGATATAATTTTAGAGTGCAGCAGACATTCTGTTTTTCTGTAAGTGGATATATAAAATGGAAAAGCAGGTGATAATCAGGTCTTTGATTCTTACAAAAATTAATAGTTTTTTTAAAAAAAATCAAAGTAATATAAGTCTTGGAGATAGATGACAATGATGTTTGTGCAGCAATGTGAATATACTTTATGCCATGGAACTGTATAGTTAAATATAATTAAAATGGCAAATTTTATATTACTTATTTTACCACACTAAAGTAATTGAAAAAAAATCAATGTAATATTTACTTACAAACTTCACCAATCTTGAGTTCAAATGTCAGGAAAAGCAAAAACTAAAGAGCTTAAAATTAACTCTTCAAATATATATGTTATAATTTTATGACCTTTTAAATAATATCACATTAAAATAGCAAACGGAAATCTTTTAAGTATCACTGTGTTGACCATTTTTTAATAGCCACTGAATTAAGGGAGAATGAATTTTGGCCATATAGCTATTAGCTGTCTTATTAAGTATATCACAACAAAAGAAATGATTAATTATAGAAGACATCATATTGAAATAGTTCAAGAAGAGGTTTTATTCAGGCTGGACTCCAGAACCTACCTGTCTTCCCCTCTCTGTTGCATTCCCATTTGGTCCTTCCTCCTGAGCACATCAAACATACTGACTCTGTTGTCAATATATTTCTATCATTGGTGGTGGGGGGACAGCTTTTGGAGGAGAGTGTGAGCATAAGATACCATAGGTCATAGACTAGGCCAGATTTTGTATCTGCACATGCAGCCCTCCCATTACCAGTTTTGCAAGTCATGGATGCCCAGCAAAGTTTTTTTGAGTGACGAGTGACCATACTAAACCTCATCAAAAATGACTAAAAAAATAGGCTCATCTACCTCCCTGCACCTCCTCCCTACTACACCAAATACTGACTTCTAACATTCCAAAATTCCTCCTCCTTCCTTTACAAATTGAAGTAGTTACTGTTAGGCATCTAGAGAGTCATCCTATACTTCTCCACGCCTTCATATTAACTACCAGGCCCACTAATGGTATGACGTATCTCTGAATCTTTTCCTTTTTTTCCATCCCTAATACCGCTATCCTAGATTTGGCCATTTTATTGTATTTCAGTCTCATTTCCAGCAATAACCACATCAATCTTTCCCTAGTTCCATTTGTTTCCATTTAAATCAATCTTTTACTTTTTCTCAGAATTGTCACTATAAAATACTAATCTCACCATGACACTCTTCTATTTAAAATAATTTATTTTTTCTATCTCACAAAAATGTAATTCAAATTGAGCTTCTGTTCCACCAATATTCTCTTCCTTCTTTTCATCTCTTCATTCACTTTCCTCTTGTCTAAATAAACTTTCTTATTTGTTTAGCTGAGTAGCACAACTCATCTATTAAGACTTATTTCATGCTACCCTTCCTTTACAACCTAAACATCATCATTTTTTCCATTTTTCCACCCTATCCCTGATCTCCACTAGTCTTAAAAGTTCTGCCTCAGTACTTCATGGCTTTATCAAAAAACTCATTACCATATTTTGCTGTGGATAATGTGCACTTTTTTGCCCAATTTTTTGAGGGAAAAATAAGGATGCACATTATACTTGGGTAGTACCTGAAATACTTTGCATCCATTCTTGTGCTTTGTAATTATTTGTTACATGAAATTTCTTGTACCATAACATGTTCAAAAATAAATGTTAAAATTCCTTTATAGTACAAAAAAGTATCTAAATATAAATGAATAAATATATAAATACATAATTGAATTTTAAAAATTAAAATGATTTTTTTGAAAGTTTTGGCCAAAACTGTGGGTGCACATTATACTCAGCAAAATATGGTATATTTTTAAATATATTTTATTGATTATGCCATTACAGTTGTCCCATTTCCCCCTTTATTCCCCTCCACCCTGCACACCCCCTCCCCCACCATTTCCCCCCTTTAGTTTATGTCCATGTGTCACAAGTTTAGATTCTACATTTCCCACACTATTCTTACCCTCCCCCCTACTTTCTACCTACCGTCTACACTACTTATTTTCTGTACCTTCTCCCCCTTCTCCTCCTCCTGCTCCACTGTTGCTAACCCTACAGGTGACCTCCATTTCTATCGTTCTGCTTCTGATCTAGCTGTCCTCTTAGTTTGCTTTTGTTTTAGGTGTGGTTCTTAATAACTGTGAGTTTGCTGTCCTTTCACTGTTCATCTTTTTTATCTTCTTTTTCTTAGATGAGTCCCTTTAACATTTCATATAATAAGGGCTTGGTGATAATGACCTCCTTGAACTTGATCTTATCTGAGAAGCACTTTATTTGTCCTTCCATTCTAAATGAAAGCTTTGCTGGATAGAGCAATCTTGGATGTAGGTCTTCGGATTTCATGACTTGGAATACTTCTTTCCAGCCCCTTCTTGCCTGTAAGGTCTCTTTTGAGAAATCCGCTGACAGTCTGATGGGAACTCCTTTGTAGGTGACTGTCCCCTTATCTCTTGCTGCTTCTAGGATTCTCTCCTTCATTTTAATCTTGGCTAATATAATGATGATGTGCCTTGGTGTGTTCCTTCTTGGGTTTAACTTCTTTGGGACTCTCTGAGCTTCCTGGATTTCCTGGATGTCTGTTGCCTTTGCCAGATTAAGGAAGTTCTCCTTTATTATTTGTTCAAATAAGGTTTCCACTCATGGCTGTTCCTCTTCCTCTTCTGGTACCCCTAAAATTCAGATGTTGAAACATTTAAAGATGTCCTGGAGGTTCCTAAGTCTCTCCTCATTTTCTTGAATTCTTGTTTCTTCATTCTTTTCTGTTTGGTTGTTTCTTTCTTCCTTCTGGTCACTCCCTTGATTTGAGTCCCAGTTTCCTTTCCATCACTATTGGTTTCCTGTGCATTTCCCTTCATTTCACTGAGTTTAGCCTTCATTTGTTCCTCTAATTTGTGACTAAAGTCAACCAGTTCTGTGAGCATCCTGATCACTAGTGTTTTTCACCAAGAGTTAGGTTGGCTATCTCTTGGTGGCTTAGAAGCATTGGCTCTGGGGCTTTGAGTTATTCTTCTTGAACCAAAATATTTTGGTCTGTTCCAGCCTATTACCTGTGAAGGGTGGAGCCTTAGGTGTTCACCAGGGCGGGGCAACCCAGGGGCTGGGTTGTGACTCTGTATGTGGCGGCAGGGTCAGAGAGGGGCAATGGTGTTTGTTCCACCCTCTCTCAGACTTTGGTTCCCTTTGCTGCTTTCCACCAGCAAATTGGGCCCTTCTTGTGCTGGTTCCCAGGTATGTGGCCCTACGTACCCTCCAGGACCTGTGGGTCTCTCCAACAAACTCTCTGTGATCCTGGGAGCTTCTCCTGGCACCTTGACCCTGAATGTTTTTTTAATTGGTGCTTTTAGGCTGTATTTCCCAGTGCTGGGGCCCTGATTTGCACAGTCTGGCTCACTGCTCGCTCCTCTGCCTGGTTTATCTGTGCGTGGATTTGTGACTGTGGTCAGCCAGCTGCCCTGCACCCTGCCAGTCGCCCTGCACCCTCACTGGGTCTGCCCATTGCCACCCCACACCTGGGACCCACGAACCATGGCCTGCGGGCCTGGGTCGGTCCGGCCACCTTTTCCTGCGCAACCCCGCTCCCACCAGCCGCTGGCTCCACCCCTCTTACTGGTCTGGCTGAATGGTTCGTTGTTGTAGGACTTCAGTACAGTTCAATTTTCTGTGTTTTGGTTGTGTTTTTGTTACTAAAACTTTATTGTCTTTAAACTTGGTTGTGCACCGAGACACAGTGTTTCCACCTATGCCTCCATCTTGGCCAGAGTTCAAAATATGGTATATTACATCGAAATTATTGTCTTACTGGGGTTCCACATGGTGGTATAGGAAGACCCTGAACTGACCTCCACAAAAATACCAAATATAAACCTATATGTGGACAGTTCCCCCCAAAGAACCACTGAAATTTGATTGAACAGCATCTGCCAAATGAATAAGAGAGGGACCACATAGAGAAAAGTAGGCAATGTGGTAACAAAGAGAACCTTACTCTTAAGGGGCAACCTGCAATAGGGACTGCCAGGGTGTAGTGGACTCCGGCCAGCAGAGTCCACCTATTGTGGCTGATGAAGATAATAAATACAAAGGCGACAACAATCCTGTATAGAAAAAAGAAAAGGCATGACTACTCTCTCAAGGGGAGAGTGCCTATGGGTGCCTCAGCCACTCCCTTAAGAGGGGAACGCCCTGACCCTTGCCTAGACAGGCTTTTATTGTTTTCCTAGGGTCTTACATCAGAGAAAGATTTATTATCTATTACATAGAATATTATTGTCTACATTTTAGGTACAATCAAGGAAATGAAA
This sequence comes from Artibeus jamaicensis, assembly GCF_021234435.1. NCBI lineage: Eukaryota > Metazoa > Chordata > Mammalia > Chiroptera > Phyllostomidae > Artibeus > Artibeus jamaicensis. The sequence continues at coordinate 11,176,605 of NW_026522014.1, read as the reverse complement.
ATAACATGCAGAGGGGAATGGCGATGAGCTGATTAGCTCTGCCTTTGGGAAAGGCTTCGGATATTACCTTGAAGATAGACAATACACATTTATTGTTTTAGACCAGGGTGATGGAGTTTTAGCAAGAGCAAGCCATAACAGTCTGTAGGCATTATCTAGGCCTGATTCTCCCGGGAAAACTCAGTTTGAAGGTCTGACTCCTGCCCACCACTTTGCTTCTGTAGGTTTTCCATACAGAGCTGAGTCACATTTGCCAGATCAAAACAAACTGGTCCCCTACAATTTTCCCTTTTGTTTTTTCTTTTTGTTAAGGCTGTTGAGGTGACACGCCCCACAAGACTTGCTGCTTGCTGGTCTCTTTTGCAACCCTGGATAAATAATTTATAAATGCATCAAATATGCAAAACATTATTAAAATCAGTAAACAACCAGCAGCTCCAGTGACCCACAATCTTAGGTTGAGTCTATCAAACCAGTGTTTTGAGTTTCAAAAGCCAAGATTATCCTGAAGGGTTTGAAGAATCTCCTGTTTAGTTAAGCATTGAATGTCCTACATTTGTTGGTGTAACTACAGTTGCAATTTATTGACTTGTACCTTTAAATTAGTAGAAAAAAGCTCCTCTTAGATGATGTTGAATATCACTTCAGGAGTACTGGCTGGAGTTCCAATGTAGTGGGGGGGACACACAGTTTGAAGAAACCAGGATCACAGGTCAGCTGCCGTGACACTAGTGACTGGTCACTAATGCATCCTGGCATTCACCAATCCAGTTGATGGCTGATTTGACTGCAGAAAGTCCAGTCAGTATTTCTTGATCAATCTGAGCCTGTTGAAGCATTTCTAAAATGGAGTTGGTTAAGAGAACATCAACAGTATGAGCAGTTTGACGCAGTGATGTCAGCGGTTACTGTGGCTGCAGTAGCCGTGACAAATATAGCAGAAACAATAAATGCAATTAAAGTGCCAACAAACTGTGGGACTCTTAAAGAGGCCAGAGCATTGTTAAGTGCTATTATGCCATGGGGATCTTCCCATTCTCTGGTTATATTAACTGGCACCCATATTTGAGTTTGTCTTCTAACTATATGAACTGTAGTGAGGCTTAACTGAGTAATATTGAGATGAGTAAGACAGCTGGCATATATGGAGCCTACAGGGACAGGCAAAGAATAAGTTTTTGTTGATTTATTTTTTTTAACTTTTTTTATTGATTATGCCATTACATTTGCTCTATTCCCCCCTCCATTCCCCTCCACCCTGCATACCCCTCCCCCACCATTTCCACCTTTAGTTCATGAACACGTGTCTCAAATTCCTTAGATTCTGTATTTCCCCTACTATTCTTACCCTCCCCCCATCTATTTTCTATCTACTGTCTATGCTACTTATTTTCTGTACCTTCTCCCCCCTTCCCCTCCTCCCACTCCCCTGTTGCTAACCCTCCATGAGATCTTCATTTCTATGGTTCTGCTCCTGATCTAGCTGTCCTCTTAATTTGCTTTTGTTTTAGGTGTGGTTCTTAATAACTGTGAGTTTGCTGTCCTTTCACTGTTCATCTTTTTTATCTTCTTTTTCTTAGGTAAGTCCCTTTAACATTTCATATAATAAGGGCTTGGTGATGATGAACTCCTTGAATTTGGTCTTATCTGAGAAGCACTTTATCTGTCCTTCCATTCTAAATGAAAGTTTTGCTGGGTAGAGCAATCTTGGTTGTAGTTCTTTGGTTTTCATGACTTGGAATATCTCTTTCCAGCCCCTTCTTGCCTGTAAGGTCTCTTTTGAGAAATCAGCTTACAGTCTGATGGGAACTCCTTTGTAGGTGACTGTCCCCTTAGCTCTTGCTGCTTCTAGGATTCTCTCCTTCATTTGAATCTTGGCTAATGTAATTATGATGTGCCTTGGTGTGTTCCTTCTTGAGTCCAACTTCTTTGGGACTCTCTGAGCTTCCTGGATTTCTTGGAAGTCTATTTCCTTTTCCAGATTGGGGAAATTCTCCTTTATTATTTGTTCAAATAAGTGTCCCAGTTATGGCTGTTCCTTTCCCCCTTCTGGTACCCCTATAATTCGGATGTTGGAACGTTTAAAGATGTCCTGGAGGTTCCTAAGCTTCTCCTCATTTTTCTGAATTCTTATTTCTTCATTCCTTTCTGTTTGATCATTTTTTTTCTTCCTTCTGGTCCACTCCCTTGATTTGAGTCCCAATTTTCTTTCCATTACTATTGGCATCCTTTGTATCACCATTTATTTCAATTAGTTTAGCTTCCATATGTTTCTCTAATTTGTGACTAAAATCAACCAGTTCTGTAAGAATCCTGATAACCAGTGTTTTGAACTGTGCATCTGAAAGACTGGCTATTTCTTCATCACTTAGGTCTATCGGTTCTGGGGCTCTGAGTTGTCCTAGAGCCATTTTTGGTCTATTCGTGCTGTTAAGTGAGCGGAGCGAAGCCTTAGTTGTTTACCAGGGTGGGGCCACCCAGGTCGCTGGTTTGTGACGCTGTGTGTGGGGGCGTGGTCAGAGAGGGAGCGATGGCGGTCCTCTCCGCTAGCCCAGCGCGTGGGGCTTGTTTATCCGATTGGAATTGTGCGAGCCTGCTGCTCCGCGCCGGCTTCCCTTCTCACTGGTTTCTCCGCACGTAGATGCGCGTGACCAACGGACCGGCCCGCTGTGCGCTCCGGCAGCCAGCTCGCTCGCGATCAACGCCCTCGGTTGCCTGCGCGCACCGCGCACCGCCCCGGGAATTTTTTCTTGCTAACCTGCTCCGCTGCTGGCCTCGCTCCTCGTACCGGTCCAGCTGAGTATCTAGTTGTCCTTTGGACTCCGTATTGTCGATTTTCCGTGTGGCTTGGCTGTGACTGCTGTTAAAAATAGTTGTTCTTAGATTTGGTTGTGCACAGAGGCGAGGTGTTTCCTCCACCTACGTCTCCATCTTGGCGGAAGTCTGTTTTGTTGATTTATTATAAAATACTTGAGCTGTCCCTGGAGTTGTCAAAAACAAGTAAGGGTGAGAGGTACAAACTGTGACCTAATCTTGTTTTAGAGGGTCAACTTGATAAAAACATCCTTGGATGTTTTTAATCCTTGGATACCTTTAGGGTCACATACAATTCTTATATACAGATGCATTCTAGGAATAAAAAGGAAGCCCATTTTCCAAGAATTATAATGCCAAGGGCTAGTGTGGTTGGGAGAAACAATTCTGATAATAGATGCCATGGTACCAGGCCTCTCCCACCACATATTAATATATGGGTTTTGAGGCAGAGCTGAAACTATTGTTGTGCCAAGTTTAGCCAGTACCTTCCAATTAGCTCCCCAGTTCTCCACTTTGGGGAGAAAAGCAATAGTGGCGTTCAGTCCTCTGCACAAACACCAAGAGACTAAGTCTTTGTGGCTTTTGTCCAAGTACAAGGAGGAACCGGAGAGAGATTGAGAGTATGATAAATCCTCTCCTGGGTACACAGGCCAATGATATTTACTGTGGAAAGCTGATAGTAATTACTGTATTACTCTTTGCTTGCTGTGTAAAGTTGCTCCTTTAAAGGAAAATACAAAGTGTCAATAAGAACAAAAAAATAAACTAGTAAATACTTAGCAACATAAACTGTACTTTTTAGCACCGGAATTCAGTGCTTGTTTTCTTCTAGTTGGCCAGTGTCAGCTGGGCCACCTGGTCTGCTAGCTGATCAGTTTTCATTTCCAGGTAGCAGAGCTTGATGTTGATTTTGTTCATAAGGCTTCACCCTTTTAGCTGGAAGCCAGACAGGACCTGTAGGGATGGAAACACATGCATACCCACTTCCCCAAGGTAAGAGGTCTACAGGGGCTTCTCAAGAGCCATCTCTTGCAGATCTCTGTATAAAACTTGAAGATAAGATGACTTTGGTTCTTTCTTCTGAAAATGTTTCTCAGTTGGAGTACAGAGTGATTCGTCACAGTTTAGAAAATTATAGGTAAACATAGCTAACATAGTCAAATTTGGGGGAATAGACTCCTGACTCCCCCCTTTTTGTTTTTTAAGAAGATTTTTAAAGGTGTGATGTGCCCACTCAACAATTGCCTGACTGGGTAGATTATAAGGTGTTCCTGTTTTATGTTGGATATTCCAATGCTGAAGGAAGGCTTGAGTAGAATGTGCAAGGTATCCAGGGCCATTATATAAGTTTTAATTGTCTGAGGCCATCCTAAATGACTGAGGGCTTCAAGCCAATGAACTTATATATTTTTAGCAGACTCTCCTGTTAAAGCAGATGCATGTAGGGCACCAGAATAAGTATCAATAGAAATGTGAATGTATTTGAATTTTCCAAAGGGAGAGTAATGAGTGACATCTGTTTGCTAAATCATTTGAGAACTTAGTCCTCGAGGGTTAACTCCCGTGGATGGAGATGCCTTAGTAAGGGCTTGGCAATCAGGACATTCTTTAATAATTTGCTTAGCTTGGGAATGATAAAGAAACAGTCTTTTAACTCTTTTCTATTACTTTTTTTGTTTAACCTTGGGGGTTTGATTTTTGCCCTTCTGGAAAGGCTCCTTTAAGCTCTTCTTAACTTTTGGCTTTCCCATTTGCAATAGGTAGGAAGCAGCTGGCTGAAAAATAGCCTCAGTTTTAAAAGTGTCATTTTTTTCCTCTACTTGGAAAGACAGGCCCTCTGCTTTTTCGGCAAGCTGCAATGAGTTGGAGCAGCAAGTTAACTGTGTTGTTGTTTTTAGGACTTGATAGTTCTTAGGTTTGGAGATTGCAAGGAAAATGAGGTGTATGAGGGGTGTTCTGCTCAAACATGTTTTAGACAAAAGGAGTTATGTGCCAAGGGCCTTTCATGACTTGACTGACTAACCGTTCCCTCTGGGAGAATAGCCAGTTCTTCCCCAAGGAAATGATCAGTGTTTACAGGCACTGACTTAAAAAATAATACTTAGTCTTCCATGGAGAAGGGCTAGTTCTCCCTCAGAGATACTTATATTTTATTTTTACAATAAAAGGTCATGGCTCTGGCATAAACAAGGAGGATTCTTAATATTTCTTTAACACATCACACCTTTTATCCCACTTATAGCACGCTTTAAATTGACATATTTAAGAACACATTCATAACTTTTAGAAACAGTTTTTCTTTTACTGGCAAATACATTTATTTACTTATTTATTCATTCATTCATTCTTGGTGATTACTGCATTCTTGCAATGTGCTCAAAAGTGAGCTGTCTCATTACCTAGTGCCCTTGAAAATTTTTAGGGCAGTTGAAGAAGAGGGAGGGAAGATGCTAAGCTCAGCATAGCTTGTTCCCAGGACTGAAGCAGTCCCTGGGTCTTCAGAAAGAGGATTCAGAATGGTTAAAAGACACATTTTCTCATTGTTTTCATTCCTGCATTTTTTACTAACTGAGGGAAGTAAGATTTTTTTAATTAATCAATTTAATTTATTTTTGAGTAGAATCTTTATGATGTAACAATATTAAAAATCTCATTCTATTTTTTAAAATATTTTTGAGACTGAAATGTTACTTTTAAAACAGAAACGAAAATAAAATTTAAGCAAACCAATATTTTCAAATTAAATCCTCTAAATCAGGGAGTGAGACACTATTCTTTGTCTCACATCACCCGGTGCTGTTTCAATTTCTGCCCAACTTTTCCTAAATAACTAAGTCTAAAGATCCCTTATCAGCGATATATTTAGCAGCTTTAAAAGCTGCTAAATTAGCATAAAACATTGCTCTTGTTTTTTTAGAGAGTCCGTTCTTGTTATTAAAAGGCTTCTTTTTTACTTTTGATTTCTGTCCTTTCAGACTCCATAGCCCATAGTAAACCTTATCTAATTAGCTATTGGGGAGTACAGTGTGGTGGGTCAAAAATGTACTGTTGGTAAAACTGTCAGGGAAGGCTGCCTGGTATCTAGCGTACCCTAATCCTGCTTATGGGTTTCAGGTTTTTCCCATGCTTCTAAGACTGCAAGGTGGGGCTTGAAGTTCCAGGTGACCAACCTTTATATCTCGCTCCCTGACAGAGCCAAGAGTTAAATTACTGTGATTGGAATTACCTATGAGGCCCTTGCCCATCTCAGGGATTGACCCCAGACACCTCTGCAAGGCCCCTACTCACGTAGGAATGCTTGAGATCTTAAGCTGGAGGGAGGAATGCCTCTTATCTTCGGTGCTTCAGCAAGAAGCTGAGACACTCATAAACAACACTGTTAACTAATTCTGAGTTCTCAAAGCAATCTTTGGAGTCCGGTTGAAACCAAAACACTCATTTACTATCTGCTTTTCTATTTATAGGCAGGCAGAGGGAAAAGGCAGAATCAAAAGGGCTGCAAAAAGCAGCTTTTAAAGAAAGCATGCACAGAGGCACTTGTAAAAAAAAAAAAAAAAAAACTAATTGAAAGGAAAGTTCATTGCTCTCTCTCCCAAGCCTAAAACCTGATTGGGAATTGTGCTGCGGGGATGGGCTTATGAGTGTTTTTTACAGTTTGCCTCTTGTTGTGTGGGCTCTTGCTTGCAATTGGCAGGAAACCTAGTGTTCTTTCCTGGTCCACCTCAAACTCATCCTGTCACAGGTGACTTTGTTGCGGCGAGTACCCTTATGGCTTTTAAATGCTCAACCTGTGCCTGGGGGGTACAGTGATTACCAGAGAAAGAGAGCAAAGCTTCTGCTTACTAAAGAGACTGTGGTTGCAAGAGAGGGCAACCTTGAAAAGATACTCTTTTACTCTAAAATATAACACACCCTATACCTTCTGAAAAGCACTCAGGGTCATCGGCCCATACCTGGGCTGTTGCGTGCGTTCCACCCATGTTGGCGTGTTGACCACAATGATGGCTGATAGCCTTGGCTGATAGCCTTGGCTGATAGCCTATGCATCCCTGTTCCTGGGCACCAGATGTGGTGGACTCTGGCCAGCAGAGTCTACCTGTTGTGGCTGACAACGAGAATAAATACACAGGTGACAACAATCCTGTGGAGAAAAAGGGAAAGGCATGACTACTCTCTCAAAGGGAGAGTGCCTATGGGTGTCTCAGCTACTCCTTCAAGAGGGGAGTGCCTCGATCCTTGCCTAGACAGACTTTTATTGTTTTCCTGGGGTCTTACATCAGAGAAAGATTTATTATCGATTACATAGAATATTTTTGTCGGCGACTTCCCCGACCCCAGTCTGTGGACCGGGGAACCTCGCCTGGGCGCACAAACCGCAATAAAGCTCTATATTACCTAAAAAAAAAAAGAATATTATTGTCTACATTTTAGGTACCATCAAGGAAATGAAAATAACATGCAGAGGGGAATGGCGATGAGCTGATTAGCTCTGTCTTTGGGAACGTTTATACAGGCTTTGGATATTACCTTGAAGATAGACAATACACATTTATTGCTTTAGACCAGGGTGATGGAGTTTTAGTAAGAGCAAGCCATAACAGTCTGTATGCATTTTCTAGGCCTGATTCCCACAGGAAAACTCAGTTTGAAGGTCTGACTCCTGCCCACCACTTTGCTTCTGTAGGTTTTCCATACAGAGCTGAGTCACATTTGCCAGACCCAAACAAACCGGTCCCCTACACCAGGGTGCTAACCCAGAACTGCATATACCCACTATAGCTCTAGCCAACTGGCCAAAGAAACCAGTACACACCTCTGTACAATGGTAGTTCCAACACAAGGCTACTCCTTTAAGATAGAGAAAAGTAGCTCTTTCATCTGATTTATAGAAACAAACACAAGATGTCAAACAAAGTGAGGAGTTAGAGATATATGTTTTAAATGAAAGAAATAGAAAAAAATAACAATCTAATGAAACAGAGATAACTCATTTCCTGATAAAGAAAGAATAAAAAGGAATGGTCACACGTAAGATTACCAAATTTAGGAGAACACAGAACATTAAGAAAGTTAGAAATTTTTTAAAGTCTAATCAGAGCTGAAGATTACAATAACTAATTAAAACTATGCTAGAGGGAAACAAGAACAGGTTATCAATGACCCAGAAGAAAGAATAACAAAAAGAAAAAATAATTTAAAAAGATAAAGATCATGAAAAGGGCCTTTGGGATGGCATCAAGCATACAAACATTATATGGAGATCAGAAGAAGAAAAAAAGAAAGGTGCAGAAAACTTATTTGAAGAAATAATGGCCAAAAACTTTTCTAACTTACTGTAGGTAGAAACAGACTTTCAGGTCCAGGAAACACAGGATCCCAAATAAAATGAACCCAAAGAGATCCACAACAAAACACATTATAGTTAAATTGTCAAAAGTTAAAAATAAAGAGAAACTTGAAAGCATCTAGAGGAAAATGACTAGTCATCTACAAGGGGATCCCTATAAGACTATCAGCTGATTCTCAGCAGAAACTTTTCTGGCCAGAAGGAAGTGGCAGGATATATTTAAAAAGCTAAAAGAAAAGAAACTACAATCTGTAATATGTGACCCAGCAAAGTTAGTCAGAATTGAAGAAAAAATGGTTTCTCAGAGAAGCAGTAACTACAGTTCTAAGTTTTAAAATAAATGTTAAAAGATCATCTTTTAAATCATAAAACAGTCTATAACCATAAATAAGAAAACATATGAGAGAAAAAAATCCCACTGATAAAAAGGAGAATATATAGTAAAGGCAGTAGATCAGTGACTTTAAAAAGCTGATATGAAGGTTAAAACACAAAAGTAGCAAAATTAACTATAAGTACTATAAGTAATACCCTATGACATTATAGAATATGCCCCATGATTTCACTTATATGTAGAATCTAAAAAACAAAACAAATGAACAAACAAAACATAGAAATATACTCACAGATACAGAGAATAAACTGATGACTGCCAGAGGGGTTAACAAGTTAAAGGTGAATAAGAGGTACAAACATCCTGTTACAAAATAAATGTCACAGGATGTAACGTATTTATTCATAAATAAATAAGCACAGGAAATGTACTAAATAATATTATAATAAATACCATTGTATGGTGACAGATAGTTTCTGGACTTATTATGGTGATCACATTGTAAAGTATAGAAATGTCAAATTATGATGTACACCTGAAACTAATATAATATTGTGCATCAACTATACTTTAATAAAAATAAATTTTAAAAAAGGACCTATCAACATATCTGTCTAGCTTGCAGTAGACATAAACTCATTGAGCTCAGGCACCATTATTTTGGTTATCTTTGTAACCCCAGAAAGTACTGTGCCTCATACATCATGGGGTTGCCACTACCAAATGCATTTTGCATTTGTGGGTTTCTTAAATGTTTTTTGAGGAAGTATAACAATTTTAAGGAATGCTTTCTACTAAATCTTTTACTGAATATAATGTAGGGTGGTTAGTAATTCATTCTCGTATCTTTTATATATAAATGCATGTAAAAGTTATTTTGAGTTATCTTTATTCATTATAAATTCAAAGCATAGAATTTGAATGTATCAGAGAAAAAATATTTCCACAACCTTAAAATGTTTGATCTTTATGTTTCCCGATGTGATGGGATTAAACTTCTTTGGGCCTCTTATCTCTGTATTATCAGTTACAGAGTATGGAAAAAGTAGTTTTACAGTTGTGAGCATGTGAAAGGCAGAATTTATTCTTGTGTTCTTATTTATTAAAATTATTGCATTATTTCTCATACAAACAACTGCAAATCTACTTTGCCCCACCCTGTATGTATTTGTTTTATACATTATGTAGGCTGCATTCTGTCGATACTTTGAAATATTGATAGTCATATATTAGTTACCTCCTGTGATACACTTATGAGAAATAATGCCAAAGAGGTTGTAATGCAATATCACTCCAAGTGAAAGAGAATTACTGAAACTTTTATATGGTAGAAAACAGGGAGGAAGTCATGAACAGATCACAAGCTAGATAGTGAAACAACTACAGGTAAAAAAGTGTGAAGACACATCAAAATTCTAGATGAAGTCAAGGCAAATTCTGAAAGCATTTACCTGTATCTTTCCTTTTTTATACCTTTTTTTGGTATAATACTTCCCAAAACCCTGAACTCTTGGCTTTCAGTGTTATGTACCTGCCAATGAACCAATCCTTGGCTGACTTGCTGCCTTACACTAGATATTTCAAGGGCAGATACTTGATCCCTCCAGTCTGGTAGAGCACCTGCCTCCTGCTGTACCCATTTCCACTGTGTGGGCCATTTTATAAGATGTTGTTCCTGATTTGAATGCCAGGTTCCTTCCTTGGTCCTGACACTTCTGGACCCAGACCCTGGCTACTTGCTTGTACCCTGTCCTATGCAGACTAGATCCTTTTCTTGTCTCCCTAAGAAACTGCCATTATCTAGAATTCCACCTCATTTTGACCTTAGTTTGTGCAAAAATTTCTAGCACAACTTTAAAATATAAACCTTTTAAAAGAGAAATAGTGTTCTGGGGCCTATTAAATTTTTATTTCTATATTTTATTGTTCTATGTAAAGTAATTAGATATTTAAAGTATTAATCTTCAATCATTTGCTAAGTACAAATAAATCTAAGGCCATTAAGACAGAAATTTTTTAAAGATTTTATTTATTTATCTTTAGAGGGGAAAGGAAGGAGAGAGGGAGAGAAATATCAATGTATGGTTGCCTCTCATGTGTCCCCTGCTGGGAACTGGCATGCAACCCAGGCATGTGCCCTGACTGGGAATCGAACCACGATCCATGGGTTCGTAGGCCCACGCTCAATCCACTGAGCTACACCAGCCAGGGCAAGACAGAAAAATTTTAAAATTATAAATTTAAATATTACCAGTCCCAGAAATTTAGTTTTAACCAAATAAAAGCTGATTGAATTTTCAAGACATTTGTATGTCCCAGAAATGCTTGAAGGAAACCATGGTAACAATGCCTAATCTTTATTGAGTGTTTATCATGTACCAGGTTCTATACATCATTTATTTTATACTTACAACCAACCTAAGAGTTCAGTAAAGTTATTATAATCCCCATATTATAAAATTTCAAAAATAAATAAATAAAAACTGAAGCCAGGTAAGTCTAGCAACTTGCCCAAGGCCACTCAGTAAGAGGCCAGGGGCTTTAATGCCTTTTCTCTTAATTAAGATGCTTTTGCTGCCTCACTCAGTTATTCTTCAGGGCTCTAGTGTATCTAATATTAATTATCAGTTACAACTCTTATTTATAATTCAATTTTTAGGCTTATTTATATATTTCTTATTTTTCGAGAGATGAGATGATTTATTCAGAGTATAGACATGTCAAAAAGGAAACGGTATGTTGATTGATTCTTATAGCAAGGTGTTATCCCGTAAGCAACTATTTTTTGGTTTTTCTTTTCAATTACAGTTTACATTAAATATTATTCTGTATTATTTTCAGATTACAGCATAGTGGTTAGGCAATTATATATTTTACAGAGTGGTCCCCCGAATATTTCTAGTACCCACCTGGCCCCATACATATAGTTATAATTATGATATTTAACTATACTCCCTATGCTGTAATTTACATCTCTGTGACTATTTTGTGACTACCAATTTATACAGGTTAATTGCTTTACCTCTTTCATTCAGGCTTTGTAAGTCTATATCTATTTGTTTATTTGTTTGTTTTGTTTTATAGATTTCACATATAAGTTATATCATATGGCATTTGTCTGACTTATTTACTTAGCATGATACCCTCTAGGTACATCCATGCTGTCACAAAAGGTAAGATTTTATTCTTTTTAATGGCCAAGTGGCTTTCCATTATATATATGTACCACAGCTTTTTTTTCTGTCCACATTTTTTATTGTTGTTCAAGTACAATTGTCTCCATTTTCCCTTCACTACTGCTCCCCACCCCAGCCATGCCCACTCCCCCACCTTGATCCTACCCCCCCCTTTGGTCTTGCCCATATGTCCTTTATACATGTTCCTGAAAACCCTTCCCCCTTTTTCCCTCATTATCCCCTCCCACCTCCCCTCTGGTTACTGTCAGTTTGTTTTTATTTCAATGTCTCTGGTTATATTTTGCTTGCTTGTTTGTTAAATGAATGGATCACAAAACTATGGTACATTTACACAATGGAATTCTATGCAGCAGAAAGAAAGAAGGAGCTCCTACCATTTGAGACAGCATGGATTATCTGGAGAGCATTATGCTGAGTGAAATAAGCCAGGCAGTGGAAGACAAATTCTGTATGTTCTCACCTATAGGTACCACAGCTTTTTATCCACTAATATACTGATGGACACTTGGGTTGCTTTTATATTTTGGCTAATGTAAATAATGTCATAACAAACATGGGGGGCATATATTCTTTCAAATGAGCATTTTGGGTTTTTTCAGATATATTCCAGGAGTGGAATGCCTGAGTCATAAGGCAATTTCACTTTTAATTTTTTGAGGAACCTCCACACTGTTTTTCATAGTGGCTGCACCAGTTTGCATTCCTACCAGTATGCACAAGAATTTTCTTTTCTTCACATCCTCACCAATACCTGTTCGTAATTTATTGATGATAATCATTCTGATAGGTAGAAGGTGATATCCCTTTTTGGTTTTGATTTGAATTTCTCTGATGATTATTGATGATCAGAACATCTGAATAGACACTTCTCCAAAAAAGAAACATGAGTGACCAAAAGACAAATACTTTTTTCTGTTTAATACTTTTTTTTGCTTCCCAGTATAGTCAAAATCATCCATAACATTACTACCTGAATTACTATGGAATAATATGACTATGATAATCTTAGTTGCTGATGTCAAAACTCAGTGCCTCCTCATTTCACATGGATGAAGCTCAGAATCCTTGTTATTACATGAAATTATCCCTCCAAGGCTGGTATCAGCCCGCTGTGGTACATAGAGATCATTTTCCAGAGGCTTTCCACTCATACTTTTTTTCATTTTGTGCCTAAATATCCCATTCCCTATTTGGTGGTTCAGAAATAGCCTCATTCTCCTGGCCTAAAAGCCAGCTACCAGCAAATCTGTAGTTTTTTGCCAGCAATTGTATAGGACAAATGATTTGTATTTTTTTGTCTAATCTTACCTGTAGTCTATTTTTTATACTTATTTTTTTTCTTTACTCAGATTGCCTGATTTAATTATCACATCCTGTTGGGATAAATATGTAATTTTTATAAGTTGCTTCAAAAAATCTTTCTGGAAGATGATGGAATTACAAATACATATATACTAAAAAGAAAATAAAATTCCTTCCTTCAATGCCAAGCTTAGCAGCAATTTCCTCATGAACCCTTTTTAATGCCTCATCTTTCCAAAATACTTGCCTGATCCTTTGTACTCCTGACTCTCTGTTAATGTTTTCTTAATGTCATCCCAATGTATTTCAGCTATATTTCAGCTATGTGTATATGCATCCAGCTATTCAGACTTAATCATAAGCATTTTAAGATTCTTCCTTACTCCCCTTCATACTTCACATGATGTCTTTTACACAATATGGATTCTGATAAGAAATCCATAAGCATTTGAAGCATTTCTCCACAATATGTAATGCATCATTTTTCTCAGACTGCTTTTGATTTTTTTATTTCCCTTTAGTTTTCAGTCATTTGATTTTGATGAATCTGGGCATGGATTTCTTTGAGGTTATTCTTAGTTCCTCTGATCTTCATGAATATAGGTGGTTTGTGTCTTGCCAAACTGTGAAGTTTTCAGACATCATTTCTTCAGCTATTTATTTAAGCGCCATACTCTCCTTTCCTTCTAAAATTCTGATGTTTTAGATGCTTTGTGTATTATCTCATAGGTCTCTGAGTCCCTGTTAATTTTTTCCCTCTTTATTTTTTCTGTTGTTTGTACTGGATAGTATTTATATCTATATTCAAAGTCCACTGACTTTTTTCTCCCTCATCTCCATTCTGTTCTTGAGCCCATCTAGTCTTTTTGTTGTTGTTGTTGTTGTTGTTTTTAGTCACTGTGCTATTCAGTTGTAAAATTTCTAATTGGTTTCATTTTGTTTTTTTTAATATCCTCTATTTCTCAGACAATGGGCTCTGTCCCTCATTTCTAGAGCATTTGCCATTACTTCTTGGGGCATGGTTATAGCAGCTACTGTGAAGTCCTTGTCTGATCATTTCAACATGGGTATCATCTCAGAAGTTGCATCATCAGCTATTTTTCCCCTTAGGAGTTTTTGAGATTTTCCTAGATCAGTGTATGTTGAGAAATTTTGGATTGTATCCTGAATATATATTTTTAAGTATATTTTATTGATTATGCTATTACAGTTGTCTCAATTCTTTTCTCCCCTTTATTCCCCCTCTGCCCAGCACCCCCAGCTTTCCAGCATTCTCCCCACCACCTTAGTGCATGTCCATGGGTTGTACATATAAGTTCTTTAGCTTCTCTGTTTCCTATACTATTCTTAACTTGCCCCCACATATTTTATGCCTACCTATTATGCTTTTTATTCCTTGTAGCCTTTTCCCCATTTTTCCTCACCTTCTCCACTGAATACCCTTCATATGACCTCTATTTCTCTGATTCTGTTCCTGTTCTAGTTGTTTGCTTAGTTCTTGTTTTTTTTTTTAGGTTCAGTCGTTGATAGTTGTGAGTTTGTTGTCATTTTACTGTTTACAGTTTTTGATCTTCTATTTCTTAGATAAATCCCTTTAACATTTCACATAATAAGTTCTTGGTGATGATGAACTCCTTTAACTTGACCTTATCTGGGAAGCACTTTATTTGCTCTTCCATTCTAAATGATGGAGTAATCTAGGTGGTAGGTCATTGCTTTTCATGACTTTGAATATTTCTTTCCAACCCTCTCATGCCTGTAAGGTTTCTTTTGATAAATCAGCTGATGGTTTTACAGGCAGTCCTTTGTAGGTAACTGTCTCCTTTTCTCTTGCTCCTTTTAAGATTCTCTATCTTTAATCTTGGATTACTTAATTATGATATGCCTAGGTGTGTTTCTCCTTGGGTCTAATTTCTTTGGGACTCTCTGGGCTTGCTGAACTTCTTGGAAGTCTATTTCCTTTACCAGATTGGGGAAGTTTTCATTCATTATTTGTTCAAATAAGTTTTCAATTTCTTGTTTTTGTTCTTTTCTTTCTGGCACAAAAAAAGAACCTATGATTCATATATTAAAGTCCTTAAATTTGTCTCAGAGCTTCCTAAGCTTCTCTTCACTCTTTTTGAATTCTTGTTTCTTCATTGTGCCCCAGTTGAATGTTTATTTCTTCCTTTTGTTCCGAATCATTGATTTGAATCCTTGTTTCCTTCCCTTCCCTGTTGGTTCCCTGTATATTTTGCTTTATTTCATTGTGTGTAGCCTTCATGTCTTCCTTCATTTTAGGACTGAGCTTAATCAATTCAGTGTGCATCCTGATTACCAGTGTTTTGAACTCTGCATCAAACAGGTTGTCTATTCCCTTGTTGCTTAGCTCTTTTCCTGGAGTTTTTCTGTTCTTTCATTCGGGCCATATTTCTTTGTCTTGGCAGACCTGTTAAGTTGTAAGGGGCCAGAGCCTTAGATATTCACCATGGTATGACAGCCCTCTTTGCTGTGTTGTGGCCCTGTCTGTGGGGGAGGCATCAGACAGTAAACAATGCAGCTCACTTGCTCTGCTTTAGCCCCACCTTCCAACAAACTCTCCTGTGAGACTGGGAGTTTCTCATGATGTTGCAACACCCACAGTATTTTACAGCTAGCTTCAATTCTTCTGTTTCTCGTTCAGCCAGCCTTGTCCTGCCTGCATGGTCCACAGCCTTGCTGGGAGTCCTTTCCACTCAGCTGTCCATCTCCCATCTCCGCCCCACTTTCCAGTCTGGATGGATGTTTCTGTAATTCCTTGGATGTCAGAGTTCCATGCACTTTGATTTTCTGGCACTTCTGGTTGTTTATTGTTTTTGCATTGGTGGTTATCCTTTTTTCGGTTGTGTAAGGAAGCAAAGCACTTCTACCTATGCCTTCATCTTTGCCAGAACTCCCAGAAAAGCCCTGTATCCTGAATACATTAAATGTCATGTTAACTCTGGGTGTTGTTTAATTTTTGTGGGGACTACTGACTTTTTGTTGTTGTTTTAGCAGGTGCTGACCCAATTAGGTTCAGATTACAGATTCTGATCTGCTTCCTTCCTATGAGTTGTGATTCTAACGTCAGTTAAGTTTTCAAAGTCTTTGCAGTGTTACTCAGATTTATCCTACATATGCAAGATCCATAGTCCTGTCTGCAACCTGCGTGGTGAACTTCTTCTTGATTCAGTTCTCTAAATTGTCAGTATGCTTCTCATAGTCAAATCTCTGCAGGCCAGGCTTAGAGATATACTAAGGACATTACACACAACTTTATTTTTTTTAAAGATTACATTTATTTATTTTTAGAGAGAGGGGAAGGAAGAGAGAAAAAGAGGGAAAGAAACATCAGTGTGCGGCTGCCTCTCACATGCCCCCACAGGGGACCTGGCCTGCAAAGCAGGCATGTGCCCTGATTGGGAATCAAACCAGTGACCCCTTGGCACTCGATCCACTGAGCCACATCAGCCAGGGCTATCCACAATTTTAGCAATAGCTTTCTTCTTATCCTTCCCTCCCTTCTATGATCTCCCTGAGGGTTTTAGTTGTTTGCTTTTTGTTGTTGTTTTATTTTTTTTATTTTATTATTATTATTGTTTTGCCTCCCAGGGTTCTCATACTGCTCTTCTGGCTAGAAGTCTAAGACCTTACTTTCCCTGCCTTACCATGTGTGTCCTGATGTAGCATCTGCCCCAAGGGCTGTCTAATAAAAGGCATGAGAGAGAATAATATGAGGTATTTACCCCTGCTTTGGGGACCATTATCTCACTGGTCAGAGAGAAGGGCTTTCCTTCACTGTAGTTGTAAGGCACCTGCCACTGCTATGGAATTTCCAGAAAACTAGGAAGGGAGAAATTAGGGGATAAATAAGACAAGATCTTTTTCCCACTCTCTCTGACCTGTGGGGCTATAATTTTCTTCCCCTTTAGATAGAAAGGTGGGGCTTTTCTTACGCTGTCTATCTTTACTTGGTGTACAGTTCCAAGTTTTGAGGCTGCCGTTACTTAAGTCCAGGCTAGGAAATACAAGAGGGAGCAAAACAGGGCTCTCAGCACTGGTTTGCTGGCACTTCTCGCTCTGGTTTCCTTTCCCAATCTGCGTGCTGTCAGTTGCTCTTCAGCATCCTGCTGTTCCTGCTCAGGAACCTGTGCAGGGCCTGTAGTTGCCTTCAGGGAAGAGACAGGGTGGGGTGTGGTCACTTCTTTTTAACTGACACTGGAATCGTCACTACTCTCCTTAGATTGCCTATAGATGTTCCCGAGTTCGGCATGGACTGTCCCCATCCAGTTGGCATATTATTATTAGCCAGAACTTGTTTACCTGCCAACTTTGAGACGTCACAGTATGGTCCCCATTTTCATATATCTTACAAAAGCTAAGTAAGTCTAAAAAATGCCCCAGAACTTAAATCTTAAATCTTATTCATTTTGAGATAACTTCATTCATTTATTTTTCTATTCTTGTGTCCTCCTTTTAAGCATCTGAGACAGCAATCTTTTACCTTTTTGTTTGTTTTAGTGAAAATAATTAACCAAAAAAAGCATAGCTTTTCTATTCAACTATAAGGATAAAGTTCAGTTTTAGGTATTTCGTTAAACCAGTAATGATATGAATGATCACATGATTCTGGTTTTGGGATCACTTTGTCCATAAGTAAACATATCTTAAGACTTTACAAATAAGTTATGTGATTATTTGGGAGACTTTTAGGCTGTGGAGGTGACTTTAGATGAATGTCCAAGGTCATAAGGCAAAGAATTATGAGGCTGGAACAGTCCCTAACTTGTTTTTCTACTCCCAAACATGCCAGGGCTTCATTAAGCTTGTTTTCCTTGTTAAGCTTGTTACAGTTACAAAGGTCAGAGGAGGAAATACAATGACTCTGAAGCTTTCTTTAATGCACAGCATTGCATAAAGGAGCACAGGTGTGAAACCAGCAGCCAGGCCAATGAGACTCCTTGGCACTTTAACTAGCAGATGGAACCACAGCCAACCCAACATAGGACATTTAGCATTGAAAAGAAAAGTGAGCTGAGAGACTGTTTTGATTCCACTTTCAACCCACTTAGACAGCTGAATACCATAAAAATCTTTTCTACTTGGGAATAACATTGAAATGAACACCTCACATATTATATTAGAAACTACAGTGGAATTGGATGGATTGCTTTCTTTCATAGTTTATGTGCTTATCTCTCTCTTGCTTACTAAAGATACTATACAATTTTAAAGGAAAATTGTGAATAGAATTATGTTTCCTGACAAAAAGCTACCAAAACCTAAATATAAATAGTACATAGGAAAATTGATGGATAGAACGGGGTGAATTAGAGAAGTAGGAAAATAGATGGAATTTTCTTAACTTTATAGTAGGTGGGCAATCCTGTACCTATTACCTAAATTAATTGATCACAAACCTGGGAACTGAAAACAGATTAGAAATTACACAGCCTTACAACTGTTTTACTATAGAATCTCAACTATTTTATGAAAATTTTTATATACTACCTTTTTACAAAATTGTTAACCTTTCCAGCACTTTTGCAGAAATTTAATATAGTCTGAGCTTTAAAATATGTTTCACTCCTTGAAAGCAATATTGTATGGGATTTTCATAAGAAGGGAGGGGAATAACTGCTTAGGAAAATTACTATGCAGCTTTGGAAAATTACTATGCAAAGCTCATAGTAGTGCTATGGAAGTTATCTGCTGGTTTACCTAACTGCTCAGTCTCCCAAGACCCTTTCATTAAATCAATTAACTTTAAATGATATTGAATGCACCAGGTTTATTTCCTAATAATTAGTCTTGTTTTGAAAAATTGATAGGAATATTATTTTCTCATTAAAAGTTACACAACTATTGTATCTTGACACTTGCTGACTTTGAACCATTTCAAAGAATTTTAAGCTGCTGTCATGGCTTACTTTAAAAGACTAAATAAATATTATAAAAGAATATTAGTATTGTTAGTGATGAAAGACAAAGAGTAACCCAAAACTTGTCAGTTGGAAAATGCTTAACAGGTAGGTATAGATTTCCATCTGAATATGTTCCAGATGTGCACAGAAATTGCATTTTGCCTAATATTTAAATACAGAATAAAGATAAATCTTAAGGGAGGAAATACCATCATTCGTTATTTAATAAGTTTAATCCTGACATTTTGCAGAAAAAAAATTAACTAACAATCTTTTGCCATCTTGGCATATGTTTGAATAAGCAGACTGCTGTTCTGATGGGTGTATTTTTTTAAGGTATGAGTGGTAGTTAGACTCCAAAAGCAGCTAAATAAAACATAAACTCAAAGCATCTTTTTGCCTAAGACTTTATTGGTGAATGCTGTGCATAAATTTGCATTTCTACAGCCTTTATTTTTTTCAAATACTGGCACTTGAGTGTTTAGTTGGGTGTTATTTTGTGTGTTCCCCTGTTACTTATGCATTAATTAGTTTTGTTTACCTGTGCATAATCTTTCCTAATTTCACAACAGTTGTTGTTTTTGTAATTGACAATACAATTTACTGCATGTATGCTTTCTGGCCCCCAAACAAGAATGTTAAGGTATAAAGCACCAATCTTTTTCATTTCAAATTGTTAAAAAAGGGATTGGTCATGACTAATTTCCAATTAATTTGCGGTTGGTACAGGGAACAAAACAATGGCACCTACTAATTAAAATTTAAAATATTCCAAAGTGTCATCTTTAGGTGTCTGTGGAATATATAATTTCCATTTTGGTTCATTGCTGGATCTCTAACACCCGTGAGCTTGACAGCTCTATTAATTTAAAGGCTCAGTATTACCTATTAGTACAAAACATGAAAAAAATACCATTAATCATTTATTTTAATTTTGCAGCTCTGTCATTTTCACAGTATGTTTTAAAATTATGATGACACCATAATGTGCACAAATCGACCTGGATGATGGGGAAACGGATCACACTCCTTAGGAGCAATAGTGAAGTACATTATTAGAGCTTAATTAATGCCAAACTGATTAGATTTGATTGCATTTTGCACAAAAAAAATTTTAAACAATTTTTCTTACCACATTATGTTGAAAAAGTTAATCCAACCACCTTATGTTTACAGTTAGACTTACCTTTTTTAGTTCTTCTCTTTAACACATTCTATTTAAATACTGTAAAATGAACCTAAATTGTTCTTTTATTCATTTTGAAAATCAAGTTAATGTAGTCATTAGTTTTACTTAGAAAAGTTTGTTTCATTTCAGCTAAATTATAATCTTTCATCTTCATATTCTTTCATAGGAACTCCTAACTTGAATTGAATGTAATATCCAAAACCACAAAAAGACAAAAAGTGAAATGAAAAACATAGCAAATACCTAATACTTTGTATATTTATATTGATTTGATCTGGCACCATTACACATTTTAAAAGTGGAAAATTATATGCACTGAACAAAATTTTGTCATTAGTTTTCAAGAGGAGCAATGTTTTAAAAATATTTATATCTAGTTCAAAATGGAATATATTCTCCCAGAATGGGTAGTTTCCCACTCTGTGGGCACCCTCAGACTGATAGCAGGAGACTTGCTTTCTTTCCGTCTAGAGCTGTTTGAGGTCTCTCTTCTGGAAATACAAACTGTAGAACCACAAGGCCTGTAACTGAATTTCTTCCCACAATTGCCTTCTAGTCATACTTTATCTAGTTCTTCATTTCATCAGATTTTGTATATTAAAATTAGAAAATATGCCTAACACATCCCAAGTTTCTCCTCAAAAAGCGACAACCTGTGTTGCTGAAAGTGTTAAAGAGTAAGTCTTCTTACCCCTCACAGAGAACAGGGTTTGTTGTTTTCACAGAGGTATCCCTCAGGGTGAGTTACCCATTTCAAAAGCAAAAATTTGAATTAAAAAATTCTTAATAAAAATGTGGGGACAACTTTCCTCGCAAGTCCCCCCATGTGCCACGGATGAAAGTGAAACTACCAAAACAAGATCTGCTTGGGAAGGAAAGGTGGCTGGTTCCTCAAAGGGGAAGGGCCAAGAGCCCCTTCCTCAAGGGGCTTTTATTGGGTTCGTTTGCACAAGAATACAGGTAAGAATCAAATAATAGATAGCATTCAAAGAACAGTGAGGGCTTATCTCAGTCAGGGTCAGATAGCCAACAGAGCAGTAAAACTTTGAGGAACAAACTTCTTGCTTGGACCCTTATCATTTAAATGAGAGCATTCTAAACAAAACAGGTTTCACAGGATTTTTACATATTCTTTCTTATGCCTGATTTACCCCAGATACCACTCTAGCAAGGCAAGGAGCTGCACCTCTCCCCAACAGGTATTCAGGCTTAAGGGGATTAGAGCCAGGAAGCTCTTCTCCCAGAGAACATGGGGACTTGGGCTTTGTCAAAGCCGGGGCGGGGGTGGGGGGGGTGGGGGGGAAAGTGAGTGTCCATTGCTCCCTCATTGTCGCAGCCTCCCGGAGTCCTTTCATGATGGTCTCCCAAGTGATCCTGCCTGGCCTAGGTTGTCCCTCTCTGAGCGGTCATTCCCACCATGGACATCTACCATGCTTTGGGGGCAGGGAGAAAACTGAGGCAGCATTTGCTACCAGAGACAAGCTTTGTCTCCTGAGGCTCGTATTCCAAAGGTCATCGCTTGCCCTTAGCCACAGGGGGTCAAGTTACAATTCCTAGAACCAGGAAGAGTGGTTCACAACATAAAAATACACTGAATAGAATTTAATAATGTACTGCTTTTATTTCCTTCAATAGTTAGAAAATAGTTTCACTTGTTTCATTTGAGGAGGCCAAAATTTTGAAAAATTTTACATATTACATTGTTTTATCGACATGACAGTTCTATCGGGTGAATAAAATAAATATCATTAGACATGATTTTCAAATCAATAAATAAAAATTAAGAAGAGAATACTATTTCATCCAAGCTAAGAATGTCAGATTTACTTTATTTCTTCAACAAACATTTATTGAATTCCTTATCAGTGAACATGCTGACATTTTGCCCTAGAGTTATAGGGCAAAGAAATGGAAATAATGGAAAGAAAGCAAAAAGACATGGTCTCTGATCTCAGTGAGGTTGTACATTACCCAAAGTCATACACATACATGATTCCAGTAATGATATAAGTTTTGTGATACTGTGGTGCTGTGATTATATGGTACTATGGTACTATGACAGGGTGCAAGAAAGGAATTTGACCACCTCAAAGGAGGTCTAAGAAGACTCAAAGGAACTGAAAATAGATCCAAGAACTAAGGGATGAGGAGTATATAACTAAGCATAAAGGGAGGGAAAACTGTCCTATGCAAAGGGAACAGCATAGGGAGATAGGGGCATAGTTGTGTAAGGATATGAAAGATGATGTGACAGACATGGACCATGAGGACTAGAGATGTGCATGCAGGCAGGTGATTCCAGCGAGTCAGAGCTACAGGGCCTGGAAGCTCACAGGAAGGATTTTTAGCTTTAGTTTAAGACACACATGGAACTAAAGAGACTTTAAGCAGGAGAGTGATGTGATCAGGTTTGCACGGTGATGAAATCATTCTGGGTGGGGAATGAATTGTAAAGGATGGTAATAACCAGTTAGGAGCCTTTTCTTTAAAACTCATCATTTTTACCATTTAATATATTTTCAAAAGTTATCCCCACTGAATGATTAATGAATAACTATAATGTACAGTCAATAATTGGATACTTAAAGTGGACTAAATTTTCCTTGCTGGCAAGAACAGTCTTAAGTTAAAATGAATTGAATGAAGGTTTATTATTTTCATCAATCTGTTCAGACTTTAGAGTGGTGGTAGTAGATAGAAGACAAAGAAATCAAGAGCTACAGAAAATATCTGAGGGACAAAATTGATAGATTGTTTATAGGAGGTAAGGAGTAGGTGCCAAGGATGATCCATGTTTCTGGCTTGAACAATTGAATAAATGATGGAGCAATTCCATGGAAGAGGAGACTCTGGAAAATATCTAGGTTATGTTCTCTCTACTCCAACACAACACAAGTAAATCATGTTCCCTGGTCCATGTCCTGGGCACATTGTTAGGAAAATCAATTATCAATATACCATGTGATGGCAATTTTTTATGGGTAGCATGTCAAAATGTTTATTGGATTACCATGAAATAATGTCTTTAAGATCAGTGCTATAGTGTTCCAAATAACCAAGTGTATAGCTGAGTCTAGCAACTGACTCATTAAAGAAGTTTCTTTTCATAATACATCATTATGTGCTCCCTTAGTTCAAAAAAATCCATTCTTTCTTTGGTTAGTACAGGTCCCACATGGATTTTTTTCCTACTCTTTCCTTTGGGTAAAAGTAGAACCTGGCATGTGGCTGAAATGCTACCAGGTGCTTCTGGCCTCCTCAGAGAGAAGGCAGATGGTCATAATATGCCATCTCCCAGTGTCACCCAAGGAATCCTAAAAGCCTTGTTGTCTCAGATAGGAGAGGGGTTAGCAAAATGTGTTCTCCACTGGACCAAACATAATTACTCTAAATATAGCAAGTAACATTTATTAAGCACATATATGGCATGCATAGTCTCAGCATGTACTTGCAATAGTCCTATAAATTAGGTGTACTGTTATCTTCCTTTAGCAAACAGAGACTCAGGCTCAAAAATGTGAAACACATTGGCTAGTGTCCACGCTGGCAGTCAAAGCTTTGCCTCATATCTCAAGTTCATGATTTTTAACCTTTCAATATCTAAAAAGACCTCATGGGGAAAACATATAAACTATTACTCATTAAGAAAAGTAGAATCACAAGTAGTTCATATTATGAATATTCTCTGATGATAGTCAAGGATAACTTTTTGTGTTATTTTGTTTTCTGTTTTTGTGTTTATTTTTATTTTTGTTTTTGTTTTGTTAGAAAGGCCTTCCAAAAAGGAAAAACAATTACTAGGTTAAAGTTGTGGGTTAAGTTTCTCTGTAGAGACATAGGCATTATGAAAAGGGGTTTTTTAAGTGTTGATCTTCCCTGGAAACCAACTTACAGCCATAAAATACTTTGGAAGGGAGAACCAAATTTATATCTTTAAATAGATTTCAAACCTAGGTATGAATATTTTCCCTTCAATATGGCCAAATAGCCCATCACCTTTAGGAAAAAGTTTCACTTTTTCTTATTACCATACACATTTAAAATCCCCATGAATTTCATCAGCAAGTAAACCTCTCAAACCCATATTTTAAAGATTTATTGTGAATTCTTCTCAATGATTTCTCTGGATTTGATGTTAGATCAAAGACTATAACATTAAACTTGGAAATTACTATCATTTCAAGAAATAATGGCTGGAATCATAAAGAAGCTGGCACAGAAATTTTAGAAAATTGTTATGTTTCATTGCTTTGCTTTTTGGCAGTTATGGACTTGGAAAATTTAGCATGCTCTTTATTCCCACTGTCGTATGGCTCAGCTATACGCGTGAGTTCAAAATGGTTTCCATTATCGGGAGGAGACACTCTTATTCCAGGATCAGGCTAGGTAACTGTTAATGTTTCAGATAATTGCTAAATTAAACTCTCCCCACAGATATTTTATGGCATTTATTTTGCTCCAAAAACCCCATTCATTTTTAAGGTAGATGAATAAATCCAGTGATAATGAACTCTTAAAGAGATGAAGCAAAGAAGAAAATATTGGCTAGGTAACAGGGAGAATATTTAAAAGGCAAAATACCACCTGCTGAGGTACTTTCTAAGAACTACAATATTATCAAGCCCACCGCGGTACAAAACAATAAAGAGATTATGCATTTAAGTCAAATTTGATCAGTTGATTCATTATCAAAATTGGAAAAGGTAGCATATATTCTTATGGAGAATTGTCACGGAGTGAATTCTGAATGCAGGCACTCAGTATAGCAAAAATAGACCACACGGAATTACTTGCACTTTCATCTATTTCTTAGCTATTGACCCATTACATTATAATTTTAAGTTAAAATTCATTTCTTCTACTACATGCTTCATAATTCTAGATGTGATTTTCAGTGTTTGACTGTAATTATATCAGAGGTCAGCAAGTTATGGCTTTTGGGGCAAATCTGAACAGCTGCCTGGTTTTGTATAGCCAGAGAGTTAAGATTTTTTTAACTTTGAATGGTTGAAAATATCAAAATAAGATTGTTAAAAATCAAATTTTAGTTTTTATACATTGTTTTATTGGAACTCAGCCACACCCACTCATTTACATATAGTCCATGGATACTTTATGCCACAGTGGCAAAGTTAAATAGCTACAGAGACTGTATAGCTCACAAAGCCTAAATATTTACATGTAGCCCTTTACAGAAAATGCTTGGCAACGTCTGAATTACATGAACAACTGCTTAAACATCCTGCAATACATAACTCTCAAATATGATGATGTCTAGATTTAGAAACAGTGTAAACAATTCAGTAACTTAATCACTGACATGCAAACCATTGTGACAAACTGAGGTACATCTAGCCTCGACACATGCAATTTGATGACTTCATTCTCATTAATAGAAGAGGAATAGGCCATGCTGAAGATTGATTAGCAATGTTTATATGATGCCTCTCTCTGGATTTTCTTCTACCTCTCTGGCTACTTGTGCTCAGGTTCCTTCATGGGACATCATTCCCCTGCTTCCCTTTTAACGTCAGTGTTCCTCAGTTACACAGTCTAACCTCCCGTTGGCAATTTGCCACAATGTTCTACAGAAATCTCTTCTCAGTGGGTATCATTGTAAGCTCATCACACCTGAATCTGTTTCAAGACTCTTCTCCCTTCTGAACACTAGCCCTAAATATCTAAAAGACACTGAACATTTCCCTCAGCCTGTCACACTCAATGCTGAGTTCACCAACTTCCTAGCCCCTACCCCTGTTAAAAATGCATCTTTCTATACAAATTATCTCCACATACATAACCAACAAAGCTAAAAGCATGAAAATCATAGTAGAATTTTGCCCTTTTCCAATACCACACAGCCAATCGGCTAGCGTCATGTCCCATAGATGATGCCTCCCTGAGAGCTCTCACATCTGCCACTGCCATAACTGAAGTCCATTTTGATGCACCTCTGGATTGTGTTAACTTTCCAGCTGATCTCCTGCCTCTGGTATGGCACCCAGAGTGATGTTGCCAAAGCTCAGGTTTAATTATGGCCTGTCCTTCCACCACAATCTATGTGGCATTGCTTTGTCTCCCACTGCATCCTGAGAATACCTGTGTAGCACAATGCACATCACATTGTACCATCGCACATGTTACCATCATTGGACCAAACTGTCCTTCAAAGTGGCTGTGTGTAGCATTTTGCATTTCTGCCAGCAGCGTATGAGAGTGTTGCTTTATATCCTTACCAGCTTTTGCTGTTGTCAGTGTGATCCTGTGTTTTTTAATCTCTTTCTTAGCTCAGCCGTTGGTTTTGCCCGAGAACACCCTCCAAATATGTTTTAAAGGGCATGTAAAAGGTAAAAACTCTCTAGATCCTTTTATGACTGAAAACATCTTCATTGTAGCCTTACATTTAATCAATACATTGACTAAGTATAGAACTCTAGGATAAAATTAACTTTTCCTCTGGGGGTTGAAGGTGTTTTTCTGTATTCTTTTAGCACTAATGTATTTGAGAAGCCTGATGCCATGCTGGTTTTCATTCTTCTGTAAATGACCTGTTTTTCCTCTCAAAGGGCATTTAGAATCTTCTTTTTATCTCTGTGCTTTGAAATTTCAGAATAATACATGATTTGAGTTGGGACAGACAGGGATCAAAGTTTGATTGGCAGGAAAGGGAGAGAATGTTCTCCAGGGCAACAGTGGACATGAAGGTGCAGAGGTGGCAAACAAGGAGTGCTAGGGAGTTGGAGTCCGCTATGAAAGCTTTTTTTTTTTTTTTGCAGTTATGAACCTGACTTGTGTAATGCAGATTATAGAACCTGTGTAAGCTTTTGTCCTGTATTGTAAAATCAGAATGTTGACACCTCCCTCTGAGGGTTGTGGAGAGAATACAATTAGATCATATAAAAATAAAATAATTTAAAAATTATTCTTTTGGAAGCAGGTAGGACAACTCTTTGAAATGAGAATAGCTTCTTCCCTGGCTCAGATAAGTTCTTCAGTAGGTGGACTTGATCTCCAGGGACTGGACATTGAGCAGGGCGGGTTGGATAATCTGAGGAAGAGAAACACTACCCTTAATAATAAAAGGTGGTGGGAATATGCAATGGTGGGAAACAGGGATCTAGGAAAGAAAATGCCAATGAGTTGGGCCAAACCTACCTGGACCATGAGTCAGTGAAGGCCCTCTTCTTCCCTGACTTTAGTTGGCCTGAAGAAGGTCTTCGGAGACCACATAAATGTCTCGTGGGAAGAGACACACTGTTCACTGTCTGGTATAAGACATAAACCCTCTCTTCTATCTCTTTTATGAAATTCCATACTTATAATAATACTTTTCTGGGGGTAGACTTCTGTTAAGGCATCTCAAAGAAATGGATAAAACAGGTAATATTTGAATAATGTGTACAACACTTAGCATATTGGTGAGCACCAAGTAAGTCAATTTTTTATGCATGTTATTATTCTTAATATTACAGTTATGAGGTGGCACTGTCATGCTGTGCACCTCTGGCAATGTAACAAACAGGAAAACTGCCTTAGAATCCTAGATCCGCTCTGTGTGTGCATCTTGATTTCGTACTGACTAATTTTAAAACTGAGACTGAAATCAAACGTTTTCATATTTCCATTGTTCGATGTGCTAAATCTTAATTTGAAATAGGGAGATGGAATTAGAAAGTGTCCTGGGGCAAAGTGCCTCTCTTCTGCCTGTGTTGCTTTCCAAGAGAGCAGTGACATATGGAAATGAAGAGTCTTTATATGGGGATGCCATTCTATCACTGACAGTATTTATCCTGCATTTTTTTTAACCAGTGCTTTTCACCTTCATGCAGCCCTTCCAGCTGCAAGGAGCCCCATCACCGTTGCTTATGTTTGCCCATAATTTTCTCTCGCTTATAACCTCAGATTCCCTTCCAAACTCAATAGTCAAATATCAAGTTGCAAAACATCTTGCTCATAGCTGGTGCTTGGTTAAATTTTTGGTGCACTGAGGAACAACCAAGAAGTAATGACTTGAATCGTAAAAGATAGAAGCACTCAGAGACAGGCTGATGGTTGGTTCCAGTCTTCAGACTGCTAAAACAATGCCTTCTGAATTCTCTGGAATCTACTCCTTACTCATTGTTGTTTTTCTACTAGAGAGCATGTTCTCAAAAATAAATAAATAAATAAAAATACACAGGTGTGGGATATATACAATTATTCTGGGCCTGGTGAGGTTTTTTAACCAGGTTTCTCCCAGTGGGCAATCTGAACCTGAAGCTACGTATAAGTCTCCAGCGTTCTGAAGCCCACACCTGGACTTTCTGTGATTATGACAGCAACAGTTGACCTAGACTAGAATCATTCTCATGCATAATGGAGTTGTTTTTGCTTCTGCTCAATATAAAGACATGCGACTTTGCAATGAAATGCCATATGCAGAAAGCCTGGGTACATCAGAGACATTTCACAAATGCCGGTTTCCTCCAAGTTTTTTCCCCCAACTAAGAGGAAAACACAGGCAATTGTTTCCTGTTTCCATAATAAACACAGATAGGGAAAAAAGGTGTAGACTTAATTGTTCACAGAAATAATGTTAGATTAAAGGAAGAGTTGTGCATTTTGACCACAGGACTGATTTGACAACAAAGAGGACATGTTATAGACAATTTTTAAAATAGGACTGGCCATTATCCTGCTTAGAAACTGAAAACTAGAACTCCCAGTTTGTCAGTGACACGGATTAAATGTCCCATTGTGTCAGGGACACTGAATGAGATATTGTGCTATTTTCAAAGGCATAACAACATGTGATTTCTTTTAAAAAAGGATTTCCAATATAAAGATAGCCATAATCAGACAAAATTGAAATACCTAAAAAAATACAAAGAACAAACAAAATCTCACACACAGTAATTTGTGGCATTTCAGCTATTCTTTGTTAGAAACTGATGCTAACCTTATATATGTAACTACAATGACACATTTCTTCCATCAATAATAATGACCATATTTTCCAGCATGTGCTAGTACTACTGTGCTAAAGGACTTAGGACAGCCCCTGGGACTCAGAAATGTGTACCTTCTTCCTTTAGCCACAAATGGTCTATCTGAAGCTAAAGTTATTATATAAGTAATATATGACATTCTTCCCCAGGTACCTATCTAAAAATACTACTTTTGTATAAAAAAGATTCATGTTCATGTTCAATGTTTAAAAAATAGTGCCTTTCTGCTTAGCCCCCAATTCAGGATCTATATCATTATCGCATGTGCTTGCCTTTCCTACTTGTCGATGATATCTTGGGGACAGAGAATGTGTATTGTCTCTCTTTCAAAGTTCCTGGAACAGTGTCTAAAGCATAGTAGGGGCTCAATCAATTTTGTGAAATGAATAAAGGAACAAATGATGTGCTGTTAGATACTTTATAAAGCTAAGATTCAGAGAAGGTTAACACCAACAAAATGTGGGAGGGAGTAATCTAAAGCTGAATTATTGAGCCTGATAGCTCTTCGAATCTACATATATAGGTGCATTCTGGTGTTTTAACCATATGACTATCAATCTCCAGTTCATAAGGTAAAAATAAAATAAAATTAGATATCTGGAGAGTTAGGGGCTAGGTTAGTCCAGCAGCCTGTTACAGGTACAATTTATTTTTACAGTTAACAGAAGAACACTGAATCTTCCTGGGATAACCTGATTCCAACAGAGCTAAATAAAGTTGTTCATTTTTTCAGCTTTTGACATATATTTCTGTCTTTCTAGACTGTGAAGGAAATCTCTATTTCCCAAAAGCCCCAGTGCCAATTTTAATGATCCTGTCCACGTGACATTCTTTTTTTTTCCCTTTGTTTCATTACTATTAGTGAATGACAAGTGAAGGATATTCATTTTAACTTGAAAATGTCAGGTACGCCCTTTAAGAGATATATTTTTGCAGCTTTTAATGAGGTGGTGTTTCTTTTTGAAAGAAATACTCATCTCTGACGCCAGGGCTATGCAGGTGACAACTGATATTTAATAAGCGATGGTTCTTGTATTAGTTTCCGATCTCTAAAGAAAATGTCTCAGATTGCTTTTGAGGAACTCTTAGCATCAGTAGCCCAAAGGCAAAATGTGACCTTTTTATTACATAATGATAATCATTTATTATCTTACAATGTATCTTAACGTCACAGACAAAATGCCACTTTGATAATTGCTTTCAATTAGCTTTGAGCATAGCATATATTCACAAAATGTCTTCTCTAATTTAGACTTGAATTAGAGAAAATTGCAGACATAATCTACTTTAAGCTTCTCATTTAAGGTGACTCGCAGTTTTTATATCCGAGAAATCAAAATGAGTAGCTTTAGAACAGTCTCTCAGAGTGTTTTAAGCAGGCTTTTCAGTATTCGATTCTATTCTATTACCAATTAATTAACAAATTAGAAAGTAGTTAATCATTCCTGACCTTTTATGTATATTAAGTCATAACTTCCTATTCAAATGGTTGTTTTGAAATTAAGCCTGGCCATTTGTGTTGAAAGAGAGAAACAATCTGATTAATAAGATAAATAAGGTTTATCTTGATACCAAGTTCATCCTGATGTTTGGTTGTAGCTGGGATTCTGAATACTCTAATGTTGTGTCCTTTCCTGTTTTAAATAAATGATACATAGCGATTGGTCAATAAATTATATGAGATAATCATGTAACCTAAAGAGGAGTTTGGGAGTATTACTACAATTGAGGTTAGAGGTAACAAACACGATGATTAAAATGTGATTTCAATGAATTTTTATGTTTTGTTAGTACCAAGCATTGGAATATGGTTTAAATGCATATCTTTATCTGTCTTAAAAATATTTTTGAAATAATAGAACTCAGAAACTGCATTTTATGCTTGTGATGTTTCAGTAATTTATGGGCTATTATTAACCTAACAGGAATTCTCAGGAATCGGTATTATATCTGAGATTACTCTCTTTCTCTTTTTTTTTCCTTAGATAAAAATTACACACAAGAACCAAGCCCCAATGCTGATGGGCCCTCCTCCAAAAACTGGGTTGTTCTGCTCCCTCGTCAAAAGAACAAGGAACATAAGCAAGGAATAATCGTGTATTGTTTCCATTCTCAGATCTAATTAGCATATTTGGGCCATGGAACACTTATGCTGGAAATCTTTGAATCGTTTCAAGTCTCCTGCTCATGCAAAATCATGGAACTCGCCTAACATTCATCTAACAGTTTTTGTTACTGAGTTAATGTAAAATTCATCTATTAGAAAATTTGTCTCAGTTTTTATAGACATCGATGCATGAAGAAAGCAGAAGTTTACATGAAGTGATATTACAAATTTTTGTTGCATGCATTCCCATAGATTTTTATGTCTCCTACCCATTCCTTCTGCAGTGTCCATTTCCTGACTGTGATTTAAAAAGAAAAACACTTGTAAACATAAAAAAGGATACCATGGGGAATGTGAGTCTCAGTGTGATGTCAGCCATCAGTAAGCACTGATGAGTAATACTACATGATCGAAGCTGCAGATCGCTCTACTTTTTCCTTTTAGAGTCAGTGTATCAATTGTCTTCAGCCTATGACTTGAGGAGAAACTTCCAACTGAAAGATTTTATTAGATAGTTGTATATGATACCTTGCTGTATCTAAGTAATTTTTCTTTAACTTCTTAGAGCTTCTGAGTGGAATTTAAAATATCAGGCATAAAATTTTCTTGTGCTGAAAAATAGAAAGTGTTTTTTATTTTATTTAGTTTTGTTTCTAATTCCAGAAATAAGTGAAAACATGTTACTTCGCAGTGAAGTGTGATAATATGACAAGCCTTACTCCTTTCTGCATGTAAACCTAGGAGATTATTCATAATCACACCAGTAACCAAATAGATGTTTTAAACTATGTGCCTAATAAACTGTGTTTTCCACCAAAGATTCAGAAAAAGATGCGTGAGAGAAATGTTTTAATGCATAATTAACTGGGGAGAAAATTTATGGCTCTTATGATTAATCTTTTGATGACTAAAACTCTGGAAGAGAGTGAATTACCAATGAATTATAATTAAAATTCTCACCTTTCAGAGACAGGCCATACCCCACAATCAAAGCTCAGTATTACTAACTTAACAAGGGTTAGATATAAAAAGCTGATTTCTTGCTCCTTTTTATTTTTTTGCTCTTTTATAAATATAAGTGTCTGTAATTGGTAATGGATCATTCAGTGTATTTAAGAAAGTAAATGACTGTATCAGCTCCTTTCTAATACGAATTGATTCCTGTAATGATCCTGAGCTCATGGAAGAGTCATGACCCCCTCACCTCCTCCACCACCATCTCTATGACATTTCAAATGTTTATTTGCAAATAATGGCCTCAATCATTGTTTAAGATACTCGGCATGGTTGGATTCTCTGACTGTTTAAAGAAATTGTGGAATAGTCATTTTCTTACTGTTTCATTTATTCTGTGATACAAAAGGAAATGCTTTTCTGAGCAATTTAGTATTGTTCATTCATATTGACCTGCATCTCATCATCGCATGTTTTGCGTTTTCAAACATGCCACAAGGAAAACAAGTGTTTGAAATGCATGATTTATTAGTTTCTCCCTCCACTCTGCATTAAAGTACTAATGATTTATCAGTTCTGTTTTTTTATTGATTCATTCATCTTTGAATAACAAATAGTATTTAGTGATTCTGTTGAACACAATCCTGTGCATGGATTTATGGATTTCAAGTAAAATTGCTATAATTTCTGTTCTTTGCTTTGAAAACTCAACTGAATGCTTTATACCAAATAGCTACTTTCAAGAAATGTGCTACAAGGGAAGATTATGCATAAAGCATATTCTTTTAGTGTTCCAGGAACATTAAATGGTAAATATCAATCAACAATAAATTTAATTGCTTTGAAAATAAAAGCTTTTGAATAAAATTAAGACATAATTTAGCATTCCCAGGAAAATTGTTATTATAATTATAAATGTAGTGCCACAATTGCTTTCTCTAGTATAATTTGTTTCAATGGTATTTGGCAGAGTAGTAATCGAGACAAAAAAAGATTCAAAAGAGTAACAAATGAATTACAGGTATAATGTTATGTAATACACACATTTTTTTTATGTGTATCTATGGTTACAAGTAATAAATATTTTCACATAAACTGACAAAATTGTCTACAATGGTCAGGCAGGCTTTCTGACAGATACGTATTCTGAAGCCATAATTTATTTTATGCTCAGTACAACATGAACTTACTTCTTGGGTACCTTTTAGAGAATATAGTTTGAAGGCAGCAATGGTTTATGAACCATTCTTAACAATCTGTGTGGTGGAAGGCCATTGAAAAAACAGTTAAGATGATGCAAGTTAAACAACTAGCCCATAAGGCTACAACAATTGAAATAATGGGACACAGCTTTACTTCAATGTAGCTCCATAACTGTAATTATCAATAATATTATTTACATTTTCAATCAAGTGGAGTCACTGGTATCAATAATGAATGTTCAAATAGTGATCAAATTTTACATCTCATGACTATTTTTTAGAGATACTCATGTGCTTGCCCTTCAAGTACACTACTCTTGGGTTTGGAAAGTAGTTTATAAAACCCTACCTGATGGTTTTGAAGCCAGAGAAAATATTCTTCCCATTTTAATGCCAGCTTCAAATAAAGAATATTTATTTTAAGAAAATTCCTAAACTGAAAGTTCTATGTTATATTAAAATATTAAATGATGAATGTTAGCTTTATAAGATAGAGATTTTTCTTGTGTATGTGGGTATTTGAGTAGTTGAGTCAACCTCTTTTAAATACAGTAGATGTAGTGATATAAAGTTTTAAGTGGATGAAGTTCTTACTAAAATTATCACTGGGTTTACAAAGGTCAAAGAAAAAGAGATATGTTCTTTGATAAGCATTGTTATACACTTAGTTGATAAACAGAGAGATTCCAAAATAAACCTGGAGTTCATGCTTTTAATAGGAATGATGTATTTGTGTAGAATCAGGAATTTCAAAAATGTATTATTCCACTTAGATGTACAAACCATGTGCATTTGATTCAAAAAGTGAATGTCAGCTTATTATGGAGGATGAAGACATGTGGTAAGAAGAGAAAAAAATTAACATTTCTTTTAAATATTTTTAAAAACTGGTTATGTGAATATAACCAGTATAAAGCAAATGGCTCAAATGGTTAGTGTAGTTGCAGAAATTTATTTTTTATTTAACTTTTACTGTATTTTTGCCATGACCACTTAGTCCCCTTATACTTCCTCCCCCAGCAACCATCACAATGTTGTCCATGTCCATGAGTCTCTTTTCTTTTTTGCTCAGTCCTTCCACCACCTAAACCACCCCCCAACTTACCTGTCATCCCGCTCTCCATCTATGAGTCTGTTCCCATTTTCCTTGTTAGTTTGTTCATTGGATTCCACATATGAGTGGAATCATATGGTATTTGTCTCTCTCTAACTGGCTTATTTCATCTATCATGATGTTCTTCAGGGTCATCCATGCTGTTGCAAAGGGTAAAATTTTCTCCTTTTTTACAGATAAGTAGTACTCCATTGTGTAAATGTCCCAAAGCTGTTTTACCCACTCACACAAACAGACCCAGCAGAGGGAGCCACACTCTAGGCAGAAATTTAAATCCAATGAGAATTAATGAAGCACGTATATAGTTCTGCATTTTATTCTCTTTTTTTTTTTGTCACCTAGTTTTATGGTGATGGGAAGCAATTGCGGTTTTCAAGAAAGAATCTGTTTTAAATCTCAGATTATAGTCTACTTGAATGAGACAAAACTTTTAAATGGCTCCATTGATTTTTGTATCAAAGTTAGTTTGGTATTTTGCTATTTATTGGTTACAAAAAGAAAAATGTACTTTTCATGGCACATATAACCACAAATAACTATTTGAATACCCTACCTTTATCCTTATATTTAAAATGATTGAGCCCTCCTAATATATGTTGAGGATGTAAAATATAAATAAACCAAACAAACAGAAACCTGCAAAAGAGCTTTCATTCTTTGAAAGACAGAAATCACTCCTTAAATCTCCCAATTAAATTGCATTTTGTTTAAGTAAAGTTTGGATAAACTTGCAATGGTAGGACTCTATATACCCTCGTTGTGTTTTAAAACATGGTATTCACTTCATTATGGTATCTTATTTTCCCAGAAAGTGATTATATATATATATATCACTATATATGATATATATATAATCACTATATATATATATATATATATATATATATATATATATATATATATATAGTATTCTGTTTTTTGAAATAAAAATGTTAAC
This sequence comes from Artibeus jamaicensis, assembly GCF_021234435.1. Lineage (NCBI taxonomy): Eukaryota > Metazoa > Chordata > Mammalia > Chiroptera > Phyllostomidae > Artibeus > Artibeus jamaicensis. The sequence continues at coordinate 11,141,197 of NW_026522014.1, read as the reverse complement.
CGCTCTGATCAGTGCCATTCCTTACTGCCACTGTGGCCCGATTTTGTTCATAAATGAACTCTTCAAGCAGTTGAAAGGAAATCTACTCGAGTGAATACCCACTGGGAGCACCAGGCCAGCAACCTGCCTTTTGTTGGGAAGTTAGGAGTCTGAGTGTTTGAGCGCTGACTTCTGTGTGATGAAGGGGCCTGATCACTCTCCTTTGTTCTGCTTTGGCCCCACGTTGGCACTGTGAACATCATTCCAGCAATTTCAGAGATTCCAGGAAAACAATAAACCAGATGGTAGAATAGTGGGATCTGAAAGACTAGGGCAGGGATTGTGTGAATACTTGTGTAAAATTTTCTAGATGAAACCGATTTCTAATTTTACTTTGTGTAACAGACTTTAGTGAATATCTCATGGGCACTGAAGTGGTACAAAGGTATTTCACAAAGGGGCTCCAGAAATTTAAAGGCTTTAAAAAAATGACCTATCTCTAAAAGTCTTTCTCTGTATTAGAAGAGTTAAGTGAATGAATGGCCATATTACATGATGGAGTAAGGTAAGAACCAAGGTAAGCAAAATGTGGTACATATCGAAATGAACAAAGATGATTTGGTGGGAGGAATTGGTAAATGCATCTAGAAAAGATAAATCGGCAAATGGCCATTTAGGGTAGTAAGAATTTTACATGGAGAGATAGAACGAAGGATTGCCCTGGATAAGAGAAGGTGAGTGAAGGCACAGAGATAGAAATCAAGTCTTGATGCTTCATTGCCTCATTTCATACAAAGATTAGAGTATTTATAAATTAGGCGTTTGGACGGTGGTGGTTCTTAAAATTATTAGGAAAAGAAGGAGCAAGAGAAGAGAAAGAAGAAAAGAGAAATGGGGAGAACGTAAAGAAACTAGATAATCAGAGAAGGTAGGAGAAACAATAAAAGCAAACACCAAAATTAAGATTAAGTGAGAATTAATTTCCCATTCTGGAAGAGAAGGAAATCTACATGTCTCAGGTATTTTACATATAAAGCCTCAAACAATATCTAGCCATGGTACATTTTCAGGGAGCATTTGTGTCATTTTTAAATAATGTAAGTAACTTTATAAACTCTCTAAAGCTCACAGAACACTAAAGTGGTAGAGAATTCTAACTGTAAAATGTGGCAATGCAAAATATAGAAAAAATTAGGTATAAAAATGTACATATAAAATAATACATTTTAAAATTTTAAATAAAGTAATAAAAACTCCCCAGTGGAACAATAGAATAGTCTAACATCTTACAAATGGAATCAGCAATGCACAAAAGTCTGTCTCTCTTACTCAATTCTTTCATCCAACATCCATTCCTGAAGTCAGTTGATCTCAGAAAAAAAATCGCTGATTAAAATTTTGTTAACAATACTCACATTTTAGGGAGTTCATAGCATATTGTTGAAAAACTAGAAAACATATTTGTGCTAAGAAGGGACTTCTCAGGTTGTGTGTCTACATGCTTTCCTGCTGTAGCCCATTTTCAAGATCCTGCAGGTTCAAGTGGTACCCAGTAGTCACAAAGAACACTTCTGTTTCTTTCTTGCAATTGAAAGATTTGAGAGGGGTAGAAAATTTAATCACGACATAGCCACTACACAAGTCTTCTTTTAACCTTGTGTTTCAATGTTAAAGGGGTCATCACAATATTGAAGACGATCCCACTGTTAAGTTCCCAATGCATGTCCAACTGCCTAGTGAATACTAGTGTGTAGAGAAGCTGAAGCCTGCAGGCTCTGAGACCAGACCTGAATCCAGCTACTGGATTGGCCTCCTACTTGCCTTGAAACCTCAGGCAAGTTATTCAAGGTCTCTGTGCCTCAGTTTCTCAACTGTAACATCAAAATGCATAGTGAAAGAATTACAGAATTCAGAGCAGTGTCTGACACACATGTACATGTTAATAATAAAGGACAAAACATCCATGGTATAGCAGACCTTACTCTGTTCTGCAAAAATGGTTGACAAGTGGTTGCCTTGTCTATTAGAAAAATAGTCAACTGCAGGTTCAAAATAACATGACAGTATATGTCTAGGTTATTTTCATAGTGTCACACTTCTTCCAACCTAATTCTCCCATAAATTTATATGGAAATTTGCAGATGTGTCAGAATAACCTCCTACAAACTGTAAATCTGAGCAAACATTTTAAGAGAAGCTTACAATGGATGACTCCAAGGAGCAAAGTAATATAATGAAACCTATCACCTGAACCCTTGACTGTCTAAAGGCATAGCTCTTGAAATTTCATTAACTTCTTTTTGAAAAAAATTAATTATAGTTTATATTTCATATAATTTAGTATTGGTTATACAGCAGAGTGCTTAGGCAATCATACACATTACAGTGCTCCTCCCAACATTTTCAGTACCTACCTAGCACTGTTCACGGTATTGTTGGCTATATTCCCTATTCCATACTTTACATCTCTAACTATTTTGTAACTGCCAATCTGTTCTTCATCTGTTCACCTCTTTCACCCAGTCCCCCAACTCCTCTCTCCTGTAGTAACTGCAAGTCTGCTCTCTTTGTCTATGACTCTGTTTCCATTTTGTTTGTTTAATTATTTTGTTCTTTAGATTTCACATATTAGTGAAGTCATATGGTATTTGTTTTCCCTGACTAACTTATTTCACTGAGTGTAAAACCTTCTAGGTCCATCCATGCGGTCGCAAATTATTTTTTAAAAAGTGGTGGTACATTTATAGATAATGGAATATTACTTGGCCATAGAAAAGAATGAAACCCATTAACTTCTTTATTATATTCTTTTCTGTGCTTCTCCCTCCACTCTACCCACCACACCTCAAACACAAATCAATGTTATCCACATTTCATCGTCAACACTCAAATTCCACACTGAATGCACACTGAATGGATTACCTCTGGCATCCATTCTGACCCATCTCTCTTCAGAGAACCTCAAGACCTAGAAGAGTTGACTGATGCTCATGGCTAAAGCCTCTTGTAATAGGCACTTTGACTCCTCCTCGGCCCCAGCCACTGAGGCTTAGGGCCTCCAGAGAACTCTCCTTGTTCCTGCTCTACCATCTAGGTCTGACGGGTGCTAGAGGAGAGCCACTGGGAGTAGAGCTAGTGTCTACCCGTCTATTACACTTCCGTGACTGCCACACACTGGCACCTATGCCCCTTGCTTCTGGCCAAGCACCAACAAAAGAGTCAGCAGACCTCACCCTGCCAGCAAATATTTCCCTAGAGTTGCCTTCTCAGGGTCAAAACAGCAGAATCTGTGGACTTCATAAGATCTTGGGCTTTAAGAAAGAAGGGGACAGGCTAGCCGGAAAAACAGGTGTGTGGGTAGTAATGCGAGGCATTCCATAGCTGGTTTCCTGTGGTGTAAGCACAGACGCTGTAGCACCAGCAACAAGTGATGCAGAGGAGGCCCGTGGACGATGTGAAATTAGAGGTGTAGCCTACTTTTCCCTCCCTGTGAAAGACCGATCCATCCCAGTGAATGAGTTTGTTAAAACCCAGCAAAACCTTACCCATCCCAGTCATGAACAATGTTAATTTATGAACAAAAGTAGGAATCACTACTTATATAGTGCTTGCTCTGTTTCATGCACAGTTCTGTAGATAAATGAATTCACTTGGGTTCTATAATTATCAACACCACCCCAATTCACTCATTACAAAATGAGACACAGGTGTTATCTGAAACTTAACTCAAGGCTGTCATTGGGCCAGTGCAGTGTCTTCGTGTCTGGAGGGTCAGGGGGCAGTAGTCAGCTGTCGTCTACTCTCTGAGGGATGCAGCATGATGGCCCCCAAAAGCTGTCCACACTAACCTTTGGTACCTGTGACTATGTTATGTTACATGACAATGGGGAATTAAGGTTGCAGGTAAATTAAGGATGCTGAGCAGACAACTATAAAGAGACTATCCTGGATTATCCAGGTGGGCCCAATGTAACCTCAAGGATCCTTGAATGTGGAAGAGGGAGGCAGGAGGGTTGGTCAGAATCAAAGAGAGGTTTGAAAACGCTGCATCGCTGTTTTTGAAGATGGTGGAAGGGAGACCGGAGCCACTTGATGCGGGACCTCTAGATGCTGCAAAAGGTGAGGAAACAAATTGCCCCAAGCAGGAACAGGAGATTTTGGTTTCAGCCCAGTAAAACCCATTTTGGACTTCTGACCCATGGCACTGTGAGACATTTCTATTGTTTTAAGCCACTAAATGAGTAGTAATTTGTTATGGCAACAATAGGAAACTAATTTAGGTAGATAGGAAGGCAGAATACCCGCATTCAGAGCTGTGGTTACACTCTGATGCCTTTTAAAATAGAGTAAAAGTTCTCTCCCTTAAACCTCAGCGCATTTGAATTGCTTAATCTTCATTAAAATGCATTTAGTTTGCTCGAATCCAGTATACATATTCTCACTTTGGACGCTGATGTTGATAAATTGATGACGGGAAGAAGCAGGGCGAGGGAGAAAAGAGAGAGAGCTGTTATTTCCTAGTTCATTAGATTTTGATTGATACCACTTTAAGAAGGAAACAAATGAAAAGAAATAAAAGCATCTGTTGTGATAAAAACCTATTTTATGGAAGACAGAGGTCTCAATCATTTTTTCAGGTGATATATTTAATCCTGGTTTTAGTTATTTGGAAGTCTGCAAAATAATGCTCATTTCCCTTCCTCCAGATGCTTTCTACTTTTGTCTGTAGGGATAAGAAAATAATTAAAGATGACTGTACATGAGAGGTTTTGAGTACTTCTTTTAAGTTAGTCTTGTTCGTCTGCCTATATTTTTCTGCACATTCACTTCACAAGTTCAGCTGCAGCTGGAGCAATAGCTGAACGGAGCCAGCCAGGGAAGCCGCCCCACCCACTGTGTCAGAGCCTTGCCTTGGCCTTTGGGCGGCTGACCCAATCTGAAGCTCTTAAACAAGAGTGTGTTTAGCAAATGCTAATGACTTTAAGCTGGTTTATGTTTAACTTACTAGGTGTTTGGAAGGAAAAATCAAAGTACTTTGGAGATATTTTACAGTGTAAAGACTCTCTGGGTTCTCTTGTCTATAGCTCACAATTTCTTCAGTCCAAGGAGGGTTGCAAGTCGGATGAAAACTTAGCAGGTCTATAACTTGAGTTATTTTCCTGTTGTTCGCTATTGTAACTGAGTTTCAGGTAGCTACCAGAGACTCTGTTGTCTTTCACACGTGGAAGAAATTTATCAATCAGTTTAGTGGTCTGTTCAGTATAGTTTATCAATAAAGATTCTTTCTTTGACTAAACTCTACTCAGGCTCCTCTGAATGGTTTTCCAGCTGGGCCTCAACATGTGGTCTTCTATGTTTCCTTCTTCCTGGTTCAATATTAGCAAGAATCCTGTTGAATTAATTTACAGCACCCCCCACCCTGCCTATCTGATCGCCCTCAATATCTAATCAGGCTTCTCCTCTTCCACCACCTCCCAGGTGCTGTCTGATTAGCCCCACCTGCCTTCAGCAAGCATTCTCTCTAATTTTCCACCCATTGACCCCCTGATCTTGCTCTTCAGCTGTATTTAAGTTGAGCCCAGTCTCTCTTCCACACTGAAGAATTCTCCTGCACTGGTCCCTATATCCTATCACAGTTGTCCCCCCTTGAATAAAGTCTTCCTTATGGTACTATTGACTATTACTTTTTAACAATAAGTTTTTTATCTTGTTTTGTTATTTATTTTTTATTGTTGTTCAAGTACAGTAGTCTCCATTTTCCCACCACTACTTTCCCCCACCCTCAGTCCTTACCCCCCTTTGTCTTTGTCCATGGGTTCTTTATACATGTTCCTTGATGACCCATCCCCTTTTTCCCTCATTATCCCCTCCCCTCTGGTTACTGTCAGATTGTTCTTTATTTCAATGTCTCTGGTTATATTTTGTTTGCTTGTTTGCTTTGTTGATTAGGTTCCACTTATAGGTGAGAACATATGGTTTTTGCTTTTATTGCTTAGCTTATTTCACTTACATAATGGTCTATAGTTCCATCCTTGATGTTGCGAAGGATAGGAGCTCCTTCTTTCTTTCAGCTACATAGAATTCCATTGTGTAAATGTACCACAGTTTTTTGATCCACTCATTTATTGATGGGCATCTAGTTTGTTTCCAGCACTTGACTATTATAAATTGTGCTGCTATGAACATCGGTGTACATAGGTTCTTTTGAATTAGTGTTTCAGGATTCTTAGGGTATACTCCCAGCAATGGAGTTGCTGGATCAAGATGTTATTTTTTAATAAAGGCAACACTAGGAGAGAAGCCCACTGGGTAAACCTTATAAGTGGGCATAGAGGATGGTGAGAACTATGTGGCAACTAACACACTCATACCTACCTGGTTTATAGGGGTCTGTGACCACCCAGGGAAAACAAATTGTTGCTAAATGAGAAAGTTACTGACATTGACATTTCTTCCAGTTTTCAAGACAACTGGCAAACTAAGATTTTATATAAAGTATTTTAATTTTAAAATGCTGTCTAACAAACAAATAAGCAAAAACACTTCTGTAAATTTCATTTAACTTGTGGGCTCTTAATTTCTTACCATCTTTCATTTAGAAATTTTTTCTCTCTGTAAAGAGTCAATTCTGTCTGATTAAAGAGTCAATTATCTGATAATGATAAGACTCACTCCTGCCTTATCAGCCTCAATTTCTCTGGTAAGAAGTAGTAGTTAATGTGAATTGTTTCAACTGAGAGCAAGCATACCAAAACACCGATGAAACAAAAATGTTGCTTATCTCTTATTGATTCATAAATTTAGTACATGTTATTTGATGCCTATGGGATCAGGACATCAGTGAACAAAACAAAGTCCATTTTCTTTACATGGGTTATAATATTCTAGTTGATATAACCATTATACCATCTCTGTAAGCCATTAAAAATAGCAATAGTACCTAAAAGTTAAATTAAAAACTTTCGTGAAGCTATTCTGTATTGGGAAACTTATAAGCAAGTCTTTTTATAGCAGAAGTAATCACTTTGATATTATAGTATTAAGTTTGGCATTTTTGTTTTCATTCTCTGCTCTCCATTTATTCTACTTAATTTGCTTGATCAAATTTCATTGATTCTTACTTTTACTCTGAACTTTTACTACCATGTACTGAAAGGAAATGAATAAAAGGTCAATGTGGTAGGTGATTTATTTATATTATATGTTGATGGGCTTTTTTATTATTGCAGCTGAGAATAATCTCATGGTCACAGAGCTAAATAGAGATTGAACATAGGCTTAACTCTCTACAAAGTACTTTCCACTACCCCTGCATGGAGGCCTCCTAAAGGTGGGGCAGGTAACAATCAGAGTATCTTCTTGGATCCCCACATTTACCTAAGAGTTGGGGAAATATTCATGTGTAACCCAACAAAAAACATATGTGTGTGTGTGTGTAAATCAAATATTAAAGTGAAACTTCAGGTTTGCAATAGGTTGCAAAATATTTGCCCATGCTCCCAAGTTTAAGCAATCAGAAAACTGGAAGATGCTTTAGGGAAAACACTGCTCCACCCTTCAAATATTTACCAATAGTCTGAATCTCATTTCTAAGCTGCAGACCTGTGTCTAACTGCCTACTGGCATCCTCTTGGATGCTCCACTGGCAACAGAAATTCAACATGCCTGAAACTAGACGTATCCATGTTCTCACATGACAACCTGCTCTTCTGTATGTTACTGGCTTTTCATGTAAGGAAGCATGACCCAGTCTTCTATAGCTAATCAGTTACCAAGTCTTTTCTATTCAATTTATTTCACATATTTTTGTTCATCTTCTCCTACCCCATAATGCTATTGTCTAACCTTTGGTTTTTATCTCTTATTTGTACTTTTTCAGTAATAACCTATCTGCTCTGTTTGTTCTGCTTTCAATTGATCCTACCACATGATGTCAGAAAAGTTTGTAAAATGCAAATATATTACTAATATACTATTAATATACTAACACAGACTGCGAAATGACTAAATACTGAATAAGGTACATCATTAATTTTTCATACAAATGTGAATGGCTTCAAGATTTTGTGATGTCTTTACTCTCCTGCATTAAAATGAGTTATTTTGAGTGAGGGAGGAAAGGACAAGAATAATAGAAATACACATCAATGATAATCTTATGAAAACCAGAGCATCGAGTTAGCCATGTGGTAGTGATATGTGGACTTTAACCACCATCATAGACAAAGGTGCTGAATAATACTGGCCTTGAAGGCTCCAGAACAACTCAGATCTCTTCTAGTAATTCCAAGGCCACTGTCCTCATACTTTCTTAACCCTATAATATCCTTGCAATCTTAGAAAATATGTGGATTTTCATATCTTCATGTGTTTAGTGGAGAATGTGTTCATTCAAAGCTTGTTTCATTTTGGCTGGTCATTAAACAAGGTGTGACTTATAATGGTTTGGTGCAAGGTGTAAGGGATAAAATATGAGTTAAAGCCATTAGCATCTATAAAGGTCTGTAGATAAGCTAAAAGGTATTTTCAAAATATTTACACATATTTGTAACTTTTTCTGTACTCTCTAATAATGACATGCTGTGAGTGCTCTTCACATCCATGAAGAATTAGTTGGATATTTTAGATTACCTTAACACATGTAGTTCTAAACATCTGACATTTCTTTTAAAGAAATATATTTCTTTTAAAGAAATATAACATATATTATAGATATGTTTTCTTCATGTTCTCAGTATGTGTATTCTATCTTTTAGACATGTTTTAGAGAAAAACACAATTTTTGTCTGAATAAACTCATTTATTCACACATCATACACAATTTGGTAAAATGTGTCCCAGGCAGAGAAGGGCCAGTGAAATTTGAAAATAGAAGACAATAACAATACTCCTTAGAACTCAGTGTTCCATCAATTTCTAGTTCATATGTTTTTTGAAAAGCATTATAACCTCTGGTTTTTGCAACTACTTTTAAATTACTGAGATTTCTCTTTCATTTTAGAGCTATTTTAAATTTCGACTTTTTTAAATATGAAAATTTAAACATAGTATCTCATTTTAATTTTTAAATTATACATTTTCTAAGTTTGGGGAACATGTATTTCAAATATCTGAACATGATCTTCATTGTCTGGTATCTTTATCTGGACAAAAGTATTACTTATTTTCTATTATATTTTTAATTTCTCTAAATTAGTCCCAGTAACACTTTAAATAAAAAATATTTAGAGCTTACAGAACTACTCATTAAATATATATGTTTTACAGTTGTGCCTGTGTACCTTAAGTTCTTTGGCCACATTCTCACAATCAACAAGAAATAAAACACCCACATACTCCAGAACATGTGTTCTCCATAATAGTTCTGATTAGAAAAAAAAAATGCTATGAGACTTTTAAAATAAAAGAATTATCATCAAATCTGAATTATCCAATAAAAATTATGTGCATGATAGAACAGTTATTTCCAAAATATTTGGTTTTGGAGAACATTGTTTTATTTTATAAGCAATTTGCATAATTGTGTCTTATTAGGCAAATATTAAAATTATTTTGCTTCTCCTGCAGAAACAATGCCTGATGATAATGGGGATAATTGAGGAGTGGTGGTAACAGGAGTTGGCAAGTTTTTCAGAATTTTAATGCATGTCTTGGATAAAATGCAAAACCCCAAATCACGTAGGTAATTGAAATATAAAATTGAAATAACTAAACATAACAATGAAAAGCCTAATCATGAACACACTTATATTGTTTATTGAGATATTATCTGTTCTTTGAAAAGTTTAGGTCTCAGGTTCCTTCAAGGGTTTTGTTTTAGAAACCTTGGTTAAGAAACCCTATAGCTAGATATAACATCATCTGGCTTCAGTGGTCTGAAAAAGGTGGCTAATGTAATACAATTTGATTTTATATAGAGAAGACCATACTTTTTTCCCTTTATTTTAATAAGAAAAACAAGTGTATTTATTTAAAAACTGATTTGAAGCAATTTTTACCAATAATATAGAGCTCCTTAGTTCACTTAAAAGAGTAAAACACCTCATATATATTTTGAATATGCTCACTCACTTGTAGCTTTTTTCTACCAACTTCACATGGATTTTAAATGAAGGTAAAAAGCCATCCACAAGACTTTTCTTCAACCTTTGGTTTTGTGTGCAAATAAAATGCCTTCTTTGTTACATCATTGCCTATGCTTTCAATGGTCACTCACTCCCTATTTTTCTTCTGCTGATGGAGTCTGGACCACAAGCTTTCAGTGTATTAGCAGAGTCTTATGGCAGATGGAGAAGAAAATGGGTGTATGTTTAATCTTTGACCTTCTCCATCAACTCAGGATTCAAATACAATCCCATATTTATTTTTACAATTGATTGCTCATGATTTCACATTTCCTGTTGGCACAGAAACCAATTGATATCTTCTGATGTAGGTATCAATCACCAGGACCCTGTAGTATAAGAAGGGGCATGGGAGGAAGGTGCAGAGAAAGACCAAAATTAATTCTTTTTTTTCGTTTGTTTCTTAGAGTATATAATGCCTTTTTTTAAGTTTGTCAATTACAGTTTACATTCAGTATTTTGTATTGGTGTCAGGTGTACAACATATTGGTTAGAAAATCATATACTTGAGGACTTCTGCCAAGATAGAGGCTTAGGTGGAAACACTGTGCCTTCTCACACAACCAAGTCTAAAAACAACAAAGTTTTAGCAACAAAAAAAAACGTAGCCAAACCACAGAAAATTGAACAATAGGGGAGTCCGACAACAACAAACCACTCAGCCAGACAGTTTGTCTGGCTGTCGAAGGAGCAACAGTGAAGACAGACTGGGCAAGCCCCAGTGGTGGGAGGCAGCAGAGGGGACTGATATTGCTCCCTCTCTGACCCCATCCCCACATACAGCATCACAAACCAGCGAGCTGGGTTGCCCCACCCTGGTGAACACCTAGGGCTCTGCTCCTCATACTTAACAGGCGCAAGCAGACCAAAACATTATGGCTCAAGATGAACTCAGAGCCTCAGAGCCAATAAATCTAAGCAATGAAGAAATAGCCAAACTTTCAGATGCACAGTTCAAATCACTGGTGATCAGGATGCTCCCAGAACTGGTTGATTTTAGTCACAAATTAGAGGAACATATGAAGGCTAAACTAATTGAAATGAAGGGAATTGCACAGGAAACCAATAGTGATGAAAAGGAAACTGGGACTCAAATCAAGGGAGTGAAACAGAAGGAAGGAAAAAATGGCCAAACAGGAAAATATGAAAAAACAAGAATTCAAAAAAATGAGGAGAGGCTAAGGAACCTCCAGGACATCTTTAAATACTCCAACATCCGAATTATAGGGGTACCAGAAGGGGAAGAAAAAGAGCAAGTGGAAATCTTATTTGAACAAATAATAAAAGAGAACTTCCTTAATCTGGCAAAGGCAATAGACTTCCAGGAAATCCAGGAAGCACAGAGAATCCCAAAGAAGTTGGACCCAAGAAGGAACACACCAAGGCACATCATAATTACATTAGCCAAGATTCAATAAAGAAGAGAGTTTTAGAAGCAGCAAGAGCTAAGGGGACAGTCACCTACAAAGGAGTTCTCATCAGACTGTCAGCTGATTTCTAAAAAAAGACCTTACAGGCAAGAAGGGGCTGGAAAGAGGTATTCCAAGTCATGAAATCCAAAGACCTACATCCAAGATTGCTCTATCCAGCAAAGCTTTCATTTAGAATGGAAGGACAAATAAAGTGCTTCTCAGATAAGATCAAGTTCAAGGAGTTCATCATCACTAAGCCCTTATTATATGAAATGTTAAAGAGACTTATCTAAGAAAAAGAAGATAAAAAAGATAAATAGTGAAAGGACAGCAAACTCACAGTTATTAACAACCACATCTAAAACAAAAGCAAACTAAGAGGACAGCTAGATCAGGAGCAAACCATAGAAATGAAGATCTCAAGGAGGGTTAGCAATAGGGGAGGGGGAGAAGGAGAAGGGGGGAGAAGGTACAGAAAATAAGTAGCATAGACAGTAGATAGAAAATAGATAGGGGGGAGGGTAAGAGTAGTATGGGAAATATAGAATCTAAATGACTTGAGACACGTAGTCATAAACTAAAGTGGGGGGGAAATAGTGGGGGAGGGGTGTGCAGGGTGGAGGGGAATGAAGGGGGGAAATAGAACAACTGTAATGCCATAATCAATAAAATATATTTAAAAAAAGAAAATCATATACTTTATAAAGTGTTCTCCCTGATATTTCCAGTACCCACCTGGCACCAGAATTACTCCTGACACATGTGGTTGTGCCATTGTTGCCGAGGCCACAAGGTGACATCATTGAGAGTTGTCAACAAGCTGGTGGTGGTGCTGATGCTGGTTCAGACTCTTGAGGGTGTTACAGAAGTAACCACACCCCAAGCATAGGTTCTAAAGTTATGTATCTCTTTCTTCACGCACCATGCTTGGCCATTTTTCTCCCAAAACATAACAACACTGCTGTGTTTAGGATCGGCTTCCTCCTTGAGGCAAACATTGTGCTCACAATTTCCCTTCGTTACTGCTCAGACGTGTCTTAAGTTGAAACACCAGCTTGGACTCTACATTCTCTCAAAGGTATTTTATTTTAAGAGTCAGATTTCTTTCCCTGCCAGTAATCCTTCTGAAAACATCCTCTTGTACTCTCATCTCTTTACCTTTAAATCCCAAGGGGTTGCGATTTCTGTGTCATCTCCCACACTCACACCAGTTGTATCATTTTTATTACCTGTGACCAGTGAGGGAGAACAAGAGCCTCAGAAAACAAGTCATGAGAAAGTCATATGAGGTACCTTTGCAGGTTCACTGTCCTTCTCAGCATCTTCCCTTCATTCCACAGTTGATATGTTTACTTACCTGCAGCTTCTCTTGGAAAATACATGCATACGCTTGCCCCATCAAGTACCTTTAGAACCAGCACTGCTCTGGACTTGGTCAGCCTGCCAGTTTAGCAAAGCTTGACTTCCTTCAGTGTGTCTCGTCTTCTTTTAGGGTTCCCTTGTCAAGGCCAACTACAAATGGTTGCATTTTACCAAAAATGCTTGTTTCCCACTGAAACTGATCTTGTCTTAGGGATCAAAAAATTGATAACACCATCCATGACTACGGAGAATATTTTTTTATAACTCGATTTTTTAATAATTAGAGACATAATTTCTACAAAATACTTTCTTTGAAAAACAGCCTTAGGTGGCAGAGAGCTCACCAGGTTTCCAGTCAGCCTGACCCAATTCCCAAATCCTGAGAAAAAAAAAAGGGAGAGAAGGTAAAGGAGGAACAGAATAAATGTGCGATGATGAGAAGAAAAGAAGTAAAAGCTGCACTTGTGCTCTAGTTGTGACCGTTTCTGGACTCTGCCGTTTGGAATCTGAAATGAATGATGTGGTATTTATATTGCAAGGATGTTCACCATGAACTGAGATGTATAAATAATGTATACTAGACTTTAAAAAAATATCCATAATGAAACCTTAAGGAATATTCCAAGGAAAAGTATTGTGACTTCAAACTTTTGATGAAGTAAACCTGTCAGTTATATAACAAACCGACCAGCTAGAGTAGATGTCAGTGAAAGGGGTCACTACTGAATTCCACATAAGGAAGCATCGTCTGTAAGTGTTTGCTTCTGTGCCAAAGGAGGCTGACCAAATCCTCGGGATTCAAGCTCCTGGTGTCTGAAGTGCAATTCAGTAGAGACCAATTTAAATCAATGAGAAACTCTTGAGGAATACTAAAAGAAAATGCTTAAAGAATAACTATTGGCATATCATGAAGGAGACTGAAGTACATTATATGAAAGAGATCATTTAAGAGTTCAAATTTTCTATAACTCCAACTTGGTTCGCAATAAAAACAGTGTTTGGTATTTTTTTTGAGGCAGTAGTTTTCTCAAACTTATATGTGTATAAACACATATATACATATGCCTATATGTTGATTTACTTACATATGTAACAATTTATACACACACATAGATTTCCAACTTTTCAGTATTGTTTATTAGATGCCCTGGTGGTTACATTTCACAAACATATCATATTAATTTACACTGAAATAAGACTATTTACCAAACATCCATTGGTTCTTAAAAATATATATATTTTTGCAGATTCCTGGCAGCTTTCTGCAATTTTCTTTAACATCAAAACAAAGATTATTTTCATTTTCCTTGTGGAGTTTTTTCAGTCATTTGCTAATGGCCCGATTTCCTTTTTCCATTAGGAATGTAACTATCCTTTGGGAAGTAATTCAAAATAAATATTCACCAGGTGTGGGTTTTGGTAACTCAAGTGTTAAAGTTAGGAAATACCACAATCTGCATCTGATTTCTATGCTTTTCCTGTTATTTGCCAAGTGACTCCTTTTATGCCATAAATAATTTAGAGTTCAAAGTGAAGTATGCCGCTAAGTGCTAGAAAGCTCCAAATCACGCTTGTTTCATTTATTAATGTTTCCCTCATATAACCAAAATCAGAGACCAGTCTACTTGTCCTCTGATTTTAAACAAAAGTCCTCTTATAAATGGGTATGCCAAGTGTAAGCTTTCTTCTGTCAAGGGTGGAAGACTAAATCAAATAGCCAATGTGAATTGATTATATAACACTTTTTATAGGTATTATTACTAATGACAATATAATACTTACTATATACATTTCATATAGAAAAAAACCTATACTTGATGTGACAAAACAAAGCAGAATGTCAAAATGCAACATAGATTAATTTGGAAAGGGTTTTATTGATACCTGTAATTTAACAGTAGCATCTAAATGTAAGAGAGTTTAAATTTGTATGAATTTGAGTCAACGTACACATAACCAACCTGCAGCCCTTGAAAGAATAATATTACAATTTTAACTGAATACTTCTCATGGGAGTGTCTCATGAATAATTTTACATATGCATTCCAGCATGTTGTGAAAACGACACAGTAGATTTGTCACAGAAGTGGAAACCATTTTGCCACTTTATGGTAGTAGTTTCCTTATGCAGAAAAGAAGCCATTTCAAATGGTCTTCTGTTAGTTTTATTTTTGAACTTGAGACAGTGTTTGGAATGAAAAGAGATCTAACAGAAAATCTAGACCATAAATACTCTCATTTTAACAATCGACAAAAGAGAGGCTCAAAAGTTTTAAGTTGCCAAAGTTACAATGGTGAATTGCAGTAATTCTGGAATTAAAATGCTGGCGACACGCCCTGGCCACTCTGCTTTGCTGCCTCATATGAAATAAAGTTTGTGAAATTCTTCAACTCTTTCAAAAATGTGTACTGCAGACAAGTTTAAGATATCACTAGCCAGGTGTCATTATGAAAAACAAACAGCACTTCAAAAGAGTATCTAACTCCTTGAAAGTAATTTAAATGTCTTATTTACTTGAAACCAAAATATGGAAAATTCTCCTGTTTCTCTTTGGCTTTAGATTAGATCAGAAAATAATCAAGGCTTCTTTTGTTTGGTTTTATTTTTAATGAGCTAGAACTTGTTTCCTTTTTTTTTTTTTTTTAAATTTGGTTACTTTTCAAGTACATTTTTTTTCTCTTCCCCCCCCCCCGCCCGGTCTCCCCCCTCCCTCCCATCCCCCCCCCCCCAGTCCTCATCTCTGTGTCATTCATACTTGTTCCTCAAAATCCCTCCCCCTTTTTCCCCTTAAGTTCCCTTCCCTCTCCCCTCTGGTCGCTGCCCACTTGTTCTCTATTTCAGCGTCTTTGTTTTTATTCTGTTTGCTTGTTTGTTTTATTCTTTAGCTTCCTGTCAAAGGTGAGATCATATGGTATTTGTCCTTCAATGCCTGGCCTATTTCACTCAGCATAATGCTTTCCAGTTCCATCCATGTTGTTGCAAAAGGTAGTAGCTCCTTCTTTCTCTCTGCTGCATAAAATTCCATGGTGTATATGTACCACAATTTGTGGATCCATTCATTTACTGATGGGCACCTAGGTTGCTTCCAACTCTTGGCTATTGTAAATTGTGCTGCTATGAACATTGTGGTGCATAGGTTCTTTGAAATTGATGTTTTAGGATTCTTGGGGTATAATCCTAGCAGTGGAATTGCTGGGTCAAAAGGCAGGTCCATTTTTATTTTTCTGAGAAAATTCCATACTGTTTTCCATAATGGTTGTACCAGTCTACAATCCCACCAACAGTGAACTAAGGTCCCCTTTTCCCCACACCCTCTCCAACATTTGTTGTTTGTTGCTTTGTCTATTATAGCCATCCTGACTGGTGTAAAGTGGTATCTCATTGTGGTTTTAATTTGCATCTCTCTGATAGCTAACGATATTGAGCATCTCTTCATGTGTCTCTGGATGTTCTGTATGTCCTCTTTAGAGAAGTGTCTGTTCAAGTCCTTTTCCCATTTTTTAATTGGGTTCGATGTCTTCCTAGAGTGGAGTCATGTAAGTTCTTTGTATATTTTGGAGATTAAACCTTTGTCTGAGGTATCATTGGCAAATATGTTTTCCCATACAGTTGGTTGTCTTTTTAATTTAATACTGTTTTCTTTAGCCATGCAGAAGCTTTTTATTTTGATAAGATCCCATTTGTTTATTCTTTCCTTTATATTCCTTGCTCTAGGGCACATATCCGTAAAAATGTTGCTGCGTGGAATATCTGAGATTTTCTTGCCAATGTTCTCCTCTAGGACTTTAATGGTGTCATGGCTTATATTTAAGTCTTTTATCCACCTTGAATTTATTTTGGTGTATGGTGTAAGTTGGTGCTCAAGTTTCATTTTTTTGCACGTAGCTGTCCAGTTCTCCCAACACCATTTGCTGAAGAGGCTATCTTTACTCCATTTTATGTTACTGCCCCCTTTGTCGAATATTAATTGACTGTAGAGGGTTGGGTTGATTTCTGGGCTCTCTGTTCTGTTCCATTGGTCTATGTGCCTGTTTTTATGCCAGTACCTTTTTTTAAAATATTTTATTTATTTCTTTTTTCGAGAGAGGGGAAGGGAAGGAGAAAGAGTGGGAGAGAAATATCAATGTATGGTTGCCTCTCATATGCGTTCCCTGCTGGGAACTGGCCTGCAACCCAGGCATGTGCCCTGACTGGAAAACGAACCGTGATACTCTAGTTCGCAGGCCCGCGCTCAATCCACTGAGCTACACCAGCCAGGGCCTTGTTTCCTTATTTATGTACATGGGTTCATATCTGCTTTTTTAAATCTTCTGTAAGTAGCAAGAGCAAGACAGCAGGTCCTCAATAACATCATTTCATTCAACATCCTTTATTTTGTCCTTATAACACTAATGAGAAATAAATTGACTCTGGGTCCAGGGCCACTGCCTGTGTGGAGTTTGCAAATTCTCATGTCTATGTGGGTTTTCTCCAGATACTCTGGTTTCCTCCCACATCCCAAAGATGTGCACTGAGATGAATTGGCGTGACTCCATGGTCCCAGTCTGATTCAGTAGGTGTGGGAGTGAGTGGCCTTGGAATGGAAGGGCGTTCTATGAGGGTGGGTCCCCCATGTTCCCTGAGCTGCCTGGACAGTCTTCAGCTATCTGAGACCCTGTATTAGATTCAGCCAGTTGGAAAACAATTATCTTACTTGTTTTTATACACCTTTCTTAAATGTACACATAGCTCACATTTATTTCTGTGTTTAAAATTAACAGACTTTGTGGTCTTTATTTAAAAGCTTGGTGACATGCTCTGTGTGGTGTGCCTCAGGTGTTTGGGGGTCATCCTGCAAATCAAAAGGTCTCCAGCTTGATTCCAAATCAAGGCATGTGCCTGGGTGGCAGTTTGTCTCCTGTTTGAAGCATGTAAGGAAGGCAGTAGAGATTGATGTTTTTCTCTTACATCGATGATTCTCTTCATCTCTTTCTCCCTCTTTTCCTCTCTCTCTAAAGTAGAAAATAAGAAAACTTGGCTAACTTTTTTGTGAACAGAAATATGCTATAAGACCTTCACTGCTGTTTATGTGAATTAGCTTATAGTAAAATTGACTTCATTATTTGTCATTTTGCTTAAAGTCACCATTTCCAAGAACCTAGTGATGCCATTAAAAGAGGACTTCCTGAACTTAGCACCATTACTAAAGCTCTGTTTGTTTGCTCATTTTTTAAATGTAGGTAATTTTAATATTGTAGGACCTTTGTCAGGACAGACTTGTGATGATGAATCTAAGAAATTAACATAGTACCTGGCACATAATAAGAGTTTAATAAACTTGTTTTTAATTTGTGTGTTAATGATTGGCTTTATTGAATGATCACTATCTCTTAATATTATCTGGTTCAATTACTCTTTTTCATGAAACATCTTTCCTTATTCACTTCCATCAACTTTTTAGCTGTGACATTTCCCTGGTTAACAATGATAACTCCATTATCAAAGGGAAAAAGACTAATGTAATATATTGAAAACACCTGTCATAAGCCAACTACTGTCCTAGGTATTTCATATATTATTCACTTTGATTCTCACAAGAATCATCTGAGGAAGGTATTAGAACCCGCCTCCCTTTCTCTATGCTTGAACACTTGGTTCAAAGCAAGTGACTTAAACTCTGTAGCAATATGGGAGAAGCTAAATTTAAACTGAGCTGTTCCTGCTTTAGAAGTCCATGAATTTTCTAGTCTTTTAGGTGACTTCAAAACCCGAAAGATTATTCAACTTTAAAAGTAAAAAAAAAGACTTTACTTACTCTTCTAGTAGAAAAACATGTTTTGTTTTGTTTAAGTCATATACAATTTAATCCCAGTGTGTCACCTTACATCAGTGAACAAGAGACAGAATCTTTTTCGACTATAGATTATGAAATAGGACTTAGAGCTTTAGTGTTTCTGTCTGCTACATCTTCACATATTTTTTATTCACTTTCCCCCAATCAAACGCCAGATACAAATACTACAAACACCACACACACACACAAACCATTTACTTCATTTCCTTCTTGACAGGCCAGAGCTTTCCTTCTAGGACAAGAATTAGACCTCACTACACTGCATGGCCAGACCTCCATCAAGTCACTTGCAAGGATGAGCGTAGAATGCATTATAACCTGCCTGATACCCCCTCAGGCCTTTTGTGAGGCCTACGCATACAAGTCCTAACTTTCAAACACTGAAAATTAAGTCAAGAAAACATGTCTTCACCTTTCACATGAGTGAGATGACTGACTGCTCTCCTTTAGCAATATGGACCAGGTAGTATGCTAAGCACTTATCTAAGAGTTCTAGTAAGTGCATGTAATGGATGCTGGTCCTCATCCCTTTTTCAAATGGGTAAACTTGGGGGGAGTGAAATACACAAAGAAATAGGAGAGGATCCAGGATTACAACCAATAGGGATATTCCCACGTTCTATCTTAAAATGTTTATATTGGGTAAGCAAACTCCAGAGCTGGTCTGAGGTGAGTCTAGAATCATCACCTTGAAGAATCCCTACAAGAAACAAGGAGTGTGTTCTCCCTTCCATCTCTCCCAACCTGTCACTACAAGAAAATAAGGAATCAGGTCCTCAAAACTGTGTGCATCAAAAATAGGAACCTGCGATATGACAGCATAATTTCCTTAAGACTGTTAGGTCAAGGCAGTCTCCCTATCCTACATCTCTGAGCAGTAATGACACTCCATTACCTGAAAGAAAGTCATCACTTTCATTCTTTGAAAAGAATGAAACATCCTCTCTTTTGAAAGTGTAGTGTTTATGCAAAACAAAAGGAATAAAAATCTCCATAAACTTTACACCCTAAAATGTACTATATAATGTCAGAAACTATCCATCTGATGATATAAAAACCTTTTGAAATTTTAGTTATGATGCATGCTGTTTAGAAAATTGTGGACTTGCTCTGTTAGTACTGGGATGGCTGTAAGGAAGGCTGCTGGGGAGACTTGGCAGGTGTACAAAGTGAAGTTAGAAACGTACATGTTTATCACTTAGAGGCTGCTGCACACCTACTGTTCTTCTCCCGAAGATAACAATTCCACGTTTTATAGGCAATTTTCTTTTTTCTCCCAGAGGCTCACCAAAATTCAGTAAGTTCATTTTAGTGAACACCACCTTACTGCACTCAGCATCCTTGCCTAAGCAAAATTCCTTAAAATAAAACAAGGGGGGCATTACTGCAGAGTGAGCAAAGCCAAAGTGATCAGGAGCTCGTTTCTTTCCCAATGAGCTCATTGCTGTTCATTTCTCTTGTCCTTCGAGAATGTTTGGAAAAGCAAGTTCACCAGGAGGGTGAAATAAATGTAAAAACAAACTCTGTAAAATATCTCTCCCCTTCAAAACGGCATCCTGAGTGAGGCAGTCCGACAGGACACAACTCTGGCACAAGCTCTGCAGAACGTTTCAGATGGTTAGGTGAGCATGACCCTGAGGGCACACGTCAGTGTTCTGACACTGGAATCATCCAGAAGCAGAACATCTGTAGAAACACCTCAGCAAATACGCATAATGAGGCATATTTCATTCTCAAGAAAACCATGACTTTCCCTCCTTGGACATCTGGAGATAGTCTGTAATTGGAAAGAATATAATAAAAGGCCCCAAATGCTAAAAATAAATGTCAGTATTTAAAGACTTGCCTTATACCAAATTCTCTGATTGTCCCTATAATGAATGACCTAAGGGGGAAGGCTTTATAGTCGGCATGACGGGGTATGTGACTAGACAGAAGGCTTTAGTGGGGGAGAGAAGAAGAATAAAAATTTCACTTCTTTGGTACCTCCTCGCACTTCCTTTTGAAACCAAGGTCCTCCATTTTACTAGTTGTTTTACAATGAACTTCTAAATTGTTAGTGCCCTTTTTTTCCTAATATATAAAATGAGAATCGGGGGGAGAAAGGGGGGACAACTGTAATTGAACAACAATAAAACAATAAATAAATTAAATAAGAAAATGAGAAGCATAATTTTTACGTTGTAACAAAATATTAAATATAAAGAGCTGAGGATAATACCTAGCACATAATAAGATCCAACAAAAAATGTTGGCTGTTATATTAATTTTATGTCTTTGGACAGTATTTCCTGTCTTCTGGATGTTCCCTCTCAAATGGAGAGTGTAGTTACAGTAATCACAGACCTGCTTCTCTGCCTTGGAGAAGATGCACAGTACCAGGTGGAGTTTGGAGTCCCCGCAGGGTGAAGCAACCAGGGTTGTTCACGCACGGTTTTAGAGGCCGTAGGTACTATTTTCCTGTAACCTAAATCTTCCATGCTTTTACATCATGTAGGTGTAGTCAGTCTTCAGATCTCTGATCAGGAAAAAGAACAAGCTACACTGGTCTGACTTAGTCTGAGCCTTAAGTTAAAGCAGCGAAATTTTCTTGTCTCACGCAATGTCCAGCTTGTTTCACTAAGATGAAAGACTGCATAGAAGATTGAAGTTCTTTGCACCAGTCTCTAATATATAATCCCCCTAATATATAATCTCTAATATATAATCCCCCTGTAAACCAGCAATAGCACCAGGAAGCCCCTGAAAAATGGAGGCTTGGGATCCTTGTTATTGACCTAGTT
The DNA here is from genome assembly GCF_021234435.1 of Artibeus jamaicensis. Taxonomy (NCBI): domain Eukaryota; kingdom Metazoa; phylum Chordata; class Mammalia; order Chiroptera; family Phyllostomidae; genus Artibeus; species Artibeus jamaicensis. The sequence continues at coordinate 11,119,703 of NW_026522014.1, read as the reverse complement.
AGAGAGAGTACCTCAATTTTTTTGCTCTCTCCTCTACCCTCATTTTCTTCTTTCCTTTTCTATCATTTGTCAATCTATGGATTTATATATATTCAAATGGTAATTTTCCTCCAAAGAGAGAATTTTATTGTTATCAAAACTTCTGGCCTTTGCCCTGGCTGGTGTAGCTCAGTGGATTGAGCACAGGCCTGTTAGGCAAAGGGTTGCCAGTTCAATTCCCAGTCAGGGCACATGCCTGGGTTGCAGGCCAGGTCCCCAGTAGGGGACAAATAATAGGCAACCACACATTGATGTTTCTCTCTCTCTCTTTCTTTCTCACTTTCCTTCTCTTTAAAAAAAAAAAACAAAAACAAAAAAAAACTTCTGGCCTTTTACCCTACTGAGTTGGCTTAATGCTATGCCAGATAATGAAGCCATATATACAAAGTTAGAATACTACTAGTTACTGTCTCTGAGTAATGCTGTCTATTTCATTTAAGAATAGAAACGCACCTTTAAAAGAAGTGACTTCTACTCTTGAATAGCATTTATGCTATTAAAACTAATACAATATGGGAAATAAGAAAGTATTATATCACTCAGAAACTTGTGATGCCCAAGTAAGAAAATGACATACTGATAACACATAAAAATTGAAATGCAAAGAAGAAAATTTAATCAGTGTAATATTTAAACTCTACTGTTTAAAATTATAGTTTAAATGTTTAGATACTTAGATATTATTAATAATTGGCTTCTCAAAGCAAAGCAAATACTCTAAACCAAAGATGATGTGATACTTGGAAGATGCGTGTGCGTGTGTGTATCTTTATTTTAGAAAATTGAAAACCTTTAAATCCCAGAGTACCTTTTCTTAGCATGCTTAACAGGGACTGCATTACCAATAATAGCAAGCATGTTAAGCATGAAAGAGAAACTTCCATTCTGTGCTACACACTTTTCTGACCTCAACAGCATTTACCTGAGGAAAGCCATGAAGAACATGGTGCTGAAAAAGGCTTTGCTCCTTATCAACCGAAAAATAGAGAAAGTTTTGAATAATTTGTCCAAGCTGTCGATTTACATGCCCTAATGTACTCTTTCAATAGCAATGCTGTAATAGGTGAAAGATCCCATTCCTTGCTTTTCCTTTGGGCTCAAACATTTGACCCTTGGTAAATATCCTAACAGTAACCAAAACCCTTTAATAAGGAAGAAAATCAAAAGAAGATAAGCCCTGGCTGGTGTGGCTCAGAGGGTTGAGCGTCAACCTGCGAACCCAAGGGTCACTGGTTTGATTTCCAGTCAGAGCAGGTGCTTCAGTTGTGGGCTTTGGGGGTGCTTGAAAGACAACCACTGTGTCTCCTCTTCTCTTTTCTCCCCTTTTCTTTCTCTCTAAAAATAAATAAGATCTTTAAAAACTAAAAAAGAAGATACATAATAATCAATATAGGTCTGTAAATATTATTTTGTTTGTTTTTATCTTGACCATTAAATGAGTTTTAGTCTCCAGAAGTTTAATTCTCTAATTCAATGCATTTCCCACACTTTAGTTGATTTTCACAAAAGTGTATTCCAAGGTGCAGCCATTATTACTTACTCAGACATATAAAGTACAATACATAGCTCTGGCAGAACTTCCTAGGTAAATGACACTCTAGTCCAAAGGTAATTTGTCCTTGATTCGAGATACTCAAGTCACTAATACTTAGTTGTAAGTGACAGAAGAAAAGTAAATATTGTTGAGGGACTACTTTGCATGGTTCTGTTTATTAGAGGTTATAATAGTTCAATTTATTGTGATCACAGAGAAAGTGAGGAAAAAATCAGTCTGTGTTCTAGAGAGAAAAATCCCAATAAAGCAACATGTGCAAGAGAAGATGAGCACATACAAATGACTAATGAACTTGAGCACGGACAAGAGCCAAGAAATGTTTTTGACTCCATGACTCTATAACACATACATATGCACATATGTACATGCATGCACACAAAGACATGCATATGAAGTAAACTGAAGTATGATTTTCATGAAATAACATTTGCCATTATTATTAGGTTGGCCAAAAAGTTTATTTAGTTTTTTATCAGTAAGATAGCTCTAGTAGCACTTAGTTGTCTTTAACTTCATTCAAAACAATTTTGTTAAATTGTATTGTGACAGCTGTCATATCAGTGTGTATTTTTTTAAAAAACCCTCAAAACTGGTTAATTTTTGAGGTTTTAAAATATTCAATATTATAAAATATTTCAAACATTAAAATGTGGTCATTTTAATATTTGAAGATGGAAGAAAATACACATTTTTGTTATTTCAAGAAATATAAAAACACACTGAAGCACAAGTAAAAAGATTTACGCAGTGTACAGAGAAGGTGCTGTGACTGATCGAATGTGTCAAAAGTGGTTCGTGAAGTTTTGTGCCGGAGATTTGTCACTGGACAAGGCTCCATGGTCGGGTAGACCAGTTGCAGCTGATATAGATCAAACTGAGACATTAACTGAAAATGATCAATGTTATAGCATGTGGGAGACAGTCGTACTCAAAATATTCCAATCAAGAAAGTTACTAGTAAAAATTAAAAACATGTCTTTAATTTTATAGAAAAAATTATATGGACTTTTTGGCCAACCCAATACTTGAGACATATTCTAGTATTTTTAAAACCATCCTATTTCATGTCATCTCCTCTTGTTCTATTCTATTCAGTTTCACTTGTGTTGGGGCAACTTTTGTGCTCCAAATATTATCTGTGCTGTCATTGCTGTACATCCAGGCGATAGTATTTGCTCAACTGCACCAGGTATTTCTCTCGTTTTCGGCCTTGGGGCCTGTCGACCACCTCTGCTTGGGACTGGGTAAGAGCATCATCAACCATTCTGAGAGCCACAAAACTAAGGGCGAGGTTGTTACCACATTTCTGGAGTAAACTTAACTATTTAGAGACAGAGAGGAAGTATAAAACATACTATTCCATTCTTTTTCTGAGTCACATGACTCATAATTTTCATAGTGGTACCAGTGGGATCTAGCCCCTGAAGCCCATAGAAATGACCAGAATAACACACCCATGGGTCGTTTTTTTCTTCTCTGTTTCACAGTTCTCAATCCCCAGCTTCTGCTTGTGGGGATTAAAGTACAAATACACCACTGTACATGTTCTCATCTCAACTTCTACTTTTTTAGGGCAAGGGGCCCAGACTAAGATTTCACTTAATTTTTAAAATGCTAATCAGAACTTGATTTTGTGAATATTACTATTAGTTTGCCAAAACAGCAATCTCGGCCTCAGGAAAGAGGAGAACCCAAGTGAAAAGCATGACTTCTATGTGATGGTATAGATGAAGAATTCTCATTAATTAGAGAACCTCGTAAAATATTCATTGATGATGAGTCTTCAAGAGGCCAAATGTAACATGGCTAATAGGAAAATGTTCTCTATCTCTGTGGTATATAGAAATCCCACTTGCCACTGCCTCCTTTTGTACATTTCTATTGAATCTAACAAATATTTATTGAGTTTCTACAATCCTGAAGGCTGAAGCTGTCAAAAGAGAGCTGAAATATATCTTACATCTCTTAGTAATTAGAAACTAGAAGTCATGTGGGCATGGTTGATGATTTCAAAGTGTTTATTAGGGAAAAGCAGGACTCTGGAAGGAAAATAAATAAATGAAAAATTAGAAATTATATATCCATAGTTAGAGAAAATTTTAAATGCAATTCGATGGCTGGAGTACAAATTCACAGAAAAAAAAAATAAATGAAACCAAAAACAGAGTAACCAGTACAGAAATAACTGAGAAGATTGTTAAGAACACAAATTCTAGGATCAGGTTCTTATACAAATATACCTCTGATGTGAGAAATAAGATAAACGTGAAAGTAACCATGTATGTCCACATAGGTGTCACCAGGATTCCCTCATCACTAAAGAGGTTCACTGGCCGAGTGGATTTCCTCTTCTGTGAACTATATAGTCATTACCATTATAATGTTATACTCAATCTGAGGGTGAGTCCTTTTCTTTGGGTCTGTAGAAATTATTTCTATGCATCCTGGCAAGTAATCTTCTGTCAACTACACATGTTACAGATGAAAGAGTCTTACCTCATTAGTATTCCAAAAATGTCCCAGTAGCATCTGACAAACTTACTTGCCAGGCTAAATTTAAATCAAAAATTAATGAAGACCCTAAAATAAGGCACTATTTTAACTAGTTTTATCTCTTGTTGCTCAAAGGGAGCAAACACCAGGTTATAAGGTCAGTAAGTTCTAGGGATCTAATTTATAGAATGGTGATTATAACAACACTGTATCTTCTACTTGAAAGTTTCTAAGAGACCAATAGCTACAATATTAAAATTAATAAAATGTAATAAAGTAATATAATATACACAGAGAATGTGGTGATCAATTCATTTAAATACAGTCGGTCATTTAATGAATTACCTTGAGAAGTATTGAGACCCAAAACACAGAAGGTATTCAAGACAAAATACAAGTTGGACTCCAGTGCCTTTGGATGTATACAATATACACAATTATTTAGAAGCAGACTGAACTTGAACAAAGCCTAATGTGGTTGTATTTCCAAGAGTACATGTAATGCATTTCACTCTGTGTAAACATGGCCTCAGTAGTAATCAAAGAAAACTACTATCTTGGTCACAGTAGGTCCTGTTGCCATTGTATAATCCATAGTCTAAATCAGATGTTGGAAAACCATGGCCCATGGGTAAAATCCAGGTAGCTTCCTGTTTCTGTATATAATGTTAGAACACAGACATGTTCATTGATTTCAGTATTGTGTATGGCTGTTTTCACAATACTAGAACAAAATTAAGTACTTGTGGAAGAGCATCTGCCCCTCAGATCCAAAATATTTACTATTGGGCTCTTGACAAAAAAAAAAAAGTATGCTGAGTGCTGGTCTAGATGTTACCTGTTACTCATGTTGAAGGGGGCATTATTGGGTTAAATGTTGGACTAGGTTATTTTCAACTTTATATGAGACTTCAAAATTATGATTGTGTATGATTGCTTATTTTCATTGTCCAGTCTTGAGGCAATGGTTTTGCTAATTTTGTTCTTATTTCTTAACAAGTCATAACAAAATGAGCTCCCTGAAAATGATGAAATTCAGAATAATCAATCAGATTAACTTGGATCATGAGTTTTTCTGTCTCTGACGTTAAAATTATGTTATATATCTACAGGTTACTTCGGTTTCACCATTATTTCTGCTCAAAAATCCATTTTAATGGATTAGAAAACAGTTGAACTGATAATGCTATGGCAACAGGACCTGTATGATAAGAGAATGCTTGCTGGTATTTAATGTTAAATTAATGAGAACTATGCAACCATTAATACTCTTGGAATGCCAGTAGTAGTTGTTTTATTACTATGTCAGTTGAGAGATATGGTCTTTTCACTGTTTTGCTCTTACACTGATCTGGCCAAACTTCCTAAAGAATTAAATGCTAAGGTGTATTTAGAATGTAGGCAGGGAAGTATGAACTGGAAATTATTTTGTAAATAAGCAGCTGAGATAAAAATAATTATTTTACTACATTAGAAATGTCCATTTTTCCAGACCTCAGTATTCCTATCTATCCTCTCAAATATGAGTATAATGTTTTGCTAGGAATGCGAGACCTGATTCTCTTGAAAGTGGCTGTGGTAGCTAGCTTTCCAAATGGTCCCCGATTGTCCTCAGCTCCTGGTTTTCACATGCTTGGGTTGTGTCCTTCCTCAGTGAGTAGGGCTGACTGTGTTATCCACAGGATACTGCAGAAATGATGGAAGGTGGTATCTATGCTAGGTTATAAATGACATTGGGAATTCTACCTTGCTTTCTTGGATCACTCACTGCAGGAGGAAGCCAGCTGTTATTACATCAGATATTCAAGCAGCCCTAAGGGGCACTTATGTGGCAAGGAAATTGCAAGGGTGACTTTCCTCGTAAGTCCCCCTGTGTGCCACGGATGAGAGTAAACATGACTGAGACATGATGTGATCTGCTTGGGAAGGAGAGGTGGTCAGTTTCCCAGAGGTAAAAGGCCTTGAGCAGTGGCCAGTTTCTCAGGGGAAAAAGGAGTTGAGCCCCTTCCTCCAAGAGCTTTTATTGTGTTGTAATACACAGGAATACAGGGCGGCAAGGATCAAACAGTAGATAACATTTCAAAGAAATCTGAGGGTTTAGTGTGAGTCAGAGTCTATCAGGCAGAGAGTTTTAGAGTTTCCTGTTTGAATCCTTATCATATGAATGAAAGCACTCTTAGCAGAGCAGATTTCACAGGTTTATCAGCAAGTCTTTGTGATGCCAGATTTTTTTCCCAGGACTTGCTCTAGCAAGGCAAGGAGCTGCACCTCTCCCCATCAGGTATTCAGGCTTAAGGGGATTAGAGCCAGGAAGCTCTTCTCCCAGAGAACAGGGGGACTCAGGCTTTGTCAAAGCCAGGGTGGGGGGGTGAGAGTCCATTGCTCCCTCTTTGTCACAGCCTCCCCAAGTCCTTCCATGATGGCCTCTCAAGTGGTCGTGTCTGGCTAGGTTGCCCCTCCTCTGAGGGGTCTTACTCTTCAAGGACTTCAACCATGCTTTCGGGACAGGGAGGAAACTGAGGCAGCATTTACTACCAGAAACAAGCTTTGTCTCCTTCAGCTCACATTCCAGAGGCCACTGACTCATCCTTAGCCACAAGGGGTAGAGTTACAATTCCTAGAACTAGGCAGAGCAGTCCACAACAGGAAATAAGGCTCCTTGCCAAGAGCCAACAACATTTTGCCAGCTATATGGGAGAGCAACCTTAGAAAGAGATTGCCCCAGCTCAATTAAACCTTTAGGTCATTGCAGACATCTTGACTATAACCTTATACATGACTCTAAGCCAGAACCATCCAATGGTGCAGCTCCCAAATCCACGAACACAGAATTGCAGTAATAATAAGTGCTTACCGTTCAAAGCCATTAACTTTTTGGATAAATTGTTATGTGCAGAAGATGACTAATATAGTGATAATACCCCATCTTAAACATTTGTGGAGCCCTGTCTCATTGAAAGAAGCTATCCACACTAAAGAGCCCTTGGCACCTGGGAACAGAAGATCCCATCCCAAAGGTCATACAACAAATTTGTGCAATGTTGATAAAGGACCATCTCTGGGTAAATCCGGCCCAGTCATAGTGCCTGGATAGTTTACTGCCTGGAATGATGCAAATGAAAATGTTCGAAATTGAGACACTGGCAGAGACACTATGCTCATTTGAAGCCATGTGACATTAAACATGGCACATGATATCTAAACTTCATGTCTATAAAATAAAAGGGATTCTTTGTCTTTTTCACATGTTGTGAGGGTCAAATAAGACAACATGTGATAATATGTTTGAAAATAAGGAAGAACTATGCCCACATCAGGGATTATTAGTCCTTGGCACCTGGTTTAAAAGGTGAATACTGGCTTCTGCTTCTTTGTTTATAAATGTTGATAAGATTGTCCATTTTTATTGGTCTCAAATACTGGACGTATGGGTAGCTCATAAAATTATCTTCTATACCTGGCTGCTTCCCACTTATGTGGGTACCTGAATTTACTCAATCTCAGCTTCAAATCTAAAGCCACACAAAGGGCATGCATTCCTTTTCTGCACTAACTATCCTCACATTCCTCCCACTAACCATGTTCATGCTGGCCTGCCACTTGTGTGCAGTGTGACAAGAACCTGTATTCACCACTCCTATCATCTCTGTGCCCTGTGCTATGACCCACCCAAGGCTAAACATTGGAATAAAGGAACACACTTTTTTGTACATATCATCATGACTATAAAATAAATATAACATTTATAATATTAATTTAACTCATTTATTATTTTGTGTAATACAATTAATATAAATATCACTAATTTATACTCTGCATCAGGTGCTAGGTGCTAAAAATACAACTGTGGACAAAGCAAAATTTCTACTTTCACCAGGCTTTTATTTTATTAGTGAGTGAATGCAGGTAATAAATAAACTATATAAATACATAGTATATTAAGTGGTGCTATTGAAGAAAACAAAGAGGGGAGGGATTACAGGGAGTATATGAAAAGTGCAATTTAAATAAAGTTGCCAAAAGTCTTCATAGAGAAAGTGACGTTTGAACTGATATCTGATGGAGGTAAACAGTGACGTCTGGATCAGCAAAGGAAGAGCACTGCCATGGGAGGAAATAGCCAGAACAAAGGCCCTCATGGGGGAACATGTCTGATTGTTCAGGGATGGAAAAAGAGTTCACTGTGGCTGAGAGACCAAGGGAGAAGTGGGGAGGGGCATGGCTTGTAATGGATGAAGCCTGAGCTTTTAACAGGAGCCCAGATACTTCCAGAAAACTTGGCTTGGGCATGGAAGGAAATGGGGAGCCACTGAGGAATCCTGAGTGGATGGTTGCTCTAGTATGATTTCTGTTTTGTAAGAAGCACTTTAACAGCTGTGATAAGAATAGAGTGAAGGGGCCCATGGCAGATGCTGTGTGCTTGGGGAGAGTTGATCATTAACTCACATGAATAATGATGGAGGCTTAGCCAGGTGTGGTAAAAAAAGAGAAAGAGGGAGTGATGGTGAGAAATGGTCATATTCTGGATATATTTTGAAGGTAGGGCCAAAAGGAGTTGATGATAGATTGAATTAGAGAAAAAAATAATTGAAAATATTCTGACATGAAAAACTGGAAGGATGGAATTTCCTTTAAGTGATGAAAAGGTTGTGTGGAAATTAGCTTTTAGAAGGTACAACATAAAAAGTTCATTTTGTAACATGTTAACTTTAAGATGCCCTCTAAACCATTAGACATCCGTGTGAAAATGTCAAGTAGGCAGTTACTTATTCCAGTTGAAAGTTGAGGGTTAACGTCTGAGACGAAGATGTTCATTTAGAGTTTCTCAAGACTCAAATGATCTTTAAAGTTGAGATTTTATGAAAAGAAAATGTGGATTAAATAGAGAAGAGGTCTAAAAATTGAGCCCTGGAACACTCTGATTTTAGAGAGAGGCAAGTAGAGAAGATATCAGCAAAAAAAGCTTGAGCATGAGCCACTTGTTTCTCAGGAGAAAAACTGTGACAGGTAGAAATCCTGGAAGCAAAGTGAAGACAGTGTTTTCAGGGTGAGAGACCCATTAACTCTGTCAAATGGTATTGATAGGCTGTAGATGGGAACTAAGAATAGAAGCAATAAAGAGGTCTTTGGTGACATTGACCAGAATAATTTCAGTGGAGTTGGAAGCATGAAAACCGGACAGTGGTGAGTTCAATGTAGAATAAAGAAAGAGAAATTAGAGAAATCTAAAGAGGACAACCAGTTTGGAGAAGTTTTTCTTTACAGCAAGGGGAAAAATCTGATATGGTAACTGGGGAGAAGAGAGAGATCCTGGAAGAACTGTCTTAAAGTTGGTAGAACTACAGAATATATTATGTGTATGAGAAAATCTCAGTAAAGAGGAAAGAAGGGGGCAAGTAAACACTGCGCTTTGTTTTTTCTGTATATAAACTGAGAGGGTCAGACCAGATAAATCCTAAGGTCACAGCTCTAAAATTTTAATATCACAACCTACAGACAAGGCAAATAATTTTAAAATTTAATATAACTTCTCTTTATACTCACTCTGCTTTAAGGTATTGAAATTTTTTATGTAGTTGAATATTGAAAATCTCAATAAATAATATTAAGTAAATATTGTTCTAGGAGCAAATGAAAGGACGACAAAATAAATGTCTACACCAGACAAAATATTTTTTCCAACTTCAGGCAAAGGACACCATTTTCTTAGTTTTTGTCTTCCCTAACCATTTCTAAAATATTTAATATTTACCATTATAACCTGCTTTCTCTTAACAAATATGCATATTAGAAGAGAATGACAAAAGAAATAATTGATATCAACAAAAATTATATAAGATTAAAGAAAATTAAAAATAACTGAAATCTATTCTACAAAAATTACAGTTGTAGGATTTTGTTCTTTTTCTACCACATGTGGCAGGTATGATATAAACAATTACTCTGTCCCCAGAGTGGACTCTGAGCAGGGATTCTTGACACCTTTTATACTAAGATTTAGTGTTTCCTAGACATGCACTCAAATTACAGCTTTTGCAAACTGAGTCCATACTTGGTAACTCTCAACAAGGCAAGAATATAGTTTAGAGCAATGCAATTCAAACTGAGGTCAGAAGAGTAGCTGCCCATCTGCAAGTTTTTTCTTACTAAGCTTCAAAAGATAAAGACCTAAGTAGAAGGTGCATGATGAGATAAGGAGCTTATCCCAGATTTAAATTACCTACATTATAAGACACATTCAATCTCAGCTGAAATTTTTTTTTCTTCAGTAAGTGTTTTCCAAAGGCAGCAGTGTGTTGATGTCCATGCAGGACACTCATGGACCTCCTCATGGACAAGAACTTTGAGTAGCACAGGCAAAGAGATTAAATGAGGAGGGTCTCTCTTCTTGCTACAATTTGAACATGCTTACCATATTTTTAGGATGATAGCACACACCTGTGTTTTAGAGGACAGAAATAGGAAAAATTTTTGAAGCAAGAAATGTAAAATATTTAATAACATAAATAATATAAGCCACCCCCACCACCACAGCAAGCCAGGTAAGCTACATTTGGACTATGAGATGCACCCTCCCTTTCCTCCCAAAATTGGACGGGGGAGTGCATCTCATAGTCTGAAAAATACAGCAATTGCTCCAGGTTCTTCATATTATAGCATAAATTTATTACAAATACAGATTAACTTCCCTATAATATCCATGGTACTCACTGTTAGGTTCCTAGAACCTGGTGCAGAGGTGGTCTTCAATAAATGTCTGTTGAATGTCCCACTCAATAATTTTCAAAAGCCACCTTTAATATTAACTCCTATTGTCTTCATAACATTTTTTTCTTTTGCAATTTAAGTGGAGAAATAGAGAAACCAAATTTGTAGTAAAAGAGATATAAAATAAGAAACTTAAAATAAAACAGACGTATCTCTATCGTCAACTCAAAAGTAGATGCTGAAGAATAAAAATTTTATCATGACTCATACTTAAATTTTATCATACTTAAATTTTAGTATGAATTGTCTATTGCTATTACTAGGACTTTCAATACTAGGTTGAATGAACACAGTGAGAGAATAAACATGCCTTGTTCCTTAGCGAAAACGGTTTCAGCTTTGTACCATTGGGTGTTATGTTAGCTGTAGCCTTGTCATATGTGGCCTCTGTTACAGTGAGGTATGTTACCTTTATATACCATTGGTTAAGACCTTTTATCAGGAAAGAATGCTGAACTTTGTAAAATGCTTGTTCTGCACCTGTTTAGACCATTTGATGCTTTGTAGCTTTCATTTTGTTTATACAGTGCATCGCACTGACTGATGTGTAGCTGTTGAACTGGGCCTGCATATCCACGACAAATCCCACTTGGTTGTAACGTATGACCCTTTTAATGTATTGTTCAATTCAACCCATTAATACTTTGTTGAGAATTTTTGCATCTATGTTCATCAAGGACATTGGCCTTTATTTTTATTTTCTTGAAGTGTCCTTGTCTGGTTACCCGGAAACTTTGTCTTGAAAGTTCAATACATATTTTCTATCTCTTCCAGTTTCTATTATGGGTCAGGAATTCAGGAGTAGCTTGAATGAACAGTTCTAGCTGGAGGTTTCTTGTAATGCCATAGTTAGATGATGGTCAAGCCTGATGTCATCTGAATTCTGGGCTGAGGCAGAACTATTTAACTCTGAGGTGGCTCACGTACATGGTCAGCCTGTTGACTTTGGCAGTTGTCAAGAGGCCTCAACTGTCTACATAAACCTTGCACAGGGCTGCCTGAGCATTCTCATCTTTATGGCAACTGGCTTCCCCTGGAAAGAGCTAGGGCCAGGCAACTGCTCTCCTGTTCATGACCTACCCTTGATTTTCATCACATTCTGTTTACGTTTAAAATGGTTCACAAGTCCAGCAGACATGCAAGGACAGGAAATTATGCTCCTCCTTTCAAAGAAAGGAATGTCAGTAAATTTTCAGAAATATTTTAAAAGCACCAAAATGTACAGGAGATTAAGATTTTCTATTTTTTTTTTACCTAAAAGACTATTTATTTTAGTCTAATAACTGGTAAATTCACTAAAACCTAATTGGTTTGCCTTCTTTCCTTCCTTTCTTGTTCCTTCTCCTCCTCCATCAAAAATCTGCTTTTTTTGCTCAATTGGCAACTTCAGTTGTCTTCTTTGGAGTCTAGTAGATGGAGCCTAAATATTTAATATAGCCTAAATATTTCTGCCAAGGTCACTTTCCACGATGTAGAACTCAGTCTAAGTTTTCCAAGTGACAGATTCATTCATATTAGCATTCTCAGTTATTTTGAAATAAGCCATTAATGACAGCAGCTTAAACTTTTTATTCCAAGTCTTGTGACTATGAGCATAAGATTCAGGTAAGTGAGTTTCTAGTGAATATGAAAAAGATAATAAGGTGGGGGGGAATTTATGAAAACTTAAAGTGACAAGGTCAGAGAGAGAACTTCGTCACCAACACAGTTTAAGTCTGGATGCATGATGTGGTGAAAGAAATTGAATTGATAACTAGATAATGCACTGTAGACCTTTCAAACTGCAGGAGCAAAAGTCATTTTTCTTTTATTTCTTATTTATTTTAATTAATAATGCATGATGGTGATCTCAGCAGTTTAGCACAGCAAGTTCCAATTCTCTCATTTTCCATCTGCAGTACAGAGATGTGACTCTGCTGCCAATACAGGTCATGGCATTTGTTATATAATAAAAACCAAAACCATATAGAGTGTGGCTAACTTTTTGAATCTCTCTACAACAAAAGGATACATTTTTGTCTTATGCAAAGAGATGATGTTATGTCATGTCTCTTTTGAGATTAGGGAATAAAGTAGTACAGTGGCCAGAGGTGAGGTGGAGATAGTCATTCTCTGCATGTAGCAGAAAGCAAAGAAAAGATGTTACTTCAGAGGTTCATTGAATATTATAGCCTCACTGTATTAAAGAAGCATATAATATCATCATTCCTTTATAACTACAATATGTATTATTAACATATTTCATAGGTAATTTTTAAATGGATTTCAAAAGCTAAAAAGGTTAGCCAAGAGCAGCAAAACTTTTCAAACATATAAATATCATTGCTACTCTTGAGCTAGATGTACAGTATGCTTTCTATCCGAATTTCAGTGCACATGGATCAAAGGCTGGTATGGAGAGAACTTCTTTGATAATGAAGATCAGAAACCTAAGAAATAAGACTAATAGAGTAAGAAATAACAGAACAGTGTTATCCAGGAATGTCTGTGCTTAGTGTACATTCAGACACCTGAGTAATATTCCCATAGTTTAGTTAGAAAGTAGATATTATCATCCCAACTTGCCCTGGAAGAACTGTTACATGGAATTTTTAAGAATGTCAACTGCTGGGGGGCTGGGATGGGAGAAATTGACAGAAGAAAACTGTACTTGAAAAATAACTAAATAAATTTTTTAAAATGTGAAAAAAAAAGAATGTCACCTGCTGACAAGCAACACAATTGTCCATATTTACTCTCTTCAATTTACACAAACAGGAATTGCATATCATCAGGAAAGCAGTGCTGTCTATGTATCTTAGCCAAGGACATCCTCATATAAGACAGCTTAATGTAATATACAGCTTTGTGACTCGAAAATAAATTACCACTAATAATTGACTTTTACACTCATCCTCCTTTTTAAGGATCTAGATGTTCAGAGGATTGTGGGGAATTAGAGGAACATATGAAGGCTAAACTAATTGAAATGAAGGGAATTGCACAGGAAACCAATAGTGATGAAAAGGAAACTGAGACTCAAATCAAGGGAGTGAACCAGAAGGAAGGAAAAATGGCCAAACAGAAAAATATGAAGAAACAAAAATTTTAAAAAATTAGGAGAGTCTTAGGAACCACCAGGACATCTTTAAACGTTCCAACATCCGAATTATAGGGGTACCAGAAGGGGGAAAGGAACAGCCACCAGTGGAAAACTTATTTGAACAAATAATAAAGGAGAATTTCCCCATTCTGGCAAAGGAAATAGACTTCCAGAAAATCCAGGAAGCTCAGAGAGTCCCAAAGAAGTTGGACCCAAGAAGAAACACACCAAGGCACATCATCATCACGTTAGCCAAGATTAAAATGAGGGAGAGAATTCTAGAAGCAGCAAGAGATAAGGGGACAGTCACCTACAAAGGACTTCCCATCATACTGTCAGTGGACTTCTCAAAAGAGACCTTCCAGGCAAGAAGGGGCTGGACAGAGGTATTCCAAGTCATGAAAACCAAAGATCTACAACCAAGATTGCTCTACCCAGCAAAACTTTCATTTAGAATGGAAGGACAGATAAAGTGCTTCTCAGATAAGATCAAATTCAAGGAGTTCATCATCACCAAGCCCTTATTATATGAAATGTTAAAGGGACTAACCTAAGAAAAAGAAGATAAAAAAGATGAACAGTGAAAGGACAGCAAACTCACAGTTATTAACAACCACATCTAAAACAAAAGCAGACTAAGAGGACAGCTAGATCAGGAGGGGAAACATAGAAATGATCTCATGGAGGGTTAGCAGCAGGGGAGTGGGAGAAGGAGAAGGGGGGAGAAAGTACAGAAAATAAGTAGCATAGATAGTAGGTAGAAAATAGTTTGGGGGGGCAAGAATAGTAGGGGAAATATAGAATCTAAAGAACTTGAGACACATGGTCATAAACTAAAGGGGGGATGGTGGGGGTGAGGTGAGCAGGGTGGAGGGGAATGAAGGGGGGAATAGAACAACTGTAATGGCATAATCAATAAAATAAAAATTTAAAAAATTAAATAAAAAATAAAAAAGACTTATCAAAAAAAAGGATTGTGGGGAAATTGAACAGGTTCACTCAGATGTTTCTAAAGAATAAAAGACTTGTAGTCTCTTTGAGCAGAGGGTTAAAACACACTATTGATAGGAAAGTATCACTGAGGTTAATTTTAAGCATTTACCAGTAGGCAGATTTTAGATAGAGTAAAATTCTGTGCAAGAAAATAATACCTGAAACAAATGATAATTTAGTCACCCAGACAATTATTCTAGTGCCAAAACAATTTTCAATGTTTTGGATAATTCCTAAAACCCCTGGATCCAAATTCATTGCTTTTTTTCCTCCTCAATTTTTTTCTCTAACATAGAAAAATGAAAAACCTAACAGTGGATGGCATTAACGAGATAAGAGTGCCCTACCTGAATTTGGGCAGACTAGGTAAGAGCTGAGTCTATTGTTAACAGAAAATGCAGCTATTGTTTTGTTTTGTTTTGTTTTGTTTTTCATACTGAGAAGAGAGCCAGATAATAAAAATGGAAGCTTTCCTGGATGAGTATAAATTTCTAGTTATAATCTTTTCATGATTTGGCAAAATAAGGAAGCATGCTAGAACCTATTGATGCAGCAAAATGAGCAGGAAATAGTTACGAGGTAAAGTTTTGTACCATTTCACCTGGGGTGGAGAGCAGAGATGCTGTTTGATATTGTAGTTCAACAAGTATGAAAGGAGCATTAGGGTGAAAGTCAACCTGAACGCTTATTTCTTTCATCTAAAGGACAGGTCAGACCCTACTATTTCCTCCCACCTTTTTTTTTCTGAGTAGGAAAAGAGTATAGAAGACAGCAAAGTAAAGATGCAGGCAGACAAGGGGAGAGGACATTATACTTTCCAAGGGTAAAAGGAGAATTTTTAACTGAGTGCACAGTGAAGGAGTGGATGATACCACTAATTCCAACAGTGTCCAGAGCAACTAGAACCATAGAAGTACAGGTGACAAGGTCTGAGCACTTATAGAAATAGCTGCCATGGGACATTGGCACTGAGAGCCACAATAGTAGATTGGCCAATGGTGCATAATTAGGGGATAAAAACAAGAGGGATTCAGGTGAGACTATCATTTACATAGATTCTTTCTTAAGATGTTGATTTCATCACGGTAAGAGATTGAAGGAATGATAGGCTTAGGGTTTTTATTGTTGTTTATGGGATCAATAATTTTGTGTTTCAAGAATCCAATAAGGAGATGTTTAGCCTCTGAGACAGCAGTTCTCCACCACCTGGGCATGTGTACATGTGTGTTTGGCGGGGGGAAGTAGAGAGAAGTATATAGACGCTACTGAACTTGCACAGGTAGTGGACCTGAAAGGTGGCACTTTTAGTCTTCTCTAAGCCTATGAAAGGAAAATGCTTATGTGCGGTTAGCGTGGTTCTTTCAGTGATGCTATTTGGTACCTGGCAGGCCAGAGGAGAGGTGGAGGATGATGCCCATGAAACCTGGGTCCTAAACCTGAGCCCTTGGCAAGCAGCAGTGTCTCTCCAGAGCTGTGTCTGCCATGAGTGAGATTTATCTCTGAGCTTAGTGCAGGACAGAAGTGAGAAGAGACATGCTGCTTGGTTGTGCATTGCAAGGAGAAACAGCATGATGGGCTTGACCATGGCCTAAGGAGCAAACCCTCCTGTGTTCTTAGCACCTTGAAAACCTCAGAGATTCTGCCGTAGAATGACAGACTCAAATTTCTCATAATCGGGAATCTCAGTCAACCTTAGCTTACATTTAAATCATAATAAAATGCTACTTCATGCTTCTTAGTGTTCAGGTGCAAATACCCACTACATATGTAAATGATGCTTAGTATACAGTAAAAAAATTTCCTGAGGATGACATGGGTTTTGTTTACATTAAAACAACCTCAAAACTTTGGAGACTTTGTGTGGAGACACCAACTGAGGCTTCTCTCCTAAGGATAAACACACACACCCCCAAATATGTGTGAATGTGTGCAAATGCATCTATTTGGGTGTATATACATATATGTGTTTATATAAAGTTGGTCACAAAGTTCATATGTTTTTTCCACAAAATAAAAGACGCATTTTTCATTTTCACCAATAACATTATTGGTTTGGATCTTTTGAGTATGTCAGCTGTCTCCCATGTGGTATGATGTTGATTGTTTTCAGTTAATATCTCAATTTCATTATGATCAGCTTCAAACAGCTTACCTGACTGTGGAGCATCCTTCATTCAGCAAGAAGTCTTTGGTGCATCCAGCACCAAACTTTGCAAACCACTTGTGACACATTCAATCATTCACATAATCTTCTCCATACACTGCACAAAATTGTGTGTGTGTGTTTCACTTGTGTTTTTACCTTTCTTGAAATACAGCCTAATATGCTAAAAAATGTTTTGTATTTTTTTTCCATCTTCAATGCTAAAATGGCTACACAAAAATTCCCCAATTTTGATAAGTTTTCTCAATGCATGCTGATGTGACAACTGTCACAACACAATCTACTAAAGTTGTTTCAAATGAAGTTAAAAACAACTAAAGCAGTACTAAAGCTATTTTACAGAAAAATAAAACTATCTGGCCAACCCAACATATACATATTTAAGAGAGAGGGAGACAGAGAAGACTGAGAGAAATACAATCTCAGTCATTTATGCAATCACAAATGATTGTTTCAATTGTATTTATACAATCATATTCAGATACCTACATATATGCAGTAGCCATAAGGAAATTAAAAAAAAAATCAGGATTGTGATGACATGGAGCAATTGGGAAGGAGGTGCATCTGAGAGGGAACTACAGAGGATTTGAAAGCTAATACTGATGTATTTCTGAGGCTCAGCAGGTACATATGTGTTTATTAGTATCCATTAAATTGTACATATATTAAGTGTATATCTTTTGTACATGATTTAAGTTTTAACAAAAATAGAGCAGAAATATGATTTATCATTCATATTCACTAAAATGCACAATTCATGAGGAATCCAAGATAGAGATTTGAGAAGAAAAAAGTAAAATGCTATTTAAGTTGCAGATAAATGTGAAATATCTATGGGCAGAGAGACATTTCTGGAGCTCACAGTAGTAGTCCATGCTATAGATATAAGTTTGGAAATCTTCAGCACGTAATTGGTATTCAAGCCAGAGAATAAATGAATATGAAGAAAAAGAAAATGGCTCAAGACTTTTCTTGGAAGAGAACTTTACCTCAGAAGTAAAGGAGAAAAATCTAACCAAGAGACAGTCAGCAAAATTGCTGCCAATGAATTAGAACAAGTTTGTTTCAAATAAGCCCAGAGCGAATATGCTTTCAAGAACAAGCCAATGGACAATCTCGGTAAATTATGTTGCGAGGCCAACAAAAGTCAGTCAAAGAAGTGTTTGTTTTTGCACTAGGAGGTCATTGGAGGTTACAAGGGGTTGCCCTTGACTGGAGGAAAGAGGTAATAGAAGAAGTTTAGAAGGACTGAGATGTGAGTGGAGCATTGCAATGGTGTTTACAATCAACAAGATATGGAAGTAACCCAAATATCCATCAGTAGATGAGTGGATAAAACAACTATGGGACATTTACACAATGGAATACTACTCAGCCATAAAAAGAATAGATTTTTCACCCTTTGCAACAGTATGGATGAACCTGGAGAACATTATGCTAAGTGAAATAAGCCAGTCAGAGAAAGACAAATACCATGTGGTTTAGTTCATATTTGGAATCTAATGAACAAACTGAACTAACAAGCAAAATAGAGACAGACTCAGAAATAGAGAGCAGATGACAGCTAGTGGAGGGGTGGTTAGGGATGGAGAGATCAAACAAAAAGCAAAAAGTTCTCAGGGACATGGACAACAGTGTGGTGATTGTAGGGGGTCAGGGAGTGAGTGGAGTGGAAGAAGGTATAAGAGGGTTAAGTGGTAATGGGGAAAATACAGTAAAAAAGAAACTAAAAAATAAAATAAATGGCTGGCTCATTACCTAAACAAATAGAAAAAGAAAAAAAAAGAAATTCCTCACAAAAACTATCTGTTGTCTCTTCAGATATAATAAAACCCATGATAAAATTTATGAATGGTAGCCAAATAAGAAATAATAACCTAAATCATTAAACCAGGAAATAGTAAAAGTCTCTATAGCAGAGTAAAAAGAGAAAGCATGGTATGGACCTCATTACTCCCTGTGACGATTAATTTCACTTGCCTAGGCTAGGGAATACCCAGGGATCGAGTGAAACATTATGTCTGGTGCATCCGAGGGTGTTCCTGCTTTTGAATCAATAGAATGAGTAAGGAAAATCCACCTTCACTAACTGTGGGTGGACATCACCTAATCCATTGAGAATAGAACTAAAAGGCACATGAGGAGAAAGTTTTCTTCTTAAAATCAGTCATGACTCAGATTCTTTCCAACTGTGGCTTCACCATCTTCTGGGTCTTCCTAGTCTATTCAGCCAGCAGACCAGGAAAGAGAGGGGTTGTCTGTGTAGATTTTTTTATGGTCTAGGTGTGAAAGTGACAGATATCAATAACTTTTGTCTACATTTGATTGGCCGGAACTCAGGAACATGGCCACATCTAACTGCAAAAGAGGCCAGGAAATACAGTCAGCTTTTGTCAGTCCAACTGAAACAGGAAATAATTTGGAGAGAAGCTTATCAGTTTCCATCTCAAGGCAATTGTATAAAATAATTTCAGATAGTGGGGAAGTCAGCCTATTTGAATTATAATATGATTGTCAGGGTGCACTAAGTAAACATTTTTTAAATACAATTAATTTATTAATCAAAAGTGTATAGCAAAAACTCTTGGCTTAGTTGGGTGATTTTCTCCATTGTTACTCCGCAGTTTAGTTTAGACACAGAAAAGAGAGGTGGTCGGGCTCATCCAGACCTGTTCTTTTCCTAGGTGAGTAAAAGAGAGAGATAGTCCACCAACCAATTGGAAATGTTTGCAAAAGAGAAATGTTAATTACGGGCCATAGAAACAAGGCTGGTCTAGGAAGTAGATGGATATTGAGTTGGGAATTGGAGTGATCACAAAGGGGATCTCAGTGAGGTTGGATATGCATAGCCATAAAAATATGGTGGAAAAGCTATAAAATAATATTGCCTATCTTACAGAGGGTTACTTTAAATCTCTATTTTAAGAGATTTTGGTGGTAACAGGGTTTGTGTATATATTATCATAAGAGGGAAAGGCAGCAATAGAATGAATAAAAATGTCATTAGAAAGGAGAACAGTAGAAATCTGAAAGGCCAGAGGGAAGAATTTGTACATATTAAAATTATAAAGAAAAATGGCATGACTAGGAAGAAAAATATTAGCTATAAATTCTAGCCATCAGTGAATGAACTTAGTGAAAAGAAAATTGTTGGATGACAATCTGAATGATAAGGATAAGGGTATTTTTCCAAAGAAATGAATCTCAAAAAAACGGGTTGAGGTAAATGGATTGTAAGTAATAGTGGAAAGTAAGAAATTCTAACTAGTATACCTACACACAGTGATGAGTGAGAAATGAAACGACCTCAAGTTAAGAAAAGGAAAATGTTACTTCATTAGATATCTGGGTTTCACTGAGGGCAAGGGGGAGAGAATATTCCAAGAACAGGTAGAATACTGGGACCTTTCTGATGATAGAATAGGTGATCTTGTAGTGGTTGTGGGAAGGCTTGTGAGGAAGGGTGTGTGGGTGCTAAGATCAGATGAGTGGATATCAACAGTAATATGGAGATAGGACTAGAATTGTAATAACTAACCTGGAAGATCCAGTATCTTGTGGTGAGTAGGATAAACAGAGATAGAAAGTACAGTACAATTATAGGATTGTATGGAAGTCACGCTCTTACTGTTACTCTGGATTCTTCTACATTGTTCCTGGCATGAGGGAAAAACACAGAGGAAAATTTTTTAAATGAGAAATGTGAGAATATTTGACTGGTTAGAATATAGAATTATTGGTGAATGATTTTAAGAGGAAAGAGAAATAAAGAAGTATGACTTTCTCATTTCTGACTTAGATAATGGAATGGCTATTGGTATATTTACCAAATATAGCGAATTTGCCTAAGAAGCATAGATACTATGGTCTGTTTTCGGTTTTGAAGGAGGGGACGAATAAGTCATTCAAATGGAGATGGAGATGTTGAGTTAAATATCTGCAAAGTTCAGGAGAGATGTCTGGGCTATAGACATAGAAGAACATCATCACTTATGGGTTAGAGGAGGAGAAGGCAAAAAAAAGACTTAGAAGCAGCCAGAGAGATAAAGAAAAAGCAGACTTTGGTTATAAGAGTCATACAACATGAGGGAAGATAAATCAGTAGGGTGAATAGATGCTGACAGATAAATAAGAAAGAAGATTCAAAGTGTCAGTTGGTTTATATGACATGAGAGATACGTAGTTCCTATTTTGGTAATTGTGTAGAAATTTCTGGAAGAAAGACCCACTAATTTTCTGGCTTTCTGATAATCATTTTATTATACTGAGATATACCTTAATTTCACTACTGTATGAATAACTTATTTTTTTAATTATTTGTACCAGGTACAGTAATTTAAATAACACTATTATCAGACAATATATTTAAGTATAGTAATTTAAAAAGTTATATATTAGCCTCTACCAATGCCATTTGTAGTAGAGATGCTAGTTCAAATTTTTGGAATATACTCTAAATACCAACCAATCATTGGTAAATTAAAATAATCCACTACTGTTGATCATTGTGCATCACAGCCTCTCTATAAAGTGCAGTGTCAATGAAAAATTTAGTATAAAACGTTCTGTGTTAGTAATATAAATTTTCATTTCCTAATAAAAATTGATTATTCTAGAAAACATTCTTTAAGTGATTATATTTTTTCTAAAGCTACAAAAAAATACCATCCCCATAATGAAAATATAACTCATTAACTACAAAGAATTTAACTTTAAACTACCATTGATCCAGTCAGATCCTCAGATATTGGTTTACAATAATCCATTTACCAAAAAGAAGTCAAGGCCATAGGAAATCCTTTGACAATTTAGGAAATGTCTCTCTCAAGTCTGCCAGCTCTATTAACACTACCTTTCTTTTCCAGACAAAAAGCACAGCACAAACGCAGATTCATTATTTTCTCAGTACTGTGATGACTTCTGGACACAGCAAATTCAAAATCTGTTTTACAGTTAAGGTCTTGATGCCAAGTATATGTCTACTTTATCCCTTTCTCCTCACTTTTATTTTTTAGGGCAGCCTTAGGTCCATAATACATGTATCCGCACTGCTGAAATGTAGTGCAGCAACCTACTTGTGTGGGTACTAGCTCTTGTTTAAGGCTGTACAGTTTATTTTCAATTCCAGGACCACAGAAATCTACACTATGACAGTTTACATACATACACACATTATCATACAGGATTAGGAGGACAGCAAGGCAATGTAAAAGTCAAAACCCACAACTGGTCAGCCATCTGAGAATTTGCAAAGCTTCCTTGAGTTGTTTACTGGTTGGTTCAATGAATTTAGCTACAATAGAACTATCTTGGAGCACTGAGTAGCACACTTCCTTAGATTTATTAACCAAAGCTGATAGCAATAAAAAAATTGAAACCTGTCATCTTTTTAAATGGGGGCAATTTTTTACATTTATCTTATAGAGCTAATTATTTTTAAAAATTAACACCAAAGGAAATACTTTTACCAGTACAGCTGATTAAAGATTGCTTCAAAAGATATGTTCCCATCCTAATTAATTAAATCAGCTTTATTAGTTTTAAAAATATTGTTCAGAGAACCTTAATAGTTAGGAAGATGAACATGGCAGTTAGGAACAAGACTGCTCGGCTTTGCATCCTGGCTCTGCCATTGAAGGACTTTGATGCTATTACTCAGCCTTTCTGTGCCTCAGTTTCTTCATCTATAAAATGGGAATAATAACATATCTTCACATATGCTTGAGTAAGAACTAAATTAATTAACATATGTAAAAAATGGGACAGAGCCTGCCATGAATCAAACTCTAAATATTAACTGGAATAAATATTAGCTAGAATAAAATCATTTTCTCTAATGGCAACATCAATTCCTTTAAAATTTTGGCAATTAATTTGTTGGGCAACGTTCCACCATGGTCTGTTGCAAAACTTCTGGCAAAGAAATTCCAGAGAGTACAATTAGAATCTGGGGAGTGTGACTTACACATGTATTCAACAAGAATGCATTAAGTGCCTACTATGTGCCTGGTGACACTTAGTTTCTAAAGCAGGAAAAGTGAGCAAATCTGTCCTCAAAGACTGGTCTATCATATTTGCAAAGATGTGAGGAGATAAACTCCGTTCACTAGTGATGGGTGCTCAGATGCACACCCACCACAGGGACTGCAGAGTAGAGAGCCTAGGGCAGAGAGCAGTCAGGTAGGTCCACTCGATGGAGCAGGTCAAGGTCATAGAGTGGGGCAGATCACAATAGACCCTAAACCCTGACTAAAAACTCTAGCCTATTTCAGTGATGAAATGTCTCAGTTTTCAAGGAGTATGATACAAATTTCTGCCATTTAAAATAAAATTTACAATGGAACTTCATCTTGACCTCTCTCTTGTGACTTTAGTTGGAGGTATGGGGCTCATACCAGCTTTCAATGACTTGCTCCTCTTTAATTCCCCCTAACGAAAGTCATGTATGGATGTAGAACATAAGTGATTTGCACAAAAACCCCATCATTTCCCCCTTACATTTCTTCACAGATAAAAATGTCACAAACATTATTCTAAAGGATAAAATGATAAGGAGGTAAAGCTACAGAAATATTTGAATGTTGCCCTGGCTGGTGTGACTGAGTGCAGTCCTGTGAACCAAAGAGTTGCTGGTTTGATTCCCAGTAGGGGCACATGCCTGGGTTGCAGGCCTTTATAGGTCCCCTATAGGGGACATGCTAGGGGCAAACACACACTGAAGTTTCTCTCCCTCTCTTTCTCCCTCCCTCCCTCCCCTCCCTTTTCTCTAAAAATAAATATTTTTTAAATACATTTTATTGATTATGCCATTACAGTTGTTCTATTTCCCCCGATTCATTCCCTCCACCCTGCACACCCCCTCCCCCACCACTCCCCCCCTTTAGTTTATGGCCACAGGTCTCAATTTCTTTAGATACTGTATTTCCCATACTATTCTTGCCCTCCCCCTATCTATTTTCTACCTACCGTCTATGCTACTTATTTTCTATACCTTCTCCCCCTTCTCCTTCTCCCACTCCCCTGTTGCTAACCCTCCACGTGATCTTCATTTCTGTGGTTCTGCTCCTGATCTAGCTGTCCTTTTAGTTTGCTTTTGTTTAAGATGTGGTTGTTAATAACTGTGAGTTTGCTGTCCTTTCACTGTTCATCTTTTTTATTTTCTTTTCCTTAGATAAGTCCCTTTAACATTTCATATAATAAGGGCTTGGTGATGATGAACTCCTTGAACTTGATCTTATCTGAGAAGCACTTTATTTGTCCTTCCATTCTAAATGAAAGCTTTGCTGGGTAGATCAATCTTGGATGTAGGTCTTTGGATTTCATGACTTGGAATACTTCTTTCCAGCCCCTTCTTGCCTGCAAGGTCTCTTTTGAGAAATCAGCTGACAGTGTGGTGGGAACTCCTTTGTAGGTGACTGTCCCCTTAGCTCTTGCTGCTTCTAGGATTCTCTCCTCCATTTGAATCTTGGCTAATATAACAATGATGTTTCTTGGTGTGTTCCTTCTTGGGTCTAACTTCTTTGGGACTCTCTGAGCTTCCTGGATTTCCTGGAAGTCTATTTCCTTTGCCAGATTGGGGAAGTTCACCTTTATTATTTGTTCAAATAAGTTTTCTACTTGTGGCTGTTCCTCTTCCCCTTCTGATACCCCTATAATTCGGATGTTGGAATGTTTAAAGATGTCCTGGAGGTTCCTTAGCCTCTCCTCATTTTTTTTGAATTCTTGTTTCTTCATATTTTCCTGTTTGGCCATTTTTTCCTTCCTTCTGTTTCACTCCCTTGATCTAAGTCCCAGTTTCCTTTCCATTACTATTGGTTTCCTGTGTATTTCCCTTCATTTCAATTAGTTTAGCCTTCATATGTTCCTCTAATTTGTGACTAAAATCAACCAGTTCTGTGAGCATCCTGATCACCAGTGTTTTGAACTGTGCATTTGAAAGTTTGGCTATTTCTTCATTGCTTAGATTTATCGGCTCTGGGGCTCTGAGTTGTTCTTGAGCCATGTTTTGATCTGTTCGTGCCTGTTACATAGGAGGAGTGGAGCCTTAGTTGTTTACCAGGGTGGGGCCGCCCAGCTCGCTGGTTTGTGATGATGTATGTGGGAGCGTGGTCAGAGAGAAACAATGGCGGACCCCTCTGTCAATTCCCGCTGCTGAGGCCTCACTGCTCGCTCCTTCACCGGTTTACGGTTTATCTGCATGCGCATGTGTGACTGCAGCCAGCCCTCAGTGGGTCCGCCCGCTACTCTACACCTGGGATCCGCCCATGGCTGCTGGTATACCTGGGTCGAGCACCGGGGTTGGTCCAGTGGATCTTTCCTGCCCGACCTTGCTCTGCTGCTGACTCTGCCCCTGTTACAGGTTTGGCTGAAGGGATCGTTGTTGTCAGACTTCCATGTAGTTCAATTTTCTGTGGTTTGGCTGTGTTTTTGTTGCTAAAACTTTGTTGTTTTTAAACTTGGTTGAGTGAGAAGGCAAAGTGTTTCCACCTACTCCTCCATCTTGGCGGAAGTCTAAAAATAAATATTTTTTTTAAAGATTTGAATGTCAAAATGTATTTAAATGGCATAAACAGATCAATGAATACTTATGCATAGAAGGAGCCATAGACAGTAGTAATATCATTAAACTTCTTCTGTATTTTAGGCAAATGTTAAATCCTCTGTGTCATCAGGTTTGCCTTGCCAGTGACATCCCACTCACTCCGAGGACCTGTGACAGAGAGAAGCCAGTCTGCTTAAAGAGTAGCTGGATCCCAATCGCTTACTCATCTCATGGCAGAAAAATCCCTTTTAAATTGTAATGCTGCCAACATGTAAAGTGAGGAGCAGCTGACGTGACTGATGATTATCTGCAGACTCTTTGGGACATTGACGTTTCTTGTGGACAAAGAGCATCAGAGGAAATATGGCAGCTTAGAGTTAGAAAGGACACACCTGGATTTATAAATCCACCCACCGCACCCCACAGGCCCAAGAAAAAGGATCCAAACACCAAAGATCAAATGCCCTGAACAAAATTATACATCTACCTTGTACCAAAATCAAGGCTATAATCCTGAATTATTGGATTCTAACCACTTTTATTTCATTTTTATTATATTTTTCCCAATACCATTTAGTCCCATATACCCTCTTCCCCCAGCCATCTAGTCATTTTTTGAGTTCTACTACATCAAGAAAACTTCTTGCAAATTATATGTGAACTATTGTAGAGCCTTCTTGTTGTAGTAAACTGTTTTCTGAGAACTTCTCAAATTCCAGATTATAGCATGTATTTTGTTTTTTCAAATGCAAGAGACTACATATAACTGAAAAATGCCAATAACACTTCAGGTTTTAATGCATCCATATTATGAGACTATGGTTTATTTATGCAGCTATTAAGATAAATGTCTCCAAAAGCACATTTTCTTCTTACATTACATGTTTCACACTACAAGTTAATTGCTTTTTCAGATTTTACTAAAGTTTTATCTTTCACAATAAGAACAAATTTCGGACTATTTAGAACATTTGCTGAATCAGATTCACAAATCACTTTTTCTTGTCTTCCCATATAACTTATGGTGGGATTGACAACTTCAAATTTCCAAGCCACCATGTAATTTGACAATCCATTTTTAATTTATCCAAAGTGTCATTTCTGGATAAAAATGTTAATACTTTTAATGACTCTACCACTAGCAGCTGGATTTCTTTCCAGAGTCATTTTTCATACGGAAGCACAGTTCTGTAGCACTTTCCTAGGATTTAATATACTATAATGTGAGACAGTACACAAAGCCACAATGACATGTGAAAGCTCAGTGGTCATCTCACTCCCTATTCCTACCCACCAGCATTGTGCTGTGAGTTGCTTACAATCACAGCTAGCAAAATGACACATTGCTCTATAACACAATGTAAAAAAAATGTCTTGAAAATAATCTAGAGCAGTGTGTTAAATCTATCATGTCAAGGGTATCCTATAATCTTACTATTTCCATCCACTAGCCTGAACCTCAGGGAGTTTCACAGGTGGAAACTGAATTAGCATTATTTGATCACACAGTGTGTTCCTGTGTACCTTTTTAAATCTCTCTATATATACAATAGACATTTCAAGGCCTGCCAAGTGTTCTAAATAAAGCATAGCACATTACATAACAAAAGGCTTTCTTCTGCTGCTTGCAACTGAAGAACTTTTAGCTCTTAGATAGATTGACTCTCTGAAAACTACTTCAGTGATGTATTCAAAGTGTTTTTGAATGATGCAACAAAATTACAGCCAAATTCATTCCAAGAAAAGAGAGCTTATTTCTATGATCACCTCCAACAATTTTTCTTTTGCAATTTTTCTCTCTGTTGTTAGGGCTTTAATCCTTTTTTGAAACAGACTTTTTTTTTTTTTTTCATGTCTAGGTTACAGGTCTTCTCTTCAGTTTCTTACACAATTGTCCCAGATTCATGCTGATCTTCAAGGTTCTTTCTTCTCCTTCTCACTGGTTGGTAGTGATCTCTTTGTACTGAAAATATTCCTCTTCCCAATAGGCTGGTCCTCCTATGCTACATCAATAAGATTTCATGTACAACTGTACTGATGTTTTGAATTTTGGGTAATTTATGAATTTTGTGGTATGTAGATTAGATCATGTAAAATAGCTTTTCTTTGAGGTAACAAGTTATATGTAATATTTTAAAATTCATAGGACTTAAGCTAGACCCTATAATAAATGTAATTTTATGAACCAATTGTAGTTAAAAAATAATTTGTTTCTTAAAATTACCATTCATTCCGTGTTTGCACTAATATTTTATATATGTTCAAAAATGAACTCATTTAGACCAGTGGACTTCCGCCAAGATGGAGGCATAGGTGGAGATGCTGTCCTTTCTCACACAACCAAGTTTAGAGACAACAAAATATTAGCAACAGAAAACACAGCCAGAACACAGAAAATTGAACTTTTCGGAAGTACGATAACAACGATTTCTTCAGACTGACTGGTAGGAGAGACGAAGCCAGCAGCTGGCGGAGCAGGGTTGCACAGGAAAACTCGGTCAGATGAACCCAGGCATTCATATCCCAGGTGTGGGGTTGCAATGGGCGGACCCAGTGAACAACCCAGTGAGCGACCCAGTGACCAACCAGTGGACCCAGCAAGGGCACAGGGCAGCCGGTTGACTGTGGTGGCGCATTCCTATGCAGATAGACCGGTGAGGAAGTGGGCAGTGAGATGGGACTGAGCAGGCCCCAGCGGCCAGAGGCAGCAGAGGGGGCCGCCATTTCCCGGCTCTGACCACGCCCCCACATACTGAGTCACAACCCAGCGAGCTGGGTGACCCCGCCCTGGTAAACACCTAAGGCTCCACTCCTCATACTTAATGGGTGCAAACAGACCCAAAATGGCTCAAGAAGATCTCAAAGCCCCAGAGCCCATAAATCTAAGCAATGAAGAAATAGCTAAACTTTCAGATGCACGGTTCAAAACACTGGTGATCAGGATGCTCACAGAATTGGTTGATTTTAGTCACAAATTAGAGGAACATATGAAGGCTAAACTAATTGAAATGAAGGGAAATACACAGGAAACCAATAGTGATGGAAAGGAAACTGAGACTCAAATCAAGGGAGTGGACCAGAAGGAAGGAAAAAAATGACCAAACAGGAAAATATGAAGAAACAAGAATTCAAAAAAATGAGGAGAGACTTAGGAGCCTCCAGGACATCTTTAAACACTCCAACATCCAAATTATAGGGGTACCAGAAGGGGAAGAGGAACAGCCATGAGTGGAAAACTTATTTGAACAAATAATAAAGGAGAATTTCCCCAATCTGGCAAAGGAAATAGACTTCCAGGAAATCCAGGAAGCTCAGAGAGTCCCAAAGAAGTTAGACCCAAGAAGGAACACACCAAGAAACATCATTGTTACATTAGCCAAGATTCAAATGGAGGAGAGAATCCTAGAAGCAGCAAGAGCTAAGGGGACAGTCACCTACAAAGGAGTTCCCACCAGACTGTCAGCTGATTTCTCAAAAGAGACCTTGCAGGCAAGAAGGGGCTGGAAAGAAGTATTCCAAGTCATGAAATCCAAAGACCTACAACCAAGATTGCTCTATCCAGCAAATCTTTCATTTAGAATGGAAGGACAAATAAAGTGCTTCTCAGATAAGATCAAATTCAAGGAGTTCATCATCACCAAGCCCTTATTATATGAAATGTTAAAGGGACTTATCTAAGAAAAAGAAGATAAAAAGATGAACAGTGAAAGGACAGCAAACTCACAGTTATTAACAGCCACATCTTAAACAAAAGCAAACTAAAAGGACAGCTAGATCAGGAGTGGAAACATAGAAATGGAGATCTCATGGAGGGTTAGCAACAGGGGAGTGGGAGGAGGAGAAGGGGGAAGAAGGTACAGAGAATAAGTAGCATAGATGGTAGGTAGAAAATAGATAGGGGGAGGGCAAGAATAGTATGGGAAATATAGAATCTAAAGAACTTGAGACACATGGTCATAAACTAAAGGGGGGATGGTGGGGGTGAGGTGTGCAGGGTGGAGGGGAATGAATCGGGGTAATAGAACAACTGTAATGGCATAATCAATCAAATAAAAATTCTTAAAAATGAACTCATTTAGATGTAAATAAACAGCATCACCTTGAATTTCACAGGGTATTACTCTTTTATTTGTGTTTCCCCATGATAGCTACGTAATTACTTGACGTTTATTCTAATAAAATGAAAAGCTTCCTTATGATTTCATAATGTTTCCAAATGCAGAATTTTAAAGGCTTCAGTTAAATAAGGAAGAGTGACAGCAATTTTAAAAAGCATAATTTTCCCTTTAAATCACACTGGAAAAAATGATTCATACCTTATAAACCAAAACTTAAAAAACAAAACTATCATATAGTTTAAAATCAGAGAAGAGAGGTTTATTTTTAAGAGGTATGTTTGATTTAAGATGAAAATGTGTTATAATTAACATGTATTCCCTTGGTAATTTTTCAAAAATGAACTTATGGTATGTGATTTAAATTAGGCTAAACAGATTATTTTCTGGGGCATTTGCTAAAGTTTTCCAAAGCAAAGCTAGCATTTTGCAGGTAGCATTGTATTAGCCTGGAATTGTTGCAGCCATCTTGCCCGTCGAGGATTGTTTCTTGATAATTAAAAGAACCTGTTAGAGAACGGAGTTTAGAAACAGTGGAGAGAGATCTTGTCTCAGGTTGCCTGATCACTCCTTGACATTACATTTTTGAAAGTCAAGATATTTCACTTATTGCTTAAGCAAAAATATACACATGATTAAGATTTTATTTTATGAAAAATTAGCAACAAGAAATAGAAGGACCAAGGTGTAAAAGTAGAAAAATTAAGCTAAAAGAATGGGATATAATTCAAGAAATAAAAGAATTTAGGACACTTTCATAGTGATTTGAGAAACTACTGCAACTATAAAATTTTTTTAAAAGGTGGGATATAGGAATAATCAATGTATGAACAAGAAAGAGTTAAAATATCATTGCCAAAGTAAAAATTTACTAGAGTGGAATCATACAATAAATAAATGAAGACTAATCGTTATTACTGAATCTAAAGTCAAAGACATTTTGAAAAAGAAAAAAAACAAAAAAAATTATAGATACCAAGCTGAAAGACATAAAATTAAGAAACTTCAGCATCTCAATTGCTGAAGATTGCACAAGGAAGAAAAAAAGGAAGAAATTATATTTTAGCAGAAGATAGATTGAGGGAAAGACTAAATAACAGTTCCTGAGCTGAAAACTTAAGTCTTAACACAAAAAGGAAATATCAAAGACAAAATTGAAATATAGGGAAAAATAGGTATGTGAGGTCTAGCTGGGAAAAGTCCAGCCATTGTTAATATAATGAGACCAGTTTGCATGACATTGATAACGACCTGTCAGCCAAGGAGAGCAGACTGAAATGCACATGTGTGAACAATGATGACTTCACTATACTTGCCAGTGGGGCAGTAGATGCTGTTGCGTGAACATGTGCACTGTGCAGCCATCACATCAAAATGACTGAGCAAGTAGAGCAACAAATATGCATCAAATTTTGCATTAAACTTGATCATTCTTCCACAGACACTATTCAGGGGTCAGGCTTTCAGGGATGATGTAATGAGTCGAGTGCTGAAAGACATCCACAGTCTGAAAGGCCTGCAACAAACAGAGCACCTGAGAATGCTGAATGTGTATGGGCTGCAATCAACAAAGATCTGCACTGACAGTGCAAGAACTGGAAGCTGATCTGAGGATTACAAATACTACTGGTGTCTGAGATTCTGACGCAGGATCTTCGCATGAAACATGTCATGGCAAAATTTGTTCCACGGCTTCTGCTACCAGAGCAGAAGGAACATCAGGCTGCAGTTGCTAATGACTTGATCGATACTGCAACCAATGAACCATGTTTGGCACCATTGGCTTTTCCCAAAACTAAAATCAACTTTGAAACGGAAGAGATTTTAAACCTTCAATGAGATTCAGGAAAATACAACAGGGTAGCTGATGGCAATTCCAACAAAGGATTTTTCAGAGTGTTTTGAACAGTGGAAGAGATGCTGGGAGAACTGTGTGAGGTTCCAATATGCCTATTTTGAAGGGGATCTTTGAGGCATCATTTTCCTAGGTTTTTTTTGTATCTTGTATCTTTTTCAATAAATGTGTATATCTCCTATTGTGTGCCTGGATAGTTTCTGGACAGACCTCACATATACTTACTGTTACGGTTCAGGATAAAAAAGGCATAAAGATAAGAAGGAAGTTCTAAAGTCTCTTTAAAAATGAATAGCATATAACACCTTCAAAAAAAGGAAAAGAAAATCGACATCAAACATCTCATTACAACCAGAAAGTCAGATTAAAAAAAAAAAACCTAAGCATATCATAATCAAACTGTGGAAACTCAGGACAACAGACAATCTGAAAAGAAGACAGAAAGGAAAAATATTGCTTACCTACACAGCTACAGGAGATGAATTACATTAGATTCCCCTTCCAAAACCATTCTAGCAGGAAGAGTGTTGAAAGAGAAAGAAAGGGTGGGTCTGTGTAAGTTTGAGTGCTAGTCACACCTTCATCTGGGTTTTGAATGAGAGCTCAGCAGATTTCTGCTTCCTTGGCCCTGAAACACTGCGGGGGATTAATTTCAACCATCAGTAGGTTTCGAGCTTAGCTTTTTAACCTTTAAACCCTCAGAAGTTTAAAATAGGATATATGTCTTGAGGCAGAAAAGCAATCCCTCTAGAACTTTGTTTCTTAAGTACCACTGAGCCAACGGAATAGTCCCCCCTACCTTCAAAATGTTTCCAGTCCAGTCCCCAAGTTTCCACACTACCCAAGATGTCTGCAAACATCCCAACATGTAAGCTGGCCATGCATTTGAAATTCTTCAGATATCAGTCTGTGATTTAAGAGTTCATGGTTCTTAGGGCCCTAAGATGTGTCCCAGTGGTATGCAGAATATTCTGAGTTTAGGGCAACTTTAACTTCAGGCTCAAGAGAAATTTTTGTCCTTTTTTTTAAATTTAACTACCTGGAAGAACTTCCAGGTGGGGCCTTGCCCACAGAGTAAGAGATTATCAGAGAGAACCTCTTTTGACCTACCTACAGTGCAAGGCAAACTTCTGTTTACTAAATGTCTGCTCTTATCCTGCAATAAGCTTTTGATGCCCCAAAGCACTTTATTCACCCACAGCTCAGAACATCCTGTATACCTCCATCCCGGTTTCTGTCTCTGAACCTCTCAGAGAGGTTCTTATGTGCATGAGATTAAATCTGATTTTCGTTTATCAATCTGCCTTCTGTTAATTTGATTATTTAGCCAGCCAGAAAAGAACCACAGGAGGGAAGGGGAATTCTTTTCTTTTCCCCACACCCCCATTAGGGGCTCTCTACCTAAACCAGTCTTTTAAATACTTTAAATATATTTTACAGTGTGGTTTCAATGCTAGAAGCACAGGTGTATTCTTCATTACCAAAATTAATCCCCATACCCTGGGTGTAGATACTTAAAACTATTTCACAGATATTGGTATACTAGCAACAGTGTTTGGAGATCACAGTTTCTGACAATGATCCTCTTACTCTGCTCCAAAAGTCACCCATGTTTGATTGCTTGACATATTCAGACAGCTACTCTAGATGAAATCAAGCTTTTCAATGGTTCTGACAGAAATATTTATACATATGAAGGATCTGATTTTTATTGGACATATATATCCACAGACATTTGAAACTATCCTTAGACAAAGATAGAGCAATATTCTGCACTGGAGGAGTTTTTTGAAAGAATGATAAACTATAGAAGCACTAAAAAAATAAGAATTACATTCCTTTTGCTGAGAATCATTTTACTCATTTTAACAAGTATAAACATTAAATTAAACATTAAATTCTTATTTTTTTAATTTTTCATGTTCAAAACTAACAACCCAGTAAAAGAAAGATATATTTTACTAGTCAAGTTAAATAAATTATCATAAACTGTATGTCTTTAATAAAATGAGTCTAAACTTGTTCTATTTCCTAGTGTATCTTCTACATATCTTCCAGATGTTCCAATCACCAAGATTTTTTTAATATTCACTCTTTTAAGGTGGCTTCATATTACTCAAACTTCAGTAGATTTTTTTATCTCATCTTATTTTACTTTCTCAAAATTATTCTGTGAAGTTTTATGTGCTGTCTGAAAGGTGTTCAGTTACCTGAGCATCTGGAAGTAAAACTTTGCAATTAACAGTTGCATTTTCATCACTGCAAGCCTGTTAGTTTGTGAACATCTTGTTCTTGCCTTTCTAGTAGGTATGTTGAGAAACCGCACCATCTGGGTCTAATGAAACAGGAATGAAAGCTGAACATTAGTACACTCATGACATTGTTGCCCAAAGCAGTCTTGCATCTTATCTCATCTCTGTATTTGTTTAACCTTTCTTGGGTTAAGTTTTACTCCCTATTTCTGAATTGCCACCGACACAAAATAAGTACCCAATACAATTACCTAGAATCGATGAATTTTTCTCAGAGACTAATATAGGCTAATTCTTGAGAAAATTAGGATTATTTTCCCTAATTTTAAGTTTTATGGTCTTTGAAATGAACCAATTAAAGAACTGAAGAGAATACACAAAATACACAAAACCCTAAAGAATTATAGGAAAACACCAAAAACTATCACATTCTTTTTTTTTTTAAGATTTTATTTATCGGTAGAGGGGAAGGGAAGGAGAGAGGGAGAGAAACATCAATGTATGGTTGCCTTCGTGTGTCCCCTGCTAGGAACTGGCCTGCAGGGAACCGGCCTGCAACCCGGTATATGCCCTGACTGGGAATCAAACTGCGATTGTCTGGTTCCCAGGCCCTCGCTCAATCCACTGAGCTACACCAGCCAAGGCTACATTCTTTAAATTAATAAAAAAAATTCAGTTCCATTTTGCAAAATGTGTTATTTTTGAAGAAAATATTAGTTGATGACCACAGACAAATGTAGCTTCAGTTTTAAGTATGTGTGTGTGTGTGTGTGTGTGTGTGTGTATGTGTGTGTTCCTTAGAACTAGCTAGATAATTAGATATGTAGTAGGGTAGCTGGTAAAAATATTTGTGGCATTCCTTAATACTTCATTTTCCTCAAAGCTATTTTGAAAATCCCCATATGTTCAATAAACACTCTGCCAAAAATATTTTTTAAATATGTTATAGTCAGTATGCATTATCCAATATGGCACTGGGTATTCTAAGTTGGGATAAACACCTCAAAACCATTCAGGAAATTGAACAGTCCTTCACTGAAATTGTAGGGAAAATAATAATATCAATTACCATAATTGCATCTTTGATGTCATGAAAATTGTGTGAATAGATGGAAAGACATATCAAGTTTTTTTAATAACCACCATGGCCATCTCAATCATTTAGTATGAATTTAGAACTGGACCTTTCCTCCTTATTTCTTAAAGTCTAATAAAATTTAGCAAATGTATTGGCTTTTACTCACGTTAAAAGGAAGGCAAGACTACGTAAAATAAAATTTACCCTCTCAACTATTTTTAAGTATACAGTTCCATAGTGTCAACTATATCTGATTATTACGTAACAAATCTCTTGAAATTTTTCACCTCACAAAAACAAAACCCTGTGTCCATTAAGCAGTTCCCCATATTAGCTCATCACCAGCCCCTGGCCACCACCATTCTACTTTCTGTTTTCATAATTTTAATCAGTCTAGATCTTTCATATAAATGGAATCATACACTATTGTCCTTTTGTAACTGGTTTATTTCACTCGGCATAGTATCCTCAAAATTCATTCATATTTTAGCATGTGACAGAATTTCATTCTCTTTTTAAGGCTGAATAATATTCCATTATAAAGATATACTACATTTTCTTTATTTGTTCACCTTTCAATGTACATTTGGGTGTCTTTCATCTCTTAGCTATCATGAATAATGCTTCAGCTAACACAGATGTGCAGATATCTCTTTTAGACCCTGCTTTCAATTCTTTTGGAGATTATATCTATCTATATATACATATATATGTATGTATGTGTATGTCTGGATATACATACAAACACACACATATATACCCAGGCATGGGAATGTAGGTTCATGTGGTACTTCTGTTTTTAATTTTTTTGGAAAAACCTCTATACTAGTTTCCATACCTGTATCATTTTATAGTTCCACCAACTATACACAAGTATTATAATTTTTCACATTCTTATTAATACTTGTCATTGCTGTTATTACTATTGATAGTGGTTCTCCTAATAGTTATGAGGTGATATCTCATTTTGGTTTTGATTTGCATTTCTCTGATGATTAGAGATATTGAGTTTCTTTTCATATGGTTGATGGTCATTAGCATATCTTCTTTGGAAAAATGCCTATTCAGGGCCTTTGTCCATTTTTAAATTGGGTTATTTATTTTTGTTGCTATTGAGTTGCATCAATATCAGTTTTATCTTCAGTTTTATTAGCTTTTACAGTATTATATTCTACTCACAAAAGTAGGCCAAAATATATATTATATGTAACATCATGAAAGATGGAACATGCAACAGTAAATCTTATACTATCATATCCAAGTATCTTTTTTTAAAACCTTCACCATCACAATTAATGGCCACACAATATCTATTTATATTATTATGAACCCTTTGAATTCTACTCAGTAAACATTCCCCTAACTTGCTTTCTTTCATGGGTCCTGGGGAATAGATACATCCTAGAATATGAGAATGAAAATGTATGACCATATTAATATTGGTTTATATAGTCATAGTTCTTACTTATTCAACTTGAGGACATTGAACAGTATTGAATGTGTGTTTATTTTGATGGCATGAGTGTAGACAGCTAACACTTCTTAATATTATTTTAACTTTAGGACTATGTAGTCATAAAACAATAGCTTCAGTTTACAACATTCTGTTCTAAGAATACTTGTTTTTGCTCAAACTCCCAATTAAATATAACAGCTCCATATCCCCATAAATTAATTCTGTTATACCTTGGAGGAGTATTAGCTGTTCTAGGCAGTACTATACACTGTGCTTTTTCATCCAATAGACCAAAAAGAGTTTTTATTCAACCCCAAGCCATTTCATCCAATATTGGGCTGTCTTACGGGACACTTGGTGAGAGACTCTGACCTTCAAATCAATTTTCTTCTCATATCACAAACAACATTAAAAAAACATTTTGGTATTCCCAGTGGCAGCTCATTAGAACTTTTCTTTGTTTGTAATTGGTCTAAGCTCAGATAAATTCAGCACATCTCCCTTGAGGTTGTTATATCCTAGAAAGTTTGAAGAGAGAGAGTTGTAAGCTCCTGAATTTCCTATAAAATTCAACCAAGGCTCAGGTATATACAATGTACTGCACTTGCCCCGTGAATTTTATAATTATATGATTATTGAAAACAATTATGACATTATTTGATACTCTAGATAGTAATTTTTAAGGAAAGAAGAGTATATATAAATATTAAATAATATAGAGGTCAGAGCAAAGAAAATTACTCAAGACAGAAAAATTAAAAATTATTAAAGGATTATAGCTCAAGGATTAAAAAAGATTAAAAATATTAATCTACCATGAAGACATATGATTCTAAATTTATAGGCACCAAACAACTGAGCCTCAAAATACATAAAGAAAAAACTAATAAAGTGGAAAGGAGAAATAGACAAATCTGATATTATAGTTGAGAACTTCCACACTTTCTTCTCAGCAATTGATAGAACTACTATACAAAAATCAGCAAGGACATAGATGAATTGAACAACAGAATGGATCAAGAGGATTAAATTTTTGTATATAGAACACCCCACACAACAACAATGTAATACATATTTTTTTCAATCATCCATGAAAAAGTCATAGACATGGGCCATATCCTGGGCCATAAAACAAACCTTAATGAATTTAAAATGATCAAAATCATACAGAGTGTGTTCTCTGTCTGTAATGGAGTTTAACTAGAAATCAATAACAGAATGACAACAGGAAAATCTCTACACATATGGAAGTTAAACAACAACATTCTAAAGTTCATAAATAAAAGAGAAATATCTAAAGATAATTCTTTTAAAATACATAGAACTGAATAAAAAAAACAAAGTAATACAGCAAATATGTGTGATGCATCTCTAATCATGTCATGAAAAAAGTGTAGCACCAGATGCTTACGTTAGAAATAAGGAAAGATCTCCAATCAGTCATCTAGTTTCCCACATTAAAAACCTAAAAATAAATAAATAAACAAACTCAAATAAAATAGAAGAAAGGAAGTAATAAAGAATAGAAATCAGTAAAATTTTTAAAAGATAAGGAAAAAAGACAGAAGAACAGGAGAGGATTAAACAGAAGTTGGTTCTTCAAAAGAAATCAATAAAATTAAGAAACCTCTCACAAGACTGACAACAACGAAAACAGAAAGGCACACATCACCGATATTAGGATTGAAATAGGGGACATCACCACAAGCCCTGAAGCCATGAAAGTAATCAAGTGTGAGCATGACAAATGACTTTAAGCTGGTAAATTCGACAACTTAGAAGAAACAGACCAAGTCTTAGCAAACTGCAAACTGTAATAACTAAACTACACCAACGTAAAACAGACCATCTGAATAGTCCTATAAATATTTTTTTAATTTAATCTATGTTTTAAAAGCTCCCAAAATAAAAATCTCTAGTTCCAGCTGGTTTTACTGAAGAATTTGACCAAACATTTAAAGAATTAACGCTAATTTTACAAATTTTGCACTATTTTAAAAATAGAAGAGGAAGGCCTCCTCCCAACCATTTTATGATGCCAGCATTACCAAAATTTTACAGACCAATCTCTTAAGAATTTATATACAAAAATTCTCAAAAATATGAGTGTGTCCAATCCAACAATGTATTAAAAGGATTATTTACCATGACAAAGAAGTTTTTATTCTAGGTATGCAAGACTAGTTTAATATTTGAATGTCAATCATTATAATTTATTGTATCAATAGGTTAAAAAAGAAATCATATGATTATATCAATTGGCCTGGAAAAGAATTTAACAACATCCAACATGAATCCAAGATAAAAAATTTTAACAAACTAGAAATAGAACATAATTACCTCTGTTTTGCTAGAGTCTATAAAATGGCCTACAGCTAACATCATACTTAATGATGTAAGACTGGAATCTCCCTTCTTAAGAGCAGGAAGAAGGCAAAAACATCTACTCTCCTCATTCATACTCAAGACATTACTGAAAACTTTTACTGCAGTAGAGCAAGAAAAGGAAATAGAAGGCATAGGTATTGGAAACGAAGAGCTAAAAGTACTTGCAGTAAAATGTCTACAACATTTCCAAATTTCACATGTGCACACCCCACCCTGCAGAGCAAAAGAGAGACCTTTCCTTTCCCATATACACATTTGACTCTGAGTTGTGCAGTTGTGGCCAGGAGGATGTCTTGCACTGAATGGCTTGGGCCTGGGTTACTGCTTTTTTCTGTACTATTTACTTTGGCATGGGTAGAAAAATGATTCTGATGAATGTGTGCTATCAGGCCCATGCTAGAGCTAATAGGAATATTAGTGCCAACATGTTACTATTGCCAGTGGATAATTCACATGGGGTGAGGGGCAATACAGCTCTCCTCTTCGCAAGTAAATCCAATCTGTGCAAATGGTACTTTCAGATAATAAGAAATGGTATAAAAGATATCCAACAAGTAATATGATACATACTGACTATAGTTAGAACAGGTGCTTTTTTAGGTTGAGTGGTCAAAAAAAGGGACCTTAGCATAGATAATGTTGGAACTGAGGCCTGAATGTTGAGATAGAACTGTTCTTATGAAGAGCTTGTGGAAGAACAATCTAGGCAGACCATTATGGTCTGGTTGTTTATTTCATTGTCCATGTCCTATATGCATCTGTAAAGTTAAAAAGATCAGGGATCATGGTGGCAAATTCCCTGCTATACTTGGCAAGGCCTGGCAAAGGTTAGGTACTCAACTATTTCTGATTAAAGAATGAAGTATGGAATTTTCTAAGAAAACTAAAAATGAATATGCCTTTTGACTCAGCAATTCCACTGTTAGGAGTATATCCTAAGAACCCTGATGCACCAATCCAAAAGAACCTGTGCACACCAATGTTCATAGCAGCACAATTTACAATAGCCAAGAGTTGGAAGCAACCTAGGTGCCCATCAGTAAATGAATGGATCCAGAAACTATGGTACATTTACACAATGGAATTCTATGCAGCAGAGAGAAAGAAGGAGCTCCTACCCTTTGCAACAGCATCGATGGAACTGGAAAGCATTATGCTGAGTGAAATAAGCCAGGCGGTGAAAGACAAATACCATATGATCTCACCTTTAACAGGAACCTAAACAATAAAACAAACAAGCAAGCAAAATATAACCAAAGACACTGAAATAGAGAACAGGCTGATAGGGACCAGAGGGGAGAGGGGAGAGAATTTCAGGGGAAAAGGGGAAGGATTCACAGGAACAAGTATAAAGGACACATGGACAAAAACTAAGGTGGGGGGCATGGTAGAAAGGTGTTGAGCACTGGGGGGGGGTGGGCTGGGATGGGAGTAAAAGACAGAAAACTAATTGAACAATAATTACATTAAAAATAAATTAATTTAAATAAATTAAATTAAAGCAATGTTTTCATTGGGGAAAAAAGAACAATGGAACATAATAAAGAGCCCAGAATTAAACCCCCCAAAAAAAAGAATGAAGAGGAAGGTAATTTCTAGCATGAAGTCTTCTCACTGAAATGCTTTGGAATTGTCTCTAAGAAAAGAGAAAGGAGATTAGCGGGTAGGACAGGGGAACAAAGTCATGGCACATGTAAAAGAGAATGGGCAATGCTGCGTGAAACAGATGGAATATAGTGTGGGGTTCAGAGAACAGGAGCCTAAATAAGTTATGTTGGTGCCAAGTGCAGAGAGTGTTAGAGTCAAGATAGAACTTACCTCTGAGCGCCTACACAGTACGGAAGCATTGTTATTATTGAACAATAAAGTAGAATGATGATAAAGAATTGATACAAAACTATCCTGGAAGAAGTAGGCTGATTAAGTGAATAATTATGATCTTCAATTATAACTACATCCTATGTATTTAGTAAAAACAAATGCTATTGAAAGGATATTAATAACTCAGATTGTATTCTAATATTATTATTGAATAGCTTTTGTGAGTTAAATTATATTCTAAGCACTTTACATGTACTGAAGTGTTCCTCACTTAGCCTTACAAGATTGGTAATATTTTGCCGCTTTTCAGGCAGTAACTGAGGTACAGAGATATAAAACAGCCCAAGTTCACCCAGGTAATGAGATGTGGAGTTGAGGTAAACTGTTCTCTTGACCAATACTCAATATTCAATACCTTTCATAGTCCTGTGGAAATAAAAGGTTTTAGTGTCTAAATTTTAAAGAGCAAAAATGGACAAAAGGTGGACACATATATAGAATATTTTACATTTAGCTCAGCATCTCTGAGAAATAATTGAGCTCTTCATCTCAAAATGTCATCTATTAGCTCTTGAGCTATATTCTCCAGAAACTCAATTACAAAAAAACGAGGTGCAAGAACTTCAAGTTTCTGTACACATAGGGTGTGGCAGAAGTAAGGCCTGGAGTGTGGTTGGTCGGGTAATAATAAGGATGTAATAATCTATACTTTAATTTGAACATTTTACCTAAAATGCCATGTGGTGTGTGTGAGTGTGATATTGTTATGTTACAGCTTGTGATTTTGTAATAAAAGATTTTATAATAAAAAAGGGTCATTGTTTGTGCTAGACCCTGTATTTTCACTGTGTTCTTTTCACAAGGTCCTGTTTTATTTAGACTTGAATTAGACTATATAATATTTTCTTCCAACTGTTTTTTTCTTTTTGCATTCAGGTATTTTTTACTAAAAATCTGTAATGCTTATTCTTTGGAGAGGTTTCTTACAGACCTTCTTGTTTATTTCAATTTGTTGAACTCAAAATTTCTGAACACCTTTGATTCATACCGTAAATATACAACTCTACTTATAAATAACATTTTTAAGGAGAATGCTCGCAAAATGCTGTTCTCTGATGTAAAAATACTTGCATTAGAAATGTATTACTTTATATGTTCATATAGTACACAGTTGAACAACACTTGTGTACTCAATTCAGGAGAACTAATTTTTATGGTAACCCAAATGACTTTCCACTCCTCACCCAAAACACTCAAACCTTTATTCTTCCCTCCTCAAGAGAGTAAAAATGTTGATCTCAGGTGAATGCTCTTTTAAGAATATTTCTTAAAGCATTTAAAAGGCTTTTTTATTACTTTTTATTTTTTATTTATAATCTAACCTTATTCTCAACCATAAAAAAGTAAATAATTCAGAAAAACATTTTTAATGTCTCCTTTTAGTCTCACTTTCCAAAGGGTCACGACCTAGCCATGATTTTGTTTGAAGTGGCTAATACTTAAGTACTAATTTTTGATGATCTTCAAATACCATATTGATTGCACACTAATGTTTAATCAGCTTTTCTAAGTGCAAATGCTTTTTTTGTTCTCTATAAGATGGTTTATCTGTAATTAAAGAGTCAGCTACACTGAAAGTCATTGTAGTTTGCTTTCTCCAGTATTACTGCATAATTATTGATTGTTGGACTACTTTAATGCTCTCTTGTTAGTATAGACATCATTTAAAAATACTTATGTCAAAAGTCCAGAAATCTATTGCATTATATCCATTTTCTTTTATTCTAATTCTATTCAATATTTTTATATCAGTGCTTATCAAAAAATTATATAGCAAATTTGTAGCCAGTTAGTGATAAAATTAATGACTAAGCACATTTAAATAGAATGAGTTGAGATATTATAAGATCTTCATTCTTACTGTCCATTTTTTAAAGTTTTCTTTGCCAAAGTGAAGCAACATCAATGATAGACTTGTTGCAGAAATTTGGTGATACATATCTTAATGAAATCAATCATTAAATAACCATTGAAGATATTTAATGGTATTTTTTCTTAAATAAGAGAATTGAATTGCAGCCCCAGAGCATATGGGTATATCAGGAAAATTACATTCTTCATTGAAGGATGAATTAACCTGAATGACTAAAAATCCTCTTGGGAAAACTCAGGTTATTTACTCTTTTTACATATCTTTGCTCTAGCTCATTGATTCATGACCTGAACAGAGTTAAAATAGAAATAAAAACATGTTGAGCTTCTCAGAGTCAGTTATTCCACATACCTTTAACCTTAATTATATTGGTTTGCCCTTCTCCTGTGGTTATTAAATACTATAGTATGCAAAACTATTCCTGGTGCTATTGACAAATATGTCAAGCCTTGTATTCATCAAAACTGTCCTAAGTATTCTGCACCTTAGCAGGTGCAGTCGGGTCTAACCCTTGAGGTCAGTGTCATAAAATGTTGTGGGAGTCGAAGGGCAAGGGCAGAAGTATCTACATCTCAAAAGGAGAGCAAAATCACTGGGTGCATCCATGCTGTTTGTGAATTCAGCTCTTGTGATCACAGAAAGCAGACATTTTTTTCAAGTTAGTCCAAAGGAAATGGAATTTATTATAAATAGGTTGTATCCACCTGAGTTTTATTAAGATAAAGTCACATCAATTTGAATGGGAAAACTTTCATATAAGTAATTATTAAAATAATGACAGAAGATCAATCATAAAGATGTAAAGAGAACTCTACAGGTTAGCTAAGGCTGAAGGAAATTATGCAATGAAAGACAAGGTTAGAAGGGGGGATTCAAAGGTGGGCTTTAGATTTTGTTGCAGGTGTGGTTGCAGCCCCCTGATCATTTTTCTGGTTACTTAGGACTGAGCTAGTCTACAGTGGCTAGATAAGCAGGAACTAAAGTGGCAGCTAGCCAAGATTCCTAAAAGAGTATGTATAGGATGGGGCTTCCACTGGAGAATTGGAGCCTGTGGCCTCCATGTAAAGAGGGCCCATAGAAACAGAACTTCCAGGTGCACAGACACACTGGAGCAGATGTGCAGAAGATCAGAGTACTCCTGCAGTCCCGGAATGCTCGGTGTTCACAGCGATGGCTGTAGGAAACAACTGCCCATGGCACAGCCTGGTGGGCAGGCACACAGAGCGTAGCAGTGGGTATTCCAGGAGAGAGAACCTTGCAGGATGGTCACCAGAGAGCCCTGGCTACAAGGTCACTGAGGGACTACATGTTCTGTGGGCATAAGCGGGGCAGAGAGCC
This sequence comes from Artibeus jamaicensis, assembly GCF_021234435.1. NCBI lineage: Eukaryota > Metazoa > Chordata > Mammalia > Chiroptera > Phyllostomidae > Artibeus > Artibeus jamaicensis. The sequence goes on along the minus strand of NW_026522014.1, from coordinate 11,075,828 downwards.
AGTGGATGGCCCGATATGCCAACCGCTGACAGAATGTACAGCAGGAGCAAAAAATAAAATACAAATAAAAGGCAGCACCCCTGAATCAGAAGTCATCTTCCTCCCTCAGTGGCTTTCCTGCACTGGCTACTGACACAATTGAATGTGTATTCACTACAACAGAGAAATGATTGAAGTTCATTCCATTATTTCAGAGCAAGTATTGAAGGGTAAATATGGAGCTAAGAGGCAATAAAGTGATAATCAGCACAGATGTGAATAGAATGAAATAATAGCCAGTACTAGAAAATCATAAGGGATGAAGTACGCATTTAGGAAGCAGTTCCTCTTTTTTTGTTTCTCTCCTGACTGTCTTTCCTCAAGCCATCCCTCTTAAGTTTATCTTTTTTTCCTCGTTCTTGGGTTCTTTTTTATCATTTTAATGGGTAATAACCGTCCTAGTCTTCTAACGGATCCCTGTGTGAAACACTTAAGCTTCAAATTCTGTTTCCAACAGATTCATTTAATCAGGATGTAATGTCCCCAGTCCTTCAAAGAGTGATCTATTTAGAAAAGTTCATTATTTTGTAGCAGACATCATTAGGTGTGTAGACTGAGTGTCCGTGACACCACTCCTAGTCAAATAGGTTGTGTACCTGGGGGGTAAGGTCACGTGGTATCAGATGTGGCTCCCAGGGAAGGCTCTTCAGCAGCCACCATAGATAGTTCCCCTCTGCAAGGGGAGGGGCTGTGGACTAAGAGACACAATAATTGATGTTTCTGTTAAAATATATATGGTAAAATTGTTCATAGAAAGCAGTCAACTATATCTAAGCAGTTTTATATCTTATCCATTTTGATAGTATACAAACTTTATTAATAATATCCATCTTCCTAACTCATGAAACATTTTTGTTTTTACTGGACCACCTTTAGTTTTTTTCATAACTTTTTTTTTTTGGTATGCCAATATCAAAATGGAACTAAGAAACATAGTTGATAGTGGAATAATTCTATCCAGCTTTTTTTGTCATACCTTTGTGCATTGCTCAATATAATTACTGTTGTGAGAGAAGGAAACTCAAATCAATTTAAATAAGAAAAGGAAATTCATTATCTTATGTGTCTGAAAAATACTGACTCCAATTATTGCTGAATTCCATTTGGTGGAATTCAAGTAGTGTATTCCATTTGTCAGCGTAGCTCTCCCTTGTGATGACTTCATTCTCTGCATTTTTCTCTTTACATGATGTCCTCCCTATTCTAGACTTATCTCATTTTAAAAAGAGTGTCCGACTAGTTGCAAGCAATGGTGGCTGTCCACAGGAATGACAGTCAGCAATGGAAACCTAAAGGACAAACGTCAAGTTGGCCATATAAAACCAACAGAATTGTAATTTTTTCATTTTATGTAATTTTCTTTATTTGGATTACATGTAATCCAAAAACATGACTGTCTTTCTAACTAAAGTGGCAGCTAATTCACAGATAAATATCAATTATGAATAACCTTTCAATAAGTTGGATGCACATTTTATATGATCTAAATTGTGTTAGACAACATCTGGCTCACTTTACTGCCATTTTTCCATCTCTTGCAAATATCGTTATACCAGTGGTTATCAACCAAGGCCAATTTGGCTTATTACTTCAGGGTACATTTAACAATGATTGCAGACATTTTTAGCTGTCACAACTGGATGGGAATATGCTATTGGCATTAAGTAGTAGAGACCAAGATTCTGCTAAACATCCTACAATGCACAGAACAGCAGCCCACAATGATTCCCATCTCAAGTTGTCAACTGTACTGAAGTTGGGAAGCCCTGTTCTACTTTATCATACCATCTCCCTCTCTCTTTCCCTCATCCGTCTCTCTCCCACCCCCATCCTCTCCCTCTTTCTTTCTCTGAATTATAGATAGTTCAGATTCAATATTCTAGGCAGCCAATACCAGTAGGGACTATAATTTGCGTTCAAAATAAAACCTATTGGCTAAAGCTTGTTGGAGAAATACTATGTATTAGGCTGTACTCTTCTGTGATATACAAAATATTCCATCTCTTTGGTAAGGATGTGCTACAAGGAGAATTTTAATAAATTGTTATTGGGAATGTTAATTGATATAATCACTTTAGAAAACAATTTGGCATTATTTTGCAAAGTTGAATGTGACAGTAACCTATGATCTAGCAATTCCATTTCTTAGTTCACACTGTAGATATTTTTGTACATGTGTATATGTGTTATGAGATATATTGTTTATAAAAATTGTCCATTGTGGAAAGCTAGAAAGAAAATGTCCATGAACAGGAGAATAAATAAGTAAATGTTGATATTCACTATATGAGGGATTATGCAACAGAGAAAGTAAATTAACTTCAGCTACATGAAACAATATGGGTGAAACTTAGAAACATTATGTTGAGTGGAAAAAAACAAATTACAGTGTATATTTTTTAAAGCTTAAAAACAAGCAAAACTAAACACCATATTGTTTAAGAACATGTACATATGTGGTAGAACTATTTTTTTAAAAGAAGCAAAGAAAGCCAGGGAATGGTGACTATAAACCTGGGATAGTGCTAATTTTTGATACCATGGCACAGACTTTGAATAGAGAAGAGAAAAACAGGTAGATTCATCAGCACTGGTAAATTCTCATTCTCGAGTTGGGATTGAGGTTCATAATATTTGTTTTATTATTTGCTTTATATCTCTCATATATGTTTTATATATACTCTTTGTGAGTACTAAAAACAAATAATGTTTTTTTAAAGAAAATTGTCCATATAATTTGGATACTAATTCAAACCAACAAAGACATATTATGAGAAATCAGAAATTTTTTTTTTTCGTTTTTAAATTTTATTTATTTTCAGAGAGAAGAGAAGGGTGGGGGAAAGAGAGAGAGAGAAACATTAATGTGTGGTTGCCTCTTATGAGTCCCCCACTGGAGACCTGGCTTGCAATCCAGGCATGTGCCCTGACTGGGAATCAAACCATCAACACTTTGGTTCACAGTCCATGCTTAATCCACTGAGCTATATACCAGCCAGGGCAGGAATTTTATATCCGTATAAACATTGACTAACATTAAGGGAATACAAGGGGTGACCCAAAAACTGAAATTTATTTATTAAAAAATTCTATGTTTATTCTTGCATGTTTAAACTCCAGTTGCCTTCAAATACTCTCCAGTTCATACAATAACCCTATGGAGACATTTGTTTCCACTGCTCAAAACAAGCTTTGAACTCATCGATTTTGATGCCTTTACTGCTGCCGCCATTTTTCATTTCATCTCTTCCACATCAGCAAAATGTTTCCTTTCTTCATAAGGGGAAACAAACGTTGTTCAAGGTGAGATCGGATGAACAGGGAGGTTAGGGTACAAGGGTCAGGCCTTTTTTGGTCAAAACTGCTGAACACTCAGAGCTCCAGTACTCTTGTCAATCACCCAGCATGAAACAGACAAATGAGTTGAAAAAGTCTTCAAAAAAAATTTCACTGAAGTCCAGAGCAGCCTCTCATAACAACACCAGCTGGTACACTGATACAGATGGGTTCTGAGAACACTCACCTGGCAGGGGAAATCTGGACTACAGGGGACCTGCCCTCCAGAAGGTAATTCCAGGGTTTTTTGGAGGGAATCTCTCCTGTTGTTACTGTTTTAGGTATATAGTGCTTTGCAGTTACATTTTTTAGTTCTCTTTCAGAGATAGATAATGGGTAAAATATGTACAAGTTAAAAGATATACTAATTGAGATTTGCTTCAATATAACCTGGGGGCTGAAGGGAAAGTGGGTGGGACTCTGATGACATGAGATGGGACATAGGTGGATCACTGTTGAAGTGGATACTCAAACAGGAAGATTTATCATATTACTCTCTACTTTGGTATAAGTTTGGAATTTTCATAGGAAAAAACGAGCACAAGGGAAAAGCAATTTATTTTCAAACAAAATTTTAATTCAGTGACTTAACTCTTTGATTCCACTAAGTGAATCAGGTCAACTTAAAATTGCCAAAAATAGTTTATTTTATGGCCATTGTCGATGCCCTCAAGGCCTATGAAATGTCTTCCACTGGCAGGTCTTTTGTTACCTCACCTTCATTTTGCAATGACCTGACTCACCTGTAGTTTTTACTCACTCCAAAAGCTCAAATAGCTCTCATGTTTCTGTTACACCCTTTTTCCCACCCTACTCAATCCAGGAAGAGCCTATATGCATGAGCACAAACTCTCCTAAGTATCTGCAACAACTAGCTAAAAAGTTGTCCATTTCTAATGCATTTTAGCTTTTAAGGTACCTTATCTCCCACTACACTTTCCTGTGTAGATTTGAATGACCTCCCTCCCAGTTGAAACACTTTCCCCCTTTGCATTTATAATGCCATACCCATCTGAATTTCTCTCTAATTCACTGACCTCTCCTGCTTGGTATTCTTTACTGATTTCTCTTTTATTTGACTTCAAAATGTTTGAACCCACAGGATTCTCTTCTGCCATTTCTTTCATCTGCAAAGAAAATCTGTCCTGTCCCATGTTTATAATCTAAATATTATTGACTCCAGCTATAACCTTCCTTTCACTTCTTTCTGTCTGTCTGTCTGTCTGTCTGTCTCTCTCTCTCTGTCCCTCTCTCAATTCAAATGCAGAACTTTTGATTATTCTCCCTACATTAGTCACAGTTTGTTCAGAAAAATATTACACTCAAAGCATTTCATATGGAAGGTGGCAATTCAGGAAAATAGAGAATTATACAGCTATTTGAAAGTCTGAGGAAGCCCCAGCTAGGAATGAAATTAAGATAGGCAGGAAACTCAGAAACTACTGTTACTAGTCTCAGCTACCTGGAGCACTGAAGTGAGTGACTCATAAAAATATCTGGAAGCCACTAGGGAAAATTCTTTATTTGCCTTCTCTAATGCCCATGCTGCTGCCTACAGCTCTCACCAATAAATAATGCCTCTTCTTGTTCATCTTCCACATCTCACACAAGAGTCCCTCACTAGCAATACTGAAACCAGTAGTGGTGACAAATGAGTTAGAGAAATGTAGATTATTTTCAGTCATTGCAAACTAGGACAATTTAAAAGGGTGAAGAGGCTGAGACAATAATATTTAAATATAATTAAACTTTATATTCCCTAGTATTTCTAATTTGGTAAATAATATTATAATACATCCAATTATTCAAACCAAATTCTAAGGTTTATCATTGATTTTCTTTCTTTCTTTTATAACTCACACCCAATCCATCAGCAACTTCTACCAACTCAGTTCCTAAAACGCTCCTATTTCCTTCCTTTTGCCACCCTTTACTGACACCTTTCTTGTCTAGGCCCCCATCATTTCTCACCTGGATGTTTGCTGATCACAATACTGCAGTAATCTACTGATTTGTTGCCCATCTTCCCTGTTGTCTACCTATAACAAATACAACCAGTGTGATCAGTATGAATGTAAATGAGATTAAGCTACTGCTTTTGTAAGAACTTTCTGTGATTTCCTGTCCCACCCAGAGCATAATCTAAAATCTACATCTCAACCATTAGATTCCAGTCATGGCAGCATTAAATATCCTCAAATTCACCAGGTTTACTACACTGACCTACAATACTATGTCCCCCTATAGTCACATGACTGGTACCACTTTGTCATCCACTTTTCAGCTTACTACTCAGAGAGACTTTCTTTCCCAATCTAAAATTATACCTGGCACCTTATTTCAACTCTCTACCTAGCACTTATTGCAATCAGGTATTATCTTCTTTTACTTGTTTATTGCCCATCTTGTCTTCCAGCATTAAGTATCACATAAGCAAGGACCTTGTCTATTCTGTTCACTACCATAGTATAGTGCCTAGGACATTGTGTAGAGATAAAAATTGCTCAATAATATCTTTTGAATTACCGATCACTTTAGCATACATTGTAATGATTGTGATACTTTTAAGATAAGTAAAAATATGATGATATTTCTTATGTCATTACCTTTTTACTAAATACTTCAGTCTTGATGACATATTTCTTCCACGATTATAAGTAACCATGTTTTGGTGAAAACCTTTACTAAAGAGTCCTTAGGATTTTCTTCCCTTGGCATAGCCCAATTTTTTGCATAAGTGCTGGTAAATATTTTCAACTAACTGAATTAACCAAAAATTATTCTATGGAGTGCATAAATTGAGATCGTAGTATTTCTGTCATTTTCTAAAAGTAAAATGTTGTGGGGGAACAAGTATATCCAAATTACTACTGGTTGCTATTAATTCTTAAATAGTTGCAAAGGACATTAATCTGTAAATAAAGATTTGATTAAAAAGTCAATGTAATTTTTTTTGTCTTTAATTAAAAACTTCCACATGTTAAGCATTTAAAAGAAGAGGAAGAAGGAGGAGGAAGAAGAAGAAGAAGAGGAGTTAGTCCTTAGGAAACCATTTTGCACTCTAAGACAGTGTCATTGTATGTACCAGAGGGTGTCATGGAGCAGTGTCTGAAATAAAGACAGCCAATTTGTAGGCTAGGAGTTACCTAAATTATAAAAAATATTTGCTAAAGAAGATTCTATCTCTTATGATTTTTATGTAAGAAAGAGAGAGTAAATAGCAGAGATAACTGAAGCTGAAAGTTCATGATATACAAAACAATAAGTTGGGCTTTGGGGTAGGGAATGGACATGACTCTTTTCAAGCCAAAGGCATGAGAGAATGAAAACTGTTTAATATAGAATGGGTATATTGTCTGGAAGCAGGTTAGCAGGGTGGGAGAAAAAAGAGTGAGACCAGCCCAGGTCTGCCAAATAAAGTTAAAAAGTTTTACTGCCCAAGTCCTTGAAGTGATTTAAAATTACTTTGTAATAAACCACAAAATTTCTGTGCTCCTTGTGTGTACTTACTGTCACTTTCTCATAATCTGGAGAAGCTTGACTCAATTTCTCTTCATTATACCAATATAAGACTAACTAGACCATTCATTGTTCTAATTTCCATGTTTATCTTGTCATTTAACCTTTTATTCAACAAATATTTTGTTAGCAATGGCTACGCATTAGACACTTTTCTGAGTTTTAAAAAAGGATGTTGAACAAAACAGACAAAAACAAATTTCTATACTCCTGAAACTTACATTCACAAAGGAAGATACTATAAAGAAGATGAATAGGTTAACTAGGCCTTATATTATAGTAATATACAAAGAAGAAGGGAAATAAAACAAAGAAAAAGGTTATGAAATACTGAAGGAAAATAAAGGTGTTGAATTTTATGCAGGGTGACCACGGAAGGTCAAAGGGAGACAGTTTGCTTCTGAGTTAAGTCTTTAACAAAGTAACAGCATTACTGTGAGCATACTTGGAAAATTCTAGGCAGCAGGAAAAACAAATACAGAGACCCAGAGTTGGGAAAGAATAACAAGTAAATAATAGGTATGTTGAAAGAATAACAGAATAAACAAGGGGAAGAATTAGGGTATGAGGTCACGGACCTATGGGGTTGGGGGGTGAGAAGAGGAGCTGCCGACCAGGATGAGCCTTTTCTGGCCCAGTACAGACGTTGACTTTTATTCTAAGTGAGATGAGTTGTCATTGAAAGGCTCTGAGCAGAGAAGTGACCTGTTATGACAAATTTTCATAGGATCATTCTGGTCACAGTGCTGATAACAGACTACAATGCCTAAAGGAAGAGAGGGAGTTAGGCTATTACTATATTCGAGGTAGAAGCTGAATGGTTGCTCTAGACCAGGGTGGATACAATGGTGGTGTCAAGAAGCAATAAATTATGCATTTATTTGGAAAATATAACTGAAAAAATTGCTTTTAGATGGGTTTGGGGTGTGAGTGAAAGACAGGAGTTCACATTTGGGGGCTGAAATGGAAAGACTGTAGGAAGAGCTGATGTAGGATTAGGTGGAAGGCAAGTACTACAGGGGCTCAGTTTTAAGCTTAAGACATGTTAAATTTGAGATGCTTACTAGACTTCTAAGCAGAAATCTCAAACACATATGTGTGAGAGAGATGCAGAATTTTGGGGAGCTTTCTAGAATGCAGACATATAAATCTGATAGATTGTCAGAAAGGCAAATAAATAGACAGATGGACAGATTATGAAGCCATGTGAAGATCCCCTATATACAATCCAACATTTAGGGGCCAGTGCAATGAGAAGGAAAGTAAATGAGATGCAGCCGGTCAGAGAGGCAATGAGGAAAGCTAGTCCACAGTGATATCCTGGAATCCCAGATAAGAAAGTATTATAAAGAACAATAATCCACATTATCAGACACTAATAAGTCACCTAATAAGGGGCAGATACCAAAAAAAAATTATCAAAGGGGGTTGAGAAAGCTTGAGGACATTCTTTCCTGAGAGTTTCAATGTTCCTTGTAGAAGAGAAAGCAAAGTTATCAGCTGTGAGGGAGGATGGGGACAAGGTGTTAGGTTTCCCCTGTAAATTTCCTATGATAATGGCTTTCACTAGTAGGTCCTCCATATGTGTTGACTACGTTAATGACAAAAAATAAAAAGGGAGAGTAGATATGAGTTAGAGACCTCATTCTAGTCCCTGCCAAAGTCAGACCTTCATGACATTTACAGAATAATGGACAGTATTAATGCATCATTTATTGCACCCATTTTATAAGATTTCATTTTCTCCTTGGTAAATTTAGGGTAATAATAGCTACTAAGTAGAGAGGAAAAAAAGCCCTGATTGATAGAATTTGTGGTAAAGTAATTAGAAAATGATAAGTTTGAGTATTTAGAAACTTTGTCTCAAATATAATTTATGTAATTATAAGTTTACATAACTTAATATTTTATTTTATTAAACTTATTTTTGAAATTTTAATGGGAACCGAGAGAAGCTAGCTTTAGGACACCACTATATTTAATCCTGCATTTTAGCAAGGATTGAATAAAAAAGTATATGTGGGAGAGCTTAAGTTTGCTAAAAAGCTATGCAAATGCCAAGTATTACCTTGAAGCATTTTAGAGGAAGAAAGAAAAACAAAAGATACAGTTTCTGTCCTATTTGTGTTGGGATTTATCCTATATCTTCAAACAGAGAATGATTAACAAGTTAATGAACAATAAGTTAAATTTCTACTCAGGTGAGATAGAGAAAAGACTTTCTGACCATAAAACGGAGAGAAACTTTAACCGTTTTTACATCCAAGGTCTAAAACGTTGGTCAGTTTAATCTCTTTCTGTTTTGTGGCAGCACTCTTTAAATATGCTTTCCTCTTAGATGGAAGGACCAACTAAAAATCTTCTAAAAAAAGCCATTACGTTAAAAGTCACTTTTAAATATGGGGTAGCATTCAATATTAAGACTTTTTCTATTTGGTAATAAGACACTGTGAAAAAGAGTTAACTGCTAACTTCTCAAAAAGTGGCATCTTTCTGACTGTGCACACACAGTAACCCATGTTGGTGGATGCCGTGCATGTCATATTGTGGTTCCCATGTTGTTTACCAAAGTGGATGAATAAATATAAGCTAGATGGTTACTTAACATGTGTCACTTTAATTTCCTCATTTCTAAATATATTCACCCTATTTTTAAAAGGAAATATTCAAGTTTGACCTCCCATAAAATGTACTTTTTAAAAATCCCTGTGGAGAGATTAAAAGTTATCATAACATCTATTTTGGTATATTAATTATGGTTAGAAGAGATTGTATCCACTGTGCTGTAAACTTTTCAAGTAAGAGCAAAGGGACCTTTTAAAATGTCTCATCATCATCCCTTCCCAGCCCTTCACTCCACCACACAAGTTCAAGAAAGACAAGTATAGAGAACAAGAATGAGGACTTGGGGGTCACGTTCATGTACAAATCAGAACAAATAAGCAAATCGCTTGGTAACAGAGTATGACTTTTCTAAAGTAAATAATACTTATTAACCCTATTTTTAAAGCCAATTTTTTAAATTAGCTTAGTAACTTCTGGATCCATCAATCACTTTTGTTATTAACGTTGGCACTTCTTTTTGTTCATCAATATGCTTCATCTTCAAACCAATCTGGTGATTTCTCACTGCCTAGAAAGCTTTTTCTTTTTTAAATTGATTTGAGAGAGAGAGAGAGAAATGAGTTTGTTGTTCCACTTATTATCTGTATTCTTGGGTTGATTCCTGTATGTGCCCTGACCAGGGATCAAACCCACGACCTCAGTGTAGTGGGACCACGCTCAAACCAACTGAGCTACCCAGCCAGGGCAAGAGAGCTTTTTTAAAATGCAATGGTAATATAACGTACATGTTACCACCACTTAAAAAAGGAAACTCAAGGAAAGAAACCACAATAATTCCTCAGAAATTAAAAAAATAATGAAACAATTTTAGTTCTCTCTCTCTAGAAGTAGAAATAGCCTTAAAAGTAAACACTGATAAAAATCATATTTGCAATACTCCACATCCAGTTACAATTAGAGCTGGTTTTTAGACTTATAAAAGAAAAACTATTATGTTTTTGTCACAAGGGCAATATTGTCCAGCAAATGTCTTAACAAAAATGTATGAATAATAAAGATGTTGTTGTTAAACATATCAACATAGCTAATCATCACTAGATAATTCTTACCATAGATCTTGAAAGCCTGTGTCAAGTGAATGGAAAGTCATGCAGTTCTCTGGAAGGGAACACCTGCACTACACATGCTGTTTGAGAGAGACCATAATGCTTTCCTTTTCAATGCACAGTCAGTTTTCAGAATTATATTGGTATACCTTATTGAAAGATAGTGACCCTTCCACCATTTTGTAATATCTACACTTGTAAGTTTAATTCATATCCTTATCAATATTGCGTTTTGGTAATAGACCTCATTGCACACTATTTTTATGACTTTAAGAAAATTTTCACTCCAATTCTTATTTTTGTTATGCCCTTTAAATTGGTCTTAGCAGACAGATCTTAGCAGATAATACTAATACAGACAGATCTGAGCAGATAATACTAATTTAATATAAAACATAAATCTATCAGAGATTTTTAATCTTTTTTGTGCCATGCACCTTTTTGGTAGTCTACTAAAGACTAAGTTTTCAGAATGATGTTTTGAAAAACAAAGCATATATGCTTATAAACATAACCAATTACATCAAAATATAGTTATTCAATGACGTGACTCTGTAACACATTTAATAACAGGATCTAGCAATATGTAAAGTAGCTATCAAAGCAGCAGTGAGTATAAATCATAATCTGTGATGCCACCAACAAGTATAATGTAGTTTTAAAATGTCTTTGATTTCTACTGGTGATGAAGTTGTAGGTAGTGTTACCACTACTGTTGCCTACATTCATAATTAAAGAAAATGCTAAATTTCAGTTGGACACTAATGAAAGTAGATATTTTTTCTTATACAGGTTCAGGCAGACCTTGAAATGTAGAGGCCTTGGGGTTGGTCACTATGATTTCAACTGCTCAAGTCCTATAGGACCCAGAGAAGAGGACAGCTGGAGGAAGTGAGGGACAGTGCACTTAGGGTCATTTATTCATCCATTCATGCAATTTTTAAAATAGTTCTTACCTACCAGACACAGAGCTAGTAACAGGGACTCAAGAGTGAACATAAAAGTTGAAGTTGTAATGTCCTCATGATATTTGCAGCGTAATGGAGAACACCAGTGTTAGTAAAGAGAAAATCATACACACAAGCTTTCAAAAAATAGTCATACTGCTACAAAACAATAGGGCATAGTACTACTCTAATAACGTAATGTGGACATTGACATAGGGAGGGAAGTAAAAAGAGCATTTTCTGTGAAAACAAGACAGAGCCACTTTAGTTCATAGTTGAAAGTGAAAGGAAGTCAAGGTTACCCCAGTGGTGTTTAAAATAGCTAGTGTCTAAATCAGTTAGCTCATGAAAATTTGCTGTTGGAATTTTGTTTATATAGTATTGAGAAAGCAGTAAAATTCATTTTATCACACTGAGAGCCAGGAGATTGGATAAATTGAGAGAGAGGGATAGAGAAGAAGAGATAGTATGAAGGGGTTGGGGAGAAAGAGGAAAAGAGAGAGATCAGTATTACTAATCTAATTACTAGAATAATATAATAGGGTGATACAATCTTCACACACAGAGCATAAGGGCTTTTGGATGACTCGGAGCATTGGTGAGACTGTACAATGTGTAACAGCTACAGAATTAGTAAAGCTTTACAAAGGAACACTTACATCATCGTCAAGACTAACTTTGGAGACACAAAGAAGTATGTTCAGTTCTCCTCTGCCAGCAGCTGTGTGAACTTTGAGAATTTACTCATCTCTTTTGGTGATCATTTTATCGTCTTTAAATAGGCTAATATCCATTTGGCATAGGTCTTGTGAATATTAAATGAGATAATATATGGAATGTACTTTTCTTAGCTCCTGGCCAGGTAGTAGGTGATCAATAAATGGTACCTGTATTAATGCTATTGACCGATGTTAGTGATGATGACAATGCCGTGTGACGGAGATGAATTTATCCACTGTGCTGGGCTGTGGGGAGCTCAAAATTATATACCTAACTTCAAAACTTTTATCATGTAGCTGTTATATAGGACATATGTTAAACAGCAATACAGATTGCATTATGCTTTTAAAATAGATGAAGAATGCAAATAAAGACTGGAGGAGATGAGGGGAGGTTCCTATTCCTCAAAACATGGGAATCTCAATGAAAGCTTCACCATCATTGATCTGAAGCCCTATCTCATAAGCTGTATTCGTTTTCTAAGGTTTCTGTAACAAATGATCACAAGCTGGGTGGTTAAAAGAACAGTCCTGGAGGCTAGATATCTGAAATCCAGTTATCAGCAGGATCATGCTCCTTCTGAAACACGTAGCAGAGTCTTTCCTTGCCTCTTCCTCGCTTCTGTACTTTGCCAGCTATTTTTGGCATTCCTCCACTTACAGATGCCTGGCTCCCCTTTCTGCCTCTTCTCACAGCCTCCCTGTGTGCCTGTGTCTTCAGATGGCTATCTTTTTATAAGAACATTGGTCATATTGGGTTAGGGGCCCACTCTACTCAGTCTGACCTGGTCTTAAATAATTACATATGCAAACTCCTATTTGCAGATAAAGTCTCAATCTGAGGTACCGAAAATTAAGATTTCAACATACTTTCCCCCCCGGTAGAGCAGTTGGGGCATACAATTCAACCTGTAACACATCAATTGTGTTGGCATAAGGTTGTTTTTTCCTCATGGAACCATGTGTTTAATTTTCTGATAAAAACCAAAAGAAGAGTCAGGATTCACTTAGCTAAAAGTAACTACACCCAACTTTAAAAGAAAAATTTTGGAGGAAAGCTCACAAAATTGGAGTTGCTAAATTGAAGGGCAGCTCTTGGACCCTCCCTAGCTGGTTCTCACCTTTGCTTCTCATCAGGTACCTATTATATTTCCTCTCTGGCTTAGCCTGAAGTGTATTTACCACCTGAGTACAAGATGCTCTAGGACAACAATCTCTAGTAAATAATTAGAGAACTATCTCACATTCTTCAGCAGAAAATGTTTATAGAAGGCTGGAGTGGCTCTCTCTGGGGCCTAAAGAAGTGCCTATGACTGTTAGAAGGTGCAGTGATGGCCTAGCTGGGTCATAAGCTCAACTCTTTTGTTCAATGAAGTAAGAGCTCTTTCCAAAACAAGAGAAGCAATTTGTCTTGAGTAGATACATTCGTTTTCTAAGGCAGCCATTAACAAATATCAAAGGCCAAACAACTCATTTATTTTCTCAGAGATCTGCAAGCAGCAACTCCCAGATCATGGTACCATCATGCTGGTTGCTCCTGTGGTCTCTCTCCTTTGCTTGTGAATGGCTGCATTCTCAGTCTTTCCTCCCTGAGTGCACACATCTATTCAAATCTCTTCTTTTCATAGGGACATCAATCATATTGGATTAGCACCCATAACCGCACCCTCATTTTAATCATCTCATTTTAATCACCATTCTAACAGCCCTATCTTCAAATGCTGTTAACATTCTAAGGTACTGAGGATTAGCACTTAATGTAGTGACTTTGGGGGGAACATAATTCCACCCATAACAGTAGGTAAAGTCTGATAAGAGCCAACGAGCATTTGCTGAGTAACCAGTTTATCACGTGCCAGGTGCTCTACTAGGCGAACTGTGTCATAGGATCTTTCCAAGAATCTTATAAGGCTGACACAATCATTGCCTAAAATTTCACATGCAAAATTAAAACTTAGAAGAGCTAATGTTTTGTCCGACAATGTTTTGTCAGAAAGCTGAGATTCTAAACCAAGTGCATCTGGTTCTAAATTCTACGTGCTCAACTACATTATATTGTAATTATAGAAATTGTTTTAATTGTTTTAGATTTTTAGTTTTGGGTTTTGGCCTGTATTTGTTTTATTTTTTGTAAAGGTGGGAAATGATGTTAAAACAAAGAACCAGAGGGGTCTGGGAGGCTGGGTGAAATAGGTGAAGGGATTAAGAAAAAAAAACACCTTATAGACACAGTATGGTAATTATCAGGGCGAAAGGGTAGAAGAAGGTATGGGGGTATAAATGGTGATGGAAGGAGACTAGACTTTACATGGTGTTGGATGGTGAACACACAATGCAATACACAGGTGATATAGAATTATACACTGGAAACCTGTATAATTTTATTAACCAAGTAACCCCAGTAAGTTCAATAAAAAAGTTGTTTTTGAAGAACACATTTAAATCCTGCAGTCTTTTGTATTACAGACTTTTGGGGGCCTTAGAGAAACTGTTAACAATTTTCAAATTGTCTCTTAATGACCTTGAGGTATGGCTCTAAACGAGACAGATCATTTCAAGAGAAAATTGATAAAGTCATTCCTTAAAAAAACACCACAGTTTAAAGAATATATTTAGTTGATGATATAAAGAACATTTATCTCAAATGTAAACTTGTCTTAGCCTGTACATTTTTACTTGGAGAGTTGAATTAACTGGCAAAATGTACATCATCTTAGCCTTACACTCTAAAGGCCCCAATTCAGTACATTGTAGGCATTTCAGCTGAAGCATTTCTTCATTTTATACTTTTATTTTCCAAACAAAGAACTATAGGAAACTATTTTTTTCAAAAGTAATTTTAGAGTCTCATCACAAAAATAAACTACACATTAATAATACACAATAATAAAAAAATGTTAATTGTTGCTTTTCATAATGCATGCGCACTAATCTTTAGGGGCGCAGAGAAGTTTGTGGTTGACTATAATATCAAGTTGATTCTTTATAGCGAATAAAGGGGAAAAAAAGGGCCACATTCATTGGTGATGATCTATGCTCCAGATCAATAACTGAAACCTCACATAACGCAAGAATACTAAGCAATTCTGTTTCATAATAGGCTGTGGAAAGTGACCACACTTTGCATTTCCTGACTTTGTGGTAGTTTGGGGCTTTCAGTGGCTCCATCAACATAAAGAAAATGAGAGTCTGGTGATCTTCACCTTCATAGTATTGCAAAAATACATTCAAAAACTAACAATCAGGAGGAAGCAGACAGATCTATATTGTAGTTCAAGTTTCAGACCATCTCCCTCTCCACATATGCTTTCACATTTCAAAGTGCTTTAAACTTCTAAGTGTTATGTGGGCCAAACTATTAGCACTTGGAACCTGTTCCTTCTCTAAAAATGAATGAGGCTGCATTGTCTTTGAGCAGAGGGAATGTCCTTTTGAATTCCCTTTGTTAAACTAGTTTCACTGAGTTCATTTTATTAATGATCATAATTTAATAATATTAAACTAGTTTAACTTCTTGAGGAAAATTAAGTTCAGAATTAAGAAGTTTATCACATTCTCAGTTCAAACTTTTGAAAGAATGAGATTTACACAGTCATAATATGTCTGATTCTTTTTTTCAGCTTTATAGAGGTATATTTGACTGATAAAATTATATATTTAATGTATAGCATGATGATTTCATATTCATATACATTGTGAAAGGATTCCCACCATCAAATTAATGAACATATATATCACCTCACATAGTTAACATTTTTTTAAATTAATTTTCAGAGAGAGGGGAAGGGAAGGAGAGAGGGAGAGAAATATCAATGTGTGGTTGCCTTTCATGTGTCTCCCACTGGGAAGTGGCCTGCAACCTAGGCATGTGCCCTGACTGGGAATCGAACTGCAATCCTTTGCTTCACAGGCCCGTGCTCAATCCACTGAGCTACACCAGCCAGGGCAACTTTTCTTTTAACTTGGGAGAAGCCCTAAGTTCTTAGCAAATTTCAGTTATATAATGAAGCATTATCAACTATAGTCACCACATTTTGCATTATACCCTTGTGTCTAATTCATCTTAACACCTTTTTACCAGTCTCTCCCTATGTCCCTACACCCCATCCCCTGGCAATTATCATTCTACTCTCTGTTTCTATAAACTGACTGTTTTTTTTTAGATTCCACATATAAGTAATATCATGCAGTATTGTCTTTGTCTGGCTTATTTTACTTAGCATAAGAACCTCAGTTTCATCCATGTTGTTACTAACAGTAGGATTTTCTTCTTTTCTAAAGGCTGAATAATATCTCATATTTTCTTCATTAATTCATCTGTCAAAAGATACTTGCATTGTTTCCATATCTTGGCTGAAATAAACATGGGAAAACAACAAACATCTCTTTAAGATCGTGATTGAAATTGCTTTGGTTATATACCCAGAAGCAGGATTGCTGGATCATGTGGCAGTTCTATTTTTAATTTCTTGAGGAAATTCCATCCTGTTTTCCTCAGTGGCTGCATCAGTTTACATTCCCACTAGCAGTGTACCATGGTTCTCTTTTCTCCACATCCTCCCCAACACTCGTTTGTTAATTTATTGATAACAGCCATTATGACAGCTGTGAGGTGATATCTCACATGGTCTTGATTTGCTTTTTCCCTCGTGCTTAGTGATGTAGAGCACCTTTTCATGTGCCTTTTGGTCATTGTATGTCCTCTTGGGAAAAATACCTATTCAGGTCCCTTGCCCATTTTTGTAATTGAGTTATTTGGGGTTTTTTTTGCCATTGACTTCTATGAGATTCTTGTATATTTAAGATATTAATTACTTATCAGGTATGTGGTTTGCGAATACATTCTTATTTTCCATAGGTTGCCTTTTCATCTTCTTGATGGTTTCTTTAGCTGTGCAGAAGGTTTTCATTTGATTAATCCCACTTCTTTGTTTTGTTTTTGGTTGCCTTGGGTTTAGCTGTCGCATTAAAAAATTCACTGCCAAGACCAATATCAAGGAGCATATCTATGATTTTCTTCTAGGAATTTTATAATTTTAGTCTTACATTTAAGTCTTTAATCAAACACTCTGAGTAAATGTCTGTGTACGGAGCAAGATAAGGGTCACAAGTTTTATTCCTTTCAGTGTTCCTGTGCAGATTTTCCAGGACTGTTTATTGAAGAGACTGTCCATTTTGCACTGCATACTCTTGGTTCTTTTGTGGAAATGTGATTGATAGTATATGCATGAACTTATATCTGGGCTCTATATTCTCTTTTATTGGTCTATCTTACCTATGTGTTTTTATGACAAGTCTACCCCATTTTGATTAATAGATCTTTGAATGCACTTTGAATCAGAAAAATGTGATGCCTCCTGCTTTTTTTCTTTCTCAAGATTGCCGTGGCTGTTTGGAATCTTTGGTGGTTCTCTACAATGTCTGATCATTCATAATAGCCTAGTAATCTAAGATTCTGATTAACCCAAAGGAGCTAGCAGGATTACATAATAGGTTATATACATGAATTAGGAGTTGATGTTGGAAAATTAGAAAGATAATAGTAAAAGAGTAAGACACATAATATTTAATGTTAAGATTAAAATGTTAACATGCTGATTTTTTACTAAAAACAAATATAAGATAAATGGTCTTTGATTTCTGTTTTACTGACATAATGGCAAAGATGGCAAAAAAATTCTGGAATTTGTACCTCTGGCTGTATGAAAATAACAGAATTGTTTTAAACACTAGCACACTGCATAGAACTGTATAAAGCATGACCATTTCAAGCCTTTAAAATGATTATACTTGGTAATCCTATGTCTGGGGCCCTACTAACAACATAGGCCTCTAGGCACAAAAAAAAAAAAGAAAGAAAGAAAGAAAACTCCCTTTGGGGCTCTTCTATTTGCTCTCTGAATAAAACAAAGACTTTCTATCTCTTTGTTGCCCAAAATGTCTAGCTACATTTTCTTGACTCAAGAATAGCACATGAGCATTGTTGCTAATGCAAAAGAAAAAACAAAAACCAGTAGATATTTCAATCGCCATTGATCAAACTTGACCAGTGGCAAAAACTTTGAGGCTTATATAACCAAAGTGATACATTTATCTTTTATAATATTTCTTGGTGCTACATATTATTATAGTAACTTACACACACATTTAGATATATATTCCCAAGTTAACATTTAGAATCTACTGAAATTTGATATAGCCCTCGCCATATTATATATGACCTTTAGTCTATACCAGACATAAGCAGTAAAGGACATTGTTTCAGTCTGTTTTAATTTACTTCATGATTCTGTCTCAGAAGGGTTTAAAACATGTTTAAGTGCCTGACGCACATAACCCTATATTATTTTGATTAACATGTTGGCAGTTTTACAAAATGTTTGTTTTTAATTACCAAAAAGAACCAATCCATATTAAAAATTAAATGGCTGCAGTTTTAAAAAACTCTGGCTGCTTATTAAGCTAGAGTTAGCCATAAAAACATTTTTGGCTTCCCTACAACAGAAGAAAGATTTATCTAAGCTACACTATTAAAAAATCCATTTAGGCTGTCAACAAGCATGTCAAGTATCAACTGAATATGATTTAAAGATTCAAGGCCATGGAAGAGAAATATTCCTTGGACTATTGTAGAATCTACATGGTTTCAAAGAATCAAAGGAGAATGGCAGACTGGCTCAAAGACAAGAGGGAGATAGTCACCCTGGTCAGTAGAGTTTGAGGGCCCAACTGGCCTTCCTCCAAGCTCCCATTTTCTGGGCGAGCCTGGTTAAGACATCCACTTTCCCCAATTGTTTTCTCTGTGTGCGTTGCTGTTCAGATTCTAAGCCAGTTCACTTCCACATTTACAGTTTTAAGCCTCATTTTAAGTGTAGTTTGTGCTGTAATTTCATTTCTCTTCCTTCCTCAGACCCCAGGCCACTGTCCTTCTATCAAATACAGAGGCATTGGTCATTTGCCACAATTTCTAGTGAATAAGCAAGTGGTAAGCATTTAACGCATGTTTTTAGGGAACTGACGGCCTACTAGTCATCTGGTAAAACTATTAAGGAAAAGCTGCACCATGAATAAATTTTTACAATGTCAGATTTTTAACATTTTTATTCCTAAATTTTTCTAAATATGTTACTTAATCCTCACAGTCTCTTTTTTCATAGTTCAAAATTATTAGTCCTCATTCATACATAAGTAAAGTCACATGCCTTGATTTTCAATCAAACTGCCATATCCATTAAATACTGGTAGCTGTGTAATAACAAACATAAGTGTCTTATCTTAGAAATTATATTCTTTGATTTTTTAGTGAAATCAATACTACTGACTCCATTTTCTGTTAGACTGCAATATCATTTTAAGAAATGAAATTTACCTTTGGCAGTTATTTCACGCCAAAACAAAAAAGAGGTAAACTCAGAAGAAAATCCAAGAATTTTGTGTAGATAGAAATAAAGCACTGCAAATCTAGTATTTACAAAATTCCCTTCGTCAAACTGAGATATTTACTTAATAATAGTGTCCAGTACTTTCTCCCCGATGTAATACAACAACAAGAATATGCTTAATATACTGAACTCTACTCAGTGTACCCTTCACGTTGGATGAATAAACACCTTTTGCTATAGCTGCCAAGGTCATGGCAATGGGGTCTTTTCAGAAACATTTTAATTCACAGTTAAGTACTTTAGCAATCAGAACTATATGTATCTTGCTACTTCCCAGCTCCTGTTTGAGAAGTAGCTGGAGATTCAAGCCCAAGTCAATCCAGTAGCTGGTGTGACTCAGTGGATTGAGCGCTGGCCTGCAAATCAAAGGGTCGATAGTTCTATTCCCAATCAGGATACGTGTCTGTGTTGCAGC
Organism: Artibeus jamaicensis; assembly: GCF_021234435.1. Lineage (NCBI taxonomy): Eukaryota > Metazoa > Chordata > Mammalia > Chiroptera > Phyllostomidae > Artibeus > Artibeus jamaicensis. Next base: position 11,055,740 of record NW_026522014.1, on the reverse strand, counting down.
CAGGTCAGGTCCCCTTTAGGTGGCTGGAGCATGAGAGGCAACCACACACTGATGTTTCTCTCTCTCTCTCTCTTTTTCCCTCCCTTCCCCTCTGTCTAAAAATAAATAAATAAATAAATAAACAAACAAACAAATAAAAAAATCTTTTTTAAAAAGCAGATGAAAACTAAAGAATAGAAGAAATACTAAAAATATGAGCACATGAAATAAAATAAAATTTAAATAGAAACAAACTGAAATAAAAAGCAAAGGTATAATAGAGGTTCAACCAAGAAAAATAAGTTTGTTGTTTGAAAAAAACTAATGAAATATACAATCTTCCAGGAAGAATGATGGAGGAAAAAAGATATTTTGGAAACAGGACATAATCAGGGATATCATAAAGAATAAAAATAGTAAACAAATGTAAAGAAGTATCTTTAGTAATATTAAAAATATACAAACAAGCCTATCAATAAATAATTAAATATTCTGCAAGCTATTAATAATAATGAAGTCAGTTTTTCATTGGATTCCACATTTGAGTGAAAATCATATGGTATTTGTCATTCTCTGACTGGCTTATTTCACTTAGCATAATGTTCTCCAGCTCCATTCATGCTGTTGCAAAGAGTAAAATTTTCTTCTTTTTTACAACTAAGCGGTATTCCACTGTGTAATTGTAACAAACTAGAGACAGACTCAGATAGAGAGCAGGCTGACAGCTTTGGGGTGGGGAGTGGATTGGGAGTGAGAAGATCAAGCAGAAAAGAAAAATGACTCATGGACATGGACAACAGTGTGGTGATTACGGGAAGGAAGGGATATGGGTAGAGGTGAGAGCGTATAAGGGGGATAAATGGTCATGGAAAAATATAATAAAAATAAATTTAAAGAAATAAAATGAGATAGAGCCACTTATCTGGAATAATGATAAATGATCTGGAATAATGTCAGTGATATAAAATTATCAAACTTAAAATACTTGGCACAATGCTAGTTAATGAGAGAAATAAGAAAACCGGTGGGAGCTGGAAATTACAGTACACATTAATGAGTTACCAGTGATTGTCTTTAAGGTTTGAGGTTAGAGGAAGAGTGTCAGGGATTTTCATTTTTTACTTGGCATATTCCTCCCAACTGTTGTGAAGATGGATAGTTGTTTACAAGTAATGATATATAAAAATATGGGCAAACAAAAAAAATTGGTAACTTCTCAAATAAGTGAGAGGTATGCTTGGTTATTCTGAGGAATACACAATCAGTATTTGAAACATGGGTTGCTTAAGTGTTGGGAAAAATACAGATGTCAGGATCTAGAGTTATTGAAATACTATCATCTTACTTTAATTCTTATATTTTTCTTTCTGTCTTGATGGTTGGTTACTGAAGCAAATGCCAAAGCTAACAGCAGCCATGAAGGAAATTCCACTCAAAGAATCCTACAAGAACCTATTTTGATATTCCAAAACCTTATAATGTAAGAAAAGAAATTAGACATAATTTTATATGCTTATATCAATTTTCAAATATGTTACAAATATATTTACATGTAACATATAATACATATAACATAAAAATACATAAATAACACTATATATATATATACAGTTTCATCTTAATACCTAAGAGAAAAGAGCACTGTATGGGTTACCTTCTCACAAAAGATTGCCACAAGAATCCAGAAGAGTGTAAACTCCTTAGACAGACTGTCCAGTTCAGAGAATATAAAAATATTAGTATTGGGTATATTATGACATACATGCACAATACCAAAAATTTCTCAAGGAAATAATTGCCAGTTGTGCCAAGTAGGTGATTTCCAGGAAAGAAAACCCAGGCAGGGAGGCAGGCAGGTGCATTGTTTGGTCATGGTCTAGTCTCCAGCAGAGCTACAGGACTAAGCCAAGGATCCTCCCCAAGTCCCAGTAGTCCCCTCCTCCTTGCTTAACCTGCCTCAGTAAGGTGGCATGCCCACATCCAAGGATACCCAGTGTGGACTCTGATTGTGGGAGGAACCCCAGTCCGACCTTATTTGCTCCTAGTGTTTCCTGCTTGTACTAGATTCATCTCTTTTAGATGGACCTGATAGCCCTGAAGGCTTCACCATTCTATTTGAAAATGCTTCCTTACAATTAATCTTCTATTGATAGTTTTGTGTTTATTCTCTTTGTGCTCTTCCATCTACTGAGTTTATAATACAAATGCTGTTACAATATTAGTAGGCTATCTACATTCTATAAAAATGTACATAATAACTGTCACCATTATCATACTAGAGTCAGTCCCAGGTAAAAGCTAAATAGAGAAGCAGGAGACACAAGAGTCTCCAGGAAATTGTCTACCTTGCATATGGGGCCTAGAGTTCATCTTTATCCTGCCACTAATGTGCAATTGAATTAGGTAATGCAACCTTCTCCTGGTTGTTTAGTCATATTTCTCTCTGAAGAGTCTGATATATAAACTCAGTTAAAAATGCAGGAGGTTGGAAGGTAACCATAGATTTCAAAGCCACAGCTGTAGTAATTTATTCCCAGGAAAGATCTACTAGTTAGTAGGCTTTTATAAATGGAACACTCTGGGGGGTGGGAGCCATTTGAGCCTGAATAACTTTGAAACCGAGTAATAACTTCACAAACAGGAATTTCAGATGAAAAAGATTTATGTATCAGTGAGGAATAAGGTGAAATAGATACTCTGAATACATGCAGAATTTAACATGCAGATTTAAATGCTGAGGTGACATACTATGTAAAATCAGTGATTCTGATATTTGTTTTCTTTCCTCTTCTACTCTTCAGTTTGACACAAGCTTCTTCTTTTTGCCCTGGGTTCCCAGCTTCTCTTCTCCTCTCTTCTGCTCTTTCCTCTGTTTACTAGCTTCCTGAGATAGTCATTTATTCATAGGCCACTCTCAAATACAGTATCTAGTCCCAATCACTGTCTTACACTCCCTGCAAATTTCAAAGACTCCTGAGGATCCGGCATTGGAAGAGAATGGAAAAGCCATGTAGCCTCCTGTTGTTCTGTACACAGATTGCTTCTGCCACATCTTAAACACAGGGTAGTTTGGAAAGGAAACACGGGGAGAAAGAAGCTGGGGTAGGTACTTCAGCTGGTTAATTGGGACCCTCATACATCAGTGTGTAGTGTTTTCATGTTTTCTGTTTTATCTCCTGGGCTGTTGGGTTTGAAAGAGAAGTCTCCCTAGGCTTTATGCCTGGTGTTCTGGGAGCAAGGTAGGAGACAAGATCAGAGGATCTTGAATTCACTGGGCTGACTGTAACTTGATCTTCTTGCATTCTCTCCAGCTCTTCCATGGACTGAGTATCCCTAAGCCCTGTGCTTCTCAGATACAGTTTCTATAGAGTCAACTTCTAATCCTACTGGTTATGGAGGCATTGAAGGAATGTGGGGCTGTGGTAGAGTTGAAAATCTGGGGATTGGGAGGTGGGAACACATTTTATGGGCAAACTTACAAGGGTGTCCAATCTTTTGGCATCCCTGGGCCACCCTGGAAAAGGAAGAATTTTCTCGGGCCACACATTAAATACACAAACACTAACAAAAACTGATGAGCAAAAAAGGTTTTAAGTAAATTTATAATTCTGTGTTGGGTCTCATTCATAGCCATCCTGAGCCGCATGTGGCCCGTGGGCCATGGGTTGGATACCCCTGCCAGTATTCCTATCTTAACTCCCATGCCTCCCATCTTAACGTCCTTATTGACTTCAAGTGCTGAATCTCCCTCAAGTTTTATAGTCTGCAGTTTGGATTATGGTCAGTAGGAACCTCACACTGAGCCTCCTTCCACTAATCTAAGTGAATTACTTCCATTTCTGCTTCCCATCCTCCAAATGTGGACTAAGAATTCCAATCCATCAAGTTCTTGCCTCCAGTTCTCCCCCCTTGTGAGTTTATACCTTTTTAAAGTCTTTTATTGGCATTTCTTTGGGATTCTCAAGAGGCAAAGACAAACAAATCTGAGGATCAAAGCTTTGGAAATGTTTGTGTATATATTAAGAAAACATATAATGTTCTCTTTAAACCCTATATATTGTCTAGTTTTTCAGTTTTCTTCCCTAAAAAAATGATGCTAATGATAACACTAAGATAACTTTTTTGAAAGAGTGAGGAAGAAGTCTGAGAAAGGTTAAGGTACGTTTTATTTTTAAAAAGGTATGCCAACTCAGCAGGTCTATAGATATCACCTAGAAAAACTAGAACTCTCACACTTTGATGGTAATCTTTATTACAGAGCTGAAATATTTCTGGACTGAAATGCCACAGTAAGTATGTCATCATTTTGAACCTTCATCTGCAATCACTATGCTTTAGCTCAGGGTCAACAAACTATGGATCGTGGACCAATTGCCTGCTTTTGTAAATAAAGTTTTATTGGAACACAGACACTTCCATTGATTCGCCTATTGTCTGTGGTTTCTTGGGTGCTACAAACTCTGTTAGTTACACCAAAATTGGGTAGATGCAAAAAAAACATTTACTGTCTGGTCCTTTACATAAAATATTTGCTGACACTTGATTTAGGTGGCAAAGCTGCAGGAATACAAGGAGTTAATGGCTATTTTGTTGAAAAATAAATAAATGGAGAACCAGGTATGAAGAGTAGCAAACTCTTTATACTGAGTTACCTTTATTTCTGATTTAAGTGGAAAAAGATTATTAAATTTTATTATCCGATACGTACAAAAGGCAAATAAAAACAATGCCTTCTATACAGGTTATATTTAAAACATATTAAAGTCAAAATGCGTTATAACTGCACTCTTTATATCATTGATCTAATTACATAACAATTCAGAGTATTTGGGAACCTGAGTATATTAATTCACTTTGATCATGGTGGACACAGCAATATACGAGGAATAAAGGATACTTGAGTTTGAGTCTTTTCTTGCTATTCATGTACTATATAGCCTTGGGCAAGTCACAGTCCCTCTAGATTAAAGTTTCTTGTCCATAAAGACAGGTGATCAAATTGCATGGTCTTGCATGGACTGTGAGTCCATATGGTTGTGAAACAGTGCAGTTAACAACTTTGTCCCTTACACACGATGTTATTAGGCTGCCCCACTAGTTTTAATATTCAAAAGAACAGTGTCAAGCACTAAAATGAGAATACTGAATCTGTGGCTATATTATTATTTCTCTACTTCTATACTTTATTTGGGTAGCCTTAGAAAAATCATTTATGCAACTTCATGCTCCGGTTTTCTTTTTACTAATGCAGCAATAATAAGTGTTTGTATCTTAGTATAACATGATTACTATTTTGTTTTTGGAAAAGCTATTTGGAAACACTTGGAAGAAAGGAGGTATATAAATATTAAATTTTTGTTTTTAAATTGATTTTAGGTTATTATAATATTTCAAAAAATCCTGAATCTTGCCCTTTAAAATATTGCACATAGAATGCAAATTAAATGCTAAATTTTACATAGTCCTTACTCATGTGTGAAAAAATTAAATATTCTGCCTTGTACACAACTCTCCTAAAATAATGTCACCATGTAATATCACTGTTAGCTTTCCCAGCTGAGAAATGCCGTTTTCATGAATAGTGATAAGAAAGGAATTTGAATGGAATTTTACATTCTCATGCCTTGTTACATAAAATTGTCACTCAGGACTATAAATTTTATCCCTTTTATACCAAATATAAACTATCAATTTCAAATGTGTAGCATAGATTTATATGCATTTCTTCCTATTTAGTTTTTATATGTCAAATAAACAATGTTAGGTAAAGAGAACTCCAGATATGATTAGTTAGTATTAAATAGATTTAATCAAAACCATGGTTTCCTTCCTATTGATATATAATATTAAAAACCTTACTATTTATGCACTATATAGCAATTGTTTGCCTTAGTAATCTAACTGAGAATATAATTTTTTTATAGAATAGTAATTTTTAAAGGTCTGGACCTTTTGATAATATGGTGAAATTGCTTCTTTTTAAATATTCTTTCTTAGTGTTTCATAACTTATATTATTAATTATATTACTCAAATTTTATCTTGATATTTAAAAAGAAAGTATATTAAATGAGCTTAAATGCGGGAAATGGTAACCAAATGAAAATTATTCTAAATAAACATAGTATTCAGTCACTTTTTAACAATCCATTTATCTGTGTATAATACCAGGGTGGGCAAAAGTAGGTTTACAGTTGTGAGTATATGAAACACAGTTTATTCTTATGTTATTATATATTCTTGTATTATATATTTTTCCAACTATATGAACAACTGTTAACCTACCTTAGCTCACCCCTGTATAATGGTCAGAAAAATGTAAGTGCTGTTCTTGAAGATCCTGTCATTGTTTGCTGAGTTGAAATCAATTGTTTAGCAGTTATGAAGTACCTATAAAGTTAACTGCTCTTTGTCTGAGGGAGTGTACCCCTAACAGCCAACCTTGATAAGAAGTGACTCATGAAAGTGAAAGATCTGGTGGAACAAAGGCAGTCTATTTTATCAAAATGAAGTTATCTGTATACTATCTCTGTCCTTTCGACTTCCTTACTTCCTACCACTGTTCCGTCAAAACGACTGATGTGCATGCTGTTGTATGGTCACAATTAAGGGACACATCTCTGGTCTTGCTTTTATAATTATGGTATTATTTTACCCATATGCTATCATACCAAGTTTTTACTTCACTTTAAAGAACTTCCGGGTTGTTTGTAGCTCTCCCTTCAAGTTCCAGTGAAGTTCAGTCTGGTTAACTTTTACAGTAGTTTTGTTTGTCTCTTATTTTCTTTTTTATGTTTAGCTTTACAAGTTTTTTTGTTTTCCATCGGAACTCGTATTGTACTTTGACTTTTTCATAATATTTCTCTTCTGATCATGCTGTGCATTGTAGCCTCTGCAACATTCTTATCTTAACTAATGAACAAGATCTGGGATAATTGAGATTCCCTTCCGCCTGCTGATAAAATTATAACTGGTCAAGAGAATCCTTTTGTTGACAAAGCCAACTCAGCGTGAATCCTGAGATACTTTTCATCGTGAGTGATGCTGTAAATTCATGGTAAATGTTACATAGCTCACTCACTGCAATAAGACTGACCTTGCTACTGAATTTGGGGCAACAGTGGGTTCCCGTGAAGTTCATATGAGGTCACTTAAGATTTTATGGGTCATTATGATTATTTTAATCTCTTCCCAAGTGAGAGGGAAGGCTATTGGAAAGTTGTAGGGAGAAGAGTTACGATTTACATTTTATTATAAAAGAATTACTCTTGTTGCCACACAAGAATAGTTTTAGGGGAATAAGGACATCAGCAAGAACACAGTCAGTCCTTTCAGGCTGCTGTGACAAAATAGCATAGACTACTAGCCAGCTTCTAAATAGCAAAAATGTATTGCTCACAGTTCTGGAGGCTGGAAGCTAAGTCAGGCTGCTGGCATAGCCAGGTTCTGGGGACTTGTTTTAGGTTGCAGACTGCTTTCTCCTTGTTGTATCCTCACATGGTGGAAGGGGCATGGGAACTCTTGGGGTCTCTTTTATAAGAGCATTAATTCCATCCAGGAAGGCTCCCCCCTCATAACCTGAGCACCTCACGAAGACCCCACCTCCTGATACCACTGGTAATTAGGATTTCAATACATGAATTTGGGCAGAAATAAACAGTTCATAGCAACCAGTTAAGAGGCTATTGCTCTACTCCAAATGAGAAGATGGAAGCCTGAAGTAGAAAAAAAAACAGTGGAGGTGGTAAGAAGTGGTCAGAAAAGGAAACATTTGAAAAAAGCCAAGAGGATATGCTAATGGAATAGATATAAGGTATGAGAAAGAAGGGGAAAAGTCAAGACCACTTCTAAAGTGTATGGCAAGTGGATCTGCCATTACAGAAATGGGGAAAAGCTGCCCTGGCTGGTGTGGCTCAGTGGCTGAGTGCCTACCTGCAAACTGAAGGGTTGCCAGTTCAATTCCTAGTCTAGGGCAGAAATGGGGAAAAGCTATGAGACAAGTAGGTTTGCAGATGAGGAATATAAGGAGCTCAGTTTGAGGCCTGTTCACTGAATATGCCATATAGACAGACATCAAGTGAAGTTCCAAGTCATCAATCAAATATATGAGTCAGGGAATCATGGGAGAAGGCCCAGGCGCAAAAAAAAGAATTTGGGAATATTCAGAATACCTATGTATTTAAAGCCTCAATATTGGATAAGCCTATCTGGAGCTTACATATCAACAGAAAAGAGAAAAAATGTAAGAATCAAACTGAGAAGCACCTCAAAATTTACAGATCAGGGAGCTGTGGAGGTCCCTAAGAAGGAACATGGAAGGAAGAAGACTATAGGAGAAGACTGTACAAAAGTTGGACAACCGGGAGAGGTTGGTGTCCTGGAAGTCATGAGAAAAAAAGTGTGTTTAAACACAACATGTTGTGTTTAAACACATCTGTCAAATGCTGCTGAACAGTCAAAGACAGTAAGAACTAGGAACGGACTGTTAGTATTAGCAACATGGAGGTCATGTTACTTGGTGACCTTGGTAAGAGCATTCCGGTAGAGTGTCAGGGCAAAGAGATGAATGAATAGGTAGATAAAAAATTTTTAGTTGTTGTACAGAGAGGAGGAGGAAACAAGTGATAGCTTGAGGAATAAGTGAGGTTGAGAGAGCCTCTTTAAACAAGGAAAAATAGAAGTATTGTATTCTGTTAATTCATTGAAAGAATATAAATAGTTGTGAGAAAATAAAACAAAAGTTGGAAATAGAAATTTATCCCATAAGAAATGAACATAATTCCAAGGAGGAAACTAATATGTTATAATTTTTTAAGCTAAAAAATTGTTAAATGCTACCCTGAGTATTGACTGAAAAAAAAAAGCAAGTAGGATGAGGGAGCAATAGAAATCTTTATTATAAGAGTCAATCTCTCTTTCTTTATTTTTAAATCTATTAATAAAATATTTGTGACTTTTTAATGTTGAAAAGCAAATAAAATTATAGCTTGTGATTTGGTTTGTGCAACTGTTGTTATTTTTAATTATCATCTTTGTAACAATGATATAGCACTGGGTGACATTATTTTTCCCCTCATCTCTAACAAGTCTTACAGACTCTGCTATAAGCACCACCTGGGGAGTTGGTGAGAAGTAAAGATTTTTCTACCGTTAATGTCCAGAAAAATAGTTTGGTAGGTTTGGGATGGTTCCAAGGGACCTGGGATAGTGCCAATGCAGTTTTAATACAACTGTTCAGATGAGAGAGTCTGGACCACATATTGAGAAACTATCTTATTAAGGCTTTGAGATTAGAATGAGGTGTTGGGACAGACTTGCTATAATGCTAGGGGCCAGTTGAGAAGGTGGACTGTACGAAAAAGGCTCCCAGGCTCTCCAAAGTCAGGCAGCTACTGGATTAAAATATTGGCCTACTTTATGTTTTAATTATTGATTCCTTTGATTCATTCATTCCATATCTCCTGTGAACACCAAAAAGAATAATTAGTCTTAACTGCAATTAGAGAATTATTTATAGGTCTTCATTTTGGGCATTTTAATGCCTAAATGACTGGGCAATATCTTAATCAATAGAAACTCAAAGTATTGATAACACTACCAATATTTGCTCTTAATTTGGTGGTGTCATGTACCCAGTTCTCAAAGATTCAGAACAATTTATCGGATTCATGCTACCCATAGCCCTTACACATGGCTCCCCTTCTACCGCGTTCACTATAGGTTCTGTGCATTTTAATAGTCAGCTTACTAGAAAGCAATAAAGAAAAACGGCTTGCATGAAACCAAGATGCTCACGATCAAAAATTCAGAATCCTTCATGTTCTGCATGTCTTCGGGGTAATAAAATATGTAGAACAGGGAATAGATGGCCTTGAAAAAGTAATGTGATAAAGTGACATAAATTTGGTGATTAGTCTTATACATTAATAAAAGGCAGAAGACCCAAAATAAATACGAATACCAGTAAATGAGCAACATTTAAGACTTGTGAGAAATTAACACTGAAGTGTGAATTTGTTCATCACTGCTGGGTTTGAGGTGACAGAAAGACAAGGAGCTTATTGATAAACTCCTATTTGGGGAAAGGAACTGTGCTAAAAATGTAGATTAGACACAGTGCCCGTCTTCAGAGAGTCTGTAGTTTAGTGTAGAAAGACAAATTCCTAACTACTACTTAATTTGCTAAGTGCTATGATTGAGGAATACACACAGTGCTCTGGAAGAATTGAGGCAGAGAATCCAGTTGAGACTAAGGGAAGGTGTGAGAATGTTCCCCAGGTATGGTCATCCCGGGTGCTGCATGAGAAGAGCTGTGTTCGTAAAGGAAGCACCATTGGGATGGAATTCTAGACAGAGAGATATAAGGTGCAGGGCATTGGGGTGTGTTAAGAACTGGAGGCAGCCTGGGAAGTTGAAGAAGTAGAGGAGGAAAGACAGGGGCAGATCAAAAAATGGATCTCATACCAAATGAAGGAGTTTCAAGTTGATTCTGAAGGTCCTAAGTGGTCAATAAAGTAGTGGCCTATGAATCAAATCCAACTTCAAATGTACTAGGTTTAGAGAACACAGTGTTTACAGAGGAGACTTGAGTTAGGATTGAAAGTCAGGAAAATTCACATAGAATCCAATCCTCAGTCTGCTAATGAGACAACTGATGCAACAGGTACTCAGAGTTGCACAACCAATTAAGAGGCAAAACCAGAATTTGGATCCAGATGTACTGGCTGCAGAAGTTTTGTGCATGATCTCCGCCTTATGATTACCTAGAATTTGAAACTTACAGCATGACATGCCCAAAGCATCCAGCCATTGGCATATCAAAGAAAAGTTAGTGCCTGCAGTATGATAAATATCAGCAAACTACCACTTGCCCATTTGTTTGGTGGATTATAATTAAGCAAAGTTAAATTTGGAAGAGACCAGAGAGGATATTGTGTATTAAGGTTTTATCAATCTTTTTAAATGTACCCTCTAAGTTTGTCTTGTACCAAGATATTATTCAGTTCCCATGGCACAGTGGATACAGAATTTTATAAGGTTCTTCAAGTCCAATGGGCTCCTCTTCCTCTGTGTTACCCTGAGATACTAAGTGATCTTCCCAATTCAGTGAATAAGTCCTGGTACCAAGAACTTGGGGTTTCATCACTGCAGGACTGGTGTGGGTAGCAACACTATCAGGGTACCAATGACATTTTAGCTTTTATGAGAAGGTATCTATTTTCTTAATCTTTCATCTGTTTTATTTTCCAGGACAAAGGACATGATGGACTTTTTTTTATTCCATTTTTATATAGTTAAAGAATATATTTATTTATTTTGTAATATTTTTGAAATTAAGAAAATTCAGAGAAGCAGAATTTTAAAAAGGGAAAATTAGTATTACTAACACCAAGATATAGGCTTTATTAAACTTTCTATGTATGTACAAGTTTTTAAATTTATATTTCTATGCATATAAAAATGTTGGCACATTGAATAAACACTCCAATCACAATGCTAAATAATTGTATAATATTCCATGGCATGGTTGTGTTATCAATTATCAAATAAACCATCTACTGTGGATCATTTGGTCAATTCTAATTTTCCCTATTAAAAATACACTAAATTCCTATACATACATATATGTTTGACATGTCATTTTTTCTTGGCATAGCTTCTTAAATATTAAATTCTTGGTCTCCATGTGAGTTAAAGTTTTGATACTTGTCACCAAAATCCTTGTTCAAAATTTTCAACCAATTAATATTTACTGTCACATTTTATTTTTGTCGAATCTCATTAATAGGAAAATAGTTACCATATTGATTTAACTTTTATTTAATCTCTTCTTTAAATTTATTTATTTTTGGTGTAAGGCATGAGCCTGGGAACTATTAATGTATGTTTATCTAAATGAGTAGCCAACAATACCAAATATTTGGTTATATTTCCTTCTACTTCAAACTACTTCAGTATATTCTGAGTTATTATATATGTTAGGTTGTATTTCTAGGTTTTCTCTTATACTACAGTTATCTACTTATTAATTTGTTTGCTCATATCTCAGTGTATAATATAAAATGCATTTTAAATTTCACCTCAAATGCTCTTTTTAAGAAAAAAAATTTTGGACATATTCTTATAAGAAAAATCTAATTGGGATATTGGGTGGAATTGTGCTAAATTTATCGATTTACTTGGAATGGATCGACATCTTTGCAATATTGAGGATTCCCATCTGTTATCTTTTCATTTATGCAAACTAGTTATATAAAAAGATACTAATTTTCAATAGATTTTTTTATATAAGTTCAGTCCATTTTTAAGGTTTATTACTGGTAGTTATATTTTTAATTTTGAGTGGGATATTCTCAAAGTACTTTTTTGATTAAATGTAACATTATTATTGATTTAGATGCACTTATTTTATGTCCAATTTTAGTATAAATGCATTGGTTTTAACCAGATTCACCTGAATCCCTTTGGTGCCTCAATAAACAATCATAACCTAAGTAAATAGTTTTTGCACTCTCTTCAGCCTTCCACTTCTATAATCAGCAACTTGGCTCTCTCCACTTTATCAAGCGATCAAAAAGTTTATACTGAAGTATAGACCAAAGGACACATGAGCAAGAGGACCTTTAAGGATTATCTGATGTATCTTCCCTCAGAGCCAAATGTCTAGCACCTTCAATGAATGATTCTCTTAAGGAATTAAAAAAAGTATGCAACTCTCATTTGATTTATTTTTCAAGTATATATTCTTTATCATATATCAAACTTTCTGCTAATGGCACCAAACAGGCTTTTATTTTTTTCTTATTCTTTAAGGGGTAATAAGTTATTTGAGGATCTAAGATATACAGCAAGCTGTATTCAAATGGAAAGAAAAGCAAAGACATCTGTACCCACTGGTGCTCTGCAGATAGTTTGTTTAGCATAGTGTATAGAAAGTGGTCAGTTCTGAATAAAATTTAAATAAAACCACCACTAAGGAGCCTAGGAAAAATATAAAAGCCTTATAAATTGACTTATTGACTCTGAAATTAAAAGGCAATTTTTCTAACAGTATTTTCTTCACTCTTAGGAGCCAGGGAGAAATGTCACTACGTGAAAGAATGTCACAGATAAGAAAAGCAAAGAAAAACTCTTATCAGTTTAAAGTGACAATACGCTACACCACCTTTTGCCCAGCCAACATCTTCAAAAACAAATAACAGTGAACAGTTGTTGGGTTTAAAACTGGAAAAGTACAACTGATGATACATTAATTGCTGCTCCAACTCTAGAGATAGTTTTTGTTTATTTCTCTGTAAGTTTTAGGGGAAAAAAAACTATTAATTGTTCCCTCTTTAGGTTTGCCTCTCAAAGCGGGGAGGATTAATGCCTGTACTGGGAAGATTGAACTTTGAATGTGACCCATAACATATTTAACTCCTTTCCTTTTCTTAAAGAAACAAGCTACCAAGGCTTCCATTATCATAGGAAGTGCAAATCAATGATTGGTCCTTCAGTCTAAAAAATATAGTGGCTTGAGCCAAGAGGTAGCTCAGAAGAATAAATCTGACCTTCAGCATGCTTTTAGACAATTAATGCTTAGATTTTAAGATCATGAATTTATTTTGAGACATCAGTTTTAGGACAGGGAAAAATGTTCAAGGCAATGATAATGTCCCACTTTAAAGTTCTTGTGATTCTACTTAAATTGTTATAATAACACATGCTGTGGAAGTTTTCTATATTTATTTTAAAATTACTGCTATGTGCATATGTATTATACTTGGTAGGATGGGCATCTTCATATCTAGGGCATCCCACTGTGATGACTGATTATGTTCCAGCTGGTCTTTCTCTACTTAGGAATGAAATTTTTTACTGGCGTAAATTTAATCAGACAATCTTGTTAAATGTGTGGCACTGGTCCCAATTCGTTGAAAGTTTTGAAAAGAGAAAGTGAAGGAAGAAAGACAAAAGCAACAGTCTTTAATATCATGAACTTCTCCAATATGAGTTCTAAAATCAGACAGCCTTTGATTCATATTCTGAATCCTTCACTTATCAGCTCTCTGACTTTCAAAGTGCTGTGGGACCCGTATCATTCCTGGTTTTCTGTAAGTAGGAGAATAATATTAATGGCTGTATTTTGAGCTTACATTGAAGGTGATAGAAGATACTGTGTGCATGCCGTTAGGCCAGTGTCCACATGGGAAGTGGGCAATTAATATTTCCTTCTGTTTTTGCTCTTTTCCAACTCTAACCCTAATCATAACCTCAACCCAAACTCTGTCCTGAAAACTAAAGCGCACCCTAAATCTTGTCTTAAACTAAAGCTATGTTAATTCAAATTCAAAAATATTTCCCAGCCAGTGTCAAAGAATGTTTTGCAAAACCCTTGTATCATGATCACTGGAGGCACTTACTAAATGCAAATTCTGGGTCTCTCCCAGCACCAGTTGTTTCAATAACTGTAGGCGTGAAGCCTAGATATCCATATTTTTCACCCCAGGTGATTTTTAGGCACATTAAAAATTTAAAAACGTTACTTAAATACTTGAATTTCACTTTTAAAGGCTACTTTCTTACCATCCAGCAGCCAAGTCATTCCTTAGTAACTCCATCATTTTATCTTATAATTATGCTCTCTCTGGAGGAAAATGAAAGCACAGGGCAAGGGTTGTGTTTAAAGTGCCCACGCCCTGTCCCACCCACAGTAGCTCAGGACCATCCAAAACTGCATCCAGCTTCCCTTTGAGTCTTCCTCATCTCTTTCCTCCCTGAGCAATACCAGTAAGATCTTTCTAAAGCCCTCATTAGACACTCTTGTCTTCGAAATCTTCTAGTTTTCTCTACATGATAAATTCTAGACTCCTGAACATAGTAACCAAAACCTTCAAAAAGAGGCCCCTAACTCTTTTTAGACATTTCTTCATTTTGTCCCTGACACACTACACTTCACTGAAAGAGCAAAATTCACCATTTCAAATACCTGGTTCTGCCTGGTTTCAATGTCCTTCCTTCAGTCAACAAATGGCTTTACATTTCTTCCTGTTGAAATCATGTCCAAGATCCAGTTTGAAGGCCACTTCCTCCCCACAGCTTTTCCTAATCTCTCCAGCTGGAAGAGATTACCTTTTTCTAAAGTCCATAGTAACCCTTTCGCAACACTCAGATTTTTCCTTTTGATTATGACCCCTATTAGGTTTTTTGTTTCTTACCAAGTACCTTGCCTTCTTCATCCCTTATGATGCTTGGTGTAAATTCTGGACTCAAGATGATTATTCTAAAGTAACCCCTACAGTAATAAATGATAGTAACATGTAAGTTGCAATAATGCTTTTCTAGAGATGCTCAATTTATAAAATGTTTCTCTTTTGGCCCTTGTAATTGCTGTTAGACTGCAAAGGTGTTCTTACTTCATTGAATGTGTTTGGGTCTTAGAAACCATCCCATCCAACATTCACACTACAGCTGAGAAATCTGAGAACCAAAGTGACTTGCACAAATCATACTGTTAGGGATGACATAGGTCCAGAAGTATGTTGAACTATTTATCTGCCCAAATGATGTATACATTTATTTCTCACTTTTGGATAAGAATACTGTATAAGCTTATATCAATTTATTCTATTGCTTCAATAACCATGTTAGTGAAATCACAAGCACATAGTAATGATCTACCTACAACATCTGTCTTTATAATTATTTTATTATGTTTACACTTATATTTAATATTTTAAATATAAATATATGTCAACATAGAAATATAAATAGATATTTCTTTTAACAAGTACAATTTGTAAGGAAATAAAGATAAATTAACCAGTGTAGAATTTTAGTTTTTATATCTCTATAATAAAGCTAGAAAAATATATATATAGTTTTGTGTTCATATTTGATAAAATATATATGTGGCCAATCTATGCTAATTATCTTTATTACACATAGTTCCTCTAGTGCAAGAAATTACAATGATTTAATTCATGCTAGCAAATTAATTAAGTAAAACTACATTTAAAAATATTGAAGGATTTGGATTTTATTTTCTATTTGTACAAAAAAGAATACAGATGTGTAATTTTAATCTTCAATGATAAAATTCATTAAAAAATTGCGTAAGATCTAAATTTTTAACATTAACAATCGTTGACTCTGATGCCTATTGCCCAAAATTAGTTTGAAAAACTCTTCCTTAAAGAAAAATTCACAGAGCATATTTATGTATGTACAGTGCAGATTATTTTACACATTTAAATTGCCTTTTATGTAAAAATGACATTAAACATAATATTCAACATTTATTAATTTTACCAATTTTTGCATCTCTCAGTGTTTGCCAGTAACTGCCACAGTTCATGCAAAATATTATGTAGCAACACTTTGTTAGGCTATCTTATACAATCTTATTTCAAAAAGTTTACTACTTACAGTGATACTTAATAAGATCTATAACTGTGCATTTAGCTCTAATTATTGTTAATAACACTGGGAGGGTCAAATCTTTAAATTCTTAACAAGCCTCTTATATATAAGATGAAGCAGTTTTAGAAAGCTCAAAATAAAAAGGAGAATTTAGGGCTCAACTGTTTCTTTGTTTTTCTTTCTTTCTTGGAAAACGAATATGCAACCAGTAATATTGTACGAACATCATCTGAGAGCCTGGGTGTGAAAGTACAAGATGAAGAGTTCCTTAAAGTGTATTATTGTATCAAATTTAATAATTCAGTACTGAATTATCTCTAACTCTCAGTTATTTTATATGTTTGCATTGGCTGTCAAGATCCTTCACCTACTTTGTGACCTTGTTTTTATTTGTCACATATAGTTTAATTACCACTGGTTCTCTCTCTTTTTTCCAGGAATTCTGAAGAGGGTCACCCATCAGGTATATTACTTGCCTGTAGCTGCCATGGGTTTAGAATACAGTTAAGAGAGATCTTGTAGGAAAATGGGTGCCCAAAACTGCTACCATTTAAGAAGAAACACAGTCATTTATTCCCATCTAAACATTTTGATTTTCTGCTGTTTCTATAAGGTGGGGTGGAAAGGTGGGCAGAATGTTCTAATTTTAAGTACTCTGTGATGAAAATAAGTTGTTTATTTATACATAATTACTCAATGTTTCATTGATTGATTTTGACTCAGGTCTATATCATACAGGAGCTATGTGTAAATTACTCTGAAACTGTTTTCAACTTTGGCAAAGTTGGTGCTTTAAAAAATGGCTTTTATTATAATTATTTATTCCTATTCAAAAAAAGTATTCTAATTTTTCTAACAAAAGAATGCTGAAATGGTAATTAATACTATATGAAAATATGGTAAGAATGAGGATATCCCACTCTGTTTCTTAAACATCCTACAAAATGAGGAATGGTACAACATCAGTTCCCAGCTGCCCTCAGATGATCAGTAGGATATTTAAGTAATAATAAAGGATGCTGTTTAGCCATTATTTTTATATACCAATATTCATATGATAAAAATACAGAGTATATACATGACAGTTTCAGTGTACAGCATGGGTCAGGATATTTCCTGAGATGTTACTTTACATTTTGTCTTCATTGCTATGGAAGGGTTAGAAAAACATGAGCTCTTTTTATTCCGCCACCTTTATTTCACTCCCTTCCTCATTTCAAAAAGCAGTCAGAATTTGTGTTCCTTTTGTTACCTGCAGATACACCTTCTTCAGAAGCTTTTGTTTTTCAAGACTCAGTTTATTGAGGGTTTGTGCTGGAGGCTGAAGAAAAAGGCAGCGAATGGGAGAAGACGCCCGGGTGGGTTGCGGAGTTGCAGGGGGAAGATGCAGAGAGCGTCAAAGTAGAGAGAGATGATTGTTTTAACTAAGGAGGGGATGAAGGGCTGCTGGACTTGGAATTAACAGGGCCTCCCAGAGTATGAACAACCTGGGGAGGATGGTTGAGTACATGGCTCTTCTAGGAAAGGCTGATCTAGAGAGACTTGACAACGATTTCTTTGACTGACACTACCTACCTTCAGGAAGATTGGGCTTAGGTTTATTGAGCATATCATCAGAGTCATATTTGGCTGAAGAAATGAGGCTTTCCCCACTTTTCAGCCATCTTGCAAAATTCCTAAAGTTCTGTGTGGTCCTCGAGAGGCAAATGAATGTTGTCCGAATGACTGAAGTTGGCTCGCTTACCAGCCAAGCAAGAAGTGGCGTGGGGTCAGATTCAATTGAATTTAATGACAAAAAAGATAACATGACATGTCTTGCTTATGTGTTTAGGACCTGAAAATTATAATGTCAGCAAATATTGAGCGATAGAAATTCTTTTGAAAATGAACCATAAACATAATTTTGAACAATTAAGTTAGAAGTATTTTCATCTACTAAAACAAACATCTTCGAATGTGTAGTTCAAACTATATATGTCAAATGTACGTATATATTTTCATATAGTGAAAATAGTGTTACAGTGTGTCATAATGTATCATTGTAGACAAAAATTCCCTAGAATTTTTTAATGTACAGAAACAAATTAAACTTTCTAAATTTGCTTTTATAAACCCAAGGGATAAAATCTTAAATGAAAGAAATACAGCATTCTTTCACCTTATTCATCTACATCACTACACATTTCAGAGGTTTGCCTCAACAAAGCCTAGTTATTTCAAAAGACAGCCCAGTGAACTGGTCACCACTCATGATAGTGGTGGGAAAATATTCTACTGCATGTCAAGTACCCTGACCTGAGACCCAGTTTCGGACCTTCACTCTGTGCACCTGGTTAAATTGCTTAACTTCTCTGATCCTCAGTGGCATCATCTATAAATTAAAAGGACTCTATTAAAAGACTCCAAAGCTTCAGCCGACTTGAATTCTCTATTATAATAATAAATTTCCAAATACTTTACTTCCCGGGGCTTTGGCCAAATATACCAAGAGCTGATGTCTTTGCTGCCATTCATGTGTTTAGATGTCAGTTAGAAGAGATACTATAATGATTTCCTTTTTTAATTGTCTTTGGAGTCTATTTCAGTTACACAATAAAGTAGTAAGTCTCAATACTACTACATTAAACTTACACCAATACTTGAACAACTTACTTTATCTCCAAGATGCCCTCCAAATTGTTTAAGGTATTTCAAAAAAAATTCGCAAAGACTCTCTTATATTAAAATTATTCAACAGGAATATGTTGCCAGCATTGGTGGCAGCTACAAAGTATGAGATCTGAAAGTGCTTTACTCCATGGCAGTGTCTTTGAAATAAGCATCATCTTTTAGTCTATACATTATATGCAATTCACTAAATACAAGGGATGTATGTTTGCCTTACTTATGATTTTCTTAAAGAAACGCCTTTTTCTACAGGCATCTGTTAAACATGTGCCCTCTGCTAACCACAGACCCAAAAAGAAATCAAAGTGCCAGCATGCCTTTGAATTTAAAGATCTGGAATGTTTGTGGGAAATTAGTTCAATAATTGTACAATTACAGGGTGCGTAGAAATTTTTTGCACAATAGCCTTTATCAATGGGAATTGTCTGCAATATTCTAATGGGACTAAAACAAAGACGTTCACTTGAATTTGGAATACTCAGATTTGTCCTCAGGATTTGAGGGCAGGAAAGAAAGAGTAAGGTAGTAATTTTGTTTTATAGTCAGGAAAAGTGAAGCAGGGGCATCGTTAACTGAGTTCCACAAAGTTATGGTGTACTAATGTTAAGTCTAGAATATAAGGAATCTTAAGCCAGTTTTCTGTAATTCGGTGAAAACAGGCCAAGTCAAATGGAGTAAGTCTCTCAGCAAAACTTTCTGCCTATGTTTTGTACTTACTGGTGTGCAAGAATATTTAGCCAATGAAGCAAGCTTATGGCCACTTCTTAAATAATAGTCTAAATATCAACAACATAGATAATACTGTTGGGGGCGGGTGCAGAATATAGCCTGTCTTACGAGGTGTCTATGAAATTTTTATATCTAAACACCAAAAAAATCATATATTTGCTTTTCTTAACACATAGAAAATAAGCTAAGCAGTTAAATTGTAGTAAAACCTTATATGAATAGACAAATATGTCATAAATATTTTTTTCTCCCCTTGTCATCCTCAAAAGTGTGGGCAAATACAAGGGAATAAGTGAGAGTGATAAAATGTTGGGGCCTAGGAAATTTTCCCCTATGCCTTTAGCTCTGGCTGGTTGAATAATTCCAATGACATATAGCAAACTAACAAGAGAAAATTGAATTTTAACAAGTGAGCATGGGGGGATTCACACAAGCGTGAAAATTCCAAAGACACTGAGGTAAAACACAGTACACATGTCATCCTGGACCAAAGAGGTGGAGGTAGACAATTCACCAGCTGATGAGAGAAGGTGACAGCTGGCCAACAGATTCCTGCAGGGTCACCCAGAAACAATGGGGGCAGAAACAGATTTGCGCTTGGATCCTCCCTGTGGGCCACCCTTAATTCACATGTGCTGACGTGAACATGCTAAGGTTCGCTTCCTAAAGCAGGTTCTTCTACCTGAATTTCTTCAGGCAGGAAAGTCATACTTAACAAACACATGAGTTTGTCGGGCTTTAATTGTTTTCAGCTCTAATAATCTGCTCAAATAATGTAATAATCTGCACATTGGGGAGACTCACAACCCCAGAGAAGCATCTCTAGACTTGAATAAAAGGGGCCTCAGCACTTTATAGGGCCCAAAACTTATATGGGCCTTCCCTTATATTTTTGTCCCCAAATATTATCTTTCTTTTCCTGAAAACATTAGTGTTTGATGTGCTTGTAAATGTAGTTTCAGTATTCTTAGTGGTGGTCATTTGCCTTTAGAGTCTTCTTTGGAACCAGTGGTGTAGACAGTACCACCACCACCACCACCCACTCCTCCGAAAAGAAAAATCTGGCTCATCATTAAATCAATGAGGCCTGGTGCAATAATTTGTTTGATTTCAGCCCTACCCTTTGTGAAATTGATCTCAGATACATTTTGTTGTGTCTATAAACCTCTTTCCTCTATGATTCTGAGTATGAGTTTTAGCATAATAAGTGATATTTGTATGAAAAGTTTTCAGAACTGGGAGAAATAAATGTCTGTTGTTCCTAAGCCACCTGATCTATGGCAGTCTGTTACAGCAGCCTGAACACTTAGACACAAGTGTAAAGTAAAGTGGAACATCCACAAACACACATACACGGGGGCTCCGAACATCCACCCCAAGTTATGCCTCAGTGGTATGTGGCTTATTTTGAGCTAAAGACCCTTATTTTGAGACCCTGTGAATCCAGGAGGAATTTCTTTCCCTCACTTAACTATTTATTGATAGATGAATTTAAGTTAGGAGCCTGACCCATGATAAGAGTTATCACCAGAAATGACTTTTTACCTGTCTACAAGGTCAGACAAAATAATAATTACTAAACCTGTACTCCCTCCTTGCAGTTGCCTTCTGAAGCCCCAAGGTGCCTTGCCTCATCTCTAGCTCAGAATGTCATGTATACCTCAGTTTCCCTTTTTGTCTTGAAAATTCTCAAGCATGTGGGGTCTCTGACTGTCTCCTATGTGTGGTGTTCTTACGACACCCCCTAACACCACACCCACTCCACCTTGCCTCTGTTGTTTTTGTATTCTTATCTGGGAAAATAAAAGAGCTATTAACATTATGTTGACCCTTAGTTGTTTTATTTGTTTTGAGATACCTAAAAAGCTACTCAAGAACCAGGCTGGTTCTTGCCCTGACCAGGTGTAGCTCAGTGGCTGGAGCAGGGGCTGGGAACCAAAAGGTCCCCGGTTCAATTTCCAGTCAGGGCACATGCCTGGGTTGCAGGTGAGGTCCCTGGTGGGGGTGGGGGGTCAGTTGAGAGGCAACCACACATTGATGTTTCTCTCTCTCTCTTTCTCTCTCCCTTTCCCTCTCTCTAAAAATAAATAAATAAAATTTTTAAAAAAGAACTATCAAATCGACATCGAATTGACATTCTCTGGTATTTTAAGTGGAAGTGATTCCCCAATTTCCCAGGGTAAGCACAGCAAGGCTATATAGATAGATGCCTGGCAGGCCGGGTTTAGGGCACTACCACGTGGGGAGGGAGAGCTGCAGAATGAAGAGGGGGGTGTGGCAGAGGGCGGGGCCTCCAACAATGGCTTCAGATAGCATTACTGGATACCACCCACTTTTCTACTATTCTTAACCTGTTTTTAGGAAAGAGCATCTTTTATGTCTACATGGTCATATTGAATCAGTATAATTAACAGCCCTAGCAGTAAACTGCCGCAAAATTGCTGTTTTGATTTTGCTCTAATACTTTTCAAAAGTATTTCACAACCTATAATCCATAGAGCTCTACCACTACAATGCTTTATCTAGTGGAAAAATGTTAGATGATCAAATATTTTTGGAAAGTTTAGTGACCTCTCAGTAATACCCTCACTGTCCCCATCTCTAGGAAACACTAAACCACCTCCTTGGAGATTTAAATGATCTCATTAACAGGGAATATTAGCACATGAAAGGCTCTGATAACTGCTCTTCATTCTTTTTGTTTTGTTTTAAACTGATTTGTGTTCAATTCAACTCAGCATTTCTCCAACTTTCAAACCTACCCTGGCAACTTTTTTAATTTCTTTTCCAGAAGCTTCTAATAGTATTCCAAGATAATGTCTTTCCCTCAAGACCAAGTTTGGGAAACTGTTTTTTGTTTTTGTTTTTAATTGTGTAACCACAGTTGTTCAGACTATACATAGAAAGTCCTTACAATCAGACTTGAGCAATTAACTAGCAGTTATTCATGGTGCCGAGGGGCAGGGGTGTCAAAGGCACTGAGGTCTGTGGCTGTCTGCCACTCTGTGACTTTGAAGGAAGGTGAATGATTTGGCTTTCATGAGTATCAACTTCCCTGATGCTGGTACTACTGTTGCTGTGTTCTAAAGATTCAATCTGAGCACCCACGCAGCGTATTACGTACCCAGTGCACAGCTTAGCATAAAGAACTCCTATATTTTACAAATAAACAGTTAAAAATTAAAAGAAAATCTAATTTGTTCCCATCCAGGTTTTCATAAATTCTGAGGAAATGATCTGTGTTACTCACCTTGCGTTTGTGGGCTCCCCGCGATTTCCATGACTACCGAAAAACAATTTTACATGAGTCTAATTGCAAAGCAGATCAATTTTTAGAGCAAATGTCCTTGAAAATGTCTCTTTAATTTTCGTTTAATTTGAACAGATGCGTTTACAGTCCTTTTCATGCAAAACTTTCATTGACATCACTTAGTTCCAAACTGAATTAGGTAATGTCAATGATAAAAGCAGGATTGCTGAACAGATGCAAGAATACTGGGCTCGTGTTGTTCCTCCACATTTTAAAAAGCTGGGAGAGGAGGAGTCGGTGGAGGAATGAAAATATAATCAAAACGTTGAAAGGCAAGACCTTAAATGAAAGCATGAATGAAAAAAGTGGAACTTTCAGCCTTGTGATGGATAGTCTGAGACAGGGTTTATAGAAAAGAGTAATACATTCCATCTTGCCTTGAACATACCTCTAGGTAACAGTGTTCATTCAATGCACAATTGGTGAATGCTTCGTTTGAGCCAAATTCGGTTCTAGGCAGGCTTGTAAATAAAATAATGAACGAGGCCAGCAGAATGTACTCTGCATTCCTAGAGCTTATGTTTTTTTTATAGTTGGGAACAGAGGAGGAAGGGGGGTCAGGAACTGAACAAAGACCAGGAGCATATATGCAATCAAGAGAATTTTTAAAAAGTTAAAACTTTTGATGGCTGTAAAACTGATTAACATGCTAGAGAGAGAGAGTTTAGGGGTGGTCCCTGAAGGCCCCTGTAAAGGGATGTTTTTCTATGATTATATCTCTCCTTGTAGTTTTTGCTTTTCACTACATGGGGGTTACTACATTATCTGTGTATTCCTAATACAACATAATGCCTGATACATTGTGATGATGAATGATGAATAAAGAATTTAATATGAGAAAATAATTTAAACTTCAGCGGAAGGGATTTAGTTGAGTCATTATCAAACATATCCCAACCCTGAGGTATTAAATCCCTAAATGGTATCGTAACTTAAAGCTCTGGATTTCCCCTGTGTCTTAGTCTGCTTTGGCTGCCACAGTAAAATACCACAGACTGGGTGACTTACCACAGACTGGGTGACTTATTCAACTGAAATTTATTTGTTCTGAAGACTGGAAGCTGAAGATCAGGGTGCTGGTGTGGTCATGTCCTGGTGAGAACTCTCTTTCTGGTTTGGCTTTTCCCTGTGTGTTCACAAGGCATGCATGATGGAGAGTGAGAAGGAGAAGGAGACAGACAGACAGAGGAGGGGTTGGTGAGGGGACATCCCTTTTTCTTTTTCTTCTTCTTACGAGGTCCTTAAACCCATCATGAGGGCTTCACCCTTGCAAACCTAATCTAACATTAATGACCTCTCAAAGACATCACCTCTCAAAACCATCACATTAGGGAGTAGGAATTCCATGTATGAATTGAGGGGACACAAACATTCAACTCATAGCACTTTGGTTTCAGCAGCTTTAAAAACAGGGTATGTTTACCAGTTTCTTCAATGGTTATCACTCATCTAGGTGATGGAAATACAGCCATTGATATAGACCCTGTTCTCCTGCAGCCTTAGGTTGAATGGTAGAAGCCATTTTGCACAAATTAGAATGGCAAATTTGTGCCATCTGTGAAAGGCATTAAAATTTTTCTTATATTCAGCCTTGAAGAAGGATCTTATTAATCTCAGCCTCCTGGTATTCACACCTTTGTCTATCACATTGCATTGGTCTTTGGGGCCAATAGCATACAGCAGAATTGATGGTTTGCCACTTCCAAGGTTCAGCTGTAAAGCACTGTGGCCTCCATCCTGGGCTCTGTCCCTTCTGGATTATGTGTACTCAGAAGCCATGCCTTCAGTTGCCCTGTGGAGAAACACATATTGTAAAAAAACAGAGCAGTGTAACCCAGGGTTACAAGGAACAGAGAGAGCCAGCCACCACATGAGTGAGCTTGGAGAGAGATGTCTCAGCTCCAGGTGACAGTAGCTCTAGTTTACAGCTTGGCTAAAACCTCAAGAAAGACCCTGAGCTACAAACATCCAGGTTGTTCCTAGGTTCTTGATTGACAGAAACTGTGACATAAGAAATGCGGAATGATTTAAGCCATTCCATCAGGCTTTTCACTGCAGATAGTTTGAGAAACATTGATCTAGAGTATTCCTGATCAGTGGTAGGATATTGAAGGCTTAGTTAAAAATTGCTCTTATTAAGTATGGCTCTATGTGGTGGAAAATAAGAAGTGTAGTTAAGGCATTGATAACAAAATAGATGGGCTATTGATGCCTCTTCCTGCTGCAAGATTAAATTACCCTGAATTTAAGCAATGATGTCTCCTGTTACACCACGAATGATTCAAATAATAAGCTATTTATAATTAATGTCAAGGCCTTTTTCTCTATTTTAACTGATAATGCTTATTATTTTAAGAATTCTGAGTAGATTTCAGTAGGAATGTGTGTGAGAATATGTGTGTGTGTGTGTGTGTGTGTGTATATATATACACACACACACACACACACATATATATATGGAAGAATATCTTTGTTTTAACTCTAAATGGAAAGATTACTTTAGGTCTCATCTATACACATACCTGAAGCAATGGGGTTCTGCCTTCCTTTATTGACTCAGATGATGTCAGTTGTGTCAGATATAAGGCTTTCCTAACAAAGGTAAGGCTCATTCATAAATAACTTATTTTCTGGGAAAACATGTTCATCCCAAATATATTTGGGATATGTAATATGTATGTATGGGATATATAATATATCCCAAACAAAGCAATGAGCATTGATACTGTTATTATTTCTAAGATTTTACTTATATATTTTTTAGAAAGAGGGAAATGGAGAGAGAAACAGGAGAAAAACATCAGTTGGTTGCTTCTTGCGTGCCCCCGTCTGGGGACCTGGCCCCAACCCAGGTATGTGCCCTGACCAGGAATCCAAGTGGGGGACCTTCCAGTTTCCTGGATGATGTCCCATCCGCTGAGCCACATCAGTCAAGGCTGAGCATTGACATTATTTGACACAATAGAAACAGAGAGCAATTTTAATTTACAATATAAAAGTGAGCCTAGAATGAAAACCTGAGTTTTATTTAGGATGTGTCATACAGATGCAAAGATTTGTAGCTTTCTTTGATGTGCTTACATGAAATGCCTGTAGTCAAATGGTTATTTTTAAACTTGAGAAGAAATTCAGGACAAAAGGAACATTTTAAATATAAAAGGGAACTCAGAAAGATCACAAGGAAGTGAAATCACTATTACAAAGTTCAAAGACATATTGTTCTTCAATACCAAGAAACTGACTTAAGTACCATTGGTGACCCTTATTCAGGGAAAATTCTCTAGCTTTTAAGAAAGGGATGGACATGAGGCCATTTTTTTTGCCCCCTTTTCAGAAACTGCTTCATTTTGGACCACCTCTGTTTTACTTTCTTGGGACTAATTTATCTGTTGGGCATTCTCACTGAACACCATTTTCTCTCTCCTTCAAGTACTATGCTGGAATTTTTTTTAGCTTTATGTATTTTTTCTATTTTATTTTCTATTACATGTATTGGGGTGACATTGATCCATAAGATTATATAGGTTTCAAGTGCAGATTTCTATTATACATGATTTGTATATTGCATTGTGTGCCCACCAGCCAAATTCAAATCATCTTCCGTCACTATATATTTGGCCCACTTTCCCCTGGTGACTTTCTGAATGCAGTAAAGAAATATCAATATGCAAGAAAGTTGGCTGGTTTTGTCAGGCATCAAGTCAGCTGACCACAGTGACCAGGAAGAGGAGTCTTATGTGTCCACCCCCTGCCTGAGCAGTTGTAAGTATTGGCAACCAGGAATTGACTCCCACCTAGTCAGAAAGATAGAAATTGTTTTAATCATGGTCAGGAAGTCAAGCTGATTGTTTCTAGGTGTTAAGGACAGTTCTGAAAGTCATCCAGAAGGTCACAGGACAAATTGATGGCACGAGGCCAATAAAGACTGACTTAGAGAGATCTATTGTCATATGTTAGAGAAAAGCTCTAAGGGACAGGAAAGTTGACTTTTATGGAGTACTAACTCTGTGTTAGCACATTTCTGCTTCAAGCAACTTTGAAAAAATAAGTTTCATTTCCACTATACAGATGTAGAAACTGAGCCTCATAGAGATGAAGTAATGGGGCTGTGTTGGAGCCAGCATTCAAATCCATGACTATATGATGCAAATCCTCTTTCCATTAAACTCTTGTTTTTTTTTTTTTTTTCCCCTATGAGTGAGTTCAACACAACCAGTGATTATCAATAAGAAAATTGGGAAATTTATTTCATAAGAAATTTCAAGGGCATCTACAACAAACCCTTCACTTAATAAATTTTTTAAAAAGTTGTATTCGTAGTAGCTATGATCCTGGATTATATACTTCAAATACTTTGCTCTTGGTTACATAAATAACACATCCTTAGAAATCATAAAGAATGTTTTTCTGTGTCAAAAAATAGAAACAAGTTTCATATATGAGAAATATACTTAGTTCTGTGCAGCTTTCAATTTTGTTTTCGACAATTTTAAAAGCAAACTTTAACCTTAAAGCCATTTATACTTGTGTAATCAGCCCTTCTCAGTTGTCCAGTAAAATTTTTGTTTTCTGAGCAGTCATTGACTATAGCATTACTCAGCAATATCAAAATTTGTTTGCATTTGTAGAGCAGGGCAGTTTAGCGGTATGCTATCAGTTCACTGATTCACTCACCCTACAGCAAGCTTTGGACAGTTTCACTGAGACAGTGGCTAAGAGCACATTGTTAATGAAGGTTCTAAGGAGTTTATCCAATGAAGGACAATAATGAACATTGAGACAGAATCTAGAGCTATGGAAATATGCCAGTTTATAGAGATTACAAGAAGGAGTTCCCCAAGTTCTACTTTAGGGTTCAGAACTGGGGAAAAGAGTTTCCAAGAAGATCCCCACCCCTTCAGAGGAGCTACTTTGGGAAGCCAGCTTGAAAATAATATTCCTCCCAATGTCTGATACACTTAAAAGGTTAACTTTATTAGTGATTTAGATCATTCTAAATCAAGTTGTGTCTCAGGAGAATAAAATTTTATTTCTAAAATACACTTTCAGAATCCTTTTTTGCCTTTGGTACTAATGTGTCTTTTACTTTTAAGGAAAGAACAGCGACCACACTTCCTACCTACTACAATCAAGAAAATTACAAGAATAGAGAATGGTGAACTCTGCTGATGTTTTACTGTTTATTTTAAAGTTACCAATGATATGCCTTCATATCTGAAATAGATGCAAGGTCCTCTTTCTAAAGGAAGGTCAGTGATTTATGTTCCTTGAAAATATCTGCAGTTCTTACAGAACTAACTTCAATTTAAACTACTAATTTGTTTATCCTTTTAATGGATTAAAAAATATCATTGTGATAACTGCATATTGTAACACATCATTTCAAGTACTACCAGAAAAAAATTTAATTATCTTTTACTTCACATCTGCAGTCAGACCTACAAAAAGAACATTTAATTAATAATTAAAATGGGTGTGTACCATTTTTGATGACAAAAATTAATATTTATAGGTAAATAGTATTTATAAAAAGAAAATATATAGGTATATATTATACATCCTCAGTGGGATAAGATTGCTCCAAGTATTTGAAATTGGTTCTTGGAGGGACATATGTTAGATATTACAATGACTTGTGGTCCTCCAAAGGATTACAGGACATAAACAGACATATATTATATCTGCGCTATTAAAATTTCCTGGGAGGAGGGTAATTATGAATAAAATGTGTAGGGAAGGTCTCCTTGGGGGAAATAATGAACAAAATGTTGAGAAACACTGACGTATATGTACCTGTACAGATATCTGTATATGTGTATATATACATGCACCTTGATGTTCACTGTTTTTTGTTTTGAACAAGAATAGGACATGCGATACTCTATTCTGTCTCTTGCATTTTTCATTTAACATTCTCTATCCCATGTCAATTAGGCTGACACCAGCAAATGCTTGCAGGGGTCAGGTGGCTAACATAAACAAGAAAAATAGGGGTTGGGGAAGAGTGTAGACCATGGTAAAATCGAGAGCCCATGCTCCTTCACAAGAGGCGGCAGCACTCAGCTTCGGGTGACAGTTGCCGTGTGCGAATTTGGGCCCAGTGTCATTGTGTTCTCTGATTTCACAAGCAATACTGGAAATCCGTATTTTAAATGTTGACTATAAATTCCTCATAAGGGTGAACATTATGTGGCTCCCACAGAACATGGCTGCACTAAGAAAACCTGCAGGCCTCATCTCAGACTTCTGGTACAATTCCAACCCAGGTTTTCTCAAAAAAGAGTCAGAGATTAACCACAACAAAATCCCCTGTAACACAATTTCCATGCGATGGGCTTTCTGGGTCCTAGCTCAATGGATCTATCCAGCAACCTGAATTTTTAACAAGGAGTTTCTTATGTAATCTCAAGTTTGCAAACTATGGACAGCCTACTTTCTAATGGCTGCATTACCATAATTAAATTCCAAAGTATAAACCATCAGATATTGTTAAAACCATTTCTTTATTGGTGAGTGTTGTAGTTGTTTTAAAATTTTTCTCTCTATAAATAGTACTTAATTAATGTCCTGATGTACATTGCTTTCATTTTTATAGGATGGATTTCCCAAATCAGGATTATTGGTTCTAATTTTAGATATTGTACATTGTAGGGTCTATTGGATAGTGTAAACTTACTTGAAAAGGTTGCAGAAATTCCCAATCTAACTAACCAGCAGAATAACAGGTATGTAAGTGCTGGGCATTGAAACATGTTTTTCCAACTTGATAGGACTAAAATGTTCTTTATTTTTTGTAATACATATTGTCTTGACTTCTAGTGCAGTTCAGAATTTTTCTATGACCTGTTTGCATTCCTCTACTCGGGGAGTGTGAGGATGTTCCCCAGCTGACAATGGCAGGGCTGAGAGTATAAGCCAACACTCACACCGAGTCAGTTTCCTTGTTACCAGGACCTTGGTCCTAAGCTCTACCTTCTTCTCAAATCCCTGCCTCACTTTTCTTCAGGGAACCCATTAAAACCATTAATTATTTTTTACCATTCTGGCCAGACCCTAAGTTTTCCTCTGGAAATATAGTCATTTGTCATTTGTTTTGCTCATTGGCCATTCAATAGCCTACTTTTTCCTTATCTATTTGATGTAGTTCAATGCCAACTAGGCCATAAACAATTTGTTTTATATAATATTAAAAAAAAACAGATTATGAAAGTTACTATTTTACTTAATAATTAATCCAATTCGAACAAATTCTATTAAATGTTAATCATATTAACCATTTAAAACAAGCAATGCTATTTTTAGTTTTTTCCTTTTTTGCTGCCTTTAGAAATATGCTTTATTTAATAGCATGCATTTTCAATATAATGCTATAATAAATTAACTGCAAAAAAGCCACTAATGAACGTTATCTTACTTTATTAAATAACAGCAAAGAGACTATAAAGATTTAAATAGCTTTACATGCAATTTAAAAACTTTCCAAACTCAGAAATGGATTTTTTTTTTGGAGGAGAGGGGTGGCTTTCTCTCAAGAGCTCTTATTTCAGAGCCCAAAGGGGATTTCAAAATACAAGTAAATAAGTGTCAAAGCCTCTTGGCCTCTGCTCTGCCATTCTATGCCTGAAATACTGCCAAAATGAAATTTTCCATTCAAGAAAGACTGGCATTTACTAAGCTGATTTTTTAAAGACTCACTTTCAATAGTAGTGGAAACTTTGTGAAACTTTTGACATCCCTCTGTGTGGATAGAACGGCCTCCTCTGTAGACATTTTTCACAACGTCAACATTTAAAAAAAATTTTTTTCAGCCCATCCAATGTCTTCAGCCACTAGGTCTACTGTTTTTTCTCAGTGCAAGCATAGAAGATAAATAGCAACCAAACTACCAGCCACTGTCTCATTAAGCGTCAGACCACAAAAAGGACAGAGAAAAGATAAAAAGTGGGGAAGAGGGAGGGGCTTGATCCAAGAATTCCCTTGCTAGAGGGGAACCTTTATTTCAAAATTTAATGCAATTTTAACACAACTGCGCTGTAGAGATTGGCTGTCTGCTTACTCAAATAACATCATTGTCTGTTACTGTTAAGATCAAATGGTTAAAGGCTGAGTTCGTTTAAAGGATCCAAAGGGGAACGTGGAGTCCCTGCAGTAGGTAGTAAAATCGGAGGAGTAGTGGGCCTCTGCTGTTTGGCCAGTCCGCCGCTGGTGGGGAGGAGTGCTCTAAGGGGACTCTGTGAGTGTGGATTAGGGAGATGAAAACTAAAACTGTCAGCTAGCTAACCTGCAGTATTGCTGAAAGAAACTTTGAAAAGTTAACAAGGACCTGTGGGGTGAATCAAAGGTAGAAATGAAAATTACAGAATGTTAAGTGGGAAAAAATAGAAATTCATCTAGAACGGAACTGTTTACACTCCCAAAAGCAATGACGTGAGGCATGAAGCAAAAGTTACAATTTGCAGGGCACCCTGGAATTATCCCCCTGAGAGCCTTTCTTTAATTAATTCTAGCCCCCCACCCCCGCCCCACAAAATGTTGCCCCCAGACCTAATGCTCCTTTTTCTCATCTTCTAATATTCTGGGACAGGACAAAGAGAAGGCTGCAAGGCAGAAAAAAGTTTTTCTGGTTTGGGAAACTTGGGGCCTTTTGGTCATTTCCCCTGCCCCACCACGCCCCCAAACACGTGACCAAGAGAGGCCGGAATTTTGTGAATGGAGCTGGAAGATGGCTACAAGGGCGGGAGGGGATCCGCCCCTTTCTCCAAAGCCGCCAATCTCCTAACGGAGCGCTGCAGGGTCAGCAATAAACAACAGTGGGCTGGGAAAATACGCTATGTTATTGGCTGCGGACAGGAACCTCATGGGGTGGGGAAGTGGGGGCGGAGTGGGAGAAGGCGGCTAAGCTGAAGCTCCGCCTCTTCCCGGTTACCCTGGATACCTGTCAGGCTCCAGCCCCCGAGAAGGTCTTTGGAAACTGTTGCTCAGATTACAGCGGCTGAGTTATCCCCGGAGTGCTGGGCGGCGGGACACCCTTGCTGTTGGCTCTCCGCCTGGCTGCACCCTCCGAAAGTACCCAAAGCCTCACTACCCCAGCCTTGGGGCCCGGGCTGCGCCCGGAAGCCCTCCCTGGCTGAGGTTAAAGTGCAGTTCCCGCTCAAAGTGCTTGTAGGTGCTCATTCGCACAGGCTACTCTGATTTACTAGTTTCAGGGAATGCACGGTGTATGCCCTTGTTCTCCGTAATTATTGGGCGTTTCTCTAGTAGTAAGTTTTTCTAAAATTTCTGTAAGACTTTTTTTTTTTTTTTTTTTACGTAGATCTTTCTTCTTCTGGTTCCTGGGGAGTCTTGCTCATACTCCATTTTAATGTGTCTCCATACCCTTCCATTTCAGGAAGGAAAGTTTCAAATAGAAATTGAGAACTGAAGCGTGTTTCCCAATGGGCAGAACAGCTGCCGGAAACGTATTTTGGTCTGTAGCTCTGGTCGTTACCGGGATCACAAGTGAATGTCAGCACTGTTGAGTTCCTGGTCCCAGCCCCGCGGCCTCCCGAGCCCTGTTGGGCTGCGGCTTAAGTTCTACAGCTCCAAGCCCCACAGGAGGGTGAGGGCAAGTGGTTTCAGAGCCGCAGCCCTCACTTTTTAACGTCCCAGTCATTGTCCTTGATACCCGAACCCCCTCACCGCTAGTCCCCCAACTCCCGGCAGGGGCTGCGTGAAAGCAGAAGAGGAAGTGAAAGCATAAAGTACAGTAAGTGACACCCTCCATCTCCGTGTATACATAACAAAAGCTCAGGAAATGTGCGGGTCCTTAGGATATCTGAGCCACCTCATCCCCTCCCTGCTCCGCCCCACCTCCACAGAGGGATGGAAGCACCTTATCCCAGTGCACACCTTGGGGAAATTTGATTTTTATACTTTTCTTTACCTAGATCGCACCGTAGTTCTTCCAGTGCTCCCTCCCAACACAATCCTTCCTAACATGCAATTCCCCCCCACCCCTGGTGCTTTCCCACGGATGCTTTATTTTACTGTCCCATGAATGATTTGGATCTTGTATTACTTGAGGAAGGCCACTAAAAACTGTTTTGATAAACCATAATGATGGTTGGCGTGTGTTAAAAAAAAAACGGCAAAAGAACTTGGGCCAAAAACTTAATGGGAGCGAAGCTACGGATAGGTGGGCTCCTCATCAGGTTAAAAGTGGGAGGTGAGGGTGGGGGAGGTTGGCGTTCTTGAGGGAGGGGAGGAGGCAGGGGCGTGAGGAGGCACGGGCTTAGTAGATCGCCCTTCAGAGTATATACCTGAACCGAACAAAAGTACTGTAGGAAATCAGCCCAAGAATGGACCAAAGACACCAGTAAGGACAACTGGCGACTCGGTACACATGCATGGATTCAGTGTCCCCGGGCGCCTTAACAATAAGCAGCGGATTCGGAAGGCAGTCGTTTTCCTCCACGGCATTTCCAAGCTTTGGACCCTGCGCCAACCCGCCGAGCACCAGCCTGGGAAGAGGGGCGCGGGAGATCCTGCAGAAGGGGCAGCAAGCTGCCTGATTGACAGCCCGAAATCTGATCTTGTGAAAGAGACGCGGAACCAATGGGAGGCAGCGATCCATCAGTTTGGATTGGAGGCCCCTGGAGGAGAAGTAGAGGAAAAACCACCGAATTGAGCTCTGTCAGAGGCGCTTTCGGCTTCCAAGGGGGACGTGCTGGGCAATAATTAATGTTTTTATTAAATTTGGAGGGAATTTTTTTGCAGCAGTTTGCCTAGCGTGGCCTTCAGGTGGGTCTTTCCAACAACTTTTTATGTCTCTCCAGATAATTGCATGGTTGTGGGTTGCAAAAACTATCCTTATGAAAGAGGTGTCTCCGTCTCTAGTCCCGTTAGGTGCAAAGCAAGTCTCGTTGATCGCCATTGCTAGTTTTGCACACGTTTGCGAATCAGAGCTTCCCGGGATACACCGACCTCGCAGGGAAACATCGAGAGTGTAAAAATAAATACATAGCCTCTAGTTCGGATTTTTGCTACAGCCGAAAATATGTAAATTGTGAACTCTCTGGGCTTTCTTTGGATCCAGGTGAAGGAGGCGGTGTATGGAGGGTTATTTTTGTGAATGGGACAGTCGGTGGGTAATTAGCTATGCAAATTAAAGAGCTTCATTCATGATTTTTTTTTTTTTAGCCTAAAAGCCATTTTGTTCCCCTCTAGGTTGATAGAAGTCCAGATCCCGAGGAAATCTCCAGCTAAATGCTGAAAATATAAAACACTGAGCTGAGATTTGTGAAGAGCAGCAGAATGGATGGATTTTATGACCAGCAAGTGCCTTACATGGTCACCAATGTGAGTGATCAGTTCGAGGGTTGCTGTTTATAAACTTGACTGGGGGTGGGGGGGGGCGGGTGGATAAGGGAGGAGGTAAGGGGGTTGGGATTGCAGATACTTTATCTGCTTTGTTGCCACTGTAGGGCGACTCTGCTTCTACAAGCCCAGTCTTCAAAATGAGCTTACCTTTCAGTGATTTGGATAAGGCACAGTTTTGTTTTTAAGACCCCCTTTTCTGATTAAAGGGCCCAAGATGAGTGGAAGAGGAGATGGAGGGCAGCAGCAGCTGCTGCACTCAAAGTTTTTGGCTGGGTTTGTCTGCCACATTGAAAAGAGTGAAGTTGAGACAAATGCTGACACTTTTTGTTTACATGGGCTGTTTTTGTTTCTTTTCCCCCCTCATTTTCTCTTATATGTTTCATTTTACCACTCTTCTCTGCTTTTTTTCTTTATTTTTTCGAGTGGGGAGTATGAGAATAAAATTCACTGTATTTTAATCTAGCTTTGATCCAGCCTAAAATCGACTTTAAGTGTAATTGCTTAATGATGTTTTGATGCTGAGATAGCATGAATATATGACTAATAAATAGTATGCTAGGATCGGCGCTGGGAAGCAACACTTCCTGGCTGTTCAATGCTCAGCATAAGCTTTCACTGTGAAATGAATGCAGAAAGTGAATATTAGAATTGATACTATGGACTTTAATTTTTCTATTTAGAGAGAGGATCCTGTAGATGTATGTATGCATGTATTTTTCTGTGTGTGACTTTTGAGGTTTACATTCTTTTAAAGGATTTTATCTTTCCCTTTGTAGAATCAGCGTGGGAGAAATTGTAACGAGAGACCAACAAATGTCAGGAAAAGAAAATTCATTAACAGAGATCTGGCTCATGATTCAGAAGGTGAGGTTTGATTCTGGGCTGAATCCCCCCTCTTTATCTATATCCCCACTCTCATTAAAGAACAGGAGCACTTCAATCTTAGCTTAAAAGTAATAAACATTCACATTGCTGTATTTAACTAAGACTTTTACTTGGAACAATTAACATAATGTGACAGTTTGCACTGGAGGATATTTTATGGCCCCATCACAAACTAATGAAAGAAGGAAGCAAAAAGTTAAGTGACATCCTTCTTTTATGTTTAATACCCTCGTCCATATGGCATATAGCTAATCCCATACACTAAGGTAACAATTTTAAAATATCCAACACAGTGGGACAAATTGAGCAACTATGTGTACTGCTACAACAATGTAAATGATTATTTAATTTTCCATCCCCTCTGCACAAAAACCGTATACAGTTATCAAACTTTTCATGGATGATTTTGATGACTCCGTGGTGAGGCCATAATATTGTTTTATAGGTCTTAAAGTGTTCACTGAATTATAATTAAGGCCTAATTAATAATTTTAATACTTATTTGGAAAATTAGGCTACAGATTCTTTTTATGAACTGTTGGTAGGAAGTCAATACATTATAAATTATTCCAGCCATATTGAAGCATTAATAATAAACTTAAGATACTTAGATTTAATTGCCAAAGATACTTTCATCTTAAGGTAGATTTAAATGCCATTAATGGCCAAAGTTCAGTTGGCCATTTAGATATGAGATATATTAAATTCCGAAACTTCCTCAAATCCTCATAATTATAGAACACCTCTCTCCCTCCCCACTATGACAGAATACAAATATTTGGACCTGATAATAAACAGGTGCCAGTGAATTATCTATCTTTGATTTTTGTAAACCTATTAATGTAGAAATTTACCTCTAAAAACTTGTATTTAAAAGTTGTTCTTTTTATCTTTGTGGCATTGAACCTGAAAATGTATATTACTTTGAGAATTATACCATTTGTTGTTACATCTTTTATATAACATTCAGAAGATATAAATAAGGTATTTTTCAGTCTTTCCAATCTTTTTCCTACTAATTTACAAGAGTTAAATTTATTTAAGAAAGGTTTCTGTGGACCTACCTTTACCTAGACATTTTTCGAATACTGGAGAATGTGTGTTATTTGGTGTCTCCACCTTATTTTTTTTAAGCTGTTTGTTTAAAAAGAGGGGGAAAGAAACATGATTTTATTATTTAATTTACTGAAAGAATTTCTTAAAGAAGTATTGCTTAATACCCATCAAAATGAGCAAGATTGTTGAAATATGTTATGAATTCTTTTTATATTGAGCGCCTCCCCAAACAAAACTGATATATGACAAATCTTATGACAAACATTTTCACTTCATGAAACCTAAAGGTTTGCAAATGTTTTCTTTCTGTCTTTGACTTGTTTTTTAGAACTCTTTCAAGATCTAAGTCAATTACAGGAAACGTGGCTTGCAGAAGGTAAGGCAAAAAAGAAAAAAAGCTTTAAAAGGAGGGGAAAAGCAACTCTAGAAGGGGGAGGAAAAGTCCTGAACTTGCTGTCTTAATGTTCAGCCCAATTAATTGAGCTCTAAAAGAGCCACCTCATGTGTCATGCATACATTAGAGCCTCTGATGAGTTTGTCTTTGGGGAATCTGGGGCTGCACTACCCAGTGTCATCACAAATTACCAGGAGAAATTGCTTCCAGCTCACAATCACATCTGCTTTTGGCAAGAACTAATGCACCAAGACTTCAAGTTCTAAGCCTCTGTTCAGATTTTAATTGCAATTGATCAGGTTTATATTATTGTACCTCGAGAGACCTCCTAGAGCCAGAACTCGGCTAGCTGTTTCCTTCAGAGCAGCGCATATCATTATTTGGTGTTCTGGTGGAGGACTTCTGATGGCAGAAATTAGTTTCTCTGGGTTCATCGGGACGGGATGCTTCAAGATTTAAGTGCAAGTGTCTTCTTCCCACCTTGCTCACAACACAGAACGATAGGTGTGTATCCATTACTTAGGAAGTCTATGACTCTGAAATAAATATTTGGGGGCTTTGAGGAATTTTTAGATGTTTTCTATTTGTTACTGTTATGTGATGTTTGTTGAAATTGACTTTTGCTATGATGTGACTTTTACTAGGATTCAGTTAATATAGCAAGGAGACATTTAAAGCCATTCCTTTTATTTTTGATTGCTTTTTTATAAAAATTTGTGTTGAAATTCATGGCACCTTTTATTGTGTAAACTTTATTTTATAGGAACAATGAAATAATGCTTCAGTAGATCTTTTTACAACTTGAGAAATGTCTAATGTTGGGGGACTTTTGTTGGTATTCACAATTTGAATTTTTTCTTTTGGATTTGTCCTAATAAATGTGAAATATTTATTTTATCTTATGATATGTTTAGTGGAAAACAAAGAAAATTATAGATACTTAAGCATTAAGTATAGTTGTCTTTTTTTTGCCTTTATGTTATATGGGAAACATGCAGTTTTCGGAACAAATTTTTAAGACAGTTAAAAGAAGAGAGAGGTTCTCTTTAAATGGAAGCTAAGTGTTGCTGTTGCAGTTTGGGGCTGGCTGCTGTGTTTTATCAGTGGTCTTGCTTGCAGTTGATCAAGTTGCTGTTAGCATGTAAAATAAGTTTCTTTGTTTTGCTGATATTCTAGTTCTCCAAAGAGCTTTTGCAGTCTTTTTTCAAATCTTTTAAGTAAATTGGCTTTCTTAGTAGCCCTTCCCAAAGGGTGATTGTGTTTGTATGTTAATGAAAGGTAAGTATTAATAAAAATTTCAGTTATATTTAAAGGTCATTTTGCTTGTCTCTGGTAATGAAACTTATTGCAGTAGATTACTTATTATTGCAGCATAAGCCTTATATTTCAATGTAACTTTTTCAAGAAAAAAAATTGTACAGAGGTTCTTGTATTAACTTTTTTCTGTTAGTTTGCAAAGTTGAAGGTTGTGAGATCATTACACATATGAGGGAATTTATTTGCTTATCCAAAATAACTTAAAATATCCATTTTAATTGTTCTGGAAGATTGGTTTGTTGTTTAAGATGCTTAAGTCTAATTGATTCCAAATCAGAGCACTTGCTGGCAGATTTTGAATGTGCATAGCAACTCTGTTCCTGGAATTTTAAAATGTGGAATCTGTGACAGACTCTTCACATTTTATAATCGATTTCGGTACAGTTTTTTACTTTCAACTTCTTTTGTTTCTTTGTCATTCAGATAAGTAATTTGAATAATTTATCTGAGTTTATCTTTTCAAACTGCACTGCTTATTCTTAGTCATAGTTATTCACATAGCTGTAAATCAAATCTAAAGATTTGCTTTTTATAAAATAAACAGAGAAGATGACATATATTTGGAGGAACATGGACTTTGACTTAGGAAAGAATTTATAAGGTGAAGAAGTTCAGAAATCAATAGTCGGACTGATGTATGGAATACCAAGGTGGGCTACTACTTATAAATTCTAGATACCATTTCATTTCAGAATAATATTTACATTTTTCAAAGTTGTTTACATTAATTTATGCTATCTAATAGTGAGGCGAGGCTTTTAAAATTAAAAAAATTTTTACTGTCAGTAGACTGTATATTTTTATTTTTAGGAATTATACACAATTATATTTGCTTTAGCATTTTAACTAATTAACATTTTGAATAATAGTAACTATGAAGAGATCTCAAAGTTATACTAGTTTATTTGTAGTTGGATTTGTCCATTTATGTCCCTCTGGGCACCCAGAAATTAAAATACTGCCAAATAGGCTGATATGAACGGTTTACATATTTCTTTTCCTAACGCTTTGTAGCCAAGAAACTGACTGTGGAATTTTAAAGCATCTTGACCCTTTTAAAAAAGATCATTGGCAATTAGCCAAGTTTCTCCCCTAAGTTAGAATCCCACTGGGAAATTAAACAGGTCAAAAAACTTGACCTGGGAGTCGAGTCAGTTGTCATGTGTCATGTGAAAATCATGTTAAAAAATTATCAAAGTCCCTACATACATGGGAGATATATATACTAGCATGTTTGTTTTCCTAAAAGAATTTTACAAATTAGACCCAAAATGCAACATATGGATTAGTCATAGGTAAATTATTATTGAGTTAGAAATGTGTTTTA
Organism: Artibeus jamaicensis; assembly: GCF_021234435.1. Lineage (NCBI taxonomy): Eukaryota > Metazoa > Chordata > Mammalia > Chiroptera > Phyllostomidae > Artibeus > Artibeus jamaicensis. The sequence continues at coordinate 11,016,318 of NW_026522014.1, read as the reverse complement.
TTTCTAAGAGAAATTGGGATAAGGCAGGATGGGTGGGGTTGGAACTAGTTTTTCAATTCACTAAAGTTATCTCTAAAAGTAGAATTTCATTCTCTCAAAAAGTTTATTTCCAGAGATCAAAAATATGTTTGTGAAGACCGTAACTTTACATTAGTGTCACTTTCCAAGTACCAACACTGCAGTTTAAATGTTTTTAACATATATACCACAGTTTAAAATAATCACATTTTATTCTGAAATAAATGGAATAGGTAATGTTTTCAGTGACACAGTGGTAGATAAAAAAAAATAGAGAGTATGCCTATTTCAAATTTTCCCCTATCTACTTCATATTGTAAATGTAACTATGTACAATTCTTTATTGATTCTTTGTCTTTTGAATCAGATTGCTACTGACAGAGGCAATTTCAATTATTTGATCCCATGAAATAATGAGTTCAAATATCAATTCTATCAACATCCTAGGGATGTCTTATTCTTAACAATCTAACCTGTTTTAAGTGGTGATTCAGCGAGCGGTGCCCAAGAAATTCATAGTTAAAATGGACCCTTGTGTGGGGGTGGGAGGGACAGAAAGAGAAGAATGTAAAACTGAGTTTTAAAGGATTGCAGTTTTCTGAAGTTTGTTATGAAAGCTTACCTACCAATACAACTGAGGGAGAAATATGAAATTTCGTGTGTATGTAATGAAAATACATAACAACTTATGACCGTTATTTCTTGCTGTTGGTCTAGATGTTCTTGAGATTCCCCTTATCAGTAATATTAAGGAAGAATGTCAACAGTGATCTGATTCCATCAGGGTAAAATGATTTTCAGTGGTGGTGTAAGTCGGGTGCCACCATACTTGAGTCAAAACTTTATCTCCAAGAACAACCTTTCTACACCAAAGGTCCTTACCTCATGCAAATAAGACTGTATTTTTCTTTTGTTTTATGTGACCTTTAAATGGTAATCAAGTCGACTTAAACATAGAGATATATCTACTTTTATCTTTGAAAAGTAGAGATTCACTTCACCTCAGTGACTTATACTATTCATATTCAAAGTCATTTATAATAAAGTATCTTAAATAACAGGTTATACATATGGTCATACAACAATATTCAGCAGTCATAATATACTCATTTTTGGTTTTCAAAAATTATACTGTAACTTTTTTAAGGAACATAAATTGGAGGTACTGAATGTTTTTGTTTTGTTTTGTTTTCATGTGATACAGTAAGAAATAAAAGCTTTAAAGATGACATTATTTTAAGTGGTTGACATAAAAATGGAATTGAGAATTTAAGCATTAAATTACAGAAGCGTATACTATTTCTTAGACTTGATCAAGAGTCTTTTTTCTTTTTAGTGGGGGCTACTATCCTTTGTGTTACATCAGGAAATACTCTAAATTGTGAAAGAATCTTCTTTGTACTCGATTAAAATATAGCAGGTAGAGGAATGTATTACATTCCTAAATATTCATTGGACATATATAAATACTTTTCATCTAGGCTCTCCTTGCAAAAATAGAAATTGTCTTTTATAAGAATAGAATTTGGATTTGCTGTAGCATAATATAGCTTTTCCAGAGGGCCGTAATAAATGTTTATGAAATAGTGCTAAGCTTCCCTAATTCACTTACTGACAATGTATAATTTCTTGGAAGTTATACTATAACCGTATTCCATTTGACCTGTGTATAAGTTTGTAATTAAAATCATCATCATCGTCATCATCATCATCAGACCTCAGTAGCACTAGAGAAAATATTTGACTAGAAACAATAGCTCTTCTCATCTACCCTGAAGTTTTAAAGTCACTCCGGGTCAGTTTAGAGTTAGGAATTGAAGCTAGTTTGAGCCTAAAGACAACTAAAACCGTTTTCTTTCTTTTCAAACATACATAGAATGTCTTTTTCAAGTATAACAGATGTGTCTGTCATTGGACAAGAGCCCCCTTTATCTGTTTAAATATGTTTATAATTATGCATTAATTAATGCTTATACATTGGTACAAGCATTCTAATGTTAAAATCGGATGTGGTATAAAAGCAGGCTTAGAGGCCTCATGATTATATTATTCCATGGCCTGAAGCTTCGTTTTAGCATGAAACAGAAATACTACTGTTCAAAGGTTGATTTTCTCGTTCTTTTACTTTTACTTAAAATTGAAACAACTTCAGAGAAATCTGTTTTTAACCCTTTGTTCAAAGTGAAAAGCTGAAAAGTCAGCAGCAACCTGTTATAATCTTAGGATAGAGACATTTGAAATAACAGGCAAGAAAAATAAGGCATTTTTAATGGTTTTTCTCTTCCATCCTTTCATCTTTTTTTCTTTGCCTCTTTCCTTCCTTTTCAGTTTTGTACATTTAAGTTTCTGTGACAAGTTACCCTATGAAGTAGGATAGGTTAAATATAATAAATAGGTGGATTTCTTTTGTAAACTTGTCATTTCTTTAAATGTGTACCTTAAGGGGTCTGAACTCTATTTGAGATAGAGCAATAAAATTGTGTTTATATTGCAAGTTCAAGTTGACTTGCTTTAGCTCTCTCGAAGGGTGTGACATGAAAAGATTGTGGTTGGGCCACATGGCTCATGCTGGACTGTGTTTTTGTGAATGGAGGCAGAACTCCAGTTCTGCCTGCTTGTCTGGAGGAATTGCTGAGGAGATCAGCTGTCTCATTCACGGGCAGAAAGAATGACTCATACATCTTCCGCCTTGTTTGGCTCTAGGTCATTGTTACAGTGGATAGAACTGGTTTTAATTAAATATTAACCCCTTTTATTCTTGACATTTGTTTCACTGGTAATTTCCCCCCCCCCCGCCCCCCCCTCACTTTAAGAGAAAACCCAACAGGCGCCTTGTGTGTTTTAAAAAAAAGGTATATTTTTTCCTTGCCTGCAGCCAACCTATTTAAATGCTCAACTTTTCTTAAGTAACGATTATTATTTTATTTAAAGGCACACTATTTAAAAATTGCCCACCCCTCTTCTCAGGGAGTGTTAAGACAGTAGATTAAAATTATGACGTGAGAGTTAGTGATTCTGTGACATCTGGGTCGTGATTACTATTTTCTTCAGTTTCTCTATCATGATATGTGTTGCTATGTAGTAAAGAGAGAGACAGAGACCAACTTCGGACAATAATCTCGGTAAAGCAAACAGCTGAGAGTGCAGATACTCTCCTTGTAAAGCCGAAGTCCTGAGACTTGACGGCAACTTGTCTATTAATGTGCAATGATCTGATAGAGCTGCTCCAGCTATTACCAATAAAATCTACATGCTTAATCTTCTTGAAAGCCTTTTATTGGCCTTTTGGTATATGCCTCCCCCCTTCTCCTTTCTTACTCTTCCCCTTCCTCTTTAATTACCGAGTGTGGGGAAGCATTTTCATTCTTCAAAGGTACATTATTCCAAGCATAGTTTATAATAGATTGTTGTCGGGAAGAAATTTTATTTAAGTTGGCCATTATTGTTAATTTTCCTCTTTGGAGTTGGTATGACTTGTCACAAATTTTTAGACAAAGCTATACTTTGCTGCTTCAACCAAATTCCTGTGAATTGAGGGGAAAAACGGAAATGTATGCTACGAGTGTGGCCATACTTTGTCATTTTTTCCTTGTGCAGATCCAACTTGGTTTTCTGTTAGCTGCTTTCCTTTTACTTTTAACTTGAAATTAGAGGTGGACTTAAGCCTTTGTCTATTTAAGCAGCATGCTGCTTCATTTGGTCTATTCGGTTTCTGAAGATTAGCTTCTGTGAAAAATGTGAGTCATATGTTTTTTGTTAAAATTTTGTAATATGTTCAGGCATAAGTGTGAAGTATTTATTCAGTATGTTAAAGAGTTAGAACAGAAATAGCAGTTTTCATTCTTTTTTATGAATTGCTAGTATGCAGCTATTTTCTGTCTATTTGTGAGGTGAACTTTCTCGTTTCTTCTGCTCCTAAAGTTTTTCTTTGCCTACATATCCCAACACAGACCATGCAGCCATCAGAGAATTGTATGCCTTTCTTGAAGGGATACAAGTCCTGGAGTTGCCACTCTGTCTTATAGTAAGGAAAAAAGAAAAAGTTCTGGCCTTTGGACATTCATACTAGCGTATCTAGTTACAGATATACTTTTGTTACTCAGCAGCTATTTTTAACTATTCCTGTAAAGAGATATTACATTTTTATTAGGTTCTTGTAAATGTTGGCTTTTTAAAAGCATAATAATTGCTATGGCTGATAATTTTTGCATCTCAATAGTTCTGTGTAGCTGTTAATTTAGAAGGAAAACCAAAACATGTGGATATAATGGAAAAAATATGTAGGAGTGGGTTCTGTCTACCTGCTGTTATTTATTAAATAGATATTAAAAACATTTTTGTATTTTTGGTGCGGAGCCTTATTTTAAAGGGTACTCCTCCAGTTATAATTTATGAGTCTGTGAGAAAACTCAAGCTTACAACAATGCAAGAAAAATGTTTATACCTAAGAGAATGCTAACATACAAATTTCACCTATTATATTTTTCCATGTCCAATATAATTCATTAGAAGTAAAGACATTAAACTTGCATTGTAATGACTGAAGTATTGTCTGTGTGTGTGTGTGTATGTGTGTGTGTGAAATGGGAAAAAAGTGGGTATCTGACGTTGTCTGACACTTTATTTAGACTATTTTATTTAATCCTCACAAAAAATCTCTATTACCACTATTACACTGTTGAATAAATGGAGTTCAAAAAGGTTAAATAATGTTATACAGTTTACATAGCTAGCAAGTAATGATCTGAAGTTTGTATGACTTTAGTCAGGTGTCAGATACTAGTAGAATACAAAGAGAAAACACTTCAAATATAAACTTAAGAGATTGGCATCAGTTATAATTTGGAAAAAGTTCTCAATTAGTTTGGTTTCATTTTGTGGCAGAGAATAGGTTTTGTCTTTAATAAACTTAAATAGTGGTGTACAGAAGAAAGTTGTTAGAAAATGGATGTCAGATTGCATATATTTTGATAATAGTCAAAATTATCATTGGTTTTGTTCTTAATAATGTAACATGAATTTTATTTAGCCAAATTATGTTTTTTTGTACATGTTAAATAAGCTGGTAAAAGAACCTTTAATTATATGTATGTTATAATCTCTTTCATTAGAATTTTTAAATACAGAATTTTTAATGTAGACTTTTTCGTAGCTCATTGAAGTACCCAAAATATTTTCAACAGAGACCAATTATTTTACTACACTCGATCTTAGCCAAAAGGCCCAGAAGCGACAGATAGAGACTGATTATTTTAATAAGCATTCCCCCATACAGAATAAACTCTTTAAAAAATTAAAATTAAAATTAGACACTTGTTTGAATATGACGTGACTGGATAAAACTTTTTAGTATTTGATAATATTAGTAAAGTAATACCAACTAACCATATCCCAGCTAAAATTAATTAGGAAAGTAACCCAACTTCTATTTCATGTAGTCCGTATGTGTGTGAGTGTGCACATTTGTATGCATGGGAAAACTTGTTTTTGTAACATTCTGTCAGTTTGGAACCAGTTATTTTGATGTGTAAATCAACCATGATGAAAATATTGTAGAAATGAAAAAGTTTACATGGTTTGTTTGTCCCCGAATGCGTAGTCTTTGCTATTTAGTAATTTATTCCCTTGCTAAAAATAGGGAAGTTGTTTGATATTAGAACTGATGAAATGGTGATTTCCTTTTGTTAATGCTAAATAATCACCAGGAAAATATTTTGCATGCAAGAATGGAGTTTATTTGTATTGTTCTGATCATGGTCAATGAATTTTTTAAAACTTTATACTGTATCAATGACAATAATTTCGGAAACTTCATTGCTTATTTTGGCTAGATTTAGGGCAGACATTTTTAATTACAGTAGTCTAATTTGCAGTAGATAGAGCATACCCAAATCAGACATTTCTATAAAGCAGAGGGCTGTGTGTGATAACTGCACATTACTCGAAAAGAATTAACGTGGTTATTTTGAATGGGCTGCTTAAGCACTTGCGGTGGGTGAACTGGAATATCTTTTACTCCAAAAATACACCTTTTACTTGCAAAAAAGAAACACTGTAGCTAATAGAAATTCTATAGCTTCTTTTAGTTGGCATGTGTCTCCTCTATGTGTCCGGTGAAATTCAGAGGGACTGCCACCATTATATTTCGGACGTACATGTTTTCTAGTTGACATCAATGATCGCTTCTATGTCCCCTCCCAAGTATCACTGTCAATACCATTTTAAATAGGAGCTCACTGGCAGATAATAATAGGTTTGATCTCAGCCTAAAAAGATCTGACATAAAAGATCTCACTTTGATATTCCTTATGTCTTGGCAGTTTTCCTCTTAAATTTTAACTTTTTTTTTTCCTCCAGCTCAGGTACCTGACAATGATGAGCAGTTTGTGCCAGACTATCAGGCTGAAAGTTGTAAGTATAGTTTGACCTCATCTCTTTAAGTTTTCCTCTTTCTTTATTCCTTCTTTAATTCTTTCTCTTTTGTCTGTTTCCACTTGCAATGCTTGTTCTTGCATTATGCCGATGCCTTTTTAGCTTACAGTCATGAGGAGACTTTATTTATTTGTCTCTTTGTGACATCAGCAGAATCTCTGTGCAATCTGAGCAAAGCTCTGACCAGGAGTTTAGAAAGACTGAGTCGATTAAAAGACAGTCCCCTTTCCTGGGTTTGGTCAACACCCTTGGAGAAGAAGCATGGGGAGATCAGAGAATGTGCAAGTGGTTACTTCCAGTTTTCCAATATGTTCACAAGGAAGAGTCTGGATGCTGATGGGAGGCAGTCAGTACAGAATCTGTATGAGATGATTATTATGTGTAACTTCTAAAAATTCTAGGCCAAATAGTCATTGGCCTATTGTATGTATGTATGTATGTATTGCAGTCATGAACTTTTATCTGCTTTGATTTAATTTTAGCCTCATTTTCTGTACCTGGTTGCCATAACAGAAATGGAAGCCACCTTTAGCTTTTCCTAGGGCCCCCCCAGTGTTTTTCCTCTTGAGTCTTGCTGCAGGGCCTGCTGGAGGGTGATTCCTGGGTACTCCCCCTCCTGTAATTGCAGAGTGAGCATTTGGCCTGTGCAGACATGGTTGCCTTGGGGTTTACTTCTGATATTTATGCTTTGCCTTTCTGGGAGCTAACTGCAGCTATTGACCTGAGGTGCAAATAGTGAAGAAAAGGGTATAAATGCTGCCTGGATTTTGAAACTGACCTAATGCACTGTTGCTCTGTTAGCACCGTTTAAAGCTCTGACTTGTTTCATTTGACATTTTCACAGCAGGCGGTATCAACAGTAGCAAAGTAGGCTTAATACCTTACAACTTTATCAAACCCATATTTTCACACCTAATATCATCGATCTAATACAAATACCTGTGTTACTTCAAGGAACAGGTGTGTGTAAGCATTGCTTCTGTGCTTCTGTGTTTGGCATCTTCAACTTCCTAGGTGTGCAGAGTTCTAAGAGTTTCTTCCAGATTCTCTCCCAGGTTAAATGTTTTAGTTCCGCTTCATTAAAAAATGTTTTTTCCTATTATGTTAAAATATACATAACAGAAAAATTGTCATTTAACTACTTGTAAGTGTGCATTTCGGTGGCACAGTGTTAGGCAAACATCAACACCACTCATCTCTAGACCTTTCTAATGACTCCACACTGAAACTCTGTACTTACTAAAAAAAACAAACAACAAACAACTCCTCACTCTCCCCCGGCCCCCAGCCCCTGGGAACTGCTGTTCTGTCAGCTTGGTTTTTGATATCAGAAGAGAATAGTGTTGCTTGATTTCTGAATATAATTATTAAATATTCAATTTCAAGAAACCTACACAGCAATGATTTAGGCCTTATTTAGAGGCTCTTAGAAACTCCCAGAAAGATGATAGCTAAGGATGACGGCTAGGCAAGGCCTCTCCTTCATTAAAGTGTGGGAAGAGAATGGTCACATTTCCAGCATTTCCGTTCCTGTGGGGTTCTGATTTCTTTCTAAAAAGCTAAACCTGTCATCTGTGTGGGAGAAATCATCCCATTGAGTCATTTTACATCTGAAGAAATTGGTAATGATTCCAATGCTTTACCAACTGCCAGGGTAGAATTACTACCATAAGGTAATTTATTTTTTAATCATTTTCTTAAGTGACCTTTTTTTAGTTATTTATTTATTTTTATTTATTTATTTTATTATTGACTTTAGAGGGAGAAAGAGAAACATCAGTTGGTTGTTCCACTTATTTATGCATTCATTGTTTGATCCCCTGCCTGTGTTCTGATCGGGGATCGAACCCACAACTTCAGTGCATCAGGATGACACTTCAACCTACTGAGCTATCATCTTCCCAGGGCTGATTAACTCCTGTTTAATTTTTTTCCTTATGTTTCACTATTTCATCCCTTTGAACTCTTTTCTCTTGGTCACAGTGGTGTGATTTTTTTTTCTCTTTTTACTCCTTTGATTCTTCCCTCTGACTCCACTCATCTTCTTTACCTTCTCTTTCCCAGGATTCTGTTCCCACAATTTTCTTCCTGTTTTACATGTGTTATGTCTGCACCATCGCATAGAACTTTCTATGATGATGGAAAAATATGTATCCTTACCATTTGATACAGTAGCCACTGATCACATTGGTCATTAAACCTATGAAATATGCAAAATGGGACTGAAGAAATGAAAATTTTAATTTGCTTAATCAGCTCTGGCTGGTGTGGCTCAGTGGATTGAGCCCTGGCTTGCTAACTAAAAGGTCGCTGCTTCGATTCCCAGTCAGGGCACATGCCTGGATTGCTGGCCACGTCCCAGTAGGCAGTACCCAAGAGGCAACCACGCATTGATAATTTCTCCCTCTCTCCTTGCCTTTCCTTCTCTCTAAAAATAAATAAGTAAAACATTTAACAAATTGTTTAGTCATGTGGCTTTATATAGACTCATGTGGCAACTGGCTTCTGCCGTGGCCAGTGTGGCTCTGTGTAGCTATGCCTCCTACTTTGCGACCTCTAGCCGGGTCTCCGCTCTGCCCTGTGCACTGGCTGCCGCCCCTGATCTCCCACTGAGGTCTTGTGCGGTTAGAAAGATGCAGCACCTCAGCCCTCAGCGGAGGTGAAACAGCATTTGCACAGCAACCCCAGTCTTCAGGGTGCTGCCCCTCAGACAGTTCACTCAGTGGGGCCAACCTTGAAATCGTTACTTTTCCTGACCAACATTGCTCTTACTTCTGTTGGCTTTCTGAGTTGATGGCGTCACCATCCAAACTGAAAACCTTCAATTTATCCTTGGTCCTTCCCGTTATTTACCCTTAACCTTAAATTGCTTACCAAGCTGTCTACGTTTCAACATTATCTTGGTTTCATGGCTTCACTCATCTCTGTTCACTGCTTGAGCTCACACCCACATTCTGCCTGGATGGAATTTGTGAATCAGTCTTTCAATAGGTGCCCTGCCTTCAATCTTTCCTCCTCCAGTCCCCTCACTGTGGATGCATTAAGGCGTAGCATCTGACCTTGTGAATTTTCTCTTGAAACTTCTTTCAGGACAAAGTCCTAATTCTTGAGCTCTGCAGGACACTGTTCTATAACTTAAGCCGGGACTACTGTTTCAGTTTTAACTCCTGCCATCCCCACACCCTGTGTCTCCTCACTCTCCGAGTATGAGCCCTTCTAACCTTTCAGTTCTCCAAACAGAATGAGCTCTTTTATGTCTCTTTGCCTCTGCACACGTTCATTTTGCTTTAGCAGCTTTTACTTTTGTTTTGTAGTCTGGTGAACCTCCTTCATCTCCTTCAAGTCTTTCTTGACCTCTTATCATCCTGCAGAGTTAGACCGTATAACATCTTGTCTCTTGTGTTTATTATATTATAATGTTTTAGATACAGATCTTTCTTTGATAAAACTGTGAACTTCTTGAGGATTAGGAACATGTCATATTCAGTATGTCTGTCATGTTTTAGAAGCACAGTAAGTAAAATTGCATCATAATCACAATCAGCTTCTTAGTGCTTATTTCCTACCAGGTATTTTCCAAGTCCGAATTACCTTCTTAAGGTAGAAAGATATGAACATGCCTTAAAGCAATACAGACTTTCATTCTAGGAAAATATGCTGAAACCATGAATGTTTAACCAAACATTTTCAGAATGCTGAGATTTTATTTTACTTCAATTAGTGAATATTTACAGTTCAACAAATACAGTTCTGGGACTTATGACTAAAATACCTAAATATTAAGGAAACTTATAAACAAAGGTAAAAAGAAATCTAAAGTAGTATAATAAACAGAAAGTGGAGGGGTGCTTTATTTCAAGTTTTCACTGACATAAAGAACTATTGTTCAGATGATGGTGACCAGCTAGTATTCCGGGTAGAAACGAGGGAAATGGTTCAAAAAGAGGAATAGGATAGATGGACAAGATTATAAGGAGGATTTCTGGGTGGAGAAGGTTATCAAATATTGGAACTGAAAGCTTGTATCATGTCATAAATGCTCTATACAAATGTTTGATTCTCGTCTGTCCTGGAATGCTTAGTGGGGCAGAGGGATCCTATATCTGGGAATAGAAACTCCATTCCCCCTTGTGTGGCCCACCTGTAAGTTCTGTGGGGCTGTCTTTTCAAATGTGAATAATTAGATTTTCTTACATATTTCAATCAAATAACGTGCTTCTGTTTTTGCTTTTATTGCTGTAGCCCTTTGGTAAATGTAGGTTTAGGAGAACCAACTGCCAAATCCTGCTTAAGGCCAGATTATAGAACATACATTTGAGTGTAACATAGATAAATATATGTAGAAAAGTAGGAAATTGAGTATTCAGAAATTGTGAAATGTCAGTTGGGTACTCTCTAAAAACATCCCCAAGCATTTTTTTTAATTTAAAAATATATCAGTTAGAAATCTAGAATCTAAGGATGCACACTGTAGCTTGCTAACCATTGGAAGCTGCTGACTTTAACAGCACATACAGACATCTAAAAACAAATGGAAACAAGCAAGCTCACTGTAGTATATGGATGAAAGCTAAGAGAAACAATTACGTGGCTCCAACAAATTTTTTTTACAAACAAATCTTTTCATATAGCAGACACTCTGCTGGAAAAAAAGAATTGCTTTAAAATATGCTTTATTCCAGAGGAGTTAGAATGTTCTCTCTTTAGAAAGGAAAATTTTAAAAGAATTTAGGACATAGGTGAGACTTATTTTTTTTCAAAGTAGATATGCATTTATATACAAACTGAATTTTTTATATACAAACTGAATTTTTCTAAATCTTGTGTTTGAAGTTGAATATACCAATAAGCTTATATTTTAAGTGGTATACTTTAAATCTAGTTATATCACTACTCTTTTTAAATCTGCCACCTTTCATTACAAAGTTAGTTGTTACTATTTTTCTAACTAGTTTGTTTCCATTTGTTTCTATTAGTTCCTCTGGGTGTTGGCAGTGCTTCTCGATGTTCACTTTTGCTGGGTGAAACCTCCCAGAACAATCCCAGGGCTATAGCTAGGGTTCTGGAATTCAAGTGAAGGAGAATAATGCCACTGAAGAAATAATAACCTTGACTCCGGTATATTTATGGAATCAAATATAAAAAGTTTGCAAATTTCTGTATTTCACTGAAATTTGTAATACATTCCTAGTGACCCATCTGAAAATAATCAAGACGAATCGATGTGCAGGAACTCAACTGTTTAAAGCCACTAATACATGGGTGATCCTTTGTTCAAATAAATAAAAATCATTGCTACGCTTCATTTTGTTAGGCATTTTTTTACAGTATAGTACTTTGGGTCTTTTTTTTTTAAACAGGGAGGTGGGAAAAATAGGTTACTGTTATGAATCTGCTCCTTAAAAAGCTGAAATCAGACAGTTCTATGCAGACCCTGACTGGATGATTTCTGATATATTAACATGACTTGCCCCAGAGAGGAAAGTTCCATTTATGGTTTGTGTTTCTCAATTTTCTGCCTTTCTATTTAAGCTATCTTCCTGCACTCTGTTCCTTTCTACATGTATGAGTACTTTATAAAAGTTTACTTTTCAATGCTAATTTTGAAACCTTTCTTGCCTGGTTGAATTTTTTAATATGATTGGCCTGAAAGACTTTTATCTTTTATTTCTCTGATTGTTTATACCAGAAGGTGAGTACATATTCAAAGAAGGATTCCATGTCTGGGATTTGAAAACAGGAACTTGTTACTGTGGTTTGTTTCCTTTTCTATAAAAAAATTTTTGAGGAATATTTAAACATGTCGGTGCAGACAGACTCTCACCCATTCAAGGATGGATTATCTCCTGCCTTCTTCATCTGAGATAGTATGTGTGAGATCATTTTAATCAGCAGTCAGCTTCTGAAGCTTCTGTCCTTTTGTACATTCTCTTTATTGTTTGTGGTTTGTTTGTTGCTTTGGTTCTTGTCTTTTGCTTTTTCCTTTTTTACAGTTTAAAGCAATATATTCACAGAGTCAGAAGAAAAACCCCACGAGTAAGATCATTCCCTACACCACACAGTCCTATTCTGTGGACACACTTTCTCCCCTTTTTAGCTGCCCCAGACACACATGTTAAATTTTGTATTCTACTACAGCCCTGGCTGGTGTAGCTCAGTGGATTGAGCGCGGGCCTGCGAACCAGACAATTGCGGTTCGATTCCCAGTCAGGGCACATGCCTGGGTTGCAGGCCGGTTCCCTGCAGGCCAGTTCCCAGCAGGGGACACACGAAAGGCAACCATACATTGATGTTTCTCTCCCTCTCTCCTTCCCTTCCCCTCTAAAGATAAATAAATAAAATATTTAAAAAAAATAAATAAATTTTGTATTCTACTACAGCTTCTTGACTGATCACTTTCCAGATTTTGTCTGTTACCCTATTCAGGTAGAGAAGCATTTTTGATAAGGTTTAGTTGTTTTCCTGAAAGTCATCAGCTATGTAGTGGTACGTGTGTCCCACAGTTGTGCTCACACTTGAGGAGTGTGAGTAGGAACCATTTGGAAAGCTTGTTTGGTGCAGCTTCGTGTCGCTCCCAGTCCTGGGAGAGTTTCACTTGTTTGGCCTGGCATTGGGCCCCCGAGTACCCGGGGATCTGTTAGACGATTCTGGTGATGGCCTTCCGTGGAGCACAGGTTAAATATTGTGTATCGCCTGCTCATTGTACTCGTTTGTAGAATAAAGATGGCAGTGTCTCTTCCTTTGCAGTTAAGTTGTGTGATAGATGCTGTTCTCCTACAGGTACAATTCCTTATGCAATAGGTAGACTTTCTGAAGTTTTTCTGTAAGTAATATATTGTCACTATTATTTAAATATACCTGGGGATTAAAAATGAAGTTTATGTAGAAATAGATTCTTAACTTTTGTCACCTTTGCAAGCGTTACTTGTGTTGTCCAGTTCCAAAGACCGTTTCCTACATGCCTTCTCTTACCTGATGCTGTGAGAAATTCACTGCAGACTGTTGATATCTGTTCAACTGCAATCAGTTCGAGTTTAGAAAGACACCTAGTAAATTGGGAGTCTTCCAATGCTGGTTAGAATCCAGCCCTGGGGGCCCCACCCAGTTCCAGGTGCATCCAGTAGGGGAGTCTGGTCCTCAGAGAGTCTGCTGTCCCGTGGGTGGCACACATCTGCCCAGACCTGTCACCGAGCCCAGAGGCCACCTTTTCAGCAAAACAAACACCCCAGTGTAGTGCTTGATTGTTTCGCAAGCAACATATTTTTCAAATCAAAATAGAAGTCCAGTGGGGGGGGAAAAACTACTACATCTTGCAAGAAGTTTTGTTTTAAATCACCTCCCAGAAATCCATCAAGTTCAACAGAAGAAATGAAGTCTAACTTGCACACCTTGGGCATGTCAGTTAACCTCTATTTACTTCTGACAAGGAAGTAGTCTCTCCGGTCCAGGACACGTTATGATTTCCCGTGACACTTTTTACACATGGGGGAGGACAACCTCTAAATATGGCGAATTCTTGCTCAAATTGAAAACTGGACTTTAGAAGAAACATAATGGAGAAATAGAAATTATTATACATTCTAATATACTTATAGCTAGAAAATGACATCAATTTTAATGACATCTGATCTTGTAGATCCTGTCAAAATTTTAGTTTTCCTAGTTCATTCTTCCTCAGGCAGACGGTACAGATGCTAATGTTGAAATGAAAACCGAAAACAAAAAAAACACACGAAGCAAAACTGGCGTTTGTTGTTCCATTTATAGCTGAAAGCTAAAATTTTATATATATATATATTTCAACCTAAGTTTTTAGCTTTTTCTTTACTATTTTACTTACCCTCTTTAATTTTCCCTTTAGCAAAACAAATTATCCTACAAATTGACTTCAGAAACATGCTCAAAGGAAGTATGTCAACAAATACTTTCCACTCACCCTGCCTATAATTAGTAACAAATTATTTTGAGGAAAGTGATCTGTGCCACTTTGGTTGAACTTTACTCAGTATTAAATAAGTATGTTGTTATGCAGTAACTGGACTTAGTCTAATAGCCAAACGGCATTTGTTGGAAAATTAGGTAAGGAATGAAGGTGGAAAATTATTTGCAGAACCAAATATTCTTTGTTCTAATGTTTTAATATATGCACACACACTTATGTACAATGATGAATAAAAAAAGCAAACACAACATTTGTTAGCTTTTGCAAATAAAGCCAAAGCAGTCATGAAAATAAGTACCTTTGGGGGCCACCATTTTACAGAGTATGCAAATTTCATGAAATGAGATGTAAAGAAGAAAATATCTGAACCAAACTGATTCTTTATTCATAATGGTATGCTTAGTGTTTTTACAAGTTTTTATCTCACTCTTTTCCCCACTTTTTTCTTTTATAACATTGAAAATGTACTTCACAGGCACCATACATATTTGTTTCTGTCTGTTACTGAATTTTCTCCTAATGAGAGTTTCTGCTGGGTCTCCCTTAAGTGAAAATGGTTGGTTTGATGTGGTTTTTTAAAAATGGAATGAATTCCATACCTCAGCAATTACTACTTGCATTTGACATTTAGCTGATGGTGATTTTAACTCAAGAAATTAGTTACTGATAATTTATCAGGGATTAAAAGTCCTGTTTATACAACATCTGAATAAACATTAAAAGTAAGTTGGTGTAATCATTTTGTATTCAGTCCCATCTGAATGTTATTTAGATCTGAGCCTTAGTAAAGAAGTTCATTTTGCTATAACTGCCACCTTGTTAAACCATTCAGAGGTTTGTTTCACAGTTCCTCCTACTTTCTGGCTTTACAGTCCTGTTAGGAGTGATTTTTTTTAGATCCCCCAAAAGAGGCTTCTTGACTTGTGATCGTTCCTTTGTTTATGTCTTATTGTAGGGAAATCTTACATTCCTATTTTTTGGTGCAAAACTAGAATGCTTCTGTCCTGGCTGGTGTAGCTTTGTGGACTGAGTGCCAGCCTTTGAACCAAAACTAGAATGCTTCTTTTCTTACCAAAGTGAGCCATGTCTATTATCTTCATTTTTATGATTTAAAATAGGAAAAAAATAAATCTTAACAGTGGAACAATTCTTATTTTACTTGAGATTTTAATTTAGCCTATTTATTGATACCTATTTCTACAGTTAGGTATACTAGATATTTTTGAGGATGCTAAATAAGTAGGTTTATATGACTCTCATTTCACAGCAAATAGACTTTGAGCCTCTTATGTGCCATGCTGTCTCCGGGCACTGGTGATGCTGTGGTGGGCAAGTTAGAAAAATACTTCGGTTCTCATGAAACTTACATTCTTCACTGTGAGCACCTGGTAGTCTTATGCATCCCATGGCAAGGGATGTGAAATTGTACAGGGAGCAGAGCATCTGCATAATCATTGTGTATTCAGATGCTGATCTATTACCTGCTGAAGAACATGTGCTTTTTTCAAGTTTTGTGTTAATTTCCAGGAAACAACAGGATGCTCCAAGGTGCAACCCCTGGCCATCCCTGTGCATGGCTGTCAGTCAGTGTCTGTGTTCACATCCCGCAGCCTCTGCCTGGATTCTGGTGATGGGGGAGTGGGAAGAATGTCTTCTGGCCTTTCAAAGATTGTGTGCTCTAATGATAATTATATAGAGAGAATACTGACCTACTCTGCCTTTTAAGGTGATACTCATTCTTTAAGATTCAGATCAGACGTCATTACTCCTAGATTATTTATTCAGAATTAATTATTTCTATGTGCCCATAAGTGCTTTATATACATCTCAATTTTAATACTATTTCAATAGGTTTGTAAGGGATGCATCATGTCCTACTTGTGCTTGTATAAGTCACATGGTATTCAGTGAATATCGAATGAATAGCTTATTGGGTTTTTAGAATCTTTAAAAAACATAATCATACACAGGCAGCTTAAGTTGTTTGAAATTTAATGCACATATCTGATTTTATTTTCCCATGTTCATGTTTCTTTGAGGGGTAATAGAAAGCTGTTTGCATCTATGTAACACTAGAGCTAAGTATCAGTTATCAGATCAGGGCTCTCTAATAAATATTATTTGAGATTCACAGTATATTTCTCAGTAATCTCAATTTAGCACAGATACCCTGAGATACCTTGGTACTGTTCTCATTTTATATAGAGAGAAATCAAGGACATGAAGCAATCAGATAGCTAAGGGTTTGTCCGAAAAAAGAACTTGTTTGAGCTAACAGTTGGAGAAAAGCAAAATGGGAGAACTTGGTATTAGGGAACTGTGCCAATTCTCATCTAAGCTGCATAGCTTGATTTCCCTGCCTCAAAGATTTTTATCTTACTTGCCCAGAATTTGAGAGATTTATGACAACACTGTATAGTTTCAGGTTGTTTATGTGCAGTTTTTGACCTCAGAAATGTTTCAGGCGTGGCCCCTGTCCCTCCCCGTGGGAGAAGGTCTGTGGGTGGTGAAGGCTGTAGCAGTGGCTGAAGTATTAGTCAAGTCCTCCCTGCTCCTCTGAGCAGCAGCATTCATGGAATTAATTCCTCACGGAGTCGTAAGTCTTCATGGAAATCTCAAAGCTGCAGATTGAAAAGACATGGTAGATCAATGACATCAAAACTCTTGTTTTAAAGATGAAAAAAGAAAATCCATAAAGGTTATAGGCTGTCTCTGATTTTAAAAGAAAGGTTGTATGATCTTATTTGTATGTTGGGGAAGATAAGAACTTTGTGAACATAGATACTTTCAGTACTAGTGACCTCTTATTTATCAAAATCTCTAATACTGGAATAAGAAATATATTTTTCAATAATTTTCTTGTTAAAGTACCTTTAAACTCTGCTGCCTCACTGGCACAAATATGTATTGGTTGGTGGAAGGAATGAAATCAGTTTGATATATCTTTTTCTTTTTTACTCTTTTTAATAGATTTTTTTTTTATAGAGAGGGGAAGGGAGGGAGAAAGAGAGAGAAACATTGATGTGTGAGCTGAAACATCACTCGGCTGTCTACGGCCCCCGAGCTGGGGACCTGGTCTTCCACCCAGGCTGTACCCAGACCAGGAATTGAACCTGTGACTTTCCCAGGCTGGCGCTCCATCCACAGAACCACGCCTGCCAGGCAGTTTGATATTTTTATGCCAGGCTTTTGTTTATCTATTTTACCAATTTTAGCATATCTCTATGTAGTTCTTAGCTTGCCATTATTTCAGTTTTTCACATTAAGTATGATCTAGTTTTATAAATCAGTATAAGATTCTGGATGAATTTTGATGATACAGAAATGTATGCCCCACTTTGTCTACTTTTCGCCTGAACTTTTCAATGCTGACCTTTAGTCCTTAAACCTAAGATGCTCTTAGATTTTCTTCCAGACCCAGAGCCATCATAAAAAGGTCCGTCAAATGCTCTCAAGGCTACTGGACTTGGTTAAACTCATTCCTATCCAGATGTATGGATAATGTTGAAGTGAACCTTTTAATGGCATTAGCTTTTCTTTTGAAATGGCAGTCATGCTGTGAAATGAACTTCTACTGCTGTTTGAGGTTGTTTTTCTTCATCCTCCTCCACACAACACCCTTATTATGTTGATTTGATTTGACTCTAGTCCTTGGCACTGGGGCTAGAATGTCAGGTGACACAGTTGTCCCAGCTCACGGGTCTGCAGGGAAAGCCAAGTAACTGGATGTCCTCGCTCTGGTTTTCTGTGTGTTTTTGCCTCCCGGAGTCTCTCCACATTCTCGTTTTCTTCTAGGATAATCAAACCCTGTTTTCCTTTCTGAAAGCTCTACTGCCATTCTCCGTTACATTGCAGATTAAAGGCTGGTACATTAGAAGGTTATCGGCTAATCAATAAATTTCAGTTATCCCATCTTGTGATAAAGCTGTTTCATTGATCAAAGTGGAAATTTAGGCCTCTAGCTTTTAAATGGCAGTTTCTGAAGGTTTGGATAATGTGCTTATGCAACGTTTAGACCCAACCCTCTAATAAACATTTGCAGGGAGCCGTATGAATTTGTGTGTGTGCTGTCCACATAAAGCAGATCCATGTATTCAGGTGGCTTCATCCTTATTTCATTTAAAACACTGATTTCTTAACATGCTTGTCAAATTCTAATTGTCAGCAGACTTTTCTCTACTCAAAACCTTTTTTTTTGTCAGGAATAATACTAAAAATGCCTCCTAAGCCCCTAATGTAAAATTTCAATAATTATAAACCTAATGAAATAGGCATAAATGCTGTTATTATGATATCAGAAATAAATTCTTATTTTCAGATGAATTTTATAATTCAATGAAAAATAGATATAGAAGCTGAAGATTTGGCATCTTTATTTTGATAAAATGCAGCTTGCTCTTTTGGTTGCATTTCTAAAATGGGGTTTTTTCCCCATAATGAAAAATAAGCTTAACTAACAAATATTCATAATGCCAGGCATTATGCTAGCTGAAAGGCACAAACAATATTAGTGGTAATACTGATCCCTTATGTTCATTTAGCAACTTAGAATTCACAGTTCACTTTCACATCTCACATGTCCTTTGCTTCTCACAGAGGCCCTGAGATGCAGGCAGGGCGGACGAGGCTCACACAGGTTTGTAGCGGTTCCCAAAGTCTCACAGGTAGTACATGGTAGAACCAAGACCTGCTTGTTACATTTTCTCTTTGCATCCCAGCAAAAGGTGCTAATGAGTCATTCACTAAAATGCTGAGGTTATACAAGTGAGTAAAATACATTTTAAGTATTTTTGTCACATGCCTGTACACATATGTTAGTTTGTGTATGTGTATAATATAATAAATTATGGAAAATGGAAAACTTCAAACGTGTTCCTTACTATTTATAGAGTTCTAATTTATAACGTGTTGCACAAAACAGCACGTGGAAAGCAAGGGTGGAGTAGACAGTCCTCCACGAGCCCTATTACTCTGAAAATTTTCATCCTCGTGCTTTGAATTGCAGAAGTGTGTATATGTGAGCTTTCGGCTTGAAGAATCCTGAATTTTGGCTTAAAAAGCTTATAATGCTCTCCAAAGACAATTTTAAATTTTGATTTTGGACACTTTATCTTCAGCCATTGTATAATTTGGTCAGAAAGATTTGCCAGTGTTATACTGAAATTAATTGAATATTGCTTTTGGCCTTTTGTCTACTTTTTAAATATCTATTCATGCTATTTTATAGTATTAATGCTGCAGAAACTGAAGCCATATAATATAAACATGTGATTCCTTCAGGGGACTGAATAGTAATGCATTGCATAAGAGCGAAGTATTAGACTTAGTACTGTTGAGTTCAAATGTCTGTTGTTTACTAGGTGTGTGCCCTTGTACAAGCAAGTTAAGATCATTGTGCCTCAGTTTCTCCTGCTTAAGAGAGGAGTAATAATGTTACCTACCTCTACAGTGGTGAGATTTTCAACTGGGGTGCCACAAGAATTTCTGAAACGTGAAATACCTGATGATTTAGTCAGGAGCACTGACCTCTTTTCCTTTAGATTGTCAAATTAACAAAATGACAGCAGCTAACACAACAATAGCCATCCATTATTAATGTCTTGTTGTGAGCCATAAATATATATGTCATATAATAGAGTTGCATCTTATTGGTTATGTTGCATAATAAGATTGTGTCTGATTAATTCTTGGTATCAGAAATCCTTATATATAAGTACCTGATTTTCTAAGAAAGTCACTTTGGGGCAAAAATGGTGGCTAATTACTATTATTATTATTTTTTTTGGATATCAATCAAAATCACAACTGTTTTTTGTGGGATTGGCAAAAAATATGTTTTTTGCTGTGCCGATGAATTTTAGTGATTGGTTTATGTGCGTGCCATGAGATGAAAAAGGTAGAAAATCACTGCTCTAGGGTAATTTAACTATTAGGGTAACTTGTATATGTTTATATAAAACATATATGCCTAGCACATAAAAAGCATTACATATAAGCTTTTATTATATCTTTACACAAATATGTATGAAATATACATACTATATAATTCATATTATAGTGTATCATAAATACATTCATTTTGCTCAGCTTAACTTTCTGTGTTGTTTTTGTTTTTGTCATGCTCAGGTATTGCATATGCTGGTATCACCTTACAGGTTCTGTCTACATGTACTGTAAAGTAGTTGTAAGAATAATTTGTCCTTTTACTGTTGACCGTGCTGACCAGTTTGGTGCATACCTACAGTGATTCTGTCAGAAGACGCTCAGAATTGTTATTTGTTTGAAGCAGCTGCCATTTTTGACAGTAAGGACTTGAACAGAAAGTTGGGCTGGAAATATTTGGTATTTGAAGTACAGGCCTTGTTACTGAATCAGTTAACAGCTTATGTTTAAGATTACGGGTTATGAATTCTGGTTGATCAAGGACGCCCTAATTTGTGGGTCTAGCAAAATTGCCTGCATCTTCAATGTTTTTGTTGATTTTGAAGCTGATGTAGTCACTGAAAGGCAAAAAAGTGTTGATTTTTCAATTAAGATGCAACCTTTACAATGCAAAGCAATAATAATTATAGTGTTCACTCAGCCTGAAGAAAAAATTTCACTAGTTAAATAGCAATAATCAAGATGAGAACTATATTAGAAGGGTGCTAATTTTATGATCATCTCTTATTTAAATAATAAAAATTAATCCACAGGACTTTGCTGTAACACTACTTGCAATGAAATTGTATTCAGCTTTAGATATGGCCTCTGGAAGCTCATTTAAAAGTAATTGGCTGCTTAAATTGTGAATGACCTAAGATCATCCTTATAAAATAGCTACTACTCCAGTGAATCAATTATTAGGCAGTGGCTGGGTTTCTACCAGACCAGATATGTTTGACCCAACAATGGGAGTCTGCATGCAAAATTGAAGAAAAGGAGTTTTTCACTGTACCTAAAACAACGACAACAAAAACTAGAATTACTAACACCCAAGAATTCATTGTTCAGCACTGAAGTAAAGATCTTAAAGTAACTAGAACTGTACAAGGCAACATGTCCACTGTGGAGTCCACTGTGTGTAGGTTCAAATCTTAGTTCCCCAATTTATCGTGTTTATGATCTTGGGATAATGATCTAACGTCTTTAAGCCTTGCAAGTAAAAGGGGAAAGTGAATGGGTTGATGGAATGATTAAATGAGATATTTCATGTCAGGATTTTTGGAACATAGGTTAGTATTTGATAACTTAATAGCTCTATAGATGTAAGACTTTATCAGTATCTATTTTGTATGTACTGTTTTGAGAACACAAGATTTTATAAACTACAGGAGCAGTTTCAGAATAGCAATGTCAACAATGCAGTTAAAAAGAATTCAAAATGATTGTGTTTGATTGGCCTAGCCATGAAAAGATTGGTTTGTGATACCATCCCTGTTACCTACCACATGCTGGTAGTGTGTCATCCCTAAAGAGATAGATGAACACATTGTTGTTCGTAAAGTGAATTCACCCTTCTTTCCATTATGCACCATTGCCAACCCAGGAGGAGGAAAGTCCACAGCTGTAGCAGCAGACACGTTACAAATTTGTGGGAGACCCTGTTCTCTCTCCAGTTGGTACAGACGTTGTCTATGTGCAGTGCTCCAAGTACCTCCTTTAAAAGGGTATCAAGACTGCATTCATGACTGCTAACTGGGAAAAAAAAAATGGTTTGATAGACCAACCCATTTTTAAGCCAAGGCTTAGAGTCATTTTATTTTAAGAATTGTATTAATTGCTTGCATAATTATAATGTCAAGATAAATATAGATGTATATTTAAGTATTTATTGACATAGGATAAAGTTTGCATGGAAAAATTATGTATGGAGAAAAAGATCCATGATCTCTGCTTTCAGACAGCTTGCTGAGAAGCTTGAAAGAAGAGGGGGAAACCGTGCCAGGATAGTTAAACTGTAGAAGAGTGAAGACCTAAAATAGCAGCCAAGGGTACAGGGTCAGGAATCCTACTAGGTAGGCACCATGCCCCCGTCTACTACCTTTTGGCTGGGTGACCTTGGGGAGTCATTTAATCTCCCAATACTTCCATTTCTCAGCTTCCAAAGGGCCTCCCAATAATAAGGATGTCATAGAGGAGGAACAAGGAAATAAGTCCTAATTATTAACACCACTACTATTACAATATTAACAATTATAATATTATATGATTACAACTCAAAGGAATGTTACATTGTATATATATATTTTTTTTTTCTTTTTTTAATTCAGTTGTCAGTGTAGGTTGGAATAGTTAAGAATGGCTTCGTGAAGAAAATGAGACATGACTGGGAACTCGAAACCCAGGCTCATGAAATAATTAGACATGAAATGAACCTAGCAACGCTCCACCCTTAACAGACAGTAATAACTAATACTTGCATACTGTTCACTGTGTGCTAGGTACTCTTTTAAGCACTATGTATATACCTTCACATACCCAGTCTCCACAGTGGGGACTATTCTCTTCTTTTTGGCAGATGAGACAGTTGAGACACAAAGTAGTTAAATAGACTGTTTCTGGTCACACCGTGGCCCAGCTGCACACCTGGATCTGGAAGACCCACTCAAACTGGCACTGTTGTAGATAGAGCTGTGTGCTAAAGACCCGCTTTAGGGTGGGGGCAAAACAGTTTTGCCCAAGGCGACAAGTATTTAGTGCCCAAGTAATGACAGGCATGGGACTTCATCTTTCTCAGTACCTACTTTTCACTGTTTCTGTTTACCACATGTCATTTGGTGCTTTAAGATTTGTGGGACTGCCCTGGCTGGTGTAGCTCAGTGGATTGAGCGTGGGCCTGCGAACCAAGGGATCACACTTCCATTCCCGGTTGGGGCACATGCCTGGGTTGCAGGCCAGTTCCCAGCAGGGGGCACAGGAGAGGTAACCATACCTTGATATTTCTCTCCCTCTCTCCTTCCCTCTAAAGATAAACAAATAAGATCTTAAAAAAAAAAGATTTGTGGGGCTTACCCTGTGATGAATGGAGGCTGGGAAGGTGAGCTGGAACCCGAGGGTTCAGTGCCCTGCAGTAGGCCCCAGCATTTCCTGCCACGGCTGGCGGTGCTGTTTGGAGATAGAGGTGTGTGCAGGGGATAGTGCTAGAGGTGGAAGTTGGAAAGGTCAACATCAGTCAAATTGTGTGTCTGCAAAAGTCAATCAGATATATTTGGAGTTTATTTAGAATAAATGCCCCGGCCTGGATTCTGAGTCTGAAAAATTAGGTCTCATGTTATTAAGGAAGAGACAGTGGAAGAGAGAAAAAAACAAAGGGGCCCGACAAAATCTTCGCAAAGGTGCTTTAACATATACGCACACTGTCATGCACCACAGTTAAACAGGTACTTACTAAATAATGCACGTATATCAGAAATCATAATTATGTCAGTGGATCTAATGTGGTACTTCAAAGAAATGTGCACTGGCTAGGAATATATGCACACATTGTAAGGGGAGAGGAGAATCCAGTTTTATCTGACTTAATGTTTATCCCTACACACACCCTCAATTTACAAAGCTCCTATTAACTTCAAAGGGGCGAGAAGGGTCATGCAAACCAGGCCTATTATGTTTATGATCATGCAGTTGTTTTGCAGGTGGTATCCATGTGTTTCTCTAAAGCTCATCTTTTCTATTTGCACACATGGAAGGAGAGCAAAGTACTCTTTCATCTTCATATTTTTCTAGTTTCTTGGAACTATCTGTTACAAAGGAGGTCTGTATAAATCTTGTTTGTTTAAGTGCTAATCTAAGTTGCTAATATCAGCTGGCTACAGGATTTGACACTCCTAAGTCACCTTACACTTGGAGATACAGCAGATGCATTGGCAGAGCTCTGTTCTAAAGAATTAGATTATATTTTAGAATGTAAAACACAATGGAATTAGAAAAAAGAAATCCATTCTGCACCTGAGTTTCCTATACTATGTTGTGTTGGTAAACCATTAAGGGGCTTGAAAAAAATGCTATGCTGTTTGCCATCATTGTGCATCATCTTCTTTGATTGCAAAGTTACAGAAAAATGATTATTCCTGTATAATCTGCAACCTATAGCAGACATTATAATATCTGTGCATTCATATGGGCATATTGCTCATATCTAAGAGTCTCAAGAGGTTAAGTTTAATTTAAATAGGTACTTTAGGTTGACCCAGCAGTAAATGTAGTTTTGACAGGTTAAAAGAAAGAATGCAGGGAGTGTTCAAATCTACCACCTCATTTAAGAGTAGAGAACAACTTCAGTATACCTTACATCCTAAGTTGTTGTTTTTTACCCTAAGTTTTTAAAACCCGTAGGGGTACATAATGCTAATATTTAAGTAAATTCATATGAAGAAATAAATCAAATGCAGGCTTTTTACCCCCAGTCAGTATATCTGTCTATTATGAATAACATAAAGGCTTGCACTATGCAAGGATTAATATGATTTGATAGATATTTTGAGGGTACCTATTATTTGATACCTCTTTTGATAGGTATTTTGATCATTTGATACCTATTTTGATATTTATTTTGTTACCACAAAATGCTCTAAGATAAAGTGAAAAGGTTTGTAATCTTCAAATATTGTTGCCGCGTGCTGAAATTTTCTATTTGCAGTTACACCTGTACAACACTGCTACCCAGTTGTGCTCTCTATTTTATGTTTAATGTGGTCATCCAATTTCCCCTTATTTGCAGTCAGCAAGTCAAAGTAAAAAAGATATACATTGGAATGTTGCCATGACACCATTGCCATGGCGCCAAATTTAGTAACTGGTGAGATGTCTCGTTCCCACCAGGCAGGGCCTGCCTGTCCTGAGGATCAGAATGACCTTGTTACGGAGATTTCCCCTGCAGTGTGGTTCCGGGGATGCACTTGTGGGACAGTGCAGTTGGGAGGCTCTACAATAGGACAAAAGAAGAGAAAGAGAAAGAAACAGACATCCCTTTGAGCTAGCAGAAGTAACCAATACATCAAAGCTGTAATGTGTAATAAAAATCTAAGGATAATTTTCTATACACTTAGAAACCCTTCTGGAATATTCTAAATAGGGTGAAAACTGAGAAAATTTCTTCAGTTACAAGTGTATCCAACTAATGGGTAATTGCATCACACTGGATTTTGTATTTTCAGCTATTCTAACAATGATATATCTCTACAGCACATCAACTAAGTCAAATATGATCGTAACTTCATTTGAAGACCTTAATATGGTTGGAGCTGCAGGGTATAGAAACCACATTTAACAGACTGCATATCCATGATTCCAGTACTTCTCAGTAGCTGCTCATAGTAAAGATTGTAAAGGTAGACAAGAGCAGTCTCTTAAACTCCACATGAAGTACCGTAATCTGACTTGGTTCAGACTTAATGTTTATTCCACTATCATGCCAATGAAACATTTTAAATGTGGCCCTATAGAAAAAATGTATTTTAATCTAAAATATTACCCATTTAAAAAAAGAAGTTCACATTTCAAGCAAACAATCTATTACAAATGATCTGCTGTGGAAATGTGATATGTATACACTGATCATTTACATTGGCTTCCTTTAAATACACCCAGTAAAATCACTTCCTTATGTAATTTATCCTTACATAGTAGCTCTTGACTATATTTTATGGCCATGCTTAAGCCTATCCAAGGCTCACTTGGTTGTTATTTTTTGTCAGTGTTCAGTTTGCTTTCTGCTTGTTCTATTGGTGAAGGCTGGGCTTGTGCCAGAAGAGACTTTTTATATTTCATTGTTCTGACATCATTCTTGTGCTATCAGTGTTTTTTTCCCTAATTTTAAAATATTTATTTTAGAGAGAGAAAACATCTGTTGTTCCACTTATTTATGTATTATTTGTTGATTCTTGTATGTGCCCTCACTGGGGATCGAATCCACATGCTTGTTGTATTGGGGATGATGGTCTAACCAACTGAGCTACCTGGCCAGTATTTATTGTTAAAAAATGACAAAATGTTGAGTGATGGCCTGATTCCCAGTTGGGGCACATGCCTGGGTTGCAGGCCAGGTGTCCAGTTGGGGGCACGCAAGAGGCAACCACACATTGATGTTTCTTTATTTCTCTTCCTCTCTCCCTCCTTCTATCTCTCTAAAAAAAAAAAAAAAAAAAGAAATCACAAAATGGCTTAATTGGCATCTGGAGATGTGCTAAGATTGTAACAGTTTAGGAAGCAAACAGTGTTTATACTTAGCTATGGGTCTTTTTAAGTAAGTCTCATAGATTTTCATAAGGAATTTTGGCCAGTGTCAATATGGTCTGCTGTATGGAGAATAGTGCACTTTTTAAAATGTTCCCACATAATAATGATGACTTTGTTTTCTTCACAAAGGCTATTTTGGGATTAAAACTGTGGCACCCAAATCATAGGTTTTTTGTTTGTTTATTTGACTTTTATTTCTCATTTATCTCCCTTTTCTTTTTGAGGGAATTTAAATCTGATAGAGTTAAATGAACATTTTTCCTGATAGGCACAACACTTTGGATAAAAGTTTTTCTGTCAGAGCAGGGATTCTTCATGGAAACAGCTCTACTGTACATCAAATGAAAGATTACAAGTCCGTTATAGAGAAAATCTTTAACTTTATTTTGGGGAAGAAATTATAAAAGTTTGGGGCCAAATTAATAGTTTAAATAGAATGTGTTTGCAGGACTTACCCTAGCTAGTATTAACAGCTGTAACAATTGAGGCCAGGTGACAGATAATTTCCTTTTAAGAAGGTGTTTATTGTCAGGAAAATTTCAAAGTTTCCTTTGTAATTATTCTGTCTTTGTTATTTTGGCAGCATGTAAAGTTTTATTGGCATTTACTGAAAGGTACTTTTTTTTTTTTGGCTTAGCCAGCTGGCTTTCTTTTTTTAGGCAAACTTTTCTAGCTCTTGTATTAGGAACATATTTTCAACTTTGGTTGTCTACCACTGGGATCTTTTTGAACAAGGAGCCAAGTGGCAATAATGTCTGAGTTAATCTTCTTCATGTCCATAGCAGAGTGACCTCAGGATGTTACAGGTGTATGCAGCCATGTGACTGTTGCTTCATACTTACCCTAGGTATTATTTCAGTGCTAAAGTGGTCAATTTAAGACCATGCACAATGCAGGCTCTTTTCACAGAACAGCCTGGAAAAAAAAGTATTTTTGAAAGTCTGAATCAAAAGTCAGGATTTACTGACTTGAAAGAAAATAGAATTTTTCAAGCAGTACAGGGTCACCGAATCGAAACTCAAAGATGCTTTTTAGGCGTAAATATTACAACCAGTGAAAGACAAACACTTGAAGAAGTGGTTGTTCGACCTGTGAGTATGGTATGTAGGTTTGGTGTTTTAGTTGTCCTGGGAGGGACACTGACTGGACGCCGTGTATCATTCTCTTTCGTCTGGGCTTATTTAAAGACTTTTCAAGGTCATGCTGATGCAATGAGCTGAATTCTAAGTTTCAAATTATACTGCTCCAGTTCTGAAGACCACAGAAATAAATTCACTTAAGCAAGTATCTATGCCACTAATTATTTCATTGTTTTAAAAATAATGCTAGAGAAAATGGTTATACTTTATTTTATAAAAACTTTTTTTATTTGCCTACTTGTTCTTAGCTAGTAAACTTATGCATCACAGAAACTGTTGGTTCTTTTAGTAATCATTTTTCCAAAGTGATGACACACATATTAGTAATTGGCAGTCTCATTTGGCAATGAAATATTTCAATTTTGTTTTTTACGTTACTGTGGACTATAGAGTAATTAATGTAAAACTTTAGGCTGGAGCCCCTGTGTGATTTAATAAAGAAGGAAAATGAAACATCACATTTATCCTTCATTATTATTAAGTAAAACATCTTGAGACACATTGATTTTTCTCTGTTGTCTGTTATCTTCTTTTTTGTATCAGTGAATTTCAAATAACATTTTTACCACTTTTTTGGTGACCCATTCGTTAGGAATCTGTACAGATAGGCACAGAGGGTAGAACTGTGGGGTTTGTCTCGGGCAGTTGCAGGCGCAGGGGATGCAGAGTAGGACAAGCTGCCTTCCGCGGGTTCTGACGGTGGAGAGGACCTGCGTTCATGGTCACACAGTAGTGTGGACTCAGCACACTGGTGTCTGGGTAGCTGCAGGGCCCATCCCTCGCAGCATTCCTCAGAAGTTCCTGCTGGACCAGAAAACAACAGGTGGGGATGGGCTCTTGCAGCCCCTCCTCAGCTAGGAACAGTAATATTTACTCAGAAGTCTTTTCCAAAGAGTGTTGTCCAGACTTCCACCAAGATGGAGGCGTAGGTGGAAGCACTGTGCCTTCTCACACAAGCAAGTTTAAAAACAACAAAGTTTTAGCAACAAAAACACAGCCAAACCACAGAAAATTGAACTACGTGGAAGTCTGACAACAATAAACCCTTCAGGCAAACCGGTAAGAGGGGTAGAGCTATCAGCAGAGCGGGGTCGGGCATGAAGGATCCACCTGACCGACCCAGGTGTGAGACCCAGGTGCACCGGCAGCTGTGGGCGGATCCCAGGTGTGGAGAAGTGGGCGGACCCATTGAGGGCGGACCATGGTCACACATTCGTGTGCAGATAAACCAGTGAAGGAGCTATCGGTGGTGAGACAGACTGCACAGGCCCCAGGGGCAGAAAGCGGCAGAGAGGACCGCCTTTGTCCCTCTCTGACCCTGCCCCCACATACAGCTTCAAAAAACAGCGACCTGGGTGGCCCCGCCCTGGTAAACAACTAGGGCTCCATTCCTCTTACGTAACAGGCACGAACAGATCAAAACATGGCTCAAGAACAACTCAGAGCCCCAGAGCCGATAAATCTAAGTGATGAAGAAATAGCAAAACTTTCAGATGCACAGTTCAAAACACTGGTGATCAGGATGCTCACAGAACTGGTTGATTTTAGTCATAAATTAGAGGAACATATGGAAGCTAAACTAATTGGAATGAAGGGAAATACACAGGAAACCAATAGTAATGGAAAGGAAACTGGGACTCAAATCAAAGGAGTGGACCAGAAGGAGGAAAAAAATGACCAAACAGAAAAGGATGTAGAAACAAGAATTCAAAAAAAATGAGGAGAAGCTTAGGAACCTCCCGTACATCTTTAAATGTTCCAACATCCAAATTATAGGGGTACCAGAAGGGGAAGAGGAACAGCCACGAGTGGAAAACTTATTTGAACGAATAATAAAGGCGAACTTCCCCAATCTGGCAAAGGAAATAGACTTCCAGGAAATCCAGGAAGCTCAGAGAGTCCCAAAGAAGTTGGACCCAAGAAGAAACACACCAAGGCACATCTTAGTTACATTAGCCAAGATTAAAATGAAGAAGAGAACCCTAGAAGCAGCAAGAGATAAGGGGACAGTCACCTACAAAGGAGTTCCCATCAGACTGTCAGTAGATTTCTCAAAAGAGACCTTACAGGCAAGAAGGGGCTGGAAAGAAGTATTCCAAGTCATGAAAAGCAAAGACTTACATCCAAGATTGCTCTATCCAGCAAAACTTTCATTTAGAATGGAAGGACAGATAAAGTGCTTCTCAGATAAGATCAAATTCAAGGAGTTCATCATCACCAAGCCCTTTTTATATGAAATGTTAAATGGACTTATCTAAGAAAAAGAAGATAAAAAAGATGAACAGTGAAAGGACAGCAAACTCACAGTTATTAAGAACCACACCTAAAACAAAAGCAAACTAAGAGGACAGCTAGATCAGGAGGGAACCATAGAAATGAAGATCAGTGGAGGGTTAGCAACAGGGGAGTGGGAGGAGGAGAAAGGGGGAGAAGGTACAGAAAATAAGTAGCATAGGTGGTAGGTAGAAAATAGGGGGGAGGGCAAGAATAGTAGGGGAAATATAGAATCTAAAGAACTTGAGACACGTGGTCATAAACTAGAGGGGGGAATGGTGGGGGAGGGGTGTGCAGGGTGGAGGGGAATGAAGGGGGAAATAGAACAACTGTAATGGCATAATTAATAAAATATATTTTAAAAAACAAAGAGTGTTGTCCATTATTTGAAAGAAATTACAGAAGTGCTTGGTAGAGTAATATTTATTTTTATAACTTTATAGGGCAATAAAGAAAATTTATATTAAAGCACGCTGGCTCTGGCTGAGTGGCTAAGTAGGTTTGAACATTGTCCCATATGCCAAAATGTTGTGGGTTCGATTCTTAATCAGGGCAAGAACCAAGGTTGCCGGTTTGATCCCCAGTCAGGGCACACAGGGGAGGCATTCAATAGATGTTTCTCAGTCACTTCAGTGTCTCTCTCTCTCTCTCTCTCTTTCATCAGTAAACTGTTGGGAATAAAAAAAACCCCAGCAAAGTAGAATAATTTCTGCACAAGTGGTATTTTCCATATTCATAAAAGTTACAATTGGATAATTTATCAAGCAGGGCAGTTTTTGAGAGGTGAGGCTTTGGGTAGGCATCTTGATTCAGAACTTCATTTCAATCTATTAGGTCTGTTTCTCATAGCTGCAGCTTGTTCAGGTTTTATTGCTGCCAGTTGGATGTGAAGTACTGTGTGTTTGGGCTCACTGTACAGAATTCGTTTCCAAAAAAACAGTGTCGTGCTGCTTTCCATCTACTGGACCAGTAGGGGTAGGAAGATCTGATTTGAAGCCAATGCAAAAATGTAAAACTGATTAGATTTGGATTGTTCATACATTAGGCCTTTCTTTCCCTGGTCTTAACCTTTTCCAGATGGAAGAGCCAGTTCCCTCCCAGGGCACTTTCTCCTGGCAATTAGACTGTGAAGATGAGGATCTTTGAGCACCACGACCGCTAAAGCACTAGGATAGTAGAACTGGGCTTTAAAATTTAGAGGAATAGATCAATACATTCTGTACTTGGTTCCTTTATTTTGCAGTTAATGGTGGGGTTTTTTTGTGATGCTTTTAAAATTAGGGAAATAACTCTTTTTGATTTTGTTTTTTTGTTTTATTAATATAACATTACTTTCTGACCTCAGCTGGAAAGTCGGTGGTTCATGGAACACCTTTGAAAGCACCAAGTGTTTTTAAATGTTAACTATAGTGCATTTGCACCCTTCTGATGTGCATTAGGTACCCTCCCTTCTTGAATACAGTAGGTTGTAGCCGGTTTTGTTTTTTCATGCTGATTGAGTCATGTCGTTATGAATTTCATTGACCACGGTTTGCTGAAATGCAGTAATGCCTTCAGTTATTGTTGAGATGCATAGAGCTCTGTATGGCCTTGTTATGCCCTCTGAATTCTTGTATCAGATTTTTCCATTTTTCTCTTCCCTGACATCAATAAGCAGGTACTTACAGAACCAGGGGTTAAATTTCAGAGACACAAGGAAAGAATACTTAGTCTAATGCCTTCATTTTGTAGATTAGGGACAGAAGCTCAGAGAGGGTGCATTGTTTGTCCCTAGTCACACAGTTAGTTAGGGGTGAGGTAGGCACTGGATACAGATTAATTTATTCCCAATCTGATAGTGCTCATTCTACCAGGCCACACTCTTTACTTTTTTCTTCTGTCAAGGTACCTTTTCCCTACAGATTATCCTCCCTGTGTAAATTCTTTGCTCTTAATGTGTATTTGACAGACATAAAGAGAAATTGGGAACAAAATGAAATAGACAAAATAGTGAACTAACGGTCTGATGGCTGGAAGTCCTGCTGGCATAAATGACTTCATTCACTTCCTTTGGTCTCAGATTATCTTCTGTGGAAGAAAGTGGCTGGACAAGAAATGGTGATAACTAACATTTGCTGAGTACCTACTATGTGCCAAGGATGGTTCTAAGTTCTCAGGCGAATTACCTTATTTAATTATCATGCATGAGGAAGCGCTGTGTGAAAGTAAAGCTTCTCTATGTAAGCTTCATGTTGCACAAGGAGAAACCAAATCACATAGCAGTGACCTCGTTTACCAGAAGTCATTTTGCTAGGAAGTAGCAAAGCCAAGATTCAATATGTACACAAAATTCATGATTTTGTCTACTCTTGTTTCTAGATGATCTACGGGCTCTCTTTGTCTGTAATGCCTTAAGATTCTGGGTTTGAGTAGTAACCAACAGTTAACATTACTGAACACTTACTACACACTGCACAATAGCACCTTATTTAGTCCTATCAGCAACTCCACGATGCAGGTGCTATTACCATCCTCGTTTTATAGATGAAACTGAAACACAGAAAGTAGTTAAGTGTCTCTTGCCCAATCTTAACAGCTGGTGAGTGGAAGTAGGATTAGAAAGCAGGCAGATTTGAGTGCCAGCTCGCGTTGTCACTATGCCTTATTGCCTGAGAATGAGTATCTGAGCCACAATGTAATGTGAATTTTGCAGTATTTAGTTTTGTTGACTAGAGGTGGGGTGCATTCCTGCATGTGAGTGTGTACGTGTGTGTGTGCATGCCCATGCACACACATGCCATCCATATGTGGAAACACACTCACTAATGCTTTGTTAGCTGTGTTACATGAAGGGTAGAAAACACTTATTCCAGGCATAGAAGGGAATGAAGTGAATCTAGTGCACGAGGTAATGAGTGACGTGGTGGGGATGTTGGGGTTTGTGGCCAATAGGAACACAGGCCCTGGGCAAAGGGGCCGCTGATGACGGGCTCAGCCACTGCTGCCCTGCTTTTCAGTCTGGAAAATGGACTCAGTATTGCTGGATATTATTTTTTTTTCTAAAGGAGCCAGAAGTTTAGGATTTAAGCCATAAAAATGTTTTAAAGCTGATTTTTAAATTATATAACTGATTAAAATTATTTGACACCATCCTGTGGACCAATCAGAAACATTGGCAAACTGTGGTTCAGATCGTCCAGCCTGGTGGATAAGTGACCTTCAGATGCGGGAGAGTTAGCTTCATCTCGGCATCGCCACAGTTTTTAAACAGAAGAAAGGCCCAAACCTTGTCTTTCAGGTCCATTCTGTTCTATTAAGGTGGCATAATAGTACTTTGTAATGTAAAGAAAGGTGAATAGTTCAGAGTAATTTTTTTCTTTTTTTAAAGCCCTCACTTGAGTATATGTTTATTGATTTTTGAGCAAGAGTGAGTGGGGGAGGGAGAAAGTGGAAGAAAGAGAGAGAAACATCAGTGTGTGAGAGAGAGTGAATGAAACATTAATTGGTTGCCTCTCATATGTGCCCTGACCAGGGATTGAACCTGCAGCCTTTTGGTGTACAGGACACTACTCCAACCAGCCAAGCCACCCAGCCATGACTTAAACGTACTTTTAAGGAATAACTGTCTTGTGAGTCTGTAACATAACCAGAAGGCTTTACTCTGTAGACTGTAGGGACTCCTGGCTTCTGATTTCTGCTGTGTCCTCTGCACTAATTTCCAAGTCTGTGGGCACCCGATTCTGGATGGGGTTGTGCTGTACGGTGCGGGATCACCTCACCTCTGGAACTTTCTCAAACCACATCCCCTGCCTCACTCAGGTGTGACCTTGGCAAGACTTTTCAGGAGTCCCTGTGATAGAATATGAAGTTGCTATTATACTGATAGGAATTTGGTATTGGAAAAAAATTGATATCCTCTTCTGAGAAATGTATGATTTCTCTGAAACTCAGTTTTGTTTTCCAAACTGCCCAGGATGTTCCTTACAGATGCTGAGTATTTACCTTCAGGAGGTGATGACTGTTTGCCTTCCTCTAATAAAAGTACTTTCTCTTTGGCATCTTTTTTACCCTTTGGGCTTCCGCTTTTGATTCCTTTAGTATAAAGGTTTCTGAGCACAAATACTAACTCAGTCCCTAAAACTTGTTCCTGTCTAATGTCCTCTTCAATTCAGAAATTCTGAGATTCATATATAAGGGGTGAGAGCCTTCCTTACTTTGCCTTAGCGATTACTACTAAACAGCGTATTATGCGTTGCCAAGGGCAAAGTAGGTATGGGATTTATCCCGACTGATAATATAGTTCTTTAAAAACATTGTATCATTTATGTTATAACTGCTCTACTTAAAGAATATTATTTAAGAAAAAATAAATATCAAATTGCAGTACTATGGCCTAAATTTATCCGGGAAATATGATAGGCGAATGTATTTCCAGATGCTTCAAAAATAATGGAAAATCATGAAAACTTGCTTGAATCAGGGTCCCTGTCCTTAAATGTGTTTCTGTTTGCATTTTGATAGCAGTTTAGAAATGTTATCGCTTGTTTTGTCACAGACATAATTCACATCTTTCTTCAGGCACTGTAAACAAGAGAAATGGTTTAATGGCCCCATAAAGGCACTCTGCTGATAGCTGAGATTGGGCCCTTTGGTAATGGATGCTGGGTGTGTGTATGTGTGAGTGGTATGTGTGCACTGTGGGGGTGGGGAGGACTTGGAAGAGGTAAATGTACTGGAAAAGAACCTTTAGGTGGCTCAAATAGATACAAATGCGCACTGCTTTTCTGTGTGCCTCGGAAGGTGATGTGACCCCATTATCTTTATTTGTTATACAAGCCTTCCCCTTTGCTTTTGAAATTTAACTGAGTACTAATTGAGGTCATTGCTACCTATTTATCACCTGAAATTGAAGTGATATTAATTTAAAGTGAATGCTTTCAACTAGTGAGCATATTCCTAACTACATATATTTGTATAGAGAGGCTACTTGCATTTTTCATGCCATGTTTCTGTGTGGTCTTAAATAATCTAATTTATGTATACCTTTACTTTTTTACTATTTACTTTTTTCCACTTTTTTTACAGAGATTAAAAAAAATCACTGCTATATCCAAGTGAAAAAATTTTTACAAGCACCTCAGTGTCCACAGAATGATTTGCTTTGACTTTCTCAGTTATATTTTGTAGACAAGTGCAAAAAATTCTCCATATTATACATAACCATGGTGTAAATAAATGCCTTGAAATCCCTCAAAGCTCACAAATTTGTAGTGTTTCAGAGCCTTTTTATTGTATCTTTCCCCATCATTTTGTTTGTGTATATCCCCATAAATTAGCTACCCAAGGCTGCACACTAGGTTTTGGGGGTCAGATTGAACAGTTAATGAAGCAAAATTAGATGTCTTTTGTTAACTAACTTAGGTGTACTCTGTCACTAGCAGATGTCACTGTACCATCCCTCTATGTCAGTGTTTTCTTTTTTCTTTCTTATTCTAGAGCATAACCTGGAGCTTCCTTCTGAAAAGGGCCAGATATTTAGTATTTTTTGGCTTTGCCGGTTACAGGGTTTCTGTTGCATATACTCCACTGGTACTCAAAGTAGCCCTAAGACTATCCTCGACAAATGGGCAGGATAGTGTTACAAAGAAACTTACTAAGAGATGTGGGGGGCTGAATTTGGCCCGCGGGCTCTCATTTGCCAACTCCCATTCCAGAACACTGTACAGTAGATTTTTCTAAAACAGAATTTTTGAGCAGAGTGGAAATCTCAACATCAAAATTAGGAGACTGCCATCTTGGCTAATTTTGCTTTAAAGTAATACAGAGTTCATTCAAGAAGTTCTGTTTAGAGAAGTCATTAAAAATGTGATATGTTTCTTGTCCTTGGGAATTGCTTTGTACTCATAGACATTGCTACTCTATTTCAATTTTATGATAAGCGTCCAGAGGAAAACAAAGTGAAAGGTCAGCCCCAAGAAAACTTATCATTATATTTATTTACATCCACTGTTCACATATAGAGGGGGACCGTCACTTGTGACATTTTGGTTATGAGTCTTGAGAAAGTTTTAGATGCTGTATAGCAACATTTTTTCCTTAGAATGCGAGTGATGTGAATTTTTAAATACCTTTGGTCACAGTGATAAATCGGAAGAAGTCAGAATGCCTAAAAGCAAGCACAGATGCTCTGAGGAGTAGTTTTCATTTAGATGCACAGGCCAAGAATATATTATTAAGGTCATGTATACAGAAATGTGCACCAAACACACACACAAATTAATCAAACGTAAAGATGATTTGCCAGTATCTTTAATAGAAAAAACTTTAAGAAGAAAAAGCACAAGCAAAGCTCTAATTGGACTTCTGGGGGCTCTTGATGGCAAGACTGTATCTTTTTTTTTTTAAGACTGTATCTTTTCATCTTCTCTCCCTAGTTCCGTATTCACCACCACCTGCCCCTGCCAGCACCTGGTGTAGTATCTGGGCCACAGCAAATAAATGAGGTTATGAAGAAGTGAATGGATAAAGACACATCTGATACAAAGTTATAGTGGTGCATGCATGAAAAAATCATGAGGATGTTTATTCACAATAAATTCGAATTATATGCTGAAGGGTTCAAGAGGTTCAGCCAAAAGCTCAGGGCTCTAATTCTTGACCTATTATAAGTTAGTTCTAGGTCTGAATTTGATAAGAAACTTAGCTTCTTTATGCTTTAAAAATGTTTGTAAGCCCTGGCCGGTGTGGCTCGGTGGATTGAGCATCAGCCTTGGAACCAAAGTGTCACTAGTTTGATCCCACTCAAGGCACATCTCTGGGTTGTGGGCAGACAAGAGGCAACCACACATTGATGTTTCTCTCCTTCTCTTTCTCTTTCCCTTCCCCCTCTCTAAAAATAAATGAAATCTTAAAAAAATAAAATAGAAAGTAAAAATGTTTGCAAAGTGGGGAGATGAAAATAAATATGTCTTGTCTTTTTTTAAAAAGATTTTATTCATTTTTTAAAGAGATGGTGGAGGAAGGAAGAAAATGAGGGAGTGCTACATTGATGGGAGAAAAACATCAACCGGTTGTCTCTTGCATGCACCAAACTGGGGGCCTTGCCTGCAACCCAGGCATGTGACCTGACTGGGAATCGAACCGGTGGCCTTTCAGTTCAGAGGCCCATGCTCAACCCACTGAGCCACAGCAGCCAGAGCTCCTTCTTGTCTTGAATGATGAGAATCAAATGCAATAGGTGTAGATTATTTGTAAACATTATGGTACTATGTAAATTTGAGCTTTTTAATAAAAGCATTATAGCCAGTGCCTTCTATTACAATTCCAGACTCAACCATAATTCAATAAGTCAACACCTATAGTTAAACATATCATCTTTCTTTAATTTACAGGATGTTGTCATCTTTACTGGAGAAATATAAGTCAAAACTGGATTCATAGATTTCATTGTTTATTCTTTGGACTAAACACAAGCCAGTCAGTTATAACAAACATGGTCTGTTTTCAATTTAATGATAAAAAAAACTGCTCCTGTGTCATGATTGTTTAGAAATTTATCCTGATATGAACAATTTTATTTTATTTTTAAAGGTTTTATTTGCTTATTTTTGTAGAGAGGGGAAGGGAGGGACAAAGAGAGGGAAACACCTATTGGTCGGTTGCCTCTTGCACATACCAGGACCAAGACCAAACCTGGAATGGAACCAGCAACCTTTCGCTTCACAGGAGGAATCCTAACCAGAAGGCTAACCAAGCGAACCACACTGGTCAGGGCTGCTATGAGCAACATTTAAAATGCATGATCTTCATCTATCTTTTAGGTGTTTAAATGTGATGCATTATATGTCTACCTCTACCAAAGATGTGGTCATGCACCAGCTTTGTTGCACTGGGAAAGCAAAGGGCATATCTCTGCCCAGTAGAATGAGGACAGAACTTTGCCTCCCTTTTAAAATGTCAGCAGAAAGACAAAAAGGAAGCAAGAGGATGTCTCATAGTTCATAAATCTAAAAGCAAAACAGTGACTAATTTAACAAGTAGTTTATGATGAATACAATAACCCTGAGTAAACTTTTGGAATTAAGAAGTGGTTATGTGTATTTTGGAGGTGCATTTTTTAAGGTTCTGGTATTTTGGAGCTCTTAAATTTAACCATTAGAAGAACTCAGTCACCATTAGTCAGCCTTAAGATGTGGTTTTAAAAGTTAAGCCACCATCAAAGAAAACATGCAAGATGCATTTCTCCAGTGTTCTCTCTGCCCCTTCTCAAGGTCTGACTGTCCAGAGGAGTTGTGGGTCATGCAAGTTTGTATGGAAACGTGTTCAAGGAATGCCCCTGAAGATTGCAGATTTCATAGATAAATGATCCTAACAGCCTGAAGTCAGGGATCAGGACATAATGTAATATCATTTTGAACCACCACTTCTTTGTAAATGAAATGAAGGAGTTAACTCACTTGATTTGATACACTTGAACAAGGAAAGATTCACTTTAATTAAAACTACAAACAATGCAGATGCTGGTAGCTCTCCTTTCCAGACCCAGCAAGGACCGTACAGTAGGCGAAATGAAATGTCTAGCAGCCTCGGCAGCAGGCTGGAGCCGTGTTCAGCGAAAGTAATTTAATTAGTGTTGATCATGACTCCAGATGATGGTGATTTGATAAGGAATAATTTAGTACTTAACAGCCTTTTACATGCACCAACTCCATGTGGGAAGGTAAAGCAAATTGCACAAAATGAATGTGCCGCTTTGCCTTGTGCTGGTGCCAGTGAGCTGGAAAACTGCCTGTTAGCAGACGCTCCGACTCTCAGCCCCGTGATGAAATACCCAACACATTCTCCGCTCAGCCCTCTCTGGTGGAAGGCTCTATACTACCCTTATTTAATAATAAATAAGTCACTCGTGTGATATAGAATCTCCAGGAAGCAGGGAAGTGAAAATGAAGAGAAGACAGTAGCTTGTGGTTCTTGTGCAAAATGTTGAAGATCCTTAGGGTGGTTTCTTCTTGTGCTCCTCACACACAGCAATTAAAAAAAAATCCTAGCCAACTCACATTCATTGGATTACTTATTTGGCTTATGACTAGAAAAATAAACTCACAGTTCCAAAGGCCCATAATGATTAAGAGGCCCACACACGTTGAATGTGTTATAGAGGGTAGGGGAGCCCTCAACTTCAGGAAGTAGAAAACCTGTGAGAATTCTCGAGTGTTGGCATCTAACGAAAAGGAAGACGTTGTTAGTTTTGTTTTTAAGTCTTTCAAGTACTGGACCCATTTCAGTGCAGCTCACACTGGATCCAGGTGGTGCTAAGTATTCATAATAGATTTGAAATTAACCCAGTTATGACAATCATAACCAAGTTATGAAGTTTTCTAAGATACAGAATCTTGATAAACACCCTTTAGTGAATCAGAATTTCAGGGAGTGGTATATATTAGTTTGCTAGGGCTGCCATAATACAGCACCCAAAGGGCATGGCTTAAAAACAGGCATTTATTGTCTCAAAACTGGAGGTTGGAAGTCAAAGGTGAAGGTGTGACTAGGGTTCTGAGCCCTGGGAGAATATAGCCTATACTTAACTCACAGATTCTGGTGGTTTGCTGGCAACCTATTGGCAGTTCCTGGCTTGTAGAAGCATTGCTCTGATTTCTGCCTTCATCTCCACATGGTGTTCTCCCGTGACTGTCTCTGTATTCTAATTCCCCCTTTATATAAGGACAATAGTCATATTGGATTAGCTCCCATTCTTTTGACCTCATCTTAATCAATCTTCCCAATGAAAGCATTTTGGAGGGGACACAGGTCAACCTATAACATGAGTTCTGGAAATCTTTGTTTATTCAAAAATTGCCTGGGAATTTAGATGTTTGGTCAGATTTGGGGATCCTGAGTTTAGGGATCAACTCGCTTCTGATAACACTTTGGGAATCCTTATGTCCTTTCTCCCAAAGTCAATTCAGGAAGTGCATGAAGCACTCCTGAGAGCTCTGGAACTCTAGAAAGACAGTGTAGCCACTAGGATGGATCACGCCTTTTGCTTCTAGTGTGATATCAGTGGACATTTTGATAGGAGGTTACTGTCATGCGAGCAACCATTCCTGACGGTGCCCCAAACTTGTCGTTCCTCCCCTCATTCATCTGGAATTATTTACCCTATGAAACT
The DNA here is from genome assembly GCF_021234435.1 of Artibeus jamaicensis. Taxonomy (NCBI): domain Eukaryota; kingdom Metazoa; phylum Chordata; class Mammalia; order Chiroptera; family Phyllostomidae; genus Artibeus; species Artibeus jamaicensis. Next base: position 10,976,147 of record NW_026522014.1, on the reverse strand, counting down.
GGAGCACAATCTTGGATGTCTGCTAAGACAGGAAGTCAGACAGGTTAAAATATCTTAATTTGTACCACATAGCATTGGTTGATGCCCATCACGTTTTTAAAAGCTTTTTGTCAAGATATGCATTTATTATAATGGAAAATTCCCAGGTGTACAGCTTGGTGCATATATTCAAATAACCACCATGCAAAGCAAGATATAAAATATTCCTGGCACAGTAGTAGGTTACTGGTGCCCTTTCTCAGTCATTAACTTGCCCGACCACCAGCAGTAGGGCATTCTCTTACTCTCAGTTAGTTTGGTCTGATCTTGAAATTCATATACTAACTATTCTTTTGTGCTCGGCTTCTCTTACACCATGGTTGTGAGACAATCTAGGTTTCTGCATGTAACAGGAATTTCTTCCTAGTTATTACTGTATAGTTTTTCATTGTATGAATGTGCCACAATTTCTTCATCCACTACCCGGCAATGAACATTTAAGGTTTTGCAGTTTTTGCTATTATGAATAAAGCTGCTTTGAACATTCTTATACTTGCCTTTTGTTGACCACATATAGTCCTTTGCATTGGGTATATACCTAAGTGTAATTTCTAGACACAGGTTTGATTTATGTTGAGTTTTGGTAGCTACTGCCAATTTTTTTTCAAAGTGTATCAATTTATAACCTCAGTAGCATTTATAAAAGTTTCTGTTGCTTTCTGTCCTAAATCTTGATGCCAATCTTTTGCAGTTCAGTCATTCTAGTATAGCGATAATCTCATGTGTTAGTTGCATTTTCCTGATGAGTATAGATATTGAATACTTTTCATATATGTTGTTGTTCATTCTTTGTTTTGCTATCTGGGTGCCTTTTATAAACTTCCTGTTTAAGTCTTTTGTCCATTTTTAATTTGGTTACTAGATTTGTCTTATTCATAGCATTTCTTGCTATGTTGAATGGGAGTCCTTACCAGGTTTTTCTATTGCAAACATCTTGCTGTCTGTGGCTTACTTTGTAGTCCTTTAATAGTATCTTCTGATGAAGAGAAATGCCTAATTTTAGTAAAGCCTAATTGGTAGACTGTTTTCTTTATGGTTGGTGCTTTTTGTGTTCTGTTCACTAATCTTATTCTACTTCATGATCCCAAAGACCTTTTTTTTAATTTATTTTTTTATTGATTATGCTGTTACAGTTGTTCTATTCCCCTCCTTCATTCCCCTCCACCCTACCCCCCCATCCCCACCATTACCCCCCCTTTAGTTTATGACCATGTGTCTCAAGTTCTTTAGATTCTATATTTCCCATACTATTCTTGCCCCCCCATCTATTTTCTATCTACTGTCTATGCTACTTATTTTCTGTACTTTCTCTCCCCTTCTCCTCCTCCCACTCCCCTGTTGCTAACCCTCCTTGAGATCTTCATTTCTATGTTTCCACTCCTGATCTAGCTGTCCTTTTAGTTTGCTTTTGTTTTAGGTGTGGTTGTTAATAACTGTGAGTTTGTTGTCCTTTCACTTTCATGTTTCTTTAACTTCTTTTTCTTCGATAAGTCCCTTTAACATTTCATATAATAAGGGCTTGGTGATGATGAACTCCTTGAATTTGGTCTTATCTGAGAAGCACTTTATCTGTCCTTCCATTCTAAATGAAAGTTTTGCTGGATAGAGCAATCTTGGTTGTAGGTCTTTGGACTTCATGACTTGGAATTCCTCTTTCCAGCCCCTTCTTGCCTGGAAGGTCTCTTTTGAGAAATCCGCTGACAGTCCGATGGGGAGTCTTTTGTAGGTGACTGTCCCCTTATCTCTTGCTGCTTCTAACGTTCTCTCCTTCATTTTAATCTTGGCTAATGTAATGAGATGTGCCTTGGTGTGTTCCTTCTTGGGTCCAACTTCTTTGGGACTCTCTGAGCTTCCTGGATTTCCTGGAAGTCTATTTCCTTTGCCAGATTGGGGAAATTCTCCTTTATTATTTGTTCAAATAAGTTTTTCACTGGTGGCTGTTCCTTTCCCCCTTCTGGTACCCCTATAATTTGGATGTTGGAGCGTTTAAAGATGTCCTGGAGGTTCCTAAGACTCTCCTTATTTCTTTGAATTCTTGCTTCCTGACTCTTTTCTGTTTGGCCATTATTTGCTTTCTTCTGGTCCACTCCATTGATTTGAGTCCCAGTTTCCTTTTCATCGCTATTGGTTTCCTGTGCAATTGCATTCATTTCAATTAGTTTCACCTTCATATGTTTGTCTAATTTGTGGCTATAATCAACCAGTTCTGTGAGGATCCTGATGACCAATGTTTTAAACTGTGCGTCTGAGAGTTTTGCTATTTCTTCATTGCTTAGATTTATAGGCTCTGGGGCTTTGAGATTTCTTGAGCCATTTTTGGTCTGTTTGCACCTGTTAAGTCTGAGGAGCGGAGCCTTGGACTCCCAGGTCTCTGGGTTGTGACTCTGTATGTGGAGGCAGGGTCAGAGCGGGGAAATGGCGGCCTCCTCTGTTGTTTCTTGCAGCTGGGTGAGGAGCAGAGCCTTAGGTTGTTCACCGGGGCAGAGCCACTTAGGTCGCTGGATTATGACGCTGTATGTGGAGGCGGGGTCAGAGCGGGGAAATGGCGGAGCCCTCCGCTGTTGCTTGCCTCTGGGGCTGCTGGCTCTTGTCCAATCGCCCACTCCCTCGCTTGTCTATACACACGAATGTGCCACCACAGTCAACCCGCAGCCCTGCTCCCTCGCTGTTTCCCCGCGGTCGCTGGCTGAGTTGCCCACCAGGTCCAGCCCTGCGCCTGGATTCCGCGTGCCTGAGTCTGTCTGACCGAGTTTTCCTGTGCAACCCCGCTCTGCCAGCTGCAGGTTTCTCCCCTCTTACCGGTCAGGCTGAAGAATTTGTTGTTATCAGACTTCCGAAAAGTTCAGTTTTCTGTGTTCTGGCTGTGTTTTCTGTTGCTATTATTTAGTTGTCTCTAAACTTGGTTGTGTGAGGAAGCACAGCGTCTCCACCTATGCCTCCATCTTGGCGGAAGTTCTGTCCTCCTTTTCTGGAGGTCCCAAAGACTTTTGAAATATAGTAATAAAGATAGTTGAAAAACATTAAGAAAGCAACACATGTATAGTTAATTGTTGCCTATGCAGTATTTGTCAGTCTGACGAGTAGTGTGCACGTGCTCACACATACTGCAGGGAGGGGATTTTCTTGTGCATACCACTTTAAATTTTGTTTTCCTGCTAGTTTTAAAGGCTTTTCATCATGCCTACGTGGGACTTCGATAAAAGTAAAGAGAATAATATAACACACTCCCACTACCCATCAACATTGTTCTAAGTCGATCCATCCCCTCATACATCATTTTATTTTCCCATAATTTTTTTCCTGGACAATTTTTTTAGGAAAATCTCAGACATCTTGTTATTTTCTGTAAATATTTTATAAATTTGTAACTTTAAACCTTTTCTTTGGTACAACTGCCGTTGCATTACTACATTCAACAAAATTAACATTAATTTCTTAATATGTACCACCCAGTCCACATTCAAATTTATCTGTTGCAAAGATGTGTTTTTTAGTTGATTGTTGAAATTGAAATCCTAGCAAAGTCCTTCCTTATATTATAATTGGTATTTGAGGTTCTTAAATGTCTTTCACCTGAATGGTTAATAAATTATAACTTTCTGACTTGGTAAAGCTAACACACCGTTGCCATAGGAAGTAGCGTGTAATTTCTCCTTTGTTTCTAGTCTGTGCTTTCCGTAGGTGTAGCAAACACGTGCTGCATCAAGAAAACACTTTGAAATAGACCACCCAGTGAGATTATTTTATTATCATTTATTATGTTTTCCCGAGTCAACTAATTTAGGTGAAATTTGTTTCTTTGGCAAATTTATTTTCTGAGATGTTTTAGATGGGTCCTGAGTAACATGAACAATTTTGTCAAAGTGATATCCATGTACAAACAAATAGTATTTATTTTTCTATAGCTTGGTAGTTCTTGGTTTCGAATGCTTATGTTCAAATTATATTTGACATTCAAACTAGTACAAGTTTATACTGCTGTGATGTCATCATTAAGATTGAGTGTTATCTAAAACAACAAGGATTTTTCTCCTGTTGTATCTTTATAGAACACGGACTCAATCTTTTGTGGTTTAACTCCAGTGTTTATTGTGGTTAAAACCTTCAGAATGTGTGTCCTTCTTTTGTTTATCCGGGTTAGTCATACACCTGCCACATCGTACATGAAGAAAAAGTCCATTCTCATGTCTATTATTTCTGTATCTTTTTACCAATTTTTCATTTAAACTAAAACTTCAGTTATTCTGACAGGACTGCTTAACAGATTTTTTTTTTCAATTTCATATAGAAAAATAAAAAAGTATAGTATTATTTATTTGCTTTTAAACCTATGATTTCCTTCAAATATACTTGTCTTTTAGCCTTCATATTTTATATGGTATTATAAAATATTAAGAGTTAATGACTGTAATTATAACCCTATATTAAGTCATATGAAAAGAGAAAACATGTGGTTGAGAATAATTGTTTTACAGTGGGTTACATGTGACAAATAACTGTCACATATTTTTCATATTTCAACCTCACAGTTGTGGTAAGTAGATAGGCTGGTGCTTTTATCTCTGTTTTATAGATGACTATTGCCTTCTTAGATGTTGAGATTCTTCTCCAAATTATCACCAGTTTCCAGTGCACCTACACCTAGATTTTTTCTCAAAATCCAGTTGTCATTCTATTACTATTGATGGATTTGATATGTTTTTCTTCCCGTAATGCTTAGAATTATGTTTCAGCCTCCCGTTATTTTTTTGGAATTTTCTATGTTCTAGTTTTCAGTTAATTCAGTTGTATGTTTTTCTGTTTTAATCATTGAAACTCTTTCCGAAATGTTTTCCAAACATACTTTCTGAGAACTGAGCTTCTATTATTAATACCAGCTAAGCAAATTACAAGTGAGTCACTTCAAGTAATGAGGGTTCATGTACGTATTGTGTTAGACCACAAAGAGAAAAGAAAGGTACAGAGATTCTCCAGAATCTTTCCTTGCATGCTGGTCATCAAATGTGATTTTTCTTATGTGTGTGGGTTAATATGAATGTTAGTGGCATTTTAAACAAGAGAAGTAAAGCAGCAGATAATATACTTAATTTTAACTGCATTTCATTTTTTTTTAAATTTTCTAGTGGCTTTTCATGGCCTACCACTGAAAATCAAGAAAGAACCCCACAGCCCATGTTCAGAACTCGGCTCTGCCTGCAGTCAAGAGCAGCCCTTTAAATTCAGCTATGGAGAAAAGTGCCTGTACAATGTCAGGTAAAGCAATCACGTATATACAGAGAGGATCACGCTTACAGAAACAAAAAGTCCAGAATCTAACTTAAAATCTCAGGACAAACTTTGTAAGAGTTATATCTTCGCTGTATAGCAAGCTAATTAGGTAATGTGTTTAGAAGAACTCCAGAAACCCATTTACCATTCAATCATACACCTTCTTAATGATTTTAAAGCAACAATTTTCATCCACATTATTGGTTGCCTTTCTACTGAGTGAAGCATCTGGATTTGAAAAGTGGGTCGTACTTGGCCTAAGCAGCTGTTGAAAGTTCTCATTACAATGAATGCATTATGCACTTTAGATAGAGTTTACAGGGGAAAAAAATGAAACATTTGGCATGTCTCAGCAGTACATTAGTTATCTGACAGGCTTTGTAGATGATCTATAAGATGCATTCATGGACGGTCGCAATAAAGTTAGAATTTTATAAGGCTTAGCAGAGGCTATTATCTATTAAAAAGCCAGTTATTCCTTCTGATGATAATAAAGGGTGGAGCAATAGAAGTACATCATTCATTTGTTAGAAAATTTGATAACACATATGTTCATTAAAAACCCTTCTTAGCAAATTGCATTCTGCTACTTTTCATGTTGGACTCTAATTGTATAAGGAAGAAGTTGGCTCTGTATATTGAATATTATTACTCTCAATTACAGTAGAAACTTAGTTCTTAAAAGGAGTTAGTTTGGAAGCTTAAAAAGTGATTACAGATATTTGCCGTTTTATAAGTTATGTTGATTCAAGTTCATAATACATTGTGATCCAAATGGATTTTATATTTTCTCATATTTTTACTACTTAATATAGAGTATAGGACTCAAGAAACTTAGGGCTGTGCAGTCTCTCAGCAGCTGACCAATGCTTGCATATTCTAGTACTAGGTTTTCTTGCAAACTCTCACTTGTTTTTTTATATCTACTTTTCTGGGAGGTCACCAGAGCCTTGAAATTATGGGTTCGTTCAATTAAAACTACAAAGATCTCTTGTCAAAGCTAACGATTAAAGCATACTTGGTTTAGATAAAAAAAAAATTGACCCAAGTTTCATTTTATAGTGTTTTTAGTTTTTATATTTCCTCCTTGAGAGTGTTATGTATTCACAGAATAATTATTTAACATTAAAGAAGGTTTAATCAATGAACCAAATAGATACAGCATTGTCATTGGATTTCAGCATTGATCAGCAGTGTGGCTATAAAGTAACTATTGGTGTATATGGTATAACTAATGTCCATATATTAACAGTAAAGGAATTGTCTAAATATTTTGAGATGTTTTTCTGGGGACCAATAATTCCCACAGTGATAAATGGATAAAATTCTGGATTCTCCTTCTCTATACAAATTATAAAGACAACATTTTATGGAGAAAAAAGGTATTATTTTAGAGCAGAGGATGTATTTTTTCTTTTTACATGGGAATAAATCAAATGAATAACTTCCTAGAAGTATATTCTCATTTAGAAATATTGGTAAAGAAAAGAAGTAGAACCAAACATAATGATCTTCATCAACTGTACTTTAAGGCAAGAGTAGACTTATGCAGCATATACTCCTTCACTTCTGCCTTTTTACATTGGATGTAATATAGATGGAGCAACGGAAGAAATTATTACATGAGTCAATGCAAAAAGAATTTTTCATTTTTTAAAGGAAAAAATAGATATTGATGAACTCTTTTTATTTTGTAAAGAAATACAATATTTTAACCTAGAAATGGCATTTTTATTTGTGAATTTTTAAGTAACATTTGGTTTTTGTAAAATATTTTTTAGATCACAAAGATTAGTTAGAGCACATTCTCGAAAGTTATACATAGGGAGTCACCTGAGATTCATGAAGAAGCTCACTCGTTTATTCCTCTGTGAGTGTTCACAAGTTAGTACAAGTTAGTCTATGATGATAGGATTTTGTTCTTAAGAAAATTAATTTGTACTTATGCTCCAAGAAAGTTCAAATATATCAGAGAGATATTAATCTGCCTCATTAATCTTTATTATCCTATGTGGGGAAGTTAATGCCAAGTGCCATTTATTATATATGTAAAATGAAAATACAGCAAAAGCATTGCCTTCTTAAAATTCTACCACTAATAAAGTCAAGCCAGGTATCATCTCCATCATATTATACTGATATTCTAGTTCTAAAGTCTAATGTAATATGAATTATAATATGAGAAAACTTAATGACGTAGAAAAGATTTCTGAAACTTGCTCAAGGAGACATATGAAGGATAGATGGAAGCAATGCCACCGCTTTCATAGACAGTGCTAAGTGATCCTAAGTTGTTTGTATCTTTTAAGGGGAAAAAATGGGAGGGATTTAGAGGAACAAGTATAAAGGACACAGGGTCAATAACTAAGGGGGGTGGAAATGGGAGGGAGGCGAGGTGCATGAGGCAGTGTGGTCTGGGATGGGAGAAATAAACAGAAAACTGTACTTGACAAATAACTAAATTAAAATAAAATAAAAAGAAAAGAAAAAAATATATATGTTTTATATATATGCTGTTACCAATTTACTAATTTTATTCTATTTCTCTTTAAGTGCCTGGCATTTTTGAAGATTACATGTTCTAGAATTCCAGACACCAAAGACATAAAATTCTAACTTCCTTATGACTGAAGCCTAAATTTTTTTTTTGCTTCCTTGGGTTGAAATATTCTTTTCATTGCTACAAAGAAACAAATTCTCTCTCTTTCTTGTTCCTTGGGCAGTGCCTATGATCAGAAGCCGCAAGTGGGAATGAGGCCCTCCAACCCCCCAAGCCCTCCCAGCACCCCCGTGTCCCCACTGCATCATGGGTCTCCGAACGCAACTCACACTCCGAAACCCGACCACGCCTTCCCAGCTCACCTCCCCCCATCACAGCCCATGCAAGACAGCAGATACCCCATGGACCACAGGTGTGCTGCAAATGCTGTGTTTTGTTTAAAAAAAAGTTTTACTCTTAGAAGAAAGTCTATTACCAATTCCTAAGACCTATAGTAGATTTAAGGTGAGCACATTAATTTTGCACATCTGGGCAAAATATTTTTAGAAAGAACTTGCTCTATCTGCAGTTACAAACTATGGAGAAGGTCATTTATAAATGGTCATTTTATAAACATTTAAATTTCTTGCTAAAGTGGGAAATTAATCTATATACTGACATTTGAACATTTTTCTTTCACTTTGCTTGAATTAAATTGCTTCACTTACACTTCGAATCAGATCATCCTGTTTTTTATGAGCATATGTGTGTACTTGTTCTATGAAGTTAGAAGACTAATTTTAGTAGGTGGCTTATGGAATCAGGTTTTTTACCTTAGAGTGAATGGCGTAGCTCTACACAGTTTTGCAGAATAGAACATATTTGATTAAATCCATTTTCCATCCTTTCCATGTGATGAATATTTAATGTCAGTAGATGCATGACCCCGGACATAAGAATATAAAGTTAAAAGAGATAGAAACCAAATTAGTATTACTTAGAAAGAACCAAGGCAACAGCCAGAGCATGGAGCTAGGAGGGATGCTGTGGTGAGTAATTCTTGATTCCTAGAGATGAGTAATTTACTTTTAAATAAAATATTGGGATGCTTTTAGAGGTCTTAATTATCTGACTTAACACACAGGTTGATTATATATGGCCTTCTTCCTTCCCCTCTGTCTTGTACTTACATAGAGCCAGTGGTGTGCTGGTAAATGTCGAACAGAAGGCTCTATGGGTTAGTAAGTCCAGAAGACCCGATCTGTATGCCTCTGAGGAGTCCGTGATATAAACATTCCCCCCATGGCTATGATTTCAGGCTATTAGCATGGCAGTCTTGAATGTGGAATTGGAAAGAGATGTGCAGTCACCCTAAATTCTATAGTATCTTCTACCATATAGAAAACCATATGGTAGTATTTTCTATTATATAGATACTATAGTCATAACCTCAAGAGCATAATAAATGGCATAGAATAATAATGTATAGGTATAGTATAATAATGTATGGTGTAGTATATATATAGTATAGTATATGTATAGTATAGTATATACTATATAGCATATACTATAATAAGGTATAGTATAGTAAGAGAAACCTATGAGTTTTGAGTAGTAGTAGCCTTTGTTCTTAATACAACTTTTTAAAATGACAACTTTACATAATTTACTTCTTAATGGCTGTCTTTAACAATGGACTCACAGAACTTCTGAAAATTAACCCCAAAACTAGAACAAACTGGCTCTGACAAACCATTATAAAAACAACTCAGCCAAAGGCATTGTCTCGAGCAGCAGAGGGAACCAGAAGCGGGGCCACTGGCAACTTGCTGGAGATAGGGGATAACCTACTTTTTGTAGGTTTATTTAATGCAATTTCATTAATCGCAAATTTGGTCAAATGGTTTTGGGGTGCAGGGGTAAGACGAAGGCATCCTTTCCAGCGTGGAACCTAAGCTGTATCATTTCTACCTTTGTTTCCATCACCAAGTCCTCCTTCCCTCCTCACCGATGGACTTGGGACCTTGTCCGCGTGCAGTGGTATGCACATCTGTGTAAACAGTTTCATAAACACAGATGAAAGAAATCTCATTGCAGGGTGGGCCATTGGAACACATTCACATTGTGCAGGGCTAGAAGGGGGAAAGAGTGAGAAGAAGCAAGTTTTATTTTGCCCACTTCTGGTGATTTCCCAGAGTTCTTGACACCTGAATCTCTTGCTTGCCAATGAGTGCCAGAATTCTAGATTGTAGAGTTGGCTCTTTGTGCAGAATCGTTATTTCTTCTGGAAGGTGACTGGGCAACAAGCAGCGTGCCTGCTTTTAGGTTACCTAACTTGAAATGCTGTGGCCAAATCCATTTTAGTTTCTCTACTTGAAGTCAAATATCTGAGACTGAGAACAGCCGGTCCGGAACTGTAAGAGGGAAGCTCAGGGTCTTTTCCCATTGCCTCCCCATTGTGTTTTGAGGACAGTACCAGCTGGCCATTCCCAGGAAAATCTCTGAGGCCTTATGTTTCTGAGGAGGATTTCTTGGAGGGCTCTAGCCAACAAATGACAGTCCCTCAGTTATAAATGGCAAATTTGCTCTGGGAACAGATCCTTTCCCCAAATAGCCCCCTCTGGCCTGGACACCCCACCTCACTCTGGGAAGGCGTGTGGCCAACCGGGCTGCACCCTGCCTTCCTTTCCTGAGGCTCATTCTGCTCCGCAGGCCAGCCCTTTGGCACTCGTTTCTGCACCCTTGGTAAGGGAGCCCAGTCTCTTTTTGTCAACGTTTCCCCACCCCCCCTAGGCTGTTTTTTTTTTCTTATCCAGGAGTTCATCAGCATCCTTCCCTATCAACGCTCTCCAGGAGCTTCTTGAGTCACTTTCTCTTTGCAGTAGGGCAGCAGCTCATAAGAATGGCACCAAAAACTGGTAGCTTCCTGTGAAGTGCATGTGTTTAATATCCATCGTGGTCCTCAGAAAGGACCAATTGGAATCGGGTTGATTCCTAAAAACAAACAGCTTGATTCCTTACCAAGATTTTATTGCGAGTACTATTAACCCCCTTTTAAGGCTTCACGAGTGAGCTGGTTTCTTATTTTAACTTCAAGTTAAATTTTCCGATTCGCTCCTTGACAGCTCTTAATGATAATTCCTGTTTCTTTTTTTGGCTAATGAACTATGCAAGGGAAGGGGAATGAATGCAGTGCCAGGCAGCTTCGCTGTTTTCACAGCATTGGAGTTTCTTCAGTTTATTGTCTGCAGGTGTAGGTGGAACTCCAGTAGTTTCCGGGGCAGCCAGTGAGGGTAGGGTTAAATCACTGGGTGGAGTGTTCTCAGAAAATGCTAAAGCAGCTACTTTACAGTTCTTTCGCTTTTACCTTATTTTCATTTAATGTTACCAAAATTAAATGTTAACTTTCCAAATTAACGTCTCTGGAATGCTTTTAGTGGGGTGAGGGGGTTGGGGAAGAAGGGAGTTAATAGGCTTCTATTTGCTCATAGTAATGTTGAACAGGTTATTTTTAAGCACTCCTGGGCATTTTTAGAGCACTTTTAAATCTTTAATTAATCCACATCTTTGTGGTGGGTCAATGATATTATAGATGAGAAACACAGAATGGAACGATTTGGTGATTAGCCAATCGTTACAGGGCATAACTAAGGAGGAAGGAGCAGAGGCTCACTCTCAACCTTCTGCTCAGAAGGCCTCAGACCTTCCTTGTAACCTAATAGCTCAACCTGTCCTAAATATGCAAGACGCCATGTTATTTCCTTCTGTGGAACTCTGCTGCACCTTTCATGCTTATTTTTATCAACCTAAGATTTCATATGAAGCTATTGGAAACCAATGTGTTGTATGTTACTACTGGACAGTAAAGAGATGATCTTTTAAAAACCAGCTTGGATGAGTCTCTATATTTGCTAATTTTATTTATCACTAAAATAGAATGTTATTTAGGACGTTGTTGTAGATTTAAGAGCCCTGCCCGTTCTTCTCTTGCTTCTTCAGTAACTTTTGGGTAGGGTTTTTTTGTTGTTTGTTTGTTTGTTGTAGATTAGTTTGGTGCAGAAATGAAAGATAGAGAATGTAGTCTGAGATCAGATGCTTTCATTTTTTTCTAGTATATAATTATTCAAGACCCTCTTAATATGGACATTTGGAAAATGATCCAACTGATTTTAAATTGTGCACTTTTACTGTAACATTTCCTCAAAATATTGTATCATTCTCCTAGCCCTCCTCAAAGCACACCTTTATCTTACTGTATTGTATCAAAATGATGCTGTAAGGGACTAATTGGAAGGGGATTACCTGCCACATTATGATTAAAAAGCACAGTGCTACTGACCCAGGAAGGAGAAATCTAGCCTTTGTTATAGATTTACAGTTTGAGTCAGTTGGGTTATCATATTGATTAAACAGTTAAAAATTGCACCAGTATTTCAAAGAGTATTTATTGTTTTATCTGAAATATGTTCTCTTACTTCCTAGATTTCGCCGCCAGCTTTCTGAACCCTGTAACTCCTTTCCTCCTTTGCCTACAATGCCAAGGGAAGGACGTCCCATGTACCAACGGCAGATGTCTGAGCCCAACATCCCCTTCCCACCTCAAGGCTTTAAGCAGGAGTACCATGACCCAGTGTATGAACACAGCACCATGGTTGGTGGTGCGCCCAGTCAGAGCTTCCCCCCTCCTCTGATGATTAAACAGGAACCCAGAGACTTTGCATATGATTCAGGTAGGCCCGTGTTTTAAGTTATATTTAAGAAGTCTTTTCACTGGCTTGTCACTTTGATTAGTGGTGGCATCAGACCTGGTGGCTCCTGACATTTTTGTTTTGGTAGAATCTTTCTGATATTATCCCTTCATTGAATCTTTCTGTGTATGTGAAGGGTGGGGTGTTTTGTCATGAGCTGATGGTTAAAATAGTGTCTAGATATGGAGCCAGTCCAAAGAAGGCTGCAATCTGTAATATTAGACACACTCTGAGCCCGAAAGTGTAAGTAACCTTGTCATTCTTTCCTGAATTCTGGGCTATTTTTTTCTATTTTCTACTATGGCACTATTTAATAAGTATTTACAGAAAGTAATGTTCCTTTGTCCTGGGTCACTTATTGCTTATAACTGTTTGGTTTTTTTTTCATTGTCCGTGGCAAGATTCCAAGAATCCAGAATTAAAGATTTTTACTCACTAGGAGCGGAATACAAAACTACAGATTTATGGTTTAATCATAGAGTTAAGCTTCAGTGTCACTGAAGCAGAAAGGCCTCACAGAGTAGTATATCAAGATAGAGAAGGGATTTTCCTAAAAGTAAGGAGCATTTAAATCTTTTGCAGATGTTACCACCAAATTTGACCTTCAGACCTTAGAAGAATTACTTAACTCATTTGTGCTTGTTTTCTCCTGTTATAATCTCAAAATCAGGACATCTGCTTTTCAGACATCTCAGGAAAAAAATTTTAAGAATAAAATCAAAGCTAATGCTTATACAATGGGCATCATGTATTTGCAAAATATTATTAACATGGTACCTGGGGTCAGTATATGGTTGTGGACTTGGAAATGTTTTAAAACAATGCAATTTCCTTTTGTTTGGTTGCAAAGTTGTCTATGTTCCTTATGAAGGAACTGTTACTTCCCTAGGAATAACTGCTGAGTTTTCCTATCAGTTCTTCTTGAGGAAAGAAACTCGTCTCTGGGTCTTGAGTTTCCAACCTGCTTAAATCTGCTCGCTTTGTTATAAACTGCCCTTAAAAGTGTGACAAGAGGGAGCCCAATGCTGAGAGCTCCCTCCGGCCTCTGGCCTCTGGCCGTGCTTCCTCACTGGGCAAGAAATTCAAAAGAAGAACTGCCCACTCTGCGACCCTTGAATTCTCTGCCCATCCTGCCCTGCCAGGTCCAGGTCTCTTAAGGCAGAGCACACTGCTCCTGTGTGTGTACCCCTGGACTAAGGAGGTAGCCAAGGGGTATCTGCCTTGCAGCCTTTCAAGGCCAGACAGACTCACACGGGATTCGGGCAGATGGAAGAAAATTTGTGGAGCCATCGGGATGTGTGACAGGCCTTTATTCTGGGGTGGGGCTGTCCACACACCGCTTGTGTTGCCCCACCTGTCCCTGTGGGAAAGTCCTGACTCCCTTATATACTAAGTGCACGCAAAGCTGGCAGGGTGACAATACTGACCTTCGGTTTATATGACAGCGCTTCATTCTACGCATGCGGGCCCTTTCTCAAAGCCTTGTAAACACTGCCAAGCGTTTCCGGTGAGGGAGCCCAGCTGACTTCATTTTCCCTGCAGCATGTTTGTAGGAGGATGAGGATGGAGCTTGGGGTGCAGCTCACATGTATGCTTACAGGCGAGGTCCCATGGTGTTTGATACACAATGTGGGCTTGAGGGCTAGGAAGAGAGGCAAGAAGTGGGCTGGGCTGGGATTTGAAATCTTGGAAGCCCACTCCACACCATCTTATTCCAGGGCTAATCTTAGAAATTTCTCAAGTTCTAGATTTGACCTGTTTCTTCAGGTTGTTATGGTAATGAAAAAATATATATATATTAAATGGTAGGAGAGAACATACTTTATTTTTATGTGCCCTTTTTCTTTTTTGCTCAGTCCCTCCACTCCTTTCCTTCCTTCTTCACCCTTAGCTTTCATCTTGCTATCTATAAGTCTGTCTGTATTTCGCTTGTTAGTTCAGTTTGTTCATTAAATCCCACATATGAGTGAAATCATGTGGAATTTGTCTTTCCCTGACTTTTTTTATTTCACTTAGCGTAATGTTCTCCAGGTCCACCCATACTGGTGTAAAGGGTAAAACTAACTTTTTTTTTCATAGCTGAGTAGTATTCCATTGTGTAAATGCCCCATAGTTGTTTTATCTATTCATCTACTCAGTACCTAATGTAAACCTAATGTAATTCAGTACTGCTTTCATTCATATGTAATGTGGTGTTGAGGAAGTGGGATGTTTCTTGACAAGACTCAAACCAAACAAGGAAGCAATTTAAATAACCCAGTGAGGGCAAAAATGCAAGCTGGTGCTATGAAATTTAATTGCATTCTTTGTGGGCCATAAATAATATGAACTTCAGAGTCAGAAACTCTCTGACCCCCCAAATCACAGATTTAGTCACTTAAGCCTAAAAAAGCACAGTCCATGTCTTAGCTCAGGCTATTACACTAAAATACCACTGACAGAGACCATGGACTGGACATCTGTTTCCAGCAGTTCTGCAGGCCAGTGAGTCCAAGGTCAAGGTGCTAGCAGATTCAGTTCCCGGTGAAGCCCCTCTTCCTGGCTTGCAGATGGACACTTTCTCATTGTGTCCTCACATGGAAGAGAGAGGTCTTGAGTGATTCTGGTCTCTCTCTTCTTGTAAGGACACTACTTGCACCATGGGTGTCCCACCCTCATGAGCTAATCTAACCCTAATTACTGGCAAAGGCTACACCTCAAAACACAGTCACATTAGGCAGTGTGGCTTCCACAATGAATTTTGGAGGACACAATCACACAGTCCATAACAGTCCAGTATCCTATTTTAAAGATATATAATCTCATCTCTTGTAAGTGTAACATAGTCCTTGTAAATGGCATGCACAATATTTGTTTAATATTTGAGTAGCAGTTAATTTATGTTACTTTGTACCCTCTAAAATGCATTTCAAATAGCTAAAGTTGTACAATGCCTTTGATTTATTTAAGTATTGCCAGTAGGACACAGTTCTGTTTTGATTTAATAGCTGACTAGCAAAGATGTATTTTCTGGATGTTGTCTAAAAGAACTACAGCAACAGTGTAACCAGGGCCCATGAAAAATTAATCAGTGAATATCAATGTATTTTACTGGCCACTAAATTGCTGCAACTAAGTCGACACATCTGTATATGTCATATATTGTGGTCAATAAGTACGGTCTTCAGATATTGTGCTTTGTTGTCATTGGTTCTTTCATCCTTGCTGAGAGCACATTACATGACCCTTATTGGGAATCTAACATATTTATCACTGAATCATTGATTTCTTGATTCACTTATTGATGTTGAACAAATCGCACATTAGAGAATATTTTATGTGATTAAAAACAATGTAAAAATGTTTCAAGTCGGTTTACTCAGCATCTGTGATCAAAGGCTGTCCTTTCAGGAGGCCTCTAGAACTCTTCATTGCTTAATCAGTACAACATAAATGTTGTGAAAATAAAAGAAGCTTCATAAGTGAAAAGGCTGCATGATTATACTTCTAATAAAGCCTGACATTAATTATGACATGGGAAATGGAAGGTCTATTAGTTGTAATTATAATTACAGGAATGCAATTTTAACTGCAGAATATTTAAGCTAAAAATGCAAAATATTAATAGAGTAGAAGTTTTATTCAGGAAAAAAGAGAAAAACTCAGATTAAAAGATACTGAGATACAGAGATAAATTGATATTAGGGCCAGTTGGTGAACCAGTACAATGTAATTATGATTATATTTATTAAATTCTAAATAGTTTGATTATATGTTTTATTGTTTTCCTTCCATTAATCTCTAGCCTAATCATGCTGCACAGAGCAATATACGTTTATTGTTGGTTGGCTGTTTTTTCCTGAATCCTATGTACGTGATTTTTCTTTCTTCCTTGAAGGCCAGCTGACTACTTAAAAGGGGTCGAATATGTGTTGAGCACTTCATTTGGAGTGACCTAACAGTGTCTGTTTTCATAGAATCATAGTTACGTTTCCATTTTCATGCCTGCCTATAAGTTTTTGCCAGTTCAGAATGCCCAGTGAGGCAGCTGTTCTAGATATTGATCACATTTTGTTAGAGTTGGGTTAGTTGATTGGTTGTTTTTTGTGTTTATTTTTATTCTTTTGTTAGGTTGGGGAAGTATTTGTAAAGGGTGGCACAGTGGGCAAATGAAACTGAAGTTTCATGACTTGGAGGCATCTTCTGAATTAATTAGGGTAATAACCCAAGAGCAGGGATGAAGACTGGGAAGAACTTTCAGGGACAGGGAGAAGGTCGCTGAAATGAGAAAACTGGGGGAAGTGCACAGCTTGAGCTTCCATTGTGGGGGAGGAGGAAGAAGGAGCAGGGATGGGGAAAATGGACATGTTTCCAGAAGAAAATGTTTCTGTATTTTTGAAGTGTGTTTATGAGGCCACTCCTGTTGGTACTGATGAGGAGTCCTTTTATTCTAAGGACACATACCACTTATGTGGTGGCACATGTTGTTAGCACTATTTTACACTGGGAGATTGATGCAAACTGTTGTTTCACAGAAATGCTAACTTTTAAACTCACGAACTCTTGGAGGTTACCTAGTTTATGTACCTTCTCCTTGTCCCTGTTGAACAGATACTATGTCACAGGCTCCTCCGAGTTAACTTAGCATCGGTTGCACAGCCATGGAACAGCCCAACCCAGAACCACAGTTTTCTTATTCTTAGTTTAGTGTGCTGTTCACCATCTCTCTTTCTGTGTAATTGGCCAAAATAAAGCACTTTAATCCATAATCAGTTACATATGTTATTGATCCTTTTCTCTAATTTTTGGATCAAATATTTTTCTGTGGTTTTGAAAAGCTCTACATTATCCAGGGCAATTAAAAGTATCTGTAGCATGACCAATGGTACCCTTCTCCTAGTCTGCATGTGCGTTTCACATTCCATAGCACTCACAGACATCAAATGATGTTTAGACTTAAAATACATTATATATATTTTAAAATATATACACCATATACAAGAGTTGAGATTATCTTCTGGAGAATGCTGAATAATTAGAAGGAAAAATGGCAAATTAATGGCCCATCCCGATCTTACCTTCTGTGATTAAATAAACTTCGAGTTTGTCAGAGTCTTCTTATTGGATTTCACTATTTGTGAAAACCTTGGATATGGCTTGATGGCTTAAAATTTAAATGGAACAGTCATCTTCAAACTTTCATCAGTGGATCCATTTTTCACCGGAAAGAGCGGCTACAATATATATATATATATAAGAGAAGTTTACATTAGGAAAAATAAGATGAGGTTTTTCTATGCTCCATTCTTATTTTATTTTACTTTTTAAATAATATTTTATTTATTTATGTTTAGAGAGGGGAAAGGAGGGGGAAAGAGAAGGAGAGAAATATCAGTGTGTGGTTGCCTCTCACATACTCCCTACTGGGGACCTGGCCCACAACCCAGGCATGTGCCCTGACTGGGAATCGAACTGGTGACCTTGTGGTTTGCAGGCCTCAGCTCAGTCCACTGAGCCACAGCAGCCAGGGCTTTATCCTCCATTTTTAAATTCATTTATTTTTCACCCATGCCACCCCTCCCATGTTTGCCACATACTCCTTTATCACCTCGGGACTTTGATGAAGGCCAATAGACAAAGCTTTAAATTTTAAGAACAATTATCTGTCCTTAGAATGTTGAAATGATGAACATATAGGCAGAGAAATGATGAAATAAGTACTGAAAAAAATTTACGTCATGTTAAACATGTCAACACTTGGAATACATTTCACTTTTCATTTGTCAGAGCTGACCAGTTTATCTGGTACTCACAGAGGCACAAGCTGACCCTTTAGTCAAGAGAGTTAAATAGTCGTGGCTCTGCAAAATTGCAAGAAAGGGCTTTGGGAAATCGCAAGAAAGGAAGTTTTTATGTTGCAAATGCTATTCTGTGTTCTGCTGTGTTGGTGGGTCCTCATTTCAGTCATAAAGTAGGGAAAGTAGGGAAGCAATTTCGTGTGTTCCTTCTCGTGAGCGTCGTTTTGGGGTTCCCTTGTAGGCTCTATACTGTGGTCCTGAAGTGAATGTTTCAGGATGTGATCAGTGGATAACAGCAAGAAGAACATAATTATGTTTGCAGCTACACAGAAGTATAAATAAATAGTGTTTTGTGTGTTGGGGGTTCAGGCCTCCATAAACTGACTCAACTAGCACAAAATTGAAACAAACAAAATTGAGAAGGCTCCGATCACCCACTAGTTTACCTCTAAACTAACAAAATTGAGAAGGCTCCGATCACCCACTAGTTTACCTCTAAACTATTATGACTGTGAGTGCTACTACTGTTAGTACAGTGACGTCTCAGAAATTCTGTCATCATGGTATATTATGTTTAAAATGATTTTTTATGTGTTTATAAGAAGAGATACATTGTAGGGAAATTGATCTCATACATATATCCTAGCAAATTCTCTTACACCCTTTCTGAACAGTTGAGTTACACAGGCCTGCCTAATCAACCAGAGGTATTGTTCAAGAAACACAAAGAATACACTGATTACAAAAGGAAACTATTGAAAACTCCTCATTAAAGTCAGATGGAACAAGGGGAGTAGAAGTAAAGGATACTGATATCTATTTTAAATGTCCAGGCCTACCATAAATTAGCAGCTTGTCCTCTTCAAAATGGAAGACTTTAATGTTTAAAAATATGAAATATAATACTTGAAAACATTCTGCCTTATCTCCTCATTTTCACTTACGTATCTTTGAACCACCTTAGAAAGTAATCCCTAAAAGAATACTGAAGTTTTTCTAAAGCTCTGAAAAAAGAATGTTATTTAGGAATTAATAATCCACTGTATGTTCACTGCTCATTGGTCTTGATCTGTTTTATATTCTGGATGTTAGATTATAGGGTTCTTGATCATCTTCCCACTTGGCTGTGTCAAGTATTTTAATTTTGAACTGCAAAATATGGTAGTAACCTTATCCTCTGCCATTTTATTTACCAGATATTAGAAATTGGGAGATAAATAATAAATTATAATAACACCATTGTAGACAATGCTTCACAGGTTTAAAACCAATAAAAATAGGAAACTATTTCTCTTCATTCCTTTTTCTATAGGCATGATAAAAATCTCATGCAAAATAGTTTAGAGATATATACTAGGATTGTTGATCGCAACTATTTCCCCATATGGCTACAGGTTGCTTGGAGAGAAATATTTTCTTGCCTCTGTAGTCAAGGATCAAGTTACAGGTGGCTGATAAAACTTATTATACGTTAAACAGTATTGGGTGTGGGACTGACTCTTCACAAATCATTCCCGTAATTGCTCAGAAATAGCTTTCTTCCCTCCTCAAAACTGTTTTTGAGTTTGATCATATGTAGTAATTTCTAGGACAGTGACGGTTTTGTTTCTGTGAACTGTGGCTTTTCCCACCTAATTTATAACACTCCCGAACATGGAGCCACAGCCTGGTCCCATTTACTGAGCATCATTTGCTTATGGCCACATTTTCTCCTGAAACATGGAGGTCACGTTTCCCCCCATCTCCTAACATTAAAACTATTGCTTTGAGAAATTCAACTGGAGAAGCACTTGGGAATTTAAAAGAAGGAGCTATTGATCCTTCAGAAAATGTTAACATCTTATCTGTTTCTCTACCATCTAAAGATAATTTTCTTTTACTCAGTGATTTGTGGATTAGTAGATCACTTAATCTCTGATTTTTAGGTGCTTCAGTTGTGAAAAGTTACAGTGATGTCTTCCTAATTGATTTTATTATTATAATAGAGGCCATAGATTGACCTTCCAATTTAACTTTTTTTTTATTGCTTAGTGTATCTCAGGATTTTCCTCATTTGTTTTTGAGTTAAAATAGCAAATCTCCTCAAACAGTACCCTGGTCCACTATATCAGTTTTTCTAAGAAATACTTAAATATGCTCTAAATCTACAGTTACAGTAAGTGGCACTGGCTAGTGATTTGATTTGAGAATTGAGACTATGGTCTGGATTTACTCTTTATGCATTAACACAGGTCAAATGGACAGGGACTGCATTTAAGTCAGTAATGGAAGGCTAAAGCCTGTCTTAAACCAATCACATCAGTTTTACCCATGACGGATTGATCCCTAGGGGCAGAGCCCTGTAAGCATTTCTCTTACATGAATGGACTCTATAGAGCCTGGAGTTTCATTCATAAAATGGAGACTGAAAGGAAACACACACACACTCACTCACTCTCCTTCTCTGGAATGTTCATTTATACAGAGCTGAAGGGTGTAGTGTTCCATCAGCTGCTGCTGTTGCCAGTTGACTGGAAGTAATGATTAATGCTCATTGGTCCTGCCTGCATGTAACCCGACACTATTATGGCCTTGCAGCGTTCCTAATGTATAGTGAATGAGAAGACAACATTCTCAAATCAGAAACATAAACAGGAACTGGTGGGTCTGAATTCCATTCAGATATGTCATTTCAGCCACACAGTGTTTGTCTAACTTGGATTTTACAGGCAGGAAAGGGGGAAGGGAGGGCTAATCCTGCTTGTGAGTGTACTAGCTTGAAAAGGGGAACTGGAAGGGAGAGGGGAGTGTACTTTTATAGTATGAGAGTTTAGTTTCTATTTAAAGAAAACAGCCAGGATGCTTAGGCCCAGAACTGCTGATTGCGGGTGGGTGATATGAAAATACAACTGTTTTTATACGTGTACCTAAGATTTGAAATTAAATAGGACAGTTTAAAGGGGCATATTTGGATCTTTCCCTGCCTGTGTGTGTGTGTGTGTGTGTGTGTGTGTGTTCCATGAATGTGAATCGGAGAGGGGAGGGAAATAGCATTTTTCAAAAGAATATATTTTAGATCTAGAGTATTGTTATAATTTTTTTACACTTGAAGGATGTCTCTACTTAATTGAGTTAGCTATTTAATAGTTTAGAGAAAAAAGGGGACTATTTATTTAATAAAATATTGTAAGCTTACCTATGAAAAATTTAATAGAGGCCTTTGTCAAGGAACTTTTGTCAGAGTAACTAGATAACTATTGTTTTTATCATGTGTTTGTGTGACTTTTCTAGTTAATTGTTTTTAATTCTGGAAAATTTTGCAAAGATATATATTGAAAGACACATGTGAAAAACAAAACTGAAGGATTGACAAGCACTTGTTATTTTGATTTATTTACTATTCTTTTAAATTTAGAAGAGTATCTCTGAGTGTTCCATTCTGATGACCCTTTTCAGTGTGTGGCCTGCCCCCTTCACTGCCTCATCTGCGTATTTTTCTTGTTCTTAGCATTAAAAAACAAAACCACCCACTCTGTGTGACACTGGCAACTTTATATGGAATCCTGGGCCTGACGTCTGCTTCCTGTGTCATATTGAGCATATTTTGTTACCTCTTTTGTCCTCATTTTTCTTGTTTATAAAATGGACTGAATAACTCATACTTTTCTGATTTTTGTAAGAATTAAATATGATTACATTTGTAAAGTTACTAGTATAGTATTTGGGACAGAGTCAGTAAGACAGGATCTCTGTTGTTGAGATTTGATCTTCCCTTCTAGAGATATCCGCAAAGACTGCTAGTCCTTGAATAAGATGCCTTTATTATATCTAATATTTACAAATACATTTTGGGGGCTAGTGGAGAAGACAAAATAAGAGATGTATTCTTAACATTAAAACAATCACTGTGCAAGACAAACAAGATTGTAGTATTATATTGCTTCTGATAGTGAAACAATCATACCGGACTTCTTACTAGCATTACTCATGAACAAAGCAAGTCAGATAAACCATCTGAGTATTGTGTTAATCATGGAGAGATGAAAGTGAGAAGACAGAGCAGTCCATGATGTATTTATTTCAAACTGTGTAGATTCTAGAAGGTGAATATTTCAATATTAAGGCTCACCATTAAAACTCCCCCCTCTTTAGAATTTTTTGTGGCCTATTTTGGCAGCTGGTGTCATCTTTCCTCATATTTTCCTTTAAACTTCTGTTAACTCTTGGAGTATACCAGTGTCTAGTAAATAGTCAGAGTTACAACCATGCTTATGTTTCCTAGCACTTGAAAATTATTTTTAACTCTAACTTAATAAAACCTTCACAGGCCTATAATTGTACAACTTATAAAATTGTGAGCCTATTAGATCATAGAAACTAATTTTGTTTGATCTGTTCATCATTTGTGTAGGATAACCCCCGTGTGCTTATGAGAAGTTTGCAGTTTTATAAGTAAGATTCTACACTGTTATTTCACATTATGTAGTCTTTAAGTTTTACCAGTACCTGAGTGGAGATGACTGCATTATTTTTTTAAAGATTTTTCAAACATTATTCTAGGCATATAAAGACAAATGTAGTTCTCTTGTTCCCATTCCGTCAGCAGTAGGGTCAGTACCTCTGAGCTGTCGGGGAAGAGATACCTCTGCAGGTTTTATCTGTTCACTGTTTACTGAAAATCCTAATGGGGAAGGATCCTGTCCAAGTGTGAACAAGGCAATGTTAAATTCATCACTCTCCTGAGATCACAGCCAAGTCCAACTGTTGGACTTGTGCATGTGAGACATTTCACATAATCCAGACATACAAATCCTGGGTCTTATTTTTACAGTTTACTTTCAGGTTTGAGCTATAGTGGAGGGATCACGTGAGTATAAAAAATTACCTCCCAGTAGCATCCTGTTCAGGAAACATAAAATGAAATCATCTCACCCAGCTACATGAACCTGACTCGTGTGACAAGTGGAAAAGCAGAGTAAATGGATGCTGTGCCAGGATGTCTGTGAATGCATTTGCATGTAAACGTATCTCCATGAAGCTCGTGTTATTGACGCACTCTAGAAAACCTCTGGGTTTCAAACATGAAGCTGTGAGAGTGCCAGGACATGAGGAAAACAAACAAAACTGCAAAGTATAAAGTGTAACAAAGCTTTGGTAAATTGTGCCATAATGCTCATCTTCAATGAAATTGGTATCATTAATTACTTCTTGATACAATACAATATTTCTTTAGGTAAGAGATACATGCTTTTGAAAAACATATACATCAAAATACACACACACATATGCACACATAAACACAGATTCATTTTTCACCAAGTACCCAGTCATTTGACATATGTGTTAACATACACATTTTGGCTCTGGGCATTTAATGTGTGAAGTTTTTCTGTGCCATCCATGTACAGTACACAAGTTTAGTGGACTTGATTTTATCACATCACCTCCTTGAAGAGTTCATCAAGTGTATATTCCATCAACTCTTTTTATACACATATGAAAGCAAAATCTCATTAGAATGCATTATACTTATTACAATGTTGCTGGGATTTCTCATTTACTCTTACAAACTCGTTATTACACTGATTATTGCTGCAGAAAGGTAACCACACACATCAAATGAAAAGAGGAGGTTTTTTTCCCCCTGTGTTCAGAGTTTAGAATCTGAAATATATTCAGGTTTGTATATCTTTTTGGTAATAAACAATTTCAACACATTATAGGGATCTCTCAAATGGCTGTGACAAATATTTCCTCTCTAATCTGGCCTGATTTGCTCCTAGAAACTTTAGGCAAACCGTGCCCTGAAGGGAAAACTTCACTCTGTACTTCTGGGCCACAAATAAGCAAATCAGAGCAGTGCCCAGCCATATTATACGCTCACATTCAGAACTGCACTTCGTGGTCAAATGCTTGGTAAAGCTTCCCAAATCAGTATCATGTTTCCCAACACAGCTTTAAAATGCAAGTTAAGAGACGAAGAAACAGACTTTTTAGTTTCATACCTGCCCATCCTAAAGAGAATTTTAACAATGTTAGTACAGATGCAGACTAATCAAATCAGGCTGTTGGCAGTGTTAGTTTACTACTCTTCTTAACTTCCTCTGCACTAACTAGTGCATTCAAATGACAGCAGCGTTTGTCTGCTTTGCATGTTTGCAGCATATTAGATCAGCTTTCATCGCCATAAACTCATCTGTGACAAATTATCGACCGTTTAGTTTCTGCAAGCTGATTTGGCCCAATACTGATGTCAAGTTGTAGAACTTTTTGATCTCTTAAGTTTCAAATAATTAAAAAAATCCTCAGTTTTAAATTAAATTTGCATAATGCAATTTACAGATGGAGTTTAAAACTCTAAACCAAAGTTATTTACAATAGTACCCAATATCAAGAGGTAATGTTGTACTCGGCCACTCTGTCTATGAATCTGTCTCTAGTTTGCTTGTTCGGTTTGTTCATTAGATTCCACAAATGAGTGAAATCATATAGTACTTGTCTGTCTCTGAAAAAAAAAGAAAAAGGAGAAAGAACTCATGGACATGGTCAACAGCGTGGTGTTTGCCGGGGTGAGGAGGGTGGGTGGAGGTGGCAGAGAGTGTAGGAGGATAATAGTAATAGAAAAATGCAATAGAAGCCCTGGCTGGTGTAGCTCAGTGGATTGAGCTCAGGCCTGCTAACCAGACATTCGCGGTTCGATTCCCAGTCAGGGCACATTCCTGGGTTGCAGGCCAGTTCCCTGCAGGCCAATTCCCAGCAGGGGACTCATGAAAGGCAACCATACATTGATGTTTCTCTCCCTCTCTCCTTCCCTTCCCCTCTAAAGATAAATAAATAAAAATTTTAAAAATGCAATAGAAATAGTTTTAAAAGAGGTAATGCTGTAAAGTGAAGCTCAAAATTTGTACCTCCAAATATTTTTACTATGTAATGGAGATTCTCACTTCAACCTTGTAAGTAATAAATTTATAATGAATTTAAAATCAATGTATTTTAAACATCATGTTAGTAGTTAGATTGGTGAAGACTATTACAGAATAAGTACACTAATGAGTAATAAATCAACCATCTCTGTAGATGTGTGAATTAAGCACAGCAAATCCAGGTATAAAAATAATTTTGATGTGTAACTATTTCTAGGTTCAAGAACTGTGGTTCACTTAGTTTAAATGCTTGTGAGGTTCACTTAAAAATAGATGTTTTATTAGTATTAAGTACCATGTATTGAATCATCCTTATTTGCAGGTTTGGGTGAAATTTTGCCCAAAATTTACCCCATAGGGACCTCCCAACAACCCTTTGCAAGGGTGTCACTGTTATTCCCATTTTGCAGATGTGGAGGTTGAGAGTTAGCGATGCTAAATAGCTAACCAGGTGTTACATTACCCTGAGATGTCAGAACTGAGATTCAAAACCAGGTCCATTAGATAACAAGTACACGTTTACTAATCAGTGTATTAGACTAATGGTCCTAAGAGTATAATCTTTAGACAATGTAAAAATGCAGGCGTCTTAACATTTGTGAGTAGGTTAAACTACAGCTCACTGCCGTTGCTGAATTTTGTGAGTTTCGTTCCATAGGAAAATACAAGCGAATACATATGCAATGCCTCCTTTCCCTGCCACAGAGCATTTGCCTTTGAAGTCGCCGCTCAGCTAGTTGGGATCTTAGAAGAGCATTTAGCAAAAGTTAAAATGTAATGCCAAACTTCATTGGCTGGATTTTTTATTAGATAAGGTAGAAATGAAAGCAGCAGGCAATTTAATTAGCAGTAATTTTTCTGGGCAAGTCATTACTTTGATGAACTTCAGAGCAATGTTTATGGCTCCTAATTAACCATGTTAGTCATTTGATTGAATAATCACTTTGGAAATGTTTCTACAATTTGATTAGAGTCTGACCTACTCTGACAGTCATAAATTAACTGATATCACTTTAGGATAACATGACTTTAGTTACTTTGGGGGAATAAAGTCCTCTTAGCCATAATTTTACAGGCTTCTCTGGACCATATTAAAGACACTGATTTTAAAGATAGACTGAATTTCAATAATGCCAGCCAGGCATCTCAATTTTAAGAGCTATATGTTAATTTTATTCATTCTAGGGTATAATAAATAGTATCAAGAATTGGCAAAAACACAATTATATTCTTAAGAATTTTTTTCCTAAGCTGCCATTCAGTGTTCTTTTTTGTTTGTTTTGGGGTTTTTTTTTGAGATTATATCATAAGTTGGGCCTTTGGAAA
The DNA here is from genome assembly GCF_021234435.1 of Artibeus jamaicensis. Lineage (NCBI taxonomy): Eukaryota > Metazoa > Chordata > Mammalia > Chiroptera > Phyllostomidae > Artibeus > Artibeus jamaicensis. Next base: position 10,949,608 of record NW_026522014.1, on the reverse strand, counting down.
TGTATTAGAGGCTTTGGTTTTAGCCTTATTTATAAGTCGTTAATTTAATATATACTAAAAAGTATACTTTAAATATTATAGGTGAATAAATATTACAGAGTAAGTAAAGCAGAATCAAGAAAGCAGCCAATTATATGAGTATCAATGAAGTTATGGATCACATTTTATCTGATATTAAATGTCTAGTTTTACAGGATTATACTTATATTATGTTAGAGCACATTTATAAGATGTTCCTTCAACTTTGAATAATGTTTTTTTTTCCTGAAATACTTGTGTTTTTTTTCTATTTCCCTCTTTTCTCCTCCTGTGGGGAGGAAAGACTACGTTTAGTCACACACTTATATATAATAGAGTTGAGCCTATATGTTTTCCTCTAGTTGCCTGCAGAGCCAGCCAGCTGTTTTTGCAGCCACACTCCAGCTGGGTAGCGTCAGTAAAAGTATTTTGTGGCGGAGTGTCAACATTGGTACAACAAAATGCTTTCCTCTAAACAGCTGCTGAGCTGATGGCAATGTCTCTAACACTGTCCCTTCCAAACCCAGCTGCTTTGAGGGACTTTGTGACTGGCAGTAAATCAAAATAACATTAAAAATTACATTGAAGTATCATTGGGTAAAAAGTTGGGATAAAATACATTGCTATTTAGTAACCCGGATCAACTACATTGCCACCCTGTTATAAGTCTGACATCAGGAGACAAGCCTCTGCCTTTTGTGGGGTCAGAATTGCATACTACATAATACTTTGTATGAAGAAGTCATGGTGTAATACAATGTTTGATAAGGAGTTTGTTTGTTTTACTGTTTTCAAGTAGCGAGCTATTGACTCCTATATACTTTTAAATGTTATTGTTGTGGATTGTCCCCAATTTTTTTTGACTAAAACCACATTTGCTAACCTTTTTTACTTCAGAAAAAAAAGTGCCTTGTAATTTGGTTGACACTCATCAACACACAAATTTAAAACTAAATGAAATAGTTTTTAAAAATGGAACATTCCAAAGCAGTGAAGGATGAGACTAGGGCCAAATGGTGCTAATTATCTATGGCATGGAAGTCTTTGGATGGATAGTTAAAAGGAGAGGAGGGTCTCCAGATTCCCATTCATCTAAATGCTCGTTATCGTGAGGCCCCGTGCTCACTATGGTGGTAGAAAAGAGGACATATTCTTATATTAAATAGCACACTTGCCATGTGCATTTTATAAATTTATTTTTCCTATGTTGTCTAAAACGATGTTAGTAATACCTACTGAAGATAGAATTAACTCGATCACATGTATTTATACCTTCCTATAGAAGCTATATATGTGATACCCAGTGTTGGGCCCAGGTCTGTGGGACCTAAAACTTATAAAATTTGGGGAACCTTCTTAAAGGAAAAGAAAATGAAACTGCATATACAGAAGTTAGATTTCATGGCTCAGAAGAGACAGACTGTGGAAAATACAGAGTCCCAAAGTTTAAAACTTCATCGGTTTCATCTGAATCCACCTCTGATGATGTAAAGTGAACTTTTAGATTCAGAATCAAAGAACTTGACACTCTAATAGAGTTTAGGTAACATCTGACTCAACCCTGTATTTTATAGAAAGATCAACACAAAATAGTGTGCCTACAATGTACAACTTAATTAGCAGTAAATGAAGGACTTGAATTTTAATCTGTTTTGTAATCCATATATCTTTTCTTTTCTCCATATCAAAGCTGGTAAACATATTAAATACACAGCTATCACTATGACTCAAGTTTAACCATTAACCAAGTTTATTTTCTCAGTGATGAGTTCGTCACATAGATAACACCTTACTCTTAGAGTAATAATGATGTTTGCTATGAAACTGTTGGGTTTCAGCTTTATAGCCTTCCCAGTTTGAACAGGACCTTCCCAGTTTAACAAAATGAAAAGCCAGTCATGCTTTTATCTGGGGAGAAAAAAAATAGCAGTAGCCCTAAAGGACTGGAGTAATTTTAAAAGATTTAGCAGTTTTCATCTTTTCATAGTAATTTCTCTCTAGTGGTCATGAAATAAGCTAGGAATTAGTTTTTGTTGACTCTTGCCATGGGATAATACACATTTAGTCCATAAGTGGCCAGAAACATATTTTGACTCATGACAGGGTTTTCAAGGACAGCGTCGTATTTACGTGGGATTGCAGGTCGAGCCAGCCTGCGGGAAGATTCATGTGATGCAACTTTGAATTCCCAAACCTGCTCAAGAGAATCGGCTCAACACCCTTCCATTCCCTGTGTGTGGGGGCCCTGCCTGCAATGGTCACCGGGCTGACGAGGTCCCCTCATGCAGATGTTGTGTGGCTTTCTGTTACTGTCTTATCTGCACTCTGCCCGCGGTTAACAGTGCATTTTCAGCTGCCTCCCTCCGTGACCTTCTCTTCCTTTCTCCTCTTTCAGAAGTGCCTAGCTGCCACTCCATTTACATGAGGCAAGAAGGCTTCCTGGCTCATCCCGGCAGAACAGAAGTTAAGTTTTCGGTTATTGAATCCTTTGGTAAATACTTGTCAGAATCATCAGACATCCCAAGGAGGCAATCAATTAATCATTGTATTTTATGAGAAAAATACTGATGTTCCCATAACCATTATTTTTTAAAATTTTATCTTTTTAGAGTAAAATGAACATTTTTCAGGTCAGAATATCATGTATTTGGTTAGCATGAGTCATGTGCATATAAATAGCTGAAAAGTGGATTTCTGTGTTCCTTTTTTTTTTTGCCAATAACCACATCCTTTCTAAACAGAACATGTGCTTTATAGATTACCCCACATTTACTGCTCTGTATCGAAATCTATAATCAAGGAATTTTCAGTTTTGCTTTACAGACCTAAGTCAGTAGATTTCAGTGTATAGGGGTGGGCAAAAGTAGGTTTGTAGTTCATATGGAAATAACACAAATAAATGATACAATAATTAATATATGTAATAATATACTTATTAATAAATAATACAGAAATAAACTGTATATTTCATATCCTCGTGACTGTAAACCTACTTTTATCCACCCCTCTATTTGCTTTAAAATATCCTGGACCTTCCAATTTTGGACAGTAGTTAAGAATAGAAATTCACGGAAGAGGACTAGAGAAGGGGTTTTATCGTAGGTGTGTTTATGGTAAACATGGTGGGAAAGCTTTGACCCAAGGGCTTCAACATGGGCAAAGAAAAGAATATAAATGATTTTAATCTGGATATTATCCACATTAAAGTATTTCTGGAAATTTGTACATGGTTCTTGATGTAAATGATGCATGTATTTTCAGCGAGATGACTTAGATGCATCCTTTTAGGTTCGGTCTAATACTGGTTGTTCTGTATAAATGATATTAATAGAAGTAAATCCCTGTGTTTAAAAGATAGTTATATTGAGCTTGTAGATCCAAAATACTTGAGCCCAAAAAGTCTGCACAAATGCAATGCAGTTATTGTTGCTACTGTTGTTAAAATTATGTACCCTCAATAGAGACCAGTGCATTTGAGAAATAGAATCGTGACTGTGACATTTTTCCCTGGAGATTAAAGACAACAATTAAATAAAGGTCCTCAGCCAAGGATATTTGGAGGAGAAAATGATTGTGTAAAGCTGTCAGTTTATTTTGCACTTTTTTCTGTGGTACAACAAAAAAGGGAAGTTTAAGAAAAAAAATTTTAAACTACCTTGGCTCTTGACAATGAAAACACAAGAATACTAGCTTAGATACTTCTCCAAGGAAGTAAGGGGTTAGACCAAATCTGTTCCAGTTTACCAGGGCAGTAATGCCTGGTAAATATCAGCAACTCAGTTTGATTCCCTCTGGTCTCATTGCATCACAAAACCTTGGAAGAAAACAGGAAAGGAAGTGGTATGTTCTAAATCCTAAGTTTGTTGGGTTTATGTGAGCTTTGTGCTTGGGTTAGTAATAATATTAATAGCCAACTCTCATGTATCATGGTATGTTAGGCACTATTCTAAACTTATATATATTAAGTCATTTAATCCTGACAACATACCTATAAGGTGGATGGTTTATTGTTATTCCCATTTTATAGATGAGAAAACCGAGGCACAGGAGTTAAATAACATGTCCAAGGTCACAGAGCTGAAAAAATGGCAGTTATTTTCTACCTTAATTTTTGTGTTAACAATTCCATTTTAAACTGTTGGTGAGCTTCATTTCAATTGTGATTAAAGGTATCTCATCTTCTCCCACAGGCTGTATGTTTGAAAAGGGCCCCCGGCATTTTTATGATGACACCTGCGTTGTCCCAGAGAAATTTGATGGTAGGTTTTTCTACTGTGTTCGAAGTTGTAATTTTTGTGGTGGGAGCACAGAGATCACTCTGGTCCCTCCAGAAAACTGGCAACATTCCTACTTAAAGATTTACATGCATGTCATTTACGATGCACTCAACTCTTTCTAAACTTCACCTTTTATAAATTCTTTCCTTCCTCGATTAAAAAGCCTTTTCTTCTGTCCCCTAAGAGATCTCATTTTTAGAGGTATCACTAGAGTGTCTTTCTTGTTGAGCCTTGTGTAGTGTAAGAGGGGGCTTTCCATTGCCCCGCTGAGCTCGTGTGGCTTGTTTGCGATTTATTGAAAGCCGATCCCATAATTAACAAAGCAGAACAGAAAGCACACTACTGTGGATGTGCGGATGACTAACGCAGCTTCTTTCCTCTTACTGTTCATGAAAAGATGCATTGTGGAACATGGGACCAACATAGCTGCCGTTTGGTTAGTGACTGTTAGTCTTTTTTGGTTTTTCTCAGGGAAGATGTTCTTTACCGATGTGGCATTGCTTTGTAACTGTCTGAAAGGGAGTTGGGAAACCATTACCTTTTTATTATCACTCCCTGTTGCAGTGAGAGGTCTCAGACGTTAGAAAGGGGTGTTACAATCTTCTTTTCTTGACAAGGGTGGTAGAAGTCGGCATCTAGAGAAAGCTTGGGTGAATGCTGAACAGTCAATTGATTTAGTGCTTCTTCAGAATGGCCTCCATGTTTCCTGCTTTGATTGTTTAACAGGAAACGAGCTGGGGGGGCTTCTGATTAGCCGATGGCACAAACTTTGGGGATCATGGTTCTAATGACTTTGTGGCTCTCAGAAGTTTTTAATTGTCATCATTTAAACAGCAAAGTCATGCTCATGTTGCTTCTCAATCTCCAATTAGTGGCTTGTAGACTCCCCTCTTCTCCAGGTTTTTGCTAGTCTTATGCTGCTCAGAAGGGATGCTAAGCCTTGGGAAGATCTGTTTCCTCTGCCTTCCTTTAAGTTGCTAAATTCATTCAAGGTCATGGGGTTAACACTCTAATAGGGGACTTTTTGTAGCTTTATTTTACAATAGATGTTAGTTTTCAGCTTTGAGTCTCAGAGGCATGATCTGTGTTATTTTTAACCATTAGTAGAGCATCGCAATTCTTAAAATACAACCTTTTCTCTTGAGACAAAACATAAAGCCTTTACTTCCTGGAATGACCTTTATAGTTTCATTCAGTACTAGTGAGCCTAACATTTGAAGAAATCTTGGTAATCAGTATGGGCATATAAGGAAGAAAAATAGCTCAAAACCGTAGATAGGATTATGCTCTCTTACAGGCCAATGTCATATAGTGTTAAGGGTCCCTAAGTGTCTTGATTATTCCCTTTGACTTTTCAATATTCTTCAATATTATACCAAAAAACCACATTTTTGGAAGATAGTGAGAGTATATATTTTATAGGGAATAGAGAACAAGAACAAAGAATAACAGAAGGTTATATTTTCATTGTACAAGGCCAGGACGATCAGTCACATTTATAGGCAGAATCATTCTAGATATTATAAAATTTGACAGGGTGTCACTCTGTCTGCATAATTACTCAAAATTTTCACAATTGTCCCCTGCCCCCATGAAAAATGTGTAAATCTTAGAAGGAAAAACTGTTAAATAAAACTGTCATTGAAATCAATATGAAGAAACACTTCTGTATGATCTAGCTTAGACCAAAACAACATGATCTTTAGCAGTTACTGACAATAATTTTACTTTGGTTTAGATTTTTAAAGTGCAGGTAATTAAAGTCCATAATTATTTTAAGGGTGTATCTCTGTAGTGACCAAAGGAAAGGTTTTTAGAAAGCTTGTGATTTGGTCTGTTTTATTGGTCTGCTTTATAATTCACACATAGTGTGCGTAAATGACCTTGAATATATTGTTTCTGAATTGTTTACTTAGTGGAGGAGAGAAATTTGTGCATTAACAATGATACTGATGGGGTCTGCAATATAGCCACTTCCACGTATTTTGAAGAAAGTAAGCAGGAGATACAAGTAAATAGTCAGTAGTCTTGAACTGAGTTTTCATTTGCTTGTTTGTTTATTTGTTTTTGATCTTGGTTTTTGTTAAATGGAGATATCTGACCAGATATATACCAGAAACATTTCAACAGTAGCATCTTTATGGCTGTAATCTCTTTAATTGATTATTACACTATATATGAATGTCAAGTAAATGTAACAAACCAGTCTTGCTTGGAGATAATTGTACTCGAACAACAATTTAAAATTTTTAAAATATATGTAAATTTACCCAGAAGCTCTGGTGTTTACATTTTTTATTGGACTTTTAGTAGACGCTTAGCAAGTTATATTTGAGTGAGTGAAACGAAAGAAGTAAAAAAAAACTACGAAAGAATTTTCATTTGCTGCCAGTTGAAAAAATGGTAGCGCCAGTATGAAGGTGTACGGGAAAGATGGTATGGTGGTGATTTACATGCCCTGAGTGGCCCCTGAGGTTTTCCTAATTTATGTAAAGTACAGATAACTTAACTCAGAGTTTAAGATGCTATTCAATTTGCTTTAACATATTTGCCTTAAAATATGCAAGTTTTGCATGTGCAGCTCACTGAGATATTCACAAATTATAGTTTGCAGAATTTAATTTCTACTAATAAAATGCCTAGAGTTTAAAATGGATTCCTCTGTCTTCAGTGTTGCTCAGAACAGCAAGTAATGATATTAACAGTAAAAGCAAAGAAGTGTGATTAGGTGCTATGGTTTTTGAAATCGCTGAAAAAATAACATTATAAATTTTGTTTAAGTAAATGACATTCATGGGTTTATTCTGCACTTATATGCATTTCTTTTACCTTTATGTGTTATATATAATGGTGTGTACGTTTGAACAGATTTCTGTTTTTTATTCAACCCCCTGTTTTATTTTATTTTTTTAATTTATTTTTTTATTGATTATGCTGTTACAGTTGTTCTATTCCCCCCCTTCATTCCCCTCCACCCTACCCCCCTGTTCCCACCATTACCCCCCCTTTAATTTATGACCATGTGTCTCAAGTTCTTTAGATTCTATATTTCCCATACTATTCTTGCCCCCCCATCTATTTTCTATCTACTGTCTATGCTACTTATTTTCTGTACTTTCTCCCCCCTCTCCTCCTCCCACTCCCCTGTTGCTAACCCTCCATGTGATCTTCATTTCTGTGGTTCCGCTCCTGATCTACCTGTCCTTTTAGTTTGCTTTTGTTTTAGGTGTGGTTGTTAATAACTGTGAGTTTGCTGTCCTTTCACTGTTCATGTTTTTTTAACTTCTTTTTCTTAGATAAGTCCCTTTAACATTTCATATAATAAGGGCTTGGTGATGATGAACTCCTTGAATTTGGTCTTATCTGAGAAGCACTTTATCTGTCCTTCCATTCTAAATGAAAGTTTTGCTGGATAGAGCAATCTTGGATGTAAGTCTTTGCTTTTCATGACTTGGAATACTCCTTTCCAGCCCCTTCTTGCCTGTAAGGTCTCTTTTGAGAAATCTGCTGACAGTCTGATGGGGACTCCCTTGTAGGTGACTGTCCCCTTAACTCTTGCTGCTTCTAGGATTCTCTCCTTCATTTTAATCTCGGCTAATGTAATGATGATGTGCCTTGGTGTGTTTCTTCTTGGGTCCAACTTCTTTGGGACTCTCTGAGCTTCCTGGATTTCCTGGAAGTCTATTTCCTTTGCCAGATTGGGGAAATTCTCCTTTATTATTTGTTCAAATAAGTTTTCCACTGGTGGCTGTTCCTTTCCCCCTTCTGGTACCCCTGTAATTTGGATGGTGGAGTGTTTAAAGATGTCCTGGAGGTTCCTAAGACTCTCCTCATTTTTTTTGAATTCTTGCTTCTTGACTCTTTTCTGTTTGGCCATTATTTGCTTTCTTCTGGTCCACTCCATTGATTTGAGTCCCAGTTTCCTTTTCATCGCTATTGGTTTCCTATGCAATTGCATTCATTTCAATTAGTTTCACCTTCATATGTTTGTCTAATTTGTGGCTATAATCAACCAGTTCTGTGAGGATCCTGATCACCAGTGTTTTAAACTGTGCGTCTGAGAGTTTTGCTATTTCTTCATTGCTTAGATTTATAGGCTCTGGGGCTTTGAGATCTTCTTGAGCCATTTTTGGTCTGTTTGCGCCCATTAAGTCTGAGGAGCGGAGCCTTGGACTCCCAGGTCTCTGGGTTGTGACTCTGTATGTGGAGGCAGGGTCAGAGCGGGGAAATGGCAGTGCCCTCTGCCGCCGCTAGCCACTGGGGCTGCTGGCTCTCGTCCAATTGCCCACTCCCTCGCTTGTCTATCCACACACGAATGTGCGACCACAGTCAACCCGCAGCCCTGCTCCCTCGCTGTTTCCCCGCGGTTGCTGGCTGAGTTGCCCACCAGGTCCAACCCTGCGCCTGGATTCTGCGTGCCTGAGTTCGTCTGACCGAGTTTTTCTGTGCTACCCCGCTCTGCCAGCTGCAGGTTTCTCCCCTCTTACCGGTCAGGCTGAAGAATTTGTTGTTATCAGGCTTCCGAAAAGTTCAATTTTCTGTGTTCTGGCTGTGTTTTCTGTTGCTATTATTTAGTTGTCTCTAAACTTGGTTGTGTGAGGAAACACGGCGTCTCCACCTATGCCTCCATCTTGGCAGAAGTCCCCCCCCTAAGTGTTTTAAATCCATATCTAGTGGTAACATTTTTCATAAAGCACTTGTGGTTTAACCATTTAACATTGGTTTGGTGTAAATTTATATAAATATTATGTTGCTGATAATTGAAACTTGATTTTTTTTTTTTTAATTTAGGAGACATCAAACAAGAGCCAGGAATGTATCGGGAGGGACCCACCTACCAGCGGCGGGGGTCACTTCAGCTCTGGCAGTTTCTGGTAGCTCTTCTGGATGACCCCTCGAATTCTCATTTCATTGCCTGGACTGGGCGAGGCATGGAATTTAAACTGATTGAGCCTGAAGAGGTGGGTTTAGTAGATTTGGGTTAGGAAAATCAGATATGTCATAGTATAAAGAAACATATGTGACTAATAGGCCAAATATGTGGCTTTAAAAATTTTAAAACTTTAGGGAAACCCTCCAATTTGAAGGTGGGTGGATGGGGGGAAGCATGTACACATTTAAAATAAAATGAGTATGTTGCATGCTTGTTCCAGTTTCATACTGTCCTTCAGAAGTGATGTTGGAAATCCACCAGAGTATCATTAAGTGTAAGCCTTTATTCAGGAACACAAGTCTTGGAAGTCTCTGAAGGAGCAACTAAGTTTGGGGTGTGAGATGGTCTTTAAGGGGTAGCGGGGACATCTGTAGGGTTCGTTTGAACTAGTTTGGGGTATGGAGGAATTTTTCTTGCAAATTGACAGTCATTATTTGGACAATCTTGATTTTATCAAGGGGGTTGGAAGTTTGTATTTGGAGACCAAAGTGTCTGTAATAGAGACCAGGGAAGAACAGCCATGCAAGGGCCACAGTGGGAAATTCCCACTTCTTAACTTTCTCTTAGGAGACACAGGTTTGGTGGGAACATTGTTTCCCTTTGCTTGTTGGTGACATCTGTTTCAAGTCAGCTGGGTGGCACACACTTCATTGGAAGGTAGGGATGAAGCTTAAAACTCACGGTAATGCATAAGAAATTAGCAAAGTGAGAGGACTCTGGATAGAGGTAATATGGGTAAATGGAACACACATTCAACTTACTGTTCAACTCTCTCCGCCTACCCACCGCCATACAAATGGAGTACTTTCCTTGAGAACCCAGTGCCTTCTTTTTTTCCAGGACTAAGTTTAGGCTTAACATTTATGTTGCTAGCATTTTGGAACCAATACAGAATGGGGACTGTTATATGAAATGTTTTCTTATTAGAGGTGCTTTCTCTGCTACCATTAAAATTGACTTTGGTTTTCATTAGCCAAGAGAGCAGGGAAAGACTTGCAGCTAACATACCTATTTAAGACTGATCATATTGACTAGATTCTAACCACCTCAGAAAAATAAAAAAAATTCAGTAAGATATCCAGCTGGAGCCTAAAATGACTAGTTTCGTATAGACTGGACACCTACAATCTAAGCTAATGGGCCTTACGATACCATGTATTCAGTCACAATGAGCTAATATGTTTGAATGTGAGAATTAGAAGATAAGGTCACATTGCTTATTAAGATTTAAAAGACAATCCGATTCAAATATGTATTAAGATCATAATGAGACAGAGGATCTGGTTAAGCACAATTAATTTTCCAATTCATAACTAGTGGCACTAGAGGGTTAGCTTAGCAACATTGTCCATGCCCCACACTAAGCACACACATATAAGAGGGCTCAGTATCAGAATCTGAAAGTATCACTTGTCTAGTATAGGCTAAATGTTTGGGTGTTTGAATTTCATACTGTGGCTAAAGCTCAATTTGTCAAAGGAAATTAGTATGTAGATGTAATTAAATGATGTAAGTGTAAAAACTGTTAAATGTGAAGCATTAACAAACTGAGACTGGGCACACTTAAAGTAAATTGAAAGCCCTTTAACATGATAGGAATATGTGCTCTTTACCTCATAAATGGTGTTAATAATCATTATGAGAGATGGTTCATGCTGCAACTGAGTATATTCAATAGAAATTTATATCAAATGGTATATATTTCCCTCCATGTGTGCTTAAAATAAAGTTGAGTAGAAACAGATTTTTAAATTTTTTCTATATATTTGTTAATTTAGGAGGAAATGTTGAATTATGTCAGTAATTATTAATCCATTCAGAAGAGTAAAAATTCTCTTTTTTAATGTTTTAAAATGTTTATTTATTTATTTTTAGAGAGAGGGGAAGGGAGGGAGAAAGAAGGAGAGAAACATCAATCTGTGGACTGGGCCCGCAACCCAGGCATGTGTCCTGACAGGGAACCGAACCTTTCGTTTTGCAGGCAGGCACTCAGTCCACTGAGCCATGCCAGGCTGAGCCAGAAGAGTAAAACTTCTCATGCAAGTGATTAACTTATTCATATAGCAGCTGTTGCCTTTTTTGATTGGGTTTAAATTAAGTAAAAACACTTGACCAGAAGACCATTAAGTTCCATCAAATTCTGAATTTCTGTGATTTTTCTTTTTCTTGCAAGAAAGAAATAGAACGACACCTGTTCCGTACAACAAACCAGCATTTAAGCACCTTGTCCGTAGCGCAGTCACAGGGTGTAAATGGGCCAGGGCATTCAGAGGCAGCAGGTCATTTCCAAATCTGAGCCGCCTGCACGGCAGCTGTGCTGTGAGCACTCCGTGTGTCCCCGAGCCTTTGTTGAAAATGTGACTTCCCATTCTGATGGCTGCATTCGTTCGCTGTTGCAATTGCTTCCATCGGGCCGTTCAGAGAGTGTTTGTGAAATTGTGCAGCCCGGGGGTCCTGTGTGCACCCTCTCCCTCTAGTGTGCAGCAGATTCTGGGGAGCGAGGCTCTGTCAGCACACTCGTGAACAGTGGCTGCTGGGACGACTCCCAGGTCCCGTTTCTTTATGTTTCTTCTTGCAGTTTAACATGATGCTGAGTGAGACTGCACACCCGCACTGACTGTCTGCTCAGTGTGTTTGGGAAACACCTGCGAGCACAAAATCCTCACCATCTCCCTTGTTGAGATGATTGAGATAATAAAACATTATTTTTGAATTAATCATGGATTCAAGCATAGTAGAGCAAAAAACGGTGGAGACGTTTTTGATGCTATTCAAATTTACTGAGGCGGAAGAGGCACCAAGAAGTCTGAGAGTAACACCCTGATTGTGGTTTCCATTACTGAGTGGCAGGCATGATTTTTAGAAGTAAATTGAATAACACTGGAACTCTTATATTTTCCTATTTAATTTATTTGACAATAAGAGTGAATGCTATAGTGCCATCATCTTTTCACTCTCCTAACAGCCAACACTTTCATTTGAAAGGAGTTTTATAAAGAAGTCACTGCAATTACTGCTACCTTCACACCCACTCCAAGTGGAAATGTTGCCCTGGCTTTCAGAGGTGTGGGTCGTGGCAGGGCTGAATGGCCTTTCTTCGTTGGTGGGTGGGCCAGCCTATCCTGGAAATGATTTACTGTGGAGAGAGCACTTCAACATGGGATCTACCCTCTTAACAGATTTTTTTTAATAAGAATTATTTTAAGATATTTTTAAGAGATTTTATTTATTTTTAGAGAGGGGGGAGGGATGGAGAAAGAGAGAGAAACATCAGTGTGAGAGACAACATCGGTTGGTTCTTCTCCAATGCACCCCAGGCGGGGGCTGAACCTGCACCCCAGGCATGAGGCCTGACCAGAAATGGAACTGGTGACCTTTCACTTTGCGGGATGACACCCAACTAACAGCCACGGCAGTCAGGACTCATGCCAGGCTTTTATATGTACAAAACAGTATTGTTAACTATCCACACTCTATTGCACAGCAGGTTTCTAGAACTTACCTATCTTGTATAACTTCTCTGTCTCTCATAGGCATATTGGTATGTCTTATTTTCCTCAACTTTATACAAACGTGACACTGAAAGAGCTCTAAAAATAAACTTTATTGTTTTAAAATGTTCACAAATACATGCAGTGCTGACACTTAACTGGTACCCTAACAGTTATACTCTGATTATAGTATTCAAAAAATCATCTTTCTCCCAGAGACTTCCACAATGTTAGCTTAAAGTTTGTTGCAAATATTTTATTTTCTGTGTGCATCCTGGTGAGTTTCTAGGAAGCAATCATTTTTATACAAACTAGTATCCAGAAATTGTTGCTTAATCTAAGGAGATATTAGCATTTCATTTTCACCTGCCCTCCAGGTTTGCATGCTGTGGAGTTGTCTCGCCTATTAAAGGTTTAATGATGTCCATTGTTAGGTTCTTAAAAGATATTTTATTCAGAAAGCATTGCCTTCATTTCTTATTGCCACCTTCCCATTTCACTACTGCTCAAATCATTTACATGGAAATAAAGTTTATCTTTGGAAAATTAGGATGTACCTGCCATTGTGACTGTCTGCTTGGATGTGTATAGCCCTGTCCCTGTTAAACCATATTTTGATACCCTTACAGAAAGTATACTGACAATGTGACTAGATTCCACTGTATCTTTTTTTAGGGAATCCAAATTAGTAAGAGAGGAAATAGCATGAGTCAGTATTTTTAAAAGAAAAAAAACAAACCCTGAAGTATGGTTATCACTAATAAAGTGCAGAGACAGAATGATCTCTCTAAAAAGTGTTGTATCTTAGTGTATGTGACATAGCGACAACTTGGAATTTCATGGACATGAAAGAAAACACCCTTTTACATAATGCTCTCTTGGGGTTGGCTAGGTCTGAGCGGCAGCTGCAGTTTCTGCTCAGACTAATAAAAAGGGGAAATTAATGAGAACGTGACTTTCGCCACACTGTTCTGTACAGTGCTTTAGTTAGCCCAGGCTGGTGTTGGGGTGGGCGACGCATGAACATGGAGGAACCGGGTTTTCTTAAAGCCTCATTGAAGACTCTTTGCCAGATAAGTTGCTTGTCCAAAGCCACAGTATAAAGGGCTCTGATGATTTTTCAGCAAACAACAAAGTAGACATTCTGCTTTAGAGATTCATATACATGGTGACCTTTTCCACTTCCTTCTTATTTTTAGCGGCCAATCACTGTTTGCTAAATGACTGTTTAATTCTACAGTTTAGTATTTATTGGCTACAATTTTATTTTGATGCTGCTCGAGGCAGTAAAAAAATTGTTTGCAGTCCAAATTATTAATCTGTATACTGTTTCCTCTGCTGTACACACAATGCCACTTGTTCACTTTTTTTTAATATCAAGTTGGATATCTTTTTTCTTTGTTTCATCATAACCTCAAAAAACACCTTACAAAGAAGTCAGTAAGTTGTTCTTAATCTATAATTTTTAATCTGAAAACCAAGAAGAAAAACATCTACAGTGTTTCTCAGAATGGGAAACTTGCCTCATTTTGGTGAATTGAAGCCTGTTCATTCCAGTTGTGAACACATTCCCATATTTCTATTTAATTTTGTATCCAAAACAATGGTGACAAAGAATTCTATGGTGATGTTTCCAAATGGTTACTGCACACCTGGTTTAAAAAGCAAACCAGGACACAGGAAGTTCACATCAGGGTGGCTTTTGCCTCTTCAATTTGGAGTGTTTTGGAGGGGTTGGAAGTAAGTAATGAATTAGCTATTTTTTATGAACTATTTTGATAAGCTAATATTTAATATCACAATGTAATTCTGTTTTGGTGGCAGGTGGCTCGGCGTTGGGGCATTCAGAAAAACAGGCCAGCTATGAACTATGATAAACTTAGCCGTTCTCTCCGCTATTATTATGAGAAAGGTATCATGCAAAAGGTGAGCAGCTAATACAGCATTAGAATTCATTGAAATGTTGTACATAAATCTGCATGTTATACTTTAAAAGCCACATGTTATTGCATTGCTGAAGCAAGGTTTTCAATCACTTTAACATATGCCGGGTTCTTGGTTTGGCACCTTTCTAGTTACAAATTTATGGGCATCATAACAAATATGTAATAATATATACACAGTTAGTAGACTTACTGGGAGCTCCCATTTTACTGTGTTTACTAAAAAAGGTTGTTCTTGTACTAATATTGTCTGTATAGATCCCCACAAGTTATCCATCTTCAACTATATTCTCAAGAATTATATAATTTTGAAATGCTCTTGCTTTTAGTTTCTAATACCAACTGTATTCTTACTTTTTACTCCTTATTCTGATTCTTAAAGCATGTAGAACATTTCTTGTTCTCATGCCAAAAGACTTATTTTTCTTGCCTGAAATTCCTCGTTTTCATTACCAGCTAGCTTAATATTCTAAATCCCTTATTAAGAATAAGTATTTGATCTTATTTTATTGGTAGAATGAAGTTAAATTTATATTTTATTTCAAATGAGCTTCCCTTAATATTTGAAAGCAGCTTTTTAAAAAAAGAATGAGAAAAAACAAATGAGTTATATTTAGAACATACTGCAAAATTTTTGAAGAAGGAAATGAATAAATAAAGATAAAACACTTGGATATTTTCTATGATTACATTTCCATCCTCACATGTATATTCAATTTAATTGTCTTGACTAAGTTTACAATTTACCCATTGTTTTCATTGCAGTTTTATTATGCATCCTTTGGGAGGATATAAACATAGTTATACATTACAAATGTGGCATATTTTTATGTTGCCATAATGCAGAGAAAAACTAGACCAGTTGCTACATGAAACTTACCAGAACAGAGAGCAATAGCATCATTGAGTTTCCTGGACCAAAGGAAATCAGTGCTCCAGACTTTGCCAGCTTCGCAGTTAACACTTCCAAAACCCTTAACAGATAAGGCTGAATTGGATTCACAATGGCTTCCCATGGCCCTGAATCTCACCTTCAAAATACATAACCATTTCCTACCTGCTCCTTCAGTCTTCTCCAACTCCACTATGGGGTCATTTTTAATTCCTGCCTTTCATTCACCACTCCCATTTGCAGCCAAATCCTTTCAGAGACATTGCATTCCTTTCATTTTCATCACCCTCTTCGCAGTTTGGGCACATCATGTGGGCTGCACAGTAGGTGGTTAGCTGGCACCCCCAGCAGTGTTGCTCAGCAATGAAAGAAAATGCAGTCATGTTCTAGGTGTGCAGGTAGCTTCTCACTGGATCACCTTTTTGAGCAGGTAGCTAGCTTCTCTTACTAAATGGTGTATTCTTACCTCAAATTTACTACAAGTTTTAAATGAAAATTGATGATTTGAGACACTAGCATTGTACATGGTATAATAAAAGTTGTCAACAAATAGAAGCTCTGAAAGCATCTCAGAGCAGAAGCCAGTGTAAGCCAAGATATATTTATTCGGCTTTTGTGTCTTGAGTCTTATGCCCCTTATTAAAATGAGTACTCACAAAGGGCCAAAACATATTATGAGATCTCCAATCACACCTCAGCTTTTAGACAAAGTATTTGACAGGCTGTCATCCCTGCTCTTAAATATTGTCAAAGGTGTTCAAACTTCTTATTCCAGGTTCATATTTATTTATCCAGTTATCTTATATCCTATTTGTTTCTCTCTTATTTTAATAAATTACCAAGGCAAGATACTATCAAATAATCAAATGGCATACATGTTGAAATACAGGTAAAAATGTAGCTCCTCACATTTTTTCCATTTTAGGCTGTAAGTTGCCAGAGGAACTACTTGTAACTCTTCATTTACTGGCTAATATAGGACAGCAAGGTGCTGTATGTGACATACTCTATCAGGTGTTGCTGTTTAATGTATTGTAAGAAAGGGTGGGTCATTTAATGAAACATGCACAAGGTGAAGTGTACTAGTGACTAGCACAATGGAGGCTCTTTGCCGTTCTTAGGGACATATATATACTCTCCCTGCATGTGTTGGACCGTTCTACTGGAGGCTGTTCCCACACGACTCCTTCATTGCTTCATTCATTGTTCCCACCTTCTAGAATGTCTTGCCTTCTCATCTGTACCTGTTACCATATGTACTAGTCTAATGGTTCAGTAAGTTCTACTGTAGTCATTCAGAGGGAAAATATGCTGTTCTTTTTTATAAACACTGCAATGTAGAATTATATATTTTGTGTGTAGGATATGTTCATGTGATTGAACTTGTTGAGACTTAAAAATTATGTGTGTATGTGGTGTATATATAAAAAAGAAGGATTAGAAAATAAAAATAAAGTGGACATAAACATGTAAAGATACTCATTATTTCCACAGTTATGAAAGAAATAGACAGTGGAATAATATTGTATCCCATAGAGTGTGTATGTGTGTATTGCTATTTCAAAATTTAGAAAGACCTAGAAAAGTAGATAACAAAAGTATTAATAATGGTTATGTTTGAATGATATAATGATGAGTCATTATTTATTTTGGCTTCATCTGTAATTTTCCTTCGGTATCCCTGTGTTCTAAAATTTTAACAGTTAACAATATAAATATCTAGTCTTTCAAAGCACCGTGCATAAGATACCTCCTGTTTAATTCCAATTCATCCCCCCTGCAAAATTCATGTTTTATCTGTCTCAGCATTACGATTTGGGCATAACTGTATTACTAACACTAGCATGTGTAACTCCCCCACATTGGTTATGAGCCCTTGTGAACTCTGCTGCATTTAACATAGTCTAATAAATGTAGTAAGAGCCCTGAAAATGCTCATTCCAAAAAAAACTTGGAGTAATGAGTCAAGGCAAAGTCCTTAATGGATTTTATAATCTTGATTGCACGTTATACACTTAATTCCCCACACTGACTTATCAAATGATTTCTACTTATAACCAATCAAAAAGGGTTGAACAAAAAAGCTTTAGAAGACAAAAGCAAGTACCTTTTTCCCCATATCCCCAACAAAAGAAAGCAGGTTACTAAATGAGATATGCAAGCTATTTATTTCATTTTTTTCTCAGGAACTTTGAACAAAGGAAAAGGTGAAAACTAGGATTTAGTATCTTAGCTTTGTTTCTGATATTGCCTATTTTTATTTGTATGATAATTTTACCACTTCACCTTTATGAACTTAATTTCCTCTTTATAAAGGACCAAAGTGAATAAATTTATTCCAGGCTTCTCTGATTTGCCATGCAGTGTACCAGAGACTTCTATCTCAAACTCCCAGTTTTCTCCATCTCTCCCCCCCCCCCCCCCGCCTCTCTCTCTCTCTCTCTCTCTCTCTCTCTCTCTCTCTCACACACACACACACACACACACACACACGCACGCACGCACGCACGCGCGCGGAACTGAGGGCAGTTTAAGAAATACATCCAGCCCAGCCAGGCAATTCAGGTAGAGTATAGTCCTAATTTGCCCAGGTTGTAGGTTCAATCTCCTGTCAGGGCACAAATAAGAAGCAAGCAATAAATGCATAAATAAGTGGAACAGCAAATCAATGCCTCTCTCTGTCTCTATCTTTCTCTCTCTCACTAAAATCAATTTTAAAAAATTTTTAAAGAGACATATCCAAATTCATACAAATTGAGTACTGCTTTCAACCTAAGAATATTCCGAAATTTTGGATTCTCTGCCTTGTTTCCTCTTCCAGGGTAAACAAATCCAAGACAAAAAAGTCTCTCTCTGAGCCGAGAGGAGCAGTTCGCTTTGGTAGTGGCTTCTTCCCAAATATACACAGAGTTCATAAACCACGAGCTCACTGCTGCCCCGTAACACAAAGCAACTAGCAGTGCCTATTTGATGCTTAGGAACCCAGAGGTGATTTTCAGCTTCCTAAAGTTACTGAATTATAGATATACCCAAAAAGTTACTATCAAAGAATTGCATTGATCTTTACACCACCCTGTCCCTGGTTTTGAGAGAACCTCAGCATGCTTTGTTAATGGTAGTAGGAGATAGGGGATTATATTTGTTTTGTTCAATTGTTTATAATTTTCTATAGAAGCATCAGTCTTCAAAGTTTAAGTTTGGGACATGTCATTCCCTACAAATTATGCTACTCCGTTATTTCAAGCAGCTGTCACATTTATTTTTCTCATTTCCTCCTTATGCATTGTGCACTTCAGATTCCTTTCACTTTTTTACACCTCTTACTTCAATTTGACACTTTACACATGTCCTTAACTTCTGTCTAATGCATCTTGCTTTCATTTTTAAAAGTGATGTACCCAGGATAATGCAGTCCTCTTGATCCATCTTTCATTTAAATAAGGCTATGTATCTTTTTTTCCTCCTTTGATAAGAATACACAGTGGGGGGGGGACCAGTTCACCCTGTGAATCAGTGAATTCACTAATCTAGTCTTATTAAGGAACACATTTTTCTTTGAACATTTGGAAGTTTAGGTTTTCTATGGTTTCACAAATATAGTATTAAGAGGAGACTCTACACCTTAAAGGTCTGATTATATTTTGAGATATTACTTTTTAAAACAGGAAAAAAAACATTCAGTGTCAGATGCCTGCGTGAAATGGTTAATCTCCCCCCTCCCCGACAGATAACAATGTAAATTTCCATTTACATTAAAACAAGCTAACTGCTCGGCTTTCTAACTATATCTGGAATGGATATAAATATTAGTCAGGGGCAATATTTTGCAATTTATTTCACAAAGTAAAAACTTTTTTCCTGTCACCTGTATCTCCTAATACTCGGTGGCTTTTTCTTTTGTTGCCCATCATTTCTGAGGTATTAAACCATGCTTTGGTTCTTTTCCTTCCCTGTCCTTCATCATCTGGGGTAGTGAGGACGTATGCGGTGGGCGTATGGAGGTATAATTGACATAGAACATTGTATAAGCATCAGTTATGCAACGTAATGATTCGGTATTTGTAAGTCTCATGAAATGATCCCCACGGGCAGCGTGGTTAATACCCAGCAGGGCATACTTAAGGACGGGCGTTTCTCTTCCCTGTGTTCACCAGGTGGCGGGGGAGAGATACGTCTACAAATTCGTGTGCGACCCAGAAGCCCTCTTCTCCATGGCCTTTCCGGACAACCAGCGCCCGCTGCTGAAGACGGACATGGAACGTCACATCAACGAGGAGGACACGGTGCCGCTGTCGCACTTCGACGAGAGCATGGCCTACATGCCGGAGGGGGGCTGCTGCAACCCCCACCCCTACAACGAAGGCTACGTGTACTGACGCCGGACAGCCCAGCAGGGCCTCCGCACTCGCCCCCTTTTCGGAAGCTGCAGAGAATCTGAATTCTCTTCCATCTTTGTTTGATTTCTGTTGTTTGTATTTTATTTTTAAATAATAATACACAAAAAGGGGCTTTTCCTGTTGCATTATTCTATGGTCTGCCATGGACTGCGCACTTTATTTGTGGGTGGGTGGGAGGAATCTAAACACTTACTCTGTGTAACAGGAAGGTAACGGGTGAATGGGCGGGGGAGGGGGGCTGGGGGATTCCTTTTTACTTTGGCTTGGGAAGGGGTCCTACAGGTTTTAAGTATGATGAAGCTATATCATGTTTCTTTGATTTCATAACAACATGAGAAAATGTTCATTTCTTCCGGGTATCTACGGTACAGTTAATTCACGTTGTGTAAATATCCGCTTGGAGACTCTCTGCCTTTGGGCATCTTCCCCTGTCATTTCTGCGTCTCTGCAGGGTGTCCAAGAAAAATGTCAGTTCAAGTGTTAGAAATGACTGTTTTTGCACCTCTTGTATTTAGAGATTGTATTTGCCGGGTTTTGTTTTGCTTTATGTGTGACTCACAGAGGAGGACCATAATATGGGTAATTCTCTCTGAAGTTCAGTAATCACCGTGACTGTAAATGAGGGGCACACTTTTGGACTCTGGCTCCAAACTGAGTCACAGGCCAGTAGCATTACGTGTATCTGGTGCCACCTTGCTATGTAGACACAAATCATACTGTTGTTTCAATATTTTAAAGCCTGTTTCAGTTGAGTAATGGTACATCATGGTCCTTGAGATCTTCATTTACATGTTAAATCTGGGATCACCATGATGCAAAAAAACCTGTCTTTTCACTTTTTTCAGTACGTAAAAATATTATTTAATCAGTAAGAATTAACTGTACTAAATCACATATTATGCTGTTCTAGATACAGCAAGCACTCCTTAAGAAAAATATCCAGTACACTAAATAGGTACTATAGTAATTTTTAGAGATGGTACCCATTGATATGCATCTAAATCTTTTACTGCTGTGTTATGTTGATAACATATAAATATTAGATAATGCTAATGCTTCTGCTGCTGTCTTTTCTGTAATATTCTCTTTCATGCTGAATTTACTATGACCATTTATAAGCAATGCAGTTAACTACACATAGCATTTCAGGACAAAATAGATGACTCAAACCATTTATTGCTTAAAAACTAGCTTACGCCATGCTATGCTCTAAGCAGCTTTTATGCACATTGACAAATGAAGAGTAAGCTTCAGCTTGCTAAGGGAAACTGTGGAAACTTTTGTAACATTCAGTGACATGGAAAATTATTTACAGACAGTAGATAAGGAAGTTGCTGTGTGACATAGTGCTGGCACTGAGATGATCTGTCCCTCGTCTTGTTTTGGACACGCATGTGATTGCATTGTCTGAAAGAAGATTTTTTAAAGTTTCAGAGGTTTTCGTTTTGTTTTTCTTTTGCATTTGGAGAAAATATTTAAAACAGGATATGTTGTACCATTCACCTTGAAAAAACCACAAGTAAAGGGTTTTATCGTATCTCTAAATAGCTTGCTAAATGACTCAAGCAAGAAATGTGAGTTTGGTTCAGTCCACCAATATCTTAAAGGGACGACATTTTTTAAAGAGTGTATATCAAAGTGTTCAAAAAAAAATCCCACACAAATCCGAAATCAACCTCAGAAAGCACTTCACCGAGTACAGGACAGATCGTGGGAAGATCCGTCTCCTGGCTGCCCATTTTCCCACACATCTCTAAATTGAACAGCTATTGGCAGACCCACATACCATAATCACTATTATTTATATTTAATCCCACAAAAAATCCTAATTTCAGTATATATGTATGTAACCTGTCATTTCAATAATTATTCCACACATGCATTATATATCATTAGGCCCACTGTGGGCTAAGAAGGATGCCTTAAAAATCTGAACTTTTATCCCCCTCACTTTGCTCATGTGGCCATTTACTAAAAACAAATTTTAAATTATTCAACTAAATTTATACTGGAAAAAGAATTGACATATTTGAAGAAATTGAAAGTGGGTCTTTACAATATGATCTAAATGAAAATGTATTGAGGATTCTGTTTCTATTTTCTCTCTTTTTTAAAATTCTCTAGTTTGCCAGTGGGGAAGATTTGGGCTATGAGTTATCTTAAGAAATCAAAGGAAGAATCAGTTTCACTTATATAATATTTAAGACAAACTATATATTTTGCTGTTTAAGGTAGTGACTCACTGAATGAAATAATTGACCAACATTAAGGTATTTCCAATACAGAAGGGTTTAAAACATTGCATTATAAACTTTTGGGAAATGTATATAAAATTTTTTTAAGTTCTGTTTTCATTCTACTTTTTGTTTGGTTGTGTTTTTATTTTCAGATAGATTAATAAATCTGGCAGCTGATTTCTGCAAGATTCTTGTGTTCTGAATTTCTAACTGAATTGGCTACTCCTACACAGAAATCCATTCATAATGTAACATTTCCCTTCAACTTGGTAAGAGTCACTGAAAGAAATATCTCCCCTAGTATTTGCTTCCTCTTGATGACATGCTAATACCCAGCAGACTAATTCCAACAAAGAACGTTAAATCCCATATAGCTAGTGAAAAATATTTTTTTCTTAAATTATGCCTATTAAAAGTGCTTAAATAAAAATCTGCAAGGCTGACAGTGCAGAGCAATGTTCTCAAATAATAGAAGGATCTGGGAGGTCATTTAGTGAAATCTTTTTATGGATTGCACAGGCATACCTCGCTTTATTGCACTTTGCTTTATTGTGCTTCACAGGAGTGGCACTTTTTACAAACTGAAGGCAAGACCCTCCACCAGCAAAAAGATTATGCCTTGCTTTGCTGAGATGCTGGCTTTATTACAGCGGCCTGGAATGGAACCTGCAATATCTCCGAGGTATGCCTGTATTAGTTTCCCGTAGATGCTGTAACAAATTAACCACAAATTCATTAGCTTAAAGTAGCACAAATTTACCCTCATAGTTCTGGAGAGCAGAAGTTCGAAAAGAGTCTAAAAGGGCTAAAGTCAAGATGTCTGCTGGGCTTGTTTCTTGGGAAGGGTCCAGGGGCCAACTCCATTCTAGCATCTTCCACTTTTAGAGGCCGATGACAGCTCCCCTGGCTTTTGACTCCATCACTCCAATCTCTTCTTTTAAAAAAAAAACACTAAATTTTTGGGGGTAACATTGGTTGATAAAATTATATAGGTTTCAGGTGTACAAGTCTAACACATCACCTGTATATTGCATTGTGTGTTCTCAATCTCTGATTCTGTGGCCACATCTCTTTCCCCCCTACTATAGTCAATTTGTCTTCTGCTTCCTTCTTATAAGGACACTTGTGATTACATTTGGGGTCCACCCAGATAATCCCAGGTGATCTCCCCATGATCTTTAAATTAAGCGCATCTTCAAAGTCCCTTTTGCCAGATTAGTTATCATTCACAGATTCCCGTGGTCAGCACATGGATATGGGGGTCAGGGGGCTGCTGTTGCTCATCCCACCACACAGGTGAAGATGCTGTATAGTAAACACACTGATTGACTTACCTACAGACAGATGCGTTCTAGTGAGTGAACTATGATTAGAAATTATTGAAGAACATTTTTGTGTACCATCGAGACAGTTTCACTCTGCAGAAACGGTACCGAAGGCCTTCTATATTAAAGCTCACCCATTCCACCAAAGTAATATCTGGTAATTGCGTCAAGCTGTTCGATTGCTTAATTCCCTTTCCTGTAAACATGTAATGAGAGGGGGACAAAAAGGCGTGATCATTACAGAGTAGTAGCACAGTTAATTGTGTTGTCCAAGCCAGGTATTTTTAAAAATACATTTCTTTTGGTGCTAGCATGAGTTGTTACTATGCAATCTTAATATCAGCAACTGATTTCTATTAGGTATGAATAATGTATAGAATATCTTTGTTACTAAAAAGAACAATTCTGAAATATGAGTCAACTTATCTTTCTATGACAAGGAAAGAAACCTGTCACCCAATATCATTGCATTTGGCTAGATCATAGGAGCTGTAAAAGGAGCCACTCGGTCTGCCAGGCAGCATTTTCAGAGCTGGTAACAGCAACAACATTGGAGAGGAAACCAGTCGCGTGCTTCTCACTTGGTATCTTGAAAGACAAAACCTAAAACTGAAAAATAAGAGGCGAGCTTGAGCTATTTTCCAGTTGCACTTTGATATGAAGAAGGGAAAAAATAGAGTTATTTTAAAAACCATAGAAATTAGATAAAAATAATGGAAAAAGTTAAAGAAGGCAAATGGACATATTGTGATAAGACGTGTGTAAAAGCTAAGTTTCCATGAAGTATCAGTGGTAGACATGACACTGAAGAATCTGGCAAATTGACTCAGAATGCAACTAGTACTTCTAGTTGCTTCTAGGACTTGACTTTTTTTTTTTAAATAAACATGATTTATTTAGAAAAATGAGTTTATGGAAAAAATACAGTTTAAGAAGAGAGAATTTGATTAGAGTAGTGACTGCCTTTATAGAAATATTGATAATTTTAGAATGTTCAATTAAAAGTATATATAGAATACCTATGGTTTTTCAAATGATCTGTAAAATAGGTTTCTTTTTTTGCATATAGGCTCTAATAATCTTATTTACTTTCATTCTAAAATTATATTTATGTTTCTATGGGAAAAATTTTAATTCACTTGGATGTATTAAGATTATACGTATGGTTTGAGAAAACGTGCTATGAAATTTATGTAATTATAGCAAAATAAATATGCTCAAAATTTAAATCTAAAATAAAAGCCCAGAAACTGAAAATACTGGACTATCGTGATCACTCTGGGAGATGGCACATTTTAAAACTGATAAATGTAGTCTAAATTTTTGACTTGCTTCTAATCATCTGAAACATCTTAATCATTTAATTTGTGATCAAAGCACTTGAATACTGTCTTTACTCCTATCCATTCCCAGGTATTATTCTCTTGTAACAGGTTCCAGGATACCTAATAAAATGTTTTCTAGTTCTATATTCTAATCCCTTTAAATACTTTTAAAAGATCTCTTCAGTAAATGTATCAGAAAGAATTTTTGGTAAATGAGCTATCTAAATTATTTCAGTGAGTCCCATCTGCCCTCCGCCATGACATACGGTGCCGACCTCATCACATCAATGGTGTCTGAATGGCAAACCAAACTGTCGTTGTGTCAAGGTCACCTGGTCAAGGGCAAACATGCACCTTTTTTGTATGAGCGACCTAGCTACTTTCTTGTTTTAGATTCTTAATGAGTTAAAAATGTATGTAACAATGGCTCACATTTTGTTTACAGTCTTACTTAAAATTTATTTCTTTAACCACTTTGAATAGTCTTTATAGAAAAATATTTGAAAAGGTCATTTTGGTAACCACCTTATTGGATGTTTTAAAAACAATTCAATTATTCATGAACAGATAGAAAGAGCCCCTTAAAAAAAGCCATGTGAAACAGTGAACTGATCTGCATTTGTGTTTCTTTAGTTTGAATTGAGGAATTTGGTTAATGTATCAAAAAGACACAAACATACCAATGCTATACTTAAACTCTTTTAAGGCAGCGGTCATTTCAGATGACATTTGTGGAAAAAATTTACAAACAGAAGCATGCTGGATTTAATAACAGTATTTAATTCATGTGAAGTGAGGCTACCGAGATAAACTGGGAAACCCTCTCCCACCTCCACACCATATTTTTAGTCTGAGAACTGGGAACTTCCTAAATTGAAACAAACCAAATATTATTTTGTGACTTTTCAAATCTCTTATACGTTCCTTTTAAAGTCTATTCCTTGAAATACAGCACTTAGTCACATACAGATGAAGTTGACTTTTTTAGAGTCATTCACTTATGGCAGACACTTTTAGTTTATTATTGCAAAGGCAGTATCTGAAGAGGTTTCTATTATTTACTTTTTTCTCAGATACAAAATACTAGGCGCAAATATGATACATTCCAAATTTGTTGACTGTTTACTTGTCTCATGAAGAGCAGGTTTTGCAGGTTTGAATAGGAGATGTTACAAATAATCCATAAATTTGTCATTTTGATTATTTTACATGCTTACCTCTGAAATCCAGTATCAAGAAAATGATGAGATATTTTTAACTGAAAAAGAAAAAAAAAACTTCTTCCCCAGAATTTTCTGTTTATTTTCACAAAAATTTGTGATTATGTAGAAACCCTTGAGGCAATGTTTCTAAAATTAAAACAGGGAGAAATATGAAAATAAATATTTGGATAATTTAGATCACAAGGAAGAAATACACTGCACACTGATTTATTAAGTAACTCATACTAGAACAGACTTTGGATTATTCATTTCAATTTGTTTTATGTTGGAAAATCTATTGATCTAATCTTTCAGAATTCTCATATATGAGTATTCTACAAATTAGTACTAAATACTGCTTTAAAAAATCAGTAGATTATGTATGTTCTGCATCCAAATTACTCTCCTCACCCTAATAGTTGGAGTAACCCATGTGAATCTAACAATACTGAAGAGAACTATATAATGTGGTCTAATAATTAGGCTGCAGTATGTCATCATTGGGTACATAGACTATTCAAAAGGAGCATGATAAAGTATACTATGGACAGTGGGAAGCAGGGACACTTTTATTCAAATATAATAATTGTTTAATTCCAACCATGTACTATAAAGTAAATCATTTAGTTAATCAGTAAATACGAGTCCATGTGGTCCACAATACAGGAGGGTGTTGAAAATGTTGCTAAATGTCAAGGCAGGACTGACTGCTGAGCCAATAACTTCTGGACTCAGTGAAAACACTGACGGAATGCTGTGCACCTGTACCTGCTGGGATTCCTCACTATGTTAGCGTCGAATGGCTCCAAGCACCAATAACCAAGAGGTTTTCAAAGCCAAGGGCCCCATTTTGTAGATTCTATAGCTACCATTTGTAACACACCCTAGCAATGGACCTCCTGTTCCCAACCTGCTTATGATATTCAAAAAGGGCAATAGAGAGTGCAGTATCTGTCTCAGGTATTCTAGTCCTTGACCCATTCTATCCAACAGTTCATTGCAGTGACTATTGTAAAGCAGGAAGCTCCTAAGTTGATACTCACCCAAGTATCCCAATTTGCATGGGACAATACACCTATGTTGTCCCTGCATTTTATTAACAGTGCTCAATTTTACTCTCAAAGTTTGGAAAACAAATTTACTCTGGTACCCTAGCTCAGAAAGCCTGGTTAAAATGCTGTCCTCAGTTTGCCTCAAATGACCACCTTTAGAGATTGAGACATCATACCTTCCTTTCAGAACAGATATCCCAGACAGGGAGACTTTCCTAGACCTGACGAAATTAACCCGTTCCCCCTCTCTTCCATACCTGTGGTGGCCCACCATAGTTGTCCTAAATTTTACTCGTCATATTCCTGTATCTTATATTTTATCAGTCAAGGAATGGTGGAAGTTTATAAGAATAAGAGATGTAGCCATTTATCTGGGTTTTCATGAAGCTCAAGTGGGTAGATTTTAAGGTTTATGAACTTTAGATATGTCCTCATGAAATCGAACACACCATGACTCTGATTGTCTTCAGTGGCAAAGGAGCTTACTACAAGGATAGTGAGTAGATCATAAAACTTATGGAAATAATAAATAACTGAGCTTAAACAAATCCTAGTAGCAAGAAATAATCATCAATCTGTTCAGGTCACTGTCACTGAAATCAGTAATTACCAACTACCTTTTGACTCTTGCATCGCTTTGCTCCATCATTGGAGCCCAGAAAAAGCACCCAACACTTTGCCCTGGTTTGTCCTCACTTCTTTCTTGTAAAATAGGATGGGTTCGTTCTTACAGTGCCATCAAGGCCTGGTATGAAACGGGAAGGAATTCACTTAAATAATTTGCAAGTTAAAAAGAAATAGAAGAGCCTGCTTGGTGTCCAGTCTCTTTCAGAGCCCCTAAAAATAGTATAATCCATCTTTAGAATGGGAAAACTGCTGAATGTAGGATGTCCTTTTTGTTCTTCCATTTTCTGCAAGACTGCTTTGATTCCTATAAGACCTTCAAGCCGCTGATGTGGTACATGTGTGTGAAAGAAATTATGAAGAACAGGACTAATGAGAATAAAACAACGTGACATTATTCACACAGGAAAAATAAAGTATTAGTTTGCTAGGGCTGTCAGAACAAAGTAGTGCAAATAGGGTGGTTTAAATAGCAGCATTTATCTCAAATTCTGGGGACCAGGCATCCAAAATCAACGTGTTCGCAGTGCTCGTATCGACTGAGGGCTGGGTTTGTTCCACGCCTCCTCCTCCTCAGTTGGCTTAGTTGGCTTTCTTTCCTTGTGCCTCTTTACATCCTCTTCCCTTTGCCTTTGCCTCTGTACCCAGTTCCTCTTTTCAGAAGGACACCAGTCTCATGGAATGAAGGCTGACTCTATGACCTCATGTTAACTTACCTCCATAAAGACCTTGTCTCTAAAGAAGGTCGCATTCTGAGCTGCAGCAGTTAAGACTCCACAGATGTTTTGTGAGTGAGGACACAGCTCAACCCATAACAGGATTGTGGATTATAATCAAGTGAAAGTAAAATAATCTATTAAAGTGAAATGTCTTACCTATTACATGTGAGATTCAGATTTAAGAGATAAATTACAGCTTTATCTTCATTATATTACATAACTAATATGGATACATTGTACATAAATAACCAAATCATTGCCTTATATTCTCAATAGAGGTGTTTGAAATCAGTTTTATTCTCATAGTCTTCTTGTCCACCAGTTAACACTTTTCCTAAGAAGATGTCATAGAAAATAGAAGAGGATTACTCCTATAATAAGTGTAATGAAAATCTAAATTTAAAAAGTTTAGGGGTAGTAAAGGGGAAAAACAAATAATATAAAAGCAGGAAAGAGGAACATGGTACCATAATAAGACTAGTGTGATCTTTCTGTTCTCTGGTTTTTAGTACCTAGACACTAGCTATGTGCCAGAAAAAAAAATCTATCAACAAAAACATTATAGACTTTTCCGAGCCAAAACGAGAACTTACATGAGGAAATTTGCATTGAGCACTACTTATCATTTAAGCACCATTGAGCAATAAGCAGCATGGGTTTACATAGAACAAATCATGCCAAACAAATCTGATTGCTTTTTTTATTGAATTACAAGATTAGTGGATGAATGCAATGTGGGAGATGTAATACATGTGGATCTTAGCAAAACATTTGATACAGCATCTCATGAACTCTAAAATGAATTCAGATCATCAGGAATATTAACACTGGGGTGAGGAAGAGAAATTAAATGAAGGATTGCAAAGAAAAAGAAGTAATAATCAACTGTGATATAGCAGCTTGGGAACACATCATTATAAGGTGCTACAGTGATCACAGGGTTTATTCAGCACATATTAAAATTCACACGACTTTCTCAGACTTGAAAGAAACAGAATAAAGCATTCTGAATGCACTCCATGATTTCAGACATTATATACAATCCATTCAGATTTAGAGGAAGGAGAAAATAGATCTGGCCTCAAACACTTCTGATGCTTTTGCAAATAGTTACTTATATCACTGGATCATTTAATTCACTTAGTGCTCTAAGGTTCTGTCATGATGCTATTATTTGATTTTTTTCTGTGTCTCAGAACAAGCCAGTTCTTTAAGTCACCCAGTCTGCCTGGCTTTACGCTTAAGATTCATGAAGAGATGCCACAAGCTCTCTCAGTGGCCTGACTGTTGAGTTCAGAAAACTTAAATTCCACTATGGTGTGTGGACTTCACTTTATGGTGTGTGCCCTCAAGGTGCAAGTTAATTAAATAGATAGGAAGAAGTAGAGGCATTCCAAAGAATTTCACAGTGAAAACCAAATTGGGAGGTTCTGCTAAAAGAAAGCAATGAGTCCAGTAAAATCATAGCTGTGCCCTGGCACCGCTGAGAAATGCATAGATCAAATGAACAGCACAAGAGTCACTTGGAAGGAGAAAAACATCAGCAGTAATGCCACAGCATGCAACAAGGTGACAATGACAGAAAACCACAACTTGCACATGAGTTTACAATGTCGGGTATCACCCAAGAGACACAGCAGAATGTTTGATCTATTAGATGAGGTTGCAAAAGATTCATCAGCTTCGGAATATACTGCTTAAGTCCCTTCTGGAAGACCGAATTCTCTTTGGAAACATCCATTTTTGTTGTTGTTGTTTGTTTTTTAGAATAATGAAAAGGTACAGAGAGAAATCAAAGCCTAGTAACAAGGAATGATTACAAAGTGGCAGGTTTGGCTCATGATGAAAGATCTAAATGTGTATAGTATTACTAAAAGGGTAAGGAACTATAAAGTTAACCTGCAGAAGTGTACCTTAACAGCATCTGTGAAGGTAAGAGGCAAAAGAGTACTTCCTAACGGTCAAGAAAAACACTTAACTGGAAAAACTGAGAATGAATAAATCTATAACCACAGTAGTAAAAATTAAAATCCTGGAAAGGGGAAACTATACATCTCAGCATAGTTTTCAAATTTCACCCTTTAATTAAAGAATTAACTTAAAATATGCCGTAACATTAGAAATGTGATGGCTTTCTGAACAAGCGTTTGCCAAGAACATAAGAATAATCTCGACAGAAATCTCCTGTTTGAATAAAAATTCAAACCCCAATATATACTTTTTATATATCCATTATAAATACAACTATTACATCTGCATGATCTCTCTCTCTTACTCTCTTTTTTTTCTTTTCTTGAGACTGAGATGTAACTAACCCACATGTCTTAAAATGGTTTGTGTGAGCCAGTTTCTCTCCACCAGAGCAGTGATTTAGGTCAGACAATTCTTTGTCATCGTTTTTGTTTTTTTTTTTTAAGATTTTATTTATTTTTAGAGAGGGGAAGGCAGGGAAAAAGAGAGGGAGAAAAACATCAATGTGTGGTCGCCTCTTGCACACCCCATACTGGGGACCTGGCTTACAACCCAGGCATGAGTTCTGGGAATTGAACTCGAGGCCCTGTGGCTTGCAGACCAGTGCTCAGTCCACTGAGCCACACCAGGCAGGATTAGGCTCAACCATTCTTGAACAAGACTCTCTTGTGTGTGTATAGCATCTGCTACCCCCAGTCACTACATGAGAGTAGATCTTCCAGGATGTAGAACAACTAACAGTCTCCCCCCGCACACACATTTCTAAATGCTCCTAAGGGTACTTCCTACCTCAGAAAAGCTTAAAATGTATAAATACACTCACCATAGCCACCTCAATAGTTAAAGTTTCCATATTCAGGTTTATTGTCATACCTGCTTGAAAACTCTAAGATGCCTACAGTTGTTCAGGAGTCCAATGTTATGAGATCCTTTCATCAGGATATATGAAATTGTGCTAAGTGGCTTACAAAATAAAAGTTTCTTTCTTTCTCTGTCTACATATCTACCATGGGCCAGCTGCACTCCTGTTGCAGACTGCCCTCTGATAGTATAATCTTAAGCCAGAACACTGATGGCTGTGCCGCACAGCAGGCAGAACATGGTCTCTGTCTGCTGGCTCTGGGAGCTGCTCTGAAGTTACACCAGGACTTGTGCTCATTGTCAGTGGCCATAATGTCAACCAACCATGAGAGTTCCAGGGACTGGGCATATATAATCTTTCTGCAGGGAAGGGTACTTTTAAAAATATTTTATTTACTTATTTTTAGAGAGAGGGGAAGCGAGGGAGAGAAACATTGACGTGAGAGAGAAACATCAGTTGGTTGCCTCTCACATGCCCCTAACCGGAGACCTAGTCTGCAACTCCCAGGCATGTGCCCTGATGGAGAATCAGATCAGTTTGCAGGATGATGCCCAACCCACGGAGCCACACCAGGAAGGGCGGGAGGGGCATTTAATATGAATAAACAAAGTGCCTTTGAAATGTATTATTTATTATTTTAAAAAAATCCTAACCTGAGGATATGTTTATTGATTGATTGAGAGAGAGAGAGAAAAATATTGATGTAAGAGAGAAGCATCAATTGGTTGTCTTCCATAGGTGCCCCGATCAGAGATCAAACCTGCAACCTAGATATGTGCTCTTACTGGGGATGGAACAAGCAACCTAGGCATGTGCCCTGACCAGCAATGGAACCTGCAACCTTCTGGTCTACAGGAGGACACTGCAACCAACGGAGCCACCCAGCCAGGGCTCTGCCTTTGGAATCTAATAGTCTTTGAATTTCAAGGAAAATAATATTGAAATTTTTTATAAAATTACCAATAGTGGAAATGGTACCTTTAAGGAAGTTGTGATCACTACACTGACATTTCATAATTTAAAAATTTAGCCCTGGCTGGCATAGCTCAGTGGATTGAGCAAGGGCCTGTGAACCAAAGGATCGTGGTTTGATTCCCAGTCAGGGCACATGCCTGGGTTGCAGGCCAGTTCCCAGCAGGGGACGCATGAGAGGCAACCATACATTGATATTTCTCTCCCTCTTTCCTTCCCTTCCCCTCTAAAGATAAATAAATAAAATAAAATAAAAATATGTATATATATATATATTTTTTTTATATATTTTTTTTTTTTTTTTTATTTTAATATTTATTATATATATATAAATAAATAATAAAAATTTAGAAGAACATGAAGCAGAAATACTCTGCATGTGGCCATACAGAGTTCCCTAGGAAGCAGAGGGTCAAAATTACAACAGCAGAACTTGTCCCCTGACTTTCCTATTACTGGCACTGAGATCTTTGTTTTGTGGTGTTTATAAAACATGTGGTTCTTAACTATTTATATATTGCTCGAGCTCTGGAGATGACAAAAATGAAGACACCAGGTTCTTCTCTTGAAGGACTCAGTCTGGTGTGCAAGAAAGACAGATCACTGACGATAATTCAGTGTGTGAAATTTTATCTTATAAATATCTAATGAGTATTTGAGTACAGTTATGAGAGCAGTTAATCTTGCTCGAATGTGGATAAGAGACATCTTTATAGATAAAATAATATATGATCCATGCATATAAATTTGGTGGGAAATTTGAGGCAGATCATTGGGACTGGTCGGTGAGAGGAAGAGAGGATGGAAGTCTGGAACTGGAAACTTTCTTGACTTGTGCACCCCATCCCTCTAACTCTCAATGTGAACAGGTTAAAGATGATTCTGAGTTACTCTCAACTGTGAGGACACTGCCATAGCACGTTTTGTTCTACTACATCTGGGTTCTCTAACAATACAATCCCTTGGGGTTTGTTTGGAAATAAAAAATTCCTGAGGTTCAGATTTAGTCGGCCTGCCATAGGGTCCAGGAACTCTAATCCTATATCCTTCTGCTATAGGTGATTCACTGACCTCACTTTTGTGCAGTGGAAGATAGGAGGAATTATGCCTGCGGTTGACATTATTGAGAGAGGCTGAAACTAGAGTTTGACATTCTTCCAGGGCAAGATGAGACCAGGAGAGCCTGGGAATTTGAGGACTCCTATTCATGCATTAAAATTTAAAGAACTGTAAACCAAAAGAAAAAGATGTCAATTTTACCGTTTGCTAATTTAATTCATAAAGTGGCTCAAGTGATTTCTTAATATAAAGCAAGTTTTAGAAACTCAACTTTTGGCTAAGATGAGTCATCAAAGACTATTTAGCAAAAGTGTGACAAGTGATTTTTTTTTGTTGTTTAAAAATGTCCTTTTATAGATGTGTGTAGGATATACAGGGGCTATTGAGTGGAGACAGGCTGGTCAATTAGGATGCAATTAGTTGAGGCAAGAGATGGATGAGGACCATAATTAGACCCCGGAGTCTCATTTTCTAGGAATTGTGAGTTCCTCAGGGAAGAGCCCGGGAGAAAGGCCCTGGGTTTATGGCCCTCCTCGTCCCCCACCCAATATCATTGTCTTCTTTCTGTGTTAAAAGCACAAGGAAATTGGGGAAGAGTTATCATCTTCACATCTGTTCTCAAGGATCTTAAAATCTGACATTCCTGAATGAAAGAAAGAAAGAAACTAAGAAAGGGTGAGTGGGAAGGTTCTGAGTGCAGGCTTGGTCTGGTATCAGAGCAGAGGTACACTGGTGTGGGCTGGCTTCTTGTCAATACATTGCCAGTGATGCTGGCAGGTCCATATACCCAGCTCTGAAACAAGCTGACTGAAGGGGCTTTTATTTTATTATTTTATTTTTATTTTTTTAAACATTTTTATTGATTATGCCATTACATTTGTTCTATTCCCACCCTCCCTTCCCCTCCACCCTGCACACCCCTCTCCCGCCATTCCCCCCCTTTAGTTCATGAACATGTGTCTCAAGTTCTTTAGATTCTGTATTTCCCCTACTATTCTTACCCTCCCCCTATCTATTTTTTATCTACTGTCTGTGCTACTTATTTTCTGTACCTTCTCCCCCCTTCTCCTTCTCCCACTCCCCTGTTGCTAATCCTCCACGTGATCTTCATTTCTATGGTTCATTCCTGATCTAGCTGTCTTCTTATTTTGCTCTTGTTTTAGGTGTGGTTGTTGATAACTGTGAGTTTGCTGTCCTTTTCACTGTTCATATTTTTTTATCTTCTTTTTCTTAGGTAAGTCCCTTTAACATTTCATATAATAAGGGCTTGGTGATGATGAACTCCTTGAATTTGGTCTTATCTGAGAAGCACTTTATCTGTCCTTCCATTCTAAATGAAAGCTTTGCTGGATAGAGCAATCTTGGTTGTAGGTCTTTGGTTTTCATGATTTGGAATACTTCTTTCCAGCCCCTTCTTGCCTGGAAGGTCTCTTTTGAGAAATCCGCTGACAGTCTGATGGGAACTCCTTTGGAGGTGACAGTCCCCTTAGTTCTTGCTGCTTCTAGTATTCTCTCCTTCATTTTAATCTTGGCTAATGTAATTGTGATGTGCCTTGGTGTGTTTCTTCTTGGGTCCAACTTCTTTGGGACTCTCTGAGCTTCCTGGATTTCCTGGAAGTCTATTTCCTTTGCCAGATTGGGGAAGTTCTCCTTTATTATTTGTTCAAATAAGTTTTCCACTGGTGGCTGTGCCTTTCCCCCTTCTGGTACCCCTATAATTCGGATGTTGGAGTGTTTAAAGATGTCCTGGAGGTTCCTAAGCCTCTCCTCATTTTTCTGAATTCTCGTTTCTTCATTCTTTTCTGTTTGGTCATTTTTTTCCTTCCTTCTGGTCTACTCCCTTGATGTGAGTCCCAATTTCCTTTCCATTACTGTTGGTTTCCTATGCATTACCATTCATTTCAATTAGTTTAGCTTTCATATGTTTCTCTAATTTGTGACTGTAATCAACCAGTTCTGTGAGCATCCTGATCATCAGTGTTTTAAACTGTGCATCTGAAAGTTTGGCTATTTCTTCATCACTAAGATTTATCAGCTCTGGGGCTCTGAGTTGTTCTTGAGCCATTTTTGGTCTGTTCGTGCCCTTTAAGTATGAAAAGCGGAGCTTTAGTTCACCAGGACGGCGCAACTTAGGTCGCTGGTTTGTGACGCTGTACGTGGGGGCGGGGTCAGAGAGGGAGCACTGGGGTTCCCATCTGCTTGCCAGTCTGTCTCACCGCCCTGGGTTGTTTATCCGGGTGGAAATGTGCAAGCCCACCGCCCTGCACCAGGTGGTCTCAGTGCTCGCCTCTTCACTGGTTTATCTGCATGCAAATGCTCTACCGACTGCAGACAGCCAGTCGCGCCTCTTCCCTGTGTTCGCCATAGCTAGCCCGCAACTGGGATCTGCACCTTTGGCTGTTTGCGCACCACCGGTTCCGGGATCTTTTTTGCCAACCTGCTCCTCTGCTGGCTTCGCTCCTCTTACCGGTTTAGCTGAGCATTTCATTGTCTTTGGACTCCGTATTGTCGATTTTCTGTGTGGTTTGGTTGTGTTTATTCTTGTTAAAACTTTGTTTTTATATTTGGTTGTGCACGGATGCAAGGTGTTTCCACCTATGCCTCCATCTTGGCGGTGAAGGGGTTTTTAAATTTACCCCAAATATCAGCTCAATAGTAGCATCCTGGCTCATGTTGAATTACTGAAGAGACTATATTCAACGAACAGCCTGGTTTAAACAGTTATTTAGTGTTGTGCTTTATTATACAATACTATATGGGTTTAAAGATTGAGGTGTTCCTTATTTTTTTACCCATCATGATCCATTAAATGACTCTAACAGAAAATTCCAGAATTGAGGTTTTAAGGATTCCGGGGATTTCAGCTTGAGGAAAATGGCCACTTATGTATTATTGACTAGAATGTCTTTGAGTATATTTGAATATATGATATGTATACAAAACAACGTCTGTCCAAAAAGTATCCAGCCACATGCTATGAAAAATAGAGACATTTATTGAAGTAGATGCAAGAAACATCATACATAGGATACTTCGAAGCAGGTACCTTGGGACCTCACATAGTTCTCCCAGAATCTCTTCCACTGTTCAACAAACTCTGCAAATTCCTTTGCTGGAATAGCCATCAGCTACCCCAGCATGTTATCCTGAATCTCCTTGATGTCTGAAGTCTCTTCCCTTTCAAAGATGATTTTAGTTTTGGGAAAAGCCAGAAGTCTCAGGGTGCCAAATCTGAGTTATAGGGGGGCTGAGTCACCTGGGTGATTGGACGTTTTGCCAAAAAACTCAGCACGGTGTTGGGAACCACCCGGCCTGGTTTTAGAAGCTATAACCTGCCCCATAGCTAAGACTGAGTGAAGGATCTTCAGACCATAAGCCACTAAGGAGACAAACCTTACCTCCCTGGCAGGGGCATCGCCTCTGCTCCTTTTACTTCACCTTGCCAGGTCCCCAATGATTGATTGGTTAGCAAATGATGGGTAAGATTCCTCAAGGGAGGGACAACCCAAGACATGCATGATCATGGGGAGCCCCCAGAGAAGGACTTGGGGGGCTATAGCAAAAGGGGGTGATGGATTCTCACCCCTCAGCTTTGACACAGCCTGAGTCCTCATTTTGTCTGCGAGAAGTCTCCTAATCTCTTGGCTGCCTTAGTTCCCCTGCCTGACTTAAACCTGAAACCATGACGAAGGGCAGTGCAGCCCTGTGCTGGAAAGGGTGGGTCCCCAGGTGATCAGGCATAAGAAAGAATACATAAAATCCTGTGAAACTTGCTTTGCTAAGAATGCTCTTAATTAAATGATAAGGATCCAAGCAGGAAATGAGTTTGTTTCCCGAAGTTTTATAGCCCTTTAGCTAACAGACCCTGACTCAGAATAAGCCCTCATAGTTCTTTGTGTGTTATGTATTGTTTCATCTTTACTGCCTGACAATGATTAATGAGCTTTACCTGTATTCTTGTGCAAAATGAATCCGATAAAAGCCAATTGAGGAAAAGGCTCTTGGCCCTTCTCCTTTGGGAGACTGGCCACCTTTCCTCCCCAGGCAGATTGTGTCTTGGTAGACTTACTCTCATCTGTGGTGGCCAGGGGGGCCCTGTGGGTGGAGCCTCTCCACAGCACTGGACATGATGCATGAGAGGGTGGGTTGTCATGATAAAGCTGCCAATTACCAGTTACCCATAGCTGCAGCTATTTTCATGGTATTGCATCTCTCAATCAATGAAGAACATTGATATAGTACTCCTTATTAATTGTTTTGCCTGAGGGGCATACTTGTGATGGACAATACCTTTTAATTTAAAAAATCACAGTTAACATGATCTTGATCTTGCTGTGACTTTGATGCACCTTCTTCAGGTGTGGAGAACTGGATGACTTCTATTGGCATGAGTGGGCCTTTGTTTCTAGATCACATCTGTAGAACCACAATTCAGCTTCAGTTATGACCTTCTTGAGGAAATCTTGTTCATTGGTAGTGGTTTGAATCAAGTCATTAGTAACTACAGCACAACATTCCTTCTGCTCTGGTAGCAGAAGCTAAGGAACACATTTTGCCATGACCCATTTCATGCCAAGACCCTTCGTCAGAATCTCAGGCACAGTAATTTTGGGAACCCCAGATCAGCTTCTAGTTCTTACTCTGTCAATCACTGATCTTTGTTGATTGCAGCTTGTACGTGTTCAATATTCTCAGGTGTTCTACTTGTTGTAGGCCTTCTAGAACATGATTCTTGACTATCTTTGGAGTGTTTGTGAAACACTTTTATTTGTGCTGCATTCAATGCATCATCCTGAAAGCCTTCTGAATCATCCAAATAGTTTCCATGGAGGCATGTTCAAATCTAATGCAAAATTTGACGCAGATTCATTGCTCTGTTCACTTAGTCATTTTGAATGTAAGGGCCACACAGTACACACACTAATTCAGTGGCATCTACCATCCCCACTGACCAGTACAGTGAAGTTATTGTTGTTCATGCATGCACATTCCAGTCCACTCTCCTTGGCTGCCAGGTTACAACAATGTCACTCAAACTGTTCTCATTATATTAACAATGGCTGGACTTCCTCTGGACAGACCTCATATACATGTAAATCAACCTAATTTCTATTACCAATGCCCCAATTACAGGTCATAAAAAGCAAAAGATTACAAACAGAAAGTTTAAAGGCAAAATAGCCCTTTAATAACTGAAGCCTCTATCATTTGGGGCCTTTTAGACAAACTTGCATTGAGAAAGAGGATATCTGAAAACTCTTGGATGGCAACAGGTACCAGGTAAGCAGTGAATGCTGGTTTGGTGGCATGGCAGCATGAAGAAGCACAGTCAGATGCAAAAGGCAACAGTCAAGCAAAAGCAGCAGCTTATCAAGGCCCATCAGCAATGTGAGCAGGAGCTAGTGGAAGAGGAGGAATCATAACGGGACCTAAAGTTTGAGTTCAGCCAAAGTCAGCACGCATAGGTAGGCTGCATCTGGGGAGGCTGGAAGCAACCCTCTTATGCACCAGGTACTTCAGAACAGAACAGGTGATTTCTCCTTTGCATGGAGAGGTCATGTTACAATGGATATACTTCTAGTACTTATATCAATTTGAGTTCTACAATGACTTGTGTGAGGCTTAGACAAATAAAACCTTTTGGGAACATTTGGCTACTTTCTCTGTCTT
Source organism: Artibeus jamaicensis (assembly GCF_021234435.1). Lineage (NCBI taxonomy): Eukaryota > Metazoa > Chordata > Mammalia > Chiroptera > Phyllostomidae > Artibeus > Artibeus jamaicensis. The sequence goes on along the minus strand of NW_026522014.1, from coordinate 10,910,639 downwards.
AAAGAGGCTTCCAGGTTTTGCTATATCCTCCCTCTTTGTCACTTCCATCAGTTCACTTTGTGAGCTCTCCTAGCTCTAGTGGCGTTTTTCTAATCTCACTTTACGTATTCTCTCTGGATTCTCTCTCTGAAGCCTTTGAAACTTAACACCACTTATTCTAAAAACCTAATTCTTACCCCCAGCTTCAAATCCTTTTTTAAATTTACTTATTGTTCAAGTACAGTTTTCTGTCTTTTACTCCTATCCCAGCCCCCACCATGCCTCCCACCTCCCTCCCCTTTCCACCCCCCTTAGTTGTTGTCCATGTGTCCTTTATACTAGTTCCTGTAATTCCTTCCCCTTTTCCCCCTGAAATTTTCTTCCTTCTCCCCTCTGGTCACTGTCCTCCTGTTCTCTATTTCAGTGCTTTTGTTTTTATTTCGCTTGCTTGTTTGTTTTGTTGATTAGCTTCCTGTTAAAGGTGAGATCATATGGTATTTGTCTTTCACCGCCTGGCTTATTTCACTCAGCATAATGCTTTCCAGTTCCATCCATGCTGTTGCAAAGGGTAGGAGCTCCTTCTTTCTTTCTGCTGCACAGAATTCCATTGTATAAATGTACCATAGTTTTTGATCCATTCATTTACTGACAGGCACCTAGGTTGCTTCCAGCTCTTGGCTATTATAAATTGTGCTGCTATGAACATTGGTGTGCATAGGTTCTTTTGGATTGGTGTTTCAGGATTCTTAGGATATAATCCCAGCAGTGGAATTGCTGGGTCAAAAGGCAGGTCTCTTTTTAGTTTCCTGAGAAAATTCTATGCTGTTTTCCATACTTGTTGTACCAGTCTGCAATCCCACCAACAGTGAACTAAGGACCCCTTTTCCCCACAACCTCTCCAACATTTGTTGTTTGTTGCTTTGTTTATGATAGCCATCCTGACTGGTGTAAAGTGGTATCTCATTGTGGTTTTAATTTGCATCTCTCTGATAGCTAGCAATATTGAGTATCTTTTCATGTGTCTCTGGATCCTCTGTATGTCCTCCTTGGAGAAGTGTCTGTTCAAGTCCTTTCCCATTTTTTAATTGGGTTAGTTGTCTTCTTAGAATGGAGTCATGTAAGTTCTTTGTATATTTTCCCCAGCTCTAAATCCTAATTTCAACTTTCCTGCTGACATCTCCAGCTGGATATTCCACAAGTTTTTCACATTTAATTGTCCCAAACTTAACTCAATAATTACCCCTAACACATATCTTCTTTCTCTGTGCTGGTTCTTCATGTCACCCTACAAACATTTATTCTGGAAAATCTTCTAAAATATCCCCTAACTGTATTTCCCAGCTTGTTCTATCTATATTCTGATTAGTGTCTCATAAGTAATTGAAATAATAAATTGTTTAAATTTGACCTTGTATAATATGTGTTTTAGTGAAATATTAAGCAAACGTTAAATAATCATATTCTAATGCTAGTATGATAAATACAGCAACAGGACACAGGGTAGATGGAATTCCAAATGTCTTATGTACAGAGACATGAGGATCAGGGACGCAAATGAGCTAGGTGTCTAGCACTAATCTTTACTTCTTCATGTTGCCCAAGTAACTAACAGTCAGTTACTATCCTCTGTCTCTGTTATCTACAAGCAGAAGATAAAAGCCATAAAGGTCATGTGCAGAATCATCCTGGACTGTGTGGACTGAGTGACCTTGCCCAGGATGACCAGATGCAGAGCCAGAATATTTCCACTCTGTTCTGCTTCAGGAGAACTCAGTCACATTGGTTCTGACATAAGTTTTATCCCACCTTTGCCTAGAGGTTAGAAAAAGGGAAAGAGGAGTTGTGTGATGTTGTTCATTTTACCACTATACTTCAGTTAGATAGCTAGAGTTTAAGCACTGGGTTAAAGATGAGAAATATAAATAAACCGTATACACTACTGAGACAGCCTTGCCTTCCTACTGAGCTGGGTAGGGCCCTGAGTTGAGTCCATGTGAAAAGCACAGAAGCTGAATTAGGGACAGTAAAATGGTCAAAAGGAAGCCATTATTAAAAATAAATAGTATTATGGATGGGTATATGGATAATATATTGATAGTAATAAATAGTATATGGATCTATAATAAATAAATATAGAAAACACTTTATCAAGATTAATTTCAGCTCCAAAAATCAGAAAAGACTTTGGAGTTTCACATATTTTGTCTACAGTTTTCATTAAGAACATTTCTGGTTTTTGCTGTAGGCTATTTTCTTTTTGTCTTCAGAATAAGGAATCTATTTGATCCCAAATTTTGCTACCTAAATGAGGAGTGATTCTAGAACAATCATTTATAAGTTGCTATATTGACCTGGACAACTTCCTGAGGTCTTCAGTACTACTGTACATAGTGATTTTAAAAAGTTAGATAATACTTAATTGTCTAGAAGTTCTATGGGCTATTTAATCAGTTTTCAAATTTGGGTATTTAGTTGCTTCTAGGTTTTTGTGTGTTTCTTTTGCATTATTATAAATTCTAGCTAGATTTTTCTTTGTACTTTTATCTTACAGGGTTTATTTTATTGTTGTTGTTGTTAATTCTTAGGAGTGAAAGCCCTGGGTCACAGAGTACATTGTTGTGCCCTTATTTTTACTTTTGCTGAAGTTTAATCAACCAGCAGAAAATCATGTCAAGGTCATTTTAGGGAAAACAACAAAGCCATATTCCTGAACAAAAGGTAACCATGCAAAAACAAATCAATGACATTTCTTCAGTTAAGGTTAATGACTGGAAGTTCAGGGTGTTTTATTGAATATTAGCACAGTTGACTCATTGCTAGCTACAGGAAGATGTAAGTATACTCTGAACTTAGGGGGAACACTGATGGACGTGGGGACATTGTCTCCTTTCTGCTTCTGAAGAAAATAAAGTTTCTTAGGATGAATAATATCTCACGTCCATAGAATCATAGAATTTCAAAGTATTTGCAAAACTGAGTGCAACTGTTGGCATCAAAAGGGGATAAACCCAGGGGTGTAGCTATTATATAGCAGGAGAAAGGAGGGATACCCCCCACGCATTTAAATCTCAGGGAGGCAACACCGAGAATGAAAGAGAAAGAAGTGAGAGGGCAACAAGTCAAAGGAGACACACAAGGAAATAGTCTGCTGTGGTACATAGGTACAGAAGGTACAGGATCAAAATGAGCATGAAAACAAAAAAGGGGAAACCTTAGTATCCAAGTTTGGAAGACTGGCTAAATACATCAAAACAATTGAAAACAATTGAATATAAACTGTACATCATATAATAGTATCATGTAACTGTTAAATTTTCTAATTTTGATAATTGTACTAAAATACATAAAAGAATGCCCCTTTACTTAGGAAATGAGTGCTGAGAAGGGTAAAGTATACTGCAACATCCTTGGAAACATAAGCACACACACAATGACAAATAAAAAAAACTGACTGAATGTTAACAGTGAATTTTGGTAAAGAAAATAAGGGAGTTCTTTATAATCTTATGGAAAACTTAATGAAAATTTGATTATATTTTCAAATAAAAAGGTAAAAAAGAAAAATTAGAACACTTTATTCCCTTGGCTGAAATTTTGTAAAGATGAATTTATGATCCCAAATGGGCCAATCTAACCCTTGTTGTAAATTTTCTATTACAATCTAGCATCAAAGATGCTCTTTGGATTCACAATACTGGAAAATGGAAACTTAATACCTTTTATGTAGCCATCTGAAACATTTTTATTTGTCAAACTCCTCTTCTGCTACAGGATTAGACTCTTGGCCCATCTTCCTGTTCTCAATGTTTAATTCAGGGTTTGTTATGAGACCAAAGTGGAGTCAGTACTCCCCAGATCTTTACATCATGCTGTACTATGAATAACTAACTGTCTTGTCTTTGGAATTTCAATGCTAGAATAATATAAATTTAGAATTGCTTTGGTCCATATTTCTAAGTTCAAAAAGGCGATTTATTTGCAGCAAAAGATTATGAGATCAAACATGGAATTAAGCAGAACTGAGCTAGGGAAAAGATTGCAAGAAAATTAATAAGGTATTTTTAACCCCCTTGGTCCAGTGATACCTGAGTCTTGAAGATCCAAGCACAGGCATCCATGTTACCATAAATTATAGTAAGCCAATACATGCCCTTCACTTTTAGCTTAAATTAATTTATATTCTGTAGTTGCTAGGTTGAATTTTCTACATTTGCCTGTATGTCCAGTTGGCTAGTTATGTTGTTTAACTCTTCTATACTCTTAATGATTTATTTGCTTGTCCTATCAGTTACTGAGAGAGATGTTTGAAAGTCTTTCAGTATAATTATGACACTGTTTCTCCTTGTAACTCTGTGGAATTTTCACGATTTATTTTCAGGCTATGTTATGATTGTCACACATTTAGAATTTTATTTTCCAAGTGGTTTTACCCTTTTATCATTGTGAAATATCTCTTTGATCTTTTCATGATGTATTTTAGATTCTGCTTTGTCTGATATCAATGTAATTTCAAAACTATCTCTTATTGCTCAATGGTTCTTTTATCACTTTTGTTGTTAGCTTGTCTGAATTTGAATTTAGAAATTATGTCCCTCACAAGTAGCACTTGAATTTAGTTTGTAAAAATGTTTTAATCTTCATCTTATAATTTCATTTCATTTATATTTAATGAATTTACATATATATGTTTAAGTCTATTATTTTATAATTTGTTCTCTATTTTTCTATCTGTTCTATGTATCTTTTTTATCTACATCTTTTTTTTTGCTTGTGTTTAATTATTAAATCCACAACCATCACCTTATTACACATTCTTATATTATTTTTACCATTCCAACATTTGTGGACATATTATCATCTACCCCAGAGATTGTAACACTCACTTTTGATTGACTAAAGTCAAATAAAAATTAGGACTTAAAACATTGTATTTCTTTTATACAGTCAAAATCTACTTAGGTTTGCCTATAGCTTTCCAAATATATTGCCCTTCCAATTATTTTCCCTTCATCTCTATTCTTCCCTTGTGTATTAATTTCATCTGCCTGAAGAACTTCTTCAGCATTTATTAAGACATGGACAATGAGACTATCTGATCAGAGATGAACACAGCTCTCTTCTGGAGATGCAGGTCAGGGATAACTCATAGCTCTCTCTATTTTGTTCCATTTGAAAAGCTGGCAGCAGTAATCCAAGTGGCTATTAGAGCAAACACTTTTGTAGATTGCTCTTGCTTGGTCTATACAGTGCTCTGCTGTCTTTCAATTTTGGCCTCACTTCCTAACACAACCTGTCAAACTTCCAGATCTTTATTTTGGATTCACAGACTGAGAACATTCTACTTGACTTCTCTGCAGCCAAAACAGCCTCACGGAGAGAAAAGATTACCCAGAGATTAATCTGGTTAAACTCAAACTCATGAGGCTGGAAGTTTCAGTATATGATACTTATTAGCTGACATATATGAAACAAAAATAACCCTTTAAATAATGTATACCTCTCAACACCAGGCAAATTACAAAATATCTTTATTTCTGTTTTATGCTCGATCATGCTCGATTATACATAATTTCCTATGAAAATACTGAATTATGTTGCTGATTTTATAATATCAAGACCATTTAACATTTTTGACATTACATTTAAAATCTGTTACCATATACATACTCTAGCTAAATATAAAAAGTTGCCGACAATCGTTCGATGGGTTTTGTCTGTGCTATTCAGCATGACATTCCTTTGAGTGAAAGAGCACTTCATGTTCTCAGCATAAAATTCTTTGTTATTGTGAATGTGCTTCCCCCATCTGAACAGCCCAGACTGAGTTTTCCTTTGAGTTTTGTGCCTACTTCAAAGATTGTTGGCAACCAGGTAAAGCTTTATGAAAATACATGGAGCTTGTAAGTGCTGCGAAAATGCCATTTTTCTACTCTTGATATATGTCTGTAAATGACAAATGATTTTTGATTTGTTGGTAGAAAAATGCACAAAAAGTACCAAGACCTTACCGACATCTCAACTCATACAGTTCTTACATTTAGCAGGAAAATATCACAAATATGCACTTTTTAACTAGGCCTCTTAGCAATGGAGTTGATGCTGTCCCTCTTCCCACGGTCTCTCCATTTTTATTCTTTGACTACTCTCATGAGTATGTCTTTTACCAATGCTGACTCTCTCCCAAATACTTTGAACTTTTGAAATAAAAACAAGTCAAATGATACTTTATAAAGCATTGCACTAACAAAATTAAAAACTGTCCTTTTAATGAGATGATCCACTGAAATAAAACAAAGCAACTTGCAGCAAAATATATCTTTATCTCTCTTAGTCCGTGAGAGAGAAAAGGCAGCTACCTTTATACCCTTCACCTGATCAAAAGCTTAAATCTGTTTACGTTCTTCACAGCCCAGCACTATCCTATTGTATATTGATTGCGCCAGTGGGCACCGCCTTGTGGAGAACAATTGATTTTTCTTTGTTAGCAAAGTGATTTTAATAGTCTTTCTACGTTGTCATGTAGAAAGGCTGTCATGTTTCAGGACCCCAGAAGCCAGAGGCACCCGTTACCAGAACTTAGTGATCAATCGCTCAGTCCACAGCAAATGTGCCTATCTGCTGTGCTAAAACACCTCCACCACAATCACTCAGACGGTGACTTTAACTCGTTTTGATAAATAGCCTGCCCGAGAGTCTCAGGTGGGTTATCTTAAGTATTTCTACCTCTGAGCCTGACATTAGGTGTTTTTTGTTAAGTTGCCATTAAGGAGCATAGTTACAAGAACGGACTTGTGCTGTTTGAGGTAACTTTAATAGCTTCATGCCAAACTTCCTTGCCAAAGAAACCAGACCAAAGTAAAGGTCACTGCTTTGAAGAGTGAGTGATGATAATAACTCTGTTTGTGTTGCCCTTGATATTTGAAAATGGCTCTTCTGGCTAACTGCGTGGTGTGACTAAAAAGCCAAAGGTAGGACCTGTAGCTCTATTCCGTGCTTACTCTCCGTTCTCTTTAACCAGTAGTGACAACTGTTTCCTTAGTATTATACAAAGTGTCTCTCTCTCTCTCTCTCTCTCTCTTTGCTGTTCAAGACTCTGGCCCCAAAAATGTGTGTGTGGAAGCCTCTATGTGAACTACAATTATGCTAAATTCTTTGAAAACTTCTTGCGAGTCTTTAAAATGTGTCAGCACTTTAAGCTTGCAGCTATCCTACACAGCAGTGTTATCATCTACCATAATTTAGAAAGTTGCATATGCTATCTTTACTTTCAGCCAAACCTTTCAGAGTATGGAATACGGGTCATGTACTGCAAATGAGAAAATTTGAGAGAAATCTGCAAAAGGTTAACAATATTAGGTCCCATACCAACCTCGATGACACAGTCGGTATTTGAACCTCATCCATCCCTTACCCTCATGCTGTGCACTGTCAGCCCTGGGGAAATGTGCCCGAGGATGTAGAGCCCCGGCCTGGACCCCAACCACATGGCATTCCTGTCACCCCAGTGGGGACGCACCATCTCATCAGTTCAGCAAATGTTTTTGGGAGGTCCACCACAGGTCCAGTGGGGATAAAGTAGCAAGTTGAGAAAAACACCATCTTTGATCTCAAGAATCCAAGAAATTTGCCCTCGGGTGGGCAGAGGGAATTGTTCCCAAGGGGCTCAGCCTGGGAAACCCTCCCTCAGCCTGGAGGTAGGGGAATGCTTGCGAGATAAGAGTTTTGTTTAAGGCCTGGGGCACAAACGGGGTTGCTATGGGTGTTATTGTGTCTCTACTTCATATACGTAGGTTAAAGTCCCCAAGTACCTCACAATATGACCTTATTTGGAAATAGGTTGTTTGCAGATTGTAGCCAAGTTAAGATGATGTCATTAGGGTGGGCCCCAATTGGAATACAATTGGTGTCTTTTTAAAAAGGGAGACGTCAGACTTAGGAGACACAGGGAGAATGCCCCGTGAGAACTGGATTTATGCTACTGCAGCCAAGGAAGCTTAAAATTGCCAGCCAACCACAAAAATCAAGGAGAGAGGCTCAAACAGGTTGTCCCTCAGAGGGCTCAGGAGGAACCAAACCATCCCAATATAGGCATGCTTCATTTAATTGCACTTTATCTCTTACGCGTTAATAAAGGCAACAATCTCCATCAGCAAAACATTCATTGACTTGCTTTTTTGTGATACTTGTTTTATTACCATGGTCTGGATCCAATGCACAATAATATGTCTGAGGTATGTCCCTAGACTTCTGAAAATTTGCTAACCTTGATTTCAGATGTCTAGCCTCCAGAAAGAACTGAAACTGTACTCTTATGCAAGCCACCTGGGCCATGGTATTTGTTATGGTAATCCTGGCAAACTCATACAAGGGTTTTGACAAGAATAGTGGTAAAGAGCAAAAGATTGTTTGGGTTTGGTTTGGTCTTAGGTGAGGGGAAAAAGCTACACAAAACTCGAAAATGAGGAAGTACTTGCAGTGTGAGGAAGCAGGGAGGGCCCCCAGTACTTTTTTATTTTATTTTATTTTAATTGTTTAAGTACAGTTTTCTGCCTTTTATCCCCATCCCAGCCTATCCCCCAGCCCTACCCACCTCCCTCCCATTTCCACCCCCCTTGTTATTGTCCATGTGTCCTTTATACTTGTTCCTGCAAACCCTTCTCCTTTTCCCCTGAAATTCCCTCCCCTCTCCTCTCTGGTCAGTGTCAGCCTAGTCTCAATTTCAGTATCTTTGGTTATATTTTGCTTGTTTATTTGTTTTGTTGATTCAGTTCCTGTTAAAGGTGAGATCATATGGCATTTGTCTTTCCACTGCCTGGGTTATTTCACTCAGCATAATGCTTTCCAGTTCCATCCATGCTGTTGCAAAGGGTAGGAGCTCCTTCTTTCTTTCTGCTGCATACAATTCCATTGTGTAAATGTACCACAGTTTTTGGATCCATTCATTTACTGATGGACATTTAGGTTGCTTCTAGTACTTGGCTATTGTAAATTGTGCTGCTATGAACATTGGGGTGCATAGGTTCTTTTGGATTGGTGTTTCAGGGTTCGAATGAGCAGCAAAGAATCGGTTTCAGAATTGTGCTTTAATATAATTTCACATCAGAGGTAGGAATAGTGACACAAGGACAGATTTAGCGTGCCCTGGAATTTTTTGCAGGTGAAAGTCATCAAGAGAGACAAGGATGCTTGATTTGAGATGAGGATTTAAAACTGAACTTTCTTTCAAGATATAACCAACTCTAACCCTTATCTTTGTGGTAGAGGGAAGAAGTGTCAGTCGTTCTGCCTGAGGGGTTAGATGCAATGTGTTAGATCAATGAAAGGAAAAACATTTCAGAGATGCCTTTTCTCTCTCCACCTGTTCAGGTTTTAAGTAGTTAGAATGAAGCCTGGATGGCAAATCAGCAGACTTGGATTTGAGAGTCAGCTCCTCAGTAAACTCCGTTACCAGTTCAGTAGATTTCTCCAAATTTCTTGATTGATTGATCGATCGATTGATTTTTTTTAAATGAAAGTAGTGGATGTAGTCATGTTCCTTTCAGCTCTAGTAAAGAATCTATTTAAGGAATGGGTTGAACTTTCCTTTTAGTTGTCTTTTCTTTCATTTTGTATTTCTTTCTCAGCCTTTATGCTGTATTAACACAAACATTTGAATAACATTGAACTTTCAAAATGTGCCCACTCAAGGCTAATCCTCTAATCACTCAGTGTTTAAAGAAGTTACATGGTGTCCACAGAGACACAGATGCTGTATGAATAAATCAAGGTGTTGAATCACATCTGCATACTGGCAATAGGAACGACACATGGTGCAAAAAAAAAAAAAGGTCACGGATTTAAAGCAACAAAATTAACTTCAGAAACCATGGGAAATTCCAGTAACATAAATAGAAGTTAGCTTAGAAGTAAAAGGGAAAGAGGAGATGGGCCACTACAGGCGGAGGAAAAGATGAGGGGAAATGTCAGCCAGCAACATGCAGACGATGAACAGGTGCAGCCGAAGAGGTGCAAAAATTAATGATTTATTGTGGAAAATTCACATCAAGGGTCTGTTTCTAGCTTTGCTACCAAGGGAACTAAGCTCACTACGTGAGACAAATCAGTGCTGATTACTAACACCTAGCAGCTTTACAGGGGTTAAGAGAACAGGAGGAGAAAGAGGTGACGTGGGTGTGAATGCCGTGTTTTCATGACTGAACAAATCATTCACCACAGCCTTTAACAGGAGTCAGGGGTCAGCAAACTGCATCCTGTGGGCCAAATCGGGCTGACTCCTGTTTTCGGAAATAAGCTTTACCTGGAACACAGCCGTGCTCCTGTGTGTACACACCATTCCTGGTTGCTTTTGCATTGCAGTGGCAAAGTTATGCAGTGTAATGGAGACCCGCAAGCCCTCAAAGCTGAAAATACTACTGGGTGTTTTTTAGACAAAGATCCCAATCTCTGTCTGAGAGGGATTTTAAGATGAATTTTAGAAAATTCTCAGCTTGGGTTAAAATATTTTCCCCCTACTACCTACAACTCTGTGGTCTTGGGCTAGATGTCACAGTTTGAACTTCATTCAGTATTCCTATGAACAAAATGGGCATAAAAAGAATCCTTCTCTGCTAAGGTCATTGCTGGGACTCACTAAATATGTGAAGCACCACGGTCCACTTTTCACATCTGTCTATGCTATTGCATAGGTCTTCCAGGGACTGCTGCTGTTTCTGTCACTCATGCCGACACTTAACCAGATACCTGTGACCCCTGGGCATCACAAAGGTCCTCCAATCTCCAAAGCTTCACAGATATTTGCAGCAGTTTAAGATAGAATGAATGCCTTGTGCCACCATTGTGGTTTAAAAGGTGTTAGAGGCATACCAAAATAATACAAGCTTTTCTCCAAAGTTTCAAAGTTTTCAGTGAAATTGTCCTTTTGATTTCAACTCCTCTTTTTCCATTAGGACTCAGAATAGGGATCTGTGGTGCTGAGCCACTGACAGGAGATGACTCAGATTCCCACTTCCCTTTTGAAAATAAACTTGAAGGATGGAATCTAGTTGGTCACTGATGGGTTTCTAGTCCCTTGGGATGAGCTCTTGCCCTGGAGGCTTCTCAGTTCTCCATGCAAATCATCTTCCTAGTTCCTCTTCATCGTTTTTTGCTGACATTATCAAACTATCTGAAATGAAATCCAGCAGACAACACAGCTTAGGCTAAAGTTGGTGAGTTCTTGGCCCTATCTCTACTATTTTAACCTTTATAGTATTCAAAATAGGGTTTCCTGAAACTATTTAAACAGAGTTGATGTACTTTCACATCAATTGCTAGTATTTACTCTCTGATAGTCACTCTACAAATAGACTATAGGCCAGACACTGAGCTAATCACCTTAGTGTATTATTTTAATTCTCAGAAACTTCTGAGGTATTGTCATTATTCCTCCTTTACACGTGAAAAAAACTAAGTCCTTTTAGGAATGTTAAATAATTCATGGGGGGGGGGACAGTGGGAGGTGGAACAAGGCCTTGGAATCAGAGCCCTCCCACTCCAAAGCCCATGGTCCCCAGTATCACTGCATCACATCGCACTACTTCTCAGTATTGGCAGTGACGATGGGCTTGAATTGTGTCTCACAAAAAGATATGTTGAGGTTCTAACTCCCATCACCACAGAATGTGACTGTGTTTGGAACTAGGGTTGTTCTCGATGTTATTTGTTAAGATGAGGTTCTAATGAGGTAGGGTGGTCCCTTAATCCAATATCCTTGGTGTCCTTTTAAGAGAGAGACACACACGGGTAGAACCTTGTGTGACAAAGAAGGCAGAGAGCAGGATGAGGAAGGCCAAAGGCTGCAAGCAAGCCCCCAGACACTAGAAAGAGCCAGTGAAGGGTTTCCCTACAGGTTTCAGAAGAAGCACAATCCTGCCCACACCTAGATTTTGGGCTTCTAGCCTTCAACATTGTGAGACAATATGTTTTTACTGTTTTAAGCCACCTAGTTTGTGGGACTTTGTTTTGGCAACCCTAGGAAATTAATACAGTGATAGAGATGGGGGAACTTTAAGGAAAAAATATTATGACACCACGAATAGAGAACCTCAATTGTAATAGAGCCTATGAGGGATAAGGGACTCCAGAATAAAACTTTCTAAGTGGGGAAAAAAAGAGGAGGAAGAGACCAAATAAATAAATAAATAAATAAATAAATAACAATAGGGTTAAAAAGTGATATCTCTGATGACAAAAGTATATTCATGAATAATTAAAGCAGGGATGTAAAACTAAACAAATATAGATCACTATAGATAACTCATCATTAACAAGGTTAACATTTGGTAGTTGGTGGTGGTGACCTGGGAGGAGGTATAACTGAACACCAAAGCTAAATACAGATGAAATCTAATGTAAACATTTTAGAGTTAGAATGACATCCAAATGTGTCATTGTAGAAATGGCATCCAAAGAAGAAAATAAACTAGAGTGATATTTAAATCTACAACCATAAACTGCCTGATGGAAAATAGCTAACATTGCTCTCTGTTGAAATGGTCTGTTATTGTTGCCCATCTTCTCTCAGCTGAACTCTTTTTCCAGTATTGGAATACAGCCTTAGCGGGTTCCTTCTCTGCGATAGACTCAAGCCAATCGATCACTCCTGGTTTCCTTGTGGGTCCAAGTAACAGATACCTTCTAATATGTGGATGCTCTCAGTGTTTCATAAAAATGTTAACCCACTCAAGAGCATGTATTGTTTTGTTTTGTTTTTTACCCTAGTTAATGTTTAAGAAATGGTCACTCTACCTATGAGAATTAGAGTTGTGCTTGCAAGAAGTTTGTAAAATACCAGATGTGCAAATGCTTTACATTTAAAGCCTTGGTCCTTTTTTCTCTTTGCTTTGAAGCTGCTTGGCTTTCCCTTCCTCCGACCTTGTTTACATGACCATCCCTGCTCTTTCTTTAAGGTGCGGGGTAAGAACCACTTCCTCTGACAAGCCTTCCCACACCGCCTGTCCCTTAGCCCACATTAGTAATCTCTCCTGTGTGCTAATAGCACACTTTAAAAATCCTATTTATTAGCCCTGTCTGGTATGGTTCTCTGGATTGAATAGTGGCTTGTGAACCAGAAGATTGCATGTTCAATTCCTGGTCAGGGCACATGCCTGGGTTGTGGGCCAAGGGGGTATTTGAGGCAACTGATTGATGTTTCTTTCCCTCTCTTATTCCCTCCCTCTAAAAATAAAGTCTTTAAAAATATATTATTTATTGAATTATCTGGCATATTTTTGTGCTTACCTGTCAAATGCGAGCCCCTTGAGGTCTGGGCTATGTCTTATTAATATTTTTATACATAGTATCTAGAACAGGGTTTGGCAGGTAGCAGTCACTCTGAAGAATGAATGAAATAAGAAATGTAATTTGAGAAAAACATATTAGGAAATAAGCAAAAGAACTTATCAGTTAATGTTCAGATCTGGGGATGGTCAAGGGTAGGTTCAGTACTCAGGCAGAGAGAACACCAGCGAGAAGGCAGAAACACTACATACGTGTCCTGCTCCCACCTTGTGTTCACCGGAGAGTCTTCACAATGAAGCTAAGACCACAGTTAAGGGGATTTGAAATTGAAGATCAGTGAGGTGGCTGGAAAAGTCATTAGCCTGCTTTCAGTGAATACAAATCTCTAACATAGAGGAAGGGCATTGTAAGATTTGTATTTTAAAAATCTTTCTTATTCATTAAGTTATTCTGATTCTTTCTTCCCAGTGTTCACCATGAGTCCTGTCCCCACCCCTTCATTGCTGTCATTGCTAAGTTGTTCCCTACATGCCATCAGATTAGAGTTTGTTTTCCTTAACCAGCCTTCAGTGACCTCTCTAAACTCATCCTAACCATTATTCCAACATCATTTCCTGTCATCTGAAAAATCCTCATTTCATTTTACTCTTTGGAGTAGATTTAATTCACTGAGTGTATCATTAAGTATAATTTGATTGTTCTGTTTTTGAATGAATATTTGGTAATGCTGGCTACCACCTGCCAATGAAGCATCCTCGATATTTCTGGGAGGCCTCTGGAAGATTCTTCCTATTTCGTAGTTCTAGCAAAGTCTCTAGTTCTTTCCAAGAAGCTGGTGAAAAAGGCCTCTTGCTGGTATCAGTCACTGTTTGAATTGGGTGTACTGCTCTAGGCTATAGTTTACCCCAAATCTTGGGTGGATCAGAAGCTCATTTATCTCCTACATCGCTACCAGCCTCCTGTTGTTTACTTTGTACCATCCACGTGGCACTTACACAATCTCATCTAAACCTACTTATCTCCCAGAGACCCCACCTCCAAATGTCGTCACATTAGAGATTAAGCCTTCAACAAATGGATTTTGAGGGGAGGCAATGCAGTCCATAGCAGTGGAAATGTTGGGTGGAAGAATGCCAGTTTCCTGAGAGCTGCATCACCCTCCTGCAGAGTTCTTGAGAACCACCCAGTTCCTTGTTTTAGGTTGATGTTGAGGAAGCCAGTGTCTCTGACCTTAGCTCCACAGCCCGCCCAATGATTTTATAAGCCTCCAATTTCCTGGGTTGAAAGGCTTCACACTTAGAATCCAGAAAGTAGTTTTTGTTTGTATTAGCTGAACTTTGGTGGATGGATACACTAACCTTTAATAATTTAGAATTAGAAAGCTCTATTGGGCCGAGTAGTTCTTGCGACTCTAAAGCTTGTTTTATTCTTAATTCCAGAGAACTAACCCCTCTTCTTATACTTCACCTCTTCAGTTTAGCAGATTGTCACCTGCATTTGCTGCTAGGTAAGACAATCAAAATAGATTTAACCCTGAAAACATTTGACACTTTGACTGGTTAATATGTGTTAGCTTTGTGAGCACAGAAATAAGACTTAGTTATTGCGCTTTATGCTATGGATCTACTGTGCCGTGCATATGTTCTACCCTACAGTCAGTGCCACATTTCCCAGCCAGTACACAGATATGTTAGTTACGGAATGGATTCTGACCTTGTCAGAGAGCTGTAAGAACATGGGATCCATAGATGTATTAAAGTGGGGTGGTTGGAACACTGAAGGGAGAGGGGACAGACTTTGTTCTTCAACCAACACATGGCATTTCCAGTACTGTACTCTGCATCTTTCCTGGTGTCGTGAGAGAGTCCTTCCTGGGTCTCTTGCATTTCTGCATGACTTGCACTTGATTGATATGCCAGGAAGGCAAGGTTCTGACTGCTCCTTATGGGAGCTATTTCTTGAAATTGTGTTTACAGAGAGCTGCTTCAGGAGGTAAGCTAACGAAGTCATGTATCCGTCATGACTGGCAGGAGGCTTGCTTACTGCTTACTATGAAAGTGGTCCATTCCCACATCTCATTGCCCCTTGGCTGTAACAATCTACTGAGTGTGCAGGTATCTGGCTGGGCCTTTGCATCACACCTTGGACTTGGAAGGAAGGAAGTAGGGAATGACACAAACATGTTGATGCTTATGCTTCTTACCGTTCTTACCACAATCAGTAAAGTTCTCTGTCTCTAAACCAGGAAATCTCCTGTCTTCTGCCACCCTCTGTGAAGCATAAACAGGCTAATTTACTACTTTTAAACAGGATAAAATTAAATTCCAGTCCTGACAGCTGGATACAATGTACATCCCAAATCCTCAAGAGGGGCATGCGTATCCATGCCTTTCTTCTGCTCAGTGATGAACTTCTCGAGACAGAAATTTCAGTTTTATTTCACTCACTTTTGTAGCCCCACATCTCTCTATATTTTGCAATGATGTT
Organism: Artibeus jamaicensis; assembly: GCF_021234435.1. Classification (NCBI taxonomy): domain Eukaryota; kingdom Metazoa; phylum Chordata; class Mammalia; order Chiroptera; family Phyllostomidae; genus Artibeus; species Artibeus jamaicensis. Next base: position 10,894,895 of record NW_026522014.1, on the reverse strand, counting down.
AGCACTCATTAAATGGTTACTGAACAAATGAATGAAAGATATGAATACATATTGCTTTCGTAATTTCCAAACATTCATTAAAATACCTCTGGACCTTTGTAGAAACATGGATAATATGGTTTATTTCTGGAATTCTGATTAGTGAATTTTAAGAGATTTTATTTTATTTATTTTTAGAGAGAGAGGGAAAGGGAGGGAGAAAGAGAGGGAGAGAAACATCAATCACTTGATGCTCCCCATCCGGAGACCAAACCCACAACTCAGGCACGTGCCTTGACTGAGAATCAAACCAGCAATGTTTTGCTTTGTGGGATGATATCCAACCAACCCAGCCATACCAGTCAGTGTAGTATGGACTCTTTTAAAAAGATTTTTATTTATTTTTAGACAGAGGGGAAGGGAAGGAGAAAGAGAGTGAGCGAGACATCAATGTGTGGTTGCCTCTCACATGTCCCCTACTGGAGACCTGGCCCATAACCTGGATGCAAAATACAGTTTATTCTTATATTAGTATTCATTATAAAAAACTTAAACCTAATTTTGCCCGCCCCATATACATATAAATGATAACCACAAGTTTAGTTAACATGATCATGTCGTATAGATATCAAGAAAAAAAATGTTTTTCTCTGTGATGACAACTCTTTGGGGATTTACTGTCTTAATAACTTTTAAATATACCATAGAACTGTTAACCATAGTCATCCTGTTGTATTTTGCGTCTCTAGGGCTTATTTTTCTTATAATTGCAAGTTTGTACCTTTGACCACCTTTATCCAATTCTCCCTGCACTTCTCCCAACCAGAAATCAGACCTTTTTCTTTTTGGAGCCTACATGTAATATCACATAGTACTTGTCTTTTTGCCCTTAGGCAAATGCCCTCAGGGTCCATCCATCTTGGAGCAAATGGCAAAATTTTCTTATTTTTTATGACTGAATAATATTCCATTGTACATGTGGTATATATGATGCGATATATACAAATGTGTGTATATACACGCGTGTGTGTGTGTATATATATATATATATATCATATATATATATATCAGAACTTGTTTGTCCATTCATACACTGATGGACACTCAGGCTGTTTCCACGTGTTGGCCATTGTGAGCACTGCTGCCGTGAACTTGGGTGTGCAGGTGTCTCTTTCACGTAGTGTTTTCATTTTCCTTTAGCTGTATTCCCAGAAGTGGCATTACTAGAATATATTGTAGTTTTCTATTTTAAATTTTTGGAGGAGCCTCCATATTGCTTCCCATAATGGCCATACCTATTTATAGTTCCGAAAATAGTGCATACAATTTCCCTTTTCTCCACATTCCTCCCAGCACTTGCTAACTCTTGTCTTTTTGAGAATGGCCATCTTAACAGGCGTGAGGTGGTACCTAATTGTGGTTTGATTTGCATTTCCCTAATAATTAGTGATGTCGAGCGTCTTCTCATAATCTGCTGACCACTCATAGATCTTTATATATATATATATATTCATATTTAAAGTTGAAAATTCATATTCAGGTCCTTTGCCCATTTAAAAAGCTGAATTGTTTATTGTCCTGCTATTGAATTGTATGAATCCTTTATATATTTTGAATATTAACCCTTATCAGATACGGGGTTAGCAAATACTTTCTCCCATTCCATAGGTTCCCCTTTTATTTTTCTGATCTTTTTTTTTTTCAGTGCAAAGCTTTTCATCTTGATGTGGTCCCACTTGTGGATTTTTGCTTTTGCTGCTTGTGCTTTAGGTGTCGTTTACAAAAAACCACTGCCAAGACAAGCATCGAAGAGCTATACTGTTATGTTTTCTTCTAGGAGTTTTGTGGCTTAAAATCTTTCACTTAATCCTTTGATGTATTATGTGTTAATATTTGTGAGTGATGTCAGGAGGGGATTCAGTTTAATTCTTTCACATGTGAATATCCAATTTTCATAGCATGACTTATTGATGAGAATGTTCTTTCTCCATTGAGTTTTTTGGCTCCCTTATCAAATATCATTTGACCACATATGATGGGTTTATTTTTAGGCTCTTCCAACAATTAATTTTTTATTTTTATATATTTTTATTTTATTTATTTATTTATCTTTAGAGGGGAAGAGAAGGAGAGAGGGAGAGAAATATCAATGTATGGTTGCCTTTCATGCATCCCCTGCTGGGACCTGGCCTGCAACCCAGGCATGTGCCCTGAGTGGGAATCAAACTGCAATCCTCTGGTTAGCAGGCCCGCACTCAATCCACTGACCTATGCCAGCCAGGGCCCATTATTAAAAAAAAAAGAATCATAAGCAGCTTCTGTTCTCTGAATTATTTTTCTCATATTAAGAATTTCAACTTAGTTTTGGCTGTGTAGCTCATTTGGTTACAATGTCATCCTGAATTGCCAAGGCTGCAGGTTTGATCCCCAGTCAGGGCACATATAAGAATCAACCAATGAATGCATCAATAAGTGGTACAACAGATCACTTGATCTCTGTCCCCCCCTCCCTTCCCCTCTCTCTCTAAAATCAATCAATAAAAAAATAACAAGAGTTTTAACTTAACAATGCTCAAAAATTGTTGCAATTTTCTTAAAAATTCCTGCCCATCCTGGCTAAATCTGTGTGGAATGAAATAAGGCATTTATCAGATGAATTCAAGGAACTCATAAAGTAAATATATCATCACCACATCATTAGGAATTGCCATTTGCAGAGAAACTTGTCATCTTGAATGACATGGCAAATCTTCTGTCCCTTGTCCATACTGTCACCCCTTGGAGTACAATTACCTTTCACTTTGAAATTAATGCGTCTTACACAAACTGTGAGGTCAGTGAGTTATCAGGTTAACGTTTTTTCAAGACAGCCCAAAGACCTTCTGTAGTTTTCCTTAAGACATTGAGCAATTAAGTAGCACTGGAAGCTTTTGGTGCCCTCACAGGCCTAATCGCTTGCTACCCAGTCTCTGGCCCACAGCTCTGTGTTAGGTAGGTAGGCTCACAGTAGTAGACCAAAGAAGTAATCCAGTGGGTAAGAATGAAGTGGAATGGGCCATGGTGGTGGGGTTTACCAGCCTTTAAGTAAGAGCTTAGCTCTTCAGTTTTGGAAGGGCAGACACACTTTGGTTTTAATTTTCTAATTTGTGGTTCTAAATGCCTCAAGATTTAGTCAAGGATTAAGCTTGTGGTTTAACTTCCTTTTTCCTGGGCGTGTAAACTGTTTGAGTCTAGCCACCAACCCATATCCCTGCAAATGAACATATTTGCATTTTTCATGTGTGCCAGCCCGGTAAATGTAGATTGCTTCCAGCTCACTGACACAGCACCAGTGTGCTTTCCATTTCTTTACCAAATAATAAAACCTCATTTTAAACAGAGGCACTGTCTTTGGGTTTAACAGGAAGCGTGACTCACACCTCTAACCACGAAAGAAGGGAAAGCGCAATGATGCACTTAACTGGTATAAAATGCTTCTTAGCATCAACTTTGGAGCATGCATTAGAGACTGGGCTTCCCAACACCACCTTTCCCTGTGCGCATGGTTAAGGGGCTGAAGGGCACTCTTACTCCACTCAATAAAGGAATGTGTGAAATAGTGCACATCTTGCCTTATTGGCCCCAGCACAAGGATTTACTGATTACGCAGGTTCCGATCTGCATCTCTACTTATAGGTCAGGGTTATTTATTGTTTTTGAAATGGAAGGAAAAAAAAGAAATCAACTCACATAGGCTTAAACAATAAAGGCAATATTTTGGTTCACATCCAGGTTAGTAAATGTCAGGCAATGCTAGACGCTTGGACTCCACATTTCTTTAATTTTTCTCTGTTTTCACTTGTTCCGCCTTGGCAGGACAATGGCTGCAGTAGTGTCAGGGTGCATATCTCTGGCTATTGGATCTGGAGTAACAGTGTTTATCTTTAGCCAAGTATTGAGTGAAAATACTAGACTTTACTGATTGGACAAAAGTAGGTCACATGCCTAAATTGTACCCAATCATCAATCACTGTGTACAGTGCTGGGGCTCAGGCCTGGACCCCTCCTATCCTGAACCTGTGAAAGAATGAAGAGACCTCACTGACTGGACTAGGCTGCTTCACTATCTCTCCTCGCTCTTCAGAGCTAAGAGAGTGTCACTGCTAATGTCGCTGGCACTGTAGGACACAGGGCATGGCACTGACCTGGTGCTCACAGGGAGGAAATCCACTGGGGTGTGGGCCCAAGCCTTGGCCTGAGACTAGGAGATGTATGTTGGACACTTAATTTCAGCCCAATTATCTTTGTGATTTTTGCCAAATCCCCTGATCTGATGCCTCCATTGTATCTTAATTCCTTTTACAGAAGATGTTTTCTACACAAGCACTCCTGCGCTCTTGGTTTCTCTGTGTGTGTGCTTGTGTGTGTGTGTGTTTAGAACATTTGAATCTAGTCCGTGCAACTTCATTCCAACACCAAAAATAATCCAGTCACTTTAAATGCCATATGGAATAAATAAATGTTTCAAAACAAATCAAACTTAATTCCCTGTAAAAATCATCAGCACTGGTTACTCTGATTAAATATGTAAGGCCAGCAAAGGCCAAGGCTTTTGGCAGTCCTATAAAGGAGAAATGAAAGGAATTAGAACGCAGGACTAAAGTCACTTTGTGAATTAGAAAGTGATGGCAGAATTGTTATTTTTATAACTTCCCAGAATAAAAAAATGTGGTCTTGCAGCTGAAACTTGGCTGGGGATCACAGCCTGGCAGGCCAAGCAAGGGCACATGTACTGTATATTTGAGCAAATGGATCATCCAGTCTCCAGCTTACATTAGCACACATTGAAAAGAACCCAAACGGGAGGGAAATCTTACCACCCAGCTCAGTTCAATTCAAGGGACAAATATTGATTCAGCAAGCACTCTGTCTCAGGCTTAGCATTAAGAAATAATAGAGGAGGAAGAGATTGAGCCTGTCATCAAGGAGCTTTCTATATTAAAGAAATGAGGTAATCATCTAACATTAAAAAATAATTTTACAATGCAAGCCCTATTTTAGGAGACAGCCATTGTATTTCAGGGTTCAGTGGTATCTGTTATGTGTAATCTGTGCCAGATAGTGTGTCTAGTAAATTATATTCTAAAAACAAACAAAAATTAAAAGCATGCTGTGAGTTAAATGTTAGTTTTCTTTTATTTTTCAGATAAGATAATAAAGCCAAGGAAGGGCAGGTTTTTGCAAGTAGCAGAGTCGACAGGCAACCCGAGGCTTTCTATGACTCTGGGTGTATCTGTGTCCTCACACCAGGTGGCCTTCCTAGGGGTCTTCACCAGGTTAGCAGCTTGAGCATCTTGGTTAAACATCAGAGTCAGAAGTGAAGGAAAAGTAAGGTCTTCATCTCCAGGGAGGTGTATATTGTGGACTCACTCTCTGACCAGATTTTAATATCTGAGATCTGTGAGAATATGTACATCCATATGTGTATATATGTATATGTTCTTACAGATCTTAGATATTAAAATAAATATACACATATATACATATATATATATTATCATAGATCTTTATATATCCAAAAAGAAAATACAAAAAACTAACGTGTAAATAAATATATATAGTGTACATATAAAGGTATACTATATAGGTACATAATAAATACAATATATACATTTACAACATATACAATTTACATTTTTGTATGTATGCTTTATTTCTTCTGTACCACCTGTGACCTGGGCTAAGTTTAGGCACATTTGGGGTTGAGGTCATTTTTGTGTATGTCAGTGATCGCCAAAATTTTTATTGTAAAATCCATCAGAAACACTTTTGAATATGAGCATCATATATATACATATATATATTTAAAATTATTACTCCTATTCTGTAAATATAGGTATAGCTCAACCTACATGTAATTAAATAATCAATAACAATAATAATAACAGTTACAACAACAATCATTTATTGATCAAGGAACTTTCTCCCAAATAATTCTAAGTGCTTTTAGTAAATTAACTTATATATCCTCGGAAGCAACCCTATACAATAGGCACTTTATTAACTCTTTCTCATTATTGAGAAAATCCGGGTCTAAATACACATTTTAGCTTTTTGTACCCAAGCCCCATGGATCATCTTGCCCTCAGGAGCTCCTCTCAGTAAATGTCAGCAGAGACTGGGTGTAGTCGTGACCCAGGGAGCCTTGGTTGAATGTCCTGAGGAATATTAGAAGTGCTTGAATGTGTGTCTGCGTTTAAGATTGGCGAGAGTTGAACATTGCTTCTTGCCTTTGATTTTTCCACAAGTTTTTTCCCCCAGTCCTATGTCAATGTAAGAAATGTCCAAACCCATAGAAAATGTTTGAGTTTATTTGAGCCAAACTGAAGACATTACTTGGAAGCAGGATCTCTCATGCTCTGGAGGACAGTTTTACAGTTTTGTTGATATATGTGGAATTAAGAAGGGGACCTTAAGGAAGATTACCTAAAAATTGAAGAAAGCAAGGCGAGGACTGGATTACAGGATAATTAATGAGATTATATGCTTTTTTGTGGGTGGTTACTTTTAAAATCAGGGTTTCAAAGGTCTAATAACCTAGGTTCACAGAAACAATAGACAGGGCTTGCTTCGGGCAAAGATGACCTTTACTAAAGACATTTTATGCCTAGGACCTGCTTACCTACCACACCTTCCCTGGTAGAAATTTATGACCAGCTCACCAGAAATTTATGACCAGAGGTTACATTTGTTAGATTTATTACAGTGTCCCTTTGTTGTCCACACCCGTGAATAAGCAAGTAACCTTTCTGGACCTTTGTTTTCTCTTCAATAGACTTTACTTTCATCTGCTCTGATTGGGTGACTCTTTTGTTGTTTTCCTCAGGTATTTTTCAAAATAACAATTTTTTGAAGTTATACATCGGTGACCTTCCCAGATTAGAATATTTGGGAAGAAAGAAACTATGATGTAAAACATTATGCATGCATATTTTACCAGTGAAAGAAAACATTTTTAACATTTGGTATACATTCCTTACTAGTTCCAGGATATTACTCTGGGTTCTAGACAAGTTTAGTTCTTCAGTTAAGGCCTCCTTCCAACTCCTGCCCCTGATAAATCACATTTTTCTTTATACATGGTAATTTAGTTTACTCTTTGACAGCTTTAGATGTGGTAATTAACCCAGATTTTATTTAAGACTACTCTAGATAAGAGGAGATTTCCAACCCTCTGCAAAAAATTTTCTCATAATTTCCTTTGAAAGCCAACATATTTATAAGAATGCTTTGCAATAAACCCCTTTCATTCATATCTTCCACATTAAAACTATATAGTGTTTTGAAGTTTTTGAAAGTTATAAAAACAATTATTATTTCACTCATTCCACTGATCAAAGATGCCTGCCTACAAGAAAGAGAAACCAGTTATGTAAATATTTAATGCACTAATGCTCTTATAAAAGTATGTAGGACCCCAGTACTGGGACTAATATTGACCACCAAGAGAGGATCCCTGGGTCAAATATATGATGAGGTCTGTCCAGAAAGTATCAAGCTATGTACTATGAAAAATAGACATTTATTGAAGAAGATACAAAAATCATTGTACATAGGACAATTACTCCTCAGCTCCCTTCAAAATTATGACCTTCTTGAGGAAATATGATTCATTGGTAGCTGTTTGAATCACATCATTAGCAACTGCAGCACGATGGATGATCCTTTGCTCTGGTAGCAGAAGCCAAGGAACAAATTTTGCCACGAAACATTTCATGTCAAGGACCTCAGTCAAAATCTTGGACAAGATTTTTGAAATCTCCAGATCAGCTTCCAGGTCTTGCACTCTCAGTTGCTGATCTTTGTTAATTGCAGCCCATACACATTCAACATTCTCAGGTGTTCTGTTTGTTGCAGGCCTTCCAGAACGTGGCTCACTTTCAACAGATTCTTTACCATCTTTGAAGCATTTGTGCTACATTATTATTTGTGCTGCATTCATTGCATCATCCCTGAAAGCCTTCTGAATGATCTAAATAGTTTCCACAGAGGAATGTTCAAGCTTAATGCAATATTTGATGCAAATCGTTGCTCTACTCCTTCAGTCATTTTGAATGGAAGGACCACATAGTGCACATGTTCACTCAATGGCATCTACTGCCCCTACTGACTAGTACAGTGAAGTCATCATTGTTACCATATGTGCATTGCAGTCCACTCTCGTTGGCTGACAGGTTACATCTATGTTGTACAAACCATTCTTGTTATATTAACATTTGCTGGACATTTTCTGGACAGAGCTTGTTATATATGAAACATATCTTCTGATGTTTGTAAATGACAAGACTATACAAGTTTATGGGGTGCCTAGCAGGTGGCTATTTAGGAGTAGAGTGAGAGCAGAGGAAAGCAGAGAGGGAAACTAGAAAATCTGACTATGTGGAGTCCTGACTTGCACATAAAGGATGTAAGATTTTAAATGTAGATGCCATCAGACAATGCTGGATCTAAATCCTAAATTTACTAACTTGCCTGTAATTGATTATTTTTCTGGAATAATAATTATAGGTAATGTTTACTTCCTAGAGTTACAGAGCTAATAGATTGCACAGTCAGATTAAATCTCCACATTCTAACCTCAGAGACTATACACCTGGCAAGTCCACCATAATAAATCTCCCAATGGGGGAGCAGAGTGAGTGTAAAATCAGGGACATGAGGTCTGCAGACAGAGTTCTTAGATTGGCTCTTCTCTAAACACTTCTGTGGACTTCTTAGGGTGATGGGAGAGGTCCCTGAGATCGTTTCAGGAAGTTTGCAAAGTCAAAAAAATTTTAAATAATAATAGTAGGATTATTCACTTATTTTCACTGCATTGACAATTTCATCCATGATACAAAAAGGGTGGTGGTTAAACTTCCTGGTTAAAGTCCTTGGTACCAAACAGTACTAGTAGTCATGCATTCTTTACCACCATTCATGCACAGAGGGGGGGGCCATAAAATCAATCTTACTTAATCTGCCTCTGAGCTCATAGCTATTTAATATCCTGTGTGAAGAAATGAGAAGTGCTCATAAAGAGTCTAGTGGATATCAAGGTATAATAGCTATTTTTAAAGCACGAGTGTAATTGTTTCCATTGTAAGTTTCCATCTTTTTCAGGAGCACTGGTTTTAATGAAAAGAATGGTGGACAGGCAAAAACTGTGACCATTCAGACTTGGCTGGTAGACAGATGTTCTTTAAAATGACACAGTGAGCCTATTGCTTAAACAAAACAAAACAAAGCAAAACAAAAAAAACAACTAAGAGTGTTTGTTGCCGGGGTAAAATTTAAGTGTTGAAGAGATAATTATAATTTTGAAAAATTTGTACTGATCACTTTCCAATATTTAAAGACTTTTCTGATGAGATTAGTGGTAATATTGATGGATGTGATTTTAAAAATATTATATAATAAACTGGCTCAATATTTGGAAGTTTCCATAATTCAATATATTATTAATATCCAAATGGCCAATGCATGATATTATGTGAAAACAGATACATTAAAAATGTGTGATAAGCCAATGGAATTTAATGTAGCACTAATTATAGAATATTTATTGATATGATTTTAGTTATTATATTGTAACTAATTTTAAGACACTACTACTTGAGTTTTGCTATGATGTTGAAGAAGATATTTGTAATTATGTGCAAAGGTTAATAAAATACTCCTCCACTTTTTAATAGTGATAGCATGAAGCAGGGTTTTCTCCATTTCAACCAAAACAGCAAATTATATCGAATTGAATGCAGGCGCAGGTACGAGACTCCAGCTGTCTTTTATTAAGCTAGACATTAAAGAGATTCACAAATATTTGAAACACCAGTACTAAGTTTTCAAAGTATAGTTATACTAATAAAATGTTAGATATTTATAAAAGAATAAAAAGTTTTATGAGAAAATATGCCCTGGCCAGTGTGGCTCAGTTTGTTGGGTGGACATTGTCCTAGAAAGTGAAAGGTCACCAGTTTGATCCCTACTCAGAGAAAATGCCTGAGTTGTATGTTCAATCCCTTTGGAGCACACATAAAAGGAAAATAAACAAGAAAATTTGCAGCTCTAGGAATAACAATAAAGAACCAGAGAAGGGTTCTGGTAGAAGAGAAGACAAAATGTAGAGGAAGTCTTTTTATTATTTTTTTATTATAAACTTATCTTTTTTAAATTTTTATTTATTTATCTTTAGAGGGGAAGGGGGAGGAGAGGGGAGGGTTATGTAGGTTTGGGAAAGGGGGGGAGTCTGATTGACTACATGGAAGTATAAGAAGAGGGTAGATTTTGAGGTGAATGCCAACTTTCTGAATGTGATGACTCTAAAAGTTATTTTTCATGTTATTATGATAAAGAGCATGGGGGAATGGATTTGGAAGCTGTGGAAAGGTAAATGATGGTTTTTGTTTCACACAAGTTGATTTGGAACTGATAGAGGATATACATTTGATGACCTTCATTTGGATGTTGAAAATATGAGTCCACTCCTAGGGAAGTTGACTGGGCAAGGGCTGTGAGTTTGGGAAGTATTAGTAGCTCCATGTACAAACTGAAAAGTTGGGCAGAATGAACTAGGGAAAACATGTATAAAGATAAAAGAAGAAAAGTCAGAACCAGTCCATCATTCTCAGGACAGGTGGGGTAAGATGAATATAAAAATAATAATAGGAATAAATTGTCAGAGTTAGAGGAGAAAATGTTTTGGAGGGTGTGTGATGAAGCTTTTGAAGAGTCTAATGCTGCAGAAACGAAGAGAAAAACAAAAGAGAGCCCATTAGTTTAGGCCAGTTCTCCTATGAAGGTCTAAGCCAATGATTCTCAGACTGGAGCAGACACCAGAGCAGTGAGATCAAAATGTGGATCTAGCTGTTACCACTATTCTTTAAGAAACTTGACTTTGAAGATGGATGAGGTAGTTGCTGCTTAAGATGATGGATATTGGGAGACATATTTGAAACTAAAATAAATAAATAAAATGGTAGTGACTTGAATTTGTCTATAACTGGTATTCAAGTAGGAAAAAGTGATTAATGATTCAGGAACTTATACAAATGGTGTCTAGAATAAAGGTTTAGAAATTACCATTGAATGACAATGTTGGTTTAAAAAAATGGCCCAGTAGGGATTACTATATATCATAAGTTCTCTAGCAGATGTTATTTCATTCTCATAGTTTATATTTTTAATAATCCTATAGGGTAGATAGGAGAGGATATCTTTTTCTAAGATCTGTGAAAAGGAAGAGGGAATGTCTTATCTATAGTTAGGTTAATTGGTACAAGGTTTGCTTTTAAAATAAATGATCAAAATTCAGAAAAGAGTATTGAAATGAACCAATGGAGGAGGGGCTAACTATGACTTAAGGAGCTAGAGTAGTCAGCCTCTAAGATGGCCCTTCTCCATCTTCTGGAGAAGATGCATAATCTCCATCTTCTGATACTCCCTTGGGTAATTTCCTTCATTTGCATACAGATAGGACCTAGTGACTTGCTTCTAATGAATACCCCAGAAGTGATGGGCTATTACTTCCAAGATCAGGTTGTGAAAACACAGTGGCTTCCATATAATGCCTTCTCTCTTGCTCTCTCTCACATTGTTTGTCTGACGAGAGGAAGAAGCCAGTCATTGGCTTTACTGACTTAAACCTCTACTACAATGTAATTCTGGCTTTCTCAATAATGTAAAAAAGAAATGTCAGTTACCAGATTGTGAAATTACATTTTGAATAAACAAACCTATGTTCTAAGGGACATGTGCTTTTATTTTCACCACCTTAAGTATATCTGCCATTGTGCCATTTACCCTTAGGATCATAATGAACTTGTAAAATCTACCTGCTTACCACTTTTCATATCCTCCTGATAAAAGACAATTCAGAGTGAAGTCACAGTGAAGATATATTCAGGATATTTTTCATTGCACAGATTCAGAGCTTTGAACCAGTTAATCTGATGGATTACAACTATATATTTGTTCCCTTCTTAATGCAAACCCAGATTAAGAAAATATACTCTTCTAAGTTTGAAGACAATTGCTTTTAATTCATAAGCAGATTTTTCCCCTCTAACTTTTAACTGAGTTTCAGATAGTAAACAGCTTAATGTATCTATGAATCTATCAACCCATCCATCACTTGTTCAATGTGTATTTAGTTATTGACTGTCTACTGAATTCAAGTGTATTTAACATGGGTAGGTCCATCTTCGTAGTCATCTCTCTAACACCACCATCTCAAAAGAAGAAAAAAGAAGTTCTTACAGTAAAGTGTGTATCTTAATATTTCGCATCAAGTATTATTTAAAATCTGGTTATTGAAAATTTTCCATCAGGAATAAACATCAGTGAACTTTCTCTCTCTTCCCTTTTTTGCTGTCTTTCCCTCCCCCAGGCCCTCCCTCCACCCTTACTTTGTCCTTTCTTCAGAAAAATACATGAATCCTTGAGAGACACATGCATATGATGGGTTTAATTTGTATATCTGCGTGTGTGAATGTGTATGGACATGTGATTCCCTTTCTGTTTTTAGACCCGACAAACACAAGCAAATACTAAAAGTCACATTACAAACATGTTCCTGAGTCAAATAATCATAGGAAAATAAAGATAGGTAGTTACTTTCAAGCAAGTGAAAAGAAATTCTATTCAAATGTTGGTAGCATTGAAAATATCATTCCTATAAGTTGTTTGCACAAGAAAATACATTGAACAAAAGTACATTTTGAATTGATGGAAGCAAAACAACCAGAGGAACTAATTTGTTAATCTGATTTTAATTTCTTTCATCAGTTCTTGAGGGATGAAAATATATGGAAAAATCAAGCTTTTTGGTAACCATAGGGGTTGATTTTAATAGGGTAAAAATAGGCATTTCATATTTAATATTTGAAAAAAGTGGCTTCATAGTAAATAGACTTACAAGGGGCCTTGATGAGAATGGATAATACTGGTAATTATTTTAGATTGTATGTGAAATTTAGGGTGAATGATGCTAAAAGTATGCTAAAATACCCAGTCTCTCTCCTCTTATAACAAAATGATCACAGTATTCTTACCATCAAAACAGATGGCTCTAATGATTTTTGAAGCCATCGTTAATTCATTTGCAAACAACAGAGATCAGTTGGCATATGTATACTGAGAATGGGATGGTACTGTTTATCAATGCTCCCAAAGTTTGTTTTGTCTTATCATTACTGGAAAATGGTATTTACCTAAGTTAAATTATTTGTGTGAACCATCCCCGTGACTGTGCTGCAGTGATAATACATTACCTGTAAAGTGAAATGAACATCACCTGGCTGCTGTGCTTTGGTAGTGCAATTGACCTCATGGAATAAGTGAGCTCATCCATGTTCTTTCATGTAAAATTTTATGATAGAAGCATTATGGCTTTTCCTATTTTGTGAATATGTTTACTTGAATATATTTAATATGTCCTCCATAAGATCCAAATGTAGGATATATAATATCAATAAATTCTGAATTATGCATTCTATAATACCATTAATAAAACATAGGAATAGTTTAAATATCAAATAACAGATTATAGAAAATTTCCAGCACTTGACATTCAGGATAAAGCCAAGTAAGCCAATTTATCAAGGCTTTCCCAACACAACTAAAACATTTGCATACATTGATAGAGCAATCTTTTTTGGAGTTGTGAGCTGTGATTTTAACCGGAAAATTAGTACTAAACAAAATACATATTTCTACTTGTTTAGTAATACAGCAGTCTGCTCAACCTGAAATTGAGTTTTGGAAACTCTTATCTTTACAAAACTTTGGATTGTTTTTATCAATATCTTTATGGCCTCAAGTTAGAAGGAGATTGGAGATTTTAATCTTGTCCATATTTTACATTACAGACAGATATGAGGGAAAATATTCTTCCCCAGAACAAGCATTTATCACTTATTGATGTGAGCAATGTTTCCAATTAGGCGGCCCAAGCCTTGTTTTCTTTCTTAACTGATTGTACTTGAGTTAAAATGTTTCATGATTTGTGATTGATGGTTTGCCAGATAAACCATTTAAAAGGTAGCAAGGATAGACAAAGGTGTTGGGATGCCTCTGACTATAATAAATAACATGACATACGTGTTAAGAAAACTGTGAAATTAGATATTGAAGGGCACTGATGCTTGGGGTAGTAGCTGCTTTGATTCAAGCTGGAATTATAACTAGAATAAAGTTGTATTTGGAATTGTTCACACCCAGGAAAGTTACAGGTAGTATTGGTAACATCTATTTTGTCATGTTGCTCTCATCCAAATTTTGTTCCACTGTCACTACTCTGAAAAAGAGGTACTGTAGTTCAATCATCTCTTTGAATTGAAACATGTCCATGGCCCAAAGTTCTAAATAGCCTGAACATGTAATAGTTAATAATATTGGCTTTGATTTTAATTTCATTTATTTAGGAGTAAAGTATATAAAGTAAAATGTCCTCTTTCAGTGTGTATGCCACAGCTAAATACATCTAAATAGCTCAACTGCATGGACCAATCTTGTGGCACTTCAGTGTCCATATCTACTTTCAGAAATATGTTTTAATTTCATCACTGATCTCTCTTCTCTTAAGAAGAGACTCTACAAAGTAAAACATTTCACTGGTTAAGTTCACAGAAAGCTTTTCCTAACAATATAGATTCCTTAAGCAAAAATATCTAACTATTTTAAGACAAATCATAGAAAACAAGTGTTTCTACCTGTGAATTTTGAAAAGTAGTATTAGTCATCAAATAGTAATTTGGAAGTAATAGTTCAAATACCAAAAACAGTTGTTACTTCATGTTTTGTTGGTATCTATATTTTCATCTTGGGTAAGTTATACTATAAGAAATCTCCCTGCATATTAAATAACTGAGCAGGAAAATATATTTTCTCTGGGCTTATTTTCTAACTTTTATGGTTAATGCATTTATTCAAAAATATATATCAAACATTTTGTATGTGCCAAGCATTGTTCTAGGTGATGGGAAGAAAATGTGGAGCAAGATAATGTCCTGCAGAAATGCAAGTCGATCCATTTTGGTCCACAGCATTTTATGCTATCATTTAACTCATGAAAGTGTGTAGGGATTTTGTGTTTTGTCAAATCCTTTAAGTAGCATAGCAAGTGAGGCAATGAATGTTTTATGTGCCCAATACTTGTTGTTTTAATGCCAAGACTGCCAGACATAGTGTGATGTAAAGAAACCCTATGCTTTACAAGGAACATGTATAAAGGACCCACGGACAAAGACAACGTGGGTTGTCTTTGTGGATGCAGGGGTGAGAGGCAGGGGTGGATAAGGCGAGGGAGAGTAATGGGACAGAAATAGGGACAACTGTAATTGAACAACAGTAAAAAAAATGCTGATATCATGCTTCATCTAAAGAGTAAACATGACCCTACAGAGAGAACTAAGAAAATGTCTGAAAGAGCAAAATAATTCAGTATCATTTAAAATCATGTTGTGATACTGAACCAATATTTTAAAATCTTGACTCTGACACCCATAGTGAAAATTGTAGTGAGGACCTTGGAGATAATAGCTAGGGAAACTGGGCCCTTGGAATTAAGGTTTCCCTCTGAGAATTAAATTAGACTCCATCTTCATGAAACTACAGAGACCAGTCAGCTATAGAAATCACTGAACTACAGTAATATGCAGTGACTGAAGAGTCGAGAAACACCCAACAGCAACTTTCCATGACTAGGTTGTTGGGTGACTGCCTTAGCATGGCTAAAGCCACTACATACTCAATTTTGTTTGACTTTGTTAAGAAAAAGAGAAAAAGAAATATGTTATTATAAAAGAACATAAAAAAAGAGAGCGGCATCATAAATATCTCTGGTAGTTTACAATTTCCTCATTTTGGCCTAAACACACCATCCTATTCCTTTTTTCTTGCTTACCCAGGAGTGGCCTGATTACTGAGTAAACTGATACCCAAGTTAAGACAGTCTATGACCACAACTTGATTGCACTTCTAATGGATATACTCTAACTTCTTTACAGTCTGGATTAACAGTAAATTGTGAGTTGGGCCAGATGTAAGACGGGGAATTGTAGCCTTTGGTCAAACAGGAGAAACTTTGGCTTGTTTAGATAAGCATCAAACAGGCCATTTCTGTGGGCCACATTCAGTTTATACTTTCTGCTGGGTACTTGCAGTGAAACAATAATTTGAGAGTCACAGTAGTTAAAGGAGACTTTAAGATTTACCTCCTCTTTCTTTATAAGTGAAGACAAATATAGCTGATGGTTATGGTATATATGGGTGCATGTATATATCTATATACATGCACATGTGAATTCATACATATACATATGCACATCTATTCATATCTATATATATTTATGCATGCATACATATATGTGGATATGAGTATATATGTATGTGTGAGTACAAATATATAGATACATTTTCATATGTTTCTTGGAAAACAACTTAAAAACAGGATCATAGTTCATTCCATTGTTGTTGAGATGATATATTTTATGTCTGAGTTTTGCTCAGACCAATTGCTTAAGCTCGTTCCTCAAACAGTGAATTTTGTGCTTGCCAACTTGCTCAGGAGATCTTGGGTATATTAAAGGCAACAAAACACTTCAAGGTAATTTGTGACTTCATTAAAAAAATATCTCAGTCCTGAGACAGCTCATTGATAAAAAATGGAATTTGCATAGTCTTTAGGTCAAGCACATTTCCACAAAGCAGCCCTGGGCAAGGATTCTAGGGAGTAAGATGTGCCTTTAGTAATTGCTAGAAGTAGCAGTCATGCGACTGACTCACATCCTCCTGCCATCCTTTTCCCTTGTACAAGAGCAAAAAGTTGAAGTGGGGTGGAGGCCACCCTGATCCCACCCTGCCTAAAAGTGTGCCTTGATTAATCCTGTGATGAAAATTTCCTCCTGCTACACTGGTATTTTCAGAGAGCTCTGTCTTAAGTCTAGCTTCCAAAAATACTCCTGTGTCAATTAAATTGGTTTAGGAATGGGTGGTCTGAGACAACAAAACGTGGATGTTGATTAGTGCCTGGGGAAGTGACTGACGACAGCTTGCAATTTCTGTCTTTCTCGATGGTATGATTTGAGGCTATGGATTTTGGAACTGTGGCAGTGATTTAGTCATAGACAGAATAAAGCTGACACTAAGGAAGTTACTGCAGAAATAGACAAAAGGGAAGTGTCTCAATATCCCTGAGCCGCTGAGTCAACCCAAAATCTGAAGCTTGTCTTCTGCCACTGCATCCTTCATATACATAAATCAATAGATTCTTTCTTGCATAAGTCCATTTGATTTGGATTATCTATCTCTTAAAATATATAGTTCTTAGGTGAGAACTAGTTTCTAAAGGTGGTGTGGTCCTTTTCTCCCTCTTTTATACTTAAACACAGATTGCTTTGCAACCATTGAGCCTGTGCCCAAAGACTCTTTCTGGCATCCAGCTTTGTTGAAGGATGATAACTCTTGCTCTTTGCCTACATCTTACCATTGTAGAACAGTGACTAGGGGATTGTATTCTTAGTTGGGTAAAGAACTGAACATTATTATTATTATTGGTCAATTATGCATCAATAAAGCTAAAATTAAAAATAAAAGTGAAAATGATAAAATACTTCCATATGTGAGAAGTGGGTTATAAAATACACTAAAACAGGACAAGTAACCTCAGTATACCAGTAATTTACACCAAAGACTGGCTGAAAATCATTCACAGAGCTACACTGTTGTAAACAGACAGATTCCGTACAACACAAACGACTTTTGTCTCACCTTGAATTGAAACTATTAATTCCCTGTTTCTTTGTGATTCTTTGAACTATATCATTCTCATTATGGGGGAAGTCATGAAGAACAGGCAGCAAGTCTCTGCATGAAGAGCTGTGAAATTCATTCCTGAGCAACAGCTATCAAAACAGCAATCAACTCTTTAACCCGGTGCCCACAAAAATGATGCAAAAGTACAAGATCTGGGGAAAACTTAGAGAAAAATCTAAAACAGGTCTGGAGGACATGTGCCTTCCAACTTAGCCTGGTGGGAGACAGGTCAGAGGCAGGCGGGCGTCTGGCGCAAGGACACCAGCGATAGTTTTAGCGGGGATAATTGAGCCCGAGTCTTCATGTCTGGTGCCAGGAGTGCAGCTGGCATCGTGAAGGAAATCTACTCTAATGAAGTAGGATGGGAGATACTGTGCTGTTTAGTACAGAGAGGCCTTGGTTTGCAGTTTGCACTCCGGAATGCGTGCTATGTGGCACCAGCGTGCTGTCTGGCACCCGAATGTTGGCTTTCTATTTAAAACAGCTCTTTGTGTTTGTGTCCCTGTAAACAGGGTATTTCAGTGAGAAAAGCCAGAGCAACTAGAGTGAAATGAGAGCTTAAGAGAGGCAACATGATCATACAGCTGATGTTTCATTGACTAATACGTGAAAAATCTTATATGCGATAAACACATTACAAATAACATTCTGCTGTTTGGAAAACCACAGTAGAGCCTCTTATCTATGTACCGTAGTGGCTCTTGGGGAATCATGGTCTCTGGCCAGCTTGTCAAGTGATTGTTCTGTATTTTTCTACCTGAGCTCTCACTTAGCACATTCTCACAGTAGCAACAGTTTTGGGTGTAGAAGAGAACTCTGTGTTAATGTGCCAAAAATTGAGTTTTAAAGTTCATTGTAGAATGTTCACAAGCCCAGGATTCTCACTGAAACAGTGAAGAGAAACAAGGGAAAGTAGAGATGGAGGTTAGAAGTACAAGCTAATCACCGCATGAACGTAGCCTGCCTTTAAAAAGAAAAGACATTTAAATTATCCTTCTAAGGATTACACTTTGTAGATTATGCCTTTATAGCTTTTCATTCTTATTTTAGAAAATCTATTCCCTTGGGATGAATTCTTGTTTTTAGACATTTTGTTTCCTTTTCTCCTGGTAGTTTTCAACAGGCTCATTTTTTTTAGAAGTTAATTTTGATGAAGAATGCCTTATTTTAGGAACCTCGAAGCTACCTTCCAGTCACTAAGAAGACGCCAATTCAAATTTGGTGATTTATTTGTTTAAAAATAATCAGTATTTTTAATAACTCAAAAAGGGCACTTTTTTCTAAAATACATTGAAGAGCGCGTTTTACTGGTAGCAATGTCTGGCCCTGAAAGAGCAAGACTGCAGAGGAATAAGTAAGAGAATAAAAAAGCTGAATTTAAGGACATAATCAGCTGATAGTAAAAAGTGTAGTGGTGAGGTAATACTTTCCACTCCTAGAGCTCACATTTAAAAAAAAATTTAGACCTCTGAGCTTCATGCAACACCTTTGAGTTAGGCAGTATCAGTGTTATTACTGTGCTTCCCAGAAAGGAAACTAGACAGTACTGGAACAAGGTTCATTATTTGTAGCCAGAAAATAGTAAACACGTATTTAGGTGCTCTTATTATGTGATATGTGCTATGCTCCATTAACATGTGAGATTTGATCCCTGTGGCAAACTTCTGAAATATACTGACTTACTCCAATGAAAAAATGTTTCTTGTTTACACTGCATGTCACACATGGGCTGGTGGGGATGATTTGCAGCTATTCAGGGTCCCGTGCCCATGGAGTTTACAGGAGCTTTGGCAATCACCAAAATAGAGGGAACAGAGAAATTGTCCACTGGCTGTTTTAATCCCTCCAGGTTTACTGATCTATAATTGACCTTTGACATTCGTTATGATTAATGTGCACATTGTGATGATTTGATACATGCATATGTTACATAATGTTTGCCATGGTAAGATTAGTTAGCATTTTCACTCATGTAGTTTTTTCTGTTATGGGAAGAATATTTAAGATCTTCTCTCATAGCTACCTTCAAATGTGTAATAGAATATTGATAACTATGGTCACCATGCTATGTATTCGATTCCAGAAGTTTATAGTAACTGAAAACTTGTACCTTTGACCAACATCTCTGTATTTTCCCAAGCACAATTCTTGGTACCCATAATTCCACTCTTTCTATGAGGTCAACTTTTTTGATATCCCACACATAAATGAAATCATTTGTCTTTCTCTCTCTGACTTATTTCACTTAGCATAATGCCCTTAAGGTTCACCTGTGCTATTGCAGAAGACAGGGATTCTTTTTTTTAATATCTGAATAATATTTCATTGTATACATATATAATATTTTCTTTGTCCATTCACTAGTCAATGGGCAGTCAGATGTTTTTCCATTACTTGACTATTGTGAATAATGCTGCAATGAACATGGGGTGTAGATACCTCTTCAAGAGTGATTTTGTTTCCTTTGTTTATATACCCAGAAGTGGGATTACAAGATCATATGGTAGTTCTATTTCTTGAGATACTTTCATTCCATTTTCCAATTTATATTCCCACTCAAAGTATATCATGTTTCCCTTTTTTCCATATCTTCTTCAGCATTTATCTTTTATCTTTTTTATAATAGCCATTCTGACAGATATGAGGTGATATCTTATTGTGATTGTTAATTTGCTTTTCCCTGATGCCTAGTGTGACCACCTTTTAATGTACCGGTTGGCCATTTGTATGTCTTCTTCAGTAAAATGCCGATTCAAGTCTTTGTCCATTTTAAAATCAAATTATTTAATTATTTTTTGCTACTGAATTGTATGAGTTCTTTATATATTTTGAATATTTACCCCTTATAAGGTATATGGTTTGCAAATATTTTCTACTAATCATGGGCTGTGTTTTTAAGTCATTGATTGTTTCTTTTGCTGTGCAGAAGCTTTTTAATGTGATGTAGTCCCACTTGTGATTTTTACTTTTGCTAATACTTTTGTTGTCATATACAAAAAATTATTGTCAAGACTAATGTCTAAGAGATTCAACCTTATATTTTCTAGAAGTTTTATGGTTTCTGGTCACCTTTTAAATCCTAAATCCATTTTGAGTCAGTCTATGCAAGTGATGTAGATAAGGGTCCCATTTCATCTTTTTGATGTGAATATCCAATTTTTCCAATACCATTTACTGAAGAGAGCATTCTTTTCCCACTAAACATCCTCAGCTCCCTTTTCAAATTTTGGTTGAGTGTATATGCGTGGGTTTATATTTTGGCTTTCAATTTTGTTCCGTTGGTCTATAAGTCTGTTTTGACACTAGCATCACACTTGTTTGATTAGTATAGCTTTGTACTATAGTTTGAAATCAGGAAGTATAATACTTCCAGCTTTAGTCTTTCTTAAGACTGCTTTGGCTACTTGAGGTCTTTTGTGGTTCCATTTGAGTTTTAGTTTTTTCCCCTTATTTTTGTGAGAAATGTCATTGTAATTTTGATTGGGATTGTACTGAAAATCTATAAATGACTTTGAGTGGTATAAGGATTTTAACAATATTAAATCTTCTGATCCATGAACACAGGATGTCTTTCCATTTATTTGTATCTTCTTCAGTGTCTTTCATCAATGCCTTACAATTTTAGTATATATATTATTCACTTTTTTGGTTAAACTTTATTCCTATTTTATTGTTTGATGTTATTATGAATGGAATTGTTTTTTTCTGCCTGAATCATCAAAGCCAGAGGATTCACGAAGTCTTAACTAGAAAGATCTGAATTTTTCCAAAGTGAGCATTTCTCAAATCCTTTTACTTAAAAAAGTCTCTTCAGTGGGATGTATTATTCCACATAGTCTGTAGGGCTTTAATATTTAAAATAATGTTTAGCAATATATAATAAATATATTTTAATAACTATATATGTATATGTATATATAACCATATATATGGCTTTGGATTACTATGTTACCCCCAAGTATAAAATATTTTAATGCCAATTTAAGAAGAGAAATATTTAAAAATATAAATTTTAACCTTTCAACTAAAAGTTTTAAATTGAAATTTTATTTTAAACATCATGTATTGTTGAAAAATAAACTTAAAAATCTAACAGTGTACCATATTCACTTATGTGAATAAATATCAAAACATATATTTTTTAAAGATTTCATTTATTTATTTATTTGTTTTAGAGAGAGGGGAAGGGAAGGAGAAAGAGGGAGAAAAATATCAGTGTGTGGTTGCCTCTCCCATACCCCCTACTGGGGACCTGGCCTGCAACTCTGGCATGTGCCCTGACTGGGAATCAAACTGGCGACTCTTTGGTTTGCAGGCCAGCACTCAATTCGAGCCACACCAGCCAGGGCTTAAAAGATACATTTTTAAAATGCATGTTACAATATGAGAAAAAAAGATGCCATTGTAATCAGATTTGTAGAATTATTTACTTTAAAAATAATTAACTGACTTCACTTTATAATTTTATATATATATTTTTTCTAATTGGATAGATAAGAGAGAAGTTTCAAGCTGTTATTTTAAAAGTTTGTAAATAGCATTGTATGTAGTGTAATTTTTATTTCCTATAATTCTAAGCCATATGTAATAATTATTAGATTATTTCGTGTTTTTCAAATTGACTTTAAGTACCAAATGTCCACAAGAATTTTGATCTGATGAAGAAAAAATTGAACAAAATTTGCAGAATTATATCATTATGCTCCTAGTTTCCTTATCTCATTTCAACATCAGTGTTCCATGTGTTTCCTACCTTTAACAAGTGGTCAATTATGGATACAATTTAAACAATATTTAGCTAAGAATTTAAAAGCAGAACGTGCTGTTTAAAACTACTCTACCAGGTAGGATCACCAACTGAGTCAGAAGCTGAGTGACTGAATCAGGAGCCAGCTAATCTGGCTTCCACCAAGCACCAAACATGCTCACCTGAGGACACATGGAGGGCCTTACACTATTCCTTTTTAAAGATAACATTTCTCAAATATTTATTTTATTTTTGATTCAAGTAATAGAAATTGCAATAGAGGCCGATATTATGTTTAATTATCACAACCAGTTAGACCTGTGAAGCGGTCAATGTTTAAGAAAGACAGTCACACCCAAATTCTTCAGTTTCCCCAGAGAAAACTGAGGCCCAAAAAGTGATGATTCTGTCAGCTGTTGAAAGGTAGACATTTAGCATAAAAAGCAACTCATAGATATTTGTTTTGTGTCATTGATATTAATGCCATTAATAGTTTTTCTGCATTATCTATTATCATTGGTATTAATATTGCATGTTTGTTTCATATTATCTCTATTATTGTTGTTAAATTGGGATAATAAAGAAAATTCAGTCCTCTCCTTAAGGTAATGAGATTATTATTACTAATATCAAAGTTATTATATAGCAAAACTAAAATTAAAGGATAAATTTCTAGCACTTTTTATTAATGAAGATTGAACTATTTATTTTTTGCTGTCATATTGTGCTAGGGTTTATGCATAGCCTTGTAATCCCAATTATTTGACTGATTAGTGCCATCCCATATTTTTAAAAAATCTGAAAAATTTCTGGCACTCATTTTTTAAAAACATATTAGTAATCTGGACTCAAGAGCTGATTTTGAAGTATAACAATGTGACATAAGAAATGAGAATTATTAGTAACCTTTGTGACTACTGCATTCTTTGCACATAAAAATCTCAGACTTGGAGAAAAAGTTCACATTTTTCATTGTGGTTTTGGTTTGTTTTGTATTGTGTGTATCAGCCAATGTACAACAGTGAAATAGAAATCATGAAGTAGGGTGGGTGGGCTGGGATGGGAGTAAAAGACAGAAAACTGTACTTGAACAACAATTAAAATAAAAAAATAAAATAAAATAAAAAGAAATCACCAAGTATTTTTAAAAAGAGAGAATTAAATATACAGAATGGGTCACACAGTTGATGGACAAGCCAAGAAGCCAAACAGGGGATGTTAAGAAAACCGAGTGGTACCAGCAGGAGACTAACACCATCCTCAGAGGTCAGGGGATGTGGAGTCCAGCAAACATGGCAGGACTGCTTGGTGCGTGTGGAGCTGTGGAGGAGACATAGCCACTACTGAAGATGCCATTCAGGGCAGCGTGAGAAGGACAGATGTAACTGGGGGTTTTATCTTCATTCTGTCCTCAAGTCTCCCACTGTCTACTTGGTCAATGACCTTGACCAAGATCAGAGAGAAACAACATTTGTTTTCTCTGCCCAGTCCACTCTCTCCCACATCTGGAAAGGTTGTCAGTGATACTTTGCAGCAAAATGGAGGATTCATGGAACTCTAATTTAGTTTTCTTTTTTTGTAATGGACAGTGGAGAGTGTTAATTACTTCTTGTTCAGAGATTACAATAGACTTTCTGCAAAACTTTTTGACACATTTTGTCATGATTTTTATTTGAAGATATGCCTTCCTCAATAGGTTGTGGCCTTTTTTTTTTCTAATTCTCATCTGAAGACATTTTTTCATTGCTCTTATGGCAAGTGGATGGTTGAGAGGAAGTCAAAAAGAGAAACATTGATACGATAGAGAAAGAAGTATCACCTGGTTGCTTCCTGTACACATCCAGGCTGGAAATCAAACCTACAGCCTAGGTATGTGTCCTGACCAGGAATCAAACCTGCAACCTTTCAGTCACAGGACAATGCTCCAAACAACTGAGCTACACTGGGCAGGGCAGGCTGTGATCTTCTTGAGGAGAGAAACCATCTTTTCATTCGCAATGCCTACAATCATCTTGTATATACCACAGGGAGGTATGGAAAATTAACCCACCAGCTCCCATAGTTAAATGATGCCTGAATGACAAAAGCTAGAACTAGAAGATTAAATGTCCCTGGCAGCAATGCTTGTGCCTCATAGCTACAAACTTTCAGATTCTCCACCTCCTTGAAGTGTTTTGCTAAGTCATTGCTTTCTTTCTATGTAAGGAAGCCCACTGTGTTCCTTAGTAAACTCAAACCTCTATATGTGAAGATTGGCACTAAAGAGAAAAATCTCTATGGGCCATAAGCAGACAACTTCACACACACACACACACACACACACACACACACACACACACACACACTTCCCCCTTTATTGCTATTTTTAGTTAATTGGGTTTGATGTTATTATCTGAGTATTGGTAACTGCTTGCTCAATTAATATTGCTTAAGAAAGAAAATGCCAGTATTGCCCACATCTCCGTACGATTTGCGAGAGTCAAGGGCTCTACTAGGCAATTCCTAGATTATAAGCCCGAGAATATTGAGCTTTCTTCCCTGCCTCGTTGTCAGGAAACATTTGTAAAGCATTAAGAACAAAGGAAATGTCTAAGCTGCTCTGTCTTCGCTGGCTTGCCTGGCTATGACAGGTAGACAGCTGACATTGAGTGATTGTTGAAGTATGTGTTCTGTTGACTCTGGCTTCTGGTTTGGAAGGGCTACAATCACTTCCATATCCTATTTCCAACAAAAGTGTCTGAAGTAAGCTCTGTAAATGAACATTGGACCATATAGTTCTTCTGCCCTGTGTTTATTTTTTCCACAAATGTTTATTCAGTACCTGCCCTTGACTTATGTTGTGTGTTAAGAATACAAAGATGAAAAAAGAAAAGAAATGCCTTGTATCTGGTCTTCAAGAAGCAGGGGGAGTTCCAGGTGCTGTAGAAATTAAAATACTAAAGCAAGCATTTAAATAGACAATGTGTAAACCATTCTAATATGGATGTACATAAAAGATATACTAGAAGAGTTGATAAAGAGTTCACAAAGAAGGTTGTGTTTGAGCCAATGGGATGAGGAACCTGTTCTAGGAAGAGGAGACTTATAAATCTTCTCTTTAGAGACATAAGAGGGTATAAGGTTTTCAAAGAACTACAATTACTGCTTTTATTGGGTAAGGGGTAGGAGAAGAATTTGAAGAATTGAGACTGAAGGGGTAAACTGAAGCAAGGATGAAGTTCCTGATGTGCAACTAAGGAATTTACACTTTTATCTTATAACTCATGAGATGCCACTGAAAATTTTGAGCATGGTAAAAAGATTTCAAAGATGTTTCTTTTTTAAAAATTTATTTAATTATTGTTCAAGTACAGTTTTCTATTTTTTACTCCAATCCCAGCCCACCCCCCTCCAGTGCTCCCCACCTCCCTCCCATTTCCACCCCCCTTAGTTGTTGTCCATGTGTCCTTTATACTGTTCCTGTAAATCCTTCCCCATTTTCCCCTGAAATTCCCTCCCCTCTCCCCTCTCCCCTCTCGTCACTGTCCCCTTGTTCTCTATTTCAGTGTCTTTGGTTATATTTTGCTTGCTTGTTTGTTTTGTTGTTTAGCTTCCTGTTAAAGATGAGATCATATGGTATTTGTCTTTCACTGCCTGGCTTATTTCACTCAGAATAATGCTTTCCAGTTCCATCCATGCTGTTGGAAAATGTAGAAGCTCCTTCTTTCTTTCTGCTGCATAGAATTCCATTGTGTATATGTACCATAATTTTTTGATCCATTCCAAAGATGTTTCTGTTTAACAGTGAAAGAAATGGTTAAAAGTAGAGGTGAGGTTTAAAACTGAGCATCTCATGAGAAATAAATAAAAAAAAATCAGTGAGGAGTCTTTCACTTGAAACTCATTAAATGGGTATTATTTTAAGAGCAAGCCAGCATGCAACTAGTCACCAGGCACACACACAGGGAAAATAAGATCAGGGGCCTTGCCTTTGAGGCATCCCAGTTCACCGAGGGTGAAATACAGCACTATAAGGGCAAGAGCACAGCTGAGAAAAATCAGCTAATCTTCTCTGTAGAAGACTGAAGGTGGATGAACTGAACTTTGAGATAATAGTATGTGGAAAGACAGAGACATCTGGGCTGCTGTTATGATTTAAAATGTGCCTCTTCTCACCCCAATTAATTTGTTGAAATCCTAACTTGCAGTAACCTTAAAATGAGCTCTTATTCAGAAATAGTTAGAATGAGGTCATACTGGACTAGGGTGCACATCTAATCCAACATGATCGGTGTCCTGATAAAAAGGAGAACTTTAGACACATGCACACAGGGAGAATATGAGCATGAAGGCAGAGGTTGAGGTGATGTGTGTAGAAGCCAAAAGACAACCAAAGGTTGGCAATAAACCTCCTGCAGCTGGTGGAGAGGCACAAAATAGATTCTTCCTCAGCCTTTGATAGGAGCCAACCCTTCTAACACTTTGATTTGAGACTTCTAGCTGCCAGAACTGTGGCAGAACAACTTTCAAGGTGGCTTAAACAACCCAGTTTGTGGTGCTTTGTTACAGCAGCCCCAGAAAATGAATACAGATGCTTCTCAGGTTCCCAGTTTGAACAATTTTATTTCATAGTAAGAAACATGAACTTGATTTTGTCCCATTAAGTGTCATTGCAAAAGAAACTCTTTTTCCCTTCCTTGGAGTTCTGAGATTGTGGCTTTCATTAGGGAACTCTTATTATTCTTACCTGTTTATTTGAAGTCTAAAAAGGTCAGAATCATGATTTCTGGTATCAACATACTTTCCAGTTTCAGATGCTCTTGATTTACTATCATCCAGCACTGAGTCACTTACAGGGTTCCCCTAAAAATCTGAACAAAACATTAAGAAAATCCCTCCAGATTATTCTTTGGGCTGGGCCACACACAGTTCTGGAATGAATGAAATTATATTCCCTACTAATATAGTTATATGAGCTACCTACATATATAATCTGCCAAGAAACTTGATGGTTTATTGCTTTATAATACTTTAAATGCCACCTTTTAAAAAACCCCACCAGAGCCTGTTAGCACTTTTGCTTGAACTTTGCAGAATACCATGAAAATAATAATAAACTTCTAGGTAGAATAAACAATCTGCCTGTGACAATTGCCCAAGTGCCTTCTGGCAAGTCGAGTCCTTTCTGCTCACTTTAAAATTGCAAAGTGCAAATTGCTTTGCAGTAGTAATATATTCTGGTCAAAGTGAGGGGAAAAGTATGAGTTTCACTTAAAAGTTGAGGTTGGTGATTGAATCATCTGAACTTCATCAGTGGCTTTGTGAAATTGGTTCTTTTATAAAGGAAGCCATTTTTTCCCTATGAATCAGATTTTAAACTATTATTGTCTTCTATTACTTTTCAATAAAAAATAGAAATGGGAGAATTTATGGTGACTCATAATTTATGGTCACATTTTAGAGGACACATTTGCTCAGAATATAATATGGCTTAATTACTGTTGCCCTTTCATTCAGAATGTCACATGTCCCCAAAGCAAGCAGTGTGCTGGCCTTGATCTAGTATATAAACATGAAGCACTTCCTGCTAAAGTGAAGAATGAACAGAAATTGGCCCTTTGTGAGAATGTCCTCATGGGGAAGTAATGTCAAAGGACCTAAGAATTATAATGCGAACATTCACCACCTTCCAAGCCCAAATCCTACTACCTTGCTTAGTTTTCCTTTCTACTTTCATTATCTTAGATGCCATTTCTATTAAGCAGCAATATCATCTTCCTCCTAATGTTGTTATCTCTCCATCATTCAAATTTTATTTTCTTGTGATCAAGGGTGCATTAAGCACTGAGTCAGAGGTTTGGAAAAATTACAACAAAACACCTGTTGGCAGAGGTACAACACAGACCATAGTCTCTGGCAAAAATCACTAGAAGTGATGTTGGAGTTATTTTCTTTTTGCTGATATTTGAGACTCTGACCAATCACTTTTGCTTTACTGTAAAAATACTCCACATTCGCCTCGTGTTTGATCCACTCCAATATGGCTCCCAAGTGTACCTAATTGCTGATGGAGGTCTTTCCTACCATTTATTTTTATCCCATCTGTTATTTTTGCCATTATTGATCCTTCTATATCTATTATTGAGCCTTTTCTTTTGGTTTTTTTGATTAGGCATTTCCCTGGGCCTTCTGTTTTTCTGACGATTGCTTCTTGGTCTTCTGTTTCATCTCCTCTTTCCCCTTGGTTTCTTATGCTTGTTGAAGTATCTCACCTATTCACAGGGCTTTATCTTCCAAACTGAAACATATAGTTCAAACATCTCCCTAGACTTACATATCCCTCACTGGGCACAACTAAATGACTGTCCCATAGAAGATTGACTTATAATATGTCCAAAGGCATATTTGCTTTTCTCCACCAAATTTCTCTACCCATCCCACATTGTCTAGATCTATTGGTGAAATTATATCCAGGAAACATAGCTAGAAGGTTGCGAGTAGCTACTCCTCCCTCTGCCCACCATGTATGTATAATTAATTATAGAATGTGTCTGATTTTTAAATCTCAGCCCATCCCCTCTAATCCATCCTTATGACCATCACCTTGGTTCCCATCCTCCTTAGCTTTCCTCTGGCTGCTCCCTCTTTATCAGAGTCTTAATTGTGTCCCTTCTTCATTCTTATACCTATGAAATCCATCTTTACTCCAGCTACTGGGTGATCCATCAGAAATACAGATTTAAATATATAACACTGCTTAGACTTCCAATTTCTTTTTTAAATTGATTTGAGAAAGAGACAGAGATAGAGACAAAGACAAGGGAGAGATAAAGAAAAACATTGATCTATTGTTCTACTTATTCATTCATTCACTTGTTTCTTTTTCTTTACAGAAGAGCTTTATTAAACTATAATTTACATACCATAAATCCCACCTTTCTGAAGTGATTTTAAATATACTCACGTAGTTATGCAACCACCACTATGATCTGATTCCAGAATCCGTTCATCACCTCAAAAAGAAACCCTGTACCCATCAGTAGTTACTCTCCATTCCTCCCAACTGCCAAGCCCCTGGCGACTACTAATTTAATTTGTTCCTTTATTAATTTGCCTACTCTGGACATTTCATATAACTAGCATGTGTTGCTTTTTGCAAGTGCCCTGACTGGCAGTCTGACCTGCAACCTTGGTGTATTGGGGTGACTCTTTAACCAACTGAGCTACTCAGCCAAGACTTTGAATTCCTTCTTATAATTTAGGTGATACATCTCAAGCTACTTAATTTAGGACAAAAGCTTTATCATTTAGTCCTTGCCTACATCTCCAGGCACACCTCTAGCTACCCACTGTCTTGAGCTTTTTGTTTTAGCAAAGCCAAACTGCCTGCATTATTGTTAGACACCAGTTAATTCCTCTGCTCTGTGTCTTTGCTTTTAGTATTAAAAAGACGCTCTCCTTTCCACCCTTGACCTAGCTAATTCTAAGAACTCACTTAGGTATCACTTTCATCCAGAAGCCTTTTATTATAAACCATCTCCCATTCCCCACAGGACATAGCAAGTATTGAGTAAATGTTTGTTGAATGAATCACTTTACTTTGTTTTGTTGATCTATGTGTAGACCATCTGAAAACATACCAACATAATGTTAGAACTGCTAATACTAATATTTTTCAGGTCAATGTGAAATTAGTCTCCTTGCATTGATTTAGTCCATGTGGGGCTAAGAAGGGGGAGACTGAGCTCTATTCTTAAAATAATTTTTTTCTGAGCATTGATAATTAGTCCCTCTTTATAGCGTCAGAAGTTAGCTTTCTGTGCTATTATTTGAGTTAATAGAAAATATTTATATAACATTCCTGAAGGTACAAATTAAATATAAGTATACATATTTGTTTAAATTTGGGGAATCAAAGATTAAATTGTTGCTAAAAACTGTAATCAACATTGTTTGTTCCTTAGTTTTGCTGGGGAGTTTAATGGCATTTTTAGTGGGCTCAGTCTTGAGATGAAACTAAAATGTGTCATTGAAATAGTGTATAAAGTCATGGAGACACCAAAAACTTATCATTTATCTCTGATTACATTGGTAGGTTCAGCAGTTTATTTTCTAGCTATAGAAGACAGTATCAATGGGGCATTTGAGTATTGATTTACCTTGTTTAAAAATTTGTTCTGTGGATTATGAGTCTTATATGAAAAAAAGAGAGGAACAAGTATAAAGGATGTATGGACAAAAACTCAGGGGGCTGGAAATGGGAGGCAGGCGGGGAGCACTGGGTGGGTGGCCTGGGATGGGAGTAAAAGACGGAAAACTACTTGAACAACAATTAACATAAATTTTTTAAAAGTAAAAAAGCAAACATTTTTGTAGGTTCCCTGGCTATTTCATCAAGGATAGTGATGTTGAAGAAATGACCTCAGATTTGTTTCTGCCATTTTAATTAGGTTAGTGAGGTAAAAAAGTCAAATCATTGTCTTCTAAACGATGTTGTTAAAAATATTCCCTTTTTCCTATTTTATTATGAAATATTTGTTACATAAAAGAATACAAGTAATGTATATATGCCAGTCATGGAGCCTATTATTCAAGTGATCATCTGTGAGAAGTTGATTCTCATTGGCAAAAAGTCTCCCTTAGCACCCGTCCAAATTTCACAGAGGCAGTCCAGTGAGCCACTTAGATTTTTATTGGACCTGCTGAAAAGGCTCCAAGAGAGAAACGGGGAGGTTCCCCGTATCTTTAATGATCTATGATGGTCTTGCTACCTAACACGAGAGAACGCTGACCTGGCAGAGGGAATTGTATGTACTGCAAATGATTCAATTATTTTTTAATATTTTTGACCTCATGTACACAAGATTTTCTATAGGATAAAATTACCCTCAGTAACTCCAACTAGCCCCCATCTGTCCATCTGTGTCTTCTTCGTCTAGGAGAATAATGACTTTTGGGTTGAGGGGAGAGGCTGGATTGTCAACACAGAAGATAGCACTCTCAGGATCAATGCAGTATGGGAGAAGGATGGTAAAAAAAAGGTGCCCATGTCTCCTAGTCACCCCTCTAGCTAATACTGATTTACTACTGATTTAAAACAGAAAATAGAGAAAGCGCTGAATGATGCAGAGTGGCAGATGGTGGGATTGTACTGGAACCAGATTGTTCATGCCCAGTCTCATGCCCTTGTGCATTTCAGTTGCTGTTTTTCATTTGTTATAAAAATGCCATTATCTTGACCAGTAATGCAGTTTCTCAGATATTTGGAAATCCTTAAAGGCTTATTTTTTGGAGAGCCTGTGCTGGAACACCACCGACTGTGCCGTGTGTGCATTGTATTAGGCTAATGTAGGGTGGAAATAGCAAATTGACTTTGATAACGGATTTTCAAGTGTGCTCTTTGTGGATGAAATGCTGTTTCACTTATTATGATTTTTTTCAGGCTGTAATTTATTTGTAAATGTCTTGACTGCACTTTAATGCCACTCTGTCTCTTGGGGTGAGTCTGTGTTACAAACAGTGACAGAGATAACAAGGTTAGGAATACATCCTCACATGGTATTTTTCTAAAACTTAAAACTATTTTTTTTGTTGTGACAGCTTCACAAGGAAAATTATTCCATAAGATTTAACAGGATAAGGGTAGGAAGGCTACAAATTAGCATATACTTGCCATAAGGCATTGTGTGTATGTATATACACTCACATGTATGTTTTATAAGAAATTCAGAAGCTGACACTCAGGCATAAAGAATCCATCTTTATATATTTTTGCTAATGCTGATTTGAACTGCTGGTGGTGGTGGGAGGGGAAATGAGAGAAATAATATCACTGCCAAGTGACAAGGGATTTATTCAGAGGGGAACTACTTTTTTTTCCCTAAAAGATAGTCAAATGTATAGGATACTCATGTTATAGGAGTTTCCACAGACTCCTTTGCTTTGGTGACACTGTGTGTTCATGTGTAGATTCTGAGAAGGAATGATGTTCTAGACCAGGGCTCAGCAAACTTTCTCTCTACAGTCAGATGGTAAATCAGACTTTGTGGACTGTAAGTTTTCTTTTGTAATTACTCATCTCTGCTAATGTGCAAAAGCAGCCACAGGCAATAAACAAATGCATGAGCATAGCTGTGTTCCAATAAAACTTTATTAAAAAAACACAGGCAGTGGGCCATATTTGGTGCACAGGTCATTGTTTGACAACTTCTTTTCTAGGTTAAGTGGACAAGGGCTTTGTAGATGCTTGTACTACTGTGCTTGCTTTCTTTTTAAAAATGTAGTGAGGACACCTTGGCCCATGTAATTCAAGTTATTCTGTCCTAGGACCCTTCTCCATCGAATTGGTAAAGTTACAAATATAACACACTTGTCACTAGCATACTCCACTATTGTTCCTAAAAGGTGACTTGAATTTAAGACATATCTAGAAGGAAATCAGAATAATTATTTTGTGTTGACAACAATCAGATAACTAAAGTCATTTGGAGAGAAAGTTATTACTGTCTTGGGGTAAGGGTTTAAGATGGAGGTTGATAGCATTTTCAAATATTAGCCTTCAAAGGCCGAAGGTTTTATTTTCCAAGTAGGTAGACTGCTTGCACTCTCCGTATTTTGCTTTTCTTATTTTTTTCTTTTAATTTCTTGCTCCCCTCCCCTCTTCCCTCTCCACTTGACTATGTCATACTGGGCTACTGGTTGCTGAGGGGCTGTGTCACCTTCTGTAATGTTGCTTGATCTTGGATTTCCTGTGAAGCACAATGAATCTTACATTAGACTCTTCTGAGTCAGGTGGTGCACCATCTGTTCCCAGGCCTGGAAAACAGGAGTAACAGAGAGCAGCAGCTACCCTAGTTTTCAGTAGAATATTCATATTCACACAGTGAGAGAAAGAGAGAGAGAGAGAGACGTTCTAATTTTAGACAGGGTCATGTTTTATTTTTCTCACACTCACCTAATCAATTTGACATAAAATCTTGATTTAAATCACTCAACTTCTTGGTACACTCACAGAGTGGCACAGGTTTGAACATATTTGTGTTTGTTGTTCGAGGGTGATGTTAGATTTAAGTGGTGAGGAATGGTTGTGC
Source organism: Artibeus jamaicensis (assembly GCF_021234435.1). NCBI lineage: Eukaryota > Metazoa > Chordata > Mammalia > Chiroptera > Phyllostomidae > Artibeus > Artibeus jamaicensis. The sequence continues at coordinate 10,861,268 of NW_026522014.1, read as the reverse complement.
AATTGTACATAATAGCTGCATCGCATGATGCTGCCCTGAATACATGAGAGCAGCTGGCCAACCTAGATATTGAAGCTGATAGCAGGTAGCACAGAACAAATTGAAAGAATAGAGGCAACTAGAGATTCTCCTGGCTGCCAATTTGTGATAGCATTTAAAAGCCTGAACTAACCTTCTGTTACGAAAATGAGAAACCCATTTACCACATAGCTTTAAGCCCTGAGCTAAATAATTAACTATAGATAAAACTCTTTTAACTATACATTGCTCTGGTAGTAATGTATTCAAATTAAAAGCAAATTGCTTCTATAACATGCACATCAGTTTAAAGGCACAGTATATATTAAAGTTGCTAAGACGACTGTAGTACATTAAAAGTCCACCCTTATTAAGGTCATGGATACCCACAAAATGCTATAATAACTTTCCTAAATAACATATACACTACAGAAATAAAAATAAAGGGCGTTTTAAGGAACTATTAAAGAGATCATTGATCTTACACTTTTTTACATTTTACTAGGTATTTTTGAGAACTAGTACCTACTAGGAATATAAAACACTGCTCCTCCCAAAAGTAAACAACCTATAAAATAAATGAGACAGAAAGCTACTCAAGTGAACTCTCTAAATAGCTGGCCATTCCCCTCAAAAACTCGGGAACCACTGAGGAGTAGAAAGTTCTATTGTGTTCAGTTGCTGGAGGTTTTCTTCCTGTCAGGATTGACCCTGGCATATCTGGTAATATAATTTAATACAAAACTCAACAGCTTCAGTTCCTATCTAAAAAAGGCATTGGGCTATGGGGACTTATCTAATTGCAGGAGGTTACTGCAGGGTGGATGTAGATAAATAGGCCTCTGGTCATCAGAAATAATTTTGCAGATTTTTTGGCTTTAAGAAGATATATTTTGAGGCAAAATTTCAATTGTGTAAGGCAATGAGAAGTAAAGGTATGATGTCATATTAGGGAAAAATGGCATGAAGTGGTTAGTACAGTGTTGTTCTCTTTTTAAAACAGTATTTTTTAGTAGCACATATCACAGCCTTCCCATATTTTTCTACTTTATTTGATCATAACAAGCATTAATGTAGAGGCAGTCCCAGCCCAGCAAAATATAAATCGATAATGAGATCAGCTCTGCTTCTGGAATACCACATGTAATCTTGACACATCTATAATCACCTCTAAGAAACACAGACACCCCTGGCTGGTGTAGCTCAGTGGATTGAGCGCGGGCCTGCGAACCAGACAGTCGTGGTTCGATTCCCAGTCAGGGCACATGCCTGGGTTGCAGGCTGGTTCCCTGCAGGCCAGTTCCCAGCAGGGGATGCATGAAAGGCAACCGTACATTGATGTTTCTCTCCCTCTCTCTGTCCCTTCCCCTCTAAAGATAAATAAATAAAATAAAATAAAATAAAATTAAAAAGAAACACAGACACACAGAAAAACCCAGAACAACAACTCACTGTTGCTATACACAGCACGTTGTTTACTTTCAGAAGTAAAAGTTTAGTATGGAAAAATTTTTAAATCTGTTCTGCTTGCATTAAGAGTATTTTTAGACTTCCAAAATTCATGTTGCAATTTTTAATGATTTGAAAAAAAAATTTGAGCCCTTTCATTTCCACCCATTCACTAATATGTGATCCTTCCAAGGGACTTCTGAACTGAGGGCCTTTTGACTTCCCTCTATGGAGCCTTTATGTCCAAATCTCTGTGGTTCTTGGACCAGAGAATTTTTCACAACATTAAAATAAAAATAGGCCTTCTAACCTTTGATCTGCACCCTGGTCTACACAGCTGTGTTTTTCAAGACTCCAAGATCCACATTGCCCATTGGGGCAGCCTGTCAGGCCATCCCGAACGATTCCAGGGACTGCACTGCGGATTTCTCTTCCTGGCTTCACTCCTATTTCTATTTACTTGAGACCAGTGGAATTCAGGAACTTCAAAATGCACACACGACTCACAGAGGCTGCATGTATACACTCGAAAATGAGGAACTGAAGCCCTTACCCGAGCAGATCAAATGGTGAGATCACTGTGACCTCAGAACTCATCACGGGACACAGGATTTACTTTCACTTTTTTTTGTATGTCTCTAGTGGTTTTCCAAATTTCCTCTCATCTGTTCTGGAGCTGCGATGAGGAATTTGCTGCACAGTCCTCACGATGAGCACACTGCCTAACTGGTGCCTAACTCTCACACAACGCTTCTCGGGCCACCTCCTCAGTGCCGAATTTGCTTTGAGTACTGTTGCTTTACACTGTTGAGTCATGTCTGCAATCGTAGTGGATTACCAGACTTTGTCCTCCTGTGCAAAATTATATATTGAATTTTTTAATGTATTCTTCCAGGGACCTATTGCTATTAAATTAGATTTATTTAATTTGGATATTAGAACAGCTGGACCAACTCTACACAGTAGGTAGGACAAAGCTCTATGCTTCCTAGTCAGCAGCTCCAGACTGTTGATTCTTCTCTCTCCATACTCAGAACCCCATCCTGTCTGTATTACCTCTTGATTCAGTTTGTGTCCTGTGGCTCACTGTTTCAATAACTCTCAAGCCAGTGACCTAAACTCTCTTGCATCTTTGCCGTTTTCATTACAACCAGCCAAATCATCCAGTGGGGTTGAGGCTAATGAACCCTCCCTCTCTCTGTGCCAGTACGTGGGTAGCACAGCACAGCTAAAGAAAATACTACAGTGCCCTGGCCAGTGTGGCTGAGTTGGTTGGAGTGTTGTCCCATAGCCAACGGTTGTGGGTTCAATTCCTGGTCAGGGCACAGGTTGTAGGTTCGATCCTTGGTCCAGGTGCATACAGGAGCTAATTAATCAATGTGCTTTCTTTCCCTTTCCCTCTCTCTCTCAAAGCAATGAAAAAAATGCCCTTGGGTGAGAATAATAATAATAAAAGATAGCAGACTTCTATAGTATTGTTATAACTCATTATACTCCTTTTTTTTTTGAAGATTTTATTTATTTATTTTTAGAAAGAGGGTAAGGGAGGGGAGAGAGTAAGAAACATCAGTGTGAGAGAGAAACATCAATCAGTTGTCTCTCAGGTGCGCCCTGACTAGGAATCAAACTGGTGACCCTTCACTTTGCTGGACGATGCCCAGAAAACTGAGCCACACTGGTCAGGGCCCTCATTATCCTCTTTATGACAGCCATCCATCAACATGTCCTGTCAGTTTAACATGGCAATTATCTCTTGATTTCATTTATATTTCTTCATGTGCACTGCTATCATTGCAGTTCCAACCATTGTTATTTCCCTTTAGACTCCTACAACTATTACCTGACTGATATTCCAAGATCTTGACTATCTCTTATTCTTTTTTGCCAAAGATCTTTTAGCAATCCATATCTGATTGTCTTTCTTATAACCCTTGAAAGCTGCCCATTGCTTCTAGGATTAAACCCAACATTTTAAACGAGGCCTTCATGATTCTGTATAGTCTGTTGCCTGTTTGCCTGTCTGCACTCTACTGGTACCATCTTCTTGTGGTAACTGGTGACTTTTTTCACTAGTTTGACTATTTTTGGTCCTTTTTCCCCAAAGGTAAATACTATACAATTTTCCAAAATCAACTTGGACATCATTAAAAAAAAAGTGTGGCCCTCCTACCACCCTTACTCTGCCTCATAGCCCTCACCCAGTGACTAACCAGGATTGCAAAAAAGGGTTCCTGCATTCCTCAATGTGAGACCAACTCAGAGGTACAGTTGGTGCTCCAGGGACCCCAGTGGGGCCAGTCTTGAGCTAGTCCCCAGCTGAGACCACCTTCTTGCTTAGCTTTTTCCCATGATACTCCTGCTTTGCTTACTCCAGTTTTCTTGAGAGTAGTCCCTCAATAAGTCTTGTGAACAAGAACCCTGATCTTGGGCTCTGTTTCTAGGGAACTCAGCATAAGACTCTATATTTTATCTTAACCTGTGTTTGTGTACCTGGGTCTTTGATTATTGTTTGTCTTTGATGATAGGTCATAATAAGCTCTTGAGGGCAGGGATCATACTACATGTTTTGACCTCCATTGTATATCCAGTACCCCACAGAGGACCAAACACATAGGTGATGAATGTTCAATAAATAACTGTTTAATGAATGTGAAATGGATCTCAGAGTCATTATCCTGCCTCAGAGAGGCACCAGGTTGAACTGTAGACTTCTGACCGGTCTCTGGCCATGTGGAACACTTTGAGGCATAATGATTCCCACTCCAAGAAGGAAATAGAACCAGACATCACATGTGAGTGCTTTGATGTTTTCATGTCTGTACCCTGCCCACCTGCATGGGCATACTGAATAATATGGTTTTCTCCCATCTTGGCTGACTACTTCTTGTTCATGGCCAGTGCCCCTGCGGTGGCTAAACTCAAGCCATTTGCCCTTTCTCACTGCCAATCCACAACACAAACATGATCTCCAGACCCGGACGTGTATGGAATATTTTATATCCCTACATTTGGAAAATGGAGGTAATAGAGATCACTAGAAACATGTGTATTTCTGTAAAAAAATTTCTCTTGCCTTGGTCATTTCTGTCCTTTCCTCATTTTTTATTTTTTTTAATGTTTACTCTTTCAAATGTTTAAAAAAGGCATGCGAGCATTCTTTCTTTTAAACTTTTCATAAAATACTGAATAATTACAACTCAAGATTCTCTGTAATGCTGATTATAATAGATTCTCAGATTTGACAACAAGCGTTTGAAAACTGAATTTTGTGTTTTCCTTAAATCATATTTCTTGAATATAATGAAACTTAATTTTCACTGCAATCCTCTATGTGTAAAGGTGAGAGCATTAAGTTTAAACTTTGGCAATATAAACAAATAAATTTCACTAAGGTCTTTTCTGAAGTAATATATAAAGAAGTGTGACAGGAGCATTATATATTTTTTCTTTGGGGTAGAGGTCCTGTGCCACCATTTATAGTTCCCCTGATACAGTTTCTTTTACTACTATAATTACTCACTAGATCTAATTATTGGGCTTCGATTGAGGGAATAGTTATCAGAGGTCACAATCTGGTGCATAGTGAGAACAATTTATAGGAAAAAAATTTTATAAAATTTATATGAGAAATAATTTCTCTTTAATACATCTCCAAGGTTGGTTATGGGTTTGATTATGCCATTAAAACCAGAACTGAAGTTTGTAAAGGACCAGGTAATTTAGCCATAAAACTAAGTAAGTTTTAGATGCTAAAGCCTATATGTTAAACTCAACCAATGCCTCACCTCATGTAAGTCACTTTTTAAGGCTAATTATACATGGTTTGGCAAGGAAGATTCCATCCTTAGTCATTGAAAAGAAAGAAAACACCCCTTCACTGTATCTGGATTTTAGAGGCTCCTAATTGCAGTTATCTGTGTGCTATAAGTACCACAGTGTGATAATTGATCTTTACTCTGCCCTTGCTCACAGCACAATCAATTAGCAGCCAAAGGTGGAAGCTGTTTATTTCAGAAAAAAATGATCTCATGAATTCCTGGATTTTAATTATTAAAAGGTGGTTAGAACTGGCATAAATTTCCTCCTCCCTGGTATCATTTGAAAGTACTTTTGCACAATTAAATATATGTTGTTAAAAGAAAAAAGTAAGTAGAAAAATAGAAATATTAAAAAATAAACATTTATTATTAAACATATCTAAAAGCTATACTTGATTCAGCTTCCACTTTTAACAATTCTTAACTAAAATGTGATTGAGTGGTTATTAAGTGAATGAAAATCTTAAAAATAACCTCAATGAGTGGTTGATGGTTATAATGAGTATTTGTCTTATGTAAAAGGAGGGATAATCAACAAAAATGACTTTGCCTATCAGGAGTCTAATATAGTGAATATAGTAATATAAATTTATATCTAAAAATGAGCTACAGGAAGTGTCAAACCTACATTTTTGTTTTTTAAATCCTCACTGGAAGATATGTTTAGAAAGGAAAGGAGGGAAGAAGAGGGGGTGAGGGAGAGAGAGAGAGAGAAAGATTGGTTGCCTCCAATCTGCACCCCAGTGGGAGATCAGACCCGTAACCCAGGCATGTGCCATGACCAGGAATCAAATCCACAACCTTTTGTTGTACAGGAAAATGCTTCAACCAACTGAGCCATGAAACCAGGGCTCAAATCTAAGTTTTAATTAACATGATATTGAGTATGCAAGGAGAATCTCTATTGTAGAAAAGTAACAAAACTTCTTTCATACAGGTTGTGCTACTTGTTGTGGCTAGCACTTTTTAAAAAATATATTTTATCGATAATGCTATTATAGTTGTCCCATTTCTCCCCCCTTCATTCTCCTCCACTTTGCATACCCCCTTCCACCCACATTTCCTCATTTATTTCATGTCCATGAATCATAAGTTCTTTAGCTTCTACATTTTCCATACTATTCTTGCCCTCCCCCTATTTTCTAGCTACCGTCTATGCTACTTATTTTCTGTACCTTCTCCCCCTCTCTCCTCCTCTCAATCCCCTGTTGCTAACCCTCCATGTGATCTCCATTTCTGTGGCTCCGCTCCTGATCTAGCTGTCCTCTTAATTTGCTTTTATTTTGGGTGTGGTTGGTAATAATTGTGAGTTTGCTGTCATTTTACTGTTTGTATTTTTAATATTCTTTTTCTTAGATAAGTCTCTAACATTTCATATAATAAGGGCTTGGTGATGATGAACTCTTTTAACTTGACCTTATCCCAGAAGTGCTTTATCTCCTCTTTCCACAAGCAAATTGGGCCCTTCTGGTGCTGGTTCCCAGGTGGGTGGTTTTGTGTACATTCTAGGACCCTGTGGGTTTCTCCAATGAACTCTCCTGTGGGGCTGGGAGTTTCTACTGGCACTTCAATCCCCACAAGTGTTTTCAATTGGTGCTTTTAGGCTGTATTTCCTGTTGCTGGGGCCCTGGGTTTCATGGCCTATCTCGCTCCCATTTTTGCCTGATTTATCTGCTTACAAATGTGTGACTATGGTCAGCAAGCCACCTTGTGTGCCTCACTGGGTCTGCTAGTTGCCTCCCAGTGCCCGGGGTCTGCCAGCCAAAGCTTTTTCCTGCTGCAACCCCTCTCTGCCGGCCGGGGCCGCCGACTCCACCCCTCTTACTGGTCTGGATGAATGGTTGTTGGACTTCCGTGCAGTTAAAATTCTGTGAGTTCTGTTTTTTTGTTTGTTTGTTTCTAAATTGTTGTTGTTCTTAATTTTGGTTGTGCAAAGAGGCACAGTGTGTCTACCTATGCCTCTGGAAGTCTGTAGCTAGTACTTTGTAAAGAAAATCCTTAGTTAAATAAAATGCTCACATGAATTGGTAAATATATAAGCTCTTCACTAGGGGCCCATAAGACAATGGACTTGTCCTATTCATGTTTTGTAATTCATGTTTTTTTTTCCTTTTGGGGGAAAATTTTATTTGCATTGCTTTTCTACTTATTTTCTATTTTTTGCATTAGCGTTTGTTTTAAAATACTTCTATTATTTAAAAAAATAATTTGTTGTAGTTCACAACTAATTAGTTCACAACTTTGAACTGTTAAATGTGAGGTGTAGAGATACAGTCAGTCATACTACATGATTTTCAAAGAAAATTTAAGCATAGCTAACTTAGAAGAGTTCTACAAATTTGAAAAAAGTCAAAAGAATTTTTTTTAATATAGGAAAAATTAATTTTATTTATTTTATTTTTCTTCTTTTTACTGAAAAGAAACAATTGATTTAAAATTAGCACCATTTTACAAATAACTTTCATTAATTGACTCTTTTCTTTTTTCTATAAGAAATCAAAACAAAACAGATGGTCCCTAAGCAAAATATACTACTTAACTATCTTCCTTATTATATTGACTAACCCATTTTATATTGCAAAATAATTTTTTCATTGTCATAAAAAAATAAAGATTTTTTTCTATGCAGCAGAATGAAAGAGCTTCTACCCCTTGCCATGGCATGGGTGGAACTGGAAAGCATTATGCTGAGTGAAATAAGCCAGGTGGTAAAAGACAAATACCATATGATCTCACCTTTAACAGGAACCTAAAACAACAAAACAAACAAATAAGCAAAATATAGCCAAAGACATTGAAATAGAGAACAGGCTGACAATGACCAGAGGGGAGAGGGGAGGGAATTTCAGGGGAAAAGGGGAAGGGTTTACAGGAACAAGTGTAAAGGACACATGGACAAGAACTAAGGGGCATGAAAATGGGAGGGAGTGGGGAGGCCTGGGTGGGTGGGCTGGGATGGGAGTAAAAGACAGAAAACTGCACTTGAACAACAATGAAAATAAATTTAAAAAATAAAGATTTTTAAAACTTCCTATAGAATATTGTAGAAAGTGAATTAACATGGGAAATCTATATATTTATATAAATTTTCAAAGTCAGTTTTTCAATGCTGAAAGAAATTATGAAGGAGAAACACTGTTCTCAAACACATGAATCCATCTGAAAAAATGTTCAGAACTATTATATAACATGCATGGTAATGTGCTCTGATATGATTTTCCCTGGTTGTCATGTTCATCACTGATGGCTAATTCCTCTTCTTTAGCATTCCTAGGGATATCTTAAATATAAGAAACATTTTCCATACAGCATATTAATGGAAAATTTCCCTTGTTTCCTTTCTTTCATGGCATTTCTTGGACTCCCGCATTTCCCCACGGTATATCCTTTATTATAACTGAGACACAATGACTAGTGGTTTGATGTCTTCAAATACAAGAAAGAGCTTTCTTGAAACCCTTGATTTTTAAGGTAGTTTGAATTAATACCTCTGGGGAAGAAAATATGATTTAAATATATAACATTCCATTTTACTCTGATACACTCAAAAGGTTTTGATAAATAATGTACAGTCTGTTGCTTTTTGATTCATACATTAGGCTTTTTGTGATACTGCACAAATTATTGAAAATAAAAAATGGTTGCTTAGCAATTATGCCTACTTTTGGAATATATTTGTTTTTACATTGATCCGTCAAACTGTTATGGCTTACAGTATTCAACTGATCAACAGATGCTTATTGATCACTGTGTAGGTGCTTTGTGATTGGAGGAACAAAAAGAAAACAGTTCCTGATTGCTGGTAACTTGCATCCTGATCAGGAGACAAAGCTAGTATCAATGAAATAGAAACAGAACAATAATTTGCTAACGCGGGGAGATATATTGTGATTTAGTCAGAACAAGCTCTAAGCAAGAGGAAAAATTGAACCAGTCCTTGTGAGCAAGTTGCATTTATGTAGGTAGATAGGAAAGAGGGAAGTATTTCATGTGGTAGAGGGCAAGAATATGGAATTAAAGAGAATTCTGCATATAGGCAGATTAGTCAGAAAGACAATAACCCTGGATACCTATCTGTAAGTGGAGCTGAAAAAACACAGATGAGGAAAAATAACATGTTAGAGAAAGATATGCTTTCTAGAATTTCTTATACTCTATGTTTTTGGGATAATATCTTCATAAGAGCTGAAGTTACTCTGAATGATGAATGAATTTAATTCTGTGGATGAGAGATTTGGTAAACATTAGAGTCGGTGGTGGTACTGTAAGTTTGAGAAAGAGCTAAGTTGCTTGGGACAATAGAGGGCAGTCTTTTGCCTACCCTCTCTCAAACTGCATTTGAGCTTATGTTGTACATGAAAGTCAAATCCTATTCTTTAAAAAAGTTAGTAAATCGCTAACATTATTGGTGTAACCACAACACACCTGGTCATCTTTTATTCAGGATGGAGGTGAAAGGCCTGCATTGTAGAAGACCAGGACTAGTTAGTAAGAGAGAATGAATGGATAAGGTAGAACTTACAAGCCAGTAGGAGTCATTGGCATATGTTGTGATAAGGGATAATGGTAGGCACTTGAGAAAATCGATAGAGCGGTGGTTTGAAAAGAAGTTGGGGAGAGGGATTGCTAACAAGAGAGAACAGATGTCATGACGTTGGGTCTAAACTAAGTAATTGAGGTTTCAGATGATAAACACTTTGATAGTACTAATGACTATCATAATAAAATGGGAGTGATAAATGCAAAAAAATTAAGTGAAAAACTAATAGGCCTTAGAGGCAGCTTGCTTATACATAAAGAATGGAAGATTATTTTACTGGTTTTTTATTAAAATGATTCACGGAATGAAATGGTTGGTGAGATGATGTTTGACTATGAATACATCAAAATTAAGATTAAATAAGGGATTGCATTGTGCCATTTTTTAGTCTAATATCCGCTAATTCCATGGAATACTTCTATAGTTTAAAAATTATATAATTTAAAGAAAGTGACATTTTAAAATATGAAAAATGGTTGTACATAATTCCCAGATAAACTGAGCATGAAGTAATAGATTTGCAAATCAATTCACTTGAAACTGAGCAATTCTTTTAAATAGTGAAAGAAACCAAAACATGGCACCTCAAATGAAGCCACTTGGACATATTGGTTATATTGAACTAATCACCAACACGATTATGAAAGCAGTGTTCTTTTTCTTCCCAAAGGAAGAAGGTACAATTTCCCTGTGAAAGGTACCATCCCTAGTTCAGAAGGAAGTTAATCTTATCAGAGATGAGGAAAGTGGGGCCAAGATATTTATACAAACAAATTTTGTTAAACCGATCTTTATATTAATTCCTACTTAAACTTCTTCACCATTTACTACCCCTAGCCCTAACCCATTTTTTTTCTTATTAATTCTTCACAAATTTTTAGCTTGTCTCAAACATATAATGCTTCCAGTTCTGGTCACATGTTCGGGTCTTCATTCTTTTGTGAAGGCTCACGTCTACATGGAAATTAAAAAAAAATTGTGTGCTTTTCTCCTGTTAGTCTGTCTTCCATCATTTTAATTCATAGGAGTGGCCAGAGACCCAAAGAGCATAGAGAATTTTTCCTCCCCTGTAATAGCTTTCTGATATTTAAAAAACGAAATGTACCAGAATGTGGCCAGCTATTCACCATTTGATGACTATTTTGTTTGTGTCTCTATTTTTTTTAACTGGGAAGGAATATGGAATAAATAAAAATATACTGTAAACAAATTTATATATTAATACCTGGGTAATAAATCCTCAAAAGGAGATTTGCTTGTTCAAAGTGTGAGTCTTTCGAACTTGGTAGACTTCCAAACAGTTGGGCAGGTTTCCAATTTTACCCACAGAAGTGCCTATTTCCACTTGCGGCCTATTGAGTGTTGCGTGCGTGTGTGTATGTCTGCAAATTTAATGTGCCCAAAATGGCATCTCGCTGAATTTCCCTTCTGACTACAATAAGCATTCTTTCATATTCAATTGGCCATTTGCCATTTCTCTTCTGTGAATGCATGTGTTTATTTTTCTGTTGGGTGGTTTGTCTTTTGACTTTTTTACTTTCGTATGTGTTGCAACAATTTTCTCCCAGTCTCTCTTTTAATATCTGTATCTTTTAAAAATAAATTCCTTTAACATTGTCAAATATATAATATTTTTCTTTTCCAGTTTTGAATTTCTTACCTTGTAAAAGTTTACCACCACCTGAAGTTTACAAGAATATTTTCCCCCAAATTTCTTTATTTTTAAATTAACTTTTTTTGGTGGTGCCCTTACAGCTTTATTTCATCTAGAATATGTTACTAAATATTGTGGAGAAGTGATCCATGTGAAAAATTTTCAAGACTTCCATCCAAGATGAAGGCATACGTAGATTCATTTTGCCTCCTCACATGACCAAAAGAAGGACAACAACCAATTTAAAAACAAACAAAAAAACAACCAGAACTTCCAGAAAATCAAACTGTATGGAAGCCCAACAATGAAGGAGTTAGAGAAGAAACATTCATTCAGACTGGTAGAAGGGGTGGAGATGGGCAGCTACATGGTGAGGACACACAATGAAGTGGTGGCTGGCAGACTGGGCAGGTGAGGTGGCAGGTGGTGGGCCAGGAAGTCCCACTTTCCCATGTGGATAAACTGGGAGGAAAAACTGGAGAACAAGACAGCTTGGGGAAATAAAGCCTCAAAATCTCTGGCTGTAAAAACTGGTGGGGATTGTGGTGGCTGCAGAAACTCCCAATCTTATAGAAGAGTCCCTTAGAGGGGCCCACAGGATCCTGGAACATACACAACCCAACAACCTGGCAATCAGCACCAGGGCAGCACCCGAAAGAGCACAGTCCACTTGGGGGAAGTGAGGGAAGTGACTGGAAGTGAGGCAAGAGCCGAGCAAGCGGTATTATTCCCCCTCTGACCCTTCGCCCACACACAGCATGACAACACAGTGAAGTGGGTTGCCCCACCCTGGCAAATACCTAAGGCTCCATACCTTATAATGTAACAGGTGAGCCAAGACAAAAAAATTGCCTAAATGAAAGAACAGATCAAAACTCCGGAAAAAGAACTAAGCAATGAGGAGATAGCCAACCTCTCAGATGCAGAGTTCAAAACACTGATAATCGGGATGCTTCCAGAATTGACTGAGTAAGGACAGGAAATAAAGGAAGAAGTGAACACTATACAAGGCAAAATAAAGAAAAATATACAGGGAACCAACAGTGAAGGGAAGGAAACATGGACTCAAATCAATGATTTGGAACAAAAGGAAGAAATAAACAACCAGCTGGAACAGAGTGAAGAAACAAGAATTAAAAAAAAAATTGGAGAGACTGAGGAACCTCTGGGAAAGCTTTAAACATTCCAATATTTGAGTAATAGGGGTGTCAGAAGAAGAAGAAGAACAAGAAATTGAAAACTTATTTGAAAATAAATTAATACTGTGATTTCCTTCTTCTTGCTATCTTAAACTGCCCAGTAAAATTATAAATAAAAATCTACCAAGCCTGCAAATTTATTCAGCTTTAGGGCAAATCACTCATTAAGTTTAAAATTTTTTAGAAGAAACTTTAAAATTTTTCATTTTCAAAACTAATTGTATAATCAGAAAATAAAAATATTGGTTTCTCTCAATTTTCTATATTTATGCGCTTTTGACAAAAGTTTTTATCTCTAATGTATTAAAAGAAACTTGAATGAATAGGGTGATAGTGGTCATCTCATGTATTTCAGATTTTCTTTGTACTGTGTATTATTTCATAGTTCAATAAATATTTGACATTACATTTTATAAGTATTTTTGTAGCCTCTTCCTCTAGTTTTGTTTTTCTTAGAAATTTTGTTAGAAATGGTTGATGAATTTTAGCAAATGTTTTGGCATTTAGTAATGTAATTTTACAAGTTTTGCTTTTTTCTTATAATGTTAACCATTTTTCACTGTTGCATAATCTGTGCTTTACTAGAATTATTATGTAGTGATGTGTTTGATTTACTTTTTAAGTACTTTAATAGTTTATATGTTGACATTTTTGAAATTGCAAACATATGACTTCTTTTGACCTAAAATGATAATTTGACATTGTTCAATTTAAATAGCAAGTGTGCAGTAACTATTAGATATAATTAATCCCTTTTCTGCCTTTCACTTTGAATTGCTGATGATCTGATGTTAATATAATCACTCTACTTTTTTTTGTTTGTAAAGACAAAATGAGCACATCATATTCTATGATATGCTCATTCCTTTGTTTTCAACTTGTCTTTGATATTTTGTTTTCCATGTATCTTTTGCAAATGGCATGTCTTATTTTATTCAATCAGATGCAATTTGCCTTTGTATAAATGCAATCCTTTATGTGTATTATGCTTAGTGATATTTTTAATATTTTCATATTTTATGTTAATTACTGAGTAATTTTTCTTTTTGCCCATTTCTGATTATTTTTAATGCTAGCTCATTTCTTTCTCTCCCTATTTTGCTGTCTACTATGGATTGAAAATAGTATCGCATTTTTCATTGTATTTCTGCTTACACTCCCCCTGCAACCACCTATGTTAACACACAGGTTGGGCAAGGTTGGTTTACCATTGTCAGCATGTGAAACACATAATTTATTCTTGTATTATTATTTGTTATCTTTTGTATTATTTTCCATATGAACAACTGTAAACCTAGTTTTGCCCCACACTGTATGTCTACTGTAAAAGAACATTTCATGTGAATGTGTAGAATGTTTCACAAAACCAATTTCCGAAAATCTCTACTAAAGAAGAGGATTGCAATCCATTTAACTCCCCAACTCCCAAGCGTTAGTAGTTTGGAATTTTTATTTCTGAATATAGTAGTTCTATATCTTGAGCATCATTACTTAATACTTTTATTATCATTCTTAGTCATATAAGTTTGAATACATACATATATATATGCATATATATAATCACTGTCACTGACTGTTATTTATCCCTATTTTGTTGTGTTCTCAATAAATTGTCACTTGGCAGGAGCGTGCCTAGTATTTCCCGAGTATGAGTATGAGTGTGTGTGTGTGTGTGTGTGTGTGTGTGTGTGTGACCATAGAAGACGATATACACATTATTTTCTGCATATCAGGAAGGACTTTCTTTTGTTTTCATGGCAGCTGCACATGATGCCCTGGGTAAAAGGAACTGCTGTGAATAGTGGTGATAAGCTGTGGGCGGGGGTAAATGCTCCCTGGTCATACTATTAGCTATCGCTGTGTTAGAGATGCCATGCCACTCAGCTGTGAACTTCATCAGGGCTTCTAAGCTTTTTTCCTCTCTGTCTTTCTAGAGACATAATGGCTGCAATGGTCTGGAGCTGGGTATTTTCCTTCTCGTGCCTGGAAGGTAGAGGAGGCTGCTGTTGGATGGTCCCTTTCCCCAGGACAAGTGGGCTCTGACTATACCCCAACACGGTAGGATCTGGTTGACTAGTTTCCTCTGTGTACAGGCCTTGTTAAGAAAACAGCGTGTTCTGGCCTACTTAAAAATGGTTTCTTTTTCCCACCCTTGCCAGATGCAGGAGGAGAGCCTTACCCACTCTCTACTCTGGGAACCTGGTCAGCAGCGAGAGGCATATATCGCACTGTTGTGCCCTCACCCCATGAAAGTATCCTCCCACCCAGCATTTTTAACCCTCAATGTCATCACCCCCTTCCCTGTCCACACTGGTTCTTGGGGTGGTTTCCACCGGCGAGCCTCCTCTCCGGCAGGCGAGGCACCCTGTGTCCCTTTCTCCGTCCCACCAATCTTGGGGGAAGAGGTTTGCCCTGCAACCTCTCCTCTCTTACTCATCCAGGAAAGTCTGTTGATTTTTCAGTCTGTTCAGCTTTTTACTTATTGTTAGGACAGAGTGGCCTCTGCCAAACTCTTTATTTGTGGGACAGGAAACTAGAAGTCCTTTTGCTTTCAGATAACAATTATATATTTGCTGACAGTAGAATTTTGAAATCACACGTCTATTCTCAAAACAGATTATAAATTATATATTTTGCTATCTAGAGTTAAAGATTAGAAATTTGTTTCTCGTGTGATTATCTTTTCTTTGACTTAGTGATTTCTTTCTGTCTTGTAAAATTTTGTCTTTATCTTTGGAGTACAGTTATTTTATCAATTGTATCTAGATGCATCTTTTTTATTTATTATAACTGACATTTAGAGTTTTGCTCTCTAATTGAGAGCTTGAGTTGTAACTCAATTAAGCTGAGGTCTTTTATATCCTCCTTGAATTAAATAACATATTTTAAGCATATACAAATATATCGTATATATCTGTGAACATATGACTGAAATCATAATTTCTCCTACTCCCCATTTTTTGCTTTGTTTTATGAATAAAATATTAGTGATTCAATAGTGAATCTCTGAATTCACTGAGTTCTCTGGTCATAATTTCTCCTCTCTTTTTTCAGAGGTAATCATAATCTTCAATTTGCTGTTTGTCATTCCTATGCAGATTTTGTCCATCTATATAAAAATGCATAAATATAGGGTAGGGCAAAAGTAGGTTTATAGTTTTGAGTACACAAAACATAGAGTTCATTTTTTATTATTATTTACTGTATTTTCTATATGAACAACTTTATGGTTTGTAAAATTATGAATATAACATCATAGTACATTTATAATCCATGTATTTGCTTTTTCTCATGTAATGTGAGGTTTTTGAGATTTATCCATATTGATTCACATGTTTCTATTTAATTCATTTCAATTTAATATTCAACTACATGAATAAACAATAATTTAAAAATGGGTTATTTCCATTTTTTTTGTAATTCTGAAATGCATATTTTTGTACATATCTTATATACATATTCAAGAGGTTTTGTAAGTGGATGTTTCTGTGTTGCTTTATTTTATCCTTTGACTATGTTTTCTATTGGGTAATTAACTTTTTCATATAGTCAGTATCTTTATGGTGTCTGCATTGGTTATTTGTAATTTTCCATTGCCTGCTCATAGGTACAAGAAACCAAGCACAGGACAGACAGACCTGGTGACTTCCTTGCTTGTGCCCATCTTGGAGCACCTTCTGCAGGAGGATCAGGCAGGAAAAACTGTGAGTATTCTACTGGAGAACAGGGAGATGTTCCTTTTGGTTTACATCTTTACAGAACCAAACAGAGAGAAAGGGCTCATTTTGATTAATGGGTCACAAATGACTCAGTTTATGAGTGTACCTTTTTCTAAATTTATTTTAATAGATGAATAACAGGCCACCCTTAACAGAAAGCAAAGATATTCTCTTCCCTACCTTAGTATCAGTAACAAAATCTCTCAGTAGCCTTAATCCTAAACTCTGCTGATGATATTGATTCTCTCTCAGACATTACCAGCAATGAAATACCTAACTGTGCTCTTACCTTCCAGGTTAATGCATTTTTAAGTTTCTTTAACACGGAGTTGAGGGGAGGACAAGGGACCCAGGAATTTTACGTTCAGGCTGCCATTTTCTCAGAATCCTCTTTCATTCTAGATACTGATTTTTAACTTCTTAAGAAGTAAATATGTATTAAAGATGCTTAGAAATATATTATCTCATCATGTTCAAGCTCATTACCTTCCTTCCTCTAACTTTAGCTTTTCCAGTTTGTAATAAGGAGATGGAAATTAATCCCAAACTAGCCATCTTTGTTTTTTCTTATTTTTTCCCCATTAGACGGTTTGGATTTTAATAAGGTTGCTGTACTTGACACAATTGTGCTTCTTTTTCACCTGTGTATCTCTATTAGCTCTAGTGACATTTTATTTCATTGCTTGGAAAATTCAAAATGAAGCATTCTAAGGAAGTGTTTCTTAAAATGAGGAATAAAGTGGAGTACAGATTAGATTCTAGTTCAGTGCCTCTCCAATTTCGTTGTGCATAACAATTACTAGAATTGTTTAAAGCATGCAGTTTTATGTATACCACCATGAGAGATTGTGATTTTTGGAGGATCAAAAAATTTATAATTTTTAATGAATATTCTGAGAATTTTGATATAGGTTCTCTGTAGACTAAAGTTTGAGAATCACTGGTTTAGGGGATAGCACTGGGTTTTGTTGGAAGAATTTAAAAGCATTTCCTAAAAGAAACATCCTGAGTGATGCCAACATTCTCCATCTAGTTTTGTATATAGGCATTCTAAATTTGGGAATGAACGTATATATGTACAGAATACATTCTGAAGCTACTCACATTAGTGTAAAAATAGATTTCTGTTTCTCCTACGAGATCTTTATGTAACATTGGTTGTCTTGTGCATATAGTCTGCAGCATTTATTCATGCACTTATTCATTGGCTGCCTTGGACTTTCCTTTGACTGGCTCAATGATAACAGATGAGAGGCAGTGCAACGGTGTAGACACATTTCTCACATCCATTGTTGCCCAAACTTGATTCTTTTGCAAAAGCCTATTCCATTAAGAGTTCTGAAGGGCAAAAGGGGAATCCCTGGTCATATAAATGTGGCAAGTACTGTATTTTGTTTTGCTTCTACAGGTTCACCATGCATATTAGCATGTTCAAGGCTCTTAGAAGTCCTATCATAGAACATGTGATCCTTGGTGTTAATGTTGATAATGAACATCATACTTTGGTTCTACCCTATTGACTTAAATTTTTTTAGAAAACTTTTCAAATTTAATGGGTCTTTCAATGAATTAAAATGAGTTTCCAGTGATGGCAAAAAAGTATATAAACACCATAGGCTCAGATTCTGCCTTATCTTTCTTCATTCCCTCAGGGTTCAGCTCAGTATTTAGTTCGTAGTAATCAAGTAAAATTTTTTTCTCAATAACCATTTGCTGAATGAATAAATATGTTACATTTGTGTGGTAGATGTACCACTACACTGGGAAGACTGTAAATTCCATAGGCGACAGGAAGAAAGCAGCAGGACTTACCTCTGTGACATAGAATTATCTGGTGTTGGCTTGCTTGAACCCTTCAGTGGATGGCAGTTCTGCTATTTTGAAAATGTCTTTTTGCACTAAGGAAAATAATCTTCATGGTACAATACGGTAAAAAACTGATGCAAAAATGGTATTTATGTGTGATTAGCTACCATTGGGATTGTTTACCACTGGGAAACCATTAATAGCCTGGTGTCAAAGATTAAAATCTTGCAATTATGAAAGAGTAGGATAATTCTGAACTAAGGAATTGATATGTGAGCATGACATCATCTCCTGGTCAAGTTTTCACATGGATTAATAAACAATCACTTTGTGAATGCTTAGAAAATTAATATGGGCATCATAGGATAAATTTTTTAGGACCTAATGCCAGACCAGAGTCATTTCCTTTGTAGACAGTGTTTATTGGACTACAAGATCTGGGGAATGTTCTACTATAGCCATTTAGCTTGGTTTTGGCAAGAAGACAGCATTTGACAGTTTCTTCGTGTTTATATTTGAAGACAAGAAGAAAGCATAACAATGGGAAGGAAGAGTAGGACTTGTTAGCAACTTTACAGAGATGTAGGAGTCAGAGCATTGGAATACAGGGTTTCTGAAATCTTCATTTCTAATAACCTCGTAGCTATTTACTAGTTCTACAGTTAAAGCTCAGTCTCCTCCATTTCTGCCTCCTTTCTCCACCTTCCCCTTTGTTCTCTCCTCCAGCTCCTTCTAAATTCTCCTAGTAACACTGCAAGTCATCCTGTTTGGAATCACCTCCCTTCAGATCTTCCCAAGCAGTTCACATCTGCTAAATATGGAATGGGAAGAATTTGATTCACTCTTTGATATATTGGGATTAGAGCCTTTCAAAGGCATGATAAGACAGTTTCTGTACTTCTGTGGGTGGGGGGTCAGGGCAGGAAGAACTTCATTCACAGTTCATTCAAGTGCTATTCAATTAGCCAGAAAAAAGGAAAACACTTTTTGGGATTATTTATGATAGTTGGCCATTAAATAAGCTGAGCTAGAGTAAATATATAAAAATGTATTGCATACCAATTTTCACAGGTATGTTTGCACACAGAATTCTATTCTCTTGCCTTCCATGAGCAGAATTCTTACACAAATGTGAGTTCTAGTTGAAGATAGCTTCACCTACTGGAGAGTTGGAGGTTTCTGGTGTGGGAGTTCTATTCCTTATACTACTAATGCATTGGAGTTGAACATCCATTTTTAATCTTTCATATTTTTAATGTAAGCTTGAAAAAAGTTAAATTTTTATTTTTTTAAGAAAGATGCATTATATCATCATTTAAAAAAGATAGCTAACAATCACTGTAACTAAAATCAAAATGAACACTGAATTCACTCTTGCCTTTTTTCTGTCCCTTCTCTGGGACCATTTGGCCTTGGCCTGTGATATCCAGGTCAGAATTAGGTAGCTTTCTGTATGGTTGTACCGACACTCCAGCTAACCTTTTCTTTCATCCCCAATAGTTCTTTCATACCCCGAGGCAGCATAGCACACTGGTTAGGACTCATACTGGTAACCGATTTAGAATCATGCCTCATCTGTGTTGCTTCCTATTTATTTCATTCTTCAGTTTTCTTTTTTTTCCCCATCTTGAAGTATGTGGCACATCACCCAGAATTCACCTAGCACCCCACCTACACTTCAGTACTGAAGTGCTTGTTCTCCAGATGCTGAGGGAGTTGGAGCTGATGACTCCCAGCTGAGAGCCTCACCCAAGGCCTCAACCCTTCCTAGGGTCCGCCTACATCCAGGGGTAGGTTCCCAAGGAGTTATTAACACTTGGCTTCATTTGGCCCAAGTCTGAACATCTCTGCAGGGCCACGCCAGCTCCTGAGCTCCCTGGGAAAATGGCTGACATCTGTGTTTTGTTTGTGTGACAGCCCAGCTCTGGCATCTGTGTAGTCTTGCTTCTTGCCCCTCCCTATAGGTGTCAGTCCTGAGACACATATCCCTATTAACTCCCTGTGTTCTAATCTCTATCCCAGGGAATCTGATCTGTGACCATACAGACTCATAGGGATGGTTATGAGGTTGAAGGGAAATAATTTCTGAATAAATGTTGGCTATTGATAACATCATTTTCTATAAAGTAGTACTAAGCCATGCTTTCGGTCCAAATGCCTGCACAGTTGTGCTTGAGTGACAAATCCTGGAATCAGACTGGCGAGGTTTAAAATCTGCCTTCCTCCCCTATTGTCCATGTAACAAGTTGCTTGACTTTTCCTGTCTCAAGTTTTTTTGATTTGGAAATGAGTCAAGATGGTTTGTCTCATACCATGAGGTTATTTTGTGGCTTAAATAAAATAACTACATATAAAAAGTTGATAACAGTGCCCGGATCCTAGTGAGTTCAATGAATGTTAACTATTATTATAATTATAACTCATAAGATCATTATTTTCCACCTAAACCCCAATTCTGTCTTTTTCATAGTACTTGCTTCAGAACACTTAGTTTGAGGCCATTGTCAACATCAGAAACTAATGTAGGTAGATTATATCTGATTTAAAATAAACTTCTACTAGGGTAGATGTGACTAAGCAGGAAAAATCCCTGAGAATTTGATAAAAAGAGAATTAGTTGTAACTTATTACTTAATCTACACACTTCTAAGATTTTTCTTTAAAAAAGCATTCACTTGTTAATTTTAAGCAAGGAATATAAGCCTCATTCTTATAATCTTGTCTTTAATAGAATTAGTGGAGCGGATAGGTCAGGCAGGGTGAGTCAGAGTGGGTTAAGGAGAGAGCAGTAAACTGAGGAGGAAAGGGGGAAATAGACCAATAGACCCAATAGACCAATTGGGTTGGTCAAAAGTCCATTTAGGTTTTTTTTTCTGTAAAATAAAAAGACAACATTTTTAATTCTCGCCAATAACTTTATTGATTTAGATATTTTGAGTATGTTGGCTATCTCCCGCTATTGGCTTCTAGTGGGTAGAGGCCAGGGGTGCTGTTAAACATCTTCCAATGCATGAGAGCCCCATGGCAAGAAATTATTTGCCCAAAATGTCAATACCAAGATACTTTGGAAACCACTTTTGACACATTCAATCAGTGACAGCAGCTCCTCCATACACTGCACACATCTTCTTTATGTATGTTTCAGTTTCATTTTTACCTTTCATGAGATAATAAAGCATAATATGCTAAAATGTTATAATTTTCTTTCATCTTCAATATTAAAATGGCTGTGCAAAAATTCCCCAATTTTGATTTTTTTAAAGAAATGTACATTAATATGACAGCTGCCACCATACAATCCAGCAAAATTGTTTCAAATAAAGTTAAAGACAACTAAAGGCTATTAGAGCCATCACATAGGAAAAAAAAAAGAACTTTTGGCCAACTCAATAGAACTAGAAGACGTGGCTTCTTAAGCTGACTCTCCAGCATGTGTCTTTGCTATGTATGTAACATAACACCTGATATATGATATACAAATATATAATATACCACATGTCTTTAATGTTGTATCTATATAATATATGTTGTATTTATATAATAGATATGTTGTATCTATATAATATATACTTATAGATAAATATGTAAATAAATATGTTCTTTAATAAACTTTTTGGAATAATTTTTAATTTACAGAAAAATTACAGAGAACAGAGTTTTCCTCTCCCCTTCACCCTGGTTTTCCCAGTGTTAACATAAGCATGCTTCATTTGTCAAAACTAAGAAATTAATCCTGCCACATTACTAATAGCTAAATTAGAGACTATTCATATTTCATCAGTTTTTTTCACTAATGCCCTTTTTCTGTTCTGAAACCCAGTCAAGCATAACAGCAATGCATTTAGTCATCTGGTCATCTTACTTTCCTGTAAGGTCTGTGGCAGCTTCTCATCTTTCTTATTTTTCATGCACTTAGATGCTTTGGGCACTCCTTAAGTATTTGCTAGAACGATCCAAGGTTTGGGTTCATCTGATGTCTTTTCATGATTCTGCTAGGGTTGTCTTTTGGTCAGAACGGTGTATTAGTTTTCTACTTCTGCTGTCACAAATTAGCACCAACTTAGTGTCTTATAACACAAACTTATTTCCTGATAGTTATGTAGGTTAGAAACACAACACTATAACTGGCCCGAAATCAAGGTGTTGGCAGGGCTGTGTTCCTCCCTAGAGGCTTTAAAAGAGAGGCTGGCCTCTTTCAATCTCTAGAGGCTGTTGTGCTCCTTGGCTTGTCTTCCTCCATCTTCAAGGCCAGCATCTCTGCATCTCCTAATCTCTCTCTGAGTCATTTCTCCTGCCTCCTCCTTTCTCTGTTAAGGACCCGTATGATTACATTAGCTCGCTTTAATTAGTGCAGGATAATTTACCTATTTTAACATCAATTAATTAGCAACCTGAATTCCCTTTTGCCACAGGTTTTAATGAGTAGGATGTGAATATCTTTTCTGAGGGTGGGGAAGCATTGGTCTAGCAACTGCAGGTAGTATCTGTAAGGTTGCTCTACTCCAAAGTTACTATGTTTCTCATATGTTTTTCATCCTCAGTTTCCTTATCTGTGGGAATGAGGTGGTAATAATTTTTGCCTTGTCAGACTGCGCAGTATCAAATGCCCACATGCAGTAAAAGTGGCTGTTCTCCAAATTAGTAGCTGAGCCGAATCCAATGAGGTTTCTCCACCATCTTTCTCCAAGTCAGGAATGAGATTATTCTTACTTGTGAGGTAAATTAAGAAAGATTCGCCTCGATTTTATTAAGTTTGAAATGTGCAAAGAAGTCTTTATTGGTACCAGAGAGGAGCATACTGTCTAAGATACATCTAACATGTAGCAAGTTCCTTATTAACAATTCTGAAGTAGTGAAGGGGCTTAAATGTGACTCTTAAAAGTTTGCTCCCACTCTGTTTTTGAGGGTTTCTGGCAAGATTTAAAAAAATGTTTTCTTGAATTAATCAGTGTAATGACTTTCTGTAAATTTGTCATTCATGTGCATATTCATTTATTCTGTGATGGGAAATGGGTATGATAACTTTTAACAAGGATTATTTGATAAAGATATATCTTTAGTAAACCAGATGTGGAATTTACCATGACACAGAAGTTTTCTTAAGGAAGAACAAGGGATATTTGTTTTATATATCACTCTACTACCTACTAAATAGTTATGTTGGAACATATTTCATCTGAGAGTTCACTAGTTTCTGCAGAGTGGAAAAAAGGGGACAAGATAGAGTACTCATTAGCCCTGACCATTTAAGCAAACACTATTGACTTATTCTTGGTTTGCAAAATGAATAGAGTTCACTTACAATATTCAGACTACAATATTCAATATACTTCAGTGGCTGGACAATTCAGTATCATGATGGCTTAGTATTGGGGTAAAGTTTCTATTCTTTGTATTGGATTGCATTAAAAACACTGAATACTAAAAGCTATGTATACAGAATGTCAGAATGAAAGAAGTGAATTAAAAAAAGAAAGGGAAGATGGAATGGATTTTTTGCTTGCCCTAACATATACACAGTGGCAACGAGACTTTGAGATCTGTAAAAACGCTACCTCAGTCCTGCTATTTTATAACTTTTGGTTGGCTTCCTCCTTCAAAAAGATACATGCACAGAGCAGGACCTACCTACTTGTAGGTGACGATGATTGTTGCTTAATAAATATCTGTTGATTAAATTAAAAAGTACAGATGCTAAGTCACTTGTTAGTTCATGAGTTGCTAGCCCTTTGGAGTTTAAGAAGCTGCTGTTGTCCTCCAAATTAAGTCGCAGGAAGTTGTAGGAGGCAAAACCCTGAGTCAGGTGGATGGAGAAGAGAGTTTGAGCTCCTTTCTCTGACTCCCACTTACAAGAACTTGAACAAACCACCTTTACTTCTCTGGATCTTGGCTTAAAAATAACCAATGCAGTTGGACAAAATTAATGATATTCACCTCTTTATAAAAATTTATTTTCAGGTGGGCCTTTTTTTGAAATAAAACTTTCCTGAAATAGTATTCCTATATTTAACATGAGTGGTCCAGTAGAAGCCAAACAGAATGTTGGCCTTTCTTTCAAGATAGACTTTGAAGCTGTCCCTAAAAACCAGGGCACCCACAAAACAGTTTTGAAATCACCGACATTAAATTCTACCAGTGGCACTTTCAGCTTCAGAATTTCATCTCCTGTCATCAAGGCCAGTGTGCCTCAGCCACGGGGTCGTGACAACTCTTCTGTGTCAGTTGTGGTGTCGGTCGTATTTTTCAGTCAAAGAAACCCTGGCTGATGAATCAAATTACAATCTTGGTGGGTTGATGCAAAGTAACAGTTTTCACCAGTGATCCCCCAACTCAGTGGCCTACAACAGACGTTTATTATTTCTCATTCTGTGGGTCAGCTAGGCAGATAGTCTAGTCTGGAGCAGAATGGCTGGTTTCTGCAGTGAGCTGGATGCCAAGGCCAAAGTCATCTATGAGGGGGATGAATTGAAAGTCCAACCATTTACAGTAGCATTGCTTCCACATCATTGTAGGCAAATGTTGTTAATCAGGACTCTGGTTTAATGTAGGTGTCCATAGCTTCTCTAGCAGTCTGTCTTTCTCTTCTCTTTATGCCCTCTTATCGTCCGCTCATCACAGTTGCAGAAACTTGGCCAGGAAACGACCTAGCTTTCCACTAAGAATATGTCAATTGTAGTGTTCTGAATAATCATAGGGCTCTATTTTAAGAAAAATGAAATTAATTCAAGAAAAAATTCTAATAAGAGAAAATACAAATCAGATTCACTGTTCCTAACTGTGAAATCTAATCCTGGAGATAGGAATGACTATGGTTTTCCAATAAGATCCAGAAAAATAATATATTTATTGAGATATAAACTGACACAAAACAGTAAGTTAAGATGTAGAGTGCATTGATTTAATACATTTCCCTATTGCAATATGATTGTGGCATTATTATTATTCCTAAGAACAATTAAGATCTAGCAACTTTGAAATTTATAGCATAGCATTATTGACTATAGTCAGTATTTGTGCATTAGAGTTCCAGAACGTATCTACCAGTTGCAAGCTTATACCCTAAATATTTCCCCAATTCTTGCATTTTAGCCTCTAGTAACCCTCATTTTACTTTCTATGAGTTTGACATTTTTACATTCTGCACATGAGTGATAGCATTATTTTCTTCATTTGACTTACAGCACAATGCGCTCAAGGTCCACCACGTCCTTCCTCATGGCTGGATGATATTCGTGTGTGTGTGTGTGTGTGTGTGTACACCACATTTTCTTTATCCATTGCCAGGTGCTTAGGTTGTTTCCACAGCTTGGCTATTGTGAGTAATGATGCAGTGCACATGGAAATGCAAATATCTTTCAACATTCTGTTTGCATTTTCTTTGTGTATATACTCAGAAGTGGGATTGCTGGATCCTATGGCAGTTGTACTTTTAGTTCCTTGAGGACCCCCCCTTACCCTTTTCTACAGTGGCTGCACCAACTTACATTCCCACAACAGTGCACAAGGGTTGCATTTTCTCTACACCCTTGCCAGCACTTGTCATCTCTCGTCTTTTTGATGATAGCCACTTTAATAGGTGTGAGGTGATAGATATTTCATTGTGGTTTTGATATTGTTAACTGTTATCTTTTCAAAATACTAGTTCTTAGTTTTGTTGATTTTTTTGTGTGTTTTACTGGTATCTATTCTAATTTCTAGTACAATCTTTGTTTCCTTCCTTTTACTCACTTTGGGCTGTTTGTTCTTTTCTCAGTTCTTTGAAGAGGTAAAGTTAGGTTGTTTATTTGAGAACTTTTTTTGTTTCTTAAAGCAAGCATTTATTTCTTATGAACTTCTCTAAGAATTGCTTTTTGCAGCATTCCATAATTTTTGTGTGTTATGTTTTCATTTTTATTTGTCTTGAGATGATTTTTTCTCCTTTCGATTTCTTCTCCAATCTGTTCGTTGTTCAACAGTATGTTGTTTAGTTTCTACAAGCTTGTAAATTTTCCAGCTTTCCTCCGGTTGATTTCTAGTTTTATACCATTATGGTGGGAATGATGTTTGGTATGATTTCAGTCACCTTGCATTTCCTAAGAATTGTGTTGTGGCCTATCATATGATCTGTCCTGGGGAATGTCCCATGTGCACTTAAGAAAAATGTGTGTTCAGTTGCCATTGGATGTACTTTGTTTTAAATATCTGTTAAGTCAGTCTGGGCTCATGTGTAGTTTAAGTTTGTTTGTTTTTTTTGTCTGGATGTCTATCCATTGCTGGAAATATAGTATTGAAGTCCCCTATTAATTGTATCGTTCTTTATTTCTCCCTCAGAAATGTTAGTATTAGCTTAATATAGTGAGGTGCTCTGATGCTGGGTACATATGTATTTATGACTGTTATTTATTACTTGATAAATTGACCCAGTTTATTATTATATAATGACTCCCTTGTTTCTTATTACCATTTTTGGCTTAAAGTCTATTTTGTCTGATATAAGCATAGATACCCCTACTTTGGGAGGTTTTCACTTGCATGAAATATCTGTTTTCATTTCTTCATTTGTCTGTGTGTGTGTATCTTTAAAGCTTAAGTGAATTTCTTGTAGGCACTATATAATTGAATCTCTTTATAAAAATTTATCCAACCACCTTGTGTTGTTTGATTGGTGAATTCAGTCTAATTACATTTAATGATTGATATGTAAGGATTTACTAATGCTATCTTATAATTGCTTTCTAACTGTTTTGTACATTCATTGTTTCTTTTTTCCTCTTTTTGTGAATTGGTGATTTTCTGTAGTGGTGTGGTCTAATCTCCCATCTTTATTTTTTGTGAGTCAACTATAGTCTTTTGTTTTGAGGTTACTGGGAAGGTTACATAAAACAACTTATAGATAACAACTTAATCTTGATCTCATAAAAAAGCTCTACCTGTCTATTGTATACATGACTTTCCTAACTCTGTTTGAGTTCCAAGACAAGAAAAAATAAAATAAAGGCATATTATTGCTATTTTGTTACATGTTAATAACAACCACACCTAAAACGAAAGCAAACTAAAAGGACAGCTAGAGCAGGAGTGGAAACATAGAAATGAAGATCTCAAGGAGGGTTAGCAACAGGGGAGTGGGAGGAGGAGATGGGGGGAGAAGGTACAGAAAACAGGTAGCATAGACAGTAGATAGAAAATAGATGGGGGGGGGGGCGAGAATAGTTTGGGAAATATAGAACCTAAAGGACTTGAGACACATGGACATAAACTAAAGGGGGGTAATGGTGGGGTTGGGGGGGCAGGGTGGAGGGGAATGGAGGGGGGAATAGAACAACTGTAACAGCATAATCAATTCAAAAAAATAAATAAATTTAATTTAAAAAAATGGATACAGCAAAATTACCATGTTATGACTTATTAAATGATAGATTCTAATTTCAGAAATCCAGAAAAATATTCTGAAGGCATGTTTTCCCCATTTATTGGAAGAAAATTCCAAAGCCAAGGTCAAAAAATGCTAGTGATAGACAAAAAATGCATGAGCTTGTTTGATAGCCTTAATTAGTGATCTTGTAATTGGTCGTGTCAGTTGTCATGTAGCTGGCAGCATTCACTGAGAATATATCTAAATCCCCACTCTTTTACTCCTCTAAAACATTGTCATTTATTTGGGTGACAATTCATGCATAATATAATAGCCCTGGGGTACAATTAATTTTAGCAGTTGCACAACTTAGTAAAAAGAAAAAGCACCAGTAGTATCACATGTGCCTTGAAGGTCAGATGATACCACAATTTACACCTTTGTTGCCAGACATGAAAATTAGCAATTTACATAAATATATTGATTAATATGTGGATAGTTTAGCCAGATGTACTAATGAAGCTAATCATATTTTACCAGCTGTAAGTATGCTTTCTATCTTGTACAATGAGACATAGTAAAATTGTTTTTAAAATGTAAAATTTGAAATAAATTTCAAGTTAATAATAATTGATAGACATGAAGTACATGCCAAGAAAAATAAGATGGGACCCTGCTCTAGAAAGTTAAAAATATATTTATTTGACACCACCCGTATTACTTCAGTGATATACTTGTGTACTTCCTGTCTCTTTCAGGTATCTCACGCACCTCCCATTATTTACACAATGGCTGCCACTGCCTGTGTCAGGGTCTTGACATCTTCCTTTTGACTATTGCCATGATCTCACATCTGGACACATGTCTGCTCACTGTTCAAATACTGCCAGAGGGATTTCTCTGACTCACATGTTTGTTGACTTTCTGTTTAAGGTGATACTAATCATTAAGTTGTTCATTTACACTGGTAGTTTAATTAATTTCTCTTACTCTTCTCAGCTAGAAATGTCTCCGTGGTGAGTGGACTGTACAAAGTTTTTAAATAGTGTTATTGGGGGTATTAATAACTACCATCTATTGAGCACTTGCTCTATCCTAATCATTGTTTAAAGAGCTTTATGAGTATTATCTCACTAAATCTTCTCTTAATTCTCTCAGAAGAATACTGTAACTGCTATTTCCATTTTGTAGGTGAAGAAATGGTAGTATGGAGAGCTGTATTATTTTGCCAGAGACTAAAACTTTAAAAAGTAATGGAGACGGGATTTGTGCTTATGAACTGGATCAAATGCTTACAATTTTTTTTATTGAGTATGAAGGAAGGAGGGCAAGTAATGGAAAAATCTAGGAGCCACATCTTATGCCTTGTTCTCTGTAAACACATGTAATGGGGGACATTTGTGGACTAAGTCTTGCTTTGGTGATTGGCTAATTTAGAAAATTTGAATTTTCTTGCTTAACCAGCGCGTGTTTATTTTTCAGTGTTAGTTGAAAACTGAAGGGCATTATCTGATAAAAATCAACATAAATAAGTATAGGCCACTTTGCAGGCCAAGTGAATGACAAATATAATTTAAGGGCTAATGTTAGTCACCGTTGTGGACTGTGTCACTGAGATGTTACATGCGTCATTTAACTTCTCTAAGTAAATAGATACCATCCCTCATTTTTTTCCTTTTTCAAGGTCATCTGCGAAAACATTGGCTTTGAACATTGAAATCTGAAGCTAAAATGGATAGATTTGGCAAGATAGTTTTAAAAAATAGATTGTCAACTAGTATTCTATAGTTCAACATTTATAAGTTAGCATTAGTTTTCCCTTTGTTTACCTTGCTAATTGAAAGATACATGGTGTTTCTTAGGCAAGATGTTTGGATTACATTTATTCTTTTCATTCAGTCTGTCCAGTGGTGATGGAAAATAAAACATCTGGCTGTGTAGAAGAGAACTGGAAGAGATTAAAATTGTACAGCTTCTGTCGATGGGGCAAAACTGTCAGGGTTGAACTATTTCAGGGGGCATGTGGCAATGTCCCATGTGTTAGCTGGTGTATTGTGTTACTGTTCTGGGAAGGGAGTAGAAGGGAAGAGATGGAGAGAGGACAGGGAAAAGAGAACAGTAGAAGTGGAATAGAATTGTTGATGATAAGTAGAATGTGAAGAAGTAATGACATTTTTTAGTGTTAGTCTTTTTGAGCACTGATTTAAGTGCTTTATAGTGTTCAGGTTATACAGCTAGAATTTGGTCTCAAACAATGGAAGACACATTTGAGGTCTTCACTATAATATCTCCTAATTTCTTATATATGAGCTAGGTGTTCAATATGTGTGATGACATTTAATTCTTATACTTCTTACCCATCAAGTTTATTGCCATTATATAAATGAGAAAACTAAAAAAAATGTTAAAGCCTGAGGATTTAAAAAATTAGATAACTGTATATATTCAAGGCCAAAAATATGATTCCAAAGGTTTATCAAAGCCACATCTTAAACTATCAGTAGCAAAATGCTCTAAAGACTTTATTTTAGATCATCTATTCTGTGGAAGTCCTGATTCCACAGGCATGGTGTGGGAATCAACCCATCTACCATGTCCTCATTAGTTCAATTCTGGCAACTATCTTTGACTATAAAATCTTTTACCATTAACTGTTGCCTATGTCTAGATTACTAGGAAACTTAGAAGCAAAATAAAACAAAGCAGAAGAAAAACCCAAGAGCAAATACCTCTTATGTATGCTTGAATTGTTCCAAAATTTTGGTTTGGTCATTAGGTAGCCAACATAAATATTGGAGATAAAAATATAACTTTTCTTTGTACTTTATTTTAATAATTGTGGGTTATTTTATCACCCAGTTATAAATATTAAAGCATTTATTGTCTTTGCTCCTTTATTTGTAATTGTTTGGTTCATTCCATTAGAAAATATAGAAATATATTCATTCTTGCATTTAACCATGTTATAAATAGTAAACATTTTATTCTAGCCTTATAGAATCTATTAACTATAAAGTAGATCACATATCGGACTGCAGTTACTGAACAGAAGGAGCTTTCAACAGATCCCACGTGTGTTTCCTATCAGCACCCAGAGCGTGTGATGTTTCTGAAGCACTGTGCACACTGGAAGACACTTCTACTTACACGTAATATATATTTTTTCTAACTACCTTCAGGAGCACTCAAGCAATAAACATGCCCCTATAAAGAACTCTAAAGGTGAAATATTAACAAGAGAGATGGTAATTATGGAATCAAATACTTCAGGAAACAGAACACTATGTACTCATTCAAGCACTTGGATAGCACCCTTCCCAGTTTTCACAGTGGTACCTGTGAAAGCTGCCTTACAAGGATGCTAGGTAAGCACAAACAGCTGAGTAATTGGGAAAAACATAACATGGACTGTGATTCAAAATTAGTTTCAACATTTCCTGTTAATTTCAAAAATTTTTGTTTTCTCTCATTGTCTCTCTGAAAGGGCACATAATGTTTTCTGTTTGCATGTTCTATTTTTGTAGGTTATGTCAAACACCAATACATTAGTCAACACACTTCTTTTTATTGTACATTAAGTAAAGTGATAATGATTTGTTTAACAACATGTGTTCTAGAGTCAAAATGTCTGTGTTGAATCCTAGCACCACAGGCTAATAGGTGTGTAATTTGGGGCCACTTACCTCAGTGTCTCAATTTATGGCTCAGTCTGTAGAATGGGATAATGATGGTAGTTACCCAAAAGGGTTGTTGTGAGGATCATATTAATATTTGTAAAACATATATTACCTACTCAATAAATATGAGCTTTAATAATTATTATATAGACTGAAGAGTAATGTTTTACTTTTCTGAACACTGTGGAAACAGAGTAAAAATTAGGCCAAATTTGGACATTATGTATTATGGAAATATATTGTATTCAACTTCATAATTATACATAGTAGGAAATATATTAAACATGATTTTTAAATATATGAACTTAGCATAATACTAAGCAAAACTCTGACAAATACCTGGTTACTATTGCAAACTTAAACAGCCTGCAGAGAAAATGAAAATTTAAAGAGGAGGAGGAGGATTTCGAGAAAGAGGAGGGTGAGGGAGTGCCTTGATAATTGAACCTTGAAAAATATTAAAGTCACTCACGTTGGCATATTAATGAAATGTTAAGCACTCATTAAAATGTCATTGTTAAAAATGAGCTAAGTGCAGAATTCTTCTGATAGTATGTGAAGTAAAAATATATAAATAACTATGTTTTCAGTGAGAGAAAATAATGAATGCTAATACATAAAAGTGGTCAGGCAGGGGCAACGGTATTCTGACTTGTTCCCTTGTCACAGTTTTCTAAATTTCTATAAATTTTCCTCTGGATAATCAGCAAAAGTGAAAGAGAAGCTCTAAATAACTTGGTTTACCGAGCAGGATGTGAATTAGGCCATGTTAAAAGGAATGAAGTATTTGACCATGACTCCCAAAAGAGGATAACAGTTTTTATCAAACAATTTAGTAGGCATTTTATCCTCCTTCAGCCAATACCTAATTCTTTAGTCTTAAATATTGAATTTGCTTCATTTTTCTTAATTGAAAATTCTTTCAGCTTCCAAATGGTGCCTCTTATGAAATTTACTTTTACCTGTATTCTGGTGAATGCTCTGAAAGCCCTGCTCAAAAGCTCTCACCTGGGCACCGTCACACAGGAAGAGCTGGAGACAGAGGTAACCTGTGTTCAGGAGAAGGACCACTGTAAAGGGCAGCAGAATCAACAGCACACAGTGCTTCCGGGATTGACCTACAGAAAGCAGTCAGGTCTTCACTCCCTCCCAGAGCATGTGCGTTCTAGCGTTGTGACCAGTGGCAGTTGGGGGTTTATCTGGAGCCTGACTGCTATTGCCACTCTCTCCAGACATCTACAGATCTCCTTTCTGTATCCATAGATTCTACTTTAAGGTCAGCTTCTTATTTTGGTGGTGCAATCTGATAATTTCCCTTTCCTATTCTATTTTTGATTAATATAGAATAGGAAGGTGTTAAGTAACAGCATTTAAACAAATATGAAGATTATAATAGATTATTGATAATCTACTACATATGGATAATACTTATAGATATATAATTTTCTTTATTATATATTTAAGAATGCTTTTGAGTACTTGGAACATAAATGCTAATTCAAAAAAAAAACCCAATATCATTGACATTAACTTTTCATCAGCAAAACTTTTTCATAGCTTTGAGGCTTCTATTTGGAAATGCTTTAGTAGTAAAAAGGGGATATGTCTGTGATATATGTATATATAACTATGAGGAAATTCTTAACTGAAAGAGGTATGTAATACTTTCATTCCTTGGGGCTGAAGGAAAATGTATATTTAGAAGTAAAGACAGAACCCACTGGACAATTTTCATCACCAAACAATAGTCAAGATATGTCCTTAGAAATCATGGTGATAGGTTACTTCTTTGGAGGTGTTCCATCCTTAAACACAAAATGAGGTATGTCAAATCCCCCTTTTGTTTTAGTGCATAGGTATAACTTCGACAAGAGTCAGAAGGTAGAAATCATTCCAGAAGCCCCTTTCAATGGAGACAATCTTTGATAGGAACTCACCAGTTAAAAAGTGTGTGTGTGAAGGGATCCTTGGAAGATTTTCAACTTTTGATGAGATAGCTCCTTGGATGATTTTCAAGACCTGGAGGGGTCCATAATGAAGAAGCATGCTGCTTCCATTAGTGTATGTTTGCTCTTTGTGTTTGCAGACAAAGCCGAGAATCTGTCCAATTTCTTCTTTGGCTAAGGTAGTCTTTATTTTAATAGAAAGGCTAGTTAACTTGGCACATTTGCAAATGAGAAGAGCAAATGAAAGCAAGTAACATTTAGATAATTCTCACAGCCAATGGGATATAACTTTGTGTATGCAACAGCTGCCCTTTTTTCCCATAGTAGTTTACCAAAAGGAATAAGACATTTGGAAAATGGTGAAAAAAAATTGTTTTTTTTATAGCTGTTAATCAG
The DNA here is from genome assembly GCF_021234435.1 of Artibeus jamaicensis. Taxonomy (NCBI): domain Eukaryota; kingdom Metazoa; phylum Chordata; class Mammalia; order Chiroptera; family Phyllostomidae; genus Artibeus; species Artibeus jamaicensis. Next base: position 10,827,712 of record NW_026522014.1, on the reverse strand, counting down.
GTGATTTTATGGTTCATGTTGTGAAAGAAAGTTAGTTGGAATATATGTATTTAAAGAAGGATAATAATGCCTTTATGTAGTTTATACAACTTAATATGTCACTTCTTAAAGTTCTGCAATATATTTAATTACTAACTAGGTTGATGGGGAAGGTAAATTTTGAGAGTTTCATCAACATTCTCTGATTTGCTCTTAATTTAAAAACCAGAGAATCTCCATTATATTTTAATGTCAAATATTATTTTGCCTTAAACCTATAAATGTAGTAATACAACATGTACCAGGTATATTTATTATAATGGTTTCAGTAGAGCACTATATTACTAGCAGATGGGGAATTTGTTTTACCTGAACTTTGTTATTATGATTGTAATAAGCACTATTGCTTCTCATTAAAACAAAAACAAAAAGATGGAAAATTTTTGCAGAAGTAAAAAGAAAAAAAGTCACAACATATAGCCCTGGCTGGTGTAGCTCAGTGGACTGAGTGCAGGCCGGTGAACCAGAGGATCGCAGTTCGATTCACAGGGCACATGCCTGGGTTGCAGACCAGTTCCCAGCAGGGGACACATGACAGGCAACCACACATAGATATTTCTCTCTCTCTCTCCTTCCCTTCCCCTCTAAAGATAAATAAATAAAATCTTAAAAAAACAAAAAAAAGTCACAACATTTAAGGCTGTATGACATTATTATTGGTCTAAAATTGCAATACTCCTTGATATTCTGTGACCCCCATGTCTCTAATAGGCTTTAATTTACTGTAATGCTTAAAAATATGTATTTATCTTATTAACAATGATTGGGAAATGGATGCACATTAATGACCTTAAATAATTTATTGAAACTAGTTATTTTTAATACCTAGTAAAATTGAATATACTAGTTAGTGGCATAACGGTTCCTATAGGGAAGCCAATATCAATATGAGCAGTGCAAGTTTTAAGATGAAATTGTGTTCAGGCCTAGTTAAAAAATATTGTCTCTTTAATTGATATTAGCTCCCAAGTTCCCATTATCACAGGCAGCCAGACCTTTCGTACTTGCAGCAAGCTCAGAATTAAAACCGATTATGTGCAAATGACTAAGTCTGATATCAGTGAGGGATTGGTCTGGTAGGTGTTATGAAGTCATAAATTCAAGGGAGACAAAGAACCTATAATACAAAGGCTCAGAGTTTTCATTCTTTCAGGAATGTCTTTTTTTGTTTCAGGCTTTTATTTATTGAAGATGCTAGAACATGACATTATTATCTTCAAATTGACAGGCAGAAATGCGTAATGCTTTGAAAATGAGTAAATGAATAAATGACTGAATAGCCTTTAAACAATAAAATAATACACTGTTGATGGATACAATGGAAGGATAACATTCTCATTTTTCTAAGTCATACAAGATAGTTCAGGGGGTTAGGTTTTTTTATACACTAAGATTTCTAGCCATTGAAAATCCTTAACTTTTTTTAAATTACAATTTGCTTTCCATATTATTTTCTATTGGTTTCAGGTGTACAGCATAGTGGTTAGATAATAATATACTTTACAAAGTGTTTCCCCAGCACGCCCAGTAGGAATGTCTCTCGTATACTCCAGTCAAAGCCAGAGAACCTGTGAACAGTGTCTTTAATGCTACAGCTGGTGAATATGCTGGAACCAGGGGGCGAGTCCTACACTGTATGTTCAACTATGACTGCGAATACAACTCCGCTCTGTAGTAAAGTTCTAGTGATACCCTTTAATTCCCAACTTAAAATGGCTTTCTATAGGTGCCAAAACAGGGGGAAATATTTCAAAGTAATTTAGTCATAAAGAATCTCTGGGGTTCTATTTAACAAAAATTATATGCTGACTTCCACAAAATGGTTTTCCTGTTTAGGTAAGCCACTCAGTCGAAAAATTAAATGGGCCATAATAGCCTTTTTGCTACTTAAAATTTCCTCACAACGGCTCCTGTCCTACTTTTCCCAGGGCGATGTAAATTCTTAGACTTAAAAGCCAAAAAAAACCAGGCAGAACAATTTTGTGGCTTTAGAAGTTATTGTTGTAAATAATCTGGCTCTGAGGTGGAGCTGAAGCAGAATGTTCCTCTCGCCAGTGGCACAGACGGACAATTCTGGATGAGATTCTGCCCCTTGTAGTGGAATGTGATGTACATTTTGATTCCCTGGCATGCCTACGCTAACACCCATCTGTTAAGATGGCATTGTTCCTTTAAAAAAATTTAAAAATGGTTTGTTAGGTTCCAGAAGTCCTAGGTGTCTGGCAAATATATACATTTCTAAAGGTATTTTCCAGAACTAAAACAAAAAAACAAAAAACAAACAAACCAAAAAAACAAAAAACAAACAAACCAAAAAAAACCCCAAGAGAGTTGAGTTTAGAATGTTTTCTTCTAGAGGACAGTTTCACTGGTAGGCCATTGCAGACAGTTCTATCACTAGTATATAGTTTGGGGTATAAATATTATTTATTATGTTTGGCATTGGGGAATTTACATGTGGAAAAATTTTGAGATTTAGAACTAATATTTTCTCCTATGTAAATAATCCTCATTCATTTCAGATATTCTCTTTTATGGATACTTATATTTGTTATTCATGTTATTTTTATCAGTTCTGACCAGTATTCCACGAATGGTTGGTTAGAGAGTAGAACATCAGTAGGACTGTTGTGACCAGTTCTGAGATGGAAATCCATACCTCATAAACTTGACAGAATAGCATTGACCGCAGGAGGCGAAAAAGCCCAGAAATGGCTTAAGTAAGAGTCAAACGATGGAAATCCTATGGAGCTTTGGAGCCCACAGGAAGTGATTGGATAATATGGTTACTGAAAAGAAGACATCCTGTTGCTTAGCTACAGGATTCTGGGTGGCAGCTCTTTTCCCTCTCACATTTCCTAGTGTTTTGTTTTGGTAAATGTAGTTTTTTGTAAATGAGAGTGTCTGTGTGCAGATGTCCACATTGCAATTGTCTGATTTATAAAAGGAAGTAATATAAGAGGAAGAAAAAAACCTGGGAGATGTAAAATTTGGAGAGGGAGTTTCTCTTTCTGCTTCTCTGTTTAAGTAGATTAAAATGAGTAATATAAGACATTGTAGACACTTCTGATTTTGGTATATATTTTATAAAGTGCAGCATTTTAAGTTATAGCACTATAATAAAATATTTATCTTTTTAAGAATCATGGCTATATATTGAAAACATGAACACTTGTTGCATATAAATGTATCAAAAACATTGCCATCCCATCTACTTGATCTATTTCAAATATTTTATATATATGTATTCATGCATATATTTGTATGTTTTACCTCTGACCATATTTGAATTAAATTCTTTGTTTTTTAAATTTTGTATGCTAGTTTCTATATTAAATTCTTTAGAATTTAATAGAGGTTCCAAATAATATTCTATAATTAACATACTATATTCTACAAAAATCATCATCATAATTTTATTAAATAATATGTTTATTTTGTAGTAGGAAAAGATTATTGAGTTGTTGGAGTTAAAATAACAAAGAACTTTTTTATACATTTCCATGGAAAAGGTAGTTATTTTTAGAAACATTGGTAAGAAAGTTGTGAAGTCATTTCCAAAGTTTATAAAATGTGTAATTCCATAAAGTTACTAAGAAATTGCCAAAATGATAATTTGATTCTTGTATCTTTTAGATTTCTTTTACTTTGGGACAGAGTAAAGTCCTGATGCCTTTGTAAATATATGTATTTATTTCTGAAGATTATTTATGGCCCTGGATAAAGAGCATTAAAAGAGCAGTGAAAGAAACTCATGGTTAAAAATACCACAGAAGCTTTGCATGATAGATCTAAAGTATGCAATGAAAAAGTAGTTACTTCTCTGTAAAACCACAAAATGTGAACTTCATAATTGGTTTGGCTATAAAAAGTTAAAATTTTCAAAAAACCCCAAAGCAAAAAATAAAACCCTAACAAATTACAAGTAGTAATTAGTCATTTTGTGAGCAGTAGAACTTAGTGTGAAAATGAGAAAAGATTAAACAAATTGAGGAATAGAAAAGAAACCTGAAATTGGCAACTTGACACTACCAATGTCCCAATTTCATTTAAGATGCTGGTTCTTTGTATCTTTGTTTCATGCATCTTTGAAACAAAAGAAAGTAAGAAAACTTCTTTGCAAATACAGGAAAGTAATTTTGAGGAAGATTAATTGTGGAAGAAAAGGACAACAGTCAAAAGATTAATTTTACATTGCTGGATAATAGCCTAAGTATAATATGATAAAGGCCCCCTTTTAAATAAAATAATAAGCCAATATTTTCAGTAAGAAAGTTTATATATATATATATATATACACATATATATTTATAGGTCTATATGTAAATTCATGCGTATGTATATAGTAGAGAATTTGGGCAATGTGGGTAACTAAGAAGAAGAATACAGACATTTAATGTTGACTCTTCATCCATAAATAAACACTATTAATATTTATTCCAGTCTTTTTAAAAAATTTAATTTTTTAAAATTATAGCTTACATTCAACATTATTTTGTATTAGTTTCAGATGCATAACATAGTGGTTAGACAATGATACACTTTAAAAAGCATTAAAAAGCACCATCCATAGTTATTACAAAATTACTGAAAATTTTCCCTGTGCTATACTTTACATCCTCATGACTATTTCATAACTACCAATTTGTATTTCTTAATCTTTTCACCTGTTTCGTCCAGTTCACCAACCCCTCTGGCAACTATTGGTCTGTTCTGTGAAGCTATGAGTCTGTTTCAATTATTTTTGTTCTTTATTTTATTTTTATTTTTTTATTTTTTTTTATTTTTTATTTTTTTGAATTGTTTATGCTGTTACAGTTGTTCTATTCCCCCCTTCATTCCCCTCCACCCTGCCCCCCCAACCCCCCGATTACCCCCCCCCCTTTAGCTTATGTCCATGTGTCTCAAGTCCTTTAGGTTCTGTATTTCCCATACTATTCTTGCCCCCGATCTATTTTCTATCTACTGTCTATGCTACTTGTTTTCTGTACCTTCTCTCCCCGTCTTCTACTCCCACTCCCCTGTTGCTAACCCTACTTGAGCTCTTCATTTCTATGTTTCCACTCCTGATCTAGCTGTCCTTTTAGTTTGCTTTCGTTTTAGGTGTGGTTGTTGATACCTGTGAGCTTGTTGTCCTTTCACTGTTCATGTTTCTTTAACTTCTTTTTCTTAGATAAGTCCCTTTAACATTTCATATAATAAGGGCTTGGTGATGATGAACTCCTTGAATTTGGTCTTATCTGAGAAGCACCTTATCTGTCCTTCCGTTCTAAATGAAAGTTTTGCTGGGTAGAGCAATCTTGGTTGTAGGTCTTTAGTTTTCATGACTTGGAATATTTCTTTCCAGCCCCTTCTTGCCTGTAAGGTCTCTTTTGAGAAATCTGCTGACAGCCTGATGGGGACTCCTTTGTAGGTGATTGTCCCCTTAGCTCTTGCTGCTTCCAGGATTCTCTCCTTCGTTTTAATTTTGGCTAATGTAATTATGATATGCCTTGGTGTGTTCCTTCTTGAGTCCAACTTTTTTGGTACTCTCTGGGCTTCTTGGATTTCTTGGAAGTCTGTTTCCTTTGCCAGATTGGGGAAATTTTCTTTTATTATTTGTTCAAATAGTTTTTCCACTGGTGGTTGTGTCTTTCCCCCTTCTGGTACCCCTATAATTCGGATATTGGAGCGTTTATAGATGTCCTGGAAGTTCCTAAGCTTCTCCTCATTTTTCTGAATTCTTATTTCTTCATTCCTTTCTGATTGATCATTTTTTTCTTCCTTCTGGTTTACTCCATTGAGTTGAGTCCCAGTTTTTTTTCATCTCTATGGGTTTCCTGTGGAATTCCATTCATTTCCCTTAATTTAGCCTTCATATGTTTCTCTAATTTGTGGCTATAGTCCACCAGATCTGTGAGGAAGCTGACGACCAGTGTTTTAAACTGTGCGTCTGAGAGATTTGCTATTTCTTCGTCACTTAGATTTATCTCCGGGACTTTGAGGTCCCCCTGCGACATTTTTGGTCTGTTCTGGCCCTTTAAGTGAGAGAAGCGGCGCCTTGGAGTCCCAGGTCGCTGGGTTGTGACGCTGTATGTGGGGGGGGAAATGGCGCTGCCGCGGTCCCCGCTCACTCCCTCACCCGCGCGTAACCGGGCACCCACAGTCAACTCGCTGCCACCGCCTCCCCACTGACTCCTCCGTAGTCACTCACCCGGTGGGCTGCTCACTAGGTCCAATCCTGGGTTTGGAACCCGTGCGTCTGGATTCGCGCGTCTGGGTTCCGCGCCCGCGCCGGGTCGAACAAGTTCTCCTTTGTAACTCCTCAACCCGCTGCCGCCGGTTTGCCTCTTACCGGCCGGGCCGGAGAATTTGCTGTTTGCGGACTTCCGAAAAGTCGCGCGTCTGGGTCCCGCGCCCGGGTCGAACGAGTTCTCCTTTGTAACTCCTCAACCCGCCGCCGGTTTGCCTCTTACCGGCCGGGCCGGAGAATTTGCTGTTTGCGGACTTCCGAAAAGTCGCGCGTCTGGGTCCCGCGCGCCCGCGCCCGGGTCGAACGAGTTCTCCTTTGTAACTCCTCAACCCGCCGCCGCCGGTTTGCCTCTTACCGGCCGGGCCGGAGAATTTGCTGTTTGCGGACTTCCGAAAAGTTCAGTTTTCCGTGTTCTGGTTGTGTTTTCCGATGCTAATATTTAGTTGTCCTTAAACTTGGTTGTGAGAGGAGGCAGGCACATCCACCTTAATCCTCCATCTTGGCGGAAGTCCTATTTTTGTTCTTTAGATTCTACATATAAGTGAAATCCTATGGTATTTGTCTTTCTCTGACTTATTTCACTTAGTGTAATACCTTCTAGGTCCATCCATGCTGTCATAAATTATTAAGATTTCATTCTTTCCATGATTTAGTAATATCCTATTGCATATTTGTACCACCACTATTTTATCCACTTGTCTACTGATGAGCACTTGAGTTGCTTCCATATATTGGCTATTGTAAATAATGCTTCAATGAACATAGCGTTGCACATATATTTTGGAATTAGTGTTTTGGATTTCTTAGGTATATACTAAAAGTAGAATCTCTAGGTCATAGGTACTTTCATTTCTAGATTTTTGAGGAATCTTACTGTTTTCCATAGTGGCTGCACCCATCTGCATTCCTACCAACAGTGCACAGGGGTTCCCTATTCTCCTCATCCTCGCTAACACTTGTTTGTGGATTTATTGATGATAGCCATGGTAATAGGTGTGAGTTGATATCTCGTTGTGATTTTAATGTTCATTTTTATGATTACTAACATTGAGCATCTTTCCATATACCTGTTGTCTACCTGCATGTCCTCTTTGGAGAAGTATCTTTCAGGTTCTCTGCACATTGTTTAATTGGATTCTTTTGGTGTTGAGTTGTATGAATTCTTTATAAATTTTGGATGTTAACCTATTATCGGATGTATTATTGGTGGATATCTCCTTCCATTCACTAGGTTGTCTCTTCATTTTATTGATTTTCTTTGCTGTGGAAAACATTTTTAGTTTAATGTACTCCCATTTGTTTATTTTTGTTGTTGTTGTTTCCCTTGACCAAAAAGATATATCAGGAAAGATACCGCTAAGAGAAATATCAGAAATTTAACTGCCTATGTTTTCTTTTAGGAGTTTTATGTTTTCAAGTCACACATTTAAGTTTTTAATCCATTTTGAGTTTATTGATGTGTATGGTATAAAAAGGTGGTCAGTTCCTTCTTTCCTTCCTTCCTTCCTTTTTTCTGTTGCTTTTTTTTCTTTTAAGGTGTTTGTCTAATTTTCCCAACACTATTTACAAAATGGGCTGTCTTTATCCCTCTTATCCCTCTTTATATTCTTGCCTCCTTTTTCATAGATTATTGACCATACAGACACAGGGCTCTTTCTGAGCTGTCTAGCCTGTTCCATTAATCTAGATGACTGTTTCTATGCCAGTTACATGATGTTTTTATTACTATGGCCTTGTATTATAGTTTGAGATCAGGTAGTGTGATACTCCAATCTTGCTATTCTTTCTCAAAATTGCTGTGGCTCTTCAAGGTCTTTTGTGGTTCCATATAAATTTTTGGATTATGTCTTCTAGTTTTGTGAAATATACCATAGCTATTTTGATAGGAGTTGTGTTGGATCTATAGATTTCTTTGGGTAGTATGGACTTGCTAATGATGTTAATTTTTGCTGTGTAAGAGCACAGTGTATGCTTCCATTTATTTGTATCATCCTCAATTACTTTCTTTAGTGTTTTATAATGTTCTGAGTACAGGTTTTTTACTTCCTTGGTTAAATTTATTTCTTGGTATTTTTATATTTTTTTTATGTACTTGTGAATGGGATGTTTTCTTAGTTTCCATTCCTAATAATTTATTATTGGTGTATAAATATGTGACCGATTTTTTAATATTATGTATCTTCTTTATTTCTTCTAGTCTTTACTTTCTCTTCAATGTACATTTTCTTAAAACATAACATTTTGCTCTTTACTTAACATACTTATCTTGCAATTTAATATTCTAATATATTAATAAGTCTAAATATTCTACTTAAGAATGCCAATTATTTCTACCTAATTAAATCTAAAGATAATAGAAATATACGTATTTTCAGTATCTTGTAACTTTTTTCACATTTTTGCATTTAATGTTATGATTATCTGGTTCTATGAAGTCAGTGACAAGAGCATCTATATTTTATTAAAAATAGATGAAATTTGCTGCTTGGAATCTATCAGATACAGAGTTCAAAACACTGATTATAAGATGTTCAAAGAACACCCCTGGCTGGTATAGCTCAGTGGATTGAGTGTGGGCTGTGAACCTGAGTGCGTTGGTTCAATTCCCAGTCAAGGTACATGTCTGGGTTATAGGCCAGGTCCTCAGTAAGGGGTGTGTGAGAGGCAACCACACATTGATATTTCTCTTTCTCTCTTTGTCCTTCCCTTCTCCTCTTTCTAAAAATAAATATATAAAATCTTTTTTAAAAAGAACCTTGGGAGGATCTCAACAGAACAAAAGAGATCAGTTAGAAACAAAGGATACATTAATTGAAATAAAGAATAATTTACAGGGAAACAACAGTAGAGGGTGTGAAGCCAAGAATCAAATCAATGATTTGGAACATAGGAAGCAAAAAAGAAGCAATCAGAATAACAAGAAGAAAAAAGAATACAAAAAAAATGAGGATAGTGTAAGCAGCCTTTGGGACAACGTTGAGCTTTCCGACATTCACAGCATAGAGGTGTCAGAAGGAAAGTGAAAGAGCAAGATTTTGGAAATCTATTTGAAAAAATAATGAAAGAAAACTTTTCTAACTTAGTGAAGAAAATAGACATGCAAGTATAGGAAGCACAGAGTCCCAAACAAGATGGATGCAAAGAGGTCCACTCCAAGAACCATCATAATGAAATATCAAAAGTAAAAGTAAAGGGACAATCTTAAATGCATTGAGAGAAAAAGTTAGTTACCTACAGGGGAGTTCCATAAGACTGTCAGCTGATTTCTCAAAAGAAACTTTGTAGGCTAGAAGAGAATGGCAAGAAATATGCAAAGTTATGAAAAGCAGGGACCTACAGCCAAGATTACTCTATCCAGAAAGCTATCTTTTAGAATTGAAGGGCAGATAAAGAGCTTCCCAGACAAGAAAAAAACTAAAGAAGTTCACCATCACCAAACCATTATTATATGAATTGTTAAAGGGACTTATTAAGAAAAAGAAGATCAAAACTAAGAACAATAAAATGGCAATAGTATGCATCTGTCAGTAATTGAATCTAAAACAAACAAACAAACAAACAAACAAAGAAACAGAAACCTGAGCCCTGGCTGGTGTAGCTCAGTGAAATGAGTGTGGGCCTGCAAACCAAAGGGTCACCGGTTGGATTCCCAGTCAGGGTACATGCCTAGGTTGTGGGCCTGGTCCCCAGTTGGGGGCACATGAGAGCAACCACACAGTGATGTTTCTCTACTCTCTTTCTCCTTCCCTTCTCCTCTCTCTAGAAATAAATAAATAAAACCTTTAAAAAACAAACTAAGCAAACAAGAACAGAGACAGAATCATAGATATGGAAATAATTTTGATGGTTGATAGATGGGAGGAAGATGTGGGGGAAAGGGTGAAGAGGTGAAGGGATTAAGAAATACAAATAAGTAGTTACAGAATTTCCATGAGGATGGAAAGTACAGTATAGGAAATGGAGTAGCCAAATAACTTATATGCATGACCCATGGACATGAACAATGGTGGGGGCATTGCCTGAGGAAATAGGGGGTTCTAGGTAGAGGGTGGTGGAGGGGTAAATATTGGAACAACTGTAATGGCATAATCAATAAAATATAATTTAAAAAAAGAAGTAAAGAAACCTTAAAATGTAGTGTATTAAAACGTGGGTCTTATTTTCAAATGTTATAAACATTCTTACTTAATGCAGACTTTTTTACATATAACTCGACTTGGTAAATTTGTATAACTAATGAAAGACAGCCTATAACACAACTTCCTATACTCTAGGTATTTCTAGAAATATCTTTGGACCTTTTTATGCTGAATATTATTTACAAATTATGATTGCTCTTTTCTCTTTCTAGCCCAGACTTACACTGTAGGTGCAGTTAAAATTGCCTGCATGCCCAATGCATGTCATCTATACATCTTATTGGAAAAGCACCCAACCTGGTGTTGTGATGACAGGTGTTATTTCCAGTTACTTCCTCCAAACAGGAGTACGAGGTACAAGGCTTCTTCTGGGGTGTCTTTATGGAAAAAATCAAGGTCCTTATTTTATCTTTGAGTTGTATTAATACCATAGAAAATATTGCAAAAAGAGAAATCAACAATAATTACTACAGTTTGAATTGTAATACAGTTTTTGTCAATAGGCTAAAAATATTATATTTTTTAAGTTAAAAAAATTTTGAAACAATATTTGCAAATTGCATTTGCATGAGTAATAGTTCCATAGGATTTTAGCATCAGAAGAGATCATTGCTTATGCAAGAGATTTTACTTCAGAATCACCCGTTACGTACAATATTTTTTAAGTGCTTAAAGAAGGTAAATTTAGGGACTTACACATATAAATGAGAATCTTAATCTAACTCTTCTATTTGTAGGCTATAAATTAATATAAATCAAAACATAATAAAGCTATGTAGAAAAAAATCATTAAAATGAGATTTAAAGAGTGAAGACCAAGTAGCCTTTGTATTGAGAAGAGAATACTTTCTACATTTTCTGGTTCCCACCATAGAAAGCCTTTAACAAGTTATGAAGGAGGGACCATGAGCAAACACTGTCAGTCTGTCTCTTTCTATTTTCTCATCGGATTTAAAAGTTATTATTATAAGATATACATATCGTAGTCCCTAGAACTTTTCCATCCTTTTAAAATGTCAAACATAAACTTCCATTAACACCTTGGATTTTTTTGAAGTAAAAAATATTCATCATTATAAAAACCTGTTTTCCTCATATTTTACAGATTAAGATATATTGAGGTGCCTTATCCATGGTAGACCAGATAATTTCAGCAGACAATAGCATTCTGGTCCCAATGTATTTATACCTTGTTCTTTCATAGTAGCACACGACAAATTAAGAGGTTTTAGTCAACATGGAAAAGTTCTTTCCAAATCCAGACAGCTGGTCTGAATAATTTATTTACTCTATTTAAGCAACTTGCTTTAATTTTCCCTCATTTATTGTTTCTATTTCAAAACCAACAACACTCTATGTCCAGGTTGAGAAACACAAATCCGAATTCCATAGCAGAGGGAAAGTGTGGCATGAAATAAATATGTGTTTGTTTGTAATGAATGAGAAGGAATTAAATGTTAATAGACTAGAGGGTAAAACTAAATGTCTATAGAGAGAACCAACACTACCCTACTATTCAGGACACACATACAATGAAAGGACTATCTGCTTGTTTTGCTGCTTCAGCTCAAAGCTGGATATTTTTATTTTTCTTTCTTTTTTAAATAAGTAAGGTGACATGCAAAAACTAAAAGACACAGTGATATTAAGGTACATGAATTTTTCTTAGTTTGTTCAGGAAATATATTTTATAGCTATATACATGACAAGATTGGAAGGCCCTCAGATAACATGTTGAATATAGCTCTCCGGAGCATCTGTTGGTTTTGTCTCTGTCTGAGTGGACTTAAGTCTGGTGATACGACAGACTATCCTACTCAAGTGAATCATTCTGCCTCCCTCACTATTATCTCAAGTGGATAATTCATTCTTCACTTTCCATCTGAAAACGCTGATGTAGAGTTGCACACACAAAGAATAGCAACAAAGCTGCTTTTTAATGAACTCAGGGCTCTTTCTATATATATGATGTGGGCAAAACACAATGAGATCTTTTCCTTTAAGGCTCATAATTTGTCTGAAAGTCATTTGCTTTTCCAGAGCATTAGCATCCTTGCAGAAGTAGATGTTTAGGCATTTATAACAATGGTTTTGAAGGCTGCCACTCACGGGATGAAGATATTCTTACAAATGCTTTTTTTTTAGCCTCTTCCATGCCATTGCCCCAAGTTTTATAATATCATAGCTTGAACTTATCAGGGTATGTAATCTAAGTAAGGTAATGTAGGATGGTTGTGGGAGGGAGAACAGACTTTGAATCGGGCCATCTTGATATGAATCTCAGAACTAGTACTTATTAGCCACGGGATCTCAGGTGGGTTAGTTACCCTCTCCAAGCTGCAGCTCTGTTTTCAACAAAATGGGACAATAGTGCTGAAGACAAAGAGTTGAACAAAATGTATGAATTTCTTGACCTGCTACCTGCTACAGAGTAAGCACATAATAACTTTTATTTTACTAGATAAAATTTAGTGAAATATCTCAGAAATGCTGGTAAGAGAATTTGTCTCACTGTGATTTTCTATGAAGTTCCTTTTTTTTATTTTTAGGGAATGTGATTTAAAAAAAATAACTCTACCTCTTCTCATTGGGAATACAGTACTGAATACTCTAAGTAGAACTGATATAAAACCTTATGCCATGCTACACCTTTGAGACAGTATGGAGTGTTAACTTCATAACTCAAAAGAACAACTGACTCAGAATTTTAGTCCTTATACTGAAGGTGTATTTTCTGGAGAAATGAAACTTCAACTCCCACAAAAACTCATATTAGAACTTCATAAGTAGCTTTCCCCCCAGTTTAAGATTCAAATTTAGGTTGATCTAGACAATATATTCTCTTTCTCTTTTGTCTCTGTCTTTCTGTACTTATGTATTTATATACACATATATGCACATAACTATTATCTATCTACTCAGCCAGCCACCATCTATCTACCATTTTCTTTAGCTTGCTAGAGAAAATTCCATGACTTCACAGAACTTGGATTTATAAGATTGTTAAAAGAACCATGCTAATAATATTGGGGTAAGGAGAGGAAAAGAGAGGTTGGTGAAAAATCAACCTATCGTATAATCAGAACAATAATGAACGTTATATATGAATCACTGAATTCTGTATTTTTCCTGTAAAGCTTTACTTTTTCTGTAAGAACTTAATATCATCCCGGAAAATATTCTTCCTCAGTCTCCCTTGTTAATGTATTCCCTTGTTGCAAATATAATAAAGGTACAATAGTTTAATAAAACAAAGACTGACTTGACATGGCCAGCTCTGCTGTTTGTGTTCACCTGTGACATTTACAAGTGAAGACGTACAGAGCCTCCTTTTGTTTCCTGGATAATCGCTCAGGTGTTAAAGAAGTTGATTCAATTTTAAATGGCATGATTTTCTCAAGCCTCGGAAAAGTAATTGATGGATTTTTCTTCTTTTTCCAGAGCTCAAATATACACACGGCAAAATCATGTCTTACTGTTTAATTTTCAAGACCGAAAATACTGGATTTAAAGCTTAGGTTTTAGTTAAGGTTTATTCTTAGTATTCAACCCTGTCTAAACTTTCACAGGCAAATCGGAAATGAAACACAATTGAAGCTAAACCGAGCTTTTTTTTTTCCACCTGCAAAGGGACCTTAATATTTCATTTTGTGTTTTCAGACAGAATCTAATGGAACATGATGTTATACAGATTCCTTTTGTCAATTATTCCCTGCATGGCCTCTAACTGGTCTATGCATTCAATGCGAAGCTTCATTAAGGATCAAGCCAGTAGTCTTTAAAAAGTACAGGGTTTTGGTGATAGACAGATGGTGGCTTTCATGATGTCAGGAAGTGTCAGATATTATGGTTGGCTGCGGAATGGTGGCTACTATCCAAACAGATTGGGAAACAGACAGAAAGAGCAAGAACACCATTTGTTTTATTTAGATACATTGTGAACAGAAGGAAGCAAGACAGCATACTTTTACACATCTTTTTTCCACTCCTTGTGAAAACAGTTTAGGATTTGTTATGTTATATTAGCCCTTTCATTATGCAAAAACATGTGAAAGCCATCTCAGAAATGCTGGTAAGAGAATTTGTCTCACTGTGATTTTCTATGAAGTTCCTTTATTTTTATTTTTAGGGAATGTGATTAAAAAAATAACTCTACCTCTTCTCATTGGGAATACAGTACTGAATACTCTAAGTAGAACTGATATGAGACCTTGTGATGTGCTATACCTTTGAGAGAGTATGGAGTATTAACTTCATAACTCTAAAGAAGAACTGACTCAGAATTTTAGTCCTTATACTGAAGGTGTTTCTTGAAGAACTATAGACCTATTTCTGTAAGAATTTGATTCAAATTGGCAGCCAGAGGGCAGTATCAGCTCCAGACAAATATGCTGTGTCCTTCCAGTTACAGGATTAAAGCTAAGCATTCATCTAGCTCTGCACCTAGGTATAAGGCTAATATATTAGGGGAGGGTCTTCCTGGTCTCGATCTAAAAGAACATGGAAGTTTTCTAGCATATTCAATAGATGAAATGTTTTTAAACTTCCTTGTTCTGCAACTTACTTATATCCATCTGTTATCATAATCTTTGATGACTCCATCCTGGGGGAGGTAAAAAAAAATAGTTTAGCATTTTTGATGGATTATAGATCTAATAACATACTCTGCTCTGTGTCGTGTCCCCAAATCCTGGTGATGCACTGGAAGCTTGGTCCCTAATGTAGCCCCTCACATATTTGAATATGAGGGACCATACTAAAATCCTAAATAACTGAGGAAGGACACATGTTACCAAAGAAACCGACAATCTTGGGTTATACAGAATCCAAGGATTTGGGACCTGGAAGAGGTCTGAGAAGCCATTCTAGACTAGTGGTCTTCACACTGCTTCACAAAGTCCCGAAGTTTCACAGAAGTGCTTTAGGGGCTGCTGTCGGGGGAGGGCCGTGGGGAGTTAGTGAAAGGTCAGGACTGGGTCCTGCTATCTCTGCTTCATCTAAACTGCTTCATCTAAACAGCCGGTAAGTGAGAAGCCTTTCTAGCCTAGGGACAAACAAAGGCTGGAATTTTAGCTTAAGGGACAAACATTCCTTTAATAAAAAAAGTATAAAGCATTTGACTTGGGCTGAGAGTTGGGGATGATTGCATTTTAATTGCTCTAAGCTCAAACAGGAGTCAAATTCCAGAGAGACGTACAGGGTAACTATGATAAAGTCGATGGACCCCATTTGTCTACCCCACTTTCCTTCCTCATAACCTGCTATAATTTGAGTCCTGATGTGACCAAAATACTCACAGGCTTTAAAGAAGTAGGAGTTTCTGAAAATAATAAGTAATCTTAGCCACCATCTCAGGATTGCTCCTCCCTACCAAAAAAAAAAAAAAAATGAGAAAACAATAACACTGCAGTAGTTTAGCCAAAAATGTCTAAAGCAGTAGAGGCACCTGTTCTGAAAATGAACAAATCCACAGCAGCATTAAAGTTACTGTGAATTTTTTTAAAATTAGATTTATTGGGGCGATATTGCTTGACAAGATTATATAGGCTTTATGTGTACATTTGTATGATACATCATCTGTATATTGCACTGTGTGTCTACCACCCAAAGTTGAATCTTCTTCTGTCACCATATATTTGATGTCCTTTACCCTTTACTACCCCTGACCTCCTTCATTCTAGTAACCGCCACCATGCTGTTGTCTGTGTCTATGAGTTTTTGTTTGTTTGTTTTTCTTGTTTGTTGCTTTCAATTTTATATCCCACAGATGATTAAAATGATACAGTTCTTTATTGGGTTGTGTTGAAATCACAATGTACGTGCTGAATAATGGTTCATATTGTTAGTCATCTGTTCACTAAAATGAAATAAAAACTCTCAATTACTTTCTTTTGTTTGTTGAGGTAAGCACATAGGAGAGAAAATCCTGGGACAACTACCTGATAGAAAGCTCATCCATGGATTGTGGGTAGGGACTGGGACTGAAGTAGACAGAAAAGAAAGGTAATACAGACCCTCCTTCACGCTAAAGGCACCTCTGGCTCAACAGATAGGGAATTTCATACAACTTCTAGAGTTTTGGTTTATGCAGTAAATTTTGTCATCTGGTATAAAATTAACTTTTGTTTTATCTTGGAAAGAATCTAAACCACTCGATGGTTAACATTATGTTTTTCCAGAGCATGATTTTAATATCAGCTCTGGTTAGGACTCATCAAATGTTGAAAGAGAAAAATAAAAAAATGTTGAAAGAATGCTTGTCTGGAGAAATGCAATGTTTGAATATTTGATAGAGCTGTTCATTTATATCATGGAATTACTATCTGGAGTCACCTTAAATCTCACTTGGACTTTCCTAGGTGGTACACATTGTGGGTTACCAGGAGGGAAAGCATTTGATATATCATTTATTGCTCAAATGTTATTTCATTATCAAGTTCCAAACAACTACATGGGGAGTTACAGGTCAATTAAAATACCACTGCTTAACAGTTTGACTTAGAAAGGATGTTGGGGCTTTT
Source organism: Artibeus jamaicensis (assembly GCF_021234435.1). Classification (NCBI taxonomy): domain Eukaryota; kingdom Metazoa; phylum Chordata; class Mammalia; order Chiroptera; family Phyllostomidae; genus Artibeus; species Artibeus jamaicensis. The sequence continues at coordinate 10,810,781 of NW_026522014.1, read as the reverse complement.
AAAAAATATAGTTTTCTATGAAGTTTTTTTTAATAGAATGTGATTTGTAAAAAAAAAATCTTAGAAATACTGAGTGCTTGAAAGAGAGTAACCTCATTTTAAGTTTGCAAAAAATCATGATTCTTTTGTTTCCTGACTGACATAAAAAAAAGTGGGCAGAATTACTTGCCCAAGTTCATTGGTATTAGATGAATGGGTTAAGCTCAGTGCTGTTAACTTCTGACCTAGATAATTTTGTCAAGATCACATGGGTAATTTAGTTACCATCTCAACTTCAATAAATGTATACACAGGCACTGGTTTAAAACAATAGTTTAAACATGTGGTCTGGAACCATATGCCTACCCAATAGTGGCATGACATTGTATAGTTGCATATTTTATATGTATAAATATGTATCAAATATGCATATATTATATATGCTATACTTGCTTTATGTATATACATTATACTTATATATGTATTATATGAAGATATTATGACATGTAACATATATTATTCTTATCTTATTTTTATGACACCAGCCCCTTGAAGTCCTTTTGACTTCAGACACAGACTTTGTTCCTTTTCTGGGAGAAAGGGAGAATTATAGTTGCTGAGTGTTTCATTTTTGGATCCTCTCACTTTCTAATATGGAGAGCTGAACCATGGTAAACTTGAGAAGAGAAAAAAACTATGAAAATTTTTCACATTAAGGTAATATGCAGAGATAACCTGTGAACTCTACCAGGGAGAAAGAAAAAAAAACTACATTCTTACTATACAAAAAAGCCCAAATTGATATATTTGCTCATTTCCTTATAGTCCATTTCAGTGTTTGACTAAAGAGTTTTATTTAATTCAGTTATATACAATTTAAAATCCTATTTTATATTGAAATTTTAAAAGTATTCTTGAGTTGATTTTATGCTCTACATTGTAACTTCTCCAATATTCAATTTTCCCATGATTTTACATTTCTGTTATAGATAGAAAAAAGTGTTTAAAGTAATGAAAATAAGAAAGTCAGCATGGTATCCCTTTTCTAGATAGGCTTGAGAGTAGGAAGATGGAGACGCATGAGACTATTTGGGACAGACACTAGTAGTAGAAAGATGGGGAGAATGATGTTCAAATCATAACCTGCCTGTGATTAAGAGCTAAAGTGATGTCAGGAGGATCCCTCATCCTTGTCTGCATTTGAGTTGGCTCCCTACTTAGACACCCACAAAATGGCTCTATTTCTAGAATAACTCATAATCCTATCATTGAATTGGATTGACAGTGATTAACTTGTAGACAGGAAGAGAACAGGCTTACTAATTGTGCCTCTTTCATGTATTCAGCTCCTGGATTCTGGGGGTGAAGTCTATTTCATCTACAGGACATGGCTGAGAATGGAGTGAAGAGTTTACCCAAGTCAAAGTTCAGATAGATTTGCCATAAGAAGAGGGAGTGGGATGCTGGAACTAAAACAAACAAATTCCTCTCTCTAGGGCTGTTATGACAATGCACTCTCCGTAATGTGTTTCTGCTTCATCTGTATACCTCTTTGTGCATCTTCTCTTGTGCGTACTCAGTTTGCATCACTCAAATGGTTTCAATCCTTAGGTGACATCTTAGCTTATCTTTTCTTTCTTTCTTTCTTTCTTTCTTTCTTTCTTTCTTTCTTTCTTTCTTTCTTTCTTTCTTTCTTTCTTTCTTTCTTTCTTTCTTTCTTTCTTTCTTTCTTTCTTTCTTTTCTTTCCTTCCTTTCTTTCTTTCCTTCTTTCTTTTTCTTCCTTCCTTCCTTCCTTCCTTCCTTCCTTCCTTCCTTCCTTCCTTCCTTCCCTCCCTCCCTCCCTCCCTCCCTCCCTTCCTTTTTCTAAATATATTTTTATTGTATTTATACCATTATCATTTAGTCCCTTTATACCCCTCACTCCCCTGTAATTGCCACACTGTTGTCCATGTCCATGAGTCCTTTTTCTTTTTTGTTCAATCTCTCCACCCTCTAACTACCCCCCTACCCATAGCTGTCATCCAGCTCTCTATCTTTCTTTATTTTGCTTGTTAGTTCAGTTTGTTCATTAGATTCCACATATGAGTGAAAGCATATGGTGTTTGTCTTTCTTCTCCAGTCTTCTCACTATACCCCTTAGGGAATTTGATCCATTTGAATACTGAAATCAGCACATATATTTGTTGATACTTACAGAGTCTTTATTCCTATCCCAGCTTTCTCTTGTAAGAATGAGGCCTTCATGTCTGCATATCTAGCAGACTATTTAAAGGTCTTACCCAAAACTTCACAATCCCATAGTGAAAGTCTTATCTACCCTATGAACCTGTAATTTTTTCACCTTTTCTTAGGGAATATCACCGTCTCTCCCATTCTTTTGTGTCCAGTAAATTTTTAAGTTCTCTTCCTCATTATTCTTTAATAATATCACTGTCCCTCTCTGCTGCCACTATCATCTTGCCTGCATTGCAGAACTGGCTTTTCAGCAGACTCAACTCAGTGCTACCTTGACCCACCTTCCCTCATGCCAAAGTTAACTTCCTAAAATTTGATCAGGTCGATTCCTTACTCCTAACCCACAAATGAGTTCTCCATTGCTTTCAGGGTGAGACCTATGAATGCTGTTTATAAAGGACCTTTATGATCTAGTCTCCCCTTAGTTCTCTAGCATCATCTCTCATCACCCAGGCCCTGAATTATTGGGCCAAACACAGAAACTTGCAGTGGCTTCAATGTACTGTTTTTTCTTTCATCATCTCCAAGCATCTGCATACATTATCATCACCTTTACCTGGCAAAGCCATAGCTTAGCCTGATTATTTTCTATTTAAAGCTCATTTCCTATGGATGAGCTTTTCCAGTCATCTGCCAAGTGTACTCTAAGGACTGGGTTACATGCTCCCCCTACTCCCCATCCATTGTAGAGTTTTGCACTCTGCCTTGAAATTCCTTTCTCACTTGGCTCTCTGGTCCCCTGGACTAAAATTTTTTTGAGGATAGGAACCGTGCCTTAGCCTCAGTTGTACTTCTAGCCCCAAATATACTGTCTGGTGCTTGTCTCCCAAAACAGTGTTTGAACGCATGAAAGCAATTCTTCCCACCCCAAATAACCCTCACAGCCACAGGAAAGGGTAGCTTCTTAAGTTCATATAATCAGTGTCTTAATATGAATGTGGCTATAAGCAAGTATTTTAGCTTTATAATAGCCTGACTAGGCTGTTACATTTCTCTGCAGATTTGGGGGGCAAAGTCAATCAGGGTGGTCCTGCTGAAGAAGATTGTGTTCCTTTATCTGCAGGAGTTTATTGGTATCAAATGAGATACTTAAAAAAAAACTATATAAGATCAGCTCAATAATGACAGATTGATCAGTTTTCATCTCTGAAGGGAGTTGATTCCCTACCATGAGGGCAGAAATCATTACCTTCAGTTGGTCATTAATCCCTATGAAATATCCTTTCCTACAGTAGTAATTGCTCTTATAAATTGAAAAGTGGAAATATATTTATGCAAGGCTGAACATTTCTGTTTTCTGCCAGTTCAGTTGTATGTACAAAGTATTTCTAGGGACTTAATTTTCTACACTTAGGCTTCCCAGATTGCTTAATACATGTTTCCTTCCATACTCAGCTTATATAGTGGATGAGATTTTCTCCTTCATCACTTCTAACCCTCTGATCAAAGCAACAGTCAAAACCAATTTCATGTGAATGCTGTTCTGAAGATCATTTGTACATTTTTCCAAAAGCCAATCTGCCTTATTACAACAAACTTGCTTTAAATTTCTGGTTTCCCATTTATATATCACGAGGCTTTCTTATAAGAGGATTCTTTATTTTTATGGAGGCAAAGCTATATAGTGAGAGGAAAAACCTCATTCTAAACCAAGCATCCACCTGCTAGTTTGAGAAGAGTTTTGTTTACTTGTTTTAAAACTGTCATTTTTAAATTTTTTGAACTTTTCTATTACAGTTGACACACAAAATTATGTTAGTTTTGGGTGTATGACATAGTGATTAGACATTTACATAACTTACAAAGTATACAACCCATAACAGTGGTATATATCAGACCCCACTCATAGTTGTTATAATATTATTGACTGTAGTTCCTAAACTGTACTTTATATTCCTGCGACTAAATTTATAACTGGGTGATTTGTACATCTTAATCCCTTCATCTTTTTTTGTCTCTGCCCCTCTCCCCAAATCTGGCAGTCACCAACTTATTCTCTGTATCTATGAGTTGGTTTCTCTTTTTCATTTATTTTTTTATATTCCATATATAAATGAAATTGTATGGTATTTGTCTTTCTCTATTTGACTTATTTCACTCAGCATATACTCTTTAGGTCCATCCACTTGTTGTAAAGGATAAGATTTCATTCTTCTTATGGCCGAGTAATATTTTACTGTATATATGTACCACATCTCTGTCTTTTGGACTGTCATTGTTGCACCCATATCTCGGCTATTGTAAATGACACTACAGCAAACATAGGGGTGCTTATGTCTTTTCGATTAGTGTTTCGTATTCTTCTGATACATACCAAGAAGTGGAATTACTCCATTATTTGGAAATTCTATTTTTAATTATTTCAGGAAACTCCAACTGCTTTCCATAGAGCTCGCACTAATTTACAATTCCATTAACAGTGCATGAGAGTTCCCGTTAATCCACATCCTCCCCAGCACTGGCTGTTTGTTGATTTATTGATGATTGCCATTCTGACAGGTGTAAGGTAATATCTCATTGTGGCTTTAATTTGCACTTTTCTGATGGTTAGTGATATTGAGCATCTTTTCATATGTCTATTGGCCATCTGTATGTCCTCTTTGGAGAAATGTTTATTCAGGCACTCTGCCCTTTTTAAAAACTATTGTTTTTTATTTATAAAAACAATGCAATAGTGATTTATACATATATGTGTGTGTGTATATATATATACACACACACACACATATATATATAATGAAATTAACAAGTGCATGTTTAACGGAGTATCCTAGAATCGATGACTTAAATTATTAGGGTTTCCACAGACATATCAGATTTTCTTTTTTGTGTAATGGTGAATAACTGAAGGTCATATGTTTTCCACCATTATGTTCGAGGCCAGTTAGACTCTCACATCTGACTTCAGTGCAGTCAGTAGCAAACATCGGTGACACAGCTGGCTACGTTATGTGCTGTGCAAGAGAAAACTTACTCTGTGGCTGATGGACTTGGTAACTAACTTGGTCACATTTGCAATGCGTTCTGTGCAACTGAACCAATGCTCCTACTTTAAAGATATTGGGTAATGTGTTGTTTTGTGGACAAGGCCTAGTCTTTCTGTGGAAGTGGTCTCCATTCCACAGGACTGTGCATTTCCTACAGGTGTCTCTCTCTTCCTTCACATTTACTTAAGTAGAACAGTGAAAAGAGCTGATGAATCTGGCATGGAGACGAACATTGTCACTTAGGAAAGGAAGGTAAACCCCGTTAATCCATCTCTGTTTCAGATTTTGTGTGCTATTATACATGGGTAGAATACACAGATTTCTAGATATTCCTGCTTTGGGAATTATTAAAATAAGTTTGAATTTAAATTGTACAGACATTCTTTTGATACTTGACATTGTCATCAAGCCAAGTCATCTGATTATGAGCAGGATGATCTACTTCTCCTTGTCCGTCAAGACAGCCATGATGACATATAACTCAATCACTTGGTATTTCTTACTTTATACCCCAAATCATGTACTGTGCTAATCTTTGTCCTTTATGTTTTTCTTACATATGGTTTCCAGTTGGTTTAGTAAATATACTGAATGTATTTTTAGTCACAATTTTCTATGTAATAATTCTAATGCTTTATAATTTTTTTTAATTCTCACCCCAGGAAATGCTCACTGATTTTAGAGAGAGGGGAAGGGAGGGAGAAAAGAGGGAGAGAAACATCAATGTGAGAGAGGAGCATCAAATGGTTGCCTCTTGTACATGCCCCAAATCTGGACCAAACTTACAACTCAGACATGTGCCCTGATCTGAGATTGAACCCGCAAATCTTCAATTTACAGGATGATGCTCCACACAGCTGAGCCACACCAGCCAGGGAATATTTTTATAATCTTAAAGGAGCTGCTGGAGCAACCCTATACATTTTTAGAAAATGCCAGTAATGACGATAAGAAGGAGCAGTTGAAATAATGGTAGGTGTGGATCCAGTCAGCTTGGGTTTGAATATCGGCTGTCCCAGAGTTTAGTACTTGATTTAGTTCAGTGATCTGATTATTCTAGGACTCAGCTTCTCAAAAATATTAGGAACAGCCTCAGAGGGGTAGAATGAGTACGAAGTCTGTGTGAGTCTTTATTACGGTGTTTGGTTCTTGGTAGTTGGACAAGAAATAAATGTCTTTAAAATAATAATTAAAGTAATACCTAAATGAAAGAAACTAGGTGTTGCGTTAAGACCCATGCAGGAGTCCCAGCCAAGATGGAGGTGTAGGTAGAGGCCTTTTGCTTCCTCGCACAACCAAATGGAGGATAACTACCAATCTGAAATCAATAATCAGAAGTGCCAGAAAATTAAACTGCATAGAACTCCAACAACAAAAGAATTAAAGAAATAAATCAACCAGAACAACCAGACTGGCAGTGGCACAGGGCAGCAAGAAGGGTTGCTCTGCCTGGGTGAATATCTAAGGTCCCGCCCCCTTACAACCGATCAGCTGAGCCAAGACAGAGAAATGTGGCTCAAATGAAAGAACAGAGTAAGCCTCAGGAAGAGAACTAATCGAGGAGGAGATCACCAACCTATCTGATGGAGAATTTAAAGCTCTGGTAATCAAAATGCTCATAGATCTGATTGAGCTTAGTTGAAAAATGAAAAAAACAAGTGAAGGCTATCCAAAGTGAAATAAAGCAGAATGTTCAGGGAACAAACAGGGACAGGAAGAAAACCAGCAACAATTAGGAACAAAAGGAAAAAATAAACATTCATCAAAATGAAGAAAGAAGAATTTGAAAAGTGAAGAGACTCTTACAAACCTCTGGGACAACTTCAAACATTCCAATATACAAATTATAGGGGTGCCAGAAGGAGAAGATGAAGACCAAGAAATTGAACACTTATTTGAACAAATAATGAAGGAAAAATTCCCTAATCTGGCAAAGGAAATAGAATTCCAGGAAGTCCAGGAAGTCCAGGAAGCCCAGAGAGTACCAAAGAAGTTGGACCTAAAGAACACAACAAGAGACATCATCACTGTTACCCAAGATTAAATATGAAGATAGAATCCTAAAAGAAGCAAGAGGAAAGGAGAGAATTAGCTACAAAGGAGTTCCCATTATACTATAAGCTGATTTTTCAGAAGAAATCAGCTGGTCCTTGCCCCTTGCAGGCAAGAAGGGGCTGGAAAGAAGTATTTAAAGTCATGAAAACAATGACCTACATCCAAGATTACTCTATCCAGCAAAGCTGTCATTTAGAATGGAAGGACAGATAAAGTGCTTCCCAGATAAGGTCAAGTTAAAGGAGTTCATCATCATCAAGCCATTACTATATGAAATATATATATATATATATATATATATATATATATATATATATATAATATCTTAGTCCCTTTCTTAGATAAAGGGACTTAATCTAAGAAAAAGATAAAAAAATATGAACAGTAAAATGACAACAAACTCACAACTGTCAACAAATGAACCTAAAAGAAGAGAAAAACAATGAAAACAAAAACTAAGCAAACAACTAGAACAGGAACAAAATCAGAGAAATGAACATCATATGGAGGAATTTCAGTGGGGAGCGGGAGGGGGAAAGGAGGAATAGTGGGGGAAATGTACAGGGAATAAGAAACATAATTAGTAGGCATAAGGTATACAGGGAGAGATGAAAATGGTATAGGAAACAGAGGACTTAAAGAACTTATATGTACAACCTATGGACATGAACTAAGGGGGGTAACAATGGAGGGTTGGGGGAGTGAGGTGGAGGGGGGATGGGGGGGTCGAGGGGGAAAATTGGGAGAACTGTAATAGCATAATCAATAAAAATTTTTTTAAAAAGACCCAAGCAAAAATGTATTGAAGATAGAACTATATTTTAAGTTCATATAAATTATTCTGAAGTTAACAGTTATAGAGAGTCTAGTTTCAAATTAAGAGCAAACCACACTGAATCTAAGAGGTTTTACCCCACCTCTACCCCAGAATCCAAGAGGTTGTACTCTGCCTCTCCCCCAGGTTGATGTTTGCCTTAGTAAGTTTTTATATCACATCAAGGACAGAATTAGAATTTTAAATACCCTTGATGAGTTGGGAAAATAAACTGTCATAAATAAGTTGAATTTTTGACAATTTTCTGTGGAGAGATTGATTTAAGAAAAAAGACTAGAGATTATGGAAGTCTTTCTGTAAGATAACCCTATAATTATAATGGCTTTGAAATATTATGAGGGGTATTGTGAAAAGGTAGGTTGCAGAAGGGGAATTTATGGGGATTTGTATTCATAAAGTTACCAGTTCACTGGCCACTTTAATGTGTGATTTGTTTAATAAATATTGAGAACCCAAATGTGTCAGATACAGAGCTAAGCTAGGTTCTGGGAATATAAAAGCTTAGACAGAACTAGTTTCTTGCCCTCACAGAGCTATGATTCAATGAAAAATATAGCTATTGAAAATACTATACTGCCCTAGCTGGGTGGAACATTGTCCTGTATACCCAAAGGTTGCAGGTTTGATTCCCGGTCAGAGCACATGCTTAGACTGAGGGTTCTATCTGGAGTTGGGGTGCATAGGGGAGGCAACTGACTGATGTTTCTATTTCACATTGATGTTTTCCTAGCTCTCTCTCTTCCTCCGTCTCTAAAATCAATAAAACATATCCATGGGTGAGGATTAAAAAACAGTTTAGAAATCTTTATGGAAGGAAAATAGTAAAATAACTAACAGTATAAGAGGCCAAAGACTCAAGAGAAAGTTCTCTGTAATTTGACAACTACTCAAGATATGGTAGGCATTAGAAATACTAGGGAGTGTGCACAGGTGTATGTACATGTGTGTGCAGGTGATTTGGACGTGGAAGGGGAGGGGGGGGAGAGAGAGAGAGAAGGTTTACATGGATGGAGAGAGTCAATTTATAGTCAGAGGCCTGGAGATGACAGAGTGTGTCTTTGGTCTGCAGGGGAGAGGGAGCGAGATGGAGGGGGTGGGTGGCTGGGGAGGAGATCAGGCCAGAAAGTAATCAGAGGCAGACCTTGGGTGTCTTCGAAGCCTTCAAAAGCATTAAAGATATTTGTTAAGGAAAAGGCACTAAATAATTTTAAGCAGGGAAAATATGTGATAAGGTCAGATGTTTTGTTGTATCAGTTTTGATAACTCTGTGCTTTGCTAAAGTAATATTTATTTTGCAACCACATCAATAACAAATGAAATGCAACACCTTCAGAAGATAAAAACTCAGCATTGAAAATTAATAAGTTTTAAATAGATTTAAAAAAAAAGAAAATGTGTAACATGAAGAAACGGCTATAGTATTCTAGGACAGTACTTCTCAAACTATGTGGTAGAGGACTAGTTTCTTTTTTTTTCAGTTTTTCATAGACTGACACTTTTATGAAATACATATAGATGAATTACTTAGAAAATAAACTTAAAAATATATACACAGTATGAGCCTCAATGTGTATTATTAGATTCAACAGATATAAATATAATCAGAACAAGCATAACATAGGGAGAGAGGAAGCAGTCACAGAATCTTTATACATATTGCTTGTTGAAAGTGTGTGGGGGTGATTAAAAGTTCTGTACTTATCTCATTGTAGATGGGTAAAAATAGGTTGCAAACCAGATTTTGAGATGGTTTTGCATTATGAATTAGTTTATATACTGATAATAATATAACAAAATTGCCTAAATATTTTAGGGTAAGAAAAATGAAACAAAATTAAATTCAGAAACATACATTTAGATACCATGTAGAGAGGCATGAAACTAAAAAAAAAAAGAATGCCAAGTTTTTTTTTGCCTATATAGCTTTATTTTTATCAAGGAATATTTAAAAATTTCAGTCTCTGGATACAAAGTGGCTTTGGTGTCATTTCCCAGGAATATTACAGTGAGACATTTTTTAAAGGCTCTAATGACCACTGACTTTGACTTTATTATTTTCTTTTTTTAATTTATTTTTTTAAATTGATTATGCTGTTACAGTTGTTCTGTCCCCCCCTTCATTCCCCTCCACCCTGCCCCCCCATCCCCACCATTACCCCCCTTTAGTTTATGTCCATGTGTCTCAAGTCCTTTAGGTTCTATATTTCCCATGCTATTCTTGTCCCCCCCCCATCTATTTTCTATCTACTGTCTATGCTACTTATTTTCTGTACCTTCTCCCCCCATTTCCTCCTCCCACTCCCCTGTTGCTAACCCTCCTTGAGATCTTCATTTCTATGTTTCCACTCCTGATCTAGCTGTTCTTTTAGTTTGCTTTCGTTTTAGGTGTGGTTGTTAATAACTGTGAGCTTGTTGTTCTTTCACTGTTCATGTTTCTTTAACTTCTTTTTCTTAGATAAGTCCCTTTAACATTTCATATAATAAGGGCTTGGTGATGATGAACTCCTTGAATTTGATCTTATCTGAGAAGCACTTTATCTGTTCTTCCATTTTAAATGAAAGTTTTGCTGGATAGAGCAATCTTGGTTGTAGGTCTTTGAATTTCATGAGTTGGAATACCTCTTTCCAGCCCCTTCTTGCCTGTAAGGTCTCTTTTGAGAAATCTGCTGACAGTCTGATGGGGACTCCTTTGTAGGTGATTGTCCCCTTAGCTCTTGCTGCTTCTAGGATTCTCTCCTTCATTTTAATTTTGGCTAATGTAATTATGATATGCCTTGGTGTGTTTCTTCTTGAGTCCAACTTTTTTGGTACTCTCTGAGCTTCTTGGACTTCTTGGAAGTCTATTTCCTTTGCCAGATTGGGGACATTTTCTTTTATTATTTGTTCAAATAATTTTTCCACTGGTGGTTGTGTCTTTCCCCCTTCTGGTACCCCTATAATTCGGATATTGGAGCGTTTAAAGATGTCCTGGAAGTTCCTAAGACTCTCCTCATTTCTTTGAATTCTTGCTCCTTGACTCTTTTCTGTTTGGCCATTATTTGCTTTCTTCTGGTCCACTCCATTGATTTGAGTCCCAGTTTCCTTTTCATCTCTATGGGTTTCCTGTGGAATTCCATTAATTTCCCTTAGTTTAGCCTTCATATGTTTCTCTAATTTGTGGCTATAATCAACCAGATCTATTAGGATCCTGATGACCAGTGTTTTAAACTGTGCGTCTGAGAGTTTTGCTATTTCTTCGTCGCTTAGATTTATCTCTGGGGCTTTGAGGTCTTCCTGCGACATTTTTTGTCTGTTCTGGCCCTTTAAATGAGAGAAGCGGCGCCTTGGACTCCCAGGTCGCTGGGTTGTGACGCTGTATGTGGGGGCGTGGTCAGAGCGGGGAAATGGCGGTGCCCTCTACTGCCGCAAGCCACGGGGACCGCCGGGCCCCAGTCCAACCGCCCACTCCCTCGCCTGTCCGCTCGCCCGCAGATAGGCAACCGCAGTCAACACGCAGCACCACCTCCCCACTGTCTCCTCAGCAGTCGCTCACCCGGTGGGTTGCTCGGTGGCACACTAGGTCCAATCCTGGGTTTGGAACCCATGCGTCTGGATTCGCGCGTCTGGATTCCACGCCTGGGTCCGTCCGACCGGAGTCCTCCTGTGCAACTCCTCACGAGACGCCAGTTTCGCCCCTTACCAGTCGGGCTGAAGAATTTGTTGTTAGCAGACTTCCGAAAAGTTCAATTTTCCGTGTTCTGGTTGTGTTTTCTGATGCTAATATTTAGTTGTCCCTAAACTTGGTTGTGTGAGAAGGCACGGCACATCCACCTATACCTCCATCTTGGCGGTTGACTTTATTATTTTCTAGAACATTGTGTTAGAGCGGCCACGTTGAACAGTCTACTATAACTCCGTTTACAGAAACATGGCATGTAAAAAGGGTGGCTGAACTGTTTAGTTAATACTTGCTTTTAACATGTCAGCCCATAGAAAGCAGGCAAGTGGTTTTCAAATAAACAGCTAACTGAATATATGGAGTCAAATATATGGAATATATGGAGGCCGATGGAAATTAAAACATTAATTAAATATAGACCAACAATAAAATGTATTAATTTGAAAAAAATCTTTATTTTTTCCTTAGGCATTCATTCATTTACTTGTTAATTCAGACTAGCGTTATTGAGCATGTGTTATGATAAAGCTCTAACTGTGCCAAGAGCTAAGATTACAGAAACTAGAACCCCAAGTGTGGAAATTGCTTATTATCCAGGGAAAAGTGAACAGAATTTGAAGTGATTGCATTCTGCTGGATGAACCACTGAAGAAGCAGTTTTTACAATGCAAGGTCTGTTTCAGGAAAGAGTTACCCTGTCTCACATCCTCTACCAGGACTTACAGTTATTGTTGTAGGAAGTGAGAGGCTCTGTAGTATAAAATGACCCACTTACGTGTTTTAGGATTTAATCTTATTTCCCAGGCTTATGTAATTTTCCCAAGCCAGTATTCTTAAATGTGCCTTCCCAATTTTGCTATGCCTCTTTTCCTATTGGGACTATTCCCTATCATTAGAATCTAATAATGATCAACTTGTGATCAACTAATAATAACTATAATATATAACAACTATAATGTTAAAAAAACTGAGATTCATTGACTATTATGGGTAGTTGTCACAATTTTTATTTAATCCATTCAATGACTGACAGATATGCCCATTTTACAGATAATGAAATTAAGGTAATTGGCCTAAGATATACCACAGTTGTGTGGCCATGTGAGAACAAGCAGAGACAATTCTGCTACCACATTCTGCAGCATTCTTCCATCACTATGCGTTTTCTTCTCTGATGTCCAAATCTTTTGATTGGTGCCCAATTCCTACCCTTTTACCTTCAAGGAGCAACACAAATATGGGACTTCGGCAGGTCTTAATCTCTGTGTTGGCTGCTTCTCCACAAAGAATTAGTCAGTTACGTTGTTGTAGAACTGATGAACTAGGTTTTTCTAAATCTGAGAGTATATTTTTTAATATTACAACCCATGTCAATACTCAAGTATTAGAGAAAAAGACTCTCAAAAACTGTAAAGCTGTACCTTTCTTAATATCTTAAATTTGGATGAATGCTTGCATTCTCTATCTTGTGTTTGGCAAGCCTTGGGCATTTTAAATTAATGAATTTCTCAACCACTTAGACAGGAGATTTAAGACAAAGTTTACTCTCAAGATATAACTGGAGATTGAGTTATACCCCTGTTTTATTATTCCTAATGGCACTGAGTCAATCCACAGACATTTCATCCTGCAATTTTCTGTTATGAAAATGCATAATGTTAATCATTGTAATACTTTATAATCTGACCATAAACCAATGTTTATAGTCAGTTAATCATGGTATTACTTTGCTTTAGGTAATTTAGTACATTACCATAATGTAGCAATCTACTTAATATAAATTTTAAAGTGAACACAATAAAAGTTGTATAGCATTAATGTATTATTCATTCTAACCTGAAATTTTGAAATATAACTGAAGTTTAGACAGAGTTCAGATGTTCTATGACTTTGGCTTCCTATCTTTGTGGGGAAAGAGTGAGACTTAATGAAGGCCAGAGAAGTAAACTATTACTCTACTTCTGATTATTTATGCATCCTTTTCACAGCTTCCTGTAGGCAAGAATAGCTTTGGATATCTGCAACTACTCATTTTTAAAAGACTGAACTCCAATTAAGGGAAATCTACCCCAAGTCAAAAACAAAAAACTACCAGTAAGTTTGCTAGTAGCCAGCACTAATTTTAATATAGTAAGGTACTGCTTCTGTAATAAAGGACTTCAAGGAATTTTTTATGAACACTTTAAAAATTAAGACAGTCATTTCAAAGACATTAGAATTGGACATCTATTTTAAAAACAAACATTTATTGAGTGGCTACTATGTCCCAGGCATAGTGCTAAGTCTTTTGTTTTACATCATTATTTTTAATCCTCATCATAGGCTCATGATAAAGATTGCATTCTCGGAATGTAAAACTTCCAAGCAGGCTTATAGCTGCTCATATGGGAAATAATACAATAATCAATAAGTAATAATACAAGAATAAACTCTGTATCTTGTGTGCTCACAACTGTAAACCTACCTTTGCCTCACCTTGTATATTACGAAATGCTTACTACAATAAATGATATTAGTTAATGCTTTCATCAGTCACATGATTACCTTTTTTTAAATTTTACATGTGTGGTAAGAATATTTAAGATCTACTCTCTTAGCAACTTTCAAGTGCAGATACTCCCTAAATTACAATGGGGTTATGTCTCGATAAACCCATAACAAATAGAAAATATGAGTTGAAAATGCACTGAATACACCTACCCAATGACAATCATAGCATAGCTAAGCCTACCCTAGGTGTGCTTAGAACACTTGCATTATTGGGACATGACCCCATAGTAAGGGGACGAGGACCTGTAATTGCACCCCTCTTCTTCTTCCCACCAGAAGCAGGAGACACAGCTGGGCATCTTATAGAAATGATGGGTTTTCAGTGAAAACACAAAACACAGCATCCAAAGGCTGGCAACACAGTGTCCTTGAGAGTATCGGTTTTTCACCCTGGTGGTCTTGCCCATTTGGGAGCTGTGGCTCACTGCCTCTGCCCAGCATCATGAGAGTAATATACATTGTTTCACTAGCCGGAGGAAAGAACAAAACTCAGAATTAGGACTCTGGTTTCTATTGAATGAATATTGCTTTTTCACCATTGTGAAGTCAAATATTGTTAAGTCAGATCATTTTGAGTTGAATACTGTCTATATATGATACAATGTTGTAAGCTATAGTCACCATATGATACATGATATTTTCCTGGACTATTTATTTTATCACTGGAAGTTTGTACCTTTTTACCAACATCCCATTTCCTCGACCCCCACCTTCCACTCCCGGCAAACACTAACCTGTTCTCTATTTGTATGAGTTTGGCTTTTTTAGATTCCACATATAGGTGAGATCAAAATATTTGTCATTCTCTGACTTATTTCACTTAGCTTAATCCCTCAAGTTTTATTCCTGTTGTTGCAATTGGTAAGACTGTTATAGCTGAGGAATCGTCCATTCTGTGTATGTGGGGGGGGAATCTATCACATGTGGCAATTTATGTAAATGTGGCATATATTACATATATAATGATATATAATAAGTAACATAATATAATATATACAGGTTAGGGCAAATTAGGTTTACAGTTGTTTATATGGCAAATCATACAATAAGTAATAAATAACAACATAAGTATAAACTGTTTTGCATACTCAGAACTGTAAACCTGCTCCGGACCCACCCTGTACCTGATGTGTCCCTGATGTGGAAACTAGATGGCAGATTCAAAAAGCACAGAGAGTATTGTAATAAGTGAGAAAATCTGCATATATGTAGCTTTCCGGTCACCTTCAATGTGGATGAATATCAGTCCAGGAGTTGCTAGCTATCAGTCTCAATTTTAACAAGACTTGATTAACATTTACCAAAGAAAATATCAGTGTGTATATAAAATTATCTGGGAATCCCCTCTGTGACGGCTGCAGTCGTGTGGCTCACTTGCATTTGAAAAACTATTTTCAGTATCTTCAAGTAATTGACTCCTTTTAGGATTTTATTTCGGTAGAAGCATTTAGAATTTTATTATTAGGTATCTTTGTTCTACCTATCATATGAATGATATTTAAAAAATTTTAAAACAGAATCTGTGTCTTATACTTTTTTATTCCTTTTTAGTCTCTTCCGGAGTATGTTGAATATTAGAAAATAAGATATTAATTTGATTAATTGAATGACATTTTTTTTTAATTTTCAAAATCTGTTACAAAATAAAGATTTCTCTCATGAATGTTTGGGCTTAGAGATGGGGACATGGAATAGCTTAAGCAATGGTGAGACATAAGAGGGGAGCTAGTCCACTGCTTGCTAAATGTGTTGCATGCTTGAATTGTTGGGTGGTCTTAAAAACATTTTATCACCAAGGCCACACCCCAGACCATTAAATGGTAACATAGCAGGTGGCTGGGAAGCGAGACACAGGTATCATCAGTCCTTTTTCAGGTTTCCCAGGGACCCGAGCAAAATGTCTGGGAATGACTAAACTGTGTTATCACATCTCATGGGCCTCACTTCCAAACTTGGTTTTATTCTATTTAACATAAATCCCCTTCGAATTAAATATTTTAATGTAATAGCCTTGTCTAAATATATACATACCAAAGGTTGAGTAGAGATGAGATAATACACTGTGTATGAATGAATGTCATGGAACTGGATTGTGAGACCATAAAATTTCTCTCGCCATATTCCAGAAAACAGAAGACCAATAGAAGGAGTATTTAGAGAAATATGATAAGCTTAAATGATAAGATTCACTAGAGAGAACAGTCACAATAGAATACTCAGTATGTATAGAACACTGAATATGTTTGCCATAGTGAAAATACAATGCTATAATTCACTGTATTTTCTTTTACCTATTAATTTTGATGGCTAGTGCCTTCACAAGAAGCTTATTGTGATCAGTCAGAAAAAACAAAATTAGTACATAAGAACTCAAACTCTCTTTTTCCTCTTTGCTATGTGGGGTTTTTTTCCAGTGCTTTAGTTAATGAAAGTCTATATAGACTTAACAGTGAAATTAATAATATCTATGACCACAGAACCACCTGTGAGTTATTGAGCATCTATTTTAGGTTATTTTTGTAGATATTTTCCATTCTTGAAATTGACTTTGATATTCCCTTCTTGTATTGAAAAGGAAATGGATCTTTAGAGACACTAACCCAGTGGCATAATTTTCAGCGGCAAGGCTGGGACACTCGGTTAGACTGGTCCAACTTAAAAGCATATGTTTTTTGGCTTATTTTATCCTGTGTCTCTAGTTACAATAACTAAATTTGTTATGACTTTATCCAAATTTACTACTCCTTTCTGTGCGTCTGCCACGTCTCTGGGGACAATGAAGATAGAGTTCAAAGGAGAATGACTTCCTCGCCCGAATGTGGTCGTGCCAAAATCCGGAAGGGGCGTGTAAGTGTATGTGTATGGTTTTAAGTGTGCACACTTTGAGTCTGGTTTTACATATATAAGGGTGAGATAAAAACAAAAATTACATGCTGGTAGGGATTAAAACTGTTGAGCTTTTGGAAATTGGCTCCTGCTCGTGTTTGCTGCCACCAGTCTGGTGCTTTGTGTGACACTTCCCTGCCATATGCAGGCACGTTGGCTCCTTTCCTAGGGAAATTGTTTATTTGAAATCACACTCAGAAGACACTATTGGCTAAACAGTGGTTATCCCTGTTTTCTGCCACACGGAACCTAATATTTTATCATGGCCATGCCCTTCTCATGGCTTCTTGGGTTCAAGTGACAAAAATCCAACTCATACTAGCTCAAGCCAAAACAACATGAAACACAAAACGGAACAAACCACCACCACAGGTTTACGGGAAGGATTCTGGGGTAGCTCAAACACTGAAGGAACTTCTATAAGAATGACATTGCTTTGGGGTTCTTTAGAACAGAAAAGCAGGCTATGTCTCTTCTAAGCCTTCTGCTTGTCTTTATTTTCTGCATTTCCACCAGTAGTCCCCTCATTCTCTGCTATTTGTTCAAGTTGAGGAATGTGTGCAGTTGGATGACACTGGCAAGGGGCCTGAGGGGGTGGGGAACACCTTCATACCTACATCATTCCAGTGTAGGGATCTGACAGGGAAGAGCACTCACCATCCTTATTCTCAAACCAAAGGTAAAAAATTTCAGTGAATATGTCTGTTTGCCCCAACTTGGGCCCCCTGCTCTGTCCTGAATGTGTCACTGTGGCCAGGTCTGGGCTACATGTCCAGTCCCTGGAGTACTAGGATTGACACCCTCCCTGAACCCTGGAGATGGAGCAGGGGGAGAGTTGAGCCCGCCTGGAAGGGGAGGAATTGGTTGCTCAGGAGGAAGAAAGAGCACCTGATGAACTGCAACAATAGGTGAGAGTTTCACAGTCATCCTTCATCTTTTTCGTCTTAATTTACTCCTCACATCTCTTGGTAGATAAGTAACAGAGTCGTCTTATGAGGTTGGTGCCTTGGCTACTGAATCCAAGGTGATTGAGGACATAGTTACATTGTTGAAAACAGAGTAAAGCTACATGTAGTGAGGATCTTGCTATCATTTTGATTTAGGATGATAAAAGTATGGAAATTGCAGTTGGACTTCAGGTTACACCAAGGCCACTCACTCTTACTGAAATTCCATTTCTTCTCTGACTCCCCTATGCTTCACTAGTTAAGTGGGAGAATAATAGTGCCTATGAGGTAGTATTTTACATGGATTCAATATCATTTGAAAAGGCTTTTAGTCAAGAACCGCCATCTAGTAAATACTCAATCATGTTAATAGTCTAAACAATTAACCAAGTTTAATTATTAAAAAATGAATTCTTTAGGTTAACTATAAGGTAAAAATTGGAGTAAAATTACCACGTGTTAGTATATGGCCTTGTTTTCTATGTGTGAATGCATGTTTATATGATAGGTGTGTGTATTTATATATTCAGCATACTAGTTTCATAGGTTGAAAAGCTTGTTTGAAATCTGTATGAACAAGGCTGATGGAATGAACCACGGCTGGTAATGTCGGCTTTGTTTTGATATGTTCCATGTCGCTGGACAGAACTTGAACCTTTCTAGTTTTTACACTGATATTTTTCTTTTTAAAATTTTATCCCACATCTGTATCTATTTATGGAATCCTGAACCTAGTTTCTAAATCTTCCCCTTTATGAAGAATTTTATGTTCTATAAAATTCAATAATTTTGTTTTAAACAGTATGATAATCCACATATTATAAAGCTTTTCAGAATATATTTGTGTTTTTCTAGCCATACAAAATTTAAAGCTCTTATATTAAATATGTAAAAAGAATAGTCAATTTGATATTTATGAAAACTGGGTGATACATCCAGTGAAAACAGAGTGTTTTACAAGTTAGTTCCATGTTCAGAACATTTAACTACGTGTATGGGAGTGGAGAGCTAGTGCCTTTATTAAAATGCTTTTATTAAAAAAAAGCCACCAAATTTCAAAATAGAACATTTTATTTTGCAGTAGGCACAAGATTGTTTTTATTTTTAAGAAAAGAAGTGTAAATGTTGACCACCAGATGTCTCCCATATTTTAAAAAATTCAGCAGGAAAAGAGAGTATTCTATGCAAAATAAATATAGATTTAAAGGAAATAAAGTTAAAGAGAGTGACATAAACTTTAAGTGATAAGCACAGGAAATAATTGAAATCCCATAATTTTTGGAATTTTTTCCTTCCTAAAATGTGTGAAGTATCTATGAAGAGAATAATACAATACCTCTCAGGTTTTCTCTCCAGTCTTTGAAAATACCATGTTATTGATATTTCAAGATGGAAGAATAAATATTGCATAGACAAAACTGGTCAAAATGTCATATGATAGAATGATTTCAGTGTTTTTATACTATGATTTAAGTAACACAAATGCCATGTCTCATACTCAATCTAAGGAAAAATCCATAGGCTTTTGTGCTTATAAATTTTTCCCTGACGCTGTGTTATGGACATGAATTATTCTTTAATACCCCACCTCTTTATATAAGTATCATTCCATGGGACATTGAACAATAATGTCTAATTACAAACCAAGGTTCTCCATAAAACCAAAACAATTTTGACCTGTGTCAACAATGGGGTCAGTTCTTGATGTGGGATGCATTATGTATCACAGCCAAACTGCCCACATTGCTGGTATCACAGATGATGTTTTAAAGGACGTTTTATACAAGTTTTAATATGTAAGCTATTAAGATGAAAAGAGCCTGCTCTTGTCACTCTGACAGCTTTTTTAAAGGCTAAGCTGCCCAATTTGTCTTTCATTAAAAGCTCTAGTGCCGTTTTGTGATGCGCAGTCACTGAGCCGTTGAGCTTTCAGAGTGCACAATTCTATTTTGAGAATTTTTTTTTGTCAATAAAAAAGGCATATGCTTCAATGAGTCATCCTGACAGAGCGAACTCCCAAGAAGGAGCTGACCTGTACTTCTGCCCGCCTGCCACTGAATTTCCCTACCTTTTCTTGTTAGCACAAAGCTTGCCCCTGTGCCTCCAACCACAGAGAAGCCAGAAATGTGGAGATAAGGTCTCTTTAGCCCATATGGTTTTATTTGTGTTCTGCTGGCACAGTTATAGTCATACAGTAACCAACATAAATTTTTAGTTTTATTATCACCTCTAAAAAGAGACAGAAATGTGAAAATTGAAGCCAGAAGGTTTGTATCACAGGATTAATTAGGCAAGGCCCACTGGAGTCTCACTCCTCCTGGCAGCGAGTGCCTCAAGAAGGTGCCTGCCTTCAATTATGGAGCGCATAAAGCAATTAAAAACCCTGTTTCTTTTTCCTGAGGTGTTACTTGTTACTTGATAAATCCCTTTTTTAAAATTCTCTGGGGATCTGAACTGGCTTGAGGTGCAATCTACCAGGGTAGATATTCATGAAAAATTGATTTAGCTCTAGCCTAAGTGCAATAGGTTTAAAATAAACCTGAAAGGAATGAACAGTGTGTTTCTTGGCTGACATTTTATTGGCCATTTTTTTCATGCACAAAAGACTAGATAATTAAGAATTGAGACAGTATGGATCTCCACCAGGAGATATGAATCGAATTGGTCAGCCATCTCAGGCATTTTATCCTAAGTCACACTACACATTTGATTAACCTTTTTCACAGGGTGATTTGTAAAACAATGTGGTGTGCATAAGTCAGAATTAAGTGCATGCTTCCCAGAACCCACATCCCCTTTCTAATAGAGAATTGGCTGTATATGAAATTTTATCTTTCTCCCTGATTTATGTTCTAGTCCAGGGAGATTTGAAACTTAGACCTGTTTTTTTTTTTTATTTCTCCAAAAGGATTTTTTCTTTTCCTTGTGATTTTTGAGAATTACATTAATACTCTAATTCTAGAATCAACTATAAGTATTCAGAAGTAAGCTTGAATTGTCTTCTACACAGCTAGTTTTGCAGACATGGATTTACAACTAGTATGTAAACCAGCTAGCTAACCCCTTCCTCTGAAATATAAATAATTAAAAATATGCAATAAGTGCAGAGTATAACTGGTACAAAGAATAGTGCTCTATCAAGACATATGGGCCTAAGCTTTATTAGTGATCTCATACTTCCAGTTGAAAAGAGAAGCAAAATATATTTTTTAAATCAATAGGCTAGAAACCATGATTGTAAGTACAGGAATGATACTTTCATTTAAAAAGCATATTATGTATGATTTAATAAAACAGCAAAGGCAGTGATAGACTTTGGTCAATGTTATCTTCTATGGTTTGTGTTTCTGAATTTAAATTGTACATTTATTTAATGAAATTAATTAAAATACTGTTTTCTTCTTTCCTTTTAAGTTTGAATATAATGTAAAGTTTTAGGCAAATTATTTTAAAAGACTAAAAAGATTATTTAATAAAAAAGCTAATAAATTTCAAGATAATAAAGTATTCTAACTGGTGATTATAATCATAAAAATCTTACAGGCATTAATGAAGGTAAATTTTGATATAATATGACTTTTAAAATCTAGATTCTAATTGCTAGAGATTCTAACAAATTCTATTGAAGTTAATACTTATATTATGGACTATCTATCTGTGTATATATCTAATTTCCACTTCTTAAGAAAAAGTGATTTTTTTTTCATTATAGGCCAGGCTTGACACAATATATTTTCCCTCCTTTTTGTAGTGATTTAATGGGCTTAAATGTTTATTTAGAATAAAATGCCAGAATGCATTATCTTGGGAAACTTGAGAATGTGACAATGTCTTTGTCACATTTCTCTTTTATTTTAGGCCTGGCTTAAAGTTTCAGCAATAGGTACCAGAATAGACACACGATCTATTTTTTTATTGGTCTTGATAACATTAACTACTTTGTGTTTTAAGTGAAGCAGCCTGAAATATGCAGTGTTTCACATGATAATTGTATTTCTTTTGGAACACTGGGCCTGGAAGGGTCTTTGGGACATAAGTAAGTGGGAGTCTAAAATCATTTTACTCTCTCTTGTCTTCTCCTTTGAGTTCCCGAATATGTTTGTTGCTTTCCTTAAAGTTCCCAAAGTGGTAGATCGAATCACCTCCTGGTATCTGAGTCTTTGCATAATCCCCTGCCCTTGGATGTGGGTGGGACCTGTTAACATAAGGGGCTTCAGCAGAGTGAGTTATTAGATTATGTGTTATAGCAAAGGCAAAGGGATTTTGCAGCTGCAATTAAGCTTCCTAGTCACTTGATTTAAGTTAATCAAAAGGAAGATGATTCTGGATAGGCCTGATCTAATTAGATGAACTTGGTAAAGGAGGGACTCCGGTCAGAGGCTTGAAGCAGCAGAAGTATAGCCCTGCTCTACTCCTTCTAGCCCTGAAGGAGCCAGAATGAGCCCTATGGCTATAAGAAAATGAATTATGTCAACAGCCACATAACCTTGAAATACGATCCTGAATACGAGCTTCAGACACAACCCAAGCCTTAGTCCACACTTGACTTCAGCCTTATGAGACTCAAAATAGTAAACCAGGCTAAGTTACCCTTGAACTCTGACCCACAGAAATTGGGATATAATTAAGTTTGTTACATAGTAATGGATAACTAATACACTGCTGTTCATGTCATAGGTGAACACCTATTTCCCAAACTTTACTTAGGATATTAATGCTGATGTATATAAACTGGGGTTACAGACCACACTGGGTAACTGAATGAATATTTGCTGACTTGCTACAAACTGTTAATTAGGTTTCTCAAAGCTTTATTATTCTAATATGGACTGTGAACCTCTAAGAACTATCATAAGCAATATATCCAAAACTTCCCAGTACCTGTTTTTTCCCTCATTGGCAACTTAAGAAAGTAGAGTTGTGAAGGATCCCCATTAGGAAAGGAACTTTAGGAAAGGAAATTTGTCATCCTAATTTAAAAATCTGTTACCTGAGCCCCCTCTCTAAATTAGAAATCTGCTACTAGGCCTGACTGAATAAATTAATTCAAGTTTTAATTTTAATGGTATTAGGAGAATATGATAGACATTCTAGAGTGCTTTTACTTAAATAAAACATTGAAAAAGTAGGGCTTTGAACAGAAGAAATGTATCTTAGAGTTTCACAAATTCCAAAACATTTACACTATTCACTGTAGAACTGTTAAAAGTTCATAATTATAAAGAAAATTGAAATACATGATCTGGTTGGATCCTTGCTAAAGTCCAGTATTGATTAACCTTTAGCCTGTATCACTTGGTTTACTTAAGTAGTTGTCCACAGATGATGAAACACTCAGGTTATAGACTTCGTCCCCAAGATTTCAGGTGTGACGTTTCCTTAACATGAAGTGGTTGGAAAGTGAATGTTGTTGCCAGGGAAACTTTTCCTTTTCAGTGGCAGCAGAGCCATATTTCAACTTATCTGCCTCTTACCTAATAAAGTTCCCAAGGTAACTTTAAGGTAAAGTTCCTTACCTCCTTAAATTTGCTTGTTTCCACTGGACTTGTTGAAAACATTGCCACAGAATCAATGTGAAGAATGTCTATATCCTTTTCTCCTTTTTTGTTGCCTCTGAAAACGAGCATATAAGTCTAAATGTTTGGAAAAATAAAATTAATGGAAGCGGGTACCATTAATGATGTTTAACTGAATTAATTTAAATAGTATATCTTTATTTTACTCTCCCTTATTTTCTTCAGTCTAGACCTTTAACTAACCACTATATTAGACTCAAATATAGAAATCTAAGTCAGTTTGTCTTTAAGTAACTTAGTGTCTTGTTTGTCATTTGCCTGAGAAAGGTACGTGCTTGGAATATTCTAGAAAGCTCATTGTAAACTAAGAATACTGGAGAATTTATCAATATTTAAAGGCATTGCTCAACTTCAGACCTATCTAAAAGATGAAGTTGTGCAAAAAAGTCAGTGTCTTGGACACTCTCTTTTCACTTACATCCTCAATGACCTGGTATTGTTTTCATACATAACAATAGTAATTCTTCTCTCCATCCCCCGAAAACCATAATCGATCGGAACGTCAATTTATGTCTACCTGCCCATGCTATGATTTTAATGTTACAAACCAGAGGATGTTTCATAAATAGAGAAAAAGAAATTGGACTTTCTGATAATTTTACTCAAAACTTCTCAAATCCAGTCCCACTGATGTTTGGAGCCAATACTTTTTTCCTCGTAGGGGACTGACCTGTGTATTGGAGGGTGTTTAGCAACATCCCTGGTCTCTATCCTCTGTATGCCAGTCTCTACCCTTCCAGTTGTTACAGTGTCTTCAGTCACTGCCAAGTGTCCCATGGGAAGTAAAAACCCTCCCTGCTGAGAACCACTGTCTAATTATGCATCTTCTATAATTTGGCAGTCAACTGACTTCATCTTAATTTGGTGGCATTTGGTTAATATATTTTGAATTTTTTCTTCCATTATGGGTGATTTGATGCATTTTTGTTTGTTGTGCTTCATCCCTGTTCACAATTAGGACACAAATCTAAAATCTTTAACCTATTGAAAAGTGTTCAAGTATAGCCATGTGGTAGATATTTTTTGATGCACGTGTTTTAACTTTGAAAGCACTTACAATTAATGTCAAAATACTGAGGGTACTTCTGGAGTGTGGTAACTGGCAGCAATTGAGCCAGCACAAAAGCATATTTTAGAGACTCACTGAGCATTTTCAGAAGAAAATGTCCTGATTTGTTCTATTTGGCTAGAAATTAATGAAATTTTCATTTGATTGCTTGGAAGAATTACTTTGCCCATGTTCCCTTTGCTTGCTGTTCTTCAACTGCAGCAAGTGGAATTGAGCAGATGTTGCTTATGTATTAAGAAAAATTCTGCTTAGGTTTGTGCTATTGCCTCATAAGATTATCTTATAAATAGATTATCTCACATGTTCTATTTACTGGTCAGAGAATTCTACTTATCTCATTCTTTGTGGTCTCCTGAAAATCAAAATGTCAAGTGCTGGAAGAGAGAAAAGAACAGGATGAAAATCCTCTGTTTTGCTAATTTTTTTATAAGACTAACTTAAAGGAGAAAATGCATTGGCAAAAAATAAATTTTGACCAAGAGAAGTGGAAATTAGGCAGTCACAATGGGAATGATAAAGATACAAAAACATTGGCTGGTGGCCTGACTCAAGCAAGTTCAAGCATACTGATTTTCTTTCCTTTCTCAAGGAATTGCCAGGATCTTGAGAGAATGAATCTTTTTTCTTTCAGGATTTTTCTGGAAAATTGCCCTCATCCTGAAAAGTGACTTACGGTCTTTAGTGTCCCGTAACTTCCACTTCATATCCTCGAAGTACTTTTTCTAAGGTCCCTCCTCACAGTACCCTGGTATCTGGATCAGGAGGCTTCTTGCATCAAAGTGTATGTTGTGCTCAGGAAGTTCTCTGACCACCTTAATGGAGTGTTGATACCAACTCACTAGTCTAGAACCTTTTCTTCTTTATAAGCTCTTCCAGTGCCATTTTTTGGGGAAGGGCAACTTACTTGAAATTAGTTGAATATACCAACTATCTGTATCAGACATGCTTTTGCTTCTTGAAATACCCAGATAAAGAACCAGGGTACGAGCCATCTACCTCCTCTTCTGTATGTGTGTAAGTTCATGGACTAGCAGACATGCATTGGAGAGGGCAATATTTAACGTTACCCACAATCAACCTTAAAAGACTGGCAAGCAAAACGTTTGTATACTTTCTTTCATACCAGTAAGTAGATGTAGCTCACACTGTTGAATATGACTCCAGCCACTCTTCCCAAAGTAACCATCGGTCTCTTCAAAGGGTACATTTTGCTGTTTGCCTCAGAAGGAATCATTTGCCTAGAATTAAAAAGATAGTTTTTTGAGCTGTAAAATCTTAAGATTAAATCTCCAGCATAGATTCCATTCCTTGCATTTCAGCAAGGTCATTTTGACATGTCAGTAAATAATTTCTTTTGGATTTGCAATACAGCTAAATTATGACAAAGGCTGCTTTGTAGCAAATGTTATTTTGAGGTTACTGTGTATATAAACAATGCACATAGATAGCGCCTAAATGGATGTTCTGTGGTTTGAGGATCCTTTCTGGAAAGAGTAAAATATTACTCACATCTTTTTCTTCCCCTAACTTTTATACTTTTTTTCCCTCTTAACAGCATTAAAGGTAATTTATATCTTTCAGATCTCTCTTTCCCACATATACACATGCACAACCATACACAGGTCTCTCTCAGCTTCTTCCTGTCATCTTTTCTGACTCTTCAACAGAATCTGTTACTCTCCACTTCTTCACTGTTCATTCTTCAATTACCTTTACCTCTAACAATCTGGCTTCTTCCATCAGTGTGCAAATCTATTTTTGCTAAGTCCACCTTTGACTTCCATGTCATTAAATGTAGCAAGCAATTATCAGCTGTATCTTATTTGATCTCTCATTACCTCTCACCCCCATGGCCCCTCTCTCTTGCACTGGCTTACGGGTCACTATTTTTTTTCTATCTTTATGAATGTATTTCACAGACTTTGTTGCTGGTTTCTGTTCCCTTGTCAAGCAATTTTGGAATCCCAGGATTCTTTCTTAAGACTCTATTCTTTCACGTCACATACTAATTCTCATCCATCCTCATATGGTGTCATTACCTACCAACACAGAAAACTCCCACTTCAGTTACTTATTGTTTCATAACAGAACGCCCCAACATTTGGTGGCTTACAACTGTTTTTATTGCTTTTTGCTAGTCTTGGTATTGCCTGGGCTAAGCCGCCTTGCTTTCTTACTCTACATGACACCCGCTGTGGCCGCATCATCTGTGGGCTCCTGGTGCAGGACAGCTAAGGTGGCCTGTTCATGTAACTGGCATTGGATGCTGGCTGCTGGGGTTCATCTGGAAATGTCAGCTGAAACACCAACATGTGTCCTATGCACATGGCTTGGGCTTTGTTATAACGTGGTGGCTGAGTTCCTAGAATGAGAAATGCTAGAGGGAGGAAATAGATACTGTGAATGCTCTTAAAAAGGAAGTCTGTGATTGGGGCACTGCCACTTTTACTATATCCTATTTGTTAAACTGTCACAGAACCAGCCCAGATTCAAGAGGGAAGGGGAATGTACTCTACATGTTGATGGGATAAGTCATGGAAAGTGGCCATCTTTATTCTAGCTACAAGTTATTTAAATTTATCCTATATGCAGAATACCTTCACCACTCCCCAGAACACTCAAACCTCATCCCATTATTGGGTCCAGCTCAGAGTACATGGTCTCATTGTTTAAATCATGGTTAAGGTGTGAATGAGCTCTTCCTGCTCCTTTCGCTACTAAGAGCTATGAACTAGAAGACAGATTACCTGACCCCTACAACTCAATATGCAATATTGAGACAAGGACAGTAAGATTTAATAGACACTTTCATTCAAAAAGGAGGGAGGCAAATGTCAATTTCTGGTTCATTGAAATCTTGAGTTTAGCTGGGCACTGGTCGGTTCCTGGGTTAGGGCTGCTTGTGGCTTTCTTGGATTGATTATCCATACCTCTTGGCTATATCTGCCGGGGCCCTGGTTCTCCCAGCTGGGAGTTTCTTTTTCCTAAGTGGTATCCCAGGTGTTCAGCTGTATAACTATCTCTGGCATCGTCATGCTTGCTGGCAGTTAGGGATCTCAAAGGCCTCTTTTAATTCTGAATGATCATTGTTCCTTTCAGTACAAGTTGGTGTAACCCCGCAGAAACTTTGTGGGCTTTGTGAATATGAAAATACAGTCTTTTTTTAAACATTTTTTATTGATTATGCCATTTGTTCTATTTCCCCCCCTCCGTTCCCCTCCACCCTGCACACCCTGCACACCCCTCCCTCACCATCCCCCCCCTTTAGTTCATGTCCATTCTATCAGAGAGAAGAGACATACTGTTTTTTGAAAGAGGCTTTCTCTGCCTTGGACTGAGCATTTGCAACCTCTTCTCTAGAAGAAAGTTTCAAAGAGGGCCACTCTTAAATCCTTCTCAGTTCTTAAGTAAGGTTTTTGTAGGTGCACAATTGAGATTGAGATTCTGAAAGTGTATTTTTACTGGCAGTGCCTTGGACTGTCTTCTGGAACAAACCAATGTAGAAGGTCCATTTAATAATAATAGCTAATGTTCAGCTATTTACAATTAATTTTTGGGGGGGTGGAACAAACATAGCAAGATTTGACACAGACAACCCATCTTAATGTGAGTGACCTAGTGAAGACAGATCTCTTGCTTAGGAAAAAAAGTACAGGATTAGAATAATCTATTGCTATAGGTACATTTTTCAGAGAATGTGGTAAAACATTTTATTTAGAGTTTTTACATTAGAGGCACCCTCCCCCAAACTACTCATCTCTAGTAACAAATAAACAGATGAAGTTCAAAGTATCTCATAATTTCCTGAAGTATGAAGCAGCATTTTTAAAATTTCTTCACATCAGCTCTTTGGAAAAGGGTATAATTAAGTAAAATGATTTTCTATTTCTTCAGTTGCTAGATCAATTATTAATTTCAACCATGGCTATATTTTTATGACAATTAACCATAGAAAAATTTGCAAATAAGATGATATTATCTATTACTTGATCAAAATTCAATGTACAAAGTGTTAACAAAATCAGCTTAAGAAATATGACATTACATTTCATAGCATTGAGATTCTAAATGCTTTTAATCAGCTAAGCAACATCAAACCAAAAGTAAGCAAGTTAAATGAAAATTAGAATATGTTTCATGTAAAGAACTTTTGAAGTTACAAACAACTTGATCCTACAAGGAAGGAAAGGGAGGAAAAATATATATTGAAAGCTACTGTGATGCTTGGTTTAGAGAATAAATTGCCTTTTAGAGTAATCTATTTTCCTTTGTATTAAGATTTGAATTCAGCCCTGGCTGGTGTAGCTCAGTGGATTGAGACGGGTGCTGGGGTGAGGATAGGGGAGCCGAAAAGCAACCATACATTGATGTTTCTCTCCCTCTCTCCTTCCCTTTCCCTCTAAAAGATAAATAAATAAAATCTTTAAAAAAAAAAAAAGATTTGAATTCTACGAACAATTTTATACAATTATTCTCATGTCCAATATTCTTCCTGTATACAATAGTTGATTTTAAGCTTTTCTATCCTTGGTTTTGTGATCAGTAGTTTGGTGAGTAGCTGTGAGGTGGGAGAGCTGACTTCTATTCAGACCCGACTGTGAGCATCTCTTCGCAATATTTTGTACAATACATAGGCCATGGTAGGAGTATTAACAGCACAGAAATGAGCAAACATGGCAGATAAAGGTTCCCTGTCTTCCCAGAGAGCTGACTGAATACATCTACCAGCATTATACCTGGTTAGTTTGTAAAGGCATATTTCATGACTAAAAGTCAAATGCTTAAGCATACCTTTGTTATGCTTAGAGTCGTTCAGTGAAAGTAAATTCAACTTGAATTAAATTTATAACAAGAAGTTGGTTCAACCTCTTCATTCAGTGATAGGTAGGAAAAAATAAAGCAAGCCAAGAATGAAGTCACTATCCAAATAATGGAAAGACTCATTCTCTAAATTTTAAAAATGTTTTCTTAGTTTTTTTCTTTGGAAACTGTGTATTTCTTCCCCTGTGAATGCAAATAATTCCATATTTCAAAGTTTCTACATGAGATATTATGAATCTACTAACTGCCATAATGTAGGAATGGGATTTAAGGCTAATTTACGATCTTAAATCTTTAGCTTAATATAGAAGCAATTTCCCATCAACACTATTTAGTACTAAAATATGTATGCTTTGTTTAAGCAAACACTTGAAATCATTCCCAAATCAAGTGTTTTATGTATCAATAGCAATTATATTTATTAGTTCTATGGCTAGGTGTATTCTTCAGTTCGTGTGTTGCAGGTCAGGGGCTCATGTGAACTCGTTTCTTTGTGTGCGCATGTGCACATGTGCGCATGTGTCTGGTTCAGCTAAGAGATTTTGCCCTACGTGTAGCCTTCTATACTGTATTGATTCTAACACTAAATGTTCTATATTCCTGCTAAATCGGAGAACATAGTAACATATCCATGCCAAATGGCCAGAGGTAAATTTCCAACAGAAAATGCATAGTCTTGTGTAATTAGATCTTTCCTTTTGATGTATGAGTATAAAAAACAATTACTTTAACATATTAGCCCATTATAAAGTTTAATAAGTTAATACTATATAGTATTGTCTAATGTGAAAACTAATAAAACACTAGAATATTACCTTTTAATTTTTATTTAGCTAAAATTGAAGTATAATGTTATGTAATTTAAAGCATACAACCTGTTGATTTCATGTATTTCTGGTGTTTCAACATGATTATCACCTTGGCCATGTCACATGATTTTCATTTTTTTTCTGTGGTGGGAACAATTTACGTCCAATCTCTTAGCAAGTGTGGAGTTTACAATAACATATTGTCATCTACGATCATTACGCTGTCCGTCACGTCTCCCAAACCAGCTTTTCACTGGTTGCAAGTTTGTTACCTTAAACACCATCTCCCCGATCCCTCATACCCCCATCTCCTCATAACCATTGTTCTACTCTTTGTTCTTACACACTTGGCTTCTTTACATTCCCTGTAAAAGTGACATTATATGGTATGTCTTTTTGTCCGACTTATCTCACTTAGCATAATGCCCTCAGGTGCTATCCTTGTTGTAAACAGCAAGATATCCTCTCTCATGGCTAAATAATTCATTTTATATGTGTATATAAATATATATATGTGTATATATATACACATATATATATTATTTTCTTTATTCATTCATCTGTTGATAACCAGAGAATGTTTTTATATCTGACTTTGTGACTAATGCTGCAAAGAACATATGAGTGCATATATATCATTTTGAACTAATGATTTCATTTCCTTTGGATATTTGCCCAGAAATGAGATTGTTGGATCACATGGTAATTCTTTTTTTAATTTTTTGAGGAACTTTCATACTGTTTTCCCGAGTAGCTACACCAATTTACAATTTCTCTAACAAATGGTGCACAAAGGTTCCATCATCTCCATGTGCTCACCAGCACTTGTTATCTCTTATGTTCTTGATGGAGAGCTATTTTAGCAGACATGAGGTGATACACTGTGGTTTTAATTTGAATTTCCCTGGTAATAAGTGTTGTTGAACAATTTTTAATATTCCCGTTGGCCTTATGGATAACTTCTTTGGAAAAATGTCAGTTTAGTTTCTCTGCTCCCTTTTTATTGGATTTTTTTGTTATTGTATATGTTATTTTTTACATATTTTGAATGTTAATCCTTTATCTGATATATGGTTTGAAAATATTTTCTACCATCCACAGGTTGCCATTTCATTCTTTAAACTGTTGTTTTTTTTTTCTGTACAGAAGCTTTACTGTTTGATAGAGTTCCACTTACTGATTTTTGCTTTTGTTACTTGAGATTTTGTTGTCAGATCCAAAAAGTCATTGCCAAAACCATTGTCAAGGAGATTTTCCATATGATTTCCTCCAGGAGGTAGTATAGCAGGTCTTATATTTAAGTCTCTAGTCCATTGAGTTTATTTTTGTCAGCAGTGTAAAATAGGGGTCAAATTTCATATTTTCTTCATATGGTCACCCAGTTTCTTCAACATTATTTGTTGAAAAGATTACTTTTCCTCATTAGGTGTTCTTGGATCCTTTGTCAAGTATTAGTTGACTCTAAATGTGGGAGTTTGTTTCTGTGATCTCTATTTTGTTATATTTATGCCTATTTTATGCCTACACAATATGGTTTTAATTATTATAGCTTTTTAGGATAGTTTGAAGTCAGAGATTGTGATGCCTCTGGCTTTGTTCATCTTTATCTGCATTACTTTGGCTATTCAGTTATTTTTGCATGTGATTGCATACAATTAAAAATTCTTTTTTGTAAAAAATGGCAGTGGGATTTTGATAGGGATTTTTTAAAATCTATAGATGACTTTGGTTGATATGGACATTTTAACTATATTAATTCTTCAAATTCATGTGCACTGTATATCTTTCTTTGATAAGAAAACCATGTTAGTGTTTTCTTCAATTTCTTTCATAAGGTCTTAGAGTTTCCATTTTACAAATCTTTCACCTCCTTAGTTAAATTCATTCCAAGTATTTTATTGAATTTGATGCTATTGTCAAAAGAATATTTTGAGGTATGTTTCTTATATTTTATTGTATTTTTTATTTTCTGCATTTTTTATTGTTGTTCAAGTACAGCTGTCTCCATTTTCACCCCACCATGCCCCCCCCCCACAGATCTCTGCCTCCCACCCTTGAACCTATTCCTTCTAATACCCACTTTGTTCCGGGGGTTTTAGTATGCAAGAATGTTGAATTTTATCAAATATGTTTTCTATGCGTATTTAGAGGATTATATCAATTTTTCCAGGTTTATTGAGATATAATTGCTGTAGAGCACTATATAAGATTAGGGTATACAGCATAATAAAATGACTTAAATATATCATGAAATAATTACCTCAATGAGTTTACTTAACATCCATCATCTTATATAGATACAAATACACATACATTTTTTCCTTGTGATAAGAACACTTAGGATTCACTATTTTAACTACTTTCATGTATATCATAAAGTTAAGCAGTGTTATCTACAGCCATCAATCACATTGTAGGTTACACCCCTAGTTCTCTTGTAACTGGAAGAGTATACCTTATCATTACATTCATCCAATTCTCCCTCCACAAGCCCCCACCCCTCGCAACAACACCTGTGATCTTGTTCTATGATTTTTTTCCTTTAAGATTCTACATATAAGAAAGATAATACAGTATTTGATTCTGACTTTATTTGGCATAATGCTCACCTATGTTTGTTGTGCAAGTGTCAGGATTTTCTCAATTTTTATGTATAAATTATATATATGTATATATATACATATATATAATCTCACTTCTTCATTCATGCTGATAGATTGTTTCCATGTGTTGGCAATTAAACATCGCTGCTATGAACATGGGGGTACAGATACCTCTTTAATGTAGTGTTTTTGTTTTCTTCAAACATAGTCCCACAAGGGGAATGTAGGATCGTATTGCAATTCTTTCAATTTTTGGAGGAATCTTCATATCGTTTTCTATAGTGGCTGAACCAATTGACAATCCTGCCAACAGTGCACTAGGGTTCCTTTTTCTCTATATTCTCACCATCAGTTGTTATCTTTGGCCTATTTGATGCTAGCCACTCTAATTGGTGTGAGGTGATATATCATTGTGGATTTAATTTGCATTTCAGTGATGATTAGTGATGTTGAGCACCTTTTCATATATCCTTTGGCTATTCTGATATATTTGGGAAAATGTGTTTTCAAGTCCTTTGCCAATTTTTAATTCTTTTCTGCTATCAAGTTGTATGTGTTCCCTGTATATTTTGGGTATGAACAAATTATCACATGTATGATTTGCAAACATTTTCTCCTTTCCATAGGCTGTCTTTACATTTTGGTTTTTTTTGCTGTGCAGAGTTTTGTTTTGTTTTTTTATCCTCACCCAAGGACATTTTTTCCTCGCTTTTAGAAAGGAGAAGGGATGGAGGGAGGGAAGCATGGGGAGAGGGAGAGAAAGAGTTTCAGAGAAACATCAATGTTAGAGAGAAACAATATATTGGTTGCCTCTTGTATACACCCCAACTGGGGACTGAACCTGCAACCTAGAGATGTGCTCTGACCAGGAATTGAACCCATGACCTTTTGGTTTACAGGACAGTTCTCCAACTGACTAAGCCACACAGGCCAGGGCTGTACAGAATATGTTTAGTTTGATTAGTCCCACCTGTTCTTGATTTTCTGTTGCTTTGGCTTAGTTTTTATATCCAAAAACATCATTGCCAAGACCCATGGCAAAGAGTTTTACTGATGTCCCTTGTAGGAATTTTATGGTTTTACATCTTATATTAAACTTTTAAATCATTTTGAGTTATTTTTTGTGAGTGATGTAAGATAGACTCTACTTTCATTCCTTTACATGTGAATATTCAATTTTCCCAGCACTGTTGAAGAGACTGTCTATTCTCTATTAGGTATTCTTGGCTCCCTTGCGAAATATTAGTTAACTTTATATGCTTGGGTTTATTGAAAGTCCAATATTTTTGGACCCTCAATTCTGTTCTGTTGGTCTATATGTCTGTGTTTAGGCTAGTATAATACTTTTTTTGATTACTATAACTTGATAAAATGGATAATTCTTAGAACAGAAAGAGTGATGCCTCTTGCTATATTCTTCATTATCAGAATTATTTTTGCTATTCAGGATCTTTTGTGGTTTCATGTAAATTTTAGGATTTTTTTCTACTTTGTACGAAATGTTATTGGAATTTTTTGATAAAGATTGCATTGTGTATAGATAGCTTTGTTTTGTGTAAATACTTTAACAGTATTAGTTTTTCCAACTCATGAACATTGGTTATCTTTCCATTTATTTATGTCTCTGCATTTTCTTTCATTAGTGTCTCAGTTTTCAGAGTAGAGATCTATAGGAAACTGTTCTGTGTGGTGTGGGGAACGGAGAATGTAGCCCAGCTCCTGACTTGGAAAATCCAGTGGGTAGCGAGTCGGCACATAGGACTCACACCCACGGATAGGTTTTTCCATGGGGAATCAGGCCTGCATTGTACCTAGGCTGCTTTGAGACTTGCTAAAACTCCCTCACCCTGAATTGAGGCAGCAAATGTTTACTGCATATCTTTAAAGTAACTTCCTAAAATATATGCTAAACCTCCCAAGGATGTGTGTAACCAGTTCAACTACTTTTTCCTTTACATTTGCAAATATCCTTCTTGATATAATTAGCAACACCCTCTCCTTTGTTTTCTGTAAAAGTTAACCACCTGAAGCGAATCTGTGCATAGTAAATGAGGACCATCCTTGATGTAATGTGCCCAGAAAATCAATAAAAGCCTGTCTAGGCAGGGGTTGGGTCCCTCTCTCACTCAGAGAGTGGCCATGCCATCTTTTTTTCTCCACAGGACTTCTGCAGTCCGTGTGAGTTTGTTCATAGCAGCCACAACACACAGACCTTGTGGGCCAGGGTCTGCATCAGAGATCTTTCAAATTCTTGACAAAATCTGTTCCTATTTTTTAAAATTGTTTCTTGATGCTATTGTAAGTGGGATCATTTTACTTATTTACCTATTTACTTATCAAATGATTTGTTGTTAGTGCATAGAATTGCTACTGATTTTATATGTTAAGTTTATATCCAGTAACTTTACTGAATTTGTTGATTAGATCCTAATTTTTGTGGTGGTATCAGTAGGATTTTTTCACATATAAAATCATGTCATCTGTAAATTAAGACAATTTTACTTCTTCCTTTCTAGTTTTGTTGCCTTTCATTGATTTTTCTTGCCAGGACTTCCAGTGGTATTTTGAATAAAAGTGGTGAGATTGGGCACCCTTGTCTTGTTCCTGACCTTAGAGAAAAAGCTGTCTTTCACTATTTAGTATTATGATAGCTGTGGGTTTGCTATACATGGCCTTTATTATGTTGAGGTATGTTTCTTCTATACCCAGTTTTTTCAGAGTTTACCATGATCAGATCTTAAATTTCACCAAATTCTTTTTCCACATTTATTGAGATGACATATCGCAATAATATGTAAAAGAAAAAAACATAATCATTAATTGATTTGTGCATGTTGAACCATCCTTGCATCCCAGGGATATTTCTCTTTTAATCATGGAGTATAATTCTTTTAATGTACTGCTGAATTCAGTTTGCCAGAATTGTATTGAAAATATTTTTTATCTGTTTTTCAGGAATATACATGCCTACAGTGTCCTCTGTGGCTTTGGTATCAGGGTAATGCTAGTCTCATAAAATGGGATTGTAAGTGTTCATACCATTGTGGTTGAAAAAATATTTGGTATGATTTCACTGTTCTTGAATTGCTAAGACCTGTTTCTGTTTCGTATCATCTGGTTAATTCTGGAAAATATTCTACATGCACTTCAAAAGAATGTATGTTCTCTCTCTGTTGAGTGGGATGTTCTATAAAAGCATTTTGATCCACATAGTCCAATATATGGTACTAGCCCAAAGTTTCCTTGTTAATTTTCTGTCTGATGATCTTTTTGCTGAAAGAGGGGTGCTAAATTTGTCTGCTTTTATTGCATTGGAGTCTGATTCAGACACCGGCCCCCAGTGTCCAAGTCACTATGGATGCAATGAGACATTCACATGGACCACAGAGTCCAGTGGAGGAAAAGGGACAGCATGGCTTCTCTCTCAAGGGGAGCAAAAGCTGTGGCCCCTTGCCATGATCGGCCTTTACTGGGTTTCTCAAACAATTTATGTGATGGTCCTAATTTACTATGCACAGGTTGCTTTAGGTGATTACCTTTTACAGAAAACAAAGAACACAATGCTGCTAATCACATCACAGAAGAGGGATATTTGCAAATGAAAAGGGAAAAGTGGTTGAACTGTTTACCCTCATCCTTGGAAGGTTTAGCATGGATTTTAGGAAGTTACTCTGCCGTAAAGGTTTGCCACAAATCCTGGTGAGGGAGTTTTTAGCAAAAAGCAAGACTCAAAGCTGCCTAGGCATATTGCAGGCCTGATTCCCCATGGGAGAACCTATCCATGGGCATGGGTCCTGTGCATCTCCAAGTGGGAGCTGGGCCCATGCCAGGCAGAATGGTCTCCTATAGGAATCTATTTCTCCCTTCAGATATGTTGTTATTTGCTTAATATATTTAGGTACTCTGAAGTAGATCCACATATATTTGTGAGTGCTTATATTTATGATCGCTATATATACTTGATGATTGACTCTCATCATTTTATATTAATCTTTGTTTCTCATTACAGTTTTTAACTTAAACTTTATTTTATTGATATAAGTATATCTCCTTCCAGTCTCTTTTGGTTTCTACTTTTATGGAATCTGTTTTTCCATTTCTTCTCTCGGAATCTATGTCTCTACTTAAAGCTGCAGTGAGACTCTTACCGGCAGCCTATTGTTGGGTCCATCCAGACATTGTGTCTTTTATTTGGTGAATTCATTCATTTACACCTAGAATTATTATTTCTCTGTAAGGACTTACCAATGTCATCTTACTGCTTTATTATATTTCCATTGTTGCTTTTATCTATATTTTTGCTCCATTAGAAATTGGTAATTTCTCTGATAGTATGTTTTGTTCCTCCCCTTGTTTTGGTGCATTTACTCTAGATTTTTGCTTCATAATTACCATGAGGCTTACATAAGACTGCTCATAGATAAACTTGTCCATTTTAAGCTGACAGCAGCTTAACTTTCCATATTTTTGATATTATTTATATTCTTATGCTGTATATTTATTTAAAAATAATGGTAACTACAATACTTTTTGATAGTGCTTTCCACTGACTTTTGTACTAAAGGTAAGTGTTAATATACCAATATTACAGAATTAGTTTTCTAAGGCTTACTATATAATACCTTTACCAGTGTGTTGCATACTTTTTCATATTTTTATGATGATAAATGGTGTCTTTTCATTTCAACTTGAAGAGAGTACTAGTGGTGATCAACTTCCTCAGCATTTGTTTGTCTGGAAAAGTCTTTATTTCTCCATCATATCTGAAAAATAACTTTGACTCATAGTTTATTCTTGGCTGGAATTTTATGTATACTCATACTTTGAATATATGCATATTCTTTCTTCTCTAGTCTTCAGGGTTTCTGTTGAGATACCCCATTATAGCCTAATGGGGATTTGTTTGTAAGTTACAATCTCTTTCTTAGCTGCTTCTAGATAATCTTTGATGACTAGATCTTTGAAAATTTTATGTTTATCTTTGATAATGACAGTGTCTTTATAATGTATCTTGGAGAAGGTCTTTTTGCATTGATGGGGTAAACTGTTAGCTTCATGAACTTGAATATCTAAGTCTCGCCACAGATTTGGGTAGTGATCAGATATTTTTTTAAACTGCCTCCTTCTTTCTCTCTTTTTTTCCTGAGCTTTCAATTATTCTAATTGTACATATGATGGTATTTCATAGACTGTGTAGGCTGTGTCTGATAATTTTCATTTCTTTTTTTCCTCTGCCTGGATTATTTCAAAGTTTCTATCTTCTGATCATTGATTCTATCTTATGTTTGTTCTATTCTACTATACATGCTCTGTATTGCATGTTAAAACTTTCATTATTAAACTCCAGAATTTATTTTTTTTAAATTTCTGTCTCTCTATTGAATTTCTCATTTTGTTCATGGTTTTCCAGATTTCAGTGTCCTGTTTTCTCATTGAGCATTAAGTTTCCTTAAAACAGTTATTTGAGTTATCAGCTAAGTCACAAAAGCACTAATGCATTCAAAAAGCATTCAATGCATGCTTTTGAGTTTGGTTACTGGAGCGCTAATGTCTGCTTTTGGTGGTGACATGTTTCCTTGGTTCATACTCCTTAGCATCTTGCATTGTTGTCTTTACATTTAAAATAGCAGACTTGTCAAATTGTTACTTGTCTTCTAGTGGGAAATATTTTTTTATTTGTCTTATGTCTTTTACTTTATTTAACCTTATACAGACATACCTGTAACTTATATGTTACTGCTTGTGGCACAACTTAATCTTTTATGTCTTCCCTGGTTCTTACAACTCACCAATATTGCTACTGGACCCTTCCTACTCTCTGTTTTAGAAGGTGGCCCTATAGCTCAAGTTTATCATTTCTTACTCACCCATAGACCCTGAGCCTGTGTATGACCTAACTTCCTTTCAACCAGAGCTTGCTCACTCTTGGAGCAGCAACTGGAAGCACACATAAAGAACTGCCTACAGAGTAGAGAGAGATGTGGGTTTAGTACTTGAGGCACTAAGAAATCAAAGATCTGGTATGGAAGTCCTTGGGTATGATAGTGCCATATTCTCATGGTGTACTTACTGTTTAACTCAGTAGAAATTATGTGTCTTTAATGTCCCTTGATATTCTGATTTGCCTTTTCCCAGATCTTCTCCCTCCTCTTAGTTATGGAACTCCTGTCTTAGCACTGAGTGCTCCTGGAAAGCATCTGCCTTCTCCAGCTGAACCTGGTACTTCTGCATTAGCTGTGCATTCACCCAGCACTTCCCTTTTTCATTGTGGGAGAGGTCACCACCTCCTGATAGGTCAGCCCTGTGAAGAGTTGCTTTAGTGGGCAGGGTGCGCTGGTAAATTTCCTCTGACCAGCTCTGCTCTGCCCAGATTTATGCATGTGTTTTTTCTTTTTCCTCCACCAGTGGTATGCTTCCTCTTTGGAAAGGCTGGATCTCTATTTCACTCTTGTCAGTGTTTTTTTTGTACAGGTTAGCAGTCAGTGTTTTGTTCTTGACTTCAGCAAGAGGGGTTGGGGCACATTTGCTTCTCTGCTTATTCCACAGCCTGTATCATGGTCCTTTGCCTACTCCCAGATGCACAGGATGGCCAGACTCGTCCTGAGCCCCTTGGTGTGTGGTGCTGGATGTGACAGCTCCCACGTGAGTGCTTTTATGGATGTCTATTTCTTTGTTGAGATAGGGTGAAATAATGCAGAAATATTTTATGCCACCTAATAACAAGCCTGTGTCAAAAATACTACTGGTGTTACAAGTGTTTAGGCAAGAGGTATTCACCATTTAGAATTCTAAATATAAAACCCTTAATGGAAGTGCAGCTTGGTGGACATTTATATATAAACAACTCAAAATATATACACAGTATAGAAATTTTTTCTTTAAAATATCAGCTATTCGCATATTTTTTATGTATAAAATGTTCATAAAACATTGACACAATTAAAAACATGGAGGCAAGTTAAATCTCTAAAAGTGGAAGTTAATTAAGTTTAGCAAATTTATATGATGGAAAAGTTATGGAGCTATTTTTTAAAGTGAAAAAAAATAGAGTAGCTTTAGAATTCAGACTTGGAGATAGGCCTGGATTTGAATTCCATTGCCATCACCTGATGCTTTGACTTTTAGCAGGTAAGTTTAACACTCTAAGCCTCAGATGCTTTAACTACAAAAAAGATTGCTTCTATGAATACATTATAAAGTGTATGCCAGATTTTGAATAGTGCTTCTCATGTGATAAACATTCCATGAATGTGAGGCATTATAATTACTAAAATATATAATTAAGAGCAATTTAATATCATGGAAAATATAAAAGGTTATAAAATCACAAGTATAGTAGGAATCAAATACTGCACCCATTACTTTATTTAACATGTGCACATATGATTTATTTTTGAATATGTAGTATTTAAATGTTTTTATAGGATAAAAAATAGAACATATTTGTAAAATACAGGGTCTGGACCAAATAGTGCCCTTTTTAATAACAAAATCATAAGCATGTAACTCTGTAACATACCAATATTACACTGAAACACACCATAAGACATTTTAGTTTGAAATGTTCAAATTAAAGCTATAAAATATTACACTCATATTATTACACTACCAACCATATTCAAGCAGGACTTATTCTTCCTGATTCTGTATTATTAGGATAATTAATTTTGTTTTTCTGTATATATTTGTTTATTTTCTACCCTTTCAGCAATGAATATGCATTATAAATTAAAAAAATAGAAATTTCAAGAAAATAATGTTACAACTTTTTTGGAAGCTTTTCCAGAGGACACAAGGAAAAACTTAGTAGTTAATAAGAACTTGAAAATATACAAAGCATCTTTGCCAAATAAAGTCTTAAGACGTGAAATTTAAGATCCTCTAAATCATAAAAACTATAAACATTGTCTTTAAACAGGTTTTCGCTTGACTAAATTATAAACATTGCCTGCAACATATCTTACACAGCCCTTTCCTATTTATAAAATATTATCTTTTCAAAAAACAAGTTCTTGTTATGTTCACCCCTGCTGATCTAAGCTGCAATGCTGGAGAAAGACGTGACATGAGATAAGTGAGAAAGCTCCATGTGTGTCCTCAAATGACTCCGGAGCCTGGACAGTTCACTGACCACAGTTGGACTTGCTTCCATCCAGGGTGACGATTACACTTCAGATGAAAATCTCATAAATCTTCAAGGGCAGTAATTTCCTTCAAGTTAACATGTAAGCTAGAAAACACCATCTCCTCTGTGCATTTTAAGTTTGAAAAATTAGTAAAGGGTTCCTGAAGAGTATTCAGAATAACTTACATATTTTAATTCAGTGATAGAGGAACAGTTTTTATTGTGACAACTGTTATAATTCATTGAGTCACTGAAATTTGTTGCTGGGAACAAAATGAGGAAATGGGACCAGAGAGTCTTAAGGGTTTTCTGCATGTAGTATCACGTTACCTGAAAATATTGACAGTTTTACTTCTTTCCAATGTAGATGCACTTTATTTTCTTATTGCTCTGGCTAGGACTTCTAGTATTGCATTGACTAGAAGTGGTGAAAATGAACATCTTGTTTCTGATCTTAAAGAAAATAATTTGTTTTTACCACTTGTATGTTAGCTGTAGGTTCATCATGTATAAACTGTATTACGTTGAGGTATGTTCCCTCTATTCCCACTTTGCTATGAGTTTTTTAACTCATAAATGGGTTAGATTTTGTCAAATGCTTTTTCTGCATCTGTTGATGTGATCATATGATTTTTATCCTTTATTTTGTTTATGTGGTTAACAATCAATTATCATGTTAATTAATTGCAGATATTGAACTAACATTGTATCCCAGAAATAGATTCCACTTGATTATGAGGTATGAGCTTTTTAATATATTGATGAATTTAGTTTGCCAGTCTTTCGTTGGGGATTTTTTTTATCTATGCTTATCAGGGAATATTGTCCTGTAATTTCCTTAGCTGGTAATGTCTTTGTCTGGTTTTGGTATCAGGGAAATGCTGGTAATGTTGAATGAGTTTGGAAGCCTGAAGATAGGCATTAAGTCTTCATTAAATGTTTGGTAGAATTCATCTGGTTCATGAGTTTTGTTTGTTGGGAGTATTTTTATTACCGCTTCATTTATTTTTTT
This sequence comes from Artibeus jamaicensis, assembly GCF_021234435.1. Classification (NCBI taxonomy): domain Eukaryota; kingdom Metazoa; phylum Chordata; class Mammalia; order Chiroptera; family Phyllostomidae; genus Artibeus; species Artibeus jamaicensis. Next base: position 10,768,633 of record NW_026522014.1, on the reverse strand, counting down.
TGCTAATAATTGTTGTGTTGAGATTTTCTCTTTCTTCCATGTTTAGCCTTAAAAGGTTATATGTTTCTCAGAATTTATCCATTGTTCCCAATATTTTGGCATATAATATATAAAAATAGGTAGGAACAATTATTTTTGCCTGTACTGTCCAGTTTAAAAAAAAGATATGTTTATTTGTCTTGAAATAGTTATATAGTCCTATATATAGCACTATATATTTAAAAAACTATAAATTATATGTTATAGAAGTATTGATATATTTTTAATCTATACTTCTATACTTCTAAAGTACCAGGATTTTATTTATTTAAAAATACTTATGTATTTTTAGAGAGAGGAGAAACATCAATTGGTTGACTCTCACAGGTGCCCCTACAGGGTAGCAGGCTTGCAACCCAGGTATGTGTCCTGCTCTGGAATTGAACTGACAACCTACCCTTTATGAGATGATGCTTATCCAAGGGAGTCATGCTGGTCAGGGCAAGTATTAATATATTGTATGTTAAGCATATGTAGACATATATATATAGCAGATAAATTATAAGCATTTAATAATTATGGTATTATATTTTCCTCATTCAGAAATATGTTTTTAATCAGTTGCTATTGCTTTTTAAAGGGTTTTTGAAAAATATTTTTATTTATTTTTAGACAGAGGAGAAGGAAGAGAGCAAGAATGGGAGAGAAATACCAATATGTGGTTGCCTCTCACATGCCCTCCACCCAGACATGTGCCATGACTGGGAATTGAACCAATGACCTTTGGTTCACAGGCCAGTGCTCAATCCACTGAGCCACACCAGCCAGGGCTATCATTGCTCTTGTTTTTCAATTTTTTCACTTTTTCCCTAAGTAATGCACTCCATTTGCACATTTCAAATTTTACACATATTTTTAATTTAATTTTTAAAGATTTTGGCATTTCTGTATTTCCTACATAATGAAATTGTTACTATTTCCAATAGTCTGCTTTCTAACCACTTGGTTCTAGCAATATTTTCTAGCTGTGAATTCATGAGGGTCAACTCTTGAAAGATCAAATATGACAGTAAAATGTCGAGAGCAGTGCTATTTTAATGACTATGAATATATTCTCTCTTTTATTTTTAGTCCATACTTTTGCCCTCAGATAACATCCATATACACACATACACACATCTATTGGGGTATAATTACACCCTTTGGCTATTGTCTATGGTTGCTGGTGCCCTGGTGCAGCATAGCTGAGCCCCAAACTGGATGCCTGCAAAACCTAAATTATTTGTTTCCTGAATCTTTATAGGAAAAAAATCGATCCTTGGCTTAAATGGCATATACTTATGGTTATGCATTAATTTTATTGCTTAATAGAATATGTATTTGTGTGCACATAGGTATAATACCAAGTGATCACAATTTATTGTTTGGGTGAGGCTAAATTTACTTAAGAATAAAGTGTGAGTTGAAAATGTAAATAATAGTATAGATGATGCACATATTTTCTAATTATGAATAAAATTAAATTGAGAAAACTGATTTTGAGAATAACCATTCTGCGGTGCAAATTTTCTTGATTTTTTAATAGTTTAAAAGGTTGGCAGCAGGGAAAAGTAAAGCCATAGAATGATGATTTAAAGATGTTATCTGTGTATGGCCACAGGAAATCTGACGGTTAAACTGTCCATAGTGGATACATACTTACTAGACAATAGAAAAAAATCACTAGAATACACTCATATAAAGACAGGAGGATACACATAGCTATAACAATCAATCAATGTATTTGCCCATAACACAGAACAATTCTGCATGAGAAATTTTTTCCCTACCACACAACTTCAGCATTAGATATTTTATAACAATCCTATGTAGACTCTCAGCTCTATTCTATAGGCAATATAACATTTTAAAGGTATTTCTTGATGAAGACAGAGCTTCCAAAGGAAGATATTTTATCTCAATAAAAAGTGGAAAGTAAAATATATCTAAAGTTTTGCTTAAACTAAATCTATGTTAGGCTATTTAAGATCATGACTGACTTCAGATATAACTGACCTCAGATATAAAAGTCCAGGGAGAAGTTAAAATTATTTAAAACTCATGAGCATGCTATGTGTCAATGGAAGAAGGACATCTGTGGAATGATCTCATTATTTTTAGTTTATAAAGTGATTTGATTCCATTGTTTGTGGTTTCTTGAAAGCACTATATTAGTATTAATTACTTACAACAGAAGTTTAAAATCTGTTGTTATTATGGTTTCATTACATATTTTTCATTTCTCACATGATGGTCTCAAGGAAGAAATCACTAAGATCAGATGACCTACTTTATTAGGTGCAGTCTATTCATATCTGTGTAAGTAGGAAAACTAGTGCACTGATTTTCTAATTCAGTGTTGTATAAACTTGAGGGAGTGGCAGAGTATAGATGTGAAACTGTTAACCTAAATTATGGTGCTTTCTGTGGTCACAGTCCTTTCTCTAAATGTGTTGGTAGGACTGAGGGCCTTTGTTGATGATGATAAGAGAGGATAACTCTAATTATCTAATTGTGAAACAACATAGGCCAGGACACTGAGAGAATGAACTTTTAATGTGGGTAGAATGATGGGTTGGTTACTAAGGATGGCATATGAGGTAACAAAAATGGCGGTTGAATGAGGTCTCTTTTATGAAATGTAATAGCTGTTGTATATCATAAATTAATGAAACCTAGTCTTATTTTTGGAAACTGAAGTAACTTTTATAGAGGACAGTTTAATCAAAGGAATGAGAGTTGAGTGTGTTGGTGAAGGATTCAAAGGTGGCCACTGAAAACACATTTTGATACCACGTTATTTAGAATGTATCATACTTTTTATGCCTAAATAAAATACAATTTTTACTTTCTGAAAAAAAGGCTGAGTCAGACTTAAATATAAATTTTATCCCATGAAAGCATTAAAAATCACTCAACTGCATCAGTAGAAAGAGGTGCATAGGGATATCTTGAATTCAATTAACTTGGCCTTTGAACACTGTACATCATTGAATTACCAGGAACGAGGAAAGGGGTGTAGTTGCTTCATCATCTAACACAGCCTGACATAAGGTAGTACTCAGAACATTTGTTGAATGGATGCATTAGGAAGCACACATTTTTCTTGCCTTAATTTCTTTTCTTTGAGGCTTTTTGAAAAGAAAACCAGTTTTTCTAGATCTCAAAGTTTATTATGAGCAAGTTAGTTAATGCCTTTTCAAAGATTCTTTGGAAACATAGGGTGATAGTTCATGGAATATTGTTTAAGCTCTTTGGAAAAAGGAATTATAGACAGGGATGCTGGAATTATAGACAGGGATGCTGAAAAGACAAAGTCAAAAGAAGTTTGACCTACAAAACTAATGCGAGGTTAGGCTAGTACAGTCACATTATTCTGTTCCTTCCCAACTGCTTCAGCCCCCTCTGCTTCCAGGTTGCCAGAACAAATGCATCCCTGACCAAAAATGAAATGTTCCATCTACTAGTTTAAAGGCTGTTTAAAAAATAACGACTTTGCTTTTAGCAGTCAATGCTCTCCTCTGAAATACTCTGCTGATTCACAAAGCTGTCTGAGAAATTCATGATGTCGCTGCAATATCAGCCTAAATGAGGATAAAGTACCCATTTGGAGATCAGAAAATTTACTTTATTGGCTAAAGGGCTACTCCTTTTCGATATAAAGAAAGGCATTAGAAAATCTATTAAGGGTGAATTATATTCCGCAGCCACCATCTTTTCTTGTTACAATTAGTATTTCATTTTAACTGTGCTGCTGCATAATTTCTTATGAAAAGATAGTTGGTGTGAACTCTGAACAAGATTTTTTTTTACTACAATGGACTTTGTCCATAGTATACTTTTCTGCTTTCCCCTGAGTTATAGAGAGTGCTACAGAGATTTTTTTTAAATTAATGTAGTTAAAGAAGTTGGGCAATATTTTAAGTGTTTTCCTCTTATATATCTACTTTTGTGGTTGTTCTTGTTGTAGAAGAAAAATGGATGTATGAATCTTTTTCAGTTGAGCTCTATGTTGTAATGCCTAGAGAGTTAGAGTCTGGCCGTCTCTCATTTATGAGGCCATTTCATATAGTGGTCATAGGAAAGTGTTCATAGCTTCATTTTGTGAAATAAAGACAGTTTCTCCCCTTAAAGGAAATAACAACTTGTGTACTTCTTAAGGATCTTTTCTATTTTTTCCTGTTCTTTACCTATTAGACATTTGTAATAGTAATAACTATTCTACATGGCATCCCCAATTCCTCACCATTTCTTTATTCAGTGAGAATTATTTAACACTTATTACATGATGGGCGTGTAAGATTTTTTTAAAGCTATGCTGGCTTATGAATTAAACATTCTCTGTCCTAACAAGCTCAGAGTATTTTGGGGAAGACAGACATATATGCTACTAACTTATGCTCAGAGAGTTTTGGGAGTGATTTCTTCTTACAATGATTGGGGAAAGCTTTGCTGAGGCTGTAGGATTTAGAAGTAACCTTTGAGGGAGAGGGCATCTAGGGCTGAGTCAGCACAGGCATGGTGTCATTAAAAAGCATGGACAGTCCACGTCGCGGTGAATAATCCTCTGTGGCTAAAGAGTGGAGAAATGGGTGAGACTGAAAATACATGTTGGACCCAGGCTATTGAGAGCTCAATGAATAATTAAAATGGTAGGTTTTATTCATTAAGCAGTGGGGAGTCATTGAAGGGTTTTGAAAAGAGGAGTTAAAAGGTCTGACTCAAAGTTTAGGAAGGTAACTCATGGCTATAGAAATGACAGGAGGGAAAGTTAAAGGCAGAAATATGGAAGGAATGCAAGTTAGACATTTCAGTAGGAGAAAACTGGACAACCTGTTTTGAATTGCTTCCTTTATATAAAAGAATTTTTATTAACTCAATGCTATTTTATAGCCACTGTCCTAAAGATTGGGTGAGAGCAACTTTTTCCAGTCATTAGAACTTTGTAATTTGGAGTCTTGTTACAGAAGGAATCGTGTTTCCTCAACATTTATATGTTGAAGCCCTAACCCTCAGTGTAACTGTATTTGAAAATAGGTCCTTTAAGGAGGTAGTTAAGGTTAAATAAGGGCCTAAAGGTGGAGCCCTAATCTAATAGGACTGGTCTGCATACAAGGACAAGAAGATACACCAGAGATTTTTTTTTTCTGTGAGCATTCAAAGAACATATGAGGAGGTAGAGAGAGATAGCTGTCTACATGTCAGGAAGAGAGGTCTCATCAGAAACAAAACCTGAGGAAACCTTGACATTGGACTTCCAGCCTCTGGAGCGGTGGCAAATTAAGTTGTTTAAGATACCCACCCTGTGGTATTTTATTACGGTAGCCAGAATAGACTAATACATGCCTAGGGTAAAAATCTGCTTGTCTTTAAGTTTCACATTGCTTCTTTTTCTTTCCTTAGGGAGATGGTTTTCCAAAGCTGAGGCATGAGAAACCAAGGAGCATCCATTAGAATATTCCTTCTCTCAAGTTTTCATGGCAATTGAGAGGGCTGAGATTAGAGATAAAGGAAAGACGACATCCCTTACTTCTTCTGAATTTCTTCCTCTTTCCTCATGACTATTCTGCTGAAAACCACCTCTTCAATACAAAGTAACACCTTCAAACCTGTCACTGAGGTGAGTGATTTTCCATCATGGACCTGCCCTCAGGTAGGTTTGGTGGCTGTGTCTCCCCAGTGGTTCCATTTCTGTTTTACATCATGGTTGCCACCTCACTTTTCATCTGATGTTTTTTCTTATTAACAACTTGTTACTGTTCATGTATTCTAAGATTCTGTCTTTGGCTTCTGCCTCTTTTTATGCTAGCAGCAATAAATTGTTCCTAAGATTTCTTTAAAAATTATTTTGTTTTATAACTGAAATTTATAAATGTACAGTTCTATACCCTCACATTTTATGTACACAAAAGCCCTCTGTATATTTCAAGTTAAATGTCTTAACAGCAATATAATTAATATTTGTAGGTTTGTGTAGTTGACAAAGTACCTTCTTATATACTATCTACACGGTGGGGCAAAAGTAGGTTTACAGCTGTGAGTAAGCAAAACACAGTTTATTCCTGTATTATTTATTGATGATTTTATTATTTTCCAAATGAACAGCTGTAAACTTACTTTTGCCCCACACTGTGTGTATGTGTTTTCCCTTGTATCAATTCTGTAAGCTATGTAGTACTAATTCTATTTTATATATAGGATGTTGACTCTCAAAAAGGTTAATTTTTCAAGTCATGAAATACATCAAATAAGCAAAGAATATTCAGATGACAAGCATAGTGATATTTGAATGTGTCTGAAACTGGTTAAAACACTTCTATAATGGAACTTTGAGTGTTAGTGTTACTTGCAATCGGCCTTTTTTCTCAAATTTCTTAGTTAACAACACTATTATTGACCAAACAAATCATCCTTAAAGTTGACTCTCAATTTAGTAACAATATGAAATTTCTTACAGAGTTGTTAATCATTCCACAAGCCCACCACATTCACCCAGATCACTGGGAAAAACAAACAAGAGAATGAGCACAAAGAAACATGGGCTACTGTATCCATATTCAGCAAAAAATATCCTATTTTCAAGCCACATTATTATCACACAAAATAAGAATAATACTGGTAATCTCTCATTATTATTGGTCTTTGTACTAATTAAACTTAGGCTTAAAAAAAACAAGGTACAAAATATTGTAAGCTAATACATTGCCTTACTCTGTCTTAAAATTTAGGAAGCAATACTGGTGACTAGTGACAATAATATAAGGAAGACTAAACATGTCTTAATGAAAGTAAATGTTTATTCTGGTCTGGAAAACATTCCTTATTTGATCATCCTTGGAAAATATAAAATGTCAGAGTCATTATTTTTTATTAACTGGATCTGGCATGGGCATAAATAGTAAATTGAACTATATATTTTTTTTGGTGGTGGGCATTAAGAAAAATATTAAGACTTAAAAAGTATGTCACATATAAATACTTATAGGTAAATAAAATCAATTTGTAATAAAACTTTTATTATAAGTAAATACCTAAGATGATTTTGGTAAAATACAAATAACCTGTCATCACACAAAGAATAGTTTGTGTGTCTGGCTCATCACAATTTTAATTGTAAATCTCAGGAAATGCAGAATATGACAATTAAGTTAGGAAGTGCTCAGTGGATTGCAGAGTAGTAAATTTTATTAAATTTCTTCATAAAATAACATTGACGAATAATCTAATACAGAGCTGTTTTGTGCATCTTTAGGTATTACTGAAGGAACAAATAGGCAGCCCCAAATTCACTCAGAAGATGAGATTTGGTCTGTTCTCAGTAATTTACATGTTCTGTGGTATAATTTTTAAATTTATTTGGTTCTCTCTACAAGGTAGTGGGGGTTTAAAAAAGCAACATATCTAGTAGTAGAAAACTACTAGTTTAGTGCATTCTAAATCCATGTAAACACTATTAGTTTTTAAATAATGAATTATAAAATAAATTTGTTTATTATAAGTACTGATAAAAATACAGGAATAATTTGATATATGATATAAGCTGGAAGATTTGGGGGGAAATAACTATGTCAAATGAAATTTTCATATGAGTGAAGAACGTCCAGGGAAAGTAATGTGCGACCCTACCCGTGCTAATAACAAGTTTATTATATGTTAGATTCAAACATTCAGTTCTCTAGTAAGTACTTTATGCCATCACATTTGTTAACATTTACCACTGCCTACAAAAGTAAACTAGACCAAAAATGGTTCTACATTCTCTCTAAAATCACCTCTATCACTTACCAGATAACCATAAAGTAGGAAAAATCATTTGACGCGGTTACTCTAATACTGAGACATCAGTAGTGCACTGATTTTTTTTAAATCACCTCTGCCACACTCTGGGTTATTTATCACCACTTTTAGAATGCTGTGGCACTTCTACACAAGCCTAGAAGCTGGAGGAGTAAATGCAAATCCAAAACAGTTGCCTATCAGTCGTTCGTATCAGACTCATTAGTTTTTCGCTACAAAAAGTATATAAGATATAATCACAACATTTGGATCACTATCCTAATTACCCCAAACTTAACATACACTTGAATCTTTAAATTTTTTAAAATTCACCTTAAAGTGTAAACAACTAAATGTCGTGAGTGTGCTTCTTGGGATTTCAGTAGTTGTCCCCAACTCTGATAGTCACTGGAGCACTTATTTACTAGGACACTCTGTAGTTCCATGTGTGGAGGTGTTGCTGTGATGGACTGAACTCAGGGCATCTAAGAGAGGTCTTCAGTAATGTGTTGAGAAATTTCAGTGGATTAGAAGGATGAGATTATTGTTGAGTCGAGAATGGGATTTATTAACTAAAGATCAGTTTCAATATAATTATTAGCACTTTTGTAGTGTAAAAACTAAGAACTATAGAGTCAGATTTGGATTTTAATTCTAGCATTGTCTTTTATTAACTATATACTCATCAGCAAGTCACTCAAAACTCTGTTGCCTTCTCAGTACATGTGTGTAAATACCAACCTATTGCTTTAGGTTGATTGTATATGTGAAGTATCTGACATTGGTATGTGGGTGATTTTTACATTACTCTATACACTAAAGCATGTTTTTGAAAGATGTGATTTCAGTAAAATTTAGTTCACTAGTTCCTTTAAATAAATAACTTTCCAAAGTTTAATGATTTTTTAAAAAGTTACTCTCTTTACTCATTTTACGATGATGTTTTAAAATGATTTTTTGGGCAGTCATGGGTTAAAGAGTGTAGTCTGTTTAAAAATAATTACACTTACCTTTCTTATGGGGGTATAGAGAAGGTTATCCAGATTTCCGAACATGACCTTCAGGACCAAAGTGTTATTAACTTTAGTGCCAAGGGCTGGGGGGAGGCCTTAAACCCAGACTCTGGAATATATCAGATTATTTTCTTGATGGCCAGTTCTTAACCACTCCCAACTCAGTTTCCCTAACTCTAAAAGGGTATTTACCATCCTTTTAGGCAGGATATAAAGATTAATTAGTTAAGATTGCAAAGTGCTTTAACCATAAAATGCTGCACAAGACAGTAGGGTAAATATTAATAATGTCCTATGAGGAGTGCATAGACAGCCATGTAAGGTAACTAAGAAAAACAAATTGCAGTGCTCGGTATGAAACTGGAAATCACTAATGGAATGAAAGTTTGTTCATACTGGGAGCAGTGCTGCATCACATTTAATGCAATGTCAGGTCATTTTCAATAGTTTTAATTGCCATGATCAACTGATCCTTAGAGCCGCTCCTGACAAGCCCTTGAACGGCCCTAATGTTCATACAATAGTGCCAAAGACCAGCATTATCCTCTCTTGAACATTAATTGGTATCGACCCCCTTCACTGGGTCCATCACTCAACAGACTCCTTAAAGTAATTCATGATACAATTAGTGTTAATTAATTTTACAGAGCCCCCTCCAAATTCTGCCACTTGAAGACTTCAGACACTGAAGAAAGTAAAGAGCAACTAACAAAAAATTATGAATCTTCTTCTGAGAGCCATCAATTAGGATAAGTAAAAGATTCCTAAATTTTTATAACCCTCATTTATTATTTGCCACTCCTGATTAAGTTTATCCTGCACAAAGATATCTTTAGAACCACTCAGTAGTAAAAGAACCATCCATCTCTGTGCTTCATAGCTACTTTAAAACTGAGAGTGACAGCTTCCAAATTAGTGTCAGAGGAAACCAGAGTCACAAGTGATTACTGGGTCCTATGGAAATGCAAACCAAATACCTCTCCAGGTGTGCAGAGAAAGAACTTGGCCTAGTCCTCTCATCTCCATTTGTAGAGAACTCCCCTAAAGGAATTATATTGCTGCTCTGAGTTCCAAGCGATTCACAGAAGTCTTTATATGTAAACAATAACAAGAATCTACCATGTGTTATGCATGACTTTTTTACATGTATTATCTATTCAACCATTATAGTATTACCTATTCAACCATTAGAGTAAGTCTATAAAATATTTTAGTTGAATTTGCCAACAATATATTTGATTTTATTCCAACCAACTGAAAGTAATCCAACTTGAATTTTTTAAAACCTGAATCTATATTCCTTTTGTCATAAAGGAAGCAAAACAGAGCATTCACTGTTATATAAAGCATGGGTGAGTACAGGTACATCTGGAGGGAGGGTGACTGCAGTGTAGCACAGAGCACTAAGTCTCAAAGAGAAAACAAGTTTGTTTGTTTTTCTCTTATATAACTACTGGCATGGAAAAGGGCTAAAGAGAACTGGTCTATGTATCTAATAAGCTTAAATTTACTATCACAATCACCAGGAAGCTCAAAGGTGTCCTGGAAGAAGTCTTGTTCCCCATAGATGTAGACGTGTGAAAGAAGACAGCCTATTATTCTGTACATCCCAGTCATAAACTACCAAACACAACTCTTTTATGGGGCTATACTCACATCTTTGAATTCTAGACCCTTACATTTTTAGTATCCTTTGAAACTGAAGGCCTTCTGTGACTACAGCTCTAGAATTAATTTTTTTCCCTCCCTCCATACTCATAGACCTAAATCAGGGGCATCAAACTCATGTTCACTGGGGGCCACATCAGCCTTGTGGTTGTCTTCAAAAGGCGGGATGTAATTTGAGGACTGTATAAATGTAACTACGCCTTAATTAGGGGCAAGGAGCTCGGCACTGCTGCTGGGTAGAAACAAGGTGCCGGGCCGGATCCTTGTGTTTGCCACCTGTGATCTAGATTCTTCCCCGGAAAATCAGGAGCACCTGAGGCAGCAAACAATAGCCCTGACCTGACTAAGGGCAACAAGCCTGGACCTCTGGCCCTAAGTCATGTTTCATCTTCCAAGCTCTACAGTGGAATGACCCCTTGGCTACTTTTCCATGAAACCAGTAAGAGGGACATGAGAAAAGACCTCAGAGCTGTCCTAAAGACCTAAAGAAATGATTTATTACGCTTAGCTCACGTCTGACCAGTCAGCTCCCTACAAGACCCAGAATCCCTGACACAGTGCCTTGTGATTTTTTTCCCCATACAATCTGTAACCCACATGCTTCAGGGAGGCAGGTACTGGAGAGGATTAACTCACCTATTCTCTGGCTTGGTGTCACTCCTATAATAAGTTCTTTCCTCCACTGAAAATTCCCACTCGTGCATTTATTTGGGCCAGTGTATGCAGGCATGAAGGACTCAATTATTGGGGTTTGGTAAAACTTTCAACAGGATTATACAAGAACAAACTTTCTTCATTATTTTGGGGGGTCTGTCTGAAGAAAATGATATCAAGTCCATAGTGATTTTCAAAGAAATTAAAGATTAAAAAATATATCTTTATAGTTTCATGCATATCTATTGTAAGATTCTTGTTCTCCAAAAGTAATTTTAGCCTCTCTGTTATAGCAAAGCTTTTTAAAAATAATTCAAATATGGTACATGAACAACTCCAAAAGTTATTTTAGTTGTCATAGAACACAGTAGAAAGCAAAATAACACATAACAGAAAACTTAGAAATTAAAATAGAAACTAAACTATGCACCAAATACACAAAAATACAGCATGTTCTGAAAATATTTTTGACTTTTGAAGAAAGAATGAGGCTCATACAGTGTTACTTGTTCTCCTCTATGCATTAGATACATTGTTATTTTGATTATTTTTTCTAATAACAGAAAACCTTAATTAACCCTGTTTAAGCAACTCTCCAATGCATGTGGGCAGTAAATAAGCTGAAGGTAGAAATCTGAACTCTTACATTAGAAAGTCTAATTTTTTAAATGTTTGTTTCTTATTGCAGACAACTGGGTAGGATATAGCCATTTTTTTCCATGGAGATTTAAATAATTCAGATTTTATAATCCTTGGTCTATCTTACATTTTGTGATGCTGATTATTTATGCTTTTATCTAACACATGGTAATTTGTCTGAAGCTGTGTCGGGAAGGAGGAATAAGTGACAACTAAGATTCAGCCCCTTTTGAGAAACCCACAACATGTCCACAATAGTTACATGACGCAGAGTAGTGACCACAGTGATAGATAGCAACATGAATGGAATATCGTGATTACGAAGGAGCTTGAGATCACTTAACTCAGCCGAGAGTGGACAGAGAAAGCTTTTCATTGGAGTTGTCTTACAGTTTGGGAAGCAGCTGGGTAAGAACAGATGGCCTCTTGGAGTTTCTCTTGCTCCAAGAATAAGAGGATCGTCAGAATACTTGAAAACTGATATTCTTGTAAGTAATTTTTTCAAATAGTATTGGTAATCATGGCTAGCTCCGACAATTCAGTAAGAAATTATACTTCCAAAGAATAATGGCTTCCCTTCCAAACTAAAGAATGGCTGCATGTCTGGGAAGTTATGATTCAGGGCCAATCATTATCCCTCCTTCTGTCATTACTTCCCAAGCCAGGAACATGCGAGTGATCGGTGTTATCAGTCCTGGGCAGCTGATGCACACACGCTCAGGAGCCTCTGTTTTTTCACTTCAGGTTGTTGTGATGGATGAGAAACTGAGTCATACTTCCCCTTTAAACTTCAAAGACTGAGAGTGAGCATCATCCATGCATTTATTTATTAAGCACATTTCAGTGGTGATATAGAAGACACGAAAACAAAATGACTCACTTTAAGACATGCCTAGTAGAACAGATAGGCACATAAAGGGATAATAATGAATTAAAATTGTCTCTTGGTACAGACATTTACAAAGGGCTCCAGGATTTTCGAAAGCTGCTGTGAGGAGAGAATATTCTACTTGTGTCTTTAAAGATGGGTAGATGTTAACGATGAAAAATGGGAAGAAAACTTTAGGCATACAAAGCAGCCGATGTGGGGAGGAAAGCCTGAGAGATATTAAAATTCACAGTTCTTTCAGAGAACTTGGATTATAATGTACATAGAAAAGAGTTTTATGGTGGAAGATTAAGCTGTAACATCATCTGCAATTAAATTTTGAAGGCTCTTTTATGCCATCATAAAGGTATAGGACTTTATTTGAGGGCAATGAAGAGTGAAGATATTTTAAACTAGGAAGTAATACTGTCAGGTATCTTTTACATTTTTTACCTGGAAGTCTATGGATGTGGGGTAGCAAGCCATTGTGCAGTCTACTGTACTGGAGCTTTGAAAGTTGTAAAATTCTAAACAAGCATTAGGACTTTTAGTTTCCCATTCCATACAAAAGGAACCTGGAAGTCCACCATCCAAAAAAGAAACAAGATAGACTGAGAAATCAATAACTCTTGTATCCATAAGAAAGGGGAAAATATAAGGTACATCACTGTCCCTAAGGTTAGAGAGACAAATACTAGGAGTTGTGGCTTACAGAACAGAGTCCCACAAGTGGAAACCTGTGCTAGTTAAGAAAACCAGGCCTGCATTTGATGAACTGTGGGATGCTCAATGCAGACAAGTTTGAGAGTTAAATCTCCCGGGGATGCAATCATGGAGTCGGGGGGCCCTTTTGATATTGTCAGATTTACCTACAGGAGCTCAACCTGATTCTCCCAGTAAATATCAGAGGTAAAGCCTCTCATGCTTCTAGCAGGGCAAGGGGAAAATGAACCATTTGAAATATACCAGATTACTCTCTTCTTTTTTAATAAGGCCTGCCCTCCTGAGAAATTAATCAGAGACTAATTTGTTGGGCTATTTTCAACCCCTGGTAGACCTGGAAGAAGGGAGATAGCCAACTGCAGCCCACTCAAGCTATCTTATCCCAGGTTGTAGAAAGTAATTGAGAAATTCTTGTGATGTCCATGCCCCGTGGCACAGGATCCCCAAAAGACTAAGCACTAATCATAGAACTGTAGATTGCTGCCCCTCCCTTCCTACCTTACCAAAACATTACATGAGTCCTGTTTATAGCAGTTCCTTTCCCCCCTTTACATCATGTCTGGCTAGCATGAAAAATTACAAGGCATCCTAAAAGGCAAAAAACAAAATTGGAAGAGACAGGGCAAGTGTGAGCACCAGACCAGTGATTTAAAACAACTACAATTACAATGCTAAGGCATTACTATGCTAATGGATAAAGTAGACAGCATTCAAAAACCTAAACCTACAAGACAATGAAAGAAATTGAAAAATACCCCAGAAAATAGCAATATATCCCATGCTCATGAATTGGAAGAATTAATATTGTTAAACTGTCCATACTGCCCAAGGTAATCTACATGTTCAGTGCAGTTCTTATTAAGATTCTGATAGCATTTTTCACATAACTAAACAGTCCTAAATTTTGTATAGCCTCACAAAAAACAATAATTAACAAAATCAACCTTGAGAAAGGAACTAGAGGCTTCACATTCCTTGATTACAAAGCTGTAGTATTCAAAACTGTATAATATTAGCATAAAAGCTGATGCATAAATCAATGGGGCATAATAGGTATTGTAAGATATCTGAAAAACTCTCTTTATAAGGACACCCGTTAGGTAATTAGGGCTCACTCTAATCCAGTATGACATGATTTTAAATTGAAGACATCTGCCAAGACCCCATTTCCAAAGATGGTTGAATGCACAGATACTGCAGTTCAGGATTTCAACATACTTGGTATTTGGGGGGCAAGCAACAAAAAATTCTACCAAATACAGATGCCAAGGCTTTTGAAGTAGTCCTTGAGTCCCTGGTGTCCCAAGGACAGCTCTGCCTGTGTGTCCCTACTGCACTGAGTCACCGGCAGTGAGCTGCTGGTGGACAGCCTGTTGATGCATTTCAGGGTACCGCAGCTGGGCTCTTGATCAGCCATCCTTATGGCTGCCACAGGTATCTTTTTGTAGATTTGTGTATTTTTGAGCATCCACAACAAATTATTGTCAAGAAAAGTCAGAAACTTCATTTTCAAGAAGTTTCTTTTAAGGTTTCTGCAGATCTAATTGGTGCCTCAATTGGCAGGTGCAAGTTAATTATGTGGGTACTTAATTGCTAATTTCCTATGCAAAGCAATATTTGAACTTTTAGTTCTCAATTGAACATGCATCAAAATGGGATTTGAACTGCTCAAAGACACTGCAAAATTTCTAAGTGTATTTTTTTATTAGCTTGCTCCCATACTGTCAATACGGTATCTTGTTTGGAAGAGTAACACTGGCAACACCATTTGATACATAAACATGTTAAAAAGAAATGTTCTTATTTCTGTAAAGCTAAACATCTAGACAGACTCAAAAATATGTTTACTTCTTTAAAAAAGAATGTCTACTGTATAAAAATTTCCAAACTGATCATTAGAAAGTGACCATTAAAATCACATCTGAAATCATCTCATACTCACATATGAGAGAGGACCCTGGGAAAAAAAAGGGAATCACCTTCTGCAGGGCGGGCCCCTTCTGGTACAGGCTTCCCCAACTGGTGAGTTTCCTAGGAACCCCTCTGTGTCAGTGTAGCAACTGTCCTGTTGTGAGGGTCTGTGTACAGTTTCAGTGAGGTTTTTTTGAACTCTTTCAACATGTTTGCACATTTCATGATGGGTGAGTTACCAGCATATTTGTCCACACTTAGTGTTCAGCAGTTTTTGACCCCCAAATGGCATGACTCTGGGGCCCCTCACTCTCCCTATTCAACTGATCTGAGCAGGATGAAAAAAGTCCTCAAAGGAAAACATTTTGCAGATGTGGAAGAGGTGAAACAAAATGGTGGAAGCACTATAAGGCATCAAAATTGGTAAATTCAAAACTGTTTTGAGCAGTGAAAGAAAGTCTTATAGGTGTATTGCATCAAATGAAGAGTACTTTGAAGGTGACTGAAGTTTAAATGTGTAAGAATAAATAAATACTGTTTAGGGGTTATTCCTTCATATATGTAAACTGTTAAATCTGTCTTTACAGAAAGTATGCATATATGTGGGATTTCTTAATTTATATATAAACCAGGGTCATGACACATTTTGTTTAGGATCTGGTAGGCAAAATTCTAGGGTAGTCCTCAAAATTTCTGCCAGCAGTACACATACCTCTCAGTTATTCAAACAGATCCTAATCCATCGACTGCTGTGAAAGGATTTGCAGATAAGATTAAGGTCTGAAATTAGCTGACCTTAAAATAGAAGTTTATCGCAATGTTCTCAACCCTTTAAATCTGAATCGAGAGGTCAGCAGTGGAGGAATTTAAAGATTGAAAGCATGAGAAGGATTTGACACCATTGCTGGTTAGGGGTTAGAGGCGGTGCCTTAAAGAAGCTGAGACAGTCCCCCACTTTTCAGCTGACAGACAACAAAGAAACAAGGGACTGTCACGGGCCCTCTATTATTGTCACAAGGCACTGATTTAGGTCATCAATTAAAACAAGTTTGGAGATTTCCCTAGAATCTCCAGCAAACACTTTGATACGAAAATCTTCAGCAGAGGATTCAGTCACGCCATGCCAGACTTTTGACCCACAGAACTTAGTGATAAAACTAGATGTTGTTTTAAGTTGCTAAAATTGTAGTAATGGAAAACAGAAACAGTGTTTTAGTTTTTAATTTGATAATATAGCATTTGGATTTTTTAAGCTTATTTCATCTAATTTTGCTATGTTACCATAGAGTTTTCATACAATCTTTTACAAGTTTCAATGAGGTTCGCTGTTAGATTAGTTTCTTTGAGTAAAATCACTGGGTATGAGTATATCCATAAAATTTAAAGATTTTCTATTCAAATTTCAACCACTTGTGAAAAAAATGTTCTCACAGTTTATATCTCTATTGGAACAATTTGAACATGTTCATTTCTGTTTTCTACTTGTCAACAGTGTGACAATTTTTTTCCAATCTTAGAGCTGAAAAGTAGCGTTTCTTTTCCTTGGCTTACATTTCTTTGATTGTTAAAAATATATTTCATACATATATTAGCTATTTAATTTCTTATGTTGTGTCTTACTGATTCATTTCAGCTGTTCCTTTTTGTACTCATGTGATTAATTTAAATATATCTGTAGAGTTGTTTATCCCTTCAGAGTAATATTTACCTTTTCTCTGTCACATGTGCTGGAGATATTCCAGTGTGTCATTTGCCTTTCACATTTTTCTGGTATTTCCTCTTAAATCATCGGAACATTTTAAACAATTTCTAGTTGAAAAATTATATTCATTTTCTCTACATAAAGTTTTCACTTTTGGAGCTCTTCCTACTTATAATTTAACTTACAATTTTTTTCTACCTGATAATATTGCCCAACATTTCAATGTACTTAATAAAACCAACTACAGAGGAAAGTAGACGTGTATCTAAGAGTTAAAATAACTATTATGTCCCTCCTGAAAGTGTAATTGGGGACAGAGTGAGGGCCCCCAAATTAGCAGAGTATATTCCCCACGAACCTTAACTGGGGGGAAGGGAGGAGTGGCTGATACAGCATTTAAGATACTTTGCATAACAACTGCAAGTTAATAGCCATGCTGCCGCCCCAGGTAAAAGGTGTAGTGATCTTAAGAGTGTGTAGTGACTTGTGACATAGCCAGGGGAGTTGGAGTCCTCAGTGTCACAGGGCACTCTTGCCCTGACTCAAGATGGCAGCTGAAAGAAGGTAAAAAATACAGAGGAACTGGCAAAAGTAGCACATCACAGGAAGTCACCTAGGAAGTTCCAGGTCGAGCGTTTAAAATAAGTGCCGGCTGAGAGAGGAGGAGGAGGCAGACATGCAGTTTGAAAGGGTGTAGAGAAGGGGTGAGGTCTGCCATGAGGTGTGGAGTCAGAGTGCGCCACGAGTTCTGGAGTAAGAAAAAGTAGACCTGCTGGGAAGCTGGCATGGACAGGATGGCGGCCGAGCTGATGGAGCTGTGCGAGGACCCTCCCAGCCACCCGGACTCGTGACAGGTGCTTGGGGCTGAACTGTGACTGGGAACGCCGATCTGCAGACTTCTACTTTCCTGAAAGACAGTACCTCTGACTGGCATATTCTAAAACTGGCCTGGTTTGGCAAAGGGAGG
Source organism: Artibeus jamaicensis (assembly GCF_021234435.1). Taxonomy (NCBI): domain Eukaryota; kingdom Metazoa; phylum Chordata; class Mammalia; order Chiroptera; family Phyllostomidae; genus Artibeus; species Artibeus jamaicensis. Next base: position 10,750,694 of record NW_026522014.1, on the reverse strand, counting down.
CAGGACTGTGTGTTGGGGTATTTTAAAGGGTGTGGGACTTAAATGGCAGAAATCCACCATTATTCTAAATCTGTATAACCTTTAAATAAACAAGTTCTTTGCTTTTTCACCAAACTTGCATTGAAAGTCACGCTTCGTGATGGTGGGCAATCAAACCCCACAGCTGTTCTAAAATAGCATTGGTGGGATTCTGTAAAAACAGACGATAATTATTCTCAAACTGATAAGTGTTTCCATTTTTATAATCTTGTTATGCATGCAAGAGTAACTTTGGGGTTGCTGAGAGTCCTTTTTGTTCTTTTAGGACAGCATTTTTATCACAGAAGCAAACTAGTTGACTGACAGGGCTTCATACAGAATCAAGAAATATATGGTGTTTACAGAAATACCCAAGGACATTTTTTCATCGCCTTTTAGAGAAATAGGATGGGGAAGAGGGAAACATGATTTGAGAGAGAAGTATATATTGGTCGCCTCCTGTTCTCGCCCAGACAGGGGACCAAACTTGCAGTCTCAGTGTGTGTCCTGACCAAAAATTTACCCTTTCTCTGTCACATGTGCCAGAGAAACACAAAGGTTGAAACTGCAACCTTTCAGTTACAGGACAACACTCCAACTAACTGAGCCACAGCAGCCAGGGCTAGAAATATACATTTAACAGTAAATTAGTTTGCTATGCAAAATGCAGTGATTGCTGGTTTCTCTTATGATGCCCTCCCCCAAAATGACTATTTGAATCCAGTAATACATAAAAGAAATAAAATATGACAACAAATCAGGTCTATTTTTAAAATGTACAGTTTAACATCTGGAAGAATAAATATACCTCATTACACTTGCAGAACTAAGAGGGAAAAGTGAACATTAAACATAAACATAAAACTATTTGATAAAGTTTGCCTCCCATTTATGGTAAAAATTCTTAGCTAGGAAAAGAAGGGAATACTTTTAATTAGAAAAATTACATATCTACAAAATTCTTGTAGAAAACAACAAACTTAGCAGTTACATTAAAAAAAAAACAACCTCCTTTACACCTGGGGACACCACCAAGAGGCCCTCTCCTGCCATTTGCATTTAGCATTGCACTGGTGATTGCAGCTAGTTCTAGTCAAGAAGAGCCGTGAAAAGGGACAGGGAGGAACAAATATAATCATCTTTATTCACAGATGAGTGTGACTGTGCAAGTAAACAGTTCAAAATTATCTATATACAAATTATGAAAACTAAAAGCAAATTTAGCTGATACATATAAATAATTTTATATTTATATTCCAGCTGTAAAAAGGTAGAATATAAAGTTCTAAAATAATGTTTATAATAGTATTTTTAATAAAATTTGGTAGATCTACAAGAGCTCTATGAAACATATTGAGGGCAATTAAAGATTATATAAACAAATGTCAGACTATATCATTTTCATGAATTACCAGCTCAATATAAAAAAGATGTCAATATGCACTTTATAACTGAATCCCTAGCTTCCAAATAATAACAAAAATTTTATAAGGCTTTTGTTTTGAAGTTATCAAGGTGATTCTAAAATTTGGAATTTATATTTGTCATTTTTTATAGAAATAAAAAGCACAAATAAAATCATGAAGAAGAAAAAGAAGAGTGGAGGGTATGTACTGTCGGCCATTACAGCTCACACAAAGCTACAATGATGAAGAAATGAGGTATAGCACCAAATCGGACAATCGATGAATCAGAAGTGGATCTAAACTGACATTGTCTCTTGATTGAGAACAAAGAGAGAGAAAAGATGGTCTGTTTAATAAATGCTGCTGTATCATTTGGATAGGCATATGCCAAAGAAGAAATCCTAATTCCTATCCAACACCATAAGCAAAAATCAGTTTTAGATGGAAATGTAAAGTTAAAAGGTAAAAATATTGAGAATTTCAGAAAAACAACATATGCTATCACAAATAGCATGAAACATAAAAAGAAAAAATGACAATTTGGACTATAATAACTAATTTTGTTTACCAGAACACCACTTAAGAGTGAAACAATGTCATAGAGTCGGGAAAAATATTTGTGATACATATAGTTGATAATTCATACAAAGAAAACAAAAGACTCTTATAAATCAATGAAAAAGGTATAAATGCATTGGATTTTGCCTATTCAGATTTAAAAGACTTGAATATCATGCCACAAGGGACAATATCCAAATGACAAATAAACATAGTAAGATGCCTGAATTTGTTTGTCATCTGGGCAATGCACATAAATCACAATGAAAGTTCATCTAGCTGAACAATACAAATACACTTTTATTTTAAAAAATTTATTATATTGTCTCTATTACCATTTAGTCCCCTTATATCCTCTTCCCCCCATAACTACCACGCTGTTTTCCATGTCCATGAGTCCTTTTTCCTTTTTGGCTCCATCCCTCCATCAGCTAACCTCCTCCCTCTAGCTATTCTGCTTTCCATCCATGAGTCTGTCCCTATTTTGATTGTTCGTTTAGTTTGTTCATTGAACAAACACATTTTATTTTTATTTATTTATTTATTTATTTTTTATTTACTTATTTTTCAAGTACAGTTTTCTGTCTGTTGAACAAACACATTTTTAGAATTAAAAACATTTATTGTTATTGATCCAGGCAGGAGAGCTGCCACTTATAGAATTAACTGCTATGCTTTCTAAAAACATTTTATTAATATTCAAGGTTGGTTTATACATTATAGCTTCCCAAATTCATGGCAATAACTTTGTTGTAAGATATTGTTAAAAAAGATCTAATTTCGAGGCACGGGTGTTAAATGTCAGTGATAATCTTGGTTTATTCCCTATTGTCACTGTGTCAACAATAAGTAATATAGTCGCTCTATTTAGAACACTTTTTTTACATAATTAGTGTGTAATTTCTGATTCTTGATTTTTATAGGACATACAAATGCTTGCCTTGATGTATTGTATTCTGGTGTTTTTAATAAAAATGTAATTCTCCAGTAAAACAAAATTTACCACATGTAGATATAATTATAAATGTATCAGAATGGGTAAAACTTAAAAGCCAGAAAAATATCACAATTCTTGGTGATAGTATGGAATAATCAGCACTTATCATATATTGCTAAGTGAAGTTCAAATTGGTACAGCTACTTGGAAAATAGATTCATGGTGTTTGTAAAACCAAGCATATACAACTTCATGACTCAGTAATTTTGATCCTAATAATATAACCAAAGAACAGCATTATTTGCTATATCCAAAAGCTAGAACAATTCACAAATTCATCCAAAATAGGGTGAATATATTATGGTACATGAATATGATGAAATATTAGACAGCAAAGAAATACCACAAAGATAATGTTTAGTGACAAAAGTCAGAGACAAAAAGGTGACTACATAAATCTGTGTATAGTCAAAAATAGTAAAAAATAAATAAAAATAGGCAAACTAGTAAATATTATTAGAAGTCAAGATAGAGATCACCAACTCTGGGAGGGGGCATGAGATATATTCCTGGGTGCTGGTAATATTATATTACTTGATAAAGCTTTTCAGATATGTTCCCTTGGTGAAAATTCACTGAGATACACCATTTTTTGTATTCTTCAATAGAAAATATTCTTAAAAATTAGGTTTTCATCTCTAAGATGGCAGTAGAGTAGGTAGAAGCTACACTAACCTCCCTTCATGACCAAACTGGAATTACAACTAAATTCTAGAAAAATCCTTCTGAATAACCAACTGAACACTAGCTGGAAAGAAAGAACCCTTACAACTAAGAACTTATAGAAGAAACAACATCACCACAGCATGACTAGCAGGGAGTGCAGGGGCATGAGATGGCTGGCGGGGCTCCAATGGGTGGCAGCTGAAGAAATGGAGGGCATATTTCAGCAGCCAGAGGGTTACCCCTGAAATATGTTGGGTCTAAACCCCAAGCTGGTCTCCCCAGCCTACAGCATCAGAGCTGGGAAGGAACACAAATAACATCTGGTTTTGAAAAACATTGGTATTTCTGTCTGCAAGGAAGAGCCAGCTATAGATGCAGAAAGCCTTTTAAAGGGCCAACACACAAAATTTTGTTTGTAGCCACTTATCCTGGGCTGCATCAGAGGGAGGACAAAGTGAACTAGAGATGCCTGAGGAGATTTTTGGGTTGGTGGCTCTGGGAAGAGAGCTGAAGAAACAGCCACAGGATACCAATGCCAAGTCTTTCCCCATACTGCAGAGGTTATCTTTCTCCAGCAGAGCATACCCCTCTGAACAACATCAGCTGGAGGAAGCAATAGAAATCACCCTTTGATTTCTATTTCTGTCAGGGGAACCCACAGATATCATCCTTGCCCCACACAATGTGGAGCTTAAGCCAGACCGTGGAGTACAGCTAGAGGCTATTTCAGTGATTAGTCTTAACAGCAAAGGTGGGTCTCTGGGAACTCTGAGACTATAGCTACCCCTCTTCTGGGCCCAGTGCTGGTAAAAGCTGGCCTTGGTGTCCAGCCTGGTTATTTCTGCACACACCAATGCCCATAAGAAGGTTAGGGTTAGAAAGAATGCAATATCTGAAATAAACAATACACAGGAAAAAATAAATAGATTAGATGAAACAGAGAACTGACTCAGAGATTTAGAAGACATGGTAGAAAAAAACACCCTAGCAGAACAGCAAAAAATAAAATAGAACTTTAAAAAATGAAGACAGTTTAAGAAACCTTTGGGACAATATGAAGCATAACCACATCTGCATCATCGGAATACCAGAAGGAGAGGAGAGTGATCAAGGGATGAAGAACCTATTTGAAAAAATAATAACCGGAAACATTTCTAATCTGGTAAAAGAAAATGATATACAAGTCCAGGAAGCTCAGAGAATCCAAAACAAGTTGGACCCAAAAAGGCCTGCACCAAGACACATCATAATTAAAATGGCAAGGCTTCAGGATGAGGAAGGAATCTAAAAAGCTGCAAGAGAAAGCCAGAAATTACCTACAAGGGAGCTCCCATTTGATTGTTAGCAGTTTTATCACCAGAAACATTTCAGGCCAGAAGGAATGGGCATGAAATATCCAAGGTGATGAGAAGTAAGGACCTATAACCAAGGCTACTTAAACCAGTAGGGTTATCATTTAAAATGGAAGGGAGATATAAAGGGCTTCCCAGACAAGCAAAAATGGTTTGTTAACACCAAGCAAGTACTGCAAAAAATATTAAAGGACTTGCAAGAAGAAGAAGACGAAGAAGAAGAAGGAGAGATAACAACAGAGGAACATAGGTAACAAATAAAATGGCAATAAATATATATCTATCAATAATCACTTTAAATGTAAATGGCTTAAATGTCTCAATCAAAAGACATAGGGTAGCTGAATGGATAAAAAACAAGACCATATAAATGCTAGTTCCAAGAGACCCACCTCAGAATAAAAGATACACACAGACTAAAAGTAGAGGTGTGGAAAAAGATATTTTGTGTAAATGAAAAAGAAAAAAATCTGGGTAGCAATATTTATATCTGAGAAAACAGATTTTAAATCCAAGGCTATAGTAAAAGACAGAGAAGGACACTAAAAAATGATAAAGCAAAGAATCCAACAAGAGGATATAATCCTAGTAAACATTTATACACCCAATATAGGAGCACCTAAGCACATGAAACAAATCTTGATTGAAATAAAGGGAGAGATTGACAGAAATACAGTCTTAATAGGGGATTTTAACATCCCATTGACTTCAATGGATTGATCTTCCACACAGAAAATCAACAAGGAGATAGCAGCCTTAAAGAACACACTAGATCAAATGGATTTAACTGATAGCTTCAGAGCATTTCATCCCAAGGCAGCGGAACACACATTATTTTCAAGTGCATCTGGAACATTTTCTAAGATAGGCCACAAATAGGACACAAAACAATTCTCAATAAATTTAAGATTAAAATTATATCAAGCATCTTCTCTGACCATAATGGTATGAATCTAAAAATCAATTACAAGAAGAAAAATGAAAACTATACAAAGGCATGGAAGTTAAAATAGCATCTTATTAAACAATGAATGGGTCAACAATGAAATCAAGGAAAAAAATCATAATATATTGGCTTGGCCAAAAAGTCCCCATGGCTTTAAAAAAAATACTCAGGAATAAATTTAACCATGGTTGTAACAGACCTGTACTTGGAAAATTACAAGATATTGAAGAAAGAAATTAAGTCAGATACAAATAAGTAAAAGCACATACTGTGTTCATGGATAGGAAGAATTAACATTAAAATGTCCATACTACCCAAAGCAATCCATGGATTCAACATAGTTCCTATCAAGATGCCAACAACATATTTCACAGAAATAGAACAGATATTTCCAAAATGTATGTGGAAGCATAAAAGGACTCACATAGCAACATCAATCCCGAGAAAGAAAATTAAAGTTGGAAGAATCACACTACCTAATATCAAATTATACTATAAGACCATAATCATCAAAACAGTATGGTACTGGCATAAAAATAGACGCATAGATCAATGGAATAGAATAGAGAACCCAGAAATAAACCCACATCTTTATAGTCATTTAATATTTGACAGAGGAAGCAAGCACATACAATGGGCTAAAGATAGTTTATTCAACTGTCCTTATCGGAAAATTAGATAGATATGTGCAAAAAAATGAAACTAGACCACCTTCCTACAACACATGAAAGAATAAGTTCAAAATGGATTAAAGATTTAACTGTTAGACCCCAAAACCATAAAAATCCTAGAAGAAAAAATAGGCAGTAATCTTGGACATTGCTTATAGAAATATTTTTTTCTGATATATGTCCTCATGCAAGGGAAACTAAATAACAAATAAACTAATGGGACTACATCAAATTAAAAAAATTTTACACAGCAAGGGAAACCATCAACAAAATAAAAAGACGACCCACTGAATTGGAGAACATATTTGTCAGCACATCTGATAAGGGGTTAATATCCAAAATTTATCAAGAACTTATAAAACTCAATACCACAAAAAAAACCCCACCAAACAATCTAATTAAAAGATGGACAAAGAACCTGAATAAACACTTCTCCAAAGAGGATATACAGATGGCCAATAGACATGAAAAGATGCTCAATGCCAGTAATCATCAGAGGAATACAAATTAAAACCACAATGAGGTATCACCTTACACCTGTCAGAATGGCTATCATCAGTAAATCAACAAACAAGTGCTGGTGAGGATATGGAGGAAGGGAAACCCTAGTGCACTGTTGGTGGAAATGCAGATGGGTACAGCCACTGTAGGAAACAGTATGAAGTTACCTCAAAAAGTAAAAAATAGCCCTGGCTGGTGTGGCTCAGTGGACTGAGCACTGGCCTGCAAGCCAAAGAGTTGCAGGTTTGATTCCCAGTCAGACCACACACCTGGGTTGCAGGCCAGATTCCTGGTGGAGGGCACACGAGAGGTAACAATACATTAATGTTTCTCTCACTCTCTTTCTCCTTCCTTTCCTCTTCCTCTAATAACAAATAAATAAAATAAAAAATGGAAATGCCTTAGGACCTAGTGATTCCATTTCTGGGAATTTACCCAAAGAAATCACAAACACTAATTTGAAAGAACATAAGCACACCTATGTTCACTGAAGCATTATTTACCATCGCAAGGATCTGGAAGCAGCCCAAGTGTCCATCAGTAGATGAGAGGATAAAACAACTGTGGTACATATATATAATAGAATACTATTTGACCATACAAAAGAAGAAAATTTTACCCTTTGAGACAGCATGGATAAACATGGAGAATATTATACTAAGTGAAATAAGCCAGTCAGAGCAAGACAAATAGCATATGATTTCCCTCGTATGTGAAATATAATGAACAAACTGAGCTAAGAAGCAAAATCAAGACAGACTCACAGAGAACAGGCTGACAGCTGTGGAAGGGCTGGGGGGGTGGACTAATAATGCAATAGCAAACAGGACTCGTAGTCAGTTACGTGGTGATTGCAGGGGGTAGGGGGCTATAAGGGGGACCAATGAGAATTTGAAAAATACAATAAAATATTGGAAAAATGGGGTTTTCAAGTAAACAATCCAAGAAAGATAGTGTCATAATAATATGCTACATGCTTCAGATGTGAGTGACATTTACATGGACATAGTAGAAGGAATTTTCAATATTCCTTCAAGAAAATATTCTAAATATACTGAGTGTATGGCAAGGTGGAGACTTATGTACTGTATTTGTGTGTTGGGGTGGTGGTGAATAGCACAGTGGCCTTCACACTGGAATATTCAACCCTATGGGTACATTGGCACTTACTATCCTTGCAGAACATCCAAGGGATGCCTAGAAATGGGTAGCATTTTAGAGTAAGTGAAACTCTGATGTGATGCACTTGGCAGCATGATCCATTTAACATATCTGGTCTGCAGAAGCTCACAAAATCACTGAGCTGTTTTTGGTTATATATCAATCAAGTAGGTACTTTTGTTTTTAAACTACTAATACAATTTAAAGACACTTGGAATACGCTGTAAGTTTTATGTTTATTTATAAACTAATGGAATGGAAAACCTTAAAGGAACTATGGAGATTTTTTGGAAGAGGTTGAATTATGAGAATTGGCTTCTAGCTCTAGTTTTGTTATAGGCGAGTACAACTTATCTACATGTCAAAGGACTGATTTCCAATGAGATGATCTGTGGGTTAATTCCAGGGCTATTGTGCTGTGACAGATACAAAGAACATTATTTAATAAGGAAAATGAGTTTTAACAGAGGCTTATATTTAAGAATTCACTGTGGAAAATAATGCCAAAATAATTAACACTGTTTGAATGATTATAATGTGCAAATTATATAGGAAAGACTATTTAGCTGACATATAATATCACTTTAAAATAAATAGATTTATAATTCTAATTTGATGGACAGTTTTAAAGCCAAACTAAAGATAATATAGGGACTTCCGCCAAGATGGAGGTTTAGGTGGATGTGCCGTACCTCCTCACACAACCAAGTTTAGGGACAACTAAATATTAGCATCAGAAAACACAACCAGAACACGGAAAACTGAACTTTTCGGAAGTCCCCTAACAACAAATTCTTCAGCCCGACCGGTAAGGGGCGAAACCGGCGTCTCGTGAGGAGTTACAAAGGAGGGCTCGGTCGGACCCGGGCACGGAATCCAGACGCGCGAATCCAGACGCACGGGTTCCAAACCCAGGATTGGACCTAGTGAGCGACCGAGCAACCCACCGGGTGAGCGACTGCAGAGGAGACAGTGGGGAGGCGGTGCAGCGTGTTGACTGCGGTTGCCTAATTGCCCGTGAGCGAGGGAGTGGGCGGCCAAGGGGGCACCGCCATTTCCCTGCTCTGACCACGCCCCCACATACAGCGTCACAACCAAGCGACCTGGGACTCCAAGGCGCCGCTTCTCCCACTTAAAGGGCCAGAACAGACCAAAAATGTCGCAGGAAGACCTCAAAGCCCCACAGATAAATCTAAGTGACGAAGAAATAGCAAAACTCTCAGACGCACAGTTTAAAACATTGGTCATCAGCCTCCTCACAGATCTGGTGGATTATAGCCACAAATTAGAGAAACATATGAAGGCTAAATTAAGGGAAATGAATGGAATTCCACAGGAAACCCATAGAGATGAAAAGGAAACTGGGACTCAAATCAATGGAGTGGACCAGAAGAAAGCAAATAATGGCCAAACAGAAAAGAGTCAAGGAGCAAGAATTCAAAGAAATGAGGAGAGTCTTAGGAACCTCCAGGACATCTTTAAATGCTCCAATATCCGAATTATAGGGGTACCAAAAGGGGGAAAGACACAACCACCAGTGGAAAAACTATTTGAACAAATAATAAAAGAAAATTTCCCCAATCTGGCAAAGGAAATAGACTTCCAAGAAATCCAAGAAGCCCAGAGAGTACCAAAAAAGTTGGACTCAAGAAGAAACACACCAAGGCATATCATAATTACATGAACCAAAATTAAAATGAAGGAGAGAATCCTAGAAGCAGCAAGAGCTAAGGAGACAATCACCTACAAAGGAGTCCCCATCAGACTGTCAGCAGATTTCTCAAAAGAGACCTTACAGGCAAGAAGGGGCTGGAAAGAAATATTCCAAGTCATGAAATCTAAAGACCTACAACCAAGATTGCTCTATCCAGCAAAACTTTCATTTAGAATGGAAGGACAGATAAGGTGCTTCTCAGATAAGACCAAATTCAAGGAGTTCATCATCACCAAGCCCTTATTATATGAAATGTTAAAGGGACTTATCGAAGAAAAAGAAGTTAAAGAAACATGAACAGTGAAAGGACAACAAACTCACAGTTATTAACAACCGCACCTAAAACGAAAGCAAACTAAAAGGACAGCTAGATCAGGAGTGGAAACATAGAAATGAAGATCTCAAGGAGGGTTAGCAACAGGGGAGTGGGAGGAGGAGATGGGGGGAGAAGGTACAGAAAACAAGTAGCATAGACAGTAGATAGAAAATAGATGGGGGGGGGGCAAGAATAGCATGGGAAATATAGAACCTAAAGGACTTGAGACACATGGACATAAACTAAAGGGGGGTAATGGGGGGGCAGGGTGGAGGGGAATGAAGAGGGGAATAGAACAACTATAACAGCATAATCAATTTAAAAAAATAAATAAATTTTAAAGCCAAACTAAAGATAATATAATGGAGCTATCCTATTTCTTAAAATTTAATCTTTATTGTATTTTTTCCATTACCATTTAGTCTCCTTAAGGTAACCTCCTCCCATCAGCAATCACCACACTCTTGTCCAGGTCCATGAGTCCTTTTTCCTTTTCGTTCCATCCTTCCTACCTCCCCTCCCCCACTAGCTGTTATCCTGATCATCCTAAGTCTGTTCCCATTTTCCTTGTTAGTTCAATTTGTTCATTAGATTCCACATGTGAGTAAAATCATACAGTATTTGTCTTTCTCTGACTGGCTTATTTCACTTACCATAATGTTCTCCAGGTCCGTTCATACTGTCACAAATGGCAAAATTTTCTTCTTTTTTTATGGCCAAGTAGTATTCCATTGTGTAATTGCCCCATAGTTGTTTTCTATATTTAAGTGTAATCTGCTCCTTGTTATATAGCCTACAAATAGAATGCTATAAGGTAAAATTCCAACTATTCATGTATACTTATGAATTTTCAGAAGGGATAAAACTTCAAAAACTTGCGAGTCATATCAGAAAATGAAGTATTATCCACGCTATTTGTTTAGTTTTGCTTTGTTGCAGAAATGATTTAAGGTTTATATTAGGAAAAGGTAAATATAGTAAAGGACTAAATGTGAATTGGGGAAAGTTTATCTCATGTGTCATTTATATGATTTTTATTAAGAATGTCACATACATTTTAAAGTTAAAGATTGTTTACATTTTTTTAATGAACACCATAGTAAGAAATTACACAAGGCCTTAGAAGTTGGTGTCAATAGATATTATCGAGGACTTCCGCCAAGACGGAGGCGTAGGTGGAAACACCTTGCATCCTTGCACAACCAAATCTAATAACAACAAAGTTTTAACAACAATAAATGCAACCAAACGACACAGAAAATCGACACTACGAGGTCTGAAAACAACGAAATGCTCAGCTAAACCAGTAAGAGGGGCGAAGCCAGCAGTGGAGCAGGTTGGCCAAAAAGATCCTCAACTGGGTGGTGCACAAGCAGCCTAAGGTGGGGATCCCAGGTGCGGGCTAGCTATGGACAGACATAGGGAAGAGGCGCGTCTGGCTGTCTGTGGTTGGTTGAGCATTTGCGTGCAGATAAACCAGTGAAGAGGTGAGCATTGAGACACCACGGTGCAGGGTGGCAGCTCGCACATTTCCCCTCGGATAAACAGGCCGGGGCGAGTGGTGGGACAGACTGGGTGAGCAGAGAGGACGCCATTGCTCCCTACATACAGCATCACAAACCAGCGACCTGGGTGGCCCCACCCTGGTAAACAACTAAGGTTCCGCTCCTCACACTTAACAGGCACAAACAGACCAAAAATGGCTCAAGAACAACTCAGAGCTCCAGAGCTGATAAATCTAAGTGATGAAGAAATAGCCAAACTTTCAGATGCACAGTTCAAAACACTGGTGATCAGGATCCTCACAGAACTGGTTGATTTTAGTCACAAATTAGAGAAACATATGAAGGCTAAACTAATTGAAATGAAGGGAAATGCACAGGAAACCAACAGTAATGGAAAGGAGACTGGGACTCAAATGAAGGGAATAGACCAGAAGGAGGGAAAAAATGACCAAAGAGAAAAGGATGAAGAAACAAGAATTCAAAAAAATGAGGAGAGGCTTAGGAACCTCCAGGATATCTTTAAACATTCCAACATTTGAATTATAGGGGTACCAGAAGGGGAAGAGGAACAGTAACGAGTGGAAACCTTATTTGAACAAATAATAAAAGAGAACTTCCCCATTCTGGCAGAGGAAATAGACTTCCAGGAAATCCAGGAAGCTCAGAGAGTCCCAAAGAAGTTGGACCCAAGAAGGAACACACCAAGGCACATCATCATTACATTAGCCAAGATTAAAATGAAGGAGAGAATCCTAGAAGCAGCAAGAGATAAGGGGACAGTCACCTACAAAGGAGTTCCCATCAGACTGTCAACTGATTTCTCAAAAGAGACCTTACAGGCAAGAAGGGGCTGGAAAGAGGTATTCCAAGTCATGAAATCCAAAGACCTACAACCAAGATTGCTCTATCTAGCAAAGTTTTCATTTAGAATGGAAGGACAAATTCAAGGAGTTCATCATCACCAAGCCCTTATTATATGAAATGTTAAAGGGACTTACCTAAGAAAAAGAAGATAAAAAAGATGGACAGTGAAAGGACAGCAAACTCACAGTTATCAACAACCATACTTAAAACAAAAGCAAATTAAGAGAACAGTTAGATCAGGAGTGAACCATAGAAATGAAGATCATGAGGAGGATTAGCAACAGGGGAGTGGGAGAAGGAGAAGGGGGGAGAAGGTACAGAAAATAAGTAGCATAGACAGTAGATAGAAAATAGATAGGGGGGAGGTTAAGAATAGTAGGGGAAATACAGAATCTAAAGAACTTGAGACACGTGTTCATGAACTAAAGGGGGGAATGGTGGGAGGGTGTGCAGGGTGGAGGGGAATGGAGGGAGGGAATAGAACAAATGTAATGGCATAATCAATAAAAAATGTTTAAAATATAGATATTATCTAGCATGTTAAGAGTATATATTTATACTTTGGAACCCAATTTTTTATTTTTATACTCAGGCAGAATGCTGAAATGGATAGAATTTTTGGTGTGTGTTTTTGCTTTATAATTGCTAGTCTGATGTTGTGCTATCATTTCTTTTGCATAACACTGTTATAGATACATACATGAGATGCCACAATGGACTCAATATGAGACATTTGGGTAGGAGAGGTTGGGACTAGTTGGGGCTCCCTATTTACATGCCTGTCTCTATGGTATTCCTGCTCAGTCTCTCCAATAGTTTGTTTTAACTAGGGAGGCCTTTCCTATACTGCATTCTAATCATTACTTTATTTAAAACATTTGGGATCTACAAGCCTCCAGTATACTACCCTTACCCAGTGCTTTTGGTGATGCTGCTCTCTGACTGGCATAAGGGGCATTTGGCCAAGGGCTCTGCCAGTGGATCCACTGCACTGTCCTGGCCCCAAGAGACTGGATGGAGCTCAATCACAGGTCATCCTGGGGATTTTGAGCATTACGAAATAGGCATTTTCTCTTTCACAGTGGAGATGGATCTGGGAAGCTGTGAGGGGCCACTGCAACCATTGCAGGACCATGACACATAGAGAAAAGGAAATATTAAACCACTGACAGAAATAGCCCTGTGGCCATTTTTCAAGTCCTCCTAAGCCACACAGGCAGCCAGGACTCTTCTGGACTTTTCAGCCTGTAAGCAAATGAATTCCCACTTTACATAAGCATCCTAGGGAGGGTTTTCTTCTACCTTCAGAAGAAAATATCTGATTTTAATATAACATTGTTCTTCTCTCCATTAATTAACCCATTCTTTAATAAATGCTTATTGAATGTTGGCTATGTTAAAGGGACCATTCTAATTTCTTGAACTGCTCAGTGACTAAAAGAGACAAAGTACCATAGCCTCGTGGAATTTATAGTGTAGTGGGACAGTCAGGAAATAGACAATAAACATGATTCTTGTAAATATTATAATACAATAAAAAGTAGAAAGTGTCAAGGCAAAAGGGGAACTGAGGAAAAGAAGATTAGGGATGCTGGGTGGCAGTGGAGGGCGGCTAGTCCACAGGTAATTTTGTAGGGCAGACAACGGAATTATATTTTTTTTCTTATTTGAAGGTGGTTTTAAAAATAATGTCTGTAAATATTTTCCTTGCATTTTATTTCTAAAGTCTTTCTCCAAACACCATGTAGATTTTTTATTCCCATGTCTTTCTGGTCATTCTACTTATGGCCTTCTAGGAAGGTTCTGGGGTAAGTCACCTTTTTGCAGTCCATGGAGAGGAGGTATTGATCTTTGCTAGAGGAGAGCATGCGGCATCACTACCTTCATGGAAATGGATTGCAGTATTCTGCCTGCTCAGACTGTGGGGCCTGGTACAGCAGCTCCAGGGACCTAGGTTGTGACCTCAGAGTGCCTTTCTCTAGCCTCGATGCTTTTCTGTTGCATCAAACTGCAGGCTTCGGGTAGGCTAATAGTGTTATTGGCTCATGGCCATTTGCTGGCTCTCCCTCAAACTGCCTGAAACCCTGAGTCATAACTCACAGCAAAGAAGGCAAAGAAGATGGCACTGATGCTCTTAGGGCCTGTTGATTTGATAGTCCAAAGAGGCTAGCTAACACAGTGAAATGTGTGCATAGTGTGTGTGTTGGTGGGCCGTGGTTAATAGCCTTGTGATGACTTTGACCAACGAGAAACCAGTAATAGGAATGTATCTTGAATAAATACTGCCCTATTCCCTCCCTAACAGAATGTTTTGAGAAACAGCTTTTCCACACCACCTTACTGCTTTATGTTGCTTTACTTTAATGTCCATTTCCTCCTTGCTTATGGTCCTGAGATTGCAGTTTCCCAGCAAAAGGTTAGCATGGCACTTTTGCCTCAGACTCAGGCTTTTGGGGGACTTCAGCTAGCACACTGTTGCCTACGAGGCCTGTCCACAACGTATCCAGCTATGTACTATGAAAAACAGAGATGTTTATTGAAGAAGATATAAGGTACAAGAAACATTCTACAAAGGGCAGTGATGCCTCAGTCTCCTTCAAAGGAGGCACCTTGGGATCTCCCACAGTTCTCCGAGAATTATTAGGAACTGCAGCTCGATGTTCTTTCTGTTCTGGTAGCAGAAGCCAAGTAACAAATTTTGCCACAACACGTTTCATGCCAAGAGCCTGCATCAAAAGCTCAGTTCTTGGAATCTCCAGATCAGCTTCTAGTTCTCCCACTGTCACTGGCCAGTCTTTGCTAATTGTAGTCTGTACACGATCAACATTCTCAGGTGTTCTGCTTGTTGCAGGCCTTCCAGAATGTGGCTCACTTTCAACAGATTCTAACCCATCTTTGAAGCATTTGTGCCACAATTTTATTTGCATTGCACTCATTGCATTGTCCCTAAAAGCCTTCTGAATCATCTCGACCAGTTTCTACAGAAGAACATTCAAGCTTAACACAAAATTTGATGCAGACTCATTGTTCTACTTGCTCAATTATTTTGAGTGTGACAGCCTCTTATAATATAGAGAACAGAACAGTCCCATTCAACGTGTTCCTTTAATTTCTGTAACTCATATTTTGCAGTTTTAAGCACTTTCACATCTATGGACAATAACTCTGGAAGGTAAGATTCCCTAAGTACAAAATATTTTTTTCTGAAGTGTGGCTCTTCACAAAGACTGTAAGGAAGCAAACCTAATGTCAACAGCATTACTCTTTCCCCCATATTTTGGACATTCCAACTTCAGTGTTCCAGAAACTAAAGATGGCTATTGAATTAGGGTTTTGATGCTGTCATGGAAAAGTCATGGTATTCGAAAATCATATCCATTCTCTCCCCTATAGCAGACTGGCCAAGGCACTTTTGCAGTGTGGGTCCCTTGGAGTGAGGAAATGCAGAGTGACTAAGAAATATTCAGAGATGTGGGGTCCAGGGAGCTAACACTGGTAAATAGCAGAAGACGAGTTACAAAACTAAGGGCCCAAAAGTAAGAGAAAAATAAACCAAAAACCCAACTCAGTGTCATGGGATTTAAGAGCCTTAAAGATGTATGTGAAATTGTCATTGAGCAAGAAAGCAGGGCCGGGTATGAGCAAACACAGGAAACTGGGTTAGTTGCTTTTATGAGCTAGATTAGATCCTTCGGAGATGACAGTTATATCTATAACCAAGAAACATCCTTCCTTACTATTTATGTGTAAGTTATTATCAATTCTAAAATTTTCTTCTGTGTGTAGTATATATGCAACTCACAGTTCTAGATTTTTTTATACCTACAGTTAAGGTATTTTTAAACTTCAAACTTATTTTCAATGCTTCCTCCCTCTTTCCCTTGTCTACTGTGTCTTCATTTTCTGAATTTTAAAATGTATCCATGTTCTATAGTTTTATGCATCAGGTATAGGAGGATGGTGATGGAGTTTCAGTGAAGCATACAGTTGCTCCTAGCATTTAGTCTAATGTTATCAATAAGTGATGGTGTCATCTTGATGGTGAGAATAAATTTTCATGCATTTCTGGTTAACTTTGCTAATGAATTGTTTGAGGCTACAAAAAATGAGTTATTAGGGACTCCATGGGATCTTGAGAAAAATGTTTTTGGCCTATGTAACTGACTAATCAAGCTATGACAATCAGTAGCTTATTATCCAGAGATTAAAAGTCAGTTTGTAGTCACCACAAAACACTTTTTCTTCTTCTTGTACAAAAGTTGTCAGTTAACATGGCCCCATGTGCTAAGGGATGTTCTACAGAGGTAGACTATTAGAATGGGAACTCAAATTGGTTTCATTAAATGTAGGAATTATTGAGCATTTCAAGTTGAACTTGAGGGGCTTTTTGTGACTTTGGGCTCAGAATAATGACTTTCCCTTTTTTCAAGAACAATATTTTAATAGCTCATTAAAAAAACAATTTCCAAAGTCTATTTCAAAAGCTATTTGAATCAGTGCCTCAAGTAGCTCTTTCAAAATACACTGTGATGAATAAAATATGATTGACAATTAGTTACGTGTGGACTAAATTTTGCTCATAATACATACAGAATTAAAATTTCAGAGTAAAATAAAAAGGAGAGCACATTATGTTTGTTCTGTCCTCTTTAGCATTCATGTTAAGATTCAGACTGTATCTGAAGCATTCTTAGTTTATATCTTTAAAATTTGTACAGTGAAGAAGTTGCTTCATGGGGTGGGTCATGGAGATGCAAGCAACTGAGACTTAGCTAGTAAGTTTTTTACGAATTTCTCAACAAAGTTCAATGACCTTGATTTCAAATGACATATTAGTTATCCACACTGAACTTAATTTTCTAAGAAAAATTCTTTTGGCTTTGAAGAAAAAATCCTGAAACCCCAAAAAGAGAGAGAGACTTTCACACTGAGAAGGAATGCACATAAATGGACAGGAATGATAATATGGACATTTTAATGATTAGAAATTAAAGAAAAATTAACTTAGCTTCTTTCTTTACTTTGCTTCTCCTGTATTCTTTAGAACACATTCCTATTTTGGGTGGCATTAGAATCAAAGGTGCGATATTTATGGAAGGATGTTACTCTAGTGATAACAAATGACAAAAAAGCCTTGGCAACAATCTGAGACCCAGCAGGGGAGCTGCAAGGGAGCTATTTATGCCATGTTTAAAATTACACTAAATTAGAAAAAAAAAATCCCTGCTGGCCTTCGAGCTTTATATAGTATGGTGTTCAGAGTATTAGATTCTGGTAATTTATTACATAGAATGGAGCACATGTTGACAAATAATATTTATTTATGGAAAGTGTTTTTAGGACATTCTGATGTAATTCAACATCGAATGGCATCTTTCAATGGTTTCTAGTCCAAAAATAGAGAACTATAAAATGGAAATTATATATTTAAGTAATAATTCAAAATACTAGACTTCCTGAAAACATCAGCAAGTATAGCTAAATTAAACGGTCTCGCAGGTGCACATACTCTTGTGCTACATTTAATGTCCTAGGTCATTACTATAAAGCAATTCTGGATAAGAACATTATTATGTAAAAATTAAATCATACTAGAACTAAATAAAAAAGCATGTTATTATGTACCTTCCTCACATTCTCTATGTTGTGATAGCTTTACTGAGATATTATTTACATACCATGCAGTTCACCTATTTTAAAGTGCAGAATTAAATAATTTTTAGTATATTTACAATTGTCGCCATGACCAATTTTAGTGTCTTTTTATTACCTTAAAAAGTAACCCCAGCCCTGGCTGGTGTAGCTCAGTGGATTGAGCACGGGCCTGTGAACCAGACAGTCGCGGTTCGATTCCCAGTCAGGGCACATGCCTGGGTTGCAGGCCAGTTCCTTGCAGGCCAGTTCCCAGCAGGGGACGCATGAAAGGCAACCATACATTGATGTTTCTCTCCCTCTCTCCTTCCCTTCCCCTCTAAAGATAAATAAATAAAATCTTTTAAAAAAAAGTAACCCCATACACTTTATCATTTCTTATCCTATACCCCATCCACAAGCAGTAAGTAACCTACTTTATGTACCTATAGGTTTCCCTATCTTGAACATTCATATGAATTAATAATATATAGTCATGGGTAGCTGGCTTTTTTCACATAATACAAGGTATTCAAGGTTCATACATATTATTGCATGTGTTAGTACTTTTTTATGACTGAATAATACTTTTTATTATTTTTCTCTTGTTCTCTTTTTTTATATTTTGATTATGCCATTACAGTTGTCCCCTTTATGCCCCTTCACTCTGAACCCCCCCGCCCTCCAGCATTCTCCCCCACTTAGCTCATGTCCATGGATTGTACATATAAGTTATTTGGCTTCTCCATTTCCTACACTATTCTTAAACTCCCCCTGTCATTTTATGCCTGCCAGTCATGCTTCTTATTCCCTGTACCTTCCCCCCTCACTCTCCCCTTCATTCTCCTCCTCCCCACTAATAACCCTCCGTGTGATCCTCATTTCTGTGATTCTATTCCTGTTCTATTGTTTGCTTAGTTATTATTTTTGTTTTTTAGGTTCAGTTGCTGATAGTTTTGAGTGTGTTGTCATTTTACTGTTCATAGTTTCTGATCTTCTTTTTCTTAGATAAGTCCCTTTAACCTTTCATATAATAAGGGCTCTGTGATGATGACATTCTTTAATTTTACCGTATCTGGGAAGCACTTTATCTGCCCTTCTATTCTACAGGATGGCTCTGCTGGATAGAGTGATGTTGGATATAAGTCCTTGCCTTTTGTGACTTTGAATACTTCTTTTCAGCCCTTTCTTGCCTGCAAGGTTTCTTTTGAGAAATCAGTTGATCGTTTAAGGGAACTCCTTTGTAGGTAACGCTCTCCTTTCCTCTTTCTGCTTTTTATGATGCTCTCCTTATCTTTAATCTTGGGTAACTTAATTATGATGTGCCTTGGTGTGTTCCTCTTGGGTCCAATTTCTTTGGGACTCTCTGGGCTTCGTGGACTTCTTGGAAGTCTATTTCCTTTGCTAGATTGGTGAAGTTTTCCTTCATTATTTGTTTAAATAAGTTTTCAATTTTGTTCCTCTTCTTCTTCTGGCAACACTATTATTTGTATGTTGGAACATTTAAAGTTGTCCTGGAAGTTCCTAAGTCTCTCCTCATTTTAAAAAATTCTTGTTTGGTCATTCTGTTTCAGTTGGATGTTTATTCCTTCCTTCTACTTCAAATCGTTGATTTGAGTCTCAGTTTACTCCCCTTCACTGTTGGTTCCCTGTATATTTTCCTTCATTTCACTTTGTATAGCCCTCATTTCTTCCTTCATTTTGCAGCCAAACTCATTCAAACCTGTGAACATCCTGATTAACAGTGTTTTGAACTCTGCATCTGGTAGTTTGGCTATCTCTTCGTCAGTTCTTTTCCTGGACTTTTGATCAGGTCTTTCATTTGGGCCATATTTCTTTGTCTCAGCACACCTGTTACATTGTAAGGGGCAGAGCCTTAGGTATTCACCAGGATAGGCAACCCACTTCTCTGTGTTGTGGTGCTGTCTGGGGGGGGAGGGGTCTGAGAGGGAACAATGCTGCTTGCTCAGTTCTTGCCCAACTTTCAGTCACTTCCTTTGCTTTCCACAAGTGGACTGTGCCCTTACATGTATTCTCAGGCTGGTGGGTTTGTGTCTGTTCTAGGAACCCCTGGGCCTACACAACAAACTTTCCTGTGAGACTGGGAGTTTCTCCCACCCTCACAACCTCACAGACTTTTACAGCAGGTTTTAAGTCTTTATTCCCCTGTGCTGGCACCATGGGTTTTGTGATCTGTCTCACTCCCTAGTTATTCCTTTCAGCTTCTCCAAGTAAGAATGGGGGAGCGCCCCATACGCCAGCCCCCATCTCACCTGCGAGGTCTGCCACCTTGCCATGAGTCCTGTCTGCTTGTCTGCCAATCTCTACCCCTCCTACAGATCTGGATGAATGCTTCTTTAACTCCTTGGTTGTCAGAGTTCCACGTAGTTTGATTTCCTGGCACTTCTGGTTGTTTTCTGAGACTGCAGCGTCAGCAGAAATTTGAAACAGAGGATACGAAAACTCAAAGAAAGCTTTAAACAAACAGTGAAATTGACTTTTAATGGGGTCTAGTGGAAGAGGGAGTGGTATGATTCTATCTGTTTTATTGTATTTTATATTTTTAGGACTTATATTTTGTGTTATTTATTGGAAATAAGGCACTAAATAATTTTGTCCTTCTGTTGGTTATGCAAGGAAGTGAAGCATTTCTATCTCTGCCTCCATCTTGCCCAGAACACTCAATCTTCTTTCATTTTATGGCTATTGCATTGTGTTTATCCATTCATCAGTTGATGGACACGAGTATATTTCCCTAGATCTGGCTATTATTAATGGTGCAACTTGTGAAATTAGCAAACACATTTCTGCATGGATATATGTCTTCACCTCTCTAGGGTCTCATTCTCTCTCTCTTTTTTTTAAGCCATAAGTTTTGTGAGAAGAGAAACTGTCTTATTCTATCTGAAACTTTTATGTATGAGAATGAAAAAAGTGTATTATTGCATATATATGTTATTAGGAGGCTATTATCAACAGGTAAATACTTCAACCTTATTTGCTCAAGTTTCAAGGTATTTGTATTACCAGGTCCCCACTCGCTAGGTTTGTCTAGGATTTCCAAGGATGAGTTCAAATTCACTTGGTGAAAGTGCTCTATCCTTTTTTCCTATGGTATTTACATCTCATCCTTTCTAAAAGACTCTCAAGTCATGAAGATAAGATGAAAATACTTTAAAAGTTAAAGTTTTGACACAAGATATTTAGGTCTGTATAAGTAAATCCCAGTAGCTTTTGCACTTAAGTATTGAGAAGCTCAATGTAGAAAGCTGATCATGGAATATTTTTCTGGTAGTATCTAATGTCCAGTTCAAACCATAGTTAACTACATTTTTAAATTTTCTGGACAGCTATATCATAATGTTTATGTATGAGCCACAATTTTTAAAAAATTGGTAATAAATATTAGATGTTTAGGTTTCATCAAAGTATAAATTCTTAGTTTAAATTTAAGACCAGAATTTGCCCCTTAATGTATATTTGGTATTTATTTAACATACTCAAAGTTATAATTAGAATTCTTGTTGGAGGAAGATAATTTTAAATATAACTGGTGAGAGACCACAGCATCAGCAGAAATTTGAAACAGAGGCTATGAAAACTCAAAGAAAGCTTTAAACAGACAGTGAAATTGAAATCTAATGGGGGCTAGTGGAGGAGGGAGTGGTGTGTGTGATTCGCCACTTGTTCTATTTTATTTAGTATTTTTCAGAACTTATATTTTGTGTTATTTATTGGAAACAAGGCACTAAATGTACTTTTTTCAATGTTCTTGTACCAATAAAGTGGTCATAATAATACCTAAAAGCAATCATGTCTCATAAAATAGAATTATTATCCTTGAAAAACTCAGCAAACAATTGTATTTTAAAGATGTTTTTGTACATTTTGTGACCTGAGCAGATATTTTTCCAGACCTACTTGCTTAATTTTTTATATAATGACTGTATATTATATATCAAACAATGTATATAAGTATATTATATAATGACTAGATATGTCTTAAGTGTTGTTAAATTAACATATCACCTAGTTTTTCATGCCTACTTCCCAGAATTATGTTTTTTTTTAATAGTAAGACAGAGTGGTAAACAGGATGGAATAACAACATATTTTCAGAATCTGCTGCAATGGAAACAACACAAATTTCTCCTGTACATAATATATAATTCATTTTGGAAAGAAATGTTGGTTGTTGTTCCATACAGACACACACACACACACTAGGGAAAACTCAGTTTATAATTACATGGAATAAAGAAAATTAAATTAATAAATCACTGAGTAAACTATTATTTCATAAACTCAACTCAGATATGAGAGCATAAGACTAAACTACATAATTCTAAGTTCTTGGTAATATTTATATATGTTATCTATCTATTGAGATAACTAGGTATACACATATATACACACTACCCCACATCAAATCACATTTAATCTTGGCAACCATCCTATTTTTCCATTTTGCAGATTTTGAATGTGAATAAAAAACCTTCAGATAACAATGTTAAAATTGAATTGATTGTGAGGATGGTTGCAAACACTCAGTAAAGTTACTAAAATCATGCACTTGAAGAGGGCAAATTTTATATGCATAGAATATACCTAGGTAGAACTGCTTGAAAGAATGAAATTAGAAGAAATTATAATAATATCTTACACTTATGTTCTGTTTAGCATTTACTAGGAACCATGGTAAATACTTTTCATGGTTTGTCTTATTAATTATTCATATTACAGAAAACAAAGCTTTGATGTTTTTCCTTTTTGGGGACTGGTGCACACCAGCACTCTGATTTTTATTACTCTAAATTTTATTGTTTCATCAGTTTTTGTATCTTAAGATGAAAGCAAGACTTCCTAGGATAGTATGATGAACTTTAGAGAATTGCAAATCCGGGCTTGAATCATTAACATTTGTTAGACCTTGAGATACCAGGTCCTCATCTGTAAAACAGGACTGCAAATAACTATTTGGTAGATATATTGCAAGGCTATGTAACCAATAAGAATTACCAAGAGCAGCCCTGGCTGGTGTGGCTCAGTGAATTGAGCACAGGCTGTTAACCAAAGGGTCACCAGTTCTATTCCCAGTCAGAGCACATGCCTGGGTTGTGGGCCAGGTCCCCAGTGGGGGCCACATAAGAGGTAACCACATGTTGATGTTTCTCTCTCTTTCTCCCTCCCTTCCCCTCTCTCTAAAAATAAATAAATAAAATCTTTAAAAAAAGAATTACTAAGAGCAGTGGGGATCATGGCAGGTGCTCATTCATATGTAATAATGATAATAATTTTGAATGTATTCACACTATCTTTTTTGTGTCCATAGGAATGTGTGTGTGTTTGTGTGTGCTTAAATGAGATTACTTTACTTTGAAACTTCAGGTTATTCTTGAAAAATGAGATTTTAATTTCTAAAATATTTCTTCAATTGTGTTATTAGTAGTCTTGGTGTAGGAGACCATTCTGCCCAGCATGGGCCCAGCTCCCACTCGGAGATGCACAGGACCCACACCCATGGATAGGTTCTCCCATGGGGAATCAGGCCTGCTTTATTACCTAGGCTGCTTTGAGTCTTGCTTTTTGTTAAAAACTCCCTCACCTGATTTGCAGCAAATGTTTACTGCAAAGTAACTTCCTAAAATCCATGCTAAACCTTCCAAGGAGGAATGTAACTGGTTCAACTATTTTTCCCTTTTCATTTGCAAATATCCCTCTTCTGTGATGTTATTAGCAGCAGTGGCTCCTTTGTTTTCTGTAAAAGGTAACCACCTAAAGCAACCTGTGCATAGTAAATGAGGACCATCAAGTAATGTGCTGAGAAACTCAATAAAGGCTGGTCGCGGCAAGGGTCGAGGCTTTTGCTCCCCTTAAGAGAAAAGCCATACTGTCCCTTTCCTTCAGTGGACTGGGTAGTCAGTGTAAATGTCTCATTTCATCCATAACAACGCAGACACTGCGGGCCGGTGTCTGCATCATTTTGGTGGTGATTTTTCTTTTGTTTGTTTTTCAGCAGTGATGCATCTCTAAGGGAAGACTAATACAAAAAGTTTTTCACATTTGAAATTTTGTATGTGCTGTGGAAGTATATGCTTGGAAATATAAATGTAGATGCTACATAAATAAATAAACACATTCTTTCAGGTTATGCAGAAAGAGTAAAGAAACACACACTTTCTAACGAGGGGACAGACTGACTCTAATATGTTGGGAATGACAGAGAAAACATTCTGCAATCTCTTTCATAGGGCGAGTTCATCTGCCAGTTCCCATTTGCTCACTTACTAAATAATATACTGTGTCTGTAAAGAGGTTATCAACAGAAAGGTAGAACAAGGTGAAAGTCACTGGCCTTCTTGAGATGCCTGATATAATATGATGTGAAGTTACATGAAATGGTGAGGTGATGCAGGAAGGGAAGATTCTGAAGCCATGTCAACCTTCGGAAGGGCATATACTTTCCCCATTTACAGAGAATGGAAAGTTGGAGGGGTCACCTGTTACTGAAAGTATTTCAGGGTCATGTGACCAATGAATTTTAGAGCTCTTTTATAGAAATTCCAGTGAAAAGTATTAACAAGTTGGGGCAAGAAATTACATTTCAATTAGTTTACTGAACATTTAGTTATGTAACACTCCCTAAACAACTGGTACTGTTTCAAGTCCTTCATGTGGATTAATCTATTAAATAGAATAAACTTTATGTAGGACATGATAATATAACCCCTATAAAGAAACTGAGTAAGTGAGAGGCTAAGAAATGTGTCCAAGTTTTCACATCTAGTAAGTGAAGGAGCCATGCTTCTTACCCAGAGAGGCCAGTGCCAAAGCTTGGTTCTCACCCCCTATGCTATGCTAATGACATTGGATTTTATTGCCAGAACTACCAGAGGCAGCAAATGCTCAGGAAAAATTGGGGTCAGTTGGTATCACTACTTTCACTAAATTTCGTGGGCCTAAACTTTGTCTTATGAAAGAAGAGAGTAGTGTAATGTATTCTCATTATACGTTATTTGAGGATTTGACAATGACACTAAAAATTGCTTTGAGAGGCTGATCCAAAGATTCATTTTGATGACAGTTTATTTAAACATTTAAACTAAAAGATTATCTTGGCTTGGATTAGAATGGGAACAAAGAATGCTGAAAAACAGATTTTTAGGGCTTCTCTAGGAGGGAAATAGAGGATTTAGCAACAGATGGAATTACAAAACGGACTGTTTGCTTTTCCTGTGTCACCAGCTAGAATTTACACCTGAGAATTTTACTGACATCCTCAACATATTTCATTGCTAGAATCTCATTAGATCATTACTAGTCATTACTAGAATCTCAGGCTCTTAAAAATGCATCTGCCTAGTTTCTCGACTCTACCAATTGTAAATGATTGCTTCCTTTTTGGGAATGGAAAGATTTGTGTGACTGAATCAAGGGGTTAATTTCTTGATGCTTCAGTTTCCTTTCAATGGAAGTAGGGTATGTATCTCGATATGCTTCACAAAGCATTGATTTATTTTCATTAAAATCACAATTAAATTTTCATATTTAATTCATACAAATAATCAATTCATTGGTTGATCTAGTATCAATCTACTGATAATGGGGAAAAAGCTAGAACTAAACTGAAAGAAAATCAATTTGAAATTGATCGCTGGAGATAGGTGTATGGTTCTTATTACTTTGCCTGGGAAATTTTTATTGTTAAAAATAACGTTTTAACTTTATGGAAGACAGTCTCACAAAATACAATTAAAGATATATGGTATAATAGGTGATCAATGAAATAACTTCCTCTCCTAAAATATTTCACTGATTTTGAATGCATCAACACTATTTAATCTAGTGTCATGTATTTAGCTAATATATTAAAACTTCTACAAATTTTATAAAGTAACGTATACATTATATTTTGAATGTTACTTTCTAATCCAATTCACCAGCTCTGTCTAATGTTTCTCCATGCATCTAAGGATCTCTGAACAGTCCTAATCAATGCCTTTTTAGTTTCTTTACAATTTTTTATTTCTTCAGTATTAATTTCTGATCTACAGGCCTATAGTTTTACTAAGGAAAGACAATGAGCAAATACAATAGCATCTTTTTTGAGGTAATATCTGCTATTACCTTTTTGATGTTTTAATCCTAAAAAAGCAGTTAAGTATGGAAGCAATGACTGACACTGAAGGTAGTATTTTACCAAATCATTCATTGAAACCCTTGACATTCATTGAGTGTCTGTGCACTGCTTTACTAAAAACTCAGCAAGCATTTCTTCAACCCATACTGAGCAGTCACTGTGCCAGACACTGGGGTTAACAGGAAAAGAAGACCCCCTGTCAAGGTTATTACTAATTTACCTTGATAAATGGGTGATGCCTTTCTTTGTGTGTTGATACTGATATACAATTTATCGTTGATATACAATTTAAAACAAAACCAGTTCTGTACATAAAAAAAAAACCTGGATAAGTTTTTTTCCTAAGCTACTTTATACACTTTTATCCACTAAGATAGAGGTCCCCAAACTTATTGGCACCAGGGACCAGTTTCATGGAAGACAACATAAGAAATTGTGGGGAGGGGGGCCATTAGACAGGAGGCAGAGCTCCGACAGTAATTTGAAAGAAGCTTCACTTACAACTCTGCAGCTCACCTCCTGCTGGGCAGCTCATTCCTAACAGGCCATGGACTGGTACCCACCCCCAGCCCAGAAGATTGGGGAGCCCGGTTGTACAATGATAGCTCAGCTTTAGGACAGAAATTATAGAAGTCAATTTCAGATACTCTTTTTTCTTCTTGACATATCACAAGCTTGACAATAGAGCTGAGGTTATTTGCAAAGTAACCTACAGGAGTTTTTATTACACGTGTATTCAAGGCTAATGTTTATCAACTCCAAACCAAAGAAAACATTAAACAATGTATAATATTATTAAATTTTTATATCACTGGCTAAGAAATTGATTAACATATGGTTATACTATTGATACAGGGTGCAGCCAAGGGAGGGGGGCAAAAAAGAAAGACTTGGAATGGTGTTCAGAATTCAAAGTGTATAGGAATATTGGAGAGACATATAAGATGTCCTCACCCCTTCTCCCCCACAGGTGTGAGTTGGGAGAAGGAACAAATGGAGCAGGGCCATTGAGAGCTGTTTTACATAGCAAAAGTTTTGGAGCTAACCTCTGGAGGAATGGTTATTTAACATATCTATAACCTTTAACTGGTTTCATAGATCTGTTAAATAGCTGTGGCCAAGTTTTGGTCAGGTAGAAGGGGGAGTGATGCGGTTTTTTCAGGAGAGTGAAAGAGTACCACTCAGCTTTGCCAGAATGGAGACCCCTGTGTCCAGATGAAATGAAGAGCCATTCAGTTTGGGGCAGAGTAAGGATCCCCTGTTGGGGAGGTGAAAAAGGGGAGAACCCTGTGGTTTTGGAGAGAGGGCACACCCCTGCAGCTAGGTGAAAGAGAGAGCAATGGGGTTTTCAGCAGAGTGAAAGAGTACCTCTCGGCTTTGCCAGAATGGAGATCCCTGCATCCAGGTGAAGAAGAAAGCCACATGCTTTTGGTGGAGTGTGAACCCCTGCAGCTTTGGTAGAAGAGGCCCACGCGGCTTTGGGATGCTTCTTTTTTGGCCACGTGGCATGAAAAGCAGGAGAGACTTTGACTGGAACTGGGTACTAAGAATTCTTGCCAGTGGACCACGAGAGGGTACCACAGTACTTTGGATTAACTAGAGATCCTTTCTGACACAGCTGATGATACCAGCGGCCTGAAACACAGAGGTATGCTTCTTTTCCTGAGATACGTACCTCGAATTAGGGTAGGGGGGAAGGAAGCGCTGTGGGTGTCTGTGGTTATCCTAAAGAACTTCGATATTTTGATGGGGACATCAGGTCACTATTTTAAGTCTGCACAGCTCTAAACAAACATTTTGTTTCCTTTTCACAAATCTCTGGCATTGAGAGATGTCTTTTCAATTGGCGGTAAACAGAAGGAGCCCAGTAGATTTTAGTATTCTGTCCTTGGGAGGGACCCCTGTTCTGTAGCAGTTTTTGGCATCCCTAGGTAGGCCAAATATTGCCCCCTCCCGGACCTCTTGTTCGGTAACACTATCAATACATCAGTCTTAGTATATTTTATTTTATATGATATTCACAAACTAAATCCCTCTTCACATTACTACAACTGTATAGCTCCAAATATCAGAACCCTTCCATTTCATTAGACAATTACTTTTTTATGCAGTCCACATTAAAATCAGAAAGTATACTTTGAAAAATCTTTCTGTATTTCTTTAAATGCTATTGATAAAGGAAATGCTATGACCTGCCATTTCAATACTTTAATGAGGTTTCTACACATTATAAAGTACCAGGTAATTGTATAAATTTATTTTTAGAACTCTTTATTAAAAAATCTAATTATTTAGATGTCAATTCTGATCATATTAATGGTGTTCTCTCCCTAACAGGATTATAAGCTTGTGTAAAACAGAGACTGTGTTCAACTCTTATTCCCCATTGAGAAAAAAATAAGGCCAAGAATAGAGCTGTTATTAGCTGCCTTGAACAACAATCTAATTGACTATTATTTTTTCTCCTAAAATGACCTGCTTCTCCTAAAGTGTTTGGGTCTTAGCAACCTCGTTTCATGGATAGTACAATTACCTCTGGTTATAATCGATGTGTCCAGAGAAGGTAGTATAAACCAAACTGGGCTAATCAGCTTCCTTCTCAAGGACATTTGTTGGGATAAAGGATCAGCCTCTTTTTAGACCACAGAAATGGTTTGCACAATGAACTCAGGCAATCATGACGACCATTAATAGCAGTTCAGTGACTTTACATATTGATTAGTTGATTTTTATCTTGAGAATCAGAAAGAAAAGAGAATTTGTATAGAAAGAAAGATTCCAAATGTTCTAAAACTGGAGTTATTTTTCCCTTCATGAATTACAAAATGTTTAAACTATATTAAAAATGAAAATAGGTTTATTTCTCAATTATAGCTATAATAGAAAGCATACCATTTGTAATATAAATATGTCATTATAAAAATCCAGCTAACACAGAAAAGCATATATTATTAAAAATGTTGAAAACCACCTGTAAGAGAACATAGCATATAGGAATACCGTGTATATATTTCTCCTAACACAGATATTTTAAATAAAAGTAGAATTGTGTACTACATGGTTTTTGTGTAAGTTGACTTTTTTCCTTTATACTAAGAGAGCATATTTTTAGACCAGCAAATATAAATGTTCATCATTGTCTTAATGCCTAAATAACATTTCATTATGCAGATCATAGGGTAATATATTTCTTAAACCCTAATTCTGAATATTCAAATAGTTTTGAAAATTTTAAAGATTATTTTTAGAGCGTTTTGAGGCTTACAACAAGATTGAGAGGGAGGTAGAAAGATTTCCAGTAGACCACCTATCCCAACACATACGTAGATTCTCCATTATCAAATCACTTGCCAGAACTGTACATTTTTTTATCAAAGATGAATCTACATCGATACATCACAATCAACTAAAATAGTTCACCTGGTGTTGTATATTCTATACATAATGAAATATATCCATCATACAAATATCAGAGTTGTTTTACTGCTCTAAAAATCCTCTGTACTCTGCCTAATAGTCCTCCCCTCTCCTTCCAGGGAACCCACTGATCTTTTTATGTTGCCATAGTTTTGCCTTTTCTAAAATGTCTTATAGTTGGAATCATACAGTTTAGCCTTTTCAGATCGACTTGCTTCACTTAGTAATACACATTTAGGTTTTCTTCATGTATTTTCATGGCTTGATAGCTCATTTCTTTTTAGCATTCCATTGTTTGAAGGTATATCAGCGTGTTTATCCATTTATTTACTGAAGGGCATCTTAGTTGCTTTCAAGTTTTGGCAATTACAAATAACACTGTGAGAAACCTCTTTATGAGTGTTTTTGTGTGGACATAAGTTTTGAAATTCTTTGGGTACAATTTTCTCTTGAAATAAGTAATGATCAAAATCAAGTTTATAAATTCAGTTTTTTACATTGATTTCTACTCTTGATTTTGAGAACAGAAGCTGGTACAACTATTTCGAGAATATCGGTCCTCTAATCTCTCTTTGTCAAAGTCAGAGGAAGGATGTAGGAGATATTCTAAAATTTGCCATGTTTGGGTTTAATTTTAGAAAAACTTATATTTTCCATACTGATTTACTTTAAGCATTTGAATCTCTTGATCTTCCAGGTATTTTATATCCTCTTTTCCTCTTTTGAACTTGGTTTCTAAGCAAGTGTGCCATAGTGTCTTGAACTCTGACAGCAAATTCTAACTTAGAAAATTGATTTCCATTTGGTTTATTGAGAGACCAGATAGAAATTAATGAGAAATTGTCAAAGCCTTTTGACTCTCAATGGACAGAACCTCTCGAAGTACTGTTTTTACTTACTAACCTCTGCTAGGTATTTTAGGAACAGGATGCTCTGATGATATTTGTCTGGCGTGACTTCCTGTTTACTCTGTCACAGTAATATCTGAGCAAGTCAGATTGTAGTGAGAAAACATTCCAGGCTGTGTGATGTAACAGCTTCTTCCACATTTTCATTCTCTTGCCAATAGTGAGATGGATGCCATGTTTACCACTCAGCGTTTGAGCCATGACACAGTGTACAAAACGGGCATCGCACTGGCCATCTGAGCTTTTTCATGTGAGATGTGCTGACCTTTTCCTTATTACTGTGTAATCATATTGAGTATGCTAGGAAGTCTGTTTTTTGTCCACCTGAGTTGCTTTCCTAGCACTTTTTATTGTTCTTTGAAAAAAATAATGTTGTAGTAGACAGTTGGTCATGTGTCATAAAATAACTAAATTTACCTAGTGAAAATTGCAACCACTCAGAACAAAATTACCATGTTGGCTGAGAAAACATGGCCCTCAGGCTACAGAAAAAAATACAGATTTTATAAAGTTTTGAGTTTATGAACTTTTTTAAGTTAAAAAATAATTTTGTAAATATTTTATTTATTTATCTTTAGAGGGGAAGGGAAATATTCATGTGTGGTTGCCTCTTGTGCATCCCCTGTGGGGAACTGGCCTGCAACCCAGGCATGTGCCCTGACTGGGAATCAAACTGGGATCCTTTGGTTCGCTGGCTTGTGCTTAATCAATCCACTGAGCTACACCAGCCAGGGGAGTTTATGAACTTTTTTGAATGCAAAAAGGGTAGGTATATATGTTGATGAGAACTATTTGAATGTATATTATTTTACATTACTTCATAGAGTTTTATAAGAAGGCTAGATATTTATTAGTTAGGATTTTAGACAAACACCCAGTCTTATCACCAACCTTGAAAAAGCTTCTGCCTTCTGTATTAAAACTGTCTAGCCCCCATGCTAAAGTACAGCTGCCACAAAGAGGCATTAGATACTTTCTACTGGTAATTTACTCTTCAGAGAAAGTCAGACCAATATATCCTTTTATGAGGGAAGGTTTTCATAGAAAGGAAATACAGACCATTAGGACCCCGAGCTCCTATCAAGGGAAAGATGCCAATATATTGGAGGCAGGACTTGGAGGGGCTGAATTGGAGAAAGAGAAAAATGGAAGAAAGTTTCTAAAGAAAAATAAATGCACTTATTTTATTTACCCTTTCTCCAAAATAGACTCTGAGACAAAGATTCACGTGCCAGTAGTTGATGTGGAAAGCAATAATTTGTGAGGCACTGGAAGGAAACTGAGGAGTGAGAGAGGAAAGAGAAGGTATACCTTAGTGATACAGGGTGCAGCCAAGGGGGGGGGGCAAAAAAAAGATTTGGAATGGTGTCCAGAATTCAAAGTGTATAGGAATATTGGAGAGACATATAAGATGTCCTCACCCCTTCCCCCCACCACAGGTGTGAGTTGGGGGGAAGGGACACATGGAGCAGGAACATGCAGGGCTGTTTTGTACAGCCACAGCCTTGCAGCTGATCCATGGCATTGTCTTTTAACATATCTATAGCCTTTGGCGGTCACTTGGATGTGTTAAATGGCTGTGGCCAGGCTTGGAGATAGGGGGATGAAGTCACTTCCCCCAAGATGTAACTGGGGGCAGGTCCCCCAAGTTACAGCGCCTGCGTGGGGCTTGGATAAGACTGGCTGTAGGACATGGGATGATTACTGCCCAGACTAACAATGGCAACCCAGTAAACTTGTATTAATATAGAAATACTGGCAGATGTAACTGATCTTGGGAGGAGTCAGAAATAGGGGTACAGAGGAAGATGGGTGCTAGGATTTAAAAGCCAGACACGGCAGCCATTGAGGGAGAGAGCCACGCGGTTTCAGCAGAGTGAGGACCCCCTATTGGTGAGGTGAAAGAGGGAGTCACGTGGTTTTGGCAGGGTGCAGACCCCCTCTTTCCCAGGTGAAAGGGAAAAACCATGCAGCTTTGCCAGAATGGAGATCCCTGCAGCCAGGTGAAGAAGAAAGCCACATGCTTTTGGTGGAGTGCGGACCCCTGCAGCTTTGGTAGAAGAGGCCCACGCGGCTTTGGGGTGCCCCCATTTGGCTGTGGGGCCTGAAAAGCAGGAGAGACTTTGACTGAAACTGGGTACAAAGAACTCTTGCCGGTGGACCGTGAGAGGGTACCACAGTACTTTGGATTAACTAGAGAGAGATCCTGCCTACATGGTGACGCAGCTGATGTTGCCAGCGGCCTGCAACACAGACGTGTGCTCTTTTCCTGATTTACGGTACCCGGAGTTGGGACAGTGGGAGAAGGGAGCGCTGTGTGGGTGTAGGAGTATACCCTAAAGGACTTTGATATTTTAGTGGAGGGGTTAGGCCGGAATAGCATTAGATAAACATTTTGTTTCCTTTTCACAAATCTCTGGCATTGAGAGATGTCTTTCCAATTGGCGATGGACAGAAGGGCCCAGTAGATATTAGTATTTTGTCCTTGGGAGGGGTCCCTGTTGTATAGCAGTTTTTGGCATCCCTAGGTGGGCCAAATATTGTATTGCTCCCCGCCCCCCCCCTACCTCTTGTTCGGTAACATTAGGGTAACAGGCTGCAACTAAAGCTTCCTTGAAGATCCTGTGTTTGAGAACTAATCATCAGTAACAGGAGTGAAGAAGAGCAGAAGTGAAACAGGAAAGGAGGCAAAAACACAAGAATTGATTATTGAGATGGATGAATAACTGGGGCTCAATATCTCAGGATCTTCGGAGGAAACTTCTCAGATGCGATTCAAAACTCTCCCTGTATCCACGTCAGAGAACAAAAGGAAAAGCATTAATCCATTTACCTACAATATACAACATAGTGTGTGGGGGGAATAAATCTCAGTTTTGGAGTCAGTGGGACCTGGCTTTATATCTTGGTCTTGCCTGCCTCCTAGCTATGTGGAATAGATTTTTTTTTTTAAAGCAAACAAAAAACAAAAACAAACCCCAAAGCAAACCTCCCTGAGGGTTTTAGCTTATACATGTAAAATAGGGGATAGTACTACGTTTTTTTCTAGTAAAAACCCAGATAATAGCTTCCAAGTTTCCAATGATGATTTTTGCCTGAAAACAGCAAAACTAATTTATTTTGAGATTCAAACTTGCCTCTTGTGATTCAATTATTGGTCATAACTATTAAGTTTATTACGCCTTTAATCTTATGTGTTTTCAAAAGAAGCAGGAATATAAAGGAAAGCATTGAAAAATGAACTAAGTAAGTATATTTCATTAATTGCAATGGTTGGAAATGGATTTATGAAACTTTGGCATTTTCTCCATGTACACTGATTAGCACATATAAGAATTTTAAACAGAATTTTATTAATTCTTTAAATATACTTGAGTGAATTGATTTTTGAAAGAGCCAAATGTAATATTAAATATAGATAAATTAATGCATTTATAGATTTTATAAAGAAAATATAGCTAAGAGACCACGTACTTGGAGATTTGCTCTACAATATGCTTTTCATTTATTCCTGATGTCTGCATTCAAGATAAATGAAACCATGTGACTTTTCAGCCGGCTCCTCAGAGCCTGTGAATCATGATGAGTCATTTTCTATGAGTTTGCGAAACGCTTTCCACTTCCTGGGGATATAGAACATAAAAATGGCCCAAACTAACATGTGTCCAAGCCTTGATATAGACCTAAGAAGTCAGAAATCAACTTTGATATTTAAACAACATAGATATATAATCACTAAACTATAATGGAACACACTTTCAGCAACAGAGTTCTTTAAGTTGCTATTCTTCTAGCCTGGTTCTTTTAAATATGAAGGATTTCAGTTAAATGTAAATAGATGTTCATCTATTTTATAAGAACTTAAAGGCAAAGAAGGGAGAGTAAGAAAAAAATTCGGTGACTGTTAAGTTTTAGATATAATTCCTGCCTTTTCCTCAGGCCTTTCTAAGGAGGAAAAGTCCACTCCCAAAGGGCGTATCACCTTCACTCCACTGTCTCACTTATTGGGGAGCTTATGTAGTATCACAAAGACCTTTTCTCCTGGGGGAAAGCAGCTGTTCTGGGTGCTTGCCAACTGAAGTGATGGTCTAATAAAATCTGTCAACGCAAGAAACACACCACACCCTAGTACTCATGCTGTGGCTGCTTTCTCTCCCCTTTCAGCGTACCCCTTGGGACACTGCCATATAGAAGGCCAAGAAGGGTGACATATGTGTGAGCACACCGCATTGCCCTCCTGGGATAACACACATGAAAGCACATGGCACTGCCTCTTGCTTGTCAGCAAACACAGGAAAAACCTTGCCACGGCTACCTTGTTGATTTTCTACATCGTTCCAAGTTACTCCTGCGAGTGGATGATTTGCACTCACTTACCTCCAAAATTCTTTCTAGATATAAAGAAATGTCTTGGCTATACACAATTCACTAGATAGCCAACCAAATATATGTGTTCCTAAAGAAGTGGATGACTGCAGTCATGAATATGTATGTATACATGCATTTATACAAGAGGAGACCCCTCCAAAAAACTGAAATTATCTTCTGGAGGGTGGGCCCCTTATAGTACATGCTTCCCTTGTGGGGTGAGTGTTTTAGGGACCCATCTGTATCAGTGTAGCAACTGGTGGTGGTGTGAGAGGGTGCTTTCAGCTTCAGTGAATGTTTTTTGGAAGACTTTTTCAACATGTTTGCCCATTTCATGATAGGTGAGTTATGAGCAACCTGCCAAGACCACACTGAGTGCTCAGCAGTTTTTGACCAAAGACAACATGAACCCCATGCCCCATCCTACCTATTCACCTGATTTTGCCCCAAGTGGCCAAGTGAGTTTTTTTCGTTTCTCCAGATGAAAAAAGGGAAATGTTTTGTTGATGCAGAAAAGGTGAAACAAAAAACAGCAGAAACACTAAAATCCATCAAAATCAATGAGTTCAAAAATTGTTTTGAGTAGTCTTAATAGGTTTGTTGCATCAAATGTGGAATACTTTGAAGGTGACTGAAGTTTAAATGTATAAGAATAAACACACAATTTTTAACCAATAAATTCAATTTTTTTGAGATACACACATGTACAACATGTACACATTCCTGGGAGACAAAATAATATTTACATTGTCTTTTCTTGTATTTTATTTTTAAGTGTTTCATTATGGCACATTATAAAATAATTTTCAGTTTGTTGCACTTTTTTTACATTAAAAATATTCGGTCTTTTCATTTGTTCTGGTTAATTTACTCTTACTGTATCTTTCTTATTTTAGTTTAGAACTAATTCTTCCCAGAAGCCTAATATCTAAACTTCAGAATATATGACTTTTCTAGGGACTTTCATAAGTCTCTGTTCTTCCTTACCATTGTACTAACCATTACTTAAATACTGGGCACTACTAACCATAACACATAAATATCTTGAGGGAGAGACCATGTTTGTATTTTCCATCATGGTGTCTCTCCCATGACTAGCATGGGTCTAAGCAGGAGTTAGGTGATAAGTAAATATTGGGTGAAAGAAGGATTGCACTCATACAAGTAAAAGGTTATAAAGACTAAGACAAACACAAGCATCATAGAGATAGAGAGGAAATTTTGCAGTAGAAAATCCAGTATCTTGTAACCGACTGGATATGAGAATTGAAGAACATAGTAGTAGAATCCACAAAGACCTGCACACAGATGTTTATAGCAACTTTATTCATAATTGCCCAAACTTGAAAGCAGCTGAGATACCCTTCAATAGGTGATTGGATAAATAAACTGTGGTACATCCAAACATTGGACTATTATTCAGCGTCAAAAGAGAAATGAGCTATCAAGCCATGAAAAGACATGGAGGAATCTTAAATGCATATTACTAAGTGAGAGAAGTCAACCTGAAAAGGCGACATACTATTTTATTCCAATGACATGACATTCTGGAAGGAGCAAAAACCATAAAAGCTGTAAAAAGATTAGTGGTTGCCAGGCTGAGGTGGGATTAGGGAATAGGGATGAGTAGGCAGAATTTTTAGGGCAATGAAACTACTCTGTATGATACCATAATGATGGATACACGTCATTATACATTTCTCTAAACCCACAAAATGTACAAAACCAGGAGTAAACACTCATGTAAAGTGTTAATAAAGGTATCTCAACATTGGCTCATCAATGGTAACAAAGGTATCATACCAAAGCAGGATGTTAACAATAGGAAGGAAGTCATGTGAGAATTCTCTACAACTTGCTCAATTGTCTACAAACTTAAAACTGCTCTAAAAGTAAACTCTATTATTTAATTTTAAAAAATCCTCCAGAAAAGAATGTAGTGGAATCAGAAAGGAATCTGAGTTTTCTAGCTTATGGTAAGGGATGTTTGGTAGGGGTGAAGAAAGAAGAGAGTTTAGCAATTTCCTTTTTTTCCTTGGCTGGCTCCAGTAGCCAAACCTGGTTATTTTTTCTTCTATTATTTGGAATAGGTGATACTGTGTTATTATAAGAAAAAACGTTGTCTCCCACCTCCCATTTTCCACTGCCCTGGTAATCTATGGTCCCTTGTTGACCTGATTCAATCCCAAGGCTATTCCAATCCATTATCTAAGGTTGATAAATCAACATCAATACCTTAATAACTGCACAGTTGAGACTCTCCACTGAGGCAAAAAATTTTTCTGTCTCTGGAAAATAGTGTCAACTTTATGGAGTTATCCTAGAATTTTATTCAGAATAGAAATCATATGATCATCTCAACAGATGCAGAAAAAGCAGTTGACAAAATTTAACATTTATTAATAGTAAAAATTATCAACAAATTGGCTACAGAAAAAATTGTACCTCAACATAATTAAGGCTATTCGCAACAAGCCCACAGCTAACATTGTACTCTGTGGTAAAATGTTGAAAGCTTTGTCTCAAATAGTATCAGGAAACAGATAAGGGTGCCCACACTTACCGCTCCTATGCAACATAATCCTGGAACTCCTAGCCAGAGCAATCAAGCAGAAAAATAAAATAAAATAAAAGGCTTCAGAACTGAAAAGAAAGAAGGAAAATTGTCTCTATTTGCAGATGACATTATTTAATTTAGAAAAAACCCCAAAGACTCCACACAAAAACTGTTAGATTACATCCACGAATTCAGTAAAGTTGGAGGATAAAATATCAACATACAAGAATCAGTGTCATTACTGTATGCTAACAATGAACTACCTGAAAAAAAGAAAAATAAATACATTTATAATCATATTTATATTTATTTAATAGTATCAAAAACAATAAATAATTGAATGATTTTGACCAAGGAGGGGAAACATCTCTACACTGAAAACTATGGCACTCATGAAAGACACTGAAGACACAGATTAATGGATAGATACCCCATGTTCATAAATTGAGACTTAATATTGTTAAAATATTCGTACTACCCAAAGCCATCTGTTGACTCAGTGCACTTTCTACTGAGATTCCAATGGCATTTTTAACAGAAATAGAAAAAAAATCTTAAAATTTCTATGGAACCACAAGAGATCACAAATAACCAAAACAATCCTGAAAAAGAACAAAGCTGGAAACATCACATGTCCTGATTTATAGTACACGTCCTAAAACTATCCTACAAACCTATAGTAATCAAAACAGTAGGGCACTGGCATAAAAATTGCCACATATATAGACAAAAGGAACAGAAGTGAGAGCCTGGAATTAAACCCATGTATACCCAGACAACTCATATCAGACAAGGGATCCAAGAATACATAATGGGGTAAAGGGATTCTTTTTAATAAATGGTCCTGAAAAAATTGCATATTCATACCCAAAAGAATTACACTAGACTCTTATACCACTCAAAAAATTAATTCAAAATGATTAAAGACATAGATGTGAGACCTGAAACACTAAACCTCATAGATGAAAACAAGCAAAAAGCTTCTTGACATCAGCATTGGCAATGAATTTTCTCATTGACACAGGCAACAAACTCAACAATGAAAATGTCAGTCACGTCAAATTAAAAACCTTCTGTACAGCAAAACAAATAATTAACAAACTGAAAAAGCAAGCTGTGGGTGAGAGAAATTACTTGAAAATCACACATCAAATAAGGTGTTAGTATCCAAAATATATAAGGAACTCAATAACCAAAAGAAGAAAGAAGACCCTGACTAAAAAATGGGCAGAAAAACTGAATAGTCATTTTTCCAAAGACAAAGATGGCCAACAAGTACATGATAAAATGTTCAGTATCTCTAGTTATCAGGGAAATGCAAATCAAAACAACAGTGACATACCACCTCACACCTTTTAGAATAGCTATCGTCTAAAATACAAGAAATAATAAATGCTGGTGAGGATATGGAGAAAAGGGAACATTTGTACATTTTTGTTGGAAATGGAAAGTGGTACAGATTCTATGGAAAACAGTATGGAGACATCTCAAAAAATTAAAAGAAAGACTATCATTTGATTCAACAATCCTGTGTCTGGGGGGTGTGTATACCTGAAGGAAACAAAATCAACACCCCAAACAGATGTCTGTGCCCGCATTTTCATTGTGTCACTTTTTATGACAGCTGAGACATGGAATAAACACAAATGTCCATCACTGGATGAATAGAGAATGTTACACAAACCCTCACATACACACACATAGGAATACTTATTTACCATGAAAAACAAGGAAGTCCTGCCATTGTAAAAACAT
Source organism: Artibeus jamaicensis (assembly GCF_021234435.1). Taxonomy (NCBI): domain Eukaryota; kingdom Metazoa; phylum Chordata; class Mammalia; order Chiroptera; family Phyllostomidae; genus Artibeus; species Artibeus jamaicensis. Next base: position 10,711,243 of record NW_026522014.1, on the reverse strand, counting down.
GGATGGACCTTGAGAGCATTATGTTATGTGAAATACCTCGAGAGAGAGAAAGACAAATACTGTGTGATTTTACTTATATGTGAAATAAAAAAAAACTGAACTCATAAACACAGAAATCAGATATGTGGCTGGCTGAGGTTGTGGTAGGTTGGTCAAAATTGGGTGAAGGTTGTCAAAAGGTACAAACTTTCTGATATAAGATGAGTAAGTTCCAGGGAGGTAAAGTACAACATAATGACAATAGCTAACAATGCTTTTTTGTATTCATATTTGAAAGTTGTTATGAGAGTAGATCTGAAAAGTTCACTATTATGAAAAAAAATGTAACTATGTAAGATGATGGAAGTTAACTAAACTTATTGTGGTAACCAATTCAAAATATATACATATATCAAATCATTGTATTGTACACCTTACACTTGCATAATGTTATATGTCAAATACATCTCAACAAAACTGGAAAAAATGAAGAAAATCTTTAACTTCTATTCAACTGTTTAGATCCTGGGAACATAATGTAATCATTGATGTGCCTGGTTCAAACTATCATATTACTATTGTTTTCTTTTGGAACCATATGGTCTTTTTAACTTTTCATTTCTTTTGTTTTTGTCTGTTTTGGATCAGTTTAGTTTTCTAAACAATGATTAAAAAACATCATTTTAATATGAGAACATAACCATACCATACTTCTTTTTCCCTCCTTTTATACTTGGTGCTATTCCTCTCATAAATTTTATTTCTACATATTTATAAATCCAACAATATATTGCTATAATTTCTAATATTCAATATTAGAACAGTTCTAGAATTCCAGAAGTATTGTGATAATAGAATAGGGTTCCTGTATAACTCAAATTCAGTTTTCTCATTGTCAACATCTTATGTTACTCTGGCTCATTTGTCACAATAAGCATTAGTTGGACAGTTTCTAATGTTTTTATTATGGTTAGAGGGAGGTAATGTGTTACTAGGAGACTTTCCCCAGAGATAACGTGTACTTCTCATCACATCACGTCAAGAGTACATAGTATCAACATAACTTACTTCTGTTAATGTTAAACCTCAATCGCCACAGGTAAGGTGTGCTGACAGGCTTATCCTGTGGGAAGCTATTATTTTTCCTTCCTTTTCATACTGTACTCTTTAGAAGGAAGACAGTATGCGCAGCTCAAACTAAAAAAGTAGGGAGTTATCCATCACCTCCTTGGTGGTGATTGTATGAAATTCTGCACAGGAAATTTGTTTAATCTGCCCATACATTTATTCAATATTAGTTATTTATTTAAATAACTTATTTAAATCATTATGGACTCATTGATACTAATTCCATGCTTTGAGCTAGATTTAAAACTATTTCACCTACTTTGTTGATAAATTGTCCTCCCTTGGACACTGACAACTCAGCTGGCTCTGGTGTTTGTTTGACATAGCCCCATAACTGTGGTTCTGATTTTCATCATTTATATTTTGGAGGGAGTACTTTTTAAAAAATTTCTGACCCTCCAGGCTAATTTTGTATATTTTCTGCCCCACCCTAGAATCAGCTATTTCTCTAGTAAGTCCTGGCTTCTTTATTAGAGCAAAATAATAGAGGTCAAGATCTGGGCACTGAGTGTACTTTTTTACTCAGGTGTCATTACTTCCAGGTCCTTTCGACTGACAAATGAAGCAGCTATGTATACGTACATACACCAATCCACAGATATGCATGTATAGATTGCCCCTTATATTCAACCAAGTCTCTTTTTTTTTTTGGCTCGTTACTGATTTATTTATTTATTTATTTATTTATTTATTTATTTATTTATTTTTTGATTTTTGGGGGTGTTTTCCAGTTTATTTCAGGTTTTTGATCACATGGTATTTCAGGGTTAACATGAATACTGGGTAAGAGCCATGTAATTATTACTATTTTCATTATTTTTATTTTTTATTATTATTTTTATTTATTTATTTTTATTTTTTAATATTAAATTTTATTTAGTTACTTTTCAAGTACATTTTTTTTTTCTCTTCCCCCCCCCCCGCCCGGTCTCCCCCCTCCCTCCCATCCCCCCCCCCCAGTCCTCATCTCTGTGTCTCAACCAAGTCTCTTGATTCTGGATGGTAAAAACGTAAATGATACGTAAGTGTCCTCTGGGAACTGGTTGCCTTAAAACTCCTCAGTAATTGTCCTTGCCACAAAAGTGGACTGCTCAGTGCCATAGAAGTTTACCCTATGCGTGCTCATTCTGGTATCTGAGCAGAAATTTAAGGATCCTCATGGGGATTTCTAGAATTTTCCGGTTTTATTGTGTCCTCTCTGGTATTCTGACCTTAAAATTCTGGATGATCATGCCAAAATTACCACTTATTATCTCCTGGACTCCTGGCATGTGTCTCAAGGGTACTATGATCTGTCATGGTTCTAAGTTTTAGGAAGTTTAGAAATTACCACTAGGCGTAAAGTGGGGGTCAGCATATGTTTTGACCCCCACACCATTTGTTTTCCTTTTCTGAGCATCACATTCCTACACTGCCTTTTGCAGTCTGAAAGACTGGGAACTTTCCACTGTCCTGGATAATTTTAGTGGGAAATATTTTACCCTCCTAGACCTGGGGGTTAAGTCCCATTTAGACTTTTTAAAATCTGCTTGCTCAGTCAGTGTCACCCCACTAAATTCAATAAAAAGGAAAAAAAAGAAAAAAGGGTTGAGGGCATAACACTGGCCATAATGAATGAATGAATGAATGAATTGCTTTCTCAAAAGAACACATTAGTTAGGATGTCTTTTAATAAGCTTTCCTAACCTAGCACTACTAAAATAATTTTTGAGATTTTTGTAGATGGTTCCAAATGGGGACTTTGATGAAGTTAGTATTGGAAATCCTGGATTAAAGCAGATTTTAAACAATTTTTAACAATTAATTGTATTTTTAATATAAATCTCCAAACCGAGCTTGGCCAATGCATTATTTTTATAACTATTTAACCAGGGAGCATTATCTACATGTTGGGAACTCTCTGTGTTAGTATTTAGTAGACATAACATGTAACATGTATGCTGCCCATTGCACGGTGTTGTCAAAGTGGAAGACTCCTCAGATTTTAATGGTGTGACTTTAGAAATTAGAAATTTATCTCAGCCCATTTATTACAATCTCTTTAAACTTTTACTGCTCTTCTAACTAGGACCCTTTCAGTGATCAATTTGCTTTTATTTCCTTCTTTGTTCCCGTACACGCCACTTTTTGTGCATCAGAGTCGTAGTCATCTGTACTCTGCCCCCACCACTTCTTCCTGCCTCTCTCCTCTATTTTATTAAATTGAATGGGCAAACCCATTCATTTCTGAACTCCCTGACTTTATCTCTCTGCGAGGTTGCAGACTAGGTTGATTAAGCCCGCTGCTTTAACTGTTTTCTTTTTCTATTCATTCTCATTTGTGTTGAGCAATTAAACGCCACATGCTTTTCTTTGACCTGAAGATGTTATCTTTCATTTGATGCATTCAAGTATCAGGCAACTTAAATACTACTTAGACATACACACAGGACAGGGAATTGACAGCTCACTCTATCCTCAGTGGCCTTTCCATATTGTCAGACACAAGACTCTGTGAAAATACTGTATCTATCAGAATATTGTCTCACATTTGTATTCATTTATTCTTGCCCCAGAGCTAACTCAGTTGACTCAAAATGGCTTAGTGTCTCTTTAACATACAACTATATCCTTTTTAGTAGCCATTTCATTTCTAAATAATACTTAAGTGGTCTTTACCCTTGGCCTTCTGACTGGTATAACTGCAAAAGCAAGCCAGAGAATATGACAATTTTTTTCTGGCAAGCTCTTTCTGAAATAAATCACAAGTGGCTGCACATCTAAAGCTCACATGGTGTTCTTTTGTTGCTCATGTCTGAATAACCATGCAACACAACCATTCCCAAGGTATGTATAATCACACTTCAAAAAAACACACATGTAGTTCTTACTGACTTTGCTTTTGAATTTGATTCTCCTAATGCAATTGTTCTTTACTGGATTGTCCCTGAGCTCAATTACAAGCTGTATTGAGTTTGTCCTGGGCACACCTGGCCTCTATCGTTCATGTTCCAGTTCCCCTATTGGGGCATGGAGACTTCTCTGTCCATGTTCACTGTTTGCTCCTCATTATCCTTCTTAATCTCCCTGGAAAGCCGCCCTCCTGCCATTCATAAAAAAAAGGGACATTTAATTCCCTTTTTTTATATGTGCTGGGGCTCTTGCATTTAAAGCAATCTTTCTAGTCATGCAGTAAATGGTTTTTCATGCTTTAGGAGTTGTAGCACAAGGGTAATCAATGTTAGAAAAGGTGGAGCTTCTGAAGGCTCTGATAAACACACCATTGCTTGAGCAGTATTTTGGCCTGATGCCAAGGAATTTGGTGATCCGTCTATGAAACACCTGAGAAGGTATCTTCCTTCCATTTCACATCTCTTTTTCTATTCACTGTGACAATGCCAAAATTCTAGCTAAAACACTGTTCTTAAGGAAATAAGCACTGTTAAGAGTACAGTTTCTGGAATCACCTGACTTGAGTTTCTGCTGTGACTTTATTCTTTACCAGAAGCATATTCTTTGGCCAGCTACATAACTCTCCTAAACTGTAGTTTCCTCATCCAAAAAGAGAACAACTTATTTGAGTGAGATACCCTGTAGAGTTTTCTCAGAATTTAATGAGATAATTCATGTAAAACAGCACAATACCACACAATAAATGCTTAAGAAATCATAGCTATTATTGTTATTCACTCATGCCTATGCTAACAATTTCTTCTATTTTCTTTTGAAACATGAACTCCAATGTCGAAGGGAGACCACATGGTAGAGTCTATGATTGCTGAGCCACTATGCTGTATGTCTGAAACTAACACAAAATAATATTGAACGTAAACTATAACTGAAAAACAAAAGTAAGAAAAAAGGTAAAAGAAAAACTCAGAACTGTTTTTTTTCTTTCCTCTGCATTTCCTTTTTCACTTTATGATGCTGTTGGTTCTATGTTTATTGGTAACCCAATGTGTATGCTCAGCTTATGGGCTAGTCACAATTTGTATGTGATTTCAAGGACATCAGGGAATCTCATACGAAAGTCATTGTTGTCTCCCAGCCAGAAAATTGACATCTGAAAGATCACACTAACTGATGCACAGTTTTATAAAAGTTTTAGGTTGTAAGAAACTTCCAGATCCCTCTTGAGAAATGTCAACTCAAAACCCATTTTGAGGCCAAAAGGGACTTGGTTAGGTGCTATGTCCAGTGTGTCTGATGTGTAACTAGGAAACAAATGTCATACTTCCAGTTGCATGTTATCTCTGGCATGATGTGTATCTTTTTTGCCTAAGGCTTATCAATGTACATTCTTGCATCTTGGGAAAGGGGGCATATTATTATTACTAATTTTTCCCTGTTGGAGAGAAACCAGGGATGAGACAGAAATATCAAAATCTGGCTTATGTAATTTAGAATACTAATAACAAAGAAGGGCAACTTTATAATTTGCCTCAAACCTTCTCTATTTATGGTCTTTTTTCTTTCTCTTTTATTTCTTACCTCCATATATCTACCTTGCTCCCTGAACACATATTCCATATCATGACGTAAGAAGATTATTTATTACATGACTTTTCTTGTTTTGGTCCTGATATATTTTTTTACTTAATCCCCTCCCTATCCCTAGCTCCTTTCATGAAAGTCACCGTATCTTTTGTTTCTTTGACAGAGGTTGTTAGTGTGGGGTGGGGCTTGGTATGAGTATATTTGTTTGTATGTTGTTTTGTGAATGAATGAATGTTTTGTGAAACACTCATGGCAAGAGTGTTTTTCACAGAACCTATAGGAAAATTTGCCTGTTAGGAGCTACTCTTAATATTGATTTATTAAGGACTAGGCATATGCTCTATCCGCCAGTAAGCTGTGATGATTGCCATTAAACCCAAATGTTATTAGGTTGCAATATGACTGTTCTTATGTAATCCCCAAATGCTGTGTGAACTTGAATGTTATCCTGTCCAACATGTGGAATGCAATAGCACATTAGATATAGACAACCTCAGTAAAGCACTAGTGACTTGATTATAGGGCATCCTGTTACATATAAAGTACTTTTCCCTTTAGATGAGAAGTAAGAGGGGGTGACAGGGTTTTTTCACTAAATTAAGAAATGTGAACATTTAATATCTTCATATTTGTTTATGGATAACTATAGTCATTGTGCAAGTGAATATTATGAAAGTATAATTGTAGTTTTATAGTTCTACAATAAACTTCTAAAATGTATAACAATTTTGTGTAAAAATAAGGAAGCTAAACTCAAAACAACTAAATTCTTTCCATTTACTGGCATTGCTACCTTTAAATATTACAAATTACATTAGGATATAATGTAGTGTGGCATTGCATAGCTTTATGCATATGTGTCTTTTAAAACTAAATTTTATTATTGACTAAGAAATACATTGTAGTTTACTTGAAATGTATTTCAACTTAAAGTTTTGGTTTTTTCCAATTACTCTTAATAAGAGTTTAAATATATACATATAAACGTAGATATATATATAATGTATAATTATATATCAATAATAGTTATATTAATTGCAATACTCATATTGAAATTAATATGTTCATTTATAATATATTTTAAAATGTATTTAAACAAACTATACAGAAGTATCAAATAAAGGTATAATTTAATGTTGTTTTGGAGCCAACAAAAGGATTTTGAGATGGTAACAATATAGCTGAAGATACATTGAATAAATTAAATGTAAAAAAATGAGACTAATGGTACTAATAATGATATCATCAACTAAATTCTAATTTAAGAAACCTTCTGAAATGCAAATGAACTTAGCTATACATAACAAATATACAGGTTTCCCTACCCTTTACAATACCCCAGCGTAAATTACCTATTGAAACCTTCCATAGAATAAGCAGAATGTGTTAAGAATAAAGAATTCTATGAATTAAAAAGAGTTTGGGCTTCTGCTGGAGAGAAGTCAACATGTAGGTTGAATAAGAATTCACACATTTAATAAAAGTTCTGAGTCATGTAAGTACCATGTTTTGTTAAATGAGCAGAAGTGGAAACTAACTGAATGAATATGTGCAAAATGAAGTTGTAATCTGGTGAACAAGCACTTCCTAATGTACAGTGATTACAAAGGGACAGAGTCCTGGTGGCATCATCACATGTAATGTCAGAAACAGTATAACCTGGGTAAAAATGCTGTCTTGTTTAAGAATAGTTTGATGGAGTGATAATATTCTATGCTTAGTTATCATTACTGACTAATTACATTTCTAGCAGGAGATTTTAAGCACAGAAATCACTAAAAGAATATGGAAACAAACATTTTTTTCTTTTTCAGGTAGATAGCATTTTATAACAGGAAACAATGATAGGATACTGTAAACATTTTCTTTTGCCTACCTTTGTATTTCAGTAGTTCAATATAACCACATTTCTCCAAAGACTCATTATGTTATTGAAAGGTAATGGTGGGAACCAACTTAAGAACATGTAAAATGCAAGATTTTTTAATCAATGAGAAGCTATTAATTTAACCAACCCTTCCTGTAATAATATTGAGACAGACTGTCTGCCTGTTTTTACATTATAGCTAGCTTTGCAATCTGTGTAGAATTTAATGAGGTGTGTAATTTTTGTGAACTTATTGATTCTGAGAGATTCAAAGATTTTAACGCTACTGAACTTTAGTATTTTTACCTTTCATTTATCTTGTATAAAGACAATAATATTTTAGTGCCAGCTGTTGATCTCTTTGTACTGCTCTTTACATTAACTACTTTTCTCTAAATGTACACGGACAATGTCTTCAGGTGAATGGACAGTTTAGTCTGCCCCTCTCCCTGTTACAAATTTTCCATACTGTATATTCAGGTATTTCATGGGTTTAATTAACTTCTCCTTTTGAGTTGCATCATCTAGAACTCCTGGATTAGTCTCTAGTGTGTCTTTTTTCCATTGTTGTTCAAGAACAGCTGTCTCCATTTTCCCCCAGTATTCTCCCCCGACCCACTCATCCGCACCTCCCACCGTCAATCTTAACCACCTTTGGCTTTGTCCGTGTGTCCTTTATACATATCCCTTGACTACCCTTCCCATTTTTTTAAAGAAAGAACCACTCTTGAAGAAAGAACTGTTATCTCTTGACAGTTAAAGTAGATTCTGAGTGGCTTAGGAAAGCATGCATTTCACTAGAACAAGCTAACATGCTCTCTATTACTTCTGGCTTCTGATATGGTAGAATATTTTAATAAATTATATGAAAAATATCACATGTGATTTGAAAATATGTTTTATATTACACACTGTGATTAACCACGGCACACTATTAATGGGTATTTGTCCGACACAAACCAGAGAATGCTGGGAAGGTTTGCTTTGGTTTATAGTGAATTACTTGAATTATATAAGGATGGCATCTATATTTACATATTGATAACATTCAAGTTTTGTACATTCATAAAATTATTCAATGAAGGGATGCTCAAATTCTAGCTCCTGGGCTTCTGAGAACTAAACTTAGTGGCTATAGTACATATTTCATTGCCAGGTTAACCCTGAAAATCCTGAAAGAGAAGTAATCCTGCTGGTAACTAAAGCAGAGACCAGAACAAATCTGCTTTTATTTTGTTTTTATAGAGAGAGATTCTGGGTAAAATTTTATTTTAAGAAAAACAAATTAAGGCAGAGGAAAGGTTATTCCCACGCGTAAAAAGTATAAAGACATTTGGTTTAGTAAATATTGAAACCTATTTTAATTCCTTAGGGAGCTATCAATTAGAACTAGAATAATTAGCCCAGAATTGAAACTCTGATATAGATGACCAGCAAACTAGGGAACCCCCATGTACTTATCTAATGGCAAGTTGATGGCTTTAACATTTGTTTCCTACTTATAACCAGATATCTCCTCTATCCCTTATTGATTCAATATGACCAGTAGCATTCAGGATAGAACCTTTGTGAAGGCATTTTAAAAGTCAGAGTAAATTGCATCTACTCATCACTCTTTGTGCGTCCAGTTGTACAATGTTCCAGTATGACTTAGGCATAGCTTCTGCACTGAAATTGGACTGCTTGTTTCTAAAAAGAGCATTCTGTCATCTTTCTCATCATTATTTTACTCTGCGAGGTGACCATTACCAAAGATATCTTTAGTTGCCCAGGTTCCTTTTGGGAATGGATAGGAGAGGATTCACAATGGCTACTCAGATATTTTATCAAATTATCCCAAAATGTTATCCTTGTTTTAACGATGTAATGAAAATGTGGATGTATAAAGGATCTATAAATCCAAAGGCAGAAAAGGTTATTTCCATTTTTAGAAAATCATGGAATGCTTTGTGGAGGAAGTGGCTTATTATTGTTTAATTAAGTTACTTTTTACCCCAAGTGGCTTATTCTCATTTATAGCAGTGGATCTCAATATTTAGCATGTATCAAATCCCTAAAAGGCTTATTAAAATGGAGATTTTTGCACTCTACCCACAGAAATTTTTATTCAGTAGACTTGGGGTAGGATCTGGGAATACGATTTTCTATCAGGTCCTCAGGTGATGCTGCTCACCTGGCTGCCACCACACTTTGGGAACCATTAGTATAGAACCGGACAAGAAAGTCAGTCGGACTCAGCTATCTACCTCTAATTCTTGGGGAAACCTTAACTTCAATATTTCCATATAGTTCCCTAATTCATTTGCACCTATCTCCTTTAGTATAGTCAAACATCAGAATATTTATTTTGAACTCCCTTGAAATGTGACATTAATTTGTTTTTCTTGCTTTTCAACTTACTCTAGTACTTTTATGATTTATTTTTCTAATTGCAGTTTGTATTGCTTGTTCCACGATAATCTATTCACCAATTTCTATTTTTAACGTTAGGATCCTAGGTGCTAGGTTAAGAACAATAATGACAAATCATTTCGGTTTTGTGGTATGGCACAGCTACCACTTAAAATGGATGTTTCTGATGATAACAGTAATACAGATTTCTCTCAGCTTTTTTCCTCAAAGCAGAGCCTGAAGCAAAAGAAACCGTGCTGCTCTTTTACTGAGGAATGCAGTCCGGGGAGCAGAAACCTGGGGATCAGAGTGCGGCCCAGAAGGAGGGCGAGCCAGTCAGATGTGTTCTCAACTTGCCTGCACTCAGGTATTAAGCACAAATTGCTCAATGTCCTGGGGTTGTCTCATGAGACATCTTATAAATGACTGCTCTTCAGAGCAGTCCATCAAGAAGAGGAAGAGAAAAGAATATGTTCACCAGCTCCTTTCTCCCATGGATCAAAGGTGAGCCCCACAAGGCATCAAATTCCCCTGCACTTCCTAATTGTGCACATGGGAACACTACAGGTTTTGATGTCCCATGACTCATTGTCAACAGGAAAGGGAGCCCTGAGGTCTTTGCCAGCAAAAAGGTGCTCAGTGGTCTTGTAGAAAACAGGGTATTCTTAGTGCCTGGGGCAGGTACAGATGGCCAAATGCCCAAGAGCGAGCTGAGGCCAAAAGAATCTAAAGTGTTTCATAATATACAATACTCCTTGTGGAACATCATCTTCTGTGTTCCTTCTGCCATTGTATGTCAGTGCCAAAATTTTTTCTGCTTCTGAGATTCATCATTGCCCTGACTTCTAGGAAACCAGTCTCTTTAGATTCTGCTTTTATCTGTTGCTGACTCCTTATCCATCTTTTAAGCAGGTATCTTTCATGTGGGTAGTACCACTTAAATATTGTTTGGAGTTCTATCCTTGACCTTCTTGTCTTCTCGCTTTTATTTGCTATTAAAGATCTTGGCTACTCACACCTTCAACGGCCATCTACATGCTCAAAGTCCAAAAATGTATCTCATGCTCAGATCACTCTACTGAGCTACAGACCCATGAATCTACTGTTAGGCCTGGAATTAGATAAAAGTAGTCAAAAGGAACCCGAGGCAGGCTCCAGACTGTCTCAGCAAGGAAGATAGAAAGTACAGAAAGTACAAAGAGTGCTGAACAAGATAAACCGCCTTGTGTATGACCTTGTCTTTGCAGAAAAGTATCCATTGTTGCAAGCAGAGAACATAGCCAAGTGTGTTCTCTCGAGATAGCCAATTGCTAACAGCTACGTCTGCTTCTGTATTTGCTTGCTTGCTCACCCCAATAAAAACCCTAGGCTGTAAGCGCCAGGGGCGACTCTCATTTGCAGCCATTTTGGCACCGTGTCTCCGGACACCCCGAGAGTTTGCCCCTGCGCAGGTAAAGCTTTGGCCAATAAAGTTCCATCTTAAACTCCTGAAAGCTTCCAACCATTTGTTGCTCGCGTTGGTGTATGCTACACTACTAAGCACACATGCTCTATTCCTACCTGGATGTTTTACGGGAATTCAACATCTTTAAGGTTGAATAATTTTTCTTCCTTCCCAGTGTGTCTGTCTCTCTTGTGTTTTAAACATATCATTAGCCTTCACCTTCAATATCCGATCTTCATGGAGAAGGAATGATTTTAAAAAATCTAGCTAGCTCTCTCCATCCCCTTTACTATTATGAGTATGTGAGTCACTGTCCTCCCTAGCTGGGGTTACTACCACAGATTTTGAATTGAAAGATTCCCTACTAAACCTCCTTTTTGCTTTAGTGCTTAACATTCTTCCATTGTTTCCCATACTCTTCAGGACGAAAAGCAAACAACCTGCCATTTTTTTACATGATTTGTTTTTTTGCTTACTTTTTTAGTTCAAGCAATTCATTAGTGCCAGAGAGCAGTCCAGAGCTGTAGTCAAACTATGTTCAGGTTCCTGAATCTACCACTCTGACTTACCCTTTTAGGTCTTTTCATTTCTTTACTCTTTCTGACTCATGTTTATAGATTCTCTAAGATTCAGCTTTTCCAGGAGGTCCCATTTTCACAGTCCTACCCCCAATGCAGACTTGTTATGCTTCTTGTATTTGTTTTGCTTTCTGTTATTATTATTATTCAGGTTGCTCTGGGCCCACTTTAATCACAGAATACAAATAGGCAATCTGCATTCTAATGATATTTACTCATACATTTGCTTGTTTAAATGGTGACTTTCTTTTAAAGAAATGATTTGAGAGAAAGAGGGGGAGGGAGAGACAGAGAGAGAGAGAGAAACATTGATTGGTTGTTCCACTTATTTATCATTCATTGGTTGCTTCTGTGTGTCTTAATTGGGGATTGAACCAACAGACCAACTGAGTTATCCAGCCAGGGCAAACTGATCCTTTCTTGAGGGCTGAAACTGCCTCGAATAGATCCTGACCGATATTAAATGTCCATTACATGTTGGAATAAGCTCACTGATAATAATATTTACTGATGAAATAATTTGCTGTATATGCTATATGAGTCCTCTTATCCTCTTTTTGGCTGAACAAAAACCTGAGGTTCAGAAAGGATAAATGAATTGTCCCAAATCAAATGGCCAGTTAGTGACAAAGCCAGATTCAACTGCAGGCACGTCTGATTTCAGGACATTTCTTTTCACCATGAAGTTACATTGCAAGTGCAAGGATTTGAATTCTAACTCTGACTTTTGACAGATTAAGACTTTTACTTAACCTCCTTTAAAAACTGTGAGTCGATCTACCCAAAAAGGGAAGGTATACATATAGTGATTTTATTTTATTTTTAAATATAATTTTAGTTATTTATTTTTAGAGAGGGGAAGGCAGGAAGAAAGAGAGGGAGAGACACATCAATGTGTGGTTGCCTCACACGCCCCCTACTGGGCACCTGGCCCACAACCCAGGCATGTGCCCTGACTGGGAATCGAACCAGCAAACCTTTGGTTCACAGGCCAGCACTCTATCCACTGAGCCACTCCAGCCAGGGCAACTTTCTTAGTAAAATTAGCAAATACACCGTACCAGCATAGAGACTATAATCAATATGTATTATTATTCTTATTGAACTTATTTACTTAAATTTTAGCAGACCAAGCCAAGGGGAGTATAAAATATATGTGACTTGGTATATTGTGAATGGATTTAAAAGTTCATAGTTAATCAGAATTTAATAAACCAGAAACCCTCTACTTTGCTAATGATATGGTGCATAAAACAATCATATTATGAAATACCATTTACAACAGAGACATTTTCTTTGAAATTTATAGGAAATTACTGTGAAGAAATAATACTAAGTGGAGATTTCTCAAAAGCAATAAATTCCTTTTTGGTAACTTTATACTTATAGATGAACTGACAAAAACAAAATGATGTTACGTTTACCTGGGTTGAACACCAGGGGTCCAGCAGAATAACATTTCACATTGACACTGGGAGGAAAACCACCTAAGGCAGGCTTGTACTTTTTGGCAGGCTTGTTAGTCTTTATTCTTGCTGTATTTTGAATATATATGTACATATATACGTGTGTGTGTATACACACACTATATATAAGTGAAACATTTAACAAGCCTAATTTTCTTTCTGATTTAATAGGGTTCAATAAATGGAAACTGAGCAGTCAGAATAATGAAAAGAGGACATAATACATCTCCTTCTGTTTGTGTCCTTTCTGTGTTCTTTTGTCCTTTGATTGCACTGGTGGATAATATTATTTTGTTCCCAAGGAAATATGTCCCTTTGATTAGGTTGTAGATATTCTCTCATTTGTCACTGTTCTATCAAGCTATGCCATGTAACAGCAGGAACTCTTGATTATTTAATTGCTTGTAAGAACTCATTAAATTCGACTATCAATCATGAGACATATGGTAAACATCACCCAATGGCGTGAGAGGTTGTAGCAATAATCTCTCACTAGGGCGAACCCTTTTTCAGCAACACAGACTTTGGTTTAGTTGACAGATCATGATTGTTTTTAACTGATATTGATTTACAACTCGGGCCTCATCTAGTAGCCTTAATCCACACTTTGAACTTAATAATATAAGCATTTATAATTTTATTAGAAACATACTCAAATGAATCTTTTCTGCTTTGTACCTGATTTTATTCTGTAATAATTGAGTTTCTTCTTTTACAAACAGTACATAATGAATTTTAACATCTATTATTTTTCTGTTGATAGAATTTAAATAATACTTCTTAATAAATAGAGCTTACAAAGTCGATATCAAAACTTGGTTATGCTCACTTGTGGGGAAACAGCATCTGTAAAGATTATTTCTGAAGTGGCCCTTTTCAAGTAAGAGAAAATCAAAACAGCTATTTTGCTAGTAGCAAAATGGGAAAGTTTAAAACTAGTATTGCTTTTGTTGAATGAACATAATTTTTTAAAATGTGTATTTACAGTGCAGGTTCAGAAGCATCTTGTCCTCTACTGTATACAAGATGAGGATGTACAGTTGCCTAAAGGAATTCAGTGCAAAGCTACATGTAAAATACAGTTCTATCTCATTGGTTTGTTTCTTAGAAAATCAGGCATCTAATGGTTACCGAAATCAGGTGCACTCAGAGGTGGAAAAAAAAACAGTGCCCTAATTTCCCTTTTCAGATGGAGTAATAAGGATTAAAGCCATTAGAAAAATCACAGTCTAGCAGCCTTCAGAATTATCTACCAAAGAGAAAGGCTTGTGTGTGACCTCCTAAACACCTCTTTCTACAAATCTCTCCTTGTTGCTCCTTAAGTTGCAGAAGAGATTGTGTGGTTCCCCAGGTCTCCCTGGAGGAGTGGAGAGATGAGAAGTTTCACTCTTTCTCTGAGCAAATATGTGCGGGTGAATTTCAGAAGGTTGACACTAATTTCTGTTTTGAAACATCTTTGGAGAGGCAGGGTTGAAAGGTTCATAAAATCAAAGGCAACATGAGGGTAATTATACAACAGTACTTCCGCTTTTCTGCATTGGAATGGTGCTGCTTACCTGCAGGTGGGTTTGAATTGTAGGCCTAGGTGTCTGTAAGAACAGAAGCACCACAGGGCAAAAGTTTGGTCAGACTATTTCACTCACAGTGTTTAGAATAAATATATAGTAGGTGATCAGTAAATATTTGTAGCAGGAATGAATGAATGAGTCAGTGAGTGAATGAATGACCACCATACCAATGTGCTTCTACCTCCAAGTGTTTCCTTGGGAGGAGAAATGTTCATTTTGCTTTTTAAAATGTCTACAGTAATAAAAAATTATTTTGCTTTACATTATGATAACTCTTTATAAACAGTGTTTCATTTAATCATGTAATAATATTGACAGGATGATTATATGTGCTAAGTACTACAGTAAGCACTTTACCTATCTTATCCCACATAATATTACTATAACCATATATACAGTAGGTACAGTTATTAGTCCTATTTTACAAGAAAAGAAACCATGGTTTCATTCAGTTAAACAACTTCCTCAAACAGATACAAGTAAGTGGCAGAGTCCAGATAGTTTGGAAACCAAGTGTGCCTGATTCAAATTTTCACTCACCGTTTAATGTTGAGAGTTGGCAAATATGGGGCCCTCATACTGCTACTTTCTCCTTCCATGTTTTTTGCTAATAGGTTACAGCACATGTGCTCAGAATCCTCAACAGGGCTCCATGTAAGACTGTCCCCTTGGTGTGGGAGTAAAACCATTTTGTCATCCAGGTGTTATTCTAAAGTGCTCTAACCACTGACAATATAGGCACAACTACATTTACAAGTCAGCTCTTCATAGAAACAAGGTGATTATAAATTGAATGTGAGGTGTAAAAATAGTGAAGCAGGGTATGATGTGCAAAACGGTGAATGTTTGGATTTCTGCTTCCACTTTTACTGTAACGTTCGAGATCCTGAATACATGCAACACACAAGGACCATTTCTCAACTCTCAGCGGCTAAGGGTCAAGCCTAAAGAAAAGTTTTCAACCCTGAAAGGTCACTCAATCTTAATTTTTGTTTGTGAGATATGACTAAAAATGTTTAGAGTGCTTATTTCCTTCCCTTTCTCTGAGTGCTGGGAAGGGCACTAGGATTCCCTGTCCCGGGGAAAAACTCCTGGGTTATGCTGTTTTTTTTTTCCCCTTCATGTTAATCCACATATGACCTCATCAACCGCATTAGAAGATTTAATGTCATCTATCAGTCTTGGTCTGGCATTGAAAAGGGTTCCTCACAGGACTTTGTCACAACAATATCACTTATATTTACAGTTTATACCTTATATTCCTATTACCCCTAACATACTCTGAACACCCTAAGGGTAAATATTTTTAAAAAGCTATGCCATATAAATTTCATCTTATAATTTCTAATGCCCCTTCATTGAATGAATGGATTAGACAGACCACCTGGTGTACACCTACATTCCAGGACACTCTGCAACCCACTTTTTATTTCATTCTCTAATAGTCAGTGTACATGGTTAATCTTCCTCCCTCATCTTTAGATTGCCCATGGCACATATATTAAGGAGGCAACAGCAAATGTTTACTAAATTGAGTAAAACCTCTCTCCCTATCATTGACTCAAATACTGAATCTGTCAAACTTTTGGATATGTTACAGAAGTAGATTATGCATGTTCATTGCCCACAATTCCCAGATACACCTTCTTGTTGACCATTTAAAAGTATTATGTATATAAACTTAAGAGCACTTGAATTGTTAGAATAAATAAGATGCTTACTAGAACTAAGTAGTAGACCCTAATAATTTTATGTGGATTTTCTCTACTTGAAACAAATTTACAGTTTACAGAACTGAAAAACCAACGCTGCCGTGTGGAACCAGCAAAAATGACAGAGAGAATGCGAGGTCCTGTATTCATGGCACAGGCACTCTGGGATGCACTTGTCTTGTATGATTAATTTAGACATTTTCACTAATAGATTCAAAGATAATTGCCAGATAAACAGCTGTGCTATCCCTATAACAGGAGAGGAAATGAGTAAGGGATATTAAATAAGGAAAAATGTCGCTCAGGTGCATTAATCTGGAAAAAGAGCTCATTGTAAGATGTTCTGTCTTCCTTGGTATTTGGATTAGAAAATTGGAGTATTAAAGCATAAAACATGATAGGGCATCATGAGAAGGAATAATCTCTTTATGAGACCAAGTGATTATTATAATGAGATTATTTATGGGTGAAAGAGTCTTGCTATTTCATTATTCAGTCTTTTAATAAAACCTATGGCATACATGAGAGGAAATGTTAACATAATTTTTACAAAAGTACATAAGTCCTAAGACAAAACAACATGTTTCAGAGAATATTAGGAATTTTTAAAAAATCGTAGGTTTTTTCCTTATTCCAACTCATTTCTTTTTATTTACAGATAGGAGTACTTATAAATGTCCAAGTATAAAGTACTGAAACCATCAATGACTTCAAAATAACGTATTTGGTAACAATTACATTGGTAATTGTTTATCTTTTTAAATCAAACTTCTAGAAAATGCATGCCCTATTTGTAAAACTGGAAGAGGCAATCAGTCTGTATCATTAAATTTACTAAATTTGATTTGATGCCAAATGTAAATAGACAATTGAATTCAGTAGTTGCCTTAATAAGTTAAGTAATATCTCAGATGCTTGTGTAACATTTGTATAAAACTGTTTTCCTGTTCTATTTGCTTGCTTCATTTTTCATGAGTATAGTGAGCCACTGTACTCAGAAATATTTTTGCACATGTAAACTATTAACTTGAGCCTTTATAGACTTAGTATATTGATGGAAACTGCATTATACTAATTTTATGACTTTCAGATAGGTCAGTGCCAGTGAGGTCAGTTCAAGAGTAATGAATGCCATTTTAAAATACCAAGAGGCACGATTATTTTCATGCTCTTATTGCTGTGGAAAAGTACCAAAGAGGCTGTGAGATTATGCCACAAAGTACAGAAACTCTTCCAAGAAGTAAGTGCATAAAACTTGGCTGTGCAAGTCTACAGAAGAACCCATTAAAACCCATTAAAAATACCCAAACCAAAGACAGAAGTTTAAAAAAGGATTGATCAGTTGCATCCATGACAGCAATAGATTGTCCATTTATTAATTAAAAGTACATTTTATATATTGTGATATGATAAATAGTTTGGCTGTATAGGTTAATTCCCTCAGATCTGTACCGAGGGCTATTAGCATTGATAAATTATGCACTATGACATTTAACATTTCTGATAGAAGGTCTGACGGAGTGCTGTACCTGCAGGTTTGCTTCTGGTATTTACACAGCAGTTTAGTTTGCCTATAGTTAACTGTGAAGTATTCCTAATTCAAGTGGGACTATACTTCAAATAAGCGTGTCCTTTTGTGGTTGTATATTATACTTCTACAACCAGAATGAAGTCTCTTGGAGCATAACTATCTCCAGAGTATTTCTGCCATATATAAACATTATTGGGTGTCATGGGTATAATGAATTCAATGTTCCAACATATGAAATATTTAATATGCATAATAAAGAAATATATTTCTATAAATACTATGGTAATACATGGCATGCATTTATTTTTATAAATTACCACAAGAATACTATAAATTTTTTGTCTTTTTTCCACTTCATTCAATCTAGGCTTTTTTTTTAAATCAGCTTTTTTATTAACTCTTTTAAATGTTTAAAAGTTTTTCTGAGCTAGGTAAAGTTTTAAAAATCTGTAAATATTTATTTTTAAGAACCCGTTTCAAAGATTTACATGCAGACATGGTTCATTTGGGAAAAGTGGAATGAATAGCAAAGTAAATTTTAAAAAATTACCTAAACAAAAAAACTAATAGCAAAGACTGAGAATCATATCATGTATATGTAAAACAATTTTTAATTATAAAAGGACCTTTATTTGTAGTCTATTAACTATCCCATAAGAAACAAAGGACAAAGTTTATGCCTTCATTGAATTTATTGGAAGAGTAAGACTTCAGGAGTTTAAATAGTTTGCCAGTACTCGTAGGTGGGCAACAGGTTACTCAACTTCTGTGTATGATCCTGCCTATTACAATACAATGTCTTTCTATTTTTTATTCAAGGGTATAACACAAAAATTGAAAGGTAAATCATAGGTATTGAGTGTTGAGTAATGTCAGGAACAACTTTATATATCCTCTTTTATTGAATCTCACCAAAAACAGGCTGATTCCATTAACTACTGTATGAATCATTCCACCCCACTACAAACCCAATAATGAGAACCTGAAACAGTGGCTCTCAGCCATGGCTACAGAAGAGGCCACCTATGGATGCTCTAAATTGCAAGGGGTGGGATACAGGCTTACGGCCAAGACAGGGAAACAGGGACACAATTCAGGTTTCTACTTGAACATATCTTATATATATGTACATATGTGTACATGTGTATATGACCAAACATATTTTAAAAATGGTTTTCAAGATATCGGACTCATGTCAACTATGGAAAGTGATCCTTGAATGAAAAGAAGCAAATGAGTTGAGCTCATAATGACTGCAGTTTACTGTCACAAAAGAGTTTCCTAGCAAAGAGAAAAAGCCGAGGCTGAATCTAATTGTTGGACTTTTTTAGTTGAGGTATTGCTGCTGAGTTAAGTCCAGCAAAGGTGGCTCAAGTTCATAGAACAGAGTACCAGAGAGAGAGAACTGCGTACAGGCAGAATCCCAGAGATTTGTAGAAGGCCTGGTTGGTTATTAAGAAGATTACTGAGAGCAGGCATGTGAGAAAAATACCCAAGCCTAGGTAAAGAATTACCCAAAGGGTTAACGGAAATGATGCCAGCAATTTACCCAGTGCTGGGAATCATGCCTATTTCCACCAGCGAAACTAAAAGAAAAATAATAATTTATGGAGTGTTGGACATGTTGCCAAAAGAGTCCTTCAGTTTTGGGAAATAAATAGCCATGAATTAATGCTTTGATCCTACCTTAAAAAAAAACCACCTTAAAACCAAGTCATTAAGTATCAAACACTTTCCAAGTAACTTAACTATGTTCAAGAAACTAGGTAAAGAATACTTATAGAAATTTAAAACTATCCAGCAATCAACAAAGTAAAACTCACTATGGCTGCTATCCACTTAAAAAACCAAGACTCATTCAAAGAAGAAAATATGACCCATAATGAGAAGAAATTCTGATAGAAACTATTAAAAAGAAACAGAGGAAACACATTAAGACAATCACTAAGCTGTAGATAGTTTTGAGTGGCTTAATAGACATGTAATTGGAGGCCCTGGGACACAGGAGAAAGAGGTGACAGAAAAATATTTTAAGAGATATCTCAAATTTTTCCAATTTTGATAAAATCTATAAATACACAGATTCAACATGCTCATGACCCCCAACCACAAGAAACATGAAAAGCAGTACACCAAAACAAATCAAACTTCACAAAGACACTTTATAGAGAAAAACCATAACAGTATCCAGAGAAACAAGAAATATTAGGTAGAAAGGAAGAAAATGTTCTCATCGAGACATTGTAAGTAAGAAGACAGTGAAACAACATTTATAAAATACAGAAAGCAAACAAAAATGGCCCCATGAATCTGCAATTTATTATCCTGCAATATCTTTACAAAGATAAAACAATTTTCAGACACACAACAGCTATACGAATGCATACACAACACAAATGTATTAGGGGAAATATTAAAGGATGTTATCTGAGCAGAAAGAAAACAGACATATGGATCAGGAAAAGGAGTGAGGAATGTCAAAAAATGGCAACTACCTTGGAAAATATATAATACTTAAATCTCATCAGTAAACAATTTTAAAACAAAAATAATGAGAATGTGGTGTGGATTTTATAACTTAAAGAGACATAAAATGTGTGAGAAGTTAGTACAAAGTCTAGTGGGGAAGAAAAGAAAAATATTATTTTAAGATGTTATACCAAGAAACAAGAAATGGTGTAAGATCACTTGAAAGTAGAAAATAATGATGGGAATGCAGACTGGTACAACCATTATGAAAAACAGTATGGAAACTGTTTTTTTCTAAAAAAACTAAAAATGGACCTGCCTTATGACCCAGCAATTCCATTGCTGGGATTATATCCTAAGAATCCTAAGATACCAATCCAAAAAAACCTATGCACCCCAATGTTCATAGCAGCACAATTTACAATAACCAAGAGCTGGAAGTAACCTAGGTGCCCATCAGTAAATGAATGGATCAAAAATTATGGTACATTTACACAATGGAATTCTATACAGCAGAAAGAAAGAAGGAGCTCATACCCTTTGCAACAGCTTGGATGGAACTGGAAAGCATTATGCTGAGTGAAATAAGCCAGGCGGTGAAAGACAAATACCTACCATATGATCTCACTATTAACAGGAAGCTAAATAACAAAATAAACAAGCAAGCAAAATAAAAACAACAACACTGAAATCGAGAACAGGGGGATAGTGACCGGAGGGGAGAGGGGAGGGAATGTCAGGGGAAAAAAAGGAAGGGTTTAGAGGAACTAGCATGAAGGACACATGGACAACTACTAAGGGGGGTGAAAAGGGGAGGGAGGTGGGGAGCACAGGGGGGTAGGCTGGGAAGGGAGTAAAAGAAAGAATACTGTAGTTGAAAAATAATTTAAAAAATAAATTAAAAAAGAAAGTAGAATATGATAAATTAAAAATGTTTACTATAATCCTTAAATAGCTACCAAAACAGAACTATAGCTAATAAGTAAGTGTAGGGGGGAAAAGCTTTAAAAATATATTTCAAACAAACCAGAGAAAGAGGAAAAAACAAAACAAATAACCAGTTGGTGAAACCAATATAAAACAAATAGTAAGATGACATATTCAACACTAACATTGTCAAAAATTCACAAAATTAAATGTTAGAAATTGCCAGAATGAATGAAAAAGCAGTACCTAAGCATGTGATGCATAAAAAACAAAGGCTAAAAGTAAAATGGCAGAAAAACAAATGCCAAGCTAACTCAAATATAGAAGAAAGAGAAAATGACAACATCAAAGTTAATTTCAGAGAAGATATTATTACCAGGAACAAAGGATCATTTCATATTAATAAACTTTCAATTAATCAAAGTGGCAAAAAAAAATCCTAAGGGTTTATACATCTAACAAACGTTCTTTAAAATACTTCAAACAAAAAACTACAAGAATAGACAAATTCTCAGTTTGTCTACTTGATAATTTGATAGAACTATAAGAGTAGAGAAATTCTCAGTTATACTTCAAGAATCAATCTCTTTCCAAATGATAGAAGAAGTAGACAAAAAAATTCAGTGAGAATATAAAAAATTTCAACCACAATATTGACCAATGTAACTCAATGAATTGCGTAGAACAGCCTACTCAGACTAGGAGAACAAAGACTTCCATCATGGGCACATGAACAACTTGCAACTTACCAAGATGAACTGTATTTTAAGCCATAAAACAAGTGTCATATTTCAAAACATCAAGCCATACAAAGTAGGTTCTTTAGTCATGATGGAATTAAATTAGAAATCAAAACCAGAACCACATGTGGGAAGTCCCAAATATCAGAAACTAAACACACTTTTAAATAGCCTATAATTTAGAGAGGAAAATAAAAAGTACAATTAGAAAGCATTTGTAAATAAACATAAATAAAATTGGAACACATAATATGTGAGATGTAGGTACAGCAATACTTAGACAGAAATTTAAAGCACTTAATGCCAATATCAGAAAGAAGGTGGATCTCAAATTAATAAACCCAGCTTCCAACTTTAAAAACTAAAAAAGCCTAAGTTAGCAAAAACAAAAACAACAACAAAAAATCAAAAAGAGCAAAGAAAATAAATATTAAAGTAAATGTTAATGAAGCAGAAAGCGGAAAAGAAATAATTCAAATCAAATCACATGTTGGTCCTTTGGGAAGCTCAGTAAAATTCAGATACTTCTAGCTAAGTGGCTGAGGCAAAAAAAAAAATTGGAAAGATGATGCAAGTCAGCCAATATCAGAAATGAGACAGGTTATGATACCCTGACAGATTCTACAGATACTAAAAAGATAAGAAAAATATTATGAATAACTTTATGTCAATAAATTCTACAACTTGGATCAAATAGAAAAATTCCTTAAAAGACACAAACCACTATAGCTTACTTAAGATAAAATATGTAGCCTGGGTTGCCTTACAACTCTTACAAACATTACATTTATGGTCAAGAACCTTTTTCCAAAGACAACTCCAGGTCCAGATGATTTAACAAATTCTACCAAATATTAAAAAAAGAAATACTAAATTTGTACAGAATCTTCCAGGGAACTAAAAAAAAAAAAGAAATGATTTACTAACTCATTCTATGAGGTGAACATTACCCTAATATGAAAAACAAAAAGAGACATTACCAAAAAACCCAAAAATCCAAAACAAAAAGCGAACAAAAAACACACACAAATAATTTTCTGAAAATAGATATAATAACTCTACACCAAATTTTAACAAGTCAAGTCTAACATCATATAAAATCAATAATACATCATGGCCAAGTGAGTTTTATGTTGGAAATGCAAATTTGATTTAATATTCAATAAATAATATGATTCATGATACAATAAACAGAAAAAAAAATCACCCCAGTAAATACAAATGCCATCAACCGAAGAATGAATAAACACATGGTGTTCTGTCCATACAAAGGAATATTGGTCAGGAATAAAATGAGTAAACTCTTGATTCACGCATAAATATTAAAATAAGCACACTGAGTTAAAGAAGGCTTGCCAAAAGAAAATACATACTGTGTGATTTCATTTACATAAGCTTCTGGAAAGTGTGAACTTATTGATAACAGAATGTAGATTGGCGGCCTCCCAGGGAAAGGTTAGGAGAGAGGAAGGTAGGAGATTTGGGATGAACTAGAAGAAATGAGTTACGAATGGGCACAGGAAACTTTTGGGGGTGATAAATACACTCACTATCTGATTCTGGTGACAGTTTTATAGCTCTACACACGTGTCGAACCTTATTCAATCGAATACTTTAAATATGTGCAGTCTATTATACATTGACTATATCTCAATAAAGCTGTTTAAAACAAGCTACAGAACCTGAGTTTATCTGACATGCAGTATTTGTCTCCAGAGTCAAGGCCTGCCTGTGTCAGTCCTGCTGGCTGACTGAAGGTAGTTTTTGCACTTGACCCCAGATCACTTGGTACTCTCTCTTTCCCCAATTTCCAAAAGTTTTGGATTCAGGGAGATGGGGAATTTTTATTTTTCTTATTAAATTTAATTTAAAAGACTACATGAGTCAAGCTTCAAGAAATCCTTTATGCCACCTTTGACTTAAGTATCATATATAAGAATCACTTATTATAAAAAATCAGGAATCACCAGCTGACCAGAAAATATATACTTAAAAGACTTTGCAGCCCCAACTGTTGTGGCCCAGTGGATTGAGTGCAGGCCTGGGAACCAAAGGGTCACCAGTTCAATTCCCAGTCAAGGCACATGCCTGGGTTGTGAGGCAGCTCCCCAGTAGGGGGCATGCAAGAAGCAACCATATATTGATGTTTCTCTTCCGCTCTTTCTTCCTCCCTTCCCCTTTCTCTAAAAATAAATAAATATATTTTTAAAAGACTTTGTAGGAAACTCTGCTTTCTTGATAATATTGATACCCATAGTGCCAAAGCAATTTCACTCAACATAACTACATGGACGTGGCACTAAAAAAACTGTGTAAGAATATTCACATTCATAGAAACATCATAGTGGCCCCTAATGTAAACAATTCATGTCTGACATACAGTATGAGTAAATAAATGGTGATATGTTTGCATAATGGAATGCTATATGGTAGTGAAATACTAGACAGTTACACACAAGATGGATGAGTCCTACAAATACAATGTTGAGGGAAACAAACTAGACACAAATGATAAGATATTGTTCCATTTTATAAAACATTTAGAAACCAGAAAAATGAACAATAGTGTTAAAACTTGACATAGTGTTTGCTTTTGGGTAGGAAAGAGGGATAGTGATAGTGGGGTGGGCAAAATGGTCTTCTGATGTTTTTGTCAATGTTCTGTATTCTTACTGAGTAGTGGTTATATGAATGTACTCATTTTATAATTCATTTCACTTCATGCTTAATGATGTGGTGTTTTACTAAATCATAAGCACAAATTTTTTAGAAGGCAGATAAAATTAATTATAGTATAATTAATTTTTTGATTAATTAAGTATAATGACAAGAATTACTTAGGGATCTAAGTGTATCAGGGACCTTGTTTTTTTAAATCAAATTTAATGCAGGTTAAAATATGGCAATTAACAATCAGTTCTGATGTTATGTTGCAGTTCATATTATTTGTAGATGTCACCTAGGGTTGTAGAGTTCTGTTTGTGATAAAAGTTATAATTTGAGAGAAAATGTACCAGTTGCTCTGATCCAGCTAGATATGCCTATGAGTTGGTTGCTACACCTGGAAATAACTCACTTGACATATAGGCCAAGTATCTTGTAAAGTGAAAACCTACAGAGATTATGGACCTTTTCTTTTTCCATGATTACTATGATATCTAAATAATAGCTTTACCATTGCCATGAATTATTTTTATATAAGCAACCATGTATCATCCTTCTGTATTCCTTGTCTATTTAGTTTTAGTTCTACTAACCTCTAGGAAGTCTAAAAGATCAAACAAGGTGTATTAGAAAATTTTTTATTTATTTTTTATTTTTTGCATTTTTTATTGTTCAAGTAGAACTGTCTCCATTTCCCCACCACCACTTTCCCCTACCCCACCCACCCCCAACTCCCACCCTCACTCCTTCCCCTCTTTGGCTTTTTCATGGGTCCTTTATACATGTTTCTTGATTACCCTTCCCCTTCTTATCCCCATTATCACCCTCCCCCCAAGTACAACATGTAATTTTGGAATTCCTTTGGTGATGCACTGTTGCTATGCTAGCTCAGTGAGGAATATTTATTCCCAACCTGGGGCAAAATGTTTCTCAACTCAGTCCCTGTTCTTTTCATTGCTCTTTAATTGCATTTCAGATACCGCTCTGAACATTGGAACAATACTCTGAGCACCTTTCCTACCCGTGTCTCACCTGAACCACGGGCGCATTCAGTCAATACCAACACAGATGCTACACTGTGATTGAACTTAAGAGACTATCTTTTTTTTTTTTTTTAGTTTAAAAATAGACATTTACTTCTCAGTTTTGGAAGCTAGGCAGACCAGGACCAAGGTCCTGGCTGGTATGCAGAGAAGGATTACTCTCTCTCTTCTTTATTTTTTAAATTTTACACGAATCTTTTTTTATTGTATTTTTAAAATTACCTAGTCCTCATACCTAGCTTCCACCAGCAGTCACCACACTCTTGTCCATGTCTATGAATCCTTTTTCCTTTTTGCTCATTCCCTCCACCCTCTACTCTCTCCCACTCAGTTGTCATTTTACTCTCCATCTGTGATATAATGTTTGAAGGTTTTTTCTCTCTTTCGAACATCCTCATTTTATTAATTATTCAGTGTGGTAGAGTGAAGAAACATCTAGCTGCATTTAAGTGACTCAACGTCTTACAACATCACTCTTATCAATTTAAAAATGTGGATTATAATATCAATTTCATAAAATGATTTTAAGGACTATATGTAGTAACATATGTAAATTGCATAATACATTATTTGGCAACTAATAGATACTGCAGAAAGTTTAGAACCTCTGAAAAGTGTGAGGAGGCATAGGAGAGAGGAGGGAAAAAAGAAGGGGATGTGGGAATAATAACAAAATATAAAAGTAATAATATAACTATAAACAAAGAAAAATAATTAATAAAATAATATATTGTTCCAGTAGTTCAGCAATTAGTCTTTTAAAAGGGGATTTTTTTGGTGCACCCATTTATAATATCCAGAACATAACATTTAAAGTAGGCACATGAGTGCTTCTTGTCATGTTATCAAATTTTTCCTAAGATGATTTAAAAATGTTTCTCAAATATTTTTAAAATTTTAGGCTATGCTTTAAATTACCTAATAGGAAAATATCATTAAAATTGTTATGTTGATAGAGGCAAACAAGGTAAAGTGATGAGCAGAACTTAAAATACTAGTACTTTATTATTGTACATCTAAATTATATTTGCCAAAAGCTGTAGGCATTAAAGGAGAAGAGAACAAAGACAGATGAAGTGGAGAAGAAGAAAAAGTGGAGGGAGAAAGGAAGAGGGAAACTAACAATGGGGAACAGACCGAGAGATCTCGGAGGGGAGAGGAAAGGGACTGAAAGTGAGTAGTCAGTAAATATGTACGCATAGTCCGTGGACACAGATGTGATGAAGGTGGTGGGGGGCTGGGGGGGGCAAAGGAGGGGAAAATGGGGGACATCTGTATTGCTATCAACAATAAAGAAGTCAGGGTGAAGGCAGCATTCCAGCTTGCATAACAGAAGGGAGTTCTAAAAATCTTGAGTTTTTGCTCATCTTTTTTTTTTCCACAAATGGTTTTCTTTTCTGTTAATAAGTAGGTGTATTGATTTTGTTTGATTTCCATACAGTGTTCAATAAGAAATGACTTTGATAACCAGAAAGATTTTTCTGCCTATTTCTTTGTTCTTTTAAGACCTTTGCCATGTATTATTGCTTGATATGCTTATGTTGGGGGATTTTTTTCTTTTGTTTAGGTTTTATAAAGAAGTTACCTAAACATTCATCACATCTGTTGTTCTCCCCTGCAGTTTCAGTATTTATTATGAATGTGAAAAATCCATAGAGCCTTATGAATTCTTTTTATTTTTAGATCAAAAGTTGGGTGACAAACCATGAACTTCACTAACTGATAAGCAGTAAGTAGACTTGATTCTCCAGTTTCTTAATATTTGACTTTGATGTATTGGTTTAGAAAAGGTAAAATAAATGTGCTATTAGAGGCAAATAGTTTCAAGTAGAATACTCATAAGAAGTGTGCATTTTTTAAGTGAATATTAGAAGTTTTTCCACTTTTGAAACCGAAAGGCTATTTAAAAAATAAAGAACAAAAAAGATAACAGAGCTCATTTTAGCTGCTAAAATGAGCATAGACTTACATCTTTCATATATTCTTCCCAAAAGGCAACATAAAGCTACATTTAGAGATCAGATCCTTAAATAGCAAGATGCTAATGAAAATACAGGATTTGTTCCTATTACATTATAAAATTCACATCAAATTTAAAACAAGTACCTAAAATTTTAGTCGAGAACAAACAGATAAAGTAGTAATTCTAAGATAAAAATGAAGTGTTATGATTAGATAAGAAGGTAAGTAAAATTGTAAAATGTAGACACTTTCATTTTGATGATTTTCTTTTAGGGTGACACTTCACCATAAACTTGTCTTCCAATGTAGTATTAGTCATCATGTCTGAGAAGTATTTTCTTTTTATTTATTTTTTAGAAAGAGGGGAAGGGAGGGAGAAAGAGAAACATCAATCAGTTGCCTCTTGCATGTTCTCCCCAATGAGGGACATGGCCCACACCCCAGGCATGTGCCCTGACCTGGGATCAAACTGGCAGCATTTTGGTTGGCCAGGTGATAACCAATCCACTGAGCCTCATCAGTCAGAGCTGAGAAATATCTTAAAAGCGATGTTTAAAATGTGTTTTACTGTGGGTCTACTAAAACCAGTTTTATATATAACATTTTTATCCTATATATCTTACTAAATTATAATGAGCTTTTGGAAAGTAAGGTTGTAAGAATATTCAACACTGGGCTGTTCTACTAAATATTAGTCGGAATACAGCATAGGGTTTTGCAGAAATTAAGTATGATTCTCAAAGAGTCTGTTTATAAGAAAAAAACAGTCACAGTCAGGATTGCATCTTTTTAAATTTTGTTAAAATACAATGAAAAAATACAGAAAAAGCATAGCATATGAGTAACATCTCATTCTGTTACTTTTGAACTATGTGAACTTGAGCCTAAGGTCCTCTACCTCTAACATGGGATTAACATTATTGAACATGCAAGAGTGTTCTGCAGAGTAAAAGGGGTAACATAAAATGCCTGTTAGACATTCAAATGATAGAAATTTAGAAATCTGTCTTTCTCCTTATAAACAATTTCCCCAAAACTAGTTTCTGACATATAGTTTCTTCCTAAAATCCTGGTATAAAAATTCTGTCCGTGCAGATTTCAGCTTCTGCATGGGTTCTAAGGGTACTTGATTTTAGCAGCTAACTGCCATTGAGTCAGAAGGGAGTGTGTTTCAAAAAGAGCTGGACAGAGTTGAGGTTGAGAGAGAGAGAGAGAGTTAGCCTTAGAGTGAATATTAGGACAAAGACCCCAGTAAAAAGTACACTAAGAGCTAGTACTTTTTTAGTATGCATTATGAGCAACTGAAATAAATGTTAGAGTTTCATTTGGCACATTTTTGGCATCATTTCTCTATATACTATCTCTAATGGGTACAGGGCATGGCCCTATTAGAATAGCACAAGATGTTTTCACAGCAGTGGGATGAAACTCAAGTAGGTTTTGAGTGTGGGTGAGAAGGATGCTGTCAGACAAGAAACAAAATAAAGAATTTGCTTTCTGTGAACTCATCAAAGGATTAAAAATAGATCAATGTTTATCTTTAAATTCACACTTAAATTATTTTTGTTCATTTCATGTTTCTTATTTGGTATACTGTCACATAAAATGGCATTACTACTTTTGACCAAGGTCATAGACATGTGAAGCAAACCAGATATAATTCTAATATTCTATAACTAATGCTTTTAAATTGTATTATTTTAACGTTATTAGTTGTATTTACATCTGGTAATATGAGATAAATGAAGGTTTTTCACAGTATCATGAACTAGCATTAGTTGATTAACATTAATTTATGTTAGTCTGAATTGAGTAATATTTAGAACACAATATGTGCAATTTCTATTGCTTATTAAGTATCTGTTTTGCACTGTTTTATCAAGATCTTGACATTTAATTTTCTATTAAAGAAACAGTAGCTTATTAATGTCTTCAGGAACCATACTTAGAATTGTAATATCGATTGTAAATTTAACTAAGATATACTGTTTTACTCTAGGATCTGCTGTGGCTAACAAAAAGAGCAGCCCTGATTGGTGTGGTTCAGTTGGTTGGGCTGTTTTCCTGCAAAGCAAAAAACAGGAAGCAAAAGGTTTTACTCTGATTCCTGGTTGGGGCACATGCTTGGGTTGCAGGATTGGTCCCTGGTCAGGGTACATACAAGAGGCAACCAATCAATGTTTCTCTCCCTCTCATTCTCCCTCCCATCCCTACCATCTGAAAATAAATAAAATCTTTAAAAAAGAGTAATAACCAAACCCCCAATTTTAAATCTGTTACATAATAATTTGTTGAGGAAGAAAATCTGAAGGAGAGAAAAAAAGGGGAAGAAAAGGTATGTTTTGGTTGCCCCATCAGTCTACAGTTGGGAGGTTCTATAGAAAGGGAGGTAGCAGTTCACACAAAACCTCACATCTCCTAGGGATTCCAGGGATAGTCTGTCAACTGAACCAAAAGAACACAGGCTCTGAAATTAAATAAAATGTTTACTCGAAAAGCAGCAAACTGTTATGAAAGTTGAGGGGGAATATGTGTTGTTTTAAAACACACATTATATAACTGAAACTTAGAAAGACAGAATGAAAAAAATAGAAAAAAGTTATAACTGTAGGTTTTGTGGGTTAATGCAGTCACTAAAGCTTATGGACTGACTTTTAGCCTTCATCAACCCTGGAGGACTCATGTTGGAGAGTCTCTAGCAAAGAAGTATGAGCTTAAAAAAATTCATATAATTCTTTATGTTAAAGCATTTAGGTTCAATACAAATATTAAGTTAAAGTCAGCATTATCTCCCAGTTTATGTCAGTGAATAATTAATCAACAATGTATTCTAAGGAGCTTAGATTAGTTAGACCTGTTCTTTCTATTAGTCTCAACAATCTATCACATGGGTAAACCTACTTCATTTTCTTATCAAAACTTTAGCAACTAACTTTAACTACTACTAACTATACTTTACTGATTACACCCCATCATCACGATTTGCATCCCTCTACTGGATCACCATTGGACTAACATAAGAAAGCTATTTTGTTTTCTTCAGATCGTGCATCAGAATACACTAAATCAAAGTGAAGTGTATATCATTTCTTGATTGATCAAATTGCTAGCATTTTTGAAATTCTAGAGAGAATTTTGTTAAAAAAATCTTTAACTTTTACAATGAAGAATATAGTTTATCAGTGCATAGTATTAGCAACCACATTGAACTACAAGCTCTTCTCTCAGCAGAAAAACTATTTCTCTTTTCTTTCAGTACACTTCTTGGAAGGTCAGGTAGAATTTCTGAGGTCCTGTGGCCATGAAGATGTGACAGCAGCTTGCTGGTTTCTATTTTTTTTTTAAATCAATGTTATCTCAATTTATGAACAGTTTAAGAAAATAAATTTCTAAGTGTGACTTGATTCATTTTCTTGAAAAAATTTATTTCTTGTAAATTCTATAATGAGTCACTAAAGTTAAGAAAACTGACATCCATTTATCTTAGTTTTGAAACAGTGGTGGGAGATTTTTAAGCAAATCCCAATTCTTTAGACTTCATTAAGTCCCCATAACTTCTGGCTGTAAAAACCAGTGGGGGTTGGGGCAGTGGAAGAGACTGAGGGTTTCTCAGGAG
The DNA here is from genome assembly GCF_021234435.1 of Artibeus jamaicensis. NCBI lineage: Eukaryota > Metazoa > Chordata > Mammalia > Chiroptera > Phyllostomidae > Artibeus > Artibeus jamaicensis. Next base: position 10,679,682 of record NW_026522014.1, on the reverse strand, counting down.
TCTCCTCCTAAAGGGCCTGCCACAGATTTAGGACTGACACAGACTCACTCCCTCTGGGCTTCAGCACTGAGCCAGCAGCTATAAGGCCATCACTGACATACAGGAGAAATTAAATGGTCTGGCATCAGGGCAAGTACTGGGGGATAGCTTCTTCCTGCACAAAACTCCAGAGGAGAGGCAACAGCAGGTCCCCTTTTGAGCCCTCACCCACACAGAGCCAAAGAGTAGTGACATCAGATTGGAAATTCCATCAGCCTGTTTCACAGGGGTGGCTTTGCCCTGAGGAATACCTAAGGCTCCGCCCCATCCAATTTACCAGTTCACTATTCTGCAACAGGGCATGCTACTAAGACAGGGAATCAAATTAGCTCTACCTAATACACAGAAGCAAACTCAGGGAGGCTGCCAAAATGAGGAGACAAAGATATACGGCCCCTTTTTCTAGAACAAAACTCTAGAAAAAGAACCAAACAAAATGAAGATAAGCAACCTATTAGATACATAGTTCAAAACACTGGTTATTAGGCTGCTGAAGAAATTAGTAGTTACTTCAACAGAATGAAAAAGACCCAGGCAGAAATAAAGTTTACATAAGTGAAATAAAGAAAAAAATATAGGGAACCAACAGTAGCATGGATGAAACCAAGATCAAAGCAATGACTTGAAACATAAGGAAGAAAAAAAATATTCAATCAGAACTGCAAGAAGAAAAAAGAATCCCCCCCCCACACAAAAAAGTGTAGGCTAAGGAGCCTCTGGGACAACTTCTAATGTACTAACATTCAAATCATAGGGGTACAAAAAAGAGAAGAGAAAGAATAAGAAATTAAAAACTAATCTGAAAAAATAATGAAAGAAAGCTTTCCTAATTTGGTGAAGGAAAATAAACATACAAGTCCAGGAAGCACAGACAATCCCAAACAAGATGGATACAAAGAGGACCACACTAAGACACATCATAATTAAAATGCCAAAGGTTAAAGATAAAGAGAGGATCTCAAAAGCAGCAAGAGAACAGCAGAGAGTTATCTACAGAGGAGTTCCCATAAGACTATCAGCTAATTTCTCAAAAGAAACTTTGCAGGCAAGAAGGGACTGTCAAGAAGTAGTCCATGTGATGACAAGCACAGGCCTATGACCTAGGCTACCCTATCCAGCAAAGGTATTATTTAGAATGGAAGGACAGATAAAGCGCTTCCCAGATAAGATCGAGTTAAAGGAGTTCATCATCATCACCAAGCTATTATTACATGAAATGTTAAAGGGACTTATGTAAAAAAAAAAGATCAAAACTATGAGTATTAAAATAGTAAAAAATCACAACTATTGACAATTGAATCTGAAAAACTAAGGAAACAAGCAGAACAGAGACAGAATCATAGATATGGAGATTATTTGGAGGATTATCAATTGGGAGAGGGAAGGGAGAGATTGAGGGAAAAGGTGCAGGGATTAAGAAGCAAAACCTGGTAGTTACAGGATAGCAAGGGGACATTAAGAACAATAGAGGTAATGGAGTAGCCAGAGAACTTATATTCACGATCCATGAACATGAACTAAGGGTGGTGAAATGCAGGAGGGAATGGGGGGGGCAGTCGCTTAAGGGGAGCAAAGGGGAAAAATTGGGACAACTGTAATATTATAATCAATAAAATATATTTTTTTAAAAAAAGGAGGAAAGAGCAAATGCTTGAGTGTCTCCTTTCATTCACCAATTTTCAAAGTAAGATATTAGTTTAATAAATGACTCAAGGGGGTCCCACAAATTACTCTGAATTTCTCTTGTTTGAGTTTCTCAGAAAAATAAATAAATAAATGTAAACAGGATGTTTCAGCACAGAAAGCATAAAACTGCCTGATATATGCAAGGCATATCTTTTAATGATGTTTAAAAAGGAGCTAAACATCTCCCTGGGAATTCTTAAAACATTTATCTTTTAGGCAGTTATTTAGCTTCACAAGTCTTTGTTGTTTAACAAGCTGGAGAAAATAGGTCAGCTAATGTTATATTAATCAGTAAATTAATATTTCAATTTGATTTTCTTTCTAGTTAAAATGCTTGCAGCTTTTCTTTCTTCCCCCCACTACTTGTGCACTGATGTTAAGTGGTATCATTATCATATTGCACCTCAGGGTTGTGAGATAACAGAGTCCAGTGTTACCTCTATTCTTAGAAGAGTGGGAGGTTTATCATGCCATTCACGCATTCGAAATGACACTCCACGGCTTGTGTGCAACAAAGGGTCAGTCTTAGAGTTGAGTCATAGGATTTTCCAAATTGTGGTTCCCAATTTATATTCTAAAATCATATCTTTCAAATCTGAGTAGAAAGTAAGTTTTGCTTAGTCGCAATTCTGTCTTCACTCAAGAAAAAAATACTACAAAAATTATCTGAACAATATAAAACATGGTCTTTTGATTTTGCCTCTAGTTTTTTTAATTTTATTTTATTGATTATGCCATTGCAATTGTTCTATTCCCCCTTCATTCCCCTCCACCCTGCACTCCCCTACCCCTACCATTCTCCCCCTTTAATTCATGAACACATGTCTTAAGTTCTTTAGATTCTATATTTCCCATACTATTCTTGCCCTCCCCCTATCTATTTTCTACCTACCGTCTATGCTACTTATTTTCTGTACCTTCTCCCCCCTTCTCCTCCCACTCCCCTGTTGCTAACCCTTCATTTTTACAACCAAGATTGCTCTAAGCAAAACTTTCATTTAGAATGGAAGGGCAGATAGAGTGCTTCTCAGATAAGGTCAAATTCAAGGAGTTCATCATCACCATGCCTCTAGTTTTTTTGTATTGACTAGGTCAATGGATAGTTAGATTCAAAGGCCTATTCTTTGCAAATGAATAAAGACTATCAAAGTTTTACAGCAGAAAATTAATATAGTTTAATCATTCTCATTTTCAGTTTCTCAAAAAAAAAACCCTCTCCTTTTCTTATTTGTATTTTTTAGCACATACTGAGTCCTTGGTGAGCAGATCTACAAAGTTGTTTACATAAAATATAACATAACCTAGTTGTAGAAAGCTCCACTCCAGTTAGGAAAATATATGATCAATTAGCTTAAATTAGTACCAACCACATTATTTTCACTTTGTTTCTTCCAGTTCCATGGTTCTCTGTTTTATTATCAGGGAGAAAATTTACAATGTGGAAAAGCCACATGTGTTTCTCAGAGAAATATTCAATTTTATAATCTAAAATTATATTTATCATTCATGAATATGTTATAGTCATAATATTTTTAACATTATTATTGCTGTTGTTTATAACATTAGTATAGACAAATGTTAGAAGTTGCATATGTAGAAAGTTGACTAAAACTCATGTGAAATGGATATGTTGAGATATTTTGTTTAGTCTGGCTAAGTTTTCCTGGACATCTTGCTTTTGATAGGGAAGCTTTGAATGAAAGGAGAAAGTAAACATAAGAAGTCAAAGATTCTTACTTTAAAAAGACATAGAAGTATAGATTCATATACATTGACCAAAAACAACTACACCAGGGAGAGGATAGAGAAAGTGAGATTTATAAACTAAAAACTATGAGCCATGTCTTCTGCTAGGTACTTGATATGTATAGTAATAGTACTACTACTAATTATTATAATACCTAATATTTATTAAATGCTTATGTATGAGATACTATTTAAGTGTTTTACATGTTAGCTCATTTAATTATCAATATCATGTAGAGGAAGTACTGCTTATTATCCCCATTACACAAACAAGTAAACCAAAGGAAAGAGAGTAAATAACCTGTCTAATGTCTACACAAGGGTAAAGAGTAGCTGAGACTAAAGCTCCAGTAGAGAACTCAGACTTTGTAGAGATAAACTTGTAAACAGATATCTTTAATAAACAAAAAAAAAATACTGATTATTAGATACCAGAATGTTTTTAATCAACTCACATGTTACATCATTTAATCCTCGTAACAGCCCAAAGAGCTAAGTAATAGCTTACTCCCCTCCCCAGATGAGGTCATGGAAGGAAAGACAGATCAAGTGACTTGCCTAGGAATATATAGGATTTAGGTACTGAAACAAGAATAATGCGGTGCTCTGGTACCAGATTTCACTCTGTTTACCTCCAAGATATGTTGGCTGACAAAGGAGTGCTCAGTCTCTATGGTACCAAAATATTCAAGAGTGAAATAAGGGAATGTAGCAAGTGAATGAGTGAACCATGCTGGCAGCTTAATTTGTTGACCACATTAATATATATTTCTAGTAACTATTTTGCATATGTGAAGTCTAAGGTATCTGATTTCCATTTCATAATATCTTGTGGGATAATTAAGAATTATGTGGTTGTTTGATAATCATGAATCAGAATAAATCCAGTTAGATATAATGAAGGGTATTTCATCCAAGCTGAAGATAGACAAGTGAAAATCTACAGATGGACAATGACAATTTATCTGCTTCAGTGCCTTTCCAAGTGTCTGTGTGTTGACACAGAATTTTAGCTTTAAGATAAGAATCCAGCAAAGTATTTTCTGACAGCCAAGTTAAGCTTATCCCTGACTATTCATTCTTTATCTCTAGTACACAGCTTGCGGCCTAGCATAAGGTAGGTACTCTGCAACTATTCCTTGAATTTATTCCCATATTATCTCTTTTTGTCATTTTATTTTTAAATTTCCAGATTCTATTTAGTCTTGCCTCACCCTATTGCTCTTTAATGGAGTAACATATTAAAATAGTACTTTTCCTTCTAGACTATTACTTGTGGAGGTATGGGCAGTCTCCACACTTCTGAAAGCACATTAATGAATTCTCTTTCAGCATTTGGCTTTCCCATCTACCAAGTGTTCATTCTTTTAAACTTGCCTTAAAAAGTAACCTATCCATTGGGCTGCCAGAGTTTTACTACTCCCTAGAGAACCAAAGAGGACAATAGTAATGAGATTTATGGACTAAAAAAGAAGTTTGAGAAGGTGGCCATGGGAGTTGAGAATAAGAGGAGAGGAAGTCCACATGAAGCCTGATTGGAGACAGTTGAGCAGATCTTTGCCTTCATAAGAGAAATGGGAGTAAACCAGAGAACAAGCATTTCTAGAAGGTTTAGGGCGTGCCATTGTTCTAGGCTTGTAAAGGACTTTAAAAGCATTGTTCAGATAATGTCTATGATCATGCTGATGTATTATGAATATGCAAATAATGATGTGTCTAATGAGTTAATGATTATATAAGAATTGCAGGGTAGAGCAAGAAAGATGGTTCATTACAATTAGGCAGAAATACTTAGAAGCATGGAGAGGCAGAGAAAAATAAAAAGCAGCATTTGACTCAGAGAGAATGCCCACATCGCCGAGTCGAACAGTGTACTGCACTCTTCCTAGACTGAGATGCAGTTTATTGGGTACTCACCAACTTTGCTTGCGGTTCGTAATCTGAGGTTACATGATGTCACAGATGACCTGACTGAAACAAAAATGGGAACTGATTTCCCAAGATTAACTCCAGGTCAAGAGTTTTGTTTCATCTATTGGGTTCCCAAACTTCTTTTTAGGTCAAAGTAACACACGTTTGTAAATGCGACACTGAGTCAGGTTATACTTGGCAGGCCCTTGCACCCCTACAATGAGAAAATTTATCTTTCACTCTGTTTGGATTAAAAGCAAAGAGAAATTTAAATGGTGCAAAATAAAAAGGGTCCTTCTAGCTGTGCAGTGATGTGAGATGACTGCTTGCAGAACTATATGCCATAGCTCAGTCTGTACATGATAAGAAACATGAACTGAATTCCTTAATGTATCTGTTGTGCAAGGGAGTTAATAAGAAAAATAAAGGTTCTATTGAAGATTGTGAACTCTGAGTAATCTAAAAAAATTATTTGGAAACTTACATTTTGATATGATAATTTTTGTTCTCAAACAAAAAGGTACTGTTGTGATTGCCATTTAAAAAATAATATTTATTAAAGTTGATACTAAAATCCCCTATTTCCTGACTCTGGATCACCCTTTGAATAATATAAAGAATAATATCATTGTAGTTTCATTTGTGGTCTATAAAAGTGTTTGACTCACTAAGGTTGAACGTCAGGTAATTTCATTTAAGGTTCAGTTTTAAAAGAGAAAAGAAGGAGAAAGATTTAGATGAAAAGTAGAGTGTATGACCTTAGAAATGTATTTATAAGGTCTGACTGCAGCAGCCAAAAATAATAACCACTGAACCTAGTGAATAATTTAAGGCCAATGAGCTAACAGTGATCTTTGCAATGGGATATTAATACGTAAATATTTTAGTCAGCTTTTTCACACTCGCATAAAAATGCCTTGTATTTTATCTACAGTCTCATTCTAGGTGAAATTTCAGAGAGATTCTATGTTCTCACTGATATCTTTATATACATTCACACTTTAAAATTAAATGACTTTACTACCCAAATATATTCAAGGAGAAAAAAATTATATTTTCTAAAATATGCAGTAATGAGTCCTAAAGCCATGTTTCATTTTACACATTGGGATAGTGCTGTAAGAGAATCTGGGTCCTTTATCTGGATCTTTTGCTATGACTGAAGATTAGAACCATTTGGGTTTTTTTTTAAGTCAATACTTAGCCTTAAAGAACTATTATTAAATGGTCAACAGATGTCAATTTTTGAGTCTGCAAAATGTATTTGCTATTCACATATCTATAATGTAGAGATAAATATCCATATTATTATATCTATATCTAAACTAAAGTATGTTTTTAATCCCTTCATGTTTCTTTGATATTCATGAACCAAAGAAATGGCTGTGGTTCTCAGCCAAAAGATTTACTTTTGTCAGTGTTTTTTGCTTGTTGCTTTAAAAAGAAGGGACTGAGCTAGAATTTTAAGATGGGCTTTTGTCACTTAAAAGAGTCAGGGAAACTGGTAAGGACATTACTAGGTCTTAATCTAGGGGCTTAAATTCTGGCCTTGCTCAGTCACAAATTAAATAAGTCACATCATCTGTCTCAATTCATTTTTCTCACCTTAGATGCAAAAGTATCTCCAGTTAATTGATAAGGTTCCCCAGGCTGTGATCATGAATGAATAAATCATGACAATAACTGAGTCCCAAAATTACTGTAGGAAAATGGAATCTTATAAAATGTAATCATATTTCAATGGCTATTTAGAAACAATTTGAGAGTAACACTGCAATTTTTTGTGTCCCTTTGTAGACTATGGGTTTTTATAAGCCACAATTTTAGGCATATGAAAAATTCAAGTGTCTTTACATAAGTCCATAATAAGTAAATTTAAGAGTGTCCCAAACTCATATAAAAGAAAAATTTATAATTTATTTAGAATTTTCACAATTGAATGTGTTTCTCCATATCCACCTAAATTCTTGGATAAAATAGAGTCTAGGTACTAGCACAGGAGGCATCTACTGATTTTTCGTATACTTGGGATCTAACCCAACCAGAATTGCTCAGGCTGTCTGCACTGGTTATCTTCTGACTAGTCATTAGGTCCTCAGAGGTCACCACCTCTGTCCTCACGTCCAACAGCTTTCTCTCTCTTCCCTAATGATTTCTCTCTCAGAGCCACAGAAAATATTTTGAATATTCTATAAAGATTTTGAGTAGCTGCAAGAAAGTAGAACTACTTCAACCCACCCATGATAAGGCTTATTACCACCATATCAACTGTATAGCTGCTGTATGAAATCTGGGTATCCTCCAAACTCTGCAAAGCTAATTGTATCCCTCAACCTGCTCTGGGAGTCAGGGTGCAGTTCATTCTTTTCAGGACTATCAAATATCTGAGGATTCCATTTTCCATCCTGTCTGAAAACAAGAACCTGGAGGGTAGAGCTACTTAGAAGTAACTTATCAAGGTCCTACAGTATGTAAGTTTATTCTTCCCTCAGTCCTTTCTCTTTCAAAATTGAAATATTTACCTCCTTTCTGGTTAGTTCAGCTTTCCATCTACTCAGTTTTCAATCTCTTTTTCTGGTTTTCAGGTCTTAGCCTTTTGAAGCTAAACACATACACACACGCACAGACTAGGCTCTTATAATCAAAGCTTTCCTCTCAAAACTGTAGTATCTTCCTTAAATTAAGATTATTTTTTAATCCAACAATCAAACAATTAGACTTCCTACTTCTTTCTGGGTTTTTGTCTTTCCCATTGGCAGTGCAGACTGCTGAGTCACTGGAGCAGTCTGTGATAACCCCTGTGCCATACTTGTGCAATTCATAAAAAAGTATCATCTCTGGGTGGATGCAATAGAAACCACACATTTATCTGAGAGGTTTTGTTTTTCCTCTGGATACAGTGCTTGGCAATGGGACAATGCCTTTTAAAAGAGAAGAAGTTTCCTTTCCTCCAAGTCGGTGCAGCCCCATGGGAGGCTCCAAGGTTTGGTGAGTGGAACATGGACTAGATTTCACCTCCCACAGGTCCTGGGGTTGGATGCTCTTGTGTTGGGCCCCACAAACAAACATAAACTGCATTTTGAGGGGGAAAAGCATAAGGCAGAAAGTATTTCCAGAAATATTTCAGAAATTTGTCTCATCAGCTATATTTTTCAAACCAAACTTGTAACTGTAGTTCAAGAAATAACATAATCCAGTGATTATGAACAAGAAAGGTAAACAATGTCATATTAAAACACACACACATACAAATAAACAAGACTATGATTTTACTCAATGATCTAGAAATAGGGAAAATTATACAAATCCTACATCATCAATTGCCTGCATGCATTAGACAAGTGTAGAAGTTTTTAAATGCTTGAAAATATTATTTTTCGCATCTTCTTCTGTTATATTCCATTATTTAAGTGTTCTTTTGGTTTTATTTGATCTCACTAGCCAAAAACCACTGGTCAATGTTCACTAGGTATGAAAAACACTTTTTCATTATCTTTTAGGATATGTGGTGTTAATAACTTGCATATATACATCATTAAGAATGCATATGACATAATTAAGTAAGAAATTCTAAAGACAGACACAAGTAATATTTATAACTCAGTATAAAGTTATATACCTCATAAATATACCACAAACTCTATCTTACTTTCCTAATGTACAGTTTTAAAAATGAAAAATGAGCCTCAGATATGCTCTTCGAGAATGTGCTGTTAGGACAAATACTTAAACCAATATATAGATCAAAATAATTCATATAGGATTTTCTTTTATTGATTATTAATCCACTTTATTTAAACAGACCTGACTAAGATCAAGATCACTTTGCAAAAATGGCTGTAAACCTGATAAAGTGGTGGCACCAGAGTACTGCCCTACTTCAAAAGTATATTTGAAGAGTGAAAGCAAATCAATAATAATTATATAAACCAAATTGTATGATCTTTTCTTATGAATACTGTAATTGTAAAAAATGTGTAGGTAGAAGGATGTTTTTTAAAGGACAGAATAGTCTATGAACTAAATTTTTTCAAAGTATATTATTCTACTAAGTTCCAGAAGCTGACTCCAATATTTAATGAGAGGAAAGCTGTAGAAATAAAGAAGACACAAAAATTAAATAAAAATGGGAAGTTTAAAAAATTATTTTGCAATTGTTCCACTAATGTTTTTCAATAGTACAGAGGTAACAAAAATATATTTTAAACAGGACATTAATTATAGAATATAAATATAGATCCATCAGCATGTGAATCTATTGAAGACATATTAAATAGCTCAAGACAGTGGATTAGTATCGTTTAACCTTGAAAATTTCTAAACTATCTATTTCTACATCCTTAGTAGCATTGATTGCAATCAGTTGAATCAGTAGTTTATGTTCATTTCCTTTCATTTGCTATTATTTTACACAGGGGAATATTTGCATTTGCATTGTATTCCTGACATAAGTAAAACCCAATTCAAAATTCATACCTGCTTTAATGTACTAGCAAAATTTAGTACTTCCTTCAATAAGTCATCCTTTTCATAGGAATGTTGACTATAAAAGAATCTTTCTTTAACAGCAATCCAAGCATTATTATTTTAAAAGATTAATAGTTAAGCAAGGGAATTAAAAATAAATCCTGGCAGTTTAAAAAATTATACTGTTTCTTGCTTAAATATTAATCTCCAGGTAGATAAAAAGGGGAAATAAAAAAAACTACAGATTAAGAAGTACATTAAGGAATTCATTAAAAAGCATTTAGTGAACAATCTGAATCTCCAACACAAAACCACTCAGTAAGTCTGGTCTTAGTGCCCAGTCTAATGCAGTGCTGTGGACAAGACTGAGGTGATAAGAAGGAAGTGTCTACGCCACATGCTGAGCAAAGGAAAGCATCTAGCCTTCCCTTGCATTCATTTAGTACCTTCCAGAACACAGATGTTTGCTGCTCTAGTCAACAGTGTCAGTAAATTATTTTCTTTATTTTTGCTGTTAGCTCTGTCTAATGAAAGTATCATTTTTGGTTCTACAGAAATATGATTAAATGCTTTCTGGCTATTTAAAGCACATTTATTATTTCAGGTTTCTGAATCCAGATTTTTATTTTTAGTGTCAAAGAGCCTATGAGAAAGACATAGAATAAAATACTATGTTCTATTCAGGGAAAATCATTACTTTTGTGTGTATATACTCTGTACCTGAAAATAAATAAATCCTTATTATTTGATTTATAACACTATAATGTTCCATTTATATTTTTGAATTAAACTGGTCCATAGAAAAGATTATTTCATAGTATTTTTCTATCCTTTTTTTGTCTTGGTCCTCCATGTTAGTACATAAAACTAACCTTATGTCTTTAAATTTCCATTTAACTGTTTTGTCTCACTCACTTTGAATATAGCTGTCTGCTTTTATCAAGGGATAGCTTGGTAAGACAAACTAGTAAAGGCAGATCATCTGAAAGTCCATCTCAGGTGGACTTCAACCCCTCCAAGGTATTCATCTCTAGGAAACCAACCTTCTCAAGCCACTTAGCCTCTGCTGGAACCCCATCAATGAGAGGAGATTCACAATACTAGCTTCCGAAGCAGCTGGTCCCTACTTTGAGCATTCCTGGTCATGAGTACATGTGTTTTTTATACTGCACAATAATCTGTCTACCTGAAACTTTTAGGCAACGACTCTTCTTCTTTGACTTGGAATCATAAAGAACAAACTATCTTTTTTTTAGATAGCATAGCTTTAGGTATTTAAAAACAAGTTTTATATCTTCTCTAAATCTTTTCTTCATAAAACTACTCCTAGTTCTTTCAAACTTTCCTCATGTAAAATAGTTTTTAAAATTAGCTTCATCATCCACTGTCACATTGTTATTCTCTACACTTGCTCTATTTTATCTGTTTGTTTGTAAATGCATTATCAAAAATACATAAACAGGGTTTTATGGTTGTGCATTATGATATCAACTATAATGCCAGCTTTATTTTTCTAGTTGTTCCATTGTAATTAATACCATTGTTAAATTATAATATGGTTTTCTGATGTCCTGCCATTCAGTTGGGTAACTGTGATCTTTCTAAACAACCTTCCTCTATGGTGGTCATAACTTAGTCATTCTTGTCATACCTGACTTAATGTGCCTTGTATTAAGACAGCTCTAACATGCTTTTTCTGGGGGGCAGTTATTGCTCATTAGGCATGAGTTTGTACTTTGCATTTACATATTCTTATTAAATACCATCTTCATAGCCTAAGGTCCATGTTGGTTTAAAATTAAGTTTAAGTTATACCTAACGGCAACTCAACTAAAGAAGGGCTGAATAGCTGAAAAGTACTTGTGAATTTTCCTTCTCAAACTTTGTCAATTCAATTTCAGAAAGACCATAGGCAGAGTAATACTCCTGCAACTCAAAATCAGGCAGTTTGGTATTTTCTTTGATTATAGGTAAAATAATTTTAATTCAGTTTCTTTACAGGATTTTATTTTGCTTTCTACACAAATGTGAATATCAACAAACTTATATCCATTAAAAAAGAGACCATATTGTGTGGCCAGTAAAATTGGCCCAGAACAAAGTTAAATGACCCCACCCCTGTACTCCTTCTGCCTTAGAAAGAGAAAAAAAATTCATATTTCCCCAATGAGTGAGGAAGTATGTTTGGCTAAGGATATAGGAGACTCATGGGTGAAACATTGAGGAGAAGAGGATGAACAAGCACTTTTCCTCAGTAGTGAAACCAAGTTGACTAAATATGGTTCACAGGTGTAGATAAAATAATTGTCATAGATTTGGTGCTTTCATAAAAGTTCAAGGTGGCTCCTAGATTGAAGATGGACAGAGTGTTGGCAAATGCCCAGCCTGGTTTCAGAAACTGTAACCCTTGGAAGCTAAGGCTGAGTAAAAAGACCTCGGGACCATAAGCCACTTAGGAGACAAAACTTATCTTCCTTGTAGGGGCACTGCCTCTGCCGCCTTTCACCTTACTTTGCTTGGCCCCAGGTGGATGACTGGCTAGCCAATGACAGATAAGATTCCTCAAAAGTGGGACAACCTAAGACAGGCACAGTCACAAAGTGGCCCACAGGGAAGGACTTGGGGACTATAGTAAAAGGGGGTGATGGACCTTCACCTCTCAGCTTGGACATAGCCTGAGTCATCATTCTGCCTGCTAGAAGTCTCCTAATCTCTTGTCTGCCTTACTTCCCCGCCTGACTTAAGCCTGAAACAATGCCTTAAGCCTGAAACAGTGTTGGAGGTGGGTTCATCCTGTTCTGGAAAAGGCGGGTTTCCTAGAGCAATCAGGCCTAAGAAAGAATACATAAAATCTTGTGTAACCTGCTTTGCTAATACCCTCAATTTAAATAATAAGGGTCCAAGCTTGAAATGAGTTTGTTCCTCAAAGTTTTATGGCACTTTAACTATCTGACCCTGACTCAGAATAAGCCCTCAGAATTCTTCAAATGTCATCTATTGTTTGATCATTACCACCTGACAGTGACTGATGAGCTTTATGTATACTTCCTGTATTCCTATGCAAATTAAAGCCAATAAAAGCTTGTCAACAAGGCAAGGTTTGTGGCACTCTCCTCTTGACAGAGTGGCTAAGACACGCTGAGGTGCTCTCTCATTGAGAGAATGGCTGTGCTCCCTTCCTCCACAGGACTCAGTAGTCCATGTGAATTTGTCTTGTCTCATCCATAATGCTGTGAACACTGTGGGCTGGTGTCCCCATCAAGACAGCATTGCCTGGGGACTCTGGTTCTGTCCAGCATGGGGTCCAGTAATAAAACATAAACTGAACTAACTTTATTCTGGTCCCTAGGTAATGTGAGATGTCACTTTTAGGTAGAATTAAAAATATCTTTTTGTTTTTACAGGCCAAATTGAGTTCTTTCTGCTACTTCAATAATGAATTGCTTTTTTAATTTTTCAAAAAACTTTTTTTCTACTTTCAGAGGAAAGCTTATCCTTTTTCCCTTTCTCATAGAGATTAAATTCCTCAATGCAATAATTCCCCAGAAGCCTCTCTGTTCCAGTCTCAAATGAAGTCTGGAGCCACCCATGTTACCACTAAAAAATGTTTCAGATGATTGATGGTCAGATGTCTAAAATTATACTTTCTGCTTTATATGTCTTTAGTGAAAAGTAAGCAATGTAATTTTTTTATCTTAAGAACTAGTCAAGGAAGAGCTTTTACATGTCTGTTTTGAATAACAGATAGACAACCAATACCTCAGTGTGCTTTTCCTGGGCAGCATGTTCTTATCTAAGTATTTACCCCAACATGCAAATTGTTACTTCATCAACAATGCTCACCCTAACTTATTGGAATGCTTTTTCTCTTTATGCATGGACCTAGAGGGTATTATGCTAAGTGAAATCACTCAGTAAGAAAAAAAATACCATATGATTTCTTATGACAAATCTAAAGAATAAAATGAATGAACAAAGAGAAACAGACTCATAGGTATAGAGGGTAGACTGATGGCCGCCAGAAAGAAGGGGGTTTCGGGGTTTGGTGCAAAAAGGTGAAGGGATTGAGAAGTACAGATTGGTAGCTACGAAGTAGTCACAGGAAATACAGTAAATAATATTGTAAAACTGTATTCAGTGCCAGTTGGGTACTGGAAGTATCAGTAAATGATCATCTAACCACTATGCTGTACAATTGAAGATAATACAAAACATTGAATGTAAACTGTACTTGAAAGATTTTTTTAAGAAGAAAATATGACAATTGGTATGATTTTTTTAACCACTATATTTTTCATAGGTACAGAAAATTTCCCTTATATCTAGCATTGTAGAAAGTAACTAGCACACAAAAAGGATGAGATACATGAATACATGTCTGAAATAGAATAGCTCAAGAGAAACTACATAATATTTAAAGATGTCCAAATTTATAGTTCATTATTATCTTTAGTACTGAGAGATATTTCCACATTTTTCTCATAAAATAAGGGCCAGAGTGAACAATGTCCCACCTTGTTTACTCCCCTTTGATATACTTTTCAACTTCTTTTGAACAATGTGACTCAAATATTTGTATGTGAGCTCAAATCATGCCCTTTTTTGGTTAAAAAGATGTTTTTGCTTCCTACTAGTTCCACTTTCTCTTTTCTGTTCTCAGAGAAATTGTTTTACTTTTTTCTGTAAGAAGACCAAATAATAATCCTTAAGTTATTGTTGAAAAGACTTGTAAAAACATGATTAAATTATTTTATTCTACGGAAGGTATGAGGATGGTGTATATAGGAACATTTTAAAATCTTTATAGAAATTTAAATCTATAAAAGTGTAAATCTCATATTCCATTCTGGAGACTACATTGCTATATAGGGTAGTTAGATTAATTTCCCTTCCCCACACATAGGCACTATAGCATTGAAATAGTTAGAACAATGAATATCTGTAGCACTGCTGTAAATCTTAAGAGAACATGGTGCAGGCCACTCCTTCTTGCTACTAGAATGCATCAAAAATTCTTTAAAATGATTTTAGTAACAAAATAAAAGATAAACTGAAACACCTTAAAATAAATGCATACCTTAAATGATCAGTGGTGGGACTAAATTTAATGTGGGATTATCTTTAGAAGAGCATTGGGAGCCATTTTTTTAATGAGTTACATGCAAGTAAATAAAATATCCTTGTGTATGATGATCACACCTCTCTACAAGTTGGTTCATTTCCCCATCTTTTGCATTTATTCTTACCTTTTAAGTCAGTAAATTTACCATAATTATTTTTCTAATATTTAATGCCTTGAGGAATGATGTTCTAAGTGCTACAGATAATCTGGAATTTCTTAGTTATCTGAAAAATTTACATTAAGAAATTATCTTTTTTAGCCCTCCCTGGTGTAGCTCAGTGGATTGAGTGTGGGCCTGTGAACCAGATGATCACAGTTTTATTCCCAGTCAGGGCACATGCCTGGGTTGCAGGCCAGTTCGCGGCAGGGGATGCACAAGAGGCAACCATACATTGATGTTTCTCTCCTGTTCTTCCCTTTCCCTCTAAAGATAAATAAATTAAATCTTTTAAAAATATATATTTTTTTCTTTTTTAAAACTCTGTAATCCAGTTTCTCCAAGGTACTATTTTACTCTGTAATCCAGTTTCTCCAAGGTACTATTATAAGCTCTTGAGCGTTTGAACTTTGAAGAATTGACACTATTTCTTCAGGTGTTCTCCTCCACACCTTTAAAGCATTCCCAGTCTCACTCAGAGGAGAAGCCTGTAAATCAGTGCTGTTTGACTGTTTTGAGGGGGGCTAGTGATTTTAAAATTCTTTCTTTTTTTTCATCCAAATGATAACATATGTTACAACTGTAATACAAAGTTGTGAAAGGCCAAGTTGAAATTAGGTGTTTTAGGATAATGGAAGTATCTCTCGTCCTTGTTTTTATGCTTGTAAATAAATGTTTTACACTGTGTTAAACTTCAAAAATGATGTAGTTCTGAAAAATAAGTTTGTATTATACTATATGAAAATAAACTCATTCAAAAAAAGATGGATGACTCAATCAAAAGTTATTTCTGCTCCCTCTTAAAATTTTTTCAGTTGTAGTACTGTAACAAGGACCATTTTTAAACTGGGCTCTCAGACTCAGATGACATATGATCGCCGCCAGCTGCATCAAGAGGCAGTCTGGGTAAAAATAAGTTATTTGACCAGAACAGAACAAAGCTGAAAATCTTCTGACACCTGATCCCTTCAGCAGCTGTGGAAATCTATTGAAATGGTTCTCCTTCTAATGCATTTGTCAGAATGCTAATTGGAAAAATGACCTCATGTCGTGAGTCATACGGTCACCTCTGTGGACCTCATTAGACTTAAATGAGCACACTCAAGTCTAGTGCAATCATTCAGATACAGCCATATGTTGGTAAAGAAGATCTTTTAGTAATCAGGCTCCTGGCCAATTGTGGACCTTGTCAAGTAAAGAAATGTGGAAAAAAATCACATTTAAAATAGAGATGTTTAATGGTAGATGCAGATACCAGGCATTATAGCTTTCTGAGTGTTCCAAAATATGCAAAGATTTTGACACTAAGAAGTTCAAACAAGTTAAGCCAAAGAAGTTTAGCTAAATTTTAAGCTAAAAATGCACCTTCCAAGCACTCTGATATAAAGAGACATACAAAATTAACTAAAATTAGGCGTTAGGAGCTCACAATTTAGAAAAGCAACCACTTATATAAGTAACTTTATAAAGGAAAGTTATAAAATATTTAATAATAATGTAGCAGATAAGTTTCTAGAGGAAAGTATAGAAATAAGATATCAATTATAATCATGTTAAATGAAATAAGGACAGGATGGAGAAATCAGGGAGCTTCTTGGGGTAGGCAAAATTTGAGGTAGGAATGCTAGGGTGGGGATAGATTCTGAAGGCACATGTGGACATATAGCTAAGAGGAAAGTAATTGTGGAGCCCTTCAAAGTAGCATATAATGCCTGGGGAAAGACAGAACTGATGGAGAACAGAGCACAGACAATTGTAAGCATGGGTTTGAAGCAGTAGGATTTGGTGCTAAGGCCAGATGGAAGGAAAGTTTTTGATTTTCAGTCAGGAGACCATCAGGATAAATCTATGTATAAGACTTAACAAATGAAGATGAATTGTCTCTAATGGTATAGATCACATTCTTAGTGTTTAAAAAGTAATTTTAAAATTATTATATAAAATGATGCTTGTAATTACAGGTGTATAGATTCATGATACAAAAGTATTAAATCAGTAAATCAATTAAATATTTTGTTAGACTTTTCACCATCTAGAAAGAAAAATTGACTGTTCATCTAAACTTTATTTCTTATGGTTGTTTTTCTATGAAATACATCTTACCACAAAGGACCCAAAATTTTAGTGATAACTGATATTTCTATTAAATATACAAGTCCAGTGAATGAGTATCTATTGAAAGATTATTATGGTCAAGAACTTAGGCACTATGAAAGTAATAATAGTGTGATGGGGAATATCTGGCCTTCTTTATGGTCTAAGTGCAGCCTGGTCACTGCTGATAGGACTGGTCCTATCTGGTATTTTGGAGAATGGAGCTGCCATCTGTTTCTAAAACTCATGGTTCTCAACAACAGCCTCAAAGTCATTAAATCCTAGAACATGCTATTTCCTTATTCTGACTTCCTAGCTTTTTCCTGGGGTCATGTCCCTTAGTTTTAGGGCAATTATACATATGTTAGATCTTCTTACTAGTTTTCTAGACTGTTTCCTGTACTTTTCATACTGTTTTTTCTATGCTAATTTAAGAGAGAATTTTCATTTGACATATCCCGTCATTCACTAGTTTTTCCTTCAGATCTCTGAGTCAGATCTCTGTTGTATCCATCTTCACTGAGTTCTTCATTTCAGTATTAATTCTGAATGTTATTTTTTCAAATGTGCTGGGCTCTTTTTAAAATAGTTTTTAGTTCTCTGATAAAATTACAATCTTACTTTTTATTTTCTTGCCTACTTTAAGTATAGCTCTTTAAGATCTTTGGTTACTCCAATCTTGAAATTGTGTAGGCCAGTGTTTTTCATTTGTTTGTTTTTACTAGTAAGTTGATGTTCATGTTTCCTTGTCTCCTGGCGCATATATTCTTTCTTTATTGTAGCATGTTGTATAAACTTTCAGCATAATGTTAACAGATTGTTACACCAAGTTCTCACAGATACCACCTATATTATGCCATTAGGATTTGACTATATATCATTTTTTAAAAGTGTGTGTATTACCTTTGTATTATTGAGTTATAAGAAGGAAATAAAATCCTTATATCAAAGAGAAAGATATTTTCTTTTATGTTCTTATCAGTTTTTAGTCATTTCTTGGTTAAATAAAATCTTAATGGTTTATAAATTAAAATTTATTAATTTAGTTTGGAACCAAATATGTAACATTTAACTTAAAAAATTGGTAGTTGTTTAACTGTATTTATAGAGAGCCCACTGTATAATGGGTTTTATTTTTTGGTAGTTCCTGAGGACACAATGTCTGACAGACAAATGTGATCTTTTATTTTCTTGGAGTTCTTCAGTTTATTGTGGCCTGGCAGACATTTGTCAATATATCACACTGACAAGTTTAGAAATTAAAAAGTGTTCTGAAAATAAAAGGGCATGATTACTTATAAATTTGATTATGAGATAATGAAATCTTTAACTTATAAAGTTTTTAGATTCTTTTTTTTCACTTTTTAAAAATTTAATTATTTATTTTTTTATTGATTATGCCATTACAGTTGTTCTATTCCCCCCTTCATTCCCCTCCACCCTACCCCCTGTCCCCACCATTACCCCCCTTTAGTTTATGACCATGTGTCTCAAGTTCTTTAGATTCTATATTTCCCATACTTTTCTTGCCCCCCCCATCTATTTTCTGTCTATGCTACTTATTTTCTGCACCTTCTCCCCCCTTCTCCTCCTCCCACTCCCCTGTTGCTAACCCTCCTTGAGATCTTCCTTTCTATGTTTCCACTCATCTAGCTGTCCTTTTAGTTTGCTTTTGTTTTAGGTGTGGTTGTTAATAACTGTGAGTTTGCTGTCCTTTCACTGTTCATCTTTTTTATCTTCTTTTTCTTAGATAGTCCCTTTAACATTTCACATAGTAAGGGCTTGGTGATGTGAACTCCTTTAACTTGACCTTATCTGAGAAGCACTTTATCTGTCCTTCCATTCTAAATGAAAGCTTTGCTGGATAGAGCAATCTTGGATATAGGTCCTTGCATCATTTCATGACTTGGAATACCTCTTTCCAGCCCCTTCTTGCCTGTAAGGTCTCTTTTGAGAAATCTGCTGACAGGCTGATGGGGACTCTTTTGTAGGTGACTGTCCCCTTAGCTCTTGCTGCTTCTAGGATTCTCTCCTTCATTTTAATCATGGCTAATGTAATGATGATGTGCCTTGGTGTGTTCCTTCTTGGGTCCAACTTCTTTGGGACTCTCTGAGCTTCCTGGATTTCCTGGAAGTCTATTTCCTTTGCCAGATTGGGGAAATTCTCCTTTATTATTTGTTCAAGTAAGTTTTCCACTGGTGGCTGTTTCTTTTCCCCTTCTGGTACCCCTATAATTCGGATGTTGGAATGTTTAAAGATGTCCTGGAGGTTCCTAAGACTCTCTTCATTTTTTTGAATTCTTGCTTCTTCACTCTTTTCTGTTTGGCCATTATTTGCTTTCTTCTGGTCTACTCCATTGATTTGAGTCCCAGTTTCCTTTTCATCGCTATTGGTTTCCTGTGTAATTCCATTCATTTCAATTAGTTTCGCCTTCATATGTTTGTCTAATTTGTGGCTATAATCAACGAGTTCTGTGAGGATCCTGACCACCAGTGTTTTAAACTGTGCTGTGCGTCAGAGAGTTTTGCTATTTCTTCATCGCTTAGATTTATAGGCTCTGGGGCTTTGAGATCTTCTTGACCCATTTTTGGTCTGTTCACACCCGTTAAGTACGAGGAGGGGAGCCTTGGACTCCCAGGTCACTGGGTTATGACGTATGTGGAGGCAGGGTCGGAGCAGGGAAGTGGCGGCGCCCTCTGCAGCCGCTCGCCACTGGGGCCTGCTGGGTCCCATCCAATTGCCCACTCCCTCACTTGTCTATCCACGCACGGATGCGAGACCACAGTCAACCCGAAGCCCTGCTCCCTCACTGTTTCCCCGAGGTCACTGGCTGAGTTGCCCACCAGGTCCAACCCTGTGCCTTGATTCCGTGTACCTGAGTTCGTCTGACCAAGTTTTCCTCTGCAACCCAGCTCCTCCAGCTGCTGGTTTCGCCCCTCTTACCGGTCAGGCTGAAGAATTTGTTGTTAATAGACTTCTGAAAAGTTCAATTTTCTGTGTTCTGGCTATGTTTTCTGTTGCTAATATTTAGTTGTCTCTAAACTTGGTTGTGTGAGGAAGCATGGTGTCTCCACCTATGCTTCCATCTTGGCGGAAGTTCAAGTTTTTAGATTCTTAAGTTCAATTTTTTATTTGGCATTTCCATAATATTCAAAGAACAATCACTTAGATCAAAAGGTATGATGGAGCTACCTGGTACTATCCCCCAAGATCAAATTGTGTATATCTCTTCCCAATTATGCACAGCAGTAGTAGTAGCTTAAAATTATCTGTGGTACAATTATTTACACAACACATACTAGAAAACTGCTAAAATCAGGGCTTTAAAAATATTTTAAAATAATTTTATTTATGTATTTATTTATTATAGATTTTATTTATTTATCTTTAGAGGGGAAGGAAGGAAGAATGGGAGAGAAATATCAATGTATGGTTGCTTCTTGTGCGTCCCCTGCTAGGAACTGGCCTGCAATCTAGGCATGTGCCATGACTAGGAATTGAACCATGTTTTTTTGGTTTTCAGGCCCCTGCTCAATCCACTGAGCTATACCAGCCAGGGCTTTTTTTTTTTCCTTTTTTACAGAGTTGGTAGTCTGTCTGTCTGTCTCTCTGTCTCTCTCTCTCTCTCTCACACACACACACACACACTTATTACATTCTTTCTACAAAAGAAAATATATGTACACTAACATTGAAAAGCAA
Organism: Artibeus jamaicensis; assembly: GCF_021234435.1. Taxonomy (NCBI): domain Eukaryota; kingdom Metazoa; phylum Chordata; class Mammalia; order Chiroptera; family Phyllostomidae; genus Artibeus; species Artibeus jamaicensis. Next base: position 10,658,757 of record NW_026522014.1, on the reverse strand, counting down.
CCATTTAAAAAGATTTTCACAAAGTAGAATTAACCCCAAGTACTTTCCAGCTGAAGGACATGATTGAACTAATTAGTTTAGCAAGATCCACAAATGGATTAAGTGGGCGATAAATCTATAGCTCCCAATCTGAAATATCTAAATGCTTAACTTGACATAAAAATATTCCTACCATCTAAATAACAGTAATTTTCATTTTTATAGTTGATCAGATACAATAAAATATTTTAGACTTGAATTAAAATTAGCATATTGGACTTCCAGCCAAGGCAAAGATGTAGGTAGATATGCTTCACTTCTTTGCCCAACCAAAAGGACAACCACCAACTTAAAAACGAAAAACAACTGGAAAAGTCAGAAAATCAAGCTGTATGGAAGTCCAACAACCAAGAAGTTAAAGAAGAAACATTCATCCATACTGGTAGGAAGGGCAAAGATGGGCAGCCTGGATGGAGAATACAGGTGGCGAGGCAGTGGCTACTGGGAGGAACAAGTGGGGAGTGAGACAGATCATGCAACCCAGGGCTCCGGCACAGGGAAATAAAGTCTAAACACCACTGGCTGTAGCAACCTGTGGGGGTTGTGGTGGCAGTGGGAGAAACTCTCAGATTCATAGGAGAGTCTGTTGCAGGGACCCATGGGATCCTAGAACACAAACCCACCCACCTGGGTATCAGCACGAGAAAGGCACAATTCATTTCTGGGTTGCAGGGGAAGTGACTGAAAGTGGGGCAAGAGCCAAGCAGGTGGCATTGTTCCCTCTCTGACCCTTTCCCTACATACAGCACCACAACGCAGTGACAGGGGTCGCCCTGCCCTAGTGAATACCTACCTAAGTCTCAGCCCCTTGTATGTAACACATGCACTGAGAAAAAAAGAAATATGTCTCAAATGAAAGAATAGATAAAAACTCCAGAAAAAGCACTAAGCAACAAGGAGATAGACAACCTATCAGATACAGAGTTCAAAATGCTGGTAGTCAGGATGCTGATTTGAGTAATGATTGAGTAAGGACACATACTAAAGGAAGAAGTGAAGGGTATTCAAAATGTAATAAAGCAAAATGTACAGGGAACCAAGAGTAAAAGGAAGGAAACCAATACTCAGATCAATGATTTCAAACAAAAGGAAGAAATAAACATCCAATTGAAACAGAATGAAGAAATAAGAATTTTTTAAATTGAGGTGAGTGAGGCTTAGGAACATCTGGGACAACTTTAAATGTTTCAACATCTGAATCTTACGGGTACCAGAAGAAGAGGAAGAACAAGAAATTGAAAACTTATTTGGACAAATAATGAAAAAAATTTATCCAATCTGGTGCAGGGAATGGAATGCAAGTCCAGGAATCTCAGTCCCTAAGAAGTTGGATCCAAGGAATCCAACAAACCACAAAACATAATTGAATCAATTAAGCAATCTTTAGATTATTTATAATGTATAATACAATGTAAATGTCATGTAAATTATTGCTATATTGTATTGTTTAGAAAATAATGATGAGAAAAAGAGTCTGCACAAAATCAGCACAGACAACAATCATGGGCAAAACTACTTAGTACACGTCAGAAACATAACATTACCTGAGTATTTTCCATGAGCCATTGGTTGAATTCACAGATATGTGTATGCCCATATAAATATATTATGCATTATATATCTATATTTGAACATTTCTGAAATCCAGATACATCAATAACTTGTATATTCATTTATTATAATTTTTTCTAGACAGATGTTACTAAACTGTCATGTTAATGGTGCTTTAAAAATGAAGAAAATGTGTTAAATTCTCTCTAAAGTATTTACTAAACCTTTAGCTCATTTTATCAACAGAAAAACAAAATTATAAATTTATTATTTGTGTATAAATTTCAAATATACTAGGTTTATTTTTCTAATATATCTAGGTGTTTAAGAATATTTTTTAAAAGATTGTTTTGTTGTTTGGTTCATACTTATCTGGAGAAATACTTTGATTTTTTAAATGTGAAAACTGTGTACCTTATAAGATGAGGTTGAACTTTCAAGAAATCATCTCAAATAGGAAACATTTATCAAACTATTTTTGTGTTTATGAACATTCCATGTTGTAGACTGCTCTGGTTTTAGGAATTGTATCTCGATCCCTTGTGGCTAAGGGCGAGGGACGACCTCTGGAATGTGAGCCTCAGGAGATGAAGCTTGTCTCTGGTAGCAAATGCTGCCTCAGTTTCCTCTCCATGCCCCCAAAGCTTGGTCAGAAGTCAATGACAGGTAAGACCCCTCACAGCTGGGGGAGGGGGGCAACCTAAGCCAGACTCAATCACTTGGGAGGCCTTCATGGAAGGACTCAGGGGGCTGTAACAAAGAGCAATAGACTCTTGCCCCCTGGATTTGACATAGCCCAAGCCCCCATGTCCTCTGGGAGAAGCACTTCCTGGCTCTAATTCCCTTAAGCCTGAATACCTGATGGAGAGGGATGCAGCTCCTTGGCTTGCTAGAGCATGTCCTGGGGAAAAATCTGGCATCACAAAGACTTGCTGATAAACCTGTAAAATCTGCTCTGCTAAGAGTGCTTTCATTCATATGATAAGGGTCCAAGAGGAAATGAGTATGTCTCCCAAAGTTTCTGCAACTCTCTTCCTGACAGACACTGACTCATAGTAAGCCCTCAGATTTCTTTGAAATGTTATCTACTGTTTGATCCTTGCCATCCTGTATTCCTGTGTATTACAACCCAATAAAAGGCTATAGAGCAGGGGGTTCTGGGCCTTTTTCTCCTTGGAGAAACTGACCACAGCCCACTCCACCTATCCCAAGAAGATCACCGTCATATCTCGGCCATATCCATCCTCGTCTGTGGCACTCAGGGGGACTCGTGAGATAGTTGCCCCCACAATTCCATTTTGAGGAATGAATGTTATAACTATGATGAAAAGTTAACTAATTTGATCTCTAACAACTTTATGTTAAATATAAAAAGTAAAACTTCAAAGCTATATGTTTTATATTTATTAAAAATCACTCAGTACATGGATTTTTTTTCTGTGACCCTGATGCTAATAAAGAAGAGAACAATTACAGGACTCAGAAGTACTAGAACCAGACCTGGGACAGTAAAGGGGTATGAGTTTCTGAATCCACCCTGGTATTTTGGGCTGGTACTAGAGCTATTCATGCTTTAATGTGGTCCCCTAAAGTCTCCTTAGATTATAAGCTGTCACTATACAGCGCAGAAACTATTACAACAAAGTTTATAAATACTTTAAAAAATAACTGGTCATATTAAAGTATGTTTTAAAATAGTTATATTTAACACACAGCCTGAAGAGGTAGTGCTATCCAACTAGGATATATATATATTTTTCTTACTGTGGGGGGCTCCTCCCAGCCACCACAGATGAGAGTACATCTACCAAGACATAATCTGCTTGGAGAGGAAAGGCTGACCAGTTTCTCAGAGGAGAAAGGTCTCAAGCCTCTCTCTCAATGGGCTTTTATTGAGTTTAGCTTGCATAGGGATAGGGATGTATATCGAAGAAAGGAGGTATGGTTTACAGATAACTTTTCTGGGATCATATGGGTCCTTTTGAGTCAGGGTCTGGTAGACAGGGTGATGCCAATTGGTTGTAAAACTTTGGGAAACAGACTTATTTTGTGCTTGGACCCTGAAAATTTAAATTGAGGGCATTCTTAACAAAGCAGATTTCATAGGACTTTATGCATTCTTTTTTAGGCCTGATCAGCCCCTTCTGGGAACTGCCAGTTCTGGCACAAAGCTACACCCCTCTTCAGCATTATTTCAGGCTTGTGGCAGGGGAAGCAAGGCAGCCAAAACATTAGGAGACTTTTTACAGATAGAATGAGGACCCAGGCTATGACAAAGCCAAGGGGTGAGGTTCTCTTGTTCCTCCTTCCACTCTCTCCTAAATCCTTCCCTGATGGCTCCTTTGTGACTGTGCCTGTCTTAGGTTGCTCCTTTCTTGAGGATTCTTATCATTCTCCAGGGGCCAAGCAGGGTGAAGTAAAGGGGACTGAGGCTGTGCCCTTGCCAGGAGGATAAGTTTTGTCTCCTTAGTGGCTTATGGTCTCAAGGTCCACTAGCCACAGGGCCTTTTTACCTGTCAGTGGGGTTATAGCTTCTGAAACCAGGCAGGACAGTTCCCAACATCTAACCCCTCTGTGACATGATAAGAGAGAACATAATTAAGGTTTCATAATGTGAATTGTAATTTGCACAGTTCATAATATTAAATTCAAAAAGAGAAAAAATCTTCTAAAAGTTTTTAAATAGTTCATCGTAAACAATGAATTATCTACATTGTGTTTACTCAGTATTATGACCATATGCAGTTCAAGGAACAGAGAGAACAAAGGGGAATTGTTTTCCAAAATATTTAGATGACAATGTGGCACTCTATTGTCTGATTCCTGTTGGCTGTACACATAATTTTTTTTGACACATGACTTTTCTCACCTATTTTTAAGAATCAAAATGTTCTTCACTACCTAAAAAACTATGTAGTTTTTTTTATTTGTTTCTGTTTTTATTTTATCTGTGCTTACAAATGATAATGAAGCTGACCTAAGATGTCAACTTTCATTAAAATATTTCCGTCAGAAAACTAACACCATGTAATGACTGCACTTTTATTTTGTCAAATTTATAAATTCAAAACTTTAAGAAATTGCCATAGCCCTACATTAATATGGGAGATCTCTTGAGTACACTTAACTATTAAACCAAAATTTCAGTTTGGTGCATTGACTTAAACGGGAAGAGTGATAAATCAATTACCACAGAATAGCTTTTAGTAGGTCAAATGGTTGTGCCATTTTGAAAAAGAAGACAAGTCATTGACCTTCTAAAGTACTGACCAAACCTCAGTTTTTTGCACTGGGATATAAGGCAAGAAGAACAAATGTAGGTAGAAATGGGAGGCATATGAGATCTCTCGGCAGAGGAAAATCCAAAAATGCAAAATACAACAGTGAGGTTGGTAATATCTGAAATTTTACAAAGGTGATAGGTTTAAAGGTGATGATTATGTAAAACACATAGTGCAGTGCTTGGAACACAATGGGCACAACAGTCTCAATAAATGTGCATGCTTCTGGATGCAATGAAAACAAATCACATAAAAATCTGATTTTTTTCACATTTTTAAATTGTTGCTCAAATACAATTGCCTCCTTTTCCCCCTCACCAGTCCCCTCACCTCAGCCACCCCCATTTCCCAATGTTTTTCCTACCCCCTTTGGCTTTGTCCATGTCTCCTTTACACATGTTCCTGACAACTCTTTCCCATCCCCCATCCCATTAAAAGTCCCCTTTCCTCCCATGAGCTCACTTCAACCACTAAAATACCAACCATTAGATTCATTCATTATCTTTTGGGGTGGGGGGCAGACAAAGTCAGAGTTCAAATGTACTACTCCAGAAAAAGCAACTTTGCAAACATTATTCATAATGACTCATTTCACCAGTTAGGCATCTGCAGCCTGAAGAAATGACAAAGGCTTCAGTAGAGAGATTCAGTAAGTCTGTGAGGTTCACTCTGTGCATAAAAGCATTTGATAAAGTTATTGTTTTTATAAAATCCAAATGTCATTCTGAAATGGTGCTCTGCATACATATGAATTTTATAAAATATAAGTGGTACAGAAGGAAGAAAGAGAGAGAAATTAGTAGGGAAAAGAAGGAAGGAGAAGTGGGAGAAACTGGGAGAAGGACTGATGGCAAAAAAACTGAGTAACTGTACGTATAGGGCCAGACTTAACTCAATGGAAAGCGTGGTGGGTGTGGGAATATGTAACAAAGGTGAAAACTGATATAGAAATATACAGATATTTGAAGCTTTTTCCCTTCTCCTTTCTCCCTCTTCCTCTTTTTTTTATTTCAAAGTTCGCTTTCTATCATACAACTTTTTAAAAATTTCTGTTCCAGAGACTTCAAAATGTTGTAATTTTTATCAGGGAAATTGGAACCCAATTTGTGATTTTTTTTAATGGCTGCTTTGTGATGATAGCCTTCTGATAGAGACATAAATCAGAGGTTTGATTTGCAGTTCTTAGATAACTCCTGGACCAAAAGAGCAAAAGTTAAAGAATTGCAGTAAAAAGAGGGAGAATATGAATACCTTAATTAAGTACTGGATTAAAACAGTTTTCCTTCTTCAGGAAACTATACTCAAGAAGAAGCATGAAGGAAGCAAACAGTATATTCTTTCACAAGAACACTTGAATTTAAGGAACTTAGGAAAAAAAAGTCTTATGAGGAAAAAAAAATCTCTATAGGTGGTAAAAAACCAAAGCTATGCTAGAACCATAATGTGTGTTGCTGTGACTAATGCCAAACCTAAGGCTTCCAAAATCTAAACCACTGCATTTTGCCATTATAACTGCTTTTAAATCAATAATAACAAGGCTAACAAAAGTTGACCAAGTTTTTTAGCATTTTTTTGCTCACTTTGTTGGGATTTTTAGATTTTATATTATTAGTATAATAATTTTGCAGTTGTGATTGGAAGTAAAAAAGTAAATCTTATTTTATAATTTTATGTCTTTTATACTTAATCAAATTTATATTAACCTAGTAGCTATATAAAATTTTGGACAAAATGGATTGAAAAAAATGATATAGCTATACTTTATATTTTCCCATTGTAAAATGAGTATAGCCAAGTGATATAATTTCTAATTAAAAATATGTGGTGAAAAATTAGCAACATTTTTAGTTCAGTCACATGCGTTTAAGTATAATGTGTGAATTTATGTCTAATATATACATATGTATTTTATTTGTGCATGTACCTTGTACCTTCCCTTTTAAATATAATCCAAAAAGGCTATGCTGTGTATTTGTTAAAATCCTTAAGGCAAATAATTTAGTCTTTTACACACAGATGGTACTCAAATATTGGTTCACATAGTACAGACAAGTTTTACTTGCAATACTCTACATTAAAAGCAATTTTTTATCTAATCATAGAATAATAGAGTTATTTTTAGAAATGCAAGTTCTGCTTTCAATGATAAGTCCACAGTGAAATAATTTCATCAAAAATCATAAGTTTCAAAATTTAATTATCAGTCACAACTTGTTTGGAACATCAACATTACTTTTAATATATTGCCAACAGTACTTATAATGTTTTTGTGCCGCACATTAGAGATGTGTCTCTCACAGTGCATCATCTACCGCACAAACTGATCGATGAAAGTGGTTGCGCTGCTTTATATATCAATAAAACTCGACTTTGGTTTAGACATTCTAGAACTGTGAAGTTTGATGCAATTTTATTTTTTTGGTTCAATTAAACCATTTGCCTATATTCCCTCATGTGATATTAACCACTGCTGTGCATCATTCCAAGTGCATTTTCATATGGCTATCATTCTAGTTAATTTATCTTATCCCCTAGACAAGAATTAAATATTTATCCACATAATATTTCTGTTAACTTGCATTCTCAGAAAGGATCTGTAAGGTTATAGCAATGCCTACCTATTTCTCAGAAATCTCTCATAAACTCTTCCCAGTATTATGCAACAAGTATTAAAAATAACAATTTGTTTTACTCATTTAATGTTGATAAAGTGCCATTATTTGAAAACTTCCTCACAATGTTTCTGAGTATTATAGTTTATGATAATAAGAGTTTATATTAATATATTTTATAGCTGTTTTATACTTTATAGTTTAATGTAATACAATTGCTTGAATGCATTCTCATTTTATGTTACTCAAGTGTTAATATACTTCATGTAATTAAATGTACCTTTTAAGATGGAATTAATCATGCATACATTGAAAATATACTTGTGCTGATTTTAAAAATGGTGCCATATGTCTTACTAGAACCTGAAGATTAATCAGTCAGAACTGTTGTGGTGCTGACTGTCTTATGATCAGATAGGCAACTTAAATTCAACAAGAATAATTACTGAACCTATTCATGGAGTACTACAGAGTTAGGGTCTAGATGCATCTTTGCCTGGAAAGCCATATCTCAAGACACAATCTTGATATTTTAGGGATCCTTGTTTAAAGTCTAAGTCGACTTGACTTTGAAATGCAAACAAATCTGAGTACATATTGAAGGTCTGTATGAAGGTCTCTCCCAAGAGAATTAGCCTCTTAATTAATGGGGAATTGCTAATTTCAAGGATAAACATTCACCATTGGTGGGCAGAAGCAATTATTATTATTACAAAGTGTTTACTATTCAGAGTGTCCCAAACTTCAACTTCCATTGACTTCCAATAAAGGAGTCTCCCATAAACAGTGAGACAAAATTAATGAGCTCTTACACTAAAATTCAAGCAAGGCTAAATTTCTCAAATTGGCCATAAGTACTAAAAACATTAAGTAAGTATATGCTTGGTGGGGTTGAAAAGTCGAAGAAGCATCTAATACAGCTTTCTGGAGTTCAAAAGTTTGTACGTGTAAAGTATTAGTTTCTTATTAAAATGTGCCCTGGCTGGTGTAGCTCAGTGGATTGAGCGTGGGCCTGCGAACCAGGGAATCGCGGTTCGATTCCCAGTCAGTGCACATGCCAGGGTTGCAGGCGGGTTCCCTGCAGGCCAGTTCCCAGCAGGGGACACACAAAAGGCAACCATACATTGATGTTTCTCTCCCTCTCTCCTTCCCTTCCCCTCTAAAGATAAATAAATAAAATCTTTAAAATGTTATCCATTATGAAATAGAATAAACATTTGCATAGACTTTAAAGGTAAAACAGTCTAAAGACATCTTAGGTATGTCACTTGCCTTTGCTTGACAGGAAGTGCTAATGAAAGCTTTGAGGAGTCATGGTCCAGATTAAGAATATTACACAGCCGACTATGTGGCCCACAGGAGCAAAGGACATATTGCTTGTTGAGGTCTGATGCAAATTCACTAAGACAATGAACAAATTGAGACAGGGGTGCTTAAGGCTGTATCTGAGAGAAAGTGGGCAATTTCCTTGTTTCCGTATTCTGAGTATGTGGCTTTCATTGTCATACAGTGAAAAACAGGATTCTTTATCTTGGAAAAGAAAGCAAAGAAAAATTAACATATTGTATCTTGGAGTACTGGTTCACAAACACATGCAAAAGACACGTGGAAATGAGTGGCTGAAATTTGAGGGGTTGGAGTTGAGAAGCCAAACGACTCAAACTGTTAACTGCGTCACGGTACCTCATTTCCTGTAAAGCTCCCATAACCCAGAGAACCACTGTTTTACTGGTAAATGTGATGAACATTTCTGAATAGTGGCTAAAGGCAGAAACATTGAGGTAGTTTTGTTATAAACAAGTTATAATAATATATACAGATTACATCTCTTTTATTACATTATCAGAAACTATGTGTAAATTTTATATGAAAAGCATTCCATCTTCATTATAGAGTGAAATCTGCAGTACTGAATGTCTATTATTGGCTTTCCTACCCAACTATTTTATTTATTTGACACCGGTGGGGGGCACCTCTCATGGGCCAGCTTGTTAGGACAGAAACACACACAATCAGAAAGACTAACCCTTGAGTTCAACAAGTGTACAGCAAGGATGCAGACCATTAGCCAGAGAAAAATAATACAATTGTTTCAGAAGGATATAAATAATAACTGAGAAGAGTTTACAAGTACACTTAAATTTCACTCTCCTGGATGGCTTCAATGATGGAAACATGTGGAAGGGCCCAAGAACAGCTCTTAGAAGAGATAACCAATCATGTATTGAAGAGGAGGATGCACAGTTGATTAAGCACATTTTATTTCCTGGTGTGGGGAAACGTGAGTCTGTGCCGCTGCTAACACCACTGGGTCACTCAAATGTCAGTCCTGAGTTATCTGACCACTGTTTTATCACTGATACAGATAGCTGGTCAAAACCATGGCTTACAACCTGATCTGATTAAAATTTAACATAGAAGTTAAAAGATTTGGATTTGACATCAACTTCATTGTTGAATTGCCTTTTGATATTTAGAAAATATTTAAAACTTTTTTTTGGTTCTCAGTTTTCCAATTTATGTATAATTATATAATTTTTGGTAACTCTGAAGACTGAAATTTCATAGCTAATTTAATCTAATTTCTATCAAGATTAAACTACATGCCTAGTTTTTAAAAAGGTTCAGTATTAGAGAACCAACCTATCTGGTAAGAGCATCTTAACTATTCCTGAATTAAATATGCTATGGTACAGAACTTGTCTGAAAATAAGCCTAGAGATAAGGGACAGTCTGAACTGTTCAAAATATAATAATCATGAAAGTAACTTATTATTTATTAAGAGAACTGGATCTTAAACTTTAATGCGCACTAGAATCACCTAGAAGTTTGTCTGACTTAATTTATCAGAGTAACATTTGATACTAAGGTTATATAAGTTTCAAGGGTACAATTTTGCATCATATGTATATTGCATTGTGTGCTCACCACCCTGTGTCTAGTCTCTTTCCATCACCATCTATTAGATCGTCTTCACCTTATTAAAACTCCCCACTCCCTCACCCTCTGGTAGCCACCATACTGTTATCCATGTCTATGGCTTTTTTGGTTGTTGGTTTGTTGTTTTCTGTTTTATAATCCACACACTAGTGAAATCAAACGGTTCTTGTTCTATTCCATCTGACTTATTTCCCTTGAGTGTGACAGTCTCAAGATCCATCTATATAGTCTTCTTTTTTTTCAAAAGCAGTATTAAATACTGCCATTAGAAGTTTCCTTAAACACAGATTTCTGAGCCTGATCCCAGAGTTTGCAGTTTGGTGGGTTTGGCATGGGTTCCAGACTGATAATAAGTTGCTAGCATATAGTTAATGATAATGGTCTGGGAACCTCACTTTAAGAACCATTGACTAGGAGTATTATTGCTAGATATTCAACTTACTCTGCACAGTTAAAAGACACATAACTTCAACAGTATTATTTTTCTTTTCTTTTTTTTAAAGATTTTAATTATTTTTAGAGAGATGGAAAGGTGGGAGAAAGAGAGAGAGAGAGAGAGAGACATCAGTGTGTGGTTGCCTGTCATGTGCCCCCTACTGGTGACCTGGCCCACAACCCAGGCATGTGCCCTGACTGGGAATCGAACAGGTAACCATTTGGTTTGCAGGTTGGCACTCAATCTACTGAGCCACACTAGCCAGGGCAATATTGTTTTCTATGTATGTGTTTCGCACCTATACATATATGCATATAGCTATACATATATGCATATTAGTTTCAATATTATATGTTTAGCTGTTTAAACTGCTGTGTCCAATTATGTAAATAACATACCCTCAGTTAATGTTTGCTGTTAATTAAAATAGTTTCTAAATATAAGATTCACAAGGTATTCTTGTCATGATATTGTCATAATATGCTGCTCTGTGAGTAAAGAGAACATCAGTTCTTAGTTTTCATTCTTACGTTACTTTCTAAAAATAACTAACCCCCTAAAAATGTAAGAATTTTTACAGAAGGTGATGGATGTATCTATATGTGATTGCCCTTCATAGTTTTTGTAAGTAAATGTAAACCATGTAAATGTATGGGTAGCTTGCTTTGCCCCAGAAACGTCTTCCTAAACATTGTGTGCACATGAATTTCACCTAATATAAAAGCAAGAAAATGGGATTATTTTAAAGCTGTTGTGAATCCTTTGTAACAGGAAATTTCTCTTTAAAACTGGCTTTGTATACTATAATTTTCCTTAAAGTGTAGTATTTATATATGTCCACTAGGGCAGATCTCACAAACCTGAGATAGCTTTGATGGAATTGCATGTTTTATATTATTAAAACCTGAGCTTGTGTAGTCTAGTAGGGGGACAAAAAGGAGGATGAGAAAATGTAAACATTACTTTTTCTATTTCTGACGTTGTAAATTTTATGTTTTATAAATGCATTGATCTCTAAGCTACTCTAAATGACTTAACTTTTTTAGGTAACATTGAAATAAATTATTTTCAAAATGAGTTATGGGTAATCATTCTCTTGATGAACTGTTTAGTGCCTTCTAAAGTTTGTACATAGAGATTGTGTAAAAGCAAGCACTCATGTATTGGGTTATTGCCAAATCAAAGTTTAGTAAACTTACAGTTTTACGTTAAATGCCCAATGTTAATCGTTTGGTAACTTTTCCAAAGCACTGGTTAAAAAAATTATTACACTTTAGATCTTTGATTGTATGTGCGTACATCTCACATGGAGTAGATATACCCATGCATTTACATAATTATACAAATAATAAAGAGAGAAAAATAGAAAAACATTTGAAAATCTTTCTAAGAAGTCTGTTTACACTGTGATATAAAACAATATAACAGAAGTACCTTCTACCTTCATAATTTTCTTAGATTTGTACGTTCCTCTTATTTCATAACAACAGCTCTGATTTATCCATTTAAAATTTTTATGTTACTTCACTTTTTGTTGCTTGTTTATTATCAGCTTATATTTTTGGAAAAAAATTTCTTTGCATTTTTTTAATTGATGAGATTTCATCCCAGTTTGTGAAAGAGAACCAGCTGTTTTCTTGAAAGATAATTTTCTGAAGCTGTTGTGTACCATAATTACACTGCAATTACATAGCAATATCCATAAAAGCAGATGAGGGTTCTATGTGTTATTTTACCTCATTAGAAGTTGCAAAAATGATAGATGCAGTCTATCTTAGTTTGACTATTGCCCTCTATTGGCAAAGTCAAGTTCTGGTACAATCTAAAAGATAACAGCAGTAAAAACAGATGATTTTGTTTTTGTTTTGTTTTTTAAAACAATGGTAACATTTTGGGTCAGAAGGTAACACCATTAAAAGTTTCAAAAACTCTTTTCACAATTAAAATTTAAAACACCTTTAAAAACTAGTTATTTAAAAAATAAGTCAGCAACCTAGTAATATCCGATTTGGGACTTTGTTCAAGCACCAAATTACAGAGCAGTAATCTCTTCTCCCTCACTCAAAATCCACTTGAATCACACCCCTCTTTTCAGGGAAAATCTGTTGGATCTTTTCCTCGTTCCCAGCATGTATCCTCTTTTCCGGGGCAATTCTCTCTAAGGAGATTTTTAAGTCTTTTACCATTTCCAAAAATCAGCTTTTAATCTTACCATTAATATCTCAGTGATTAAAAAAAAAACTCAAAATTTAGTCACAGAAAGAAGAAAAATTCATTTCTAATATAATGCTGGGAAGGGTTTTTACTTAGGCCAGACAATATCTTACATACTATGAGTAAGGGAGAAGATGTGAGAAAACCAGCTTTAAAAATTTTAGCTGCAATCACTTCGCATGTTGTAACCTTCAGTGTGAGTTCTATGGTGGGAAAGGTGTACATGTGCAAATAAACACTACCTTTCACATGCCTTTGTCTCTGATTGGCAGCTGGGGGATAGAGTATTTTAATAATATTTATTTTGGCAGAAGTGGAAGGAAGTAATCTAGTTTTGTGGCCAGCTAGGCAACCAGAGAAAAACAAATCTCCTGAGTTCTTTTATGACCTCCTAGGAATCAGAACTTTTAACAGATTTCAAAATTTTTTTAAATAAAAAGAATGTTTTTCTAAATTTCACTTTTACCACTTATACCAGATAAACTGCTATCTACTCACATAATATTCTTAATGTGGCCTGTGCAGCAAACTGAGTTAAATTTAGCCGCAAAGTTTCTGGATGGATGTCAGGTTTAGGAGTTGAGAATTAAAATTAGTTCATCTCTTTGCCAACACTAACACCAATCCTGGAGTAACGTTTCCTCAGAGGCACTGAAACGGCGACAGCTTAGAAAACCACTGGGAAGGGTTTCCATACGAGACCTTAGATTCATGTAACAACTTTGGCTTAGCACGATCCCACCTCTGTTGCCCTTGTCTTTGCCTAATTAATAACAGCATTGCCTTTTTGAGAAGATATATCGCACAAAACAAACACATTCCAGGCAGAACCCATAGGTTTGCTGAAAAGACAAAAAAAAAGTATGTGCCTGTGATGGCTTGCCTTTCTTGTTCAACTTTTTTCCAAATGCCTATTTGCACCTACAAAGTGTTTTTTAAGTGAAACGTAACGGTGTAATTGACAGGCTTTTTTCCTTTCTAGCGATTTCCGGCACTGACTGTGAACCAGCGCCGATTAGGCTTTCGCAGTTAACAAAACTGTACAGGCTACACAATCGGAGAACCTTCCCAGTTGTCATGACAAGCACCTGGTAATGTAGAGAACTGGAGCCTTCATCATTTAACCTGTTAATAGAGATGAAAACTCCCTTTGTCTGGTTTTCATTTCTTAATTGGATTATTATCTTAATGCTAATGTTTCTGAAGCATATTTCAAGTATTTTTCTTATCCTGGATCAATGTCCCTCTTCATATGTTGAGGTCTGCTTAACCAAAATAAATCCTTGCAAAATATATATTTATTTACTTATTAATTAAACAAGTATGTATTGAGTACTTACTATGGGACAGGAACAATTATAAATATATATATATATTTCCCTATAACAAAAATCCCTACCCCCATGGTGTTTACTGTCTACTGGAGGATGTCAAGAAAATAAACAATTATTTACCATGTCAAGTGGCACTGGCTCTAAGGAAAAATAAAGCCAAGTATATTCTTTAGGGTTCAGCAAGGGAAGCAGAACTTCCATGAATGATGTAGAATCAAGGGGCTTACTATAGAAACTTGTAATAATTGATTTTACGCAGTTGTGGGAGCTGATATAGAATCTATTCAGGGCCATCTGGTGGAGGGCCTGAAGTCTCCATTTGTTTGCAGTGCTATCTAGTAGTTGGGGAGAATATCTGGATATGAGGCAGAGGAATGCAAAACAAATTGGAATCCAGATGACATTGGAACCCATAAGAACATACTGGAACCCAAGGTTGTCTATCAGTACATCCAACCTTGATTACATGCAGAAGGAGGTGGCACTCTCTCCTATGGGACTGTACACCTGCCTGGCCCAGGACTTGGAGAAGCCAAGGGTGATGATTATTGGGTGAAGGCTAGGGGAACTACTCATAGGTCTGTGGCCCTGCTTTCTGCTGCCGGTGCACAGGATCGACCAGGACAATATGTACAGGTGCAGTAGTATTGGCACCTTACAGAGACTGTACAGGTGTAAAGGCCACTGATTCAATTCCACCTTTCAAATCTCATAATTTCCCTTAGAACTAACCCTAACCTGGAGTCACACAGCCAAGGCACCTCTGAGAGGCACAGGACCAGTTTAGCTGTAACAACAGGGTGCAAAACTCACGCAGGTGGTAATGTCAGGTAGACCATTGGATTTATGAGTATGGATTTCAGCAGAATTGGCTGGCTAGACATATTAATGTCAGTTGTCTTTAGTATAAAGATGCCATTTAAAGCTGTAAGAGTGGTTGAGATCATCTGGAGTAAGGCTGAAGGGAAAAAAAAATGAGCCCGGGTGACATTCTAATGTATAGAGGTCAGGGATCTACACTGAGGACTCAAACTGGTAAAGATTCAAAATAACTGAACAGGTAAGAGGAAAACTAAAGAATTTACAGAAATAATTGAAAAATATATTTCAGAATGAAGGGAGGAAGAGTACTTCTTTCAACTGCTGATGACAGGTTAAGTAAAATGTGGCTGGAATCCATGGCACAATGTGGTGGCTGCTGGTGACTTTGCAGAAGCTCTTTCTACATACAGTGAATCTGACCGAATTAGGTTCAAGAGAGAATAGGAAGAATTATAATGGAAACGAGGTGCACAATCAACTATTTTGAGGAATTATGTTCCTCAGAACAGAACAGAGGAATGAACCACAAAGAGAGAGAGACGAGACCACATTTTTGTCTGTCTGTTCTAAGGTTGGTTAGGTTGTGTAATGTGACAGCATGTGTCTATGCTGATAAGAATGTACTATTACAGAGAAAAACATCGATGAAGCAGGAGGGACGAAGACAATTTTACTGGCAGCATTACCTATTCTGAAAGGACTTCTCCCTACCCCCTGTCAAATCTGCAATACTGAGAAAATCCCATTTATGTAAAAATTAAGTAAATATATTCTATGTTGGTAATATTTTCAATTTGGAGCTTACCAGAGAGATATTAGGAGAGATCAAGCATGCAACAGAGTGCAAGTCAGAAAGAGAAAGAGTGAGGAAGAGAGAAGTTTAACTGATGAGGTGATTTGTCACAAAAGGAATATTTGGGGGGAATAAAGCCATTTTACTGAGGAAGAGCCAACTGGGAAAACAAAGAAAACTCAGTATATATGAACAGGCATACTCAGAGCATGAGGAACCAAAATAGTGTTAAAAACTGGTGACGGTATAATAACTGGCAATCAGTCGAAACTTTCCCACAAGGTACCTCAACTTGCTAATATACCACTCGGGAATATGTGTATCGGGGGAAAGCTGAGCCACCTACTACATCCCAGCTCCATAATTCCATCATTAATTTATTTTATATGTGTATATAAAATCTATAAATGTATATAGAAATTTATATTGTATTAATTTATGTATTGCATATTACCATACATAGTTCAGGTGTCCCCCTACCTTTCCTCTGAACTATTACTGCGCTAGAACCCTAAGTTGTTTTTCCCAGTCACCTGCAACTGCTCATGTGACTCCCCAAGTTTGCTTTTTGATGCACCATTCTTATTTTACCATCAATCTGCTTTTAAAAATATTTAAAAATCCAGAAATCTTTATCTACAGCAATATCAATAACCTTTTTTCCTTAAAGGGCCAGTTAAAGATTTGGGGCTTGTGGGCCACAGTCTCTGTCACTGCTCCTAAGCCTGCGGGCCCGGCAGCAGCCCTGACCACAGAGAAACAGAGGTGCTCTGTGTTGCCACAGGAGTGGCACTGTGAAGGAGACCAACTACAGATGTGAGTTTGCAAACTCTAACCTGCAGAATAAAAAGCCAAGCGACGGCTTCTTGTTAAGACTTTGTCTTTAGTACTCAATTTACCTTTTCAGCCTTCTCATTATACCACATTATGAAACAATACACAACCAATGATGAAAATGCCATTTCAAATACTTGATGCATTTTGTCCCAAACTCTGAACCAGGTCAGATGTGTTTACTCTTACATAAAGTAAACTGTATGAGTATATACTGATAAAATAGTGAACATAGAAATGGTAGAACAGTTATCATTCATATATTCTCAGGATATTAATGTTGCCAAAAAAGATATTTCAATATATAAACCTAATACTCCTGATGAAAAATATACTTATTGTTGACACTTTGAATTCATAATCAAGTGGAATAATTAACATCCCCTTTAGTTTTACATGTGTGTTGTTTGTATGCATATTGTGGTAAAAACAATATAGTTTTTTAGAGAAAGTGATGATTTTGTAATTACAGAGACATGAGTTAGAATCACAAGTCTATCATTCTAGGTGTTTGTAATCTTGGCTAAGTTATTAATCATCATTAATTTTGGTATTCTTTGTAAAATGGTGTTCTAAAGTTTATATAATTAATATATTTATTCATGTGGTTTATCAGTTGCATAATGCATGTTATATAATAAATGTGGAAATAAATATGATTTTAATTTAAATAGTTGTGCTATAGGCGTGCATGTAGATATACAATATATATTTTCTTTAAAAACTGATTTAGAAAACTTATTTCACTGCACTTAATGATGCCATGATTATACTCAGTATGAGTAATAATGTTGCAGTCCTATGAATAGCTAGCTCTTTGGGTGTTCAATGACAAATTTTTTCTCTCTGTGAAACTTCTAAATCAATTGTTCCCTTTGCTATTATTCTATTAATCAGAGTTATTAACACCAGCTGCCAAAACTTGCAAATGCCATAATCTCAGTGGCTTTAAACAACCAGTGAAATTCTAAGCAAAGTTTTCCAGCTTTGCTCCAATCAGGGTCCAGGATGCCTCATCTGCAATTCTGCTATCTTAGGACCCTTCACTTTCAATCACATACACGCACAGGAAAGAGAGCACGGGGGGGGACGTATAATGTCATGAACTGTGTTAGACTTGCTGTGACACATCATTTCTCCTCACAGTCCCAAAACTCAGTCACAAAGCACCGAAATTATTTCTAGACAGAGTGGGAAATGTAGTCTCCATATTCCCAGGAAGAAGGAGAGTAAAGTGCATTTAGAATTTTATTTTCAAAGTGACACCTAAATTGACGATAATATTTATAAAAGTGGGGAAAATTCATTACAACATAGTAGTTCCTAATGTAAAATATATGAAATAAGTATGTGAAATTTAGAAAAGTTTTATAATCTTGAAGATAATTTCTGTGAACAATCATTTACCAAATATTTCAGACAGAAAAAAACAAAACATTGAGATAAAAACATTTTACTTAAAACCTGTATATGGAACTAACAAATAGAAATAGAAATGACTCTCCTTTACTGGTAAATGGATAAATTCCTTTGAAAGGCTCAATGGGTCACTTATAGGTCTTTTGTGTATCCTTTTACTTAAACAAGCTGTGATATAAATTAATTGTCTCAAACATCCTTGATCTATTTCTACACCTAATACCATGAAGTTTAGGTTATTAGTCTCTTAGTCATTGAGAAAGTATATATGTTGTAAGCTGGTTCTATCATTTTTTTCTCTATCTTCAGAATATGACCTTTGGTCTAACCTCCCTTGCAAAATTAACTGAAGGAATCTCTAGAAATATACAGGACTCAAGTTAAATGTTATGCCCCAACACCCAATTTGTACATCACTTATTTACTTAATACAGGCATGCCTTGTTTTATTGCACTTTGCTTTATTGTGCTTCACAGATTTTTTAAAATAAATTGAAGGCAAGACTATCTGCCAGCAAAAAGATTACAACTCACTGAGATGGTCTGGAAACAAACACACAGTGTATCAAAGGTACTCCAGTGAGCTCTAAATTGATGGAAGCACCTTTCCCACAGAATGGAAATCAATCACATACCCCTGAGGACACATGATCATCAAGGAATAAAGAACTGACAAGGGCTCTAAGCCATGGTCCCCAGAGCTGAGGTGATCCACACCCATTCAGCATCATCTCTCATGACCCTTCACATCCTGAGTAGGGAATGATGGGACATTTGGAAACCGAGCATTGTACTAAGTCTGCTGAGTCTTATAACAGTGAACACAACATCACTGATTCTGGTGGGCACGAAAACCAATCATCAAGAAACTGATATGTCAGATAATACTAAACACCAAAAAGAACAAATAAACTAAGAAAGGGGATATGGAAGGTCACAGAAGGCAGCAAACTTGTAGACAGGGTAAACCACAAAAGACTCAAAAGAGGCCTGAAAACATCAAGGGCCCAAACTATGGCAAATTCGGGGGCAATTTCCTTCTAAAAAACTCAACAGAAAATACAAAGGCCCTCAGGGCAGGGGAGGGGCATGTGTCTACTGTGTTTTTTTTTTCTTCCCCAATTGAGTCAGCAGATAATTCCTCAAACCAATGAATTTTGTTTGTTTGTTTGCTTAGGAAACTATAGTAGCATTCAAGGAAAATCCATAATTTTAATTCATTGTAGCTTTTTAATTTGACACAAATCAATGCATATGTCATAGAATCTTGCTTCTGAAAATATAGTGCATGGTTATACCTAAACATTGAAAGCTTTTACATTACTTCCAAAACAGTCTTATTAGCAATATTCGCAAATCATTCATATGAAGCATTTGTTTTTCCTTCAAAAGTAGAATCACAGTCATCCATAATAATAATATTTTTAAGCTTCTTTTAGTCCACTTGTTATTCATCAAGTAAGGAAATGAAAAATGTGAAGATGTGAGAAACTCTAGACTCTAGAGACTTTGTGTCTAGGAGACAATGGACACTGGAGTGAAGTCTTAGGCATTTGTGTGACCCAGATCTGTGGGTCACGCAAACACGTCTCCGGAGCACCCTTTCCCCCTTGCTTCCAACCCAGCTCAGTGATGTATTTAACAAAACTCAGGAAAAAGAAAGATAAAGGAAATTCATTCAATAATAGCACATTTCACTGAGAATAATTAAATTTCATTTGTCTTTGACTGGCTCCCATTAGGTCTGTTCTAATACCATTATTTTCGTTTCCTATCCATGCTATAACAAGTTGCCACAAACTAAGTCTAGAACAAGACAGAATTAATATCTTACTGTTTCGGAGATCAGAAGACTGCAATGGGATTCGCTGGGCAAAAATCCAGGTTCGTGGGCAGCATTCCGGACTGGAGGCTCTAGGGGAGGATCTGTTTTCTGCCTTTTCCTCTTTTTAGGGGCTGCCTGTATTGCTTGGCTCACTCCTCCATTTCTGTCTCCTCAGAACTGGCGAGATCAGACCAAGTCCTCTTCATGCTCTCCGTTGTCTGGTTTTCTCCTTCTTGCCCGTGTCTTGTATTTATAAAGACCCTGTGATTATGTTAACCTCCCCCACCTGGGTAATGCAGGAGACTTTCTTCATCTCTAGATCAGTTGATTAAGGACATTAATTCCATCTGTACCGGTAATTCCCCATTGTTAATACAGTCACAGTTTCCAGAGATCAGAATGTGGACATATTTCAGGAGTCATTCTCCTGTTGGCCATAGACGACTTGATTCAAGTAGTACTTGTAAAAATAGAATGAAAAGCTTGACCTCGCAGGCTGAGAGGTATATGACTTTGCTGTGAAAGATAGCTCTGTTTCTTTCGTTACGGGTTTTTCCTAGTCAACCCACTTGGTGTTTCTTAGCTAATGTTTTCCTTCTTCCTAAGGCAGTGTTATGACCTTCATGTTAGGCAGTCTTCAAAGTTGTATTTAATTTTTTTTCTATACGCTTCCTTCTTTCAAAGAGCCTGCATACTTTTTAGCAGTAAAAGAGCTGCTAGTTTGTTGATTCTAACTGAATTGCTCGATCATGACACCTGGGTGCTGAGCCCACCGCAGCTTTGGCTCCCACTTAATCAACACATTAAATCTCAGCACATGTAATGTCACATGGTCACATTAAAATGTTTTACAGAAATTTTAGGAACTAATTTCTCTGACTCCCCACATCCTGTATTATTTTTCTTCTGGAATGCTAGGAAATTATGACTATTTTAATTGGCCCTGGGAATACTCTTCCCCAAATGACACCTAAGAAAAATAAAAATCTTAGTGGACCTAAAGAAAGCATACAATATCAAATTGTGTATACTACCTAGAAATATAAAAACAACTAAGCTGTGTATGAGTTTGATGTTTACAGTGTCATTATTTGTATAGCAAAAGATACATCACAGAAAACTATCAGGCTTTGAAGATGCTCTTGTTTTGCTTTCTTAAACATAAAAGTCATTTTGGTATATTTGTCCCGTCCTATGCTGACCTCATGCCTATAAGAATTCACTGAAAATCAAGTAGCATTTAAAGGGCAAAGGGGGAGGATAGAAATCAATATCTGTCTTAAATGTAAATCATCAAAGAGATTCCATCCAAGTGATAAGAAAGGAGAAGGTGAAGGACTTAGTTATTTTTAATCATCTGTTTTAAATAAGCAGTGATTTGTGATGCAACATGAAAACCTGACTTTCAGTACTCTGGGAGGAGATGAAAGCATGACATCTGGGTAAATGTTATTGATTTTTCAACTGCTAAATAATTTTATTTTTTAGTGAGTGCACTGCCAAAGTGAGCACAACTGTGAAATAATTTTAAATGGAACAAATTTCTTTTACTTAACACAATTATCATATATCTCCCCAGATTTATTTCAAATTACTCAGCAGATAATACTCTGCATGAATTTCTCAAAAAAAATCATCTGTGGATTTTGTGACACAAACATAATAAAATAAAATGTACAGTGTTCCTAGTGGTCAATCACAGTATTTAGAAGAATCATTTTTATTAATAATTTTACTTCAGAGGTCTCATCATATTAATGTATAAGAATTTTATAGGTGAGAATCTAAAAACATCTTAAAAGGAACTTAAAGAAAATGAAGTTAGTCAGTAGACATTTTGGGTGTTTTCTCTGGATTCTTAATAGGTATCTAGAACCCTGCTTTCAAACATGAACTCTCACCTTGAACTGTTGTTTCATCAGTTATCCGTTCAACGTGCATTTTTGCCACATTTTATGCAGGTGCTGAGAAGAAGGGAGTGCTCACTCTTAACTTTCAGAGTTCACTGGGGAAAGAAACTCATGTAGACCAACAGATAAGAATCTTCCAAATAATGTAATAAAAGGCAAAGCACAGATATGAAGCAAATGGTAATGTTTTAGATCTACACACTCAAGTTAAAACACACAACAAAAATTATATTAGGAATTTGCTCCTCCTGCCTCTCAAAAAAAAAAAAAGCTCTACCCTATGATTCTGGCAGAAAGCTATATTTTGCATCCATAATTTAGAAAAGACCAGCTGAACATGGTGTAAATGTACAGCTAGTAAATACTTTCTAAATCTTTGTTAATTTGATCAGGTAAATTCTAGCTGATCGCATTGAGTGCTAAACATAACATGAAACAAAATAATTCTAAAATTATTTTTACACTATCATTTTCTCAAACATCTTGATAATCAAACTATTTTTTAAAAATTGTTATGAAGTATAATTTTGTGTAGGGAAATTGTCTATGGGGATGTGAATTAGCATGAACCTCAGGCCCCAAACAGAAGGTCAAAATCACATATCACATTACTATGGGATAGTAATATGGGGTTCAAAGGAGGAAGGGACTGGTTGTTAAGGATAACCATAAAAGCTAAAAACTACAAATTTTATAAATCAGGCGGGGTTTTTTGTTATTCTTTAGGCCTATATATTTGAGGAGAGCCTGTAGGCTTAAGCATGGCCGTTGGGAGAATATTGTACACCCTTAAAATGCTTTCAGTGTTGCTCCAAAGCCATTGGGTATAGATGTGCAGGTGGTGCAGCCTCAAACCTTAGGGGCCTCACTCACACTGTGTGTCATTCACTCCATAGGATCCTTTTCCAGGAGAGAGCAGTCAAATTTCTCAAATGTATTACTGCTGTATTTCAACAGATGGAGTAATGTCTTGAGGAAAAGACGACTCTTTTTATTTTGCACATAGACCCCCGCAGGTTATTCTTCAAAGAAATCTCATAGCATTCAAATAAATGCTGGAGGAAAGTTTTCCCTTTATTTATTTTTGCTTTGATGTCAAAGAGATAAACACTTGAAAAACAGATTGGAAAATAAAGTGGACAGTTCAGCCTTGACAAGCACGTATATCAGAAGAGAGATTGTCTGAGGACCAAGGGAAATATGGACATTAAAATTCCTCTGATTTTTAATGTGGCATTCACAGAAGAATAATCAGGGGAATTTTTAAAAAGGAACAAAATAAAGAATCAAAATATATAGACTAGGCAAAAATGTTGCCTAACCTGCTATAAAAAAATAATTCAGGGTTTTCTCAAGCCTTATTCAATTCTATCGCTGAAAATGCTCAAAAGCTCAACAAATATATAGAGATATTTAAGTAAACAATACCATGGTTATTTGCATATATATGTATATATGTGTGTTTTTTTATTATATATATGTGAAGCACTACATAATTCATCCATTTCAGTGATTTAAAAAATAGTATACATTGTGTGTTATATTTTAGGCTCGGTAAAGTTCCACAACAAAGAAACCTTTAATAAACCCAATATTCCTGATATTATTTTGCTGTATGATATTTTTTCTTCCAAGATTCATCTATCTACATCTTGTGGAAGGGATAATGAGTGAAATCTGTGTTTTCATGATATTCTAAATATAACTCGATTAAGAGGTATCTTACCTTTCCCCCCCTTATATTGTTCACATTTTTTTCTTAATGTTTAAAACTGAAAAGACATAGGGAATATAATTAGGGGAAAAAACTGACTTGAGAGATGAAAAGAAACCTGTATTTTATTTTAACATTCTGGACCCTTGGCCATCTTTGCCTTTAGAGGCTGCATTAAAGAACTTCCACTTAATTAACTGACACTGCTGATCTGAATTAATGACAAGATCCCTAGCACCTGTTTTCAGCTTTCTCCAGGGAACCAGTTGAATGGAGAAGGCAGATTGAGAGAGTCTCAGTGGAGCAAATGAATCCAGGAGTTAGCGTAGAGGCTAATTTCTACTGTAAGACCTTCATTAGTCATCTGTTGAACATCACTTATTGAGTTGGGAATATTTCTTCAGCAAGAGGTTAAAATGCCTTTCTTTAAATAAATCTGCTCAGACGTGCATGATTTAAGATTCCCTTTGACAAGAACACTTAAGATTTCAGATACTTCAGTCATATCAAATAGCAATGAAAAAAAGTGAATGCCAGAGGATTTTGCCCTCGAAAATTCCTTTGTGCAAAAATTAACTAAGAGGAAATCAGTTTTGCTTAACACTTATTTCCAGACTATTAATATGACAGAGCCCAAACTCTGACACTGCCTCTCTTTTATTCTTTATAATTAATTCCACGGATGGAAGGGACCCACTCCCTTCTCTCACAGACATCTAATTCTTTCATAGCCAAAGGACTAATTCTTTACTCACTTGACAGAACTGAAAATAAGTACAGATTAAGAAAATACTTCAATTGCTTTTTGTAAGTAAAAAAAAAAGTCTTGACTACATCTTAATTTCAAGGGTGAAAAAATGAGACAGAAATGGTGTGTGTCCTTATGAGCTACCAATGAGTAAGAGTTCACTGCATTTGTTTCCATAACATGGCAATTTTTTTCTGACCCAGTGCTTCTTGGCAAAAATAGTTAGCAAAAAAGAAACCATTAGATGTGAACTTTTTAGGAGTCAATATAGGTTTAGCTGTTTAAAGACAATTTGCCTTTACTATGCATTTAAAAATTTTCTTCATAACTATTAAATTGCCCATGGATTACTACCCATTTATAATATTTTAGGAGTGAAGAGAATGTTAAAAAGTTAACAATATATTAGTATATGTATGGACTTTAACAAAAAATAAGATAATTTATAGCAATTTTAGATAATAGGGGAAACATACCAGTACTTTTTTAATTTTGAGATTGCTTTTCATGTTGTTTATGTGGTGTATTACATTTATTGATTTGCATATATTATATCATCCTTGCATCCCTGGGGTGAATGAATCTCACTCGATCATGGTGTATGATCTTTTTAATGTACTGCTGGGTGTGGTTTGCCAATATTTTCTTGAGGATTTTAGAATCTATTTTCATCAGCAATATTGGCCTGTAGTGTTCTTTCTTTATTGTGTCTTTATCTGGTTTTAGAATTAGGATAATACTGGCCTCATAAAAAGTTTAGGAGCCCTCCCTCTTCTTAAATTTTTTAGAATAGTTTGAGAAGAACTGGGGTTAGTTCTTCTCTAAATGTTTGGTAAAACTCTCCTGTGAATCCCTCCAGCTCAGGGCTTTTGTGTGCCAGGAGTTTTTTCATTACTGCTTCAATTTTACTAGTTTATATTGGCCTATTCAGTCTTTCTGCTTCTTCTTGACTCAGTTTTGGAAGATTATGTTTCTAGAACTTGGTCCATATTGCCTAGGTTCTCAAGTTTCTTGGCATATAGTTGTTCATAGTAATTTCTTAAGACCCTTTGCATTTCTGTAGTATCCATTGTAATTTCACCTCTTTCATTTCTGATTTTATTTATTTGGGTCATCTCTTTTTTTTCTTGATGAGTCTGGTTAAACCCTTGTAGATTTTTGTGTGTCTTTTCAAAGGACCAGTTACTGGGTATATTGATCAAGAAATTTTCAGATTCCCACACAGCAATATCTTTGCTGATACATTGCCTAGGGCAAGGGATATAAAGAAAAGAATAAACAAATGGGACTACACCAAACCGAAAAGCTTCTGCATGGCTAAAGAAAACATCAACGAAATGGAAAGGGAACCAAGTATATGAGAAAACATATTTGCCAATGATACCTTGAATAAGGGTTTGATCTCAAAAATATATAAAGAACTCACACAACTCCACTCCAGGGAAAGAAGCAATCCAATTAAAAAATGGGCAAAGGACCTGAACAGACATTTCTCCAAGGAGGACAGACAGAGGTCCCATAGACACATGAAACAATGCTCAACATTACTAGCCATGAGAGAGATGCAAATTAAAACCATGATGGGCTACTACTTCACTCTGGTCAGAATGGCCATCATTAATAAATCAACAAACAACAAGTGCTGGTGAAGTTGTGGAAAAAAGGGAACCCTAGTACACTATTGGTGGTAATGCAGACTGGTGCAGCCACTGTGAACAATAGTATGGGATTTCTTCAAGAACAATAAAGATGGAACTGCCTTTTGATCCAATGATTTACACTGTTGGGACTATACCCTAAGAATCCTGAATTACCAATTCAGAAGAACCTATGCACCCCGATGTTCATAGCAGTACTATTTATAACAGTTAAGTGCTGGAAACAGCCAACGTGCCCACCAGTAAATGAGTCGATCAATAACTATAGTACATTTACACAATGCAATACTACCCAGCAGAAAAAAAGAAGAAACTCCTACCCTTCATGACAACATGGATGGGTCTGGAAAGCATTTTGCTGAGTGAAGTAAGCCAGGCAGTGAAAGACAAATACCATATGATCTCACCTATAAGTGGAACCTACTCAACAACAACAAAAGCAAAATAGAACCAGAGGCTTGGAAATAAAAAACTGACAGTGACCAGAGCAGAGGGGGAAGGGGGATTACTAGGGAAAGAAGGGGCAAGCAAAGGAACAGGAAGAGAGGACTCATGGGTACGGATAATGGGGAGGAATTTACTGTGGGAGTGTGGAGGATGGGGTAGAAATGAGCAATGGGGAAAAAGGCAGGACAACTGCAATTGAACAACAATAAATTTTTTTAAAAAGCAAGGGAACAAAATTGCAAAAAATGCTAGAATGACATTAAAAGCTTGCAGTGAAACTTGAAAAAAAATAGACTGCCATAGTAAAGCAATTTTTAAACAAATATTGTAGATATTATATTATAGATTAATAAATCATTCCTAACAAAATAACTGGTATCTGCATATAATTTAGTTTACATTATTTTGCTGGGTTGCTTGTAGATAGCAAGAGAAATTAAAAAAACTTTTCTCATATAAAATAACAGAAAAAGTCATGGCCTGAAAATAAAGCAGTGAATGCAGAAGCTTTTAAAACTGTTCATTTGTCCTCAGGGCCTGTGTAGTACCAATCTGCACCTTGATTATTGAGGTGAAGGAAGAACAGGACTACACTAGAAATTCTAAGAATAAGCTGTGGACCTGAAAGTATATGAGAAAAGTTCACTTTAGTGAGACTTCACGGTCCCTGGCAAAAGGAGGTATAACTGTTCTCTGTAAGAACGTTATCTCTAAGGTGGGTACTCAGGACTTTGATAAAAATAAAAATCACCAAATAATCCAGGAAAAACAACATTCATGAGACTATGCAAAAACCTAATAATATTTCATCTTTCCTTACTCCTTTGAAATGAAGACTTGAAATGTTTGATTCAGAATATAAAATAATTATATATATCATATGCTTAAAATTACAAACAGGAGTAAATTCTATAATACAAGAAAGGCAAATTTGAAAAAAACTGGAAATATTTAAAATAATTATATTACTTTGGTTGATGAGGTGTCAGTGAATAGATTAAACAGCATTTAGACACAGGAGAAGAGAGAATAAGTTATCAGGAAGATAGAGCAGAAGAGAGCTAGAAAGCAAGCAGTACACAGAAACACGTAAAAGGAAAATAGAAGAGTTCAAAAAATATATGAAGTTGCCTGAGAAGCACTTTATCTGCTCTTCTATTCTAAATGAAAGCTTTGCTGGATACGTGGTCATAAACTAAAGGGGGGGAATGGTGGGGAGGGGGTGTACCGGGGGGGAGGGGAATGAAGGGGGAAATAGAACAACTGTAATGGCATAATTAATAAAATATATTAAAAAATATATGAAGTTGTATACATATCTAATCAGGACACCGAAAGCAGAGAATAGAAAAAATAAAGAACTAAATTTGAGGGAAAATAACAATTTTCTAGAGTTTCTGAAAGATAAAATTTAGGGGAAGTAAAATAGAAAATTAAATCCACCCTGGACAAAATTTAGTAAAACTATACTATGTTAATGTACAGAAAAGATTTGAGGAAGAGATAAAAGCCTATCAATTTTAAAGGAGCTATTTATAAGTAAACAACACACTTTTAAAGGGTAGCTAGTAGCCAGTGAAATAATGAGTTTCATTATGAGAAAAGTCTCTGTCAACCTAGAATTGTGAATCCAACAAAACATTTTTTAAAAGGATAAAATAAACAAATGTTCACATAAACACAAAACTGATAACTTAGCACCAACAACAGAAATACGGAATTTTTAAAAAATGTTCTTTAGACTGATATAAACTGATTTTAGGGGAAAAATAACTTAGATTAAATATGAAATGAGGAGTAAAGGCATAAGTCTATAGCCCTAACCAGTGTGGCTCCATTGGTTGGGCATTGTCCTGCAAAGCAAAAGTTTGCTGGTTTGATTCCCAGTCAGGGCACATGCCCGGGTTGCAATTAGTTTCAGGTTCAGGTGTGTGCAGAAGGCAGGCAATCGATGTTTCTCTCCCTCCCTTTTCCTCTCTCTAAAAGTTTTAAAAAAAAGACAAAAGTTTATAGCCCTGGCTGGGTGGCTCCATTTATTGGAACATAATCCCATAAACCAAAGGGTTGCAGGTTTGATCCCCAGTTCTGGCAGGTACTTAGGTTGCAGGTTCAGTCCCCAGTCAGGTTGCATGCAGGAGGCAACTTGATCTATGTTTCTCTCTCACATTGGTGCTCTCTCTCTCTCTCTCTCTCTTTTACTCTCTCTGTAAAAATCAGTAAAAGTATATCCTTGTGTGAGGATTAAAAATATGTAAGTCTATAAGTTTAAACATGTAATAACATGATAAAATAATAATATTTTCTGATATACAGTTTTACAACTGAAGACAGATAAAGATATTAGATAGACATAGCATGTAAATTGAGAGGCAGGGTGATGCTACTAATGAGTTTTAAGGTGCTTGAATTGTTTGTATAGGGTTTAAATATTAACTTGGTCCCTTTTAATGTATATTTTATTAAATTCAAGGTTAACCAATTATTTAAATGATACAAGTGGGATGTTTAAATCTAAGAAGAGTATATGTGTATGAAGCCATTAAATTAAAAAGAAAATGAACTAAAAGAGGGAATAAAACAAAAAATTTATAGAAATCAGTGAAATAGAAATAAAAATATGACAAAGATGAATCTAAGTAGCCAATAAATTATACTTAGTGGAAATTTGCTAAAAATTATATTTCAGGATAATTAAAGAACCCTAGGAAGTAGTACTATTTTACAAAGTAATAAATATGTAAAGCTAATAATTATGCTAAAAGTGATAGAAATATGAAATGAAATAGGACTTTCCTACAATGCCCAAGTAATACAATAACACCAGGCAGATTATTTTCTTATTGAAAGAGGAAAAATTTAATTTCATGTAAAGAGATTAATCTATGAATAGCCTAACCAGTAAGTATCTAATGTTGGGACAGAAAACATTTATGCCTCCAATATGATGTAATTGAAAGTTTTAAATATTAGTTATACTAAATTTCTGTCAAAACAGTTCAACTTAAATCTAAGATGTTATCTAGCAACTCTAAATCTAGATGTTATCTCTAACATCTCGATTTTAGGGAAGGTTCATATACTAGAAATTCTGTTAAGAGTTGATGTGTCAGTATTGAGTCCAAAATCTACATGGAAGGTCAGCAAACTGGAACTCAGGTAGGATTTCTGTTACAGTCTTGAGGCAGAATTTCTTGCTATTCAGAAAACTGTAGCCTTTTCTGTTAAGGCAACTGATTAGATGTGGCCCATCCACTATATGGGTGGAGAATAACTTGCTTTGCTTTGTTGAAAGTCAACTACTAGTAAATGTTAATCACATTTAAAGAAAGCCTTTACAGGAGGAGATCCAAGATGGCAGAGGAGTAAGTAGAAGCTACACTAACCTCATCCCATGCCCAGTCTGGAATTTTAACTAAACTGTAGAGAAATCATTCTGAATCATCAACTGAACACTAGATGGAGAGAAGCCTTGCGACCATGAACAGACAGAAGAAACCACTTCACCATAGGTAAGGAGTGTGGAGGAGACAGGAGAGAGCTGGCTGGGATCCCACAGGTGGCAGCTAAAGTTCCAGAGGGATATTTTAGTAGTTGGGGGTGTTCCCCCTAAAAATTGTGGGGTCTGACCCTCAAGCTAAGCTCCCCAGCCTAGGCATCAGAGACAGAAAGGAACCCAGAAAATATTCAGCTGTGAAAAGCAGCAGGGCTTCTGCCTGCCAGGGAGAAATGGTTGGAGATACAGAGAGTCTTGTAAAGGACAAACACACAAAATTTTCTTTGCAGTCAAATACCCTGGGCTCCAGTAGATGTAGGGCAGAGTGAACTAGAGACATCTGAGGAAAGTCTGGGGTTGGTGGCTCTGGGGAGAGAACAAAAGGAACAACCACCAGAATCCCTGTGCTGAGCCATTTCCCATAGTGCAAAAGCTATATTTCTTAGGCAAAGCAATGCCCACCAAGTGGCATCAGCCTGAAGGCAAGTAAGAGCCCTGCCAGCAGGAATAGCTCTTCCCTACCATGTGGTTTTTAAGCTGAACTGCTGATTACAGCTAAAGACTATATCACTGATTAGTTTAACAATTAAGGCAAAAAATACAAAGAAGCAGACAAAATGGGAAGACAAAGAAACAGACCCCAAATGAAATAGCAAGACAATTTGGAAGAACTAGATGGAATGAAGGCAAGTAATTTTTCAGATAGAAAGTTTTGAGTAATGATTATAAGGATGCTCAGCAGCATGAAAAAAAGGTATAGAAACCATAAAAGAGGACCAGTAGGAAATAAAGAATGCAATACCCAAAATAAGCACTACAGTGGTAGAATTAAAGAGTAGGTTATATGAAGCAGAGGATTGAATAAATGATTTAGAAGACAAGGTAGGGAAAAAAACTCATGCAGTGCACCAAAAAGAAAAAAAATAATTTAAAAAATGAGAAGAGCTTAGGAACATTTTGGACAATATGAAGCATACCAACATTCACATCATGGGAATACCAGAAGGAGAAGAGAGTAAGCAAGGGACTTCCCTAATCTGGTAAAGGAAACAAACACACAATTCCAGGAAGCTCACAGGGTCCCAAACAAGTTGGACCCTAAGAGGCCTGCACCTTTAATTATGAGACACATCATAATTAAAAACACAAGGCTTAAAGACAAGGAGGAAATCTTAAAAGCTGCAAGGGAAAAGCAGGTAGTCACCTACAAGGAAGCACCAATTAGACTGTCATCTGATTTCTCAACAGAAACATTTCAGGCCAGAAGGGATTGGCATAAAATATTCAAGGTGTTGAAAAGCAAGGACCTACAACCAATGCTAATTTACGCAGTGAGGCTATCATTTAAAATTGAAGGAGAAATAAGGAGCTTCCCAGATAAGAAGAAGCTAAAGAAGTTTTTTAACACTTCTTTAAAACCAGTACTACAATGAATGTTAAAGGGCTTGCAAGAAAGAAGAAGGAGAAGGAGAAGTTGTTGAAGAAGAAATAACAGAGGAAAATAGTCTAACAATAAAATGTGACTAAACATATATCTAACGATAATCACCTTAAATATAAATGGCTTAAATGCTCCAAAAAAAAAAAAAGACATGGGGTAGCAGAATCGATAAAAAAAACAAAACCCATATATATGCTGCCTCCAAGAGACCCATCTCAGATAGAAAGATACACACAAACTAAAAGTAAAGGGATGGAAAAAGACATTGAAACAGAAAGGGAAAAAAACTGAGTTGGCAGAACTGATAGCTGACAAAGCAGACATTAAAACCAAAGCTATAGTAAGAGACAAATGATAAAGAGACAAATGACACGTGTTTAATGATAAAGGGAACATTAAAGCAAAAGGGTATAACCATAGTAAACAGTTATGTACCCAACATAGGAGGACCTAAACATGTGGAGCAAATCTTCAGGGATGTTAAGGGAGAGTTTAACAGGAATCGTCATTGTTGGAGATTTTAACACCTCTTTGACTTCAATGGATTGATCTTCCAGACAGAAAATCGATAAGGAGACAATGGCCTCAAACAACACATTAGATAAAATGGATTTAATTGATATTTTCAGAGCATTTCACCTGAAAGCAGCAGAATAGACATATTTTTCAAGTGCACATGGAATATTTTCTAGGATAGACCACATGTTAGGAATATTAATAAATTTAAGAAGATTGAAATCATATCAAGCATCTTCTCTGATGACAATACTATGAATCTGAAACCAATCACAAGAAGAACACTAAAGACACTCAAAGACCTAGAAGCTAAATAACATGTTATTAAACAATGAATGGGTAAACAACAAGGTCAATGAAGAAATCAAAAGATACCCTGAAACAAATGAAGATGAGGTCACAACAAACCAAAATCTGTGGGACAATGGGAAAGCAATACTAAGAGAGAAATTCATAGCATTATAGGTCTAGCTAAAAAAAATCAAATAAAAATCTAACTTCACATTTAAAGGAATTTGAAAAAGAACAACAAATAAAGCCAAAAGTGAGGAAATGAATGAAATAATAAGGATCAGGGCAGAAATAAATGAAGTAGAGTCTAAAGAAATAATACAAAAGCTCAATGAATCCAAGAGCTGGTTTCTTGAAAAGATAAACAATATTGACACAGTTAATCAGACTCATCAAGAAAAGAAGAGAAAGGATCCAAATCAATAAAATCAGAAATGAAAGAGGAGAAATAACAACTGACATCAAAGAAATACAAAGGATTATAAGAAAATATTATGAACAACTATATGCCAACAAACTGGACAACCTGGATGAAATGGATAAATTCCCAGAAACATACAATCTTCCAAAACGAAATCAGGGAGAATAAGAAAATCTGAATAGACAAATTACACTTAGCGAAACTGAAGCAGTAATCAAAAACCTCCCAGCAAACAAAAGCACTGGGCCAGATGGCTTCACAGGTAAATTTTACCCAACATTCTGGGAAGAACTAAAACCTTTCCTTCTCAAACCATCTCATAAAATTCAAGAAGAGGGAAAGTTCTCAAACTCATTTTACAATGCTGACATTATTCTAATTCCAAAACCAGATAAAGACACTACAAAGAAAGAAAATTGCAGGCCAATATCCCTGATGAACATAGATGCTAAAATCCTCAACTAAACATTAGCAGACTGAATACAGCAATGCATCATCAAAAAGATCATACACCATGATCACATGGGATTTATTCTGGGAATGCAAGGCTTGGAACATTTGTAAGTCAATAAATGTGATTCACCACAGAAACAAAAATGAAGGATAAAAACCACATAATCATATCAATAGATGTAGAAAAATCAGTTGATAAAATCCAGCATCCATTTATGATAAAACCTCTCAGCAAAGTTGGAACAGAGGGAACATAGCTGATCATGATAAAGGCCTATATGCCAAACATAGTGTCAGTGTCATACTCAGTGTGTGAAAACTACAAGCATTTCTCTTAAAATTGGGAACAAAAGAGGGATAACCAGTTTCACCTCTCTTCTTCAACATAGTACTGGAAATCCTAGTCACAGAAATCTGACAAGAAGAAGAAATAAAGGACATCCAAACTGGAAAGAAAGAAGTGAAACTGTCATTTTTTTGCAGATGACATGATGCTATATATAGAAAACCCCAAAAATTCCACCAAGGAACTACTAGAACTGATAAATGAGTTCAGTGAAATAACAGGATACATATTAATATCCAGAAATTAGTTACATTTTTATATGCAAATAATGAACTAATAGAAAGGGAACTTAAGAAAGCACCCCCATTTAAAATTGCTACCAAAAGAATAAAATACCTAGGAATAAATCTAACCATGGATGTGAAAGACCTGTACTTGGAAAATTATAAGACACTGGAGAAAGAAATAGAAGAAGATGGAAATAAGTGAAAGCACATACCTATTCATCGATGGTAAGAATTAATATCATTAAAATGTCCATACTATCCAAAACAATTTATAGATTCAACACAATTCCTCTCAAGATACCAATGACATATTTCACAGAACTAGAACAAATATTTCAAAAATGTATATGAAAACACAAAAGGCCTTGCATAGCAACAGCAATCCTGAGAAAGAAAAATAAAGTTGGAGAAATCATACTACCTAATATCAAACTATACTATAAGGCCATAGTAATCAAAACAGCATGGTACTGGCATAAAATAAACACGCAGATCAAGGGAACAGAATAGAAAGCCCAGAAATAAAATCATACCTTTATAGTCAATTAATATTCAACACGGGAAGCAAACAAATACATACAATGGGCTAAAGATAGTTTATTTAATATATGGTATTGGGTATATTGGACAGATATGTGCAACAAAATGAAGCTAGACCACCTTCTTACACCACGCACAAGAATAAATTCAAAATGGATCAAAGACTTAAATGTTAGACCTCTAACCATAGAAATCCTAGAAAGAAAACATAGGCAGCAAAATCTAGGACATTGCTCATAGAAATATTTTATTAGATATATCCCCCCAGGCAAGTGAAACAAAATAAAATAAACAAATGGGACTACATCAAAGTAAAATGTTTTGCACAGCAAAGGAAATCATCAACGAAACAAAAAGAGAACCCCCACTATGGGAGAACAAATTTGCCAATACATGTGATAAGGGATTAATATCTAAAATTTATGAAGAACTTGCAAAAGTCAACACCTCCACAAAAACAATTTAAAAATGGGCAAAGGAACTGAATAGACACTTCTCCAAAGAGGACATACAGATGGCAAATAGACACATGAAAAAATGCTCAATGTCACTAATCATTAGAGAAATGCAAATGAAAATCATAATGAGATACCATATCACACCTGTCAGAATGGCCATCATCAATAAAATTAACAAACAAGTGCTGGTGAGGATGTGGAGAAAGGGGAACCCTTTTGCACTCTTAGTGGGAATCCAGACAGGTACAGCCATTGTGGAAAGCAGTATGGAGATGCCTCAAAAAATTTAAAATGATTTACCTTTTCACCCAGTGACCCCATTCTGGGGGTATAACCAAAGAAACCCAAAACACGAATTTGAAAGAACATAAGCACCTACCCATATGTTCATTATAGTGCTGTTTACAGTTACCAAGATATGGAAGCCTGATGTGCATCAGCAGATGTATGAATAAAACAACTATGGTACTATTACCTAATGGAATACTACTCGGCTGTAAAAACGGAAAAAAATTATCCTTTGTGACAATATGGATGGACCTGGAGAACATTATGCTAAGTGACATAAAAAGATGAGTACTATATGACTTCACTCATATGTGGAATCTAATGAACAAACTAAACTAAGAAGGGATTGGGGTAAACTCATAGAGGGAGAGTAGGATGTCAGCTAGTTGGGGATGGTGAGAGGGACTGAGCAGAAAGGACAAGGGACTCATGGATATGAACAGCAGTGTGGGGGTTGCTGAGAGGAAATGGGTATATGGGGACCAAATGGTAATGGAAAAAAATACAATAAAGTTTAAAATTTAAGAATGTCTTTACAACATCTAGACTAGTGTTTGGCCAAACAACTGGGCAGTATAGCTTATTCACAAAATATTAACTATCACACCTGTACTGCATACAGAGTTAAATGAAAGAGATTGTAAGATATCATCTTATTTTTTCAAACATTATGTCTGTGGTCCAGAAAATTTGACTGGAAGGAGGAGTTATAAAGTACTGAGTATGGGTGCCTTTTGAATGATCTCAGGAATATTTGGAGGAAAATAAGTTTATGCCTCATATACATTTTTATTCTTTACATCTTTAGAAAAAATAATGCATTCATTGATATCTGTGCTGTAAAAGTGAACCAAGAAATGCCTATAACTTTGGCATTCAATTAAAATTATTGCTTGTAAGGAGAACATAAAATAATCTTAGTTTGTTTCCTCTAATTCTGCAAACACAAAAATATCTTAAAAAATAGAAACAAGATTTCTCACATACCAAAGTAATGTGGAATCAAAATTAACAACAGGGAATTAAACAGCTTTTGATCAATAGATTTAGTCTCTTTGGTGTTAAGAAGGGACAAATAAGTAGGTCTTCCAGAACTTTGAGAGGGTGAAGGCTTCAAGTTAGAGAAAAAATACTCATGAGTAATCTCTAACATGGGAACATCAGCTGGGATTCTACATGTTATTTCTTTTGAAATCAACATGATGTATAATTAGAAGATGAATATTATTTTTATAAAATGTAGCTCATTAACTTTGTAAACAAATCTGAGTGTATTAATTCCATGGCTGGTATCCGGGGCTCTTCTTTTCAAGCAGAATCTTTACAGGTACCATGGGAGCTTCTTCTGCCATGTGGAAATTCTGTGATGTCATGTGACAGCCCAGTGAAATGTCAAACTATCTCTAGATAATCTTAAGAAGACTAGAAAAAAGGAAGGGAGAAATAAGGTCAAATATACAGAAACCAAAAATTTAAAATACTTGAAGAGACAATTTATAATGCTCTACGCCAGTGGTTTGAAACTGTGGTTCACAGACCACTTAAGGAGGTCGCTGGATAAAGTTGAGTGTATTATATTAATGTAAAGTAAACACGGTTGGCAAAACCTTTACACTAACTTATGCATAATTCTATGTTTTAGTTTGCAGTTATTTGTTCTTAAAGGTGTCTGCCAAATTAAACATAATCAGGTAACACATTATGGAATTTGAACATTTTAAGATAGTGACAACCAGCTGAACATTACTGCATCCCTATGTGGGAACAAATAACTTCCTAATTTTGTGAGGAAACTCCCTACTGTTTTCCATGGTAGCTGCACCAGTCTGCATTCCCAACAACAGTGCATTAGGGTTCCCTTTTCTCCACATCCTCGCCAGTACCTGTTGTTTGTTGATTTATCAATAATAGCCATGTTGACAGGTGTGACGTAGGAACTGCCTTTTTACCCAGAGATGCCACTTCTGGGAATTTATCCAAAGAATCCCGAAACACTGCTTCAAAAGGATATACCCTATCTTCACAGCAGTGTTATTTACAATATCCAAGATTTGGAAACAGCCTACGTGCCCATCAGTGGATGACAAATATCATGCGATTTCACTTATAACTGGAATCTAAGGCACAAAATAAACTAATAAGCAGAATAGAATCAGAGGCACAGACATAAGGAACATACAGATAGCTGTTAAGAGGGGAGGTGGGAGGTTGGGACTAGTTGAAAGAAGGGGAAAGAGATTAGAAAAAAAATACATGCATCACCCATGTGACATGGGTGTGGACATGCACAAAGGTGTGGGGATGGGCTGGGAAGGAGTGGACAAAGGAGGAAAAACTGGGACAACTGTAATAGCCTAAACAATAAAAAAGTTCCTTCCTCATTTGTGGTAGATCAAACAATTGGGTATAGTAACATTAAAAACAGTAAGTTCTCTGCTGAAACAACTTTTTACATGTTTTAATGATTGTGGATGGTGCTACAATGATCTTATAAGAATGTGAGAGTGAATGAAGATCACTATTTGAGAAATGTGTAAACAACTGAGTCAAGGCAAAAAATATGTAACAATCATCCTTAGAAAGAAAAGCTACTTTCTATACCAAGTTTCTTCTCTGAGTGGAAGGATTGAAATAATTTCTTATGCTTGTATTTTGGTAACACTTCATAGTTATAAAGTGTTTTCACAGACTTAATCTTGTTTGAGCTGAACAACATTTTGAGGAAGGCAGGGTTTATTGGACCACAGTACCAATGGGGAAATGGAATCGCAAATGATGATCTCTCCACAGTCACTGCACTAAGAAGGAATGAATCCATATCTCTTCACACTTAACTCTGGTGTTTCCTAGCTACTTGTGTTGTGAGGCTCAATGAAGAAAGTCCAGTGGGCACGGGGGAAGGCCTGCCATCAGGGCAAAGTATAGAATAGTCACAGAAGAAACTTGCCTTTACCTCTTTCTTCTACCTGTTCATGTATCAAACTGGGTGCAAACAGATGTTAAACTAGGACTCTTTAAGTTTCAGTTTTGTGGAACTCCCAAGAACAGGCAGCAATGCAATGACCTCTTCATTGTATAGCAAGGTGCTAGATAGCCATGCAGTAATGGCAAAACAAGTATCCAAGAATCAGTTTTCTGTCAGTTTATTCACTCTTATAAAAGACTTAAAAGATTCTTGTTGGCCCTCCAAAGGATATATATAACAGCTGATGGCCGTTCTAACAGCTTCTCAATGACATCGAATATGTTAGAAGCCGCAGATGGTCCAGGGTAGAGAGGAGTGAATGATGTAAAAGAGAAGGTAACTAACTGCATATTCATTCTTCCATTGTTGAGCTGGTTTGGGGGAGCAAGAATTTGTAAGTTTGAGGAAATTTAGGGCTTTTAATTGTTATTTCATAGTGTACAGGCATGCATGCGTGCACACATGTGTGGTATGAAGTAATAAGGATTTGTCTTTATGTCTTTAAGACTTTAATAAGCAAAGTCTTAAAAATATCACACTCATTTTTTATCCAAATAGTGCATAGACAGAAACCATGCAGTTATGTTTCAACAAGCAGTTGTTGGAGGTGGTGTGGAAAAGTGAAGTTTCTTTCTGATGACATCTTATAACCCTTTGTATTCAATTTGATGGTTATGAATACTTAACATGTCCAAAGCAGAACTTGTGAACCTGCCTACCTGCATCCTTAAATCTTTTTTATCTTTTAGCCTCTCCCATTAATATGTATGATTAAATTAATCAGGCCCAAAAGTTAAGTGTATAATTCTACTCCTCATTTTCACCACAAAGTTGTGGTCTCTATCTGCAACATATATGATTGGATTAATTACTTCTTACCATCTGCCTATTCTGAGGCCTCTTATTATTGTCAAACTACTGAACTTGTCTTCTCATTGGGTTTCCTTTTTCAACTGTTAGAGTCTATTTTTATTAGACCAGCCAAAGTTGCCTGTTAAAGCACGAAGCATATTACTTTTATTTATATAACCATATCATACTTCCTCACATAAAATTCTCCAATGCCGTTTTATCTTAAGTAAATCCCAAACTTTTTTCTAAGACTTACAACTATCTCCATGATCTTTGCTCCTCTCCGTGATCTCATTTCTTATTCTTTCCCTTCACACCCACTTACCAGCCACACTGGCCTCCTTGCTGTTCTTTACACAGGTCAAACCCATTCCTCACTCAGGCCCTTTCCATGTGCTGTTTTTCTCTGCCAGGATTTGCTTTCCCCAGATACTTTAATTGTTGACTGCCATTTTTTATTAATTCATAACTGTGCTCCAATGTCGTCTGCCCAAAAAGAGCTTATTCTAGTTTCACTTTATTCATTTAAACAGTGTTCTCTTCCTCGCACTTGTCATTCTCTCAAGTGTGATTTCTTAACAATGGAGACACTAGCTTATAATCTTTCTTTCACACTAGAATGCCAGTTTGAGGAAGGCAGGAAGTTATTCACGGATGTCCTTGGTGTCCAGAGTTATTCACAGCTTGGAGCAGATAGGCAAAAAATAGTTTTTTAAATAAAAGTTATGATTAAAAATAGTGATTTCTTTTTCTTCCTCACCAGAGGACATTTTTCATTGCTTCCTGAAAAGGAGAGGAGAGACAGAGAGAGAGAGAGAGAGAGGGAGAGAGAGAGAAACTTTGATATGAGACAGAAACATCACTTGGTTGCCTTCTTATATGTGCCTTGACTGGGGATTGAACCCAAACCTGAGTATGTGCCCTGATCTGGAATCAAACTCATGACCTTTCAGTTTACAGGATGACATTCCAACCAACTGAGTTAAACTGGCCAGGGCAGTAGTGATTTATGAAGTTACAAATTGGATCAAATTAGAATTTTTGCATACCTGTGAAAATACTAACATGACATTCTACTATAACTATACATAAATTAATTTTCATATAGTGCATGCTTCATTTTTATAAAAAATTACAGCTAAGTTATTCAATAATAAAGAAAGGAATAGTGGAGGAGCATAGCTATAAAATGTCACAAAGATTCAACAACTTTATTCTCTGCCTAAGGCAAGAGAGAGACTCATTGGTAATTATAATCCTGCCTTTCTAAAATGTCTTTTAGACTTGCCAAATATCTAAAATTAAAACTTTATATCCCTGTGCAAAACAATCATCTTGAGACAGAGGCTCACTGTTTCTCTTGGAAAGAGTCCTTGAAAAGAAAAAAGAAAGGTTGGCAGTCCATAGATGTCCTAGAACACCTTGACAATGAAGTCAGTCAAAGCTGAGAATACAGAGAAAGTTGATTAATTTAGCAAGACACCACTTTTCCTGGAAAGTACAGCTGTGGTCACAGTAAGAATCCCTGCAAATTTGCTGAGAACACATTATTCATCTTGAATGACTCTATCATCTATTGGCTGGAAGAAGGGAGATAAAGAGATAAGATATTAAATATTCTAGATAAAAGATCATGGTAAAAAAAAGAAAAAAAGATCATGGTGTAGCTATATTTGTAAAAACTATAGTTGAACTAGGAAGTGATTTCCTATTTTTTAGATTATAAAAAGTAAACACATTTGATCGAGGGAATAATTTCAAATTCTGGCACACGAAACACACTTTGTGAAGTATAAACTTTCTATCTTATAGCCCCAGAGGTACACAATATATATACTGGAGAAACTGACCCCATTATTACGATACATGGCTCAAACTCAGAGGCTAGTTGACTTATGCATGCTAATTTTAGTTGATCACATATCTATTGAGAGTCTACTGTCCTAGGCATTGAGAATTGGGGTGGGGTGGGGATTGTAAGTAATGCCATGTCCTTACACTGAGGGCCTCTTTCAAAAGGGATTGTTTACTACAATGCAGTAAGTACTGAAAGAAAGTCTTCAGATACACCTCTAATGGACAGTGATCTACAATGTAGGCTCACAAAAACATCTGGAAAGAGTGGACATAGAAGCAAATGTACAAAGCTAGGGTCAAACTTGATATCCCAAAACAAAACATTAGTTTTGAGGCATAAATCAAAAAAGAAGGAAAATGGTATTTCAAGAAGTGGAGGAAGCATGATTAGAGCTCCTGATGTGTCAAACATGTGATGCCCAGGAATTAAAAGCTTGCATGTTGCTGGAGGCCATTACACTTTAGATGTTATTAGTGGGAGAAATGGAGTTATAGAAGATCCTCCACTTTGGAAATCTGGTACCCATTCACTTATACCATTATATCCTAGCCTATTGTCATAGACAAAGTTGCACAGAAGTAGAGATTCTTAATCTTAGAGCAAAAGGCATAAAAGGAATGCCCAGTTGTGGCTGGTAAAACAGGAAACAGCTGTGAGGGAGGGAACAAAATTCAAAAGCATAACTGCCTACCACTGTTCTATTGGTTACTCTGAGTTGAGTTCCTCTCAGATGAAGTCCACAGATAGCACAGATTTTTTAAGATAGTATTTCCACAAAATTCCATACTGGCTAATAGGAACTCTGCTATCTTCCTTACCAGATGATTAAATTCAGTGAAAGTAGAGAATGTGGGTACTCTGACCACCACTGAATAACCAATAACTACAATAATTATGGTAGTGAGATATTAGTTATTGAGTGAATGGGTGATTTAAAGACTTTCTGAATTCAGTTTATAGTTGAAGAATAAATAGGACATAGTGCATTATATGGCAAAACAAACCATCAGTAAACCCCTGCAGGTGAGAGACAAAAGCTTATTGAGGGAATTGTAAGGTCATTATAGTTCTAGTATATCTGAACCTTTTAAGAAAAGAAAGTCTCTTTGAAATAGATACTGTAGAAGAAAGAGGAGAGGATAATAGGAGACAGAGATGTTTCCTTGGTGCTGCTGTGCTTGTGTGGAAGGCTCATGGAGATAATGAGCACAGAGATGGGCCAATCGTCAGAGATGTATGGCTTTCTCCACAACACACAGTGGGAGAGAGGTTTATTTTCACAAGTACTTGTGCATGTTCTAATAATACATTTTAAAATAAAAAAGATATTAGAAGCATTTAAAATTTAAAATATAATTACAGTATTATGTTTTAGATTGGTCAAATTAAAAATTACCCCAGTGGGAAAAGAAATATATTTATTTTTATATAATTTATTTATTTAAAATAAATTTTTAGAAGTAGAAGTTCATTGTTAAAGTCAGAAATTTCCTTGTACTTTATTTATTTTTAGTCTGTGGCTTTATTCCTTGGAATAAAAAAATTATATCTTTTCAAAAAAAGGGAAATGCTGTTGTATAAGGTAGATACACCAAATGTGTTTCTGGATATAATTATTCTGATGCAAAACTTAAAAATACTAATTTTATATACTGTGCATACAAACATACTGTATTTTTTTGGACTGTAAGATGCACTTTTTTCACCCCAAATTTGGGAGGAATAATGGTTGTTAATGCTGCTGTTGAGTTCTGTTTACACTTCCATTGCTGAAATATTATGTTATTTATGTTATTAAATATTTTACCACATTTTTTGCTTCAAAAATTTTTTTCCTATTTTCTTCCTCTAAAACCTAGAGCTGTACATGAGACTTCTATGTCTTTTCCTTAATGCGATTGTACTTGTACTTAGTTTTAAGAAAGTTGTCCTGTGGCTTACTCATAT
This sequence comes from Artibeus jamaicensis, assembly GCF_021234435.1. NCBI lineage: Eukaryota > Metazoa > Chordata > Mammalia > Chiroptera > Phyllostomidae > Artibeus > Artibeus jamaicensis. Next base: position 10,616,083 of record NW_026522014.1, on the reverse strand, counting down.
CATAAGATTTAATAGTGGATTAATCATTTGTACTCCAGGGGAAGATGGCTTGATCAATATTAGAAATATAGCTTCTTCTGGGGCAATGTTTTGATAAGTACACTTTGAATAAACCTCTTTTATGAACTGAGTCATATTTCTTAAAACATTAAGCCAATAAGCATTAGATTTGGTTTGGAATAAGAGTCATCTCAGAATCACATCTGACCAGCCTAACCCAAAGTATGCCCATCTATACATCCATATCTATGCAATAAGCTCATCTAATACATTATTAACACAGGCTGAAAATAATAATGGAACAAGAATTAATTTTTTATGTGCAATATGAATCCTTGATCTTGAACCTCTGAAGAAGCAAATATGAGTAAGTTTGTCTGTGCCAGTCAAGAGTTTGGAGGCAAACTAATCATTTAAAAAATGTAATATAATTTCAAACAATCTTGTTGGTGGAGTCAAATTATTAAAGTGGTTCAGAACAGTGACTTTTGCAGTTACAATAAATTGGACAATACGCCCAAAGGAATCACCACATTAACGTTGGTTTGTTCTTGGCTCTTGAGTAGTTTTCTATATTGTGCTTTATTGCCGTGATTTTCAACCTTTTCCATCTCATGGAACACATGAACTGATTCTTAAAACTTTGCAGCACAGCAAAAATACATTATATTTTTATCAATCAGACAAAAATAGGTATAATTTTGATTCATTCACACCAGACAGCTATTGTGTTGGCTGTTGTCATTTAAAAAAAATTTGATGATCTAAGGGAAGAGAAGCCAGTACTCTGACTACAGAGTCAGGTATTGCATCTTTTAAAAATTCTTGCAGCACACTGGTTGAAAGTCACTGATCTACTGTAGCATGTCTTTCCAATACAGTTTATTTCCCAAAGTTCTTCAAGGAGGCAAAAAAGATGTTAGGAGGAATCTCAAATGTTTTCAACTAGATAATTGTTTGCTATTTTAAAATCACATTTTGACAAAAACTAATTGTTGGTACATCAAAGTATTTTGCAAACCCTTGTCTTTATTCTTTAGCCATAAAGAACATGTGTGACATAGGGGAGAGGTCTTGAAACACAGTCAGTTCTTCCTTTGTATATTGAACTATCTCCATGTCCAACCCAGAAAAATATACATGCATACATATACGTAGAAAACTAATATCCGTGTGTGTGTGTGTGTGATTTTTAAGGAGCACACACAGATCTTTCTAAACACAAACATTTGAGTTTTTTCTACATGGCACCAAAGACTATAGGGTCCATGAGGGCAAGACTGTGGTGCAGTCTTAACTGTACCATATGTTCTCGGTGCCTCACAGAGTGAGCCCAGTGACATGGGTCTTTATCTGGACTTGATGAATGCAATTGCATATCTCTTCATTTGGATATTAAAAAACAGCCCTGAAAATCAAAGAATTACATTGATTTTGTTGTCGTTGTTTTAGTTTGAACTAATGTATGTAATCCTAATACCCTTTTTGGAGGAGTTCAATCATCTTAGAAGAGTCATACAAAATTTTTCTAAAATGTATTTTGATGGTGTATAGTAGAGAGTGTGAAAGTCACTCATGTACACTGTACAGTTTATTTATTTTTTAAGTAATAAACTTGATCCAATCTTTACATTTTCAATTAGTTTACATTCAATATTATTTTGTACTAGTTTCAGATGTACAGCATAGAGGCTAGACAACCATACTGTACAGAGTGAACACTGTACCGTTTAAATGTGTGTATTATTTTGGAGGCCTTGGTACTTAATTTGAAAGTAGCTTTGTTACTTGCTAGCCATGTGATCTTAGGTAAGCTAGCATTTAACCATTTAGACTCTCAGTTTCCACATCTATAAAACATAGAGACTAATTATTAGTACCTATTTTTTTGAATTGTGAGGAAGAGGTAATAATATATGCCATGCACTTGGCACCACTTTTAATAATAAAATAGCTGTTCTTTTGCAGTTTATTATAAACCTGCCTTCCTTTTTCTCTGTGGTGGCAGGTTTTCTCTACTGATTCAGGACATAGATTTTCATAAAATCAGTCAGTGAGTCCTGTATTAAGTAAAATATGTCATCTAATCTTTCTCCTAATTTTCAATTCTATGGTTATTAGTGAAAGTATTCTACTTACTTTTTAATGTATTTATGTATGCATTTATTTCAAATTATTATTGTTTCTATAGTAAATTTATATGATTTGCAGTGCATTTCTTTGTTAATGGTATTAAAAAGCTGACTGTCGTATGTTTTTAAGACTACTTTCCTCTTCACATTGCTTTTATTCCTATTCAAAACCTTTTACCGTGAAAGTATGTGTATTTTTTATCCCAATCTATTTGCTTAAAATGTCCACCTTTATTGTCATACTTGTACAGACGCTCTCTAACCTAATCCAGAATATTTAATCCCTCTATATTTTCTTCTAGGGATTTTATCATTTCCTTTTTAATATTTAAATTCTTGCCCAAACATGTTTTTGTTCAAATAAAATTCTAAAATTATTTTTTAAATTGTCATTTTTCTAATACCATATTAAAATTATAATTTTCCATGGATTTAAAAGGCCAAATTCTCTTATAATAAAATATTTAAATTATCTTCCATCTGATTTGGTACCTTTAAATTTTATTCTTTGACCTATCTATGCCTATTCCAGGTATATGCCATTTCACTTTTGTGGCAATTGAATATGTTCCTTCTCAATTTTATTTTTCAAAATTGATTTGATGATCTTTTATTATAATTTTTCTCTAAGTAAATTTTAATGTTATTCCAATACACTTTAGTAAAATATGTTGACAATTTTAGCTAGTATTACAATAGATTCACAGATTTACTTAAAATTAAAAAAATGTTTTCTAATATCGTCTCAGAGGACAGAATTGATTATGTTTCTCTATAAACATATTTTACAAGTAGGATATTGGTTTTTAATTATAAATAACTTTGGAATACTTTTCTTTAAGGAATGATATATATTTTGTCTCATATATATTATTGAACATGTTTATTATAATCCTTAATGTTGGATTTAGTAAATTTTGTTCCCAAAAGGAAATGTTGCAAAGCAAAACTCTCTACTATTTTTTGAGAAATATAACTGTTTTTATATCTTTGAGAATAAAATTAAATTAATACTTTAGTAAATAATTTTTAAGTATTTTAAGAAAATAGTGAATCAACTCACAAATAGCATTTAAAATGTTTCTCCTGATATTTTCTCCAATATTGAAAATTTGAATTGTTTTTCTAGGGAAATGTATGCTAAGAGATATAAATACATGCTGGTTAAGATGTATCATGCAGAATGAGTCTAGATTTTCGGTCTGATTGATATCAATGATGTCCCCAGTCGGTGACACTAATATTGATGAAAACTCCCCATTATTTGCTAATCATGAGATTGTATAAGCAAATGAAAGATGAACAGTTATTCAAAGGAAGGTCATAATACAAACAATTCACTGATGATTTTTCCATAGAACATTTAAACAGTCTTTTATTTATTGGCTCACATCATTACCTTATAGAAGCATAAAATGGGTGTGACTTGTCCACAGGTAAGTTTTACACCTTCTGAACTACGCATACTTTTTCTGACTATCAGAATAATTGATGAATTTGTATTCCCCAACGAGATAAATTCCTGCATCCATGAAACTATCTGCTCTTTATAGGATGTTTTTAACTGTTCGGTCATTAAATTTGTCATACGCCGTTTTGTTTTCACCTTTGTTTGCATTGAAATCATTTCTTAAAAAAATTGATATTAAATAAAAATAAAGTTTAGGGATATATATATATCATTCTGCTGCAAAATGCTTTTTAAACCTTGTCCTTGGAGATGAATTTGCAAGTAGATATAACCAATGTCAGTGTTTTAACCAATTCCAAGTTCTCTGTTTTATCGTTGTTTTAAAAGCGTCTATAAATTGGTTTTGTGACTATAGATTTTGAATTCACAAACCACTAAGTTCCACTATAGTGAACATGTATTATCACTTCATATAGCCCATTCGGCTTCATCATTCCAGTAAAGATATGACAAGGCTGTTTATCAGTAGGTAATAAGACAGATAATTTAACTGTACAAGCTCTAATTGGTCTAATTCACTAACTGACCTCTCACCACTTGATTCACTAGTACAATTGAGCTCTGATAAAGCCTTTAATTGTAAATTGCACACAGCTGTGAGCTGCTTCTCACGCTGGCACAAAAACACTATCATCGACTGTTTCATCTCTGCGACCTGCTAATTTGGAGCATATGTAACTGTTTTTAATGCTGAAGGCTTGACATACCACAAACAGCAGATGTTGCAGCTGCCCCTGAGATGCTTTATTTAATTCAATTACGTCTTTTGGAGATATGTAAAAAAGCTAGGCAAGATGAGAGAGGGCAGGAGAATGTTAAAAATGGAGCCCCTGGTTGAGGCCCAGGTGGCTCGATAGGCAAATGATTGGGTGAATGTCTAAATGATCTTTTTAATTGAGTAGACTGACGGCTAATCAGGGTCATGAAGTGTTATCACACTGATGAGCTGAGTGGAGCCCTGGGCTGCTCTGCAATTAATGCTGCTTTTGTGAAAGGAGAAAAAAGAAAGATAATGTATACCATCTGGCAATTGTTTATGATAAAAGCAGCAGTTTGCTGCAAATTCAAGTTAAATGCTATTCATAACATTATTTTTGCTGCTGCTAAGGGCAAGGACAAGAAGCCCAGGCCTTTGTCTGACTTCTCGTTCTCCTCCTCAACCAAAACATTCATTTTCTTCCACGTGTGTTATTATTAATTACTTGGCTGCTTGCTAATGTATGGCCTGAATGATTCCCTGTTTGATATGCCAATAAAAAGCCCAGAATATACTTCTTGGAATCCACTTCTACTTTCATGCCAATGTATCCGATTACAATAAAACAAAGAAACGGTTAAAGTCACAGCCAAAAACCAGAGAAAACAAGTCAGTTTTTCTCTTTGTCCTTAAAATCGGACTCTCTGGCACCTCTGGGATTAAAAAGGGCAGGGGGTGGAGTTTTTAACAACAGAGACAAAATGTGGAAAACAATTTTTTTCCTTCTAGGCTCAGGATCAGCATTTGCAAACTTTAAGCTGACAGAGATATTCAAAAACTGTCCAATATTTTCATTTTTTTATCGGTTAATACGTGTGAGAACATCATCCAAAATGACATAAGGGTAAACTTAAAATAAAATATTGATTCCATTGTTAGCATAAGAGGTATACATGAGTCTCTCAGACACAACCACGCAAAGCAATAGATGTGGTTTTCATCTTGAGTCACTGACAAGATCAAAAACTAAATAAGCAAAAAGATAGACTTCTCATAAAAGTATTAAAAAGCTCAACTTTACTTAGGAAAGGGAAAAAGTGCCATTATATTTAATCATATAAAGACAATCATTTTGTGTCATTCTCTCTTCAGGTTATCAAAGCATACAGGGGCACCCCTATGCAGGAGTATGAAGTGAGAAAATGAAACAGCCTAAAACTAAGGAATTAACTTTGGAGTGGTAAAGTGGACTTTGAATTCTAAGACATGAATATATATTCTGTAGCCAGATTACAAGATTTTGAACTTCTTGGTGGCTTTAGGTGAATGCTGGCCTTAACTGTTATCTACAATACTCGTATAAAGAAAGGGTAATCCTTGATCCAGAACCTACATTCAGAAAGACAAAAGTATCACCTAGTATAATTTGTCAGGCGTCATGGAAGCTTACTACATTCTGGGCCCTGTGCTAGGCACTGGGAATATGAGGATCATAAGTACACAGAAATTCCTCAAAACACTTTCAAAGCCTGGTGAATGACACAGATTCATAAGCAGAACTTACCATGGAGTGTCAGGAGCAAATACAGTGTCATGACTTCCAGATGGAAAACCTACCCACATCTTGTAAAAGGTGTGGGTGGCTGTTAGAGAAACCTTTCCAGAGAAATAGTATCGAGTTGAGAGACAAAATATTGTTAGATTCTGTAGGAAGGTTTCCCTTCTCCTCTTAAGAAGTGAGAAGTTGGGGAAAAAAACAGTTGTTATAGAATGAGTGTAACTGAGATGTGGCAGAAAGTTTCTCCTGGGACAAACCCTAGAGAGGCTTAATATATGTTTGTTGAATAAAGACATGAATTAATTTAATTAATTTATATGTCTGTAATGGGCATGAGACATTTCGAAGAAGTATTTCTACCCACAGTCGTCATTTGGGGTTGCAAAGACTCATCTCCCAAAATGATGACAAAGAAGAATATTAATGAACCTAATTACTCTGCAATACAGGTTTATTACAGGGATTGGTGAGTTAATTGTGTGTCGCTGTCAATGTAGTTGCCTCAAATAAATCACAACCTCTTTAAAATCAAGAATGATATTTCTATTCTTTTGGTGGTTTCTAAAATGACTTCCAGAGAGAACACTAAGTTTGTAGACATGTAATGAACACCTGCATGAGTTCACAGAGAACTTAGCTGATGGAAGAGCTGACCACTGTGTGGCTATGTAGTAATATCAGTTTGCATCCAAGGAAGGATTTTTATTTGATAATATTGATGGAGAGACAATGAAGAACAAATCATAAAATTGTCCTGAAGTTACTTAAGTCAAATCAGATCTATCATTTTAATAGTACATTTTCAGAAGAAGAATGTCTATCCAGATGAAATTGACAATAGTAACAATAGTAGAACATACAGGCACACACACATGTACACTAAAAAGTCATTTTGGTTTGAAGGAAATAAAATACATATATTTTGTATATAGAGACAAATGAAATTAAATACAATTTCCTTCCTGGGAAAGCATGCTAAACAGGACCTGAGTACACATGAAAGAGCTAATAAATCTCCAACACTTCTTATACAGTGGGACTGGAAAGAAAAAGAACTCAAGTAAAGGATGTCAGGATCAGAAGTCAATTCCAGTGTATGGACTTAAGAAAGGCTAGTTTAATATTTTCCTAGAGAAAATATTAATTCTAATAATAACTAGCAATTAATAGGCTCTAATTTTTTTGTCGACGATTGTGCTAACTACTTCATATACATTGTCCAGTTTGATCTTTACAACAACCTCAGTTGGATGCTGTTATTCTTATATTCTGTAGGCAGAAACAGGAAGATCCCTGTGTTCCCTCAGCCACATTTACAGTTACTAAGGAAAGGAGGCAGGATTTAAGCCAACTTCTGACTCCAACTCTATATCCTTCAACGATATTCTTTACCTCTTGTCTTGGGGAAAGTTTAGAAACATGAACATCATTCTTGAGGGGAAACCTATTTTTATTTACTTCCTATTGGTCTAAATATTTTGTGAATATTTAAGGCTATATTTTATAATGTTCTTTAATTATAAATTTTAGTAACACTTCTAGGCTCACCATTAAGTATTTATATATATTTAAAATTTTTCAATTACTTTTGTAAATTTTAAAAAACATTTTATTTATTTATTTTTAAACAAAGGGGAAGGGGGGGAGAAAGGGAGAGAAACATTAATGTATGGTTGCCTTTCATGTGCCCTCTACTAGGGATTTAGCCCACAACCCAGACATGTGCCTTGACTGGGAATCAAACCAGCAACCCTTTTGTTCACAGGCTGGCACTCAGTCCACTGTGCCACACCAGCTGGGGCAATATTTATATATTTAATGTAAAAAATAGGCTTTCCAAGGCTCCAAAATTTCCAATACAAGGAACCTCAAAGACTGCCTGGTCAATGAGATCAAACTCACCAATGATTTGAAAAAGGATGCTATTTTTTTAATCTTCTGTCAAACTAAAGGAATGATTTTTCTTGCACTGATAAAATCAAATAATTTTAGTCTACATTTTTATACCATCATGCATTTACTAAATGTCTATTATGGACTAGGTCAGTGATTTTCAACCAGTACACCACAAAAATTTTTTAAACATGCAGCACCTGACTAGTCAGAGACACTGACCAGTTTTCCCATAGATTGTCAATAAAAAAAAAAGACAACCATCAGCATGACAATAGACATTGGGTGTGAATGAATCAAAATTGTAACTTTTTTGGTCTTATTGGCAAACATGTATTTTTTGGTGTGCCACAGAATTTTAGTAACTAGTTCATATGTGCCTTGAGATGAAAAGGGTTGAAAATCACGGGAATAAGTACAAAGAGTCCAGGTAAGCAAATGAGGCTTCCCTCCTGCCCTATTCCAAAGGGGCTTCTGGTGTAGTTTTGGAGACAGCTGCCAGAAGTAATGATTACAAAGCTAACCAATCTTTCTTGCCTACACTCATTTGAAAATCTGTGGGAGATTGGATTGTCACTGAATTTCTCTTGCTTTTCCAGCAAAGTGCCTGAGCACTGCTTGAGGAAATGTTGCAGTTGTGCTCAAAGTGAGCATCTAGCAATGAAGGGCATGGGCAGAAAGGGGGTTGCTGGGGAAGAGTCCCAGAACAGCAGCCAGAAGCAAACAAGAGGCCAGTTCAAGGAAGCCTGTATGGGAAAAGTACATGAAAACAGATTTCATAAACCTTGTCAGTCAACCAGGCAATAGAAAGAGGATGGAAAAGGAAAGACAGAATTTACACAACATTTTGATGTTATAGTTCACTGCAGAACATTGACCGGGAGCACAATACTGAATGTTACAATGGTGTCTCACGCTAACAATGGAGACTCTATGAGGAAATCATCTAAATTGGGCCCTAGTGACAGAAAGAGTCTTCCTACCCTTATATTAGCTTTTTGACATGACTAGTCTTGACCAACAGTACTGACAGTCAATAGGTACATTATGTTCACATACAACAGGGTCCCTTCCCCACCCCTCCTTGCTAACTTTCTCACAGATTTATGGTGATTCTTGTAGACTTAATTTTGCTCAGAAAATATATTGTGGGATCAAGACTCCACACTGGTGGAGTTGTATTAACAACCAAGGAATTAGGTAGTTAGTGTTAGCCTATGAGATATACAGAGCCCTTTGAGCCTGGGGAAGAAGAAGAAAAAGAGACCACATGAATGTGAGCAAAAGTTCAAAGGGAAGGTAGGCTTTGGGTTGACCTTTGAAGGCTAGGAGCACAGTGGGGGAAAGTAAAGGGGTTTGACATACTCTTGCCTAAGGTCATGCTAGCTCTATTGTATATTCTGGGTAACCTTGGACTGGTCATCAAACCTGTTTTGTCTCAACTTCCTGGTTAATAAAGCAGGAAAAATAAAGTACCTACCTCATAAAGTTGTTTCAAGGATTAAAGGTGCTGAAACGTTAAGGCTCTTGTAAATATTTAATAAAGGTTAGTTGTTGTTTTTACCCTTTTAAGAAAAACATGATAAAATGAGGCTAGTGGATGGAGCGCAAACTGCATGTGTAAGGTAAGGTAGAATGAGAATGGGATCCGTAAAACTCAGAAAAGGAACCCAGATAGACTATGAAAGGGACTATGTTGAGGCTGATGAAAGTACGCATATCGATAATATGTCCTAGAGGAATTTAAAAGTCATAAAAATGCTCATAAGTACTAGAAAGTCATTGTCACCTGTTGTGTGGGATAGCACCATGGAGAGAAATGGAGCTCATAAATTCATACAATATGTGCTGAGTGCTTATTCTGCATTAAGTATTTCTAGCCCAGTAGAAGAAGCTAGTTGAGCACATAGGAAAATTAGGATTTGGGGAGCTTATGGCTACAGGAACTGTTGGCTAAGTGGGAATTGAGCTTAAACCCCTGAAGCTCTTAAATATCTCCTAAGCAGATTATTCTTAAGTGTGTTTCTTCTAAATGTGTTTCTTCCAAAGAAACAGGTATGCAATGAATTGCCCTAGGTATCCAGGAATCTAGCATGTCATGGTGCTTGCTCCAAGTGTGATGACAGAAATAATTACTACATATTGTAAGATGCCAACAATTACCAATGATCAACTACAATCTAAAAGGACACAGGAGTAAAGATAACAGGGAAAAGAATAAGGATTAACCTTGGGTACACTTAGTTGAGAGGTACAGGGAGCAAGACAAGTCATAAGAGTATTGATTATAAAGGAAGAAAAAAGGAACAAAACTTTATTTTTAAAATTGAAGTTAAGATTAATAGTCAAATGCAATGAACAAATCAAAGAGGATATAAATTGAAATAGCATTGCATTTGGAAAAAAATGGAAAGAACTGTTGCGTTTTCAGGGAAAAGTCAGTAAGGAGTTGAAGCCATGAAAGATATCAACACAGTGCAATAAGAGTGATTTGCGATGCTGTTCAGAAACTACCTCTTTCAATAACTCCCTCTTCCTTCCACAGTTTTTAGAAAGATCTGCATGTCCTCCTTCTCTATTTTGTCCTAATCTCTCAACTCTCCTACTTATGGCCAAGAAACTAGACTGTAAGATCCCGAGACCAGGGGCTGTTATTATTTATTATACCTGGTACATACACTAGACACTTAACCTGTTTCATAAATTGACCAAAAGGAAATCTTAACTTGAAAAAAAATATGTTCACAATATTCAATATGCCATTTATCATTGTACAGATGACTGACTATTCATTTTGATCATGGGAAACTTGCCAATGTGCAACAGTATGAATTTTATCTTCGGTATATAGTCCATATATGTACTATAATTGTATGGCACACAAATACAAGCAGTGTGCTTTCCAGGTGTTGAAAAACTAGAGGCAGAGTTCTTCTCTGAAAGCACTGCATCACTGAATCTTCCCTTGTTCCTGCTCCTTTGCTCCTGACTCCCTGGGTTAAGAGTTTCACTAAGAGTGTGTTTGTTTGTTTTTTTAAGAACTTAGAGAACCTAACATATACATCATCTCCTTAAATGGAAGCACATAGATTATATGGTGTGAATTTTTCTGGAATGGTGACATAACCCTGAAAATAGGTTTTCAATGGTGACAGTGGCTTAGCAAGAATGTGGCATTCCAGACCTAGTGGCACACACACTCCATGTTAGAAGGTGAGAGGCCAGGAGAAACCACAGTTTGCATTTCCTCTGCCTTGTGCACTCACACTCTCTGATGTCCATATCTTTGTGGGTAATGTGCATGGTAAGTCATGTGAGTTGTTTGGCTAAAGAGATATGTCAGCAACTGTGATGTAGGCTGAGGCTTTCATGTTCAGGCTCATTCTGTCAAAACACTGTCAGCAGCCATAGGAAGACCTTTGCTAGCCTCCCTGAAGATGGGAGCTTTATTTGTAGTCATGTATAATGCAGCACCCTGGGGTCATGCATTAGAGCCTAGCCAACTCACAGACTTGTGAGAAATAATACATTTTTTGCTGTTCAAGATTACTAAATGTTTGGAAGGCTTGCTAGATAGTAATAGATAACCAATAAAGAAGTGGCTAGTTCACTTTTGATGACATTTGTCGTCTCTAGCTATTTAAACCGAGAACTTTCAGTGGGTAGATGTATCTCATTTTCCCATAAACTCATAACTCTCCACAAATTCTTCAGTAGCCATTCAGTTGGGATTTTTCTTTCAGCATTGTTGTAAAAAAAATTCTCTAAGATCCCAAGGATTGTCTTAATCCTCCACTATTTGAGATATTTTTATAATTGTTTATTTTATGACAACTATTCTTCTAGATATTGTGACTACAACAACAAATGAGACGTTACATTTTAGTGGGAAAGGCAAACATGTTTAACAGTGAACAAACAGGTGAATGAAATAATTTCAGATAGTGGTAACTGCTCTGAAGGAAATAAAAGTGATTAAATATAGGGTGACTGGTGGATAAGGGAGAGCTAGGTCAGGTAGAACTGTCAGGGGAGATGCTTTTGAAGAGTCAGTCTTGAATTTAAATATGAATAACAAGGAAGGGGCTAGCCATGGGATTTCCTGCTGTGTAAACATTTCAGGAAGATGAAATAAGCAAAGCAAAGGCCTAAAGGGGAGGATGAACTATATATGTGAATAAATAGGAAGTCAGTCTGGTAACAAAAAAATGAGTGATTGGGAGTGCTGAGTGAAATAAGGTCACAACAGGCAGGTAGGGAGCGATTTATATAAGATTGCATATACAGTTGACCTGTGAACAACACGGGGGCTAGGGGAACCAATCCCCCATGCCAGCCCACACAGTTGAAAATCTTGGTAGAACTTTTGACTTCCCCAGGCTTAACTATTAAGAGTCTAATGTTGATCAAACACCTTACAAATAGCAAAAACAGCCAACTAACCCATATTTTGTAGGTTAAATGTATTGTGTACTGTATTCTTATAATAAAGTAATCTAGAGGAAAGAGAATATTATTAAGAAAATCATAGGGAAGAAAAACATGCATTTACAATATTCTTTGGAAAAATCTGCTTAGAAGTGGATGGGCACAGTTCAATATTATGTTGTTCAAGGGTCAACTGTATATGCATATATAGTTATATCTATATATTATACACATATACATATATGTGTAGAGTAGATAGTACAGAAGACAGAGACAGAGACTCAGAGACAGACAGGCACAGAGAGACAGACACACGTACATACAACAGAGACACAAGGAGATGTCTACAGAGAGAGAGGCAAAGGTGGGAAAGTGAGGGCACAGAGAGAGAGAGAGGAGATTTCAAGAATTTAAAAAGTAGGGTGACATCTATGCTGCAGAGAGAAAGAAGGAGCTACTACCCTTTGCAACAACATGGATGGAACTGGAAAGCATTATGCTGAGTGAAATAGGCCAGGTGCTGAAAGACAAATACCATATGATCTCACCTTTAACAGGAAGCTAAACAACAAAACAAACCAGCAAGCAGAAAAAAAAAAACCAAAAAAACCAAAAAAACAAAGACACTGAAATAGAGAACAAGGGGATAGTGACCAGAGGGGAGAAGGAAGGGAAGTTAAGGGGAAAAAGGGGGAGGGATTTGGAAGAACAAATAGGAAGGACACAGGGATGAGAACTAAGGGGGGGGTGGAAATGGGAGGGAGGTGGGGAGCAAGGGGCGGGGGAGGCTGGGATGGGAAAAATAGACAAAAAACTGTACTTGAAAAATAACTAAATAAAATTAAAATAAAAAAAAGAATAAAAAAAGACATTAGTACATGTAAGAACATGTCTGATATATTAAAAAATTGAGAAATAAAAAAAAAGTAGGGTGACAAAATATACATATAATTCCATTTATTTAGGCATCACCACCTCACAGGTGTCAATCTACAAATGCCTCACATAAGCTATTTCATGTGTATATCATAATGAAACCCTGAAGTGTTATTTTCTTATACAAGAGAAAACTCAGAGAGTGTAAGTCAATTTTCTAAAGTCACATGTTCAGTTCCATATCCATTTCTCTGAATCAGGTTTATCTGACTCAACCCATATGCAAATTGTAGCACATCCTTTTCCATTAGTAGCAAACGTTTTAATTTGCTCCCTGCTGGAAGAGATCCCAAGTAGCATAAGTCACCAAATGTTGATGTGGTTGTTATACGACTTTAGGGAACAAAGTGGTATCACAGACATGTTTTATGTCAATTACAAGAAAGGTGCAAAGAACAACATATCAATCTTAGAGGTGCAGGGACTGAGCACGTGGCCCATTGATATGCTAAACCCTGCCAGTCCCCTCTCCGATTTGGCTGACCTGACACATCCCAATCCCAATCTCTGAAGCTTTCATTAACAAGAAAATAAAAGAACTCTAAATTAACCCAATATAAATAAACCTATTTTTGGCCAGAAGAAATATTTAGCAATAAACATATTTTGAGTTCTCTGAATAACAAGTATATATTTTAAAAGTCCTTGAGGAACTAACCAGAATATTAGGTCTTTCATCTGATGCTTATTTTCTTGGATACAAATCTCATAAACTTTTCTTTTAATAATTTTAATGAACAATTTGTATCAGGGCTAACATAATAAAGTTATGTTACCATTTTTAAATAGTAAGGATAACAATCCATCAATTCATTATGCTATTATGGCAACAAAATGTGATGATATTTCAAAATGATATTAAAAAGACTGTACTAATTATCAATTTATTGCTTCTCAGCTCCAAATTCACCCTTTTTGCCTGTTTGGTGAAAATGGATTTGGGCCTTTTTAATATTGTCTTTTTTTTTAATCCCTTGCCAGCTGCACCATGCTAGCTTCGCCAGTAGAGTGTGATGAAGAGACACTGAAGGAGGAAAGGGTTTTCTTTCTGGTTGGGTGTACTCACTGTTTTTGACTTTTCTAGCAACACACTCTGTGAGTGGGTTCTCCAGTATCAGGTCCCAGCAGCTTCCCCAGCGCCCGGCTCCTGCACTGCGTGGAGGCCAGCAATACTCAGGTTCCAGAAGTTGCTGGTTCACCTCCTTCCCCAGAGGTTTGTTGCTGAGTGTCTCTGGTTAAGACATCTCCCAGTGAACACTTACCCCTAGAAGGCTGATCTCCCGTGTGTTCCAGAAGACACATTTTCACCAAGTCCTGTTAGTGTGGCACCACAGAGACTTCTCTGTCACCAGTGAGCCATAACCTCGTCCTCTGCAGAAAGGTCTTGATGTCAGCTTTGGGACATGGAAGAGAAGGGCGTCTTTCTGGGGATAATGGCTGCTTCTTATAATCTGTTCTTCCTTCTTTCTTTAGATTTTCCTCCTACTTATTATTTGCCAATCTCTCCTTATTCCAATCCCCTGTATAGTCAATAATTCTTTACATTTAACTTCCACTTTTCAAATTACTGGGTAGTTTTTATGTCCTGATTTGACTCATACAAGTACAGAGACAAATATATTCTTTTTTTCAAAAGAGGATTATCAATGTGGCTTTAAATTTTTCTCCTAAATAAAAGAATGCAGATTATGTGCTGTTCTCCATCATAGTCATTCTTTCATTAACTTATCAAATACACATTCTGTACATTCTAAGATCTACAGATAAAAAAATAAAAATACTGTACTGCAGCCCTGGACAGTGTGGCTCAGTTGGTTGGAGCATCGTCCCATAACAGAAAGGTTATAAATTTGATTCCTGGTCAGGGCACATACCTAGGTTGCAGGTTCAATTCCTACTGCAGCCATAGGCATGTGCAACCCCTAGTCTGGATGCATAGGATCCTGGATCCCGTCTGGGTGCCTGGTCTGGGAGTATACTGGAGGCAACCAATCCATGCTTCTCTCTCACATCAGTGTTTTTTTCCTCTCTCTCTCTCTCTTCCTCTGTCTCTAAAAGCAGTGGAAACAAATGTCCTCAGGTGAGGATAAAACAACAACAACAACAACAACAATAAAAAACCCTGTACTCCAGCTCTCAAGGAAGGATATAGGTCTTCCCAAAATAGCAATGAGGTATTGTGATAATACCGTAGAAGAGGCTTGTTAATTGTTATGAAAATCAGTGATTTAAATTTCATTACTGGCTTGTTTAAGCAAATCACCTACAGGACACAGAACATGGTCCTGAGTAGTGAGAAGGTGCTGAAGTTGGTAACCAAAGATCCAGATTCTAGTTCTGGACTGTGCAAACTTAGGTCTTATTATTCTCTTGCCTCCTTACTAGTTCAGTGGGGGATGATGTATTGAGAAGACTAAATTCAATATGATGTCATAATACATAGAAATATATACATAAAAATATGAATACATAATACATAGAAATTACCTACCACAGTGTCTGGCTGCCAATTCAATAGATGTTAAAAAAATGCAGCATTCCCTGTTCACATTACAAATTTGTGAGAATCAAACTAAAAAAAAAATAATAGCAATAAAATATTTCAAAACACCTTGTGTAATATAGAGTACTGTGCGAAAGGAAAGGGCGGTTATTCCATATTTAATA
Source organism: Artibeus jamaicensis (assembly GCF_021234435.1). NCBI lineage: Eukaryota > Metazoa > Chordata > Mammalia > Chiroptera > Phyllostomidae > Artibeus > Artibeus jamaicensis. Next base: position 10,600,301 of record NW_026522014.1, on the reverse strand, counting down.
TCAAGTAAAATGCAGTTAACCCAAGAATAGGGGCAGGACAAGTGTAGAGGACGGATAGCAGTGAGAAAACCCAGTGACCATTACCTGAGAAGTTGTGTTAAGACATGAGGGAGGTTAGAGAGAATTGGTTCGAAGGCACACTTGAAGTACAGCTTCGAAGTCAGGGAAGAGACGTGAGTGGCTAGGAAAAACAGCAGCAGCAGATGGCTTAACCTGGCATTTGCCACTCAGTGCTGGGTGGCTGAGAATAAGGACTCTGAAGAGAGCACGAGGCAGAGGTATAAATAGTGCCCGGCTCTGCAAAAACCAGCTGCAGCTGCAGACCAGAGTGCAGTGTGTGGAGAAGACTAGGTTCATGTGCATTGGCTATTACCATCGCTAGTTCTGTCCTTAACATGCACCAAAGGAACATACACATGCTCCTTATTATACACCAGTGACATTATCTACAATGATTGTTAAAATGATTTAATTTAATATTGAAAATTTTGGACAAAATATGACCATTGAACTTCATTATTTAGGGAGAATCAAGAAATGTGTTGCTTGTTTAAATAAGTTTGAGGTTTAACCTTGTTTTTCTACATTTAGGAAAATATGAACATAATTTGTAAATGAGCTAGTTACATATACACATGAATGTTTATGTATGTAATATGCATATATTGGTTGAGTATAATCAGATGCTCTTTATTTGCATGTGTATGGTTAAACAAAATAAAAGTTACCTTGGAATAAACATAAATACAAAGATAATAAATGATTTTCACATTAGGTAAGCCTCATTTTTATGAAAAATATAACTTTCTACTACTTCAGAAAAAGCAAAAGAATATAGATAAATTTCCTGCATAATTTAAGGTAGGTTTTTTTAAGGTTAAGCAAATTTGGTTCTTACATATTGAATTACTTCTTTCTTTAATGTCTAACACTAAAACAGCCCTCTCAAATGTCACTGAAGAATTTCTAATCAACATACTAAATATCTTGTTTCCCCTCATGCCTATAAGACTTTCTGTTACATTTAATATTCTTAATACCCACCATCCACTCTCCACCCCTTCCTCTAACTCTTTGACTTATGGTGTCCTTAGACACCATGGCTGAAACAAAGCTTCCTCCCCAGGTATTGATGGGTACAATTCTAGAGCCAAAAGAAAAAGGGGGAAAGAGCAAGTGAGAATGCAGGAAGGCAAAACCAGGAAATGTTTTACCAAGCTGATCACAGCCTCCCGTGCTAACAGCAGGGTACTCAGCCTTAGCAGATGTTTCTGTGCAGAAGTTCTAGGACCTTTTCATCTTGCAGCCACCCATTGGTGAAGAGGAAGAGGCATCTAGGAGTGCTGTTCTATTTCTTTTTTCTTATTTGTAAACATTCTCCCAAGGGGATATTAAATTGCCCACATTTCTGGCTTAATGCTGCTGTGCTCTTCCTAAGAAATCCCGCACCTCAACTGTGCTGTGATTCACCTGAGTCCAGACACGGTGGAGAAAACTTTCATGAGTCCAGTGAGCCCTGTTCCAGTTCCCTTCATGATGGTTGAGGTGAGGTTGTACCTCTGGTTGGCGCTCACCATGGGGGAGGCTCAAACTGCAGGTGATATTTGGAAAAGAGGCAATGATAGTGGCAGGTGAGAACTCTCCATTTTGCAAGTAGCCTAGGACCTAGATATAAGGGAACATGGTAACTGGGACAAGGGAAGAGAAAGTTTTACAAATTTGATCCAATTCAGAAGTCTAGTCTGCATATACTTTTTCTCTAAAAGAACCTTACCCACTTTTAAGGTATTAAGTATCTTATCTATACAGAAATAAAACAAACATATAACAATAAGAACGACCGTAACCATCAAACCATTGATACAGAGTGCTCACTTCTTACATTCTTAGATGGTGGTAAGAAAGCTAGTTAGTTCTCTGGCATCTTTTAAGAGCAGTAATTCCATTTATTAGGGCTCCATCCTTATGACTTAATCATCTTTCAAAAACCCTACCTCCAAATACCACCACATTGGTATTAGGGTTTCAATGGGTGAATTCTAGAGGCACATAGACATCTAGTCCATCGCCACCATCTTCACAGACAGGACAACTCAATGTCAAAAGCATGCCAATTCTCAATCTTTAAATGTGTGGCAGATTAAAAGTGGCTGCACATTCACTGATGCTGTTTCTGTGGAGAAGTGAGGACTGTGTTCTCACTTTAAATCTGGGTCAGCCTTGTGACTTCTTGGACTGATCAAAGTTGGTGGAAGAGACCCTAGGGCAGTTTCTGGGCCCAGGTTTTTTAAAAACTCATAGTTCCCTGATGTCTTGATATACCGTGTAAGTTCTATTACCTGCAACCTCTCTCCTGTGGAAGCCCACACAGGCACTTTTGTTAATGGCAATAGCTAAATCCAGCCTTTCTGCATCCCCACTGTGATGACAGACGTTGGTGTGAAGCCGTCTTGGACCCCCCTGACAGCCTATCTCCATGGGCTGAATAAAGCCACGTGGAACAGAAAAACCAATTGAATCTTGCTTAAATCTTTGGGCCACAAAATTGTGAGCTATAATAAATGATTATTTTAGCTATCTAAGTTTTTTAATAAATCCTAAAAGATTAGGCTAATATTTAGTAGGTAATTGAACCAGGTTTCATACACCTGAAATAAAAATTGCAATGTTTTTCTTTCTTTTCTCATGAAACTTGACATGTTCATTATAGAAAGTATGTTCAGAAGTAAAGGACCAAAAATAAAAAGCGACCTTTCTGAAGAAGAATCAAGTGGAGCTTCTTCACTTAATGGCTTATCAAGGTTCAACCTATCAAAACAGTGTGGTATTGACTCATAGATAGATATATTATTGAGAATAAACAGTCTAGGAAACATACCGCATACACACATACTCACACCTTGATCAAAATGAAGCTGAAGCCCTGGCTGGTGTAGCTCAGTGGATTGAGTGCGGGCTGAGAACCAAAGGGTCACCGGTTTGATTACCAGTCAGGGCACATGTCAGGGATGCAGGGCAGTTCCTCAGTGGGGGCCACATGAGAGGCAACCACACATTGATGTTTCTCTCCTTCTCTTTCTCCCTCCCTCCCCTCTTGCAAAAAATAAATAAATAAAATCTAAAAAAATAAAAATAAAATGAAGCTATAATTGTTACAAAATATGATGTGGTACAAGTGGCTCTCCATAAATAAAAATAAGTAAAAATCATTTTAGTACCAGATCTCATAAAAAGGGTAAAATTAGAAGCCACAGAGTAAAAAGTATTTGCAAGATGTGTAATCAAACAAATTATTAATAGGGTATATGAATAATTCCTGTATAAAACTTTAAAGAAGATAACCAATTAAAAAGGAGCAAAAGAGATAAATGGGAATTTAATTTAAAAAGAAAACACTACTGATCGATAAACCTATGAAAATATGTTTGGCTCCATTAATCATAAAGGAAATGCCATTGAAACTGCAATTTGGGAACATTTTATATAAGTTTGCCAGTTTGGGCTAGTGCAAGCCCAGGGGCCCAGAAACCTCACTGGTTGGCTTGCACCAGCTGAACCAACAAGGTTCACCAACTGAGGCCATGAACCCCTGACAACTGGCTAAACTGAAGGACATGGCTACAGACTGATGCTCAAGCTCCAAGCTGAGCCACAGATATTTTATTTGGCAAACAACCTAGTATCCTATTAAAAACATGCACCCAAATCAGGCCATATGATTTAAAACCTATTTCCAAAAGAACCCCTCTCATCACCCATCTAGGCAAAACAGAACTGTTGGGAGCTTTTAGATTGGCTACCCTTAATTAGGTCATTAATTGTGCATGTTGGCTCCAGGTACTTCAATCTAATAATGGCATCACCACTGATGCAGGCATTACCTTTGTCAGATGGGTATTGAAGGCCCAATGTTACCTTCAAATTCCACAAGCTCTATAATAACAAAGCCACAAAAATGTAGTCTACATCTACTCAAATGTACATCCACTTCAGAAGGAGACCTCAGTCCCACTTCTAAGATAATACTGCCTTCGTCCAAGACCTTGCTATTGTAAATAGCTTCATTCCTGCATCACAGGTGCCTGATACCTCAGCAATGCACATGGGCTGTGTTTCCTAAGGCACCAACAAATTGGACATGGGGCATATATTGCTTCCTTTTCTTTGATGTTAGGGATTCTGTTATATTTTCTGCCTTTCTGTTTGCTTAGCCCATGATCCTGGTATGGTCCTTGCTCTCTGCCAGAATGTGCATTCTGACATTCCTTGCCTAAAAGGAAATCTTGTAGAGGGTATTACTATCTGTGCCATTCTAAAAATTAATGAAGATTATTGCTTTTCCCAGAAGGCAACTGCCTCATATTGGCCCAGACCTTGAGCCCCTGGGGACAGGAACTTTCACTCCCCAATGCCTTCTACTTCCCCAATGCAACAGGATTGCCTCCTGTGTCTCTGACAATGGCCACCACAACAACCCCTTCAGCTTGGTTATAAATAAAAGCTATTAACCTTTATACATGCTTTACTGAATTTTTAGTTCACACACTCCAACAATACAACTGCAGGACCTGCAAACCTGACCTGAGGAATTAAAAAATATTATCATAAAAGTAAAGCTCATACTTTCAATACACTTGACAACTCAAATATGATGTTTTTAGAGACCCTCAACATTTTCAACTTGGTTTAATGGCTAATGTCATAAATGGGGAATTTGATTGTGAGACCAGCTTGCAAATATTCTTATATTTGTTTTTCTTCCTTTTACTTTCATAATAAAATAATTTTCTATGATGTTTAGGGCCATTTAGAAATCGTCTCTACCATTTAAGCCATGAAAATACTTTAAAAAATGAAATTCAGAACTGATGTCAAGACATCAAGAGGCCAATTATAATATAGCTTGTTGGTGTTTTTTAAATACTCTCATGACCCAGTGTTGATGCCCTGGCTAGGGACCAGGCAGGTCCTTTTCTTGAGCAGCTGATTGATTAAGTTCACACTCTAATCATTTCCCCATCTGACCCAACTGCCTCGGGACCAAAAGCCAGACAACTAGGGACAGTCCCTATGCCCCAGAGCCTGAAAATCTATTCAAACCAGCCATCTACAGGGGCCCCTTGCTCTACCTAAGCTGCCCACTGTGGCTCTGTCTCCTCAGGCAGACTCAGTTTCATCTAGGTTCAGTCCACGCCCACCAGAAAAAAAGGATACCCTAGTAAAACTACAAAAACTGCCTTCTCTTGCACTCATACCACTTGCCAATTTTTTGTATTTTTTTAGATGATGCTTTGGCTCAGGCCAATGGCCTCAAAGATGTTTTCCTCCAGATCCTCAAAAATGGGAGTTTCCTGGCTTGGATACATCTGAACCATTCTAAACACTCCTAGTGTCTGATGGGAAACTGGCTCCAGGAGTGTGGACGGGGCAGGGACCAGGATGGGCGGTAGAAGTGGGAAGTAGGAAAACAACAGATGCACACTGTGGCATCTGTCTTCTTCCTTGATGTCTGTTTTTTCTGTCTCAACTAAATTTTATTGTATTTTTCCACTACTTTTTATCCCCCTAATATAATCCTCTACCTCCACCCACCCCCTCCCTACCTACCCCCTGCAATCAGCACACTGTTGTCCATGTCTGCCTTGTCACTATCACCTTCCTCCTAAAAGTGAGTGGCTTTCTTTTGTTCTCACTTAAGTTTGGAATTGATGACAAAAATAAATTGGGTTGGTCAAAAAGTTTTTTCTGTAAGATGGCTCTAGTAGTGCTTAGCTGTCTTTAACTTCATTCAAAACAATTTTGTTATATCATATTGTGACCACTGTCATATCAGTGTGCATTAAAAAGATCACAATTGGCCCTGGCTGGTGTAGCTCAGTGGATTGAGCGCGGGCCTGTGAACTAAAGGATCATGGTTCGATTCCCAGTCAGGGCACATGCCTGGGTTGTGGGCCATCTCCCAGCAGGGGACACATGACAGGCAACCATACATTGATATTTCTCTTCTTCTCTCCTTCCCTTCCCCTCTACGGATAAATAAACGAAAATCTAAAAAAAATCAAAATTGGTAAATTTTTGTACAGCCATTTTAATATTAAAGATGGAAGAAAATGTACAAAATTTTTGGCATATTACACTTTATTATTTCAAGAAAGGTAAAAATGCAACTGAAATGGAAAAATGTGTAGTGTATGCATATCAAAAGTTGATTGAGAAGTTTCATGCTGGATATTTCTTGCTGGACATTGCTTCATGGTCAAGTAGAATATTTGAAATTGATAGCAATCAAGTTGAGACATTAATTGAGAACAATCAACGTACCATGTGGGAGATAGCTGACATACTCAAAATATCCAAATCCATAAAGTTATTGGTGAAAATGAAAAATGTGTCTTTTGTTTTCCAAAAAAACTAAACAAACTTTTTGGCCAACCCAACATATCTAGGAGTCCCTTGGATGTGATATTGTAGCTGTTTGAAGAGAATTGTTTGAAGCTTGAACTGGTCAAAGACGGTTAACCTGAAGTGGGCATTGCAGCGAACTTTTACTATGGTCTTTTTTTGAACAGTTTCATAATCCTACAAGGACATTTTTTGTACTGAAGGATCATCCTAAAGGCATCAGAATAAATAAATACATATATTAATATATATATTAATATATTTTTTTCTAGTAGGAAGAAGCAACTAATTTTAAAACTTTGATCAAAAAATGTATCTTTTTCTCTCCTAAAAGCCATATCCTTTGGCTGAGCAGGTAGATTTTAAAGACTTTCACAAGTAATATCAAGGGAGGCAGCAAAATCAGCCCAAATGACAGGGGTACCACCGGGCAAGTTATCCTTCTGATAGACAGATCATTTGATTGACCTGATGTTCACCTCCTTTCTTTTCTCTAGAGGTAGTGTTGAGCAGTGAAAAAAAAATTGAACTATGTAGTAAATTCTCAATTCAGATTAAATAATGTTTTAAATCATTGGAATCTGATTGTTTTCTATTAGAAAATAAAGACAAGAAAAGGAGGGGAAGCACTAATGCCTGTTCCTTTATTTAAACTGCATGAAGGCTCATGTCCACGAGTCCTTTTTCCTTTCTGCTCAATCTTCCTCCATCCTCCCCAGCCCTTAGATGGCATCTGCTCTTCATCTATGAGTCTGTCTCTATTTTGCTTGTTAGTTTGTTTTGTTCATTAGATTTTGCATCTAAGTGAAATCATGTGATATTTGTCTTTCTCTGGCTGGCTTATTTCACTTAGCATAATGTTCTCTATCCATCCATGCTGTCCCAAAGGGTAAAATTTTCTTTTTTTTTTATAGCTGAGTAGTATTCCATTGTGTAAATGTCTCATGGTTGTTTTTTGTTTTTAAATATTTTCTTTATTTATTTTTCGAGAGAGGGGAAGGGAAGGAGAAAGAGTGGGAGAGAAACATCAATGTGTGGTTGCCTCTCACGCGTCCCCTGCTGGGAACTGGCCTGCAACCCAGGCATGTGCCCTGACTGGGAATTGAACCATGATACTCTGGTTCGCAGGCCTGCACTCATTCCACTGAGCTACGCCAGCCAGGGCCCTCATGGTTGTTTTATCCACTCATCTGATGGATGTTTGGGCTGCTTCCATATCTTGGAGTGAAGCAAGTGTTCATTGCAATGGACATAGGTGTGCTTACATTCTTTCAATTAGTGTTTTTGGTTCCTTCAGATATATTCCCCAAAGTTGAATTGCTGGATCAAAATACAGATCCATTTTTAATCTTCTGAGGCATCTCCATACTGATTTCCACAGTGGCTGCACCAGTCTGCATTCCCACCAACAGTGCAAAAGCATTCCCCTTTCTGTACATTCTTTCCAGTGATTATTGTTTGTTGACTTATTGATGATAGCCATTTTGGCAGGTATGAGATGATATCTCATTGGGGTTTTAATTTACATTTCTCTGATGATTAGTGATACTGAATATCTTTCCATATTATATCTATCGGCCATCTGTATGTCCTCTTTGGAGAAGTGTCTATTCAGGCCCATTGCCCATTTTTTAATTGGGCTGTTTGATTTTTGGTGTTGACTTTTATAAGTTCTTCATACATTTTGAATACTAACCATTTATCAGATATAGCAATGAATATGTTCTTCAATTCAGTGGGTTGTCTTTTTATTTTGTTGATGTTTCTCCTGTTTCCTTGGCTGTGCAAAACTATTTAGTTTGGTGCAGTCCCATTTGTTTATTTTTTTCTTTTGTTTCCTTTGAGGTGGTTGTCAGGGGAGGGGATATAAAGAGACTAAATGGTAATGGAAAAATACAATAAAATATAAAAAAAAACAGATATAGAAAAGAGAAATGTAAATAGAACTGCAATTTCGAAATTGATTAATGTTTATCCTGCTGGCTAAAACTTAACTACCGACCTGACTGTCATCCTTCCTTCCTCATTCTCTCTTCTAAGTTTACATATGGTGGTCTTACCTAGCTTTGTAATGAAGATCACATAGCAAGTTATAATCAAACAGTGGCAATGAAACATTAAAAAATTAAATAAACTGCATGAAGTCTCAGAAAACAGTCATATGGAGAGAAATCACACTGTTCAAATGAGTAGGTGTGGAAATCCTGGACAGCAGGGTGATAGCATAAAATGTGAAATGATTAAATACATTAAATAAGTGTAAAAACCAGATTTGTAAAAGTATAAGCAGATCATCACAACAATTAGCACCAAGTTCTCAAAGAATTTGAGGTTCAGTGCTACAATTAATCTCTTGTATCCTCTATTCCAAAGATTAAACACATCATCAACTGAGTTTAAAACTTTACAATGTGTCACAGGATAATTCTTAATAGATTCCTGGAAACAAGTTGAATTTGTGCACTTAATGTATATAAAATATGTCACAGTGAAAATAACCACCTAAGAATCCCTGTTTATCTCTGGAATCTGTGGCTGCATCACAGGTTCATGTGACAGTTCATGTCTTCTGTACCTCACATGAGATTATATTGAAACACGTTCCCAGGGAAAATGCTTCCATAACCAGATGTTCCCTGTAAATTTGCAAATAAAACAGTCCATATGACATGCAATAACACTAACTCTAAAATTTAGCTGCTTAATATTTCCTAGTTCAAAATGAAAATATAAGATTAGAGAATAGACCAAATTTATTGGCAGTATCTCAGTGAAAGGATCCTTGATCATACCTTGAATTCATTGGTCTTTTGTAAATTAGATAGTGATTATATTATAAGCTTCTCCATGAACAGAAAATTATTTCTAATCAAATCATTTGCAAATATTTATAACCAGTAACTCTGATTGAAAATAACAGTGTGGGTTTTAGAGTACAAATCTGTAGAATTATGATTAAACTGAGGGAAAAATTCTCATAATTCATATTAGCCTTGTTTGTGAAGTCTCTAGTTACTATATTTTCAGAATTGAATTCTTTTTAGCCTAAATCAATGTGGCTATAATTTCAAGGGTGAAAGACATAAGTTCAATGTTATATATACATGTGTGTATGTGTGTGTGTGTATATATATTTATATTTATTTATTTCACTGTGAGTACTGTACTATAGAGAAATATGTAAAAAGGGAAATATCTTCCTTCCTAATAAACTGATTCTGGAAGGATTTATTTTTGCCCTCGAATATAGAATGACAGAAAAATTTGATTTTTCTTATGAAAAAAATGATTACAGAAAAATGTGCCAACGGTACTTCACTTCTGAGCTATATTACATTCCCACTGTTAAAAAAATAATACCAATTTACTGCCTTTGATTTACAAAGCACAAAAATAAATGTTGTCTCAGTTACTTTTAAGGCAGAGAATGAGATAGTCTGGGTAGGTCGGATTATTGTTGTTTTTTTATAGGAGAGTAAACTGAGATTAGGATACTAATATATAGCTTGGCAGTGGATTGAGCATGGGCCTGTAAAGCAAGGGGTGGCCAGTTCAATTCTCAATAAGGGCACATGCCTGGGTTTTGAACCAGGTCCCCTCTGGGGTGCATGAGAGGGGCAACCACACACTGATGTTTTTCTCCCTCTTTTCTCCCTTACCATCTCTCTAAAAATAAATAAATAAATTTAAAGAAAAAGATATTAAGATGTAAAATAAAAAGCTACCTTCTGACCCAGCAATTTCACAGCTAGGATATACCCTAAAAACCTGAAAACACCAATTCAAAAGAACTTATGTACCCATATTTTCATAGCCTCACTATTTACAATAACCAAGTGCTAGAAACAGCCTAAGTGCCCATCAGTAGATAAGTGGTTAAAAAACCCTGGCACATATATACAATGGAATACTATGCAGCTGAAAGGAAGAAGGAACTCCTACCTTTTGTGACAACATGGATGGAACTGGAGAATATTATGCTACGTAAAATGAACCATGTGGTGAAAGACAAATACCATATGATCCCACTTACAAGAGGAATCTAATGAGCAAAACAAACTAATGAGCAAAGTAGAACCAGAGACACAGAAACATAGAGCAAACTGACAGTGGCCAGAGGAAAAGGGAGAGGGGGACAATGGTGAAAAAAAAGGAGAAGGGACTAGTGAAAGAACATGTATGCATGACCTGGGGACACAGACAATGGTGTGGGGATTGACTGGGAGTGGGGAGGGGTGGGCTGGGTGGAGGAGGGCAAAGGGGGAAAAATTGGGGAAACTGTAATTAAATAACAATTTATAAAAAGATAGTAAGATGTATAAAAGATCACAAACCTCAACTGTGGTCGAACCAAGAATATAATTTTAGTTTTCTAAACTTCAATTTTACCCCTCTTATCCTCTCTGCCACCTTGTCTTGGAACTCTGTCTGTATCACATCAGAACACCTGTATGTGTATGCTTAATATATTTGGGAAAATGTGAGTAATTATTGCACCAGATATGTACACACATTTATGTTTTTATATGCTTTGCTTAATATATTCGGACAAAATGTAAGTAAATATTTAATAATCCTCCACTTGTGTTTCTCTAGGGTTGGACTATAAAATGGTGATAGAACTTAACAGAGGTCTAAGGAGGTTAACCGAGTCACTCAGAGTCCCACTGCTGTAGCAACATCAGCATTTGAACATGATTTCTTGATCCCCACCTGATGTTCTTTCTCTATTCTGCTCATTTGTGTTTCCCAATGCCAAGACACACTGTTATTAGATTCATTAATTTTCTCTAAATTCTTCATTTTTATGGCCTTTCATACGGTGTGGCCTGAATTAGTGTATTCATCTTATATAATCATATGGAGAAAAGTAAACCAGGTGAAACACATCCATTTCAGTGTAAAATATGGAGGTCCTGCATGTTAATGCCAGCTGCAGGATGAACAATAGTTTTCTTGGAAAATAACTGAAGGGTCTGTTAGTTATCATAACAGTGACCTCTAAATAAATATGTTAGTAAGTTATTCTTATAATTATACTGTGTATATAATGATCAACCCCCAAATCTGTAGGGTTTATTCATTGTCATTAATATTTATGTTACCTGGGGCTTAATTGTTCTAGGGTGATTTCAACTGGGCAGATGATTAATAGGCACGATCCAGTGGCTCTTTTCCAAAGTGCTGCTCATTGTCTTCCTACCTGCTGTCTTCCTGAGGGGTGCTCCTCTTACGATTGTTGCAGAGGTGAAAGAGAACAGGCCTAACTGCACAAGTAAAGTTTAAGTCTCCACTAGCTTCACATCTGTTCAATACATTGGACAAAGAAGTCACATGGTCAGGTCCAAAGTCAAGAGGCTAGAATGGATATTCTGAAATGGTAGGTCCCTTCACAATTGCACGACACAAAGGAGTGAATATATGACCCTACTTCCAGGGAGGGAGTACAGAGTTGAACACGAATCCACTCTGCCATACATGTGAAGTAGGTCAATGTTAAGGTGTAAATCACTGAGTGCTTATCACTGATTTTTTTCCTCTACTCTGAGAGCTATTTTTCTTCTCAGCCAAAGAAAACCAAATTTCCTATGAGACCTTTCAAGCTCACATGACATGAGCTCAGCTAAACACATGAATTCCAGGTTCCAGATTCCAACAGTGCTCCTGGATTTGCCTGTCAGAGAGTGCACAGTACTCATACATAAAAGGCTGTTAGCTCGCAATTTCTTCTTTCTGGCAGTTTGATTTCAGCCATGTTAGTTTTGCAGGCTGCTTCTGCAAACCCCAGGAACTTTGCCTATTGAGGTCCACTATACTGCTGAAGTCAGCCTCTGTGGGAGCTGAACACCTCTGTGGCACTGAGAAGAGAAAGATCGCACCACACCAATTCAACAGGAAAAAGAAGGACCATATTCAAGATTTGTGCAATAGGGAAGGGTGACTGAACCCAACCTATCACCTTCAATAATCACTTTTCAAAGGGTTGGATTCCTTGAGAAAAGACATTTCTGTGATGTAAACTTGGGTAAGAGGCTATGAGAAGATTTACATTTCAAAGGGGCAGAGAAACAATGTAAAGCTGCAAATTGTCTAAAGCAAGTGCTCTCAGCAAAGGGAAGTAGGGCCACCAGTTCAGAAACCTGTCTAAAGTTTACTCAAGTGATTTGGACCCCTAAGGCTGTCTTTGTCACACTGGGGTTTGACAGGAAGAGAGAGAAGACTGAAAATCTGAACCAGAATATGACAAGTCAGAGGCTGGGAATCTAAGTATGTTAAATTCACTGCACCTGTTTGTTACCTTTGTAGAGCATAGATAATGATTCTGCACTTTTGAGCAGTTATCTAAATAAATATAAATACAGTTTTAACTTAAGTCAATTTTTTGATTAACTTTTTAATTCGTGTTCTAGAAGCAAACAAGTTGCCAAAAAATAAATAAAAGTACACATTTCAACTCTTGGGATTTTGGAGTTCAAAGATTACTATGCTTCATCTCCGTGTGTGAGTACCTGGAAAAAAAATAAGGCTAAATATAATTATGTAAGGCAGAAAAGAGGAAGTAGTAAGACTTTGGGAGAGGTGGCTTATTTCTCCAGACAATGGAGCTTGATGATACTAAAGCCCCAAACTAGAAGGACTTACCTACCAGTACTGTATATAGACTTTCCACCACAGGGGCAGAGATGGCCCCATGAGACCAGTGGCATGGAGTAGAGTAGAATGTGTGCCCTCCGTGCAAAGAGCAGAGGAAAAAGAGCTAGGCTATTCAAGCTTGTTTCTCTCTCCAAACTAGCCAATCACTCATCCTACCCTCTGGAGATGGAAATAAGGAGTTAGAGAGAGACCTGGGAGATTAAACAAGAAGAATTTGCTCCAGGTGGAGGGAACTATGAATGGAGGAAAAGAAGTGCTCACTGCCCTCACTTGACTCACAACCAAACATCAATTGGATCTTTTTTCTGGACTTTATGTAATCAGAATGGGTGTGCGATTTATATTCTTTAGCTGCTCATCATCAGAAAACTAAGGCATTCAAAATACATGTCAAGTATATTTCATTAGTTGTCTCCTCTTATTCATTTTCCTTTCCAAGAGAGAAATTAGGTTTAATTTTAACCTAAACAATTCTTAATTAGGAAGACAAACCTGCTGAAGAAGCTACACTGAGTTCAAAGTTGAATAGAAAATTCATGAATTTACTGTTTTTTACTCGCTCTTATATAACTATCTTGCTCTTATTTCTTTGAATAATTTAGGATGGACAGTGCTATTAGTTAAAATATTTGATTATTAAATGAGAATAAACATAGATAAGTCCTTGGGTAAATAAAAAATAAATAACCTGGAGTTTTCTCTGACCACCAACAGAAATACTGGTTTGTGATGACAGACAGCTTGAGGAATATTATGGTTATAATTTAGGTCTTATAACGCTTCAGTAAACCAGAAATAAAAAAAGTGATTTTCTCTCAGATACGCTATTTCTCATGTGGTGAGAAAAACATCCATGCAGTAATATTTAGGACCAAGTCTGGCATTTAGAAAATCTACACCAACTATAAAAATTTTCAAGGAGAAGGAAATAAAGGTTAAGTAGGCTTTCAGACAGAGTCAAGAACTGTCACTGTTCTTGGTATATAATCCATCATTAGTTTAACCATACTAGAGAAAATGAATACCCAAACATATCAGAAAGAGCGTTGTCTATATGAGAATAGATAAGTGCAATTGAAGTAAAAACAGAGGTTTCAGGGAGAGGAAGGAGGCACTGTTGAAAAGTCTCATGGCCTATGAGAGTCTGCAGAGTGTTAGAAGAGATGGAGCTTGGAGCTCAAACTATTTCTAAAGTTATATATTGATTCAGTAATGGGTATCTGGATATAGATCTATGTCCATATTTATTTTTATAACTACATTTATGTTTATATTGTAGTTATAATTAATGTAGTTATACAGACAGGTATATTTATCTATATATCTCTACTCAGCCAGGGCTCACCTGGTTTATTTCACCCAGACTTTAAGTGGTGCTATTTAATTGCAAACACACTGCATGATTAGTCAAAACTGTGAGTATCGTGCCCTAAGGTGCAGATGTCTTCTGGCTGGACCTCCTGGGTATTGGCATTCTGACCATTTCTGCTGCTTGTTATAAATGCGAAGGGCTATTGTGGAGCTGTATATTTTCCATTAACCAGTCTGAGACAATTCAAAACATCATGTTCGACTTTTCTATTCTTCAGTTTTTTTTATATAACATTATAATCACTTTGTAAGGTGGCAGATGGATCATGGACTTTTTGTGGTGATCACTTTGTAAAGTATAAATATGAAATCTCACTATGTTGTACACAGAAAACCAAGATAATACTGTACATCTATTATAATTAAAAAGAGCTTTATATTTCAGAATAAAAATTAGACACAAGGCATAGCTATATGTAGAAAATATCACTTTCTTATAGAGAACAGATATTTTTGGAGTTAAGTATGTAAAATAAAGGAATAGGTCAAGCCAAGGGGCATGTATAAAGGACCAATGGACAAGGCAATGGAGAGGGTTGGATCTTAGAGATGGGGTGGGGAGGCCAGAGGGAGGGGAAAATGGGGACGACTGTAATTGAATAATAGCAAGAAAATAAAAAATAAGTAAAAAGAACCAGCCAAAACATCACTGACATGTATGGCTCATTAGTCATGTAAAATCAGGTATTTCTAAAGCCTTTTTCATATCCTGTGGAAGATGATGTCTTAACAAAGAACAGAACAATGTTAATGGACGTGGCTGGAAAGCACATTCTAAAGGACATCTTGATACTTGAAAAACTGCTATGATTTTCTGTTACTACTGACTCCTCTCTACTGGAACTTTGAAACTGTTTTCCCACCTAGACACTTAAAAGTTGCTCTTAATAATTAAAGAAAAAGAAATCTAGAACTGATAGGCCAAATGCAAGGTATTTTCACTATTATATGAGATTGTGCTGGTTGACTAAATATAATAACGATCTTTTATAATTGTGTATATCTTTGCAGTTTTCAGATGTTATTAATTAAAATTATGTAACTTAATTTGAAATATTACATTGTATTATCATAAAACCAATCTAATAAGACAGACAATGTTTGTATTATTAGTGATACTTGACCAAAAAGTTTCATTAAGTTGAAGTGACTTATACAAAGATACAAAATTCATCATTAATAGAACTACATCTTAAAAACTCAGGCCTCCCAGTCTTATCATTCATATGCTTTTTTTTAAGCTATCCAATCATCTTTTATTTACCAGAAATTTATTGAATATTTACAATGAATCTCAATATATTTCAACGCTTTTGCAGAGTCAGACAACATACCATTCTTATTTTTATAGAAATCATAATTTATTTAGAGATTGATATTAAAAGAGTATCAACATTTGGCATAATTGGTATAAAAATAGAGAGGTACACTGAAAGTAAAAGTCTCAGTTTAAGGGAGAAAGTAATGAACTTTGTAAGGTCGGAATAAGGAGATTTCTCAGATGGAGAGAACTGACGGGGGTTTTAAAGGATGAGTGGCTGTTTCCTTTGCCAAGTACAGCAGCAAGGACTTGGTATTTGCAACCATCATTGTGGGCTAATGGAGGAGCTTTGGGCCTGCAGAACACAAAGTAAATGTCTGGCTGGCTGGACAACCAAGAAGGGGCTGGTAAAGGAGGGCCATCTATTTTTAGAAATTATTTAGAAAGCAATATGCTTGAAAGCTTTCAGATAAAGAGATCATTGAGATCACAGAGCCCGATTTATCTTACCCATGAGAAATTCTAAACTTCTGGAAAAGAAAAAGAAACTGGCTAAGACTGAACTAGTTAGAAAAGTGACAAACTGACCCACTGAGCAGGGCTGGGTTTACCTTAGTCTGAGAACCAGTCCTTTTTGGATCAATGTGCAGGCATGTTTCTAAGGAGAGGAGGAGACATTAGATGAAGAAATCAATGTACAATATGTGGAGAAGTTTTTTAAAAACCCTGTTGATTTTGAATTCTTGACTCTTAGGGAGATAATTGTACTATTTTGCCTCTAGCTAAGTGGATTCTGCTATTCCGCAGAGGGCCAGTAGATTAACATTTTTTTTGTATTTACACTAAAGAGATTGGGTAGCAACAATTTAAAAGAATACACTTCATTGCCAGATTGAAAAAAAATTCAAAAATTAACTCATGACTTAAAACTATTCAATTTCTAATCATCCTCTAATGCCTTCAAGGGCAATTCAGTTGCTAGGAATTCTCAAGATGCCATTATTATCATTATGCTGAATTATTTACAAACTTGTATCAAAGCACCAGATTAAATTGCTTTGGTCTTATGTATAATTCCTCTGATCTTTGGCAATCATTACTTATTTAGAGCTTCCACAATTTTTCCCTTTTGCAAATAAAAAACAAAGTTTCTTAACCATAGCTAAAAGGCAGTATTTTACTTTTAGAGTAAAAATCTGTCTCTGATATAATAAAGTTAAAATGAAAAAACTATAGTCTTTAAGATTTAGAAGCAAGATTTTCTGTAGAAAGCAGATTATCTGAACAATTTCTTTCCTTAAAGGGGATATTCATAATATTTATTATAAAATATAAATATTAGGTTTCTTGCTTCATGTGAACTATTTGTAGGTATAGTAAATATAATTCTTTTAAAATAAAACTAGGATAATAGCAACAGTTAATGTTTACACTTATCAAACCAATGTGAAGATTACTTCAAGAAAATGTTCAAAAATTAAATAAAAATTACCCGTATGACTTGAGAAAATATTCAACATGTGATTTTGAACTGAAGCTGGCTTTAGTTTCACACTGTGGCTTTAAACAGAACAAGTCTATGTTTAATTCAAACCTGGGGTTGCGTAAGTTTGTTCAAGAAAAATTGATACTGAATGTTCAGGTTGAGACATTGATACGTAGCAACCATTCTGTCTTTAACTTAGAACTGTCTGCTATTAACCCAGCAACATCAGGCAATGCCTTGGATTAATAATAATAAATTGTTTTTTGTGTGTCTTGTATGTGTGATTTATTGTTATTGCTAAAGAAAGTCTTTATAAGATTAAAATCAAAGAAAATAATTAAATGAAAATGTAAATGATGACTATAATTTGGAATCTTTTACCTAAACATAACTCCAGATTTCTCAGGATATAATTAGTCCCAGAAATTAAAATCTTTTTTAATATCTGATTATTCTTGTAATATGTGTGATTTTTTAGACCAGCTGGATGCCATTTACAATAGTGTATTTTATTAATAACTGACTAAAATTACCATTTGAATATTTGGAGAAATGTGGTTTTCAATACAGATAATTAACAAAAATAAGCAATAAACTATGAATCAGAGGTCTAAAAATGCTCTGTATATTTGTCTTGTTGTTTAGGTTCATGTTAAAGGTGAGATCATATGGTATTTGTCTTTCAACACCTGGCCTATTTCACTCAGCATAATGCTTTCCAGTTCCATCCATGTTGTTGCAAAGTGTAGGAGCTCCTTCGTTCTTTCTACTGCATAGAATTCCATTGTGTAAAACAACAAAACAAACAAGCAAGCAAAATATAACCAAAGACACTGAAATAGAGAACAGGCTGACAGTGTCCAGAGGGAAGAAGGGAGGAAATTTGGGGGGAATTTCAGGGGAAAGGGAGAAGGCTTTACAGGAACAAGTATAAAAGAGACATGGACAAAAACTAGGGGGTGGAAGTGGGAGGGAGAGGGTGGGCTGGGATGAGAGTAAAAGACAGAAAACTGTACTTGAACAACAATTAAAATAAAAAATAAAGATAAATAAAAATGCTCTGTATAGTGTGAAATGGGAGCTATGTTGTAGCCTTTTCTACTCAGCCCTTCTTCCTTGTCTGGGTAGAAGACACACGACCTGGAGGAAAAAGAAGTCAGGCGGAAAGAACCAAATCTAAGTCCATCTTCCCATTTACTTAGTAGCTGGATTTCAGGTAATTGGATGGACTCTCTGAGTACATTTCTTCATCTGTAACTTGGAGACTACTACTGCTACTAATAGCTAGCATCTTATGAGTATATACAATTATTAGCTTCATTATAGAGAATAAATGAGTCCCAGAATAAATGTTTACACTAGGTTTCATAGTCAGGCAGAGCATGTGCACCTAGACACTACTGAGTACTGGCATCTTGACTGAGCTCTTACCTTTCATTTGGTTGTTTATATACTTTAAGGACTTTGGTGAATTACCAAGTCTTTGGTAAATTAAAAAGCTCATCCCCTAACGTGTCATGGATTATTATTTTTCTAAATGGCACGATCATTTTTTATAATAATCTATATTTGGAGGAGAATATTTGAGTGAAGTCTCGAATCCAGTTCATTGTAATATATCAGTGCCATTTCTGTAATGTGATACATACAATGTCACTGTTAGGAGAAGCTAGAAGCATACATAGAATTTCTTTTATTGTTCTTTTGTGCCTTGTGAGTTTATAATTATTTCAAAATAAAACATTTAAAGGAGTATCTATTTTTCAGAGGGTCTGTAGAAAAGGATATTCTACTGCCATACAGGAAGAAAATATTAGAACCTTTATTTTTGTTATTTTTCTCTACCAATTAAGGATAGGTTACTTATTCTGAGCCTCAGTTTTTTTAACTTATTAAAACAGGAAAGATAATAACAGTCCTACTTTCTCTGAAATTTATGTGAAAAGACTTACATTTTGTGCCAACATATAAACTCTAGTAAAGGTTAGCTCGTTTTTTTCCTTCCTTTGAAAAAATTAAATTATATAAATTTATTTGTATCACTTTCAGTATAAGAAGTCATTAAAAAATGATGACTTCTAAGTAATTAGAAAAAAATGTGTCTATACAATATCTTTGAAATTTATTAAAATTCCCAGATATCATGAAATTCCAGCTCTGGGTAAATCATTATTTTTGGCCTGAGTTACACTGTCACTAAGTGGTCCTAAGTTTAAATGAAAGATCATTATATTTTTACAAAAACTTGCCAATTTTTTTTTTACTTTTGTGAGGGGGTTAAATGTTATCATCTTATTTCAGAATGGCTGAAGCAGATTGGGTAGCATGTCAAATTCTAAAAGAGCTGAATTCTGTAATGTGAATTGCACTCTTCTATGGGACATGTACACAATGGAATACTACTTAGCTGTAAAAAGAGAAAGGAAGAAAGAGGAAGGAAGGAAGGAAGGAAGGAAGGAAGGAAGGAAGGAAGGAAGGAAGGAAGGAAGGAAGGAAGGAAGGAAAAAAAATTTACCCTTTGCAAACAGTATGGATGGACCTGGAGAACATTATGCTTAGTGAAATAAGCCAGTCAGAGAAAGCCAAATACCATGTGATTTCACTCCCATGTGGAATGTAATGAACAAAGTAAAATAATAAGGAAAATGGGGACAGATTGATAAAGAGCAAAGTGACAGCTAGTGTGGGGTGGGGTTAGAGTGTGGAGGGACTGAGCAAAAGGAAAAGGGACTCCTGGACATGGACAGCAGTGTGGTGATTGCTGGGAGGAGCCAGGGTATAAGGGACTCAATGGTAATGGGAAAAATACAAGATTTTTAAAATGTATTTATATAATCACTCATGTTGACTAAGCACTGACAAGTTGCTTTTCCAGGCTGATGAAAACTAGTGATCACAATATTTTCAAAATTTTGAATTCAGTATTTCCAGCTCACTCTCATTTGCCCTAATTGACAATATTTTAGTTGCATTTGTGGAATTAGGGACCAAATCTATTTCTAATGAAAAATTTTCAATCAATAGTACAGCTTTGGTGGAGAAAGTGTTAGACTTTCTTAATGTTGTGTTCTCATAAAAACTTGCATGTGTTGTTTTGTATCCTCAAGCAACCTTAGAGTAAATTGGGGACCTCATCAGTATTTCTGACCAATGAAGAGTGAACAAAAGAGATGTTTGCCACTTCTGGGTCCATGAGGAGCCTGGTACTTCATTCTCCAGGCTCTTGTGTGGCTTCGTGGTTCCGGAAGACATGGCTACTAGTGGAAGGACCACTTTCCTATATGAGACATAAGCTCAGAACATGCTAAGCCACTAAAATTTTAGATTTTGCTTTTGGCAGCTGGCTACCCTGGTTTAAATGATGGCTTGATTGTTGTAAACTTTACATTTTTGAGAAGTTAGCAAATTGTCTGAACCAATTAAAGACTAGTTTTAGTTCTTTTCAGAGACTGTAGTTAATTGTATGTTCAATCATGCTTTTGTTAAAATGAAAATATTTTTAAGTTAAGAATGGAATGAAAACTAAAATAGTTTTTAAAATGTATCCTTAATTATCAGTAAAGATGGTGCCATTCAAAATTCACCTCCACATACAGCCCTTGTTGCTCAGGGACCTACTAAAATTCTCCAAATTGCCCAAACTGAGAACAGATCATCACACAAAAAGAGCGTTCTGAATATTTTAGTCATTTTTCACAGAAAAAAATTATCTTATTTACATGAATCTAGATCTAAGGGTGTTCTATAATAGCTATATATTTAAATAATGAGTAAATGTAAACATTCATCTTCACTTGCATATGCAATGTTATTAGTAGTTTTCTTTTCTCCTTTTTATTGATTATGCCATGACAGTTGTCCCATTTCCCCCCTCCATTCCCCTCCACTCTGCACACCCCTCCCCCACCATCCCCCCTTTAGTTTTTTTTATTTTATTTTATTAATTTATCTTTAGAAGGAAAGGGAAGGAGAGAGGGAGAGAAATATCAATGTATGGTTGCTTTTTCTGTGTCCCCTGCTGGGAACTGGCCTGCAACCCAGGCATGTGCCTGACTGGGAATTGAACCAAGATCTTTTGGTTCGCAGGCCCACGCTCAACCCACTGAGCTAAACCAGCCAGCCCCCCCCCCTTTAGTTTATGTCCATATGTCACAAGTTCTTTAGATTCTATATTTCCCATACTATTCTTGCCCTCCCCCCTGTCTATTTTCTACCTACCATCTATGCTACTTATTTTCTGTACCTTCTCCCCCTTCTCTTTCTCCAGCTCCCCTGTTGCTAACCCTCCATGTGATCTCCATTTCTGTAGTTCTGCTCCTGATCTAGCTGTCCTCTTAGTTTGCTTTTGTTTTAGGTGTGGTTCTTAATAACTGTGAGTTTGCTGCTCATCTTTTTTATCTTCTTTTTCTCAGATAAGTTCCTTTAACATTTCATAATAAGGGCTTGGTGATGATGAACTCCTTGAATTTGAACTTATCTGAGAAGCACTTTATCTGTCCTTCCATTCTAAATGAAAGCTTTGCTGAATAGAGGTCTTTGGATTTCATGACTTGGAATACTTCTTTCCAGTTCATTCTTGCCTGTAAGGTCTCTTTTGAGAAATCCGCTGACAGTCTGATGGGAACTCCTTTGTAGGTGACTGTCCCCTTATCTCTTGCTGCCTCTAGGATCCTCTCCTTCAGTTTAATCTTGGCTAATGTAATTATGATGTGCCTTGGTGTGTTCCTTCTTGGGTCCAACTTCTTTAGGACTCTCTGAGCTTCCTGGATTTCCTGGAAGTCTATTTCCTTTGCCAGATTGGGGAAGTTCTCCTTTATTATTTGTTCAAATAAGGTTTCTACTCATGGCTGTTCCTCTTTCCCTTCTGATACCCCTATAATTCGAATGTTGTAGCGTTTAAAGATGTCCTGGAGGTTCCTAAGCCTCTTCTCATTTTTTTGAATTTTTGTTTCTTCATTCTTTTCCATTTGGTCTTTTTTTCTTTTTTCTGGTCCAGTCTCTTGATTTGAGTCCCAGTTTCCTTTCCATCACTATTGGTCTCCTGTTCACTTCCCTTCATTTCAATTAGTTTGGCCTTCATTTGTTCCTCTAATTCGTGACCAAAATCAACCAGTTCTGTGAGCATCCTGATCACCAGTGTTTCTAACTGTGCATCTGATACCTAACAGGTGTGAACACACCAAAACATTATAGCTTCAGCAGAAAAAGAGCTCAAAGCCCCACAACCAATACTTCTAAGTGACCAAGAGATAGTAGTTTTCTGAAGTGACCACTAAAGTTGGGTGAAATAATTCTCACTATTTAAAAAAAAATTATAGGTATGGTGGTATATTGTACTTAAAGATTAAAAAATAGAATCTTTTCACTCCATTATTTTTTAAAGTGTTGCTTCTAGGTAAAAGCAGCAAAAATTCTCATCCCCAAACATCTACCCCAGGAAGTAAAAGTTTTAAGCTCAAAGACATAAGTGAAAATTGCCCCTTTGGACAACTAAGCACAAATTTTCTTCTCTATAGAAATATGCAGTATGTCTTTAAAGTTTATAAATCTGAAACTCATCAGGTAATTGAATGGATAACTTTTCTTTACACACTAAAAATTATCCCAGTATTTAAGTCAATTGCTGTGAATGATAGCTAATGAAAAACTAGTTAATTCCTTTGTAATTCAAGTTGGCTTCAAAACACACATGGTAAACAAATCTTTGTTGAAAGGGAAAGTTCAGGAAAGTCTGTAGAAAATCATCTGAATTTAGATACATTCTCTTGACCAAATCTGCCTAGCTCTCTCAGGTAAACATTCTGAGACTTTTGTAAATAACCAAGGAACCTCAGATGCTCCAAAGCAATCAGAACCTCAGTGAGGCAACAGATTCCAAAGAAAGCAGATTTTCATAGAGAACAGCAAAATTAAAGTTAATCTCAGGACACATGTTTGGAAACCATAGCTTCTTTAAGATTGAATAGCAGTGGCTAGACCATTTTAAAATTATTTATTACTTGTTTAGATTCTAAAATGGTGAAAATAAACAAGCAATCTATATTTTGAGTAAAGAAAGCATGAGATACCCTCCTTTTTTACCTTGAAGCAAATTTAACAGAGAGAAATGTGGAATGTAATTTTTTAGATCATATCTCTTTCTAAAATTTAATACAAAATTTTGTATCTATATCTATTTTTTGTTTACAAGAGCATTGAATACTTGAATGTTTGACCATCTAATAATATTTCAGCTGTAAGTATCAATTTTCTAGAGACATGGACTAACTTAAGCAAAAAGAACTTATTAGGAGGATGCTGGTGGCTCACCGACCATCTGAAGCCCACGCTGAAAAATGGTCAAAACACCAGGGACATCTGGAAGCTCAGTCAGCATGAACCACAACAATGAGCTCATAGAACAAAACACTTGGTGAGAACCCTCTGCACGTGAAAGACAGCTGTTTATTTTGCCTTTGCATCACTGCCCTAATTATGGTCAAATTTCCCAGCTGGTTGAACTCATGGCATGTTCTGCTCTTGGAATGAACTAATATTCCGATTGGTTTGGCATGCATGTATGTGCATGCGTGTGTGCAAGAGAGACAGAGGAAGCAAGACAAGAGAGAAGATTTATTCCACACATTCCACTCCTTGGACTATGTAACATTCTAAAAAAACTCTTTACACATTTTCATTTCTAAGTCACCCGGTTCAGTGCAATGCGAAAAATAAAACATGCTAACAGCTAAAATCACACTTTTCTGTGTCTGTATTATTATTCAAGTTCAGATAACTATCTCCACAGCAGTGATATACCCTGAGCACCTAATATTATTATACAGTAAATTGGACATGAATTTTTCTATCTTAGCTAATAGAAAATACACAACTAATATTAGACATATGGAATAAGCTTATCAATGCCAAAGAGAAGCCTTGACAAACAGATGGAATAATTTCTAATTCTTAAGAGATAATTTTCCCATTAATATTACACAAAATGAACAGTGCTGCATTGGGAGGCATTCCCAAATTTTTAAATATCAGCTTGAATAAAGACCCTCCCCCCATTCATTTATAGGAAGGTTCATTGTCTAAATTTCACATTATACATTTATTTTCTCTCTTTAATGCCATACTTGTCTATTAATACCTTTCCCTAGATCATCTATTCTTAACTAGAATATTCATTTATTGATTAAACATCTTTCTTAGTGACTCAGAACTGAAACATTTTTCTTAGAATAATATTGAGTTAATAAGTAATATGGAAGCCAACAAGGGATAGCCTGTGTTAGGAAAGACTTGATAATGGGGCTCATCCCTGACTGTTTTATTATCATACTACCTGGACCGGGCAACTTCATCAGAAAAGTTGGTTTCAGCTACCACTATTTTTCTGATATTTCCTAATTCCATAATCAAAGCCACATCATTCTTGGATTTGAAACTGACACTCCCAGTAGTGTCCTGTCCATTCCCCAGGCTCTTTTAAAGTCAATCAATCAAAAAGAGAATTAATTTACTCCTTTCCTAAGTTTTTTAATGTATTTTTTACATTGGTAAGTAAAATTATTATTGATAATATACATTTATTAGAATTTTGGAAGTTATCTAGGAATCTTTCTTTTCACTCCTATTTAACATATGTATCTAATTTACCAAATCCAACTGATTTTAACTTTTAAATATTTTTCAAATCCCTCTTTTTAAAATATATTGTCATTAACATAGCTCAGTACTAAATATTTTACCTAAATTATTGTAATAAATCATAGTTAATGTTTACATTTTATTTTTGATATTTCAAATTTCAAATTCTTTTTTTCTTTTTTTTTTTGGCTAGAGTTAATCTTTAATAACTCATTGGGAGAAGTTATTTTTCTCTCTCACTTGAAGTCCACAAGTGTCCCTTGCATTAAAGACAAATTTAGAATTTTTTTGAAGGGCATATAAAATCTGCCCTCTATCTAAAGTCATAACTTGTTTTTTTCTTCAATGTACTTGCATTAATTGAAAATAATAGACTTATATCGGTGTTCTCCACCTATCTGTTTCTTCTTTCTTTTAACACTGGCTGTTGAGTTCCATGAATCTTATTCAAACAAATGTCATTAGGGTCAATCACAGTATGTAAATAAACTTTCACAACAGAATAACACTAGTCTCAAAAGAGTTGTAATTATAAACATTTATTGAATTCTTACTATCTAAATACTAGACAGTGGTTTGCATGTAACATGTCCTTTATACTCACTAGAATATTTACCATCTGGCCATTATTACTCATGACTTGTTTGCCTATATTTGACTTATCCAGCATTTAGCACAGTTGATCACAAACTCCTTCTTGAAATATTTTTCTCATTTGCCACCCAGACACCACTGTATGTTCATATCCTCTCTCTCTCTAGTTTCTTCTTGATCTGCTAAGCTACATTCTTATCTGCTTATCACTTTCACATTTGCTATTCATTCTTCCAAATGTCTGCATAATTTTTTGCTTTTTTTACTTCCTTACTCAAATACCACCTTATCAGAACAGTTTTTCATGCCTTCGAATGACATAAAAGAAATCATAAGCACCTTTTGCCACCTTTATTCTTTCATATGCCATCTCTGTTAAAATATACATCTCTTACCTACAATACTTAGCACTCTATGATGCATTGTATATTTCTATTTGTTTATTGTCTATATAGTCCTGCCACATGATGATTACTACAATTTAAGATCCACAAAGCTCAAAGATTTAGACTTTTCTGTTCACTGCTCTGTCTTCTAAATTAAGATGAACAGTGAAAGGACAGCAAACTCACAGTTACTAACAACCACATCTAAAACAAAAGCAAACTAAGAGGACAGCTAGATCAGGAGTGGAAACATAGAAATGAAGATCAATGGAGGGTTAGCAACAGGGGAGTGGGAGAAGGAGAAGGGGGGAGAAGGAACAGAAAATAAGTAGCATAGATGGTAGGTAGAAAATAGATGGGGGGGGCAAGAATAGTAGGGGAAATATATAATCTAAAGAACTTGAGACATGTAGTCATAAACTAAAGGGGGGAATGGTGGGGGAGGGGTGTGCAGGGTGGAGGGGAATGAAGGGGGGAATAGAACAACTGTAATGGCATAATCAATAAAATATATTAAAAATTAAAAAATAAAAGAACATTATCTGACACATTGAGAGTGATTGTGGTGAGTACTCGTATTGCCCAATGAAAGGCAATCTATTCTTCTTTTGTCCTATGTGGGATATGCTTGTTCCTAATACTCCAAAGTGAGGGGGGGACATATCATATGCTTTGTCAGAGAATTGTGAGTGAAAATTCTCTATATTACTTTTAGGTGGTTACATTTAATTGTTGACTTTTGGCTCTTCAGCCCCCTTTTCCTCCTTGTGTGAAGATCTTGGAAGCTCATGTTCATGTGGAGGTGCCACAAGTCTGAGGCAGCCTGGAATGCTGAGTGTACACATGGAGAACATCTGTTCTGGAGAACTGCCCAAGCCTAGAGTGGATTTGCAGGACAGGAAAGTAAACTTGTGGGGTGCAGCCACTGAGAGTTGGGGAGCTTATGACCACAACATAACCCATCCTATCTTGACAGGTGTAATGAGCTATAAATACATGTTGAATGGATGAATAAATGATCCTATTTTAAGGAGGTGAAAGCAGAGTCACAATGAAGGCATGTTATTAGTACAGGGTTGTCAATGGCAACCTAGACTCAAAGCCAGGCCACATATAATATTTAAAACATGCAACAGTCATTTACACTGAGAGAGATAAACTATTTATTTTAAAGTTACTTGTAATATAAATCAGGGGCAAACAGATCATAGACCAGTAATTGACTTAAACAATGATGACAAAGACACACTATAGGGAAAATATCTGGCCTTCCCAAGTTTTTTCTTCATATTCTTAATTCACTTTAGAGTAAATGTCTAGGACTCTATTATCTTAGTGCCCTAAAGTGTAGTTCAGTATCAAGAGGTTCAGTTTAGTACAAATGGCTCTATCTTTACAGGTCAATGTAAGACTCATGAGACAGCATTTCTCTGCTTCATGTGCCTGTTTTATTTTTAAATGAAATCTGTTCTACATGATTGTTTCTTATAAAAGGATTTGATAATTCTTACCTAAGATTAATTCTAGGAAAATTTTATATGTACAAACAAAAATGTTTTCTTATGGGGGAAAGTAAAAATTAAATAAGAGAATTATGTCTCTAACTACCTTAACTTTCAGATCTTTAAGCCAAATTTAGTACTTAATTACAGAGAAGAAATCTCTTCACCCTTTAATAAATTTGTGTTGGAAAAATCAGAAAGCTGCATTTAAAAGGATGAAACTAGACTGCTACTTGACATAATATACAAAAGTTAACTCAAAATGGACTGAAGACCGGGACACAAGACCTGAAACAGTAAAATATGTAGAAGAAAGCACAGCTCTGTACCTGGTTTCAGAGGGGCGTTTGTGAACTTGACCA
Organism: Artibeus jamaicensis; assembly: GCF_021234435.1. Classification (NCBI taxonomy): domain Eukaryota; kingdom Metazoa; phylum Chordata; class Mammalia; order Chiroptera; family Phyllostomidae; genus Artibeus; species Artibeus jamaicensis. The sequence goes on along the minus strand of NW_026522014.1, from coordinate 10,572,648 downwards.
CAAAGAAAAGGGAAGTAAAATAAAAATTAAATGGGACTATACTGATCTAAAAAGCTCTGCACATCAAAATAAAACATCAACAAATCAAAGGGACAATATCTAAAATATATAAAGAACCCATATGACTCAACAACAACAAAAAATTCAATTAAAAATTGGGCAGAAAACCAAAATAGACACTTTCCCCAAGAAAACATAGATATATAAAAATATGTCCAACTTCACTAGCTATCAGAAAACTGTAAATCAAAGCCACAATGAGATATCACCTCACTCCTGCAGAGGGGCTATTGTCAACAAGTCAAGTAAAACCAAATGTTGGAGAAGTTGTAAAGTAAAAGTAACCCTCATTAGGCTGGTGGGGATGTAAACTGATGCAGCCACATACATGATAAAGAGTGTGGAGGTTCCTCAATATTATGAATGGACCTACTATCTGACCCAGCAATCCTTGTTCTGGGAATCCAGAATTAACACTTATTTGTAAAGATATATCTCCCTATGTTTATTGCAGTATTATTAAAGGTGGCCAAAACATAAAAACAACCATAAAAATGATGAAATATTGCCATTTTCAACAACATGAATGGATTTTGAGAGTATCATACTAAGTGAAATAAGTTGGAAGGAAAAAGGTAAGAACCATGTTATTGAACTCATACATGGGATAAACATTAGAACAGAAAGACAAAGAAACAAAACAAATCAATGAGGTCATAAACACAGACAACAGTATGGTGGTTACCAGAGGGAAAGGCAGGGGTTGGGAGGCTGGAGAGAGTAAAGAGAGCCATATGTATGGGGATGGAAGTAAACTAGACTCTGGTTGGGGAGCATATGATGCCATAGAGATGATGTACTATAAATTTGAACACCTGAAACTTATATGTTATTAACCAATGTTACCCTACTAAATTTGATTTAAAAAAAAGAAGGAAGCCTGTTGGTAGTATTTACTTCTTTATTTATTTTACATTCTAGTAGTCTCTCTCTCTTTTTCCCACTCTCTCCTCTTAAAAACCTCTAACTTCTTTTAAATTACATTTTATGTGGTAAGTTCTTACAGGTCTATTAAAAATTTCATAGGATGTTTATTTGAAATAAATTGAAAATTCAAAATGGATAACTTTTAAAAATGGTAAATTAAGATTTTATTAGTAACTTATGGAAAAATTCAAATAGTCAACATTGTAACTTTTTATAAAATTAGAAATGCTTATTATGAAAATTTGGACAAGTGAATAGAAGAAAAAGAAAATAGCCAAGATGGAGGCGTAGGTGGAAACATTGTGCCTTCTCGTATGACCAAGTTTAAAAACAACAAAGTTTTAGCAACAAAAATGCAGCCAAACCACAGAAAATTGAACTATACAGAAGTCTGACAATAACAAACCCTTCAGCCAAATTGGTACCAGGGGCAGAGCCAGCAGCAGAACAGGGTTGGGCAGGAAAGATCCACCTGACCGACCTGGGCAAGGGACCAAGGCATGCAGGCAGCTGTGGGCGGATCCCAGGTGTGGAGTGGCAGTGGGCAGACCCACTGAGGGCTGACCGCAGTCACACATTCGCATACAGATAAACCAGTGAAGGAGTGAGCAGTGAGACAGACCGAGCAGGCCCCAGGCACAGGAAGCAGCAGAAGGCACCGCTATTGTCCCTCTCTGACCCTGCCCCCACATACAGCATTAAAAACCAGCGACCTGGGTGGCCCCACCCTGGTGAACACCTAACACTCTGCTCCTTATACTTAACAGGTGCAAACAGAGCAAAATATTATGGCTCAAGAACTCAAAGCCCCAGAGCCCATAACTCTAAGTGACAAAGAAATAGCCAAACTTTCAGATGCACAGTTCAAAACACTGGTGATCAGGGTGCTCACAGAACTGGTTGATTTTAGTCACAAATTAGAGGAACATATAAAGGCTAAACTAATTGAAATGAAGGGAAATGCACAGGAAACCAATAGTAATGGAAAGGAAACTGGGACTCAAATCAAGAGAGTGGACCTGAAGGAAGAAGAAAATGAACAAACAGAAAAGGATGAAGAAACAGGAATTCGAAAAAATGAGAAGAGGCTTAGGAACCTCCAGGACATCTTAAAACGCTCCAACATCTGAATTATAGGGGTACCAGAAAGGGAAGAGGAAGAGCAACAAGTAGAAACCTTATTTGAACAAATAATAAAGGAGAACTTCCCCATTCTGGCAAAGGAAATAGACTTCCAGGAAATCCAGGAAGCTCAGAGAGTCCCAAAGAAGTTGGACCCAAGAAGGAACACACCAAGGCACATCATAATTATATTAGCCAAGATTAAACTGAAGGAGAGGATCCTAGAGGCAGCAAGAGATAAGGGGACAGTCACCTACAAAGGAGTTCCCATCAGACTGTCAGTGGATTTCTCAAAAGAGACCTTACAGGCAAGAATGAACTGGAAAGAAGTATTCCAAGTCATGAAATCCAAAGACCTACAACCAAGATTGCTCTATCCAGGAAAGCTTTCATTTAAAATGGAAGGGCAGATAAAGTGCTTCTCAGATAAGATCAAATTCAAGGAGTTCATCATCACCAAGCCCTTATTATATGAAATGTTAAAGGGACTTACCTAAGAAAAAGAAGATTAAAAAGATGAACAGTGAAAGGACAGCAAACTCACAGGTATTAGTAACCACACCTCAAACAAAAGCAAACTAAGAGGAAAGCTAGATCAGGACCAGAACCATAGAAATGAAGATCACATGGAGGGTTAGCAACAGGGGAGTGGAGGGAGGAGAAGGGGGGAGAAGGTACAGAAAATAAGTAGCACAGACGGTAGATAGAAAATAGATAGGGGGAGGGTAAGAATAGTAGGGGAAATACAGAATGTAAAGAACTTGAGACATGTGGTCATAAACTAAAGGGGGGAATGGTGGGGGAGGGCTGCGGAGGGGAATGAAGGGGGGAATAGAACAACTATAATGGCATAATCAATAAGATATATTTCAAAAAAAAAGAAAATAAATTGTCAATATCTTATAATCCAATGGTAAAAACTATTATAATATGGTATGTTTCAAGTTTTTTCTGCTACATACCATTTTAATGTTTTTATTTTATAATACATTATATTTTCCTTCCTTTAAATCACTAGAGAATCATTGAATACCATGAAAAAAGGAAGAAAAGTAATATTTAAATGCCACTAAGTTGTTCAATATCACTCTACTATATGGCATTTTTAAGACTTTTAAACTATCTCTTTCCACTCTCATTTTAACAGAGTTCGATCCTTTGAAAAAGTATGAGGAAGATAATTTCATTTCAGGCTTTTACAATTTAATTGGTATTGATTCCTCATCATGTTGGTTTTTAGCAACTCCAGAATTTATTAGCCTATTTAGCATTAAAACTTAGCATTGTAATATTTCTATTACCTAAGTTTTTCTTAAATATTTGACCATTTTTTAATTAGTTGTAAAATATTCTGTTTAAATACATAATTTTATAACATTAATTCAATAATATAGTAAACATTCTAAGTCCTAGGCTTCTGTTCTATTTATTTGTAAATGTAGAAAAAACTTTAATTTTATACATGCAGAAGGTATACAGACATGATTTTAAAGTATGATTCAAGACTTACACATTAGGTGGTCAAAATTAAACCCATTTCATCTTTATTCCACCTTTGTTTTAACTAAATCTATTTTTATATTTATCCAATAATCACTACTAGTCCTTTGCTAAAATTTCTCAATCATCCTATTATTGAATGAACACTTTGGTAGATTCCTCAAAAATACTCATGCACACAATACCCTTTGAAATTTACATGTTTATCAGTTGTGTGTGTGTGTGTGTGTGTGTGTTTAATCATTGAGTGACAGTTTGGGTATAAAATCTTGAGATTACATTTAATTATCTTATAAATATAGCTTTATTCTCTGCTTGGCTTTAATGCTATAGATATGTTTAATGTAAAATTAATTTTCTACTTTTATAAGAGCCACTGGAAAGTTTTTCTTTGAAATCCAATTTTACTGAGATATTTTTCATGTTGACTAGATCAAGTATAAAGTGTAGCCTGTTTATATTTAGATCTTATTTAGAAACATAAATTTCCTTCTTCAGGAAGAAATTAATTTTATTGTTAATGAATCATATTTCCTCTTTTATCCTTTTACTTCCCTCTTTTTTTTGGTTTGATTTTCTTAACTTTATCTAGTTTGATTTTCTACACATCTTAACTATCTCTTACTCTAATTTCTCATTATAGTCTATGTTATATTTGTTTATATTTTGGTTTCTTATGTAGTTTCACATTTTCTTATTACTTATATATCTCTTGTTTGCTATCATTTGTTTTTATTTATTATTATAAACATAACATATATTTATGTTATAATATATTCTTATAGATTATATTAATAATTATAACAACATATTTTATAATACTAAAATAATTTCTTTTATAGTTTTTATGTGTAATTGTCTGTCAATTTATTTTAATTTATGTTGAAATAAGAGAAGATAAATAACGTGCTCAAGTATAATATCTCAAGGCAATATGGTTTCAAAACTTGCAACAATCTCAAATATTAAACAATGTATAAATCTCTCTCTCTGTCTCTCTCTTTGTTTTCACCTTCCTGCAACTTTTCCGTGATCACATAAAGAAGCCTGCAAATAACCCCTGAAAGATGAGAAATCATGTGGAGGAACTGAGATGGCCATGTGAACAGCCCCAGTGACGAACCAGGCATGTGCATGTGGGGCAATACAGGACCCTCCAGCTCAAGCTGACCTTCCAACTGATCCAAATGGCATGACTAAGGCCCGTAAGCCTTACGATACACAGAGCAGATAGCCCAGTTAGGTCCTATCCAAACCGCTAATCCATAGAACTATGAACATATAAATGATTATTGATTTAAGGCAATAATATTTTTTAAATTCTTGTCTGCTAGAGGACATACTTATTGATTTTAGAGCTAGGAGAAGGGAGGGGTGCAGAGAGCAAGAGAAACATCGCTCTTGCACACACCCCAATCTGGGGACTGACCCTACAACCTGGGCATGTGCCCTGACTGGGAGTTGGACCAGTGACCTTTCAGTTTACAGAACATTGTTCCAAACAACTGAGCCCCATACATCGGGGCTAAGCCAATAAAGTTTAGTGTATTTTAATATACAGCGAAAGGAACTGCTACAAGATACATTCATATTTGCCAGGAGAAAGATCAAATTTTACAGTGGCTCACTAAAGGAAGAGAAAATTGTTTTATCCATATATAAAAAAGGAAATTATTGTGGGGAGAAGAGAGAGGAAAAGGCAAACAACTGTAGTTAAACAACAATAAAATAAAAAATGGAAAAAAGGAAATTATTAATGTGCTTTTAAGTAGTATGGAAAGAATGCTTATGGGACATTTTTGCTCCTTCTGCAATTTGAAAAGTGCTCAAATAGTGGTACCCTCCATTGGCCACCGATTTACTTATTCTGCCCAGGGTAGGTGTCTGGAAGTTACCTGAAGAATAAATGGGTTTGGGCAAAGGGAATAAATATTCTTTCATTATCTGTATAGAAAAATAAACTTCAGACACTATTATCAATTAATGGTTAACAAGATTTCTGCTGACGTTATTTTTTGTAGGCATTATAACACCATGTCTGAGTGTAGGAGTCTAAGAAAATTAAAGCGAGTGTTACTGAGAGTCATTTAAGAAAGAATAAATGGGTCTCATCAGCAGAGAATTTCCCTTTTCCATATTTGAAGTTAGCTGACTTGCAGAAGCAGCCCTTGTGCAATCCATATACGGGGAGCAGATTCTGCCCCTATGAATAACAGAGAGCAGGTGGGGAGACCTGTTGTGACCATGCTCCCAGGACTAGGCAAGTGGGTTTGTCCAGTATAGTAGTGCAGTATAGAAAAGGCACATCCCCTAAAAATAGTAAGATGACAATTGTGCCCTGGCCAGGTAGCTCAGTTGGTTAGAGTGTCATCCTGATAAGTCAAGGTTGCAGGTTTGATCCCAAGTCAGGGAACACACAAGAATGAACCAATGTAAGTGGAATAACAAATCAATGTGTTTTTTTCTCTCTCTAAAAATTAATCAATAATTTTTTTAAATAGTAATTATTTGGTCTCTATTGCAACATTGCATTGTTTTTTCATTGGTTTAGAAATATGCATTATTTTGTTGTAGCTGATTATAGAATAACATAATATAATAAAAATTGAAGAGTTTGCAAATATATTCCATGATTGGTTAATGCCCTTGTTACAAAAATTAGCAGTAATATGATAGGCAAATTAGAGTGATATTTTATAAAGTGGATTTTTCAAATATACCTAAGCAGGTCTTCATTCAATTGTTCTCTGAAATTTTCAGTGGTTGGAACAAATATCTAAGACGGTGATTCTTTTACTCACATTTTTTTATACATCTGAAGAATTTACTACTTAAAAAGGAGTAGATGAAATAAGTGTTTATTCAATTCAATTGTATTTTTGGCTCCCCTGGAAACCACACAGATTAGCTACCCAGAGTGACTTAAGTGGAATTGATGTTTCATATTGGTCACTCAGCCTTTTGACTTTGGTTACTATATAAAGCTGAAGACTTTCTTAAAATATTTTTGTGTCATCATGTTTCATTTATTTTAGAAAACAATGCTATTTCAAGCCAAGCTAAGTGGAAATACTTGAGTTGACAGAAGGGTTCTATACTGTGACCTTTAAGTCCCCTGAAGAGTGCTCAAAGCACCTTTTATTGCTTAATCCAATTACAAAAGCCTGAATTTCACTTCTTTCCCAAGAGAAAAATATGCAATAGCATTATTATGAAATAGCTAATCTCTCCATAAACTCAGATGTAATGTGGAACAAACTCTGTCCCTGGTATGTATTTGTATTCTGTAAAAGGTGACATACCAGTCAGTAATGTTTTCTCTGATTGCCACCGGGTGACTCAGTGTAACCAAAATAGCAGTGACTGAATTTAGAAAAACTTCTCAAGTCTTTGAATAGGGTTACCCAGTTTAGAAACTAATGCAATCATCTACTGTATTCAAGCCAGGTAGCTATTTAGCCTATCTTGAAATAAGAACATCTAAAAAATTAATACTTCAACATGAAGTCAGTGTTAGGGAACACCGACTGTTTGACCCTGCAGTGACCAGCTCCAAAGTATCAGACTTTTAGAGACAGAGTAACTTAAAATAGAACCAGAGAGCAGCCATCTGGATCCCAATGCAGCACAGTGTAGAGAGAGAATCTCCCCAGGCAGCAGGAGACACACCTGCAAGCTTTGAAAGACTGCTGTGCTGGTGCATTGCAACACCTTGCAAAGTCTAGCACAAACCCCTCATGTACTACCCATGCTCACAATGAAATCTGGGTTTAGGAAAGCAATAAGGCGGGCATATTGGTGCTATGTCGTTCACTTGGAGGCAAATATTCACTTAGGGTAATTAGCTTGAATAGTGAGATTTTAATCATTTCATTCTCAACATAAATATTTGGCTAATCGATATGAAAGGTATTTATTTTCTCTATACTTGGCTTTACTTCCCAGCATTAGTACAGTGTGACAGATGGCCCATGTCATCTCTGCTTGCAAGAACTCTGTTGGCAATATTAGCATGGCATATTTCTGGGGACTTGTGATATGCTATGAGATGATGAAAAATAAAAAGGTTCGAAAGGGAATTCCCCAAAGCAAATATATGTTTGCGATCTGATACTCTTACTGATTCATCATTAAAATAAATATAATATATATTCCTATGTATTCCATTTAATTGATGTTTTATTTAATCGTATTCTGAAAAGTATTAACTGTACTATTCAGCACACTCTGGGAACACTGGTGGTTAATATCATAAGCCCATTGGTTGTTTATGTGCTCTTTGTCCTCACCTTTGTTTCAATATGCAGGTAGAACATTCTTGGTGGTGACTTCTTCACTAAGACCACCAAAAGTCACAACAGTGAAAAAGGACTTGGTGGAGTGAGCTATGTCAAAAGTTGACCTTCTGAAGTTCTCGACTGATGGCTCTAAAAAGACTTTCCCTACTTGGCCCCTGTTCTGGAATCTGTTGTTGCTGACAGAGCACCTCATTATTTATTTGCTAACTCCAGCCATTAAGTGGCTTTTGTCAAAACCTTGGTTTGGAAAAGGAGGAAGAAGATGGGGTTAAATTGGGGTTGCTAGTGGGCAGGCTGGGGAGCAGGTAATGACAGAGGAAGATTTTTCTAAGTGGGAGAATGAGCCTTTAAATTTTAAAGCCCGTACTGTGTTCCAAGCAGTCTTCTGGACGTTATGAATGTTAACTTCTTCATTCACTGCTCTGAACAAGTGAATGAGGTGAGAGCTAGCAGTGTTTCTGTGAGAAAACTGTGGTGCAGGACCCTTTCAGAACTTGCTCAAGATCTCAGCCCCTGGTGGAGCTGGTTTTCAAACTAAGGCTGTTTGGCTTCAGGATTTGTGTTCCCACTGCTACGCTGGACACAAGAAAGCAAGGACTCCATCCTTGCATCAAAGAGCAGAGGAGGAATTATCATCTGACTTCTGTCAACCAAGACTGACATATTTGGCTTAAAACCTTACAGGAGAGTAAGACATCCTCAAGGAAAGGAATTGTGTTTTATTCTGTCTATTTTTTTTTAGTACCGTACAATACACTGTCTTAAATTAAATTAACTACATGATCCTATCAGTAAGAGATTTTACAGGTCTAAAGGAAAATTCAAAATATGTTTATAATATTCAAGAATGTATAGGAGAATGTGAAAGGCAAAAATAGCAAGACAATAATTTCTTTTACAACGTGACAATTTCTCATAAGGATTGCTATTCCTTTGAATGCACATTTATCTTGCTTTACAATTGGAATCTGTTCATGCCATTAGCAGCATTTTTGATGGGACTATTAATTCAAGTAAAGCTGGAAAGTTTCCTAAATTTAAGATTAAATTGCTACTAGTAATTCCTTTCCTGAAGACCTTTATACTCAGAAGATGATCAATGCTTATTTCCTTTCTGGGGGGAAACCTTGGGATTGTTGATTTACTTAATTTCCCCTAAAAATCTCCTAAATAAAATATTCATAGTATTCATTAAAGAAGAAGTAGGATAATTTTCTAAGATTTGATGTCCTCAACGAACATCAATGACAATGAATGACATTGAAAACTAATGACAATTGTTTAATAATATAAACATATATAATCAAAATATTCACATCAAAACCTATTCTCAGTTGTCATAGGAGCTTATTAAAATTTTAAGTCTCACATTAAAAGCCAGTAAGAATGACAGATATTTTTGTACATTCTATAGTCAGAAATATTACAGGTTCTAACACTATATTAAAGTAAGGTATTCAACAGATGCAACATAAACGTGGTTAATACCTTGAGACAGTTGAATTGGTCACTCAGATTTAGGGTTCTTTGTGTATCTGAGAAACACACCTTTAAAAGACAATCATGACATTTATAGGACAAGTTTTTATTTTCTAGTTTTTTTTTAATAGGGAGTAAAGTGAAATTGTCATGTGACACTCAAGGAAAGTTTTATCTTGATGTATCATCTGAAATACATCATCTCAGAAGATTCTAACTAACCAATGATACTCGTGAGTAGCCACGTCAGCTTTGACCATTATTCTGGTGAATTTGAAGCAGGTGAGACAGGATGGCCGCAAAAGCATGGCCTCCCTTCCCTGAGTTCACGGTGCATTGCAGAAGGCCTGGACCACTGCAACTGAGAAATGGAGACTGACAGGAAAACGCTGCAACCAGTTTAATACTGCGGTGTGTTCCTGCTCTGAGTATGATTAAATAATCATAAGAACTTCTCTAAGGGCTAATCTGCTATATTTTCCAGATTTTCACCTTGGGGACATATTGTCTCTTGTCACTGAAACCTCGGGGACAGAAGGGTACGCCACAGGGTGGCACAGCAGGAAGCTGAGACACTGATGAAACAGTGTTCAGTTAATGAAGGCATGGCCCATGGCCTCCGCTGCTCTGCCATATGTTGGAAGAAATGCTAATGACTGCAATTCAAATACCTTTTTCTTCTTAACTATATGTAAATGTGTTTATAAATGCTCTCTTATAAATATACGATCACATTTTTAAAAGCCAAGTGCTAATGTTGCTTTCAACATCTATAATACACAATAATTAAAACTTAAGCAATTCTGCTTAATTATACCTTATGGGAAACTATACAGTAATTTATAGAAATTAAGCAGAAAAACAAAGATCAACAGAAATAAAGCAGCAGTTGAACAACTGAATAATAAATCACTTTGATCATTAATTTACAACAGCAAAATCATTGTAAGTAAAACACTTCGATTCTAATGCTTTAACAGCTGACTTGTGACAGAGAAGGTGTTAGAAATTTGGGTATTCCTCGTAAGAGCACAGCTTGAACTGATGGAACCATTGTCTACACTAGTCATTTTTATGCTGCTTCTTGGAAATCAAGTAGTAATTTTTGGTTGAAAACTTTCATTTTTGTAGTTCTCATCTGAGATAACTCTCCCCCTTTTCTGCCAACTAGAAATTGGTCTCTTTTATGACTGACTCATTCTTTAGCAACCCATTCTCCATAGGGGCTGTTTGTTGAGAATACCCAGTGGGTGCCAAGTTAGGGATATTTTGTACATTATACATTTTAACAACTACTTGAACATTTCACTTGATTAAATCTATGAAAGCTCAGCTAACTACATTGTAATAAATAAAAATGGCACATCTCACATTTAAAAAATACCCTCTTGATACTCAAAATGCTTTATTTTTGAATTAAAATTATTTTTATTTAACAAGATCAATATATGTATGCATGTATTAATAGAAAAATTAAAATCCTAAGACTTACTGCCACTTGTTTAGTGTCCAAAACAATTTTTTTGTTTAAATTCTTTTTACTTCATCTCTACCTTCTCTTTTGTTAATAGATGTATTTTTTAAAATGCTTGTGTAATTAATTCTTTTAGTTTCTTTAATAGCTGCTGAATTTCTACCATTCTTAGAACTTTTCCACATGGGAATTTATACCTTTATTAGAACTTCTCCACAAGGTTATAAAGATATTAATTGGTTTAACTGCAAGCCTTCTGTATAAGTCTCATTTTGATATTTATAGGTTTGATAATTAGAAATTTTTCAAAACATATGAGAGATAGTGATCTCAGTTATACTTTTAAATAGATAATTTTTAACATCATTTATCCCAAATCAATAGGTTTACTTGCAAATATAATTACATATTAAATCCCCATGTATGTTCATCTGCTTCTGAACTCTCTATTCTGTTTCTTTCATCTATTTGTTATTTCTTTGTTAATATATTTAACTTTCAATTTCAGAAGCTTTAAGATATATTTTAATACACAGCAGGACAAGTCTCTTGTTCTTTATCCTTCCTCTCTTTTCTCCCAAGAGCTTCTTGACATTTCCCCCATAGAAATTACAGAATTTTTGCATCCTGGCCCAAACCTACCTTGCCCTACAATACCATATTTGATTCACAATGCGAATAGATGTAGTGCTATGAATCAGAAAATTATAGCAGTTACCCTGAATTTAAGATTCATCTAAAAGCTATACAGTTACAGATAAGAATGCATCTCTGTATCTCTGAACACTGTTTTCCCATATCCACTCACTCTGCTTTCAGCTAAGAGGTAACCACTATTTTGACCTTTCTATTTATCATTCCATTTATTTGGTGTATAATATACATAATGATACATAACCAGTTGGGGTATATTTTAAATTGTATCATAATTTATTAGTCTTCTTGGGCTTATTATTTTCTATCAACATGATGTATCTATAACTCTTTGTGACTGCATTTAGAGTTTATTCACTGATGCCACTCTATATCATTTCATTGTGGGAATGTAGCTCAGTTTATTTTTCCATTCTTTTTGGTGGGAATTTGAGATACTTTTAATGATTTATTTTATCTTGACCAGCTGTGAACATTATGTACGCATTCTCATGCACAAACGCAATTTCTCTAAGGTACAATACTCTCAAATCTACAAGTGGATTGATTTGCTGAATCATCATGCAGATAAATGTCCAACTTTAAGAAATAATGCTACATTGTTTTCTAAAGTGTTTGTACCAACCATCCATGTAATTCTCTTCTGTGTGTTAGGCATGTTTGTGTAAATTTTGGCTTCTTTCCCTGTAATATTTTAATTGCAATATATATTATATTATTTCCATTTTATTCTACAAAGTCTACTTTTCAGAAATTTTCTTCCAGTACACTTAAAAATCTTTAACCACTACAATGATTATACCAAAATGAATTTGAACAGATTATTTTACAGCTGTGAACTTTTTTTTTTTCCCTCTGGAGAAATGAGAAAATAATACAACTTAATTTACTTATTACTAACATAAAATGAAAGGCAGAGTTCAAGAAAGTTCTTAGCACACAGTCTGAAGTATAGAAAATACTCAGGAAAGGCCTAGTGTTTATTGTTGTTGCTGTCACCTACTGAATAAAATCTCTGGGCCTGTTTTCTTTAATAATTTAATAAAAGTCAATCACTGGTATAAATTTAGTTGATTATGTGAACAATTTGGAAGGCAAAAGATTAACATACATAATTTTTATATTAATCTAGACAACTATACAACCAACTCTCTACTAACAAACATTTAAAAATCAATTACCTATATATTTTTAGCTAGACATGTACTAAACCATAAGATATGACAATAATATTTTTTTTCTGAATGCTTCAGGATTATATTGACAGATTTGGTTAAGTTTCCCAATCCTTCTAAAAGTCTATTTTCTTACTACACCAAAAAATGTGCCTAGTCAGGAAGACAAAAACTTCATTTAAAATTTTTAATAAGAAGAATGGAGTTGGGAGATAACCACATAATGCATGGTAAAAAACAAAAGACAAAAATTAAACAACTTCCTCAGTGCAGGCAAAAGAATGAGTGATGAGAAGACATTGGACTGATTTGATAGATCTAGAAAGTCAAGGTCAGTGGTGCTTCTCCAGGTGGGTTTGACCACAATTATACCAAGATGTATTTGAAAACAAGTTGATGCATTTTCATCCCTCCCCAGGAATATCACATATCGATATTTCCTCCATATCAGCTCTACTTTGTTTTAGGCATGTAGTAGGATTCTAATTACACAGGGTTGCCCAGTCCTTTCTTCAGCAAGGGCCTTTTAGTAAAGAAATGTCATATGGTCAAGACGAAAACTGACAAAAGGGCAAATTCTTCTCCTTTCTTCATTGAAGATGATTATAGGGTGGAATGCATTCAAAGACATAATGAATCTGAATGCAAATTCATTTCCCAGACAAGAATCACAGGAAAGAAATATAAACACGATCAGTGATAGAACTGGACATTGTTTACTGGCAAATCATCTGCATAATGTTTGCATATGAATATATTACTCATGAGCATGTACTTTTCTTATATTATTTTCCTTAATGAATTTGATTTGGTTTTTTAACAAAAAGGAGTAATGTCTCTGTTTCTACTTCTGTCTGGTGCTATTCCGGGTTATAATAGACTTAGTCCATCTGTGCTTCTTCTTATGGCCACTTAGAGATGGAAAAATGATACATTTGTCCTGGGGTTTGTGTAAGTGGCTCAGTGATGGAAATCATATGGAAATGCTTCCAAATAATGTGTAACAGTAGCTTTAGGGAATGAAGTCTGTCTAGGAGTTTGATAATTCACTTGGGAAAAATTGATGATTGGGAAAGTGGGAGGTTTAAGGGGAGAAAAATGAAAAATTTTACATATGTGACCCAGAAACTTAACACCTTGTCCTTGGACATTCAGGAAGATCTGTGATTTTCTTTTTGAGAAAAGCTATCCTTCTTTTGGTTCATTTTCTGCCTGGTGAACCACACTAGTAATCTTTTCACCATGAAATCGAACATATGAATATTTCAGCACAGATTCTGAATAAAGCAGAGACTTTGGGAACAGGGTACATTCTGTGCCCTGTGGGGTAGACTTCTATAAGACCTTCTTACTCCAGTGAAAATGAGTCAAATTTAGAACTAGGAAGAATGCTACCACTTCCCACCTTAATTCCTCTCCTCCCCAGTGACTGGGTGCTTTTAACTTTTGGGCTGCATTCCAGATACAATCTTTACTCCAGCAGTTAGGGAAATCTCCACCTCTTCCACCATATTGTAATTGAAAGCCCTCTACAATTTTGGGGTAGGGAAAATTTGAAGTCTAGCATGGAAGCAGTCTCAGGTTGTTTTTTTCTGTACAAACATGGACATCAGTGTGGCAATTTACTGTGGGGCAGGATGGGATGGGCCGGGGGGAGGGGCAAAGGGAGAAATTTGGAACTGTAATAGAATAACAATAAAATGATTTATTTTTTTAAATATTTTATTTATTTATCTTTAGAGGGGAAGGGAAGGAGAAAGGGAGAGAAACATCAATGTATGGTTGCCTTTCATGCGTCCCCTGCTGGGAACTGGCCTGCAGGGAACCGGCCTGCAACCCAGGCATGTGCCCTGACTGGGAATCGAACCGCGATTGTCTGGTTCGCAGGCCCGCGTTCAATCCACTGAGCTACACCAGCCAGGTAAAATGATTTACTAAAAATTTTTTTGATCTGCCAAAAACACAAAGCAGAATTTTTTGGCTCAAAGGTAAACTCTGCCAAATGTCTTTCTAAAGCCTAAATAGGAAATGATAAGCTACGCTAATATTAACTATTGGAGTGCCTGAGAATGAAGGCTTGATATCCATATTGATACTGCTAAGGGAGCGGGGAAGAAAGACTCCTCGATTTTACTCAACTGTGTAAAAATTGGAGCTTCCCTTTAAATAAAAAATTGACTGAGTCTTTCATTCTAATTAATTGTCAACTCAATTCTTTGAGGAAATGAGAAATGCAAATGAAACAGGAATATTTCCTTATAGGTGTTTGGTCTGTTTTTGTAAATAAAGTAACTCTATTCACTTTTCATTGTTTTCCAATGACATTTATTTATATTTTAAACCTACTAATATTTTAACACAGTTGTCTATTAAATATGTAATTCAATAAAATAATATAAAAAACAGGTAAATATTTTTCATGAGTATCATTTTAAAACTATGTTTAAAAAACAGATTAAAGCACTGTTCTATGAAGTGTGAGTTCTGAGAAGAGAACAAATCCCCAAGAGTATGAACTTTGTATCTGGTTTTAAAAATGCTGGTTTTGAATGGGGTGGGCAAAAGGAGGTTTTCAGTTGTGAGTATGCAAAAACAGTTTATTCTTGTATTATTATTTATTATTGTATTATTTTACATATTAATAAATATAAACCTGCTTTTATTAACTCCATGTATACAAATAGTAATAAAACAGAAATTAGCAATATGCATTTTTTAACAAATATATAGGTCAAACACATGAATTGTTTTGTCAAAAAATTAGTTTTATAAGAATATTCATTTATAAGAATATTAATACAATGAATATATGTTGATGTGTAGAATATTTTTATTTCTGTAAAATCATAAATGAGATAATAATATAGCAATGTACTCTAAACTAGGTAAGCCAGATATTTTAATAGGTTATATATCAGACTTGAACTTAAAGACTTCAAATGCTATGGAGAGGCCAACTATTAAGACTGATTATATTTCTTCTTTTATATGTTACTGTTTCTATTTTTATAGAATTTCAGATATATTTCAACATACTTATATCTTAACACAGAGTGGAACTACATAGGCCTCATTCGTCAAACCATGGATCATGTTTGGGGAAAGGTAATGATCAATTAGCCTAACATCAATAAAAATGATTGATTATCAATTAAGTTTTAAGGCAATGTTATAAGGTGTAATATTAAAGACACTGAATGTCCATATATAATAAAACATTCAATTAGGGGATTCTTCCACTATTCTTAGAATGACAGTAATAAGATACATGCAAACTATTCCTGAGCTGGAAATAAGAGAGTTAAGATACAGAGACATCCACACTGATGGTAAATGGCATAAACCAGATTAAATCCAAGTCTCTGTAAACTAGTATGGGTGTAACTTGTAGTGTTTCTTCCTTACTAGAGATGAATTTTCATTTCAGACAATGACTATAAATGTTGCTAAATTTAGTCCAGTTAATGACTAATATAACATGAAAAGATGCTTAGCCCATAGACATGAAAAGATGCTTAGCATTGCTAGCCATCAGAGAGATGCAAAACCACAATGGTATATCACCCAATACCTGTTAGAATGACCATCATAAACAAAGCAGCAAACAAGTGCTGGTGAAGATATGGAGAAAAGGGAACTCTAGGGCACTGTTGGTGGGAATACACTGTGGAAAACAGTATGGAATTTCCTCAAAAAGTTAAAACTGTAACTGCCTTTTGACCCAGCTATTCCATTGCTGGGATTATATCCTAAGAATACTGAAACACCAATCTAAAAGAATTTATGCACCCCTATGTTCACAGCAGTGCTATTTCCAATAGCCAAGTGCTAAAAACAGCCCAAGTGCCCATCAGTAGATGAATGGATTAAATGTGATACATTAACACAATAGAATATTATGCAGCAGAAAGAAAGAAGGAATTCCTACTTTTTGTGACAGCATGGATGGAACTGAAGAATATTATGCTAAGTGAAATAAGCCAGTCAGCAAAAGACAAATACCATATGATCACACTTACAAGAGGATCTAATGACCAAAATAAACTAACAAGCAAAACAAAATCAGAGACATGGAAACATGAAACAGACCGGCAGTTTCCAGAGAGGAGGGGGAGGGATGGTGAACAGAGAGGAAGGGACTAGTCAAAAAAGATGTATGAATGATCCATAGACATGGACAATAGTGTGGGGATTGACTGTGGGAGTGGGGGAGGGGGCTGGGTGGAGGAGGGCAAAGGGGTAAACATTGGGAAAACTGTAATAAAATAAATTTTAAAAGATAGTAAGATATATAAAAGGTCAGAAACCTCATCTGTGATCAAACCAAGAATATAATTTTAGTTTTATAAACTGTAATCAAATAAACAAGAATAAAATCAATAGTTGACTTTTAGTCTTTTTAGCACTAAAATTTTGTAGTTGAAAAATAAAAATACCAAACTTCTAATACCTTATTCTTTGCTGATAACCAGTATTGCTGTTTCCCATATCTGATGCATTACGAGAGGTTTTTGTTTTATTTACCAGGAGGTTATTTTCCTCTTTCCCACTTGATTGTAAAATATGGCCATTAGTTGGGAAGCACACTATAGCATTCTCTGTATATGCACTGTTATTTTAAATCACTTCTACAGTAGAGATGAACCTTGTATAATAAAAATATAACAATGGTTTTCTATAATTGACACTAATTTTCATCATCATAACTTGCAAGTGGCTGAAGTTGACCTTCAGTAAACTTAGAGGTCCTCCACTTCTCTTCCAGTGGTCACTGTCAGATAGGTAAAAAGTAACTTAATGTCATGCTACTGGGGGGTGGAGTGGGAGTGTCTGGCCTAAGTCTGTCACCTATGACTGCTGGTCCTGATCAAAATCTCTGTTCCAGTCAGGCATTCCTGGGTTCTACAAGAACTCCTGGGTTCTACTCAGGAGTCCAGATTACATCAGACTTTGAACACTTTTAGATCTAAGGCCCTCTCAGTTTGTGCCTACTTCTTATCCGAGTCAAATAGATGGTTTCCTGTGTGTTGCTGCATTGATGGCAGCTTGGTCCTGCAGCATGTGGGCCACACGGTATTCGAGTCATGGGCGTGGCTCCATGGCTCACATGCCCTGTGCAGGACATGGCAGACTCTGTGAGGCTGTCTCAGGCCCATCTGTCCGTGTATACCAGGTCGCCTCTGCTACTCTGGTGTCCTGACCATTTCTGGGCTTTCCTCAGGAAATTAGAGTGCAAATCATTTTGCCATTAAGATCGATTTCTACTTTGTTTTGTTTGTTTGTTTTTTTGTCTCATATCCCTATCATAGCATAGGTAGGATCCAAGCCCATATTTATTCACAGAATTACTTTTTCTATACTAAAAATACTATTTTATTCTCCAGCCATTCTGATTAGGTTTTATCGAGGCTGGTCTAAGTCACCCCATATTCCCATTATTTAGAATAGTACCTGGGGGTCTAGGCTATTGACCATCAGAAGTACTTGTGGCCTTCTAAGCTCTAACCGTCTTTCAGTGACACAGTGTGTATTTCTTGGTTCAGCTTCTTAAATAGAAAATCATTAAGCAGTAATGAAGGGCAAAGGGGTTAATGTTTTGACATTCTACCCTTCCTCATCCATATTCACTACCTATTCCGCAATGAGGGAAAAAAAGTTTAGGCAAGTTAGATATGCCATTTTAAGGAACATTTAAGCAACTTCATACAAAATAAAATTGCTAATATTGGTTTTCTGAATTTGTGGGCTGTTATACATTATTCAGCACACTTTATGACTAATGCTTACAGTTCAGGTGTCCTAAATGCTAGGATTTGGCAAGAATTGTTAAAAGGCTATGTAACATTTTTTTGGAGGGGGATTATTTATTAAGGAAATGTATGTCTTAAAATAATCACCTTAAAATATATTCATATGGACTCCTGTGTTCATTGAAGCATCATTTACAACAGTCAAGCTATGGAAGCAATCCAGGCGCCCATCAATAGACACGTGGATAAAAAGGAAGTGACACATACACACAATGGGACATTACTTGGCCATAAAAAAGAATGAACTTTTAACCATTTGTGAAGCATGGATAGACCTAGAGTGTGTTGTGCTAGGTGAAAGAAGTCAGTCAGTAAAAGACAAACACCATGTGATTTCACTTATATGTGGAATCTAAAGAACAAAATAAACAAACAAAAAAACCCACAAAATTTGAAGACTTGTAGACACAGAGAGCAAACCGGTGGTTGCCAGAGGGGAGAGTATGTCGGGCACTGGGTAAAAGATGTGAAGGGATTAAGATTCAAAAAACTGGAAGTTACAAAGTAGTTATGCAGATGTAAGTAAAGCACAGGAAATACAGTCAATAATATTGTGATAACTATGTTCCAATTGGGGTACTAGAAATGTTGAGGGGAACACTATATAAAGTGTATGATTGTCTAACCACTAAACTGTACACCTAAAACCAGTATAAGATAAAACTGAAAAAAGCAACATATTCATAGAAAAAGACCCACTTAATTAATGTAAATTTACTGGCACTAATTTTTAAGCAATTAATATTGAGTGATTTATTATTTAATAATTAGCTATAATGTACTGACTAATCTAACTAATCTATGCTTACCATCTCACTAATCTAAAAATGAGTATAAATACAGTGAGCCACCTTTTCAGTTTGATTGGGAATGTCCTGATTTTTGCCTGTTGTACTGTGAAATTATTTATTGTCTCCTTTTCTACTGAAAAAAAAAAAAACACACTTGTTTTGAAGTAGAGACTATTTAGTGCCCTTCTTATGAGGGATTATACCTGCCTTACTTTTTCCTGTGTATATCACAAGTAGTTTAAGAAGTTGAAAAGTTTCTCTTAGAGGAAATATATTATTTGTTATAAATAATGATTCAGGGGTGTTTAACATTCTCTAATCCTCCATAATACTAGGAAACAGTCTTTCTAGTCTGTAAAAATAGATTTAATCATTGAGGACAACAAAGGCATTTGGATGAAAAAGGAATTTTGACATTAGTATGGGTGACAGTAACCCCTACATTTACCAAGCTTAAATACAGTTGTTTCAAAATCACTTTTTTTACTTGCAAGTTCCTTAGAGGTTAACAACATAGAAACCAATTGTTTAGCCTGTTTGCCAAAATAATAGCTCTCGGTAACTTTAAATTAGAGAAGCAGTAATCTTTAACCAGACTTTTTCAAAACTCAGCACCAACTTCATTCATATAAATTAAATCTCATATAATTTCTTTCAGGTATTCTACATGAGGAATAAGATCTTAGATCCAACCATCCTTCTCCTCTTTTGTTGTCTGTGCCATATAAAGGGTGCTCAAGGATTTGACAACATGCCATATTTGTTGAATTGATCTTGTGTTTGAACTAGGAGTTTTACTTATGCTCATTGTGAACTTTGATATTTATATGCATCTTCGAACACTCATTTAGGATTGTTATTACATTATTGCCCTAAGAATTATGATGGTCAGACATTTTCTTCTGTTAGTTCCTTCTCTGTATTGCTTAAACAATAGTTGTACATCTTTAAACAATTATTTGCATACATATCCATAATATATGGATAACAACTATTCATTTAGGAATAGGGAGCAACTATTTTCTCATATGGTCCTAATCATCCAGACCTAGTCTTAGGAAGTACTGGAACATATCTGCCGATTATTATTAAAAGGAGAAGCAAACATTAAGTAAAAACTAAAACTTTCATTAAAGCTATAAATATCACATCTAGAAAAATAAATTCTACTATGCAGATGAAATATACTAAAACTTATTCAACAAGTTCTTACATTTAGTTGTGTAAGACTTAAATTAGTCTCTAAATTTGGACAATTTAATATTATTTATTTTATAGTTATGTCCAAAGTTGAATATTATAGCAACCATGTCACTAAAAAATTTTAGTCATTCTTTTAAAGCCTTTATAACTATCAAGATAAAGATTACTTTTGTATTATATAAAACTGAATTCTGGAATTTTAGCGGAGAACTAATTACAACACGTCAACAGAACTAAAGAGACTCTTTAGTCACACAAAAAATTAGGTCATGCAAGATGCTTCTTTTTGTAAAAGTGGTGGCCTGCTAGTTAAAGAAATAATACAAATCAAGCTGCTCAGTTTTAAAAGAATTTTATTACTGTCTAAAATTCTAAATACACAGTATACAAACTGTCTTTTGTTAAACAGCATAAAGTATCTGCTCTCTGACTAGCTATTGTTTACTCCAAGCCTGGTTCACATGTTTAGTGTCCTTAGAAACACACTAAAGCAACTTTCCTAGTGTATGGGATTTCTGCAATTATGACCTTTGAAAATATAATTCTGGAACAGAGGATAGTTACGTGTCATAAGAGTTCTTTAAATTTTTTCCAAGAAAGGACATTTAAAAAGACAAATAAAACAAGCAAAAAATAAAATTGTGATATGCTATCACCAAAATACAAAAGACTTTTTAATGTGAATTGCTTAGGTAATAGTCTCAAAGTAAAATATCATCTTACATTAAACAAACTACATCTATGAGTAAGTGTTAATTGTATGTTTTTTCCAAAGGATGTAGGCAATCAAAATATTATCACAAATACAGAGTTCTTCACCAGCTTTGGAAAACCATTAGACCGAGAGATATGGTAGGTCATTGATCAAAATTCTTGGACAGCTTTCTTTCTAATAAACCTCATTACCAGGAAACAATGCATATGAATGTATTACTCTGGCCAGCTATGTAATCATATTAACTAAACTTACCTTAATTATTTGTTTTTTATTGATGAATAGAGGATCATGTATATTATATACAATTACTATCAAGCATAATTTCTACTATGGTGGTCAACATTCTTCAAATTTTATCATATTATATTTTTCTCAGGGTTAGAAAATAATGAAATGGAATGTATTTTTTCTCATATGGCAAATATCAGTTTGAGGCTTTATTTTTACAAAGTTTAAAATTAATTTATTTGCAAGTTGAGAATTTTCCTAGGTCTGATTTTGGGGCACTTTTATTTTCTTTTCCTTAGGTATTTAGTAATAACTCTTCTCTTTTTAAGATTTTGATATATATTTAATAATAAGGTGGTATGAAATCATTTCTGGAAGGCTAAGGAAGGTCAATAAATACATAGCATGGTTTTTATTAGAAGTTAAGTGCCCTGTATGTTTAGCAATTAATTTGTCCTCTGAGTGAGAGTTTTGCAATTAGACTTCTGATGTAACTTGAACCCTTAGGTTAGTGTTGTCTACTCTCATGTTTGTTGTGGAAAAAAATCTCACACTATTAAGTGTGTTAAGCCATTAGGTGTAAATTTTATTCACCTTCTAATAGTAAAAGATGCTTCGATGAATTCTTGATTACTTAAAAATGAGAAACCAAACTAGGAAGCATAATACTGAGCCTTTAATTCATACTTTTTTTTTTTTTTGGTCAAACCCTGTCTTTCTTTAAAGGATCTCCCCTGGATTAGGAAAAAGTCGCAGGTTTTTCTAGACAGATGAGACTCAAGAAGATTTGCTCGAACATTTCCCCTGATCCTCATTTGTCTCTGATATCTATCTATGTAATGTGCCCAAAGATCTTCTCCACCTTTGCTTTTGTTTACTGGGTTTGTATTACTGCTGCTGCTGCTATGGGTACATTCTGGGCTCATGAGATTCTGAAGTCCCCAACTAACAATGAAAGATGTTGGTAAGAAGAGTGACAGGTGAGTAGTCCACTGTCTTCTTTCCCCTTTCAGGTGTTGTTTCAATTCTTATGACACTATCTCTGTCTTGCTCTCAAGATGTAGCAATGGAGTGCAACCTGAAGCACACTGTATCTGGAAATCCTACTTCATTCTAATCCGAATCAGACTCTTTTGTGAACTGAAAGCACCACTCAGTTTGGAGGGTTCTGTTCCATGCAGAAGTCTAACATTTGCTGAATTCTATAAGGAAATGAATTTAAGTTCTTGTATATTTCTTAGTCTTATCCTGGAGCAAAAGGTACTGTAGTGGAGTCAAATATGGATTAATGACAGTGAGTGGCACACTTTATATTCAACACCTTGCTTCTCTGCTGCCTTAGAGTCCAATTGTCTCAGATAAAGAAAATATTCATTACAATATTTTTTCTTTCATTTTTATCTTTTGCGATTCTTCACTTTATCTGATTTGAAGGCGTTTTCCTGCCACAATTCCTAAGAGTCATTGCTAAAACATAGTTCATTTTATTATAGAAACAGAGTAAGCTAATTATTTCCTGAGAACTTGCTATAATTTTAAGGGTTATGCACAAGATGTTAACTAATCACACAGCTCCCAGATATTTGTAACATGCAGTGTGACTCTGAGGTCTCATTTAAATGAGTGCTAGGCATGACTCGTGATGTGTTGTTTCTGGTGCTGCATGGAAGAAAAAATGGTGCATTATGCAAGGTTAAATTCACAATATTTGACATGTCTTGTTTCAGATGTAACAGAAGTGTACCACATTTCATCCCTGTCAAACAGTCCACAGCATTTTCTGTGAAACAATATCTTTAGTTTAAAAATATTTGTGAAATAAAAAACGAGGAAGGAATTGCCTATTGTAAATATGATGCAAATTAATGCAAACTAGCATGAGTTAATATACATGTGTCAAGATAAAAATCCTTTGAAAATCATATTTTAAAATGATCCCAGGAATGTGAATGGGGAAACCTGTGGTCTATTTTTTAACTTGTGTTGAAGTCAATGTCATTGCTGCTAGTAATATGAAATGTGTTAGAATTGTTCAGCATTGTCAGAACAAAATGAAAAATGTTCAGATCTGGCCCATTTGACTTGCAAATCTTTTAACTGGATATCATTATTTCAAGGCTTACTTTTTAATTCACAAATTTCTCTAAAAAGATGTCTGTATTCCCTATGTTTATTTAGTCACTATGTATTCATTCTTTAATGCTTTGCAGTCTCATATAGCCAAACTAACTATTGAATACACTCTTCTCAAAGTCCTGTACCCTTGTAATTCTCAAATACAAGAATGAATGAATCTATTGCCATTATCCTCCAAAGTCTATTTGAAGCTTGACATGAGTACCCTTTTATTTTCATTGAAAGCTTCTCTTCTCAAAATGTAGTATAATATCTCATTTCTTTACTTACATCCAAGACTATTTTCATATACTCTATACTTTTATAACTTAGATGTTCTCAAATGTTTTTTCTTGTAACTTTCCATTCTTCCTCCTCATCAATATTTTCCTTTTGCTAATTTTATGATCTCCTCCAATTTCCCCTGATGTTTTATAACTTTAGTAGCATTTTCTACTTATTAGTTTGTATTGAATTTACTTTTGCACATTTATTTTCTCTGTTGAGATTTCACATATACAACAAATTAGTGGATCTATTATTAATAGGAAAAAAGTCATATGTGTATAGAGATTTTTCATTTTTTGAAATATTTTAACACTCCACTTCTCCTTAGAAGGCAAGTCCATCACCTTTTTCATCTCCCACCTCTCTCTTTTGGATTTAAAACACTAGCTTGTATTTAACACTTGTTCAAAATCTACTTGCAAATAGAGTAAGAAAAAAAAACCTCTTGATTTCAGAGTTCCTTTAAGGTTCTTTGTGTTGAGTTTATCATACTCCTAGAAATATATTTTAATAGTCAATGATCTTTAATTATATTTTATTGTTTATGCCATTACAATTGTCCTAATTTTCCTCCTTTGTCCCCTCCCTAAAGTTTTTAATAGGTTTCTTATTTAAAATTTTCAGGTCATGTTCAGGTCACTTAAAAAAATAAGGACAATGACAGAAACGTCTTCCTTCTTTTAAATGTCTGGACATGGAGAACATATGAAGTCATGCTAGGTGTGACTGTCATTAGGTGCCCCATTTCTTAGAACAAGCAAGGACTCTTGAGAATTTCAGTTATTAAAAATAATACAACATGACCCAAAACAGAAAGACAGTCCATTAAATGTGCTTACAATTCCTTTCTTTCCCACCATACTCAACAACTGAACCATTCCCCTGTCCTGGGCTCCAGAATTAGAGGGTTTCACATGCTACTTTATCTTTTTTGTGTTAACTCTGTCCATGTTTACTCATTGAAGCATCTCCTATTCCTATTTCTTTCTGCTTCTCACCCAATGGAGCTATATTCTGCCAAGAAAAAACACAAAATTGACTCCTTTTATAAATTTTTAATGTTTTCAGAGACTTGGTTGACACTGAAACCCCACGAACTGTGTCTGGGCCTTGGCAATGTCCTCAAACAATACCCCAAAACCCTTCCACCTCGGACACAACAAAAGGCTTCCACTGAAAAGAAAGGAAAGACAATCAATGTGCTACAAGATGCTCAACTTAACAGGCCAGTAACATGAATCAAAAGTCAAATCGTATGGGAAATGTTGTTCAATTTGACAGTGAAAATGGAATCAATATTTTAACAAATTGGTTCCACTGTTAAAAAAGCATAAGTTAACCAGATGTGTATCTATTTACCTTCAGTTCCTAGCTATTCTCATATTCTGGGGTTGGGGGATTGTTTCATATTAATGTCTTGGCTTACACTAAAGCAGTAGTAGTGTTTCTGGAGAGGATCCTATCAGCTTCCCAGAAGAAAAGTAATTAAGACTCATTTTGATTGAGAAAGAAAGCCTAATATAGGAACCGGATTAAAGCAGCCCAGTGGCATTAACATCAATCAATGTTTAAATATTTTAAAAATAAGTAGTGTAAACCTGGGATACATATATCCCCAGGGACATATGATATTGTGTTGAGACATATATAGCTCCACAGTGTAAATGTGGGGTATATCCTGGAATATCACAAAATGAAATTTATTGGTAAGTTACCTGGTAATGATTAAAATACTATTTCGTATTAAAAGTACCATAGATATGATGCCTACAGTGGATTAGTGAAATACCACCATCAAATGCTATATTCTTATCCCTGTGACTAGGCACCATGTAAATAAATCCTCACCCTGTTTTCAATTTATGCATAATAAATAAGCAATAAAATCAAAGTTTTCTCCATGGCTGAGACAGCCCTGTGTCAATTCATAATAAACTAACTCTGTTCTATGCTGTTTTTTTTTAATTTCTCTATTTAAATATATGGTGAATATGACCTCAAACTATAGTTGTTCTTAAGAAATGAGAATTTTGGGTTCGGAAGATGGTGATGGAGTAGGAAGGAGTGGATTCCATTTCCCCTGTACACATGGGAGAAAATCCTGGCAGATCTATGGAGGAACTGCGCAAACAGCCAACAGTTCCCCAGCACATATGAAAATAAGAGACCAAAAATTTAGCGGACTCTGAAAAAACAGACAGTAAGGAGACAGCTGCAGGACAGCAGGGTCTCAGGTACCAGAATGGAGACAGGAGCAGCGGCAGTCTCAGCCAGCGCCTGGCACCCAATGGGTCTACCATGGACTCTTTGGGAGCCCCTGGCCTGCCACGTGATGCTTGGGAGAGAGCTAGGTCAACAGCTCTCACTCTACCCAGGCAAGCAAGGTTGGGTAGGGGAGAGACCTGTTTGCTTGAGTTTGCAGAGAGGGTAATAAGGACAAAGGGCCATGATCAACAACAGTGTCTGTGGTCGCCAGCTTGGGAGAATTGAGAGACACAATGTTGGGCTCCAACTCCAATTGTCACCAGTCTGGCTGGGGGGATTAGGCTCTGCTGAGAGGCAGGCTTTCTTAAGGAGAAAGTTTTTGGAAAGTAAACTGAAGGATTCTCCTGTGACAGCCGCTTGGCCTGCTCCCCACCCAGCCTGGCAGCAAACCAGAGATTGGGTGGAAGCCCTTGAGTTCCCCCACAGAACTGAGAAGTGTCCGCTCCCAAACCCAAGGGACCCAGGGAACCTAGCTGGTGCCTGCACACCCACACCCCAGCCCAGGGCCATGATCCCCGGGGAAAGAGTGCTCTGAAAAAAACCTAGATCCCCTTCATGGGGCGCTAGGGAGAGGCGCCAGGTTAGCTCTTGGGAGAGCGCTTGCAGAAAAACCATACCAACCGCTCCTCAGCCTGCTGCAGTCAGGGAGACCAGAAAAACCAGTTTATCCAGTTTGAAACCAAGAAGAGATTTTTTTTCTGTTTTTTTTTAAGTAATCTTGTATCTTTTAAATTTTATTATTGTTTTATCTTTCAATACCTTTTCCCTCTATTCTTTGTTGTTTTATTCCTTCTTCCTTTCTTTCCAAATTTGTCACTTCTCCCTCCCTTCTCCTGCCTTTTTTTTTCTTTTACCCACAAATGACACAAACAACTTGGAACGGAGAAAAGACCAGAGTTGGACCCAAAGAGGGGGCACCCCAACAGTAGAGACAGAGAGACAAATTTCAATTTGCTATAGCAAAGAAGCCACAAGTTGTTGCATACTTATCCAACTCACAAGCCTTCCATCCACAACAAGTCTTTTCTTCTATCCATCCTTTCTTAAAAGTGGCTAGTTGGGTTGAAGATTACGGTTAACACTATACATAGCCTAAAGGTCGCCTATTTCTTCTCTACTGGCTGTGACTGTAAATATCATGAAATACTCTCCTGCTGTCATAAGCCATTTTGCCTCCCCCTCCAACTGATCACAAAAAATAAAAAAAGAGTAGGTGGAAGCAGAGAACACCAGGATACCCACTGGAAGAGGAAACCCAACAACAAAGAAACCACCAACAGATAACAACAAAAGAGAGTGAAGGAGGGAGTGGAAAAACCACACAAACCTCAATCCAAGACCTATCTGGAAATACAACTAAATAGTGGAGAAACCTACCCAGTACAAACAACTGAACAAGAGCAAAAGAGAATCCTTAAAACCTTGTACAAATGGAAGAACTAGCTTCAACACAACCTGCCCTCAGCAATAAAACAAATTAAAACAGGTGGTAGACAGAGGGACCAGCTGGTGGGAAGGACCCCCAAAAGAAAGACCCCCAAACAACCAAAACCCAAAGACAAACACAGAGACAACTTAAACAATAGCCCAAGACAAGTGAGCTTGGGAGATCGAGGAGACTACACCACCAAAGCTCACAGGTATTATACCACAGAAGTTCACACCATAAACCCAAGAAGCCAGCTAGAGGAGAACACTGGCAGCAAAATCTCAAATATTTCATGCAGCAACATTTTTTACTGATATGTCCCCTAGAGCAAGGGACATAAAGGAAAGAAACAAATGGGATCTCATCAAAATAAAAAGCTTCTGCATGGCTAACAAAAATAGTATTAAAATAAAAAGAAAGCCAACCATATGGGAAAACATAGTTGCTAATGATACCTCAGACAAGGGTTTAATCTCCAAAATATACAAAGAACTTACACAATTCCACTCTAAGAAGACAAGCAACCAAATTAAAAAGTGGGAAAAGGACTTGAACAGACACTTCTCCAAGGAGCACATACAGAGGATCCAGAGACACATGAAAAGATGCTCAATATCGTTAGCTATCAGAGAGATGCAAATTAAAACCACAATGAGATACTACTTTACACCGGTCAGAATGGCTATCATAAACAAAGCAACAAACAACAAATGTTGGAGAGGTTGTGGGAAAAAGGGGACCCTAGCTCACTGTTGGTGGGGTTGTAGACTGGTACAACCATTATGGATAACAGTATGGAATTTTCTAAAAAAAACTAAAAATGAATATGCCTTTTGACCCAGCAAATTCACTGCTATGATTATATTCTAAGAACCCTAAAACACCAATCCAAAAGAACCTATGCACCACAATGTTCATAGCAGCACAATTTACAATAGCCAAGATTTGAAAGCAACCTAGGTGCCCAGCAATAAATGAATGGATCCAAAAACTGTAGTACATTTATGTGATGGAATTCTGTGCAGCAGAAAGAAAGAAGGAGCTCCTACCTTTTGCAACAGCATGGATGGAACTGTAAAGCATTGTGCTGAAATAAGCCAGACGGCAAAAGACATATACCATATGATCTCACCTTTAAGAGGGGAGAGGGGAAGGGATTTTAGGGGAAAGGGGGAAGGATTCACAGGAACAAGTATATGGACAAAAGCAGGGGTGGAAATGGGAGGAAGGTAGAGAGCACTGGGTGGGTGGGCTGGGATGGGAGTAAAAGACAGAAAACGGTACTTGAACAATAACTAAATAAATAGAGAAAAACTGGAAACATTGATAATACCTGGGGAAAAAATTAGAATTTGGACATGACCAGACCTTTGAGCATTTGGTGTGACCTCCCTTGATACCATGAGGAGTATCTACCTTTATCCCTTTGGAGCAACCAGTGAGCTCTTGGTGTTTATATGATGGTGATGAAAATGTAGCAGGACAACTTTGTCATTACAGTTCTGGAGATCTACCCTGAACCTTCTTCCCCAGAAGAAGTCCTTCCTCCTCAGCTGAGTCCAGGGATGAGGACTGTCCACACTGTGGCAAACTGGAGAGTTAAAAGGGGTGTTAATAATTGTGTGGGGACAACAGGAATGTACTGAGGAAACTGGGCCAAAATGTCACTTGGGCAAAGAGGAGACTCATTTGAGGAGGAATTAAAATCTGGGTTAATCTCACATACTTATGATTTTGAATATTTTCTGAGACAATGTACATTCAAATAGAAGAGCCTGCTCCTCCTCACTGTGTCCATCTCCAAAGCCCGTACCAGAAAATGCCAAAGTCACATCAGGTTTAACATAGAGCACACGATCTCAAAAGTATTTAATGGTAATTTCCAGGACACATTAGTTTTACTTTCTAAGATTTTAAAGTTGCTCTTTTACTCCCCTTGACCATAGCAGTCACTTAATATTAAGTTTAGAAGACACTTAAAAACTTCCAGGAGCCAAAGGGTGAGTCCTCTTCCATTTACCTCCTGGACTAAATAGCTCCCTAATGTTATGTATATATATATGTATAGTAATTTTTCTGTGTGTGTACATATACATATATTTATGTATGTGTATATATATATATATATATAATATATTTATATATATATAAAATAAAGTATCTGCAGCTAACATGTAGGTTAGTCTCAGTGCACGGCTGCTTTATAGTGAGAATGTATTTTTTGGACAGAGGTACCTAAAACTAGTTGAAAATGTATTTTTCATTTTATACATATTAAACATTTCAAAATTCTCTTGTTTCTTCTCAGCACTGTATACCTGTGTGCCACTTAACAATGAGCATTGTTCTGAGAAATATGTCATGAGATGATTTTTGTTGTGAATATCATAATATGAACTTACACAAACCTAGAAGGTGGTATAACCTACTACGGTAGTTGTAGGTGCTATACTCTTATACCGCTGGTTGTGCAGCAGGTTTATGGACACCAGAATCACCCCAGGCACACAAGTAATATGCTGCACTATGATGTTAGAATGGCTTTGAGGTCACAAAGCAATTAAAATTTTTCAGCTTCATTGCAGCCTTGTGAGACAACCATCACCTATGTGGTCTATGGTTGACCAAAGTATCATTATCTAGCGCATGACTGAATACCACCCTTTGTTACAAACTTTTAATTTAATAATTTTTGGACTAAAATTTACTACTTCATGTGATTCTAAAATTATCAAATTGAGTATAAGAAATACTCTTTAAAATAAATTTAAATAATTTTCAAGAAAATTAAAATTTGAAAATAAATACAAGTATAGATTTTGTCAGTACAAATATTGTAAAAGTATACATCAATGGTCTAGGGAAAATTCCAACAGGGAACTTATATTAATAAGTGTCTTGTGACCTACCTTTTCTAATTTTGGTTTCATCACCTGTGAAATTGGATTAAACATTTTGACCTCAGGATGTGGAGGGGATGGTAAAGCTCAATTGTCATTATTTCATATCTAACCTCGAATGGTTCCCTTGTAGCAGAGTCAGTGGCCCTGAAGAAATGGAATTTGGTATAAATGTAATTTTGTTATTGTAAGATTAGAGTTTTGGAGTTTTGAACATCAAAGTAGGGTTCTTTCTACATGTTATTTGTTGGGAACCGCCCTGCCTGGTTTCAGGAGCTGTAACCCCTCCCCCCACATGGCTAAGGCTGGGTGAGTGACCTTTGGACCATAAACCACTAAAGAGACAAAGCTTATCTCCCTGGCAGGACCACCACTTCTGTTCCTTTTTTCATAACTGGCCCCCCATGCTTGATCAGTTAGCCAATAATGGGTAAGATTCCCCAAGAGGGGAACGACCTAAGACAGGCAAGATCATGTGGAGACCCCAGGGAAGGACTTGGGGGGCTACAGCAAAAGTGGGTGATGGACCCTTGCCCCTCGGCTTTGACAAAGTCTGAGTCATTCTGTCTGCCAGAAGGCTCCTAATTTTTTGGCTATCTTGCTTCCTCTGCCTGACTTAAGCCTGAAACAATGGCAGAGGGTGCCCTGTGCTGGAAAGGGCAGGCTCCCCGAGACATCAGGCCTGAGAAAGAATGTATAAAATCCTGTGAAACCTTCTTTGCTAAGAATGCTCTTAATTAAATGATAAGGGTTCCAGCAGGAAATGAGTTTGTTTCCCAAAGTTTTGTAGCCCTTTAGCTGATAGACCCTGACTTAGAATAAGCCCTCATAGTTCTTTGTATACTATCTATTGTTTGACCCTTACTGCCTGACAATGATTAATGATCTTTACTTGTACTCCTGAGCAAATTGAAACCCAATAAAAGCCTGTTTGGGCAAGGGTCAGTGCGCTCTCCCCTTGAGAGAGTTGCCAGGTGCTCTGAGGTGCTCCCCGCTTGAGGGAGTAGCCCTGCCATCCCTTTTCCTCCACAGGACTCAGTAGTCCCTGTGGATTTGTCTCATGTTTCATCCATAATGCTGGAGACACTGCAGGTTGGTGTCTGCATCAGTTATTCCCTTTGCATTGGTCTTCTTTCTCCCCCTGCTCCCAAGGTAATCATGGCTTCTCCTTAAGGTTTGGTGGTGCATTGCTGCATGGTGTTATAGAAGGTGCCAAATTAGTTTCAATGTATTTCTGTAGCATTCCACATATACTTCTCTCACATTATAGCTGATGTGCCTTTTTATAGCATTTAGCATACAGTAATGTTTTTATTGAGCTTCTCAATTAGAATTGGAGCTTTACTTTCGAATTACAAAATTCTCAATTCTGTCACTGAGGTTTATCACCTTACTTCTGGACCCCATTCCATCACTCCCAATATTCACTGAGCTCCTTCCATGCGAGGCACTATTCTGGGCTCACTGCCACTCTAAATCCAAAGCACATGATGAATCTTTGCTCTAGGTGAAAAAGTAAAATGTAACTATTTATAACAATAAGGATAAAACCCTCATATCACTAACCTAGTCGGAAGTGCCAGCCCTACTGTTCTGATACTGCCTCTAATGTAATCTGGGAATTCTCCAGCGAGCAGAACTCATGTATCCTCCCAAAAAGCTATTTGTTTTTTTTTTATTTTGTCACTGTACATATTCTTATTATCTCCATCTCTCTTCTCTCTTTTTCTCCTTATCTCTCTGCAATAGAATTATTTTCCCTCTAAAAATAAAATCATGCCTTCCAGAGAAATCATAAACACGATAGAATTAAATGCAGGGTAAGTAGAGGTTGGTAACAGTAACTATACTCCAAAAATACCATGGTGTGAGATGTCTGCCAAAAGCAAGTACTTAAAATAGAAAAGGAAAAAATGCTGGGATCAGAGTAAAATGATTAAAAAGTTAAAAGTCCAAATGCTATTTTATAAATATGATAAATGTATTGAGAACCATATATACAGATTAAGATCTGCAAAGTGACTCTTCTGCAGCTTTTATTATTTGCCAAACATTCTAGACTGATTCTGCTTGCAGAGAACAATATATGTGTCTATAATAATTTGAAAAATACAGTTTCTAAGGTTCAAAAAATATTTATCAATATTATGATATATGTGCTCCAGAAAATTCAGAAACATACAACAAAGAAAATAAAGTGCATTCTCTGACCACCCAAAGGCAATTACTGTTAACATTTTTTGTGTTAAATCCATTCATTACTTTTAATTATTATCAATGAAATGTATTTGTCTTGTAATATATTTACATAGTTATATTGTGACCACTCAAAGTCATATTTTATTATCATTATATTATTTTAATCATACAGAGCTCAAATCCTAACTATGTTTAGCAGAAAGCTCAGAGGGTACAGATAAAATTAAAAGCTTTCTGTCTCCTCCATTTATTGCTGAAGTATATTTGGATAATAGTTTTACTTTTTCTAATGGAATAAAATTATTTTTGATTGGCAGCTTTTTAGAAGGAGACTACAATAAATCACCATATAAATAAGTCTTATTGATGGAAAAGTGGAAAATTTGTTTTTGGTTCCTCTATAATTTTAGACTATTTCAATTTAGAATTAAAGTGCACAGTTTGAAAACTGTAAAATACCAAACACTCACAGGACTAGATGGGGTCTGAGACACCCAAGAACAGAAGAGGAATATTGATAACGGTCCTTACAATGTTTCTTTACCTAAACCCTCTGTTTTTCATGTGAGTTAAAGTGGCTGATGTATATTAAAATGAAACAGCTCAGAAGGTACTTGGGATGCTATTTCAATGTGGGAATTTATATAATCTTTGTGAATTCTCTGAGAAGGCCTTAGTCTGAAATATTCCAGAATCCTGTGGCAAATAAATAAACTGTCCTTTGATTCCGATGAACAAAGGTCTTGATATTCAGTGTTTACTACCTCAAAAGCACAATAGCTAGAGAGACGTGGACAGTGATAACAAATACTGCATGTCTAATACTGTACCTTGTTTTCTTAACGTAAGATTTATACAAAAAGTTTACACAAAAAGACACAAACCACATCTTCTTATTCTGCTCTCATTGGAGAAGGGAAATGAGGAGGAATAAATACATCCTTTGTGTCCCACTGCGTCCTAACCCCTGACTTATTTTTCCACCTCAATGTCTACTTCTGAGAAGAGTGCCTCTCCTGGCTTTATTAGGGGACAGAGATCTGATCCTACAGATACAGCAATGGAATGTGGCAAAAATCAGGCCACAGTCTTTTCTGCCACCTCAACATTTTGTTTGTGGGAATACCAGAGGATTGGGGCCCAAGCCTTGTAGCTGTAATTTATATGACACGGCAGATCTATAAATGTAATTGTTGCCTAAACATTCTACCAGGATCATTTGCCGTGAACACCAGATTGGAGCTGGTTGTCATCCAATTCCATAGGAGGCTAGCTTCTTTTCTAGGAGGCAGATGAGTGAGATACAGTTAATTGTTACTTGTTAGTTGATGACTCTTATATCAAAGGAAGGCCTCCAAAATCTCACATGCCTCCGTGTTAGAAAGTACCCTTAGGTATGAGGGAAATCCCTAACAAAGAAGCAGAAGGCACTGGAACAAAGTGATAAGTTGTCAGGTGACCTACTCTGGATGTGCTCTTGTTCATCTGAGGCAAACAGGGGAAGTTGTCTTGTCCTTGCAGGAAAAGCAGCCTGGGAGGAATATTCTGTCCAGTGTTTATTCTCTGAACTGGTAAACATAAGCATCACATGGGGTTAACCACAACTGGCAGCACAACTCTGGAACAGGGATGAAGTAAAGTCTAATCAGAACATTCAGCACTGTTCTCAAACGTGTTTCAGTGACCAGAGACTCTGAGGATGAGAAAGCCCAGGGAAAGAGGAGGAGAGGTCCTATGGGGCTCACCCAGTCACAAGTCCTAAAGTCCATTGATGACAGTTATTTTCATCAGCAGGTACATGGAGGGGTTGCTCAATAGAGTATATCTGAAGGCCCAGAGGCAACATGAGCAGGGCGGTACCACAGCACATACCCGGATGGTTAACAACTTTCTGTCTGTAACATTTAGACAGAAAGTCAGAGAATGTCTGTTAACATTCAGACAAATTCAGAGAATCATGGGCGATGAGACTTCTTTCTGGATCTAATATCGAGACAGTAATGTACACCCATCTTATACCTCTAGTAGTTTCAGGTGTTGCCAGAGTACAAAGAAAGACCCTCTTTACCTTCTTACAGAAATAGTCAGAATACCTGGCCCATGCCCTGATCTATCTTCTTGGCAATGACTCTGGAGTTGTTCTATCCCTCTATACTCTCCCCACCTCCATGGTCCTAGGCAGCTGAGTGCATTTATTGCCTCCCCTTTTAAGTTTAGGATCTACAATACTATTCTGTCATGTCATCTGGATACAGAAGTTCATTGTCACTAGTGTTAGAAAAAGTAAATTTAGCCACAGCGAGCAGTGACTCCAGGTTTATATCCCCATACTTGACAGAGTATATTCTGGACCTTCAGATGTCCAAAGCAAGTTGGCGGAGAGGAAAGGAAAATGAGAGGTATGAAAGGGAAAGGGCTGTGCCTCAAGACTGTGATTGTACCATGCACATTATAAAGAAATGGTTGTGACTCAATGGAAGATTTTGTAATACCCTTGCATTTGGGCCGTTACGGCATTAGGCAAGAAGTTCGACAAGCTTTCTTACTGCTTTGAAAGTTTGTCTGTTTTTTCTTTCAGTAGTTTGACTATGACATATTTAGTTGTAGATGTCTTTATGTTTATTCTACTTAAAATGTATTGCTTCTAGAATGTATAGGTTAATGTTTTTCATAAAATTTGGTGAATTTTCAATATTATATCTTCAAGTATATTCTATACTTCTTCCCCTTCTTCTTCCTTTCTAGGAAGAATTCTCATTTTCATATATTGGCATGCTGAGGATGCCTCACAGTTCTCTATAGCTTGGTTCATTGTTCCTTCTTTTCTTCAGATTATATCATGTCTATGGAAACATCCTTGAGATTTCTATTAAAATATCTTTAAATACCATCTGCCATTTTAAGAATATTTAACCCTCCATAGTAAATTATGTTTCAGTATTGTTCAACTCCAAATGTTCCATTTGACTCTCTTTTATAATGTCAATTTTATTGAGATTTTAAATTATTATTGTTATAAATCCATCTAATTCTTTAAATTTACCTTTTTGGTTCTTCAACTATTTATAAAAGCTATATTGAAATCTTTTGCCAGAGTCCAGTCAGAGTCAGTTTTTGTGTTTGTTTTTTTCTTAATATGGGTAATAGACATAATATTTTGTTGAAAACTGGAAATTTTATGTAATACATGGCAGCAACTCTAAATTCTCATTACTTATAGGGGTTGTTGCTGCTGTTTTTGTTTGCTTTAGTGTTTGTTTATTGTAAATTGCCTGAACTAATTCTGTGGAGCCGATATCTCTTGTGGTGAGCAGCAACTAAAGTCTCCATTGCTATATTCCTTTTAATCTCATTTTAATTTCTAAGCCTATATTCAAAGGTTTTTTTTCCTGTCAACATAGCTTAGTGTTGACTTTATGGATTACAACTGGCCTAACATTGTGTTAAAATATCTGGAGCCATTAAGGCATCCACTCTTTCTTGATGGTTCTGTGTGTGAGCTGAGAAACACAATCATAATAAAAGAAATTTGCAAGTCTTCTCAAGCTTTTACTTTTTACCAGACCTTTTCATAACTCATGCACATAATGAAGGCTGACCTCACATTTAGCCAGGGATGTATGGATATCTAGAGTTCACTCTTTATTCTACTAGGTATGGCATATAGCCTTTCAGACCACTAGCAATAAGGTATTTGGGAGGTTACCAAGTTCCACTTCATTGGTCTTATTTCCCAAATAATCTTGTTCAATTCTGGCTAGTTTACCAATTTGTTCTTTGCTCTATCTATATTTTCAGTGTCAGCTAGCTATGATGTTGGACTTCTCTGTTGGTTTGCCATGGAGATCACTACTATTTCTGACAACACCCAAGAATATAGGTTTTCTCCATGTTGGACTCAAAGCCATTTCAGTCCCCTCCAGAGGTGAGGTCTAGTTTTCATGTCTTGCTTAGTGCTGGTTAGGGCATCTTGTTGTACCCAGCAAAGCTAGGATGAATAGGAGAAAATTAGGGCTGTCCTGTGCTAACATCCCATTGTCGTTACAAAAAACAGAGTAGATGTTCTTAAAGAAGTGCTTCTCAGCTTGTTCTACATATGATCAATATCTAGAATCTTGAAATTGTTGTGACATTTTATTTAATTGTTGCCTTTTAGAGAGAATTCACTGAGTTCTTTCTTCCATTACTTTAGTTCTGTGTTTTGTTCCCTTTTATAAGACCCTGTTTAGTGATCGTCTAGCTGCTCTGCTAGCTGCATCAACTGTCAAGGTTCAGATAATTTGAGAACACTCCCTTAGTCATCGGAAATGGCATTTACTGGAGGAAACTCATGAGAACAGAAACAGGAGCAGATATAGATCCCCTATTACTCATTGAATTATCTGTAGAGCCAGCTGTATATTAGATTCCAGGAGTGAGACCTCAAAAATTCTGCAAAATGTTTTTTTTAATTTGTTTATTTTTAAAGGATAGTGTTGGGTACTGCCCTGACTGGTTTCAGAAGTGGCAAACCCCCCCATGGCTAAGGCTGAGTGAGCTACCTTTGGACCCTAAACCACTAAGAAGACAAAGCTTATCTCCCTGGTAGGGGCACTACTTCTGCTCCTTTTCCTTTACCCTGCCTGGCCCACAATGCTTGATCAGGTTAGTCAATGATGAGTAAGATTCCCCAAGGGGGGAATGACCTAAGACAGGCACAATCATGGGGAGGCTCCAGGAAAAGACTTGTGGGGCTATAGCAAAAGGGGGTGATGGACACTCACCCCTCAGCTTTGACATAGCTTGAGTGCTCATTCTGTCTGCCAGAAGTCTCCTAATCTCTTGGCTGCCTTACTTCTCCTGCCTGACTTAAGCCTGAAACAATGACAGAGGGCAGTTCAGCCTTGTGCTGGAAAAGGTGGGTTCCCCAGGGCAATCAGACCGAAGAAAGAATATATAAAATCCTGTGAAACCTGCTTTATTTATAATGCTCTCAATTAAATGATAAGGGTCTGAGCAGGAAGTCAGTTTGTTTCCCAAAGTTTTATTGCCCTTTAGTTAACAGACCCTGACTCAGAATAGGCCCTCAGAGTTCTTTGTATGTTATCTATTGCTTGATCCTTACTGCCTGACAATGACTAATGAGCTTTACCTGTACTCCAGTTCAAACTGAACCTAATAAAAGCCCATTGAGGAAAAGGCTCTTGGCCCTTCTCCTTTGACAGATCAGCTACCTTTCCTCCCCAAGCAGATCATGTCTTGGTAGACTTATTTTCACTTATTCTTGGTGGTTGGGGTGGGAGGGGGCCCTGTGGGTGGAGCCCCTGCACAGGATAGTTCCTTTTGAATAGGTGCTGGAAAAAGAATTATTGGATTAATGGTAGTGAAAAAATTTTGGTATCTTGATAAATTATATTATATTGAATTAAAAAAGAGTTTTATAATTTCTTCTTCCTATCAGCAAATTATAGAAGCATTTGTTCCAATAGACACAGGCCAGTTGAGACTGATACAAAGGGGAAGGCATTTGACACATGTGATATACACTAAAGGGTAACTCTTTAATTTACTTTTACTTGATTTGTATAACTGTGAAGACTTTCTTCATATTTTTCACTATTTATATTTTTCTTCTATCAATGTCCTATTTATGTCTTTTATTAATTTAATAATTCTTTTTACTAATTTGACTTTATATCAAGTAAGTCCTCCATTTTTCTATACTTAGAAATATTTCTATACTTAGAAAAATTGAGTTACACTAATAAGTTCCTACTATACATTAATTATAATATTAAATCATATTTTAACATGTATAACATAAGATAATTGAACATTTAAGTGCTTAAATTTAAGGACTTAAATGTTAAATTAATTTAAGTATAAATCAGTGCATAGTAATCCATTGCTCTCTTTGTGACAATGACAGAATAAGGAGAGATGGGTGGATGAACTATATGTTTCACTATATGGTAATTAGATTTTGGAAGAGATTAATTTATGAAGTGGGTTGTATATCTTTAAGATATCATTAAAACCTTTTTTTTTTAGTTTATTTGCTTCTCTAACCATTAACATAGCATTTTTACTCTTGTAGGAACTTATGGCATAAAATAATGCATGTTTAGAAATATTATTTTAAATATATTTTCAATTGTAGCTAAATATTTAATTGTACAAAATATTTGCTGTTAGTATTTTAATATCAACTGATTTCATTATCTTGGCTTCCAGTAAGATTTTACACATATGTAACTAACCTATGAGTCTTAGATTTTTTTTCTTTTCTGCTATTATTTGTTTCTCATTATTTATAAATAGGCATAGTATGCTTCTACAATAAACACATCAGACATAACTTTTATGCCTACACATTTTTCCAGTATGTCTATCCATATGATTTTTGTAACTTTTACAATATTTTCTACAAATATAATCATTTTTCTTGAATGCTGACATGGACATCTGCTTCCCCCGAGAATCAGAAGGCCAAGAAAGTCTTTGGCTGGGCATTCACCACCCCTACTGACTTTCAGTGGAATATTTAAAGCTCATCCAAAACCAGAATTTAGCTCATAAAGAAACAAAATGACAAAGAGGGTTTAGGTTTTTATACTTGTGGTGTCATTTTATTATTTCTATTTATTTTAAACTATGGACACTGAAAAGGAAGAAACTATAAAAACATGTAAATGGTTATTTTTTAACTTATGATTAATTTCTTTTTGTTTTAGTGACATTTTTACTCAATGGTCTTCTAATCCTGATATCACAGATTATATTTATCACAATATTTAGTCTGTTTAAATTGAGTACAAAATGAATTTAGTAATTTATCTTTACATGGTTTTCTTGATTACTCTTTTTCCTAAGTTTATTATCCTCCTTTTGAAACTCTGATATTTTTTAGACATTATGTTAAAATGTCACTCATATTTACAGAAACAGTTTGGTAAATTTTTCTAAAAATTATTTGTGTTTTAGTTGCTTTCTTTCTTCCTTCCTTTGTTACCCTCTCTCCCTCTCTCTTTTTCTTGTTCTGGGTTTACAAGCAAACTTCATAATCTAAGTATTTAAATAAGGTATCACCCTCCATAGGAATTATGACATTTTGAACAACATATTTCTTAGCTGAAACAGCTTTACAAACACAAAAAATAAATAAGATTTTGTGTCCATGTTGTTCACCCACCCATGTGTAGACTAGCACTGCCATTGTTACAAACTAGATGTGTTCTAGTCATCTGTTTGTAAAACAGCTATGTGAAATGCACAGCCGCACTCTTCTCTGGACCTAAATTCCCAGGACAAGCTATAAAGCCAATATAATCTAAATACACTTGGGGAACAGAATTGATTCTAGCTGTCCATGGTGATTTTTCATACTTCTACTTTTATGTCTTTATTATATAGCTTATTTCTGTGCTGCTACATTTTCTTTGGGGAAGAAAGGTCAGTTGCTACTGTGCAGGATGGGACTCTCCATTCTTTCCTGACACTTGTCTCCATGGATGATATCACACAGACTGATTTGAATATGTTTTTTTCTGGATAGCTTTGTCCTGCATTCCTTTGACTTGTGGATTTTTTTTGCAAGTCCTGTTTCACAAGGAGATACATTAACTTTGTAAAAGCTTAAACTTGTTGAAAAAAAATATACCTGTTGTGCATATGGGAATTCAGAAAGTGTGTAATGAGAAAATATGCCTTGGAAAAGGAGGCAAGAGAATGTTTTCAGAGATTGGGTTCTATTGGGGTTAAAGGGTTAAAAAGTCTTACTCTTTTTCAGAGTGTCAGACGATTGGCATCACTTGTTGGGATGAACCAAGAACATTAAACCCTAGATGATGTTAGAGTCTACGACTCAGGTAGGGCACATTGTCACTGTAACACTGGATTGGGACAACAGATATTTCAGCATCAGTTAGTGACAACGGACCACCAGAGGGTCTCCCTGATTTTCAGCACTGCAGAATACCCCAAGACTTTAGAATAGCCCTAAGGGAAGCCTCTCTGAAATCTGAATTACTTTCTTTGTCTCCATCTGAGTATGTTGTGCATGTCACAAATCCAAAAAAAACCATGGCTAATAGAAGGCTTTACTAATAGTCGTTTACTTTCAACCTCTTATAGTATATGTGAAGTTAAGAAAGTGGTTGGTAAACTGCATTAATAGTGCTAAACAAAAACAAGTACATTTTTTTTCTCACTGAAATACATTGTTTCATTATTTAAGCTTTGTCTAATATGGCACCTAGCTACATGTAGCTATTGAGTTTTTAAAATGTGGCTAGTGTGTTTAAGAAATTAAACCTTAAATATTTAAAATTTTTTGTTATTTAAAATTTAAAAAGTCACATATAGCTGGCCAGTGGCTACCACACTGAGCAGCCCAGTAAGGCTCATTGGTGAATTCTTGCCATGGGATAAGGCAACTCTATATTTTGTCATGTCCTTTTCTTTTTCATACATACCAGTTAACCACTTACCCTTTTTTATTTTCTTTTCCTCCAGTATGGTATTAAAAGTGCCAAGAATTAGAAAAGCACTTTTCTATTAGTCAATAGTTCTTTAAAATACCATTTCAAATTTGCATCCCCATTTTCTCCAAATTAAAAATGGTTGAACTAATATCATCCTAACGTAAATTTAGACTTAATTGGTCTCTTCTTTTGAAGGAGAGAAAGAAGACATGGATGCAGAGACTGAAGTGAATCAGCCAAGAGCACTGGGAAGACAGTGGTGATGCAGTGACTTTTGAGGAGGAACCCCTTGTTCATCCCCCCTCACCACTGACACTGTGTGCCTGCCTCCACTCTCTTTCCTTCTCTATTATATGTCACATACATTGATGGGAAAGTAAGTCCACCTACATTTTTCTGCCATTGTCACTACCTGTGTGGCTTTGGACAGTTTATTTAATCTCTGAGGCCTGTTATGGGGAGAACCCTGCAGGCATTCAAAATCACAATAAAACAACACCATCAATAGCAAGCATATATAAATGAAAAAACGTGTGTAGATAAAAAATGGTCTTTAGAAATTTCCTGTCAATAGGAATGAAGTTTACTACCCTAGAAATAGATAAATACTAGGTCCCATTTCTTTTAGTTTTAAATTGAGTGAATTTTGGGTTTTATGATATTATTAGACTTACATTATTCCAAGTAATGCTAGGCAACAAGGTGACACTTTTTTCTAAAAACTCTTAATTATCTTGAAATTGAGCTATGTATCTAAATAATTAGGAGAATGACCAGACCAGGAATCTGGGAGGGAATGAGTCATTTGATGATGACTTAAAAATACAGTCAAAGACTATTACAAATAACATAATTATGTTCCTATTGATGCATTGCATAGACAAAGTTTAATTCTTATCAGAAAAATATTTTAGTGTAAAAAAATATATGTAGTCCTCAATTCCACTGGTAAAAAGTATGTGTGTGTGTATATATATATATATATATAGCCACATAAAATTATGTACATTGAAAATTAAGTAGGAAACTTAGTATGTGTAAATGAAAGGGAAGCCCCTGTACCTTTAAGCTGACTATGGGTATTAGTGGACTTAGGTTAAGAATGTGTCAGTCTTTTTTTTTCCTTTTAATTTATTTAATTATTGTTCAAGTACAGTTTTCTGTTTTTTACTCCCATCCCAGCCCCCCCCCCCCCCCCGTGCTCCCCACCTCCCTTCCATTTCCACCCCCCTTAGTTGTTGTCCATGTGTCCTTTATACTTGTTCCGGTGAATCTTTCCTCTTTTTCCCCTGAAATTCCCTCCCCTCTCCTCTGGTTCCTGTCAGCCTGTTCTCTATTTCAGTGTCTTTGGTTATATTTTACTTGCTTGTTTGTTTTGTTGTTTAGCTTGCTGTTAAAGGTGAGATCATATGGTATTTGTCTTTCACCACCTGGCTTATTTCACTCAGCATAATGCTCTCCAGTTCCATCCATGCCATGGCAAAGGGTAGGAGCTCCTTCTTTCTTTCTGCTGCATAGAGTTCCATTGTGTATATGTACCATAGTTTTTTGATCCATTAATTCTTATTACTGGGTCACAAATATTATAGCACATTTTATATAGAATCTACAAATTCTCTCTTTAGATCTTTCACTTAAGTCAGATGGTCTTTGTTTTTGACCTTTCTGATTACTTTGACCTTTTAAAAGTGATCTTTCTAAATAAGTTGGTTTGAATTTTTCCAGATATAGTAAATAATATCATTATTAAAATCAAAGCCAGATTGAAATTACGAATATTCTCTAAAGAGTACAATGAAGAAGGAAAAAATTGTGCTAGTTTTGCATCACACTTCAAAGCATAAGAGCTATAGCCAGAGGGCACAAGTGCTTAGTTAGCATGAACAAGACATTCAGCTTGCAGGTGGAAGACCTGAACAGAAAACATGCCCCACCTGATGACAATGTGTTGTGCCAGAAAGCCTATACAAAAACTTTTGCAAGAAAATCCCTGAAACAAATGACTACCATCCATTGACTGCCAACTAAGGAATGGTTGCATGGATTCAGGAATGGGTTTGGCATTTTATCATCTCACATCATCACAAGAAGAAATGCGAGTTAGCACAATAAGGTATTGTGAGAGAAAGACCACATTCACATAACGTTTATTGCAGTATAAGAAT
The DNA here is from genome assembly GCF_021234435.1 of Artibeus jamaicensis. NCBI lineage: Eukaryota > Metazoa > Chordata > Mammalia > Chiroptera > Phyllostomidae > Artibeus > Artibeus jamaicensis. The sequence goes on along the minus strand of NW_026522014.1, from coordinate 10,529,386 downwards.
TATCCTATTTTGTTAGGTTATTGCTGTTCATTTTATACTGTGCCTAATTTATAAGTTAAACTTTTTTATAGGTATCTGTGTATAGAAAATTGTAGCATATACAGATTTGGGTCCTATCTATGGTTTCAAGCATCAGCTGGGGCTCTTGGGACATATTTTGCTCAGATAAGGGGATCTCCTGAAATCTGCAAAATAATATTATGCTGTTTACTGCTTTAAAAGCTTATAATCACTTTGCTTCTTTTTCAGAAATTTTCAAGGTTTTGTCAGCTCAATGATCCCCCTTATCATTTAAGTTAGACTAGTTTTAGGAATTATTTTTTAAAACACATGCATTAAATTTCAAGAGTGTTTTCCCAGATTCCTTGATAAAGTGAAAGAAGCACGTGAAAATGTATTTGCACAAAATCAGGCAAATTCATTTTAATTTGTCAGATATGGTTGATTTTCTAGATTGTAGCAATTATTATGATGGCTGTTTGAATTAGAATTCTGAAACCCTGAACATCTCATATAGACTTCAGATACATTGGCTCAGTCAGAACTGTTTTTTATATCAACAGCTGTGTGTAGATGCTGCACAATAGTATCTTTGTATGTTTTTTCCCCAGAACTGCTGAAGTCTTTATTTATACTGAACAAATTATCCTGAACAGCAGGTAGGAAGTAGTGAGCAAGGTAAACCTGGAAATAGGTCTATTTTCATTACGTGTTGGAAAGGGCCTGGAGACATGACATTTGTCCAGCCTGGCAAGGTAGAACTCTATTAAGAGAAAAAACAAAACACAAACCAAAAAACAAATAAAACAGAAAAATACACAAACACTGTTGAGCTGTTGTCTTGTTGAGAACACAAGATAAAGGGAAATTTGACAGAGTTTATGCTGTAAACATTTTTGCTATTGCACAATATGACAAATACCTTAAAGATAAGTTCTTAAGTACTGCTTTTTAAGGAAGGTTTTCTTTTATCTTCTTTTAACAATAATTTCAATTTCATTTTTTCTTCGGGGCTTACTAAAGAAGGAGGACACTCATCCAGGAGGATGAGTGTTCCCTTAAAATATCAGTGCTAATTGGTACATAATTATGCTTCATCTAATCCCAGTATCATGCTTTAATATTTACATGGTAGGCCCACAGAGACTCTGTAGGTATTACATTATATAATTTAATGGCAGGTTAATTTTCTGTTTTAAGATTTAAAACAAAGGAAATTCAAGTTTGTAGCAGAGAGAATTCTCTGGAAACTACCCAGTATTGAGTGGCGGTAAGTACCAAATAACAATTTGTGAATGACACTCTCTTGAAACATGCTACTGATTGAAGAGCATTGTTTAGGATAACTAGTTGTTGTGGACCACTCTGGCTGGTTTCAGGAATTGTAACTACCCCCCCGTGGCTAAGGATGAGCGAGTGACCTCTGGGATGTGAGCCACAGGAGACAAAGCTTGTCTCTAGTAGCAAACGCTACTTCAGTTTCCTCCCTGCCCCCAAAGTGTGGTCGGAAGTCCATGACAGGTAAGTCTCCCCACAGTGAGGAGCAACCTAAGTCAGACTCGATCACTTGGGAAGCCATCAGGGAAGGACTCTGGGGCTGCAACAAAGAGGGAGTCATGAACCCTTGCCCCCCGGCTATGTGACATGGCCAGAGTCCCCATTTCCACCTGGGAGAAGCACTCCCTGGCTCTAATTCTTTTAAGCCTGAATACCTGATGGGGCAGGGTGCAGCTCCTTGCCTTGCCAGAGCAGATTATTGGGGGAAAATCTGTCATCACAAAGAATTCCTAAAAAACCTGTGAAACCTGCTCTGCTAAGAGTGTTTTCATTCATATGCTAAGGGTCCCAGCAGGAAACCCTAAAGTTTCTGCAAAATCCCCTTCCTGACAGACACTGACTCAGACTTAGTCCTCAGATTTCTTTGAAATGTTATCTACTGTTTGATCCTTGCCACCCACTATTCCTGTGTATTACAACCCAATAAAAGCCCCTGAAGGAAGGGGCTCAAGGCCGTTTTATTCTGAGAAATTAGCCACCTCTCCTCCTTAAGCAGATCATGTATTGGTATTGTTTACTTTCGTCCGTGGTGGGTCAGAGGACTTGCGGGAAAAGTTGCCCCCACAACTAGTCCCATACAAAATTACTAAAGTTGGTAAATCAATCATGATTTTTTAACTGCCTCTGGTAGTGGCAGTAGTGGGAAATGAAATATTTGGCTACATAGAAATCAAAACTATATTTTTCTACTTTGATAACTTATAATTATTTATGCTTGTAATAATTGATATAACTTTGCTTTTTGAATCTGATTGGTACAATATGAAACATCTTCATTGTTTTATATTAAACTTGCAAAATTTACTATTTCACTCAACATATCCCAATATTTATATATTGGGAAGAAAACAGCTAATATAATTTTCTTATGAAAACTAATTAGTTTTATTTTTTAGTTCTTATAATTTGTATGTGAAGTTATTATCTGGATGCTATATCTTTCTTTTCTTTCCAATAAACACAAGATATTTTTTGCGATTCTCTTTTAATGTTCATAGCTGACACTTAGAGGCCATTTAAAATTTTATTTCATCATATTTTCAAAAGGTATTTTTAATTTATATTTTACTTCTTAGCCTCTAAATTTTATTATTTTAGAAATAAGTACTCACCCTGGCTGGTGTAGTTCAATGGATTGAGTGTGGGCCTGTGAACATTTAACTGTTCAGTTGGTTATGTTGTCAAATTTCACTATAGCCTTCATCCTGCATCGAAGACCTTTTCATATGGCTTTTTTCAAATAATATTTATAAGATTTTTTAAAATTTAAATATATTGGGGTGACACTGGTTAATAAAATTATATAGGTTTCTCCAGGTCTATCCATGTTGTCACAAAGGATAAAATTTTCTTTTTTTTTTATAGTTGAGTCATATTCCACTGTATATATGTCCCATAGTTGTTTTATCCACCCTTCTTCTGATGGACACTTGGACTGCTTCTATATATTGGTGATTGTAAATAATGCAGTGAATATAGCGGTGCTTGTGTTCTTTCAAATTAGTGTTTTGGGTCCCTTCAGATATAGTACCTGAAGTGGGGTCACTGGGTCTAAAGGTAGATCCATTTTTAATTTTTTGAAGTATCTCCATACTGTTTTTCATGGTAGCTATACAAATCTCCATTCTCACCAAAAGTGTGCAAGTGTCCCCCTTCTCCACATCCTCATCAGCACTTGTTTGTTTGTTTGTTTTTTCAATTTTTAATTGAATTTATTGGGGTGACATTGGTTAATCAAATTATATAGGTTTCAGGTATACAATTCTATAATACATGATCTGTATATTGTATTGTGTGTTCACCACCCCAAGTCAGGTCTCCTTCCATCACCATGTGTCTCCTCTTTACCCTCTTCTACCTCCTCCAACCCTTCCCCTCTAGTAATCTGTGTCTGTGAGTTTTTTTTTTTAATTTTATTTAGTTACTTTTCAAGTACATTTTTTTTTCTCTTCCCCCCCCACCCGGTCTCCCCCCTCCCTCCCATTCCCCCCCCCAGCACTTGTTTGTTGATTTATTGATGATGGCCATTCTGACAGGTGTGAGATGGCATCTCATTGTGGTTTTAATTTGAATTTTTCTGATATTAGTGACATTAAGCATCTTTTCATGTGTCTATGGTCATAGACAAAGAGGCCATCTGTATGTCCTCTTTGGAGAAGTGCCTATTCAGTTCCTTTGCCCATTTTTTAATTGGATTGTTTGCAAAGTGAAATAAGGCAGTCAGAGAAAGACAAATACCATATGATTTCACTCATATGTGGAATCTAATGAACAAATTCAATAAGGAAAATGGGGACAGACTCATAGATGGAAAGCAGGAAGACAGCTATGGGGTCAGTTAGGGAATGAAAGGATTGAGCAAAAAGGGAAAAAAAGACTCGTGATCATGGACAACAGTATAGTGATTGTGGGAGGGGGAGGTATTAAGGGGATAAATGGTAATGGGAAAAGTTACAAAAATTAAAATACTCATATAGGTTTCAAGTATATAATTCTATAATACATCATCTGTATATTGTATTGTGTGTACTACCCAAAGTCATGTCTCCTTCTTCATATGTTTATTGTTCATATTGGGGTCCCATTTTATGAAGTGCTTGATTAAGTTCTTTGCCATTTTTCTATTGACTAATCTCTTTTTCTTATTAATATGTAGATGATCTTTATATATTTTTGGTAGGAACCCTTTTTTAGGTATATGTTTTGAGAATATGATAACTCTGTTTGCTATTTGCCTTTTCATTGTTTTAATGGTGTCTCGTGAATAATAATTCCTGATGTTAATAAAATAATTTATAATCATTAGATTTAGTATTTTGAAGTTAGGTTTTGAACATTACAAAAACTTGTGAAGATTTTTATCTCTTCAAGAGGTTTCCTATTCCTTCACTCTATCATGAAGTTACTAGAATTAACTTTCTATGATATGAAGACAATAAATAGCATGTTTTTTATTTTCCATATGAATATCCAAAGTAACCTATACTGAAAAATACTATCATTTCCCCACTAATCTGCAATACTATCTGTTATAAATCTGATGCAGATCAATATTGAAATGCAACCATTGCTTACTACTGACACATTTTACCTTCTTAAAGAAAGAAAACAATTCTGTAATAGGTTTTAATCACAGCTATCTCAAGCTACTCCTATCCCTTGATAAAAATTTGTCTTTCTTCCCAGCATACTATACAATTTTAGTAAGGTTGCAGTCTCTGCACACTGGACACCAGAGATTGACTAGCAGGGGTGCTTCAGGTTTGGGATGAAGATGTATGGATATAAATGTGTGAACCATCTAGAGAATATCTATATGCACACTTTCTAACTGTAGTCAAGATTACCAGCATCACATACTCTCATTAGCACCAAATTTTATGAAATTTATTTATATATTATAAAAATGTAGAATCAAATATAAATAGACTGGAATAAACATCTGTGATTACTGAAATCAACATATTTCCTCTATTAAAAATGCTTTCTCAAAGGAACATCCTCCTACAGAGCAAGAAAATTATTCCAAATTCCCCTTAGGTTTGCATATGAAGAAATAATCTCTTTCGTTTCAGAAAGATGCTTGACTGTCTATCAAAAGCAGTGTTTGTTTAAAAAAATAAATAAAAAGTAATGTTTCCAAGAAATATCACAGTGTTCTTTTTTGAAATTCATTATCATATTATAGCTACTTTTAATTAACTTTATCAAATAATATAAACAGAAAAGTCTGGAGGCAATATATCACTCATTCATTAACATTTAGTGTTCATTTGCTACACAGCTTGCTTAGTTTGAGGCCTTCATTAGGTACCATACTTTCCTTTGCTTTCACCCACACCTCCCAAAAGTATACAGGCTTTTGTGATGGTTGCTTAAAAACACTGGAGCTAGGGCTCATGGAAACCTGTGCTTTAGAAACAGTGTAGAATGAAGACAAATGAATCACATGGAGTATTACATAATTTTTCTTTCTGTTTTTCTTCTGAAGGTTTTCTTATAACCCTAATACTTTCACCAGATTTCAAGCATTCAAAATATAGTTTTTCTCCCTCAATTAATGAAAAATCACTATGTATGGGGACTCAGAGTACAGGAGGTCTCCCGCAGCATGACTGGAAAATATCATTTCAGAGTTTTTATTTACTAAAGATATGCATTTTACAGATTAAATTGAGGCCAATATTTTCCTCCACAATCCTATTCCCTGGGAGGTAATGACTTTTCTGAATCTGTCTTTATCTGATGATTTTTAAAAAACATTTTATACATAAGTATATTTCAAAAAATATACAATTCTATGTTGTCATTCTGCACTTTTAATTCAATATACACAACGGGTAAGGTTTATTCATGCTGATCTAAGCTGACCTACTGCTTTTAATAGGAAGAGGGGAAGTTACCCATCCTCCTATTGATAAATATTTATTTAAGTTGTTTACACATATTTGATAAGAAACAGTATGGAAAAAATATTTTATTATGTCACCTTGTTCTCATTTGCAAGATTTTATCTAGCTTATATGCTTGAAAGTGGAAATTCTGAGTGTGGGGTATGAATATCTTGAATTTGATTTTTTGTTTAAAAGTTACTTTAAAATTGATATACCAATTCATTAACTCACTATGAGTGTATAAGAGTTTTTATTACCCTACATGCTCAACAACATATAATACTGTATTTTTTAAGGTTATATTTCAATTATTGAATATCTTTCCGTAGGCTTACTAGAGATTTATTTCTTCCTCTGTGAATTTATTGTTAGTATATTTTAATCACTTATCTATTGGATGATTAGTTTCTTTTGTGGTTCTTTTATATTTAAGATATTAATCATTTTACCATTATATGTTTTGTAAATATTTTCTAAAATTCTTTTTAATGGTAATTTGTGGTAATTGCAACTTCAAAATAATCAAATATATTTATGTTTTCCCTTCATATGATGCCACTGGAAATATTTTATATTTTCTTCTTAAAGATTAAAGCATTTTTATTTTCACCTAAAATTAGTCACTGTATATGCTATAAAATAGTGATCCAATTTCAATGGTTTTTTCCATAGGAACAACCACGTGTCCTAATGGAATTTACTATCCAGTAGGTTTTTCCTGATTCACTTGTAACACTGCCTCTGACTTTGATCCAGTTTCCAAATATGCATGGGACTGACTATAGATTTCATTTCTGGTCTATTCGTCTACCCATATGTTGATATCACAATGTCTTAATCATTCTGCCTTAAAACATATTTTGATATTTGGAAGAGTAAGTTTTTCTATCTTGTTTTCTTTCTTCAAAATTACAAAATTTTTCTTAGGCTAGTAAATTTTTGACCTGCTATTTTAGGTTTAAGTTACATCCTTTAATAGGGCTCTAATTACATATAGTTCCTACCATAGAATATGTAAAAATGATATTGATATCTCTTTATATAGACATAAATGGTTATATATTACATATATGTGTGTAATATATTGTATATTAAATATAAATGTGTAATATATATTATAACTACTATGTGTTGTATGCCATTATTTTATATTCTATATTATGTATTACTGTTATGATTATGTCCATAGTCATTTATTAAACGACTTGACTTCTTCTGTCTTCTAGTTGGATATCACTTATGGCACGGAATGCTGTTGATTTTTGCACATTATGCTTACATCATTGTGATATTATCAGTTGAAAGAAACCTGTCAAAATTCCAGGCTTTGTATGAAGACAGTTATATCTTTGGCAGATATTCACTTATTAAGTTATGATTTGCCAGCTCCAAACTCACCCTTCCACACTTGGCTGTGTGCTCCTGGAGGACGAACTCTGAAAACCACGTTTCCCCTGGCGCACCTGACTCCTCGCTTGGCTCTGCCAATGCAGAGTGCTAGAAAGAGCCTGGGTACCGAGCGCAGGGAGAAGGGATATGGTCCTTTGTACCTGCTGACTATTCCCATTTTCTACATTTCCTTTAGTTTATTTCTCTATCAGCGCTTCATCCTGCTGTGGCAGCTCTTCCTATATGCAGCAGCCGTTAGTTTCCATTTGTGGTTTTCCAACACTTTCAGATCCCCCTTCAGGGGCCTTTATTTACAGGCAGGGTTTGTCTTCTGAGTTCAGAAGAAAGCAGTGGCCTCTGAGCGGCATATTTCTGAATACTGGTTTAAAATGTGCTCCTCAAGTAATTGCTTGTCCGTTTGAATGGGCATAAATCAAACCAATCTTTTAAATCATGTGCATGGAAATAACAACCACCTGTATTGTTTTCCCTTCCCCTCCCCTGAAACTAAGCAACAGAATTTTGGTTCATACATAAAATTTGGCTTCTGAAGAAACTAAGGTTGTTATAATATTTAGGCAACTCATTCTGTCTTTGCTCGATACAAAATTTATTATCCTGCTAATGAAGTGTGGTCCGATCTCCTAACCAAACAATTTTACTAAATAGGTGTTGAATCTCTATTTTCAAGGCCACAGATAATGCTTTATTTCTCTTCTTGTCAGTCTTTTCATTTCAACTTCTCCATGCCCATGTGGTTCACCATGTATAAACTACCACTGTATTTCTGGCTTCTTAAATTTAGAGTGTGAAAAGATATCTAGTTTACAGTATTTTGTTTAATTGAGTCTATCAGGGTGACATGGGTTCACAAAATCATACAGGTTTGAAGCCCTGCCTTAGCCTCAAATTACTAAATTAAAAAATAATCATTAACTTTATTAATTTGTTTCTCCTGTCCTAATAGTGGTGTTTCCATATTTCCGAATATATCACATGTACATATTTGCTTCAGAAACCTTAATAAGATCTACATTTGCTGGATCTTATTAAAGATAAGACTTTAAGGATCATGATAAAATCCGACATCTAGATGGAACCAAGTTTCTTTGCTTCACTTGTCTTAAAATTTTTTTAATTGTTTAAAAATTTTTAGTATTTTCTTGTTTTGAAACTGCATTCTCAGAAACACTCAGATGTTCATCAACCAGTATGTATCTGTGATAATTCATTTCAGATAGATTCCATAAAACCCAGAGTAACAGTTTAAACTGAGATTTAGAAGAGTTTGATTTGTAAGGATACATATTTTGTTTTAAAGAGAAGATTTAATACCAAAGTTTAGACTTCTTATTGTTGTTTCATCTTCATTTTTATTATTTAACTTAATTTTGTTTTATTATGTTATCTTGCTTTTCTGTCTGCAGTACAAAGTAATAAATCAGTAAATAAAATCATAAAAGTAGAAAAAGGCATAAAATAATCTGGAATAATATTAATCAGTGCTTTAATATATCTAATATATCCAATTATTCTTAGTTCCTTTTTCTATACCTCCACTGTGCAAGGTATAGGTACCCAAACTAGCTTCACACTTAAAGTCTGTGAAAACTTCAAACACAGGTTTTACTAGAGAAAGATGTAAACACAACTTTCAATACCATAGAAAATTGCCCTCTCCCTTTTCTCACAACTTTTTAAGTTATGAAGGTAGAAGAAAATGCAATTAGGATAATCCACTAAAAGCTTTATTTGCCACCTGCCATTCTCCGAATACCTGCTGATAAAAGTGAGTTTTAACTTGCAGATTTTCCTTGATAGACTGGAATTAGGAAAGTTTTCCTCTAAAGTGAGTGCTCCAGCTGCCACATGGGGATAAATATAGAATCAATCAAATCAAAGTTTGGCAATATGGAAGTAAAAGATGCATTTGATCTGTCCCAACGATTTGTTATTTGCATAGAAATAAAATCATTAACTCATTTGTTTTTTAAATTTCCCAAAGCTTAATTACAGTTATTTGTTATTTGATCTGATTGTCTCTCACCCTGGCTAGGAAAGCAGACCCAACTGAGTTGTTCTTATGATTCTGAGCAGTAGTAGGTGGGTTTGCTTTCCAGGCCATATAAACCCAAGTTGTAATGGGACAGGGATGTTTCACATTATGTCCTGGGCTAGAATATATGAGAGTCACACAGTTTTTGCATGACCTCAGACAAGGTCATGAAAACTCATGTTACAATGAGCAAAACTATCTTAATCTTTCAGCAGCTACAGTGTGTAAACTATAGTTTTTTTTTCTTTTTTAAAATTTATTTTTTAATTTTATTTTAATTGTGGTTCAAGTACAGTTTTCTGCCTTTCCCCCCACCCCAGCTCTCCCCACCTCCCTCCCCAATTTCCACTCCTCCCCCCTGTTCTTGTCCATGTGTCCTTTATACTTGTTCCTGTAAACCCTACCTCTTTTTCCCCTGAAATTCCCTCCCCTCTCCCCTCTGGTCACTGTCAGCCTGTTCTCTGTTTCAGTGTCTTTAGTTACATTTTGCTTGTTTGTTTAATTGTTTACTATAGTTTGTTTTTAATCCGAAGTGCCCCTTTTAGTTTTTCTATTGGGTCAAAATTGTCCATACAAGGATGCTGTCACAGAAATAGATTCTGCTGCCTTACAAACCTCCATGTTTTGGAGCTTTTCAAAATTAAGAAACCACCTCAAAAAGGCAAGTTGTATGAAGGTATATGTAGCAATTATTTGTCATTACTCTTGACATTTCTGGATATCATGATTAATCCCAAGGCTTCTATGGGGAGATGCTCTGGGTTGATTAGAGCCAAGAATATTAAGTTCAGATGTTAAATTGGATACAGATGACGCTAGTTTTCAGTGGGACCAGACCTAGTGACTCAGGGTTATTTGAGTACTTGGCTACCTTCCCTGCTATTTCTCAGAAGACACTGCTGCTTCCTCACCAAGCCGATCACTGTTTCAGGAAGTGACTGTCCCCACACCTTGTGCGTCGTGCGCACGTGTTACGCACCAGCCTCTCTGTCCCGCATCTCCCAGTTCCAGCTAAAAACAAGTGAATGACAAAGGAAATCTTGACATTTAATCTTGACATCAGTTCAAAATTAAATATTGTTTGAATGAACACACGATGCCACTTTTCAATTATTTTTTTTAAAAAAACCTGGCATCTAAGTGACCAGAGTGGAAGTGCTGTGTTGTTGCTTTTGCTTCGTTTTTCTTCCTGGCTCCTTGAAATTGTCTGCTTCCTCGATTCAAGTCATGTGAGTCAGACTCCAAGTTCATTCTCTCAAAGGAAGCAGAGAAAGAGAAGTAAAGAAATAGAATGAGGTTTAGAAAATGGGGGAGAAGCAAGTAAATGGAAAAGAAAGAAGAAAAATATAGGAGTGTGCTCGGATCACTAGTAGTTTCCTCGGGAGTCAACTTTGCTGAGAAGGTAATGTGCCCTTTCACCAGGAAAGGAAACGATATATTTTCTGATTCTACAAGAAATGACGTGGGACCTCGAAAAGTACTAATTTCCAGTGGCATCTATCCTGAGATTTGAAACTTGCTTTATAAAGTTCAAGACCTAAAACTGTGTGTGGTTGGTCAGTAATTCACTTCATTTCACAAACCCACTCCGCAGTGATGACCCTGGGATTCGGTCTTCTCCCCATGCAGAGACTTTTGACACATGGATTACATTTTAGAACCAATAATTCATTAATCTTCTCAATAATCACATTCAGTTAAACATTATTATCCCACATTATAGGTAAAGTGATTGAGGGGAGTCTTTGACTTGCTTAAGGTCAAACTGAAATCGGAGTCAGAAGTGGATGAGGTATGAATATGATTCCATGACCCTAAACCCTAACTCACAATATTACTTAGAAAATGTCAACGTTTTTACCTCTAAATTCTTTTTTTACCTCCTTCAAAACTTGCTCTTATTACATAATTATAGCTCAAATGTCATCTTGCCATTTTAATAAACTATTAAGGAAATTTCCACTAGAGACTTCCTCTTCAGTACTAAACATTATTGCAAAGTAAAGTAGCATTTTTCTCTAGGAGTTTTACATTTTAAAATAGCAGCTAAAAGAAATATGAGATTTTATACTTAAAACATATGGAAATCAGCTTAACGGCATCCTGTTCTTAAAATTGTTGAGTAGGTGCTGAGGATTTTTGTATGGAAAGATACTAGGATAAATGTGAAGTATGACAGAGAAACAGTGGTGGAGAATAAAAAAAAAACAAAAAAAACATGATACCATGAGTTTCTTTCAAACCTTAAAAAAACTGTGTAAAAGTTTCTCTCACTGATGAAATGAGCTCTTTACATATAAATTATATTGTAATAGCAGAGCTCCTGGGTGGAAAAGAGTTCCTTCTCCTGCTGGCAAAAATTAAAATAATCACAGATGGCTAATGATCAAAAATACTGAGTGACAGCTCTGAAGTATAAAACGGAGAAGGTTCTCAGAGGAGTGTTACCAGGGTTTCTTAAGTCAACACTCAAAACTGGTTTATGCATACCACAAAGCATTTCCCCAGTGGATATTCATATATAGGAAGCTTTTATTCTGATTTAGAAGGTACCGTGTAGAATCTTAGGCTCCTTCAAAAAATTAATGGAATTCCTTGTCTTTATTATTATGTTAGTATTTTGGAGTAAAATGCAAGGATTTGCTCTGGAAAAGGAGTTCATAACACTACCTAAAATAATATGAAAAACTCGCATAATTCAGGCATTGAGGATACAGTCTCTTGAGCTGGCTGGTGTCATCAGTGGGTTGAGCGCCAGCCTGTGAACCAAAAATTTGCAGGTTTGATTCCCAGTCAAGGCACCTGTATGGGTTGTGAGCCAGTTACCTGGGTGGGGGCATGTGAGAGCCGATCAATTTTGTCTCCCTCTCTTCCTCCCTCCCTTGCCCTTTCTCTAAAAAAATAACTAAAATCTTCAAAGAAAAAAGAGAATATAACCTCTTATTTTAAAATATAAGTGAAAAATTGGGATCTTCCTGGAAAACTCCACTTTCTTTATTAAAATTCCAAACAATCTTACTAATAGTTAACTAGTGGGTTTTGACTACTTATGTATCTAATAATTTTTTAAAGAATGTTACTTATTTAACTTATTTAATGCTAATAAATAACCCTGGGAAATATAGCATACTTTGGAAACCAAGTACAGAAAATGTTTAAAAACATGGCCAAGGTCACACACCACAGCTGGTAAGAGAACTTGCTTAAACAAATTTGTAAACATAGTCTTTAATCCTAATGCAGCCATTGCATTAATCATGCTATTGGGGTATGGATTCAAGAAACTTCATGATGAGACCAACCAACACCAAAATACTGCACACGATATCCCTTTTAAAAGATTTAAAAAACCACTTGCTGGTACAATCACCCAATAAAACATATATGGCATTATTATATGTAATAACTTTTGAACTGTAACTTGAGTTTAATTTTATTCATTTATTCACTTATTAATTTGTATAATCAAAAGATGACTAATATATTAAATGCCTGTTGAGATTTAAGTTTTAGAGGTACAAATATATATAACACGTGCCCTGCCTTTTTCATGTTTATATTCTATATGGAGATGTGTATGCTATGTGTATGCTATAATAAATACATTATGTGCATGGAAGATTCATATATGTGTGCCAAGGGTTACAGGTGAAGAGAGTAATTGTTTTTTTCCTGGTCACAGTTATCAAAGAAGGCATCCCATTTGGCAAAGACAAGGTAACAACATTACATATAGCACAATAAACCTCGTTATCCTCTATGGGGAATGGGGGAGCTCCACCAGACTGGAGAAAGTTGAAAAATAATTATCATGGTGCTGGCATAGCTCTGCACACGGCAACATGCTTATTGAAGTAATAATCCTATGTTTTCTATATCCGACTTGGTAAATTATAATCACAATAGACACATTTCTTGGGAAATGCAGTCACATTATTGACAAAGTAAATGTATGAATATCATAAGCAAGAACCATTTTTAAAGTGATTTTTTAAAAGGACCTTTGCAAACCTGCAGGTGGCAAGAACAGAATATTTTGGCAAGAACAGTAAAAACTTACTGTTGTTAGCATTGGCTGAAAAAAACGCCAGTTAGTAACCATTTAAATGGTTGCTTTGGGGGTATCTCTGCCAGAATTGCTTCTAATGTACGATTTCTTCATTTGGATGTTACTTACTCTGACTAAAACATTTCCAAGTCAGCTCACAGTACTTCACAATACACTGAAATGAGTAAAAGTATTAACAGCATGCCTGAGGCAACAGAAACTTTGAGGTTAATTTCCATTTCTTCAAGTATATTTGATGAATGATGTGACAAAGGAACCCTAATTAAGGTTGAAATCCTGAATACTAAGTAAATGAGAAGTGCCACTTACATTCATCTTCCACAGTGATAACATTGCCACTTCTGCTTCTCTTTAGCCTAGCCCTTGACTTTTGGGGAAACCTTTTCCTGTGTTCTTTTTTTTCCTCTATCACTTTTGCTAAGAGTAGATCATGAGTATCCTACCTAGTTTTAGTTAAGCTAAAATCTAAAGTCTGTCTTTTTTTGTTCTATTTCTTCTCACATACTCTTTTTATATCAAAAGCAAACATTTTATTTTCAATTTAATTTCAAAAATGGTATTACCTTTCATATGGCAATTTCTGTTTGTCCACACATTATAATGTTTAAAGGCAAAAATATAAGATGAACCTTTAACTTCTAAAAAATAAAAAATGAAGCAGTTAGAATTCTCTCAATAAAATTAGCTATTTAATAATGCCATTTCATTGTTACTATTATTATTACTATTTTTATGATGATGATTATGAGTTAACTAGAAAGGATACAAAGTGTTTAATCTCACACTAGCTGGAGAACCTTAGCAAGTTACTTCACATTGGTGTAACTCTAGTATCTTGATTTAGAATCACCCCAGTCAGTCAAGGAAGTAAAACTACTGGCCACAGTGTTTTGGTTGAATTGTGTTTCATTTCATTTTGAATATTTTCATCGAAATAGAGGTTGTCCTCTGAAATAATTTAGTCTAGAGAAATCAAAACTAATATTCACAAAACAACCACTGGGAAGGTTTATACCATCCATTACAGTGACTCCTTCCAGGATTGCTTTGGAACTCTCTGGTAAATCTGGGTATTTGGTGGGGAGCCCTGGGGTGTAGACTTAGACACTGCCTAGCAGCTGCCAAGTGACTTGACTTGGGGACTCTCTGACTCTCAGCACTTCCTGTTGCCTTCACTTTCGACTGAATTGCAGCATTTTCTGGTTTAGGGTTGCAGTCCTGGGTTACAATTTAGAATGGTCATCAGGAACTAAGCTGCCTTCTGGTTTGTGTGGTATTACAGAGTTCCATCTGGTAGAACAACGGCGGTGAGAGCATCTATTCTTGGAGACAGCTTTTGGAGGTGAATTTTAGCCAATTGGTTGACCTATGACTAAAAAGAAAATGATTTTTATTGTAACACTGCTTAGCTTCTGTATAATCCAGATTCAGGAGAGCACTGACCACTGAACAGGTCTTTAAATCACTCATAGTACTATACTGATATTAAAGTTGTTTTGTCAAAGATCAGGGGAATGGAATACCTTATCCACAGACCTTTATGACCTTCCATAATAAAGATGCAGGATCAAAAAGAAATAGATTAATGGTCCAGAGAAAAGGGAATTTGCCTGTGGCAGAGAGCAGATGCTCAGAAGACAGATGCCAGGTAGATAAGGATGTTTCTACTGCTGCAAGCAGGGTCAGGGTTCCCAGAGCCCCTCCTGCCCTGGGGGATCTTCTTCCTTATTACACTGAGGGAGCTGCAGGAGAAGACCCTGAATTTATCTCTCTGTCCAGAACCCATCACGGAACCAAATTTAGTGGAGAACAAGCCCCTACCAGGCCAGGGAAATACTCTTTGTGAAGATTTCCAGTGGAAGTAGGTCCAGAGGGCCAGCCCACTGAATATTATAGTAATTTTCTACATTGGATCTGTTAAACTATAAAAAAACACAAATCCTTCTTATAGGGATTATCCTACTAAAATAACTGACTTAATTACAACAATTTTTGCCATCCGCCATCCCAACTGGGTAGACATACAAGCCTTACTGAATATTTTGCTTACAGGGGATGAGTGGAGGTTGGTATTGGATAAGGCAAATGAAGAGGTTCAAAGACTGCATGAAGAAAATGCAGATGAGGCTTCCACCCTTACTAGGGCAGTATTTTTACAGAGTCCAACTGGAACCCTAATGAGCATGGCCTTCCTCTCTTAGAGCATTATAAGATATGCATCCTTGAGGGACTGAAGAAAGAAGTCCTGAAGCAGAAGAATCTAAATATGGCACAGACAGCATAACAAAAGCCCGCAGAAGACCCCTCTGAGTTTCTTGAAAGAATTTGTCAGGTGCGAATCAAAAATACACTTATTTAGACCTGAAAATATTAGAATAATGAACATAACTTTTATCTCTCAAAGTGTACCTGATAGTAGATTGTGTATGGGTGATCATTTCAGGCTATGATTAGGGTGGGAGATATGTATATAGATCAGAAAGTGAAGGTGAAGAGCTATGTACAACATATAGCTCATACTTTAGCTATAATTAATTACCTCACTTGGATTAGAGATTACTCTCCCACAGGTTCACTACATTCCTTTGAGCCTAGAGATAAGGTGCTACTCAAGACTTAGAGGACAGGATCCCCAGAAAGCCAACAAGAAGAAAAGTTGACTGGACCTTGGGACATACTTCTCACCACCTCAACCACAATAAAATTGGCAGGAATAAAACTTTGGATTCATCACACCAGAGTAAAGTAAGAACCGGGAGAACAATAGACCACCAAACTGCAAGACCTTAAAGTCATCTTTTGAAATGAAAGATAAATAATATTCTTATCATAACTTTTTGTTCAATCAGGTTATGGAGAACTTATTTCTTTCACACAAGATGAAAATATTTGGGTATATTTAGCAAAATATGTTCCAAATATCTGTGACTTTTGTTTTGCAGGAGGAACTTCCCGGCTGCCTAGTATTACTGATCTGAGAGAGGCATTTGTTGTTTTGATTCTTTTTATCATTTTCAGAATTAGAGCTTGTTGTTGCATGCAATGTGCCCCCTTGTGTGGATCTGCAATTAAGTGTATTCCTAAAACCCCTACAAGACTTTCTAATGCTAAGATACATGCTCAACAGCAAAATGATTAGCTCCATGTGAAACTAATTTGACAGAAATAGGAATAGGATAGTTAAGACTAACAGTGGGTAATAAGGGGAGACATTGAGACTTAAACATTTTTTAGCTATAGCTTATAGTTAACAAGATTAGTGATTAGTACCGTACATATAGGAAGTTATTCCAGGAACTGGATATATGACCAGTCCTACCTTAACTCTAGGAGGCCTGTAAGCAATTCCGTTTTTGTACCCTAGGAGGACTGCAAGTGATCAAAATGGTATCTGAGCCATTGTGCTCCAGGGAGAAATGTCCACTGACTGGGATGCAGGTAAAGAATCACCAGTCAGCAGATGAAAGAATGCTAGGCAAATCACTGGACTGCGGCCTTTATCTCATGAACCTTTCTACCTGAATTCCAAATCCCTTACCTACCCCTTTATTCTCCTTATTAAAAGGGTCAGTTTGAGATGTTAAAAGATGATTTTTAAGGTACATGACCTGCCATCTTCTCAGATTGTCAGCATCTCAATAAAGCAGCCATAAAGATTCAATCTCTACTTACTGGTTCTGATATTAACAGGCAGCACAAATGCCAACTCTTCCAGTTTCATCTGGAAGATGAAACCTTCCAGAGGAATTAACCATCTGGAATCTGGTTAATTGGTTATTGGTTAATATGGTTATGAATAATATAGACAATTATTCATAACCATAATTGTTGAAAGCCAGATGGACACCAAAGTTTGTAAAACAGTAAGTGGATATATAAAGGGTGACCCATCTGTATAATGGGACACTATTCAACACTGAATAGGATCTTTAAAAATTTATTTCAAACCAGTGTAATTCAACTCTAAAACCTGATACTTGATTTAGTCACTGGAATATTTTAAGGTATGTTTTGACAACTTGACTGTGTTAATCTCCTCTTACAATATAAATCTTATGAACTCTTGATACAGATCAATTATACCTGATTAAATTTAACTTTTTAATTGAGATGTTCTTTTTTTAAAGATTATTTATTTATTTATTTATTTATTTATTTATCTTTAGGGGGAAGGGAAGGAGAGAGAGAGAAATATCAGTGTATGGTTGCCTCTCATGAGTCCCCTGCTGGGAACTGGCCTGCAACCCAGGCATGTGCCCTGACTGGGAATCAAAACGTGATCCTCTGGTTCGCAGGCCTGTGCTCAATCCACTGAGCTACACCAGCCAGGGCTAATTGAGATGTTCTGAATTGTGAAACACACTGTGTTATAAGGCTCATAGAGAAGAAAAGGATAGAAATATCTTAATTATCATTCTAATATAAATTATATTTGGAAATGATAGCATTTCACTTTGAGGAGTTCAATAAGAATAAAAACAAAAGTGAGATTGCTTTTATTTTCTGTTTTATTCTATTTTAATCAGTTCCTGATTTTGAAGTTACGTTGCTTTTATGAAATAAATTTGAAGGCTTTCCAGTTTTTGTCTGAAATAATTACAATAACTTTGAAATTGTCTGTCTTTCAGCTTCAGTAAAACTTAACCAGGAATTTATATGACACTGGTGCTCTTTCCCACTCTGTATTATGGTAATAGATCCAACTTAGCTTTTTAATTTCTTGTCAGGTCAATATTGATAATTTACACTTAAATGAAAAATAATGTATTTATTGTGGTTGTAAAATTGCCATAGGTTTGCAAATAATGTTCAAGCATAATCCTTGTACCTTCCAAAATTTGTTTTTCCTCTCTTTTTCTTTTTAAAAAAAACACTCTCAAGAAGTGTTTGTCTCTTTTATTGGTCCTTTCAAATAACCAGTGTTTGGATTTAGCCATTATTTGTTCCTTATGTATTGAACAAACACTTATATAGCATTTATTCTATGCTAAGAACAGTTTTAAGCACTTTACAAATAATAAATACTTTATGTAATTTTTTTAATAATGATATAAGATGCTACTAGTATTGTTATTTTATTGGTAAGGAAACAGACACACCAAGTTATTTTTGGACTTCTCTTAAGCCTCCTACTTTTCTATTTATTATTTCCATTGAGACCAATGTCTAAATGATATATAGGCTTTCAGCTATTTCTTCTACTTGTACCTCCTCACAACACTTACTCGACTTCTTGAATGGCCATCTTTTCCTTTAATTTATTCACTAATTTTTAAAAAGTCGACAGTTATAGCATTTAGATTCAGAATGGTGGCTTTATGTTTTCCTTGGTGCTTTAGTCTATTTATTCCCTGTTCAAGTTTCCCTCCAGTTGAACCTCTATTGTGGATGAGCTTCCTCTCAAGCTACTAAGCTCCTTAGTTATCTTATATTTGCTTCCCATATTGTCATTGCCATGCCTTTTTCTGCTAACTAGGAATATCTTTGATGGGGTATCCCTCGAATGTTGGACAGAGGTGGAAGATAAGTACCTTTGGCAGCTGCTTATCTTCATTGTTCCCCGGTCCGCCCTAACTAGAGAAAACATGCTTGGTCCCTATGTTCTTCTGCTCTCCTAGTATCCAGAATAGAGAGATTTAGCATACAAACCCAGCTCCTGTTCAGTCTCCTAAGTTCTTGAGAGCCTATGCATTTTCAAGGAGAGCCATTATACATCCAAGGTATGCATTGTGTGTGAGAGAGATAGAAGGTCATTCACATTTGATGGTCCTCAAATCTTTCAGCACCTAGCTCTTCTCATACTATATTTAGGTCCTATCACGAAACTTATTCTATATAACCATATTTCTCAACTTTCCCCTAAAAGACAAAAGTCTCGCAATCCCTGTACTCACACTGGTACTTCCCAGGATGATCCCATATCCCAACTGACCAGATCTACCTCATTCATTGGAGATGAGCAATCAGACATGGGAACAGAAGATACATTCTAAACAGGCTACTGTGTTTCCAATAGCCTTCTCTTCTTTTTAATAAATCTTTAAGAGCACATAATAAAAAGTAACATTTATAATACTTCTATTAACCCATAATATCATAATATCACAAAGAACTAGAAAGTGCATGAGAGGTGGGAGGATATAAAAAAATACTATTTTCCAGCTTTTGCATAAGAGAGAATCAGTAAATACAAAATCATCATGGTATTTGTAATTCAACAAATAGAGTATGATTTTTAAACATAAAGAAAAACACTTTTAGAAACCATATGTAGTCATTCAAGTTTCTGTATAAATATTTTAAAAAGCCAAAACATATATTTTTCAGAAAATATTGATCAATCTTAGTCCCCACTATGGTGTTACTGTTTAATAGAAGTAGCACAATAATATTGGGCCCCCAGTCATCGGGAATCGTTGTGAATCTGCATGTTTCTTCTTTGTAAAATCCTGTCCCTGTCAATATCATCATCCCTGGATTTAATTAAATGTCATATTTCTAGCACAGAATTTTCTTAAAATTGGCTATGAATAACAATCATGCTGTACAATAAAAGAAAAGAGAAAATGAAGGAAGAACATACAAGAAGAGAAACAGTAGCAAATTAGGTTTACCTAAGTGGGATGTAAACTTTCGACTTTTTAAAGCCACTAATAGTTTGGGTCAGAGCCACTGAACCTATAACTTTAACAAATCAGAATATTCACATTTGTGGGTTTTCATTTGTTAATTGGATTATTTCAGATGGCAATTGCATACATGGATATCAGGGTTCAATGCTAGGAGTCAAAACGCCATTGTACTAGATCTGTCAATCATACCAAAGTTCATTCTAAGAGAAACAGGGAAAACAGCCATTTTTACAATTCTCTCTGAGAAATCAACCTAAAAAAACATGTGACCCTGACCTTCCTATGCACTTGGGCTGAGGGATGATGATTTGTGACCAAAAAATGCCAATCCACAGATCAAGTAATAATTAGTTGAGTCAATCGAAATCCCTATTTTAAGAGTAAAAGGTGTCAGTCCCACAGGAAGTAAAAAGATAAGTAGAAATAGAAAAACTGACACATAAAGAGATTATTATGGAGATATAAGGTAAAGGTGAAAAATTATTTTATTTAACTATATAGGTATTGGAACTCTAAAGTGAAAAGTCACACAATTCTGAACTCTGAGGATTGACCTGTGTGGAATGACCCTCTGCAGGGACCCTGTTGCGAAGGATAAAGGGGCGCTGTAATAAATCTCACAGGAAGTCACCTCACAGGGTGATCTGCTCCCACAGTCCTAACGGGAGCAGGTCTGGGTGAGTAGTCATGCCCCAGACCTATAACCTCTTTAGTAGAAGGTTTTTAGCAAAGCCCTGTACATTGCTCTTGTGCATCTAGGCTAACGCACCTTTGAAATGCCAGAGTACCTCTCTTTTCCAGACCCCTTGGAGGCAGCAAGGGGGGCACAGAATCTTGTCAACTATTCTGTAATATTTGCTTTCTCTCACCTTCATGGAGTCTTCCATACATTCTCTCCTTAATTCCACATGAATAAAAGAAGCTAAATAACTGTCATTCTCTCGAACATTTGACATTTTGCTTCCTAGCACTGTTATCAGTTTGGTTCAAATACACACATAAAAATTCTCTATAGCTTGGATGTTTTTTTACCTTGACACTCTTTTTATAGCTTTAATATATCAGATTTTCTTATCTTGTGTTAATAAAGTTTCTCCATTATTTGAAGAAAATGACTCTGTTTCTTTCAATTTAAACTAAAATAGAGGGAACAGAGAAGAAACAACAATGAAGCATAAAAATGGAAATAAAAAGTTAAAAACATAAGAGTAATGGGAAAACCTATGAAATATGCCAATAAACCATTTGAATTGAAGGTAACAGCAACATTTCATATAAAAACCAGAATTTGGAGCTGAGAATCCTCACATAATAGTAATGACAGTTACTAGCAAATGTGAAATATAGCCCCACAAGAATGTTTTGCAATTCAGCTTCCAATCATGCAGTGTAAGGATAATCTGCATCGACAGACAGAGAGCAGTAGTGAAAGAAGCTGGCATCAGGTTGAAAGGAATTGGCAACAATTTTTTTAGCAAAATCTGTGAACTTCCTAAAGAAGCAGAGCTGCACACAAGAAGATCTGGCAAAGCAAACAGCTACTGCACTTGATCCAACAGCAAACTTCTTTGGTGTTAGTACACTGCAGACTAACTGATGTTGTTAGGGACACTGGGCAGTAACTGATGTTGTGAGCACTGGGCGCTGCTCACTCTCACAGATAGTCATCGCCATGAGAATATTTTTCAGTATACAAAGAAAAAGCAACGAGTTTTCATTCAGAGAGAAATGAAATACTTTTCAATTACTGCTAATTGCATGTCAAAACTCATTGTACCTTTTCCTCTCTTTTCTCCCTCTTAGAATATGTGTATAGGTGAGAGTGGATGTGGTGAATAAATAATTAGAATAAGAGAATGTTTCCCAATTAACCTATTATGTAGTTTGATTTGTGATGGGGAGGGAGAGGAGAGGAGCCAGAAAGGAATACCTGAACACTTTCATTGGACTGATGAGAAAGTCATGGATTAGGGGACCGTTTGCATCCTGAAGGAACCAAAGAAGTCCGTAGTAGTCTCTAGGTTTGAGGACTGTCATACCTTTGTTCAGTTTCATAACTGTTTTTTTTGTATGAAATGCTGATTTCACATTTAACTTGGAAAAGAATATTGAACTGTGTGTAAATATGAAACCTTTGAGACTACACCATCTGGAGCTAATATTTGAAGTGATTTACACATGAACTAGAAAAAGAAAAACAAAATCCACATGAAATTATGCTTGAAATTTTTTAAAGTGCATTAACAGAATGTATTTACTGCCTTCAAATTGTAGCTAGAATGTGAATTAAAGTTTATTTCCTTATGTTTTTAGTTATTGCAGTGACTATTAAACACAAGTGGCTCAGGATCCAGGGTATGGAAATATCACTTGACTTTCTTTTTTTGGCATTAATTATCATTTGACTATCTGTTAGTCCACTATATGTGTTCCCTCTTCCTGGTTCATTCTACACAAATATATGTTAAGCCTACCATATGCCATACATTGTGCTAGGATTTGGGAAGTCAAAAGTATTTCTAGACAATGGTCTTTAACTTTGGGGAATAAAAAATTAGTTAACAAAATAGACATTAACCAATTATTTCTGTAATTAAACACATACACTAAAAAAGAGGGGCACATGGTGCTATAATAAATCTAAGAGGAAATTATACTATTGAGAAGTCCCCCAAGGATTTCAAAATTGGTGATTATTATGCTGAAATTACTGTCTAAATCTTATTATCCCTATATCTTTCTGCAGAGTGTATCAGCCAGGTCAAGCCTTAAACCAGATGTTGCCACTGTTGTTTTAAACAGTAAAACTGTGCAAATGAAAATATGTCAGCTGTATCAGGAGCTACAGGTCAGCTAGAAAAATGTGGGCCATGAAGTCATCATTTATTTTTATAAGGATTTCAATAAAGATCATAACTACTGATGTCATAGATGCTTATCAGAATTATGTGATTATTGAATGAATACCATCACTGTATTTATTTAGAAAATGCTGTAAAATATTCTGGAGTGTTCATTCTCTCTCTTCCTGTGGAAACCTCCTGGAGAAGCATGCCATGGGATGCTTCTACAGACATTCAACAGACATTCTACAACACATTCTACAGACATTCAACAACATCTATTACACGGGAGAAATGATCTGCTCTCAGGAAAAAAGAAAGAAACTCAAGTAGTTTGTTGTAAAATTTTATCCCAGTATCTCCCTAGGTTACTGAATCTTCCCACTCCTTGGGGAGCCCAAATTGACAGTTACATCAATCTCTGACTCATTAGACATCTCTTTTTACTGGCAATTTTGAACAGGGATATGTCCAGTCAGTTTTTCAGTATCTACATAATGGGATTTATAAAGTATTCGAAGTTATTACTTTGGAGGGAAACTGAAAAATGTGTTCTTCACCTGGTAGAGATCACATCTCTATGTATTATGGTGTTGTATTCCTAAGGATAAATAAGTGACTGGCTGTGTGACATAGAAATAGGTCTTCCAAGGAAGTCAACACCTTGCAAGGAATGCTTTGATTAAATCACATGGACCAGCATTTTGGTGGCAACGATATCATTTTGGTTAAGACTAATAAACCTTGTTTTTAGTGAAAAGCAGTTAAAATTACCCTTTGTAAATGGTACATGAGAAAGTATCCAAGGTTATCACATGTGATTCCAGATGGAGAACAAGCCTTTTAAATAACTCTCTCTCTTATGGTCAGTGATAAGGTGGACCCTATCCAACTGTGTGACTAGGTTGCCTGAGGTTCAAAGACGTAAAATAACTTGCTGAATATTCCATGGATAATAGCAACACAGGGACCAGCTCTCAAGATAAAAACTGACATTAGGGAGGAAGCAGAGAGGAGAGAAAAAGAAATTGAATTAGCTTTATCTGCCTCAAAATCTCATGCTCATGTTAACACATAACTCATGTTTAGCTTTTCCTCAATTAGTTCAACAAAAATAGGCCTTTTAAATAATGTGTCTGCAATTGTATCCTCTAGAGGTAATCAGCAGCTTATTAACCTTAACCATAATAACACATTATCACTATTTTGTTTTAGTCAGCTAATTTGCAAAACAATAGTGAAGATCCTACCCAACATGTAAGAATTTATTCCTCAGTTATTGGCACTGAATAAATACAGTGACCGTCACTGGAAATGTCAGGGACTTGGGGAGGAATCGCAGTATTGCCATGAAGGAAGGAGTCAGGGGGTTGAAGAGCTCATGAGGAAGTCAGAGTTAAACACAAAGCTGGGTCAACCACTAGACATAAAGTGAAGGCAATCAGAGACAGACTTCCAGTTTGGAGTGAAGGGCAGTTAGATCTCCTCCAGGGTATTATTCTTCTTTGCTAAACATAAATGGAATTGAGTTATATACCTAGAGGTTTGGACCATGAGCATTGTTGCCAGTAGGTCCCCTTCTCGTAGCTAACGGGAAACTGAGGCTCTGTTATATAGGATGTAAACCCTCCAATGATTACTTTGCTCTCGCAAATTCGCAGATGGAAATTTCTTTCAAGTCCAATCAAAAAAGTAAATCAATATTTGCTGAAACAGTGACAGATATCAGTAATGCGACAGGTAAGTGTAAGCTGTCTGAAAGCAGAAGCATTATTTTACTCGGCACTATACATCAAATGCCTATTTCAGTGCCTAACAAATAGATCTCCAGCAATTTGTTGGAGTAGCAAACAAAATAATTGGTGAATTAGTTTTGTATCAAAGGCATAAATGAATTATGTGTAATCAAAAGGAAAATGAGAAATAATTCAGTATATACTTTGGAAAATGTAAGGCAAAAAGTATTTGATCTACATTTTAAAGTATTGGCATAGAGAATTGTCCATACTAAAATGTACATATTGAGAAATAGATTATTATTGAATCCCTGGAAAGTCAACAGGTTATTTCTAAATCATCTTTAAATCTAGTTAAATAAATTAGCTAAAATAAAACACTGAATTTTCTTAGCATAATATTCTCCAGGTCCAGCCATTTAGAGAAAGACTACCATATGATTTCACTTACATGTGGAATCTAATGAAGAAAATAAACTAAAAAAAACAAAATAGAAATAGAGTCTTAAAGAGAACAGACTGACAGCAGTTATAGAAAAGGTTGAGGAACTGGGTGAAAAAAAGGTGAAGGGATTAAGCAAAAAAATACTTATTACAATACGGTGATTGTCAGAAGGAAATGGGGTGGGGAGAGGTAGAACAGGATAAAAAGGAATAAATGGTGATGGGAGGAGACTTGACTTTGGTGAATACCTAATACAATGTATAGATGATGTATTACAGAATTGTACACTTGATATTTATATAATTTTATTAACGAATGTCCCCCCAATAAATTCAATTTAAAATTAACATTGAAATTCCTATCTAAGAAAAAAATGCTAAGAAAGCAATATGTCCATCTTATATTCAACTAACAATAATTCCATAATTGGCAAAAGCATGTTTGCTCAGTTGGTATTGAAGAACAGATTATGAATTCTCAAGTTTATAAACTT
The DNA here is from genome assembly GCF_021234435.1 of Artibeus jamaicensis. Taxonomy (NCBI): domain Eukaryota; kingdom Metazoa; phylum Chordata; class Mammalia; order Chiroptera; family Phyllostomidae; genus Artibeus; species Artibeus jamaicensis. Next base: position 10,503,772 of record NW_026522014.1, on the reverse strand, counting down.
TGGAAATATGTGGGAAATAACAATATTGAAGTAAAAGAAAATCTGAAACAAAAATGTAAAATATAATGGGACATTTCAATGCAAAAAAACCTAAAATACAAAATTGGGTAGACTCAGGACTGCATTTGAAGAGATATATTCCTCCAACACTGAGAAGACCACATTAAAACATTTCTTGTACAACAAAGCAACATTATTTTTCAGAGGCAATGTACCCAATGATTCATGATTTTTCTCCTAAAATTTAGGAAGCATCCATGGAAACTTTGAATTTAACATTAAATAAAAATATGAAATTGAAACATTGGGTATAAAAAAACTAAAATACTTACGTTTCAGCGTCTGGATTTTTCTTCTATGAAAGTCTGAATCTTTCAATTTTGGTATGTAAATTTTCTACAACACTGAAATGTAAAAAAAACAATACCAGTAAGAGGTCTGGGTACTTTCTGAGAAACAGTTTATACATTGACACTTGGTCATCACCAACGCCAAGGAACCTTTATAATATCAGCATCCTCTTTTTTCAAATAAAGTATTTGAGATAAACACAAGTCACCTAAAAAATCTTTATGAAATCTTCCTTCTGTCCTTCCTACTCTACTTACTGTCATAGTTTGAAGTCACTGTTATGTAGGCCTGGAGAGCTGCCTGGACTTACACCCACACTGTCAGCTTGCAGTTTTGACCCAATAAATTCCTTTCAACAGCTGACAGCAGAGAGATTTCTGAGCACACATCAAATCGTCTTAGTCTCAAACTAGAACCCACCGACACTTTTCCAAAGGCCTCAGAGTAAAGTCCACAGGAGTCAACATGGCAATATAGGTGACCATAGAATATGTAGCATCATCTTAAAAGTCTTCACTCGCCAAACCATTTTTAGGGTGTAGGGGGCAGCAAGAGTAGACTTACTCTTGTGAGTTGGTGAAACAATTTATTCTTATATCATTATTCTTTGATTATTGTATTATTTTCCACATGAACAACTGTAAACCTACTTTTGCCACACCTTGTATACATGTTTTTGAACTATTCTTTGTGCGTGATTTTTTGTACATTATAATTTTGAGATTCCTTCTACTGTTGCTTATTTCAATAGTTCATTCCTTTTTATTGCTGATTAGTACTCTATCGTCTATCCATTCACCTATTAATGAACATACAGGTTGTTTTCAGTCATGATTATCATAAATAAAACTGCTTTCAACATTTGTGTCCAAGTCTTTGCATGAATATGTTTACTCTTTTCTTGGGTAAAAACCAAGGAGTGCAATTACTGAGTCATATGAGAGGTATAGGTTTTACTATGTAAGAAATTGCTAACCCTTTCTTTCAAAATGCTTGGACCACGGCGCTCTCTTAGCAGAAATATAGGAGAGTTCCAGTTTCTCTACATTTTCACCAAAATTTCATGATGTTATTTGTTTGTTTCTTTGTTTGTTTCTTAGGTATTTCAGTGAATGAACATTTATCACATGGTGGTTTTAATTTGCACTTCCCTGGTATTTTTTATTGATATTGTTGAGCATTTTGATATGCTTATTGGTCATTTCTGTACCTTTTGTTCAAGTACCTACACATTTTTAATTGAGCTTATTATCACTTTGTTGTTGTTGTTGTTGTTGTTATTGTTAATATTATAGTAGTTTTTTATATATCCTATTATCTTTTGTTGGATACCTGAATCACAAATACTTTCTCTTAGTTCCTGGCTTACCTTTCAATTTTTTTAAATACGACTATTGAAAAGCAGATATTTTTTATTTGGTAAAGTACTAACTTATATGCAGAATTATCAGAACCTCTATAGAATATGTGAATTGTCCATAAAATAAAAACTTTCATTTTGTTTTTTTGAACCAAAATTTGACAGATATCCACAATTTTTCTGTTTCATGCATTATTAAAATTATACTTGCAATTTTTATTTAGACTATTATAATAACATAATAGTCTAATAGTCTTGTATCCCATGATAAAAAAAGTCACTGAATTGCAACAAAAACTAAAACCAACTTAAGGAATCTATAAAGATTTAGAATTTTCAAGTTTAGATGATCTATAAAAATCAAGAAACATTGGATAAAATCATATCTACTGGCTTTACTATATTTATATATTTTCTTTTTTTAAAGATTTTATTTATTTATCTTTAGAGAGGAAGGGAAGGAGAGGGAGAGAAATATCAATGTATGGTTGCCTCTCATGAGTCCCCTGCTGGGAACTGGCCTGCAACCCAGGCATGTGCCCTGACTGGGAATCGAAACGTGATCCTCTGGTTCGCAGGCCTGTGCTCAATCCACTGAGCTACACCAGCCAGGGCAGATTTATATATTTTCTTGATAAATATTATTAATATAGATTATTCTCAACCTAGTTCTTAAACTTTACTTGTAATATGAGTGACTAATAAAAATAATTTTACATAAAAATGATACACGACCTTGGTATTAATGTATGTGAGGCCATGGATCCTGTAGCCTTCCCTGGTCCTTTATTTTTGTCAACTACAAAATGAAGGTAGGGGTTCTCCTGGGCACAGGTACTGGGATAATTTTCCTAGTCACACTGTAGAAAAATTGTTATTTTTTTGTATTCTATTATATCTAAATTCAACATCAATTTCTGGGATGTGATTGGCATGTTTAGCTATACAGATATTAAATAATACTTAATGTTTTTCACATTGAATTACTAAAAATCCAAGTGTGTTTTCTAAAGCTACCATTCCTTTGAATAAGAAATGGAAAATGAATGTATTTCTTGAAAATGACCCCTGTACTATGATTACAAGCTCTAAGACAGATATGTTTGTAAAGTTAACATACAGGTTTTAATGAAAATAAAGTTAAAAATGTACCCATAAAGCGATGTTTAAGAAAAATAGACATGTGCATAGTTCATGATGATTATGTACATGCTCCCTTGCCACAGACAGCTGTCTAAGACACACATAAATGTACAATCTACCCAATAGTCATGCAAGACTATTGTGTCTGGGGAGAGACCATCATTATGCCAATTTTTTAGTGTTCAGTATTTTTTTAATAATTACAGGAAGTATACAACTTACTATTTTTCTTTTTTTCATACTTAAGTAGATACTCTCTGAGATTATGCTGAAGGACTCTTCTCTTCTTTGAAATTTGTTCACTTAGCTCAAGAAACGGAAGAACTCCAAGGTAGAGTGCGTGTACTTGAATCGAAAGGTAAGAATGAACTCAGGATAAATGTGTGTGGGACGCCTTATTAGGTCAAATCTATTCTATTTAATAGGAGAACAATAAAAATTGCATAAATTATAAATATAAATCATTATATATTTTTCTGCATATCCCTTATAAATTTCATATCCCAGCAGGCCTTAAATTATTTTTCCCAGGGTCTTGCCTTAATATTACCTCTTTCTTTCTTTGGCAATTATAACAAAACATGGAATATCACTTGTACACAGAAGAAGTAAAATTCGGGGGAAGGGGGAAGTAATCTTACTTTAATAAGAGACAGAATAAAGATGGAAGATATTTTAGTATTAGAACTAGAAGTTTCTGAAAATGTGAGCTCTTCCCTTGAAAATGACAATATAAAATAGGTTAAAAATATTATATATGGTAGAAGGACACATACTTTGAAAACTATTAAATGAACAATTTTTTCCCATGAGATCTTTCAAAATTATTGGCCAGCCACAATAGTAATAATTAATCTTATGGATATTTATGCAATCTGAAAATAAATTAGTTTTTAGCATGAATCTTGAAGTCCTTTTAAAATTTAATCACTCTTGGTTTCCAAGTTGATAAATCCTAAAGACATTTAGCATAGAGTAGTGACTATAGGCTTCCCATGAAGTAAGGGAACAGGGTGAGTACTGATACTCATCTCCAATTGGTACCAAAGAGGTGGTGGTAATTCATAAAACTCATCTTCCCTGGATTCTCAGTTCTGACTCCTTCTTGGCTCAGCTGCTAACTTTCAAGGGCAGAGACTTTGTATACATTTTCAAAGTGATGCTTGTGATTCAGTCTTTACCAGTTTCTTTGCTTTACTCAATGACATTTCTTAAAATATTGGCTCTAGCTCTCCAATTCACCAGTGTTCTTCCCACACTAAACTGCCTGTTCTTTAACTGCACTCATTCTGCCAATAAAGCATTGATCTGTAGAGCGGCAGTGAGAGCACAGCTAAATGCCCTGTGGTCAAATGTGGCCTTTTACCTCTGTCTTACTGCTCCTGTAACATTTTATTTTTACCACATATCATATTAATTCATTTTAAATATTATAGTCCATTGCTTATTAACATATTTGCTTTTTCTTCTGGTATATGGCATTCTCAGGACAAAGATTGGGCATGTCCTGCTAGTGTTGGTGTGTGCAGTGCCTATCATACTGCTTAGAACTCAGGAATAATTGAATAATAATGTGTCATGTGGAAAAGTTCTCTAAAGCAAAACAGAATGAATATATAGAGCTTCCAATCTTACTGTCCTATAAATTGAGTGAACAATTCTTTTGAGGTCATTTTGTAGCTGCAGTGGGTAATAGATGGGAGGATAGCGCTTATTACACGTCCCTAGAGCTCCTCTATTTTAAACTTTCATCCTCTTTTAAGAAATTTAATGGTCTTTTGAGTCATAATGATTAGTCTTTAAAAGCACAGAGAAAACACAGGGATTAGAAATAAGATGCCCTTTCTCTTCCAAGAACTATGCAAATACACTGAGTCTCTCCAACATTTCTTACTAAAAGAAGGTGGACCAGTATCACTGGTGGAGCTGGGAGGAAGAAGAGGTCTGAAAGGAATGAGATTAGGAAGGTCAGGAGTGCCCCAGAATGGTACTGAGTAAGCAGCTATGGCCTGTGTTGGGACAGCATGGACACAGGTGTCCCAATCTGCCTTGTTTCTTTTCTCCACAAGTTATAGCTTGTGTGTGGAACAGAGTGAAGGGAAGGTCTATTTCTACCATACAAATATGTTTCATGATGAAGAAAAGTCAGGGGGAAAAAAGAAATACAAAATTTTAAATAAAGTTGGTTAAAAAGAAAGTTTCCTTCCTTCCTTCCTTCCTTCCTTCCTTCCTTCCTTCCTTCCTTCCTTCCTTCCTTCCTTCCTTCCTTCCTTCCTTCCCTTCCTCCCTCCTTCCCCACTTTTATCCATTCCCATGTCAATATAGTTTTCTCTTATGTTAGAATGTTCTATACTAACACATTCAACAAATATTATTCATATTACATAATTATAAAGGAGGGTGGAATATGTTATCAACTGCTAAGTCTGTCCATTCACTTTAAACTTCAGACAATCAACAATTATGATTAAGTTAAGCCTTGTTTTATGGAAGAGAAAATGATGCTCACTGTGTTAACTGATTATTTGACATTTCCCTAAAAGACAAATGGTGGGAACATGGCTTGGAATCAAATTTCTGAAGACAGCATTTTAGCTGATAATTTGTTTGGAAAACCTACACTGGTGGTCAAGTCAAACCAGGAGCATAGACCTCAGTTTATTCCGTCACAGGCTCGTCCTCTCTCTATCCAGCAAACAATGGGCTGGGTTTAAATAATTGATCTATATTGATTTACAATAAAATAGCAACATATCCAAACGTCATGAAAGATTTATGTTTTTATTCAGTGTTTATGTTGATATCTTAAGTAGCAAGCACATCACACATTGCTGTGTAGTGACAAGACCAAATGCGCTTTGGCAGAGCTTCAGTATAAAAATTAGAAGGTGTTGATTTCATTACCACTCCAGCAATACATTTGAAAAAGTGTTAATGACTATTAATGGCCTAGTCCTCAGCCAGAAGAATGCCTGAAGTCAGTGAAAGTGGCATTTTATCTGCTCTTAAACATTAAAAACAGAGAGCCTCCTACAGTTGCGTTTGTAAGTACCTTTCCTGCTCTACAAATAATCACATCCCCCACTTAACTAAGCTTTTAAAAATGTTTAAATTCAAGGCAAACCCGATTTCTCCACTCTGGAGGTTTGGACCCTTCCTTTTCTTTATAACAAGTAAGTAACACATTTGGCTTTAGTTGAAGGCAAATGAGAAGAAAATTTATTTTCAAAGGATATTTTATTTCTTTTCAATTTTACAATATAGAAAATACAGAAACTTCATTGTTTTCAGTTTTTCTAAAGGTTACTTATTATTTGCTCTTATTTATTTATTTTTGGAAATACTGATGTGTAGGAGTCCACACAGTCTTATAATGTAATGTTTTATGAATCAATCCAAGTTTCTGAAGACCACATGGTTTTAGGGGTTTTTTCCTCCTCAACTATTTTTTGGGGTCCCTGGAGGGTCCTAAGCCAATAAGTTATTAGATGAGGAATGGCAGCTTCTGTTGCAAAAAACACAACTTCAGCGAGACAACAGAAAACAGATGCCAATTATTTGCCAGTGGCTGCTGGAAAACAAAACATTTTATGACATTTACTTTGCCTTAGCAGAACTGCTGCTGATGCCAAAGAAATATAAACTGGTCCAATTACCAGCAGCCGGTTTTGAAATGTGGGGTATTATGATTTGGAATCTTGCTCTCCAATTAGCCATTCTGTGACCTACTTACTTCTTTAAGCATAGATTTTCCATGCAACTTGTTTTAAAAGATATTTGGGGAGAATGTGTGCAATTGATGTATATATAATTAAATATTTGATATATTTAAAGATTATATTTCATTCCATTGTCTTCTAGTTCCACTACTTTTTTACATAGGGATAAAGATAATGTTGGTATTTGAAAAGTCTTTTGAAAGTGACTTCCTTGACTATATTTTTATTTCATATGGCAAGTGCTTCAAATTTAACATCTTTCTTACATTGAATCCAGCTGAATTATTCATTGTTAATGTGATGTCACAAGCAATGTTTAAGTATTTTTCCTCCAGCAGTTAATAGACTTAATTTAGTCACAATCAATATCCATCTAGCCCCACAAAAATATAAATTTTCCATGAATATTTTTAGATGAAATGTTTCACCTTTGAGATGCATTTCTGAGGAAATATTTTGGGCTGACTTCACTGAAACTAGCAGTTATGTCAAATAAATTTCTACTTTCACCATCCATGAGATCAAGACATGCAAATAAAGTCTTTTGAAAAACATATGCAATATTTGTCTAGTTCTCCTCTTCATAGTGACTTGAGCTATCTTTTGGGGTGTGAAGAAAAGCAATTAATGCATTTTCCTTGATAGCAGAATTACTACAAGCACTGGTGTTATAAAATCTGTAATAAGTGCCTACGTTGCCTCAAAATGTGTCTCGAGTGACTGAGAAGGAACTAAATTAGAAACAGCACTTATATCACTGAGTATTTGTTGAAAATATGAGCTGAAAAATGATGATCAAAGTGACTTCAGGAATACCATGCCTCTCAGTTTCTAATATGCACATGAATCACCAGAGATCTTGTCCAATGCAGGTTTTAATTCAGTAATTCTGGGGTGGGTCCTGAGATTCTGCATTTGTGTAAGTTTCCATGTGATGATTTAAAAATAAGTGGTCGGTGGACCACACTCTTAGACAAGAGTGTAGATGACCTGAGGTGGGGCCTTCCTTTGTTGAACACTAGAAATTTCTCGAGGTACTCATAGCCAATCTCAATATTCAAGGTGATTGACTGAGTTGTAGTCAGAACTTGAGGAACCCTGCTGTAGCCTATCCCGTGTGTAATGACAGCTACCAAGCCACCTTCTGGGTCCAGAGTGGATGCTGAATGATGTGCTAGGTAGAACATGAATCTTGTCTTTATTAGACTCAACAATACTAAGACTTTCTATAGTGTCTCTCTGTGTGTCTGTCTATACACACAGAAACTAAACACAAACACACACACACACACACACACACACACAGAAAGAGAAAGAGCACTTATAGCTAAAAGCACATAACAGGATATTATGTCCTGATTAGAGAAAAGGGGAATTGTACCCTAAGGTATGACCCAAATGAGCAGTGTATCTAGTTCCCATTTGCATCTCCCCCTTAGACATCAATCAAACTGAACAGCTGAGTAACTATCACTACCATGGAGAAGGATATGTAGTCTCATTTGTTTTTACACCCATTCTACTGAACAACAGAATCCATAAATGGGCACATATGCTATATAATATTTTAACAAACCGGATGCACATTCATTTGGCCTGCACTTAGCTAATGTAATGGTAAGCCCATCTCCTATTTCACTTCATCTCTAGTGAGAGGAAAGCTTCCTCTTGCATCAAGCCCACAGGGGACTGTTCTACTAAGTCTGAGTACCTTAGAATATAATCTAAGAATATAATCACCTCTCAAAACACCTGGAGCAAATTCATGGCTGCTTCTTCAGTAGACAGGGATTTTGGCAGATTTTCTGTCTAGCTGGGGAGCAATGGCAGGATAACATAGCCATTTAGGGAGGAAAAGCACTTAATATCCTTTTGAAAGATCAGAATTCATCTGAACCCCACCACACTCCTCCCATCTCACCTCCAGTCCCCAAGAACCACTGACCCTTCCACAGATATATTTCTCCCCTTCTTATTCCTCTGTGCTCAGCATGACTTCAAGACTGCTTGCCTAGAATGTTCCAATCATCTTCTAAAAGGTCTGCCTGACTCATGTTTTTATAAACTTAAATAAGTGTTTTGTTATGCCTCCAAAACTTGTAGCAGTTATCTGTGCAATAACCTCCATTGGATCCATTTAGCTACAACACAGGTGGCAGATACAAGGCCCGTGGGGCCAATTCTGGCCCTCCACCTTGTTTTATCCAGCCCTGCACCTTCTTTCTACCTGGCAGCAGTGCCGAGCTCTTTCTTAATTGTTAAGGAGTAGTTACATTTATACAGACCTAAAATTACATTCGGCCCTTAGAAGGCAACCATGAGGCTGATGTGGCCCCCCATGAAAATGAGTTTGACACCCCCGAGCTACAAGAATAAGTCTGTCATACTTATGTCAACTTTGTATAACAGGGGGGCCACACCCTGTCATGCAAAGTTGTCCAGAAATATATACCCACATCTTTTGAACTCCCCAAATGGCCTCCATCATGTCCCAAATAAGCCACGCATATTATCATGTCTGCTTAGATTTTATTAGCTGTCTAACCACTTATCTATAACCTAAACCTTCTCCGTTATTTATTCCTTGAAGCCTTCTCTGAGCATTTTTATCCTTACTGATTTCTTCCACAGTAGTTATTACTACTCATTTTGTTACTTTTTACATGCTACCTTGTGAGTTTTTCTTTTTCTGTTGCTATTATTTGCTTTTTAAATATGTGACATGTTATAGTTAGGACTGTGTTCCCTTATACATAAAGTTTGGAAAGGTAGGCTTTGGGATCATTGTGAATTCGAGTTTTAATGAATGAATGCTAATTCTCATCTATAAATTGGGGGGGGGGAGATCTAGCTTTTCAGGATTAGTATGGGATTTCAGAGATAGTAAGTGTAAAATTCCTAGAAGAGTTCCTGAAGTATAGTTTTAATTCTGAGATGTTAGCTTTGAATAAGTCCTGATGGTAACAGATACTGAGGACTTTGTGAGATATGGCACATATTATGCACGCTACATAGAGGAATGCTGTATACAGAAAATCTATACCAAACTTTTTCTTTATTTGGATTTGATTCAACATTTCTAAATTCAATGTAAATTTGTAGATAAGGTTCATGTATGACAGAAATCCTGGCCTACTTCGGCAACTATTGTTCTCAGAAAGCAATTCTTCTTTGGCCGTATGTATGGCTTTTGTGCTTCTAAGATACTGTTTTGTATTTGATATGATTATATCTTTTACAACCACTATTGAATAGCACAAAAATATAGGATCATATTAGCTAAATTATTCACTGGAATCAGAAGAAAATTAAAAAATTGAATTTATAAATTCCCTTGTCCTCAGGAAATAGATACATAATGTAGATTTGACTAAACTGGGATGTATAAATAGGCAACTTATGGCCTTTAGGAGGAAAACATAATTTATTTCCACACAAATACCATAAAATCTGGCACATGGTAGATATTAAACAAGATCTGATTGAATGAATAAATGATTTAATAACATGATTCTAATTAAATTCTATGAGTCTCTGGTAATAGCCCTATCTTCTGATATTATTAAAGGATTTTTAATTTACGACTGACCAAAGTGGTTTAAAATTTTAATAAATATACTTTCTCATTATTTATATAAATGTTTATCAGTTTCATTATATGCTAGAGTATCTATTAAGTGTAGAAATAGGAAAATTAAGTCTGAATATCTGCCACAAAAATTGCTTAGCAGATGTAGTAGTTTGTTCCCATTAGCAAACCTACTATATTTTTTATGAGATCTATAAAATGAGTTGATTATAATTAAGTGTAGATCTAATGATTTATTTATTGTTGATAATAATTAATTTGGTTTCATCAAACTCTTATACATCTTGGTTATTAATTATATAGCATAATTTTCATAACAGGGCTATCAACTTAATTGAAGACATGTAATTTCTACTACATGTAGTTTTCAGTACCATTGGTGATGGAACACTTCCAAAGTACTAAAAATTTGATGGCAAATTATGGATCTGATAATATTTTCTACATACTTTCTCTGACTTTCTCTTGAAGATATACATAAAAGACCTAGGAGTAAGAACAAGTTTTTGACACCTATAAACATCTAATCAAATTAATCTGCGCCGTAGAACTGATGAGTATTAGTGCTCAAAGCATCCACTTGCCTTAGGACTGTCATTGTGTGCATTTTCAATCCTTATTTGAACAATCTTTCTCTGGAAGGTTTGAGGCCATCCTTCATTCCTGTTTAGTCAACTAGAATGTTATTTAGCTCAAATGGTATACCTGAAGCTGCCTCCCTTTCTCTGTTTATTTCATTAAGATGTAACTTGATTTATGATCAGCACTGTTTTCTTGAGACAGAGATTAATCATAATAATTGTGGTGAAGTTATTCCATATCAAAGGTGAGTCCAATTTTATCATTCTGAAAATCTACAGTGGACTACATAAAAATTATCAACAAGAATTTTTACTTAATTTCTTAAATAAAAAAATAAATATATTTTAAAGAAAGAGTGTGTTAGGAAGATTATTATATTTAAAGCTGGAACGGGGGATACTAATTTCAAATCTTTACTTTGTCACTTTAATTTTGAATCATCAGTATTTTATAAAGATATGTTGACTTAAGTCCTCAAGTTAACCTTGGAATAACCATGGTCATGAAAGTATTATTTTATGTTTCAAAAGCATGGAAAGATGTTAAAATGAGGCCATAATGATTTTATGAAACTAAACATAGAGTTGAAGGCTATATTTGACAATCACCTCATTTAAAAAGTGGATTTGTTGTTTTGTAACCAATATCTTTCTTTTGGCAGTTTTTCTAGTCTCTATATAGGACAGTATGGCATTTACATTGGGAGAGAATAAGAAAAGTTTATTATCTCTATAGTATGAATAGAACTATTTTTTCAAATAACCAAGCAACAAATTATATTTCATCCTAACTAAAAATTAAGAAGAATATTCTGCTAAATTTAATTCAAATTAAGAATCTAGTTGCCTAAATAACTATGCAAAAGTGCCTCTAATGTGTGCAAAAATGATTTCTCCCTTATTTTTAATAGACATGTTAATCCTTTTCTTAGGACCTAATTTGTGTGTTTCAATTGAAGTCTGGGAGCTCATTTCATATAATTTTAAAAATATATTTATATGTATAAATAGATCATGAGTATGCAAGTCAATGTTTAGGTTATGATATAGTCTAATCTACAACAAGGCAATTTGGAAACTAAGTAGTGTGTTTGAATTATACATCTATCATTAGATTTAACATTTTTAATGTATCAGTGAAGCTTATGATGAATCTGAATATATATTTATTGACATTTACTTAGTAAGTTTGACATTCACAAAGTGTCATGGATTTTTTTAATGTCATGGATTTTATTGGTATTCTTATTAAAAGTCTGACTCATTAAAGATTTATTCTATTTATCTTGTCAATCTGTTTCTTTCCTTGCATTTTTGTAATATGTGTGTTATTTACTTGTTCATCTAAATAAATTATTATATTTCTAATAGTAAGCTTCATCACTCTCGCAAGTATGCTCAAGTATTCAGTATAATGTAGTTTTGATTAATACACATTATGATCACCTTCTAAATAAAATCTTCCTTCATTACTGCTGGCAAAATTTGCCTCATAGTGCTTGGTCTATGTTCTCACGCAGAAGTACATAAGAGAAAGAAAGAGACAAAAGAGTTTTTAAAGAAATAATGGCTGAAAACATGTCAAATTTGATGAAAAATGTTCATCTATATAACTCCCCATAGGACACATGCAAAGATTTGCATGTAGACACATCATAGTTAAACTGTTGAAATCCAAAAGGAATCTTTAAAACAACAAGATTAAAAGCTACTTGGCACACAAAAAAGAATCAGAATAAAATTAATATCTGGTTTCTCATCAGAAATGATGGAGGCCTATATTCAAGTAGCTGAAGAGGGCTGACATCTCAAATAGAAATGTCATCCAATAATATTATAACCAGCAAAACCATGCCTCAAAATGAGAAAAAAGTAACAACAATCTCTATTTCTCACCCAAAAGATCTGTATCTAACTGATATCTGTGAAAGAATACATCAGATGGCAATAGAATACATGTAACTTTCAAGAGCATATGAAAAATTCTCCATGATAAATCATGTGTGAGGCTATAACATAGAAATAATGACTTTACCATATAATCTTATCTTTAACTGGAACATAATCAGTAAAAGAAAAAAGCAAACAAAATATAACCAGAGACATTGAAATTAAGAACAATCTAACAATAGCCAGAGGGGAGTAGGGAGGAGACAGTGAGGAGAAGGGTATTTAGGACACAAGGGCAAAACCAAGGGGGAGGGGGAGAGCAAGGGAGGGAGGAGGGTTTGGCTGGGGTGGGGGGGTGAGTGGTGAGGAGAAAATGCAGACAACTGTTACTGAACAACAATTAATTCAAAAAGAGAGAGAAGTAACTAGACAAAGGAGAGGGGAGTTTGGGCTTCTTGGGCAGTAATTTGTGGAAAGGTAAATATATGAGGAAACTAATGGAAGTTAGGGTTTTTAAATAAAGTTTATTTTTTACAGACTCTCCCCGCCACTGCAAAAAAGAAAGCAACAATAATTTTAAAAGGAAAAAAATAAAATGTTCTGAAACACAAAGAAATTGAATTACAAATCAACAACAGAGAAAATCAGGAAAATTCTAAATTTTGGACAATAAATCATAGGCTGCTTACTATACAATGTGTGCTCAAGGAAGAGTTCACAGGGAAATTAGGGAACATTTTGAACTAACTGAACATGGAATCACAAGATGTAAAAGTTATGTAATGTGTGGCTGACTATATATTTAGGGGGAAATATTTAGCTATAAATGCCTATATTAGAAGAGATCATTTAAGATCAATAAATGTCTACCTTAATAAGATAGTATAAGAAGAGAAAAATTTTAAAAGTGAAAGAATAAAGGAATAAACATTAGAACAGAGTAGTGAAACAGATAAAGAGAACATCAATAAAACTAAAAACTGATATTTGGGAAAAAAATTTTAAATGACAAAAACTTTATCTAGACTGACCTAGATAAAAAGAGAGACACAGATTATTAAAATTAAAAATGAATAAGGGCATATCACAATGAATTACAGAAATTAAAAGGTCTATAAAGAAATATAAATAATTTTATGCTGAAAAGTAGATAACTGAAATGAAATAGACCAAGTGACTGAAAGAAATAAATTATCTAAATTGAGAAAAGAAAAAATAAAGTATCTGAATAGATCTATAGCAAGTAAAGGAGTTAGATTTATACTTAACAGCTCTCAACAATAAAAATAAACAAAAAAAATCAGGTGCAGATATTTTTATCACCAAATTTTACAAAAATCTAAAAAAGAGATACGAATTATCCAAAAATTCTTATAAAATTTAAAAGCAAAGCACTGCTCAACTCATTCTGGGTGCCAGTGTTGGCCAAATGCTAAAGCCAGATAAAGATATCCCAATAAAAGAAAACTAATAACACTGTTTCTCATAAATATTGAACAAAAACTAACAAAATACAGCAATCCAAAATTAAGCAGCATTTAAAAATATAAAACCATGATAAAGTGGAATTTATCCCAGGAATACAAGGTTAGGTTAATGTTCAAAAATCAATAATGCAATGCAATATTCATATATATTAAAGAATAAACTCCACAGGCACATCTCAGTAAAAGGGAAAAAGTATTTTAACAATACCAATACCAGTTTGTGATTAAAAAAAGAAAAAAATCTCTCAAAAAGCTAGGAATAGAAGGGAACTTTCCGAATCTGATGAAAGGCTCCTATGAAAAACTTCAACTAATCTCCTATTTAATTCTGAAAGAGTAAATGGTATCTCATTATGACTAGAAATAAGACACCAATACCTTCCCTTGTCACTTGTATTCAACCATGGATTGGAAGCTCTAACTAGTGCAATCAGGCCAGAAAAAAACAAGTGCATCCACTATGAAATGGAAGAAATAAAACTGTCTTGATCTGTAAACAACATGATCCTCTATGTAGAAAATTCTAAGGACATTTAAAAAAACTGATACAGAGACTTCCGCCAAGATGGAGGCATAGGTGGAAACACTCTGCCTTCTCTCACAACCAAGTTAAAAACAACAAAGTTTTAGCAACAAAAATGCAGCCAAACCACAGAAAATTGAACTATACAGAAGTCTGACAACAATGAACCCTTCAGCCAAACTGGTAAGAGGGGCAGAGCCAGCAGCAGAGCAGGGTCAGGCAGGAAGGATCCACAGGACCGACTCAAGAGCGTGACCCAGGTGCACCAGCAGCCATGGGTGGATCGTAGGTGTGGAGAAGCGGGCGGACCTACTGAGGGCTGACCACAGTCACACATTCCCACGCAGATAACTGGTGAAGGAGTGACAGACCGTGCAGGCTCAGCGGCAATGGGAAGCAGCAGAGGAGACTGCTATTGTCCCTCTCTGACCTGCCCCCACATACAGTGTCGCAAACCAGCAACCTGGGTAGCCCCACCCTGGTGAACACTTAAGGCTCCACTCCTCATACGTAACAGGTGCAAACAGAGCAAAACATTATGGCTCAAGAAGGATAGCTCAAAGCCCCAGAGCCCATAACTCTAAGAAACGAAGAAATAACTAAACTTTCAGATGCACCGTTCAAAACACCGGTGATCAGGATGCTCACAGAACTGGTTGACTTCAGTCACAAGTTAAAGAAACATATGAAGGCTAAACTAATTGAAATGAATGGAAATGCACAGGAAACCAATAGTGATGGAAAGGGAACTGGGACTCAAATCAAGGGAGTGGACCAGAAGGAAGAAAAAAATGACCAAACAGAAAAGGATGAAGAAACAGGAATTCAAAAAAATGAGGAGAGGCTTAGGAACATTCAGGACATCTTTAAACATTCCAACATCCAAATTATAGGGATACCAGAAGGGGAAGAGGAACAGCCACAAGTGGAAAACTTATTTGAACAAATAATTAAGGAGAACTTCCCCAATCTGGCAAAGGAAATAGACTTCCAGGAAATCCAGGAAGCTCAGAGTCCCAAAGAAGTTGGACCCAAGAAGGAACACACCAAGGCACATCATAGTTACATTAGCCAAGATTAAAATGAAGTAGAGAATCCTAGAAGCAGCAAGAGATAAGGGGACAGTCACCTACAAAGGAGTTCCCATCAGACTGTCAGCTGATTTCTCAAAAGAGACCTTCCAGGCAAGAAGGGGATGGAAAGAAGTATTCCAAGTCATGAAATCCAAAGACCTATATCCAAGATTGCTCTATCCAGCAACGCTTTCATTTAGAATGGAAGGACAGATAAAGTGCTTCTCAGATAAGATCAAATTCAAGGAGTTCATCATCACCAAGCCCTTATTATATGAAATGTTAAAGGGACTTACCTAAGAAAAAGAAGATAAAAAAGATGAACAGTGAAAGGACAGCAAACTCATTTATAAAAATAAATTTATAAAAAAAAAAAAAAAAAAAAAAAAAAAAAAAAAAAAAACAAAAAAAAAAAAAAAAAAAAAAAAGGGAAAGGGAAATGGGGGACAGTTATTAAGAACCACACCTAAAACAAAAGCAAACTAAGAGGACAGCTAGATCAGGAGCAGAACCATAGAAATGAAGATCACATGGAGGGTTAGCAACAGGGGAGTTGGAGGAGGAGAAGGGTGGAGAGGGTACAGAAAATAAATAGCATGGACAGTAGGTAGAAAATAGATAGGGGAGAGGGCAAGAATAGTATGGAAAATATAGAATCTAAAGAACTTGAGACATGTGGTCATAAACTAAAGGGGGGAATGGTGGGGGAGGGGATGTACAGGGTGGAGGGGAATGAAGGGGGGAAATAGAACAACTTTAATGGCGTAATCAATAAAATATATTAAATAAATGAAATAAAATAAAAAACTAATACAATAGATAAATGTGTAGAGCAAAGTCACAGAATACAAGTTAAACATAAAAATTAACTGTAGTTTTACAAACTGGCAATGAACTATTAAAAGTGAATTTCAGATAAGAGTTCTATTCATATAATATCAAAAAATTAAATATTTGAGATTAAATTTAAATTGAACACTGCAAGTTTCAAAACTTTGCTGATAAAAATTAAAGGTGATTTAAATAAAGGATTCCCACATTTAAAGATTAGAAGACTCATCATGTTCCATTGGTAATTACCCCAAGTTGATCTATATAGAGACAATACCTTTCTCAAAATCCCAGCAGACATTTCTTCTTACCCATTAGTATGTCTAGGTATTAGGGAAAATTCTAAGAATGATTCCCAGTGACCCTTATTCTTATGTAATCCTCTCCTATGGAGTATGATTGGAACTATAAATATAATAAGGTATCACTCCAGTGATTATGTTTCATTATATGGCAAAAAAAAAGAGAGAATATCTCCTTGGTCCCTTAGGTTGAATCTAATTACCTCTGACCTTTAACAGAAGAGGATTTTCTCATGCTAGTCAAAAGAAAAAAATCAGCAAGATCAGAGGCATGAAGACTGGGCACACTGTTTTTAATTTAAAGTTGAGGGGGTCATATGAAAAGAAATGTGGGCAACTTCTAAGTGCAGACACTGTCCCAGGGCTAATGGCCAGCAAGGACACAGGGACCTCAGAGCTACAATTACAAAGAACAGAATTCGGCACACAACCTGAATAAGCCCAGAAGTGTATTCTTCCAGGCCTCCAGGTGAAAGCCCAATGTGGCGGACATCTTGACTTTGGCCATTTCGGACGTTTAGCAGAGTATTCACATGAGTCCGCTTACACTTTTCCTCTACGGGAGTATAAGCTAATATGTGAATATTGTTTTAAACTGCTAAGTTTGTGGTAATTTGTTATGTAGCTATAGAAAGCTAATGCAGCCTACAGTTTAAAAATAACAGATTAACTAGTGTTGGCAAGAATGTAGAAAAGCTGGAACCCTCATATATTTTGCTGATAAGATTGCAAAAGGGTTCAGTCACTTTGAAAAAGTTTGGAAGTTTCTTTAAGAGTTAAATAGAAATGCACCATAGAACCTAATAGTCCCTCTTAAGTACCTACCCAAAGGAATTAAACCTATGTCCACACACATATTTATATGTGGATATTTCTAAAAACATTACTTATAATCGCCAAAAGTCAGAAATACTCAAATGTCTGTCAACTGGTGAATTATTATCCACTAATAAACAGAAACAAACTACTAATAAGAAGTGTAGATTTTTTCCTTTTGTTTTAAATTGCATTTCACTAATAACTAAAGAAGTTGAGCTTCTATATGTACTAATTTTTAATATGTATCTCTTCTCTGATGAACTGTTCAAATTTATAGTCTATTTTTTACTTGGCGATTATCTTATTGTTGAGTTTTGAGAGTTCTTTATCTGTTCTAGTTATGATTATTAGTCTATAAATTAGAGGGCAGAGTGTAGATCAGTAGCCTACATGTTTGTTTTTTGATTTTTGAGAGAACTAGTCTCTTTGATGGTTGTGGTGGTAGGTGTACATTCATCTAAAATGATCAAAATGAATAAATCTGTCCTTATAATTTATAATTTTTGTGTAAATAGCACCTTAATAAACAGAAAAGAAGATAAAAGTAAAAATAATTAAATGGTAAAAAACAAGTCACATTAGGATATCTTGGTGCCTTAGTCTTCATGGCTTCACCACTGCAATCGGAATAAAAGCCATAGTCCTTCCATTGCCCAACAAGGCCTTGTATAATATGAATATTATCTGACCACTTTGACCTCATCTACCACCCTTCCTCCTTGGCACCTTCCTTACGATATTCACTGACTTTTAAAAAAAATTAAAAGAAGGATTTTTGTTTGTTTTTCATTTTTAAAAAAATTGAATTTATTTGGGTAGCATTGGTTAACAAAACTGTACAGGTTTCAAGTGTACAACTCTCCAAATCACCATCTACACACTGCATCATGCACCCATCGCCCTAAGTGAAGTCTCTGTCTGTCCCCATTTATTTCCCCTTTGCCCACCTTCACCTACCCCCCAACCCCCTTTCCTCTGGCTGTCACCACACTGCTGTCTGTGTCTATATATATATATATTTTTTTTTTTTTGCTTAATCCTTTCATCTTCTTTCATCCAGCTCCCACAACAACTCTCCTCTCTGACAGCTGTCAGTCTATTCCATGCATCTATGCCTCTGTTTCCATGTTGTTCCTCAATTTATTTTGTTCACTGGATCCCAGATATAAGTGAGATCATACAGGATTTGTATTGCTTGGACAGGCTTATTTCACTTAGCATAATAATCCCCAGGTCCATTCCTGCTGTCCCAAAAGGTAAGATTGCCTTTTTCATGGTCATGTAGTATTTCACTGTGTAAATGTACCAAAGCTTCTTTATCTACTCATCTGATGATGAACACTGGCTATTTCCAGATCTCAGTGATTATAAATAGTGCTGCAGAGAATATAGGGGTGCATATATTCTGTAGAGTAAGTGGTTTGGGTTTCTTTGGATATATTCCTAGAAGCAGGATCCCTGAGTCAGAAGACAGTTCCAGTTTTGATTTTTTGAGGAAACTTCCTACTGTTTTCCATAGTGTCTGCACCAGTCTGCATTCCCACCAACAAACAGTTCAGGAGGGTTCCCTTTGCTCCACATCCTTGCCAGCACTTGCTGTTTGTTGATTTAATCATATAGCCCTTTTGACAGGCTTGAGGTGGTATCTCATTGTGGTTTTAATTTGGATTACTGACTCTTTCTTTACCCTACAATATCTTTCTCCCAGATATCTTCATAACTGCCTGGGTTCCTCATTTCTTTCCATCATCAGCCCAAATT
Organism: Artibeus jamaicensis; assembly: GCF_021234435.1. Lineage (NCBI taxonomy): Eukaryota > Metazoa > Chordata > Mammalia > Chiroptera > Phyllostomidae > Artibeus > Artibeus jamaicensis. The sequence continues at coordinate 10,484,343 of NW_026522014.1, read as the reverse complement.
TTACCTTAGTATAAATGTCACCCTAAATAAATTAGCAACTCGCCTCACCCTTCTTACCATTCCCTATCTGTTTTCATGACACATTTTCTGAAAGCACTTACCTGCTAGGCTAAATAGGTATCTATTTATGGTCTCTCCCTTTCATTACAATATAAACTTGTTTTGTTAATTGCTGTATTTTCAGGTGATGAGAATATCTGATATTTAATACACAATCATTACATATTTGTAGAAACATTTAACAAATTAAACTCTAAAATGCTCATTGCTTGTTAATCTTATTAGTTTAATCTTTTAATAAATTATTTCTCGCCCTGGCTGGTGTAGCTCAGTGGATTGAGCACGGGTCTGTGAACCACACAATCGTGGTTCGATTTCCAGTCAGGGCACATGCCTAGGTTGCAGGCCAGTTCCCAGCAGGGGACTCATGAGAGGCAACAATACATTGATATTTCTCTCCTTCCCTTCCTCTCTAAAGATAAATTTAAAAAAATAAAAAATATTTCTCAGAATATTTGGAATTAAAATCTCATGACTATATAATTTATGTATAAATATATGTTGATATATGTGTGTATATACACACATATTTTACATATGTTTGTGTACATTAATTTTTTTTTCTGATTAGTGTCTTAAGTATAAATCCTAAGATCCCAAGCAGTCATTTAAAAAGAATTCTGCAGTCTCTTTTTCCCTGGAACATACGAGAACTTCATTAACAAAAGTTCATTCCCTCATTCCTTTATGTAAGTATTTATTAACATAGTATTTAATAGCTGCAATCCAGGCCATGAGCCATTGGAACATAGGAACATAAAGGACTGCAAGGAGTAGCTACATAGGAGTAGCTAGTTTATTGCCTAATTAACAATTAAAACAATACCTAGTAGAACACCTAGTCTAAGTAATATCTAAAACAATACCTAGAACTATACCTAACAACTAAAACAATACCTAGGACAATACCTGAGACAATGAATGAGTGAATGATATAGAAATATTGACATCAGGTAACAACAAAAATAAGAGTAAAAGCCAATATTTATTGAGAATTGTCTCTATGCTAAATGCTAAGCAAAGCATTTAATTCTTGCAAAAACCTCATGATACAGTGCGGACAGGTTACAAAACTGCTCACCATCACACAAGCAGTAAGTAGAGGAGCAGACATAGGGCCTTAAACCCATCTGACTACAGAGCTGGCCATTGCAGGCATTCAGGCTCACTGCCTTAGCCTGCTCTAGTCATGGCCAAATTCCCTAAATCAGGGAACTTAATCAAAGCCTGTGCCTGCTGCACCTTCTGGGCCATTTTTGTGCCACCAAAGAATTTCAGGATCCAGCACAATCGAATGGAGACCCTGTTAATGATGCTAAGTGCATTGAGAATCAAATCCTTGAACAGAACATCTGAGGAATTCTAAAAATTGTTAGTGAGACTTCCCATCTCCAGGCTGTTGTTGAACACAAGTCAGTCACAACAACACTACAAAGCATATTTTTGTTTAGAACATTATTCATTCACAGTCATCCTCACTGACAACTTTTCCCACATACCAGGACACATTTTGCAAATGAAATAGCAAATAATAAGGTGTGTTTTTTCCACTTTTTCCCATCAACCACAGTAAAAATTGGTTTTTTTAAAAATTATTTATTTATTTTTAGAGAGGGGAAGGGAGGGAAAAAGAGAAACATCAATGTGTGGCTGCCTCTTGAGCACCCCCTACTGGGGACCTGGCCTGCAACCCAAGCATGTGCCCTGACTGGGAGTCAAACCAATGGCCCTTTGGTTCACAGGCAGGTGTTCAGTCCACTGAGACATACCAGTCAGGGCCAATAAAATTAGTTCTTGACCATGTCTTCATATCCCCATAGCTACATGGTCGCTTTGGTATGTAGTATGTTTCTTATCCCAGAAGTCTGCTTTGTATTTCTTATCTATACCCTACTTTCAGATATACATTTTATCACACTGGCTATCAAGAAGCTTATTTTTTAAGAAAGAAGACAAATATACATACAAAATTATGCGCATATGTTTTGTTTTAGTTATTTCAAAGCCCTTGTAATTTAACTGGCTAGAAGCACGCACCAGTATTTGTTAGCATCTGTACTAGCGTGACATTATTGTATAATTAAAATGACATTCAGTATATCTCAATTTAATTTTACTTTTATCATTGTTAATTCCCAACATACTGATAATATTTTAGTAAACATTTTAAGACATTTTATTAATATATACAAGACATGAATCTTGTATATTCTTGATGAATAACTTGGCTCCTCCTAGTGGATACTAAGTTTTAGCTAATAGGTTGATATTTCTATATATTAATCATGTATTACTGTTAGTTTTAAATATATGTTTAGAATTCATAAACTACAAAGCAAATAATGTCCCTAAAGTTGAAATCAAGTTATGAAAAAACATAAATTACATTTTAAATAAAATCAGTTGGCATTAACTGGCAGTTAATTATCTCTGTCTTATTAAATATATTCGAGAGCAATAACAAAGATTTTAACCAGTTAAGTATTTTTCTTTTTTTGGTTTCTGTCACATTTGACAACTCTCTATCAATAAAAAATAAAAAAAGGAATAACTGAGTGAAAAAAAGGAAGTAAATAATATCGAATTCTAGATTTAAAAGGGGTGGGGTAGAGAGGTTAAAATTTCTAATCATCATATTAATGAACAGAAATCACATACAGAGTATGATTTGAAAAAATACACAAGCTAAATGGTGATACTCAGCTATTTCCCTGGGGAAAAATGCTTGTGCAGGGAAGTGTGGTGCCCGACAGCCACACCCATGTGCCGTGGAGTGCGCATCTGCTCAGTACAGGCCCAGCCAAAATCTGCAGGTGTCAAAATGCCAATAGCACACACAAAATGATGGAAATGGAGACAAATTATCTTTTCAAAAGTACCAATATTCCAAAATGTTAATTCTGCCTGCCTGAAGATATCATTTGCCTTTCCTCCCCTTCTCATGCTGTATATGGAGTTTTATGAAAGTCTAAAAAGGAACAATGAAAATTGCTCCCTTTGATCAACAGAGCAACCAGATGACCAAGCTGTCATTGCATCAGTTTCCCCAGGAAATGCCTAGAAAGCACCCACATCATCTTCATCCCTCTTAAAAAGCAGATTGGAAAGGTGAGCTCTCATTATTTATATAGATTTTTTGGAAGATATTTCTATGAAATATGCAGAAGACTCACGAGTTGTGTGAATCATTGGTTTGATGTCTGTGGATTGTGAAGCCGATCAGTTACAAATTACAGTCCAGATGCTACTCGTCCCTCTGTACTCACATCTGCAGAAAGGTCCTCGGTGACTTTGGGAAAATGACACCCTGAATTATTACAATAAACTTTGTCCCAGTTAAGCTCCTCTCTAAGCTACTGAAGGGGCACTGTGTTGAACAGTCTTGCTATCATAGTAGAAAGTATTGCTCGCCAATGTGATTGTGCATATTTTATTTCAATATTATTTTTTCTTTTTATTTAGTTTACTAGGGCCACACATTAACAAAATCATATAGGTTTCAGGTACACGGTTCTACAGTCCATCGTCAGGACCCTGAATTGTGTGTTCGCCACCCCAAGTCTCCATTCATCACCATTTATCCCCACTTTACCCTCCTCCACCTTCTCTCAGTCTCCTCCCTCTGAAATCACAACACTTGTCCACTGAGTATCTTCTTTAAAAATGTTTTAGTAAATATAATATACTTTGTACCACTGTAATGCTTTAATAAGGTGGTTCAATTATGTCCATTTTTTTCTCAGAAAATCCCAATAGAAAGTCTGACATTTTTGTATCTGATTACACATGGAGATGAATGTAGCGGTTTGCCTGCAGCCACACGCATGTAAATGGTTGTGGCAGCACCGGGACCCATCTTTTGACCTATCTCAGTACTCCTCCTGCCATGCCACCCTGCTTCTATTAAGATATTAAGCCTTTGTTTTCATAATGTTCCTCTGTACCAGTCATAGATTTATTATCCAACAGTCCATAAAGCTACCTGTTTAGATGTGCTGTGTAGATTTACACATTGTCTTTTACACACGCACAGGCAGCACACATATACAGTAGCAATCCATTCACTATATTAAAAAGTCCATAAATAAACCTAACCATCATTAGAACTTAGAAAAGAAGTTAAAGAAACTCCCAATAGATTATGAAAAAAAGGAGAATTAGCCACTGATTTCTACAAACTATATTACTTGAAATATCCACCTGTATTAATTTCCTAAGGCTACCAAGAGAAAGTTTTACGAACTGTGTGACATAAAACAATAAATATTTATTCTCACAGTTCTGGAGACCAGAAGTCCAAAATCAAGATCTCAGCAGGGCCATCCTTCCTCTGAAGACTCCATGGAAGAATCCTTCCTTGTCTAGTCCTAGCTTCTGGTGACTTCAGGGGTTCCTTGGCTTGTGGCAGTGCAAGTCTGTGTCTGTCTGGATTTTCCTCTCTTCTTATAAGGAGATCAATCATACGGAATTTAGGGAGCACACCCCAGGACACAAACCCTTGTCAGCTACTTGTAGAAATCCACCCTTCCTTCTACAGTATCATTAATATAGGACCTCCTTCTTCATCTCATTCCAGGGGACATTGGAATCCTCTCACATTCTTTTTATTTTAATAGGTCTAGCGTGTTATGTAGAGGTACTGAGCAATCACATTACAGGAGAGAAAAATAGAGAAGAAAAGAGGGAAACAAACTATTTCTAGTAGTACAAATTTATTGTTATCCCAACATATGCCATTTAAATATTTGTTTCTTTATCTTCCAGAAATTTCTCTTTCCTCAAATCATAGTAAGTCTGGAGACCACTTCCTGCTCTTCAACATAAACTAACTTGAAAAAAACTGCTCAGGATACACGACAATAAATACATATGTATATTGAAGATCCAAATCATTCTTCAGTAGCTGCTTCTTGTACAGAGATGACCCAAGCATCTCTGTAGCAATTATAAGAGCCATGATTGCAACACCAAAATTTGCTTGTATTCTCCCAAATGTAAGAACATCATGAGATCATTGTTCAAAAATTTTAATAAAAGGGAATATTTGTATTTAGAAATAATTTTTATTTGATCTTTGCATGTCAAGCTTTTTTTTGCATTATCTCTCTGCTCAGTGGTTTCTTTAATTCTGGTTTTTAAATCAGCAAATGCCATCTGCCAATACAGCTAGTTCACTTCAAATCTTCAATAATAGTATGGTCAAATAACATGATTCTATTTCATAATTTCAAAACAGTCAATGGAGCTTGACTTGTTCTTTGTTTCAGTTTTAATGTCACTCAATCATAGTTAACTTTGATGATCTTTGGCTAAATTAGAAGCAATGGGTAGCTCTGTAGGAAAGGAAAGGATAAAGGGCACCTTACAAAGTACCCTGTAGGTAACCCCAACCTAATTTAAGGCATGCTTGATATGTAGCAATAGACCCTGGTAAAATGGCAGGTGATTCTCTAAACAGAATAAAAGTAGCAGTTGTATGCCTGCTGAGACTCAGTAAATTCGTATTAACATGGTGATTTTCATTAGGCAATCAATAATATATTTTATCGGTTCCAGAACACTGCACAAAACCCACTAGAAGTCATCTCACTCCACTGTTTTGTGTGAACACTACAATTAACCAAAGAAAAAAATAAATTAGTTTTTCTGAAATCTGGAGGTTTTCTACTTGTACAAGTCCAATTACAAATTAGCAAGCTGTGAATAATAAGATTACAAAATAATCAGTCTTGAAGCAGCAAGTGCTTCACTTGTAGAAAATCTCCCAAGATTCACAAAGTTAAAGTTATGGGGCAAATGGACATAGCAATGATATTAAATAACATAATTTCTTACCTCAAATCTACTTACCAGTAGATTAACTTTATAAATCCCTAAAATTTCTTATTTTCTACCAAAGAAGTGTTATGCCAAGTTGAAATAGTTCTTACACATTTGAATTGCAGATTATTTGCAAATTAATCTTCATCATTGTATACTAATATTTCCTCATCATTTATCATGTGTTATCGTTTGTACAATGTCATTCAATTTCATTTCATATCAAAAATACCATTTAACATATCATAAAATTGGGGCATATTTGTTTATCTGCTTGTTTGTGTTATACCACTGATAACATGATATCATTTATGTCCATCATTTTTATTTTAATTACCTCTACAAAAGAATACTTCTACATAATTACCTCTACATAAAAATTCTATCAAAAGAAATAAATATAAACATTTTTGAAGTAAAAAACACAAATTGCTTTATTCACTTTGTTTATAACTTCCTACTCCTGAGAAATAAATATCAAATGTAACTCTTTTGCTCTCCTTTTTGTATTTTTCTTCCAAGGGTGTTCCCCCTGAAACTGAGCTTTTACTCAAGATGGAGCATTTTCCTCACCACTCTCCTGCCTTTGCAGGCGCTGCTTCCTGTTCCCAAAGTGCCCTGTCAGATTGTGTCTGATCATCTCTATCTCACTGTTCTGTCAAGGTATAGTACAATTTTTATGTCTTTATATATACATAAAGACTTTCAACAAACTCTGCATTCTTGTGGTTAAGCAGCAGTGTAAGGCCTGATAAAATTTAAACAAGTCAAAAATACAAAGAAGAATTTGTGAAAGATGGCAATGGTGGTGACATACAGTCAACTCTCTTTAAGTTCCCCTATCAAACCGGAGAGATCAACAAGGACAGTTGATCAAAAAACCATGGAAAACACCCATAAAAAGCCAATGCCACTATAATTGCAGCTGTTTGTGGCATTAGTTTTTTGTCAGTGGAATAAAGAAAAACAACAGGAGATGTGATGTATGTGATCAGAATAAAACTCAGAAAAGACAATAAGTTATTATTAGGAAAATCAGGGGTCAACTTGAGATGAACAGCTTAAACAGGGAGAGACTCACAAGTGATGGATGAGATCTGTCAAAAGTATGACGGGAGTGAATTAGACAATTTCTTTGACAAAATCCAACACCCACTTACATTATAAAAACTTGAATAAGAATTGATGGATAGGTTTTAACAGAATATAAATAAACCTCAACCCCATAGCCATAATTCTACTTATTTTAAAAACAGGAGAGACATCCCATTCAAATCAGAAATGATAAAGCTGTGTTATTGTCTTCACTACAAGGTAACTTTCTCTTGCAGATACGAGTCATTCCAATGAAACAATAAAGAAAATTAAAGACAAAAAATTGGAAAACAAAAGGTACAAGTATTTGTATCTGTTCTACCTCAAGTGCTCTATTTGATGAATTGGAACTGTTCACCCATACACCTGTTTTAACTCAATGTTTTCTTCCCATTCTCTTCCCCAGATTATAATTTTTTGTTGTTGTTGGAAAGGAAAAGGGCTAGATTACTTTTTCCTGTTTCCCTGTTTTACAGAGATTAGTGTTATACCAATTTGGGTACATAATTATGGCTTATCAATGGCAGGGAAGTGATTATTTTAAATAGTATTTATTAACAAAAATTTCAACAGGTAATATAGTAAATATATTTAAGTATATTAAAGAATTTTATTCTGAAATTAATTTGACCCAATCAGTATTAGAAAAAGTAGAGTTCATGTTAAATATTATTAATCGATTATTTTTAAAAGATTTAATACATGAGAATAAAAATATAAAGAAAAACACAAACTACTTTATTTACTTTTTTTTATAATTTCCTACTCATAAGAAACTACTAAAAGAATTTGCATGGTTCATGAACTGAACTCCCATCTACTTGGATAGGAAAAATAATATGAAAAGATCTCTGGCTCACTTTCTCTCTCTCTCTATGTGTGTGTGTGTATAGACACACATCTATACATATACATATACATATATACATATACATATACACACACACACACACACCTATATGTGTTCTGTATTTCCTGTGGTCTCTTTGTAGTTGTCATAGCACCCATTATTTTTTTCCTTCAACTGATAAAACTAGAGGGATTCTTTCTTTAAGGACTCAGAAGTCTTCTATATAAACTTTACCCCTCAGGAAAAAAAATTCATACTTTCTACATAGAGTCTTTTTACATCCCATTTCATGTGTGAGCCCAAATAGAAGCCTTTGAACCTTTTCTAGGCATCGACAATATAGTCAGTTGTGTAGAAATCTACAGCCTTCTGTGTAAAGCTCTGAATCTACACATGCCCAAAGAGCTGTGTTTTGCCTCATTCAAAGCTGGTACCTCCTTTTACCTCACATGTTGAAAGTTCCCTGATAAAAGGGATCACCTATCATTTGGTCCATTTGGCCACAAGTCTTATACTGCTTTCCCTAAATTAACCTTAGAGTAATTAGATTGATTAATAAAGTAATAAAATAAATAATGCCATAAAATGCAATGTGTTAAGAAAGACTTCAGATCAGCTTGCATTGCCTTTTATATTGCCTAAAACAACACCTTGTCTCTGGCATTGTCCAGGTCCCTAAACTTCAGACATTTGAAACTGCCTCTATGATTTTGCCAAATCTGTATACTCTCATTAATAATTAAATATATTTTGAATAACTGATTTCTTAACTTATTTTCTTCTTAGTAAACAAAGCTATTGTTTTTATAGGTAAATTATACTTTTTCTAATGTGTATTAAAATAAATACAATGAGCCCTGGCTAGTGTAACTCAGTGAATTGAGCATGGGCCTATGAAGCAAAGGGTTGCCAGTTCAATTCCCAGTTAGGGCACATTCCTGGGGTGCAGGCTACGTTCCCAGTAGGGGACACATGAGAGGCAACCACACATTAATGTTTCTCTCCCACTCTTTCTCCTTCCCTTCCCCTCTCTCTAAAAATAAATAAATAAAATATTTTAAAAAATAAATAAATGCAATGAAAATACAAAATATTAAAAACATTCAACACCCTGGGTTCAAACAGTGAACAAAGCAATGAAGTCCTTACTCTCATGAAGCTTACATGGTAACTAGATGATACATTCATCAAGTGAATCAATATAGAGATAATAGCAAGAAATGAATTATGAAGAAGAATAAAGAGCAATAAAAATAGCACATGGCAGTGGGTTGAGAATAATTCTGGGATTGGTGGGAAGACATGAACAATTATAGCCAAGTAACCAGAAAGATGTTCAAATGAAGAAGCAGTATCCATATAAATATCTTTTAAAAAGATGGAATGTCAATTCCCATTTCTAATCTGGAATAAAGAAATCTTCCTGGTTTTATAATTCATGTTTTACTAACATAAAGTAGATTTTATTTAGAAAGAAAAATGCATGAGTACCTCCTATTACCGCCAACATTACATACACTTAACTTCATTCTACAGGTAAGAAACCTGAGGCCTAAAGACTTTAATTGATTTTTTCTAGTTCATTAAAACAATAAAGACAGAGCTGAAACTTGAACTATAAATTTTGTTATAATGAGCATTCCTTAAAAATCTCTAAAAATACTGACAGTCTAGATGATTTTAATGTCAACTAAAGATCTGGAAGTAAGAGATTTCCTGTGGACTTTACTACCTCTATTGTTTTCTTTCCAAAGCATAAGAATTTCTGCAGCTAGAAAAGAGAGTTTCAATTTACAGAATTCAGATGTCTTGTATGGGAATGGTAGTAATCAATATACTAGAAACAAGTGTTTTTTTTTGTGAAGAGTGGAGAGAAGGTTAACTTAAAAAATATTTAATTTATTATGGGTAGAGACATTTTGGTTTACCTCTACTGATACTTTACAGAAAGAGAACATCCAGATGGGGGTAAAATGCTGAAAATTCAGCAAAATCAAAAGTAGACCAAAGGAATTTTTTCTAACATCTGCTTTCTTCTGCCTAGTCATTTACTGAGAGCTATAATAATTATTTAAAATGTCCATGAAAATTCAGTTCTGTATGTATGTGTGTGAGTATATAATTTTTCTCTAAAATTTTAAAATGTCCAAAGCAAAATTTTTATTTTTCTATCTTATAGTATTCATATAAATATTAAGTTTTTTCAATTCAATTTTCAATCAATTAAACTTTTTTCTGATATAATTATTATGTAATAGTTTTTTTTGTTTGAACTCTTAGGTTAGCTATCTATACCACACTTCATTTAATTAGATAGGCAATCCTTTATATCAACACCGACAGTTGATTTCATTTAGTGAAGAGAATAGTTCAAAAGACAACAAAAGTTTATCAAGAGACATCATTATTCATTATAAGTAAGTAAATTACATGTATCTGATTACAAGTATAACACAAGTAATATTCTTCTTATTCTCTGTAATGAATGTATTACAACATTACAAACTCTTTTGAAATCTGAAATTGTGCTATTTTAAAACAGAGCAAAAAAGCATGAGCTATGCAGTAGTTTAACTAGAATTTCAACATGAAGCATTATCAGACACTTAAAAACACGAACTTTTTTCTTTTCTAGTGTTCCTGTAATTTAAATAAAGAAATGTATAAATCAATATGAGAGGCACTAGTAGTGTCAATTGCTAGATAATATTAGTTCTTTATTTTTTATTGTTGTTCAATTACAGTTGTCCGCATTTTCCCCCCATTACTCTCCCCTGCCCTACCCACCCCCTCCTCCCACATTCAATCCTCCCTCCCTGTTGTCTTTGTCCACAGGTCCTTTACATATGTTCCTTGACCCCTCCCCTATTATTTCTAACATTTTTTCTGAAAAGCTAGGCAAGGCATACATTAATTTGCTTAGGAAAGAAACATTTTTGAAGCATGGATGTGATATCATGAGTATAAATGAGTTGCTTGGTTTGGTTTGATGCCCAGACTTAGGTGGCATTCATTTTGGTTTTCCCAAGCTCGAGAGCTCTTAGAGAGAGTTACTGAGGGTAAAACCACAGGCATGTGCCATCAGAGCCATTCTTTCAGATACACAGGGTTGTCTAGGTCTAAAAGAGGAAAAGGGCAAGTTGCCTCTAGAAACCCAGTATCTTAAAAAGAGAATTGAAACAAATAATGAGAAATCTAGTAATTAAGCCTCCTGTCACCAACACTCTAAAATATGTTCAAGTGAAATTTCAAAAAAAAACAACCCAGTAAAATGTAAATATTCTGTTTGAAAAATTCAGGATAATTTCCACAACACTCAAAGAGCACTCTAACATATATTTCTGTATACAACTCTGTGATATTCACTGATAAGTGTGAGGTGTGTGTGTATACATATATCTCGATATAAAATGTAGTAGGTTCCAAAATTTTGCTCCTAGTTTAATACATGTGACTATTGTGATCCATTTTTTAATGTAAAGTTTCATTGTTTTTGCTAGTAGACAATTAAGTTAAAAAGTTAACTTGGGAACTCATTAGTGTTGGCTCATAATTAAATTCTTTAGATAACTGCGAAGTTGGTAGTTGAATTCATAGTATGTTAGGATTATTGAAATGACTAAGAACTAGGTACCAGATGCACAATAATCTCTTACCTGGGGTTTTGTGACTATACTAATGAATAACAACATAATAACTTTCAGAAACAACATGGGTCTAACTTTTCACAAAAAAGTAAATTTTTTTTCTTCTTACTCTATATAATAAATGTACTATATTAATGTACATATATAACATATTTTAATTAAAAATTAGATAAAATACTATTGTCCTGAAAGAACATGTGATGTCAAAGTTCACCAGATAGAGATTTATATCACAATGATGGTAAGAATAAGATGCATGGTTAGAGATGTGGAATTTCTCCACCTGAGAACAGGAAATGACCAAACTCCAAACTTCCCTAAGAGATAACACATTTTTGTGATTAGTAAGTCTATCTCTCTGTCTCTCTATTGTCTATCTATCATCTATCCATCCTTCCAACCATACTTCTGTATATCTACCCATACATATTAGTGGTTCATGTAGCAAAAAATGAAATATGGATGGGAATAAAAATCTCTATGTATAGCTATTATTTTTCTTCAGTGCTTTCTTGGGTGAGAAATTGGAACCATTGCTTGAAGAGCTTATGGGATAAACATTGGTGCATAATGACTTAGGACTTCCGTATACTGATGCCACATAACTCAGTATTTTCTTGGCTGGCTAATAAACATAGTTAATGATATTTCAAACAAAGGTCTGTAAAGTAACCTATATTTGGCATTACAAAGGCCAAATGACAGTGATACATAATGAAATTTTAAGTTAATTGATTTATAAGCTAGACAAGTATTGACTGTAACATTTTCTGAATGTCTGAAGCTTTAGTTTGTAAACTTCATTTTGGAACTATCTTGGTATAGTCCCTAGTTTAAACACCTAAATATAGTCATGTGTTTATAACTACTTTATATATGTCCTAATTTTTTTACAAATTTACTATAAACTTCCAAGAATTTGTTGAACTGCTTCATTCTTCTACTTCATAACAAGTCTAGAGATATACTGAGGTCCCAAGAAGCTTGTTGAACAAATATTGATGATGAATAAAATAAGGTTGTTGACAAGCATTTATAATATTCCTAAATATGAAAAAGCAAGCACTGAATATTTGATTTGTATGGTAATATTTTAATTATATTTACTGATCATGATGATCATTATATCTGAGACTTTGAGAAATCTTCAGAACATTATTTTTTTCAACAGGTTAACATACCAAAAAAACAGAAAAATATCATTTTAGAAAAAATACTTTTTATTAATGAATAAGAAACTACACTCCCTTATTAAAATACCTTAGAAGTATATTTTTCTCTTAATAGATCCCAAAGATAAACCCTGCCTAAATATATAAATTTGCATTACGGACAAATAGAATATTGGAAAATTTCAAGTCATTGCTGCATAGCTTCTAGGAGCAATTTAGGGGAGATTATCAGAATGCTGAGTTAAGTATCTACACTAATAGTAAGCTGATCTTGCCAAACTGTGATTTTAATCACAAGCTATCATAATAGCTCATAGAGGCAAAAAAGGTTAACAACTTCCACATTGTTTTTCGCGGTTGAATCTCCTCTGAATATCTCCAGGCCACTGTTCTTATTTATTTCTGCAGAACAAGATTATTTGGGGTCGTAAGAAAAGAAAAGCTTCACTTAATGAACATCATTTGGAGACTACTGTTGCAGCGAGGTGTTTGATTCCGATCGGTTGTAAATGTCTCAGCTAGTCACCAGAGGCTACAGACTCACACACAGCCAGACACATGCACATCTGAGCTCCTTGATGAGAACAAATAAAAGCCTGTTGTGTTAACCACTTTTTTGTGAAGAAAGCCAATTACAGCTAATTCTGCATTGTTCATTGTACAGTTTGTGGAATATTCAGGCAATTGTTAAACACTCATAAACTTGAGAATCAAACACCCTAGGTTTTAATCTAGGCTCCATTATTCACTAAGAGGCCTTAGAGACAGATAACTTGTGAGTGAAGAAGTTAAAGCATCAGGTTGGTGTCCAGATTAAATAAGGTGCTGCATATGCAATGATTTACATTTTGAAGCCCTACAACAAGCTTTAGTTCTTGTTATTAACGTCTTAAGGCAGACTTGTGCAATGCATGCTGAGATATAAACAATAAAGACGTGGATATAGAGAGATCTTTTATACATTTCCTAGGACTGCCATAACAGACTATCACAGACTGAGTGTCTTAAACAACAAAAATCTATTTCCCTTCCAAGTCTGGAGTCTAGAAGTCCAAGTCCAGGTGCTGGCAAGGTTGATTTCTACTAAGGCCTCTGTCCTTGACTTGTAAGTGTGTCCTCCCTGTGTATGCACATGGCCTTTCCTGTGTGTGCTCCCGTGTTTCCTAATCTCCTCTTATTAGGTCACCGGTCTATTGGATTAGACCGTCATTATCTTAAATTAACTACCCCTTTAGAGACCCCATCTCCTAATGGGTCACATTGTGAGGTATTAGGGATTAGGACTTCAATGTATGAACTTGGGGGAGGGCATTCAGCCTGTAACAAAGACGGGTGGGATGATTAGGAATACAGGAAAACACAAGGTCAGTCAGACAACCTAGAGCAGTTTAGGACTGAGGGCCTTGAGAGCTAGAAACTTATCATGAACATCTGCAATATCTCAAATATCTTAGTGCCTCATACAGTGCCTGTTTGTTAAATACGCAGAGTCCAAGGGAACTCAGTTTTAGTAGGCATCCTTATGAACATATTTATGAATAATAATTGGCCTTTGCAGTCTATACACTAATATATGTATTTCATATAAATCTATTGTTAATAAAACATATGCCATATAATATTTTATTAATACAGAGTGATGCAAAAAGTAGGTTTATAGATGTTTATATGGTAACTAGTACAATAATTAATAAACAATATTAAGCACCAAATATCACTTAACTAATAAATAATATTAATTAACTCTGTTTCATGTGCTCACAAACATAAACCTACTTTCACCCCACCTTATATATTATATACACAGTTAAATATTATTATTATTGAATGTATAACATGATAGATTATATCACATGTGATATAGATATACATTAGCATAATATGTATTAATATACTTTGTAAAATAATACATAGAAGTGGAAAGACTAATTAGAAGGAACTTGCCATTTGAATGAGAAATGATAGGTGGGAACATATATTAGCATTTCAGAAAAAGGAAAGCTGCATTCGCTAATATTTAGGAGACTTATGGATGTTTTACACTTTGTGGTTCATGAATGTAGGAGCAGCTCCTACATTCCAGGCTTGTATAACTAGGTTCATGGAGGCTCTGTCCTTTTATATGAATAGCACTGGGCATGAGTAAGTTTTAGGGAAAAAACACTGAGTTCAATTTTGAAAATGATAATCTTGAGATGCACTTCAGATTAAATCTAAGTGGTTATTTCAAATTGTGTGTCTATGTCACTGGAGTAACAGGTTTGTCTAGCTAAAGAATTATATTTTTGCATGATTATGTATAGATGCTAACTTTAGGCTTAGACAATTGGACATTTATCATGTTCAAAAATATCCAGTAATAATAACTAAAGATGGGCTGTTGTGTCAGTGCATTGGTGAGATGGATAGTAATCAAACAATCACACAAAGAAGTATGCAACATGACCTGCGGTGAGCAGGTGGAGGCAGTCCGCTGGATTTACTGGTGTGAAGGTTATTGATGATTGCCCTCTGTAAGCCCCTCCTCCCATAGTTATTGGACCCCCAATGATTAGCATCAGTGTGGGTGGAAGTAAAAATGGTAGGTGAGGAGGTAGATTCTGTGTGTATACACATTTACACACAATTGGGAAGTTTGGCTTTGAAAATGGGCAGAAAACTGACAGCAAGAAGCTGAAAAGAGATGTGAGGTCACACAAAGGAAATGCTTATTTTTTTATGGCAGATATTCTGAACAGGCTTATAAACTCACTAGAAAAATCTAGGTGAGAGCAAAATGTACAAATAGTAACAGATAGGATAGACTGCTGATAAGTTGTTAAGAGATGAGATGCAAAGCCCATTGGAAGAGCCGATCTTACATGGAAGAAGAGAGTGCCCCTATTCTAACAGCACAGAAGGAAAACAGTACGGGTGCTGGCGTCAAAAGACGTGTGTTACGCTTGGTAGTGAGACATTGAGAGAGTGCTAGGAAAGCTTCTAATTACATTTAAAAAAATAATTGTAGATTCACATAGCAATTGCAAAAAGAAAAAAATAGAGTTCAGTGCATCATTTATCCACCTTCTCCCAAAAATAACATGTTACATAACCAAAATATGATTGTTAACACCAGGTAATTGGCACCCATACAATACTATTATTAACTAAGCTACAGGCTTATTTAGGTTTCAACAGTTGTGAGGTTCATTCAAATTTTATCACATGTACAGATTCATGTAACTACTGACCCAAACCAGAAAATAAAACAGAGCCATCACCCCGGCGAAACATCCTCCGGCTACCCCTTCATAGTCAGCATCTCCTCTCCCCATCCTAAACCCAGCAATCAATGTTCTCTCCATAACTGTAACTGACTTACCAAGAACACCGTATAAATGGAATCATACACTATGTAACCTTCTGAGATTTCTTTTCATTCAACACAATGCCCTTAGATCTAGCCAAGTTGTTGTGTTTAACAATAGTGTTTCTTTTCATAGCTGAGTAGTTTAGTTGTCCACTGTAACCATGAACCATGATTTGTTTATTCCTTAACCCAGTGAAGAACATATGGGCTCTTTCCAGGTTTTGCTATTACAAATACAGCTACAATGAATATTCATGGTCATTCTCTTGTGTGAATATAAGTTTTCATTCCTCTACAGAAAAATTCCAGGAATGAGATTGCTGGGTTATGTGTCAAATATATTTATCTTTATGAGAAATCACCAAATGTTTTCTAGTAAAGACTCTCTGCCAAGAGTGACAGGAAAGCTAGGAGGGTAGGGTGGTGAGTATAAATATTTAAAGAGGAAGAAGCTAGTTTTGAAACATATTATAGCTTTCATAATAAAACAATAGAGTATTTACCATTGAGATTATTCTATTATCCACCTAACAAAAACATATATGTACACTGAGTATTTTCAAATATCATTACATTTTAAGGAGCATGTTTCACATCTACCTAGAGTTCATCATGCATCTGACTGTATACACCTTTATCACAGAATAAATGTATAATCAATGGCAGGAGGCTTTGCTTTAAGAAATATGTTAAAGTAAAATGCTTTTTAAAATAGTATATAAATTTTGTTTTAATCTTCACTAAATATCAGTGGCATCTAAAGACTGTAGTCACTCTGAGAAATACAAAGTGACTGGTATTTATTTGTAGATACATTTATTTATTTGATATATATTATTTAAGTACTGAACATTATAAAATAAGCATTCTATTTACTTATTAATCACAATTATAAATTATGAAAATGAAAACTGTATTTAAATGACAGTGGGAAGAAATTAAGTTTATTCCAGCCTGAAATCAAATTCCCATGTATAGTTAAAAGTATAATTCAGGAACTATCAAGTCATAAAACTCTTTTTGTGAAGAAAATACTCTAAAAAGACCTAAAACTTAGAATGTGTTTCTTACTGAATGTCCTTTGATGTTCAAAAGGGCCACTTTACTTTTCAACATGAATTTCTCAGATAAATATAAAAAGAGTTCTTTACATTGAAAACAAGTTATAGGTTAGAAACATGACCACTTAACTGCTTATTTTAAAAGCATTGAAGTTTAGAGATGAAGATTTAATAGTTTTGTTTGTTTGTTTGTTTTCAGAGTAGTGCAGAACAGGACCTGGATTTTAACATATTGACATTTATTTCAGGATTCAAGAAAAATTACATCAAGAGATTCAACTTTTGCTGTCTACTAGATTACATCAAATAACATATTAAGGTATGATCATTCTTTTTAATACTGCTTCCTAATACATGTTTTTAGTATACTGACATCACCCTTATAAACACATGGATTATAAAGTGTTCTAGACAAATTAATTTTTCACAGAACTAAATTATTTTTTCTAGTTTCAAAAGTATTTTGTTAAATTTTGTCATGTATCTTTCAATAATATATCAGGTATTTTCCCACCTCATCATTTTAAAGATGATGAACACTATTTAATATATCCATAAAAATTGCATTATTTTTACGGGAATATATACTATTTCGGCAAGAGTTGGTAAAACAGTATCTATTTTTGCTTGCTGTCTTTTCTCTCATCACGTCAGGATACTATTTGACAATTTGTATTGGGCCATTTTCAGACAGATGTTTCTTGCATTGCATCTCTTATGAGGTGGGACAATAGAAACTATGCTACTAAATATTCAACTTCTCTTTGAAAACTTAGGAAGGAGCTAGCTCTTAAGTCAAGAATTCTAAATTGGCAACATATACTGTAGATTTAAAATGCTGCAAAACCAACTTTACTATAAGCTGGATACCTTCTGGGGTAAAAATAAAGGATCCTAAATATAACAACCACAGCATGTAGTTTTTAAGGAGTCACTGAGGAATAAATATTCAGAGTGCAATAAAAATTCCCCTGGATGATATCTCTCTTTTGGGAAGACATTTGCTCCTATGAGTTGAGACAGATCTCTGCTTTTAACTTTGCAAAGTCTAGCACACATTCTGTTAGAATTAGTCCTGTGCATCCTCTCTCTCACCCTGTGGAAGGTTAGCGCCTTGAAGACAAAGGCTTATGTCTTTATCTTTACCCTGACTTTCAATGACACTTCCCCAAAATTTTATTAAAACACTTTTGGATTAAATTGCCAAGGACAGAGTATGGGTGACCAGTCCCACAGAAAGTTTTGTGTTCTCCAAAGCCTTCTGTTCTGGCCTGCCACCAGAAGCATGTGCATGAGCCCCTCCGTGTCCCAGTGAAATTCTCAGTTCCCCCAAATTTCTAATGATCTAAGATGGGACAAAATGAAGAGCTTTTTTGACATCTAAAAAACTTATTTTATCTAAAATCTATCTTCCTGAATTCTCCCTCCCACAGGGCAGGGCGAATTCAGTGTAAATCCTGTTTTGGAACATTTCTCTGAACTTAACATACTTCCTTCAAGTAGTTAATGAACTAATTTTAAGACTGGGAAATATGCATGTATATCTACCAAGATGTGTATACACATACCTAGACACATTCCTGTGCTTTAATATATGTGTGCATCTATTGAACTTAAACCATTTATTCCAGGTATTTTGCCTTTTTGTTATTTTTTGAAGGGATTTTTAATACGTGTTTTTAACCCTACAATATTCACACTATGGATGAGAAGAAACAAAAATATCTCTGACTAAGAAACACTTAAAATAAGTTTCTTAATGAGAGAACAGTTTAATAGATATGAAGTCATCTCTCTATCTTATGCCAACAAACAGAAGAGAAATACAATAAAACTGCTGCAAAGCCATTTGTTAGCTATTTTCAGCTTTGGAGCATGGAGCCAAACCTATGAGGTTGGAGTGCATTAAGTAAATTCCTGAAAGCATTATCAAGAGTTTTAGTTTGACACAAATATTTTGCTTTCCCAATATTCAAATGAATAATGAGGGATGGCAATCCAATTGGAGAATTATAATACAGCTTCCTATAGCTCATATTTATAATTTACTTTTTACAATAGCTTGCCATTGAAGAAAGAAGAGAAGCTGAAATCAACTTTAAAGTCAGTAATGTCTATCAACCAATTTCTTATTGAGCCTAGCTCACTTCCCCTCTTTAAAAGAAAAATAACCCCATAATGCAAATAGAAAATTCTGTCTCTATGGATTTTGTGTTTCTTTTCAATTGAAATGTTAAATTAATGGTTCTTAATTTTTAAATACTTCATAGATAGAAAGCAGGAAGGCTAGATTCTGATGAAAATTTATGAAAATTTTAATGTGTATATGTGCCTTTACCTGAACAGAAATCCCAGATTCTCAAAAAGACCCATGGTGTAGAAAGAGTGAAAACCACTGCTTGAGAGCACAGTAACTAATTCCTTGTTCTTTTAATAATTTGATTTATAAGACTTTAATATAAGGTGAATTAAAAATCATACATGGAAAGATAAAAGGGACTTTAGTAGTCGGCGTGTCCAACCCTTTAAAGGGCTGCTGAATTCTCTTTACCAATCATGCAGAAACTAATTATAGAATTCTCTATAACAGAGTCAGCATACTTTTCCATGAAGGACCAAATAGCAAATAGTTTATGCTTTGAGAGACAAAAAATAACATTAAGGGTATTATACAGATAAATATATAGCTACTTAAAATGTAACCATTTAAAATATAAAATTAAAATTAGGCAGTGTGTTCAATTTGGCCTCTCTCCCTATAATCTGTAAAACTCTGTTCTATAAGAACAATAATACTATAAAATATTATATGAGTTAGCTTCATAAAATAAATTGACAGTTATTTCCAAGGAAGGAAGGAAATAGTTACGTACCTTCTAGCTATATGAAGCACTGCATTAAATACTTTATGAATTTTGTCTCTTTAAAAGCACAAAATAGCCTTGTTAGTAATGTGTTGTTACAGTGACACTGTAAATAAAGAAATTCTGGAACATTAAGTATATTTTACAAGATTATTTATTTAAATTTGTTGCATGCCTTATGCTGGAGCAGGGGATGCAACAACAGATACTGGGCCTGACCTGAATACTTAGGAAGGCAGGACAGGCTGGTACGTAGGCAATGAAGGAAACGCTAGCCCCTAGATAGAGGGCCACGAGGAGTCTGGGAGTAAGCAATGTCAAATCAGTGACATAAAGGAAGTTTAGGAGTTAGAGAAAATTGGAAATTGTTTCTGACAAGTAGAACTGTATTTGTGAATATCTGCATGTATGAGACATGTTTGAGGAGCACCCAATAGCTCACTAAGGATGGACCAGGAGATGCAGTGGTAAGGGTTAGGAATGGGCTGGACAGGTGAGAAGGCACAAAATCATAGAGAATTCTGCAGGTCCTTACAGTGGATATCTGGCAATTTTGCTACTGATTGTTAATTTCTAAGTATTCTAAATATTATTTGCAATGAACAATATTTTTGTAATCTTAATACTTGGGTTTCACTTCAGTTCATCTTCATTCTGCATGTTTTAGAGTGGATGCTTCCTTCAGCCTGGTCAGAAATGTATGTGCCAATTAAGCTAAATTAACCAGAATAATTTGGGAAAAGAGTAACTATTTATGCTATTAATTATAAACTGGTTAACCAAAATGTACAGCTTTTCATGTTCATCTTTATCCTCTTTTGGGAGGGGCCTTCTTGAGAATAAAGCCACCACATAGTAAAGAACTCTGAGAGAAACCTAAATGAATCAGTTAATTAATTGTTTTTTCTAAATTTAGTGGTAGCTGAAAATCATCCTGAAACTTTTTGTTTATGACAGCCGACAAATTCCCTCTTCTGGGGAACCTACTTTGAGCTGGTTTCTCTAATGCACAACCAAAACATTTCTAATTAATATAGCTATGATAGTTTTTAAAATTTGTTGGTCCATAGAAAGCCTCTTAACCATTTTAGGCAAACACAATTGGCTAATTGAAAATCTTTCAACTGTAACAATTGGAAGATTTATGCTTTTAAAAGATTACTCTGGATTCTTTGATGAATAATAATTAGGTCATAAAAGACAAGAGATGATAGGTAATAGCAGGTGGGAACAAAAGTAATATTTATGTAAATATGAAGTCCTAATATTTAGGACTTACAGACTGATTAGATATGAGTGAGGGAGAGAAAGAAATAGAGGTCAAGGGTGATGATCAGGTGTCTGGTTTAAGCCACTGAGTAATGACATGTCTTAAGATAAGAATCACAGACCAGTCGTGGGTGTCATCAACACAGCAATGGTAACTGAAGCTGGGTTGACACACGGACAGACTCATCTGGGGAAAAGAGAATGAACTGAGAGAAGGGCCTACGTGAGGAATACCAAAATTTAAAGTGTGGTTATAGGAAAAAAAAAATATCAAAAGGAAACCAAAGGAGCAACCTGGTGGTTGGGTTGGGGAAAGGTAATGAGGGTGTGGTCAAGGATTATAAGAACTGAAGAAACCAGGGAAATCAAGAGTGAAGTATCCACTGAATTCAGCAGCTAGGTTGTTTCTGGAGACTCCATTGCTTCTTTTGTTCATGAAACTACCAAAATTCCTGACTACTCTAACCTATCCTCTGAATATCAGCCTAATTAAATACAGTCTCCTTGGAGAGGCCTTTATTTAAATTTGCCCAAACATTATGCTTGCATATCTTTTCTTGTATAGCACTTACCTAAATTGGTGTTTATGTCTGCCTTCCCTGAATATCCCAGGAAGGCTGAGCTATGTTTCCTTCAGCAGCATGTCACCAGCACTAGATAGCCTGCCCATTGACAGCTGTTTTTAAATGAATGAATGAATGAAATAAAAGAAAAATACATTCTGAATCATTGCTGCTAAATATCACAGATTCGGTGTAGGTGTTAAGCCTCTTTCAAAGAAAGGGAATAGAGGGAATAAACAGACAATTTATACATACTGCAGAGGTTTTATAGTCAACTCTTATGTCTTCACATAAGTCAAAGAATCAAAAATTATCTCATTGGTTAATAACAAGAGATAATCTATGTTTTGAGGATGCATCATAGCTTCTGAGCCCACATTATATTCAAATTCCATCTTTATTTAGTTAGCTGTACAACTTGGTGAAATTACTTACATCCTCTGAAATGCGGTTTGCTTACCTGTGAAATATGAGGGAAAAATAGTACCTATCTCAAAAGGTGTTGTGAGAATTAATAATGTAAAATATAATGGCATGTATTATCAAGCCAGGAACATAGTGTGCGTTCAAGTATTTTATGGTATCTGTATCACTGATAGATCCTGTAGTTCCTTTCTCAATGTCATTACTCTAGTTGATTTTACATCTTTCATTCTTCTTTTCCAAAATTATAAATGGGAAAGTAGAGGCACTCTGGCTTCCAGAGAGGATTATAAACATTAAAATGTAGCATAAAGGTTAGCACTGACAGATATTTCATGCTCCTTCATGCTGACCCAGGAAATTTTATGGTATCATATTTATTTTAAATATCTATAGGCTTTTTACCATAAGAATATGATATCATTTTGGTCTCCCTCTAGCCATTTCCTTACTCATTTAATTCCACTATGAAGAGATTTGGTGAAGAACCTACAGCCTTTGGTTCAGAAAGCAAGCCTTGCTCAATCACTGTAGCCCAGTGAAAATCCAGCTGACACTCTACCAGGCTGAGGATGTTGAAAATGATCTCTGCATGTTGAAAGGTACACCAGTTTAAATCTTTATGGATTATTACCTTCAGGGAGTACCAAATTTTCAGTACCCACCTGACAGCCATTAAGCAAGTCCGGTTGCCTAGAAACACTCAGGTTCTAAGGTTGATGGAATGTCTGGACTCAGTAGAGTCGATGAAATTTTATGTCTAGCCCATTTTTCATCATGAGTAGAGTGACACATGATTTCATAATTGGTCCAGTATCATTAACTTTTTCTTACAATAGAACAACTTGAAACTGATTTGAAATATAAATTTTGTATTCTAAGAAATATTTTTGCTTCGTGCCTATGTCACCCCAAGCATCCTCAAGTAGTCAACTAGGAAATGTCAGCTCATGATGATTGCTTTATAAAAATGCACACATAGAATAAAGAAAGTTTTAGTCAAACAGATTAAAAGATGGGTCGAATACTAGGGGGACAACAAGGAAGAAGAGTAAATCCACCAAAAGAAAACATTCACATAGGCAGTTTTAATGATAGTATAAAGATGAAAATTGAAATTAAATTCTGCCATTTAGATCATATTATGCTCTCTAAAAATGCAGTAATAAAATATGGAAAATTGACTCAAGGAATTGACACATATATCGGAAGGCTCCCATGTATTCCTTTACTATAAACATTGTAAGCCGCTTTTTAAACTGAAATTGAATCCACTCAGCTCAATTTAATCAATTGAACAAACATACAACAAAAGATTTCTATGTTCCAGGTGCCAGAAGATATTGGGAGCCAAAAAATATTGTTATGACAAAACCTGTCAACAAGTATCCAAAAATTTAGCAGTAGCCAGAGATTATATAAATGCACACATAAATTAAATAAAGTGGCCAAAAATCCAGGACTATGCAAATTGTTTCTTTTTTAAGTGTTTTAATATCTCTAGGACCAAACACAATGATGCATTTAAAGCATGTATTCAATTAATGTCTGTATTATGAAAGAAGAATAATTATGTTTTTTATTAAGCAAGAGACAGTATTGAAAAATAATTAAAATCCCTCTATTTACTTAATTATTGGAGCCTTCTGGTTCAGGGAGAAAAAATGAGGAAGTTACTGATTCAATGGAAAACTATTTTTTCAGTGATTGTCCACTGACCCCTTTTTCTTGTTTATAACCAAAACCAGGCTGATTATTAAGTGGCCAGGATCATCTCTCACTTTTAAGGTGTTTCCCTAATACTTCTACATTTTATTCACTGATACCAGAAATTCTACTTTCAGAGAATTACTGAGATGAGAAATGAATCTTTCTTGAATGTTACTCATGGAGAGTTTACACAGCCTTCAGCCACTTCAGCATTCAGTACAGTAAGGACTTTCATGTTAGGTAGGTAGGACAGGAATCTCTAGCCAGGCAGAACCCTTGGATTGGAAAGGTATGAAAATCTTGATGACTGAGAGTGAGGATATGATTATTGAACAATTATGGCTCCAGTTGATATTGGAAAGTAAGAAAAGTGCTAACAAATTTCCTATTTTTAACGTGACAGAATAGACAATGTCAAGATAGACACTTATCTTCATCTAATGATGGTGTTGACTAGGAATTTAGTTTCAAAATTTGGCATCAGATGGATACCTGTTCAATATATGTAGCCAAATACACACATATGCACACACACACATGCCCTATGAAGTTGTTGGTTTAATGTCATACAGAGAAAAAAACTTATAAAATATATTCATGAATAATAAGAGACTAGGGCTTTAGAGGATACAGCCATACCTCAATTTTTTTCCATTTTCAAACTTTGTCATTGCGCTAATCAACAAAACAAATAAGCAAGCAAAATATAACCAGAGACATTAAAACTAAGAGCAAACAGACAGTAACCACAGGGGATGTGGGAGGGGATAATGAGGGGGAAAGGATGAAAGGTTTTCAGGAACATGTATAAAGGACATATGGGCAAAACCAAGTGGGGGTGAAATCAGGGGAGGAAGGTGGAGATGGCTGGGGCAGGGGGTGAGGTAGGGGGAAAAGGCAGATAACTGTACTTGAACAACAATAAAATATAAATAAACAAACAAGTAAATAAATCTATTTTGTACTACATAATACAGTTACTTGAATGAACTAAAATTAATATACAATTTGTGAATTTCCTAACAAACAGTGTAGAATTGTGAAGGATGATCAGGGGTGATCAGGAAGTTATCATGAGAGAAGAGTCATTTTGTTTGTGGCTGGACACAAGGGCAACATTAGAAGGCAAAGAAGGGGAAAGAGCTCCTGGCACTGAGAACAACAGGAGCATAGGTACCGAGTAAGCAAGAGAACAAAAGTTACGTCTTTAAGGACTGAATGTTCTGAATATCTGGTCAAGATGGAGGCATTGGTAAATGTGGCTCCTATCCTCACACAACCATAGTGAAATTACAGCTGAACTACAGAATAAATAGCACTCAGAATTATTAGAATATTGAGCTGCATGAAAGTCTGACAACTAAGAAATTAAAAACAACACATTTATCCAGATGGGTGGTAGGGACAGAGGGACAGAGTGGGTGGGGACACAGAGATGCAGAGACACAGAGGCCCTGAACAGGCTGGTCCCAAACCCACGTGCAGTGAATATAAAACAGATGGGTATCTCAGGAGTGAGGGATCCCAGCCCCACAGGGGACCACCCAAACCAGGGTTCCAGTGCTAGGCAAACAAATCCCCATAACTTCTGGTTGTAAAAACCACTGGGGTTGGGTCAGAGGAAGAAACTGCAGGAGTTTCAAGCATCTCCTGTTGGAGGGCCCTGCACGGAGACTTACTCAGATTTATTCCCTCTGGGGTCCAGAACTGGGGCAGCATCTTGAAGGACACCAATGGCATACAAGGAAGAACTGAAGTGTCTGGCATCAGGATGACAGCTAGAGGACAGGTTCCTTCCAGACAGAACTGCAGACAATGGCTATTGTTCTTTTTCTGAGCCCTCCCTCACTCATAGCCATGGTGTGTCTGCACTATATCTGAGTCTCCAACAACCTGGACCATGTGATAAACCCTACCCTGTTGATTAACTAACAGTCCACCCCATCCAACTTACAGGCCCACCCAGGCTGATAATCATGGTTTTTTATGTGAAGGTCTAGGCTAGGCACAGGCTTCAGACCTTCCCAAATCCACTCAAACAAGCAACAGCTGAGCCCAGCTTAGTACCTCTCTCTGAGTGGCCCCAGGCCCAGGACCAGCAGCAGTTATCTACATATCTCTTTAAAGCTTATGCTAAGGAGCCCAAACAGAACAGAACACAGGTGAAGGGTTGACCTTTGCCTGCACTGCACAGGAAACCCCAGAGCCTGTGCTCCCAGGAGACAATTACAGACCATGTTGGAGCACCACCCAACCATCTCCACAAGCCACAGAATTGGGTGGTTGTTGTCCTACCAGCTGTCTAGATTGGGAAAATCCCTTCCACTGACCTGCTGGCAGCAATCAAGACCCAACTACAAGAGGAAAGAGTACTCAACCCCACTGAGGGTGCTCCTGGGGTACCCAGCTTGTGGAATAGGGGAGGCTGTGCCACTAGACCCTATAGGACACCTACTATATTAGGCCTACCAAAACATAGAGTCTAAGTAGCTCTACCTAATACATAGAAACAAACACAGGAAGGTTGCCAAAATGTGAAGACAAAGAAATACTTTCCAAATAAAAGAACAGAACAAAACTCCCGAAAAAGAACTAAACAAAATGAAGATAAGCAACCTATCAGACACAGAATTCAAAATGTTGGTTATAAGGATGCTCAAGGAACTTAGTAGGTACTTCAACAGCATAAAAGTGATCCAATAAGAAATGGAGGAGACATTAATTGAAATAAAGAACAATTTACAGGGAATCAACAATCAAGTGGGTGAAGCCAAGAATCAAATCAATGATTTGGAACATACAGAAGAAAAAATATCCAATCATTACAGCAAGAAGAAGAAAAAAGAACTAAAAAAAAAACCAACAACCAAGACTAGTGTAAGACAACCCTCTGGCACAAATTCAAGCATTACAACACTTGCATCATAGGGATACCAAAAGGAGAAGAGAAAGAACAAGAAATTGGAAACCTATTTAAAAAAAATAAAAGAAAACTTTCCTAATTTGGTGAAGAAAATAGACATACAAGTCCAGGAAGCAGAAAGAGTCCCAAACAAGATGGACACAAAGAGGACCGCACCAAGACACATCATAAATAAAAGGCCAAAGGTTGAAGATAAAGAGAGAATTTTAAAAGAAGCAAGAGAAAAGCAGTAATTACCTATGAAAGAATTCTCATAAGGCTGTCAGCTGATTTCTCAAAGAAACTTTGCAGGCTAGAAGGGACTGCTAAGAAATATGCAAAGTGATGACAAGCAAGGACCTAAAACCTAGATTACTCTATCCAAGAAAGCTATCATTTAGAATCAAAGAGCAGATAAAGTGCTTCTCAGAAAAGGTAAAGACAAAGGTGTTCATCATCACCACGCCATTACTACATGAAATGTTAAAGAGACTTATTTAAGAAAAAGAAGATCAAAATTATGAACATTAAAATGGCAATAAATTCACAACTATCAACTGAATTTAAAAAACAAACTAAGCAAATGACCAAAACAGGCACAGAATCATAGGTAATCATTGGGATGGTGGCCAGTTGGGACAGAGGTCCAGGGTAGTGGGGGGAAAGGTGAAGGGATTAAGAAGCACAAACTGGTAGTCACAGAATAGCCATGGGGATGTTAAAAGCAAGTACAGGAAATGGGGTAGCCAAAGAACTCATATTGATGACTCATGGATATGAACAAAGAAGGGGGCATTGCAGGAGGGAGTGAGAGGTCCTAGGTGGAGGGGGACAAAGAAGGACAAATTGGGATAACTGTAATAGCATGATCAACAAAAAAAGTATTCACTTAATAGAAAGCAAGTTTCAAAAAAATAAATAAAAACTGCCTGGAAGAAAATAACCCAAAAGTTAAAAGAAGTTATTTCTGGGTAGTGAATTATAGATGATTTGAATTTTCTTCTTCTTTTTTCAGTTTTTGTCTGATTTCCTTGAGTTGCTGTACTAACTTTTATAAAAATTCTTAATAATTCAATTTTTTAAAAAAGACTGAATACCTTGAGTTTGCCAGGATTATATTAAAAATTGTGGAAATAAGATGGTATTACAGATTAATCTTAAGTTGAGAAGAACCTAGATTTTTGAGTTGGGGAATATAGATTTACTAGAAAATATAAGAGATATTGAAGGAAGTTGAACAAACTGATGACAGTAACAAACTGATGACAGTGAGTCAGACACTAGCAATCAGGAAATGTTGAAATATTTTAATTTATAGAGAGACAAACATTTAAATGTTAAAGCACTAATGAAGATGTGTTTGATTTTAAATGATTATTAAGTCTGCCTGCCTGATCCAGCCCTTAAAACATTTTATATATTTTTGAATTATAGGCAACCCAACCATTTTTGTAAAAATATATCCATTGCCACATATTAAATATATTTCAAAATATACTTGGTTTATTATAATATCAAATAAATCTACTTATGGACTTAGCTATGATTACTTTGTTTAGAATATTCCTCCTCAAGAAAATTTAAGTGATGAATAAAGAGAAAAGTATTGTCCTTATTAACATTTTTATGGTTTATTATTCTCCTAACTAATAATATCCCTATGCCTTCTACTTCTTTAACCCATTCATCATATAGCTATCAGAAGCATTTGTTTTAAATGCAGTTTTTAAACTTCTTATTACATAAAAAATAAAATTGAAAGGAGTAGCATAATCCTAGCCTAGAGACCTCTTTGGACTTGAGGGTTTTTTTTAAGCATATTCTGATCCCCATGTGTCAAGCCTATTTTAGGTCATCCCCTTTCCCATTAACCCTAGAGCATCAGTGCCAGCCAGTCTGGACACTGGTCAAACAGATGACAAAAAAATGCATGCTACACACTATCTATAACTAGAGTCTTGATCATTTGAACTTAATCCCCTTTGTGTCACTGATCATTATTTTTCTTCACTAGTCAAAATGCTGCCACAATCTTACAAAGCTTCATTTAAATTTCCCTCCAAAAAATATGAGTCCTCTATGTTGTAATTTGTTACCTCTCTAAGTCCCTACTTCTCCTCTTTCTCCCTCTTTCTATCTCTCTCTCCCTCCTTCTCCTTCTTTCTTTCTTTCTTTCTTTCTTTCTTTCTTTCTTTCTTTCTTTCTTTCTTTCTTTCTTTCTTTCTTTCTTTCTTTCTTTCTTTCTTTCTTTCTTTCTTTTTTTCTTTTTTTTTTCTTTCTTTCTTTCTTTCTTTCTTTCTTTCTTTCTTTCTTTCTTTCTTTCTTTCTTTCTTTCTTTCTTTCTTTCTTTCTGTTTTTGTAGTTTGCTTTCTGGATTTCTTGCTTTAATTCTTTCTTGCTTCCTTCCTCTTGTCAGACTCAATGTCATTTATAACTTTATAACTCTGCTTCACTTTCAAGTAAATTTCCTATCTATCAATGTCAGTAAGTTGTGAAATCTGTAAAACACACTAACTACAGTATCCTGCAGTTTATTAGTGCTCATTAATAGCCTGTTCTATTATGTTGAAGGTCAGCTATGAAAAATACTACCAACAAAGACACCTAGGTCTTAAAAGAATCCAGCTTAAAAATAATAAAAATGCTACATAAATATCAATACTATCATAAATAGTCCTTACCTAATGCAATCATACTGCATCCTCATTTAGTGACATCATTCCTTCCAAACCATTCACATACCTACAAATGAAAGGATGATTACTTATCTGCTTGATTCATCAGTGCAAATGTTCCTAAGCCCATGCAGGGGCCAGACTCAGCTGTGTGGTTTCAAAGACTGGGTTGAAAATATAATGCAGTACATACATTAGAAAAAGGAAATCAGAACATTAAACCACTTGTTTTAGCATCTCTGATCCCCCTGAGGCTCAGTGATATTTGGTGCATTTATCTTTCTTGCTAAAAGCAGATTTTTCTACTCCTTGTAGCAGGTGGAGGAAAACTGTAGCAGAATGTTCACGATAAGGCATATAAGTGTGTTACGTGTATATTTCTGAGGAAAGGGAAAGTCATTGCTTAAATGTGTTTATTTCCTCAATTTTCTGCTAATTAAATACCTCAGAGGATTCTTCTAAAATGAAGGGAGGGAAAAAGCATAATCACAAAATACAGGGAAACAGCACAACATTATGAGGTAATAGAGAATAAATCCCTGTATGAAATAAAGCAAACAGGTTACACATATATTGCATTTTGGGGATTTAATTCCCTAAGTGTCTAGTTCACACTTGTTTGCACTTTAGTTTTATAAGCATCATAATAAATTCTTATACTTTGTTGAATTTGCCTGTACTGGGAAAAGTCAGTAGCTGCAAAGCACATAAAAATTGTCAGGAAGGAACTCTGTTCTGGACGTTGAGGAAAATAAAAAATCAGGGCATAATTCTTGACCAGAGGGAAAGGAAAGTCCAGAGAAGCAAAGAGAATGTTCTGATGTGATAGAATAAAACCATGGGATGCTGGTGTTCAACCTTAGCTGCACATTAGCATCACTACGGAAGCTTTTAAATACCCTACCAACCAGGCAGCCACCCAGCCCA
This sequence comes from Artibeus jamaicensis, assembly GCF_021234435.1. NCBI lineage: Eukaryota > Metazoa > Chordata > Mammalia > Chiroptera > Phyllostomidae > Artibeus > Artibeus jamaicensis. The sequence goes on along the minus strand of NW_026522014.1, from coordinate 10,453,956 downwards.
ATTAATGCAGAATCTTCAGCTATCTGGCCCATTTTGTCTTTCCTAGTGAATCAAGAGGCTTCCTTTCACAAGCAGAATGTTTTGCTGGTAGAAAAGCTGAATAAAATTTTGCTTCTATATATTTAACAGAAAGTTCTGATAAAGGACTCCAGCACGGATGGCTGCACTGCTCTCAGAGGTGTGTTGGGGACATTTTTGATCCAAGCCACCCAGTCATCAACCTAGTAACACGGCCTTCATCTTCATTTAACAACTGTTCCTCTTCTTTGTTTTTGATACCCAGAGTACTTCCCATTAAATGTAATACTTCATGACATTTATGTTTTGGTGGTTGAAAATACCCCATAGAGAGGTTTCCCATTTGGATTCTGTCGACTTTCCCTTATTCACTACTTAGTAAGTTTTTTGTACCTCATCTAGCACTTTCTATTGGACTTCATTTTGTTTTTGAAATATTTCAGTTTGTTCTTTCTTCATGTCCAAGCCAGCATTCACTTTATCTAGACGTCCCTGTAATGCCACTTTTTCCTGATAGACTGTGTGCTTTCTCCATCCATTCAGCAGGTACCAATTTCAGGTTAACTAGTATGTGAGCATCCTGCTTTTCTTGTTCCCTAAAGACAGAAAGCTATAACACATGCTCATTTTTCTCCTTGGTGACCACATTCATGTTCCTGCAATGTTTCTTCCTGCAAACTGGCTTGGTGGCTGGCCTTCTCCATTGCACGAGAAGATGAAAGTAGCTTTTCCTCCTATACTGCAACTTTCCTTCTTAGTTAGCTGCTCTACCTTAATTCTTTGTCATGCAAATATCAAACCTTCTTCTCTAAGGCACCGTTTTCCATTTCTTTCTATTTTAATGCCAACATGACTTTATTTTGCTTCCATTGAAACATAATTAACTGACTTTTCCTGCATTGGTGTAACTGCATTTAGAAGCTGATTTAATTCCCAGATCTTGCCCTTTTTCTTTCAATTGTTGCTCTAAAGCAAGAGACTTCTTTATCAATGCAGGATATTCTCATTCAAATTCTTGCTCTTTATTTATTTTAAAAAGTCAGATATTTGTCTCTTGTGGTAATTGATTTTCTGTTTCCTTTTCTCTAGATGTTTCTACTATTTTTTTCATTTTCCTGCTTTTGTTTATACAAGCCCCCTTCAAAATTCAATGGTCTGTCCTCCAGGTTGGTTACTATCTGCCTGAAAAGGTCATTCTGCTCACTTCATTAGGAAAATTTTCACTTAAAGAATGTAATTCATCACTTTTTGCTCTGATTACAGGCTCTTTTTCCTTAAGTAAGTTTTGTCAAACATCTTGTTTCTACTTTAGCTATGTCATTTCTGTATCAGTTTGTTCATGTTTTCTTTCTAGTTCAGAGGTGGCAGCAATTGAAACCAGACAGTCTCTGGGGGTTCTAATTGTTGCTTCTTTCTCCTGCATTGGTTTTCTCAGCTCAATTTAGAAGACTCCCTCAGTTCATCCGATGTAATTGCCTTAAGAGAGTCTGTGGATCCTGAAGTGATTGATCGGGAGGAGGGCTGTGGTAAAGTAAGGTCAAACTGACCTACGAGAGCAGCGTTGGCATTGCAGAGCTGCCCTCTGCTGAGTTAAATTTGTGCTGATTCCTTCCCCAAACTGGGCTCAAGAGAGCTCCTTCGCATTTTTCTTAAATATGTTCATTAAGCTCCAAGTTCTCATTTTGGGTGTTTAAATTATATTTTTGGGACCAATCTATATGATTTACTAAGTCTTCTATTATCCTTCAGGTTCTACTTGTTTAAATAGAAATCATTCACAGCCAATTAACTTTGAATTAACTTTTCTTTCTGCTTGTCCGACTTCAGTCATGTTCATTTTATCATCTTCAAGTTGATGAACTCTTTTTTTTCATCATCTATAACTTGCTTTTGTTTACCAATAATGCTGTCTCTGTCTCCTTCTCTGTGTTGTTTTGATAGCTGATCTTTCATTAAAACCACCTGCTCTGCCGGTTCTTGGTTCTACTGGTCCAGAGCTCCTAACTCAGCTACTGCCCGAGTTTTGGGTCCTTGGCTTCCAAGTCACATCATAAACGATTTACTTCTGAATCCAAATTCATGTCCCATATAGCTGTACTTTTAATTCCTTCAACTCTCCTTGTTTAATTTTAAAAGTGATAAAATTCTTTCTTTTTTTGGCTTAACAACAAAATAACAGGGAAAGGACGCATGGACACAGACAACGATGTGGTGACTGCAGGGTGAGGAGGGTGGGCAGAGGTGAAAGAGGACGTAGGGCAGAGAAACAGAAAAGGAAATAAGTTGTTAATCAAAATAGGTAAGATCCTTTCGAACAGTGGCAACTACATTGCTTTGGGTATTGACCTGAACATATCTTATGTAAGTTCCATGGCTTATTGAGACAGCTTGAAGATTTAAGCTGCTTGACCTAGAAAAAGAATGGGGTAGGTACTAGGTGGGGTAGAATGGGTTGCAGGGGTGTCCAACCTTTTGGTGTCTCAAATACACTGTGACATGTAACCACAGGAAAATCTCATGTTTTAAGTAAATTTAAGATTTCATAGCCATCCTGGGCTGCAGGCGGCCCATAAGCTATGTATTAGACACTCCAGGTAAAGATTGGGGAACCATGTCTTATATGTGGTTTGCTGGAAAGGGCAGAGAATTCTCCATTCTTCCATGAATTATCATCTCAGGCCAATTATTTAATTTTTCCAAGCCTTAGTTTCTTCATCTGTAACATGAGGATAATTCCAAGGCTTTGTAGAACTTTATGATAATAAAATAAAGTCATATAATGGCAATAAATAAAGAAATAAATAAGATTTCTTTTTCTACAACTTGAATTTGTTCTTTAAGTCTTAGGCTATTACCGGTGAGAACCTTACCCTGGGTTAAGCTACAGAGCCTCGTCACTGCATTTGCATCATCAGACAGAGCTTGTTGCACTGTGAACTTCCTCCCCAAGTGTTCTCAGCAGAGGACTCTTCCCTCTTCCATCACAGGACCACTTTGCTTTTTAACATAAGCCTTCAATTCACATTCTTCAGTGTTTCTTTTCCTCTTTTATATGGTCTTATTTTCTCCTTAAAACATCCCCCTCACTTTGTGCAGAAGATAATTTTTATTGGTGTATTTAGTTCTAACCCCAAGGTTTTTGATAATTTTGGTAGACTCCTTTCCAGTTTGTAGAACTGGAATACAATTTTGCATATCACAAATGGTAGAAGCATTGGTTAATCAGACTCCCAAGCCAACCTGTTGTAACAGATTTTCTCATTCTCCAGTTCTTTCTTCATATTCACTTATTTTTATCTTGAGGCCTGCAGTTTATTTATGCTAATTCCTATTGATGAACACTCTGTGATACTGCCATTTCAAGTGGATGTTTATCATTCACTTTGTTTTGCTTCTGTTGAAGTTTCTTGACAGTATTTTTCAGTTTGTAGACTGCACTGCAAGCAAAGCTGTTTGCTGTGGAAGTCTGAGCAAAATGCCTCCAACAGCTAACTTCAGCCTCAAGCCTTAGACCCTTACCTGACTATTCCCTGTTGTGATGAAATCAGGTCAGCAGGGCCCATGCCATGTCCCTTGCAAGCGGAAGCATGATGGTTGATGTCCTAACCCAATGAAGGTGTAGCAGAGTTTGATGGTACAAGGCCAGCTCTAGACATCACTGACTCAGTGGGTTCAGCTTTCTTTGTCTTAGAGTCAGGTGACTCTTCCTTCTTTTCAGAGCCCTTCATCAGCTCATTCTTTGTGAAGTCTGAGATGTGGCCTGTGAAAGAAGCCACACTGTCCACTTGTCCTGAGGAATAGCCTAAGCCATAGACAGGGCTACCAAACCAGAAGGTCAGCACTGGGGGTCATAAGACTGACCTACTCCACTTTGCCCAAAGCATCCATGTGCTAATGGACAACTCTGTCAAGTACCCCAAGTGTCTGAAAATTGCAGTGTGGCTCACCAGTTTCTGGACAACACCTGAGCAGACAGACCTTCCATACAGGGGCATCTGGGAATGTAGAGGCCTGTCCTGGGATTGACAAGGGACCTCTCTTTTGTTTTTAATTGATTTTTAATCACAGTTTACATTCAATATTATCTTGTATTAGTTTTGGGTGTACAGCATAATGGCTAGACAATCATCTACTTTACAAGGTGTTCACCACAACATTTCTGGTATACCAACTGGCACTATACATAGCTATCTAATATTTATAGTTATACAATATTTCTGACCATATTTTCTATGCCGTACTTTACATCCCCATCACTACTTTGTAACTAACACTCTACTTCTCAATTGCTTCATCCTTTTCACCTAGTCCCCTAACCCCATTCTCCTGTAGCAAGCCTCAGTCTGTTCTCTGTAACTATCAGCCTGTTTCTGCTTTGTGTGTTCAAAGAGGGAGTGGGGAGAGAGGGAGAGAGAACACTGATGTGAGAGAGACATATCAATTGGTTGCCTCCCATATATGCTCAAACCAGAAGCCAAACCTACAACTGAGATATGTGTCCTGACCAAGAATCAAACCCACAACTTTTTTGGCATACAGGATGATACTCCACCAAACTGAGCCTCCAAGTCAAGGCTCTCCTTCAATTTTAAGTGACTGCTTTGCTGGGTAGAATAGTCTTGTCTGTAGAATGTTTCTTCTTATGTCTTTGAATATATCATGCTAGTCCCCCTGGCCTGAAATGTTTCTATTGGCGAATCAGCTGACAGTCCTACAGGAACTTTCCTGTTGGTAATTAACTCCCTTCATCTCATTGCTTTTAAGATTCTCTCTTTGTCCCTAACCTTTGGCATGTTAATTATGATGACTCTTGGTATGAGCTTCTTTGGGTTCATGTTTGGGATTCTCTGCACTTCCTGGATTTGTGTGTCTTTTTCTTTTACCAGGTTTGGGGTGTTTTCAGTCATCATTTTTCTTCAAACAGGTTCTCAAGCCCTTGCTGTTTCTCTTCTCCTTCTGGCTCCCCTATGATGTGGATGTTGTTACTCTTCATGTTGTCCTGAAGGTCTCTTAAACTGTCATCATTCATTAAAATTCTTTTTTATTTTTCCTGTTCTGATTGGATGTTTTCTGCTACCTTGTCTTCCAAACTGCCAATTTGATCCTCTATTGTTTATTCTTTTATGTGTACTCTTCATTTTAGATATTGTATTCATTTCTGACTGGGTCCTTTTTATGGTTTCTATTTCTATTTCCTTTTCCATGCTGTTGAAGTTCTTACAGAGTTTCTCGAGCATCCTATAACCATTGTTTTGAACTCTATATCTGGTAAATTGCTTGCCTTCATTTCATTTAGTTCTTTTTCTGGAGGTTTCTCCTGTCCATCTGTATTTCTTTGGGACATATTTCTTTGTCTCCCATTTTGCTTGCATCTTTGTGTTTGTTACTGTGTAAATCTGTTATGTTCCCCAGTCTTTGTAGGGTGGAGTTAGGTGGTAAGTGCCCTGTGAAACCCAGTGGTTCAGTCTCCCTTAACACCTTAGCTGGATGCTACAGGAGCCCTCCTCTTGTAGGTAAGTCTGGATTGCTTCTTGTCCATCCAGGTGTGGGGGTTGACCCTAAGCCCTAATGGCTGAGGATGGACCCCAGCCACAGTGTATGAACTGCCATGTGGACGCTGACCAGGTTAATGTGAACCTGCTTCACATTCAGTCTGTTTCACCAGCAAGCTCTGGCGCCTCCCTTTGGGTATGTCACTTGGGGAACTAATTGGGTCCTGCTCCAATGTTGTCCAAAATTTTCCACTGGGTGTATTGGTTCTGGGGCCTCTTCAGAGGAATTGTGGTGCAGATCAATGCCAGATGATGTCTGTGAGTGGCTCTGGACAATTTTTTTGGATCTACAAAGTGATCCACAGTTTGTGGCTGCCTCTGCTGGCCCTGCGTGTTGGGAGGAAGGGCCAAGCTGCACACCAAGCCTGGCTTCCATCAGCACTAAGTCCAGGGGCAGGTCAGCAAAAAGCCCAAGGCATCCCAAGATCTGCCTCTGCCTGCCTCCTCCAGCCCCATACCCATCAGACTCAGTCACTAAAGGAGCTTCTGGTGGTATTCAGGTAAGGCATGTTCTCAGTGAGTCACCAGGTTTGGGCAAATGTTGGTTTACCAGACTGATACAGATTCAAACTCAGTGTCAGTGCTGTGTCTGAGGCCACTCAGCAAAAGCCCTGAAGTACAGGAATACCAGCAGGCACGTGCTGAGTGCCCATAGCTCAGTTTGTGGTGGGGTGGGAGTCATCAGGGTCAGGCCAGGAGAGTTTGCCAGGCTCTGGCAGACCTAGATTTGTCTGTGTGAAGGGAGGGCTCCGCACCAGTCAGGGGCACAAGGAAGAGAAGACCCCAGCCATAGTGCTACACAACTCAGTCTGGATTCTGCCCAGACCCCTCAAGAGCCTGTTCTCAGCAGGGCAAGAGGACTGGGAGTTGGGGTTAGGGCACTGGAAAAACTCCCATGGGGGACAGCACCAGTCAGGTTTGTGAGAAATACGGGAAATGGTCCCTGACCCAGAGACATATAACTCAATCGCTGACACCCCTTGAATCTGTCAGACCTCTGCACTGCGGGCTCAGGCAGCTGACTCCTCTGCAGGTCATGAGGTCTGCAGGGTTGGGCAACAGAGAGTTAGTTGGGAGGGCGGAGCTACTGCATTCCCTCAAGCTGATGCATTGGTGGGCAGGGAGAGAGGACGGCTGACCTGAGAAAAATGTCATCCGTGGGCAGCGTGGGAAAGGGGCTCAGCCCAGGAACCCTGGCTGCTGTCCCTTCGGCTCTCTGCTCTGAGCCACACGACCCTTCACACAGACAATTCCAGTGTCTCCTCACCCTTCTGTAGTCAATTCCAGCCGCCCTTCCTCTGCAAAGAGCTCAGAGTGAGGGGCTTCAAATGAGATTTTGTGTGTTGGCTCTTTAAGAGGTGTCTGGGTTTCTAGTAGACTCCCATCTCTCCCTGGAGGACAGAGTCCCTGTTGATTTCCACAGCCAAGTATTATGAGGGCTCCTCTTCCTAGCTCCGGTGCCCTGGGCCGGAGAACCTGGCTCGGGGCAGAACCTCAGTGCCCTTTTGCAGCTGAGACATTTTCAGCCTCCACACATGTGTGTGGGGTCAGTTCTTTTCACATCTCCCACTTTGCCTACCAGTCCTAATGTGGCTGCTTCTGTAAAGTCCTTGGTTAGAAGCTTTTGTTCAGCAGGTCTTCAGCTGGTTTCAGGCTGATTGTTCTATATTTTAGCTGTTGTTCCTATTTGGTTGTGGGGGGAAGAGAATGCGGGTTGGATCCCCAAAAATCAATGGAATGATAGGACAGAGAAACACTGACTTAGAATCCTACTTCTCTGCAATTCTAGAATAATCCAACAAAGCCTTTAATATATTCACTAAAAATATGGAGAAGGTGTCCCAATTCTCCTTCAAATGTTCTCATAAACTTTTTAACATCACAGCTTATCATTTCCTCCTATCAGTCTCTATGCCTTTGAAATCTAGGCTACAATATGCACCATTTACCTCCAGAATCAGATTCATTTTAGGTATAATCTGTTCCTCACTAACTCCCCCTACCCTGAAAAGTCACACTACAAATACGAATGGGGTACTTATTATTTTTAAGTTACCTCTATTTCACAAAATTTCATGTCCAGTCTTTAAAAACTAGGTGTGTGTTTCCAAATGGAACTTCTTCCTGGCTTTCAAAGGTAACAAAGTTACACTGAGATAGCACTCTAGAGAGAAACAGACACAGTGTTTTATACACATTTGTCAGTTGCTACCACTTCACCTGCAGCAAGGATTCGTTTCTTTACTAGGGAAATATGTTTCTTTACTCCTGAGTCTATTTTCTTTTAATTTTTTAATGAAATGTGATCCTTCTACTGAACTTTGGCATTTGGGAAATATTAGCCCTCACTCACTCAAGTTTTTGTCTCCTTTATTGCACCTGGCAAGTGCAGAACAGTGGTCATTGTCCTGAGAAATAATAACAGAAAATCTATTTATGCAAATGAAAATAATAAAATGTTATTTTAAGCAATTCAAATTATTTAAGACTTAGGTTTTTTTTTCATATGTAGTCTTCGGTATTCTGATTTTTTTGGATGCATAGGTCTTGGTGCCAATTACTAAATATGGTAGTCATATTTAAACTAGGTAATCTAGACAATCATAATAATCAACACAAAATGGTGTGATGCATTTGAGACTCTTAACTGCTTTGGCGTATCCCTATGGTGTTATACCATTTTTCACTGAGTTACATACAAGCAAGGGCTACTTTTCCATTCTGGGACAATGACCCTGTAGAAACTGCCCAGAAACTGCAGTATTTCCCCTGGCATCAAAAATCAACTATTCTGCCCATCTATTCATTGAATGTTTATTTTTAGTTTTTTAACCATATACACAGGTTGCCAAGAGGGACTCTCAAGGTAAACATTTAACCAAAAGGACCAGAACTGGATCTTGAAAAATTCTTCTGTATTTTGATGTGCCAAGTTATTGGCATTTATTGACATAATTTCATGTGATTTCTAATAAATTTGTCATTATTATGGTGAGTAATGTTGCCTAATTGAAAGGGGAGCGAGTATATGTATAATAGGCACACTACCATCCCTATAAATCAGTAAAGTTAAGATCCATAGGAATTCACTTAAAAGCTGGAATTTAAGAAACTTAAAACCATTTTTTCTCAAGTTTGATAGCTGAAAAAAATGGCCATGTTAATCATGGGGCCATTTGAAACTGGTTAAATTATGATCTTAAGAGTTAAAATTAAAACAAAGTGACCTCACTGGAGTTTAATTCTATCCTTCGATTGCTGCAATTTTTTCCACCAGTTCAGCTATTCCAATATAACAAATTGGCTTTATCTCCATTGGTCAGCTTCTTCCTCTAATGCAGACAACTTAATGGATTTCAGTTCTAAATAGAGTACGGTTTGTTTCTGAGTATGAATTTCAACTTTAGTTATTGTGCAAATTATGCCCGAGCTTGATATTGAACCAGGTTGACCACTAAAACAGAAAAGTCTAATATATGACCTAAATTAGCAAATTTTGCCCAGACAGCAAAGTTAAGTGGGCTTGACACACTCACACGGACCCCCACCCCACCCTTATACACTATTTTGCAAAGCAAGTTCTCCATCTAGTGGCTGGGAAACTCACAGTACAATCCCATAATCATTACTGACTCGCTACATATTTATACTTGTATCTCTTAAAAAGTAAATGAATCACATTTATTACATGACAGTTGGATTTTCTTCCTGCCTTCTACGCTATTTTTATGGAGGGGACCAGGGTCCTATCTTATAAGTTGTATGTTAAGCTGGGACCTTCAACTGGTTGATAAGAGGAACAGTTCTTTAATTGCTTGGTGAAATGAACAAGGTGAATAAATGAGAATATTGTATATAAAGGGGTTTCTGCAACCTATAAGGCAGCATAACATATTAACAAAATGCATAATTGTTAGTAACTATTTCTTTTTATTATGGAACTAGATAAAGTAATGGGTTTTGGTTCTAAATTAGAAGAGATACGACTTGGAGTCTGTGTTCTTGGGTAGAGCTCTAGTTAACTACTTGTCGTTTATTGGATATGACACTTTCTACCTCAATCCACATTATGGCCAAGAACACCTAATTCTTCTGCATCATTACTAATAAAATGTACTTTTGCATTTTCCCCCTTTGCATTTCATTCTACCAGTTCAGTTCTCCTTATTTTCTGCTAGTTGAAACATCCTTAGAGTAGTTCTCATCCAAGAAGGAAAAAAGCTGTATGTTTATGCATATGCCTATTAAAAACTACCACAGAGCATAATAAAATATTGCTATTTTCACAGACATACGGATTCCTATTATCTTTATCTAGAAGTTTCTTAAGGGTTTTCCCAGCTCACCCGGTATGTGCCACTTTGGTAAGGTACAGATGCTTCAGGGAGCTAGAGCAGACTCAGCAAGAGCTGAAAATTCTCCCCCATAACACTGGAGAAAGAAATTTAAAATTAGAAAGATGTTAGAATTTATATTCTATAATCTGACCATTTTGCAGGTGAAAATAGGGAGCTAGCTCAGAGCAGTTAAAGGATGAACTTGAGGATGAATTAGGTTCCAACACTTCCACCTGCTTCTTACAAACATTTTGATCCCAGACAGGTGGGTGACTTAAACCTACTGAGCCATGGTCAAGTGCTTCTAATAGTGCCTGATAAGTATAAGAATGGAAAACCTGAAAGCCAGCCAAACAAACAAAACCTAGCTCCTTATCTAGTAAGCTAAAATGAAAGATCTGGGTTTTGAACCTAAGTCTTAGCCCAGATCTTCCATTGTACCATATGAATATATTTTTATTTTTTAAAGACTTCATGACAAATTAGTAGAATCATAAAGCTTAGCAAAGAAAGTGCTTAGAGTAATCACTGACTTAGTAACCTGATGCCTTTAAAAGTAAAATGATAAGGAAAAAATAAATATTGTTATAGCTATTGAACATACTGCTCCCCAACTGGCTCAAAATGTGGTAATTTTAAAACTATTACTATTACATAAAACTAATTATTGTAGTTATGTATATATGTAGTACATCTCAAATTTCTCAAGAGTACATAAAAATTTGTCAGTTCATTATTTTTCTCTTCATACCACTATGTATAAGCCCCCATGTTAAATAATCAGTTCCTTCACAACAAAAATTAAAAATGGTAATTGACAATGGGCAGATACAGAGGACAGCCTGATGAATTAGCAAAGAAACATACAGATTTTTTTTCATTTTACATTGGCCTGGTTTTTCTCTCTATGCTAATCAGTCATCAGGTAATTATTAGTCTTGCACTTCTGTTTGAAGGAAGGCACATGCTATTACAAATCTTGTTTACTCTTATAATTGTAGCTAAAACTTTTTACACCAATGAAGTAAAATATTTCATGAAAAAATTGGAGACATTTAACAGAGTGAAATACAAATATTTCCCAGTAAATTCATTTTGCATTGTAGTTGCTTGACAGAACTGCCATTCACCTCTTTGTAGTCAAAGCCAATAAACACGTTTTAAAGCAAAGGGATATTCTCTGGAAATCAAGACTACAATATGTAAATAAGAAAATGTAATTGTAAGAAATGCTTATAGTTTTTTTTCTAGAAAAATCCATAAAATTATTCTGTCTTTTTAAATTACATTTTTAAAAGTGCAGTTCTGGAAAACTGACCTGTCAGGACTCCCACGTGCCCTCTCTTCAGTTCCAACATCTGTCTCATTTGCATAGTTCATCTCTGTAACTGAACAGGATTTCTCACATTAGAAAACATGCTAGCTAACGTTGTGTACTTTATCCTATTTTAATATTTAGAGCTCTCCTGTTAGTAAACTTCTTTTTTGTAACTATAATAAACCAGCAGCTTTGGGTATAAAATAAATTTAACCAAGAATATATTGAAAATTTCAGGGACCTGTTGCTAATAACATAAACTTATAAAAGCCAATTATGCCACCTAGTGGATACAGATGAGAAATATGATTTTGAAGGTTAAAATACAGTTGAAATCCTACTTTAACATAATTCAAATCTAAACATATTTGATTGTGCATATTTTGAAAAAGGTACAAAAGCAATTCAGTGGTGAAAGGTAATTTTACTAAAATGCGGTTGGAACAATTGGACCCACAGATAAATAAAATGAACATAGACTCCCAAATACTTAAAAAGAAAATGAACAAACACCTCAAAGGTCACAGACTTAAATGTAAAACATAAATGATAAAACTTTAGGATAAAATAAAACATGGAATATAATCTTTGAAATTAGGGCCAGGACAAGAGCTCTTAAACTGGACTCGGAAAACATAATTCACAAAAAAAATTTTTTGAAAAACTGGACTGCATAATTTAAGAGCTTTGCATTGTGAAAGACATATAATGTTTTATCCTGTTAAGGGAATGAAAAAACAAGCTATGTACAGACTGGGAGAAAGTAGTTCCAAACCACATATCTGAGAGAATGCTAAAAACGAAGTGACAGTACAAATGCTTTCGAAGGCAGAGAACAGGGTCAGTCACATATTGCTGGTGGGATGGAAAATGGAAGAGCCATTGTGGAGGTTTGGCAACGTCTTACAAACCTAAACAGGCAACTATCATACACTCCACTGTACTCTGGGACATTTATTGCACAGCAGTGTTAATCTATGTTCACATAAAACCCTGTATTTGAATGTTCTTAGCGGCTTTACTCATGATTGCCCAACTGGGAAATCTCAAGAGGGAACTGGTTATAAAAACTGTGATGCATCTGTACCATAGAATTCAACTTTACAATGACAAGAAATGATTTATATTTGCAACAACTGGGAGGATTGTCCAGGAAACTGTGCAGAGTAAAAAAGCTGATCTGAACAGTAGTATATGAGGGGGGGGGACGCAAAAAGAAACAAAAATGATAAAACAGAATTTACTTATAAAAAACTGTATATTTGTTCTTACATGTTTAAACTTCTATCACCTGCAAAGTACCCACTCTCCATTTGAAGAAATTTATGCATCAAGACATTTTTCCACTGCTCAAAACAATTTTCAAACGTGTCCATTTTGATATCTTTCAGTACTTCATTTTTTGTTTCACCTCTTCCACTTCAGCAGAATTGGACACATTTCCCTTTGAGGTTTTTTTTTTTTTTTTAAATCAGAGAAACAAAGAAAAGTCTCCTGGGGCAAGATCGGGTAAATAGGGAGTGTGGGGCACCGGGGCAGTCTGTTTTTTGCTCAGAAACTGCTGAACACTCACTGCCTCGGTGCAGGTGTGGGCAGGTGCATTTGCACGTCACCCATCATGAAATGGGCAAACGCTTGAAAGAGTTTTCTAAACCAATTCTCTGAAGCACACGCAGCCTCTCACAATGAGGGCAGCTGGTGCACTGACACAGATGGGCTCCTGATACAGGGTGCACCCAAGGGGGGGCAAAAAAAGATTTGGAATGGTGTCCAGAATTCAAGGTGTATAGGAATATTGGAGAGACATGTAGGATGTCCTCACCCCCGCCCTTGGGGGAAGGGACCAATAGAGCAGGGCCATTGAGAGCTGTTTTGCATATTGACAGTTTTGCAGCTAACCTCTGGAATGATTATATAACATATCTGTAACCCTTAATTGGTTTCATACATATGTTAAATAGCTGTGGCCCAAGTTTTGAGCCAGGGAGAAGGGAGTGGCTTCTACCCGGAAAGTAACTAGGGGCAGGTCCCCTTAGTTACAGCGCACCTGCGTGAGAGCTGGGAAAAGATTGGCTCGGAGACATAAGGGTCCCCTCTTGGCCTGAATGGAGACGTAGCAGCCATTGAAGGGAGAACCAAGCAGTTTCAGCAGAGTGAGGACCCCCTCTTGGTGAGGTGAAGGAGAGAGCTACGTGGTTTTGGCAGAGTGCGGGCCCCTCTTCCCCAGGTGAAAGGGAAAACCACACAGCTTTGCCAGAATGGAGATCCCTGCAGCCAGGTGAAGAAGAAAGCCACATGCTTTTGGCGGAGTGCGGACTCCTGCAGCTTTGGTAGAAGAGGCCCACGTGGCTTTGGGTGCCCCCTTTGGCCGCGTGGCCTGGAAAGCAGGAGAGACTTTTACTGGAACTGGGTACAAAGAACTCTTGCCGGTGGACCGTGAGAGGGTACCGCAGTACTTTGGATTAACTAGAGAGAGATCCTGCCTGCACGATGACACAGCTGATGGTGCTAGCGGCCTGCAACACAGACATGTGCTCTTTTCCTGATTTACGGTACCCGGAGTTGGGACAGTGGGAGAAGGGAGAGCTGTGTATGGGTGTAGGTGTATACCCCAAAGGACTTTGATATTTTAGTGGAGGTGTTAGGCCTGAATAGCATTAAATAAACATTTTGTTTCCTCTCACAAATCTCTGGCATTGAGAGATGTCTTTCCAATTGGCGGCGGACAGAAGAGCCCAGTAGATATTAGTATTCTGTCCTTGGGAGAGGCCCCTGTTCTTTAGCAGTTCTTGGCATCCCTAGGTGGGCCAAGTACTGCCCTCCCCCAGACCTCTTGTTCTGTAACACTCCTAGAACACTCCCCTAGGTGGAGAAGCCTGTACCGCAAGGGGCCTGCCCTCCAGAAGATAATTCTGGGTTCTTTGGTCCCCCTTTGTACTATATGCTTCCATTTATATAAGTTTTGAAATGACAAAATTATAGAATTGGATAACAGCAGATCAGTGGTGGTCCAGGGTTAAGTATGGTGTGGGGGCAGGGAGGGGGAGGGGTGGGTGTGGCTCTTAGAAGGACCCTCAGGAAGTGGGAAATGCTCTGTGTCTTCACTGTTGCAGTGGTTGCAGGAACCTAGACATGATAAGATCGTATGAAACCCAGTAGGAACACACACACACAAATAAAACTGGGAATCTCAATCAATAGCATCAAAGGTAATATTCTGGTTGTGATGTTACTCTATTTTTTTTTAAGATTTTATCTATTTATCTTTAGAGGGGAAGGAAAGTAGAGAGGGAGAGAAATATCAATGCATGGCTGCCTCCTGCCAGGAACTGGCCTACAACCCTGACTGGGAATTGAACCACGATCCTTTGGTTCGCAGGCCCATGCTCAATCCTCTCAGCTACACTAGCCAGGGCTTCTCTAGTTTTTTTAAGCGGTTACCATCAGGGAAGCTCAGGAAGAGCCCACACAGCCTGTTGTTAATACTTCTTACAGGTGCAAGTGACTTTGCAATGATATAAAAGTGAAATGTTTAATAAAGAAAGACAATTGTGCCACCGAGTTGTTATAGATGAGAATTTTGGATTAAAAACTTAAAAGTACATAAAGCTAATTCTGTTTTAAAGCAATGCAAACAATCAAAACATATTATTGTGCATACATTTATTGCTTCAATTACTCCAACTTCAAATTATAAAAGGTTCTTTGTGAATAAATGTTCCTTATAAAAAAGAAATTGAAAGCCCACTGGTTATTTTTTCTTTGCACATGTGGGAATTGAATTAAAACAAAGAAGGAAGGTATATTTGCTGAATTAGTAGGCATTACAAAGAATTGTTAACATCCAGACTACAGAAGAGCATAGAATGCTCTTGACTGTTTATGTAAATGATTTCTCAAATATATTACAGTTATGAAATTTCAGTTGCATGAAATTATTCTGTTCTCCCTTTTATACATGATTAATAGCTAGCAAATTCAGAGATTGGCTTGATTTTACATTTTAAAAAATCAAAATAACAAACATTCTTTCCAATATGAGAAATACAGTGCATTTTTCCTAACTTTGAATTATTTTCTTCCCACAGTAGAAATGTTGTACTCATGTTTTCTTACTTGAAGTGATATATTCCCAAAATAAGTGTACACTGGAGGAAGTACAGAATAAGTACTTTTATCAGAGAGATAAATAATACATTTAAAATAGATATTATACTTTATACATAATATACAATTATATATTATATTATTACATAACATAACAATATGTTATGTAAATAATATGCATGAAATAAAATAAAATGTATAATAATATTTAATAAATATATGTTCTCATTGAATAATTAACCTTTATAATGGGTGTAAGATTTTAGAAGTACGAATCATGACCCCTTCATTTATTTATGGATGTGGGGGCAATTTTGCCCTCGAAGTTCCCTCATCTGCCACAGATGAAAGTGAAACTACCAAGAACTGATCTGCTTGGGGAGGAGAGGTGGCCAGTCCCTCAAAGGAGAAGGGCCAAGAGCCCCTTCCTCAAGGGGCTTTTATCGGGTTCATTTGCACAAGAATACAGGTAAGAATCAAACAATAGGTAGCATTCAAAGAACTATGAGGGCTTATTCTCAGTCAGGATCAGATAGCTAAAGAGACATAAAACTTTGAGGAACAAACTTCTTGCTTGGACCCTTATTATTTAAATGAAAGCATTCTAAACAAAGCAGGTTTCACAGGATTTTTACGTATTCTTTCTTAGGCCTGATCACGTGGGGGGAACCTGCCCTTTCCAGCACAGGGCTGCACCGCCTTCCCCATGTAGGTTTTCAGGATTAAGTGAATTAAAGCTAGGAAGCGCTTCTCCCAGACAGAAATGGGGACTCCAGCTACGTCAGAATAGCTTGGGGGCGAGGGTCCATCACTCCCTCTTTGTTGCAGCCCCCCGAGTCCTTCCATGATGGCCTCCCAAGTGATCATGTCTGGCTTAGGTTGCCCCCACTCTGGGGGTCGTACCCATCATAGACTAACAGACCAAGCATTGGGGGCAGGGGAAAAGCTTTTTCTCCTTAGTGGCTCGCATTCCTGAGGTCGCTCACTCAGCCTTAGCCATGGGGGGGGCGATTACAATTTCTGAAACCAGGCAGAGTGGTTCCAAACATATGTATAAAAGAAGTTGTAGAGATAAACATGACAAAACTCTTTACTGAAAGCTAAGATTTGGGGTCTAATTAGGCTAAAAATCTACATGACTTTGGGCAAGCCACTTAATCACTTGGGCTCTCAGGACTACGTAATTCCTAATGTATTTTCTAGTTTGACTATTATATGAAACTGAGCCTGGATCTATTCAACTTGGAGGCTTTGTGTCCTGAGTACTTGAATCAAGGCGTTGAGTGTTACTGTTGTCGCTTCATTCCCAATGAACATAAATGTATTTTCAGAAACTTAGGTTCACAGTGTTAAATAATTAGGCTTTTCTCAAATCTTGTCCAAAAATTCTGTACAAATATATTATAAATAGCACAAACCATTAATGAAGAAATATAGTAACTAAACCATCATAAAATATTAAAGAGATATTTGCATATGAGCACATTAATTACTAATGAAAGCATGAAGATCTTTCATTTAAAGAAGGGCCCCTTTTTTATTCAACTTATTGGGGTGACATTTGCTAATAAAGCCATACGGGTTTCAAGTGCACAGCCCTACAAAACGTCATCTCACACTGTATGGCAGGCTTCCCACCCAAAGTCGTGCCTCCTTCTGCCACCATTCGTCCCCCTTTGCCTTCTTCCACCTCCCCCGCCCCCGCTCCCTCTGGCAGTCACCACACCGCGGTCTGTGTCTAAGAGGGTTTTTGGTGTTTTTGCTTAATCCCTTCACCTTTTCACCTAGCCCCCAACCACCTTCCATCTGACAGCTGTCAGTGTATTGTGTATCTATGATTTTTTAGTATTTTGTTTGTTAGGTTTTGGGTTTGTTTTTTTTTCCCATTAGATTCCACATGTAAGTGAGACAGTACTTGACTTTCTCTGACCGGCTTATTTCACTTAGCATACTACTCTCCAGGTCCACGCATGCTGTCACAAAGGGTAAGAGTTCCAAGAAGAGGGCCTTTAGAAGAGTGGCAGATGACTCCATTCTCCTCCTGAAGGGATGATTTGGTAAGGAGACTAAATGTAGTAATTTAGTAAGCGAGAGCACTTCCTCACTTAGAGAAGCCATTGGAATGAGTCGTGAACCCCTGGCATCGTGAGATCCGTGACCCGTGGAAACTGTCTCCTCCCTTCAGAAAGTCAGGGCCGCAAGGAAGGACATCTAGGAGGACGACAGCAGGGGTAAACTGGGAGCTTAGCAGCACTACCAGTTAGAGAGAAGCAACTTAGAAAGACAAAGCCAGCACTCATAAAAATCACGAAACTTGTACAAATGTATAAGCACACGTTGAGGGTCCATACACATCACTAGCAATCATTCTAAGGAGAACTTCAGATGGAGGCTGCCAAAGCTGGTATGCATGAGCGACACACGAAGGACACATCAGCACCAAAAAAAGAAGGAAAATATATTTGCTTCTAGCCTCTGACTGTTGTAAGTTGTTTTTTTCTTCTTTTTTGTATTTAGACTCTGGTTGTTGTGAATAATTTTAGCTTGATTATAGATTTATAGGTACTTTAAATTGCATGATGGGATATACTATCTTTGCTATTCAAAATATTTGTTATTTTGCTTAGACCCAAATTGGCGGTCCACTTCTAGTGAGATATTATAAGACCACTGTTTTATTAGCCTAATTCCCGGTTCCTAATTTTTCAGCAAAAAATTTACAGCTAGGCATATCATTATGAAAGCATCAAGAAAATGTTAGAGACTGTGCAAGAATGAATTTAAGAAGTGAGAGGAAAATTTACTTACAAAATAATGAACATCAGATTTATACAAAATTTCTCACCAGTTTAGCAAATGGAGCAATTATATTAAGGATGTATGAGAAAAATAATTTTGATTTAATTCCATACTCAGCTCAACTAAAACTTAACCGTGAGGGGAAAGAGCATTTGCGAATAATGGTTAACTTACTAAGTGGTCCCCACACACTTTCTAGAGTTTTTTTCCAGTGTTTACAATTCTTCTTCTCAACAAAATGGCAGCTTGACCCATCTTCTTTTCTTTTCAAACATTGTACTCATCCCTCTACTTACCCTACATTTACCTGCTCTATGCTGATGGCTTGCTTCATGGATTTCATTGCAAAATGGAAGAAGTCAAATGGAACTTTTTTATTTCCCTATTCTCAAGCTGCCATCTTACATTCATGCATAACTCCTCTCTCTCTCTCTCTCTTCTTTTTAAAGATTTCCTTTATTTTTAGACAGAGGGGATGGGAGGGAGAGAGAGAGAGAGAGAAATGTCAGTGTTGCCTCTCATGTGCCCCCTACTGGGGACCTGGCCTGCAACCCAGGCATGTGCCCTGAATGTGAACCAAACTGGAAATGCTTTGGTTCCCAGGCTGGTACTCAAACCACTGAGCCACATCAGCCAAGGTGCATGATCCTTCTCTTAAAATAAGCACAACATCCCTGCTCTCTCAGAAGTGTCAAGCATTCACCTTGTGTCCTGTATCCCTATTCTTGTTATCCCAAGAATTAGTTCCTGTCAGCATTGCTTCTCTCCTCTGCAATGTTAAGTTCTCTCTCCCTACTGATCATTCCACTTGACTACGCTGCAGTATCTGTCCCTTCACGGTAGCCGGCACCTCAGCTCCTGTTTCCCTTTATAACATAGGCTGTCTGTGGTCACTGTGTTCTTTTCTCACGCCCCCCCTTCTCTCTACCTCTCTCTGCAGTGAAGTCCCTATGCCTGCCCTCCACAGAAATGGCCTTCTCCCACTCAATACTCCAGTAGAATTAAGGCTCTTTTTCTCCTCACCGTGACTCCTGTGACATGTTACTGATTTCCCCAAATGCCCTGACTATTGTTCCCAGTATCCTTTCTTCTTGTGCACAACCTCTGAATATTCAAATATCCAGAGCTTAGCCTTACCTCCCTTTTCTTTCTACATCATTCCTTCCCCTGAAAAGCCTTTTCCCCATATTTTACCTGCCTGGTGCTATTGTATGATTTAATTTACAGCTAAAATGCCTCTTCTTTGAAAGGTCCTCCCGCAATCCCCCAATATCTCCCAGTGTATTGCTCTGCTTCCCTCATAGCAGTTATTACTAACAAGATTTTATCTCTAGAATATAATCTTGATTAAGCATGAATGAAAGAAGAGACCTCATTTGTACAGTGCACTGTGGAATCTCAAATACC
Source organism: Artibeus jamaicensis (assembly GCF_021234435.1). Taxonomy (NCBI): domain Eukaryota; kingdom Metazoa; phylum Chordata; class Mammalia; order Chiroptera; family Phyllostomidae; genus Artibeus; species Artibeus jamaicensis. The sequence goes on along the minus strand of NW_026522014.1, from coordinate 10,434,418 downwards.
CACACAGTGTCTGGTCAATAGTAAGTATACAGTTAGTGAACAAATGACTTAATTAATCTGTGATACATAAGGGTCATCTATAATGTAAAACTTCACAGTGGAAAAATCAGAAAGCAATCACGACAAATAATGTTTAAACTATGAAAATAATCTCAGCCTCATTAGTAAACATAGAATACAAATTAAGTTGATGATATACTATTTATGACTTAAGATATTTTAAAATACTAATAATGTTGGTAATATGAAGACTTTGGGAAAGTTATTCTGGCAGCATCAATCAAAGTTCACATTTCATGTACCCTTGGCACAGCTTCTAGGAAAATACCCATGAAGATTCTAATACAACCATGAAAATTTTTGTACACAGATGCTGATTGCAGAAAAAAGGCAAAAATCTAAGCCTGCCTCTGTTGTGGACCGCTCTGCCTGGTTCAGGAATTGGAACTCTCTACCCCCTGTGGCTAAGGGTGAGCAACGACCTCTGAAATGCAAGCCACAGGAGGCAAAGCTTGTCTCTAGTAGCAAACGTTGCCTCGGGGTTTTTTCTCCCTGCCCCCAAAGCTTGCTCAGAAGTCAATGATGGGTAAGACCCCTCACAGAGGAGGGGCAACCTAGGCTAGACACAATCGCTTGGGAGGCCATCATGGAAGGACTGGGGGGGGCTGCAACAAAGAGGGAGTAATGAACTCTCACCACCACCACCACCACCCCCACCCCCCGCTTTGACAAAGACTGAGTCCCCATGTCCTCTGGGAGAAGCGCTTCCTGGCTCTAATCCCCTTAAGCCTGAATACCTGATGGGGAGAGGTGCAGCTGCTGGCCTTGCTAGAGTATGTCCTGGGGGAAAATCTGGCATCACAAAGACTTCCTGATAAACCTGTGAAATCTGCTCTGCTAAGAGTGCTTTCATTCATATGTTAAGGGCCCGAGAAGAAATGAGTATGTCTCCCCAAAATTCTGCAACTCTCTTCCTGAAAGACAGTGACTCAGACTTTGAAGCCCTCAGATTTCTTTGTAATGTTATCTACTGTTTGATCCTTGCCACCCTGTGTTCCTGTGTATTTCAACCCAGTAAAAGCCTTTGAAGGATGGGGCTAAACAGTGCCTTTTTCCCCTGAGAAACTTGCCACTGCTCAAGGCCTTTTCCTCTGGGAAAATGGCCACTGCTCCTCCCCAAGCAGATCACATCCTGTTTTTGTCATGCCTACTCTCATCCGTGGCACACAAGGGGACTTGCAAGGAAAGTCGCCCCCACATGTGTCAAAAGAAATAGTAGTGTGTTCTTTTTCCTGTGCCCTTCTCTATTTTTCTCTTTGGAAGGTTGTCTATGATATATTTTTCTTAATGGCCATAGAAAGTCACAGATGCACATAGATAAAACAAATCATGTTAAAATGTAATAACATGCATCGTAGAAATGCACAGGAAGTGAACATAAAAGAACAAAGTCCACTTCACACTCTTTCCCTCTGAGAGGAAGAGAGATTTTTTGTGTGTGTGTGTGTGTGTGTGTGTGATCAGAGGACAGAAAAATTAACTCCACGTTCTACGCCGCACGCCTCTAATGTTTGAAACATACAGCAGATTGCAATAGTGTACAAAATGTAGTTGTTAAAAGGAGAAATAAATGATATTAAAGAAAGAAAAATATGATTACAGATGTCATCATGATGATGGTTTTTCAAAGGTGCCATTGGAGACCCAACAAGAGGTGCATTAATGCAATGTCAAGTGCAGGGACATGGTACCTATACAACATGTGACATTGTCCCTGAACAACTGAACTAAGACAAGAATGGTTCTCAGGGTATCAGAATGAAAATCTACGCTGAGAGCAGAGCATACACTGATGCTGACTGGAGTCATCAGGTGTGATGAGCTCAGCTAGAGAAAGCAGACAGGACCAGACAGCTGAGAAACATGATCCACTTCAGGGCTGGGCAGAGGAAGACGATGAAAGGAAGACTGGGAATGAATATCAGGGCAAGGAGCGGTGAAGTCAGAAAAGTGTGGCTTTAGGAATCTGAAGAGGGTATCTGTGTCTGGAAAACAAGAGAGCAATTAAGAATTTCCAGTACTGCCCAATGATTAAGCAAGATCAGTACTGAAACACATCTACCTATCATCTGAGGAGGAATACGGTGGTGCCTTACCAGGGAAAGCAGTTTCTCTGGCATCTGTAGTCCAAATTCAGACTGACATAGATCACTGGGTGAGTAGAGAAAATAAATGTAGGCCTTGCCTTCAGAAAGCTTAGTGATAAAGAGGAGAGTATGGGGAAGGGAGAAGAGAAGTGATTGGACCTGCAGTTAGAGATGGTGGCCCACTGGTTGTTTCTCTGCTGCTTTGGTTGTTTTCATAGTAGTTTTTTTAATGTTTTGGTATGAAGAAGAGTTGAGCATATTTAAATTCTATTAGGGAGAAACCAGAAAGCAGAAGTGGAAACTCAGGAGAGAAAGAAGAAGAATAGGACCAAGGACACAGCAGAGAGTGGGAGCTAGCGTTAGATAGAGTCACGCAGAGGTTAATGATGGGATGGAGACACATTGCGAGAAATGTGCCATTCAGGGATTTGACATCATGGGAGCGTCAGAGAGCGCACTTACTCAAACCCAGATGGTATAGCCCACTACACACCTAGGCCATGTGCTATAGCCTATTGCTCCACAGGGAAGGAAAAGTCATTTTTCCTTTACCCTTCCAGGTTCTTGGCTGAGACACATCTGTAATAAAAGACAGATTAACAGGAGAAAAATAAAGAGAAGTTTAATAACATGCACAATTCCTGTATCCGTGGGAGACCCAGGAACACAGAGTACCTCTCCACTATGTCTGCAGCCACACTTTAAAAACTATCTGGAGACAAAAGAAGATACTGAAGGCTGGTGAGGTAGGAGGGAGGCTCTGTTGAAGAAGTCAGGAAGAGCACAGTAGACAAGAGTAAGAGGGTTACACACATTTAAGTCCGTGCCTTTTTCACTGATAAGACATTTCTTGGACAAGGTCAACCCCCTCTTCCCAGTATAGGGAGTGAGACACACAAGTGGAGATTTCCCTTATAACTGCAAACGTGTTTGATAAAAGCTAACTTCTACTTGGCTTTCAGAGCTTCTCCCACGCCCACTGTTTCTCAGAAGTAAACAATGTAAGATGATCATTATGCCACATACACATGTTTTGGGGTGAGAAATTCTGTTCCCCTACAGCCACTAAGCCTCACACTTGTACAGCACATGATTGCACTGTAGACTGTAGACAGTGTTAGGAAGGCTACCAAGACACTACACAAACAGGCCTTCTTCGGCTGTGTTACAATCTTATGGGACCACGGAGGTACATGAAGTCTGCCCCGGACTGAAACATTGTTATCTGGGATCTGACTGTACTTTTCAAGTCAGAGGCAGAATGCAGAGGTAGTGTTTAGCTGAACCCTTGTGTTTTACATATGCTATCACTAATATTACAATATCCCGTCCAGGTTAGGACACATTTATTTTAGAGATCGGAAGAGAAAGATTGACTGTAACTAAAGATGGTAATGTACGGGGACAAAAGTAATTGTAAAAAGGTACTATATTGTATTCTTACAGGTTTTTGTATATCTGTGTCACTTTTTATTTAAGACAAACCTTGGCTTTGTTTCAAAGCATAAAGTACACTAAATAACTAAATTTTACCAGACACGCTTTTTAAAAATCTTTAAGGTTGTGCTTTCATTTCCCCACCAGGGGTCAGTATAACTCTATAGGATTTGTGCCTCCTGATGTTCATTGTCCAAGATCTATTACGGCACCTGTGACAAGAGACCAGAAATAACTGAGTGAATGAATAAATGCAACAAAAATGCTTTATTCTTCTCTGTAGCACTTCTCTCCTCCAGCTACCCACAAATATCTAGAGATCATCATTAATAAAGGTGCAAAAGATCGAAGAATATCCCTTTAATTGAGGGAGCTTCTCTATTCCAGATCTATGCAAAGGGAAGGGATCTGGTGTGAGAAATGAGAGTTACTGAGGACCAATAACAACATTGTGCTGGCCATTACTTGAAGGGAAAGGTAGTGGCTTATAGAATTGTAATTCAGTTGTGGGTTACTACTAAGTATCTCAAAATCTTGATGTATAAAGACCATATAATTATTTATAACCTGTTCTCCCCTACAGGAGTGGGGCAAAGGATAGTCTTTTTGAAATGAGACTCTGTGGCAAAGTAGACATGATTAGGATTCTGAAGAGAAGAGCTCAGTTGCCATCCCCCGACTCCAATATCCAGAGTAACCACTTAATGCCACTAAACTTCTTCTCTAGTATTGAATATGTTCAGTCCTCTCTCTCTCTCCCAGGTCTGTTTTTGTGTGGCCTTACAGCGAAGGGCGCTAATTCCAGAATGTCATTTCTCAGCCCTTTCAAAAGCTGCGGATCCAGAATATCTCCATGCATCATTAAATCTACATAAGGATTCTCTCCTGAAGAAACTTTTTGGTGCATGACTGTTCAGGATGAATCTCGCCTGAGGAATGTTAGAAGCAGGTATTCTGAGGAGAGGACATGGACATGCCCCCAACTTGGGTGGAGACTTTTTCTAGTTCTCAGGCAGCTATTTTCAGCTGAGGTGTCACAAGAATTTTTTAAAATATGCAATACCTGACTATTTAGTCAGGGGAACAGTCCTCTTTTTTCTTAGATTCTCGAATTAAAAAATGACATTAGCCAACATAACAAAAGCCAACTGGTATGAAGGCCCTGTGTTGAACCATAAATACACAGGTTGTATAACAGAGTTGTATCTTATTGACCACATTGCATAACAAGGTTGCATCTGATTGGTTAATTCTTGGTACTAGAAATCCTAACATACAAGTTATAGGCACCTGAATTTTTAAAAAAGTCACTTCGGAGCAAAAAGGGTAGGTAATTACTATTATCATTATTTTTGTAAATCAACCAAAATTATACCTAGTTTGTCAGGTTGGCAAAAATATATTTTTGGTGTGCTGCAGAACTTTAGTAACTGGTTTATGTGTGCCAGAGATGAAAAAGTTGAAAATTACTACTCTATCTATGAGGTTGAAATCCTCACAGAGAAAGCCTGAGAAAGCTCCCGCATCAGGTGGTTGTTTTTTTTTTTTTTTTTACCTCAATTCTGTTGCCCAAATATGGGGTAAAGAAAAGGGGAGAAACTCAGCCTAGAAAATCTCCCAAACAATACAGCCTACCAGTCTGACCTTGAGCACTTTTTTTTGTTGGTTTGTTTCAAATGCAGAATTCCCTCAGTGAACCTTGATTTTTAAGTTATATCCATTTACCAGAACACGTACCTGAAATCACATGTTATATAAATGCAACTAGCTTTTGTTTCCACAAAAGTAGATACAGGAGAGATTTTTCTCCTGGCACTCAGCCTAGACTTCCAAGGGCTCCGCCCCCTTGTGTTACACTGTTGAAATTTGCCTGGAGCGCTCTGCCTCTTTCCCAGTTTCTCTCCTCAACATGTGTGTGGCGTTGCTATTATTGGTGGCAATTCAAGGTAGAAAAAGTCATCTCAATTTTGGTACTGCTATTACATTAAACTCCTCACAGTGGAGACAGAAATGTCACCTGCTGAATCACTCATCCTTTCCCATTCCATGCTAAATAGTTTATTGTGCTGTGACAATGTAAGTGAAAACTTAAAGAAGGGGGTGGAAAAGACCTCAGAATTACAGTAAGAGCATAATACAAACCCCTAAATTCTGCTGGCCAGTGTTTCCAAACTTCTCTTTAGAGTTTTACATAAAAAAAAAAAAAAAGAACAAGAACAGGGGTGCGGCCTGTGTGAACTTGACACACAGGCGGACACAGACATCCTTCATCTGTTAGCGAGTTTTCCCGAGGGAAGTATAGGAGGCCCATAAATGAGCACTTGGCACTGTTCCCCTTGTTCCACCGTTCACTCGGAGCATGTTATGAGACACAGGCGTTTCCTGGGCTTGTTCAAATCAGTTACAGGTTATCCTGTCTGGCTTTGTCTAACCTCTCCTTCCTAAAGTGGAGTGTCGCTGATTCTCCTGTTCCCATTCAACCTCTAACTCAGCCCTGCAGTAACCTAAACGGGTTTTGTTGAGCTTCAGTTTTGGGGTATATGAAGTGGGCTGTGACCAGGAACTCTGAATAAAAGGATATGCACGGAGAACACTTTTCTTGATGAGCTAAGGCCTTCATTTTTTTAAATCACCCCAGACTTTGACATGTTCCTACAATGCATGAACAATATAGGACTTTTCATACATGTGCTACAACATATGTGTTCTGAGAGTACTTGACCAATCTACGCCCAGTTCAGTGAGATGAGCTCATTGATTATGCACAAAAATGCCATGGCAACATCAGATTGCTACTGATGTTTCTGACTTGAAATTGTAATATTTCTTCACTTGAAATTGCTGTGTTTACTGTGTGCTGTAGACGGAATACCTTTGATTCCTTGAAACATATATGTCAAAGCTTAATCCCCGTGTGATGGTATTTAGTGATGGGACCTTTGTGGGCTGATACGGTCATGATGGTGGAGCCCTCGTGCATGGAATCTGTACCCTTATAGAAGAGGCCCCCAAGAGCTCCTGAAACCCTTCCACCTGGTGAGGACATGGGGAGAAGACGCTGTCTCTGAACTGGGAGGGGGGCTCTCACCAGACACCAGATCTGCTAGTGCCTTCATCTTGGACTTCACAGCTTCCAGAACTGTGAGAAATAGATCTTGTCGTTTAAGCCACTCTGTGAGCGGCACTCAGTTTTAGCAGCCATGACAGACCGAGACACTGTCTTAAACAACAGGAAGTTTCAGGGCAGCAGCCACTGCAGACCAGACATTGAATAGTGTCTGTTAGGACATGTCATAACCCTGTGATTGTCAGACCGAGTCCCTAGCTAAGAATCTCGGGAAGGTAATACAGCACTTGAGTCACAACTACCTTCTAAGGAATCAATCCAGTATTGTATTCCAGATCAACCACTTGTAAGCTATGTGACTTTTTAAAAGTTGCCTAATTTTTTCACAGTTTATTTTCACTTATATTATTAATCCATAAATATAAAATGGTGGTAATAATTGCATGAATCTGAAAAAAGTTGCTATGAGTATTAAAGGAACTAATACCTGTAAAGACTCCAGAACAATCTAAAATAAGTACTCAATGCATACTTGCTATTGTGTTTAGATGAAATAGAAAATAAGCTAATATTCTGTTACAGATACATTATTAAAGTGTATACAGAATAGACTGCAGTGCTGGAGGATGTCTCATCACGGTCTGGGAAGGAGTGGATGGGTAACTCAGGTAGTTCTGAGACTAATTCCACTGCACCATCAATAACGACATCTCGTGTCTACCGACCCCCACCCGCCCGATCAGGGCCGTTTTATCTCCTAAAATGGAAGTTTTTCAGGCCAATAAGAAGGAAATTCAAGCTTTGTTCTAAATATTAACCATTGTCAACATCACACCGGAATGTCATTAGTTTTAAATATCAGAGTCTGGTGTTCAGATGTCTAATGACATCTAAACTTTTATTATTTTAGAAAGAGAGGAAGGGAGAGAGAGAAAGAGAAACGCTGATTTGTTGTTTCACTTATTTACGTGTTCATTGTTTGATTCTTTCATGTGCCTGGACTGGGGATTAAACCTGCAACCTTGGTGCACTGGGATGGTGCTGTAACTAATTGAGCTACCCGGCCAGAGGCTATTCTAGAAAGTTCTGCTTAAGTGACAAGGATGACATTGTAATTGTCAGCACTACACATAAAGTGGTTTTATTTTGAAAACTGTTTTCCCTAGTGAGCCATATGAAATGCTTGTGTAGAAATCTTCAATAAAACGAGAGCTGTAATTTAGAAACAAAAATTACAATATGAGTGCCAGGAGGCACCTCTCACACCAAACAATACAGGCATTCCTTGTTCTAGGTGTATTTCCTCAAGCATTTAGAATTTGTGGAAATTCTTTGCTTAGGCTTTTGGTTAGAATAAATATACCTGCCCTTGTGAAGAATAGGTCAGTCCTATGTCCTGTAAGAAGCACTACCATAGGCCACTGTCCTAGGACAAGTTCCTTAGGTGTAGAGCTTGGGGCAAGGGTTTCTGTGTGAGGGCTTTTGCCTCAGGGAGAGCTCAGCAGAAATCTGGGAGGGAGGGAGTGAAGCAGAATGAAGGAGGGGAAGTGACTAAGCAAAGTCTAATTTCATCCTGATCCCTTAGGGAATTGTAAAGAGAAAATGTATCACAAATTTGTTCCCAGTTAGTCACCACAGGCCTCAGGCTAGCCCCAGGGAATGTAAATAATGACAAAGAAACTCCTGAGCTAAGTGACTCTAGTCAGTTGAGGGAATTCACAGAGGAGATGAAGGAAGCTGTGAGCCATTAGCAGGCAATACTTAACTGTTAATAGAATGACAAAGCTTTTCTAGTTTGGGAAAGGTGACATGGGCCAGACACCAAAAGCATCTATTCCATCCACACTACACAGACATTATCAGGTGACAAAAGGAATATCCTCCAAAAGGATGTTCCTCAAAGCACATCAAGTCTGGGGAGTCCTGCAGAGAACCAAATGAGGACATAGGCATCTGTCCTCTCATTGGCTACTTACTGGTTACCCACAGTACCCCAAGCAAGTCAAATGTAGAGAGGCTTGCCACATGTCAATTTATATTGAGTCGACCAAAAAAATCTGCTTAGTTTTTTTCTGTTAAAAAAAGGACATCTTTCATTTTTAGCAATAATTTTATTATTTGGATATTTTGAGTATATTGGCTATCTTCCATGTGGTATAATACTGATTATTCTCAGTTAATATCTTGATTTGATTACTCTTAACTTCAACTGGTCTATCTGACCATGGAGCATCGTCCAGCAAGAAATCTCTAGCACAAAAATTCCCAAAGCACTTTTGACATGTTCAATCAGTCACAGCACCTTCTCCACACAGTGCACAAATTGCTTTTTGCATTTTGGTTGTATTTTTTCCTTTCTTGAAATAATTAAGCATAATATGCCAGAAATGTTGCTCATTTTCTTCCATCTTCAATATTAAAATGGCTACCAAAAATTCACCAATTTTGATGTTTCTTTAATGCACCCTGTTATGACAGCTGTCACAATATAATCTAACAAAATTGTTTTGAATGAAGTTAAAGACAACTAAGCACTACTAGAGCCATCTTATGGGGAAAAAACCAAGTAACTTTTGGGCCAACCCAATATAAAAAATGAAAATAAAAATTCCTTTCTCTCAGGTGGCTTTTGACTTTAACAAGACATGCATGTGACAATGTATTCTAAGGTGAGAAAACTACAAGAATATAGGATATTGCTGTTATTTCATTAAGCAGGGAGACATGGTTACAGTAACCAGGAGAATGCCGCATGAGAATGCAAGTGTGTCTTGTAGACTCCACTCACTGCTCAGGTAAACTGAGTCACCTTCTGTTCAATAAAAATCACGTACTTTCTTTAACCTTCCTGAAAACTACACAGACTGAAGCAAAATTAGCTGGAAAAGAGATTATGCAATCTATTGAAGGGATTTCCAATGAGTTTTATAATTAAAATTTAGGTCCTCAGTAGGAGCTGTCATTCACGAGAGCTCTAAACTCTGAAGTTCACAGCCATCCCAATGTAGCAAGTTCTAATCTGCTTCTTTCTGAAGCCCACACTCAGTCATTGCCCCCACCCTAAGTCCCCACATTGGTCTAGTATTTATATTAGTTTCTAGATTTATGGATTTTCTTGAACTATTCCTTTTTAACACAGAGATGAAGGAAGGTAAATACATTCATGTTGTGTCAATGGGCTTATAGACAAAGAACCAACACATTTCTTTCTCTGAAGTGACCAAAGGGATTTTCTGGGTTAGATAAATTTCTGTATCAGATTCATTATGTTCAAGTTCAAGGACTAAAGTTACCTTTGCATTAAGCTTTTAGTGGACTGCCTGTTGTAATATCTAAAACAAAGTATAACCTGAAAAACATTCTCTTGATTTTGGAAACCAGAATATATAATTTGACAGCATTTATAGCAATAACAGTAGTATTGACAGTGCTCTTAACATTTAATAATTCACTTCTGAAACTCAAGACTTAGACTGGAGTTTAAACTTAGACTGAAGATGCCACGCAAAATTCCCTGGATAGTGAACAGGAGTAGACAAACCAAGACAGAATGCATATTCATTTGGAGGAGGGCAAACAGAGAACTGAGTACCTACTTTTGTCTAGAGCTAAGCACAGTCCATGGGGTGGGAACTGTGGAGGACAAGGAGGTCATGCTTCTGGAATCTGCAGTCTTTATGTTCTAAGGAGCTAGTACATGCATACCAGAGACCGTGAACACTGGGGAACAGGGAAGTCATGAAAGAGAGTGAGTTAGAAAGAGATCACAGAACTGTGCATTCTCATCTCTTGCTGAGCCCAGGATCCCACATGCACAAAATAGAGTCTAAGGACCCTGGCTTGAGACTGCAGTTCTGAACAAGGAATAGAGCTATGGCATGAAAAACAAAAGTTTTAGTTCAACATGCAAAAGAAAACCAAGTGACAAAACAAAGAAAACAGTATTCACACACATATATAAAAAAAATAAAATCCAGAATGTCTACAAGTGAAATGGATACGCAACATTCTCCTCATATATATTCCCAAGAACATGGAAAACACTTTTAAGAGTAAGTATAATCAATCAAGTCTGACCTTGAAGAGAAAGAGATGTCGAAATGAATAGATAATGCATTTTAAGTGGATTTTAAACTATCTTCAGTGAAGTAAAATAACATATTTTGAATTCTTGAAAATCTCAGCAGATAAATGGGATGTTTCAATAGAAAAATAGAAAACAATGGGAATTCTAGAACTAATACATGTAACTTCTTTTTAAATTTATTTTTATTGTTGTTCAAGTACAATTGTCTCCATTTCTCCCCTCAACTTCCCCCACCACGCCCATTCCCTCCTTATACCCTAGATTCTATCCCCTTTGACTTAGTCTATGGGTCCTTTATAGATGTTCCTTGATGTTCCTTCCCCCCTTTTCCCCCATTATCCTTCCCCCACCCCTTGGGTTACTGTCGGTTTGTTCTTTATTTCAATGTCTCTGGCTATATTTTGCTTGATTATTTGTTTTGTTGATTAGGTTCCACTTATAGGTGAGATCATATGGTATCTGTCTTTTACCACTTGACTTACTCAGCATAATGCTCTCCAGTTCCATTCATGCTGTCAAAGAAGAATAGAAGTTCCTTCTTTTTCCCTGCTGTGTAATATTCCACTGTGTAAATGTATCATAGTATTTTGATCCATTCATTTACTGATGGGTACTTAGGTTGCTTCCAACACTTGGCTATTGTAAATTCTGCCACTATGTCCATACTACCCAAAGCAATTTATAGATTCAGTGTAATTCCTATTAAAATATCAAAGACATATTTCATAGATATAAAGCAAGAATTTCAAAAATTGATATGGAACCATAAATCACCCCAAATAGCTGCAGCAATTTTGAGAAAAACAAAATAGGAAGGATCACAATACCTGATATCAAGCTATATTACAAGGCCACGGTAATCAAAACAGTTTGGTCGTGAAATAAAAGTAGACACATAGATCAATAGAACAGAATAGAGAGCCCAGAAATAAATTCAAGTGTCTATGGTCAATTAATATTCAACAAAGGGTACAGACACATAAAATGACTAAAAATAGCCTCTTCAATGAATGGTGTTGTGAGATCTGTACAGCTACATGCAAAAAAATGAAATTCAACCACCGACTTACACCATACACAAAAATAAACTCAAGGTGGATAAAAGACTTAGATGTAAGTCATGACACCATAAAATCCCTGGAGGAGAACATAGGCTGGAAAATCTCAGATATTCCATGCAGCAATATTTTCACTGTTATGTCCCCTAGAACAATGGGTACAAAAGAAAAGAATAAACTAATGGGACTTCAACAAAATGAAGAGCTTCTGCATGGTAAATAAACATGTGACTTCTGAGTGAAATAAAAAAATTAACTGAATGTTTTAGCCAATTGAATATGATAGAGGAAAGAATAAATAAATTCAGATCAGCAAAAATTATCCAAAGTAAGAAATGCAGGAAAAAATTAAGAAAAGAATAGATGTGCAAGCACATGCTAGTTAATTTCAAGCTATGAAATGTACATGTACTTAAAATATCAGAAGGAGAAATTTTCAGAAACCATGGGAACCAGAAAAGTTAAAAAAATTAAATTGCTGAAAGAAGAAAATCTGTGGACCAACATTTCTATATTCGGAAAAAAAATAGTAGTTTAGAATAGAGATAAAATGGCATTTTCAGATAAAATAAAACTAAGGGATTTTGTTACCATAGACCTGTACTATAAGACTGTAAAAGGAAATTCTTCAGGCTGAAGGGAAATGATAGTTGATAAAAAACTCTCAAATTCTTAGAATAGATGAAGAACATTGGAAAATGGTAAATATCCAGATAGATTTAAGAAACTATTTTGTCTTTTTAATTTTTTTCACCTTTATGGTATTTTTTCTATTGCCATTTAGTCCCCTTGTACTTCCCTCCCCCAGCAATCAGCACACCGTTATCCATGTTCATGAGTCCTTTTTCCTTTTTCTCAATCTTTCCACCCTCTAACCTCCCCCAAATAGCTGCCATCCTGCTCTCCAACTATGAGTCCGTCCCCATTTTCCTTGTCATTTCAGTTTGTTTATTAGATTCCACATATGAGTGAAATCATACGGTACTGTATTTCTGACTGACTTATTTCATTTAGCATAATATTCTTTGGGTTCATCCACACTATTGCAAAGGGTAAAATAGTCTTCTTTTTTTTTGCTGAATAGTATTCTATTGTGTAAATGTAAATAAAACCATAGTTATTTCATTCACTCATTCATTGATGGACATTTGGGCTGCTTCCATATCTTGGTGATTGTAAATAATGCTGCAATGAACATAGGGGTGCTTATACTCTTTTGAATTAGTGTTTTGAGTTTCTTTATATATATTACAGAAGTGGGATTGCTAAGTCAAAAGGCAGATTTATTTTAAATTTTTTGAAGTACCTCCATACTGCTTTCCACAGTGGCTGCACCAAACTGCATTCCCAATAGTGCAAAAGGATTCTGCTTTTCTCCACAACCTTGTCAGCACTTATTTGTTGACTTATTGATAATCATTCTGATAGCTGTGAGATGGTATCTCACTGTGGTTTAATTTGCATTTCTCTGATCATTAGTGATGTTGAGCATCTTTTCATATGTCTATTGGCCATCTGTATGTCCTCCTTGGAGAAGTGTCTATTCAGGTCCTTTGCCCATTTTTTAATTGGGTTGTTTGTTCTTTTGGTGTTGAGTTTGATAAGTTCTTTATACATTTTGGATATTAACCCCTTATCAGATATATTGACAATTATGTCCTCCCATTCTGAAGGTCACCTTTTTATTTTGTTGATGTTTTCCTTTGCTGTGCAAAGACTTTATAGTTTGATGTAGGCCCATTTGTTTATACTTTATTTTGTTTCCCCCTGCCTGGGGAAATAAATCTGATGAAAAATTGCTAGGAGCTACATCTGATATTTTGCTGCCTATGTTTTCTTCTAGGATTTTTATGGTATTGGGTCTAACATTTGATCCATTTTTTAATTTATTCTTGTGTGTGATACAAGAAGGCAGTCTAGTTTCATTTTTTCTGCATGTATCTATCCAATTTTTCTAACACCATTTATTGAACAAACTATCTTTAGCCCATTGTATGTGGTTGCTTTCTCTGTTGAACATTCATTGACTATAAAGGTGTGGGCTTATTTCTGGGCTCTCTATTCTGTGAAGTTTGTATATGCCAATAGCGAACTAACAGAAAGGGAAATTAAGAAAACAATTCTATCCACAATTATTTCAAAAAGAATAAAATATCTAGGAATAAACCTAACCAGGAATGTAAAAGACTTAGAAAATTATAAGATGCTGAAGAAAGAAACTGAAGAAGATACAAATAAGCAGAAGCATGTACTATGTTTATAGATAGGAAGAATGAATATCTTTAAACAGTCCATACTACCCAAAGCAATTATAGATTCAATGCCATTCCTATCAAGATTCCTATGACCTATTTCACAGAACCAGAAGAAATGTCTCAAAAATTTATATGGAACCACAAATCATCTCGCATTCCAACAGCAATCCTGAGAAATCTGAACAAAATTAGAGAAATCACACTACCTAATATCAAACCATATTATAAGGCCCTAGTAATCAAAACAGCATCTTACTGGCATAAAAAGAGACACATAGATCCATTTCATGTCTTTTAAATTTAAATTTACTTACATATTATATAAAGTTTAAAACTAAAATTATTACTTTGTCAGTTTTATAATATTTGTAGATGTATTACATAGCAACAACATAAAGAACAGAATGGTAGATATATGTCTGTTAAGGTTCCAAGGTTTCTGTATTTTGCTTAGAGTAGTAATATTATTTTTATTTAGAAGACTGGTTTTATGTTAGTGATACCTATTGTAAACCACAGGTAAATCAATATAAAATGTGCATAAAAGAATAACTGAAAAGGGAACAGAAAAAATAAGACTGTCAATGTTAATTTAATAGTAATAAAATGCAGAGAAAGAAGAAAGAAAAAGAAACAGATACAAGTAAAAAGCAAAAATAAATTGATAAATCTTTTTTTAAAAAAGTGTCAGGTTTGTCATTTGCTTCCTATAATTTATCATGATGACAGTTCTTAAATTGGGTACATATTTGTTCTGCTTTACAGATATGTAGCTGAAACAAAGAGAAACTAAATGACTTTTCCTGGTTTAAACTTTGAGTATTAGATAAATATCTGTTGTCAGTGAAAGATAAATGGGTTTCACCTTTACAAATTAATTACAGCTGTTGACAGGTGACATGTGCTATTTAGCAATGAATTAAGCACAGAGAAGAATGTATCAAGCCTGTGTCCAAAAGAATGCTTGTAGCTATGTAGGTCTTTGGGGACTTCTGCTTACTGTCATGCTAATGAACTACAAGATGTTTGTTTATTTGTTTGTTTTAGAAAAGGTCTTTCTACAAAGTAAATAGGCACTGCATTTCAGCATAACGAGAGGAGTGCCACAGCATCAATGAGAATATGTCCAAAATTCAAATTAAGTTTATATTTTCTTTTTCTCACTTGAGGTTGACTTTAAAGACTTCTATTCAAATAATAAATTTCTCCTTGGTGCTGAATATGTCTTATAGAGGTCTGGTACCACCTCACTCACTTTATTCTCATGATAGTACTTATAGTTAGAATATATTCTAATATAGTTAGAAATGCTTAGTGCCTAGGTGAGGAATCCAAGGCTCAGTCAGGTATGTTAAGCAAATAGGCAATGATCACAAAGGCTGAAGATACCAGTTTGAAAGATGCTGCTTTAAAAATATGAAGCTGTATTTTGTCTTTATGTAATTACTGCAGGAGGAGTTTAAGAACACTATAAAATACATTTTATATCAACCGATTTACAGAATTTATCCATGTAGATGCACAACAAAAATGACTATTCCGAAAGGCCGAATTTAAATGCAATTTTAACAGAAAAACAATTTAATTACATCAGAGTCCATTTCTCTTTCTAAGATACTCACCGGTTGTCTATTAGATTACTCTTGAACTGACAAGCTTCACCCTTTCCCACAGAGTGAGAAGATGGCAGGTCCATGATGAGACATCCAACCAGAGGCCCTTTTTCTTCTAAACTAGGCTCCAGGTACACAGCAAATTAAATGTAGTATTGACTCTAAGAAAGGCCAAAAGAATATGCTATATAGCTGTAGGAAAGAACAAGTCAATTCTATTTGAAAAGGTAACAAAATATTTTGTTTTATATTTTAAAATACGTTATCATTAAAGGTACCCAAGGCCTTGCTTTTATATGCTCTTTTTTTTTTAAGGGAATCAAAAACATTTTGGGACCTAGAAAGATTGTATCAACTCCATCTCCCCAAACAGTACATCCAATCTTCTTCTTGGAAAGAGAAAACAGTCATAGTAAGAGAAATGATAGTAATTATTTATCTCATTAGATGCTATCCCTCAACTGACAAGACATTTTTAATAGCTAAAGTGGAGGATGGAAATTTCACCCAATCCCAGTTCCGGAGACCATGTGAGAAAGAACAAGTTATCTATTTTAGCTGGGAAACAGGGTACGTACTGGGAAAATGGTAAGTAAAAGATGCAGGCTGGAATCAAATTTGAATAATTTTAAATGTAGGAGCCCGGACTTTATTAAACAAACAATGGGACCTTTTGGGTGTGGGAAGACAATAAGTAAAGTGATACTCAGGTATACCTGGTAGTGGTGTGTACGGTGGGTGCCAAAGCACCAGCACAACGCTGGCTGTCCATTTACTATGCTTACTTCTGAGGCTGCGTACCTATTGCAATGACTGACCTCTGCCAAAGCACAACCATGACTTTGCCCATAACCTCCTAAAATTCATCAGTTTATTTCACTGTTGACTTTGAAAAAAGCAATATAACATACTGCTTAATGCACAATATCAAACCTTGGCCAATTTCCTTATTTTAAACTTTATTATCTCCAAATGACCATAGTATTGTATATCACATAAATTTTTCAAGAATTAAGTGACTTACACATGTGGAACAGTGCAGTGCCTGAGAGAAAATAAGCAAGTAAAAATATTAACTGCTATATTATAAATATGGAACCAAAAAAAATTTAGTGGGGTGTAATGTGTTGTAAACTCTCTATTTCAAAAACTGTAAACCAAGCACAGGAAAACTAGAGTTCGTGATGGAGATCATACAATCAATTCTAATGAGAACTTAGTGTCTATCAGTAAAAATTGTTTTCCAAGGGTGGCAAAAAATGCTTTGATAAATTGAAGGCACTATCTCTAAAAAATTGAGGGAACTTCTCTTTCTTATCTTTTAAAGTTTTGCTATAAGTCATACCTCTCTAGCAATACAGTCTTCCTCATAGGATCCAAACAAATCTCTAGGAGAATCTTACCCTTTGTAGAGCTCTGACTCAGAACCCTGATGTAGGGATCTATACAGCTAAGTTCATGCTAATTTATTCACTGAAGAGAAATATTTGGAGATCCATCTTACCCCATTAAAATGAACAATATTGAGAGAAATACTTTTTGGAAATGGGAAAAATTTAGCTTTTAAAACTGCAGTGAAATATACCTATATGAAACACGGGCAAAAAATGGAATAAATTATTAAAGTTTATATTTTAGATTAAATAAGAAATATTGAACACTCTAGAGTTTTTCTAAACATGCTATACAGAAATATATTGTCAGTATAAAAAATTATCTTGTATTGCACAGCATATTCTTGATATAAGTGAACTGACTCTGCTCAACAGCAGTAAACACAGTGAAAGAGAAAAGTAAAAATCATGTTTTGTAGAAATAAGATGATGTGATAACTCTTGTCTCCAGCCTCTCACACAAACACACATGAATGTAAGTAAAATGCCTGTCAAGGCTTCCAAATGGCTGCTATTATTACTCAAACTACCAATCCTCAGTCATTTTAGACATGACCTCCAACTATCATATTAATTCTTCTTTAGTATGACACCCTATTTTCACTATCATACTAATCAGAGGTCCTCTTAGGCAATTAACCTGGCATCAGATGAAAGTGCTCATCAGAGACACACATCTCAATCACATTCTGCAGTGTTATATTTGCCATGCTATTTTAATTTTAGGTTAAACACTCTGTTTCAGTCAGGGTTATTAGCAACTGCAATGGAATCGGACTCAGGCTAATTAAGGTGGAAAAGGAAATTTGCAGAAAGATATGTAGCTTCTAGAGTGGTTTGGGAATATCTGGGACAAACAGGCCTGGTTGTCTTGCCTCTATCCTGAGGAACTAGGTAGTCAGAGCTAAGCTATCATCACATCTCAGAAATGGGATGGTGCTGCAAATGAGACACTCTTGATGACACCATCACTGTCGCCAAGAGGAATGCCTCACTGTGCTCCTTCACCCTCCTCAGATTCCAGTCCTAGGCAGATGGATTGAATTGTACCCCCCCATCCAAATGTACATGCTGAAGCCCTATCACCCAACATAACTATATTTAGAGATATGGTTTTTAGGAAATTAATTAAGGTTGAATGAGGTCAAAAGCATGGGGACCTAATCTGAGAGGCCTGATATCCTAAAAAGAGGAAAACAGAGCAGAGATTCTTCTCTCTGTTGGGGGCATGCACAGAGGAGAGACCGTGTGAAGACACAGTGAGAAGGTCATTTTTTAAAAGATTTTATTTATTTATCTTTAGAGGGGAAGGGAAGAAGAGTGGGAGAGAAATATCAATGTATGGTTGCCTCTCATGAGTCCCTCGCTGGGAACTGGCCTGCAACCCAGGCACGTGCCCTGACTGTGAATGGAACCACGACCATTTGGTTCGCAAGCCCGTGCTCAATCCACTGAGCTACACCAGCCAGGGCAAGAAGGTCATTTTGATAACCTGCACTGAAATGAGTGTGTGCCAAAGCAGGGAAGGGGGTCTTAGGAGAAAATAGTATGGAATTTCCTCAAAAAATTTCAAAATGAACCTGTCTCATGACCCAGTGATTCCACTGCTGGGAATATGTCCTAAGAATCCCAAAATACCAGTTCAAAAGAGCTGATGCATTCCTGTATGCATAGCAGTACTATTTATAATAGCCAAGTGTTGGAAACAACCCTGATGGCATCTTGATCTTGGACTCCTAGCTTCCAGAACTATGTGAAAATCAATTGTTTCAGTCACCCAGGCTGTTTGGAAGCCCAGACTAATACAGAAGGTCAACATGGGATTTCTTCCGCATATCTACTCATATTCTGGTCTACCATAATGGAAGCCGAGACTTGTTTCTTGCCAAGACCCACAGGGAGGGCATTTGCTCCAACACAGGGAATGGGCATCCGAAAGGAACCACATGTGCAAGGCAAGGCCACCAACCGACTGTACTGCTGACAAAAATTCAATGTATAGTATTTTCATGGTTTACATGCTTTAGCAGGACTGTCCAACCTTTTGGTGTCTCTAGGCCACACTCGAAGAAGAGTTGTCTTGGGCCACACTTTAAATACACAAACACTAATGAAAATAAAAATTCTCGTAATGTTTTAAGAAAATTTACAATTATGTGTTGGTCCGCATTCATTGCCATCCTGTTCTGTATGTGGCCTGTAGGCCATGGGTTAGACACCCCTGCAAAGCATGGCGTCTTACTAGATAAAATATTTTTTAAAATATTCCATTGTAAAACAATGCTTGTGGACCAAAAATATCTTGGTACCCAAGGCTTTACTTTTACGTACAATATTTTTAAAAGAAATCTGTTCATATACAGTATTTGTGTATCAATTCCATCACCCAAAATAGTATACCCAACTTTCTTCCTTTTAGAAAGAGAAAAATAGTCATAATAAGTGATATGATAATAATTATTTTTTATCTGTAGATGCCTGCCCCTCAACTTATAAGACATTCATGAGCAACTTTTTCCTAACAATGATGTCTAATTCTATATAGAATTACATAATTCTATATAGAATTATATAACATAATATGTATATAATTCTATATAATTCTATAGGCTATAGGTTCGGCATAGGCAGGCCTGTTAGAAGCACCATAAATAAAAATGTGGGACCTCTGGGAGAGGTAGTAAAAGTGGGCTCATAGGTCTACTCTACTCCAGAAATCCCCTTTGAAATTAGACATTACACATCAGTGAAATGCATTTTTATTTATCGAATTATAAAAAATTAAAAACAATAAAGTGTTAATGAGCATGTTAAAAAATAAACATTTATATGTCCTGAGGGCTGTTGAAATTAGTAAAACATTTATGGATGCAATAGGCAGTAATGGAAACAAAACAGTAAAAAATGGAAAAAAAAACCCCACAAGTGTCCATGTACTTTAAACCGGCAGTGTCACTTCTTCAAATGCATCTTAAAGAAGTCATAAAAAAGGAGAATGCAGTTGAATGATGTCTTAGTCCATTTGGGCTACTACAAGAAATACCACAGTGTGGGTAGTTTATAAACCACAGGAATTTACGTCCCACAGTTCTGGATGCTGAAAGTCTAAGTTCCGAGTGCCAGCACAGTTGGGATAGAGCCCTCTTCTGGGCCACAGACTTCTCCTTGTGTTGTCTTCATGTGGTAGGAAAAGGGATGGAGAGCTCTTGGGCCTTCTATATCACAGCAGTGATCCCATTCATAAAGGCTTTGCCCTGGTGGCCTGAGCACCTCCCAGAGGCCCCGCCTCCTAATACCATTGCTTTGAGCATTCAGACTTCAACAGGCAAATTTTGCAGGGTAGATTTAGATCACTGTATTTTCTGAAGAATATCCATGGGCAGAGAATTCATATTAGGGAGAAACTCAGAACAAACTAAATATCTGAAATTTGGGGATTACATAAAAATATAATATGATGGACCAGAGATGTGAATGCACATACTGTATTAAACATGTATTTTCTAACAATATTTAAGGCTATGGAAAAATTCTCATGAAATAGCATTAAGTTAAAAAGTAGAATTTTATGAATGTGTACTAGTTGAGAACTTAGAATATATAACAAATACTGTTTTAAATTTGATGTATGTTATAATAAACCATACAAACATTTCTGCTGTAAGGAACTGACATTCTGCTCAGTGGAGACCAGAAATTACATATGGACATTCACATACACAGTGTATTTCAAATGGTAATAAGTGCTGTATATATAAATAAGAACAGAGCAACACCAATTGGTGGGGCAAAAGGAGGGCATGGTGTCATCATTTTCTTTTTATTTTTAATCAAAGTTATTGGGGTGATGTTGGTTAAAAAGATTATATAGGTTTCAGGTGTAGATGACACATGATCTGTACATTGCATTGTCTGCCCACAACCCAAAGTCAAACCATCTTCCATCACAATTTTCAATGAGTGATCAGAGAAAGCCTTACTGAAAAGTTGACATGTGAACAGACTTAATGGAGGTAAAGACAGAGGTGAGGTATGAGGCTATTGGAGAAAAGTTTTCTAGCAGGGGGAAAAAAGCAATTCCAAAGAATTTCAGTAGAGAGAAAGACAAATGCATGTGTGAAGATTAATATTCTGTAATAATTTTGAAGTGATCTGCACACTCATAAATGATTTTTCATATTTCCATAATATACCCAACGAAAATAAAAATGTCTTTTAAAGATTGAAGCATTTGAGTGTTTGAAGTAATTAATAGTTGTTCTCCATTCTAGTTTGATAACCTGCAACAAAATGTGTGCAATAATTAAAAAGTTTATTTGTTCTGCAGAGTTGTACTGACAGTAGGTATTTCAAGACAATAGGTGAACTTGAAATGTCCATATAATAGAGTTAAAATACTTGATTGATGATGTTGAACAAGAAAAACCCTCACAGATGTATTTTTAAAGACCTTTAAAAAGTGAAATTAATCTCATCCCTGATTTCATTGGCTTAGCAGAATTAATTTAGGAATAAAAACATGCTCCTTTTCCACAGTTTCAGGAAAGTACAAAGCATTACAGGTTCATTAAGGAGATCAAAAATTTTGGCCCTGGGTGGACGTGTGACTCAGTTGGTTGAGTGTCATCCCATAAAGTGAAGGGTCACCTGTTTGATTCTGGTCAGGGCACGTGCCCCCATTGCAGGCCAGTTCCTAACTGAGGTACATGCAAGAGGGAGCCAATTGATGTTTCTCTTGCACACTGATGTTTTTCTCCCTCTCTTTCTCCCTCTCTAAAAATAAATAAAATCTTGAAGAAAAGTTCATTTTTTTGCTAGAACTAAGATTTCTAGCAATCATAGATTGATTCTAATTATATCAAGTTATATATTTGAAAATAGTATTTTAATATGTGCATGGATATTTTATTTAATGCGTCCATGAAGCCAATTTTGCAAAGTGATTTGCAGAATCAGGAGCATCCATGCTGCTCAGAGAGGGGCTGCATGGCACTCAGCACATTAATGATGGCTAGTGATGGGACCTGTCGAAAGCAGGACCCAGCCAGCACCTGGGCCTGCACCTGGCCATGGAAGCCTGAAAGACATTATTCACAAGGTGTGGTCCTGTGCACATTTCCTATTTTAAAATGATTAAAGATAATCATTCAAAAAGATGCTTCTCTACTAGTTCATTCATGTATAGTGTATCACATTGCATGGTTTGAAGACATAATCATTGAAAAATTACCATCCCATAAACCACAAAAATTCCCTTGCTCCCCTAAAAAGTTAACCCGAATGTAGGTAGAAAAAATATATTATTGAGCTAATTGCTTTTTACTTGAGTAGAGTTAGGCTTGAGGATTTTTTAAAATGTTACATACAAACTGGTATAATTTAATTGATGTTGGTATAGTTACAAGTACACAGATGTCTTAATTTTCTAGGAGAAAAATATATGCCAGCCTATCTGACCGGAGAGGCAGAGTGGATAAATGCAGCCGGGACTTTCACACACAGCCGTGCGGGTTGTGCTCTGCTCACCTTCTGAGAATTGTGCCACTGCGTAGCCCTGAGACCCCTGGCTCCAGAGGAGAGCCAGTGGGCTCAGGTTCCTGCTAGGATGCTTTCTGTATTTTTGAAATGGACCAGAAAAGTAATACCTTGGTGCTTCATTGCCTTTTATTGTAATAATGTTAATTTTCTCATGGGCATGTTGGGAGGGTTAATTAAATTATCTCCAATATAAGAGGAAGTACTTAGAAACATTCTTGGGATGTGGTAAGCAAACAAAAATATAGAGCAATTTTTATTCTGCAAGTAAGCTTTTAAAAAATAAAGAAAATTATTAATGTGATTATTACAGTTCTCAATGAAATAACTCCCTTAGGCCTTACTTCAACACTGCAACCAAGTTCCTGTAGGATTTGGTTTACATAATTTACCTCTTAGATATCAAATCTTGTACTATGATGACTATAGCAGAGCCAAAGAATTTTAGTATATGGAATAATGTGTTCCATTGATAATGGAAATTCAAACCAGTATTTTAAATCTCATGTGATGATCATAAACATAAGATACATAGTTTGTGTAGCATTTTATTTATGAGGAGTTAATAATCAAATATCTACTAGAATAAAAGAAAAATACACAATCTTTGTAGCCAGTGCTAACATAGAAGGTTATAGCAGCTATAAGGATAATTTCCTAACACTCTGCAATTGTGTGAGATTCTTTGGGCCAGTGACCAGGAAGCGTATGGACCAGGAAATAATGTTATGTGATCTTTAAAATGACTTATAAAGACCAATACTGAAAAAAGAAAAACATGTAGCTAATCAAGCGTCACAATAGAGTATATTTTAAAGAGTTGGTGCTATAAACCATTACTTGTTGTTTTTGTCAATATGATCTCAAGGAGCTGCTACCTCTGATTTTAAAGGAGGCCCAATCAAATAGGAAGACACTAAAAGCTGTGAGTGAATTACATTACATAAGTCAAGCTGTTTTCTTATTAATTTATATACGGAGGTGAACAAAGCAGGTTGACAATTGTACTGTGATATTCATTTGCATTAATAAAACTATTATAATCATCGTAACCCACCTATCTTTTTCTATAT
Source organism: Artibeus jamaicensis (assembly GCF_021234435.1). Taxonomy (NCBI): domain Eukaryota; kingdom Metazoa; phylum Chordata; class Mammalia; order Chiroptera; family Phyllostomidae; genus Artibeus; species Artibeus jamaicensis. Next base: position 10,410,752 of record NW_026522014.1, on the reverse strand, counting down.
GGACAACTATAACCAACCTTCGCCCCACCTATCTTTGTATTATACTTATAATTTTAATTACTTACAAAAACTTTTACTCTCATTATAGACTCATAAGGCAAAATTATAACATTTGTGACTGTATTCTTTTGTAATATCATACATCATATTGCACTACTTTAATTTCTATGGGTATTTATTCTATCACTGTCAAAGGTCTAACCTTGACAGATGTCTGAGCAATAAGCACATACCTTCCATGATAGAAATGGATTTAATTTGGAAGTTGATATCAAGGTAGTGTCCATTCTTTCATTTACCAAATATGTTACCTTCTATGTTCTAGACCTGGAGTGACCCCAAAGTAAAACATCTTGCATGTCCTTCTTCCAAGTAGATTATACTCCAGAGGGGAGAGAAATGGAGAAATTTTTATAGGACAAGATCAGTGGTTTGATGTGTGGACCAAACAACATAGAAGAAGGAAGATAAGTAAATTTAGACAAGTTAGAGGGCTGGTAGTGGAAGCCTTTGAATTAGATTTTATTTTAGAAATCACCTAAAATGCACTAACAGTATATGCCTGAGCCATACTCAGAACAAGAGAACTCATAAGCATAGCAGCAGATCCTAGGAAACTATAAGATCAAGAGAAGTACTTTGCTAAGACAGACTGATGACTCTTTCTAATACTCTTCACTGACCATTGAAAACTGAGCCCAATTCTCCAAAAGGACTGTGAAAGAAGTCATAAATTTTGTTCTATTTGCACTGAATTTGTTTCAACAGTGTGTTAGGTATATCATGGCTAGAGAGAAGAATTCTCTGACTTCTGGAGCACTATGACCTCCTATTTGTGCTAAGAAAACTAGACCAGCAGCCAAGGAGAAAACACAACACCTAATTATTCCACACTGTGTACCAACCAGAACAAATATTTTTTTTCATAATACCAATTACTCTTAAGTACACAAAAAGGGAAATCAAGAGTCACAGGCACTGATTTTTATTTTTGATACTAGAATGATAACTTTGAATTTGTGCTGCTTAGCATTAGCCATCTCCAATCAATTAGTGAGTATAAGCCATCTGAGAAAAGGAGAATTCGAAGACAGGGAATCAATTTATGGTTCTATTTAGCATTTGGTGACTGAGTAAAATGAAAAACCTTCAAAAATTTTTTTAATGAAAAAATGATTTATATTCCTGGCAAAATACCTCTTGAATGCTACTATATTGTGTAAAAGGAACAAAAAACATCTGACATCATCAAATCTCTCCTGCCCTCTGGAACAGTCTTTACTCTGAACCAGCTCATAGTACTTCCTCTTCACGTAGTACAGCGCATTTACATATTGACCTAAATCCTCTCACATGCTGTCCGCAAAGGGGGAAAAAAACTTTCTCTTTTTTGGTCCGGATCTCATTTTTCCAGATGGTGTGAAAATTGAGTTCAAAACAGGCTAGCACCTGTGTTGGGTAGTGGGTTTGTTGCACAATTTAGTTTTGAACTTCATCCTAAAAGATTTGTTAATTATAGAAGCAGTATTTATATATGGAAAATGAAAATTTAAGTGATGAAATAACTTTAAATTATTTTCATTTTAGACTTACTCTCTGCCTAAATTTTTAAGGAACCATGGAAATCAACAAATTATTAAATTATTCCATTGAAGTAGGATTATACTATAACCTCTTATTGCTACATAAATTATGTAACTGGATAACAAATCAGTCAGTTAGAGGGTGTTTTGGAATTTAAATAATAGCAATGATTTTAAGTTTTGTTTTTTTTTTTACTTTCTTTATTGACGTTCGAATACAATTGTCTTCATTTTTCCAGCATATCTTTCCCCTGCCCTTGTTTTATGTCTAATGTACTACCTGGTCCTTGGCACCAAAGAGAACTTTATGCCTATTTGTAAATAGCATTCATGAAGTACATTTTGAAAATATTGAAATGAATGAATTAATTAAGAAGTGCATAAACCAAGAGGATTATCAGGGACCTTCTATGTCCTACATACCAGATGTTGAAATTGGTATTCAGTGAATCTCTATGGAGGAGAAAAATACCGTAGCTATTCTGCTGTCTTTTTTTTCTGAGTAAAGAAATAGTAAAAAATTAGAAAACTTTCCTTCTATACCTAAGAATTTGTTAGAGAAGATGGCTTTTAGCTTTCCAGCAGGGAATTAAAAAAGAGAAGGAAAGGAAGGAAGGGAAGAGGAGGGGGGAGGGGAGAGGAGGGGAGGAAGGAAGGAAGGAAGGAAGGAAGGAAGGAAGGAAGGAAGGAAGGAAGGAAGGAAGGAAGGAAGGAAGGAAGGAAGGGAAGGGAAGGGAAGTGGAAGGGAGGGGAGGGAAGTGGAAGGGAAGGGAAAGGAAGGAAAGGGAAGGGGAGGAAAGAAAAGAAAGAAGGAGGGACTAGCTATGATAGACTGCCATGAATGCAATTTTGTAATGGAAAATATTTTGAAACAGTTAAAAACAGAATTACAGTTCGATTCCCAGTCAGGGCACGTACTGGGGTTGCAGGCCGGTTCCCTGCAGGCCAGTTCCCAGCAGGGGACGCACGAAAGGCAACCATGCATTGATGTTTTTCTTCCTCTCTCCTTCCCTTCCCCTCTAAAGATAAATAAATAAAATCTTAAAAAAAAAACAGAATTAAGTCAAAATTGATATAAATATAATAAATTGAGAAAATATTTATTTACTTTTTAAATAAAAGTAAATGAGGGAATAATACTTCCCTGTGGGAATATGAAGGAAATAAATAGAAGGTATGGAAAAAATCTTAATCTTATTTCATGTGGGAAAGCAAAACAAATGAATGAGTAAATCTGCTTCTCATCTTGTAATTTAAAATAACCTTGTTATAAGATGCTGAGGGGGCTTTTCCCCGGTGTCTCATGGTTTTGACTATGACACAAAACATAAGGCAATTAGATGCCAGGAACCTGGTGTTTCAAACTGAACTGCCAATATTTGGGGGCAGGCCATTCAAAACTGGCCCGACAACCACCAGCCACCGCTTAGCCTCCCCACTATTCCCAAAGGAGGAGGGCAAGGAAGGAAAGAACTAGAATGAGGGTAGACATCAAAGGGCCCTAACTTGGAGAAGGTGCAGCATGTTGAGAAAAGCATGTTGAGAAACTTCTGCCACAGGTGCCCAAGTTAAAGGGTTGTGATGGGTTTTCAAAAAACCCACTCAGATAAGTGGGGGATTTTTACAAAATGGCAAGTGATGGATTGGTCAGCTCTCTGGACAGCAGACTTGCTGTTACCATTTCCTAGCTCCCTCAGCATGGGAAATGGACACTGGATGACGAGGGTCAACCAAGGGACCTCTCTTCTTTGTCCCATTGATATATTTGCCCGTTCTTTCCCCAGCATCACACTGTCCTGATTATGGTACTTTTACAGTAAATCTTGTATTCGGTAATCTCAGTCCTTTGCCTCTCCACAGAAACTTTAAAATCAGCTTGTCAGTATCTGCAGAATGGCTTGTGGGGATTTAGAGAGATTTCATTGATAATTTATTTTTAATATGCACAGTTGGAAAATTGCTGCTTAAGAACTATTCAAAGAGAAAATGTACATGTTTATTTTAATAAATTTGTTTTTATAATATTTAATTTAGTTGTATTAAAATATTGTGCATTCACCAATATTATATGGTAACTTAAAATCAAAGTCTGTGAGAGAGGTGATTTAAGTTTTTATAGATTTTTCTAATTAGTATATTAATGAAAGATTAAGATAGTGAATAACTACATTTAAATTGATTATGTATATAAAGTATACTTAAACAACTTGATTCCTTCTTACAAGGAATTGGATAACTTGGTTAAAACCAAACCATTGTACTGATTACATAATTTTTTAGTACACAGTAAGTGCATAAAAATGAATACTCACTATTTAAGTATTATGAAAGAATAACTCTATGTATAATCTACATACTTTTTATTTTCCTGAATGTGTAATCAATAAAAATCACTCATCCCATTTAACAAGCGTTTGCTCAGCACCAACCACACAGTGTATTGTGCTGCACACACAGCTTCTCCCCGCGAGGAGCTCCCACGTCTCCACGGACACTGTACATGACAAACAACAAGATCCAAGTTTCACTTTTTAACAAAGTATTATGTGAACAGACCCATAGAGCCCTTAAAGGCTAGAGAAAGAAAGGCACACAATACACTTGGCTAACTTAGGGATGTTTATATACTCATAGTTTTTATGTGGCATCTAGGTGAATCTCAATAACTGCAAACTTAGCATCATCTTATTCATTTTACATGCCATGGAGATGACTTAAACCAGGTACATAATTGCCTGCTAATAACATATTTTTGTCAGGACTTCACAAACTATTTTTCTACTCTGCCTTCCTAGTTTCTAAAGGAAAACAGGGCCCTTCAGATAAAACAGGTGGCTTTTCCTTTCACCATCTTCAGCTACGCCTGCACTGTGGTTGACGTATAATGCATGCAAACCTCTCCTAGGGAGGAATAATGGAAAATTAATTTCGTATAGTGAGAAATGTGAGAAATAAAAAGGCAACAATGAACAGCATAAAATAATTTTTGCTTGGTATGATAAATAAAAGCCCATGGAAGGGTGGATGAAAGCATGTCAGCAGAAAGCAGTAATGATAAATCAAAATAGGAGAAAAATGATTATTTAATCATGACTTTCTTCTGATCAATGAGGCATAATTACCCTGATCACAGGCCTGTCAGTCTTTCATTAAAAAAAATCACACACACACACACACACACACCCCTCTGCATTTGCATGTTTTGGTGGCATTGGTCGTCACAGGGATATATTTGGCTTCCTCTTCATAGACAACATTAGAATTCCTAAGTGGAAACCCCTTAAAGTACAAATAAAAAAGATTAATTCTTTACGAGTAGACTAATTTTGTCCTTCATTCACTTTAACAATGACTACACATGGTAATGAGTAGCATATAATAGCCATCTGGGTAACAAATGCTGAAGTGTGTCCTTTCATGTGTCATAGAAGCAAAAAAGAGAATGCAAGATACATGTTTCTCAGTTAATTACCCGTGTTACTCATTTTATACATTTAATTATTCAGAGATGCATAAAAAGATAAGAGTTTCAAAATGGAATGGACCTTGGGAGTAATTTAATCAGGCTTCCTTGTGTTACGTACAGAACATGTAAATGGTGAGTTGTTGTCCGGTGCAGACACGAGACCATCAGGGTGATACTGTGTGAAAGACTGCTCTAATTAAATGCTGAGCCCGCTGATGGCGTACCATCTGCAGGCTGTGCCTCCGCTTCTGCTGGCCCTTAGAAGAGGGTGACCTGCTTGACACCAAAAGTGCTTCCATCTGTAGGGAGAATGGAACTGTTTACTAGCAGACCTGCCTCAGACACCCATTTAAAGGGAACTAACTTTGTTGAGAGATTTCACCGAAATTCTTTGTCTCAAAGGAAACAATAAACTGGGAAGCACTTACAATGAGCTTAGAGACAGATGCAAACTTGTCTGTGAGCCTATGTGTGGTCACTTGTGAGCATGAACATAATATCAATATATCTTCATTAATTCCAAAGTATTATAACAAAAAAAATCAAACCTCCCAGGGGTGTCCAACCTTTTGGCATCTCTGGGCCACACCAGAAGAAGAGTTGTCTTGGGCCACACATTAAATTCACAAACACTAACAAAAACTGAGTGAGTTTGTGATTTTCTGTTGTGCATCATTCACAGCCATCTGGGGCCACATGTGGCCCACGGGCCACACGTTGGACACCCCTGTGCCAGAGGAATTCCTACATTTTTTTCTTTACCTGAATAAGGTGAAAATATTTTGTTGAAGGATTTTGTAGAAAAGAATTGTCTAATGTAAATCTAGGGTTGATGAATTATATAGCGAGTTACAACCTTCAGGAAATAATCATTTAGTGTATATATGCAATGGGCTAGGACTCTAGGAGCTATGAAGGAAAGCAAGAAATGGCTTTTCTTTTTGGACTGATTGTGATAATGATTACAATACAGTGATGATAATGATGCAGATGAACCACATTTTCTTATTTTTTTCTGGAACAAAATGTATAATACATAAGTTCAAAATAAAATACAGCAAGAGCCTAAACAGTACCTTGGACCATCTGAATACATTTATACAAATCCATTCCTACTAGATGATAAATTATATGATTAAGTAATTATGATTGTTTGGTTTGGTTTGTTTTTTACTCTGAATTTCCATGTTGCTTTAGGCTATATTTTGAAGAAAGTGAATGCTCCATGAAAGCAGAACTATATTCTTATAATTAATAGGGCCACTGTATTTTTTTAAACATTTTATTTATTTATTTATTGAGAGAGGGGAAGGGATGGAGAAAAGGTGGGAGAGAAATATTAGTGTATGGTTGCCTCTTATGCGTCCCCTGCTGGGAACTGGCCTGCAATCCAGGTATGTGCCCTGACTGGGAATAGAACCATGATACTGTGGTTCACAGGCCCGTGCTCAATCCACTGAGCTATGCCAGCCAGGGCTTAATTAATAGATAGGGCTACTGTATTTTTAAGGGTATACAGATAATTTTTTAATGAAATATATTCTTTGAAATATACCTTTAATATTTAGAATCATTTAATATATACTATAATGTTAAAATTATATTTAGTTTTTACTCTTAAATGTACTGACTTACTTCTAGCTTTTAAAAATACTGGATAAAAGAAAAATTCTAGTTTTAGAAATAAAACAAGGGAGTGAATCAGAACATGGTGGAGAATACATGAGGAAGACAACTAATAGAAAGGGAAAGGATGAAAAATAAGGTAAGGAAAAGAAATAGAGAATGAGCAGAAAGAAAATAAAGAGGGAAGTGTGAGTAAAGAAGAAATAGAACTGAAGAAAAAATAATGATCAGCAAAAAAACAGAGGAGGGAAAGGAAGAAAAGGAAAAAAAGGAGAAAAGATAGAGGGGAAGAGAAAAGAAGAGAAAGACAGGAGGAAGGGGTTTGGTGGGTAAAAAGGGGAAGAGGTGGAGAAGAAAAAAGAAAAGGAGAAAACTTCATAAAATGATGTCATACAAGGACATAATACAAATAGATGGAAGATCTAAAAATTTCTAACAGTCAGCTGTGCAAATACCCTATAAACCTATAATATTAAAGAAATATAAAAAACTCCTGAAACACTTTCTGAGAAATTTAGATTTGAAGTTAAAAGGGATTGGCATTAAAATTTTCTAACGTAATTCATGTAGCACACAATTTTTGAAAAAGATTGCAAATTACAAATAGATGCTTTTTATCTTGGTTCTTATGCTAAATATATTTTATTCATCAGTGCATAATATTGGGCTGCTTATAAAAACTACCTCACAAATTTTAAAACTAGAATACTATTATTAAAAGTTATAAATGCTATTTTCCTTTTAGGATAAAAAATATAATTTGAGAGATTATATTTTGTTCTCCGTAGAGCAATTGAATGGCTTCATTTAATTCTTCAAATGTAAAGGAGGAGCCCAACTGTTCTCCTGGGGTAAACTGTAGAAGAACACGTCTCAATTGTCAAAGACCTTGCAGAGTAACGGAGTAGCTTGCTTGCAGGAGAGACACTGAGACTGGACCTTTGCAATTCAAAGTTATGAATATATTTCTGATGAATATGGTGACTGCCCTAATCAAGACAGATTACAGTGAAGAACATTTGAAACGGAAGAGCCCTTAAAAGATAAGGGAGTAGAATATTTGAACTGGGTTCTTATTTTGCATACTTGGGTCCAGGACTTCAGAAAGGAGTGTGATTTTGACCTGGATCTATGACTATTGATAGACTCCTTCCTGAAAATCTTTCTGTCATTGAGGAAAATAATTACCTTAAGATGAACAAAAGTAGTTGACCCTTATGAATTGGTAGCAGTGCAATGTGGCTGTGGGGTTCCTCCTGATGATGATGACCATAGTGCACTGTCAGTCCTGCCAGCGGAACACCAATGAGACATGCACAGTAGAGAAGACTGGAAGGCATTCCTAAGACCTTCCACTGCCAGCACTCTTCCTTCCATCAATGGATGCTGAGGCCCTGACTGGTGTAGCTCAGCGGGTTTGGAGTCCTCCAATAAACTTAAAGTTTGCTGGTTGGATTCCCAGTCAGGGCACATGCCAAGACTGCAGGTCCTGGTTGGGGGCATACAAGAGGCAACTGATCTATGTTTCTCTTGCACATTGATGCTCCTCTCCCCCTTTTTTCCCTCCCTTCCCCTGTCTCTAAAAGTAAATAAATAAAATCTTTTTAAAAAGAAGGACCATGTGGCTTCCAATCACATGGGTAGCACAGTAGTTAACCAAAGGAATCATTTGCAAAATTTTGTTTTTGAATTTACATAAAAAATAACATGTCAATGCTGACCAGCATGCAATTCTCAAAAGGCCTCTATGTCATTTCCCTGTTCAGTACCTAACTCTTTTGCCATGAATATCCTATGTGTCCATAGCAAGCCTAACTGTTTGCCAGACCAGTGTTATTTGTGAATTCTACACTGTGAGGAAATCACACAGATACTTTGACATTCATCATTTGGTGACTCTGTGTGAAATAGAATGTCAAATGTTATAATCCAGTATTAATATTTGGCTAAATTGCTTAAAATGTTGGAATCCATAGAAAGTAAGCCAACTTATTCTGCTTTTGACATAGCTTATTAAAGATGTACTTAGCAATCTCTAAAACTAATAGAATGATTCCTGAAACTAATTTAGTGTTCACAAAACAGTTCAATTTCTGATTTTTAAGAGCTAATAATAATAAAAATAATAATATACCAACAACCATATTGGAAATGCTCCCTTGCCAAGATTAAAAGCTAAAATTTTATTAAGCATGATAGAAACAAAATATTCAATATTAGATTCATACAAACAGGTTTGAGGATAAATAGAAGAATGACAAATAAGATATAGAGGATGAGTCTAATCTTGCAAATGTGATATTTCTAAGATACAAATAAATGAAATCAACTTTTGAAAGAAAGTCAATTTCATTTATGATTTCTTTTTAAAAGTTGATTTCATGATTTCTTTTAAAGAAATAATTTATGATTTCTTTATGAAAGGAACTGAGGGAATTAGTGGTTCTCTTGACATCATGTTAGTGGTGGGAACGGTATGCCTACATGAAATGGAAAGTGGATCTGCCTGGTTAGAGAAGAGCAGAAAATTTTCTGTAGTAAGGTATTCTCCAAACCACATTGCTAGGCAGACATTGCACCTAAACAGTACTGTACAAGTACATCAGCTCTCTGAAGAAAAAGGACACTGATTGGTAGCACTTGACGATTTGTAAATGCTGCCACTGTGGCTGATTTTGAGCTAGAGCTGGCTACAAAACACCTTTGCAAGAGTGACCTTTAAATCCCACCATATCTCAATCACTGAAAGGTTTCTTGGACTCTTAAGTTGAAACTGAAGGGATTCATATCCTAGAAAGGATCTTAATGCTGCTTATAATACACTATTTTGTTAACATTCTACCAAAACAGAAATTATTAGTTCATAATTAGACTTCATCTTAAGTGGGATGTTATGATATTATTCCAAACTCCACTAAACTGTGGTTTCATTCGCAATCTGCATGGTCTATTTTTAAAAAATTTTAATTAACCTGGCTGGTGTAGCTCAGTGGATTGAGTGCGGGCCTGCAAACCAAACAACCGTGGTTCAGTTCCAAGCCAGGACATATGCCTGGGTTGTAGGCCAGTTCCCAGCAGAAGATGCACCGGAGGCAACCATACATTGATATTTCTCTCCCTTTCTCCTTCCCTTCCCCTCTAAAGACAAATAAATAAAATATTTAAAAATTTTAATTAAGACTTTTTCAGAGTAAATCAAGGTTCACAATAAAATTGAGAGAAAGTCTCTCGATTTACCATAGACTCCCAACCCCACACATGTAGCCTCTCCCCACATCACCATGGTCCACAAGACTAGTACATTTGTTACAGCTGATGAATCTATGCTGACATGTCATTATGACCCAAAGTCCACAGCTTATGTGAGGGTTCATCTTGGAGTGTGGTAGTCTATGGTTTAGGCCAGTGCATTATGTCTTGTGCCATCATTATGGTAAACAGTGTATTTTCATTGCCCCAAGAATCCTCTGTGCTCCTTTTGATCCCCAATGCTCCAACATCTGGCAACCACTGATGTTTTTACTGTATCAACAGTACTGGTTGGTTTTTTGCTGTTGTTTAGTTTTTCAGAATATCATATAGTCAGAATCCTACAGTATGTAGCCTTTTCAGATTGGCTGCTTGCACTTAGTAGTATGCATGTAAAATTCACAGTTCATTTATTTTCATTGATCGCTCTTATCTTTTTAATGCTGAATAATATTCCATTTTCTCAATTGCCACAGTTTATTTATCTATTCATCTATTAAAGGACTTCTCGGGTACTTCCAAGTCTTGGCAATTATGAATAAAACTGCTATACACATCTGCCTGCAGGTTTATATGTAGACATAGATTTCAGTGCATGATATTTTAATAATAATTGTATTTAGTAATGTCATTAACTGCCATTATTTTAAAATTATTTGAACTGCTTTTATCTTTATTAGTAATTAGTGTGTTTTAAACATGGTAAGGGTGGATTTTTCCTTCACTCCATTAATTGCATATTTGAAAGTATAAAGTACATTTTAATGTGTGACAAGAGATTATTATTGCTTATTTAATTTGCATCTTCTGCATTTAATATTTCCTCTTTTGAATATGAATCCAGTTAAGAACAGCCCTCATTTTAATCTTTGGTAAGCATGTAATAATAATTTTTAAAGATCCATCTTTTTTTCTAGGTCAAGATGACTGACTACCTAAGTTTTAACTTACTTCCCTCCCTAAAACCCACTGAAATGACAGAAGAAACAATACAGGCCGAAGGAAGAATGCCTTCAGATGGCAAGAACTATTGAGCAATTTCTGAAAAGATATTAAGCAGATGGGATATAATCGGTTAAGAAACCCCACAGAGGTTAGCAACTGACAACTCAATAGGAACCTTTCAGAAAATAAATTTTTCCAAATAGAACACCAGAAAATTCCCCGTGATCAGAGAAGTCTAGTTTGGGAGTCAGAGCAGATCCCTGGGGCAATGGGGAAGGTGATTAATTAAAGTGCCGTGCAACGGTGGTGTCAGGATGCAGGTCTCAGCCAGGAGCTAGAGCACTAGTGGGGCATCTGGCTTAGGAAGCACGGGTTGTGCTTGGTGCCAGGGAGAGAAGTCGGGCAGTGGCCTACACAACTTCCAACTACAATGTCGACACTGAGCGGCAAATGGATTAATAAAAAAGTAATAATAGTTTATACACAAAACATAAAAATTCCCGATAGACAACATGATAAATATGTTTAGAATTTTGAATGTAAAAATTCATCATAAGCTTAATGCAAATTCCAAAGGTTATAAAGGAAAGGCTGGCATATTTGACCACATAATTAATTTTACCTTCATCCTGACAAAATGTATTATAGAAAAAGATAAAAGACATATGGAAGCACAAAGAATATACATACTATATATAATAGGTAAAAATGTGATCTTCCTAATATACAAAATTACTTTAAATCAGTAAAAATAAACACACTTTTTAAAAAACCCAGTGGAAAAATATTATATGAGCAGATAAATCACTAAAAAATGTATACTAATGTGGGTATTTAAAAAATTACCCATGATAAGGGAAATGCAAATAAAAATAATACATATGAGATTGGCTGGCAAACCTAAAACATATTTATTCTGTACATTATTACATTGGCCCCCATGAACAGGATTTGTGCTCTTATAAAAGAGGCCCAAAGCGCGCATCTTTCCCCTGCCACCATGTGATGTTGCAGCAGCAGTTGAGCCTGTATGAGGGTCCTCACCCGACGTGGCTGGCCCTCTGATCTTGAACTTCCAGCCTCTAGGAGAGTGAGAAATCTCTTTTCATTGCTTATAACCTATACAGTGTGTGGTATTTTCTTACAACAGCCCAAATAGACTAAGTCACATTAACAGGCTAAACAAGTGATGAAGAAAAGGAATTTGATGAAATCTGATGACCATTCATGATGAAAGCTCTCAGCAAGTTAAGATTAAAGCAAAAGTACTTTAGCTTGATAGAGAGCATCTACAAAAAGTTGAAACTAACATCATACTTAATGGTGAAAACTTAATGTTTTTGTCCTAAGGTAGTAAGAAGATAACAATTTCCATTATTAGCATACTTATACAACACAGCACTGAAAATTCCAGGCAGTACACAAGAAAAAGAGAAGCTATATAGATCAAAAACAAGGAAATAAGATCGTTCGTATTTACAGATGATATAATCATCTACCTAGAAAATTCCAAGGCATGTACATAAAATACTGCAAAAGCAAATGAGTTGACCAAGGTCCCAGGATGCAAATTCAATGGACAAAAATAGAGCTCAATGTATAAAGACTGATTATATTTCTATATATTAATAAGAAACTTATGAGAACAAAAATTAATGACACATTACCATTTATAATTGATCCAAGAAAATGAAATAGTTGTAAAGGTAACAATACATCCCCAGAGTCTGTGTACAAAAAAATTACAAAATGCTAATGAAAGAAATAAAAGATCTAAATAAATTAATGGACTAGTAGATTCAACATGAAATATTAACTCTCCTTAAACCAACCTATAGGTTTAATGCTATATATTAATTCCATCTAAGAGGAATCCCATATTAATTCCTCTGAAAATTCCATCAAAGAGTTTTTAAACACAGATATGTTTATTTTAATTTTTTTATATTAAAAGACAAAGAACCTAGACTATCTAAAATGATTTTGATAAGAATAATAAAGTAAAAGTAATCATTCTACTTATTTCAAGTCTCAGTATTTTGCTACAGTAATCGAGACAATATAGTATTGTCAGATGGTAGACATGTAGTCAACTGAACAGAATAAAGAATTTAGGAATAGAGGCACACAAATATGCCCAACTTGTTTTGGGGCATATTTTTGACAAAGGTGCGAATGAAATTCAGTGGAGGAAAGACGACCTTTTCAATCAATGGTGCTGGAGCGACTGGACATCCACGGACCTAAAAGTGAACCCTGACCTAAACCTCTGGCCTCATACTCACAATGTCTCCAAATGGATCATGAGAACTGTAAAACTATTAGAAGGGATAAAAATAGAAGAAAATCTGTGATTTAAAAATAAGCAAAGAGTTCTTAGATTTGATATCAAGACCATGATCTGTAAAAAAGAAAATTTGAAACAAAAACAGCAAAATTGAAAACTTTCACTTGGCATGTTATTCTGAAGGTATCAACTGGTAGAAAACATTAGCAAACCACAAATACAAGGACAAATAAAAACTGTAGAAACTCAATAGCAAAAAGATAAATAACCCAACTAGAAAATATGAACAGATATTCTGCTGAAGAGATGGAAAATCAGCATATGAAAATATGTTTAACATCATCAGTCATTAGGAAAAAGCAAATTAAAATGACAATGAATGGGGATGTAAAATAGAACATAGCAAATATAGTCAATAATATTTTTTATGGACGGTGCCAAGTGGGTAGTGGAAATATAGGGAAATACTTTATAAAGCATATGATTGTCTAACCACTATGATTTATATCTGAAACTAATACAAAATAATACTGAATGTAAACTGTAATTGAAAATTCTACTGCTGGGATTATACCCCAAGAATCCTGAAACACCAATCCAAAAGAACCTATGCACCCCAATGCTCATAGCAGCACAATTTACAATAGCCAAGTATTAGAAGCAACCTAAGTACCCATGAGTAAATGAGTGAATCAAAAAACTCTGGTATGTTTATACAATGGAATACTACACAGCAGAAAGAAAGGAGCTTCTACCCTTTGCAACGGCATGGCTGGATCTGGAGAACATTATGCTGAGTGAAATAAGCCAGGCAGTGAAAGACAAATACCACATGATCTCACCTATAAGTTGATCTTAACCAACAAAACAAACAAGCAAGCAAAATATAACCAGAGACACTGAAATGAAGAGCAAACTAATAGAAACTAGAGGGGAGAGGGGAGGTGATAACAGGGGAAAGGAGGGAAATGGTTGTCAAGGAACATGTATAGAGGACATATGGACAAAAACAATGTGGGGCAGGATTGAGCGCAGAAGGAGGGGATGAATGGGGCAGAAGGGAGTGTTGGGGGAAAATGGAGACAATTGTACTTGAACGACAATAAAAAAATTAAAATAAAGAAAAAAACACTAGATGTCTTAACATGCCGGCTAGAATTGCTAAAATAAGAGTGACAACACCAAATACTGGAGGGGACATAAAGGTAGCTGCGATTATGAAAGGGTAGCAGGAGGGACCTTTGCATAGAACTGTTTTGTGTCCTAACTATGCTGGATGCCACACAAAACAACACATGTAATAATTCACAAAGAAATAAATACCCACAAGCACATACACACAAATGAGTGCATGTAAAACTGGTGATATCTGAATATGAAAGATAAATTGTATCAAAATCAATTTCCCTGTTAAGGCATCGCACCATAGTTAGTTACGTAAGATTTTACTATTGATAAAACTGAGTGAAGAATATGTGAGTTCTTTTTATATTATATCTGAAAACTGCATGCTAATCTACTATTACCTCAAAATAAAAAGGTAAAATAAAAACTAACAGCAAATTGAAAAGATTCTAATTTATTTTGTCTGTGATGGAGCCAAAGGAATGTTTATTTTAAAAAAAAGGCAGGAGGCTGTGGGCAAAACTATATGAATCTCAAGAGCTATTGCTAGCTGCTATTTCCTCAATTTAGACTGAGCCATTGGTAATAGCCTTGTCCTGAGTTTCATTTGAATTCATGGCCCTTTCAACACTGCATTTTTTTCATTTTTAAAAAAGATGTATTTGTAGAGAGAGGGTGAGGGAGGGAGAAAGAGAGGGAAAGAAACATCAGTGTGCAGTTGCCTGTCACGTGGACCCTACTGGGGACCTGGCTCGAAACCCAGGCATGTGCCCTGATTGGGAGACACTTTGGTTCACAGCCCATGCTCAATCCACTGAGCTACACCAGCCAAAAATGGCCAGGGCCATTTTTTATATATTTTATTGATTATGCTATTACAGTTGCCCCATTCCCCCTCCTCTTTTCCCCTCCACCCTGTACACCTCCTCCCATCTGCATCCCCTGCCCTTAGTTCATGTTCATGGGTTGTACATATAAGTTCTTTGGCTCCTCCATTTCCTATACTATTCTTAACTCCCCCTGTCTATTTTCTGCCTACCAGTTATGCTTCTAATTCCCTGTACCTTTTCCCCTATTTCCCCTGCCCACTTCCCCGCTGCTAACCCTCCATGTGATCTCCATTTCTGATTCTGTTCCTTTCAACACTGTCTTAATCTGTGTGGATTCCACCACTGCAGTGGGGCGATCTCTCCCTTTCTCCACTGTAGTCTGAAGCAGAGCTTCAGCCCCAGCCTATGTGACTCATGAGATACATTGCTGTGTTTAGCTCAGGACAATTCTCAGCAATATGTGTTTTAATATTCTAATAAATTATGTAAAGGATACCAGTACTTATCATTTGACAAAAGACAAGCTAACAAACATTTTAATACAAGTGTTTCAGAGATATTTATATACCTGTTTTAAATTTTGTCTTGTTTTTCCTCTACTGTCATAAGCTAGATGCAACATTAGTTTAGTTTACCCTTATTAGGAGGATTTTTTAATTTGGAATGTGAATATAGTGTTTATGTGCTTTTCAGCTATGTCTTTCTAAAACAAGTTAGCTTGTTACTATAGGCACTGGCAAATATTGTGGGCAAATAAAAATGATTAAGAGCAGGGCAAGTCTCATTCGGAGCAACGGTGCTGTAATGAGAATCCACACACAGACAGCTTATGTTTTCACTCACTCATTTCAAACAACTCTTGATTAAATAAAATTCCATGACAACTTGCAAAGTTGAACAGTCCTGTGGAGCCTATTGTAATCAAATCAGGCTTGAGTCATAAGTGAAAATGAATTCGGATTTCACCTCCTCCTAAATGTTTTTCTAGGCAACACACACTCTGAAATAAAGAACCTGTCAGAAGGAGTTGTCAAAGAAATCACAGATCATACTTCTGAAACCCACACAACTTCTTTGTCACAGTCACTTTTAACCACCGTGTTTGTCAGGCTAGATGCGTGAGATGAGATGTTAGATAGCACTCCCAGGGCCATTTTTTGATGACATGGTATTAAAATTGTTTTCTGAGTGGTAGTAAGCATTGTTACTGCTCATGAGTAACAGTGTTTTTCCTAATACCACCCTTTTCCAAACAGGCTTGTGGTGCATTTTATGGGAGCCTAGTATTGCTAATGCCCTCAGGAGTAATGATACCTTGGGTCACCAGTTTCTAATGCATTATTATCACCCTTTCTCCTGACTGCCAGGTAGGCTAAATGGCATCGCTGTAGTTATGATTGCTGTGACCCACAATTAGAATCAAGCACAGAACTGAAAGTGAGTCATGCAGACCATGTAACAAGTGCTGCCTTTTTTTCCCCTCCTGATCATACTATTTATTGTTCTGTATATACAGCTTGGCCATACACTTTTGTCACTTAATGGCAATAAGTGAAGGAATCATTGGAGGTATTAGAAGAGTATTTAAATGTCTGAATGTCGTAAGAATCAAAAGTACTGAAAAAAACCTTGCCAGTACTGGGTTTTGCAGGAAACGTAGTCATTCTTTTTCAAAAAGCAACATTTTCTCATAATTGTTTGGGAAAATTATCTTTCTCATTAAGATCTTTTCCCATTCAGGGGCTTAGACTCTTTACAGAACACTTGATTATTTCCTGTGGGCTTGAACAACTGTAGGCATTGGCTGCCTTTCACCCTTGAACAGAAAGTAACAAACCACCCAATATTCTGACCCTGAGGATCCAGTTCTTCTAGCTGAATTCAGCTATTTCTAGGCTTATACCTTTATAACCCCTGTAAACCCCACGTTTTTTCCCCTGTACCTTTTCAGGGAAAAATTCTGTATCTAGTACCCAATAGAGAAAGAAAGGCTGGATGACTATCATTCTTCTTGGGTCCTGATGTCTACATGCTTGTAAAGAGCCCTCTGGGGGCAGGTAATGTGGGTGGATTTTAAATGTTTTCTGGCACTCTCCATTGGTCACTTTCATCTTGTGACATGGCATATCAAGTATTCAATCTTAGAAGGATCAATTTGGGGATTTGGGGCTTTCGGGTCCGTTTCAGTGGGAGAGAGTGGGGATCAAGGGGGAGGGGAAGAGACAGAGAAGGACAGAGAGAGAGTAAATCAGTTGACTGAAAGGCTAGTTTGCTGATTTTTACCACAATCTTTTTCTTTCCTCTGATGTTATTTCATTGTATTTTGAAACCTTAGTGTTTAAAAGTCACATCAGAATCCTAGTTATCATGTCAATTTCTGGGCTCCTCCCCCAGAAATATGCATGATTCAGCCTGGGGTAGTACATAGGAGTTTAATTGAGGATTAAGCCATGAGCTTTTAGATAAATTACCAGAAAAGAATCCATAAAAAGAGTGAATATGATGAAGAAGGTCTTTGAAGCATACTTTCAAAAACAGAGTTCTAAGGTGTAAGAGTAGGTTGGTAAAAAAAAAAGATCATGAAACATTCTGTTTAATCTACACCTTCACCAGGATAGATGACTAAGTATACAAGAGTCCAGGACAAATCCCCTATTCAGAAGTAGGGAATATACATGTAAAGCTATGTGTTCTTTTTACCTCCTGGAGTGTTAAGGGAACCTACATGGACTCAGGTACAGTGGCTGAGAAGAAGATAACCCTTTGCCTTCGCCACTTTGGTTGCAACCTTCACGCTTATTTTTAAGCCTCAAGCCTTCTGTGTCACACCTTACCCCAGTCCCCACCCTTGCCCTGCATGCTGGAGCTCTAAATAACAACTGAGCATTCGCCTTAATGTTTGTGTCTGGATTCTTTTCCAATGATTTACGTTAGCATCAACATGTTCCCAGCCCTGGTGCCTTCCCTGATATTTGCCAGTTTCCCCATTCTCTATGAGGTCTCCTGAGTGTGATCCTGGGTGTCCCATTTCCCCAAGAGTGGAGGAAATGTTCTCCCTGGCTAGTCTGTTTTGTTAAGTCTTCCTGCAGTTATGTGTGGTTGCTACTCAATCCCCAGAACACTTCCCCTTAGATTCCCCTCAGATCTAGGGTCTCTCTCTCTTTTTAAAAAATATTTTATTTATTTATTTTTAGAGAAAGGAGAAGGGAAGGAGAAAGGGTGGGAGAGAAACATCAATGTGTGGTTTCCTCTCATGTGTCCCCTACTGGGGACCTGGCCCACAACCCAGGCACATGCCCTGATTGGGAATGGAACCAGTGACCCTTTCCTTTACAGGCCCATGCTCAATCAACTGAGGCACACCAGCCAGGGCTAGGGTCTCTCTCTTTAGCAGCTTAGTCTCAAGGCTTTGCCCCAAGTGTCACTAGTCAGATCCTTTCAACACAGTCAGCCTGAGACTGAGCATGTCTTGAGATAATATACTTTGGGAGAGAAGTCCACTAAATTTGCTGAACAGCTGAAGACCGATTTATTAATCTTCCCTAATTCATTCATTGGCTCAAATCATGGTAAACCCTCAAAACTAGGCTCTTAAAAGAGAAAAGAAATCTCTTTATTTGGTATGATGGCAAGTTTTCATCATTTGTATTTTCCTAGTAATGAATCCAGAGAAGGGTACCATAAAAGTAAAGATGCTGTACCCTCTAGACTGATGTGGCTAGAAGAAGCATCAGTAAGCCACCTGAGTTCCCATCTTTAATGTTCTACTTAAAACAAAGAGATTGGTTTAAGACGATGTCAGTAACGTGGTAGACATCCTGGAGTGCAGTTCACGATCTTAGAAAACTGCATCTTCTCTTGGCAAGCAGAGCAAGATCTATGCCTCTCTGGCCCATCTATGCCAAGGAGAGATCTACAATTAGACCTTATTTCATCTTTATAGCTATTCAGAGAAAGAAGGAGATTTGTCTTTTTTGGGTTAACTATTTTATCTTAGTTGCAAGACACCCATTTTTCTCACACCAGGATTGTGTTGTAGGGAGTAGGGGTTGAGATTCATTTCATTTCTTATGGAAATTCCAGCACCCTTTATTGAAAAGATTTTTCCTTCCCCATTGGAATGATTCCGTTTCTTCGTCAAAAATCAATGGACTGCGTGAGTGGAGTTCTTCTGTTCCTTTGATCTTTGATCCCTTAAGCCAGTATTATGCTACATTGATCACTCTAACTTAATAGCAATCCTAAAGTTGGCAAACTGGAACATTTCTGTTTTAACTTTAAAATTTCTAAAAGTGAGTGATGTTGAATATTCTTATTACTTATCACTTTAGTTGTGAATTTTCTTATTTTACTTGTCCTCTCTATATTTTCTAGTAAAATTTGTCCATGTTTTTTGCTCACATTTTGCTGTTATGTTAGAGCAGGGCTGTCAAACTCGCTTTCATCAGGAACCACATCAACCTCCAGGTTGCCTTCAAAGGGCCAAATGTAGCACTCCTTGCCCCTAGTTAAGGAGTGGTTACATTGATACAGTCCTGAAATTATACTCAGCCCTTTGATGTGGCCCCTGGTGAAAACGAGTTTGACACCCTTGTGTTATTACATTGCAATGTATTATACGTTACACCCCTGTATTATACATTGATTTCTAAAATATTAATTTATAACTTACCTTTGTTTTTTGAGTGGTGTTTTACACATCAAAGTGTGCCCTTCATAGGTTTGTGTACTACATATTTAATACTTAGTTGGTTATTTCTTTCATTTTCTTTTCAGTTTAAATAACTTAATTTTTTCCTAAATACAATATTCAATTTCCTTCTATTATTGTTGCATACCAATTTTTCATATTTAATTATTCATTCAACTCGAGATTTATGTATTTTGATTTATGATAAGACAAAAACAATATGAAACATTTTATTACCTGCTCTTAGTACATGAGGACACTATCCCAAGAAGAATTATTTGACTTGGCTAGGAGTTACGCAGCTGTTAATAGTGGAGAGTAGAGTTGAAATTTTAACTCCTTACTCTCCTATTCTAAAGCCTATGCCCAAACTTATCACGCACATATTGTCAAATCACCAAAGTTTTTCACTTTACTTTTCTTAATGTAAACTTTAAAATAAATATCTAGAGAACTGCCCATTAAGTGAAATCTATCCAGTTTAAATATATTCATTAACAAACTCTATGTCTGTGAAACAGACTACCACAGGGACCACTAGGTAGATAATAGAAGGAGTTAGAAGGGCAGATGCCTTCAGGGCCAGGTAGAAAATTCTGTACGTGAAGTTGAATGCCATAAAACAAGTTGAAATTATGATAGAATAGAGGGGGTCTATTTCCCATAAGGATGTTAAGAGTCCTTTTTAAAAACCCTTGGTGTTCACAACACAAATGACAGCCGAGGTAGACTGTCAGGGCACCACTAGACCCTTTCCTTACTATGCCTGCCAGCCTTAAACAATTGTGTCATGGTCTTTGTCCTGCCTCAACCAGTTCTCCACTTTGAAAGACTCAACTGCTTAAGTACGAACCCTCCAGTCCTATACATATTCTTCTCTCACTCGCCCTTCCTGAGACATTAGGACTATAATGGTGGTGTTTTCCCACTCTGCAGTGGATTCTAATGAGCCTGCCTTTGGTGTATCAGCCAGTTGTCCAGTGGTGTTCAGGGGAATTCAATACTTTCAGGGAACGGATACTAAGGTAGAAGGTGTAAACTGTGGTATGTTGTGAGGAGGAACTTCTTGTCCAAGTCTAAGTTCACTCCCTCTGGCCCAGTTCATATGTGGATTATATCTGACTGAAAGCAGGAAACAATTATCTACACCACAAAAATGCACAAGGTGATCTGAGGAGGAAAGAGGAAGAAGAGCATTTACCCTTGGTCACTCTGGAATCTGCATAGGTCTTGCAGTCAATACCAGAGTTTTCTTATCAGGTGGATTTGTACCTTTGAATAGCTACATAAAAGGTTTAACTTCATCACTATTCAAAGACATCAACTAAGGGACATACCATTTTCATTTGTTTAATTTGTTAAGACAATGCAAGAATATAAAGAAAGGGGGATATTTTTAGTATAATTAAATATTAACACACTTCCAGAAGATTAAAGGAGAAGGATGATGGATGGGCCCTTAATGATGAATTAACTTGCCATAAATACTTTGAATAATATTATAAAATATTTTCAAATACATAATGAAAGTCGTGTACCAAGTCTCTAGAAGGGATGTAAAGAAAGAAGTCAGTCCCCAAGAGAAAGAATATTTTATCATTGATGTTTTTTTTGAATTGCCTATTGACTTAGCTTGTTTTGAGTTTTAATTGCTTTTGCTGGGCAGAGCAAGTATTAAGGGGACTAAATGGTAATGAAAAAGATATAATAAAGAGTATATATTAAAAATATATAGAAAATTAATCCCTTTGCTGTCTGCACTGTGACAAACTGCTCTCTACTCTCCCCTACCCCAACACCTTAGTTTGCTACTACTTGCTACTACTTTACAGGTCTTCATTTTAATAGGAAACCTAGAGATCAATTCAATGACTAAATCCTCTATTAGTTAGTAAACTCAAGAAAGAAATCATCCTCTGTGTCACAGTCATTATGCTTCCCAAACATTAGAAAGCACCACATTTGTCATTTAGTTATGCTTTAACATAGGGACTGAACATCACCCATGAGCAAATTACATGATAACAAATCATCTTATTTTGGAGAAGAGTTATGACTGTCTACCAAACCATACCTGTTGTGAATTTTAAATTTGTTTCTTTCACTTTTAAGAAAGAAAAATGTACGACAGCATCAGTATAAGAATTGTGTATTGTTTGGCTTTCCCAGAATAGTCTTTAATAAATAATATTGATTATTGAATTTTTAAGTCAGAAATGAAGAGAGATTTATGAGATTTCACAAGCAAAATATATTTACAGGAATAGATTATTGCATTGTGGGATTTGAGTTCTTATTACAATAGAGCCCAAGGGTTTGATTATAATCTTGGTGACATAAAAAAGTTTTCATTAGCCTCAGCTGGTGTAGCTTAGTGGATTGAGCCCCTGAGTTGTGAACCAAAGGGTCACTGGTTCAATTCCAAGTCAGGGCATATGTGTGGGTTGCAGGCCAGGTCCCCAGTGGCAGGTGCATGCAAGGCAACCACACATTGATGTTTCTCTCCCTCTCTTTCCCCTTCCCTTGCCCTCTCATTAAAAATAAATAAATAACATATTTTTAAAAGTTTTTATTAGTTCTTCAATGTAAAGTTTTTTAGTATAATTTTAATTGCTTAGCATAGCTATATATCCCGAGTTCAAGATGGGATTTCTCTATGAAATAGGCTGTACTTAAAGACTTACTTTGTCTGACATAGCATAACTCAATACTCAATAATTAAATTTCTTGAAATAAGCCTACTAGCAAGTAAAGGAGAATGGTCATAGCCTCATGGATTTGATTGATTTTGTAATTAATCCTGATTAATATTTTAAAGTGTTTAAAAATTTAGACCACTTTTTATCTTGTGTAATAAAATTGGTATAATGAATCAAATGACTTGATGATTTAATATTATGGTGTAAAAATTGATCCATAAGAGTATTACCAAACTTTGTCTTTATGGGTACTCAGAAAATAATGGTAGGTAGGTGGGTAGGTAGATAGAAGTACAGGTATGCACACACGCACATATATGTGAGGGCCCAATGGCAAATTATAAACCATTAGTGTTGCTTTTTAAAGAAAAAAGATATTTATAAGAAGTCCAGGAGTTACTCGATATTGGGTTTTGAGTATAGGGTAAAAAGGTAAAGGTTGAGCTGGTCATTTATTATTAATATGACATACAACAATTATTGAGTATTTCACATGTCCTAGACACTGTACTAAGACTTTTCATGGGTTATAGTCCTCAAATGCCTTTGTGTGCCAAGGAAGGAATACAATTATCTCAATTTTCTAGGAAGAATAGTGTATTAATGACTTGGGGATTTATTACTGGTTGAGCTGGCAAAAGAAGAATAAACTATTTAATAAACTATTTAATAACCTGTTAAATTTCTAGGTTGGCAACCCAAATGGTAGTTAGATCCAGGCTTGGCTTCACCATAGTTTGAGCCCCTGACTATGTTAGAGTTCTATGAGCTCTAACACAGAGTTCTAACTGTGCCATAGTTAGAGTTCTGCACAATGCACAAAGCCATACTCAGTAACCCAGACCCTATTTTTTTATTCTCTGATTCTCTACTCTGTTGCTGATTCTCTTTATCAGCATTTGGGTAGATAGCATAAGACATAAAAGTAATGACTGTTTTTCTCCTTAATGATAATGGAAACACATTTCTAGAGCCTTTTTTAACTTCAAAGTAGAAATTCAAGTGAATATTTATGAACCCTGATTTCTGCCAAAGGGATGCTAGATTTGATTAGCTCGGAGTCGTAGAATTAAATTATGTTGAAGCATTTCGGCTGCAAGATTCTGCAGGAAACTGGCACAGAAAACCTTCCCTTACCATTCTGATTACAAATAAAAATCTTCCTCCTTGCCCTTTTCTTCAGGTGTGGGCATAAATTTGCTTTCGTTAAACATCCAGGCCCACACACAGATGTTTAGGTTGATCATCATGTGAAAAAAAATTATTAGATGAAATTTAAAAATCTGCTAAACAGCTATTCCAGAAGGAAGTCTCAGTACCTAGTATTCATCATAAGCTCTTTAAAGTTTTCATTTCCTGCTAAAGACATATATAAATTTGTTGACTGAGACTCGGATGAAGTCTGGCAGAAAAACATGTTTTTGTAATGAGAAAGAGAATGTTCATCATGCCATGCTTTCAACGAGGGAGGAAAAATGCTTCGCTATTGTGTACATAACCACACTCCTCCCAGTACAAATTGGTGACACAGGAAGCCAGGAAATGTCTTGGATAAGCAGCATACTAAAAGAAATTTGTAATAATTACCAAAGAAGGGCGATATCCCTAAAGATGTCTCTCTCCTTTGTAAATAAAGGTGATAAGAAAAGATCATTGTTCATTTTTTTTTAATCTACAATTTTTTGGGCACAATCTTTTTTTTAAAGATTTTATTTATTTATTTTTAGAGAGAGGGGAAGAGAAGGAGAGAGAGGGAGAGAAATATCAATGTGTGGTTGCCTTTCATGGGTCCCCTGCTGGGAACTGGCCTGTAACCCAGGTATGTGTCCTGACTGGGAATTTAACTGTGATCCTCTGGTTAGCAGGCCCGTGCTCAATCCACTGAGCTACACCAGCCAGGGTGGTGTTTAAATATTTTAAAAAGATTTTTATTTATTTACCTTTAGAGAGGAAGGGAAGGAGAGAGGGAGAGAAACATCAATGTATGGTTGTCTCTCAAGTGTCCCCTGCAGGGAACCGGCCTGCAACTCAGGCTTGTGCCTTGACTGGGAATCGAACCGTGATCCTCTGGTTCACAGGCCTGTGCCCAATCCACTGAGCTGCACCAGCAAGGGTATTCATTGTTTTTTTTTTAGAGGATAGATTTTAAATTCAAATTATAATAAAATAATTACAAATGTAATAATTTTAATGATAGCAATATTTTAACTTTTAAACAGAATTCAACAAATTTCCATCTCAAAACAGCAATATAGTTTTTTTGTATGCTACAGTTAAAGATACATCCCATATAAGATAAATATGACATAAAAAATCAACCATAATATTTTCAGTTAAAAATGACAGAACTCAATTAGAGTAAGAAGAATGCTGAATGTATTAACTTAAATATTCAAGAAGGCTCAGTGAGTTACTGACTTTAAGGACAACTAGAGCTGAGAATCTAAACAGTCATTAGTCTCTTAATCTCTTTCTTAGTCTCTCTCTCTCTCCTTTTCAATTTCTCTCTTTCTTCTCCTACCCATTTCCCTTACTCCTTCCCTTTTTTGGCTCTGCTTTAGATCCCTTTTGTGTTTTTGATCTTTGCTAGGTTTCCTATAGGTTTATTCCAGGAACTTACAGCTCTATCTAAGAGTAAGAGATGTCTCCTCTTGGTACTGCTTGAGTCACAGGACCATGTCTGAATTAACAGCTGTGTCCCAGGAAGAGAAGAGGAGGATGCTGCACTCTAATTAGACCAGAAAAGTGTTCCCAAGAAAAAGGATGCAGACCAAGTATGTTTACTATATTGGGATGTAGCAGTTTTGTTGCCTAAAGGAAAAGTGGAAAGCAAAGATGAAATTCATCTATTTGGTCAGAGAGCAACATCAAAAATAAATTGTTATATTGAGACCTTACCAAGGGCCATTGAAGGATACCATCAGAATAGTATACTTGTATCCTGCTATAAAAATTCACAACTTTGCTATTTTTGACATTCAGTTTGCCTTGCATTTTTTTGCTTCTTCTTACATAAGGTATTCTAATGGTAACCTGGAGAAGATATGTTAGCCAGGAGTGTTACATTTTAATTAATATACATGGAAAGATAAAGAAAGCTTCAAAGGACCCGATGATACATGTATCTTGATAGGACTTAAAGTACATTATGTTTACTAAAAATGAACTATCCCATCAAAAATCTCAATTACTTGGTCCACCTGATGGGTTAAAGCTAAGGCTAGTATAAAATGGTGATGATTTGATACCTCATTTGCTGAATTTGAGACTTGTCATTAAAAAAAAAGTAGTCAGTAAATTTAATGACTATTAATTGTCTAACAGGAAAAAGGCATTACTAGTGTAATGTCCAAAGAAGGATTTTTTCAGTCTTTTCCAGTAGGCTAATTCAGATAAAATGTGTCACTTGATTACATGACAAATTTATCTCTATTGGTTAAGCTCTAAAGTAATATAAATATGAATATTAATAATAGGCACTGGTTATGAAAATACTGGTGATTTCATTTACTAGTTGTGTGACTTTGGGCACTAAAAGTTAACTTTACGAACATTGTTTTGTCCTTCCATGCAGTGGGAATAGTAATTCTCCCACAAATGTTATTCAGAAGATGAAGTGTGATTGAAATTTAATGCATAGAACTATTTCTTTGATCTGTTCAATTCATATCGCTTGGACTGCACAAATGTGACTCATAAGTATAGCATTTTAAAACATTAAGTCCTGGCAAAACTTTTAATAATTCAATTGTTATCTGAAAATCAATTTCCATTAAATAATAACATTCTATTTGAATTGCATTTTGAGTAATATCTTTTTTTTCTATTGCCTAGTCAATACAAACTAATGTAAGAAGTTCTTACTGCAACTGTGATTATAGCAGGCGGTCTGGATTTTACCTCCTACATGATTCTAAATGTAATGAAGTCTTCCCTAAGAAGACTAGCAGTAAAGTCATATTATTTTTATTATGTAAGCCTTGTAAGATTTTGAAACTGCAACAAACTATTTTGTCTATTCATAGAAAAATAAAATTTAAATATATTCTTCTTACTGAAACACCTTGGAAACCATTAAATATAAAGGCATTGATTTTCTCAGATTCTAACTTTATCATATTAAAGTGGATTACTTACAACTTGCAAATATGTCACTGAAGATACTGTGAAATATTTCTGAAATGGTAAGATAGTTTGACATGTTGAAGCTATTTTTTTCTTTGCCCTAAGAAGCATGAGTATTAGCCAGTGATTACCAGTTTCTATAACAAACTCCTGTCATAAAATTCGTTATAAATTTAGTAAGCTAAACTTAATTCCATTTACCAACATAGTCAAAAATAAGTTTAAAAAAACATGGTGTTAATTAAACACTGAGTTTTTTAAAACTTTTAAAGACAAAGAAGTCAGTTACTAGTTTTTGTCTCAATAGTGATGAAAAGCAATGAATAAAAAGTGACTATCAGGATGTGGAATCAAATACCCTGAGCCTTGGTGAATTTCCTGTTGGAGCACAGCTACCCTACCCTTTCCTCCTTTCAGCCTCATCCAGGGAGCCCCCTAGAGGGATCTATAGGAAGGGAACAAGTTCAGGTAAATGTGTGTGTGTGTGCGTGTGTGTGTAAATATTTACTTATCCGTAATTGAGACTTTGGTCTCAAAACTCAGTGTAATCTCTAAGCGAACTGAACTAGACTGAAGTGAGAATCAACTGTGCCCACCTAGTCAAAAAGGTGGTGGCTCCCAGGTCAACTTGCCATGTTAGCTGTGTGGAATTCTAAGAGGAAGCATTAGAAACAGATGACAGTGAAGTCCAAGAAAAATATTTCTTTAAAAAAATTAAAATACAAATAGATCATTGCCAAAAAGAACAAATTCTGATGCTTCTGCCTATTACATTCAAGGTTTCATTGTGCAACACATGGGACTAATGCATTTCCTTGCACTGGGTCCATTTCCAGCAATGCTTCTCTTTTTTGATGGTACAGTGAAGAGCTTTGAATGTTTCCCAGTGAAAAATTCTGCTTCAATTTTTATTACATTAAATTATTGAGAAGGACAGCTAGGTCTAAATAGTCAACGAGAGGAAAAATATAGAAATTTTGCTCTTAAGATTTGCAATGAATCTACATGTCCTTCTGGGAATGAATGAGATAGTAATGTTTATTCTTTAGATGTTTTAGTAAATGTTTCTTTGATGTTTCCTCCTAAATTTACTGAAATAGATCAGGAAGATTTTTCTTTGATTTGTTTTAAATCATTAGAAGGCTACAGTCTACACTAGGCTAAGAAATCATCCCTATTCAATTGCACAAGTCAGATACATTCACGTACAGTGGGCACTACACGGAGCAGAATGCCCTGGCATCCCCATGTGGAACGCATAGCACGACCAAGAAATAACCACGTATTATTTTAATTCGCTGAGATTTCAGAATGGTTTGTTACTCTGCATGATTTAGCCTAAACTGATATAGAGAGTGATACCAAGAATATAAGGAAATTAAAGTCCAACTGTTCATAAACTAAAATATTTTGCATTTTTTACTTCACATGAAAGGTAACCTATTAACCCCTCATAATAAGACCCTTGATTCTAGACACTACATTCCCACAAAATATAGGAAAGTATCACCTTAATAATTTCTTTCTATTCTATTCAAATATAACCAGACATTAAGACACAGTTGGAGTGAAGGTTTCTTTGTATTTGAAGCCAGGACTTTCTTCATCAGAATTTATGTGGCTTTAGGAGCATATCCAAAGTTAGATTATTCAAACGCCATTGTTGACTGACTACAGAGGCAGATGTCTGACTGTATACATCAGTTTGCACCATTTTCTACTGGGGACTTGATCATCTGCAATTTTGGGGATCTATGGGGATCCTGGAACCAATCTCATGCAAATACCAAGGCATGACATGAGTTTTGAGGAATCAAAAGTTATACTCAGATTTTCAACTGTATAGGGGTTGGCAGCCTTAATCCCTGCATTGTTCAAGGGTCACCTGGGTAGTTTAGACTCTAGTCTCAAGAAACATTGCTATTCTCTGTTATTGATTATAAGGGAGGCATGTTCTATTTTCCTGAAAAAAAAAGTGTAGAGACAAAAAAATTAAAAGTCCTTCTTATTTCAGCCATTATTGTATGTCAACCAAACCAGGCCATCTGTCCAAAGTCCATCTCTATTCACAGGGATAGAAATTCTAAGTACGTTCCTATGATTTTCACATCTAGGGAGACAAATGAAAGCCATGGCTGTTAAAGACTTCTTCCTTATAGAGTAGGACTAAAATATTTTGGTCACTTTGCTTTTTTCTTTGACTTTATACACACATACATGAGTATGTGTGGAAAGAGAACACACAGAAACACATGTGTTCTCTTGCCAAAGAGTCCAGAATTCATTGTTTATGTAACTAACATCAACACCGAATAAGCATTTAGTTGGAGTATCTCATCAAGATCTCAGATGGGCCATAATGATTCCCAAATAGATTCCTACCTAAATCGGGGTAGTCTAGTAATCTTTTTTTTTATGATGCTTTGACAACTTAGATGCTTCGCTGGCTGAGGGGAGACTATCTCTCTCAGAGCTAGTTAATTCTAAAGATGGCAAACAATTCTCCTGTAAACATGTCTTTCATAGACAAACTAACAAAGTCACTCTCATGTCACTGACAACTTCCTTTACCTAACATTTATATACCAAGACAATGACCCAATCTAAGTCAACCTAAGGCCGAGTACTGGACAACTAGAGACCTCTCCCCTTGTCCAGATCCCACTGAAATTACTCAAACCATTCAATCCTAAATTTTCTCAGACTTTCCTACCCTGCCCCAGCTATTCCTTTACACGGAAACCACAGTAGAGGTTCTGGGCCATGTTTTTCCCTTGCTCCTGCCTCCTGAGCAAACTTGGTGCTTTCCCATGGGGCCCTGTGTGGCACGCCCTGATCCCTTTTCTTAGAAACTATGAGTAATAAACTTCCTTCAATGGCCTTGACCTCACTGTGTCATTACACAGTCACTTCTATAAATGAAATCCCAAGTACAATCAACAGAGGTAGTAATAATACCAAGGGTAAATTACAGGTGATAATTTATTGTTGTGTTCTTCTCTTGACTTTTGATAATAATTCTGCTAATACAGCTCTGATATAATTTATGTAATTTGTGAATGCACATCTGTTCCTTGGTCTCTGAGCTGTTCCTTTTTTCTTTTTCACCAAGCTGTTGTTTGCTGCTCCTGACCCTTCCCTCCCACCTACCTCTCAATCCACACCTATTCCATATATTTGCCATTCTTCATGTGCCTTTTTTTTTATATAACTCATTTATGTCTTATAATGTACTCAAAATCCATATAATCATTCACCTGGTCAGTGACTTCACGAGGACAAGATTGAAGTAAACTTTCATTAAGGTTGCTTTATGTTCTACTAAACATCAACATGCATTATGTATGCAAGTTCTCCAGTGAATTTTAAAAAATCATATTGCCAGACATAGCTATTTTATTCGATTGGATAAAGGCCCACCTTTTCATCATCAACTAGTCTCTGACAGGACAATCTTATACAAATATGAAAACTCCTATTTAGGACATAGTTTGTGAATCAGAACTTTACTTTGATGGATACCGTGAATCAAATATTTTGCTTATCTTCTAGCTACTGAAGACAATGTGAAAGGAATGAATGACTAGGCTTGATTAATATTTAAAGAAACCCAAACCTGTGCTTTTTATAAATTTCTCAATAAAAATAAGTATAATGAAAGTAGCTAGCTTAGAAAAAGAAATGAATCTGGCTTAGAAAAAGAAACATAGTTATTTTATAATAAAATGTCACAGAGCTAATTTGCTTGGTTCTCAGTAATCTGTTCACTGAGAGTATATCAAAAGAGCTGAAGGATGAGCAATGATGACAGATAGGCATTAGGAATCTAGAAAGCCCTTTTGAGCTGTCAAAAGTGATTGTATTATTTTCTCCAGTAACTTGGAAATATTTACCAATAACTGAGTATTATAGACTTAACATATTTTGGTGTTTGTTTAGTAAATTTTTGATAGTAGAAACATTTATTTTATTTTATTATTTTTAGTCTTATTGAGATATAATTGACATATAACATGTCAATTGTGTAAATTGAAACTTTACAATGTGTTGATTTGATACAATTTTTAATTTAAATTTATTGGGGTGACAGTGATTGATAAGATTATATGTTTCAAGTGTACATTTTTATGATACATGATCTGTATATTGCATTGATACCCACCATCTATAGTCAAATCATCTTCCTTCACCATATATTTGGTCAGTAAATTTTTAAAACTGTATTTATATCCCTTCCTGCCACCTTTAGTAAGACATGTTAAAAATACATGGTTTTTTCTTGGTAATATACTCTGTGTCAGCACAATGAGCATCAATTATTCAATTATTTTATAAATAGAGAAAAATACTGTATGTATTTATATGTGATAGGAAAAATGGCTTCATCCCTACTTTAAACACAGGTCATTTCTCATCTATGGATAATAATTTTTTGAGATATATATATATATATATATATATCCATTTGTTAAACTTTTAAAAATGCACGGTAAATCTTCATGTGACTAGCTCAGCTTAAAGGGTAATTCATTGGTTTTGGGAATTCAAAGCATGTTTTAAAGACTAAACAATAGGAAAAGAATAATGCAGTCAGTCTTCACAAAAAAACTGGAGTCAATAATTAAACCTGGAAGTTATATCATGTCTCTTCTACTCTTTGTAAATTGCCTTTATTTTTTCTTACTATATATAATAAATAATTATTAGACTGACAATACCAGAATTTTATATCTTCTGACTTCAGTAAAGACAGTGACACTTCCCAGCATTCTCTCTTCCCGTCTTAAAATTTTGGGGACAAGAACATACTAATGTTGCCTGACTAAGCTGCATGCTAGGAATATTTAATGCGGTCAGTGAACAGAATCCTATAAAAGCATTGCTTGCTGCTTGCATTGTGGGAAGGGGGAATGCAAGGATATCTGAGGGGAGAAAGTTTTTCAAAGGAAGATATGTTTCTGGGTATCTAGTCAATTGATGCCCACTTTGGGGAGGAGGGTGCTCTTTTCGTTTTATCAGTAGGCAAAATGACTGTTACCAGCTAGAATGCACCTTTTATCTCATATATTAAATTGGGAAGTAGATGGGCTTTTTTGGCCTCTAAATAATGCCCAAGTACACTGTCAATTGCTCATTCAAAACATTCTTCTGATCTTTAGAATAAACAATGTTAAAACAAAAAGCATAATGAAGATAAATTGCCTTTGATATACACTTTATTACGACCATTCAGAGAATTTTAAAAAATGATCATTTAATTTCCTCTTTGCCATTCCCCATTCAAACTAGGCCTTGGTCTCTGTCCCAGGGAATGGAGGTCATATACAAAAAGCAAAAAGAAAGATAAGATACTCATGTTTGGCTTTTGTATTCCTACAAGTAGAATTTTTGGTCATTTAAGAGGTTTCTGGGATTGTTTGGCCATAAAGGAGCCTCAGCTTTGCAAATGCCTTTAGCCCCGGTCCTTGTTCAGCATGACAAAACTTTAACTGTTTTTCATTAGTCCGTCAGTAATTGGTTCTACCGGGGAAAACTCCTTGGGAGAAGTTGGGTTACAGCTCCTGCCTTTTATTTTCCTTTGGTGGTTTGCATGCTACAGAAACTTGCAGCAATAACCAAGACATTTAAGTCGTGTGCCAAGAAAGGCTGGTAGGCTGGACTCTAAGAGGAGTCTCCAGCTCTGGGCTACTAACTTTTCTTCTAGAAGTGGGACAGAGGAGAGTGAAGGTTCCTGAGGCCTGTATCTGCTTATCACACGAAGACCAAAAATGATTGAAAGAGAAAACCTACTTCCTAATTTTTTAAATGCAGTTAACCCCTAGCAAATGTGGCTCAGATTTAGTCTTGAATTCCTACCAATAGGATTAGCAACTCTTCTTTCCTTCGGAGAGAGCCAGCAAGAGGATAGACAGACCCAGCTCTGTATAGACCAAATCAAATCTTACTTCAGTAATGAGACATCCCTTCTTCATAATTCATCTACAACCTCCTTTATCA
This sequence comes from Artibeus jamaicensis, assembly GCF_021234435.1. Taxonomy (NCBI): domain Eukaryota; kingdom Metazoa; phylum Chordata; class Mammalia; order Chiroptera; family Phyllostomidae; genus Artibeus; species Artibeus jamaicensis. The sequence continues at coordinate 10,378,130 of NW_026522014.1, read as the reverse complement.
CTTGCTGTACTGTTAGTACCACTATTGTAATGTGTTCATGGTTCATTTTACCAGTGCTCTTGAATCTCTTCCCCCTACTAGCTCGAAAGCCTTAGAATGAGACTTCTGTTAACAAGTCCCAACTAGGGTTTACAATTCCTGACAGTCTTTCCCTGAGTATGCACTCAGATACTGAAAAAAATCAAAAGCCAGAGGTTTATTTAGAAAGTATTTATCAGAGATGAAATAATATCTATCAGTAATACTTAAAGATCTTTGAGTGCCTTATTATAATTTCATTTTTATTTCTCAGAATCAGGCAGAAGGATGGGAATGAGAGAGAGCAATTTTGCAGAAAATGTCAGAATCACACTCTGGAAAAGGTATATAAAACTGTTAACTGACACTTTACCTGTTTTTACTTGGTTCATGTAGATATTAACTAGAGATTCTTGAAATGGATCTGTTTTATTGCAAGCTTGATTACCGACACATCCCTAAATTATTCTATCACACAAATGACAGTTTATACATAATGAAAAGAGGCCACTTACTTAACTGTTGATTATTTCTGAGAAACCCCTCTAATCTACTTCCCTGTTAAAATGGAAATAGAGAAAAACATGCCTCCACAGATCTTCAAAGGAACGCATTTCTCCTCTTTTATAGAAGGAAGGGCGAGATGAATGCAGCGTGCCTTTCCTCCCACAGGCATAATTTTCCTCCTATTAGGCCTAGACATCAAGGTAGACAAGCCCTGCACTCATGAAAAGGATTCTCTCATGCATGTAAATGCCGCCCCAGTGACCGTCAAGAGGGCAGACGGTGGCAATCAGACATAGAAAGCCCTGAGCCTCAGCGCCAGGGCTGGCTTCCCCGCCGCGCTGAACGCATCCCTGCCTTTCTGGGGGAGGTTGTGTTGGTGTTCAGACAGGAGGCCCGACTGTAGTTCTTCAAGGAGGAGGACAGCTAGTTCTGTTTGTTTGTTTTTGAGGACAAGACAATAGATTTTATTTCTTCCTTTAATTAAAAGATTCTTTGTTTATACTATTATTAAGCTTAGGGGAAGTATATTTTAAATATGGCTTTAATATTAATAATATTCATAAACCTGCAACTAATAGATCTAGTCCTGAATATCTCTTTTGCTTTATAAGTAGAATAAAATTATCATAGAAATCTAAGAATTTTCTTGGTACAGGTGTATAGGATACACTCAGTATGTCATATTTTCTAAAGAAAGGGGGTGCTGTTCTAATATGAGTAACATGTAATCCATATACAATGATTGACATTTTCCCTTTAGATTTTTCTGGTGGGAATGTCATGCTTACAGTGTATCTTAGCTCAGACTAGTCACAGTTCAAGTGCTTAGTCACCACAAGTGGCCAAAGTCTAATAGGGTTACAAAACTCTTAATAATTCATTTGAAATTATATATGAAGTTATGATTCCTCAGATTTTGCTTGATCCATAGGAAGATAAATTTATTACTTAGGCTATGTGATAGGCTTGGCAGTTTTTTTTTAATTTTTTTTCTGCATTCATATGCCACTTAGCACCTAAATCAGTCAAATCCAGGAGAGATTCAATTAAATGTAATAATCAGTGGAAGTAAATTTCCACCTAATATGTGTTTTTCATTGTCAGCCTGAATCTTGGTACTTGGATATGAGTCTCTATTATTTTGCACTAAGGTCCTTTCTACTTAGATCGGTTTGATAAAATAACATGCAATTCCCGATCTTTTCTACCAACAGTTATTCGGCTGACCCCAAATCAAGATTTGTTCTCAGTCAGCCCAAATTTCTCTTTCCTAGCAATCCTGGAGGGTAATTACCTGCCATTCTCTAGAGGAAAGTCTCGGTAGAGTTGATTATCAGTTAAGTTTCCTATTCAGAACCCATAGCTCATTCATTTCCATCGGAGCAGCCGGGGGGAAAGTCATTTCTCCCCAGCAGCAGATTCGGGTTGGTCCAGTGCACAGACTAAGCTGGCAGCTAGCTGTTCGCTGTGTGATTTAGAGGAATCCAAAAAGCCTTCACTGACTTGTAACTAGTTCTCATTTTTGGAAAAAAAATCTCCTAATATTCAGTGCATTGGTGTTCTCTTCTGGAAGCAGGCTTTACTGACAAGGCAAATGTGGAATGATGCATTCAACTCACTGGTATTCAGCATGGCTCAGATACTGAGTGATGAAGAATAATGAATCCAGGGAGGAAATTAAAGAGAATGCAGGCTCTCTTGGGATGTTGCGATTAGAGAAGGAGACAGAGGAGGAAAGCTGGAGAGCAGCAGCGACCTGGAATGGATGTGGGGTACAAAAGAGAGTAACCAACTGAAAAACGCATAAAGGGACAGCACTATTCAATAATTTTGTTTCAGGCTGCATTTTTCTAATCTGAAGTTGGAAATATTTTGAAAATATCTACTTATTCATTAGGATTATCTGTTCTAAATTATGAACTAGATTCTGGTAGGCTAGATTCTGATATTCATAAAAGGGAACTTATTAAAGAATTGAATTAAGTAAATTTGTTTAATATAGGAAAAGTGAAATCATTAATTCTACTTTAACCTAGTTGTTTTTTTGGTAATAAAGCAGCCAAATCACTTGCTATACAGAAAATTAGGTATTTCTTCCTTCTGTGAGTTCCACAGAAAATGTGCTATCCTCTTTTCTATTTTTGTTTCACTGAAATGGTGAATGCTCACTTTGGGAAAATATTCAGAGAATTTTCTCTTAAAGTATAATTTTATTGTGTTAGAAACTATAATTTGTGCCATAGAACTAAGTAAGAGGGTTCACTGTAGGATTTTAAATACACTGTGGTCTCTAAATCTTTTTGTGCACTACATTAGTATGAAATGTTATTTATTTAATCAAATAGAGCCATTACTCACAGTAGGAAGTGTATAACCACATCTCCACTGAGAATAGGAAAAAGCTTCTTGGGTAAAGAACAGAACAGAGCTGGTATTTGTAAGTGCAAATAAAAAAAAACCTGAAAGAGTATGACTTTTTCTTTTATGCCTGAGCTCACAAAATGGAATCCATAGCAGAATTAGTGATCAGAATTCCTTTTCACATTGTGCTTTTCCAGGGAACTCCTCTCTTCAGAAGTGCCACAGCTGCTCAAACAAATGAATTCTGCAGCGAGAGGTTTTGGAGGAAAATGCAGAACTACAGCCCAGGCTGCTATAGATTCCTTCCCTTTTCACTTACTCCAGAGGCATCAGCGGGGGGATGATAATGTGGGCTGTGGGAGAGCATGCTCATAATGGTGAAAACACTGCGCCAAGCAGAGAACCTTTATGGGGTAAGGCCATAGTAAGAATTAATTTCGCTTCTTAAAAGGAGTTATTATATGCCTTGGAATGGTGGAATAACAGAAGGCAAAATCTGCAACAAATAAAATGATGTTAAAACCCAGGCTCAGAAATCTAGTTTCAAATTTCAACTTAGCCAGCTGCTAACTGGATAAGAGCAAACACTCATTGTTCCAAGGCTATTTCATGTATTATCCTCTTGAAAGTGCCACTATTCTCCATCTGAGTGGTGAAGAAATAGGCATAGAGAATGTAGCTTTCCCACAGGTACGAAATTTGGAGCCTCGTTTAAACGTGGGCTGACGATTGCAAGATCTGGGGCAAATGTGTGCCACAGACAACAGAGGCTGCTTACTCTTGTTTCAGTTCATTAACCTTTCTTTTATCTTTTATCATCTGTAAAATGGAGATAATTACAGGAAGTCTCTTCTGGGGTTCAGTGAGACCATAAATACAGTGAATTTAACACAGTGCCTGACACCCAGTAAATACTCAGTAAATGTAGCTTTACCGAACACATACACACCTTCCCTCCAATGAGTCTTTAGAGAATAATTTATCTCTAAGTGTTAGTCAGTCACCACCCCTAAATCTGTTTATTAGCTCAGACTTTCACAGCATCTCACCTTAACATGGTTAAGCCCATGTCATCTGATGCTGCAACTGTCAGCTATTGTCATTGCATCTGTGATGGCGAAATGGTCAACATGGAACGTGGAGAGATTAATAACAGAGCAAAGAGTAGGCCTGTTAGAACCGTGAACCAAAGTCCTCCACAGGTGGAATGGTCACCTGGGCTGATCTGAATCACACTGAAGGGCAGGGTCCATTCAAAGCAAACTAGATATTATGCCAGGTGGCAACCTTGAAATATGCTGATGTGAGTCAGTTCTCTGATGCCATGAATTTTATTGAGGAGGCTGAAGGGACCGGAGAGCAGTTAGGTGCACCTGCCATTTTGCCTTTAGAAGACAGGTGATATGGAGTAGCAAAAGAGTTGCCCAAATAACATACTGTGAAAAGTCATTATTGGTGTAAACCCCAAGGGGTACTTAGTAAAATATGCTGTGTTCTACCCTGGATTTTTCTACTACAAGTAATTTTTTAAAAATTTAAGACAAATGAACCCTGGGCTGGTGTAGCTCAGTGGACTGAGCGCGGGCCTGTGAACCACAGGATTGTGGTTCGATTCCCAGTCAGGCAGGGCACATGCCTGGGTTGCAGGCCAGTTCCCAGCAGGGGACACACGAGAGGCAACCATACATTGATGTTTCTCTCCCTCTCTCCTTCCCTTCCCCTCTAAAGATAAATAAATAAAATCTTTAAAAAAGTCATTCTTTAAAAACATTTCAAGACAAATGTATACAAATATGCAGGTAAAGAAGATGTAGAGACAATGAGAAGTAAGACAATTTTATAAAATAACCCATTTAAAATTTAGACCATAGACTTAAGTGGTGAGATACTTGAAGACATCATTTCCAGGCTTTAAGGGCACAGAATCATCGGCAGCTAAGACAGTGACTCTGGAACCTGACGGCTTGGGCTTGAACCTTGGCTCTGCTGTGCAGTGCCTGTCTGCTCTTAAGCAAATGAGTTAAATTTTCTTTGCCCTAAAATGTCCTCAACTATAATTGATAATAAAAATAGTATCATCTACTTTTAGGTTGCTATGAAAATCCAAGAATAATCCCTGGCTCTTTTTTTAATAAAGTAAATTTGTTCAGTAGGTTTTATTTTACATCAAGAAAATGGGAGTGGGCAGTGAGCTTTCTTACAGGTATATTAATACATTGGGAAAATATTTTAGCTGTTTAAGGTCACCAGGTGGTATTTATTTTTGAAATGGCATTTCTGTAATTTTTTAAATTGCTTGAACAAAGCACCTTATATACCACCAGGGGTTAAAGTTTGCAAAAGTGGAACTTGAAGAACAGAGTAAAACAGTAATTGAATTTTTAAAGATGGAAAAATGGATGAAATAGTTCATTATTTTTCCTTGGTAAATCAAAAAGCAATGTAAACATCCATACTGAGGGATCTAAAGAAAACAATGTAAAGTGATTTTTGAAAATGTGATTACCATTCAGTAAACATTTACAATTCAGTCAACAATCCTGAGATAATGACTTTCTTATATTTTGAAGAGAAAGATAAATAGAATTTAGGCTAACAGCTTAATATCGCTATGAAAAAGTCAAATTATCAAGCAAAGAAAACAGCTTGATACTTTCTTCTTTATATAGCTAATTGTCTTCTCAAGCACTGAGTTAGCAAAATGGACTCATTGGAGAGAAAGAATAGAAGAAATAAATATGATAAGAAACATAACAATTTTTTATTAATTGTTTTGCCTGAAAATGATAACAAATAGCAAAGATTTTTATTTTTCTTCAAAAGACCACATTACCAAAATAATAACTAGGGCAGAAACCAATTATTTGCACACATAGTAGCCCCCCCTTATTCACAGAGAAGGAATGTTCAAAGACCCCCAGTAGATGCCTGAAAGCATAGATAATACCAAACCTTAAATATGTTATGTTTTTTTCCCTACACATAGATACCTAAGGTAAGGTTTCCAGTATGTCCAAATTACCACTATCACTATATTTGTGTTTGGGGCAATGATTAAGTAAAATAAGAGCAACTCGAACACTAGCACTGTTATTGCAACAGTCGATCTGATAACCTGGAGAGCTACTAAGTGACTGGAAGGCAGGTGCATCCACTGAACAAAAGAGCAACTCACGTCACATCATGGGGGATGGAGCAGAATGGCCCAGCTTTTATCACGCTGCTTGGAAAGGGGAACTGTTTAAAAATTATTAATTATTTCTGAAATGTTTTGTTCAGTTTTCTAAATCTTTTTAAAATTTTTTTCAATTAGAGTTGATATACAATATTATATTAGTTTCAGGTGTACACCCCAGTGATGAGACATTGTATAACTTACTAAATGATCATCCTGATAAATCTTGTGCCCATAGAATACCATATACTAATTTGAATTTTTCATTTAGTATTTTCAGACCTTGATTGACTACGGGTAACTGAAACACCAAAAAGCAATACTGTGGATGGGAGGGACTACTGTAGTATCCAGGACAAAATAGGAAGCCATGATGTTAAAACATGGTACACAATGTAACATGAATCCAACTTTGCAAATAATGAATGTTCAATAACTGGCTTGCAAATTTCCAGAAGCTACAATTATGTGACCACATTGGCATGTTCCATTTGTACCATTTTTTGTAATGTACATTTTATGGTCTATGTAGCCTTGAGAAAAATCTTGAAATTGTATTTAATTAGAGATTCAACAAAGAAAATAAGAACAGCAAATCACTCCATCATTCCAAATATAAATTCTGGGCCTGTAAATACATTTTAATGGAAAAATATTCATCACACTTCTCCAGTATTCTGTACTGATGTTTTGTCATGGATGGATGTATACATGTTTCCCAGATTAACTTTGTGTTTACAAAGTCTTTCACGTGACAGGGTGCAGCCAGTTTTCAGTTTAGCCAACGAGTCCCCATAAGTAGATACTCCATGAAGAATCACTCTAATTCTTTCTATAGATCCAGACAGAGCAGCATGCAGTGTCCTGGGAGAAGTGTGCATATATATCATTCCTTTTGTAGGAACTTAACAAAATGCTTTATTTGTTGCTGTGTAAAGGGTGGCCTAAGGAGATAGTAAACCAGTTTGATAAGAAACCTTGGCTTTCTAGAATGGAAGGATGACACCCAAATCTCTTTTAAAATTAGAAAGGGCTAATGAAACAATAGATGGAGCTAGGAGAACTAATGAAATAATAAGGGGCAGAGGCGGGACCCAGGCAGCTTACCCAGAATCAAAGATGACGACAGAAAGTATTTCTCGGTTTCATTTGTGGCATAAACTTTAGCTGCTCTGATGGCCTCCTGTGGCCACCTTGTAAGGAAGAACGTGACTGCAGGTTTGCATTGAAATATTGGCAGAGTAAGGGAGTCAAACAAGCCTTCACCTGAAGGCACTTTCTGGGCTCCTTAAGCACTTAAGTGGGAGAAAATTTGAGCACTGGAGGAAAATAGACTAGATTTCATGCTATGACCAAGAGCTGGTCTTCAGTAATTCACTCTGGGCACTGAATGAGGAATCTTATTTTAACTCCACTTTTGGGAGTGCTCTTTTCTAGAGACCAACATGGCATTATGACCCAGTGCCCAAATCTTACCTGCTACCTATTTATGTAACCTGAAAACCAAGAAGAATTCTTGGAATATTTTTAAGTAGCTATATTTTAAATGGTTAAATACATAGTATCTTCAGACTTGTCACTTTCCCTCAAAGCCTAGAATATTTACTATCTTGCCCTTTACAGAAATAGTTTAGATACACAAAATAAGGGTTATATCTACAAAAGAACCACTTACTAAGTTGTTTAACTAAGCTCTCTGTCCATTAAATAATTTTATTAGAAATTTTATAAAATAGGTCATTACATGCAGCATATTACACACACAGATCTTTGACTTTAAAGAAATGAGAGTATATATTGGATTGTATAATGGTAGTCATATCATTAATGACTCTGGAAGATATTAGTTTGCAGTAAAAATAAAAACTCAATCACTATCAGGGTAAAATAGCTACTATTCTAACAGTAAGGAAGCTTTCTATTTTCATTGTAAGGATAGCATTTCTCAACAATTATTTATATATAATTACTGTCCAATAAATGCCAATAGTTATCATATTGAGTAATACTTTTTGAAATTTTAGAATAAAAACTCAAATATTTTCTGCAGGGTTACTCAAAAACCTTCTGGTGGGACTATATTGTGTTTTAACTTTCTTGTCATAATAGTGGTTTATTTAGGTTTAAGGGCCTACTCCACATTCTCAGTTCTTGAGTAGAACCTCAGATAAAGGCTGTACCTTCTCAAAATAGGAATGAAACACACAATGTGGGACTCAGCCAGTTGGTCAGTGACAATACGAATTGATGCTCAGGGCAAGGCCTAACTGCTTATCCCTATTCAGTGGTTTGTAAAAAGCAATTATTAAAATATTTCCCTTTAATAGCCATACTACACTGATTCTGTAGAGAGACTGGCATTCATATTTTAACAAGTAAAATTCTCTTTAGAGTACTTTTCAATCAGTAGTGTATTTCCAAGTTTGTATTTGTGTATTATATTATTGAAGTAAAGAATCACTCTTGGGCAATATTGTGCCCATGAGTCCTAGAGTGAATAACAAATTAGTTATTATTCAAAATTTTTCATGAAACACTCAAACCGCCTATAGTGAGCAACACATAAATATTGTTGATTGATTTCCAAGTAAAGAAAAAAAATGAACAGTACACAAATTTACCTCATGCTATGCAATTCAAAAGGTATTATTCCCATTAAACATAAATCATAGCTTACAAAGCAATAGAGTTCTCTACTACTACAGTGCAGCAATTATCAGTAGTGTGTTATTTAGGAGCCAAAAAAGATAAGTAGAAGTTAGCTCTGCATTTACCAAAATAATAAAATATACAAATACTTACTAAAAGAATATTTGCAAAGTTAACATGTATTCAGGAATATTTCTATATAGGAAATACAACAGAGAAAATGAGAGAATTTTGTGGTACTCATTATCTCAAAAATCATGGTCAGTATTTAACAAAAGGATATAACTACATGGAACTATGTTCAAAGGGAAGATTTGCCCTTCTAACTAACAGTGTAGCAGCTATCCTTGCTGTATTGCTCTTCATCACTGTGTTTCCTCATCTAGGCCTCGCTCAGCCACCTAGTGAGTGGAATTAACAAAAGGATTGTCCTCTACAGATCTATTTTTTTACAGTTTACATTCAACACTATTTTGTATTAGTTCCATGTATACAGCACAAGCAGTTAAACAATCATGTACTTTGCAAAGTGGTCCCCTCAATATTTCCAGTACCCACCTGGCACCATACATAGTTATTATAATATCATTGACTATATTCCCTATGTTGTACCTTACATTCCCATGACTATGTTGTAACTACCAATTTGTACTTCTTACTCCACCCTTACCTTTTTTCACCCAGTTCTTCAAACCCCTCTGACAAGTCCCAGTCTATTATCTGTGTCTGTGATCTTTTTTAATTTTGTTCATTTAATTTTTTTTCTTTAGACTCCACACATAAGTGAAATTATTTCTATTTTATTAGGTGGTTGTGAGGTTTAAATGAATTAATGTATTTAAAGCACATAGAAAAGAGCTGGAGTTATAGTAAGTTCTCAAAATGTTACCAACATCGTCACAAGCATCTCCTTGTATAAGTTCTTTGCATAAACAGAAGCAGCATCTTCTGCTGCCTTTTTATCACTCACAAAAGGCAGATGGTTTACAGTAGTAATGGCTACCACATAGGCAGTGGTGTGCTGTTAAATGTTTAACCACCAACAGTCCTGGTGGGCAGGGGAACCCGATGTGTAGTGTTTGCTGACTTCCCAGTGTAGTTTCAAACAAATCACCAGACACCACTAAAGTGGAGTTGGGAAGAGGAAGAGCACATGGGCTCTGATGAACCAGTAAAGCAGCCTCCGGAGCACCGCTGCATCCAGCCCTCTCCTTCCTTCTTTCTCACCAAGATGGGTGTTTACAATCAGGAGGAATAAATTTCGTGACTGAAAGATTTGGTGACAGAGAAGAGTTAGGAGAATCGGTTTATATAGGATTCTGCAATGAGACGCTCATTGTGAAATTCTAGCCAGTTAACTTCATTTACATTAAGCCCCTCAAGGTGAGTTCAGTAGTAGAATGGGCAAGTGAACTTTTTGTGAATTTGGAAAAAAACTTAAGATAAACCATCAGAATATTTAACAAGTACTCAAAGAATCATATTTTTTTTTGCAAAGTGCTGTCTGGCCTTTTTGAAGAATATTTATAATGTCAGAATTTCACTTCCACTGTTGCTTAGCTTATATCACTATTGAGGTAGTAAAGGATAGACCTACAGTAAGTTAGAAATATTAAAGAGTCAGTCCACAATGTTATTTATAAAAATATCCAAATACAAACCAAATTTTAAAAAATATTTTGTTTGTTTTTTAGAGAGAGGGGAAGAGAGAGAGAAAGCAAAACATTTATATGTCAGAGAAACACCAGTCACACTGAGGACTGAGGACCTGGCTCACAACTCAGGCATGTGCCTTGACCTGGAATCAAACCCATGACCTTTGATCTCTCAGGTCAGCGCTCAGCCCACCAAGCTACACTAGCCAAGGCAAACTCAATCTCCAAAAAAATTCTAAGTCATTTCTAGATAACTTTTAAAATCACTTAAATTATTATAAAAACTCAGAAAGTCACATTTTTAAGACTAAAAGAAAAGAGAAAATATGTTAAGCAAGAAAAAACACCCTCCTTCTTCTAAAGAACCGATTTTCTTTTTTCTTTAAAACGGTGAAGAGCTTCACTTTAGGGATTACAATTTTACTCTTTAAACTCACTCATATTCAGTTTAGGACTTTGGCCTTTGTGGAATCCCAAGTAGTTAGTGAACCAAGTGTGAGGTCAAGTAAGGATGATTTAACAATAAAATGTACAGGTGGCAAAAGAAGCATGGGGCCTGCAGTGAGAGCTCTGAGATATATTTACAGGCCATTCATGTTCACTATAGTGTTGCTTATAAGAGCAAAATAATTATGCAGTGTAAATGTCCACCAACAGGGGAGTTGTTAAAATTATGGAAAATAATAAAATATGTTGGAGGTTCACATAAGAAATAGAACTCTATATGTTGATGTGGAAAAAGGTTCAAGATGTATTATTAGTGGGGGGAAAAAGCAAGGTATAAAAGAATGGGTACGTACACTATGATTTCTTTTGAAAAGAAGAAAAATAATATACAATCATTGGCTCAAGTATGCATAAAAAGCATCTCTGGGGGGATAAAAGTGACATAATAGTGGCTACATGTTGTGGTGAGTTAAAATGGAGCTGAGAGATTTGGAAGACAGTTGAGAGATAAACTCTTCACTCTGGGTCCTCTTTATACTTGTTTATGTCCACATTTTGTGAATAAATCGCCTCTCTCATTCAGATGCCCTTCTCACTTTCACTAGGCCTCTGGCATCCTGTCCCATCCTGTTGATTTCTGCCCCCCCCCACACATAAGAATGCGTTTCTCAGCCCCATGTAATAATTAAGAATCCTAACACTATCCAAGAAACCTAGACATCAGGAGAACTACATCAGGAGGACTGTCCAAGCCTTCTGCAGGGACCGTGCCATCACCTGTGACGAATTCTCGTCTCCTTGAGGGCTGGAACATGATATCAATGTTTCCAGCTTATACTCCCAGGATCTACCACAATGTTCAATAAATATTGTTGACTTGATTAGTAAATAAATGGATGAAAAAATAAAGATATAAAAATAAATGGATGACAATTTTCATTCTCTGATTTGGGAAGGAAGAAAGTTCATTGAATTTTTTGTACAGTCTCTTGCATTGAAGAGAAAAATCTTATATAGAAATGGAGAAAATCATAATTAAAGAAAATACAATAGGTGTAAAAAACTAAGAAGAGAATTTAAAATGTTTATCAAATAAAAAATGTGTTGTCTAGATAATTAAGAGATCATGATCTCTTATAAGACAGATTATTCATATGCAAAATTATTATTAATAAACAATATTTTACTTTGACAACAATATTTAAAATAACTCAGGAAAGCAAGAAAATACTACCTATCATAACAGGAAGAAGTCTACAACTCGGTGAACAACTTTAAGAATAACGGCTAGACAACCAACTGTATGGGAAAACATATTTGCCAATGATACCTCAGACAAAGGTTTAATCTCCAAAATATACAAAGAACTTACATGACTCCACTCTAGGAAGACATCGAACCCAATTAAAAAATGGGAAAAGGACTTGAACAGACACTTCTCTAAAGAGGACATACAGAATATCCAGAGACACATGAAGAGATGCTCAATATCGTTAGCTATCAGAGAGATGCAAATTAAAACCACAATGAGATACCACTTTACACCAGTCAGGATGGCTATAATAGACAAAGCAACAAACAACAAATGTTGGAGAGGTTGTGAGGAAAAGGGGTCCTTAGTTCACTGTTGGTGGGATTGCAGACTGGTACAACCATTATGGAAAACAGTATGGAATTTTCTCAGAAAAATAAAAATCGACCTGCCTTTTGACCCAGCAATTCCACTGCTAGGATTATACCCCAAGAATCCTAAAACATCAATTTCAAAGAACCTATGCACCACAATGTTCATAGCAGCACAATTTACAATAGCCAAGAGTTGGAAGCAACCTAGGTGCCCATCAGTAAATGAATGGATCCAAAAATTGTGGTACATGTACACCATGGAATTCTATGCAGCAGAGAGAAAGAAGGAGCTACTACCTTTTGCAACAACATGGATGGAACTGGAAAGCATTATGCTGAGTGAAATAGGCCAGGCATTGAAGGACAAATACCATATGATCTCACCTTGGACAGGAAGCTAAAGAATAAAACAAACAAGCAAACAGAATAAAAACAAAGACGCTGAAATAGAGAACAAGTGGGCAGCGACCAGAGGGGAGAGGGAAGGGAACTTAAGGGGAAAAAGGGGGAGGGATTTTGAGGAACAAGTATGAAAGACACAGAGATGAGGACTGGGGTGGGGGAATGGGAGGGAGGGGGGAAACCGAGCGGGGTGGGGTGGGGTGGAATGGGAGAAATAGATTAAAAAAAAATGTACTTGAAAAGTAACTAAATAAAATTTAATATTAAAAAAATAAAATAAAAGCAGAGGTTACTTGAAAAAAAAAAAAGAATAACAGCTAAGTTCTGAGAGCCAGGGACAACATATTGTTCCCACTGTGAACACCCTTTACACCCACTCCATTGGCGGGTGTCATTGCGTATGTGTGTGGGCTGGGTGACAGACAACTCATTAAGGCCTTGCAAAAGCACATGTAGTAATATTGTCACTCTTAGTTTCTCTTCCTCGAGTTTTCACCTTTTATATTTCCTTTTACTTTGCAAAATCCTACCAGTGGCACTGGGGAAAATAATCACCTAAGGAGTTTTGAGGTGAAAAGTAATGGAAAAATCTTAGCCTGAGCCACAGGAGTTCCTTATACTCAAAGTCATTAGCATGTGGAATTCCACATCCTCTATGGTTAGAGAGGTAAAAATGCTTTCTTAATTTTCCAAGAATGAGTTTACAACATATAGGCCACAGAGCTATATGTATTTGAAATAAATGTGAACCTAATTTTAGATTAGTTTTAAGGAATGTTTCATTGATTTAAATTACTACTCCAGTGACTCAGAAATGATGGGCAAAAGGATAATGTTTTGATTCCAAGTTGTGATGAAGCTGGCCTTTAGCCTTTGGAAACTTGCTTAGGCCAGAGACATCAGGATGTGCTGCTGGAGGAAGTTACTCCCTGTGATCTAAAAACCATCACGGGTTAGTGTTTAGTGTTTACCAGATCTTAAGGCACGTCTGCTCAAAAAAACAAATCCACATTGCTCTCAACTATTTTAACTAAAGGTGCTAAAGCAATAGCTATTTATCTATGTAAGCGAGCATGTGGTCATAAGCTTGACTTCTTGATAGTTGATTTTGTGTCTGAATTATTTTTAAATTCAAAAGTATCAGTGTGACAGCGACTTCAACAAGAGCATCCATATGTTGGCAATTCTAATGACAGCATTTATGCTTGTTGAAATGAGAGGTTATGAGTGGAATTTAGAGTATCATAAGAAAGTTAATTTGAATCTAAATTTATCCAACTTGATCTCTTTTCCCCAGAGAAACTGTTGGGACATAAATTTAGAAGAAAGCTTGAAAGCCATGTTTCTTGATTTCTTTTCCATTTACTGTTCTAATGTGTTTTTTTTTCTGTTTCCCCACCATTTTTTGGTAGTAATATTGACCTAGTATGATGATGCAATATAATGGAAATTAGGTGTGAAAGTCTCCAAGAAGCTGCTGTTTTATCTCAAGGAAATGTTGTATTCAGACAGATTTTATTCCACAACAAAGCTATAAGCACCTACTGACTCTTCTCAGTGAAAGGGGGAAATAGCACAACATGGCTGTCTTAACTTACAGTTAGCATTACTTCTTTAATATTGCAGCAACAAGTCCACAGAAATTAAGTATTTTTCAAAGCCATAGAGGATGACACTAACCAGATTTCTCAACAATATGGACTCTATTTCTTTTGCATTTTATAGTAGTATTGTGTAAAGCAACATATAGACACTAAATAAAGCTATGAGTTTGATCATTTCTGCTTAATATTAAAAGTAGAAATAGTTGATACCATTTACTGTTTGCCTATAATTTCCATTCTGTGTAGAAAGTTTACTTTCTGACACCTTATATTTACTTTGCTTGGTAAGATGTACAATGAATGTGTTTTGCAGCATTTACGTTTTCAATGAAAGCTTCCTATCATTCTGAAACAATTTGGTGCTCATTTCCTTTGTCATTGTGAAAGCTAAGGACAGTCTTCACCTTGACCAATTTCATACAATGAATGAGAAATGTTCAGTGCCTTATGCAACTATAAACTTTAGGGCTTTTATTTTCAGTTTTCTTTATGTGACAGGACAGTTACAAAAATACTGAAAGTACACAAAAATATAATTACCCACAATTATTTTTTTATGTTAGCATTACTTAAAAAACTGTGTCTGATGATTTTATGCCTTGGTATTATAATTACTTCACCAAACCTCAGAATTTAAAATTTATGTCATCTACACCAATTCTTCCTTGAAGTATGATTCTACAGAAGAGCATGCTCAAATGGCCATATTCCATCTTCTCAATTATCTAAGTGACACAGCAGTTACTATCTCATTAGGTAGCTATTCCAAAAATATAAATTTTTCTCCATGAAAATTACGATTAATTAGAAATGATATGATTGCCAATCATGAGTCTAATGGAAAAACTGGGAAATAATAGGATAATCCAACTAATGGCTGATTACATACTAATTTATGAAATGAAATCCTTTTTGTTTAAAAAAATGGCCTAAAGGAATAATAGGGGGAAATAAGAAAAGGGCCATCGAGGAACATACATAAAAGACACATGGACAAAGCCTAAGGGGGATAGGATCGGGGGTGGGAGGTGGGGATGGGTGGAGCAGGGGGAATGGCGGGGGGAAAATGGAGACAGTATATAAATATTCCTATTTGGGGGGGACGTATAATCACTAATTATATACTTGATATATCAGTATTCAGAATAAGAAAGGCAAGTTAATTTAAAAATAAGAATAGTATATTACAAGGAAGAAGACTGTCAGATAAAGCCTATATCAAGTTGATTACACCTTAGGTACTAACACAGTGATCCAAGTTCTCAAAGTTAGAATCAACTCTTAGATTATTTCAAAATGTTTACTTGTACCCTTTACCCCAATTTGTACCCACAAGAACAATGCAGTCAGCTATTACCATGGTACTAGGAGTCAAATTCCGGAGAATTACAATGCAGTTCCTAAGACTGATATTGGAAGAAATGTGGATTAGCCGAGAAAGTGGAGAGTCATGTTTCTCAATGATTAGCCTTCATCAGAATCATCGGGAGGACTTCTTAAACACAGTCATCTGGGATGAAAACCAGGCCCAGAGTTTCTGACTCAGAAGGTCTTGGAAGGGCCTGAAAGACGTGCATTTACAACAAGTTCCTAGGTGATGTTGGTACTGCTGTTCTAGGGATCAGAATCGGAGAACCACTGGTCTAGACTGGAGAGAGTGCTTTTCAGGCTGTGAACTCTCATGACTGATGTGTGATGAGATAATTACAGACTTTCAAAGTCACAATTTAGAAAAGTATATAACAATTTGATAAGTTCCATGTCTATTATATTTAACAGTATACAATTTAAAGATGCATTTTAAATGTCTTCTATTTTAATTTTCTAGAAATTAATTTTTGTTGTATTTCATAAATGTGCTGTTCTGTGCTGTATCAAAGACAAAAGCCACGGTTTGGGGGACACTGGTTTGAAGCATAGGGCCCTTTGAAAAGTGATAAAATTTCTGTTCAGAGCACAAAGTAGCACGTGCGTAGCTGTGGAGGAGATGTCATCAGTGAATACCTGGGTGACACTTAAATGCTAAGAGATAGGTCATACATGAAATAACCTTAAATATCTGAGTTGGAAGGAACCTTACAAATCACATAACTTGTACATTTCACAGGTATAACTTTTACTCTACTAGTCAAGTTCAACTAGGTAAGTGTAGTGAATACAAGCAAAATAAAGTTGGTAAGCAATGAATTGTTATCAGGAAATTAAGCTGCAGATTATTTAAAGAATTTAATAAAGAGCTCAGAGCCATTGGGGGATGGGCTTGATCCTCATTCTAAAGCTCTTTCCACTGAATATGATAAATCCATAGTCTACATGGAATTGAGTAAGTAAAGGTGGGGTACATTACTTTGCTCTCCCAAGAATGTTCTATGAAATTATATTGTCGGTTTTATATTTTCCTAGTTATTTTTGCTAATAGCAAATATTATATTTTGCATTCTTGTTCAGCAACAATCAGTTCCTGTGGTAAGCTTGGCAGTAACAAGCTGCTTAGACTTCCAACTTCAGCCCATTTTCCTAGTGTAATCAGCATAAAGTGTGCTAGCACTTCCCAATAAACCATAGCATGGAATTAAGTAAATTTGGGTGTTTTAATAGCTTAACTACTTAAAATCCCATCATTTATCTCTTTTTGAGATGCCTTGCCTTTCTAAAATATAATTACTTAAAAATTTACCCATGAGCAAGAATGACTTAGAATATATTAATATCTAATGCATGTCATTTGTACATATATTTACAATCATTTTTTGCCTCGAATAATCTAGACAGCCATCTTTCATGTTACAAAACAAGCTATAGTGACTTTAATGGAGATAATAGAAATATAAAATTGACCACAATTCTGAGATTGCAAATATTTTGTGTAATGATTTTCTATAATAGTGATTAGGCTGAACAGAAATAAATCAGCATTGCTCTTCCAAAATTTATATTACAATGGTTGTGTTAAAAATGGATCTTACTAACCTTCATTCTACCTTCTACTGTGCCTCTTAGAAACTCAGAATTCAATGCTTTCTGTCTTGATTACCTAGTTTAAAAACTGCCCAAGCACCAAACCACGTAATAAGGTCACAATATCTGTCTTGGCTTCCTAAAATATTACTAAGTTAGCAATAGAGAACAAGGAAGAGGAGAAGAGAAAAATCAAATGAGGAAAATGAGATACTATAATTACTTTGTATTTTCTCAAACATAGTAACTATTCTAAAGGGTTGTTTTCCTTTTCCTCTTATAATGTCATTACCATAAAACATCTCCATGGAGAAATAAAATAAGTATCTAATATATATGAAGTAGTCTTCAACATCAGCAGCAACCAAAGACATTAAATTAAAATATATTTTTGATATGTAAATGGAGAGGTTGAGACAGGAATAATACTCACAGGGGAAGTAAGTGTTCAGGTAACCATTGGAAGTAAAAGGCATTCCAATGATACAGCAGATGAGACATATTGAACATTGAGCAAATTACCTAGAATCAGAAGTCATGGCCACCGTCTTCATCTATTGACTGTTTTTGAATTAAGCTTCCATGTCTCTAAACAGATTTTAATACCAGTGAAGAGAAATCAGAAATCAGTTCTCAATGAAGTCCAAAAAAAGAATATTAGCAATGCTTATTCTACTTACCTGTTCATTTTGGGGCAATACTTTCCCTAGAAATATCTTTTTATACATGTTTATTTTATTTCAAAGAGGAGATATAGGAAGGTTGAGGGCCTCTTTTGCCTCTAGCATAGCTAACAAAATCAGAAAAAGTTCTTTCTCTTTTATCAAAGGCTGTTAAGACAGTTGCAGTGGAATGGTCATGGTACGGGGGGTGGGGAAATTGCCCCTGTGCCTCAGCTTGTTCATCCATGGTGACCGGGTGCTGAGAGCCTACAATTCTCTTAGAGGGAGGTGGACATGATGAGTGGAAATCTGAGAACAGAGATCATGAAAAGAAAAAATAATGGTTGCATTTGAGGCTCTAAATAGTTCTTCAAAACTTAAAGGAAATATAAAGATTTAAGGTTGTCAGGACTGTAACTGTTCATAATTTCAAATTCCAGCAATCTGGTGGTCAGGTAAGTCAACTCTTGATGGTATCCATAAAAATTTTATAAGAATATTGACCTATATGGGTGGTAGCATTAAAAAAATTGCTTGTAACAGATCAGAACCTTCTTAGGAATCCATTTTATCAATTAATGCTTTGTTTCATATAACTAGGTTGCCCAGTATACTTTTTTTTCCCAAAAAAATTCATTCCAAGGAATTCATTACTGATTTAAAACACTCTGTGATTCAGGTCACTGCATCAAGAACAGTATGGCAACCAGCTCTGTGTATTGCACAGGTCATACACGATAAGTACCTAACTGAAAGGCGACTCCTATTTTCCAATAAATCTGCACAAGCATAAATATTACACTGAAATGTGGTGGTGAATATTTTACATTAATATTATCGATCAGTTCCCTCATTTGCCTTATGACCTGGATTTCAAAATAATATCAATCTTTTGCTTTTATCACCTCATTTCATTCAAAAGAGAGTTGTCTTGCTTCTTCATGCCTAGATTTTACTGTTGACCTTGAGGATGTGTAAAGGGGATGCCTTATTCACAGACGAAGGAAGGTAAATAATAAAACCTTTCTTCTTCATTTTTTCCTTCCTGCCAGTTACAGATATCATGGAAGAAATCTTAAACTGTTTTTCTGCTACTGATAGAAGACTTCATGTCAGCATGGGGTAAAGCAAGCACACACTTTCTTTCAACAAACACTACCTAAGCACTGGATTAATAATTCATTAACTCATTTACTTAGTCTGTCAGCCAATAGCCTTAGATGTATATTATATTCCCAACTCTGTGCTAGACCCTGCAGATAAAGACTAGATCCAGCGGGGTTCAATAAAGGAATAAATACATGAGTAAACAAGAAAAATACTGAATCAATGAGTGATTTATCTAAGGAACTGTGTCCTACATGTTCAACAACACTAATTAGGTGACCTGAGAGCTGAACGATGTTTTACAAGTGGGTGAATCAAATAAGGGAAGACTACATTGTCACAATGGGAAATTTTCATTCTTACAGAGAGATGTCTGACCATGTAAATCTGTTTCCATTTGGGGTTCACACCACTGAGGTACAGGGATAGGTGGTTCCTATCACTCTGTTAAAACAAAAAGTTGCTGATTAATGATTTTACAATTAAAACATGAATTATGTGTGATATTGTTTGTTTGTTTATTGCTGCTGCAGTGCCTTTTACTTTCAATGGTTACCTAAACACAAAAAGAATTTCGTTAGAAAGTGAAGCCCAGCCAGAGAATGTGGCAGTCGTTAAATTTTAAAGAGTTTTGAAACCCATGCTTGTGGCCTTTCAAATGATAATATATACAGGGTGTGGAGTCCAATAGTCTTACCAAGAGATCAAAGCCTGCGAATGTTGCAAAGCCCATAAGGCATTACTGGAGGGAGAAAAGGGGAGGCTGGGTAGTTTTAAACATGGGAGGGCTGTATTTGGAAAGCTAGCACAAAGAAAGGAAGAGGCACTTGTGAGGGAGGATGGATGGGAAGGGTGAAGGGATTCCTCCTCTTTTCACATCCCCTCTCCCGTCACCAGGCTGGTACCAGCAACTCTGCTGCTCTGGGGTCACTAAGATTTATTTGAAAACTTCAAGGGAATGAGTAATGTGCATTCTTTAATGGAATCATGAGAAGAGGTGATCATATTCCAACATATTCAAACAGAATGGCTTGCCGGAGCAATGGCAGAATCCTGAGAGAGGGTAGATAGAATTAACTCTGTATTTAACAGTAGGTTGTTGGCAGAGCAGACAGAAATTACCCAAGAATTTCCAACATCAGGGTCGTTGAGTATATAAGTCTAAGAATGTTTCTTTGATTTCCAACTTGTCAGTGGCCCTTTAATCAATTGATTTCTGATGAGACTGACGATTCTGATGTAACAGACTGCCAAACATAAAAAAGCTGTTCCATGCACTTGGATAAAAAAAACTGTGAAAAATTTATTATAAATGAAAAGCAACTGGGAAATATCTTTGAAATATAAAAATCTATTTTCCCTTTTACACAGCAATTTCCCTTCAAGGTGTTTATCCCTTAGGTACAACCCACACAGGTGAGAAGTGAGGTTTCTAAGATTATTGCAGTAAACAAACCAGGTATCCTCTATGGAGTACTCATTCTGTAGAATGCCTTGTAGCTCCAAAAGCCAAAAAATTATGTTATGATAGGAAAAGAACTCCAAAATATACTGTCAAGTGAAAAAAGCAGAAAGACATACCAAAAGAATACACAAGAAACTAATAATGTTTACCTATGAGTCAGGAATAAGGTAGATAGGGACAAAGTGAAAATTAAACATACTAATGCATGCATTTTAAATCGCATTCTTGTATTTCAAACATATGAATGTATCAGTAGTCAAATATACAATAGAATTTTTTAATGAACTAATGTTCAATTTTAATCTACTTCCCCTTTGTAGTCTTGACCTAGGTAAAATATTCTCTCTGGTTAATTGATGTTCAGAAGTACCATACCACAGTTATCTTTTCAGGTCTATAAATTCTCTTTAGTTGTTGTTTTTTTGTGTGTGTGTGTGTGAGGGTAAGAGTGCATGTGATTATCTAACATTCTGAAAGTCCATTTTGCTTTTTGTGGTCATTAGGGATGTCCATAAATATTCCAGTTCTCCTATTTTGACACCTATGATAGGACAACATTTTGCTGCCATTGTTGAAATTAGGTGAAATTGCATGCTTTGGCTGATAAAATATGGATAGATGTAAAGTGTCACTTCTGGGCAAAGGCATTCAATTGCCAGAATAGTAATCCTTTATTCTTGCTGAAATTATTTGGAAGCCTATACTAAAAAAAAATTCCATCAAGGCTGGGCATTAGTGTCTTAGAAAGCATGTTTCCCTACTGACCCACATTCAGCATGCAACATGAGAAGGAAATAAAAAGACAACATGACAAAGAACATTTATTTGCAATGGGCCTTTCACTCTGACCAAAGAATAATATCCTCTGATCTGAACACCTCAGGGTTTACCCTGTAGCACATATGCTCAAATCTTTCTTGTTGTAATTTGATGGCACTAGTCATTAAATTTAACTCCAAACAAACAGAAATTGCTGCCTAGGAGGTATGCAGACTCAGAGAAGATAATGAAATGAGGAGGGAGTTTGAATGCCTAACTCCCTTACTTGTCATCTTTCTCATTGTAAATCCATTACTAACTGATCGCCTAGGAGACAGCATTAGTCAGTCAGGTCCTGGAAGCCTGATAACTTCTGAGTACAAGGGAAACATCCAATTCCGGTTCTGTAGATCTCAAGGTCAGACTTGGAATCATTTGGTCCTGTCTGAGCAGTGTGTTCGCATCTTGAGATGAGCCCTTGAGCTCGCCACTGTCTGAAAACACAAGATTCCAGATGACATGTACAACACAAACTTTTCATGCAATAGAGAATGCTATCATGAAGTCATCATTATTTTCTCATGAACAAAACTGAAAGTCCAACCTGCCAGAGTCCATATACTATCATATGTAACTATATCTTTGTGTAGTAGCGTTTTACGGTATTTTATATGAAAAGAGTTGAAAGGTGAAATGTAGATATGTGTGATAAATAAGAATATCAGAACAAAGATTTAAAATAATTCAATTCTGTTCAAGATGAACGTGAGCTAAATTTTACATAATTCACTGAGCAATGTGATCTTTGGTTTACAGGTGAAAAAAAGTTCAGATGTAAAAAGGTTTACAAGTGAAAATAAGTTTCATCAGACTTTCAACCTTAGAAAAGCACACAAAAGTACTGTTCATTTTGTTCTCACTTTCATCTAGCTCAATTAGGTTGTCAAAATTAAACTGAGGTTCAACACAATTCAAATTCCCTCCCTTCAAGGTAGCATTCAAGATTTTTCTTTGAATTTTATAAGTCGTTGCTGAAAACAAGAGAGTACAGATGACAAGCTGAATTAGGACAGTCAAGGAATTATATATTCATAAAGTTAAAAATATGCTTGGCTATTTATATTCACAGATGTTTGAGAAATTAATTACATGCCCCACCTACAAACTTAGAAATGAAGATTAAAACTAAAACACAAAAAGACAGGAAAGAAAAACTATATTATCTAATTTACCAACACTTATGTTTGTTGCAGTGTGTTGTTTTTCCCATTATTCAAAACCTTTCACCAAAGTCTTCAAAAAATAGTGTAAGTGAGCTCCACTCAGTAAGTTAGCTCTAGGCTAATTTGTTAAATCACTAGGGCACAGGTGGCAAACACAAGGCCCCACAGGCCGAAGCAGACTGTCCACCTGGTCTTATCCAGCCCTGAACCTTGTTTCTATCCAGTGGCAGCACCAAACTCTCACTTACTGTATTTTTCAGTCTATAAGATGCACATTTTCCCCCTTAAATTTGGGAGGAAAAGGAAGTGCATCTTATAGTCTGAGTGTAGCTTACCTGGCTCTCTAGGGTGGGTGGGATGGTGGCCTATGGTATTAAATATTATACCACATTTTTGCTTCAAAAATTGTTTTTTATTTTTCTCCTCTAAAACCTACGTGCATCTTATGGTCTGAAGAATTTCATAACTGTTAAGGAGTAGTTACATTTACACAGTCCTAAAGTTACATTCGGCCCTTTGAAGGCAACCTGAGGCTGATGTGGCCCCCCGGTGAAAATGAGTTTGACACCCCTCCACTATGGCCATGCTGAAGGATGAAATGTACCTGTTGTCTTATGGCTTATCCATTTAGGGTTTTTCTTTGTCCAGCTTATAATTTTAACACTTGGAAATAGTTTTGTCAGAAAGTAAAAGTGAAATTGGAATTCTTATAATGAAATCAACAAAGCCAATTCTCTACATATGCATCATTTCTGGTATGCCAGCTAACATTTTTTAAATGTCTTCAATAAATTTAATAAAAATAAGAAATACATAATTAAAAAATGTCCATTCCTCAGACAATTATACAAATCTTATTTATCTGTTACTTTAATTTGATCTGAGTGGGTTCACATATATTTCTGTGTGTTAGATATCAGTACTATCTTTTCCCTCTTTTTGGGGTTCAGTGTGGTTTTTTTGAGGGTTTCTTTTTTTTTTTTTTTTGGCTTTCCCCCTACCCTACCTAATGAGCTAGTCATGTCTTTGTAGTACATGGGAAACATCTGTGACTCTTACGCTGTCGATCACTTACTTCCACCTACAGTTTTTCTTCCTGTGTCTCCCTCTTTTCCATCCCTTTTTCCCCCTCCACTTTTTTTTTTTACCATCTCTCCTCCCTTCACAGGTTCCTGCTTCTCCTTCCCTTCCTCCCCCTCCCCCACTGTTTCTCCCTTCTCTTCTTACTGTTATGACATATTGCAGTTCCTGTTTCAGGAACAGTATCAATGACTAGGAAAATGAAACAAGCAAACAGCTGGTTTGAGCTTTTATCAGAGTTCTGCAGATAAATCAACATGGTTTGTTTAGAATCTTATTTACAACTTGTGGCCAATATCAAAAAATAAATATAGCAAAGAGCCTTTAATCATGCATGTGTGGGGTAAGTGTATTTACAGGCACGTGCCCAAATTTAGACAGCTTGAAAATTATAGAAGAAAACAGACTTAATATCTTTCAGATAAAAAGTATATTTCTCTGCCAATTGAATGGAGTATAATGTAATTTTCACATGAAATCCATGACTTGGGATATGGGCAATGTTAATATATTGTTACCATATAATTGTGCTAAACTAAAGCCTCTTCTTTTTACTTTTCTGTAAATTCCCATAGAAGAGAGTTCCCAGCTGCAAAACACTGTCCTCATTTCTTTTAAGGATAGTTGCATATGAAAAGCTTCCTGTGGTACCAAAAGAATAAAAAATACTAGTTAGTAACTGTAAAGTGTTGGAGACCAAGTCCAGAGATTTCAAATCAGTGGACTTGGTCTCCAACACTTTTTCTTCAAAAAAGAAATCATTGTTGATTTCTTTTCATGCATTTTGTGAAACCAGCATTTGTTTTGAAAATGTGACTCTGGGGGGTGGGGACACAATGCAATATACAGATCATGTACCCTAGAAATGCACGCTTGAAATTTATACGACCCTATTAACCAATGTCACTACAATGAATTTAATTAAAAATTTAAAAAAGAAAATATGCCCAAAACATCTGATAAACACAAAACAGAACAAAATCCCAAATACATGATGGCTATACTAATCCTAGCTCTAAGTTAGCCTTGATAGGTGTGACCGCCTCTGTGCAGCTGGGATGGAACGATCTGACTCCAGTGCATTCACACAAGGACTGGTAATACCACCAGTGACAGCTGATAACAGCATGGAGTCCATGCATCATAGGGAAGAAGGAGAAGGGCAAAAAGGAATGCGATTCCTATTGTGTGTAGATTACAATAGCATCAGATTCTTTTTTTGTCTCAGCTTTTGAAATTTTGGAAATGAAATTTTATCTCAGCTCCTAGGACACCAAATATCACTAATGACAAAATAAAACAATATAAACAAACAAGTCACTTTTTGTTTGTTTTTTATTTATTTATTTTTGTTATTATTGTTTAAGTACAATTGTCTCCATTTTCCCACTACCATCTCCTCTCAGTTCTACCCCTTTTTGGCTTTGTCCATGTGTCCTTTATACCTGTGCCTTGAGGACCCTTCCCCTTCCTTCCCCTGTTACCCTCCTTCCCCCTCCCCTCTGGTTACTATCAGGTTGTTCTTGATTTCAATGTCTCTGGTTATATTTTTCTCGCTTGTTTTGTTGACTAGGTTCCACTTATAGGTGAGATCATATGGTATTTGTCTTTCACTGCCTGGCTTATTTCACTTAGCATCATGTTCTCCAGTTGTATCCATGCTGTCACAAAGGGCGGGAGCTCCGTCTTTGGAATACTACACAGCAGAAGTCACTTTAGAAAGCTGTTTTCTTGAGGAATTGCTGAAATCATTCATTTATTCATGCCTTGAACCACTATGTAGTGAAGGACACTGTGGGAAGTGCTAAGGAGACATAAAGAAGTTCAAGGCAGCACTGGTTCTCTTCTGATAATACAGATTAGAAGAAGGAAGATGGATCCACAGATAAAGATTTGTGAGAATTATTTGGTTAAGAAACGAGAGCTGATTTCTCATCTGGCATAGCACAGTGGCAAGAAGATGGACTTGAAGTTTGTCAAACTGGGTTCTGAATATTTATTCTACTACTTTTGTGACAAGAAGACAGTGATTTAAACTCATCCATAAAACAGAATAACACTCAACTCACAATATACTGCATGCATATTGATTTAATGATATATCACATGTAAAGATCCTCCCATACTGCCTGGCCCCTAAAGGGACTTCTATAGGTGGCAGGGGTCATTTCTGTTTAAAGTAGTAATGAACTGTTACAGACATTTAATGACAAAAAAAATAAGGTACGTATTAAAGAAACCAGTGTAATTAACTCTTATAGATGCCGTTATTACTTTGACATTTTAAAGACATTTATAAATTATGTTTAACATTTTTAAATTCAGGTAGTTTATTTATAAAAATTGTATCTTGAGTTTGATTTTCAAATTTGAAAATTTTATATTTGAGAGCCTATGCACTAAGAACCACCCAACTTCAAAAAATAGCACAACTAAAATTATCATCATATATCTTCTTAGTTGCATCACACTAGTTGAGTGACTCATTGGTAGAAAAGACCTCAACTACTGAGTCTGTGCTTAAAACATGAAGAACCATGCCTAGAACATTCTGTTATGGCTCTCACTGGACATGCCATAAATTTCTAGGGCAGGGCCTGGGACAAGCAATAAAAGAAAAGCCATTGTTTTTCTTAGACACAACATTTTATATTTTCTTAGCAGAGGTTCATGTAAATTACCCCATACGAAGGACAGTGCGTGTAACAGTGATAAATACATTATGGGTGATGCGGACAGTAAGTGGCATCAATGAGTTCAGATAAAGAAGACAGTTATAGAAAGTGGGAAATGATAGTAATTGAACATTCTATAGCAATTAT
Organism: Artibeus jamaicensis; assembly: GCF_021234435.1. NCBI lineage: Eukaryota > Metazoa > Chordata > Mammalia > Chiroptera > Phyllostomidae > Artibeus > Artibeus jamaicensis. The sequence continues at coordinate 10,351,610 of NW_026522014.1, read as the reverse complement.
AATTGTTAGCCTCACATCTGCCCTTCTAGATTATGCTCTTAATGCCGGATTTTGTTATCCTGAAAACAGTATTTCTCCAACCCCTTTGCTAAGTGTTTTTCTCTTGTTTTCTCCCAGTAGAAGACACCAGGTGGAGACAGGTAGAAGGAAGGGAGTGTTGGGGTTGGAGTTCATCAGCGGCTACTCAAGAAGCAGTGAGGTAGGAGCAAAAGGTTGGTGACTACCAGACTAAAGGAATTATCAGTTTCTTGATTTTAGGATAACACATATTCTTCTATTTTTGCCCTGGTTTCTCCAACAATTTTATAACAAGTTGCACGTATTTCTTCCCCCTGAAATATCAAAATAACTCCTGATTCTTTATGGAAGTCCAATAAATAGAGTTAACAAATTTTATATCCATATTGATGTTAACTTAGGCAATGCTGAGAAGCAAGGAGGATAATCATGAAAGAGGAGTCTGAGAAGGTTAGACCCAAATATTGCATCCAAACTGTAGAAGACAGATCACAAATGGTTCAGGAAAAATAAAAGCGAACCTCAGTCTCTTAGATGAATCAAGTACAGACCAGTGGGTTTTTCTCAAGAACGAAGTACTATAATGATGCTGTGGTTCTGAAAGTACCATTTCTGTAAAAGTAAATCTAGAAGAAGTGTAAAATGTGCAGACCTCAAGCTGGCACAAGTAACTAAAAATAATTTATTATTAGTGTTAATAGTAGTAGTAGTAATACCCCTGCTGTCTGGAAATCTAAAGTGGGTAAGAAAGTGAATGTATTTTTTAATAAGTATAACCCAAACTAATATTTTTTAAATACTAGGAAGAATCAAAATCTTTGGGATAAGTATCCCTACTTCCTCTAAGGGATCAATATTTGGGAGACACCTCTTTCAGTGAATGAGACCAATTCACCTATTCTCCTTCCATAAAACTCACATATAGCATAGAACATTTAATAAACTGCTCTTTAACCATAACTCTAAACACATCAAAATTCTAAGTTCTCTGGTCCTCATGGAAACCTGACAAAATGCCACTCTTCTGTTATAGGAAACCAATCCACATGGCAATGGCAACTGTAGCCCAGCCCCTGGTTTGGAAAACCATTGGGAGTGAGTTGGCATGCAGAAGTTGGCCCACAGATCAGTTTCTAATGGGGAATCAGGCCTGCATTGTACCTAGGCTGCTCTGAGGGTTGCTTTTTGCTAAACCTCCCTCACCCTGAATTGAGGCAGCAAATGTGTTTACTGTATATCTTTATAGTGACTTCCTAAAGTTTGTGCTAAACCTCCCAAGAATGGAGTGTAACCAGTTCAACCACTTTTCTCCTTGCATTAGCAAACATCCTTTTCTTTGTAGTAATTAGTGACATCCTCTCCTTTGTTATCAGTAAAAGGTAATCACCTAAAGTGAACCTGCACATAGTAAATGAGGACCATCCTTGGTAATGTGCCCAGGAAAGCAATAAAGGACTGTCCACACAAGGGTTGGGGTGCTCTCTCACTTAGGGCCATGCCGTCCTTTTTCTCCATAGGACTTCTGTAGTCTGTGTGAATTTGTTCATCACAGCCACAGCATGTGGACCCTGCTGGCTGAAATCCACATCACTCTGTAACAAAGGAAGTTTCTTGAAATCCCCAAACTGAACGTAAGCAAATTTATATCTTTCCGTGTCCACCTCCATCATTCATGCCTCAAAAACTAGCTCTGTTCATGGGGTTATCTTAGAGGTTGCTAAATTTGGCATCTAGCTTATAATTTGCTATCTATGTATCGCTCTTCTAAGGAAGAAGATAGAATGAAATAAATCCCCTAAATCAAGACTTGTTCCTGGCACTATCCATTACCACACCCTCCCTTAGGTTGGATGTATGAGAACTGCAGTCCACTTAAAGGTCATTAATTATAAATTCCTACATCACATAAACTCAGAGATTTGTAGAAAATGAAAATGAGTTTGAGCTGAACATGACTTAAAACAGTACACACACACATATATACACATATACATATATATATATATATATATATATATATATATGTGTGTGTGTGTATATATATTCCAGAAGGCATCTAGGCCTCTGATATGAAAAATAGAGACATTTATCAAAAAAGATACAATATAGAGCCCCAGCTAGTGTAGCTCAGTGTATTGAGCTCGGGCCTGGGAACCAGAGTATCCCAGTTTAATTCCCAGTCAGGGCACATTCCTGGGTTGCAGGCCAGTTCCCAGCAGGGGACACATGAGAGGCAACCATACACTGGTATTTCTCTCCCTCTCCTCCTTTTCCCCTCTAAAGATAAATAAACAAAAATCTTCAATAAACTAAATGTGAAAATAAATTATTTCAGAACCAGTGATAGTACACATTATTTTTTAAAAAAGATACAAGATAGAAAAAATATTACACCCAGGACAATGATGCCTCAGTCCCCTTCAGGTAGGCACTTTGGGACCTCACACAGTTCTCCCAGTTGCCATCAGCTGCCTTGTCATACTTTCCTGAATCTCATCAAAAGTCTGAAATCTCTTCCCTTTCAAAGGTGATTTTAGTTTTGGAAAAAGCCCAAAGTAGTAGGGAGACAAATCTGGCATGTAGGGGGCTGAGCCACTGGATGATCTGATGTTTCCACAAAAAACTCTGCATGAGACATGATGCATGAATGGGCACATTGTTGTGATGAAGCTGCCAGTCACCTGGTGCTCCTAGTTATGGCCTACTGAATTATCTGAATAATTTTGCAGAGCAATGTTCAAGTATAACACAAAATGTGATGCAGATTCATTGCTCTTCTCTTCCAGTCATTTTGAATTCAATGGCCACACAAGACACATGCTCACTCAACAGCTTCTACTGACTTGCAGAGTGAAGTCATTACTGTTCACACATGTGCATTCCAGCCATTCTCCTTGGCTGCCAATTTACATTGACATTGCATAAACCATTCTCATTATATTAAGGGTGGCTGGACTTTTTCTGGACAGACTTCAATTTATTTGTGTGTGTGTATGTGTGTGTATACATATACGTACATATATGTGTGTGTATACAAATATATTTGTATATTTGTATATACACATATATATACACATATATTTGTTTATATACAAATATATGTGTATATATGTATACATATATGTATATATGTATCTATACACATGTGTATATATAAAACAGAGTTAAACATAAAACTTGCATGAATTTTTAAAAGAGGTATCTCTATCATTTTGCTCACTCATTTTTGTTTACTTGTTTTTTTTTACTTTAGCAAACTACTTCAGACCATGTCCTTGTCTAGCAGAAATTATCTTTACACAATCGTGTCTTTAGGATATATATATATACTTTAAAATATATTTTATTTATTTATTTTTAGAGAGGGGACAGGAAGGAGAAAGAGTGGGAAAGAAACATCAATGTGTGGTTGCCTCTCATGTGTCCCCCCACTGGGGGCCTGGCCTGCAACCCAGGCATGTGCCCTGACTGGGAATCGAACCGGCGACCCTTTGCTTCACAGGCCCGCACTCAGTCCACTGAGCTACACCAGCCAGGGCCCCTTAGGATATTTTTATGAAAAAAAAAATGCAAAGTTAAAAATTGTAGATTTATACATAATTAACTTATTATGCCTAATTCTGATATACAAATTTCAGTTTATTTGCTCAGTTATGATTTCATTCCATTGAATTCTTGGGAAACAGGAAATGAATTTTTCTTAAACATGTAAGAGGGAACCAGAGCAAAAGGCAGCCAAAAGGGGACATCTAATTGTTGCAAACTGACTGATTCCACTGAATATTACTATCTGACCTGAACTTACAGTCATAAACAATGCGTATGTTTCATTTATAATAGTATCTGCTCCAGGAAAAAGATTTTCTGTGGGGGATTAGATACTCCCCTACAGTTTTGCCATCAGGATATAATGAAAGCAATGCCCACCACATATATCATTTACAAAGCATTCATTAGTGAGCAAGCCCCAAACAGTTTTTACAGCCTGATCTGTAAATGCCATGAATCCTTCTGTTTTGAAACAGACACAATAATCTTCCTGAAGCAGGATTTGATGACCCTTGGCTTAGGCAGAATTAGACAGCAAGAAACCCTCTAGAAACTAAGTTCTTATTACAAGATCCTTAAAGGATCCTTGTTTGTCTGCTGCTGACCTTGATAGATTTGTGTGTTTTAGTAGTGCATGTATCTTGAATGACTTTAATTTCACCAATAAGAGCCAATATACTGACAAACAATACTTGATGTGTTAACTCAGTGTGCTATTTAGCAAAAGCCTGAAATGCAGTCCAAGGACAGAGAATTGAAATGTTTCTTCTATATATCTCAGGAGGGTAGCTATTCTGAAATAATGCTAACAAAACAGAGAGTGGATTTGCTGTTAGCACAGCCTCAGAAGTGAAGCTGAAATGAACTTGTACTGTAAGTTCAAACTTTATGCTGAAATATTTTACAGTAAGTTAAAACTATTATAACAACATACTTTGCTTATTTTTACTTCCTTCTACTCTAAATATAACCTTTACTTTGCACATTTTTTCAATATTTGTGTCCCCAAGTATTGGTTGTTATGGAAAAAGAAAACAACATGGATAGATTATTGTAAACACAAATTCCAATTTCTATGGGATATTTGTTATCAGCATCCAGAGGGAATTTATTTAATATAGCATGAAGGAAGATTTATCACTGCAGAATGACTTGGCCTTCATTTTAAGCATGGATTTCACTGTTGTTTCAAGATAGGATAGAAGTATTTCTGGAATTGGTATGATTGTTAATGAGATGAAACCTTAAAATATTGAGATAAGCCCTATGCAGGTGGTTCAGTTGGTTGGAGTACCATTCCATACACCAAAAGGTTGCAAGTTGCAGGTTTGATTCCCAGTTGGGGCATGGAGACAACCAATGAATGCTTCCCTCTCATGTTGATATTGGTCTCTCTCTTTCTCTCCCTCGCCTCTCCCATTCTGCTCTCTCTAAAATCAATAAACATATTCTTGGGTAAGGGTTAAAAAAATGTAATAAGCCATTCTTCAAACACATGTCAAGGGTTTCATTCACTTACTGAAAATCTTTAACATTTCCAAAGTTTATGTTGATATGGGTTTAATAATACCTATAAAAATTTGGCAGTTAATATTTATCTTGGACATTTTTTCTTTTCTTTTTTTTAATCTTTACATTTATACAAGAAGAAATGAAATTTAACTACTGGTTGAAAATTGCTACTCGAAGTGTGGTCTGCTGCTCATCCTCTGGGAACTTGTTAGAGAAGCAAATTCTGGGGCTCACCTCCGTCTGAGGGAGCCTGCATGCCTGGGGGAGGGCCGGCAATGTGAGCTTTAACAAGCCCCCTGATAACTCTGATGGTGGGAGAGGCTCTGATCTACAGGTTGTGGAATTTCTCCAGTCGCTTCTCTGTACTCAAATAAATCCATTCAAGTGAAAGCTGGTAGCCATTAAAAATATTTAATAAATGTTCTCATTCTTGTTGTATGATAAAAAGCATAAAATTTACAATGGTGATAGCCTTTCAAAGAAGGCAATACTCACATGGTTTACGTTATCTATAGTAGTATGTAAAAGTATAGGGCAGAAAAGAGAGAGAGAGACAGAGAGAGATGGGCTTTTCTGCTGGTCTGAGATGTTACCTTGGAAGGGCTTATAATTAACGTCGTCTGAAAAGCTCGTGGATGTGTCTTGAGTTCTCTCTATCTTTGAATGTCAGATCTTGAGCTTTGTAATAGCTTATCATGGGGACAATAGTTCCAACAATAATTTTAAAAGTAATAACAGATCAGTTAAGTCAATTTTTCAAGACTCGGGTCCATGGTTCATATAATCATATAAATATATGAGGCATTTATTGGTGATCGTGTGATCCAAAATAAACTAACGAATCCATATTTGATTATACTTTCTAAAATTTGATTCAAAAATTAGATTAGATTGCTTAATGTACATCATGCCTTAAGACTGGTCTTTTAAATGGGTTGAGTATTAATCATCGGGAGAGCGCTAGATCTCTAGAAAAAAAAGCTTTGCAATAAACTGAGTTATAAATATTTCACTTCGACTGATCCCAAAATAATTCTAATGAAGATTTTCATAGTGACCAATTAGTTTAATATGAAATACTTAAAGAACTTGTCTATAAGTACTTAAATTTGAATAAAGTATCCATATTTGAATAAAGTATTCACTAATAGACTAAATTTCATTATATAACAAAACTAATGAATACTATAGAACCTCTATCCAGAAAAAGTCCAACCATTGTTAATATGATGAAAATAGTTTGTGTGACATTGCTATAACATGGCAGCCAAGGAGAATGGACTGGCATGTGCATGTGTGAACAAAGACAACTTCACTGTACTACCAGTGGAGGCAGTAGATGCCACTGAGTGAGCATGTGCACTGTGTGGCCATTGCATTCAAACTGACTGAGTAGAGAAACAAATCTGCAACACATTTTGTGTTAAGCTTGAACAGCCCTCCATGGAAACTACTGAGATGATTCAGAAGGCCACAGCTATGGGCGACTGGTGATTGTCAGCTTTATCACAATATGCCCACTCATGCATCATGTCTCTTGCAGAGTTTTCTGGTGAAACGTCGAATCACCCAGGTGACTCAACCTCCCTACATCTAAGATTTGGTGCCCTTTGACTTCAGGCTTTTTCCAAAACTAAATTCATCTTTGAAAGGGAAGAGATTTCAGACTGTCAATGAGATTCAGAAAAATACTGTGGTGCAGCTGATGGCAATTGGGAGAACTATGTGAGGTCCCAAGGTGCCTACTTTGAAGGGCACTGTCCAATGTGAGGCATCATTGTCCTATGTGCAATATTTCTTATATCTTCTTCAAAAAATGTGTCTATTTGCATATTAAATGGAGAGATACCTTCTAGACAGATCCCATATGTTGAAATAAATTTAATTAATAATGAAACCAACTAGTAGTTAACCACAATAATTAAGAATATAAAATACCATCTACAGTAATTTTGGCTATATTTGCTGAACACCTGTGTTCAGGTTCTATTAAAACCATATTATACACTTATAGACTAGAACATTATTCTTGCCTTTGAATCTCATAGGCAATGAAGCTTTGTTTCAAAGGTCAATATTCATCCATTTTTCCTTTCAGAGTTAAATTCCATAACAAATTTTTATAAAACCAAATTTATTTATTTATTTAATTGATTGTCAATAAGTGGAAAGAATCTTTGCAATATTTTCTTTTACACATTTTCAAGTAATTTTTCTAAAATAAATTGGTGCAATATTTTAAAATTCAAAAATCATTATGTTTTTTGTTGTTGTTGTTTTATTTTGTTCTGCTTTGTTCTTGCCGGATAGTACTCTCCTGTCTGTCTGGTCTGGTACCCTTTAAATAACCCAGTGGCAACCCCTGTGAATTTTGGGCAGGGTATGAGAGAAGGTAAATGGTGCTAAAACCACAGGATGACTAATAGTTACCCCTGCAACAACTGTCTTAATGGCGAGGCCAGCCAGCTTCCATAGGAATTGACAAAACTAAAGGAATACCACTGTTCTAAATGTGTCATTATGTGTTTTCAGTCCTCTGGGGCTTGATATCCTGTTGGTGCCAAATCTTCCATTATCTGCTCAAAGAATACATGCCCTTTTTTGATTTCTATTCTGATCAGAAGTAATACATTGCACAGATATGTGAGTGGTTCCCAGATGCACATGAGATCTTATTGATTAAATCTATGTTGTACTTTTTTGTGGTCCATTTGTACCTGGACTGGCTTTGGAAAATGGGTCATCAGTGTTTTATGTGGCACTTAAAGTAATAGTTAATATTCTATCCCAGGAAAAGTAGCTACATAGATAGAATGCCCAGAGGATGTAAAATCAAACAAAACTTGGTTCCGAATCCTCATTTAGATCCTTCTTAGCTGTAATTCTGAAATAAGTTATTTAAGCTTGCTTCGATTTTTTAAGTCAATATTTAAAATAACACATTGTACAGATTCAGTCAGACAATGTACACGAATTACTTAGATGGCTAATATAATATCTGCTCATTAAATGGTGCTTATTAAATTATCAGTCTGGATCAGTGAATTGCAACCTTTTTCATTTCACAGCATGCATTAACCAATTACTAACATTTTGTGGCACACCAAAAAGTATGTTTTTTTGCCAATGTGACAAAAAAGGTATAATTTTGATTCATTCACATCAGACAGCTATTGTTGTGTTGGCTGCTGTCATTTTTTTTTATTTGACCATCTAAGAGAAAATAGGTCAGTGCCCCTGACTAAACAGTCAAGTGTTGTCTGTTGTAAAAATTCCTGTGGCACACCAGTTGAAAATCACTGGGATGGATTATAAGCATAATGGCACATTACTCAACAGAGATAATTTTGATGTTTTTGAAAAACTTCCTCAGCTGTATCAGTACTGTGAAGGCTTGAGTCATACTATAAAACCGCCTTTCAAATCTCTTACATATCCCCAACTAGGTCTTTGCAAGGCAAGTATATCAAAGCTCCTGGTTTCATTACCCCCAAATATTGTGACCACTGTTTCTCATTTATTGGTAATTATGATTGTTCACAAAGTTCTAGATATGCAATAGTGAGAATACCTCCAATTATGTGCCTGCCACATGCTTACACATGCAATGAAAACTTTTTATTCTACTGCCTCTCTATACCAATGTACCTGAATTATACCAATAAAAGAGTAGGTACGTAACTCTACCTCATTGAAAATATGGTCTCGAAAACCTCAGTATTGTCTTCTGATGTTTATCATCCAGTTAATCAAATCACATTGGCCATATGAAGACTGGTTACCAAATACATATAATTCATACCTGTGCCTTATTTCTCCATGAGTTATAAGCCAAGAAATAAAATTTGTTTTAAGTAAAAATATCAATCAAAAAGCATGGAAAGGAATCTATACAAAATTGGAATTCAGTGTGGAACAATTGATGACTCAAAATAAGCATTTCAAGGAGAGAAGTTCATTGAACAAAAAATAATGTGTGATTAAAATACAAAAGCAAATACTGAAATGTTTGTTTTTATTTGCTTCAGTAATAATTTTGAAAAAACATACTGTCAAGTAAAAATTGGCACAGTGTATTTCATTTTCAAAAGAGGGAAGCTTTAGCCAAAAAGAAACTTTCTGTTTCGAGATTTTTGAGTAAGTATACTACATGAAAAGTACAAAATGTCTCTGGAACCTTAGATGTTTACAGGGTTTGACTTGTTGGCAGGAATGTTTTGGAAACATGCCAAATAGGTGTTTTGAAAATGTGTTTTATGCTGTGTCCAGCCAGGAATCATATTTTTGTGGTTGTGTTTGAAAGCTAGAACATTGTGTATATGTTTTTTTTCCTACGTTGTAACTCTTCAGTAGTAATCAACACTGTCAGGAATTTTCCCTCTTCTGACCTAGCAGTCGGGAATAATGTGCACAACCAAGTATCAAGCACATCCTTTCAGTTACATATAAGATCTGTCCTGAGGACACCAGCGTCCTTTAGGAAAAAGACCTTATGTTCCTGGGGACACAGGGGAGGAGGGATCGGGTGTCTGAAAACATTGGCCAGGCGTGAGAGGAAATAGAATAATTGTCGCCAGGCCTCACCAACTCTTAAATTATGTCACTCTCTTCTGATCAATATTAACATATTTCCAATTACTTGATCGAATCATTTGCTTGTTATTCTTTATGCCCTTCTTGCTACAATAGTTATTAAAGGTTTATACAACAAAATGCAGAAGGAAAAAAAGACAATGTCACATTGGAGAAAGGATCACACAAGGTTTTACAATATATTAAAAATTCTTAAGACGTTATTCAGACATGGTACAGGATGTTTACTTATAGAACCTGCTAAAAATTTGGTCAAAATCAGACTTTATCTGCTGCCACATACTTTCTTAACCTTGTACACATACCAAAATTAAGTTCTTGCAATTAAAACTGTTTTGAATGTAAAGGATAAAGGATCTTTTTAATGATGTATAATGCCACATATTAATGTTTTACAGGGTTTTGTGAAAATTACTATTTTTTCAGAAATATGAATGAGAATGGATGTATTTTAAATAAACTACAACATGGTAAAGAAAGGACTCTTTTCTTAACTTTTTTACTGGGAATTATGAAAAAAAATTTTAAGCAAATCTAACTGGAAATGAATCATTTTTGATAAAGCAGAAAGATATTTATTTTAAATTTATTTTAATTATTGTTCATGTATAGTTTTCTGTCTTTTACTCCCATCCCAGCCCACCCTCCAGTGCTCCCCACCTCCCTCCCATTACCACCCCCCTTAGTTATTGTCCATATGTCCTTTATATTTGTTCCTGTAAACCCTTCCCCTTTTTCCCTGAAATTCCCTCCCCTCCCCCCTCTGGCTACTGTTATTTTAATTTAACCTTTATTCTATTTTTTTCCATTACCAATTAGTCCCCTTATAATCCCCTTGCCCCAGAAATCACCACACTGTTGTCCATGAGCCCTTTTTCCTTTTTGCTCAGTCCTTCTGCCTCCTAATCTCCCTGCCCCACTAGCTGTCATCTGCTCTCCATCTGAACTCCAGAAATTGTGTGTGTGCCTATATAGAAATACTTCTTGGAACTTCCTAGGAAGCTGATCTTCCAATTCTCTGTGACAATGGGCAGGGAATCTTGAAACTTTTGACCCAATTTTGCTGTCCTCTCTGGAGAATTAGGCAGATATTACAAAATTACATTGCTAAGAACAAAGGGTAGCTTTCTTCAAAAGTTCATACAATTTATTTTTTTAATCAAATACTCTCTTACATATGAAAAACATCAGTGACTTTGCTCCTGGTCCCCAGAGTTCCTACTCCCTCTTGCCTTGCTTCTCCACAGCTCCTGTGTACAAACACACATTAGCTTATGCACACCTACTACGTGCACGTGCTCACCCATGTTTCAGGTTTTCGCCACCAACAGTATATTGATGACCCCAACTCCTCAGTCTTCCACTCTCTCCTGCTTTTATTTCCCTGCCTGCCAACACGATGCTCTTGCTTCCTGTACCAAATCACAAGGGCAATCTCCTCAAGCTGCAAATCTACTTCTTCTACTCTCCTTCTTTAAATCCCTTAATGATGCTATTGAAAGAGCACATTAATACCAAAAATTCCCGCTGGCTTCTACTGCAACTTTAAAACAAGGTAGAGTTTTATACATGGCTGGGACCTTGGAAATGACAGCAAATATGATCCGATTTTCCAGCTTTGATTATATATCCCTTGAAAAGCTATAATCTTCTGCCTGAGGCTCTTGTAGCCATACAGGCTTCCTCGGATTCTCCCATCTATTCTAACACTCAGTCCCTTCACTGTTTTACACACCCACACACAACTACGAACATGCACTGAGGATATTGAGGTCATGCCCGCTCTGTAACACAGCTTCACCCTCCACTTCCCTCCTCCCCCCTTTTCCCCCAGCTGAACTTCTTAGAAACAAATTCCACTTCTAAGTCTCTCTGGGATTGTCTTACAGTTTATTTTCACGCCAGAGCTCGACTTTTCATTCTCATTCCCCATTCCAAGTACATTTAAAAATACATCTTCTAAACAAAAAGCTATTCTGGTGAATAACACCCAGTTTTAACTTAAACACATCATTCTACACTTTGGGAAGAAGGTAAAACTCAGACTAGATGAGGGTATAAACTTCTGTAAAGAGGAGAAAAGAAGAGGATGGTTCTAATAAGAAGAAAAAATGCCTTGAAAATTCTAAAAGGGCACGAATGAAATATTTACACAAAGCTTTTCCACAGATAAGGTGAATTTTCATGGTGGTCTTTTGCTGGGAACAAAATATTTAAAACATTCTCCCTGACCAAGGCAAAGTCCTCCCACCATCAAGAAAAATACTGGAGTGTTTTGGTGGGGGGAGGTTTTTTTTTGTTTGTTTACCGCATTAACAATGAGTCAGTGAGAGCTCAATAAACACGGGGGGGCTAAAGGAGGTTCACAGTTGTCACTATCAAAACAGACCTTATTCTTATATTGTTATTTATTAATTATTTTATTATTTGTTTGTGTTTTAACTGTAAATCTACTTTGGCCCACCCCTGTGTCTATTGACTTTTACTAAATGAAGACAAGCAAGATAAGATATAGATCCCAGGCTCCACATACTGATTCCTGGAGAGGGGCTTTGCCTTCAGTTCCATACACTCTCCTTTCTTGCTGTGCTAGGATGGGGGTTAGAGTCACCTCGGTTCCCCTCTCATATCCTTCTCTCTGATATCCTGAGAAGAGCAGCTCCGAGCCTGTACTTTACTACTTTACCCATGAGTCCCATCTTGATCAATGTCTGATAGTGGAGGGCAAGCACATTCCAAAGAGGGACACTGCTCAAGCTCCTCCCCATAATCCTGAGGAAATAGAAAAAAATGAACAGCAGAGAAATAGAAATGTGTTTTTCTGCCCTCATTATAAGCTTCACTTATCCTCGCCCTATTCTGTACATGCACGCCTAGGGGCTTGTCATGGCCCATAAAGTATGACTAAAATAAAATTTAAAAAGGACAGAGAGAAAAAAGGGAAAGAAGGAGAGAAGGAAGGAAAGAAGGAAGGAAGGAAGGAAGGAAGGAAGGAAGGAAGGAAGGAAGGAAGGAAGGAAGGAAGGAAGGAAGGAAGGAAGGAAGGTGACATAAGCTTGTCTTCATCTATACTCCACAAGTGTGAGGAAACAAACGTACAAAGTGTTAATGAATTTCAGTATGTGACATTTAATTTTTTTCTTTTAAAAACAGATCTGTTAAATAACTTGCTTTCACCAAGTTATAGTTATTCCAACTGGCTGTACACTTATCATTATATTTCTAGAAGACTTTTGAGAATCACAAAAATCATCCCTCCATTGCATTTTACAAGTGCCTGATGGTTCATTGACCTATGACAACAAACTTTGCTGAGGCAGGAGTCAAGATCATGCGGGAGAGACATTCCTTTGGTGAGTGGTCCACTGCATCCCATCTGTAATGCAGTAAGGGTCTGATCAAGACAGCACAGTGACGGCATGTGAAGCGGATCTATGACGGAACCTTTCTGCAGGACTTCCGTGGTCCTTATTTCAAAGGCTCAATAGCAAGTGCCTAGGCGCACTTTGAAACCAGACTGCCTGGGTGAACATTTCGCCACCACCACTAAAGAGCCATCTATCGTGAATTACTCAGCCTCTCTGTACTCCAGTTCTCTCATCTTTAAAGTGAGAACAATAGCAATAATTCCTGCTTCATGAAATTGTTGTGAGGAGGCTAGAAACCCTGTTAAGTGTTTAGAGATTACACGGTAAAGATTAGAGAAGGTTAGAAACACTGTAAAGCTCATGCATTATTATTATTATTATTATTAATTACAAGTCTAGATTATGAGCTCAAAAGGCCACCTACAGCCCATAATTTCCTGCTCTATTTTATTGGGGAAAGGTTATACTACAATCTCGTTTGGAAATATTGAATTCTAGAAGTTCTAGAAAAATTTTCCTCACAAATCCCAAGAACATCTCTAATGTTCTCTATAGTCTATGGCTACTGAATTACAGAAAGAGAAAAAGTTCAGTATAGATCATTAATCAAAATAGTAATAAAATAATTTTATATTCAGTTTTCAGATTTAAGGGAAAAAACAAAAATAAGAGAGAGGGCAACTGTTGGTTTCATCTGCAAGTTTTTACTTCCTAGGCTTAAAAAATGTTTTCTGGTGCACATACAATGGATAAATTGAAAGAAAAATATTGAATGATTATAAATTAGGATATTTTTTCACTGTAAAATTTATTTTCAAGTTAATACAAAGGACCTCAAAACTCAGTATTATGTAAAATAGATAATAAATTCTCAGGAAATATCTAGTGTCAAATCTATTTAGAACCATCGCAATTTTCCATAATTACTGAAGATTTTCATATGGTGATTTAAACGCAAATGAATTTTTAATAGCTTAGTTACAGATGGGCCCTCTCTGTAGCTGCTACATGCTCTAATACCTTCTAGGATGGTCAGTTTTGCAGATCTTAGTGGAATATTTATAATGATAACTAATAATGACTAACAGGTTTTACTTTTTGCCATGCAGGGATTTAAAAATATACCAACCATCATAGCGGACACTTTATACCCATTCTTTTTTGCAGTCTTTCTAAGAGTATGCAAGCTGAAATCTAGAAAGATTGAACAACTTTCCCCAGGTCACACAGCTAGTACCTGGTTGAGCCAGCATACACAGCCAAGCAACCTGACTCCAGCACATGGGCTCTCTGACCACCACTCATATATTAGAAGAGCAAGGGTTTGTGGGAGCTTTCTAGTTAATCTGAAAGGAGAAATGCCTTGAATCCCCTTTGAGCTGTGTCTAAGATTAATTGATGAACAAATGCCAATTAAAATAGAGTTATCTTTTCTTTGATAATTCACCACAGCAAAAGCAAAAGCCTCTTACAAGGGTAACAGCACAGAATTGAGAGTTAAGTGGTCCACCCTTATCTGCAGGGGTATGTTCCAAGACCCCCAGTGGATGCCTGAAACCATAGATAGTATTGAACTGTCTACAAACTGTTTTTTCTATACATACATAAAATAAGGTTTAATTTATAAATTAGGTACAGTGGAAGATTGATAACAGTAACTAATATAATAAAACAGAACATGTATAACAATGCACTGAAACAAAAGTTACGTGAATGTTGTCTTTCTCTCTCAAAATATCTATTGCACACTATTGCCCCTTCTTCTTGTGATGATGTGAGATGATAAAATGCCTACAAGATGAGATGAATGAAATATTAGCAAAATAAGGGTTACTTGAACACAAGCACTGAGATACTGTGACAGTCAATCTGGTGACCCACTGGCAGGGGACATATGCAGTGTGGAGACACTGAACAAAGGGACGATTCACGTCCTGGGCAGGAAGAAGCGGATGGCATAAAATTTCATCACACTACTCAGAATGGCATGCAGTTTAAAACTTGTGAGTGTTTTATTTATGGGATTTTCTGTTTAATATTTTCAGACAGTGGTAACTGAAACCACAGAATGCAAAACTGCAGGTAAGGGGGAACCTAATGTATAATACAAAAAAGGAAACTTTTGCATTTTAAAAAAATTGTATGAACATAATTAAGAAACCATGGTTCCCTTTTTATTTTCAGTAATGACATAAAAATCAGCTAAAAATAAAAAAGAAGAAATAATTTAATTTTGCTAATGACTAGAGTCATTATTTTCATTTTTGATAGATATATTAGAAAAGCTTCCATTTCATAACAGTAGCCAGTATTTTGTGAGTGCTTGCTATATTCTGGACACTGAACTGAATGCTTCACCTGTGCTGATCGCCCTAACAACCTGAAAAGTTAGGCACCACTAACATACCTATTTTTTAAAATACATTTTTTCGACTATGCTATTATAGTTGTCCCATTTTTTTCTCCCCTTTATTCCCCTCCACCCTGCAATCCCCTCCCCTTAATCCATGTTCATGGGTCAAACACAAGTTCTTTGGCTTCTCTCCTATATCATTCATAACTTCCTCCTATGAGGAGGTCCCTAACGTCTATGCTTTTTTATTCCCTGTACCTTTTCCCTTATTTCCCCCTCCCACTCCCCACTGATAATCCTCCATGTATCTCCATTTCTAACACACCTATTTTAATGTTAAGGAAACTCTAACCCACAGAGAATAACATAAATGGTCCAATGGTTTATGACAAAGCTGAGCTTTGAACTTTCCCTGTATGTCTCTTACTAGAACCAAGACAAAATGGCCACTATCTTAAGATGACTCCAAGGACTGTGCACTAGAGACGCACAAAGGAAATTAAGAAACAGAGTTTTGGAGAGGTTAAGAGTTTGACCAAGGTCATAGGAATTTTAAAATAGCAACACTCATACTGGCAGCCAGATTTTGTCTCTTTGTTCCTCAGTTTTCTAGCATGCATGCTTTCTCCTTGGATGACAATAATCAAATGTTTATATTTTATTACTCTTCCTAGACTCTTGCTTTGATTTAGTTGTTGAAATTTGGCCACACAAAGCACAGCTGCTGTTTTTCACAGACCTCAGCTTTTTTTTTGACCTTGGCAATGTAATTCAAGTAGAGGGAGACTCAACCACGAATGTTTATCCATCTGTCTAGTCCCTTATCCACTCCCTTTGGGCCCACACTCCCTATACACCCAGGGTGTCTGTGAGCCTCATGTGTGTCCTACCCTACGAACAAGGTGTGCATGCAGAATTTCAACTAGGATCTATTTAGTCTTCACCGTGTTTTTGTTACACCATGAAAAGCAAATCATTCTTGTTATTAAAATAAAATACAATTTTAGGTTCTCGCCCATTCTGTTATGGCTGCTATTTATCTTCATTTGTAAACTTTCACTCGTGCTATTAGCTCTTTGAAGTTCTTTAGAGAATACATTCTTACCCTAAAATCGCTCAATATAAGTTTTTAAAACAGCCTTTTCCCACCATTATTTATCATAATTGCCATGACCCTCTCGTGTTTTAAAATTCATCCAAATTACCTCCAGCTCAGCCTTCCCATTCCTTGTTACATCCATTCTAATTCAGTCATATGTCACAGCAAACTGCTCAGTTTCTTCAGACAGATCAAACCTAAGCTGGTGGAGACACACTTTCAGTATTAGTCTGTCCTCAGCAAGTAAGTGGGGATTCGGTGCTACAGCTAATGTGACAACGACTGGTAGGAGATGTGCAAACACTTAAAACACTGAAAAAACATTTTCCATTCTATTTATTAAGATTCTCTATATAGGAATTCCTGATCTCTGAGTATCACCCTTTATATTCTACACTAATTTCTGTTCCCTTTTGCCCAATAGAGGTTTCAGAAAGAATAAATGATATCATGTTTTACTATACATTTGTAATGAGCCCTTAGGTTAAAAGAATAGTTACTTCAAATAGTGAATGTGCCATACATTAAACTTCATTAGATTGATTGAATTATCCATATATTCCAATATGTACGGGCTTAGGAGGTGGTCTCTTTTAAGTTCCTTTTTAAGCGCTGCTAAAAATATTATGCAGCATGGCAGCAGTGTGTATATAGACAGGATACCTGCAGTTTAAATCTAAATCTGAAAGGGCACTCTGCGTTGTCACTGCTTACTATGGAGGCAAACAGAAAGGACAGGCATCTGCCCCAGTTGTCACAAGCTGTAGAACAGGGGTGGTCAGGACCTCTGCTGAGCCCACGCCTGGGGCATGACCTCTCCATTCCTGTCCACTGCAGTGCTCCTCTGAGGAGCTCCTCTGCCTCCCAAGCCCTTGATGAATAGATTTACTGTGCAAAAAGAATAAAAAATAAAAATGGAAATTATAATTCACTGAGAAATGACCACCAGAGTCAGTTAGTATATTTTTTAAATTATGTCTATAAATTGATGTCTATAA
Organism: Artibeus jamaicensis; assembly: GCF_021234435.1. Taxonomy (NCBI): domain Eukaryota; kingdom Metazoa; phylum Chordata; class Mammalia; order Chiroptera; family Phyllostomidae; genus Artibeus; species Artibeus jamaicensis. The sequence continues at coordinate 10,334,120 of NW_026522014.1, read as the reverse complement.
ATCTTCTGAAAGGTAATTTTGGAGTTAACATCAACATCCTTTAAAATATACTTATGATCAGACTCAAAATTTATATCTCTAGAAATTTACCTTTAGGAAATAATCAGAAAGCCCCAGAGACACTGTGTGTATGTGTTTAGTAATGCATACATATGTAGGTGGTGTGTGTGTATTCACATATATTTTGCCATATATTATGCACACTTTTTTGGCCCACATTCTAAGGGAAAAATAAGGATGCACATTATACATAGGTAGCACTAATTCCATATCTATATAAGTGTTTTTTTAATTTTTTATTTATGCTTATGTATGGAAAGTGTAACTCTAGAAAGCAATAACAGTAAAAATGATGCCCTGGAATATGATAAGCAGTTTTGTTTCTAAATATAAATAAATAAACAATTGGCTTAAAATGAAAGATGTTTTTCCCTGAAAGTTTGTGCTGAAAATTTGGGTACAAATTTTACAGGGGAGCACATTATACATGGCCAAATACGGTATGTACTTTATAAACATTTTAATTTAAGACACCATAAGAGCCTATCTAAATTTAAAATAATTCTTTATTGATTAAATGGTATATAAAGTTTTATTAGATAGACATGCCATAACTTATTTATCTAACTGGTTCTCTACTATTAATCTTTACATTATCTCTTTTATTGTTCAGAAAAAATGCTGTAAAATATTGTGCATGTGCAAACAACTATACATGTGTCTCCATTTCTTCCTTTTGCATAAAATTTTTTATAAGAAATTTCTGGCCTTGTATATTTTGAAGATTTATAAGATAAATTATATTTCAACTAGTGACAGATAAGAATGTTACTTTACTAGCACTCTCAATATGAAATAAAAACAAACTCACGACATACATAAAGGACATGTGAAAATGCTATTATACTATTCAAATTTTTCTTCCTTTAGAAAATCACGTGGATATAAATTACAACATAAGGAACATAGTAAATAACATTCTAATTAACATGATTTAGACACCTAACTGGCTTATCAGGATACTATCTACTGCTGTTAATTTTTATTATTTATTTATCCTTAGAGGGGAAGGGAAAGAGAGAGGGAGAGAAATATCAATGTATGGTTGCCTTTCCTGAGTCCTCTGCTGGGACCTGGCCTGCAACCCAGACATGTGCCCTGACTGGGAATAGAACCTCGATCCTTTGTTTCTTAGGCCCACGCTCAGTCCACTGAGCTACACCAGCCAGGGCTGCTCTTAATTTTTAAAAAGATTTTATTTATTTATTTTAGAGAGGGGACAGGAGGGAGAAAGAGAGGGAGAAAAACATCAGTGTGTGGTTGCCTCTTTGAATGTCCCCCGGGTGCCTCCCACAGGGGACATGGCCCGCAACCCAGGCATGTGCCCTTTGATTTGCAGGCATTCAATCCACTGAGCCACACCAGCCAGGGCCATCTACTACTTTTTGACTGAGATTTAACAGTTTGTGTCTTCAGAGAATTTGACAATTTCAATTAAGTTGTGATTTTACTGCCATAAAGTTGTTTATAGTATCTCCGTATTATGTATCAAGGTCTAGAATCAATAGTGATGTTACTTTTACCATGTCTGATATTGGTGATCTTTTAAAAATTGATATGGCTAGAGATTTATCAATATTATTCATTTTTCTTATTGTTTTTATGTTTTCTATTTTACTGATTTTTCTCTGTTCCATATTATTTCATTTTTTTCTTATTTCTTAGAGTTTTTAAAAATAATTGTTTAGGGTGCAACCTGGGGTCGCTTCACTCAATTTTTTTTTCCTATGGTAAACATTTAATGTCCCCTGCAGTGCAGCTTTAATGGCAAAAAATCAATAATTTTGCTATGCTGCTTTCCATTTTCATTCAGTTTAACATTCTTTCTAATTTCTCTCTTCATTTCTCTTTGACCCAAGAGTTGCTTATTCGGAAGTGTCTTACTAGTTTACAAGTACTTGATGATATTTCAAGATACCTTTTTGATATTAATTTTTATTTCTATTCAGAGAAAATGCTTTATCAGACTAGAATCCTCTTAAATGTATTGAGTCTAATCTAATCTCAAAAAAGAAGTCTTCTTAGTACACACTCCACTTTTTTCTTATGGAAACGACGATAATTTCTGTGAATTGAATGGTTCATAATCTTTAGCACATTGTAAAAATATTAAAGGAGATTAAAAATAGAAAGTCAGAACATATTACTTTCATCTTAAAAATATTTCCTACATATTTTTCTTTCTAAAGAGACATTATTTTCTAAAAAGTAAACTATTTTTTAGTAGCTCCAGGATAATCTGTAGGTTTATGAATCTTTAAAGAGCTTAACCCATCAGAAGGCATGCTCAGCATGGGACAGCCTCAGCGCACTGTGACCTGGGTCAGGAATAATAGTACAGTATTTGAATAACTACCTAGTTTGTTCAAAATTATTCATCCAACAAAAAGAGTTTGGGAAGTGATATGAAGCCATTTCTTTCTGTTGCACTCCAGTCTCAGGGATATTAGCCCTGGGCTTTTAGAGAACGTAGTTTATGGTCTTTTATTTTATTGTATATTCTTAAATGTCTAGTTTGGGGTTACTGACCTGATTTACTTTTCAAAGCAACCTTCAATTAATATACAATTGTTTTTATGTTTTAGAAATTCAAAACTACTCACACCATGTTTCATGTTGATAGAACTCCTTTATCTTAAAAATATGGTTAAAATGTCCTGAATGGCACTAAAGCAAGCATCACACTCTTGCCAACCTCTTCATGAGGGTATTCAGAAATTCAGAGCTGGATTCAGATTTACAAAACTCTCTTATCAGGAAAAATAGTTCAAGGGCTCAGAGCTTATTTCCTGAGAGCCAGCCAAGGGGCCAGGTCTGAAGGGAAAAGCTTTCTTTGAAATGTGCAGTTTGAACAATGGAGGCCTACTAAGAACCCTTTCCCACACATGTATAGCATCTTCTTCCTGCGTGTCTGGTTCATTTCACTTCAACATTGTATTTAAGAGATTCATGCATATTGTTACCTGTGATTATAAATCCTTTCTCATTTTTCTTTCATTCCATTGCATGTGTATATTACAATTTGCAATCCATTCTCCTGCAGATGAGCATTTGGTTAGTTTCCAGTGTTCATTCATTATGAATCATGCAGCTACAAACTTCCTAATAAAGAGTATTTTTGCTGACTGTATATATATTGTAGTTGGAAGTACACCTAGGTATAGAATTGCTGGGTCATAGCATATACATATTTTAAGCCTACAAAAATATTTCCTAGTGGCTGCATGTTTTAATGATTAGACAAGCAATGGATGTCTTGGTTGTTCCACAGCCTTGGCAACATTTGGTGTTATTTTAGCCATTCTGGTATGTGAGTAATGCTGATTCATTATTGTTTCAATCTATATTTTGTAATGAAGTTTAGCATTTTTTCATAGCATACTGATCACATGGGCATTATGTTTTGTGAAATATTCATTCAAGCCTTTGGCCATTTTTTAAATTAATTTGTCTTTTTTTCTTATGATATGTAGAATTTTTTTCATGTTCTTTAAAATATTTATTTTCTATGAAAATCCAAAATTATAAACAAACAATAAAAAGCCCTCAAATAGCAACCTTTAAGGATCATAAAACAACTTCCATAGAAACATTAATCTGTTTTATTTCTCTTTAAAAATGAGGTGTTCTTTGAAGAGATATATAATCTTCATTTGTTAAACTCATCCAAAAAACTCTAAACATTAAAATTTAACCCAAGTTCAATGAAATTAAAATTATAGGTTTTTAAGTATATAATGGGATATTCTAATGCTTGTAATTTTAAATCATATTAAGCATAAGTGGCTCAAGTGAACTTTTTGGGGATGATAGACATTTTCTATATTATCACTGTGGTAATAGTTACATGGATATATATGTATATGTGTGTGTATATATATATACATACATACATATATACACATACATATTTGTAAAACTCATTGTACAGTAGTCTTCAAATGAATGCATTTTATTGTATTAAATTGTACCCCAATAACTTGACCTTAAAAGTACACAGACATTAAATAGTTCCAGGAGCTAAGTCTCTTAAGGGAACTAATACAGAAACAAAGGGAACTGCTAATATACATGAACATAGACGACTCTTCGAGTAATTATGCTGACTTGAAAAACCCAATCCTAAAAAGTTACATAATTTTTGTGTAACAATTTTGAAATTGTAATTTTCTTTTAAATAAAGAATAGATTCATGTGGTTGAAGGGGACTTGAGGTAGAACAGGGCAGGGGGCAGTGAGGGTGGTAATGCAAGGTCAAGATGAGATATCTTCTTAGTGATGGAACTGTTCTGTGTAGTAACTGTGGTGATGGACAAACAAACCTTCACGTGTGATTAAAATAAATATATAAAAATAAAGCCTGTGCAGAGGGCAGGGCTTCTAATGAACAGATACATACAAGGGATGCCCCAAGAAAAAAATGTGAAACAGGCCAAGCTGGTTTTTCTCAACCCTGAACCATTCATGGATCAGAAAAATGGAAGGAAGCAAGGAAGAGAGAGGAATGAAAGAAGGCAGAGTAGGTAATGGTAGAGATAACAGACATAAATAAAAAATAAACAGTTATGATATACAAAGAATAGAACTTATTGATTGGCTGGTTAATTAGTTAATTAGGGAAACTAAGGTGTCCAACATAATTTGAATATGCTTGGCTTAGATGATATGTACAATTTATTTATGATAGTGCTGGGGAGGAGAAAGGTATAAGGAAAAATGATACATGAAGATAGAGGTTTTTTGTTTTAATCCTCACCCAAGGATATTTTCTATCATTAACTTTGAAAAGAGAGGAAGGGGGTTAGAGAGTTGGGGGAGAGAGAGAGAGAAATAATGTGGGAGGCAAACATTGATCAATTGCCTCCTGTTCGCAGCTGAACCAGAGATTGAACCAGAACCTAGGTACGTGCCCCTGATGGAGGATCAAACCTGCAACCTTTCTGGTGTACAGGATGACACTCCAACCAACTGAGCAACCAGGCCAGGGCAAGACAGAGGCTTTTAATCATGACATCCAAGAAAGAGTTCATCAGGTAGACAGATGTATTGATCTGGAGCTCAGTCATAAGGCCTATGCTAGAAATATTCTGACGTTAAACCTCAGGAAAGCATCGTACTTATATTAAGTATATTGAGAAGTGCACATCTCAGCTGTAAATGTGTGATGTATAAAAATGCTTGGAAGATATAATATCTTATATGTCACTAATAGTATTAATAATGAAAATGACATCCAAATTGTATTGACATTAAACATATACAGAGAACTTCTCTAAATACCGAACATAATTTATCCAATTTAATTCATATAAAACCCTGTAATATGGATATTATTATCCTTATTTTATAGTAGAGAAAATAGGTTGAGAGTAGTACTATTCATCCTTATTCTTAATAGGTGGGTTTAGGATTCATAGTCAGGATCTAGGCTCAGGTATTTGACATTTTATCACTAGTTATATCGGAAAATCCATCATGCCAAGGTTTACTGAGTGTTCAAATTTCTTAATTTTTGTTCATGTCATTATTTCCTTCAGTTAGTTAACATTAGGAATTCAATGATTTTTTTGCACAACATCTACATGCTGTCCTTCATCTTTTCCATATTTCATTCTTGTGCCCAAGATTGCACTTGAGAATAAAGCTGTATAAAAAGCATGAATTTAATTAAAGAGAGGTTATTTAAGAAATATTAGACTGAAATGCAAAAATGTTTGAGGCTTCTTCATCTACCAATGCTGATTTCAGTTGAGAACAAGACATGGTAATTTCACTGTGTATACTAAATTGTTGCTGAAAGTAAATATGTTTAAAGTAAATATTTGCATATAAAATTATATGAAAGTCTGTGTTTTCCTTATGATAAACTATCATTCTCATGGGTAATTTTCTGTCACTCTAGTGAAAGCAGTGTGTCTCCAGAGTAACTTCATAAAAGACCTGATCATCTATTCCAATGAAGAAATCAAGGAAAGAATCTCACATACCCATTAGTCCTGCTTATGATATAGTAAGCAACCAAAAGCTCTGTTTATTCAATGGTGTCTTTCAGGGGGACCCTCAAAAGTTAATGCAGACAACTGGGCTCCTCATACCTGTTCCACCTGTCACCACCCTCCTGCACAATTTTTCTGCAAGGCTTTGAAGCCCATCATAAGACTAGACAACCCATAAATAAGATAAAAATCTGAAGTTTGAGATCCCTGGTGAATCAAAGCAGTCAAGTGCACAAGATAATCTACAACGAACTCTAAATCTATCATAACACCCGCTCTATAATTCTAAAATGACCCTTTAGGATAAACTGTGAAGAATAGTTAGAAATGGCTAGATGTTGCAAATCATAGATAATTGATGGTCAAAAAAAAGCATAAAGAAGAAGCTTCAGCAACAAAAATACTCTTTAAACAAAGTATTGTTTGGTGAAACTAGAGTGAAGAATAGAATTATACAGCCAGCATTGACTGGATAAATTAAAATAAAATGGAGCATTCTGGCTCACAGCTTTTTTTTGGTGGGGTGGGCGGTTGGAGGTAGAGGGACTGAGTGAGCATAAAGGCAAAAGGACTCATGGACATGGACAAAAGTTTAACGGTGTGAATAAAATTTATACGCTCAGAGACAGCAACATTGCTCCAAATCTATTCTTTACCCAATACTCCATAAGCCAACTTTAGATTTTTTTCTTTTCTTTCTTTTTTTCTATAACAGATGAATGAAAATAGTGTCAACATGTCCTCGTGCAGCAGTTTACACTGACTGGTGTAAAAATTCACAAAAGTGAATTTTATATAAACTATAATAAGATTTCATTACAAATTAGGTATAATTGAACAACTGCTACTGAAAAGATCTTAGTAAATTCAAATTCGATGGTTTTTATTTCTATTGAGGTTATAAACTCCTTAGCAACATGCCTTTAGAATAGAGCTGCTCTCTTTAAAACCACAACTGAATTGACTAAAGTGCCTAATATGCTCCAGATTGGCCTATCAGCACATATACTATATTTCGGTAATATATATAGTGTATTATACGGCACACACATACACACAGACATACCAAATAGGCTTCTACATTTAGACACCTACATATGCCTACTCCTTCACCTCTCATTTATTCCCCAAGCCCTTGTAATATCACTTCTGTCTCTGTATTTACAAAGAACACTTTTCCTTAATTCACACAGATTTTTGATTTCCAGATTTAATGGTTACTTAACCAAAGACATTGTCACTCTTATCTCCTCCACTAGCCTCAGAAATTCCCTTTTTCTTGACTTCAGGGCATTAATTTTCTTGAATTTTTCATTACCTTGGGACCAGTCCTTAGTCTCTTTCACGGACTTCCTCTCCCTCCTCCCTGGCCCTCCTCTATTTGTTCTTTATTCATAGGAATTTCACAGGACTCTTTAACATTTTGATCCACATATTCTCTCCTAGAAAACCTCATTTTCATATATATAGTTTCACCTACTAGATAGATGATTGATAAATAGATAGATAGGCTGTAACTTTCATATTTTATTTCTCTCTTTTGCTTTACAATCATATATTCAGCTGACCACCAGACATTTCTACATGGATAACCTACAGACTCAGAAAATTCAGCACATCCCAAACTGAAATCTTTAAGTGTCTCTAAACTTTATTTCCTCTTATTTCCTTTCCTTAGTTAATTCCCCATGGACAAGAAACCTAACAATTCTCACTCTCGGCCTTCTTTATAATGTAATAAAAATCTTGCTAATCTACCTCCTGTAGACCTCCTGAATCAATTCACACCTTTACATTTTCATCTTCATTGTTATGTTCATTACATTAAAAAGCAGCATGACTCTTAATGATCTGCTAAACTTGTTTCTCTGCTTCTAGTTGTCCTCATAATCTACTTTTGCTCTGAACAAGAGTAATACAAATATACATATGGCATTATTAGGAATAATAACTTATAATTTCTAATATATAATAATTTGTAATTTGTAATATAATGAAATATAATGTACAATATTATTGTGGGGAAGGGGGAAAATTCCCCTTTCTACTCTATGATTCTTTTTGGTTGTCCAAATACTGAAATCAACAGGTGGCAGATTGTCAAGAAAAAAATCAAATTTAATCTTGTGTCCATAGGAACTTCACCTACAAGAGAGTCAGAGACCCCACATGCAGGAAAGGTTCAGGGACGGAAAGTGAGATTGAAGTATGAAGATCTCCTGAGCCAGGGATGAGGTGAGGTGATTTGGGGGCTTCAGAAGGTCATTGCAGGATGATAAGAAGAACAACCGTTAGTAAATAGGAGTTTGTCCTGCCTGCTCTAGAGATAGGGCAAAAGAAGTTATCTCTGATAATCTCTTATGGGCAAGGCCCCGAATCAAAAATCTTCTAGGTAGTTTAAAGGGGATGGTAGAACTTTTCCCTCCAGCCTAAAGCTAAAATTTCCTTCAGTTGAAAGTAATCTGCAAACCACTGAGACAAATGCTGGGGTGACTATATATACACATATGTACATATACTTTTCATTTTCTGTCTAATTCCATTAGTATGTCTTTATTGATACTCCATCTATGGGAAAGAAAAGGGAAGAGTCACCTCTAAATCACACAATGAACATATAAAAATTGTACATCATCCTTTAAGGATATGTGTAGCCTTCCAGCTCCAGGATTATTTCCAGAGATAGCTGCTATTGCATACAAAAGAGTTTCACCTCTTTTAATAGTGTCAGATCACAAAAACAAAACAAAACAAAGAACAAAAACTAGGAAAATCACAGAGATACCAGGTAAAATATACATTCTTCTGCATGGCCAAGGAGAACCTCCACAGTCTAGTTACTCTCCATCTCTTTCAGCTCCTCTTTTCCAATTAAATTTAAGCATTCTGGTTTCGGAATTTTTTTTCTGAATCTGCCAGCCATATCCAGACTAGGCTGAATTAAGTAGTAACTCCTTTTTATTTATGCAAGGCATCTATATTGGATTGAGTAATGTCCCTCCAAAATTTATGTCTACCCAAAAATCTCAGAATGGGAATTTATCTAGAAACATGGTCTTTGCCAATGTAATTAGTTAAAGATCTTGAGATGACATCTTATAGGATTTTGGATGGGCCATATACAACCCAGTGTGTGGTAATTTGTTATAACAGCACCAAAAACTAAAATAACACCTTCTATTTGCCCCTATGATAGCACTTTCTTATTGGATTCTCTCATCATGATTTTATTTGTTTAACCCACCTCCACCCCCAACTATGTTCCAAACTCCTTAAAGGCAGAAATTTATTTATTTATTTCACCAATGCCTATAGGATTTAGATAAATGCCTGCTATATCTACCTATACATATATATTATGTATGTGCCTGCTTTATCTTAATGTACAAATGTATAAAAACTCATGTTAAAGATATGGTGTTACAATATATATTTTACAAGAAAAAAGTGTATAATTTGGCCTTATTTTTAAGTTTTTTTCTGGTCAAGGAACTACGAGCATTTTTAAAATTAAAATCTGTTTCTTTTAGTATATCACATTAATTTTGTCAGTTCTTGGCATCTAACTTTTTTTCCCCCTTTATCAAGGGAATCTATTTGGCAGAAAATGTCTTGGGAAGAGTAATGGATTCCAAGATGAAAGATTAACAGTAAAAGAAAAGAAACATATTTGGAAGGAACTCTTTCCAAAAGATATTTGGTGAATCAGACCATCATTGTTAAGGAAGGGGACTAGATGTGAGAGGCCAATAAAACAAATCTTCATAAGTCTGTAAGTATTAACATCTACAGGAAAGAAAAGTTGATTCTAGTTGTGATTTTTCTGTGTCAGGCTATAACAAAGTTCTGTAATATAACATTCTACACAGATACAATATTTATATAAATAAACAGCATGCCACCCCCGGAAAACCTATCTGAATATTTAAGAGGCTCACTGTTACTGATCTGTAATGAAAAATTTGAGCCACTCCATCAGAAAGAAAGTGGCTTCTTTCCTTTTCTAATACTTTTCTCCTTTTTAGAAGATTAGCATTTAGATATATTCGCAGCATTGCAAATTAAACAGTTATGTTCTGATTTCTCATCAATTGTCTTCCCTGCTCCTGAGCAGCTCAGCATACAACAAAAGATTAAATAGCTCATTTTTTCTTTCTTCTTGGTCTTCAAAGAATCAGTTGCTTTCTACTTCATGTTCACGTTTATGCAAAGCAGATTTAACTGTCTGTCATTCACAATGGGAAAGGTTTCAAATATATTCGTAGGTTGCTATTTAAAACAGTTTAAAATTCATCCTTTTCACATTTCCATATTCAATTGAATATAAATACACTGAAAAGAATAAATTCTCCAATTCAGAAAACATGATGTCTAGCCAGGATTTAGAAAATTGAAGTTTCACCAAGCCAAGCTTCCTTTGTTGTGTTTTGTTTTTAATAATGATTATTCCCTCCACTGGCCAAAATAATCCCCAAGTGATACTGAGTAAATATATAGCAGATAAAGGACAAATGCATATTATATTTATTCTTGAGACATATGTGGATATGCCTTTTCTTATGAAATAACTGAGTAGAATTCAAAAGAATTTTTTTTTGAAATTTGCTCCCCCACCTCCCCCACCAAAAAAAGCCAAAATTCTTCTGATATACCGTGGGGCATACCTCAGTGTGCCACTAGAGGGTGGCATTGCAGCTACAGTTCTGTGAACCAGAATTGTTGACACTTGGATACCACACCCCCATCCCCTATAAGCACCCTTCCTAGATACTGGAAGCAGATGAACCTTAGCAGATGAACACTCTAGGTGATGTTAGCAGTGATTGCATTGGTAGAAAGACAGCAATTTATACCTGGGTCCACTTACAAGTTCTAAAGAATTGGCAACTCTCATGGGATGAATGATAACTGTAACAAAAAATAATAAATCAGAACTGTGGTGCAGGGAGGACTATACACCATTCCAATGCTTATATGATTGAGGAGACTGGGAAATAAGAGAAGGTAAAACAAAGCAACTTAGAGTCTTACAGGGTCAATGGACCTAAATCCAGTGGTTTGTCATTTTATAGCAATCTTGAACCAGTGAAGAAAGATGAGTGACACAGATTAAAGGAAGATTAAAATATTGTTGTGTAGATTTTCAAATTATGTATCCATGAAATATATGAATCACATACATACATATAAATAAATAAATAACATGCGATAGATAAATATGAGAGGGAGAACATTCTTCTTTCTCACTAATCATTGACTTCTTTTTCAGTCTTCTAAACTTGACTTTGAAAACTATAAAAAAGAAAGTCCTTGAGAACTTCCCTAAAGAAAGAGATGGAAAATGAGGGCCTGTGATCTTCCTGCTTCCCCGAATGTGTGGCCGTCTTCCTCACTGAACAGTGTTGTATCAGGCAAAGAGAATGAATGTCCTGTGAAACTTACTGTGAAACTAGGTTCTCAGAGCCTTGATTATCTCAACTATTATGTGAGGATTATAAGATTTACCTCACACAGTCATATTAGGAGTACATTAGGTTGTGATTATAGAAATAGTAAATTGAGGAAGATGGCATAGAGTAAAAATTCCACAAATGTTAGTTTTCTTGCATTATTCCTGCTGATAGCACATTCAGACTTTACTATCTTCAAAGGGCTACAATCTCAGATCAGAGTTGCAAAAATCAAGGAAATGAGAAGCAAAATATAGATTTTTATATCTACTGCTATTGCCATCTTTTAAAGTAACTATATTTATATGACTTGTACACATCAGTGACTTGTCAGAATAAAGATCTGAGAAGTAGAAAGTATACTAATGGATATGGAGTATTTTAGCACTTCATTTGGTCCACATAGATCTCCAGCCATGACCCCTGCACTTCACCCTGGCCGGTATTTTTACCATCTTACTATTTCTCTATCTCATTTGGTATAGGGCAGCCCAGCAGAATGTAACAGCCTCCCTGATACCCTTCCACTCCACTCCGGCATAGCGGTAACCCTGAGGTGGGGGGTGGGGGGGTTACAGAGTTGTTAAAGAATCTAAAATTCCAGAGAGAGAAATATTTGTCACGGGAATATAGTCATAGCTATACAAAAACCTTCAGTTCCCATGTGTCTTACATTTATAGAGTTTACGAATCTAAATATTCAGACTTAAAATTTTTTTTGTTTAAAGAAGTAAATTATTGTGCCATTAGGAAGAAGAAAAAAACGTGGAAAGTCTCCTGTTTCTCCACTTTCCCTTTTCATGGTTAGACAGTTTCATAGCTGCTACAAACATTGTTAGTGCTGAATTTTCTGGGTTTGTGCAGGGGTAGAGGTGGTCAGGAGGAGGGGACTTTGATGCTTTTAAGCTCAGGCAGCCGAGTTCCCCAAATGCTTCAGCTGCCTGGAATCTCCTCTTGTGGAAGTGTGGCGAAGTTGAGGACTTCCTCTATTCCTACTTACAGTCTTTGGTCTCCTAACTTCTGCTCCGCAACAGAGTTTACGTCAAATGAATTTTGGGGAACACTAAGTCCTGAGCAACCCACTCTATTTCGATTTCTGACATTACTTTTATATGGCAGTCACAGATTAAAGACAGTAATTTTCTTTCTTACTTAAAAAAACCCCACAAAACCCATAACCTTGTTATATTGCAACTCCTTTGGAATCTCTAAGAAGTGATTGAACATATCATGCAGCAAGAATGTGTTTTAAGACTTTCTCTGTGCCCTCTGTCTTTCCAGGAAAGTCCAATGTGTTGAGTCTGGATGGTTCTTCCACTTATTTTTTCTTGTTGCACAAAATGAGCCCTGGATTAAAAAGTCAGGAGATAACTGATTAAAGCTCAAACTCTGCCTCACTGCACCTCACCGCCATAATCCTCTAGGGGAGATGATGGTAGCTTGGTGATGGACATAAAAGGAAGTCATCAGAGTCTGGCTGCAGTCTAACATTAAAGCTGATTAAGAATCGCTGACTGATTGGAAGTGGGTTGTGAGATAAAGAATAGAGTCAAAGATTATTCCAACCCCACCCCCGCCCCCAGGGCAAGTGAAAGAACAGAGTTCTGATTTACCAAAACGGGGATGGTTAGTCTGTGGCAGGATCAAGGCTTGCAGTTAAAATCACAACTTTGTTTTTCATCCTGTTAAGTTTGAGATGCCTATTAGAGATTCACATAGCAGCCTTGAGCTGGATATGTAAGTTTGGAGTTCTGCAGAGGGGAGAGGTCAGGACAGGGTGCTGCTGATGTACAGATGGTATTTAAAGACTTTGGAAAAGGATAGTAAGTTAGGGAATTCATGACAGGAGAAGAGAAAAAAGGTCTGAGCGTTAGAGACAAAAGAAAGTAGCAAAGGAAATCAAGAAGGCATGGGCAAGGCGAGCAGAAAACCCAGATGACCAGGGTCTGGGAGCCCACCCCACAGAAGCTCAACTGCGGTAAGACTGGCTGCTGACAGGGAGAAGGGACCTGTTTTGTTGACCCTTCTATTCCTTCCTTGGAAGTTTGCCCCAAAAGAAAAACACAAAAATACAAGGTTTGCCTTTTATGGTGTGACCTTAGAAAGAGTCACTTACACTCTATGCTAATTATTTCCCTTCTATTAGATGGAAATGGGTAATACCTCATAGTTGCCATCCACTGAGTGTACCAAAATGGTCTGACAAAAGATAAAAATGCATTTTAGAAAATCAGCAACAAAGAAAATGTTTTTGAAAGATTTCCTGCAAACTTGAAGCGTGAACATTAAGCTCCCTGATTTTCTACTTTCACTGAGCTACACAGCAGCCAGGTGTTTCCTGCCTGGTCTCCAGTAACAGGCAGGCACGCTGCTTCCCAGTCAGATGGAGCGCATCCACTGAGGTCCACAATAGGAACAGTTGAGTATTTCCCCCAAATCTTTTTTTTTTTATTACATTTACTGAGGACCCAAGGCCCTGGGATGGCAGAAGTACTGACAAAAGGAGAGTGTGATAACGGCTCTAGAGGCCGTGGTAGTGATGATATGTGTGTCAGGGTTGACACTAACTGACCTTGCATCATAGCATGAAGAAAAGTTTTCTTAATAAGGATGCAGGAAGAAAAAAATGTTATGGGAGATGGGTGAAATAGGTAAAAATGGTTAAAAGGTACAAACTTCCACTTAAAAAATAAATCAGACCTTGGGATGTAGGTATACATCATGTGACTGTAATGATACTGAATGCACATTTAAAAGTTACAAAAAGTAGATCATAAAAGTTCTCATCCCAAGAAAAAAATGTCCTAAATATATATGCTGAAGGATGATTAGCTATACTTAGAGTGGTGATCATTTTCCAGTATATACAAATATTGAATTATTTCCATTGTACGTCTCAAATAATATATGTCAAATATACCTAAATTTACATTTTTTAATTTAATTAATTTATTTTTAGAGGGAGGAAAAGAGAGGGAGAAAGAGAGGGAGAGAAACATCTATGTGAGAAAGAAATATCGATTTCTCATATTCACCCCACCCAGGTACTAAACCTGCAACCCAAGCATGTTTCCTGACCAGGAATCGAACCGGCAACCTTCAGCTTTGCAGGATGAAGCCCAATCAACTGAGCCACACCAGTCAGGGCTAAATATTAAAAATCTTAAGGCAAAAAAATAAACATTTTTTATTCTATATCCTTCACTTTAAAATCATAGATCCCTAGTTTTTTTGTTTTTTGTTTTTTATTAAAAGAGCCAAATAACCCAGCCTCCTAAAGTCACTTGTCAACATTTTCATGCACATTTGGTTAGAGAGGGAACTGATACTAGTAAGCAAGGGCCAGTAACTCCAAGTTCAGCATCTGTTTCTGTTGTTTTTGTTTTGTTTTATCATTTATTTTTTTCCACCCTAAGTAAATATTTGACTTCAGTTTTGGAGCATAATCTCTAGTTAAACCAGTGAAATCTTTATTTGTTTAATTCTAATTTTAGTTTTCTCTTCAAAAATGCTTCTTAGACAATTCTAAGTAGGACTATTAATTGTAAGTTGCCCAGATCAAGCACAGGATCTGCAAGATGAGACTCTCATGTACTAGTCACATGCCCCTTAATGGCAGGGATACGTTCTGAGAAATGTGTTGCTAGGGTGATTTTGCCATTGTGTGAACATCGTGGAGGGCACTCACACAAACCCAGGTGGTCTAGCCCGCCACACACCTGGGTCACATGGCACAGCCTGTTGCTCCTAGGTTACACACCTGTAGAGTGTGTTGCTGCACTGGCTGCTGTGGACAGTTTAACACAATAGTAAGTATTTATGTTTCTAAACATAGAAAAGGTAAACTAAAAAATGTGGTATAAAAAATGGACAACACCTGAATAGGGCACTTCACGTAAATAGTCCTTACAGGACTAAAAGTTATTTTGGGTGAGTCAGTGATAAGTGGTGAGTAAATGTGAAGGCCTAGAATAGTGATTTTCAACCTTTTTCATATGGCACACACAAACTAATTACTAAAACTCTACAGCACGCCAAAAATATTTTTTGCCAATCTGATAAAAATATAATTTTAATTGATTTATTAAAAATATAATAGGTGTTAAATACCCTTTCTACTCCAAAATAACTTTTAAAAAATTAGGTGCATATACTTATATTTAAGGATTTCTGGTACCAAGAATTAACCAATCAGATACAACCTTAATATATGCAACATAAAAAATAAGATGCAACTGTATTACATGACCTATATATTTATGGTTTAAGACAGGGCATTCATAGCTGCCAACTGTTTTTGTGATGGCTGTTGTCATTTTTTATTTAATAATCTAAGGGAAAAGAAATCAATGCCTCTGACTAAGTAGTTGGGTATTGCATGTTTTAAAAATTCTTGCGGCAAACTGATTGAAAACCTCTGGCCTAGGACATGACTGTGCACTGTAGACTTTATAAACACTAAACTTAGGCTACACTAAATTTATAAAACAACATGATATTAAGTCAACCACAAGAGAAAATGGTGCAATCAAGAGTGGATAGAGCTGGAGAATATCATGCTAAGTGAAATAGGCCAGTCAGAGAAAGACATACCATAAGATTTCATTCATATGTGGAATCTAATGAACAAACTGAACTAACGAGCAAAACAGAGACAGACTCGTAAGAGAGCAGATAACAGCTAGTGGGGGTGGGGAAATTAGGGGGTGGAGGGATTGAGCCAAAAGGAAAAAGGACTCATGGACATGGACAACAGTGTGGTGATTGTGGGGGTGGCAGAGGAGGCTATAAGGGGACTAAATGGTAATGGAAAAACACAATAGAGATTAAATTTTGAAAAGAGAGCTGGTGAACACAAGATGTGTCACCAGCTACTGTACACAGCATGCTGTTTTATAGCAAACACTTTTTATGAGCTCTAAACTAAGGATAAACAGAATAGTATAGTAAATACATAAACCAGCATCATAGTTTTTTATCATCATTATCCAGTATTATGTTCTATATGTAATGGTATGAGATATACCTGTTGATGACTCGCAGCGCAGTAAGTTTGTTGATACCAGCATCACTGCAAACACAGCATCACCACAAAGACATGGGTCGTGCACTGCACTACAAGGTTACAACTGCTACAGTGTCACTAGGTAGTAGATATTTTCCGGCCCCATTATAATCTGATGAACCACCAGTGTGTATGCAGTCCACCACTGACCAAAATGTCATTACGTGGCACAGGACTGCATTAATGTCTAAATTTGAAGCTCAAGGAGGACAGGAGCTAGCCTAGGTAGTCTGCCATGGTATTTTTCACCTATAGTGGGCATTCAATAATCATTTATGAAATGAATAAAAATGTTTAATACTTTTCTCCACGTCGTCTGCAGCTTAACAGCCATATTCCTTTTGAGTCTTGTCTTAAATTTCACATTTTTAGGAAAACCTTCTCTGGCTATCCTATGTAAAATGTAAACTCCCAGTATCTAACTATCCCTCCTCTGATTTGTCTTTCTTCTCCATACTTACCTAGTTTTTGAATGAAATTTATTGCAGTGACATTGGTTCAAAAAAAAAGCGTAGAGGTTTCAAGTGTACAACTCAACAAAACCTCATCGGCACACTGCATCCTGTGCCCCTCACTGCAGGCCAAGTCTCTCTTTGTCCTCATTCATCCCACCTTCGCCCACCTCCACCGACACCTAACCCCCTTTCCCTCTGGCTATCACCACACTGCTGGCTGTGTGTATGTGTGATTGATATATACATACGTATACATATATGATATATACATGTATAGCTAGATCCTTTCACCTCCTTTCACCCAGCTCGAATCCCCTACCCTCTGACAGCTGCCAGCCTGCCCCATGTGTCCACGCCTCTGTTCCCATTTTGTTCATCACTTCATTTTGTTTATTAAATTCCACATACAAGTGAGATCACGTGGCATTTGTCTTCCTCTGACCAGATTATTTTACTTAGCATAATATGCACTGATCTAATTTGTTGTATGTTGTACTGAATCATCTTATTTCTTACCTGTCTCCCAATAGGAAACTCCATGCAATAGAGATTTGGATCTCCTTTTTTACACATCCGTCCCCAGTTGGGAGAATGGTGTCTGGTATCTGATATTGTTCAGTAAATATTTACCGTATTTAATAAAAGGATGAGTGTCAAATATTTCCTTCCTGTTAAACAAAATGCTTTATATACACATCAATATATATGTATATGTACATATATAACTGTATATAGTCATATTAATACAAATACTACTTCTAACCATTGTTTTTCTTCTGCATTAGACTGATATAGTGTATTTCCTACCCCCAAAGTCTGCTTTTTAAATCACCTTTGCCAAAATATTTTGACACATCATATAAATGACTTTTCCTACAACTGTTTCAGTCTCATCTCTGTATCAGGCATCCTGCTATATACTATATAGATAAGGGCATATATATTTGTTTCTTTGAAAATGATTATAAAGGCAGTAAAATCAGTTACTTTCAGAGGCCACAATCCCCAAATCAAGATGTATATGTGTGTAAATACATAGGTGTACACTTGCAGATATATTTGTCCATGTGGATATAGATGCAGATATAAAATCTGGAACTGCCCTGATATGGTCTTTCTCTCAATCCCACTTGACTGTTAGAAACAGTTATTGTTATTGCTAACTACTTCCTGATTAAGCCAGATTTTTTTAGTGCCTGGTCTGCTCCTATGTGCAGATGAGCCTCCTGTCAGTGCTGTTTTGGCTCTTTAATAGTACTGGAAGTGACTATTTCCTTAATGCCTCCATGCCCTTTAGGAATTGATGAAAGCTGGCCTGGAAAACTTTAATTCCAAGTTAGCCAAATTAGTAAAATAAAATCTAGTTGTGAATGGTTCTAAAGAATTGCCTCATATGACTACAGAGAGGCAGGCTATAACAGCGCCTGCATTCATCCTCCATGTTCCACGTGCAATGTTATTAAAAGCATAAATTTGAGTCATAGAATTACAGCATTTAAGATTATCTTAAGGTCTTCCTCCCTGTCCAGAGAAAGACCACCACAATCTAAGAGCTCAAGTGACTTGCTCACAATGCCTAGGCTCATTATCTCCCCACTAAAATTCCTCTGATCTTCTGCTGTCCCTAAAAACATCTTTTGTAATCTTGTTCACTAACCCAGGTCCCCAAGAATATCTAGCATTTGTCAGGTGTACGTGGTCTCCCCAGAAAGGACAATCTTGCTGTACAAGAGCTGTACATTCTATGTGAGAGTCCTTAAATAGTTCTTTCCTTAAACCATACTAAGTTTGTTTTAGTGTTAAATTTGGTAACAGGGAGTTGAATGGGACATTTCCTGTTATCCTGGAATTGTGGCAAGGCTCAAAGCATGGGATAAAGAAACATACATTCTGAAGTAAATACCCTGCATCCTAAAGAAAGGAACCAACAATGGGGCCAGACATCTTCTGAGGTCGTTGTGAAAGGCAGCAGAACTGGCACGACTGCCACCAACCACCCCTTGCCTATTAGTTTTTATGAAAAGAGCAAGGGAGACACATGGATTGGGGGTGAAATGAGGAAACTGAGACCTGAAGAAAGTGCCACAACTAAAGCACAATGTTTATGGTGCAGTTTCTTTTTTCAAAGCCAAAGTGAGGGTGAGTTCTGAGAGAAGCACTTGAAAAAAATTGCAGAAAGAGAAATGTATTATTTCTCCAGGGCTGTTTGTGCTATGAGCTGCAAACTTCGTATGTTCACCATACTTCTCTATCAGGAGCAAAACAAAAAGCATGGGCGAATTGTTGGGGGTCCCTCTCTGTGTCCCTTGTAGTCTGGGTATACTTGTGAACACAAGACTGGTTCTGACACATATCTTTTAATTCCTCGAGGCAGAAGGCCCACCAAGCAGCCTAAGTCAGTGGGCGGAAGAAGAAATCATAGTGAAATAAACCAGGGAACAAAATGGGGGCCGCATACAACTTCTGTTACTAAGAGTGCAGAAGAGGAGCCCAGGGTTAACAGGGTTCCATGTGAGTGAAACTCCTCCATGGGAAGTTAGAGGAGGGGAAGAAGTTGCATTCCCCTCTGGAAGTCTGTAATAGACCAAGTGAAATAATCCCACTCAGGATTGTACGGAGACTGAAGAAGACATACTGCTTCTTGGAGGGCACTCAGATAAAGCTAAGCTCCTGAAATTAACCAGATAAAATTTTTTTCTATAAAAGTAGCCAGAAAGTTGGGAGGGAAAGAGATTGAATACGAGTAAAAGTAATAATTAAAAATATATGTTTACTGCAAAGGTATAAAATATTTGTATTTTGGTTTTATAACATTTCTTTTAGACTCTGAAAGAGTACACATACCTCATTAAAATATGCTGAGCTTAACTGAATGTGTAACTTCTTTAAAAAGGTTATAGATGAAATCAGTCAGGTTCTCCATATAAGAAGATAAAAATGAGAAATCTGTAAACAAAACTAAGAGTAACTAAACAAATCTTTACATATAATGAGTAGCTATGGTACATATATCTAGCAGATAAAAATAGTAAATATATAAAACTAACAAGATTTGCAGAAAAGTGTAGCATAAACATAATCTTCAATAAATAATAGCTCTTTTCACAAAGAAGCTCAACATCTTTAACTGCCTTGAGTTTTAAACATTGTGTGTGGATGCAAGAATGATTTCTTCCTGGATTCTAATAAATTGATAAATGGCATAAGCAGCTCTTTCTTTTCAATGATTTAAGTCAGCTATTCTCATTCTCAGATCCTTATATCCTCCTGGATGTCTCATAAGGAGAGGTACCAAAGTCATCGCATTGTCACCATTCTCCCACCCCCGACCCACCCTCTCTCAGTCTGCTCCCGTGTCCCCTGCCTCAGTAAATAGCAGCATCATCCATCCTGGTACTGAACCCAGAAAACTGATTCATCCTAATTCTTTCTGTCCCTCACTCCCACATTTCAGCCACGCACTGAGTACTGCCTGCTTTACCTCCTAAACATTTTCACACCCCCACCTCCTCTCCACTTTTACTGTAGCTGCCTCAGTGCAAATAGGCATGATCTCCTCTGAGGCGTGTATCTCGGTGTTGGCGTTGGCTGCTGCGAATCCATTCTCCACACAGCACCTAGAGAGCTCCATGCCTCAAGCAGGCTTAAGGACCTCACTTACTCTATCATTCAAAGCTCACAGGCCAAGTTCCTGAGAATGCCATCAGCCAGAAGGTATCCCTCTCAATCCGTTTCCTAATCTCTCCTTCTTGTACTATTACTCTCTGGAATTCAGCAATGTTTGGTTACTCGCATATAGCAGGGTGTTAATGTAGTTCTTTGTCTTTGCTCAAGCTGTTTCCTTCTAAACCCTTGCTATATTTTACTTAGCTTTCGTGATTTCCTAGGATAAATCTTCCCTGACTCTCCATGTTGGGATGAGGGCCCTTCCACTATACTGAGAGTGTACCCACCGCGTGCCTTTATCTTAGTACAGTGAACTATTTTCTCATGCATTTTCTCCCTTTTAATAGAGGATTTTGAGAGCCTCTATTAAAAGGCTAATATTTGATATCTTTCTAATCCAAGGGCCTCAATTTAAAAGAGAAATAAATAAAATGCTAAACTGAACTAAATATTAGAAAGTAAAAATTAACAACAGGTAGCAGGTATAAAGCCCAATATGCCAGACACTGTGCTAACAATTGTCTATGTGTTACCTTCTTTAATCTTTACAATATCATTTTACAGATGAGGAGCATGGAGACCTGTTGGTTTAAGCAGGGGGCCTAAATTCACAGACACTATGACCGAAGCCAGAATTCCCAACAGAGTTGACCCTTGGGCTCACGTGTTCAACCAATATGCTACTAGCTGACGTGTAAAATTACTTTTTGTCAATGACTAATCTACAGTTCATAGTAGAAACACCCTGTGCCCAGTGCAAAGACTGTTTTAGGAAGGGAATCAGTCACTGCGTGGTTTTTGTAATGCAAGGCCTTCTCACCACTAGAGAAGGAAATATTTCACCCTATACTATTTAATCATGCTGTTTCATCAGCAATCAGGCTGTTTGCTGCCATTATTCCTTATTGAAGTAGCATGCTAGAATGGTAAATTTCTGCTTATAAAAGGAAATAAGCAGTGTGAAGGTAAATTACTAGGATCAAAGAAACCCGTGAGTTAATTTGACATCTTATTCAAGAGAATCCCAATCATAAATAGTAGGCAAACCACCAAATGATATCTAAAAATCCCTAGCGGGGATTTTCAGGTATAATAAACTAGTCTACAAATGCAGAAGTTGAGCAATTCCAGGCAAGCCTTGAAAATCCATTGAGTCAAAAGCACCTCTGAAAATATCATTTAACATAAGTAAGCAAATGTGGAATACTCTCACAAAACTTATTTCTAAGGAGTTTTTTTTGTGACTGTATTTTAAGATTTTAAAAATGTTTTAGTAAGCACAAAAACTAAAGTGAAGTTAAAACTGCAAACATAATTTTATCATCACATGATATCATTTTGCAGGGTAAAAACAGACTTCATAGAAGCAAACCAATGCTTTCGAACACACTTCTATTATTATCTTTAAAAATTTTTGCAATGCACATTAAAAATGAGAAACACCCATGGAGGGAGGGCTACGGAAAATACTGACTATACAATCAGCAAAATCAAAATTTGCCTAAAGCAAAAGATGCCACATTTATAAAGCAAGCTCCCCTAGAATACTTTTTTTAAGCCACAACTTGAAAAGCAGACAGAACCTGAAGTTGTCTTAAAGATCTATTCATTTCAAGGAGCAAAAAAAAAAAAACCCACAAAAATTAATCCTGGACTTTTACGTTCAGAAGGACTTGTCAACTAGGACATGACATTGATGTGATGGAAAGATTCTGGGTACACTACGAGGCGAGCTAACCCAGATGTCCTGGAACACAAATGCTTGCCTTCCAAATTAAAATGCTCTAATCACCCAGCTTATTAAGTCAACCTTAAACACATAGCAAGAAGCAAGGGAAAAAAAGAATAGGGTAAGTTAACACACTTAGGGTAACAAAAACTTATTCAATCTTTTTTTTGTGTTTGTTCTGAATGCCTCATGTATGTTTGATGTCTAAGCCCTCTGTGTTTGTGTCATGGACAAGGTACCACAAACTGTGTAGCTTCAACAGAAATTTTGGAAGCTAGATGGTCAAGTGGCAAGGTTTGTTCCTTCTGAGGACTATGGGGAAAAATCTGTCCCATGTCTCTGCCCCAGCTTCTGGTGCTTCGTTGGCAGTCTTGGGCATTCCTTCCCTTTTGCATCACCCTGATCTGTGCCTTCATCTTCACATGGTGTTCTCTCTCTCTCTCTCTCTCTCTCTCTCTCTCTCTCTCTCTCTGTGTGTGTGTGTGTGTATCCAGGCAAATTTCCCCTTTTTATCAGCACACCTGCTGTACTAGTTTAGGAGCCCACTCTAGTCCAATCTGACCTCATCTTAACTAATTCTGATGATTCTATTTCAAAATAAGGGCCACATTCTGAGGAACTAGGGGTTAGAATTTTGACATAGGAATTTGAGGGAGTGTGGTGGTTAATTTTGTGTCAACTTGACTAAGCTACAGGATGACCAGATATCTGGTTAAACATTATTTCTGAATGTGCGAGAGTGGCTCCAGCAGAGATGAGCATTTGAATTGGTGAACTGAATAAATCAGATGGTCTTCCCCAGTGTGTTTGCTTATCATCGAACTCACTGAGGGCCCAAATAGAGCAACAAGGTAGAAGAAGGTTGACTTTTTTTTTTTTGCGTAAATGCTTGGCAGCAATAGTGGCAGTCTTCTCCTGCCCTTGAACCTGGACTACATACATTTTTTTTGCCGCCAAAAAATCATGGAACTTCTCAATCTCCATAATTGTGAAAGCCATTTCATTATCATAGATAGATAGATAGATAGATAGATAGATAGATAGATAGAGAGATAAGATAGATCTCTTTTGAGATACTGAAATGTTTTTCTGTAGAATTCTGGCTAGTACAGAGGGTGAGTGGCATGATTTAACTAATCACATCTTCCATCCCTTCTTATCCTACATATTGCTGTTTATTCACTTTATCTCTGTCAACACATCTCACATGCTACTTGCTTCTATAACCTTTCACCTATTTCCTTATTTATTTCTCTTATTTTAACAGATAAAATAGAATATTCTTAAATATTGCAGCAAACACACATCATAAGACCAAATGTTTTTATCTGTAAAATAGCAAAAAATACATAAGAACCCCATGACCTACAGCTTTTTAGCAGCTCTGCCAGACATGTGAAAATCCTGTGATGAACTGCAATTACCTGGAGGATCTCTTCATCCATTATTATCAAATGGCCTGGTTCTTGTATCAAAGGTGACACTGCTCATCTACAGCCTCGGGCAAAAAGCTAAAGGGAAGCAGACTTCATATCTGTAAAATCCTGTGAGTCTTGTACAGCTCCAAAGAAGCTATGGTGTCTATTTTTAAAATGAGAAGAAAGAGATATTGAGAGAAGAGAGACAGCTTTTCAAAAAAACTTTTTGATCAGTTTTTTGATCAGTATTTTTAAATACTGAAGAACAACGTGTTTCCTGTGGGTCTCCAGGCTTAGCTGTCTATTTTCCTTCCACTAAACTTTGATTATTATGTCATAGGAACTGTGACACACAGTAAAACTCATGCAATACTTAGAAAATAGTTCCCCTTAGTCAAAATAAAACATTACAAAGAATAATGAGAGAGAAACTATCACTCACACCATTTTCTAATTCTCTAGTATTTGGAAATCTGTAGCTTAGGTGCAATAATGACACATTAATTTTTAACAGCACAGAGGCTGAAGTTATATATGAAGAGACATACTGAGGTTATTATGGTCTGTCCTAGAAAAACCTTTGAAAAAAATGTAAAATTTATTTTGATACTTTCCTATCTTTATTTCTTTTCTCTGCCCTGGACGTCTCCCTGTATACCCCTGCCTATATTTACTAAACTTGTAAAGACATTAATTAATAGCTAGCTTATTAGTTGCTGAGGTTCAAGTTAGTTCTAAGCATGTTTGCATGTCAGAATTTTCCCTGGATGCTGTGGCCCCAGAGGTCCCGCTTCACCATATCTGGGCAGTGCATAGTCAAACCGTAAAAGACCTCTGTATGTGATCTTGATAATCAGCCAGTCTGAGAACATCTAGTTTAATGTCTTAGCAATTAATACAATAATTTGTAGTCATATAAAGAAAAAAGTGCTCCCCCCACAAGCCACAAGGCCCATACCACTTTCCAGAGCACTGTTTTCCAGAATAGAGGTCTCCAAAATTTTTGCTCAAAGCTATATTTTTAAAACACTTTTGAGCATGCATTAACAATAAGTGATTTGTCTTATTTTCAATAGTCTTATTTAGAATGCTGTATTTACATATTTTAATGTTATAAGACACACACAGAGAAGAAATTTAGAAGAATGAGACAAACTTAGCAGTGAATGGACCATTTGGAGCACATTGACCAGCAGATACACTCTACTTTAGGGTTCCCTCCATTGATGTTTATTGAAGATGATGACAATTCACCTTTCCTGCCACTTTCTATGGTTTTTTAAATTACCTTATAATTCAGTATTACTGTACAGTTTACAAAGCATTTTCATGTCCATGATGATATTTGATCCTCAAACAATGTATAGGAATAGGTTTAGTTAATACTAATAATCTCTCATAGATGAGGACACTGAGGTCCACTTAGGACAGTTTCAAGGTCATGTAGCTAAAAATGGTGGAACTAAGACTGAATTTTAGATTTTTTTTTTCAAAATTAACTGCTTCCTCATCCAGGGCTGAGCCAGGTAGGCCAGAGTGGTTGTGTTCACTTTCTTTCTACTGTAACACAGGAAACAATAAAAGGTTGCTTTTTTTGCTTACTTTAGAGATAAATACAGACACCTGCTAGAATTATACGTGTCATTAGATGTGATAAGAATTGAAGAAAATCTGAACATGGAATGAATCTCTCTGGGAGGCTATTTGGCCATGTCTGGAGACTTCTGGCTGTCAAAAGCAGGGAGTAGAAGGAAACCGCTACTACCATTTAATGTTAGAGTCTGGGGATGCTGCTGAACACCCTACCATCCTGCAATAAAGGACAACACCTACTGTCACAAAGTTACCTGGCCCAAAACATCAATAGTACTAAGACTGACAAGCCCTGCTACAGTAGTTGTGAAAGTTTCAGTTATGAATCATTATAAGTGGCTGATGAAACCTATTCAGCTTCCCAAAGCACGTGAATATACACACAAACTATCTTACTCATTCGGGGTGTTCACTGACTCACTGAAGCATGTCAGAGTCCATTGGGTGAGAGCCCTAGATCCTCAGAGCAAAGCAAACAACAGATCCCGCAGACTTGCACCGAACTGAGTGTGTTGTTTACACTCCTCAGAGACATGAATCACATGGTAAGACCTGTTCGGGGACTCCTGCTATTGAACCAGAATGTCAGAAGTTCATAAGCAGCCTATGGCTCTAAATGCATGAGTGCTTTTGGGGATATTATAGTCATTCATTACCTAGTAAAGTCATACTTGTACATTTTAATTGAGAAGGAGGTTTCATAAAATCTCACTCCACAAGACATTTTTAATTAAAAACTAAAAGGCTGCTAATCTCAAAGTGGACTTGGTGGGTTATTTCATTTCTACTAGTCCTTTTGAGAGAGATTAGAGGATTTACTTCATAAAGTATGTAACAAGTAGTGATTAAGAGGGCCCTATTGTGGATTGTAATATTTGGTCTCACATGGATAAAAATGAACACTCCGTTAAAGACTTGTCACCTGACTTTCTGAATTTAGGAGTCGGGGGGGCAATCATGAAGCCCTGCGTTTTGTCTTCAGTCACCTTTACTGTCTCTTTCTCTGCCCTTTCTTCCCTTTTGGATTAAAATTCCATCTGCTTAGTTTCCCTATAAAAATATGTCACTTGTATACTTAGAACATGAATCCAAGCAATGTTTTTTTTCTAGTACAAATTACTCAAGCTGAAAAATAATCATGGAATTGAAGTTGTTCACATTTCCCACTATTAAGTATTTTAAACCTACAAACAGGGTAAAGAGCTATTTAGAAACTAGAGGTATTTTCTTGGGTAACTAATGTAACAGCATGTAATACAACCTGTCAAAGATATATATTGATTAAAAAATTAGGTAGCTTTCAATGCAGGCTAATCCTTACAATATCATCTATACAGAAAGATCACATTTCATTTTATCTAAAATAAGTTAGCTAAACATAACTCATTATTAATATCTATGAAATAAAAATTGTCTTCCTCTTTTATCAGTAATTACAATTTAACTTGATATCTCCTGAGCCATTTGGACTAAACAACATAACATTTTCTGAAATTTATTTAAGTTCAAATATTTTGAAGGTTTATTACAAGTAGGACCTTAAAAATCTTTAAATCTCTCAAACTCTAATTAAGTACATAAACACAAATCATTCAATATTAACACAACTCTATAGAGTCCATCTAAAAACTTCTCAATCTAATAAGTAAAATTGGCAAAGCAGCAGGATACAAATTTAATATTCAGAAATTGAAGATATTTTTTACACCAACAACAATATATCAGAACCAGAAATCAGGATAAAAATGCCATTTGCTATAGCAATAAGAAAAATAATGTACCTGGGAAAAAAATCTAACCAAGGTAGTAAAAGACCTATACTCAGAAAACTATACAACACTGAGGGAAGAAATTAAGAAAGACATGAAAAAATGGGAACATATACCATATTCACAGATTGGAGGATTTAACATCATCAAAATATCCATATTATGCAAAGCAATTTATAGATTTGACACAAGCCCTATCAAAATACCAACAGCATATTTCACAGGTATACAACAGATATTTAAAAAATGTATGTGGAACCAAAAAAGACCCTGAATAGCCTCAGCAATACTGAGAAAGAAGAACAAAGTAGGAGGGATCACAATACCTGATATCAAACTCTACTACAAGGTCACTGTAATCAAAAGAGTCTGGTACTGGCATAAGAACAGACACAAAAATCAATGGGACAGAATAGAGAACCCAGAAATAAACCCAAACCTCTGTGGTCAATTAATATTCAACAAAGGAGGCAGATGCATAGAACGGAGTAAAAATAGCTTCTTCAACAAATGGTGTTGCGAGATCTGGACAGCTACATACAAAAAAAATGAAATTTAACCACCAACTTACACTATACACAAAAATAAACTCAAGGTGGATAAAAGACTTAAATATAAGTTATGACACCATAAAAGTCCTGGAGGAGAACACAGGATGGAGAATCTCAGATATCCCAAGCATCAATATTTTCACCTAGAGCAAGGTACATAAAGGAAAGAATAAATAAATGGGACTTCATTACAATAAAAAGCTTCTTGCATAGCCAAAGAAACATCAGCAAATTGAAAAGGGAACCAACCATGTGGGAAAATATATTACCAATGACACCTTGGACAAAAGTTTGATCTCCAAAATATATGAAGAACTCACTCAGCTCCACTCCAGAAAGACAAACAATACAATTACAAAGTGGGCAAAGGACCTGAACAGACACTTCTCCAAGGAGGACATACACAGGGTCCAGAGACATATGAACAGATCACTAATGGTTCAGCATCACTAACCATTAGAGAGATGCAAAATAAAACCACAGTGAGATACTACTTTTCACCTGTTAGAATGGCCATCATAAACAAATCAACAAACAACAAGTGCTGACGAGGTTGTGGAGAAAAGGTAACCCTAGTACATTGTTGGTAGGAATGTGGACTGGTGCAGCCACTGTGGAAAACAGTATGGAACTTCCTCAAAGACCTAAAAATGGAACTGCCTTTTGATTCAATGATCCCATTGCAAGGATTATACTCTAAGAATCCTGAAATACCAATTGAAAAAAACCTATGCACCCCAATGTTCATAGCAGCACAATCTACAATAGCCGAATGCTGGAAGCAACCTAAGTGCCCATCAGTAAATGAGTGGAACAAAACAATGTGGTACATTTGCACAATGAAATATTATGCAGCAGAAAGAAAAAAGGAGCTCCTACCCTTCGCAACAGCATGGATGGAACTAGGGAACATTATGCCAGGCAGTGAAGACAAATACCATATGATCTCTCCTATAAGTGGAACTTAATCAACAACAACAACAACAAAAATAATAACCAAAAACCAAGCAAGCAAAATATAACCAGAAACATTGAAATAAAGAATAAACTGACAATAACCACAGGAGGTTGGGGAGGGGGATAATAGGGAAAAGAAGGGGAAGGGTCATCAAGGAACATGTATAAAGGATCCATGGACAAAGCCAAAGGGGGGTGGGATTGAGTGTGGGAGGTGGGGATGAGCGGGTGGGAGGAACTGGTGGCAGGAAAATAGAGACAATTGTACTTGAACAATAATAAAAAAAAAACCTGTTCAACACCCCCAATTAACACAAAGCATTCAAAGAAAGAATAATTTGCTTCAAAATATGAGAAAAAGTGTTTAAATAATAAATATATGTTTACTCAAATTTCTCATATGACAAGGAAATTGAGAAAGATATATTCAGTGTGCAAGCAGGCCAGGGATGAAACCAGGAAACCCAAGGGTCTCCTCTCCTTTTAAACAAGCAAACAAGACCCTCAAATGCCTGTGGTCCATGAGTTGTTTTTTTTTTTTTAAATTTCAAAACCAGCCTGCTTGCATTTGTGTTGGGCAACATTGTAATAAATGTAGTAGTATAATCCCTCCCCTTTCAAGGTACCTGTTCCAACCATCATTATAAAAATATAAATGGTTTAAGACATTTTATAATGCTCTAGTCTGCAAGTCTGATCAATGTAACCCAGCCCTAAACTGGTTTCTCATTTCCACAATTCTTTTTGCCACACCAGATGTAATGGTTCACTCCAAATGATGGCCTAACAATTTTTTTAAATATCACTAGCCAAAACAAATGATCATTTTTTCTTTTCAATGCTGAACTTTTCACAAATATTATTACATATTCTTGCCTAAGTTCTCCAAGATTTATGCAAACAACTTTTTTGAAACCAGGTACCTATACTGACACAACTCTCTTTCCTATGGTGGGCAACTACCTGAGGGATATTCGTGTAGATAGGGCAATACACGCTAGGGCATTCAAAAGCCATCCATGCCATGCCGCTGTGAATCTGCCTGCAGATGTGGCCACTGGCTTTTCCACTTGCACTGATGAGTGCCCCTCAAATATCAACCCAATAGGTCGATTCCACAGTGGTTCAATTACAGCTATCCCCTCACTTTGCATCATGCTGCTGTTTTTATCAGTTCTTTCTACACCTTGATTACGTCTTCCCTCACTCTGTACCATTGTTCTTATTTAAATCCTGGATTCAGTGAGGAAGAGAAGCAAGTGTGAAAGGTTTGGGTAAATCTGGACGGTTACTATGATTATCTAATACACAATAAAAATATTAAACGTAAAACCATGCTTGAAACTTGACAACGGTGTCCATGGCTAGTTATGTAATTTGTGGATCCCAGTACAAAATGAAAATGTGGGCTTGCTTGCTCAAAAAGCAAGAAAAAGTGCCAAAGGCACTGAAAGATGAAACCCTTTCTCTGTTTTGCAGTTACTCTCAGTCATAACATTTTCTATATGTTCACTGAAAGAGTATAAACCTTTTTTCGCAGGCATTCTGGGAAACCCACGTTGCAGCTCAGAGCAGTGTGTACGTGGCCCGCCAGTGACCAGGGCCTCTTTCTCACTAGGTGTCAATCCCACATGCTGTGCCCTGGTAGGAGGCTGGGAAGTCGATTTCCTTTTCCCATCTGATAACTGCCCAAACCATGGAAGACAGAAGACTCCCAAAGAACAGCAGGCCCCGAGCCAAAATGCACTCAGTACTTGCATAGATAGTACCATGCTTCCAACCTCGGAAGTCAATGGCCCTGACCACATCCATCTTTACTTCCTCTTAAGTGTTCAATGCCAAGTCTCCCACATATAGGACCAAGGATGACATTGTTACTAACTCATCAACACAGGGCTAGTGGCTGTGTGAGCAAAAATGATATGAGAAGGCATGGCCTTTAGATTGCATGCTCCCTCTTTGAGCTTAACTTCATTGCAGGTTTTCTTGCCATAAGTTGACCTACGTACTATGGGACCCATTCTGTCTGGTGTTTGGAACATTCCACAGAAAAGTGGAAAGAAAAAGAAAAGGACCACAGTTCACTGCAAAAGTAACACAAAGATCTCACTGATAAATAATGTTATTACTATAAAACACCTTTGAGTAATTCATCAACCAACCCCTGAATTTCATGCTGTGTTAACATAAGCATTTTAATTAAGAGGTGAAAATATTTATTAAGTACATATTTTCAGAATGCTGAGTTAAAATAATACACAACCTCAACTGTTATGTCTCTGCTATAGGACTTCCCAGAATTAATCACGCTTCAGCCCCTGAGACAGACTGTACATTGATTATTTCATAGCTTTGCAATGGAAATTTCTGGACAATAGGGGGGAAAATGTATTTATGTGTGTGTAAACATTCTATCTGTGTGGGTGGCACACAGATAGAGTGCCACCAACTATTTCTTATATAATCCAATGTCCAAATTGTATTTACTGAGTATGCTCTCTGCTTTAAATGTTCCAGAAGGTGAGAGGCTTCAATCTTCCAAATATTCTGGTCCCAGAGCAAAAATGGTACCTCTCCAGGCTTGAGGCAGATACTACCAGTGATTTGGAGGCTCGTCACTGTGGACATGCAGGACTTACTCATACTCCCCTCAGTCCTAATTCCCCTCAGTGTGTACGTGAAGCTATCTTCCAAACAAGAGTATGTTAACAGAGGTTGGTATCTTAAAGAACAGTCGCCTTGGTTTATTATTAGCCTCTTAATCATTTAGAAAATTGTATTTCATGACAGATATAAAGATGTTTTATCCCATGTTGCAATTTTTAAAGGATTTTATTTATTTTATTTTTAAAGAGAGGTGAAGGGAGGGAGAAGGAGACAAAGAGCAACATCATTGTGTAGTTGTTTTGCACGTGCCCCCCCCCCCACTGGGGACCTGACCCACAACCCAGGCATGTGCCCTGACTGGGAATTGAACCGGTGACCCTGAGGTTCACAGGCCAGTGCTCAATCCACTGAGCCACATCAATCAGGGCCCATGTTGCAATTTTCTTAAGGATCATTCAAAATATCCTCTATGGAATAAAAATAAATGATTGGATCACTATGAAAATGTATAAGCAATTACACATATTAAACATTTAGTTATGAGTATTTCCATATATTTTTACTATTATTTATTTAGCTTTCCCATATTACAAAGTTATCTAGAGAGATAACTGCATTCTCTGCTCTGGTTCAAAAAAATAGAGGAATGAAAAGATAGTGTTTAAATTCTTAAAGGGTCTAAGTTTGAATTCTGAAAGATACTGCATAAACATATGCCGTATAAGTAATATTTACTGTGAAAAGGAAGAGACAGAAATAAAAGATGTTTATTTTTATGACCTAAAACAATAGGAAACAGTAAATGAGAGGAAATTATGATCTCAATACCAACACACTAATTTATGTAGCACAGGGACTAACAAATGCTGTTTATTTGGAGGCAACTGAAAACAGAATCCTGAGAAGAAGATGAGGGGCTGTAACCAGGGATGCAGCTGCAGGCACACTGTAAGCATCAGAAGGTGGTGTAAACAACGGAAGTTATTTCCTTCCCAGAGACACATGGTAGGGGGGCAAATCAGAGCCCAAGTTTTGACAGCAAAACTCCAAGTTCAAATGTGGAAGGGATGAAAAGGGGCCCAGAGAGTTAAAAAAAAATAAAGCAAAATGAGACAGCATTGGGGTGGTTTTAGTCAAAAGACTGGAAACATTTAGAATATAATTGTTAGGAAATTGAGAGAAGATAAGCTACAGGTTTAGAGACATGCGTGCATCTTGCATTCGATTCTAACTCCTATTCTAGGAGCTGTACACCAGCTCGGTTGAGCTAAATATATGAAAAAATGACAAATCAAAAAGTCAGAGATCAAATATAGAATGCTACTATATGTGAATTTCTTAGTAATGAATAGTCCATTGAAGTTTATACTTTGAAGATATATTAAGCATGGCTTCAAGTGGAATCAATGAGGAAAAGTCTTATGTAATATTTAGTTGTTTTTAAATTTGATAATATTTACAAATGTAGGTTCTCACAGAAAAAAAGGTCTTTGATTTGGAAGTTTGGTATATTTCTTCTAACAATTCTCAGGTTATCATTTTTTGCTACTTCTCATGTTAGCCACATTAGGGAGGCTGAGGAAGATATAGATCACTTCACTCCAAAGAAATAGTCTGCTTGCGATCAACATTTTAGATTTTTAGTTTTCAAATATAATTAATAATTCACCAGGCGGATGCTCCACTGCTCTTTTAGAAATTGCTCCAGGAAAACGCAACCCCTCTTACCTGCTATTTCAAGTACATTGATTCCTTTAAATTAATTTTCTTTTTTGAGTCCTCATCTCTTCATACTTCTCTTAGTTCTTGGCATTCAAACCTACACTCACATTCTGCATGCTGCTTGTAATTATCTCGCTCCCATCAAAGTCTGCACGGTGCCCCACACTTCAGACTTACAGGAGTATACTTGAGATTATAATTACAGTCTTGTATTTTTGTTCAGCAATTTAAAAAATGTCTAAAGCAATAACTCTTTTGCAAACAGATTCTAGAAGATACTCTACATAAATGACTATTTATCTTTTGGAATTTTTGGATCAATGTCTATTTTTCCCTAGTAAGATACAAATGAACACTCCCACCACCCCACCCCACCCCACATTTTCATATAAATTTAAGGGATTTATTTACTTCCCTGTTTAACCTGGGGTCCATAGGCTATTACAAAACTACTATGCTAGTTGTCTTCCAGGTCAGAAAAAACAAACCTCTCTCCATACCTCACATAATGAAAGGTTTCATACAAATGCAAAGTGTCTTCTTAGACAAAACTGGTGGCATCCTTTATTGTGTATTAATTTCTATATCTTAGTAACAGCAAACTACAGAAAGTTTGCAGGACATCCCATGTTTGTCTTCCCTCTGTGCCATTTCCTATTTCCTAATGCCTAACATATCTTCTGCCCTCTCCACCCCACACTTCAGGAAAATAGCTTTCCCACCACCACTCCTCCAGCATCACCAATCATCTTCACGATTGTACACCTCAGAGATGGGTTTCTTGTGTTTATTTTGACTGACTCTGCATTAACCTTCAATGTTGTCGCCCATCACTTCAAACCTGAACTCTTCTCTCTTTTTTGGGAGGGGCTTGTATAACCTTTCATTTTATTTGTTTTTGTTTCATCTTATTAGGGGCTTCTCTGCTTCTACACAATTTCATTTTGAGACTATATGTAACAGTTCTCAGGGTTGCTCATAGATCTGTTTATCTTATTACTTCATATTCTTTCCCTAGACAGTCCATCCTAATCAGAGCTTCTGTTCCGATCCACATACGGATGACTCCTATCTTGTTTTATATTCAGTCATGATCTCTTTTTTCCTATATGCACATATATCTAAAACTGTCCTTAGTACTTTCTATGTCTAAACCAGTCACCAAGTCCAATTGATTGAATGATCTCTCAGTCCTAATTCTGATCATGTTCAATTATTCCAAATCAGTGAATGGCACTCCACAAAGTGGAAGCCTAGAAGTTACTCCTGGAACCCTGATGCCTTCACCTGGATTCCATAAGTGCAGAGCCTGGACAAACATGTCTGTGCTGGTGCTTTATTAGGGAGGACAATCCCATGGAGCTGCAGTGAATGACAAGAGGCCTGGGGTGGGAAGGATGGAGAACCAGTGTTGACAAGAATACCAAAGGCTGCTATTTGCTCCATCTCCCAGAATACTCCCACTGCTAGAGACATAAACTACATTTTAAGACCCTTTAGCCATAAGGAAAAAGGGAGGAGCATTTATACACTAAATCTAGTTTTCTATGGGCCAAAACAAAACAAACAAGAAACCTTTTCACCTGGGTAAGATGAATTTTGCAAAGATGGGAAACACAAATCCTGCTTTCAGGTCACTGGAAGTATGGTAAGAAGAGCCAATCCTAAGTCTTCTCCTTGGTTCCTGGATCTGAGCATTTTAGCTCTTGCAAACAGAATGTTGTATATCATCAGACAGTTTATGACATAATCCTACTGAGGATTGTCTCCAGTTTGGCAATCTGAGCCTGCACCAGGCCACCCTGATGGCTGCTTCTAGGGGGTGGAGTACATGATGAGACAGTGGATCCTGGGGACGTAGACTCATTGTCACATTTTCATTGTTATAAAACACATCCTTAGCTCTGACACTGCTGTGTGGGCTAAAAATATCAATAGACTGGTCATTCTGAAAGTCTCTAAATATAGCTTTGAGACTGAATATACAAATGAACGATGGGATACCATATAGACACATGGAACTCTGACTCAGTCTAAAGCAACTGGTCTAGTTAAATGTAGCTACATTTAAATTGCTACAACTCCTGTAGCAATTAGCTCATAGCTATTAGGACTTTATCAATAACTACTGGCTTCCCTAATTTTACCCAGACTTCCACTTTAGGGTGAATTAAAGAAAGCCAAACATGAGTTTTCTAAGCATGGCTATCCTAACTAATCATATACATGACCACATCTAGTTAGCCTGGTTCCAACTTCTTCATGTCAAAACCTCCAATCAGGGTATACCTGAAGCCTCTCCTTTTTAAGCTGTAAATCTTTTGCATTCCCTTCTCAGCCTTTGAGTGTTCATCCTCAAAAGACAAATAAAGTTAGCTGATTCCTTTCTACAAGCTCCAAATAAAGAGCCTTTGGTAATCATGGATCAGAGAGTGGTCTTCAGGACCCTTCCAACAACTGTTTGCAGGTTGCCCATGACTTCTTCAAGATAAAAGTCTTGTTTGATTTTATTTATAATATTTAGTTCTGTACTTATTAACAAATACACATGTAATCAATATTTGTTTTGTTATGAAGGAAAAGAGGAAATGAACAAAAAGGAATAGTTATTCATATATAAGAGTAAAAACATGAGAGGGAATAAGAAATGAAAGAAGGGGAAGTGAAATAGTTGTATGATTATGAAAATGCATGGGTACAAAATCAATAAAATTCTCTAGAATAAACTCAGACTTAACAATGGTAGATTAGGGTAGAGAGGAGGGGATGCGAGGTGTTTCTCCCTCTCTCCTTCCCTTCCCCTCTAAAGATAAATAAATAAATAAAAATCTTAAAAAAAAAAACAATGGTAGATTAAACACAACTCCAAGGAAGATGGAAGGGAATTTTGAGAATATTGATGACAAAGGAAACACAGAGCTCATTTACAATGAAAGCTTGTAAACATTTCCACATTATTTCTAGATCACCTTTGAGAGAGTATAATTTTCTCAAAAGAATATAGACTTTGGCATGAGGTAAGATTGGTTAGAATCTTGACTCTGACACCACCATTTATTAAACTATTTTCATCTCCAGTAAGTTAAGGTAATACTTGGCTGGTTATTAAACACTGTTCTATATTTAACTGGCAAAATAAATTAGTCATACTTCATTAGTAGACAAAGAAGATGCCTCAACACCTTCTTGCTTAATATTTTTAAATACTGATAAAAAGTTTCTCACCTCTTTAATATTCTTATCTATTCTTATCTAAAAAGTAAATATTTACCACATGATGTTGAAAAATTAGAGCAATGTTAATAGAACTTTTAGGAAAGAATGTTTCTAGGAGAAGAAATAGAAATTGCTGAAGAACAGAGGCACAAAAGTATACAACACCATCTAAAAATGGCTCTTAATTTTAGAATGAATAATTTCTAGCATGTGTCCATTGTTTATGAGGAAGTAGATATATATGGTTTGGGGAGAAACAGTTTAATTAGGGGTCAGATCATGAAGGGAAATTAAGATTTTAGGAGTTTTCCCAAGGCAATAGAGTCTGTGCATTTCTGAAAAAAATCATGTAGGTTTTTATATGTTTTTAAAGGACAATTCTTGTGCTCTGATGTTCAGCATATGAAAGGGAAAAGAACTGGGTATTTGGTGATCATGAACAGAATGTAAAGGAACAGTCTCGGTTTTAGATAATGATACAATAGAAAATTTAATAATGGAGCAGCTTGAACAACAGTGTTTGCAAACCCATTCTCAAGACTGACACGGCAGTTTTTATATTAGTGAGCTAATTTAATAAAACTCGATATTTCTTTGGCTCTTTCATTTAGGTCTCAAAGAATCTCTTTAATTGTTCTCCATTCCAAAAGTGGAGAACAGAAATATATGACCCAAATAACTAAGTCCAATGATTAATCTTATTAATCTCATGGATCACAAGTTATTACTACCTTGCTACTCAGGGAGGAGTTAGTACTTATTCCAGATGTCAGAGAATTCTAACACAGTACCTGTGGAGAATCCTCTTGCCTCATTAACTTCTTTCAAAGACTCCCGCTTATCTCAGATTTCATATATTGACACAAAAATGATTTAAGGTGTCTTCTTAAAAATTTAAATGCACAATAAAATTTAAGATAGGCTTCAATTCCTTCTCATTTATAAATCACCTTTCTTGGTATTCACAAATTTATTTTTTTAATTTTATTTAATTATTTTTCAAGTACAGTTTTCTGTCTTTTACTCCCATCCCAGCCCACAAATTTATTTTTCCAAGTGGCTGTTTTTCCTCTGGCTTCTCGGCTTCACTGGGTGGGCTAGTTCAGATGCTGGAGGCCATTGGGCTTTGCCTGTTAACTGTGCTCTCCTGTTCTTGGCAGCTGCCACAAACTACAGGCAAAGCCTCATCTCAACTAAATCCCAAAGAAGGCCTGGGGCTATGCTGGGCTTTGTTTAGTTAGCTCATTTTACAGAGTTAAAACATTAAGGAAAATAAATCATGTCTTCTAAACTATCCATTTTGCTTCGATTGTGTCCCAATCCCAACATTAGGTTCTACATTTTCAAACTAAAGAGACTCATACATTTTTTAACATATTCAAGGAAATACCCTTTCTACCAAGAGAAGAGTGTTATTGCCGTACTTATCACGGTATGATAAGTCAGACATGAAAGGGAATGGAATAGAAAGTCTTTTGAATTTGATTCAAGACCAAACTTATGATATTGACAAGATTAGAATTTTATGCATGTAGGTATACCCCAACTATAGTTTTCATGGTTTCCCTTTTCCCAGATTATCATTTGATGCCCATATAGTGATTATTGTCAAAAAATAATGCAACCATTGTTAGAAAATGAATTATTATTAAAATAAACTATCAACCCCAGAATAGGAAAAGCTATTCATTGAGAGGGATTGTGTGAAAATAGCTCCAGCTGGATCATTGTGTTGATCTGCATGAATTCAATGGGCTCTAACCCTGAAATGACTGATGCTCTTTTTTAAATGCCTTGAAGCTGCCTTCATTTACTGCTTTTCATGTGTAAAATATTAGAGAAAAACCCAGAGGTACTGGCAACATCAATATACACAAAGGTGATTATCAAAATGTACTTGAAGAACTCTCAGTAACGTCTGTGTTGCTCTCTAGAGTCACATTAAAGTTTGCGGAACCTATAAAGTGTCAAATCCAATACACTGATTTAATGGATAAAACGCAGTATGTGGAATTAAGAATCAAATTCTGTTCCTTACTTTCCTAGAAATGCAATGGGTGTCTGGAGAGGAATTTTTAAAATTATATAGTTACCTAATTTTCTCTATCTCTCCACTAAGGACACAGACAATTACATTCACATGACTGCAGATATAAACAATGCCAAGTCCCAGAGTCAAAGAGAAATACAAACATATTTAGGTAACTTACTCCAAAGCACAAAAAATAAAGTATTATTCTTTGTCATGCAAAGGAGAAGAATGATCAGTGTAAGAAAAATGTCCTTTTTTGGATAAAAGACTTAAATATAAGCCGTGACACCATTAAAGTCATAGAGGAGAACATCGGCAAGAAAATCTCAAATATTTCACACAGCAACATTTTTACC
Source organism: Artibeus jamaicensis (assembly GCF_021234435.1). NCBI lineage: Eukaryota > Metazoa > Chordata > Mammalia > Chiroptera > Phyllostomidae > Artibeus > Artibeus jamaicensis. Next base: position 10,295,478 of record NW_026522014.1, on the reverse strand, counting down.
GATATGCCCCCTAGAGCAAGAAATATAAAGGAAAGAATAAACAAATGGGATCTCATCAAAATAAAAAGCTTCTGCGTGGCTAAAGAAAACAGTATTAAATTAAAAAGATGACCAACTGTATGGGAAAACATATTTGCCAATGATACCTCAGATAAAGGTTTAATCTCCAAAATATACAAAGAACTTACATGACTCCACTCTAAGAAGACATCTAACCAATTAAAAAATGGGAAAAGGATTTGAACAGACACTTCTCCAAGGAGGACATACAGAACATCCAGAGACACATGAAGAGATGCTCAATATCGTTAGCTATCAGAGAGATACAAATTAAAACCACAATGAGATACCACTTTACACCAGTCAGGATGGCTATCATAAACAAAGCAACAAACAACAAATGTTGGAGAGGTTGTGGGGAAAAGCGGTCCTTAGTTCACTGTTGGTGGGATTGCAGACTGGTACAACCATTATGGAAAACAGTATGGAATTTTCTCAGAAAAATAAAAATCGACCTGCCTTTTGATCCAGCAATTCCACTGCTAGGATTATATCCCAAGAAACCTAAAATATCAATTTCAAAGAACCTATGCACCACAATGTTCATAGCAGCACAATTTACAATAGCCAAGAGTTGGAAGCAACCTAGGTGCCTGTCAATAAATGAATGGATCAAAAAATTGTGGTACATGTACACAATGGAATTCTATGCAGCAGAGAGAAAGAAGGAGCTACTACCCTTTGCAACAACATGGATGGAACTGGAAAGCATTATGTTCAGTGAAGTAAGCCAGGTGTTGAAAGACAAATACCATATGATCTCACCTTTAACAGGAAGCTAAACAACAAAACAAACAAGCAAGCAGAATAAAAATAAAGACACTGAAATAGAGAACAAGGGGACAGTGACCAGAGAGGAGAGGGAAGGGCATTTAAGGGGAAAAAAGGGGAGGGATTTGGAGGAACAAATATGAAGGACACAGGGATGAGAACTAAGGGGGGTGGAAATGGGAGGGAGGTGGGGAGCAAGGGGTGGGGGTGGGGATGGGAGAAATAGACAAAAAACTGTACTTGAAAAATAACTAACTGAAATTTAAAAAAATGTCCTATTTACCATTTGAAACTATGTTTCAGTCATCTTTTGCTTTTTAATTCTCTCAGCAAAAATCAGTAGGAACATTCTTTCCTAAGAAGGTTATTCAATGAAATCTAATTCCATCAGAATTTTTCAAAGCTGCATAAAAACATATTTGTATTTTGTGTTAATAGTGACATATAGCATTTTCACATTCTTTTTAAAACTGAGAGTTAAATGAATATTAGAGTCTCTATACCAACATCTACTTAATGGATCAGTGTGCTTCTCCCAGGAGAAAGACCCACTGGGGAAGAACTGCGTTTCTTAGTTTACTTTCACACTCATTGTAAGTCCATTTTACTTTAGTCTTTTCCTATAGAGTGGTCATAAAACACCTCATAATACAAAAGTTTCACAGTGAAAAAAATGGGAAATGCCTGTGTTTTACCTGCTTTCTATGAATAACTTCAGAAATAATATTGACATATGAAAATTTCTAAAATGTCTTTAATTATGTGTTTCCTGGCTTATCTAATCACAAAATAGTTTTTAAAAGATTTTATTTATTTATCTTTAGAGGGGAAAGGAAGGAGAGAGGGAGAGAAGTATCAATGTGTAGTTGCCTCTTGTGCATCTCCTGCTGGGAACTGGCCTGTAATCCAGGCATGTACCCTGACTGGGAATTGAACCATGATCCTTTGTTTCACAGGCCCACACTCAATCCACTGAGCTATACCAGCCAGGGCTAATCACAAAATCTTTTGAAATACAGCTATTAGTATTCTTCATAACAATCCCATGGAATTCATATTATGACTTGCTGATATGAAATTCTACCATTTACAAAACATATTCACAGTTGACTTCAGATTTAAGCTTTAAAAATTTACTACATATGAGGACAGCAGCCTTTAGAGGGGACTTTTCTGGCTTTTAATAATAAGTCTAGAACACCTTGGGTTGCAAACTGATACATTAAGTTTATAGACTCTATGTGAGATAAAGCCAGCTACCACTTATGGAGAACCTTTATTTACTAAGTAAAGGTTCCTAGAGAGTTCAATATTTCAAAAGCCAAAATGCACTCATGATACGGGTACTTTCACATGAAGAAGCCAAGCTTCTGAAACTGTAAATCATGTATACACACTGAATACACACAGAGATATTGCATAAACTTCTAGTCTGTTTGCCTCCAAAATCCAGAGTTTTCTTGTATAAAGCACTACTCAGAGTCTCTACACCTGGCACAATGCAGTGAAAACTCAGTTGCACGTAAGTTCAGAAATATGAGGATAAGAAGCTTTTGGAAGTGGGTTTAGGTAGCAAGATATTATTAGAAAGGGCTTCCCAACTCCTGGGTTTATGATGAGGAAGGTAGCATTTTATGAAATGAACTAATTTGTCCCTTTTCCCCTTAAAGAAATGAGAGAAGAGGCCTCAAGCCTCTCTCCACTCACTGCAGTTCTGTGGCCTCACTCCAAATGTCTCAAACACCTGTTGGCACCTGGGATGGCCAGCTGTTCGTGGTGCTGCCCTGCAGAGCCCCACCTGCCACCCAGGGCCTCCCCTACCACAAGGTGGTCTCAACCACTGGGTGGAGCTCAGTGAAGGCTAAACAAATTCAATAGATTTTTAAAAGCACAGCTAATATTTATTTGTGTGGCCCTATGAGTATTGATAAGTGAGACACTTTCAAAGTGAAAAAGATATAAGTAAGTATTACTTCTCAATTTTAAAACTTGTCTTTCATCTCCTATTATAATTTCTTTCTTTCCCTTCACAGTTTATGTGTCAAATCCTTTTTCTCAGTGGGAAATTGCTGAGACGATTCTAATAGCTCAAATATGAGAAGCATTAATAATCATAAAAGACAATGAATGTAGGTATTTCTAATCCTGAACTTCCTATTCGATTAGATATTTATAACATTTATTTACACAAATATTTATTGTGCTTACTGCATCATTTTTCCATGGTGTTAAAGTATGAAAAATTTTTTAGCTTTAAAAAGATTTTAATTTTATTTTAATTTTATAAAAAGAGATGTTCCCCTTAAGGAAGGGGAAAGGAGAGCTTATCTCCACTCTTCTGATAAATCTTATATCATAATTTCTCTTCAACTTGCTACAGTTTTACAGTTTTAATAAAGGTATTTGCCATAATCTTATTGAAACATCTTACAAAGTACCTTATTTACTCCTAAGTAATATGTTATTTACTGAAATAGGTGAATGAACAAAAGAATACTTGCCATTTAAAGTTATATTACTTGATACTCTATAACAATAGGTTGCTAACTGTGCCTATAGTGTCTGTTTAAGCAAGTCTCAGCACTAAGTCACAGATAATACTAAACAGTACAGCGTTAAAATGTTAACACAAGTAGAAACTTCCATGCACCGAAAAGGCAAGAACCATGTAGAAGCTTGCTTTTGATTCAAAGCTCTTCTTTATAAATACTTCAAAACTGATAGAGACAAGATCCTAAGTGTTCTCACCACAAAAATGCAATAATTATGTGATGTGATAAGAGTGGTAATCATGTTTCAATACAGGAATGTATCAAATCAGCTCATATTGTATCTTAAACTTACACAATGTTATGTGTCAATTTCACTTAAAAAAAGAAAAGCTAATTTAAGCAACAGTGTCATTGAAATCTCAAAAATTGTCATGGAATTCTTCAAAATAAACTCATAGTTGCTCACTTCCTTTCTTTTTAAGAAGCTATATTACATAAAAGATAAATTCAATGTAATTTTCCAAATTCAAGAAAACAATGGTAGAATTATTTTATTTTTTTAAGCTTGAGAAATTCTGAACTAAAAAAAAAGGCATTTATTTAACATCAGTTGCAAAGAAAAACAATATGAATAAGTTTGGCCTTTAAGCTTCAGTATTCACTTTTATTTTCTACATTTGGGGTTTATTAGTTATCCCAATTACAATTACCCAATTACATTGTTAAAGTGCTGATTAGAATCACTTTTTTAAAAAACAAAATATAACTTAGGTATTACTCTTTCTGCAAAGTATTTCTACGATTCAGGGTTTATCATGGAAGAAGGACTGTAGTTATATTGTAGTCATACAGGGTCATTGTCATATTTGTGCTTAAATTAAATTTTTTGGATAAATACATTACTGATAAACTCCAAGTGTTAATAAGATGTCCCCAGACTTCACCAACTTGTGGCTATAAAATAAAGCCATATTTCTTTTGAGATCCAAAATACAATGGCCCTTGAGGTCCCATGACCCATAAAGCAGGAAACACATTTTACTACTAAGTTTCCTCTCCAAATAATTTTTGGAAATTCCTAAAAAATGAATTACATTTGTCCACTAGAAGGTTGTTTTTCACCCTCAAGAAAACTTGTTCAAAATGAATGCTTTTCTGGAGCTGGGATTTTTCTCTGTGTGCTTTACAGGTGAACAGTGATGATGGCAAAATGGAACCATTTATCATCTCATAAATGGCTTCCTCAGAATATTTTCTGGTTTTTTTTGCAATGCTTTTCCCACATTAATTCTCAAAAGGCCAGTAAAATCCAGGTGATGCTTTAAAGATTTCCTGAAGGCTTAGGGACATGAACACAAAAGAGAGGAAGACATCTTCAAAGTGGATATTTGATAGCATTGGTCCCAGAGTGGGCTGAGCACACCACTCCAAACAGTGTTCTGTCCAGGCTACCCACCCTGTATGGACCGACCAGCCACGCTGTTCCAGGACTGGACTGAGTCTCGCCAATGTAACTCCACCCAGAGAATAAGCCCCAAACCAGTCCAGAGATGCTACGCAAGGTCACACTGAGGACAGGCTACTCTGTTGTGCAAAGAAATGTGATTCCTTATTGCTCTGAACATACTGATTTCAATGTGAGATTTAAGCTTTCTCTCTCTTTTTCAAATATATTTTTTTCTATTACGGTTGGCCTACAATATTACAGTAGTTTCAGGTACACAAAATAGTGATTAGACATTTATGTATCTTCTGAAGTGATAAATCCCATTAGAGGTTTTTCTCCCTCCCCACAAAAGATATTGCTACTGTTATGACAATACAGTGCTGACATCTTTACATAAATCCAGGTTTCTCACCTATAACATTTCAGAGCACTCTGGTATATCACATTGTTAAGCTTTTCCTGTATACTCTTCTTTAGCCCTACCCTAAAGCTGACAAGGAGAATTATGGGGGTTAATGACTTCTTTTTTTAATTAAGCATTGTTCCTCACTCTACAGAAATTTTCATACAGTAGCAACATTCAAATTTAATCTTAGAAGACATTTATTTTAGTAATGTCATTAGGAAATAAAATATTGACAGGATCCTCTTAGGAACCACAGAAAAATATTAAGCTCAACTTTCACAAAATAACATGAAGTGATATTACATAACACCTGTGGCATCTTTTTGCAAGCAGGTTTTGTTTTCATTTAAGAAACTTCACTTTGTTGACCAGTTAGCCTCTCTAGCAGAAGCTCCTTGCCCTTGCAGAGCCACGCTCCAAGAACGCTAAGGCCACCATTGTATTCAAGCTGCCTGTCCAGTTCCCAGTCGTCACTCCCTGCTATAAATCTGGCCTCAGTCTCAAATATTTTACCTAAAATATTGTTATCACTAAAGTGACCCAAAGACCATCTAGTTTCCAAATCAAATAGATGGTTTGAAGAATTGATTTTAGGGGGAATTTGTCCTTTTTGCATAAGTTGGTATTTCTTTGATGTCACCCATCTCAACCTACCTGATGAAGCAGGTGCTCGCAAGGGAGGCAAACTGGGGCTTCTCTCCCCTTTCCTACCAACTGTCTGGTGCCTGCTTCAGTTTACCATCTACTTAGTAATAAATTCCCCAAATCTCTAACTCTAACTTAGGTCTCTAAGGGAAGCGATCATTTGTTTCCATGTTCATCATACACAGGTCGCCCGAATTTGAGCATCCCTCTGTGCAGATGTCTCACTTCATCATCCTGGCCCACAAGGCTTGCATCCCAGTCTCTCTCCTGACTGAATCAAACTGAAGTGTTACCCTGAATCTCTTCCTTTCCTTTTTCTCAAAAAGATACCAAAACCTCATAGATCTGCCCTCTTAAAAACATGTTTTTCTCCTTCTTCTTCATCCTACCTATATCGTGGTTTCTGTTAACATCAGTTTTGACAAGAATTTTGCAATAACCTCCTAAATGGCCTTTCAGTATCTTTTGATCCTTCCTATCAAATTATCCCCCATTTGCTTTCAGAAAGAATTTTCTAATTCATTACTCTTTCATTTCATTCACCTTTAGTGATACTCCATCTATCACCTACTGGGTACATTTTGTTTATTTATTTTATTATCCTCACCCAAGGACAACTTTTTTTCACTGCTTTTAGAGACAGAGGAAGGGAAAAAGAGAAACACTGATGTGAGAGTGAAGCATCAGTGGTTGCCCCCCCCCCAGGTGCCTGGACCAGCGATCCAAGCATGTACCAGGGAACATAGGCATCTGGACCTGTGGTCAGAGGGACTGGTACCCTGACCAGGGTACCTCAACACCTCGATTCTGATCCAAAGCTCCAAACAACTGAGCCATACCTGCCAGGGCCCTACTGGATACATTTTAACTCCTTAGCTCAGGTTCCCAGACCTTTCACAGATTGGTATCCACCTACCTTACCAGCATTGTCTATTGATATGGTTTCCCCTTTTAATACTCTAAAACACACTGAATTACTTATAATTCACTAACCACACTACACCTAAATGTTTAATGTGCTTTCACGTGCATTCCCTACCTAAAAAGAATGCCTTTCCCAAGTTTGACTGCCTGGAGGACTTCATGGCTGTCAATTTCCAGACTGTTTACTTCATGCCTTTGCTGCCTCTCACAATCAGGCAGATGAGAGTGTATCATGTGCTTATGACAATTTGTATCTTATTCCATCAGAGTGATTGCAATATTATTTTCAATTGTTGGTCTACTTGTGTCTCCATTAATGAAAAACCACCTAAGAGTAGAGATGACAGCTTTTCCCACTGGTAGAGCTTGCATCTAACATACAGCTGGACATTTAGGCACTCAATAAATATTTTTGTAAATGAATAATGAATGAATGACATATGGATGTTTAACACTTACAGAAATTTGATTCTCAAATAAAGACTCATTATATTTCCAATATATACCAAATAATGGTGTGTTTATTCATTTGAATAGTACTTATGAAATCATTACTACAGACCTGCCAGGGCACCGGAGACTGGGAGTGGAGAATGAAGTGATAATGGGAGCTCATCCTTGTTCTGTTGTGAAGCTTATATATATACCAGCAGGAAAGACAGACAATGATTAAGTAAACCAGTAAATGAACAAGAACATTTTAGTTACTATGAAGCCAGTAAAACAGACAACAGAGTTTAAGGTGAGGCTAATTTTATTGGAGTTGTCTATGAAGTTCTCCTTTAGAGAAGACCGTAGAGCTGGACTTTGATAGGACAAAGGAGCCAACGGTTTGGAGATATGAGGGAAATGTAATAGTCCGGAAAGTGCAAAGGCTCTTGGATCAGAAATAGGCTTCCTGCAACTGAAAAACAACAAGGGAGAAAAGGAGGGGAAATATGGTAGACTAGATATAAGAGAAGAGATGTAGGCAGAGACAAATAATATAGAGCCTTATGGAACCTGTGAAAGGACTCGGGATTTTTGTCCTAAGTGTAAGTGAAGCTGTTGGAGGAGTTCATGCAGGAGGTTTATACAGTTTTTTTCTCATTTTTAAATTGTTACTCTGGCTGCAGAGCACAGAATGTGGGGAAAAGAGTGACTAGTTAAAAATCTACTACACAAAGTGAATAATAATGGTTTTTTTGGCTAAGGGGCAGCAGTGGAGAGTGAGAGGAGTACAATTACTTTGCAGACACACTTGGTAGCACCTGTTGATGGATTGCATTGCATCAGAATGTGAGAGAATCAAGATTTTTTTTGCTTTTGTATGTTTTCTTTTATTTCTTTGCTTATATTGGGCTTGGGCATCTGGGCAAAACAGAGAATAAAGTAGAAACAGGACTGACTATTAGTTTGAGATGGCCTATAGAATTCAACTGAATCTATCAAATAGGAGTTTGATACTGAGAGGAGATTAACAGATAGAGGTATACAGTTGTGAGTCAATAGCATATAGTGTTGTTTAAAGCCAGAGAATTATAAAATACTTCTTACAGACAGTATAGTTAGAAAAGAGTACAGAGTTTAAGAACAAGCCTGGTATCTTGGAATTAAAGGTTAAGCAGAGGAGTACCTCGTAAAGGAGACTGAGTTAAAGTAGTTAATGTGTAGGTGGAAACCCAGGAGAGTGTGAAGGTGTGAAAAGAAGAATTTAATAAGAATGAAATAGTCAACCAATTGTTGCCAAAATGGCAAATAATAAGAGGAATGATAAAAAGTTATTATTTTCTTTAGCAAAATATTTGGAGAGCACTGATAATTTTTACAAGAGTTGTTTGAACAAAGTGCATGGGATGAAACCCAATGGGCTCTGTTGAGGAGATACTAGAATCCTATTACGATCCTACATCTGGAGCTTCTTCTAAGAGAAAAATGCTTCACATGATGTCTTTGTAAACAAGGAGGCTTAAGGCAACTCTGATGTGTGACTTGCAAACCAGCTTTTCTCCACCATGACCAGAGATGATTGGGCAAAGCCTCTGAGGTAGTTTAGTCTACCTTATGTAAAGCCAAATGATAAGAAGCCAGACCATTCAAAGTCTCTCACTCTAGCATGATTTTGAAGTGAAAAATGTAAACAGTCAACAGAACCTGAAGTGGTAAAGATACACAAAGCAAAGCCTCCAGCCTGGAGCTTTGATGGATGGGTTCTGAGGCAACTGAAGTCACAAATAAGTGTAAGCTATAAGTTACAAAAGACCTATTCAGGATAGAGGATAAGATATCCACCTTCTAGTTACAAGGCCCATGGCTGGGAGAACACAGATGAGATTAGCCCTAGTTAAAGTCCACAACCTCCTAATGCTAACATCTCCAAGATGCTACAGATCTACAACTAACCCCATTTCCAACTTTGGTACTTTTGTCCCTGTTCTCTCCTGAGGTCTTAGTCCATAGATCCCATTAGGCCTAGCTTATCTTTATTTACCACTGCATACTTGCTTCCTTATAATAAATAGTTAACTCTACAGATTCTAGAGTATGTTTCTGTTCTATGTAATCAACAAATTCTCACTAATACAACATACTATGAACAAAGAATTATTTATCAGATGCTTAAAATAAGCCAAACAATGGCCACTGATAGGTCACTCATAAAATTGGTAGATTCAAGAAATGATATAAAACATACAAAATGAAACTATTAATGTGCTTGTTACGGTTAGTGATTATGTATTGATTCATTGAGCTATGTGCATTATACTCATTCACTTTACACTAGAAATTAATGATACATTGAAAACCAGGAGGCAGTTCAGTTCATTCACTATAGCAGGATGGGACGGAGATCTATTTAATTTTTTCTATCTAAATTTTTTTTGTTACTGATCATTGAGAGAAGATTATAATTTTAAGTAGCATCTAATAATGAGTGTGTTTGGAGTGAGAAACAATATTTTTTCCAGGAAAATCTCTTAATCCAAAACGTTAAATAAAATGAGAGGCAATCTTCTACCTCAATATTACACATTTTCCCCTTCTAAACATTGGTAACACTTTGGCCAATAGGATATTTTCTTTACCTAAGTATATTTAATACAGGAATATAGAAAATGTACTATTTTCAATAAAGGAAAGAAAGAAAGAAAGAAGGAAAGAAAGAAAGAAAGAAAGAAAGAAAGAAAGAAAGAAAGAAAGAAAGAAAGAAAGAAAGAAAGAAAGAAAGACTGTGCTATGGTTGAAGATGAGAAAGATTCTGAATTAAACATCTCTTTTTTTTTTTTTTTGGCAAACCAATGAAGCCTTAGAAAGTTACATTATAAACCCTGGTAACATAGATGGCCACAAAAATAATACCACCATATAACAAAGAGGTTTTGAAAGAGATCCTTATACAGTGCTGAAAGATTGTCAAAGTAAGCTCTGAAAGTTGTATTATGATAAAGCAGTTGATTAGGATCATGAAACAAGGCTCCCAGACCTTGAACACAACACAGATCTCTTAAGGATGCTAAATATACTCTGGCAGAATGTGAAGGGGCTTTTCCACCACTCAGATAATATGACCTTGAGCCCCATCAGCTCACCATTAAGGGACACAAATAGCAGTAATGAGAAATCACAACTGTCCCTGTGCCTGTTTTTGTTGCAGTCTGTTCACTGAAGAATCAAAGGATTCCACAGGAAGTCTAAGTGTGCTTAGGGAAGATGGGAAATACCAATATTTGATATTTTTTCCTGCTCTATAAGTAAGTCTCAGAGAGATTATTAAACTCCTTTTCATTTTAATTAACAGTGCAACCTAGAGTAGATTCTGAATGGGGGAAAGCAATGAATAACAGACTCCTCCATATTTACTGTTTCTTGCTTTTTTCCATGTCTCTTCCTTTCATAGACCTCCACTTTTCTGAAATTAGGTGTGACTTTTTTTTCTAAATAATAAGTAGTAGTAGAATAACAAACCTCACAGTTAAAAGTGGCCTTTAAGATAATTTACTTCAAGAATCTCACTGGTATTTCAGTGGCAGCCAGCTCTCCTAGTTGTTGAAGGTCGTATTTGAATTTTTTTAATGAAAAAACTATCTCTAGTTTTTTAAACTTCTCCCATGAGACATCCGGGATTTTTTTCCATTATAAGTTGTATTCAGACCAAAACAAGATTTCTAATACAGTACTACAATATTTTTGCTGTTGGTACCATTTGAGCTTGTTAATGCAGGCATTTACATACCGAGCATGACATGTCTTGCTGTTAGAAGCTATGACATTGAGAAAGGGCTCGTACACATATCTGGTTGTATTTTTATTTCCACAGCCATAACAAGAACATAGTAACCTGTAAGTAAGGTGACCATATATCCTGTTTTGCCTCAGACAGGAAAAAAGGACACCCCTTACATTTGAAATCAGAGTAATTATTACTTGTATCCTTTCACTTTCAAAATGGCCACATGTGGATAACACATTGTATAGGTCTCCTAACTGTAAGAATTATCTATCTTCTCCCAGATTTGTCTGGGAGCACTCCTTCTAGAGCATCACCAAGTGAGCAGCCCCCCTCACTTCCACCCTTGCTGAGATAGCCAGAATGCAGAAGTAATTGAAAGTGAAATAGCTTTTGAAATGGGTAAATGGTCCAAAGACAATAGGGCAAAATATTTCATTTTACATAGTACATAATTTGCTTTTCCTCATTTCCCCCAAATTCTATACCCTTTCTCTTCTGCTACTCTCCTGTTCCTTCTCTTTCTGAGTACACACAGACACACAGACAAACAAATAAAGAAAATGTTGTGTGTGTATATATATCTTTCAAGAGACATTTAGGTTGTTTTCATATATGTTGGCTATTGTGAATAATTCTGCAATCAATGTAGGGGTGCAGATATCTGTTTGAGATTCTGATTTGATGTTGTTTGAGTATATACCTAAAGTGGTATGACTGGATCTTATGTTAGTTTTATTTTTAATTTTTTTACCTAACACCCATACAGTTTTCCATGGTGGTTGATTGGATATCCTTTCAGTCAACCTTTTAATTTACATTTCTACCAACAGTCCACAAGTTGGTGGAAAGTGCCCTTTCTCCAGACCCTCCCTGCAATACTTGTTATCATTTGTCTTCTTGATGATAGGTATTTTAACACACGTGGTTTGGGTCAAGGGTGGGGAGTGGTCAGAGAATACACAGTTTCAATTATACAGGATGAATAAGTCCAGAGATCTAACATACAGCATGGGGACTATACTTAACAATACTGTGTCACATACTTGAAATTTGCTAAGAGGGTGGATTTTAAGTAGAGGAAGAAGTGAGGGAAGGAGAAATGGATGGAAAAAGATTTTTCAAATGGAAAAAAGAAAAGAAAGAAAAAGGTAACTATGTACAATGATGGATATATCAATTAGCTTGATTGTGGTGGTCCTTTGCCAGGGTATATGTATATCAGAACATCGAGCTGTGTATCTTAAATACACACAATTTGTATTTGTCAGTTATACTTTAATAAAGGTAGAGAAAAAGAATAGAGGAGGCTTAAAGGACATAAATAACAGCGAGATCAGATGTAGAAAGAAAACTTCGCCTTCAGACACAGGTCATATTTGTTACATTTCACTTAGAGATGAAGCTGAATAACACAATGTGAATATTTGCTGTTTATTTGCCTGCCTTCTCTGTGAAGATCTTCTGGGTCATAAACCTAGAACCCACATCTCAGGGTCTTGGTTACACTATGTTTACCCCATAATTATTTGTACTACATAGAGAACAGGACCTCAACAAGACCAGTGACTTGAAACTCTTCTGCTTTTTTTTTTCATTTTCAGAAACACACTGACTTGCTTCCTGATCTACTACTAAGAGGCTAAGAAATATAAGCTCATATTTTATAAATAAATGCAAAGCTCAAAGCATGGCATGTGTTTCCTCTTGATAGTGTAAGAAAAATATACTTCAATTACAAAAGCATTATCTTTGAGCATCTTTCTAAAACTATAACATAGTTATATATAGATGATTATGTGTATATATAAATATAAAGTATATGCACACATCTGCATATACTTTATCTAGCTGTACATTGTATATGTGTAACTATATATAGTACATATAAATATATTATTTTAATGACAAATGAGTAAAATTTGATTCAAATACATTAATAAAATACAATAACTATCAATGTGATGATTTAAATAACAGTAAGTATATTATCATTGTTATTTAATTTATATAACACAAAATTATAATCTTGATTATATTAAATATAACAATGAAATCAAAGAGTTTCATCTTTTTAAATTTCAGATGTTCACATTCATGATGATTTCCATTCATGCATTTTTCTCTCAACTCTTGAAAATCAAAGCCTATTCAATTACATCTGAAATGTATCATTCAGCCGACTTCTGCTTCAACAATATGGTTAATTGGACACCCTGTCAGAGAGTTCAAAACCTGCCCTAGAGGGAATGTGGTACTTGGTAGGTCGTCAAGCCAGGAAGGAACAAGTCAGAGCCCTTTAATCACACAAATGAGTGAATTTACAACTGCCCTGGAACTAGGTTAGTGAATCTCAGTGGATGGAACTTCAGTTTCTTAGTTGTGTCCTGCCTAAAAGTGGGTTTGGTTATAGAGATCGGAACAGAGCTGAGTGGCAATTTCATTGGCCCTATCACAGGCAGAGAAAAACAGGTGACATTCACAGGTGTTTCTTAATATTTTCACCCCACACTGGCGATTCAGTTGTTTCACAGCTGACTGGGGGTCAGGTGCAGCAGAAGAGAGGAGAGCATTGGGACGAAAATGGGGACAACTATTCACTGAACAACAATAAAAATTTAAATTAAAATTAAAAAACAACCTGGAAAAAAGATCATAAATATAGATCATGAATATAAATCATGAAGGGAGAAGAGAGATACTCATAGGAAGCATCAGGCATAAATAAAGGAAAATAGGGGGCGACCCAAAGCAAGAGCAAAGAGGAGCAACGCAGTTAATGGGAATAAGATGCAGTAGTTTTAGTTTTGCCTTTAAGACAAGCATTTGTCCACAACACCAGAGTATGCCAACTCTACTATACTCTTTTTTATTTTAAAGATTTTATTTATTTATTTTTAGAGAGAGAGAAAGGGAGGTAGAAAAAGAGGGAGAGAGACATCAATGTGTGGTTTCCTCTCGCACACTGACTACTAGGGACTTGGCCTGCAACCCAGGCATGTGCCCTGATGGGGAATCAAACTAGTGACCGTTTGGTTCACAGGCCAGCACTCAATCCACTCAGCCACACCAACCAGAGCTCTATTGTATTCCTTATAACAATTATATATATATATTTCTACTCATAGTCCTAAGGGTTTTCTTATTCTTTTTTCAAAGTAGACAGAGTTCATGCACATTTGATCAATGGTGCAACTTTACATAGTAACATCAAAAGGATAAAAGCCAACTAGTCAAACACAAATGTGCCTTGGATAATGACTCAGCATAAGCTAATAGACTCAGTTTTGCCACTTACCAAAACAGAACATTACTATATTCTAATTTTGGATTTTTTCTTCCTGAAATTAGAGTTATATAAAAGAGCTACAGAAGAGTAACTTTAAAACATATGGCTTTACTGCTGTAATATCAGTCCCAGTTTTTATACTGTGGAGTTATCTTGCAGCTGAATGATGTAAGACACTGTCAAAGAAAAAAGAGAATTCTATTTCATGTATGTAGGTGGGTAAACTTTTTCAAATCGCCTTTTATAGCTTCTATTACATCTAAACAGCAACCACAACAACAGAAGTTACAGATCATAGATCATAGATAACTTAATAATAATATCAATCCCAAATGCTGGCACAGTTTTAACTTTTCCTCATTAGAAACAAATAATAAGAACAAATAAATAATAAAAAGAAAAATATTGGCTTACAGTTTTATTACAAACCCTAATGCATCTAAGTGACACCCAGTTGTCTGAGGTCTAAGTCATCATAAGAACACAACTAAATAGCCTTAATAAGATAAAGACTTTTCAAATGCAAATCAGTTCAAATAACCATTTTCCCTACACCCAGATGTTCATAGTGGTTTGTTGGTGATCTGACTTCAAACACTTAGCACATTCTAGGAACATAGAAAAAGATTTGGATTTGACTTTATGTATTGGTTCATCAGGAAAAAATATTAGTTCTCTAACAGCAGTCAGAGACTGTTATCACAAAGAGAATCAGGGTGTAAAAGATCTTAGGTATTGCTATTCATACACAAAATAGTCTCACACGGGAGAAAGTGGAAATGGGCATGAATACACGTATGCACAAATGTGTACTGCCCACCAGGCTGCACTGAAATGTAATCACCTGTCTCTTCCCCAGACACTGAGAGAAACTATAACCTGTACACTTAGTGCTCAGAGATGGCTGTGCAGTGAAGGATCAAATATTTGATAGGAAGCAGAGAAGTAAAAAAAGACTATCATTGGAAGACCATGGAGTATAAACATCTGTGTATAAGTTTTTTACTGGAAATATATATTCAGATTACATTCTAGAAGCAAATTTAAAAAATATATACACTCCTTTTTCTCATAAGACAGCTGATTTCTAGCTCCTTTAACATCTCCCTGGCTTTGCAGATATACATAATATGGATCTTTGTTTAAGAAATGATAATGACTCAATTGATCTCCAAATTCTAGAACTTGGCAGCTAGTAACCACGCCTCCTCTCACCACAAATCTATAGAAATTTTGAGTAAAATATAATGTAGCGCTGGAAGAGAGATACATAAGTCGTCGAAGGAAATCAGAGAGCACTGCAACCAAGTTTTACACACACACAAATATCCAAGATAGATGGCAGGTATCTCTTGAAGGGATAGACAACTGTATGTCAACACAGAAAACATGGATCCCTTTCATACTACTTTCAAAAATAAATGCCAGATGAATTAAAAATAAGAATGTAATAAATAAAACATTGAATTAAAAAATTAAATACATACAAAATTGAATAATTTAAAGGTTTTTAATTTGGCTGCACTAGTACTTAAAAGTTCGGCATGATAAAATTCACCACAGGCAGATTAAACACAGCCACGTGGGAGATGTCAACAGTGCATATCCTCCCAAAGCATTAATGTCTGAACTTTAAAAAATTGTGGTACATATACACCATGGAATTCTATGCAGCAGAGAGAAAGAAGGAGCTACTACCCTTTGCAACAACATGGATGGAACTGGAAAGCATTATGCTGAGTGAAATAGGCCAGGCATTGAAGGACAAATACCATATGATCTCACCTTTGACAGGAAGCTAAAGAATAAAACAAACAAGCAAACAGAATAAAAACAAAGACACTGAAATAGAGAACAAGTGGGCAGCGACCAGAGGGGAGAGGGAAGGGAACTTAAGGGGAAAAAGGGGGAGGGATTTTGAGGAACAAGCATGAAAGACACAGAGATGAGGACTGCGGGGGGGGGGGGGAGGGGGGGGAATGGGAGGGAGGGGGGAGACCGGGCGGGGGGGCGGGTGGGATGGGAGAAATAGATAAAAAAAAATGTACTTGAAAAGTAACTAAATAAAATTTAATATTAAAAAAAAGAGCCTTTCCAAATTAACAAGAAAAGGACAAAAACTAACTTTTGTAGTAGGCAAAATGTTTAAAACAGGCTATTTACAAAAGAGGAAATCCAAAAGAACAATAAACACATGATAAAATATTCTACTTTACTGGCAATTAAGAAAATACAAATTGAAATACATATGAGATGCTCTCTCATATATGATTGGAAAGAGCTTTAGAAGTCTGATAACCCTAAGGGTTGGTAAGGAAGAGATGCAATGCAAACTTTGACTTCCTGACCTTAAAGAACAATGTGTGGCCCTGACTAGTGTATCTCAGTTGGGCATCATCCCAGGAACCAAAATGTTGCTGGTTCGATTCCTCATCAGGGCATAGGACAGGGCTACAAGCCAGGTCTCTGGTTGAGGGTGTGCAAGAGGTAACCAATTGATGCTTCTCTCACATATCGATGTTCTGATGTTTCACACATTGACGTTTCTCTCCTTCTCTTTCTCCTTCCCTTTCTCTCCCTCTAAAATACATTAATAAAATCTTTAGAGGAAGAGAACAATGTGTAGGTCAAAAGATCCAACTTTCCATTTTAAGATGAGTAAATTCTGAAGACATGTTCTTCATGGTGACTATATGTAATAGCACACTATTATACACCTGAGATTTGCTGAGCATATATCTTTAAGCATTCTCAGCATGCACACATACACAAAAGGAAACTTTGTGAGGTGCAGGGTATATTAATTAATTACGGTGTGGTAATCACTTCACAGTGTATATGTATATTGAGTCATTATGTTGTACACTAAATGTATATAGTTACATTTGTCAATTATTCCTCAGTAAAGCTGGAAAAATATGGCTTGAAATAATAGTATTTCAATAGTACTGAAAATACGTCTATTGTGTAAATCCTACCAACGTGAGAGACACTTGAGGAGACAAATACAGGCATACTTATAAAGCCTTGTTTGGAATACCCAGAGAAACAACAACTAAACAATACAAACAAATAAAAAATAAATTTCCATCACTAGGAGACTAAATGAACAAACAATAGCATATTTGTTAATGTGAGAGTATGCAGTATCCCATTGTATAGAGGGCAATGAGATTCAATGCTTAGATCTGCATATAGCAAGCTGAACACTTCTTGAAAAAAATTCAAACAGGTAAAATAATAATAAAGATGCACATAACACTTATGTAAATAGTCAAGGCATAAAACAATAAAATGTATTATTACACTACACGTATTTAATGAAATATGAAAACATGCAGAAAGAGCATAGCTACCAAAGTCAAGACAGCTTTTACCTGTGAGAAAATAGGGGAAAGAGAGAGGGATTAGTGTTTTGGTTCTTTCTAACAAAATGTGCAAATAAGGCAAAATTGTATTATTTATCAAATCTAGGTGAAATGGCAATATATTATATTTTATGTACTTCTTATATATTTGAGATATCTTGTAATAAGAATTAATTTTTTTTAAATGTTAAAAAGAGAATATCACTAGGTAAAAGATGGAAACAGATCAATGATGCTTCATATTTCTTTCAGTAAATTACTACATTGTATACACATAGCATTTCTAAAAGCTGAAGTATTCTACTGCCAGGAAACCAAGAAGCCTAGAAAGTTGTTTTATCTAAGCCTATATATATTTATCCAGATTTTGCCCCAACATGTAAATTAAGAAATTATTCTTATTTTTATTTTATTTGTTATTTTTAATTTCTGTTCAGTTACAGTTGTCCCATTTTCCTCTCCCCCCACCTCCCACATTCAGTCCTCCTCCTCCCCTTTGGCTTGGTCCATGGGTCCTTCATACCTGTTTCTCGATGACACTTCTCCTTTGCACCATTATCTTCCTCTCCCCCTCCTCTCTGGTTACTGTCAGTTTGTTCTTTACTTCTATGACTCTGGTTCTATTTGGCTTGTTCCTTTTGTTGATTAGGTTCCACTTGAAGGTGGGATCGTATGGTATTTATCTTTCACCACCTGGCTTATTTCACTTAGCATAATGCTCTCTGGAAGGGTAGGAGTTTCAAGGAACATTTTTAAACTATTCCGTTTTTTTTTTTTAAATCCTCACCTGAGGATATGTCTATTGATTTGAGAGAGAGAAACATAGAGAGACATCAATGTGAGAGAGAAACATCAATCAGTTGCCTCCTGCCTGTACTGCTACTAGGTATGTGCCCTGACTGGGGATCGAACATGCAACCTTTTGGTGTACAAGATGACTATTTCAACCAACTTGAGCAATCCAGACAGAGGTTATTGAAAAACTTCTTTAAAAAATTTGTCAACACAACCAATTGTGCATTTATGCTAAACCTTGAAAATAGCATATTAATGTTATATGCTAATATAGTTTTTTCATGCTTCTTGCATGATTCACCCTTCTTGCTAATATAGTATTTTCATATATTCCTCTAAGAATATAGTACCTCTAAATATTTGTTTAGCATCATCTCATTAAACACTATTTTTAGATTAATTAGGACAGTAACTTCACCTTTATCTTTTTTTTAATATTTTATTTATTTATTTTTCAAGAGAGGGGAAGGGAGGGAGAAAGAATAGGAGAGAAATATCAATGTATGGTTGCCTCTCATGCGTCCCCTGCTGGGAATTGGCCTGCAACCCAGGCATGTGCCCTGACTGGGAATCGAACCACGATACTCTGGTTCGCAGGCCCGTGCTCAATCCACTGAGCTACGCCAGCCAGGGCCACCTTTATCTTATACAACTTTTGTTATCATCATATATTTTTAAATCAACTTTGTTTAGGAATAATTAACATAACAATAAATACATGCATTTTAATTGCATATTTGATGAATGCATACATCTGCAGAACTATAACCATAATTAGGATATAAAACATTTTCCATTTTCGGTACTCCTGAAAATCCCTGTGTGTATTTTTGAAGTTAGTTACTCAGCCACACCAACACCCCAGCAACCCAAGGCAACCACTGCTCATTTGTTTTCCCAATATGTTGGATTTGTCTTATCGTGACTTTTATGTGATAGAATCAAATAGTATATACAACTTTGTGTCTGCTTTCTTTCATATAATATATTTCACCCAAGTTGTTACATATATCAGTAGTTTGTCCCCTTTTGTGTTTGAATAGTATTTCCTTGGTGAATATATCGCCATTTTTCAAGTCACTAATTAAAACACTTTTGGGTTATTTCCAGTTTTGAACCATTATAAATAAAGTTGCAATACCCATTCATTATTAGAGATATGTGTATCAGACATTTTAATATTTTTGAGCAAATATCCAAAGCTACAACTGTTGGGTCATAAGGTAACTACATGTTTACTTTTATGAGAACCTGTTACAACAGCTCTGGGCGACCAGTACAGCCAGCATGCACTTTTCCTGGTTTTAAAACTATAATTAAGCTCTATAAGAGGTTAACCAGAGGCAGTGTAACCAGCAACTTTGTGCTATTCTTGTACTGGTTTTATATTATTTCACAAGGACTACAGTGGTTAAATATATTTAAACAAATTATCATTTCTTTCATTCTACACTGATTAGTTTCACATGCACAAGTAAGATATTATCACTTAAAGTAAAATGTCAGTAATAGAAAGTCAATCAGAAGTCGATATTATGTAACCCAGGAGCCAAAAAAAGTCAAGTTAGATAATATTGCAACTAACAAAATTGTTTCATGGTTTGAGGGATTTTCAGTAAAATATTCATGTTCTTATATTATTATATTTTTCCTGAGTCATTAAAAACATTAACATTTACAACATCGCCTTTCCTAAAATAAAAAGGCACCTCACTCCTTTAAATAATTACTAGTCCTAGAAACTAAACTTAATCACACATTCAGCAGACTATCAAGTGGGAAAATCACCATGTCTCTTGCTGGCTTTTGCCCAAGATGAGAGTCAAAAGTTAATGTGCTGAATGTGCCAGGAAGGAGAATAGCCACTGAGCAGGTGATTGTGGCATTTCTGCCATAAAGTTTATGAAGACAGACAATGCTTTCAGTCTGTACCTTATATTTAAAATACCACAGTGTATGGAATAATCCTTGCTTTTCAAAAGTTCAACTCCAGTCCATATTCTAGTTGACCTCTGGCCTGTAAACAAAAGTTCAGTCATCCATTTCACTTTAGGATTGATTAAAGTTTTTGTAAATAAAATTTTCCTGTCTTTCCAGAGATGTCGAAGCATATATCATATATATAATATGCTTCAAATCACGACACTTTTGAAAATGGGAAGGGATGCTATTAATAACTACCCCAGAAATGTAGCCACAAACCTGCACCATGCTAAGTAAACGAGATGTGGTCAACATAACCAAGTATGTTAGAATAATAGTCTTCTTTCTGATTTTTGAGCCCTAAAGGTTAAAGACAGATCACATTTCATACTGTTCTATAAACTTCTCTACCAAAGGAAGCATCAGTTCTAATGACATCTTTTCTAAACTCTTTAATGTAATATCAGCCCATTAAATCAAAGTTAAAACAGAAATAAAAAAGATAGCCATATGAGTTTGTCTATATAAACACACATCTGTACATATGCATATTACATATGTATATTTATGTATATATTTATATCCTCTAGCTAGCTCAGAGTCATGCTGAGAAAAAGAGCTGACAGTTAGAACTGACCCTCAGTTCTAATTTCATCTCTGCCACTACATCATGTTTCCCTTCTGTGACTCAGGGTTTTTTTAATTTACAAAAGTAGGAAAATACCTACACAGAGATTTCCTGAAATTAAAATAGTCATTGAGGAAAACATCATAAAACAGTTTAGAGTATTTTATATGTATGGGAATGATTCTAATCTAATAAATGTTGACCCTGGCTGGTGTGGCTCAGTTGGTTGGGCATCATCCCACAAGCCAAAGGGTTGAAGGTTCCCAGTCAGGCAGTCTCCGGATTGGGCATGTATGTATGGCAAATAATCAACATTTCTTCCTCGCACTGATGCTTCTCTCCCTCTCTTTCTTCCTCCCTTCCTCTTTAAAATCAGTGAGGGTGCCCTGGGTGAAAATTAAAAAAAAAGAAATGAAGAAAGAAAAATGTTGGAAGCTTTGCATTGAATAGAATGATTATTCAGTGCATAAAGCCCTGAGTTTCAGGCCCAGGAGGCAGAAATAACCGGACATTTGTAGGTTTATGTGCCCTCACACAATTTATTTAAATAGAAGTTCCTGGGCCAAAATTTTCTTGGCAAAAAAAAAATCTCTGAAAAACCTATTCTTTAAAGTTACATGCTTCATTTCAAAATGTATTATTAGACAGACATTTACCAAAATATGTTGCAAATATTTTGGTAACACAAATATATATTTAAATAATGTCAAAAATATCTCTTGATGTACATTTTTAACTATACTCTAGGAAAAAATAGTAGTGATGTTAATAAGCTGTTCTCCTTATAATAAGGCTGTCTATGAGAGGAAAAAAACTTTAGAAAAATAAAATAACTTAAACTCATGTTATTTACAGGTTATTATTCTTCTCAATAATCTGCATAATTTCATATTACGGAATAATTTTCTGTGTTTATATTCTGACTACTAGAAAGTTGAAAAAATTTTGGTTTAATTCTGTATACTTGTGTTAGTGATATTTTTGGTCCCTTTCTATAAGTCATTAAGTTTGCTTTTCCTTTAATTAACTGAATTCTCTAAAAATCTTTTGCTTTTTTTTTTGAGGCTGCTGCCTGTAGTTTTGGAAAGAGAAAGGTGAAAATAATAGACTGGTAATGAGTTAAAGCCAAGAATATTCCACAACAAAATGTTGGCATTCCAGATGTAACCGAATTATATTTATCAAGCATTTCAGTAAATAAAAGTTCTCCCAAATTCTTTTTTGAGTGCTATTTTGGTCATCCATTGCTATGGTTACAAAAATAATAAGAACCACACAAGTAAATTTTAATTTGTTGCTCATTTTCCTTCTAATTATTGTGACTCTCTCTTGGCACAGAACTTCTACTGATTGCACAAGAAGCATTATGTGTGGGAGAACCATGTGGCTAATGAAGAGAGGATAAATATTCTACTTAACCATTGTTCTTACAGTTTTCTAAAAGCAACTAAAGCTCCTAAACAGGACACAAAATTCAACATAATTTGCAGAGATTTCACTGGCCTTTTTCTCCATTTGCCTTTAGAATTCTGTAAGAGTTTCAAATATTGTTAGCATCCATTGAATTTTCTGTTATAAACCATTAGATTTAAAAACTATATTCAAGGCTTAAAGAATGAATGAAGTCACTCAGCAGATAGGGCAACGTGTGTGTATGTGTATGGCCAGAAGTGACCGTATATGGATCTATCTATGTAAAATTATATACCCTCACCAAACCAAGAGACCCCTGCAGTGAATAAGTTGCCGCTCCTTATCTTCTGGTTACCTTTTCTTCTCCATATGTTTTGGCAAAGAAAAGTTAACTTGAGACTTGGGCCAAAAAGTAAGGAATCCTTTTGAGTTTGGAGGTGCTTTGTCTCAGAGTAACCTATTTCCAATCTGAATTCCCTTGGCACCTTTTACATGCATTCACACACCTGGGAGGCAACCACTGTTGTTCATGGTACAATGTGATACAACAAGGAAAAGTATGTATTTGAAATTCTAACAGATCTTTAGGCCAATGCCTTATTTTATATTTAGATCAATGTTGATTGCTTAGATTTTTTCACTTATAATAGAAAAAAACAGAAATGTTTAGAAGGTTTTCCTGGAAAGTATTTGTAGATTATATTTCTCGAAGAATGGAAGTTAAGGCATGGTTTCCTTACCCATCACAGAGCATAAATATTGAAAATTATCCAAAATGCCTTGATGACGAGGTCCAAAATCCAGCATGTTTGGTTTTCTAAAGCAGAAAACAATGAAAACATGTTTTGCAGAAAATTATACACTTTATGGTGAGACGAGGTGGTAATTATCATCAGCTTTTATGTTTAATGGTGTAAGAGGTTATTAAAGTCATCATATCTAGTAGCTGTCTTATAATCAAGTATAAACATAGTCTGGACTTAGTAGAGACCAGATCTGTGATTTAGTAACCAAAAAAAAAAAAGTCTTTTCTGAAAGCTTCTAAACATACCAAAGGAGGAAAACAAACTACTTACACAGAGGTACAATTAACAACACTCAGTTCCCCCCCTAGTTTAATGCTTGGAGAAAGAAACCGGTCTCCTCCCAGTATTACATGTACTATCAATTCCATGACTGGCATAATTTTTGTCCTCAAGATTTTCAGTGGTTTCCTGTCTCTGAGGAAAACAGAGGTCCTTGTGACGGCCATTGAAGTCCTGCCATCCAGCCACTCACCGGTCCCTTGACCCTTCCTCCTTCTGTCAGTGTCGCTTACTCCATTAGCTCCTCTGGCCTCCTTGAAATTCCTCTAAAAGGCTCAGAAACTTTCATGTATTATTTGCTCTTATTGGAACACTCTCCCACCGGATTTCTGCATAATTCACTCCCAATTCTTACTGTTTCCATTCAAAGACTGGGACCTTGGCCATTTGTAACTGTGTCTCCTCTGCACAGCACCCCCAGGTTTGTCAAGCCCTGTGCACCCTGTCGCCTTCTTCTGTGCCCCCATAGTCCCTGTCCTGTTGTTTCTTCTTATGTAGGCTGAATATGCTGTGCATTAATTCCAAGCTTTACTGCTGAATATTTCCATCCCATTGTACATAATGTAGTTTAATATCATATTATAAGACTTTGAATGACCCAATCTAAAACATATCTAAACCCGTTATTTAAGTAAAAATCATGCATTTTTAAAAATTTTCTTCATGCAGCATACAATTTTGGTGAATTTCCCTGAAATGCAGATTATATATTATTAGCTGAAATAAAGGGTGAAATTGAACAATTCACAAAAATCACATGATGGCAAACATTAGTGGCTTTGCTGTTATTCTCAGTTATTCTACTTCCCCTACTTTTAAGTGGTCTTTTAATTATTAAAAGAAGAAGCAAGTGAAATATAACCGGAGACACTGAAATAAAGGACAAACTCTCAGTAACCAGCGGTGGGGGGGATAATCGGAGAAAGAAGGGGAAGGGTCATCAAGGAACATGTATAAAGGGTCCATGGACAAAGTCAAAGGGGGGTAGGATTGAAAGTGGGAGATGGAAGTGGGTGGGGTAGGAGAAAGTGGTGGGAATATGAGACAACTGTACTTGAAGAGCAATAAAAATAATTATTAAAAGAAGAATATGAAATCATTTTATCGATATTTATATTTGCAGCTCCTGGCACTGTGTCTGGCACATACTAGATAATCAAGAAATATGGGTTGCATTGAAGAATGGGTAGATTTAGTAATAGAATTACTTGATAATTACTAGTTAGAATTAGTAATAAATTTCTAAATCCATGTTTAAAAGCAAGCACTCTATAATCTCTTTTGTGTGTTTCTCTTGTTTCAAAAATATATAACTGTCATGAAACAAGCCACTGTCTATGAATTATTTTTCTGTATGTAAAGGCATATCGATTATATGTTTTACTTTCTAGTTAAATTGTTACTTAATAATGACATCAACAGGAAGTTACCTTTCATATTAACTATAATTTAAAGCCACTTTTGAAAATTTCTATTTGCCATAGGTCTTAAGTTTATACATTTCTTAAAATGATATATGTTCTCATTGGCAGATCATGTGAATATATTATGGATTGTCTGAACTTAGTAACTGATCTTTAAAGTAAAATTCTATGCTGGAAATAGTGCCAGAGTTTCTCTAAGTTCTGAAAATTAAAAGATTCGGTGACAAATTTAATATTTTACATTTAGGTTTAAACTGTCTTGTGAACTATATCAGGTTTTTAGAATCAGCATAACAAATTATCACACACTGGCTGGCTAAAAACAACAGAAAGTATTGACTCATAGTTCTGGAGACTAGAAGCCTAAAATCAAGGGGTTAACCTCCTCTGAATCTGGTATCACATGGTATTCTCCCCCATCTATCTTTTCGTTGTCTTCTTATAAAAACATCCGTCATATTGGATAAACATCTTTAATGACATCTACGGTCACCCCACACTAAGGTCACATTCTAAAGTTTTGGGGGTTGGGACTTTGATACATCTTTTTAGGGGACACAACTCAATCCACAGCATAAGCATTTCCCTGAACGGAAAAAACACTGTGATACTCCCATGTTCAGAATAAATGAAATGAGATTGTATGCCCGGATAGAGTACGATGTGGGGGTTAAAGGAACTCAGGAACAGCCAGATGAAAGAGATGCACAGGGCAAGATATGGGGAAAGGGCAAGGAGCTTCCACGCCCTCTCCAAACACACCACGCTCCTAGTATCTCCATGTGTTCCCCCACCTGGAATCTCTCTGAACCCAGCCCTTTGTTTTGTATGGAGGCTTTATTTCATAGTCATGGTTGATTAAATCATTGGGTAGCAGTGATATTTTCCATTACTATTTATCTCTCTTATACCTCTCTCTCCCACAATCACCATACAGTTGTCCATGACCATGAGTTCTTTATCATTTTTGCTGAACCCCTCTGCCCTCACTGTCTGCCTCCCATAGCTGCCATCATGTTCTCTATGAGTCTGTCCCCATTTTCCTTGTTAGTTCAGTTTGTTCATTAGATTCCACATAGGAATGAAATCATATGCTATTTGTCTTTCTTTGATTGGCTTATTTCACTTTGCATAATGTTCTCCAGGCTCATCTGTGCTGTCACAAAGGGTGAAATTTTCTTTCTTACAGTCCAGTAGTATTCCATTGTGTAAATGCCCCATGGTTGTGTTATCTACTCATCTACTGATGGACACTTGGGCTGCTTCCATATCTTGGTGACTGTAAATAACACTGCAATGAACTTAGGGATGCTTAATGTTCTTTTGAAACAGCATTTTGCATTTCTTTGGATATACTCCCAGAAGTGGGATCGGTGGGTTAAAAAGCAGATCTATTTTTAAAATTTTTTGAGGTATCTCCATATTGCTTTCCACAGTGGCTTCAACAATATGCAATTCTACCAACAGTGCAAAAGGATTCCACTTTCTCTATCCTTGCCAGGACTTATTGTTTGTTGATTTATTGATGACAACCATTCTGATTGTTATGAGGTGATACCTCATTGTGGTTTTAATTTGCATTTCTCTAATGATTAGTGGCATGGAGCATATTTTCATGACATTGATTGTAGCAATATTTTATCTGATTCATCTCCTCAGGTAAAGGAAACAAAACAAAAAATAAACACATGGGACTATATCAGACTGAACAGTTTTGCACAGCAAAGGAAACCATCAGTGAAATAGAAACACAACCCAGAAAATTGGAGCACATATTCACCAATACATATGCTAAGGGCTTAATATCCAAAATTTATGAAGAACTTATAAAACTCAACACCAAAAAAAATCCAATTAAAAAATTAGGCAAACAACCTAAATAGACACTCTCCAAACAGGGCACACAGGTGGCCCCAACCAAGGATCAAACTGACAGCCTAAGAACGTGCCATGACCAGAATCAAACCTGCTGCCTTTTGGTGTGCAGGACAATGTTTCAATCAACTGAGCCACCCAGCTAAAGCAAGAACAAAATTTAAAAAAATAAAAATAAAAGAATAGACCAAGTCTTCCAGCAATGTCAGTATAAAAAGTCAGGGAATTTGTTTCTTCCAAATAAATAGAAGTCTGGAAAATATATAGCAAAAAAAAATTTTTTTTATTTCAGGGCTCTGGAGTTTGACCAGAGGCAAAGCATGTACTGAGAACTGTTTATACAGAGAACATTGCTAGATGTCTGGGGAAAAGCAGCAGGAGTCTGCAGTGCTGTTCTCCTCCCCCTAGTTACCCACCTCCACATCCATCAGCTCAGTACTTTTGCCTGAACAGCAATGCCTGAAAAACCCAGCAATTTTGCTGGCAGAGAATGGGATCTGATTTTGAGCACAGGGTGAGGCCAAAGGCCTAGTAGCATTGTCAATGAAAGTAGCAAACTTGGCTGGAAACCTAGGGGGGAAATCTGCAGCTCCTCCACCATGAGTTTGCAGTCATGGTTGGGGTAAGCAATGGATGGCCCATAAATAAGAGAGGGGAATGCTGTAAATAAGACAACTACAGAAGCGGTCGGTAAGCTCTGCACATGTCCTTGACTGACTCAGAAACTGTGAACATGGGCATGGGACACTCAAGGGCCTGTCAGAATGTTAAGAGCTGAAACAGACTTGAAAATTGCTTCAACTTTGAATGTTCTCCTATTGATTATTTGAAAATAATATTGTCAAAGAGTGGAAGCCTTACAGGTTTGAGGTGTTTGAACATAATCTCTGCTCAATGTTTTGGCTGATAACTAAGATAAACATACAGTGGGGGAAAATGAAAGAAAAATACTATAAAGAGACATTAGTAGCTGCTGATGGGAAAGAAAGATTACACAACTTAAGTACAAGCAGGATACAAAACAAATCAGGCACAGAAAGCATTAGAAAAAATAAGTCAGAAACCAGAGTTGCTACAATACATTAAAATGTCTGATTTCAGCAAAGACCCGAGTCATGTGAATATATATTTTAAAAATATGTGAAAAAAATTAAGCCAATAGAAACTACTGCTTCTTTTAAAGATTTTATTTATTTATTTTTTAGAGAGGGTAAGGGTGGGAGAGAGAGAAAAACATCAATGTGTGGCGCCTCTCATGTGCTTCCTACTGGGGACGTGGCCTGCAACCCAGGCATGTGCCCTGACTAGAAATCAAACCAGGGACATTTTGATTCACAGCCCAGCATTTAACCACTGAGCCACATCAGCTGCAGCTAGAAACTGATTCTGAGTGGGTCTAGATGTTGGACGTATCAAAGGTGACTAGAAAATAGTTATAAAGTAGCTATTGAAATGTTTTAAAATTAAATGCTGAGATTATACTCTAAGAATTGCAAAACGCCAATTCAAAAGAACCTATGCACCCCAGTGTTCACAGCAGCACAATTTACAATAGCCGAGGGCTGGAAGCAACCTAAGTGCCCACCAGTAAATGAGTGGGTCAAAAAACTGTGGAACATTCACACAGTGGAATACTACACAGCAGAAAAAAAGGAGAAGCTCCTACCTGTTGCAATACCATGGATGTATCTTGGAGAGCATTATGCTAAGTGAAATAAGGCAGGCAGTAAAAGACAAGTACCATATGATCTCACCTATCAGTGGAACCTAAACAATAAAACAAATAAGCAAGCAAAATAGAACCAGAGACATGAATATAAAGAACAAACTGACAGTAACCAGAGGGGAGGTGGAAGGCATACTGGGGGTAAAAAGGGGAAAGGTCATCAAGGAACATGTATAAAGAACCCATGGACAAAGCCAAAGCCGGGTAAAATGAAGGGCAGGAGGTGGTGATGGGTGGGGTGGGAGGGAGTGGAGAGAGAAGAGTGGACACAAATGTACTTAAATAACAATAAAAAAAAAGAAAAAAGGTAAAAATTTTAAGAAAATTGTTAAAATAAATGAAGAATAGTATGATGGCAATGATTCAAGAAATATGGAAACTCAACAAACAAAAAGAAATGATAAACAATAACCAAATGGGAACTCCAGGATTGAAAAGTATCAACAACTAACAAATAAGAAAGATGAAAATATACTGAGTAGTATGGATACTGAGAAAATTTAAATGCAGAAAAGCCAGTGACTAATATTAATTACACAATTATTTTTTCTTTTTTTCAGTTTTTGTATTGTTGTTTGATTACAGTTATACCCATTCCCCCCCATTACTCTTCCCTGTTCTGTCCAACCCTCTGTTGTCCTTGTCCATGGGTCCTTTATACATGTTCCTTGATTTGATCCTTCCCCTTCTTTCCTCCATTATCCTAATATATTAAAATGCTAAATATCAAGCCTTTTGTGACTTCTAAAATAATTTTTCAAATAAGGAGTGTTCAAGAATATGAAGATTAGAATTTCTGGCCATGTTAGGTGGAGAAGTGACATAACAGATTTGCCACATGTAAATCTTTCTGTATTTTATTAGTTTGCAATATCTGGATCTAATTGTTCCTTGACTGTAATTTAGTGAATTAGAATAAGGCAACTAATAGATGAATCAGATTTCTTTTCATCACAATACAGGTACAAACCTTTTAGCATAAATGTAGATGTTAATATCTGAAGAATACTAATATGTTAATAGTTATATATTTTATTTTTTTATTTAATATCTTGACTTCTGAAAGGTTAAAACAACCTTTCTATGAGTTGATGTTTCACTCTAGCTTGTCCTCAGACTTTGGCTAATTTAATAACACTCCTTGCTATAAAATCAATTTAAATTAATGGAAAACACATTTCTACACAATGTCATTTTTGCTTTAATTATTTCTATGTGAATTGCTCCAGTTTGATACTTTATTTCCTCCCCTAAATGATTCGCTCTGCTACAGGTTTTATTTTTAATCGATTTTTGTGGTTTTTAAAGCCAATTTCTTAATATCTTATTTCACTCTCATGTCAATAGAATCATAGTCCAAACATTCTTTTTCCTCTCCTCTCTTGAAATTTTGCAGTAGTTAAAGGCATATTCAGAAGAATTTGGCTTTAATCTGGGCAGCAAAAAGTGTTGAGTCAAATCACAAACACTGTTCTCCATGAATTTTCACAGGTTAAAGTAATCTTATGCAGACTGAAGTGACTGCTTTATCAGGGGCAAGTTGACCTTTGCCTTATTTTCCTTCTAAAAATAAAACTACTTCAGCTTGGGCAATATGCTAAAATAGCAGGCAAAAGTGTCATTATACTAATAAACTCACTTTTAACAGTATTTCAGATGTGAATGACAAAGTTCACCGAGTAAGTGGAGGAAAGAACACATTATCAGCACAGCAGATGTGAAGTCACTTTTGTCTAAAATGTGATCCTTTCAGAAGAGAGCATGGTATCTCAGATTTAATTTCTTCTCTTCTAATGTGTCATTACTTGAAATTGCCATTGCCATGTAGCGGATGTGATACTCACTCATTGCTACTCATTGCACTTCTCAAGTGTGCAATAAATTAGACTTAATTTTATAAAATTATTTTAGTTGATATTTTTAAGCCTCTAACCCACCACTGGAGTAGTAAAAATCTATTCACATTCTATCAAGGGTTCCCTTTTTTTAGATCAGGTCTAATTTCCAGGGTCTAAAACTTTATCTAGTTCTGAAGGACTGGAAAGGAAGGCGACTTTGCCCTCAAGCTCCCTCCCCGTCTGCCAAAGATGAAAGTAAACACTACCAAGACATGATCTGCTTGAGGAGGAGAGGTGGCCAGTTTCTCAGAGGAAAAAGGCCTCCAGCCCCTTCCTCCAGGAGCTTTTATTGGGTTGTAATACACAGGAATACAGGGCAGCAAGGATCAAACATAGATAACATTTCAAAGAAATATGAGGTCTTAGTCTGAATCAGAGTCTGTCAGGAAGGGGGTTGCAGAAACTTTGGGAGACATGCTTATTTCCTGCTCAGACCCTTAACATATGAATAATAGCATTCTTAGCAAAGCAGGCTTCACAGGATTTTTAGGAATTCGTTCTTATGCCAGATTTCTCCCCGGATACCAGTCCAGCAAGGGAAGGAGCTGCACCCCTCCCAATCAAGTTTTCAGGCTTAAGTGGATTAGAGCCAGGAAGTGCTTCTCCCAGAGGATATGGGGACTCGGGCTGTGTGTCACATAGCCAGGGGGACGAGGGTCCATTGCTCACTCTTTGTCACAGCCCGCCAAGTTCTTCCATGATGGCCTCCCAAGTGATTGAGCCTGGCTTAGTTGCCCCTCGCTGTGAGGAGTACTACCTGTCATCATCATGGACCAAGCTTTGGCTGCAGGGGAGGAAGCTGAGGCAGCATTTGCTACCAGAGACAAGCTTTTGTCTCCTGTGGCTCGCATTCCAGAGGTCGCTCACTCATCCTTAGCCATGGGGGGTAGTTACAATTCCTGAAACCAGGCAGAGTGGCTCCCAACAAGGGACCACATGGTTCTTATTTTTCTCTGTCCTTAGTGATATTTTCTAAGACATTCATTTGACAATCTAGTCCTCGGACATCCACCTTTAGAGTTACCATGGAGATTTTCCTTGTCAATGTTGACCAGAACCCTTCAGATCCAAACAATTTTGTCCACAATGCTAATCCCTGAGTTATAGAATTCAGGTTTGCATTCCCCACGCCACCCTAGGGTGTTAACTACCCTCTGATTGTGCCTATGGTCCCATCTTCTTGAACTCAGCTGTGCATCCAGTCTAGGTCTCACTACACCCTTGAGAGCAGAGAATCTACTTTTCTCTCAGAACCCACAAACCAATGTTGGATTTTGCTACCTCTTCTGGATCACTTTATCTGTCATTTCCCAACCCAGCTCAGGCTAGCTTTTCTAGTCTGTCAAGTAATGGTGAGTAGGGAGGTACACAGGTGGGAAGGGGAAACTTTATCCTCCTCAAGCCCACCATTTTCAAATATTAGTTTATGTATTTCTCAAAGTACACTTTCTGCATGGACAAAATCAGCATCAACTGCAATGTATTAAAAATGCTACACCCCAACGTAGAAACTGGGAACTATGTGGATGGGAGAAGGGTAGAGCAATCCATGATTAACCAAGATATCCATATGCAACTAAATTTGAGAAGCAATGATTTATCCTACTCTAAAGTAAGCAAGGCTTTATCCCCTAAGAACTTTAGTTTTTAAATGTCAAAATCACTGAGAAACCACTTTTTTCCCCTTTACTTTCTATTCTATCACATCCTTCTCTGAGCCCATGTGTGTGGAGCATCCTAAGTGTTTAAAGAAGAGATGACTTATGTCTAAAACATTAATTATAAGGTAAAAGAGACACATTAGTAGTATTTCCAGTATATCATCCCTCTAAAACCTTTATGAAAACTCAGGACAATTATTTCTTTTTTTAAGATTTCATTTATTTATTTTTAGAAAGGGGAAGGGAGGGAGAAAGAGAGAGAGAGAAACATCAATGTGTGGTTGCCTCTCGCATGACCCCCATTGGGGACCTGGACCACAACCCAGGCATGTGCCCTGGAAATCAAACCTGCAACCCTTTGGTTCACAGCCCATGCTCAATATACCGAGCTATGCCAGCCAGGCCCAATTATTTCTAAATAAAGTGGAAAGAAATATTGAAGCCTTTGGTAGTTCCATGCTAAGTTGACCGTGGACACACAGGTTAAGATGGACATACTGCTCATCTTGATAATTTAGAGTAGAGATTTTTTTTACTTTGAAAATTGCTATTTTATTTTATTTTAAAATACATTTTATTAATTATGCCATTACAGTTGCTCTATTTCCCCCCTTCATTCCCCTCTATCCTGCACACAACCTCCCCCCACTATTCCCCCTTTTAGTTTATGACCACGTGTCTCAAGTTCTTTAGATTCTATTATATTTCCCATACTATTCTTGCCCTCCCCCCTATCTATTTTCTACCTACCGTCTATGCTACTTATTTTCTGTACCTTCTCTCCCCTTATCCTTCTCCCACTCCCCTGTTGCTAACCCTCCATGTGATCTTCATTTCTATGGTTCAGCTCCTGATTTAGCTGTCATCTTACTTTGCTTTTGTTTTAGGTGTGGTTGTTAATAACTGTGAGTTTGCTGTCCTTTCACTGTTCATCTTTTTTATCTTCTTTTTTCTTAGGTAAGTCCCTTTAACATTTCATATAGTAAGGGCTTGGTGATGATGAACTCCTTGAATTTGATCTTATCTGAGAAGCACTTTATCTGCCCTTGGAATACTTTTTTCCAGCCCCTTAGAGCAGAGATTTTAAATTCTAATATGCTTAAGAATCTTTCAGAAATATAACTTAATATTCAGATTACCAAGCCTGGCCTAAAAGACTTTGGTTTTTAAATATTCATTTATAAACAAAGACTATTAACATAATAGAAGTGGTTCATGGACTACAGATTGAAAACCAATGTTTACATAGTCTTTACCCAATACTATTTAGTTATGTGTGTACACAGAGAGTTGCTACTAAATCCCTTTGTTATCTGAGGAAAAAAATCACTGCTGCATTTTTAATATTACAAAAATTTAAGTATTATTGAGGAGTTGTGCATTCAAGAAAGTAGACTTTTCTCAGAGTTTGGTTATTATTCCCAAGTTACAAGTGTTTAAAAAGAGCCACTTTAATTAAACTCATTCCCTTTCCTATGAAAAGACATTCTCAGAACAGCTGATTTTTAAAAAATGTCCTTGACTTTTCTTAAGGTCAGGACCTATACCTTTTAACCTCGAGACCAAACATGACTGGTACCATGCTTCCCATATTGAAAGTGCCCTGTAAATGTTTGAAGATTGAAAATAGAAATGTTTAGGATGAGACCCAGTAGGCTCTTCAGAAGTTTGATCATTCTATTCAATCTCCTAGGATTCAGGGATATTAGAATATAGCACCAAATAGCTGTGCTTTCTTTCACACATGAAAAAATATATGTCTCCCCAAATTGTCTTAAACATCTGGTAACAGGCTGTCAAGGTGGGAAATATTTACCAGACTTGTAATTTACTTTATCTGAGTGTCCAAAAGCCAGATAACTAGGTTCAGTCAAAATATCTACAATTTGGAAGTATAAATAGGTTCTGATAAAAACGAGAGTGCATGGGCATAAAGTCCAAATTGTCCCTGAGAAGATAGTATTTTCTTCTTGGTTTTCAGCCATGGTCTAGAGGCTTACAAATAATTGACATCTTAGTAGAGAAGGCATTCCTTTAAGGTTATCTTACTTGAGAGAAAATACCAGGTTTGTTGAAACCTGGTAATTTCACCTACAGGACCATAAACTTCATAGTCATAGTCACAGACTGTGAAGTTTAACAATAAAATCTTACTAATGTCATATGGCTGAAGTGGCTTTTCTATGTCAACAGGAAGACTAAGAAGAGTCCTATAATTAAGATGCAGTAGTGGTCACTTATAAGCCAGGCATTAACTACCTACTTGTTCAGGTTTGAACTGAACTTCTTTTTCTGGGAATTCAAACAATGAATGCATTATTTAAAGGACAAAGGTGTGTATTATTGCTCTCATTCTCACTCTCTCTGGCAGTATCGCACCTCATCATCATACAATCTTTTCATTTTTTTCAAGAGGCCTAAATGTAAGTGCTGAGAATTAGCCCTGAGTTAGGTTGAATGAACAGAGAAGAGGAAATTCTATAAGCATTGCGTTAGAAAATATAATTAATGCTTATTAAGAATATGCTGTATATCACCCTGGCTGGTGTGGCTCAGCTGGTTGGGTATCATTCCATACAGTACAAGGTTGCCAGTTTAGTTCCCAGTCAAGGCATATGCCTTGGTTTTGGATTGGGTCCCCATTCATGGCACATACTAGAGGCAACTTATCAATGTTTCTCTCCCTCCCTACCTCCCTTACTTCTCTCTAAAAATAAGTAAATAACATACTTTTTCAAGAACATGCTGTATAAAGAACTATCATAATAAATAAGCATGCAAGTTACCTAAACCAAGAAAAAAGAAAATTGCAAAAAAAATTTTTTAATTGCATATACTTAACTAAAAAAATTAAATAGGACAGGCTTTAAGTGAAGCCTTCCTGATCTGGTAACTCACTCTGTAAGACCAGGAACAGATTTTTTTCCTGTTTATCCAATTTATGATGTTACCACATTCTTAGTAACCTTTACCATTAGTCTCAAGAGAATTACCAGTTGTCCTTGTGTCTCCAAGAAGGAAGATATTGATCCCCACCATTACAGGGATTCCTGAGATTTGTTTTAATTGTATCAATTTAGAGTACAGGCCATCCTCACACCCTAGACTATATGGGGCTAACCTACAGCTGGGGATTTGGTCAGTTCCACAAAACAGAATGACTGAGATTGTATGGATGGGCAGTCAAACTGAAAATAAGGATGATGATAAAAAAGTATGGGTGACTATGCTAACTAGACAACCTAGAAGAAATGGAAGCCTTAGAAACATGCAACCTACCCAGACTGAATCAAGAAGAAATAGAAAATTTGAACCAATTAGTGGTAAGGAAATTGAATCAGTAATCAAAAATCTACCAATGAAATAAAGCCCAGGACCAAATGGCTTCATTGGTAAATTTTACCAAACATTTAAAAAATAATGAACAATAGTCCTTCTCCAATGTTTCAAAAAAAAAAAAAAAAACTGAAGAGAGAACACTCCAAGCTCATTACACGGAGGCCAGAATGATCCTGATACTGTTACCGGCCAGCTTCCACACTGGGCCCTGGCAGGATCTGGGACCAAGTGTGTGTCGGGAGACATCCAGGTTTTTGACTTGCCCAGGAAAAATGTCAAAGACAAATTGGAGTGAGAACAAAGCAAGTATTTATTTTGTATTTTTGTTTTGTTCTTTCCAGTATATAAAAAGAAAGAGGCTAGGGCACAGCGGCCACTGTGTAAGAATGGAAAAGTATGCATCTGTGTGGATGTGGGCCAACTCATGAGTGAGCTGGCCCATGGTCAGTTAGTTTTAGGGACTCTATGCCCATGGTCAGTTAGTTTTAGGGACTCTATGTCTTTCAAAGGCCAGGGTTGCCTCCAGGCTTTGTGGTGTGGCCCCAAATTCTCACTCTGCCTTTTCTGGTTGGGAGGGGTCATGTTCCTAATATAGTGGTCTGGTCCATCTTCTATTTGTGGTGTTAATTTTCATCATAATGATGGTTTAAGGAGCTCTGGGGTCCATTTTTCCTCCAGCTTGGATTAGTCTGTATCTGGCTGGTTTTTGTTATTTACCTCCCTGACTATGGTGTTTTAAACCATTTGCTCTCAGGTATGTTTACTTAGGGAAGACAAGGTCACCTGATTTTAATAGCTATTATTTCTCAACTATTGTGCCCATTTGTCCAACTGTTTGTCTCAGTTTCCTCATTCTACTCACTAGGGAATTTTTCTAGTTTCTTACTAACCTGCCTCAATACCAAAGCCAGACAAAAATACTGCAAGAAAAGAGAACTACAGACTAATACCCTAATGAACAAAGATTTAATATTTCTCAATAAGATGCTGAGTTTTAAGGCATTTGTGATTTGCCCAATATGTAAGCGGCAGAAATAGCATCAACATTAATGGAGCAGACTCCCAACCCCTTGATATCTTTCTAATTCCCAACGGTCTCCTGGTAAGCCAATACAGTTTAGCCAAAATTCATTCTCCCTGAAATTCAATCCAAGAGAGAAAACAAGCATTCATAAATTATAACAGCTGCTTCTCCCACTCTAACTAGCTCTCCAATAACAAACTCTGCATATGGAGGTTACTGCTATAAAAGGGATAAGCATCCCTTCAGGTACTGGCCCACTTTTATGCTTCTTTTTAAAGAAAGAAGCACTGCTTAAAGGTTATTACTTAATATAAGTAATGTTTTCTTTTCACATAAAATTTCCACCAGCACAAACTTCCTTTCAGGTGACTTCCTTACACACAAATGAGTACTAAACTCCTGAGTGCAGTATGTGCAAAGTAACCTCCTGAAAAGCAAGTGATAGAGAAACCTCACCACTGAAGTGAACAACAACAAGCATGGGCTAAGGTTTTTCTTTGCTTCCATTAGTTTTTCCATATGGTAGAAGAAACATGCATGTATTCCAGCATTATATCTAAGAAAACCTTTTGAAGTCAAGATTCTTTATTTCTTATCAAGGCAAACAGCAGCCGATGTAATATATATGTAAATGATTGATAGATTCGTTCTAAATCCTCTCTAGGGAACTAAGGTCACCCTTTTATATGGAAATAAATGTATTTTCTAGGGAGAGAAAGCCAGCTTGATTTTGGCTATGGAGGCACTAGAAGGAGACTTTGATCCCAGTGTCAGGGGGGAAAAAGAATTACGGTGCATCCCGTAAAGACCCCATCAGCCTTGGAAGGAGGAGCCTCATTTACAATTGCTGCCTGAGAGCCTGCACACAAAAGTGGCCGTCTGGGTGACTAAGGAGGCGGCCTCTAAACCGCGGCTCAGCAGGTGGCAAAAGACATCACCTCATCCATTTGCAAATTAGTGAGATTGGAGGAGTGCTCCGTGTACATCTAGGCAGTCTGACTTCTCTTACCCAATTCTCATGAAAACAGGGGCTATTATTGGAGGGACAATGAAGAAGGTCATGGGAAGGGTAATTACAAACACCCACAAAAGGCAGGGTAACAGAATGAAAGTAAAGCTATAAAATAAAATATCACTGGCTATTTCCAAGTTTGTTTCTTAACAGTTTAGGGTATTTTTAGCTTGCATTTTTTTGTTGTCACTGTAGTTAATTCTTTGAAGAATGAAATTAGAGTACATTCATTGGGTAAAACTATGTAATGGAGCACCCATGCCTTCATTGTTTAGAGACTGAAAGAGTTCAAGTCAAGCATGAACGTGCAGGAGACAATGTGTCCTTAAGGAGTGTCACATAGCTAAGGGAGACCGAATCCAAACAGCCTTCCTGAAATGGGCCTCCAAGCTTCCTTCCCATTGTTCTATCCCGGGACCAGGCAAACTGGTCTTTATCATGCAAAATGCTTCCCAGCCTCTCTGGAATGATCCTTCCCTTTCTTCTCCCTCCCCACATTGTCCCTTAGGTGAGGCAGCTCCAAACTTGTGGATAAATGAGAGGACTCGGAGTCACCAGCCGGTGGTCCGTATTTGCAGAGAGAACATTGCTCAGCCCCTGGCCCTTTTTGGTATATAATAAAAATATGATTATCAAAGATAATAACATTGGACTGTAAGTTAGTAGACACTGTTTTTCCACCAAACATTCAAAGTTATCAATGCAAAAAAAAGTATTTTGACCCCAAATCACCCTGGGCATATGAGAGTCAGTACGTAAAGTCCCTGGCAAAGTTCTTGGTGCATATGAATTGTTGCCATCACCCCAAATACGGAAATGTTTTCAAAACTATTTATGAGTCATTCACAAAAATCAATCTCAACACTTTAATTAGACCTAGTCTTGATCAACCACCTTATTCATCAAGCTTGGCTCCAAATACCTGTTTTC
Organism: Artibeus jamaicensis; assembly: GCF_021234435.1. Taxonomy (NCBI): domain Eukaryota; kingdom Metazoa; phylum Chordata; class Mammalia; order Chiroptera; family Phyllostomidae; genus Artibeus; species Artibeus jamaicensis. The sequence goes on along the minus strand of NW_026522014.1, from coordinate 10,257,136 downwards.
TCAAATTAAATTCTTGTTCAAAGTATGAAGATATTCAATTACTGACTCATTATGGATGCATTTGTAAATGCCACAGGTAAATTCCAAAAGAATAGCTCAAACATGATTGACAGCAAAGGTAATATCAGTTGGTCAATGAATGTGTATATTCCAGGAGAAAGTACTTTGCAAGTTAGCACACAGCTTAGTATATATATGTTGCTATAGCATAACTTTGAGTGTAGTATCATGGTTTTGCTAGGCATACTATGATTTTAGTACTAACAGGACCCAGTTACTCTTATACATATATATGATATTATAGGTTAATAGTAATGCACTTGGCAGAAATCTAGTCAAGAAAAATAAATTTGAAGTTTATCAGATTTCATTTGGAATATCATAATGACCCCATAAATTTTGGAATACACATTTATAGCTAATAATAATAATTAGCACTTATTCCATTCAGTGTTATAACCCAGCTGACATATGCTGAGCAGTAATTCAAAGTTATTTATGAGTATTAACTCATATCTTTTGTACTAGACCACATTATCTATTTGTAATCATCATGCCCATGTTACGGATGGAAAGGAAAAAAGCCTGTGTAACTTAGAGAAATAATTCAAATTGCCAAATTTGTTTAGACTCTGAGAAGAAGAATTTATTTTACGTGAACTCCAACAAGAAATTTATCTGTGGGCTCTCACTCTTGACCTTGGCACCATCTTCTTAGAAACCTCTGTACCTTGACAGCCAAGTGGAGGAACAAGCAAATGTGCAGGGGGGAAGCACAGAAAGAAAGAAACTGAGAAGGAAGAAGAGGAAGGAAGAAGGGGAAGGAAGGAAGGAAGAAGAGGAAGGAAGAAGGGGAAGGAAGGAAGGAAGGAAGGAAGGAAGGAAGGAAGGAAGGAAGGAAGGAAGGAAGGAAGGGGAAAAGAAGGGAGGGAAGGGAGGGAAGGAAGGAAGGAAGGAAGGAAGGAAGGAAGGAAGGAAGGAAGGAAGGAAGGAAGGGGAAAAGAAAGGAGGGAAGGAGGGAAGGAAGGAAGGAAGGAAGGAAGGAAGGAAGGAAGGAAGGAAGGAAGGAAGGGGAAAAGAAGGGAGGGAAGGAGGAAGGAAGAAAGGAAGGAAGGATGGAAGGAAGGAAGGAAGGAAGGAAGGAAGGAAGGAAGGAAGGAAGGAAGGAAGGAAAAAAGGAGGGAGGGAGGAAGGAAGGAAGGCAGAGACAGAGGTCCAAGTGCACTGCTAACTTGTGCGCATGTGAAGCCACTATAGGAGCAGAAATAAGGGAAGCCAGAGGCCAGAGACACTGATACAAATTGTTGGACTGCATGCCTGCTGTCTGGAATTTTTGATGGATCTAGAACATACATCTGATCCTCATAATTATATTCTGAGAGACCCACCCTGCTCTTACAAAAACAGTTTCTTTTGGTCTTTTGCCCTGGACCTGAGACATTCTGGTTCTGTTCTCACTTGTCTGAATGCAATGTGTACAGTAAATCAACCCTCCTGTCTTAGCTAAAGGGGAAAAAAAAGACACCCATCTGCTGAGATGGACTCCTCATAAAAAGGGCCCACATTTTATGAACAATAAGAGTCTAGCAGCCATTTGACAGGGGCTCCTTACCTACTCTGTATACTGAGAAGAGCCTTAGACTGAACACTCAATGTCCTGTCCTATGCCTTGCTTTACTTCATCTGAGTCAACCACTGCAGGGAAACCCTGGTTTTACCTGTCCACCAAGGAAACGAGTCCTGTCCTGTCCAATCAGAACTGCACAACTAGGACCCCTCATTACATAAAATGGACCTAAAAGGTATCCTCCCTTTTGTCACAGTGCAACCCAATTTAGGTTGCTACCTGAATGTGTCTTCCAGGCTACCATTTCTTTTTTGTTCAAATGAATGCTTTTTAATCTCTATTACCACCTAAAATTAATATTGGTTTATATTTGGTAAGCTATTTTTTCTTTTTCTTTTATTGATTCCAGAGAGAGGGGAAGGGAGGGAGAATGAGAGGGAGAGAAACATTGACATGAGAGAGAATCATTGATTGTTTGCCTCCTGCTCGTGCTCCTTACTGTTGAATGAACCTGCAACCCAGGCGTGTGCCCTGATCGGGAATTTAACCCATGACCTTTCACTTTGTGAGAAGTTGCCCAAAGAAGTGAGCCACACCAGCCAGGACAATTGGTGAGCAATTTAAATACAGACATTCTGGCTCTGGAGTTCCAATTTCTCTTTTAAAAATTTTAATTTATTCATTTTTAGAGAGTGGAGAAGAGAGGGAGAAAGGGAGGTGGAGAAACATAAATGTGTGGTTGCCTCTCACATGCATCCCACTAGGGACCTGGCCCACAACCCAAACATGTGCCCTAAATGGAAATTGAACCTGCGACCCTGTGGTTCACAGGCTGGCACTCAATCCATTGAGCCATACCAGCCAGGCATGGAGTTCAATTTTTTAACCAGCAGGCTATGTTGCCTTTTAAAATTTGTAGATAATTTATAATAGGATACTAATATTAGTAGAGGATAAGATGGATAGTCTTATTCCTATATTACTATATCCTTCCTATAATCTCCTTATTATTTGATTTTCATACATACTTTAGTTCTTTTAAGACTTGGGGGTATAAATCATTAGTTTTAAAAACTCTAATTTATGTTAATATATTTTTATGTATTATGCTATATATTTTAATTTTGCATCTTTTGCCAATTACCACTGTATCAGCTAGGCAAATTAAAAGCATTACAATATTTCTAGTTTTTACCAGTACTTAGAAAAATCTAACAGTCCAGATAAGCTCTGATTAGGATTTTACAAAGCAGAAAGAAGTACCTAACTCTAAAATACTTTTTTGTGTCCTCCACCAGTAAATCCTAATTACATTTACTTGCTCTAAATTCTACATTTTGGGAAAGCAACGCAGTTCAGAGAAGTGGAGCATGCGTGTCTCTGATGTCTGACAACCTTGTGTGTTTAACTTTGGATTCTGTCACTTACTTGCTATTGTACTTGTTTGCCTCCACTTTCTAATCTTCATATGATTCTAATATTTTCTCCATTTGATGTTATTGTGAAGAGTAAATTGAATGTGTGTAAATTTCTGGTAGCATATTTTAAATGGTAATTCCTAGCACTCTGTGCTGGGGTGGCTGGAGTTGGGAGAGTATTGGAAGGGAGTGTCTGTGTTTTTCTTTTCCAGTAAAAGTTTGGGCTGGAAATTATAACCCAAGGAAAATACAATTTCCTTCATGTTATCCTGTTTGTACTGTGCTTTTCATATGCCTTTGTAGTCCACAATATCTCCCATAAGATTAATTTAAGGCCATTTTTACTAGCTCTTCCATATCAATAACAAAGACATTAAACACAACCAGATGTAAGCATCTCTCCCAAGGTGTCCTGGCAGCCAGAGCAAATAGCTCCCTTGCTCCATCTCCAGTTCCCTAAGCTAGAAAAACTTCTGATAAGATCCTCCTTGTAGGGATCAAAACTCAAAGGTCATTCAGTGAATCTAAACATTGAAGACTAAGGAAAGAATTATTCAGAGAATTCCAAAGACTGGCCTCAGGAAATTCTGATTCAGAGCACATCCCGGGTTATCACAGTTTCACAGAGCCTCGGGGAAGCCTTGCTGAACATGAAATGTTTGAGAACTACTGGTGGTCTCATCACATGGCAGTCTGAACAGGAAACAGTGTTCGAAGCCAAGAACTTGAAGGTTGCTCGTATTAGTTATACAATATATTTGTTTCACAGTGGTTTCCTACTCACTATTTATAATTAATAAATAAAAATATTTTCCTTTATATAGTTAAGTTAGACATTAGTTGAATTACATTCTTGTTCAGGACATAAAATAAGAAAAAGAAGTTTAGTTTATTCTTTTTGTCATTAAAAAATATATATATACATAAAGATACTCTAGAGACACCTTAAATAACTCCCCAAAAGTGTCAGCAAGTGAAGAACAGAAAACATCTACATCATAGTTTACACTGGCTCGGCATCAAGGGGGTAGTATTTTTATATCATTTTTATTTTCACGTTGGCGTCACAATATCCCTTAGGTTAAATTCAAAACAATAGTCAATTTTGAAAGAAAATCAAATAATTTTTAGTTTTAATACAGTGGTCGCTTTTCTTCCCAAATGCTATAATAATACAGTTAGCTAAATTTTTTAAAATATTTTATTTATTTTTCGAGAGAGGGGAAGGGAAGGAGAAAGACTGGGAGAGAAATATCAATGTGTGGTTGCCTCTCATGCGTCTCCTGCTGGGAACTGGCCTGCAACCCAGGCATGTGCCCTGACTGGGAATTGAACCATAATACTCTGGTTCACAGGCCCGCGCTCGATCCACTGAGCTACACCAGCCAGAGCTACAGTTAGCTAAATTTAAAATATCTATATAATTTTATTGCATGATTTTGATTTAGAGTATCTCTTGTACGAATCCTTCTCAAAATGTTTTCAGAAATTCAGTTAATTCCCATTCCAATTTATTAGATTCCAATGTGAATCTACAGTAGGCCCCAATTTATTATTATGTCACTGGAGAATCCATTGGAAAGATCACTAAGACAACAAGGCATAATGTTTTCTTTTGTTTTGCTTTGTTTTCCTGGTATAATTGTGAGGATTTAATTTTGAATAGCCATGAGAAGATAAATTCTTGACAATATCCTTCTTTAGAAAGGATTAGGACATACACACTAGAAGTCGTTCAAAGAAATACATTTTAGTAACTATAGTATTATAGTCATAATTAACATGAATGTTGATATTATACCCCACAGAACTAGATTTGGGGTCAACTTCAATTAAGTCTACAGTTATATTTTGGGAGTTAGTAAGTGGATCAAAAATCAGTTTCAAATAATATTGCATGAATCATCACAAGCCAAAAAATTATAGTTGCATCTCTTGGAGGAAAGCAATATAACAATAATTCTTTGTTAGAGTTTTGGGGAAGCTTGTTGGGAACCTTACACCTGGCTTCTAGCTAAAAACATTGCATTGATTACAGGAACCTGTGCGCTCCACAAAGCCAATCGGCTACAGGTACATGAGGTGTGCATGCGCTCCACAAGCCAATCAGCTACAGGTACATGAGGTGTCCACGAGTACCAGTTGCACCCAAGTAATCAATAAGTGGGCCCTTCTTTGTCTCAAGCTAGCCAATAGCAAGCAACCTAATCTCCTTCCTCTCCCTCCATATATATATATATATATATATATATATATATATATATATATATATATATATACCCAGTTCGGAAAAATAAAGTTTGCAGCTTGATCAGAATCTTTTGTCTTGCTGCCATTCTTCACGCCTCTTGTCCCCCCAACTCATTTGTTCTAGGTAGGTGGTCGAGCCCCAGTTGATTGCTCCGCGGGCCGGAGCAGAAGCTCACAAAGACTTTATCAATTTATTTGTTTCTCCAAGTACTACATTATCAGGGGATACTTAATTTATATACTTATATTAAAGTGCAATGTTTATCCTATACTTTTAGTTTCCTTTATGTCACTGTTGTATCAAGTTTACATTATAAGCTAGTTGATAAAGAGAGATCATGTTTAACATGATGTAAACGAAAGAAGTACATGGCACTTTAAATATGTCGACTCTGAAATGGATGCTTTTCTACTATGCTTTTATTTAATTGCAAAACCAGTGGAAGTCAAAATAAGAAAGTTTTAAAGTATTTTCAAAAAAGCTCTGATTCAATTTCTAAAATTATGTAAATGTCTACATGATTTGGATGAGGAGGGTCATGGGAGTGCATAGTTGGGTATAGATAAGCAAAGGTTCATATATTTGGGGCACAATCTACTCATTATATGCATGCTTTCTTCTATAAACTGGAAATCTATGATTTTTCTAGAATAGTTCATCTGTTGGGCCACAAAAGTCTTAATACATTTAAAAGGATTAAAATAATATCAAGCATCTTTTCTGACCACAATTGTATAAAACTGGAAACTAATTACATGAAGAAAACTGGAAAATTCACAGGTATGTGGAGAGTAAACAACATGCTACTGAACAACCAATAGTGTATGACTAAACTCTATTCACACCGAACCACGCGGACAAAGATGAATGTATTAGTTCTTCACTACAAGTATTGCTCTCATGGTCTATTACAAACAAAGAAATTTGATTCTCAATACCTTGGCCATCTTCATATTTTTCTCATAGAGAGCCATATCTAAGTGCTGAACATATATTTAGGTGTATACATTAATGATAACAACACTGTGTTGAATATCATTTGATACTCAAGACCTAATACTGCTATCAATGTTCTTTACATTGATGACTTTAATGCTGAGGGTCCTTACCCACGATGTAGATTTTTTGTGGTTAAATAAGAATGATGTGACCTATGCCCTGGCCATGTAACCCGGTTGGTTGGTGTGCCAACCCATGTACCAAAAGAGTGTGGGTTGAATCCCCAATGAGGGCATATACCTAGTTTGTGGGTTCAATCTCCAGTCAGGGACACACACAGACGGCAACCAATCAATGTTTCTCTCTCACATCGATGTTCTCTCTCTCTCTCTCTCTCTTTCTCTTCAAAATTCAATAACCTAGTCCTCGAGTGAAGATTAAAATTTAAAAAAAATGTTGTAACTCACATTGGCCACCTACTATAATTTTTAGTTGCATTGAAAGTTAGTATGACCTTAAATATTCTCATTAAATAATTTTCACAAACTAATAATATGATCTACTTGATCAAAATATAAATTATTGTTTGAAGATATTTCATGCAAATTTAATCTACTTTTATGGACTATGACCCGGGCCAGTCGGGTTTGGGTTTTTTGTTTTTTTTTTTGTCTTCATTTGGATGTGTTAAAGAACCACTTCTGGAGGTTAATTGAATGTGGTTTTGATGTGATCATCTCACATTGTGATTTCAACCATATTCATAAACAAGGATATGCGCACAGATGAGGAAATACAATGATTGCTTTGGTCCTTTTCCCAAAACCATCTTGGCAAAAAGACTTTCACACCCCAAAGCTCCACATCTGCAATTGCAAAATAATTAATTTGTTGCCAAGCCATTGTGCATATTCCAGGACACCAGCCAACTTCTAATACTGGCACGATTAAGTGAAAAATAATCGTAATGTTAAATACTGTATTTCCCTGCTGCATTTTGCCAATCAATGATCTCAGTAGTATCCCGTTCTTTAGGAAACTTAATTAAATTCTTTCATTCAGATAATCAACATTTGTGCTTCCAACCACTCTTTAAATAGAATCATTCTTTGTCTGGCAGCTGTGAGAACTTTTTACCCCGTCCCCTCACAGAAACAAATGGAGAAAAAACGTTCATTTAGTGTTTGGATAATGAAATCTTGTTTGAGATACCATTCACTGGCATGATGCAGTTTTAACAGTGAAGCCTAATCCTGGGGTCTATTCAAGCCAAGTGGGTATCGGAGTCAATGAAATTTGGTAAAAATGAATTAATTGCCTCAATTGATTACATCAAAATGCCATTCTTTCTTCCATGCCATATCAGAGTGGACATGTTTGGCTTTAAAATTTGAAGATATATTAAACAAAAATCATACATTTTAGATTATGATTAATGTAAAAGGAAGAATTTTAACTATAAATAGACCCCCACACAAATTAGAACCAAGAATTCTTTAATTTTACAGCATCTTGGTAGAGTTCTCTTTTGCACGTGCAAAAAATTGACATTAAGGCAGGGTCTGATTTTTATTCTCAAGTTTGCTCAGCATATCCCTATTGTTCAATATAATAGCTAATAAACGTCAATAAATAGTTGTTTTTTCTCTCACGTATGCACACTTGTACAAATGTAGAGAGATGCATTTTCTTCAGGCCACTAAAAACTGAAATATAGCCCCGGCTGGTATGGCTCAATGGATTGAGCACTGGCCTGCAAACCAAAGTATTTCCAGTTTGATTCCCGGTCAGGGCACATGCCTGGGTTGCAGGCCAGGTCCTCAGTGGGGGCCATGTGAGAGGCAATCACACATTGATGTTTCTCTCCCTTTCTTTCCCTCTCTCTAAAAATAAACAAAATGTCTTTAAAAAACCAAAATATATATATGCTTAGGTTATTACATGTTTATTTTTTACATACCCATTCTTTATATCCCTAATATAAATGGTGCATTGAAAACTGTGGATGAAGCTGTTTGTTATACTTTAAAAAAAAGACATTTGAGTATTTAAAATGTTTACACAAGTGTTGATCTTTGATCTTGAGTACCTTTGTGAACTAGCATATAATTTAAAACCACACATTTATTACTGTTATACCATTTCCTCTTATACAAGCCCTGAAAATATGATTGGGTACCAGTAAAATGTATGTGTAAAACTTTTTCTCACCATCTACTTAACCTACCACCAAACTGCAAGTTAAAATAACAAAGTTGAAGATAATTTGCTTTATTTCTGTTTCATATTTTAAATAGTATAGCCATCTTACACAGTCTCTATAATAAAAACGATGTGTCCCCGGCTGGTGTAGCTCAGTGGATTGAGTGCAGGCTGCGAACCAGAGGGTTGCTGGTTCCATTCCCAGTCAGGGCACATGCCTGGGTTGTAGGCGAGGACCCCAATGAGGGCCACATGAGAGGCAACCTCACACTGATGTTTATCTTCCTCTCTTCCCTTCTCTCTAAAAATAATATTTTTTAAAAAATAAAAGCTCTGTAGAGTTCACATATTTAGTTGACTAGGCAGCATCTAAACTCAGCGATGTTAGAAAAATTTGTTGTCTTTTTTTAAGTTTGAATTATTTCATATTAACACAGTATAAATTAACTTCAACTCTCATTTTTTTCATCTCATATGACTATCAAGTTTTTGCACTTTGATGTATTTAGAGGAATTTTCTTCCAAAAAAGATCTGGACCCATTTTGAATTCAGCTGTTTGACCTCCCCCCCCCCACAGCCAAATAATGATGTACCACCTGCTTCATTATCTTTAAAAACATGCTTTAAGCATATTTGATATTTACTAGTTGAAAGGAAGACTATGCATATAAAAAGACAACAAATAATTATAGATAAAATGTATATTTTGATCAAGTCTTCTTGGTATAAAATTTGGGCACATAAAGCCTCGAAATCTATTGCTTATTAAGTGCAAAACTCCATTCCCTATGATTTGGTTAATTAGAGTTCAGCACACAAATTTCTTGGATCTAATTCAAGGTAATGCAAAAAATCTTGTTCTGAGAGAATAAACCTTCTATGAATGAATGGAGGAATATTTTTCTCAAGCAATGGAATCAACAGTGCTTTTATTTCTTAATGGATTTTCTATTTTTACACTAAAAGTATGCAGGGCTGGGCTCTTTATCATGTGAAAGAAGAAAACAGTTTTCCAGTGCAGTTGCTGAACATGATTCCTTTTCCGCCTGTTTGGAGTTTTACCCATGCTCCCCAGCCATCTATTTGTTTCCCAAATCACTGCTACACTGACGTGTGATTTGCATGTGGACAATGTTTGAAATCTTAACACTAGAATTCTTTTCTAAGGTAAATATTCCAGTCACTAGAAACATGTAATTTTACCATACCTCAGAAATCTTAAGGATATTTCAACTCACTGAAAATATATGGAGCCCACACATAATGAATTTCAAAAAGCTTGAACAGATCATATGTATTGTAAATAGGGCAGAATGCCCTTTGGTGGGAGTGAACAGGCATATGTGAGCCTTTAGCCACAGAGAGCCATGTGGGTCACTTTCTTGCAGTAATGGCTTTAAAATAAAAAACCCTACACCCCTGTCTGCAGAGGAGTGTGGTAAGTATTTCTGTGGCAGCTTTACCATTTATCATATTGTCAACACTGCATGGGTGAGCCAAAAATTCAATATAGATTTTCTTAGTCATAATATATATAAATTACATATTATTTTCCCTTTGTTTCTCACCAGCAAGTGATCTCTTCTGATAAATTAATAGTAATTAAAGAAGGATAAAGTAAAGGTGTTAGACTTATAAGTGACACTTCTTTGAAATTCATTCTCATCACTATTTAATCATTATAAAACCAATAAAGATGATTAAATATATAAAGGGAATGAAATCTACTGGGAACCTTTCCTTCCTGCTCACTAGACCTAGGTATAATGTGGCACTGAAAAGAAATCCTACTGGAAAATCAAAATCACACACTGACTTCAAGCACTTCTATGTTTGGAGCTTGGTTTAGAAGTATAATCACTGTTGTTAAAACAAGAAAGTATTAGTTTTCATCACTCACCTTGGCAAATCAATTTTAAAACAATAAAACAAAGCTGGCTAGAGTAAAGGATGCAGAAACTCACACAGGGCTAGTGAGGGAGTAAATTCATACAATCATTTTGGATCTCATCAAGGTTCACGGTTGTAAATGTGCTAATAGGGCCAGAGTAAATGAATTACTGTCCTCATTCTTCACTTTTCTCTGTGTCCATCACACCATGTGCTATGTAGCTTTGCCTTTCTGTCACAAGAACTACAGTGAGACTTCTCATTTTCTGACTTTGAGGTTGGCCTTGTCATTTGGTTTAGCCAATGGGATGATATTAGATGCATGTTTGAATTGTGGGGCTTACCTCTTACGTCTCTGCTATCATCATAAGAACAGGGTAGTTGCTGCCCTTTAAACCTGTGCCCCAGGATGAACACAGTTGAAGAAGAACAAAACCCATCCCCTAATGAGGAGCCAAGTCCAGCCTGACACTTAACTTGGCAGAGCTGTCTAGAGAAACTCACCCCTAGAATGAGCCAAGCCCATGTCAACTTACAGATACATGAGAATTTAAAATCTTGGGGTTGTAGTCTACTTGGATTATATGGTTCTTTCTTACACAGCAATAACTGACCAATGCAAAGCTGATAACTCCCAAAAGTACGTCTATTTCCAACATTTTCTCCTAAGTCCAACTCCTACTGCCTACTCAATGTTTCAAATATTTCAAACTTGTCATGTCCAACATCAAAGTCTTGATATATTTAACTGGCTTTCTGATCTAGTGATTGGCAGTGCTTACTTCTATATTCTAGAAAAAAAAAGGAGTATCTTTATTTTCTTTCTCTCACTCCCTATTTTTAATCTTTCAATAATCCTGGCAGCACTATCTCCAAGATCTGACAACTTATTATCATCTTCACAGCTATCATTTGTGTTTAACTGATATTATTTCTTTCCACGGAATTGCCATAGTCTTGTAAGTGGACTGTGTGTCTGCTCTTACCCTAAATAATTATAACCTTAACACAGGAGTCAGAGCACTGAGTCAGATGCATATCACTCCTCTACTCCCCTCATGGCCTTCTAGCTGGCTCAGAGTATGAGCCCCATCCCTCCCATAACCCAGAGGACCCTTCTTTTCTCTTCATGTTATTACTTTGCCCTCATTCATTTGGCTCCAGCCACACTGGTTTCTTCCCAGTTTCTTCCAGAAACTAGGTACATTCTAAATGCCTGGGGCAGCCCTGGCTGGTATAGCTCAGAGGATTTAGCACGAGCCTGTGAAGCAAAGGGTCACGGGTTCGATTCCCAGTCAGGGCACATGCCTGGGTTGCAGGCCAGGTCCCCAGTAGGGGACACATAGGAGGCAACCACACATTGATGTTTCTCTCCCACTCTTTCTCCTTGCTGTCTCCTCTCTCTAAAAATAAATAAATAAAATATTAAAAATAAATAAATAAAAATAAATAAATGGCTGAGGCATTTTGAACTTACTAGCCACTATGACAGAAGGTATTTTCTCTTTCTTTATATTTTTACCCAAATATTGTTTCATTGAAGAAAAGAGAAAAGCTTTCACTATCTGACCCATTTAAAATGAGAGAACTTACCCCTCTTTCTCTCCTCCCCACACACTTTATATCAATGTCTTCTGCTTTAATTCTCTTGTTCACTTTGTCTCTTTTATTTTCCTATTTTATTTATTATCTATCTCCCCCACAAAAATAAACATTCTTATGAGTACAGACAGTCATCTGTTTTGTTCTCAGCTATATCACCAAGCGCCCGGCATGGTTTCTAGCACCATAGTAGTCACCCAGAAATATTTCATTGAATGAATAAATGGCAAAGTTCATGAAAAATATTTATATTAAGATCCCAATTAAAATACTATTAGATAATGGATGATTTATTTATGAATAAATATATAAATATCAAAATTAAAACACTGATTTTCCTTCAGTAATGAGAATAGGCAATATGGTATATTTTTTGGCTTTTCTGATTTTTCAAAATTTTCACAATAAAAATGTTTACTAACATAGAAAAATAAAAAGCCTTTAACATATGTCCCTTTCTAGGAAGAAGACAAAAAAAAAAACAAACTCTTTTCTCTTTCTCCAAACCACAGATATTAAAAAGCAAGACAAATTTGGGGTGACAAATTTATATATATATATACATAGATATACATATATATATACATAAATATATATATAATATATATATTTATAACTCTAATACTAAAATTGTACATGTAAAAGTGACATCTGTTAAACTCTCCATTGGAAAAAACATCAGCTTGAATTACTCAATAATGCCCTCCCTTTCTGAGAGCTTCTGAGTGGCTCGAGAGCAAAAGTTTGTAAGGACTCTGACCCCAACTACACTGGCTTCCACGGTGATTTAGAACAACACAGAGTGGAGTTTTGAATTGGTTTTATCTGAAATCATACACTGCTCGAATTTTGATCCCAAGTAGACAATTGCTTGCAGACATAAAAAAATTTATATTAAATGGCAAATTAATGGAGGTAATAATAATTTTGCAAGTTTGTCTCTTAATCCTTTTCACCATTCACATTCGTCCCACAAATTTTTTTATTACAGCTTATTCTCTATATAGCTATTTCTTATACTTCAGAAAGAATTTTTAAAAAGAAGAAAGAGTATTGAATTCATTTTTAGATTTTCAATTATTGAAAAAGATTCTATCTTCACTCAGAATGTGCCATTTGTAAGTTCTTGCAAAGTAGCCTAAAATTTTCTCTTTTCATTTAGAAATAAAATCAAGAAATTATACAATGAATCCAATTAAGTACAAAATGCAAAAATTAAAATATATGCTGATTTAATCAGTTTTCAGTATGTATGCACTAACTAGCACATGTTTAAATCCAGTCTACATTGTAATATATAGTAAATCTTTAAACAATGATGAAACATTTGATCTTTAAATTAATCTAATTAATTATATTAAATAAAATGACTAGACTTATTAAAAGATGGTGAAAATCAGCTTTAAACATTACTACATCATAATGTGTAAATATTTTTTAAATGTTAGTAGGCATCTTTTTATTATACAAAACCTAAAATCTAGATTTTTTCAAATCTCTAAAAAGGAGAGAGATATAGTTGTAAAACCCTCTCCCTAAAAGAAGACAGTTCGCTATCTGTGGTTAGGAAAAATGAACCCCTGGAGAAAGTGCTGAAGGGTGAGCTTCTTACACAGCCAGGAGGCGGGGCACCCTTGTGAGGTCACTGTAAGAATCCATGGCTTTAGATCTTCACAGATTTACAGCCGCTGAAGCCCCACAAAGGGAGAGGGAAAGCAACGTGAGAAGGCAGTAGCTGCTCCACACATTATTTCAGATGCCCAGAGCACACCATTTCACAATGGGTAGGACAAAAAGAAAAAAAGAGAGAAAGAAAGAAAGAGATTATGTATCTCCGATGAATTATTTTTCCAATTGCAGGAAACAGAGAGCCTGAAGAAGGCACTGTTTTTTTTGTTCTGCTTTCAGTTGATAAATATTGTCTTGTGCAGTTGCCCTTATTGGTGTGTTCCATTGCCTGCTAACTAATGTAAGGCATGTGAGTATCTGAGCATTTTGGATGAGAGCTGAAGATGCCATGCCACTGTTTGTCTTTCTTACTCTACAGCAGTGATTTTCAACCAGTGCATCCCAGCACACTGGTGGGCCACAAAAATTTTTAAAACATGCAACACCTAACTACTTAGTCAGGGACACTGACCTCTTTTCCCTTATATTGTCAAATAAAAAAATGACAATAGTCAACACAAAAACTGTGTTTCGGTATGAATACCCTTTCCTGAACCACAAACATGTAGGTCACATAGTAGAGTTGCATCTTACTGGTCACATCACATAAGAAGGTTGTATCTAATTGGTTAATTTTTGGCACCCCAAATCCTCATACATAAGTATAGGCACCTGAGTTTTTTAAAAAGTTACTTTGGAGCAAAAACTATATGCAATTATTATTATTATTGTCAGTTTTAAAGATTTTATTTTTAATTTTAGAGAGAGGGAAAGGGAGGAAGAAAGAGAGGAAGAGACACACTGATGTGAGGGGTAAATATCGATTGGTTGTCTCTCGCACACCCCAACTGGGGACCAAACTCACAACCCAGGCATGTGACCTGACCAGGAATCAAACCTGCACGCTTTTGCTTTGTGGAACCATGCCCAACCAATTGATTTAAATCAATCATCCAAAATTATACCTTTTTTTCCATCAGATCAGCAAAAAAATACAACCTACTTTTTGCTGTGCCTCAGAATGTTAGTAATTAATCAGTTATGTGTGTTATGAGATGAAAATGGTTGAACACCCCTACTCTACAGGAATCTCTTAAACAGACAGGAGACAACAAACATGGTATTAAAACTGGAGTCCCTGCTCCTCCTATGACACTGAAAACAAACAGGCTGGACCCCTACAGCTGCAGGTGACTCGGACCCACAAAGGAGGAAGCTTAGCAAAAGTCGCTGTCTCTGTTCTCTTTTCACTCTATCAGCAGCAAAGTGCCCTCCCAGTATCCAACACATTCCTCACTCTAAGGGCCTGACCCTGCCTCCATGCACCGAAGAAGGCTGAGGCTCCCACACAGGGAGAAAGACAAAAAAGGTGATTATGGGTCTCATTGAAAACAAGCACAAAACTCACATGGGAATAAAAATAAACCCATTCAAATGAAACTAGATGTCTGTGCAATGATTACTAACGGACGACTTATTTTCATCACTCCAGACCATTAATGTCTGTGTCATTCATATATACAAATATATGCTACATATACATATATAGTTGCTATGTAACAGGTCTGTCCAGAAAGTATCCAGCTATGTACTATGAAAAACAGAGACATTTATTGAAGAACATATAAGATACAAGAAACATTGTACATAGGACTATGATGCCTCAGTCCCCTTTCAAGTAGGCACCTTGAGACCTCACACAGTTCTCCCAGTGTCTCTTCCACTGTTCAAAACACTCTGCAAAATCCTTTGTTGGAATCGCTGTCGGCTGCCCCATCATATTTTTATTCTACCTTCTCTGATAGAGAAGCTAAAAAATATTATAGAAATAAGGAGGAAAAGTACCTCAAATATAGGTAATAAAAGAGAAAATCAATTATTAAAGCTGATTGTAAGATATTTGAGGCATGTAAAGTTACAAAGTTTAGTAAGAATGGAAATTGCTGGCAAAGATGTATGATTCACCTTGGCAATGCTTTCTCAGCCATTGATTTCAAATCAAACAGTGATCATAGTATAATCATTTGTCTTCTTCAATCTTATTTTGAAATATCTTGCCACTTTAGCAACATGTCGGGAAAGTTAAAATTTAGCTGAATTAGATTTTTCAAATCCTGTAAGTGAACGTTAATAATGGTGCCCACTACCAAATGTTTACAATTCCTATGTATGAATATCTGTGTCAACAGGCATATTTCTTATATGTGAAGCATGAAAATTTTATCTTTCTTCTTTCAGGGTAGAAAAATACCAACAGCATATCAATTTCCATGCAACTGGCAACATTCTCTGCTCTGTGGCCGTGATTTTGAATTGTCATCTACATTCTGGGGCATGAGTGAATTCCCGGTTTCTTGAAACTGGACTGTAAAACCTTAACAAGAATCCTCCTTCTCAGCACTGCCTATTCCTGGCTGTGGGGTGAGTCTGCAGAGTAACTGGATTTCTCATGATGCAGAGATCGCACTTTCAAAAAAGAAAATAAGACATTTTAAATAACTAGACTACTTAAAGCTAGTTATTTCTCTCACACTTTTTTTTCCATAAACCTTTCCAATGCAGGAGAGAAAAGGATGTCCGTCCCGTGTATTGATGAAGCCATAGATGTGCCATAGATGTGACTCGGGTCTAAACTCCCTGGTTGAACAGGGCTGCCTTTGTACTTGACATGAAATGCGGATTATCTTCTGGTTTTACCACAATTTTCTTTCCTTCTATTCATAAGTTTTCTATTACCTGCTGGACTATTGTGTTACTAATAGTAACACACAGTTCTTTGTACCGAAGGACCATCCAGGAAATAAGCAGCCCTTTATCTGGACACTGAAAAACCTGTTTTTAGAACCAAATATATTACTTCCCAGACTGAGAGGGTTTTATCAGGCTGCTAATGGAAGAGATGAAATATGGAGAGAAAAAGGAACATTTATATTCTTCTGAGCCTTTGCTCTTTTTTTAATATCATTGGTTCTTCATTCTTCCAGTGAATTCTAGGAATTTTTTTTAAATTTTAAATTCTGAAAATCATGATCAACAACTTTGGGGGAAAATGGGAAGCAGGAGATACAGAATATGTCTTATTACTAGATATTACTGGTAAATCTTATTACTAGATTTCAGGTGGAAAAAAACAAAGTGATTCATTATATCCATATGTAAGGACTTTTGATTCTTGTATAATTCGTAAAAGTAATAATGATTAAAATTATTTATAATATCATATCTGTGATATAACGTAAACAAACTCAACTTTTACTTATTGATAACACTATTAAAACATAATGGATTTTTTGTAGTGAAACAAAAATACATTTGTTAACATTTATTTTCTTTTGGATAACTTATTCAGACTACTTGGTTGATATTTGGTCAGTTATCCTTCCAGCAGCATAAGCCATTCTGTCTGCTGGGTTCATTCTCCTCTAAAGTGGTGTTTGACTCCATTTGGACAGAGGTTTTTGTGGTTAGTGTTAGTTACCTAACTGAAAAGATGTCTTGTTGAGGCACTGAACACCAAAAATATAATTATATACAATAAAATTGTGTCATAAGTGAGCTGTTCAATGGGAATAGCTAATTTCTTCATCTGCATGGCCACTTTCTAAAGTAGAAATGGAGTCATATAGAAAAAATAAAAATTAGGGAGGTGGGGAGCAAGGGGCGGGGGAGGCTGGGATGGGAAAAATGGACAAAAAACTGTACTTGAAAAATAACTAGTTTTGGGGGGTTTCAAGATGGCGGTGGACTAGGACGGAGCAGATACCAGTTCCTAGTACGAAAGAGACAGAAACCTATCCAATCGGAGGAGGTGAGGCCAGCAAGCCAGCAGTTGCCAAGCATATATGAAAATAAGAGACCAGAAACCTCATCGGTCACGGAGGAACCAGACGGTAGGGAGACAGCAGCGGTACAGTAGTCTCTGGGACGGAGTAGGGAGAAACAGCCGGTGCAGGGTAGGGGAACCAGAGCCCTGTGGCCAGAGCCAAACGGCTCCTGGGGCAGCCTTCAGCGCCCGGACTGCTCCCTCCCTGGAATTTTTCTGCCGGGCAGGCCGAGCGGCCCAGGCGGAGAGGTGTGGAAGAAATTTCAGCCTGCGCGCAATTTGGGGAGCTAGTCACTCCACACGCAGTGTGTCTGGGCAAGTGCCCGAGGGCGCCTAGGCCAACGTTCAGCGCCCAGAAAGCTCCCTCCCTAGGATTTTTGGGCTGGGGACCTGCCAAGTGGCCCAACCAGAGGGGAGCAGAGGTGATTTCAGTCTGTGCATAGCTCGGAGGTCCAGCGCCTGGTGGGAACTGTGTCTGGGAGAGTGCCTAAAGGTGCCTGGGACAGCGTTCAGTGCTCGGACGGCTCCCTCCCTGGAAGTTTTCTGCCGGGCAGGCCGAGTGGCCCAGGCAAAGAGGTGTGGAAGAAACTTCAGCCTGCGCGCAAGTTGGGGAACTATTAGCTCCACACGCAGGGTGTCTGGGCAAGTGCCAGAGGGCGCCTAGGCCAACTCAGCGCCCAGAAAGCTCCCTCCCTAGGATTTTTGGGCCTGGACAGACCAGGGGACCCAACCAGAGGGGAGCAGAGGAGATTTCAGCCTGCACACGGTTCTGGGTCCAGCACCCAGCGTGGTGCTGCTACATCCCTAGGGTTTTTTTGTTTTTTGTTTTTTTGTTTTTTGTATGTTTGTTTTGTTTTTTTGCCAGAGGTTGGCCAGGGGACCCAGACAAACACAGGAGCAGAAGGGATACACACCATGCACGTGCCATGACGAGCACACAGAGTTTCTAGGTCGGCGCCCAGTCCTCAGATCTGCTCCCAGCTTCCAGTCTACCCCCCTCAGACTATCTGGAAGCCTGGGAGGCTGAGGGGTCCTGGGAAAAGAGCTGAGACCCTCAACCCCCTCCCTTTCTGGCCAAGCAAGGTGGGGGGCCAGGAGAGACTTGTTTGATAGAGTTTACAGAGAGGGTGCGGAGGACAAAGGGCCCCAACCAAAGACTCTGTGGTTACCAGCCCAGGAGAACTCAGAGGTGCAGCCTGGGGCTCTGAATCCAGTAGACACGGCAGCCTGGTCTGCTTCACACCCAGCTTGGCAGCAAGCCCAGGATTGGGCAGAGGGTCTGGGGCTTCCCAACTGAACGGGGGCAGGCCTGTGCTCAATCCCGAGGGAACCAGGCAACTAGACCGGTGCAGGTGCCTGCAAACACAGCAAACCAGACTATGGCAGTAACCCCTGGGAGGGGAGTGCTGCGAGAAAGTCCTAGTTCCCCATTGTAGGGAGCTGGGGGAGAGGTGCCAAGTGTCTGGATCCTGAGAGGGGCTGGCTGAAAAACATCACAACAATCGACCCTCAGCCAACTGCAACCAGAAAAACCGGTTCGGCTAGTTTGAAGCCAACAAGAGACATTCCTTTTTCTGAGGGTGTTTTTGAGAGTATTTTGGTGCATTTTTTGTTTTTTGTTTTTTTTACTTTATTTTATCTTTATTCTTTCTTTTTTTTATCTACCTTTCTTCCTTCTCCATTCCTTTTCTTTATCTTTTTGCTTTTTTAAAGTAATCTGTTATTTCTTTAAAACTTTATTACTGTTTCATCTTTCCATACTTTTGTCCTCTTTTCCCGGATTTTCTGTTTTATTTCTTTTTCTTTTTTTTCTAAACTTATTGCTCTTTCTTCCATTCCCCTACCATTTTTTTCTTTCTTCCTTTTATTTCTTTCCTTATCATTTCTTTCTTTTACCAACAAGAGTCACAATCAACTTGAAAATATAAAAAGACCAGAGATGGACCCATAGAAGAGGCCTCCCAATAGTAGAGTCAGAGAGACAAATTGCACATTGTTGTGGGAGAGAAGCCACAAGTTGCTGCATATTTGAGTAGGTGGAAGCAGAAAACAACAGGATAACCAAAAGAGGCTGCACCATTGAAATTCACAGGCATTCCACCACAAAAGTTCATACCATAAACCCAGGGTGTCAAAACAGATTAATCTAAGAAGCTGAGGCTAACAAGAAGAGTCTCACAAACAATGGGAAGACAAAGAAACAATCCCCAAATGAAAGGAAAGGAGGAATCCTCAGAAAGAATGTTAGATGAAACAGAAGCAAGTCAACTCTCAGATACTGAATTCAAAGCACTGGTGATCAGGAAGTTCAAAGAGCTCACAATCAACTACCAGAAACTACAGGGAAGCTACAGTGATCTCACTGTGAACTATATCAACATGAAAAAGGAAATGGAAATTATTAGCAAGGGCCAAGAGGAAATGAAGAATACAATTTCTGAATTAAAAAACACAGTGGAAAGCATTAAAAATAGGGTGGATGAAACAGAAGATCGGATTAGTGAATTGGAGGACAAAGTAGAAAGCATCTCACAGAAAGAACAGGAAAGGGAAAAGAGGCTCAGAAAGAATGAAGAGAGATTAAGAGAAATGCAAGACAATATGAAACATAATAATATCCGAATAATAGGAATACCAGAAGGAGAAGAAGAAGAACAAGGGATAGAAAACATATTTGAAAGAGTAATGAGAGAAAATTTCCCTAATTTGACAAAAGAAAAAGTCACACAAATCCAGGAATCACACAGAGTCCCATTCAAGAGGAACCCAAAGAGGCCCACTTCAAGACACATCATCATTAAAATGGCCAAATTCCAAGACAAAGAGAGAATCTTAAAGGCAGCAAGGGAGAAAAAAGAAATAACATACAAGGGCGTCCCGATAAGGTTAGCCACTGACTTCTCAATGGAAACACTCCAAGCAAGAAGAGATTGGCAAGAAATATTCCAAGTAATGAGAAACAGAGGCCTACAACCAAGACTACTTTACCCAGCAAGGCTCTCAATCAAGATAGAAGGCCAAATAAAGAGCTTCCAAGACAAAAGAAGTCTAAAAGAATTTGCTGCCACCAAGCCAGCTCTACAAGAAATACTAAAAGGTCTGCTTTAAGGAAAGGAAGGAAAAGAGACAGACAGAGAGGAACACAGGTACAAAAATGGCAATGAATAAGTACCTATCAATAATAACCTTAAATGTAAATGGATTAAATGCTCCAATCAAAAGACACAGAATAGCGTCATGGATAAGAAAGTATGACCCACACATATGCTGCCTACAAGAGACCCACCTCAGGACAAAAGACCATCACAGACTAAAAGTGAAAGGCTGGAAACAAATTTTCCAAGCAAATGGACAAGAAAAAAAGCTGGGGTAGCAATTCTCATATCAGACAAAATAGACTTCAAAAAAAGAGCCATAAAGAGTGACCCAGAAGGTCACTTCATAATACTCAAGGGAAGAATCCACCAAGAAGACATTAACATCATAAATATATATGCACCCAACATAGGAGCACCAAAATATATAAGGAAAATCTTAGAGGAATTCAAGAAAGATATAGACAGCAACACAATTATAGTGGGGGATTTTAACACCCCACTATCAAAAATGGACAGATCTTCCAAACAAAATATCAACAAAGACATTGTGGCATTAAACAACACCCTTGATGAAATGTACCTAACTGATATATACAGAGCTCTTCACCCCAAAGAAGCTAAATACACATTCTTTTCAAATGCACATGGGACATTCTCAAAGATAGACCACATGATAGGACACAAAACAAGCCTCAACAAATTCAAGAATACTGAAATCATACCAAGCATTTTCTCTGACCATAAGGGACTGAAACTGGAAACCAACCCCAAAGGAAAAAACCCAAAACACCCAAAATCATGGAGACTGAATAGTATGCTATTAAACAATGAATGGGTCAAGAATGAAATCAGGGAAGAAATCAAAAAGTTTCTGGAAACAAATGAAAATGATCTCACAACAACCCAAAACTTATGGGATACAGCCAAGGCAGTCCTGAGAGGGAAGTTTATAGCAATACAGGCCTACCTAAAGAAAACAGAAACATTTCAAACAAATGACCTTACTCTACGCCTGCAAGAACTCGAAGAACAACAACAAAAACAGCCCAAAGCAAGTAGAAGGAAGGAAATAACTAAGATCAGAGCAGAACTAAATGACATAGAGATTAAAAGTACAATTCTAAAGATCAATGAATCCAGGAGTTGGTTCTTTGAAAAAATAAACAAAATAGACAAGCCTTTAAGTAGGCTCATCAAGAAAAGAAGGGAACGGACACAAATAAACACAATCAGAAATGAAAGAGGAGAGATTACAACCGATACCACAGAAATAGAGAGGATTGTAAGAAATTACTATGAAGAACTGTATGCCAAGAAATTTGAGAACCTAGGGGAAATGGACACATTTCTAGAAAAATATAATCTCCCAAAACTCAATGAAAAAGAAGTAGAACACCTGAATAGACCAATAACAGCAAAAGAAATTGAAGCAGTAATCAAAAAACTCCCATCACACAAAAGCCCTGGACCAGATGGATTCACAGGAGAATTCTACAAAGCATTTAAGGAAGAGCTAACCCCCATTCTTCACAGACTATTCCAAAAAATCCAAAAGGATGGAAAACTCCTTAACTCCTTTTATGAAGCCAGCATCATCCTAATTCCAAAACCAGATAGAGATACAACAAAGAAAGAAAACTTCAGGCCAATATCGCTGATGAACATAGATGCTAAAATCCTCAACAAAATATTAGCAAATCGCATCCAACAATATATCCAAAAGATTATACATCATGACCAAGTGGGATTCACCCCAGGGATGCAAGGATGGTTCAACATTCGCAAAACAGTAAATGTAATACATGACATAAACAAAAGCAAAGACAAAAACCACATGATCATATCAATAGACGCAGAAAAAGCTTTCGATAAGGTACAACACCCATTTATGATAAAAACACTCAGCAAAATGGGAATAGAGGGAACATTCCTCAATATAATAAAGGCCATTTATGAGAGACCTACAGCCAATATCATACTCAATGGACAAAAACTAAAAGCTTTTCCACTAAGATCAGGAACAAGACAAGGATGTCCACTTTCACCACTTCTATTCAATATAGTATTAGAAGTTTTGGCCACAGCAATCAGGCAGGAAAAGGAAATAAAAGGCATCCAAATAGGAAAGGAGGAAACAAAATTGTCACTGTTTGCAGATGACATGATAGTGTATATGGAAAATCCTATAGACTCTACCCAAAAACTGCTCAAACTAATTAATGAATTTGGCAAAACAGCAGGATACAAAGTCAATATCCAGAAATCAAAGGCATTTTTGTATACAAACAATGAACCAGCAGAAGCAGAAATCAAGGAAAAAAATCCCATTTGATATAGCAAAAAGAAAAAATAAAATATCTGGGAATAAACCTAACCAAAGAGGTAAAAGACCTGTATGTAGAAAACTACACAGCACTGAAGAAAGAAATCAGGGAAGACACAAACAAATGGAAACATATACCGTGTTCATGGATTGGAAGAATTAACATCATCAAAATGTCCATACTACCCAAAGCAATATACAGATTCAATGCAATACCTATTAAAGTACCAATGGCGTATTTCACAGACATAGAACAAACACTTCGAAAATTTATATGGAATCATAAACGAGCCCGAATAGCAGCTGCTCTTTTGAGAAAGAAGAACAAAGTAGGAGGGATCACAATACCTGATATTAAACTGTATTACAAAGCCACGGTAATCAAAACAGCCTGGTACTGGCATAAAAACAGGCACATAGACCAATGGAACAGAACAGAGAGCCCAGAAATCAACCCAACCCTCTACAGTCAATTAATATTCAACAAAGGGGGCAGTAACATAAAATGGAGTAAAGATAGCCTCTTCAGCAAATGGTGTTGGGAGAACTGGACAGCTACGTGCAAAAAAATGAAACTTGAGCACCAACTTACACCATACACCAAAATAAATTCAAGGTGGATAAAAGACTTAAATATAAGCCATGACACCATTAAAGTCCTAGAGGAGAACATTGGCAAGAAAATCTCAGATATTCCACGCAGCAACATTTTTACGGATATGTGCCCTAGAGCAAGGAATATAAAGGAAAGAATAAACAAATGGGATCTCATCAAAATAAAAAGCTTCTGCATGGCTAAAGAAAACAGTATTAAATTAAAAAGACAACCAACTGTATGGGAAAACATATTTGCCAATGATACCTCAGACAAAGGTTTAATCTCCAAAATATACAAAGAACTTACACGACTCCACTCTAGGAAGACATCGAACCCAATTAAAAAATGGGAAAAGGACTTGAACAGACACTTCTCCAAAGAGGACATACAGAATATCCAGAGACACATGAAGAGGTGCTCAATATCGTTAGCTATCAGAGAGATGCAAATTAAAACCACAATGAGATACCACTTTACACCAGTCAGGATGGCTATAATAGACAAAGCAACAAACAACAAATGTTGGAGAGGGTGTGGGGAAAAGGGGTCCTTAGTTCACTGTTGGTGGGATTGCAGACTGGTACAACCATTATGGAAAACAGTATGGAATTTTCTCAGAAGAATAAAAATTGACCTGCCTTTTGACCCAGCAATTCCACTGCTGGGATTATACCCCAAGAATCCTAAAACATCAATTTCAAAGAACCTATGCACCACAATGTTCATAGCAGCACAATTTACAATAGCCAAGAGTTGGAAGCAACCTAGGTGCCCATCAGTAAATGAATGGATCCAAAAATTGTGGTACATATACACCATGGAATTCTATGCAGCAGAGAGAAAGAAGGAGCTACTACCTTTTGCAACAACATGGATGGAACTGGAAAGCATTATGCTGAGTGAAATAGGCCAGGCATTGAAGGACAAATACCATATGATCTCACCTTTGACAGGAAGCTAAAGAATAAAACAAACAAGCAAACAGAATAAAAACAAAGACACTGAAATAGAGAACAAGTGGGCAGCGACCAGAGGGGAGAGGGAAGGGAACTTAAGGGGAAAAAGGGGGAGGGATTTTGAGGAACAAGTATGAAAGACACAGAGATGAGGACTGGGGGGGGGGGAATGGGAGGGAGGGGGGAGACCGGGCGGGGGGGTACGGTGGGATGGGAGAAATAGATTAAAAAAAAAATGTACTTGAAAAGTAACTAAATAAAATAATATTAAAAAAAAGAAAAATAACTAAATAAAATTAATTTAAAAAAAATAAATAAAAATTAGAATGCAAATGAATGCCTCTTGCTGACAATCTGAAAATTTAGGTAAACAACAATAAAAATCAATGTGCTGATGTGTACCTTCCTATAGATAGCAACGTAACATCTACTTAAATCAAAATAATTCTTCAAATTGTATTCATTCTGCCAACACTGGGTCAGTACTTTAATATACATCAGAATTATACAACAAAAAGAGCGTAAATACATATTTAGCATAAATACCACCTCACTCAAGTGTATCTGTTTTTCAGTTCTATAGTGATGGATGATACTGAGTTGCCAATTCCTGCCTTAGAATAGGCATTCTCCAAGTAATGTCCAGTGACTTTTAGAAGGTCCCTGAAACACTTTTAAGGGGTCTATGAGATCATAACCACTTCCTAATAATACTAAGATACTAGTTTCTGCTTTACACTCACTGTCTTATAAGTGCACAGTGAGACAGTCCAGAGGCTGCCTGATGCGTGATACCACAACAGAAGCAAGTGTGAGAGTCCAGCTGTCTTTCCTAAACCAGACACTAAGGAGACTAGCAAAAATGTAAAACAAGATTACTCTTCTATTAATGTTTTATGTTGTTTGAAAAATGTTGTTCAATAAAAATATGTTATGTTTGCATGGAATAGGTTGATTATTGCTATTTTAAACAAAGAAATACTTTAAATGCCTAGAAATTATGATTTCTAATATGGTGAATATTGATAGACATAAACCACATTTAAAAGAAAAAGCATTTCATGCTCCCCACTTTTATGATTCTTTGAGAAACTCTGTCTTAGAACACACTTGGCCTTTATGGTAGTTTTCTTTCACAAACCTTATAAATTAAAAGGGATATTGATTACAGACACCAGTTCTGCTTCTTTTTAAATCTGCATTTTTTACCCACAGCAGTGTGAGTAGCTGCTCAGTAAATACTTATTGATCAAAGGGCAATATTATGATTGGGAAAACAAGACAATGAAAGTTTTTAGATGTTTGTTGATTAAAAATACTTCCCTTATTGACAATTTCATTTAAATTATATCAGGCTTTCTCTGATCGTAGTTTTCCTGACAGTGTGGCAAACTCTTTAGAAAAGCAATACTCTAAACACTGCCAAAGATAATGTCTGTTGGGCCCAACGGTAGTGATAGATAATGGCTGGGTGGGAAATTGCATCTTTATTTAATGAGTTCTCTGTCCTTTCCCCAGTGATGTCACAGTGTAACTAGTATAAAGTTGCGTGCCAATATTTCAGTGTATAAAGACCAGGGCTGCCCCTACAGCAGACGCCAGAAATCAAAAGCCATTTTATAGCTCTTCTATATAATTGAGTCACCTTTGTTCCTATTCTAATCTGATGCCTTCTCATTTGGATTAAATCCTACGACGTATAAGTTGAGATTGTTCAGTAGATCTAACTTTTTCCAGCCAGATTCTGTCGGGATCAGAAACACTAAACACTGAATTTGTGCTCCTAGACTCAGGTGTAGGTTTCTTTCTTTCCATTACTAATAGATATGTTCTAGTACTTTGAAGACCAAGTGAGTCTCGAATGTTGCCTTGATCTTATAAAAGAAGTCTAACCTAGGAATCCTTTCCTTGTATGCTGAAGAGTAATGAAA
Organism: Artibeus jamaicensis; assembly: GCF_021234435.1. Taxonomy (NCBI): domain Eukaryota; kingdom Metazoa; phylum Chordata; class Mammalia; order Chiroptera; family Phyllostomidae; genus Artibeus; species Artibeus jamaicensis. The sequence continues at coordinate 10,230,869 of NW_026522014.1, read as the reverse complement.
AACAAAGGAGTATTTCCCATTTGGGGACTAGTCAATAATTTTGCCATTCTGCCTGCTAGAAGAAAAAACATTTATTTCTAATTAGCTGGGTACCACCAAGTTTATTATGTTGGAGCATAATCCCATCAGATAAATTCTTTCGTTAAGTGATGTAAGTGTAGGATGGCACTTCCTCCACACAACATACTTCTAATTAGGATCTTTAAGTTGTTTTCAACACATGCAGGGTGGTGTGATGAGCAGGAAAAATTCAAGCTAGAAAACCAGAAAGGCCTGAGAGCTGGTCTCACCTTCAGTGCTTACTGTCTATGTGACATTAACAAGTTTAACCATGCTGAGCCCCAGTGGTTTTTTTTTTTTGGAAAATGGAATAGTAGTGTTTATCTGGAAGGATGGTTAGGTGTATGAGAAAATCCTAGCACATTACCTGGCACACAACCAACAGTTAATTTGTAGTAATTATTATATACCTAATAAGGTAGATATTTTAATTGCCACTTTACATAAAAGTATCTATTAATATAGTAAGTTTAAAGAAACTAGAGGGGATGAGCTAAATTTGCCTCAGAAGTAAAAAAAAAAAAAAACTGATGGAATGAATGGAATCAAGAACTCAATCCTCCTTTAATGCTACATGTCTGCACCACCCAGATTTGGGGAATTATAAAGGTAAAAATATCTTGTGGAAACCAATATCCAGTCATGAACTTATGCAGAATTTGGGGGAAGTGTCTGAGCTCATCTCAAGCTACTAAGCAAAGGCAAAGACAAAATCGATTAACTACTACCTTGGGAGGTATGTTAGCTAAGGGCAGGGGAAGGGCAGAGGAAACACTGGACTTCATGTTAATTTGGACAGATAAATTCTCGAGGGTTTTAGAACCGTGTTTGGTACCAGCTAAGAAGAAATATCTAACAGTAAGCACACGCACTGTTCTGTGGCACAGAACAGGAAAGCCAGTTACACCAAGAGTAATTTTAGTTAGTAATCTTAGGTTCAAACCACTTTTCTTGGGCATAATTTTAGATGACTGGGTAGAGATACAGCAAAAAAAATATATATATATATAAATATACTTTCCCAATCTTTTTGGTGCCAGGAAAGCTATTTATTTAATTGTGAACAGAGAGAGTGTAGATACCCTAATTAACAGAGTGGTACTCATGAAATACTCTGTCATGTTTATATACCCACTCAAATGAGGTTTCATGGATATTACTGAGACATGGGGGGAAGGTGGAAGGATTGAGCAAAAAAGAAAAAACTCACAGACATGGACAGAAGTGTGGTGATTGTGGAGATGAGGGGGAAGTGGAAGAGGGTATCACAGGGAGAAATGGTAATGGAAAAAATAGAGCAAAAAATGAAAAAGGAAATAGAAAGTTACTGAGAAATGGTAATTACACTGCACATTGATTTCTAGTAATGTGGGACTTTAAAAAATCTAACTTTGTAAGAGGTATATCAAGATCAGTTTACTAAATAGCTCTTCAAGACTAGATCTTTGCCTAGAGCAACAATTTTCAACCTTTTTCATCTCATGGCACACATAAATTAATTATTAAAATTCTGCAGCACACGCAAAATACCTTTTTTGCCAATCTGACAAAAAAAAGTAGGTATAATTTTGATTCATTCACACTGGATACCTATTGTTGTGTTTGCTGTTGTCATTTTCTTATTTGACGATCTAAGGGAAAAGAGGTCAGTGCCCCTGACTACACAGTCAGGTATTGCATGTTTTAAAAATTCTTGCAGCACACAGTTGAAAATTATAGGTCTAGAGTAATCTTTATAGATTGATCCTCAAAACCAGAATTTATTCATCCTCTTACTAATGACCATTACTATCGAATGTTGAAATAGTTCTCAGGATGTGCTACTTTAACACGGTGTTCAAACCCTGGATAGCACATATGGTAGCCCAGATTCTGTAACAAAGCTCCAGTTAACACTGCAAAAATATTGAATCCTTTCTACCCTTAAAAAAATAAACTCTTCCCCATTGAGCCTTATAGTCACTCCTTCCCCAGGTTAGCATACTTTCAAAAGCAAGTTCTATATATGTTCTCTGGGATTCTGTCAGCATACATTGAAGGGGAACTTCATTTCCTTTGGAGTATAGGCTACCTCTTAGTTGCAAAGGACTGATCTCAGGGTGCTCTAAGAGTTGAATTTTGTTATGTAGGGGTGTCCAACCTTTCAGCGTCTCTGAGCCACAATGAAAGAAGAGTTGTCTTGGGCCATATATTAAGGACATTGTGACACATAATTCCCCTCAAAAATCTCATAATGTTTTAAGTAAATTCATGATTTTGTGTTGGGGCATATTCATAGCTACCTTGGGCTGCATGTGACCTGCAGGCCATGGGTTGGACACCCCCGTTAGGCCAAGGAGCAATGAGTGGCTGTGGACGTGTGTCTTGTGGAAAACAACATCAACTAGGAAAGCATATGTTTGAGAAAATCCACTACAGGCTTCTCCTCTGGCAGTGAGGCAGGGACTTCTGCCAGCCAGAAGGTTTGGATAGATTGAGCCAGATTTCAGGATGCTCACACTCACTCCTGAACTGTCACTGTGCACATTTCAGATTTTGACCCCTTCTGCATTAGAACCTGCTTGACAGAAGATCTGTTGAGGCTAGAAACTTAATATACTTTTCATTATATAATAAATTCCTAGGCCTGGTGTCCAGCAAGTCTACCCTGTGGCTGCAGGAAATAAAAATCTCTTCTACAAATGCCATGCAGGCCCTTTGCCTTTAGAACATGACATTCAAGTTTGCAAAGAACTGCTCTACACCTATCATTTTCCTCCCGAAGTCTCCTGTGCCATTAAAAGCAGTTACCCCCCTTTATTATTGTTAAAAGTATCATTGTCCCATAATGATCAAGTGCTTCAGGTACTTGATGTTTAAGTGCTTCCTCTCTAATTACACTTCTTCCCAACCAACCACAAGTTAAGGTTTGACATAAATGTGATGGCATTCCAGGCCAGATGTTATCATCATGCACTGTCACCAGCAAAACACCCTTACTTTTTTATATAGCTGAGCAATGCACCTCTGCATGTTGTTTTAGGAGTTTGCTTTCAGGAACCACTTTGGTTTTCTAGAAAACACTCCTTGAGGCAGGAATTAACTACTAGTAATTTATTTGGAAGTGGAATTCCAGGAAAACAAAGAAGAGAAAAGGGAAATGAAACGTGATATGTGCATGCAGTTTTCTCCTTCATGAGAAATTTATCAGATGCACATGTCTATTTATGGGAGAAATATACAGAAAGAATGAATGGAGATAGTGCAGGTCAGAAAATAATGTATCGGCCCAGGCTCTTCTCATCTCCTATCTTCACTGGGCTATGATCTCCCTCACAGTTTTGGGCACCATCATCCAGTCCCTTTGCCATCTACTTGAAAAGTAATTCTGTAACTTTTCACATAAGATTTTTATGCAAGTCCAGGAGTGACAAAAGATACCAAAGACTCGAGATTCTATTGGTCTCTGAGGGCAAAAACATTTAGGCTAGTAAGGAGCTGGTCATTCATGATAGTTCCTGGGTAAAGTGTCACACCTGAGGTTTCAAGAGACAGTTGAGCTAAGAAATTCTGGAAAACTACATCACACCTACACACGCTACTGAAATTTGCAAGAATGACAAATTCAAAAGGCAGAAAACAACAGATATTGAAGGAAAGCCTTTCATATGTAATATTTGAGGCCATCCATTGTCTTAAGGTGAATATGCCTGATGACAAGCATTAAGTGCTCCAGCAAGCATTTAAGAAAGTTGAAAGGCAGACAGCCATGTAGTTAAGCTTTCCAACCATTTTTTTTAATGTTGGAAAATAGATGTTTGCTCTCTATCAAAGCTAAAGACCACATTATAAAGCAATGCAGAAAAGAAAATGAATGAAATATAAATGAGGCTTCTTAAATTGAGTAAAGCCACTTGAGATCTGACCGTTTGACCATGACATCACTTCCTAACATCTTCCAATTATTAAAAGGTGGGTATGAAAAGGAAGAACTTGCTCAGAGCAATAGGAAAGGAAAATAGTGCAGAAAAGGTGATGAAGCCACTATCAAAGGCTGTGCTTCTGTACCATAGCAGTGCTTCTCAAATTTTAATGTGCATGCAAATAATCTAAGGATCTTTTAAAATACAGCTTTTGATTCAGTGGTCTTGGAGAGGGATCCAAGGTTCTGTAGCTCTAAAAAGTTCCCAGGGTCACCAGGGACATCAAAGCTAATGATGTGAGAATCACATTTTATAATATTATAAGATATCATGTAGTATTTTTGGCTAGTACAGATGAAACCCAATTCTACAGGAGAAATACTTGAGAGAACCTTAACTTTTTCCCAGAAAACAGGAGTGCTTTTTTATAGTTTGATAAAGGGCAGTTTTCTGAAATAGCATCACAAAATGGACAAACCCAGTCTGTTTCCAGAGGGTGAATGTGGACTGTTATCAAAATAAAAAATTGTGCTATTATGAAGGCGAGGTAGAGGGAATCTAGGGAAAAATTGGGAAACAGCAAAGGGACTAGAGGAATAAACTTTTCTTGGCACCAACATGGGGGGGTCCTGCCAAATGAATGGTGGCCACAATTCTCCACAGTCTATGAGGTGGAAGGCAGAGGTGGTGATGGACATGGAAGGAATTTGGGCCTCAGTATTTCTGGGTTATTGGTCAAAGTGGCTGTGATTTCAAAATCACTTATAGAGAAATCTCATTCACACCCCATCATGAAAATTAAAGAGATTAGAATTAGGTATTTTGATATAATAACCAGAAGTCTCTCAACTGATTATCTTGCTAGTTTTCTGCAGCCTAGAGATTTTCAAAAAAGAGAAACATGCTGTCGACATTGTGAATCCAGATCCAAGAAACTGTGTGTATGTGAGCCGTGAGTGTGTGTGTGTGAGTGTGTGTGTGTGTGTCAGGGCTGGAGATTTTTTTAATCAAGATCAACTTTGTCTCTCTTGAAACACTTGCCTAGTGCTATGGGTTGCAGGCTTGAGCAGAAACTACTATAAAAATGGAAGCAGAAAAGATACAATTCTTCTATTGTTCATTTGCTCTTTGGAGACAAATCCAACTGGATATTTGAAATTAAATTCAGAAAACTGTGTTCCTAGGGAATTTTCAATGCTTAAAAAGTAAAAACAAAAGTGAGGGGAAACTAAATTGAGAATAAGGATGTTTCACTCCACATAGACAGGGTGAGTAGTTTTTATATGGATCTTCAAGATCCACAACACCTAAGACACTTAGAACAGGTCTACAAATATTGCAAACCTCAGTTTGTGCTTTGTTAAGATCATACTAATAACCTCTTGATAAAAATCATCATGTTGAGTGTTTAATTTCTCATGTGTCTTTCATTCTGTAGAGAGTTCCTGAGGAATTCTAGATCAAGTCTAGAAAGGACCCTATGAATAGAATTGCAGAACCCCCTTGAGTAACAATCTCTGTGGATTTAATAACTTATAATATAAAAACACAAACAATAAAAATATAATTAAAAAAGACCCATCAAATTCTGTACCTGCAAACCAGACATACTTTTGACCTTCAAACTATACATAGTAAGAAATCATGTCCTTGTATCTTATGGGCACTTCAAACTCAACACGTACAATGTTGTATGCGATATCTTATCCTCAAATACTAAAACTTGTTTTTTCTTTTTTCTTTTTTTTTACTGCATTTTTTTATGTCAACAACCCAAGAATCTATAATCAGAAATCAAGGACTTACCATAAGCTTCTTCCTTTTGTCTCCTATACCCAAATCTTAAGTGAGTCTAAAAAATTTCTCCACTAGCCTATGAATTTCCATTAGTTAAAGCCTCATTATCTTCCAGTCAGACTATTGCAACAACTTCTTAAATAGATTACCATTTGTAGCCTCAGATCCCTTCCTAAAAAAAAGATCTAAAAATTGCTACTAATCTATATTACAAGTCTGATCACATCACCCACCTGGTGATAAGATTTTTATCTGCTCCTTATTTTTCATAAAGTCTAACCTCTTTAAGATAGAATGTTGGGTCTCATGTCATTTGTTTACCTAACTAGTCATCTCCCACCAGCCCCCAAATTGTTGCTTCTCCAATAATAAACAGGATGTAGACCTCCAGATATATCATGCTCTGTGTCTTCATGTACTATTCTCTTTTCCTGGAATGATTTTTTCCTCGCAACTCTTTAAAATGCCTGAAAATATATACTAGTTTCCAAAACTCAGCATAACAATTATTACCTAAAAAAGCTTGTTTTCTCCTCTCTATACTCCCCAAACACAGATACCCACTCCTCTTCAGTGCTACTTGTTTATTTTAGACAGAATTCAAGGCAATTCTGTCTAAATTGACCATGACATTGAAGGCAAGTGTTTTGACTAGTCTTTATTCACTCATGCCAAGCACTGTTAACTGAGACACTTAACAAACCTATAGGCATATATAAATCCACAGGCATATATAAGTATATGCCTACTTGCATGTAAGAATAAATGAATGAATATTGATGAAGTCCACTACAGTTTCAAGCTATCCAAATTCCTTGGGTTCCTCTCTGTACCTGGCAAGCGTCTTGATCTTCCTTTGGCATATTCCTACTTTTCACACACTAAGTCAATCTTTGCATGTAGTAACAATAGCAAGATGACTTAGAAACATTAAATGGGATTAAGTAATTGAATATATTTTTTCATGTTTTTCCCTTGTCTGTAAATGAAATTTAAGTGAAGCTAAGTCAATTATAGCTCCTTATGTAATACATTTTTTATTTATGCCCATGGAAATCTTTATATCTTCCTTATTTTTTTAATTCTGGAGTGAGAGTTAATAAGCTACCTTTTTCCTGCTGGTGTCCACTCATCTTCTCAGTTTGGTGTCTGGTAGAACCCTGAACAATAGGGAGGAAACTGTAGTTTATTGAAATGACCAAATTTAAATGGATCACATATAGCCCAAGAAAATATCTGAGAGGTATTTTTTTAATTTACATAGGAAAGGTGAGCTTAGACTGCTTTCCATATAATAACAGCGAGACTCAACACTAACTACATATTAGAATCACTATACCCAGATTCCCACCCCTTATATATAATTTATCTTGATTAGGGCTTAGGCATCACATTATAAAATATGTCCTGTGAGTATAATGTGCAGACTAGGAAGAGAACCAACTTTAATATATTTGAAAGACACCACTGGAAATTTATAGAACAAAATATTGGGTAAACAAGCTTTCTCAAATATCAGGAAGGTAGGGTAGAGAGAAATAATCTTTTAAACATGCACATCTGTGTGCTAAGAAGTGCAATGCTTTTTCACAGATGTTGTCTCTCCTGTCCTGTATTACTGCTGTGGGTCTTCACTACTTAACTCCTTTACTGATCCAGTGGGTAAACCGGCCAAGTGGAGCAGTGAAAACCTATCTTTACTGGCACGCTTTCTCCTGACAGTTGGTAAATGACAGTCTGAAAGAACTCAAGTGATAAACTTTCCTTCTATGGTCTTATGCACAGAAAAAAAAGTTAGAAAAAGAAAAAAGACTAGTACAATTTACATCCTTAAAAAGTTCTAATCTGCAAAATGATGGATACATATCATTGAACTATTGTCCAAACCCATAGAACATATAACACCAGAGTGAACCCATTAAGTGTAACCATGAACTCTGGGTGATGACAATGAAGAAATGTAGGTACATCTCTTCTTATAAATGTACCACACTGCATGAGCAAGGATGAGCATGTGTGGGGGTAAGAAGTATTGAGACATCTCGGCACCTTCCCTTTAATTTTTCTGGGAACATAAAACTGCTCTAAAAAAAAACAAAGTCTTAACAAATCCCCATCCTAAATTTTACTGTGACCATGATGTGGGGGTGGCAGAAGAAAAAAGAAGTGAGAAAGGAGACCTGGTGGGAAAGGGACAATGGAGATGGAGGGAGAATGAGAACCTAATGTTGGAGAAAGCCTGAGAAATTATATGTAAAGTCTTCATAATTAAGCTGTTTAATACATTTGACATAAAATAACAGCTATGGCATCTTAGAACTTTTGCAAGTGGGAAGATGATGAAAGTTCTGAAAATATATACTCTTTAATCTTGAAATTTTATGCTTTAATATCAGCAATTCTTTTATGAAAATCATACTATCACACTTTTGGAGGACATGCATATATGTAGGTATATGTTCCAAAAAGTTTTAAATCTGAGAATATATGCATTCGGTAATCACTTTCGAGTTATAAATAACTAAGTTAACAAGTATTTTCAAGAAAAAATAGAGAAAAGGGAATTTCCAGGAAGAAATTATTTTATAATGATGAAGCATTATTATTTAATAGACAAAATATTCTACATAAATTAGGCATTCAAATGAACACAGTATTTAGTCTAGTTTCACTATCTTATTTAGCACCTATTTATTAAGCTCCTGCAATAGTCCAGGTTTTGGGGACACAGTGGTAAACTTGGCAGAGAAAAATCCTTAACTCAGGAAGTTTGCATTGTACTGGGGACAGAATGTGAGAGCCAACAAGTAGTTTCATAGTAATAAGTGTTATAAAAATGCTGAATATGTAATAATTATTACATGAAAATTTCACTGGTGATAAAAGTTTGACTTTTTTCCAGGGTAGAAAATCATCAGCACATGGACACCATAAGAGTTTTTAGCCAGGAAAAGACCTGGGTGCTAAATTAGTAATGGTTTATGGGCTATTTTATGTTGTGCAAGCATATAGGTTTCCATTTTGGGTTCCTGATATGTGTTTATTTTTTTTCTTCCAATCTAATACTCACTCAATAGCCCTGGCTGGTGTAGCTCAGTGGATGGAGCACGGGCCTGCAAACCAAAAGATCGTGGTTTGATTCCCAGTCAGGGCACATGCCTCGGTTGCAGGCCAGTTCCCAGCAGGGGCCCGTTCCCAGCAGGGATCGCATAAGAAGCAACCATACAGTGATATTTCTTTCCCTCTCTCCTTCCCTTCCCCTCTAAAGATAAATAAATAAAATCTAAAATAAATAAATAAATAATACTCAAACACACCTAATAGGCACTTAATACTATAGCTTCCCTTGTAGGGCAGCACAATTTTACAGCCATGATTTATTACACAGAAAACTCGCACACATTTATATATCACTAAGAAAAGGTTGATTTGCGTGGTTCAGGATTTTGAAGATAAATCTTCCCCAAAAACTTTCTTAAAATAAACTACTGATGCATTGAAAATATAGACTGTTGGTAGGGTGTTGACCTAACATGAACCATAAATAGAAAAGGCTCCTACGCATCACTTTCAAAATGTAGTACCTATGTGGTAGTTAACAAAAAGCAACGTAAAAAAAAATAAGCAGTTACATAGAGTGTTTTTAAAAACCTAAGCAATTTTGCATCTTATATGAACCTTTGTGTGGTGTGCACATGTTGGGAGGAGAGACCAGGAGGAAGCATTAACAGGATAAAGTGCGCCCTGTAATGATGAATGATGCGCCCATTACTTTCTCAGGGTGAGCTTTTCAAATGCACGTGCATTTGCAGTGGAATTAAGGAAACGACTTGCTTAGTATGAAAGGTCTTATTTCTGTCTCTTTCCTTCCTATCTGCTTAAAAATTAAGATGAGAGAACTATCTTTGTTGCTCACAAAGTTCTACACCTTCCCTAGGGAAAAAAAATGGCATACCATTTGAAATGGGAAATGTCCTAACAACAGCTGTTTTAGAACTGGTTGATCATCAAATAGCTTTGTAAAATTCAGGTTGGCACAGTCAATCATATTGATATTTGATATTTAACAGTCAAAAATAAGAATAATGTGTCATAACCAGTATAGTTCAGTTGCTTGGGCACTGTTTTGCAAAGCAGAGGATCGCAGGTTCTATTCCTAGTCAGAGCACAAGCCTGGGGTGTGGGCCAGTTCCTGTTGGGATGCTTGTGAGAGGGAACCTATCAGTGTTTCTCTCCCACACTGATGTTTCTCTCCCCCTTTTCCCTTTCCCTTCACCTCTCTCTAAAAATAAACAAAATATTTTTTAAAACAGAAATAACGCTTGTATGTTCTGCTCAAATGGCAGTTAGTAGAGCCCACCACATGGCAAGGAAATGAAAGGGGAAGATTAGAACAGCGTGAAGGAAAATTACTGCTAAAGGGAACAGGGCTCCAGATGGCCAGGTGGTTACAATGTAAGCCTAGGGGACGATGTGACTTTAACTATAGAACTGTGCTTAAAATTTGCTAGAATATGCAGATCTCAGTGAATACATTGGGAGCATGAGACGTGATGAGACATGTTTTACTTGTCATTTGCTAGGAAAGCTGTGCAGTGAGTGGGCCACTGAGTAAATGAAATGAGAAAACTGTGAGCACTAATCCCAGGATTGCCCTAAGATTGTTTTGGAGCTTGGCATGCAGAACAGACTTCTGTAAAACATCGTTGTTTCTTCCTCTTAACGGACTCGGCCCTGGAGCCCACAAGCAAAGGGAGTGCCAGTGGGCATTTCGGAAACACTGATCCTGGTAATGGCGGTTGTGGGAAATAACTGATGTTTAAAAAGAAAGCAATTTAAATGCAAAGTGATATGTAAATGTTGAACACTCTGGTAGAGTCTACTTCTGAAAAGGGAGTAAACCTCCATATATGCTGGAATAGACCTTCTGCAACAAGGGACTGAAATGAGTGAAAAATAAAAAAAAAGCAGCACCAGACTGGCAGCTGAGGGGAGAGGGGGCCCTCTCCTCTTGCCTTCAGCTGCCCAGGTAAAAGTCCTGGGATGTAGCTTCTGTACCACACCACTGTGGGGAGGGTGGCATTTTAAGGAAGCAAGCAGGTTATGACTCAGCTGCCACAGATCCTCCCTGTTTTTACTGAGACTTGGCACATTTCTTTTAATGAATATTTTTCACCTGTTCTGTGCCCTTAAGATGATTTCCAGAGACCTTAAATAATTGTTTTATTTCTAATTTGTACCAAATAAATTAGTGTTTTGCTGGGGAGAGGGCACATACGTTCGCCACATACGTTGGTTGGCCATTCTGAGGATCACAGCTCCTTTCAAGTCCTCAGCTTGATCTTTAGCCAAGGAACATAACTATATATCCTGAATGACATGCCCTTTTCAAGTGTCTCTTCTACCATACAAGGAAGGTCAGGAGTATGAGGTGAGACAAATGGCAGAAAAATTGTTCCTGAGGAATACACTTTAATATGCTAATAATGCCCTCAACCAAATACAGGATTCTACACAAACTCTGCACATGGGATGCATATATCCTGAGTCAGACACAGGAATCAAAACTATTTCTGGGTGAGGCTTTGTCTGCGGAAGCCTGTTTCAACTTCTGGGCTCCTAAAACATGTTTTGATGTTAATAACATTTATTTGCATCTGATGACTTTGGGTTTCTTTTGGTTTTTTTTTAATCTAAGTTTCTTTCAAGTTAATAAATATATTTTTAAATGATAAAGCATGTTTGGCTTTTTTATCCTTTTATTCCCCCCTTTCAAAAGATAATAAATGTCAACCCAGGTGATAGGCATCTCCAGCTGGAATCAATATACACGTGTATTAAGCCACTTGCTGACTACTTATTAAAACAGCAGGTCTTATCTTTGGCAAAATTAAAGTGTTCAAATTGCTGGGAGGAGCTGAGCAGGTCCCAGGTTCTACAGAATGTTTGTTTAGTCATTAAATGATGCTGGCTGCCAAGCCTGGTGACCCGATCTTTAGACTGGTAGAACACTATGTAACTTGCCAGGACATTGCCTACATAGTATTTGTGGAAGAAATTCATACCAGAAATGACACAGTATGGTTATAAAGGACACCAATGAAATGACAAAGCAAAAGGAAATTTCAACACTGGTTCTTTAATGGGCAAGGAGTTCATTAAACTCAAAATCCACAGTTCAAATGCACTGATGCTACTGAAATGTTATTACAAAATATTGTCTTGAATATAGAAAAATGATTAATATAAGCAATATGGTTTGAAGAACCACTTCCAGACAAGAAGGCATGCTGATATTTGCTTTTATGTATTTTACCTACTTTTAAGTATTTGTTTCTCAATACCTGTGGAAACCAACATTACCTGGCAATATTCTGATTCCCAATATTTTTTTATTACAGGATGGCATGTTAGCTGTGCTTCATAGGTCTTTATTTCCAATACTGCAACAGCATCCTTCTCAGGTTTTATGTATGTTTTTACTTACTTTAAAAGGACATTTGTGCTATAAAAAAGCTATGAATGTTGGGGTGCATAAGTTCTTTTGAATTGGTGTTTCAGGATTCCTAGGTTCACAGCAGCATAATTTATAATAGCCAGGGTGTTGGAAGCAACTTAAATGCCCATCAGTAAATGGATCAAAAAAATTTTATTTAAGTCTTTTATCCACCTTGAATTTATTTTGGTGTATGGTGTAGTCTATGCTCAAGTTTCATTGTTTTTCACGTAGCTGTCCAGTTCTCCCAACACCATTTGCTGAAGAGGCTATCTTTACTCCATTGTATGTTACTGCCCCCTTTGTCGAATATTAATTGACTGTAGAGAGTTGGGTTGATTTCTGGGCTCTCTGTTCTGTTCCACTGGTCTATGTGCCTGTTTTTATGCCAGTACCAGGCTGTTTTGATTACAGTGGCCTTGTAATACAGTTTGATATCAGGTATTGTGATCCCTCCTACTTTGTTCTTCTTTCTCAAAAGTGCAGCTGCTATTCAGGGTCATTTATGGTTCCATATAAATTTTTGAAATGTTTGTTCTATGTCTGTGAAATATGCCATTGGTACTTTAATAGGTATTGCATTGAATCTGTATGTTGCTTTGGGTAGTATGGACATTTTGATGATGTTAATTCTTCCAATCCATGAACACGGTATATGTTTCCATTTGTTTGTGTCTTCCTTGATTTCGTTCTTCAGGGCTGTGTAGTTTTCTGCATACAGGTCTTTTACCTCCTTAGTTAGGTTTATTCCCAGGTATTTTATTTTGTTTTTGCTATATCAAATGGAATTTTTTTCCTTGATTTCTGCTTCTGCTGATTCATTGTTAGTATACAAAAATGCCTTCGATTTCTGGATATTGACTTTGTAACCCACTGTTTTGCCAAATTCATCAATTAGTTCGAGCAGTTTTTGGGTAGAGTCTATAGGATTTTCCATGTACACTATCATGTCATCTGCAAACAGTGACAGTTTTGTTTCCTCCTTTCCTATTTGGATGCCTTTTATTTCTTTGTCTTGCCTGATTGCTGTGGCTAAAACTTCCAATACTATATTGAACAGAAGTGGTGAAAGTGGACATCCTTGTCTTGTTCCTGATCTTAGTGGAAAAGCTTTTAGTTTTTGCCCATTGAGTATGATGTTGGCTGTAGGTCTCTCATAAATGGCCTTTATTATATTGAGGAATGCTCCCTCTATTCACACTTTGATGAGCATTTTTATCATAAATGGGTGTTGTACCTTATTGAAAGCTTTGTCCACATCTATTGATATGATCATGTGGTTCTTGTCTTTGCTTTTGTTTATGTGATGTATTACATTTACTGATGTGCAAATATTGAACCATCCTTGCATCCCTGGGATGAATCCCACTTGGTCATGGCGTATGATCTTTTTGATATATTGTTGGATGCGATTTGCCAATATTTTGTTGAGAATTTTAGCATCTATGTTCATCAGGGATATTGGCCTGAAGTTCTCTTTCTTTGTTGTGTCTATATCTGGTTTTGGAATTAGGATGATGCTGACTTCATAAAAAAATTTGGGAGTTTTCCATCCTTCTGGATTTTTTGGAATAGTCTGTGAAGAATAGGGGTTAGCTCTTCCTTAAATGCTTTGTAGAAGCAGATCAAAAATTGTGGTACATATACACAATGGAATTCTATGCAGCAGAGAGAAAGAAGGAGCTACTACCCTTTGCAACAACATGGATGGAACTGGACAGCATTATGCTGAGTGAAATAGGCCAGGTGTTGAAAGACAAATACCATATGATCTCACCTTTAACAGGAAGCTAAGCAACAAAACAAACAAGCAAGCAGAATAAAAACAAAGACACTGAAATAGAGAACAAGGGGACAGTGACCAGAGGGGAGAGGGGAGGGAATTTAAGGGGAAAAAAAGAGGAGGGATTTGGAGGAACAAGTATGAAGGACACAGGGACAAGAACTAAGGGGGGTGGAAATAGGAAGGAGGTGGGGAGCACGGGGTGGGTAGGCTGGGATGGGAGAAATAGAAAACTGTACTTGAAATATAACTAAATAATATTTTTTAAAAATTTAAAGAAGTATGGTTCATTTACACAATGGAATACTACACAGCAGAAAGAAATAAGGAGCTCCTACCCTTTGAGACAGCATGGATGAAAACAGAAGAGTGTTATGCTAAGTGAAATAAGCCAGGCCGTGAAAGACAAGTACCATATGATCTCACCTATAAGTGGAACCTAATCTATAAAACAAGCAAGTAAAATATAACCAGAGACATTGAAATAAAAAACAAACTGACAGTAACCACAGGGGATTGAGGAGGGGGTAACTGGGGGAAAAAGAAGGGTTGTCAAGGAGCATGTATAAACAATACATGGACAAAGCCAATGGGGGGGAGGATGGAGGGTGGCAGGTGGGGATGAGTGGGATAGGGGTGAGTGGTAGGGAAAAAATGGAGACAACTGTACCTTAAAAATAATAAAAAATAAATATAGGAAATAAAATTAAAAATTAAAAGCTATTGATATGCTAATGACTATATAGTATAGTAATTTTTAAAATTTTTTTAAGTTTATGTGGAAATATTTTTAATTTCTGAATATTTATTAGTAGATAGAGATGCAAGTAACCAGTAATACTAACAGTAAACTATCAAATACTTATAAATATTTTAGTGAAAACTATGTAGCTCATAAATATACTTTGCAAACATCTAGAATGTTGAAATGACCCTTTTTTAGTTTCTTATATTTGTTTGAAGTCTTCCTGTACTTTTCAGATCAGCACTATCCAATAGAAATGTAATGTGAGCCATATATGTAATTTTAATTGTCTGACAGATTAAAAGATAATGAAAACAAAAGTAATAATGATCTGCCATTTACCTAAAAAGTTTTCATTTTTATACACAAATTCAAGTCATTTACAAGCGCAAATTGTGTTAAAAATCATTTTAAAACTTTTGTTATACATTTAATTCTCACATCACCTACTTTATTTTTTATTCTTACTAAATTTTAATTTCCAGTGGCTCATTGAGTTGATTATATTTGCTGTAAGAATGTATCTTACTAAATTCACTATGAATTTGTTGAAAATAACCCCTTTTATTGACCACTTTATGTTTTACATTTTTTTTACACAGGAATAAAACTGCTTTTTTATTTCATTCTGTCCTTGTGACCTGTAGTTCCCTTCTTCATGACATTTGTGACATTTCATCAAGTCTCTTTCTTTTCTTTACTATCCTGGTGGTGGCTCCTCCTCTTACTTTATGAGTAAATTAACCCAATAACAATTAAAATAATCATTAATATTTCATATTATATACCAATTATGAATTATACAGGTATTAGTGTATAAAATGCCAAGTAAACATGCCACTATCTATTCTACACTGGTATGTGGGAAAAAGCACTCAAACTGGGACAATTCATTGATAGTGACTAGGCACGCACACCAATAAAATAGCCACTTAATGCAATGGTTCCACTGAAATGCCACTTTACCTAAACAATATAATTGTGTTTGATAGAAAAATATTTGATGCTACTTCAGGTTTTTAATACTCACTGAAGGATATGCTATTTTTTAAAAATTACATTTTTTCCATTACCATTTAACCCTCTTATACCTCCCTCCCCTGTTTAATTACCACACCATTGTCCATGTCCATGAGTTCTTTTTCCTCTTTGCTCAATCCCTCTATCCCCTAAGCCCTCCCTATAGCTGTCACCCTGTCCTCTATCTATGAGTCTGTCTCTATTTTGCTTGTTAGTTGTTTGTTCATTAGATTCCACACATGAGTGAAATCCATTTGTCTTTCTCTGACTGGCTTATTTCACTGAGCATAATGTTCTCTAGGTCCATTCATGCTCTTACAAAGGATAAGATTTTATTCTTTTTTATAGCTGAGTAGTATTCCACTGTGTAAAATCTTTTTAAGATTGATTTTAGAGACATTTGGAGAGGGAGGGAGGGAGGGAGTGGGGGTTGGAGGGAAGGGGGCTGGAGGGAGTGATGGAAGGAGAAACATTGATTGGGGGCCTATCACATGCATCCCAGCTGAGGATTGAACATACAACCTACATATGTGTCCTGACTGGTAACTGATCCTGTAACTGTTTGGTGCACAGAATGATGCTCCAACCAACTGATCCACCCAGTAAGGACAATACTACTTCAGTATTTAAATTTAATCTTAGCTAAATTTAAACTACTAAACTTAAAATCTAGTTCCTTATCACTGGTTAGTAGTTGCTACAGTTCTAGATAAATGTTCAACAGACCTTACTAATTAAAATCAGTTAATTGCTGCACTGAGATATTCTAATATTCGTTAAGCAATTCCTCTATGCAAGCTCTCAAGGATTTTATTTATCCACAAACAGCATTGCTACCAGAATGGCAACTGGCAAAGCTCTGGGGCAGGTCGACACGTTGGAGCTTGCAGGAAAGTCTGGGAAGGAGGCATATCAAGCTGTGAATGTGGAACCACAAGATGTTGCTGCTGGAAACACCTATAAAAAGCTGTTGCATTTGTGTAGCTATTGCTGCTGTGGGTCAGTAGCCAAAGGTCTGGTAATAGCCCTGCTGGTCCTCAGTGTCAGTGGTCAGGATGATACATAGAGGGCAGTGAGCACAAGCCAGAATCCACCGTCACATCTGTGTTGATGACCGAATCTCATCACACCAGCCTTTAGAGAGAATGGCTCCTGCTTCACTTCCACCTGCCACACAGCTTCCTCCTTTGGTGGATTCTAACCCAGGGCTGCAGAAGGAAGGGGGTCGTAAGCAGCATAATTTTAGCTTAACCAGGTTGACACACTAAAATACAGAATATATCCGATTCTTTTCCAAATTGCTGTTGGAAAAGACAAAGTTCAACTTTCAACTATGGTCCTGGGAATAGAGTGAATACTGACTTTTTGACAGGATGTCTACATAGGAACATGTATTTTATTGCCCCTACCTTGAAAAAGACTTATGTTTATACTTTCTTTCAGGGTACACATAATTTTAGTCGTCACTTTCCAATCTTTGAGAATATTCTGCCTATAGGACAGATAAATCAGAGAAGAAATGTTTTTAAATCCTATAACACTCCCTTGGTTACAACACTATTATTGAAAGAACAAGACTGCCTATTATGCATAATCATTGTATTTATTACAAAACAAATTTTATCTTCTCAAAGACAAATAGAAGTCATTTGTACTTTTTGAGCAGTACAAAAATGCTGAAGTATTATTAATAGATCTGGGAAAGTAATGGAAATATGGGCTCTAAAGAAAAGATTGTATGTAAGAACTGGTTCATACGTATCCACAGAGGCACCTGACCTATTAGAATTGACACACTTCTCAGAAAGAGATAAGTACATCACTAGAGACCAGACTTCTTAGTGAATATCTAATAGCATGTGTTCTTTCACAGAAATGCTATTGCAAGGAAATGACTCTGAAGGCTACTTTAAAGATTTGAAAGCTGCCTTGGACCTTTTAAATGGTCAAGGGATTAGAAAAGCTCACGCATGGCTTCACAGGAGGTAAGAATTTTGTGTCTGTTCTGTTCTTTGGAGGAACAGTCAATACATGAAAGATTCTTTGGATTAACTATCAGGTGGGGTAAAAACACAGTCATTGTTTTTGGTGAAAATTCTTGTGGCAAAACTTGACTCTTATTGGTTAACTAACTTTAAAATAGGTGAATAGGAAAGAAGGCCTTTTCTCGTTTGTTGTTGTTCTGTTTTAATACTACTTTCAGTGGTTTTGTCTGAGGAAAACAGTGACTACCACCAGAAAGACAGCTCCAGAGAGGGTCAATGCCAAAGATGGGGGAAAGGAAAGTGTTCAAAGATCAAAGGTGTACATCTCTTCATCCCTACCTGTTGCTAATGTCTCCATGCCCCCTGCTAGGCTAGCCACCAGAATGCACTTCCTGGTATACCAAGGGCAACTCCCGGGACACCCTAAAGGATAATTCCAGTGGTAAGCAGCAGGTACCAGGGCTTTTCCCTGGTGAAACACCAAGAGATGTCAATCTTTGACACAGAATGCCTCACTAGAAAGACAGTATGCTCAACTTTCCTGTCCAGAAGCAGAATGAGACAACTCAACATTGAGCATGAGCTGTTTCTTATGGAAAAGGAAGGACTGTTCAGAGCATAAAGCCAAGAGTATAGAGGAAGGAACTGAAAGCCACAGAAACCCCCCTCCAGGGAGAATTTGATCCTAACTAGAACTGTCAGTAGACACCTAGCTAGATTTCTGAATTTCTTGTAACTAGTGACTGCTATGTGCCTCACCCCCCACCCACCCTACTGAACAGCCCTGTCTACTGTGATTATTTTATCTCTGTCCCACCACTGTATGTTGGGTGGATGAAAGGCAACTAACTTCTCTCTTTAGTTCATGTACTTGACTCACCCTCACCTAGAACTGATTTGAATATCAAGACCCCAGACCTCAAACCTGAGCCTAATTTCATAATGGGCTAGAAATTTGGGGAGTCTTGGGACTAAGGAAGAATGCTTTCTGGTTGGTATTAATTAACCAAGGAGGCCATTAAACCTAGGTGGTTCTAGGACCTTGGCAACCTATATGAGCAAACCAAAACCCAAGCCAGCAAATCTAGTAAGGTTAAGAACTTGGAACCTAAGGATAATCAGTCACAAACAACCAACTAGGTTTCTCCCAATAAGGCAAATATTTAAGCTATAGCCAGCCAATTTCTTTCTTTGCTTCCTTGCCTTTCTATAAAAGTCTTACCCCTAGCATCTGTCAGTAGAGCACTTCTAACCATGTCCTGTTTGTCCCTGCTCAATTTGAATATATTTTTGTTCAAACAAACTCTTAAAATGTTTAACTCTGTGAAGATTATGATTATTATGGGTATGTTAGATGGAGAAAGGGCATTTAAGAGGCTGTCACAATATAGTATTAAAAATATATTATTTTCTATGTTAGGAAAATGTCAGTTGACTTAGAAGTAAATGGATTCAAGAAATATATCTATATAGGACATAGAATTAGCACATTTTGAAGACTAGTCAAAGGTAAGGATTAAGAGAAAGGCAACATTTTAGAATGACTCTATTTTCAAGTTCATGCCATGCAAACCTAAGGGGATAGTGATCTCATTTACTGATATATGAGAGGAAGAAGAGAATTGCAAGGGGTGGGGAATGAGAGCTCAATTTTAGACATTGAATTTAAGGTGCTTATGGAAGAGTCAAGCAAAGAACATGATTGCATACTGTCAATAAATAAGATAACAGGTCCAAAATGTTAAGCACATATTTAAAAAATGGAGACTTAATTATAGTTTTGGCTTTCCCAAAACTGGAATCTTAAACCAGTCAATCAGGAATTGTCTGATCAGCACTCACCAGGTAATCTGCTTGATAGGTCTCTGCCAGCCCCTGAAGGAAAGTAACTAACATGCATTTTGGACCTACTGTAACTTTCTCGTTCTTGCTTCTGTCAGCATATAAACATATTTGATTGTGTACAGCAACTCGGAGCTTCTTTTCATCTGCTAGATTGGATACTACCAGGCTCAAAATTGATTTTTGCTCAAATAAGCTCTTAAAAATTTTAATATTCCTCAGTTTGTCTTTCAATACACTGGTTTAAAGGTCAGAAGAGATCTGAGCTGCAGATACAAACTTTTAACCAAAGTCTTCTAATAACTGAAACCACTGGAATGGATGGTAGAGCCTAGAGGCAGTGTGTAGCATGAGAGAGCCAAGCCTACAGGTGAACCACGATAAACACTAGGACTTAAGAGTAAGCAGTGAAAAAGAAGAAAACAACACTAGTAGAAAGGAGCAGCCAAAGATTAAGTAGCAAATCATAGGCTGAGACAATGTGGCAGATAAGAGTGTTCTATGAAAGTGAAAAGGGCAGGTCTCTACTCCCTGAGTAAGAGGGGAAGATAAAATCAAAGCAAGGACAAAGGCAACGACATTCAGAAAGGAGAAAAAATAAATTTTCTGTGATCATATAATAGAAGAATAGAATGGAAGAGGTGCAGGGAAATGATCTAATAGTTTCTATTTTATCTATGAAATGGGAGTCATTATTATAATTTACAATAAAGGAAATGTCAGCAATGGGAAGGGGGAGGTAAAGCTGAGGAAAGAACAGATAATTCGACCTTTGGAGAGCATCTGAGACTCTCTTTAAGTTTGGGGGCCATAAATATATAAGTTCGCCTAGAATAAGAGCTGTTGGTTGTGTATCGACAAAGGCAGGTCACTGGAAAATTGAAGGTAGTTTCAGTGGAGTCCAGAGGACAGCTGCACGCTTAGGTGCATAGCTTCTGGAACCTGAATTTCGGGCTTCATAACCTAGTTCTAAACTGTCCAGTTGTGTCACTTCAACAGGGAATTTTAACCTTATTTTCCTTCAGTTTTCTTCACATGTACAATGAGGATAAAACAATACCAGACATGGAGTTATCACGATAAAAGTAGAAGATACATGTAAAGAGATTAAAATAGTGTTGAGTATGTAGAAAGAGCTCACAAATGTTGGCTATGACATGAGTATTGCTATTAAATTTAGCATTAGTTTTAGAATGGTATTATTTCTATCTGTGGAAAAAGAATGGGTCAAGCGATAAGCCATACAATCCAACCTTGGAGAGATGGGAAGTTACGATGAAAAGTGCTGATGATTTTAGGCAAAAGAAGTTTTCTGTGGATTATGGGGTTCAATCCAGATCTCAGGATTAAATGGAGTTTGAAGAGCTAGCTAAATAACTAGGCCTGATGGCAAGATAGGAAGTTCTGGTCAGATAGCTAGTTATACAAATTGATCATATAAAAATAAAGTATTTCCAAGGTCTGGCAATGTCTAGTGCGGTACGAGGAGAGAGTAGCTGAATGGAAAAAAAAAGGGAATGGTAGTGGCGGCAGAGATGTGGAAAGTGCTGGGCGCGGCAGCTACGCAAGCTCTGCAGTCCCCGAGGAGGATTTGGGGATCTGTGTGCTCGGATCAAAGGAGAGCATGCGAACATATCTTTCCTATGAAATCAAACTGGATGTGCTTTTAACATATAATATCATGCTAAAATTTAGCATGATTTTAATAATACAATCACACACTGGGATTAACATGTTTTATTAGAGAAATACATCATAAATATTGTATGGATTCTAAATTTTTAATTACTCCATTTCTCCACTCAGCCTATTAAGAATGCTTCTAAATCCTTGAGACAGGAATCTCTAGCCTGGCCTAATAATTCATTGCCATGTTTAGCTTTTATGGTCAGAAGTTTCTTCTGCCTACTTTCATTTATTCAACACATATTTATTATGAGCTCATCATGTGTTGACCTGATTCCAGGTGCTAGGTGTACAGCAGAGAACAAACCTGAAAGGTCTGTCCTCTTGGAACTTAGGTTTCAGGGGGAGTGGGGGGAGATATAATCATAAACATAATAACTAAGTTTATGACCTTTTAGAAGGTGATAAATGCTCTGAAAAATGAACATGGAACAGACTAGGAATCCAGATGATAGGGTGGGTGGGTGAGTGAGTGAGAAGATGCCATTTGAGCAGACACCTGAAGAAGGTCTTACAGACTTCCGAAGAAGACCCAACTAATTAGATGGTCCTGTGCTTTATTGATGTATATTTTGTTCCTTACTTTTTATGTCTTACTTTAATTCATACTATAATTCATACTATAATCTTGATATACTCAGCATATGAAAATAAAGATTGTTGATTAAATACCCCTTTATCTTTAATAGTTAGAAATAGCTCATATAGACAAATTCATATGTGGAATAATTCAGACTCCATTTTTTTCCATTTACTTTTCTATCAAACTCCAGAAGAAAGTAATTCTTGAACTTGTAAGCTAAAGGGTATTCTCAATGCTCTTTAGATGTAAAATTTAAATAAAACCATATTATCTTAAAGATGAATTTTATATGAATCAAAACCTAGAATCCTAGCTTTGCTAAGAAGCTTGCTAATTTATAATCTTTTAACCACTTGTTTTAAAATGTTATATCTGAAATATGCAGTAAAATTCAAACACTTGTTTCTTGTTTAGTTTTTCTTTTCTTCTTAATTACATCTTTGGCAGATACTATCAATATTTCAAAACGGAAAACCACTATGACATATGCTATAAGAGATGTAGAATTTCTAACAAGAAAGGGAGAATGTAACTTTAAAAAGGAAATATTTGACAAGAAACACACATATCCTTATTATCTACAGTAATGTTATGAATATTTATTGTACATTTCCTGGCTCTGATTCTAATTTTTAGCTAATTAAGAAAAATCAGTAGAAGCAAATCCAGATATCTTTGATGTCTTCCCAATTACATTATTTTATTTCCCTCTTCATTTTATTTTTAGCTCTTTTTCCTTCTACTCCAGTCCCTCGTGAGTTCACATTACATAAGCACAAGAGGCCCTTGTTTATCTGTAAAAATGAGAGCACAGCATCCACAGAGCTCTGCAGGCTGCTCTCTTCACTTTCATTTCAGACCACTTCTCTTTGTCTGTTTCCAATAAATAAATTAGTAATATACAAAGGTAGAGACGTTTACATGACACCATTTAAAGTACATTAAAATGATGTTGCTCCTATTTCACAAACAGAATTTCTATCCAAAGCACAAGCAAAATCATCATGTTTTATTAACAGGTTAAATTGTTATTGAATATTTCAGAATACACATGACCATCATTTTTTTAAAGTGTGAGCAAATCATACTCTTGCATGTTAATCAGAAGATTTTGCTCATTCACTTATGGAAGGGTGTTCATTTTAGCATTGCTTGTAATATGGAGAGAACTTAAAGCCTAGCCATAAAGTCTGATTTATATACATTATGACACAGTCATACACTGGAAAAATATAGTTACTAAAGTGAGGCAGAGGTGTGTGTGCGAGTTCTCAAAAGTTTCTGTTGTACATCGTTAAGTAGAATCTATTTACCAATATTCATGATCACCCAGGTTTATAAGAAATCAGTTTTTTTTAACTTTGAAAACCAATAGGAATATAACTTCTTCCCCAAAGAACTAATATTTGGTACAATACCATATATTGATAATTACTTGATATCTAACTTTATTATGTGCTGAACTCTCACTGAAATTGAGTCTATTTCTTACTACCACATCCTGTGCTTTTTAAATATCTCAAAAAAAAACAACAGAGAAAACTATTTTAAGTACTGTACTTCTCCAAATGAACTTTTAAATCAAACTGTCAAAGTCTAATAATAAGGTGGGGAATTCAGAGCAATTTTCATTTATAAATTAATTTGGAGAGATCAGACACATTTACAAGGAGTTCTTCAACCCAAGAATAAGCAATGTATTTATGTTTAGTCAAGCTTTCTAAAATAAAAGTCAAACGAGTTA
Organism: Artibeus jamaicensis; assembly: GCF_021234435.1. Lineage (NCBI taxonomy): Eukaryota > Metazoa > Chordata > Mammalia > Chiroptera > Phyllostomidae > Artibeus > Artibeus jamaicensis. Next base: position 10,207,226 of record NW_026522014.1, on the reverse strand, counting down.
AGATATTTTTTCAATTCAGATTTATTAAAGAGTGTCTCAAATTTATTTCAATATATTTTACCTTTTAATTTGTTATTTGTAATGAGATATCTTCTTATAGTTTCCAATGCATTGTTTCATTGCCAAAAATGAATGCTATTAATTTTATATCAACTTTGTAATCAGAAATGTGAGTAGAACATACCATTTTATTTCATACTATTTCTCATTTAAAACTAATTCTTTTCTTTTTCAGGTAAGTGTTATGTCAATTTCAAATAATAATTTTGCCACTTTCTTTCCAATACTTACACTTTGACTTTCTCTTAGAATTTATAGAATGATATTAAACACAATGGCAGTGAATGGCATTTATTCTTCTAGACTTGAATAGAAATAAATGTATTGCTTTGTTATTGAGAATGATGTGGTTTTGGGTTTAAAATATTCTATTTCATTTTAATTGTGTGTGTATGGTTTCTTTTTTAAAATAAATAAGGAATGAATATAATTCTTTTCAAATACCTTTTTACCATCTCTTGGCATGAGTGTGGTTTTCTCCAATCAGCACGTTAAATGGTAATTTAAAAACAGTTATATTGAACAGTCATTTTCCTCATATAAATCTTACTTGGACTTTAATGTGATTATTTCATGTACTGATATGTTATTTAGGATTCTGCAATGATGTTGGTGAGTCTGTTCTCTAATTTTCTCTTATTTTTTTGTATTTTATATTAATATTATTCTGTCTATAGAAAGAAAATATGTTTTTCTCTGTTTTCTGTGTTTTGAATCATATTAAAAGCATCAAAGTGTGTGTTAAAAATGATAGCATTCAATTAATCGCCTGGGACTGGAAACTTAAAGTAGCTATGACAATTTCACTTCATGAAATTTATTTTAATTTGTTAAACTTGTGTATATCTTCTTGTGTATCAGTTTTCTTTTAATTAACACTAATTATTAATTAGAATTAACATCATAGTAAATATACATGACAGTTGCGTTATAGTAAAGGTATTCTTCCCTTTTATTGAAAAGCTGGCTTTTCAGTTTATATCTTATTTCTAATGAATAAAGTACTGTATGTGTTAATTAAGCTTTTATCCAAAATTAAACACAGGAAGACGAGCTGTTGATGGTAAGAGTACCTAAGTAAGCTTCCTGGCTCACTGAAGCCTATTCCCCTCATTGAATAATTACTCTGTGTTAAACACAAAAGATAACAAGAAAAATAAATTTTGGTCCTTGTAATTAAAAAGATCACAGACTAACTGGTGGGAGGATTACATAAATCAATAATTATTCAGAGTAGAGTATTGTTTATCATCAACATTCAATTGTTGTGCAGAGGGAGTTGCTCATTTAGCCTATGGACTATGGTTATAGCAACTATTAATCATTGGTGTGTGTACTGGTTTTCTTTAAGACTGTATGCTATTTTATAATGGAAGTGGAATTCGGTTACAACCAAAAGTGGAAGCAAGTAAAGGACAATTGAAATTGAATGTGAATCCTGAGTCTACTGCTTTCTAGCTTTGGGCCATAAGCTTTTGTTTCCTCATCCACTTAACAGAAAAAATAACATCTAAAATGTGTGATTGTAAGAAATTAGACTTAATGAACCTAGCACAGTATTTGACACTTAAAACAATGAAGGGAAGGAAGATTCTGCTACTAATGAGAATGCACAGATGAACAGGAAAAACCAGAAATGAGGAAATTGACCTGGGTCAAGTAATCTAAGACTTTTACAAAGTGTTAGACACTAGCTTCTTTTTCAGGGATGACCTGTATTAAGAGTTATAAGTAAATGCCCGCTTTGTGATATAGACATGATTCTTGTTCTTAAGGAGCCATTTAGACTTCTTACAAAAATCTGGGAAAGTAAGAAGAGGTGAGGACACATCCAGGCTAAGCTGCAATTGGGGTCTCTCAGGTGAACAATAGACCTTTAGGGAGGACACAGGAGGTTGTTTGTTTCAATTCAAGCCCATCTGTGACTGTAAATTGCAGCTATCCAAGTAAGCACTCTGCTCCAGGCTAGCACACAATGGAAATTAGATTATTAAGAATGTAGGCCACTCAAATAATCAGAGTAGGCAGCATTCTGAATCAGCTTAACATTCAGCTCAAAGAAAAGCCAAGCATCCGTGTCACCCAGAGGTTTGGTCTAGAAATATGGCTGCAGTTTTCTGTTTGGCTGCTCCAATGTGGACATTACAACACATTGAAAAACTTGCAGCTTGACAAACTGACAGTCTCCCCTATAACTGTGATTTTTAAATGCTTATAAAAGAAGGTTGTAGAAAAGTCTCTTTCAGGCTGTTTTTGCTTAACTCAAGCGTTAATGAAAGTAATAGCAATTCAAGCTAAAGAAGATCAAAAACTAACTGCCTGGCAATTTTCAGTATCAGGAGAATGCTGAAATTGGGCAAAATTAAAAACTTTAATGAAAACAGACACAGTTGTTTGGGTTGGTTTCAAATTATGCTAATATGCCAAATAAAAGATTCTCTCTCACTCTAATGAATCCCCATAGTCATTAACTTCAATGTGTTATACCCCTTTGCTACTTGCTTAGGTATTTTGATACCACTTTCCTGTGTAAATAAATCAAATCTTATAAAGTAAAAAATAGAAATATAAAAGAAAAAGAGAATTCACAGTGCACAATATGAAAGACAGCTGCATTATTTGCTGTTTCAGGAATGCTATATCAAAAGATTCATCAGGTTAAAAAACAGTTTAAAGATCAACCCAAAAGAAGAGAATATGTATAACATTTTCTTTGGCTGACAGAAAGTAAAATATATGTACCTATCTAAGTTTTCACCAAAAAGTGCTTTCAAAAACTAAAAAAAAAGTAAACTTTTACTAATTCTTATAACCAAGTCTTTTTTCTTCTTAAAGTAACACCTAGAAATTTTCTTTGATATTCTGGGGATATTTTACTACTCTTCTACTATTAATTATGAAATTCAGAAACTAAAACTGTACAAAACTGACAAGCAGACAAAATATTTCATTTTGATTTTCTGCTATGCAGTGATTAACCACATTCAATGGCAATGTGGGATTCACACTTAGAAACTTTACAGATTTTTATCATTGTAAACATAATTGCACATGCTTTTTTATTTTTACAAATGAACTATAAAACAGGAACAGGTTTTAAAAACATGGGGGATATGAGTCTTAATGCCTATATTTTAGGAAATACTATAGAAAAAGCTTCAACAATAAACTTCGTAAAACTGAAAAGGATATAGAAAGAGAGAAAGAATCAACTATCTTTTGCTGTGTTAACAAGTCACCAAAGCTTACAATCTAAAACGATAATCAGTAATCACTTGTTATTATCATCTCATGGTTTGGGGAGTGATGAGTTCTTCTAGGCCATCCTTACCTGGGTCCCGAAATGCTGCAGGAGTAAGACAGAGGCTGGGGCTCAATCAACAAGGCATGACAATTACTTAGGCTAATAAGTTATCATTCCTAACTAAAACATAAACAGAAATTCTAGTCCTCTCCTTACTCCTCAAAAAAAAGTTAAAAGTAAAAAGTACTTGTGGATCTCTCTTGATGAAGAAGGCTGCTGGATGTACTTCACTTCTATATAACAAGGAAAATGTCTGTAGTTAGATTTCCCCTATTCAGAAGAAGTTATTTGTTTGAATGGGCTTTCTACTGCAAACTCTTTATTGAGAATTCTTAACACTGTGTCTTGGTACAAGTCATGCACACTCTCTGCAGTTCTGAGACAACGGAGCAGATCTGATTGCAGAAGAGATGGGATGAGGCATCACTTGTCCCATCCTCAGAGAAAGGCGTGCTGACTCAGCATCTCTAATCATCTCTGCAGAACCATAGTCAGGGCTACTTGCTGCCAGTTAGAACAGCTTGCAGTTTCCCCTGGGTCTTGAGTTCTAAAGCATCTAGTCCCTACGTAGCTGTGTAGGCATTTGGTAAAGTCTGGGGTAGTTCTCCCTTGACCCTGACACTTTCCCCCAGCTGATTGTCAGAGTCTAGTATGACCGCTTTTAAAGTGAACAGACCTACAGGGAGGAAAGTCATTAAACTCATAAAGATGGTTCTTTGAGAGCTACGTACCAAGAGACTAAAGTGTTGAGACCATCAAAACAGTGTTAGGAGAAACTTGGAGTACATGTTTTTGTGTCTAAAATTCCTTCTGTATAAATAATCAAAAATTGGATTTTTTGTTGGGCACATGAATAAGTAGACTGTCACACAGGTGAGGATTAAACATTTAGAGCAGAGAGGTACAAAAGAAGCAATCTTTTTCTGATGACAGTGGAAGTACTGGAGCCAGTGAAATAAAACCCCCAAGTATCTATGGAGAGTGTCCTGAGTTGGTTTTCACTATAGGAAAAAAAGTGATGAAAATGAAATGCGTAGAGCTACACTATCCAGAGAATGGTAAGCAACACCCAGAGTCTCAGGGGCACAAAATCACCTAAAGATGAAAACAGTCTAGGGGAGAGGTTAGAATATAGAATGTGATAAGATAAGGTCAATGACTGATGCTATTTTGATTGATCATCTAAAGATATAAATTATTTGACTAGAAAGATAGTCAATTGATATTTAATTTGGGGTTGGCATGAACATAAACCTTTAGCTTATACTAACAACAATTTCAGATTTCTATTTATCTAAGAATAGTGACTGAATCTTGAATGACAGTTTAATTTCATCAGACAGATCTACAGTGTTTCTTAAAAATGCAAACTTTTAGACCCCAACTCTAGAGATTCTGATTGAATCCGTCTGGTTAGAGCCTAAAAATTTATTCTACAAGTTCCCTAGGCACTACCGACCCATAACAAACTTCAGAACTGGTAACAGTCTACCAAAGCACGAATCAGTTGGAAAGTGTCTGTCCAATCCTAGACTAGTCACGATGGTTTTTAAGAAAACTTCAGAATACAGGTCTGCATTCTACATGTTTCATCTTGAGAACATGACTCATCAGATTATAAGTATCAGGGATGATGCTTCTCCAATTCACCATTTTCCCCCTAGGCCACAGCATTGGTATATCATAGACAATATGTATTTGATAAATGAACAAAACACCAAATGGTTGAATAAATTAATATTTAGTTTGCAAATGACTTTCTCATGCTACCAGATATGGTACATTCACACCATGGAATGCAATTTGGCCATAAAAAAAAGTAAAAAATTTACCCTTTGGGACAGCATGGATAGACCTGGAGAACATTATGGTAAGTGAAATAATCTGGTCAGAGAAAGACAAATACCTTTTGATTTCACTCATATGTGGAATCTAATGAACAAACAGAACTAACAAGGGAAATCGGGACAGACTCATACATGGAGAGCAGGCTGACAGCTAGTGGAGTCGGGGGAGGATGGGGTAAGGAGATGGAGCAGAAAGGAAAAGGACTCATGCACCTGGACAACAGTGTGGTGATTGTTGTGGGGAGGGGAGTATAAGGAGACTAAATGGTAATGGAAAAAATATAATAAGATCAAATTTAAAAACATAGATGACACACATACACAAAAGGAAATGCAATTATTTTATTCTTTCATTCGTTCTTTCATGAGGCCACAAAGCAACTGACATTGAGAGCTTATTGTTAGATAGGCATTATGTGATACACTAACAATGTAGCAGTGAATAAAAGTGTCCACTTTCCCTATGGTTATACTCAAAATCAGTGCTTAATTCTAATGAAAAAATAAAGCCTTCTGAAACTCCAAAATGAGAGGCATTTGTTGAGTACCCAAGTGTCTGTGTTTTCCGCAAAGGTGATTGTTATGCAGCTGTGAGTAACTGCAGTGAAATCCCAGACAACATTTCATGTTCACTGTGACTTTTACAGCTGAAGTTTGGGATCTGGTTCATCTATTATATGGTCTGTGTGGGGCTGAATGCCCATTTTTTTCTCATAAGAAAAATTTTCAGTGAATATTCTCAAAGGCAAAGCTTTCAAATCCATGACCTCTTCACCAAAATACATTCTCTACCAGCTCTTTGATTTTTCAAACAAAGGATTAAGAAAAAAATCAATCCTAAAACACACACACAGGTGCAGTAATATTTTCCTAGCCATGCATATGAAAGTATTATATTAAGATTAAAAAATATATACAGAGAAAATTGGCTTAGGTAAGCAGAGTAACTGTGGAATTGTAAATTACAGGAACAGTCAAATCAGATCAGAAACTAATTTCAATCTATTTCCTATGGCTGGAGCATTATCATGGAAAATTGTTAGAAATAGACCTGGCACCTTATTTCCTTTGCAGGATGATGAAACATTTACTTTTTCATTGCTTTCTTAGGAAATCTTATCAGAAAAAAACATCTGCCCCTAAAATGCCATCTTTCTGCAGATTTTTATGTCATTTTCATACCAAGCTATATTCTTCAAAACTGTTCTGTTTATCACTTTAGAAATTTTGTGAGTATCCTACCCCTGCCTGAGACAGGGGCTCTTAATTGGATTTGAATTTTTAAATATCCAAAGGAGTTTTAAACAATGAGCATAAAGCAGATAATGATATTATGAATAAGCAAAACCAGATTAGTATGCCTTTTACATATGCATCTTTTGTGACAATATGAACATTTTCATATTCCTCTTCATTTTCATATTTAAATATAAAAACAGTGAGAGGGATATATTCTATGTAATTCATAGCCTCAGTTATAAAGCCTACTTTACTTGGGGAGAGAGGTTTTTAGAGAAGTATTTTGAAAAAAAATGAAATTTATTTTGATTATAGTTTCAGAAAAAGAAATTTTTATATAAAGAGACTTCATTACACCAGGTCAAATACTTCAATGGATCTTAGAGTTTTTTCACAATAGGAGACAATAGTGAAAATTATCCCTCAGTTACTTAAATTAAACCCTTAATTTCCTTTAGGGTTTTAATAACTCAATTAGAATCTTTCACTAATAATTTTAAGACTCTATAGGATGGTTGCTCACCTCAATTTGGTTAACTTCATTTTAAAATTATGCATTATGTGATGATATATCATTATCTGAGCAAAAGAGCTGACATACCAGATTTCACGCTTTATTTATTAAGTTATTTGAATTAGAACTTTCAGATTTCTATCTGAATGTTTATCAAAGATCAAAGAAAATTATGACTCATTCCAGGTGTGTTGGATTCATTTTGTCTTCAGTGAGGCATTATTATGTAGTTGTAGGTGTTCTTTTTCACATGATCTATGAACAGGGAGCCAAGGCATGGCCTCTCCTAAATGGCACAGCAATATGCTCAGAAAAAAAAACACTAATCTTATTAAAAAGTGATGAACGAGTCTGTCGGTTTACAAATGTCATACCCATTTTGTTTCTTCATGCTTAAATAGATTTCGAGCAGGGAAACCAACCATCTGCATTCTAAAGTAGCTGTCTCTCCATAATTACTTTCAATATCTGAGCTAACTTTAGGTCAGAGCTCCTAGACATTTATAAGGCTAATGTAAATATGAAAGAAAGGATATCTCAGAAAGTTTCAGAACTACCAAGCTAAGTTAAAGTCCTGTTTTCGGTTTTCTAGAGTTTGTTATTGCTTTTTTTCTGACACAGCAGTAATATGTGATTTTTGAATAACATAATGCATGTCTTTTTATGAGATAATTGATGTTAGACCTGAACAGAGAGACAATTAAAAGTGTAGTTGAAACTGATGGAAAGTGTAGGAAATCTACGTCAGATTTCTCTTCCAATAACATTTATCTTAACCTTACAAAAATCACACAGAGAATGAGTTAAAATCCAGTATGATCAATGTCATGTGCACTTGACCACAGAGGGTCAATGGAAGAGATGATTAATCAGCTATTTACCTTCTATCTAACCCAGGAATCTTTCTGACGGTGAATTTTCCAGGGCAGCAGTGAGGATGTAAGAAATGCTGAAGAATATGTTGGAAATGTGCTTGAGTGGAGATGAATGAAGTTTCATTGAAACCTCAAAAAGTGCTTTTGGAAATTTAAAATAAAGTGGTAAATTATTTTGTCAATAAAACTGTCTTTGACTAGAGGCAGTAAGCCTCACTCCTCTGTTAATCAACAGAGGCACCAGAAAGACCCATTAAAATACAAGTCCCATCCTGTACCTCATCTGCTCTAGACTCTTCGCCAGCTGCCTCCTCATTCAGAGTCAGCCCCTGTTGCTTTGGACTCAGAAGACACTGCAAAGCCTTTTCCTTGCTCTACCCTTGCCCTTCCTGCTCTACCCCATCCCCTACCCTGCTCCTCCTCCCTCTCCCCTGCTGCACTGGCCTCTTAGCTCTTCCTTGAATAAAGGAAGCCAAGAGCAGGGTTTTTGCTTTCCTCCTTCCTCTCAGCCGCTCCCCCCAGTCCTCATTTCAGTGTGACTCACATCCACACCCTCAGATTGTGCTCACCTTCTCAACGAGACCTGTGCTGACCACTCCATTCAAAACCTGCAACCCTCCTGCCCTGCACAGTTACAATCCTTACTTTCCTGTCCTGCTTTACTTTTCTCCACATCACATATCACCTACAGACAAGACAAGCCATGTATCTTACTTTCTCTTACTCGGAGGTAAAGTCCACGAAAGCAGGGGTTTATTCGATTTAGTCTCTGCTGCTTCCCTAGCACCTAGAAAGAGTCTTGGCAAATCAATGTCCAATCAGCACTGTTGGATAAGTAAATTAATGCGGACCACAGACCTCAAACTGTTCTGAGAATATTAGCACAATTATTAACTATGCTTTGCCAATTCCCCAGTGTCTGTTTCCAACCCCAGTGTCTCCCTTCACTTCCCAGCCACATGGTCTGCCTGTTGCTACTCCATCTTGGTTTTCTCCCCCATCTGAAATTTCAGTTTACCAACCAAACCATTTTTCCAACCAGATGTTACCAGTGCTATCCAACATCTTTCTCTGAAGCTTCTGCCTATGAAAATCCTGTTCATTATATCTTCACATTATAACTTACATAATCTCTTTCTTTCTATTCTTACTGCTCCGGTCCATGCAGTCATCACACCCACCCAGCCTATTACCATCTGATCACTTCACCTTCACTTCTCCCTGAACCAGTCCAGTAAATAAAGGTGAAGCTGTGCTTTCCAAAAACATGACTATTTTGACCCTATTACACTGAACAGAGATGCATGCAAATGACTAAAAGAGTAAAATGTATCTCCCAAAAATACTCCTCTTACTTTGTCACATGCTCAAAATCATCACCCAAAAATGTTTTTAACATCCTGTGTACCTTTAAACAAGCCCTCTACAATTTATCCCCAACCCTGTCTCTGTCTACTTTTTTTTTTACCTTAAGCCTTTGCTCTTGCTGATGTTTCCTGAGACTCATGTCAAAGGAAACTATGTGTGTCTCCATGTGTATGTACCTCATTCGGAAGATGGATGCCATCTCTCCTACCTGCCACTCACCTAAATCCCATCTAACTTTCAAAGCCCTGCTAAAGACACAGCTCCTCTTGGAAATATAACAGTTCCCAAAATAAGTTTAAAATAAACGCAGTGTGTTAGGTATTCTCCTAAGCATATCACTGGCCACAGATATTTAAAAGACAAAACATCACTCCTTGAGCAGGTTCATACTATAAAATTCAGGAGAAGGTGCATGCCCAAATGTTTCCCACCAATTTCTGTAGTGATGATCCCCTGTGTTAACAATTTGGCTGCTGTATAGTTATACGTATCTTTGTTATTCACTTTATTTTTCACTCATTCAGTACATGTCTATAGGGTTGCTACTTCACATTTGGCACCATTCATTCTAAGTGGACAGACAGCCATGAGCAACATGAGCTCTTCCTCCCAAAGACTCACAGTCTAGTGGGTGGAGACAGCTAGTAAGCAATGATTAAATGCATGACTGGTGTAAGTTGTGTAAGCATGTGTAAGTTGGTGATAAATGCCATTAGGAAAAATAAAGTAGGAAAAGGGAACACAGTGAATATAAATATTCTGTATTAGGGGGTTAATTACCTAATTTATGTATCTAATGTTTCAATAGAATCCTGACAGAAGTGAGTGAGCCACAGTGACATTTTGGTAGAACTAACCCAGGCAGTGGAAGAAAAAGTGCAACAAAAAGGCCAAGGCCAGCGTGCACATGGTGTTTTCAGAGGCCAGTGTAGATGGGCAGGGTGAGGGAAATGGCAAAGGAACCGAGAGAGCTGAGAGAGCGAAGTGCGATATCGTAGGTCTTGGAGGACTATGTTTTTGGGCTACTTCCCCAGCTTCCACATAAAGTTCTATGAGTACAGAAGTGTCTTACACATGCAACTTTAAATCTGCCACAGAATGTCCAGAGAGACCTTGCACAGCTAGATATTTAAAAACATTAAACACAGCAAGAAACTGCCATTTGCACACAAAGAAAATTTGTTGTAAATACCTTTGTGTTCCTCAAAGGAGAACGATTTACCCATGGACACAGGAAATAAATTGTAGACCAACTGAATTGCCCAACCTGTCACCAAATCATAAAATTTAGGCCAGAGCAGGAATATTCCTAAGATTTATGATATTTCCTCTCTTTCTTTACCACAATCCCCCCTAAAATGCTAAATCATTTATTTATTTATTTTAAAGATTTTATTTATTTATTTTTAGACAGAGGGGAAAGGAAGGATAGAGGGAGAGAAATATCAATGTATGGTTGCCTCTCGTGTGTCCCCTGCTGGTAACTGGCCTGCAACCCAGGCATGTGCCCCGACTGGGAATCGAACCGCAATCCTTTGTTTCACAGGCCTGCGCTCAATCCACTGAGCTATACCAGCCAGGGCTACATCCTTTATTTTTATTGTACTTAGTTGGAATTTTCACTTTTTCATTAATCTTTACAGTTTCATTTTTTAGACTCACCATTTGCAACTTCAGACTGTCCCATGTCACAAATGTTAGTGTGCAGTTAGTCATCCATTAACCAGACACTATTGAGTGCCAAGTATATTCTATGGATACTTATCCAGAGACTGTGATGCAAAGACACAGTGGAGATTTGCGTGTGGACATTGGAATTAGAGAGTCCAGTCTGATTTGGAATCCCTTCCTTAGCTGGGAGATCACATTTATAAAAGAAGGACAGGAGTCCTGACCAGTGTGGCTCAGCTGGCTGGGTGCCATTCCACAGAGTGAAAAGTCGCCAGTTCACCAGTCAGGGCATGTGCCTTGGTTGCAACCAATCGATGTTTCTCACAAGGATGCTTCTCTCCCTCTCGTTCTTCTTCCCTTTATCTCTTTCTAATAATAAATAAATAAAACCTTTTAAATAAAAAGGATAGGAATAGTAAGCTCAGAATTCTCGTGAGCTTTCACTAAGATAATTCATATAAAGTGTTTATCACAGGACTGTGCCATAGTAAAGGCCCCATAAATATTAATTATTGAAATAGAAACTGATTTTAGATCATAATTATATTTAATATACTATAATTTTACTATGTGCAGAGCAAATAAGACACACAACTTAAATTTGACTCTCTTCATCCCTACCGGGTCTCTTGAGCTTTGTCCCCAGTGAGACTGCTACCTGAACATTGGCCCAAGGCCTGTGATCAGTGAGTCTGGAGCAAACCCTTCAACATCATGCTGATACAGTCTCTTCCTCACAACACTCAGCATTTCCATCACTGCCCATTATCTGTAAGGCATTCACAAGGAAATCAAGATACAATAATGACTTTCTAAATGATCTTTCTGCCTCCGGCCTTCCTTTCCTCTAATATGTAGAGTACATCATCTGACATTAGTAGTCTTTTTATCATGTGTTGTGTGAATTACTTAATAAAGAAAGCCAGGTAAGTGATCTGTTAAAAATGTAAGTCTGGCATAAAAAAGAAGGAAGTTCAGCACTTGTGACAGCGTGGATAAACTTGTAGGACATTATGCTGCATGAAATAAGCCAGACACAGACAGACAAATACTGGATGATATCACTTACGTGTAGAATCTACCAAAGTTGAACATACAGAATCAGAGTAGAGCAGTGGTTGTTAGGTTAGGGGAGGAGAAGAGACGTTGGTCAGAGGTTTAATTCATCGAACTATTAATTGTAAGATAAATATGTTCTGAGTGTCTACAGTACAGCTTACTGGCTATAGTTAATAATACTGCATTGTGTACTTGAAATTTGCTAAGAAGTAGATCTTAAGTATTATTACCACCAAAAAAATGTTAAGTATGTGAGGTGATGGATATGTTAATTTGAGTGTGATAATCATTTCTCAACATATACGTATATATCAAATCATGTACACTGTGTATGTACAGATACACACACAAAATTTTTATTTGTAAAAAAAAGAAAAAAATAAGGCAGGCAACACTCTTGGTTATTTATCATTAAACTATGTGCTTTTCTTTAACCTTATTTGTCTGAGTGGCAAGTCTTGGAACAAGCCTCTGTTCAGTCAGCCTGCCACCCGCTTACCTGGAGTGAAAATGATTAGCTGCCTCGGGCAGGTCACCTGGCTACAGCCTTACAGGTGTGAAAATACTAAGCCAGTCTTCCTCCCTTGGGCTGTAATGGGAGGGTTAGGTTTTCTCTACTTTCTCCTTTAGGGACCTTTTATTTTCTTTATTACTTGCATCTAAAATTTTTGCTTTGCCTTTTGCCCATTTATTTAGGGATTTTATAAAAAGTATGCTTTGCAAGTTTAATTTAGAAAGCTAAATTACCCATGTTTATTGCTCAATTGTTTCAAAAATCTCAAGTAAAGAGCATAATCTGTTATAATTCCAAAACATTTAAAAACCATAAGCTCCAAAAATGCCCATTGATAGCTATAGAATAAAAACATGTCATTGTCACCTTAAGGTCTTAGTATTCTGTGTTTCTTTTACCTAATAATGAATAAATATAACACTAATGGGGACAATATGATACCTCAGTGTGGCAGTGATACACACTAATTTTCCATTCATTTTAGTTGGCTTATTCTTTCAGTTTGGCAGAAAACAAAGGCTAAATATCAAAAGAAGTAACTTGAGAAACTCCTGATAACGAGGCTGTTTTAAAATACTTTTAACCATTCAAGTACAGTTTATAGTTACTCAGTAAAATTATGAATTAATTTATTATCCTACTGTGATTTTTCTAGTATTAGTAAGCAATGTGGAAATGAGTTTGTCTCCATAATTTCTTCACTCTGTATGTGATGAAAGAAAGATTTGTCTTTAAAAAATGAATGGCTAAAGCTACATAATTAAATAAAATCTTCATTTTAGCTGCTAACCGCTATAATCAACATGTCACAATTATATGAGTAGGTTCTCTTGCCCTTTGACCCAAGTTAAAAATTTATAAAATTCTTACTCCAGAAATTAATTCTGCTTTACTATCACTCAGATGGGATTCTTTTGTTTGTTTTATGCTTACAGTGCCTACCTAATTCCCTATTATCCTGCAAAGCACAGTATGTGGTACTTGAAATCCAGAAACTTTTTTGAATTAAAAAAGTTCTCTCTTTTACCAAATAGCTTTAAATAAGAAGGTGGTCCTAAGGAAATGCTCTGGAATGGGGATGGTAATTCCCACTTTTCACATTTCTCTTAATACAGAATATTTCTTGCCAATTCTGAGAATATATATATATATATATATATATATATATATGTATTTTTAATTTGGAAAAGCACTTCTTTCCTCACTGATAGTATAATGGGGGGTGTTGTTGTTGAATGCTAATTGATTTTTTCCCTTGCTTTCTGTTTAAGTATGTTCTTATTGGGTGAAAGATTTTCAAAATATAGGACAGGACTCAGCCACTGATAACAGAAGCAAAATTAGACAAGTGGGACTAGAAAAAAATGAAAAAGCTTCTGCACAGCAAATAAAACAATCAACAGAGTGAAAAGGCGGAGTGTGGAATGGGAGAATTAGCCTATCTGATGAAAGGCTAATATCTAAAACACGGGAGTAGGCAAAGGTATGCTTACATTTGTTTGCATGAAAAATAATATAAGAATTCATAAATACTAATAGAATAATAAACTCTTTTGCATGCTCACAACTGCAAACCTACTTTTGCCCATTCCTGTGTATAAGGGACTCCCACAACTCAACAGCTAAAAAGATAGATATCCTGACTTAAAAATGGGCTAAAGACTTGAATAGAAATCTATCCAAAGACAACATACAAATTGCCAACAAGTATATGAAAAGATGTTCAATATCACTAATCATCAGGGAAATGCAGATCAAAAGTACAATGATACATCACCTCACACCTGTTAGCTATTATGAAAAGGACAAAAGACAAGTGTTGGTGAGAATGGAGAGAAACTGAAACCCTTGCACACTGTTGGTGGGATGAAAACTGGTGCAGCTGCTGTGGAAAATAGTGTGCAGGTTCTTTAGAACTTTAAAAATAGAACAACCTTATGATTCAATAATTCCACTTCTGGGTATTTATTTTTTAAAAAACCTGAAATCAAGATCTCAAAAAGATATTAGCCTCCCATCTTCATCGCAACACTATTCCCAACAGTTAAGATGTGGACATAACCTCAATGTCCACTGACAGAGAAGTGGATTGAAAAAATATGTACAAATACAATGGAATATTATTCCGCCTTAAAAAATGAGGACATGCCTGCTAAACAAGGCAGCATAGATGAATGTGGAGAATGTTATATAAGTGAAATAAGTGACTTGCAGAAAGACAACTACTGAAGAGGTATATAAAATAATCAGACCCACAGAAGCAAAAGACAAAATGGGTTGAATCAATTTTTCTCAAAAAGTTCAACCAGAGCAGAGTATTCACAGAAGCAAAGAAAAGAATGGTGCTTGCCAGGGGCTGGGGTGGAGGAGTTGCTAATCAATGTACATATAACTTCAGTTATGCAAGATGAGTAAGTTCTAGAGGTCTGAACTTACTATTATTGTTCCTATAGTAACAATACTGTATCACAAATATCATTATGAAAGTAGATCTCGTGTTAGTTGTTGCTACCAAACCAAAAAGAAAACAAAATTAAAGAGGCTGAATAGTAAAGTAAACGTTAATAAAAGAGGGGCCCCAGCACATGATTTAGTCTTCATCCAGTCCATTTCTTTTCCCACCTCCCTACCTCCTTTTCCAACCATAGAGGTCAGGAAAGCCTGAGAAAGTGCAAGGGGCAGAGCTGCAACTCTCTCAAAGGGGGCAGGAACAAGCAACCTATTCTATCAGCTTTTCTCAATATTTTCTACTCAAGTGAATATTCCAAAGGCCTGTGGAAGAGATTACATAAGTCTACCACAGGGTGTCAAATGGTCCATCCAGAAGCCAACTGTTTATAAAGCTTGGAATTTATTATTTCATAGCTTTCAAATGAAGGTGGATTTTGCACACTATATTCTATGCTACAGTTTGCAAAAATGTAGGTAAATGTAAAAATATATATATATATGTATACACACACATATACAATACATACAACTGCTTAGTTTTCAAATTTATTCCTTGAAAAGTTACACCATGTTTTACATAACTTCTTTGATATTGTAAAAGTGTTATTTCTGAAATACAACTGGAGGCAGACAATTTACTTATCTTTGTGGGTTCTGGTCACATATGAAAGAAATATGCCCATGTTTGAATGAAACCCAAATGTCTTTATTTGGTTACACACACCAAACCAAAGGAACAAAGTGGTAGCACATGAGCTTGTGTGTATAAGTGCTATTTCCATGTGTTCTAAAACTGTTATTTTTCTTTAGCCTTAATTTTGTCCTAAAGGTATTTTTCTCTTTCACCTTAATCAGTGAAACAGAATGAAATCAAGTGCAAATATCTCAAAAAGAGAGGTCTCTACCTAGATTTCACTGTGTGTCAAACAGAGCATTTTTGCAAGCTTTTCTTACTGGGTAACGACTAAAAATGGGAGGTGGGGAACTTGTTCATGGAATGGTCTTTAGAATCAGAGTACCTCTATTTTAGCAAAAAAAAATGACATTCACTCTGAGCCAGAGCTAAACTCTGCCAGCTCAAGTTCTGTGAAATTCTATCGACATCAATGGGTTTGGGTATATTTTTGAAAGGAGCCCTTGCTGAAAATCCTGTGCGCAATCAATGACTCATGTCCTCCTGTGTGTTTTTAATACTCTAACGAGTGCCACTGTGATAGCTCTTATCATACTAGGCCCTGCCGTGGAATCAGTTGTCTGCACCTCTAGTTGTCCTGCTAGACACTTGAGCTCCCGAGATTACACAGGTTGTGTCAGTTTTCTGTCTTATTTCTTATCAGCCAAAGTGGGAGTGCCTCGAACAGCCTTTAGTCCATAATGACTACAAGAAATGATTAATGAATTAAAATGTGCAACTGCTCATTAACCGGTACAATGAGAGACATACCCCTTTCTCAGGAAGTAAATTGTGAAAATAGCCAATGTTCTTGCATGAAGTCAGTGAGTTATTTTTAAGGACCCTGACATTGAATGGATAGTTTTGGGTTCTGAGAGGCCACTGGCACACTGGGATTGCTTTTACAAAAACCTGCATCAACTACTTCCTATTTTGTTTTACAGAAGAAACAGCCTCTCCTTCTCTTTTCCAAACAGCTACTTTAGCTTTATCAAATATGTGTACTTAACACTGCAAGAGGTTTTGTTTCTTTTTTTCTTTCCTTTGGAGACCAGGAGGGACTGAACATGTGTTGGAGTTTCCATTCCTTCTAGGAAACCTCCCATAAATCACTTTGCAGGAAAGCTTATGTAACCTTCCATAAGCCGGGAGCATGTTTTCCTTGTGAACTTTATGGCATTTGCCATAATGAATGGATGTTTCCCCACCCAGTTATGCTTAAAACATTCTTGCTACTGGGGGATACCCCGGATATTAAAGGCTCAGTGGAATATTCTCTGCTTCATTTAGTCATTCCCAACAAGCTCCTGACATCTGAAATTAGAAAGGAAAGGGCTGAAGCACTTCAAAGGAAACAAATTCCACCGATATCCTTATTTCCCCATGAAAAAGAAATAGTATTTCAGCATGGCAGCTGCTCCAGATTCCAAAACAGGCCACATGTTTGGTGACAGCTGCTGACACAAGCAATTTCCTCCGATTGTATCTTTCAGTACTTCGTGCTGGAGTCGCCAAGTCTTTCCCTGCAGACTGAATTTTAACTTGAAAAATGGTCCCACTTGGTTCTCTCTCAAGGTATTTATAAAGGAACAAAAACAACAAGTCTACAGACCTACTAATGTATTAAACAATTTATAGTTCCTCAATAAAATGCACAATAAAAATGTGAGTAGTTATCAGAAATGTTTTCTTGGGTTGTCATAACAACTGGACAACTCACACTCTTGAGAAATATCTATAACTCCACCTCTGAAGACCCAGGCCTGGCAACTGTGGCATCTGAAGCTTGTTAATTCGCCTCTCTGTATCCAGCCCTTGCTGCTCGGAACTCATACTGGTCAAGCATAAAAACCAGACAACATACTCAATTTGATTTAATTTTTGAGACACATTTATTGATTTTAGAGAGACAGGAAGGGAGAAAAAGAGAGAAAGTGAAACATCGATGTAAGAGAGAACGTGTTTCCCATACACACCCTGACCGGGTATCCAACCTGCAACCCAGGTATGTGCACTGACTGGGAATCAAACCCCTAATCTTTTGGTTTACAGTATGAAACTTCAACCAACTGAGCAACACTGGTCAGTGCCAAGTTGATTTAATTTTTTAAAGATGTTCAAAATCTTTTAAAAAGCATGAAATAGCTTACTGAAATACTTGTAAATACTGGAGATTCCTTATGCTCTGGAAGACTAAAAATAATTTTATAATTAATGAGAAAGAAATGGTACTCTTCAGAGAAGCACAGATGCCTAAAAGGAATGGAGTCATATTTGCCCAAAACGTGAAGCTGTGAAGGATGAGTTCCAGGAAGAAGACAATAGAAGTTCTTAGTAGCACAGGCATCCTGCTCCAAAAATGGTTCAAACAGCCTCAGGTGGTGATTTCCTTGGAACACAATTTCCATGTCCAGTAGTATTTCAAGGTGGATGGATTGTAGTAAGCTTCAGCACAAAATTTTATCCTTAAAAAGATGTTTTCCTTTCTAACAGAGATATTTATTATTATTATTATTATTATTATTATTATTATTATTATTATTTTACAATCATTGTTAGGTATTTATTTATTTAAATTATCTTATTGTTGTTTAATTACAGTTGTCTGCATTTTGCCCCCACCACTCACCCCACCCCAGCCAAACCCACCTCCCTTCCTTGCTTCCACCCTCCCCCTTGGTTTTGTCCTTGTGTCCTTTATAGTAGTTCCTGAAAACCCTTCTCCCCACTGTCCCCTCCCTCCTCCCCTCTGGCTATTGTTTGATTGTTCTTAATTTCAATGACTCTGGTTACTTTTTGTTTGCTTTTTTCTTTTGTTGATTATGTTCCAGTTAAAGGTGAGATTATATGGTGTCTGTCCCCTACCACCTGGTTTATTTCACTTATAATGCTCTCCAGTTCCATCCATGCTGTCCCAATGAAATATTTATTATTTAATGAGGTATAAAATGATACACCTTGGGTTTTTTATTAATAAGAAACAACCTATTGAAGGCAAAGATTTGGTTAGAATCTATACTGCTTCAATCTTCTCTTAGGTCTCCTTTACACCTTGCTCTTTTATTCTGAATATTGACCTATTAAAAAAAGCATACCCAGAAATGATGCTATAGAATTAATCAGAAATAAGTATCCTAATTAGAATTACTTAAGGGCCATTTTAAATGAAAGGGAACAATCTAATGTGATCATTTTATGCAATAAACAACTGAGCTAAGAAAAAATGGATAGTCTTTAGCTACAAAAGTATACGTCGTATAGGACAGCTTGAAGGCAATCTGGGTGACATTCCTACATCCACCTGGAGGCGAGGGACCACAGATATCTAGATTAATTCCATATTAGAATTCCAGGTTTGAAAGTCTTCTTAAAGACTTCCCATTTCAACTGCCAACCTAGGGCCAAAGTTTTTTTTCTAATCTGTTTTTCATGGTGTTACCTAGCATGTACTGGAATGTATTCATTAGAATTCCTTGTTAGTAGCAAGTATAGGACGCAACTAATTAGCTTAAATACTAAAGATACTTTATTGGTTCATATAACTAAGGTTCTGAAGTAGGCTGCATTTCAAGGAAGTTTTAATTCAGTGGCAAAGCAAAGCAAGACCATCAGAGCCCTGCCTTTCATTGATGTCTCTATTTGGTACTCCATGGTGTCATATCCTCCTGGAGATAACTCCTCTTCTGGTTAGCAAAGAGTCAACAGTCCCTAGAGTAACATTCTACTTTCTACACCTCCAGGAAGAGCACTGTTCTGTCAATCAACACAACGTCCCAGGTTTGCTGTGATAGGCTGCCTTAAGTCACATGTTCATTTGACAGCCCGAAACTCCAGCCCAAAAGTTGAATCAGCCCTTAGGCTTAGCCTTGGTCATGTACTCCACTCTTAGAGACAGGATTTAAGTGAACTTTTTAGGAACTACATGGATTCCAACGTTAAATCAGGAACTCTGAGGGAGAGTGAGTGCAAGAGACTAAATATGTGCAATGATGGTAACCTCCAGGATCTGTTTCTTCCTGTCTTTGGGTATAGCTGAGAGCCAGAAAGTGCAACAACTACTCAAGCATGGTAAATTCTAGATAATAATGTTTCCCCCTCAACTTACCTGAACAAGGCATGAAAGTAATCACATCTACATTCGATTTTCGTCACCCCAGAAGAGGTCTCTTAAGTGAGAATTTGGGCATATTACCTGTAAACACTACTGGTTTTATCAAAGGGATGGCACTCAGTAGATGAGAGCGCTGGTGGGTGGACTGTGGCTGATTAGTAGCAAATTTCATGTAGCTTGTCTCTATCTGAGCTATGAGTGAAGCTGCAGCTGACACTTGAAATTTGGAGGCTAACAGCCAAACGTTAATAATGGGCAACAAATATATCTTGTAAAAATGTACATGCCCTCATAATATTCAGAGAATGCCACACTTGTGCATGGGTATGGATATTCCCACATACCGGCTCAGTCATTTAGACCTTCGCGGTTGTGATTTACACATTCTTATGTTACTTATGACTCTAAGGTTACCAAAAAAAAAGTGCTTTTATTTGTTGCCTTGCCAACCAAGGATTTATTTCCATGACCTGTTAAGCTAGGACATAATCCAAATAATCTGAAAACCAGGAAAACGGAATCCTTTACCTCTTCTCTAGCCTTCAGATCTTCTCCAAGCTGCCTGCCTAATTTATACATTTGTGTCTTTAAATTGAAGTTTTGCTAGCTCACATGACTCAGTCTGTTACTCATGTCATCTTTCTCAGGTCTACTCTATGAATAAGCCAGGAGAAATTTGATTGAGGAAAGAAAACCAGAAAAGCTTAAAAACTATTCTTTAAAAACACTTGTTAACCTCTTAGATGGGATATTCTTTAATGTAGAATAATAATTGATAAAGCCACAGTAGCTTGTCAGTTTCTAAAGACAGTGTGTCTTTTCTTTTTAAGCCCAGGGCTTAGCATTGGTAGTAATCTTAATGTGCAGTAGACACATGCACGGTAGACAAATAAACAAATCTGACAACCTTTTGACATATTTTGACAGCATATTTTAATAGAGTTCCTCTACTAAATTTTCTAGATGAGTGCAGTGATCTGATGACTCAATTTTTCATAAGTACAAATGCCAACTGGATGAAATGAAAGATTATCTGGTCAATTATTTCCAGCTACCAGAAATCTTTTAAAAACAAGCAGTGGATAATGGAGCTGGAAGAATGATTACTCTTCTGCTGCTTTGGGGCTTGATGTGGCAGATCAGAGGCATAGTTAAATAGTTTCCTTGGCTGTACCATCTAAGCTCTACCAGGCATGATGTCTACACATTTGCTGGCCTCGCTTTTGCATAGCAACGTCTGTACTTTACTATTATCTATTTTGGAGTCTTCCTTATTCTGTAGCATGGGGAACAAATGGGACTATATTTGGAGACAGAGATTGACTGCCATATCAAGAAGCAACATGGAATGAGACCTCTCTCAAGCCAGAGAAATCTTTGATTTTAATAGATCTACAGATGACTATTACTGTTCCAAGCCTTATTGAGTTAAATGCTTTAAAAGCCCCTTCTCTCTCTGGAGTTATATAATTTAATATATGGCCACTATAGAAAAAAGAGATATCTTGGTTAGTCATATAAAACAACTTGGAATCATCTTGTGTAAACCCACTACTTCATTGTTAACAGTGAATCTGTGGAACTGTAATAAACTACAGTGCAAAATAGATTTCCCTTATACCATTCAGTGGACCATTTTATAAATTAGTGTAGCTATCTCATACTTATAACAAATGTTTGACTACAATGATGAATGTTTGGTTTTGTTTTTTTAAAATAAAAATGGAATTATGTTGTCAATCACAATTCTACCTTCAATTCATGTGGATTAACACACTCAATTGATAATATAGATTTATGAATTTCATTAAAAACTATTGCCTATATACCATTCACATTCCACTCCCTTTCGTGAAATCACAGAATGAATTATTATTAAAATGTAAGCTTTATTGTGTAAATGAATAATACCTGTAGACAGGGCTAACTGAATAGTCATCCTGTGCATAGAGTTTACAGCAGTGACCTGCACCTTTTTGATAGAGAGTTAAGAGGCTTACCAAGGACAAACGTTTTTCAAAGATGGTATTCCTTATAAAGCCTTATCCTGTGTGGACAAATAAGAAGTGCGGAGTTTGGGGGCCAGAGGACTAACAGTGTACTAGAGTGCCATCAGTCACGTGATTGCTGGGTTCTAAGCCTCCTCCTCCTGCCCTTGCACCTTTGCAAGCTCATAACTTGTTTGAGCCAACAAACTTGGTCTGTACTTGTAGTCCTACCATTAATCCTGTTATATAAAAACAAGTTTGTCTGCCCACTAACAATTTAATGACAAGACAGAATCTCTTTGTAGTCAGTGCACAATTGTGAAGCTGCTCAGAAAGAACACTTGAACGTTGACATCTCTTGCTCAATTTTTTTCAGAGTACTTTAAATTCACTCAACTCGTTACAGCCACATTCTTGATGAGACACGTAGATAAATGCATAGAGAATAGGAGTTGATTGAGATAGATAGCTATGGAAGGAGATAAAATTGAGTTAATGTGGACTAAATCAAGCCCTTGGAAAATTTTCACAGGCTCCTCCAAAATGAAATAAGCACCACAGAGAATGTGATTTAAGGTACTGTGCTTTTTTTCTTAGATGATTTAAGGTGCTGTACTTATTTCTTGAATTAAATAAGTAGCCTGCCCCCATGAATCCCTATCAATGCTTATTCATAGTCACTGCCTATGTCAACAGGACATTGTGTTCCCTTCTAGTCCACCTTTACATACATACACATATACTTCTTATCTGATTTTTTCATTTTTGCTTTAAGCATTTTTATGTCTTGTTATCATCTTCATAATTGTCACTGTTAATGGTTGCAAAATATCCAGTTAAGTGGGTTTACTATCAACTCTTTTCAGTTATTCCTGATACTCTGCCACAGATATCTTTGTCTGCAAACTTTTCTAATTTTGTTTCTCTTTTTGTAATAAATGCCTGGATGTGTTCTTATTCAGAAAAAGACTACCTATCAATTTTATAACTCTTGAAAGTTATTTTTTTCCCAAAAAGAGTGGATCTATTTTCACTGATATAAGAGTGTTTTGTGTTCACTAGACTTCTCTAGAGGATGACATTTCCACCCAGAAATGCTCTTAATAAGACCTGACAGGTAGGTATTTAGTACTTAGACATGTCAGATGCTACAATGAATGTTTGGGTGTATAATCTCACCTAATCCTAGAACAACTGTATGACATAGGTGCTATTTTTATCTCTGTTTCATAGCTGAAGCAATTCAATACTGAAGGCTTAGTAATTTGCCCAACTTCACTCAGCCTTTAAGCAGAAGGTCAAGGCTCATCTCAGGTGTGACTGGCAAAGTTCTTGCTATTAACCTATAGATTGTACTGCCTATGTTTCTTACATATAAAATGTTTAAGCATCTGTCTATTGATTTACTAGATGTTTTATTGTTAATCCATATTTTATAGAACATACAATAATATGTCAACATGTTTTTCCCTTCATATTACAAAACCAGTGTTCCGCTATTTAAAATCCACCAAGAATATAGATATCACACCCAACAATATCACATAATTTCTATTTAGCTAGAGAAAGGCACTGCTTTAGTTTTACCATAAATATGAGGTGAGCAACTTGAATTTCTAATAAAGGTACCATTAAAATACTATGACATTCCAAAGAAGAAAATATTGTTAAAAAGTTATATTTCATTACTAATGCCTGAATTCGGGGAGGTGGAGTTCCATAGTTATTTATGGACAAGAGAGAGAGGGAGAGAGAGAATGAACTAGGAGGTCAGAGCTTGAACTTAATTAGTGCTTGGCTTGTTTTAGAGACCCAGCAATAAGTTCAGAAAAAAATAATTGCTTCAGATTTTATTAAATATTTGTAGAGTTTTAAATTCTATCTACAACTTATTTTCTCTTGATGAATAAAGTCCCTTCAAATTTGTGACCCAGATCCAATGCTTCTTATGCCAGCATTAGATATAATTTAAAATAATGATTATATAGTTTATAATAACATATTAAATGCTTCCAATTGGTTTCAAAATGACTACTGGTATTTAATACGAGGTCAATATATAAATGCATATTTGAACAAATAAAAAGCTCCTATGTTTCTAAAAATTTTATTGGAAAGATGACATTCATAGAAGTACTGTATAAATGAAAAAATCCTAAAAATGAATTTCCACAGGTAAGGGAATGGGTAAGTACTTGGTGGTGGTATTCATATGACAGACTTCTCTAGAATAGTGAAAATGACTACAGCTTTTCATGTCACATAGAAGAATTGTTATGATGTTTTTTAAAAGCAAGTGGTAAAAGAACATATTATTACTCTGTAAATTTCAAAAAAGCAAAAACAAAAAAAATGTTGACATAAAACATATAAAGAAAATAAGAGGATGATTAACTTCTGGAGGATGGTGGGAGGGTGGATAGATAAAAGACAGATACACTGGAGACTTCAAGGTTCCCCTCACAGGTTTTTAGGTATCATTCTACATGCTTACCTGTTCATTATTTATTTTATATGCATGTCATGTATAACTTTTAAAAATGCAAACTCAAAAAAAATCTCTTGTGTGCAAAACAAGGGGGTTAAATTATTTCTAAGATAACAAGTAAGTAGAAACTCAGAGTTATCAAATTGAAATGTAGAAAAAAACTTAGAAATATATTTTAAGTAATAATCCAAATAAGGTTCAGCTACAGAAAAAGTTGAAAAAAATTTAAAGGAGAATTTACCGAAATTTATAGAACAGTTACAGTATCCAGGGATAAATGATTATTTTTATCAGTAAGAGAAAAATAATTGTATAAAGATATCACTGACAGAATAAAATACAGTGTGGAGCAAAAGTAAGTTTATATTTGTTTGTATGAGAAAGAATACAACAATTAATAAATAAGAATACAAGAATAAACTTCATTTTGCATACTCACAACTGTAAACTTACTTTTGCACTACCCTGTATGTTATTATTTTAACATCTGTGCTGTGTAAGAGAATAAAAGTCCAAGAAAATATTTTAAAAATAATTAATAATTAACAATAAGGCTTAAATACATGTTAAGAGTTCTTACATTTAAAATAATTCAGAAACACTCAAGTAAATGAGTGGAGAATAGTACAGAAACATGTACAATTACTTACAAGAGACCTACAAGATTGCTTCTCTTTAGAATACACTACACTTCTGGATTTTAACTTTTCCAAGACCAAAGAACCACACTGGGAGTAAATAGACTTATAATTTCTATATTATCCTATTTATGCAGCTTCAGATTTCATCCACCCATTAAAGAGAAAAGTCAGTAAATACCCACTAGTATTTGGTAGTATTTAGCATTACCAACAGGGGCAATGCTAAAAATTTAATACACATTAGTAAGCACGGGAGATCAGGTAAGTGAAAGTTAATGATGGGGAATCCATGTATAGATGAGATTTTAAAACTGCAGGGAAGGAAGGCAATCAGCCTTCCTTCAGTTTTTTAAGAAAACCTGTCCTTAGGAGGCAAAGCCCATGACCACTGGGTTTGAATAAGAGGAAAAAATCATTGTACAAAAGTGGAGAATACCTGGAAAGATTTTAGAATACTTAAAGTGGTTTAGGACACTAAAAAGTTTATCAGGGAGGGTACAGTGTGAAGAGATTGTCCTATCAGGATGGATGCAGAAGTGAGGGTTTGGGAGCCAGTACTGAAATGGGGCTTGAACTTCAGGAAAAAAAAAAATATCCTACTGTATCATGAATTGAGAACCAGTCTAAATAGCAAAGGTAAAATATGGATAGTCCAGCTAACATTTCTTTAAAACATCTCCTGCCTATGTAAAGATTATTACTGGCAACAATAGTAAGCATATAGAGATTTGAGTATGTGAATCCCCAAATGGTGGGGAAAGAATGCAGATTGAACTCCAAGAAAAGCCAACCAGCTGCAATTTATTAGAAACTACAGGTATGTCTTGAGAAAAGTTTATTCATTTATCCACGATGCATTTCATTCTGTGAATGATGACGACTTTCACAGACTAGTGGGTGAGGCAGAAGAAAGACTAACAAATGATGGAATGTGATCAGTGCCTTGTTAGAAGAATGAGTGCACGTAGGAGGGCACCGAACCACACAGAGAATGCTTCTCTCAGGAGGTAATGTTGGATCTGCTACTAGGGAGCAGGCTTCAGACAAGCAGAGTTACATAAATCAGGCGCATGGCACAGCTACAGCCATAATATGTGAAAGTATAGCAAAATTATACTATAATTTTGCTATACTATAGTGTAAAGTGACAAACATGTCCTTAGGAATTTGAATTCTAGTCCTCCTTCCATTTTACCCAACATTATCCACAATAACAATCGATTTTAGAGAAGTCATTTTGTTAACCTGTGACTAGGTTTTTTGATTGGTAAAATGGGCATATCCTCTGCCATGCATACCGAATAGGATTGTTTTTAAGGCTTAAGATTGATCATTCTGTCTCTGTGTATCTGTCTTTCTAACTATTACCATCAAAAACATAAAAAACACCATAAACATGCAAGCTATCTTTGTAAGGCTGCTTAATACCTAAATGTAGGTACACATAGAATTCCAAAAGAAAATAGTTAAATTTCCCTTCACTTACTTCTTCACCCACAGATACTGCATGAAGGGAAAATGGAAGGAAATTTGTTTCTGGGAAATATCCAAAATGAGAACATGAGTGTCTTGGAACTATCCTTTTGGCAGCTATTTCTAATCACTAAAGACGGATTATATCAGCACTCAGATGTTTTGTGATTCTTATTCCAAATCCAATTAACTGTCTTTTGGAGGTCTAGTTGGACCAGGTCAACATGGCTAAGCAAACCAGTGCAGATGAGGAAATGAAAACAAGCTATTATTGACATAACTAACATGATGTCTGTCTTATATTTATATAGGACTTAATTACTTGCCAAGCACTTTCTCCTATGTTAATTCACGTATGTGTACATCCATTCTCTAAGGTAGGGAGGACAGGTGTCATTAGTTCCATTTTAAAGGGGAGTACAACCTTTAAATTTGCATTAAATTAAGTAACTTACCCAAGGTCAAATTGTGGTGAGGACTACAACTCAGTTACTCTTTTTAATGAAAAATCCAGTGGCTGTTTTTCCTATTATGACTGACATTCTACCTAAGGACCAATTGTGAAAGAAATAACATACCTGTTGAAAATGCCGCATTCCTTTCTAAGCTCACTGAAATTCCTGCATTATTTTTTGGATAAGTAGAGAATTTTAAAATATTTCAAATGGTTAAAAATTGACCCTTTTTGCAAATACCACTTGGTGTTTGTAGATAAACAGTGATCACTGACTGTCATTCTGAAGATTAACTTTTAAAAGAGAAGACTATCTTGTTTGTTTTGTGCTTAATCAACCCAATCTAGTCTGAAATATAGATGTATAGAAAGAGATGGATTTGAATATTGGGTAATAATTTACACTGTATTATAAAAGTCCAAGAGAATAGAAAACCAAACATTGCATTTAAATCTATCTTGAATCCAAAGTGTATTAGAACTTATATCTTATTTAATGTATTGATCATTGGATTTTCTAAATATTTAAGTGGAAAGAGATATACTATAATAAGAGCCGGGAAAACTTTTATCTGGATCTTTGTATCTCCTTGACTTTAGCTATACACAGAAAAGGGTCACTGTAGCTTCTGGAATACTCTGCAGGAATACAAGAGGACAACCAAGCAACTCTTGGGATGTCAGGATCTTGGTGGATTGTACACGACTACTTGACTCTCATTTTCAGATCGTTCTTAAAAAGAACCCACAGGCGAACAACTCCCAGAGACACACAAAGATATTTTAGGTCAGGTTTTTTCAGGTTGAACTGTACAGACTTGTTGAGCCTCTGGCGGAGTTTGCAGGTGTCCTTCATTAAGTATATGCACCAGCCTGAAGGGGAGTTGGTTCTGCTTGTGCAATTTAGTGTGTTTATACCTTTCTGTTTGACAAAGGGGTTGTTTGTTGTCTAACCCTGCCTGTTCATACAAGTGAAGAGCAGATATAATCTTCTCAAACTCATGCACCTAGCAGAAAAAGAAAATGAAATTATAACATCTAATATAGCATTTATTTCGCACCTTGTGTTTTCATATAGCTCCAGGATATTCTCCTACATAGAATTGCAGAGATGATTAAAAATGCATACATTTATAGAAAGCAACAAAAGATATTGGTGCATTCCCTAGTCATATTTATGTTGTATTTTTCTTCCCATTTTCAAAATACCTTAAAAAATTAATAATGTCCATTTACAACATTTAAAAATACAAGCAGAATGGATGTATATATATATATATATATATATATATATATATATATATATATCTACATTAGGTACCTATCACTTCTTAAAAGTAGTATTAATCCTGAACAAAGAAACAGATGGAATTAGTTATTCCCCATAGATAATCTTGACTTATTTTGTTTCTCTCTACAGATGCAGCATGCCATGATAAAGCAAGTTCATCCCCAGGGAGCACTGAACAAATGCCAACTGAGATCTCTTTCTTCAGAGGTTTTGCTTCAACTGCCTGCCCCCCGCCACAACACACACTGTTTAATTCAGTCCAGGGTCATACCACTGAAGCCTTTCCTCTTATCCTAATTTAAATGGGCCTTCTCTGTATTTGTAGTTTAGTAGTAATAAAATATGAGCTGTTAAGAGAATTTTAGAATTAAAATTCTCTTATTTTACATGCAAGAAAAGCAAGATGCAGAAAGTTTCAGGAATTTATTAAAGCAACCCAACCAGAACTCTCTTTTCTTCTCTGTGCATTCCATCTTGTTTCATTATGCTCTGCTCTGTATTTTTAAATATAGCATGTTTCCCAAACCCCACCCTTACTCTACAAATATAGCATGTTTCCCAAACCCCACCCTTACTCTACAACTTAATCAAAGCCCACAATATATCTAGAAATCTTTATTTTTCTTCTTTTATAATCATATACAATTATAAGCAAATCATCATTTTCTGATCAGAAAAAATGGAATATTGATCTGTTCCATTTTCTCACTGCATGGAACAGAATGCCTACAAAGTTCATCTTCACAACCATGACTGTTTTACAAACAGTATGAGAAAAACTGAAGGCAGATGTTGAATTCCTGAGCCCATGTAGGAAAGTGATTTAAAATGAAGAGTTATGATGATGACTTGGAGCACATGAACTAGGATGCATTACCCATCAACATGTTTTGATTCAGGAAATTTCGCACATGGGAGATGAACATACTTTATGGGCCCTGTCAGGAAGTCTTCAATAAACTATATTTATCACATCAACCTCTGATTATTTGTTTGATACCAGTGAGTGAACAGATGAGTCACATCGTTTTGGGTGTATAGTTTTTTTTGGCCTGAGTCTTTGAAGCTGGACTGCAGCAGAGTCTTGGGAGGCAAATCCGCTGTCCTCACATCTGGAAGTATTTCCATCAAAGAAACTACAAAGCACTTTTATATTATTCAATGTATACTCTATGACATTTTCCCTTTCCTTCCTAACAAAGAAAAAAAGAGTAAGTCATCCAAAAGGAATGGGGATCAAATAAGAATATAAATGAAAGTGATTTAAAACTGTAGAGTTCTATGTAAATATCAATGATTATAAATGCAATGATCATAACCGTGTGAAGAAAAATGACCATGTCTTTATTCTTCAGTGCTCACAGCTTTCCTACTATGTTCAACATCATTAAAACATAAGTGATTATATCTCCATCTTTTTTGAAAAAAGCAACTTTCTTGAGAAAAAAAGATATTTCTATGCCAAATTCCTAAATAGATATCTTATGGTATCTAGTTAAGCCAAGTTAGGAATGAACACAAATCATAAGAACAAACAAACACAAGAACACAACCCAAAAATAACAGCCACAAAAAATGAGACATAGCTTCACCAAATTTTATGGCCAAAAGACTTGGTCAAGGACACCAGACATGGAAGAGCCCGTGGGACTTGGCCAACTTCGTCCTCTGGGGACTCCACCCCTCCCTTGCCAGGACTCATCTCCTCTAGACCTAACACTGCCGTGCTCTGAATAGAAAGAGCTTCGGATACATATTCATCCTCAAGTCAGAGACAGCTGATCACACTGCTGCTCCTCATGCAGGTTCTATTCCTACCCAAAGCCAGACCTATAAGCCCAGAGGTTAGTGGTCTCTGAAGAATCTAATCTTTGATTAAAAAATAAGAGATGTTTAAAATAGTGTTTGACTCACAAGCAGATTTTGCTAGTTTTGTGAGATATCTTTATAGGGTTATTAGAAGTCTCTAGTTGTCGATGAGACAGTACATTTGAATGAATATCTCACATCAACTAACCTTCCTAGAATTTTAGTACTGCCCTCCTTTCTGGAAGGATCGATAATTCAGTTTACTGAAAGTTGATGTTACTAGTCAGCATGGGGGCCTTTTAAAAAGCAGTACAGAAACACTGAAAAGTAAGTTTAAGAAAGGACACACTCCTCAACAATTTTTATAGGCAAAAGTTCCATGTCATATAGAAATCTAATATTCATTCGTTGAATTGTCAGTACACACAAAAAAGAGAAGGGGCCTGTTTTAGACTTTCCTTAGTTGTGACAAAATCTTAAGTCATCACAAATATTTCCTAACTGATGCATGTCTTAAATCAAGCCTGCCTCACTACATCCCTCTTCTCACAGGTGTTCTCCAGCTTTACCTGTGCAGTAGTTCTGCTTTTCTCTCACAGAGTCATCATCTCGCTGAGGACAGGCCCATAGCTGTGACCTCTGCAGCCCCTGAAGGGCACTATTACTCACAACAGACTATGTAGCCATCTAGGGAGAAAACAATGATTTGCTTTTGCTTTCTTTTCCCCTGGTATGAGCCTTGGAAATTCACCTCTATTATCATCGGATACATAGGCAGTTGGATTTAATATACATTATTCACTTCTGCATGGTTTGTTTATCTGCCAAATGCCTTTCCATGGCTCCTGGAAAGATATACTCTATGCAACAGCATGTGCTTACCTTTCATAAAGTCAGTGGTTAAAGTACTGATTTTGGGGGGTGTAGTAGAAGGAAGGCTGGAGCAAGAAAGGGCAAAACGTGACACAATGTCTGTGTTGGGGGGAAGAGGGCATGGCCATGACCTTGGTAGGCAAAATACATTGACAGTCACCACGCCCACTGCTGACCTTTCAGATTCAGAAACATATTCTTAGCCAAAGGGCCTTCAGCATTCCTGAACTGTTCTTATTCTCTGACTGGAAAACAATCTTACTGAGGGCTAGTGAGATTAACTGTGCTTGAATGTGTGTTGTTTGTACAACTATGATGGTGGCAGAAGTAATTCTGAAATCTGAGACATTTCAAGGCAGGCAGGCCTGGTGAGTGACCCTTGGCAGAGAGAGAACAAAGAGAAATTGGAGAAGAGTTTACCTACTTGGCAATTTTGCCCACTGCTGGCAGTCCCTTTTTCTCGGATCAGAAGGCAGTGGTAGAAAGGACATTGGATACGTCGCTGACAGGATGGAGAAGACAATGTTACTCCAAACAATAACAGCATCAAGGTTCACAGAAACAACCCATTGTGTATGGAGTGCTTCCCTTAAACCAGGCACTGGCCTTTCCCCTACTGTGCTGATTGTCACTGTTTAAGTTTCATCGAATTTTAGGTCGGCCCCTCCCTGCTTCCCTTTGCAAAATGCTTTTCTAATTGCGCGTCTGTTCTAGGAGTGCCGGTCTTAGCACTCAGTTCTAGCTATGGAAAGGCATGGTCACTGAGTCATGCATGCAAGGCCACGCTTGGTAGTGAACTTCACCACACACACACACACACACACACACACATGCTTCAGAAACTGGCAAAGGGTCCAAGCAATTGAAACACTCTATAGTATTTTCCAGTCTGGACATAGGAAAGAGACATCATCCTCTCTAACAACAAAACTGTGAAAATGTGAGCACTGGAGATGCAAATGACTAGCCTTCACCTTTTGAGGACACCCACACACACACACACACACACACACACAAAGAGAGAAGCAGGGACTAGAGATGGAGGGAGGGGGTCTGGGCATCTAAGTGGTCTGCAATTCTAGTGCCTCATAAGGCCAGCTCAACGCTCTGCTTTGTACACCCTGTTGTGTGAGCCTGTGAGTCCATCCTTTCCCTCTCTTTGAATCTACATCCTTTCTTCATTTACAAAAGTACACGAAGCATCTCATTTACTCCTCACAACTTTAAGCCCCAATTTTACCCATGAAGAAATGGCACCTTAAAAAGACAATATAGTTAATGTTCCCCAAGGTCACACAGCTAATAAGTTGCAGCCCAGCCAGGTCCAACTTGCAGGCTCTGAGCTCCTAACTGCTAGTTTGTTCACCAGGATCCTTAACCATCCTATGCTTTTTGCTTTAAGAATAATTTTATTGGCTGTTTGTCTCTTTTTTTTTAATCTTGAGAGAATCAAATGAGATAACCTAAGGAACAGCACTTTGACTAAGGCAGAACATCATAAGCAAATGCATCTTCCCACCAGTCCAAGTACCCGATGCCTGCTGGAGGCTATCTGACTTGAAATACAATCTACTCTACATTACACTGGGCTTGTTACATTCTTTGCTGATTCTACCATCTATGTCTTGCTTGTCTGTTTAATCTGGGCATGGACTTCTTTGTGTTAGAGAGAAACTTATAGATGACAAATGGTTGCAACATTAATACAAACTTTAAAACACAGACAGTACAGCCTGAGTCAGAGCGCATGTACCCTAAACTCCTGTGTCAATGTAAAATGGTGTGAGAAACAGGGTGGGTGTTAGAAGCAACACCCCAGAAAGTAAATGACAGCTTCCATAATCCTTAAAAAAACTAATATGGCATCATTCAGGAATAATGTAAAAATGTCTTGCATGCAATTGCTACTGACATGTAAAGATAAGGTGATGATGCATCTGACAAACATGCAATCTTTGAAAGAAAAATATTATTTCTGCATATTATTGAGCCTGATACTACTTATGCCAAAGGGTTCTTTGTTCACTGGAGCTGCAGCAATTGTTTTAAACCACTAAAACATTCTTTTTGTGTTACACCTATGCAAACAGAATATAGTTATATTACATACAAGTCCTTGATGGAATCAGAAATTACATGTGAATTGCCTGAGCCCTATGCTCACCATGGTATGTGTCCAGTTAGTCAAGTTTCCTTACAAAAAAACAAAAGTATCTTTGTATCCTTAATCACTGAATAGGTCAAATCAGAGCTAAATTGTATCAGGAATTTTAGGGTATTCTAGGTAAACAATAATTAGTGATACTGAGCAATGACTAGTTCTTCATATTGTCACTCCAGTAATAATCTTCAACAAAAACAAGGAAACCAAAGTGTATTACAGTCCTGTGGAGCCACTTCTGGGGTAAATTACAGTAATTAGTCCATGTGTAGATTGTCTGATGACATGATTTGGTAAATGAGTCATGTATAAAGATACCAGCAAGTGCTTCTCAAAGTGTGATCCTCACCATCGCTTCCTATTCCTTTGAGAACAAGGATTTCAGTCCTGCTGACTCAGCACTTCTGGGAGCTCAGAAATACACCTTTGTAATATGACTTCCAATGATGGAAATATATGCATAGTTTCCTCTTCAAAATTTTAGAACTAATGATCTTGAGAAACCATCAAATAGGTCATTTGTCTCTTAGTCTCTCTTCAATGTATATTTGCTTAATTAAGATTTTGACCAAAATGTGAACCAGCACCTTCATCACAAGCCTAACCTGTTTCTATTGATAAAAGCCAGGTACTCTCTATTTTTTGACCAAGAGGAGCTCTGTATGCTTTGTATGACTAAGCTGGCTTTGTAGTACCAAAGAGCTTGTTTGATATGCTTACCCGGATGGACAGCATCTTTCTGCAACCAGCTGGTGTCTCCTGGGGATTTCCCACTGTGAGTAATATCACAGAGTTCTGAACTAGGCATGGCACAAACGAACAAGATTTGCCTAACTTCATATACTTCCAAATTTTAATTAATATTACAAGTAACAAAGTGAAGAAGGAAGAAAACTTAACCTAAATTATTTGAAAGAAGACAATATCTGTTTCAAGCATAAACTTTTCTTTATTATGACAAGAAACAGCAGTTGACCAACCTCATAAACATTACTAGTCCCTTGTAAAAATGTGTAGATAACCCTGGCCAGGTGGCTCAGGTGGTTGGAGCATCATTCTGTACACCAGAAGGTTGCCAGTTTGATCCCTGGTAGGGACAGGTAGGGAAGGCAACTGATTGATTTTTCTCTCTCTCATCCATGTTTCTCTCTCTCTCTCTCTCTTTCTCCCCCTCCCTCCTTCCCTCTTTCTTTCTCTCCCTTCTCTCTTTCTTTCTCTAGAATCAGTGAATATATCCTCAGATGAGGATTTTTAAAAATGTGTAGATAAATAAAGCGGCCAAGGGAATTTGCATACAGAAGGGTTTTCCGCTAATTCTAGCTTCTCATTAGAACATAATGCCCTACTTTCCTACCATGGGCAGCACTGTCCAAGCTGGCAGCATCTTTGTATAAAACCCAAAGAGAAAGCAGTCTGGGCCACATTCTCTGCTGTCTACATTAAAAAGTCATCAGCTTTCCAGAAGAGGTGAGGGCATCGAATTGCTCCCTGTGCAAGCCATGTTACTGTATCCGAGGTCAGCTTTAATTTGTTCCTGGCTGAGAAAGGACAAAAGGATTTCATTACACGCCCCTGGATTTTACAGATGGGAACATGTGGATGTGTAAAGATGGGCTTGGTTTGGTTTGGTTTTGCTATAATTTGAGGCAATCTTTAGCTTTGTTTATATTATTTAGGTCAAGCTGATTTCTTTTTGTTCATAATCACTAATTATTATTTATACAGAATAACCTAAAATTTCAGATAAAATTGAGCTTTGATTTGATCTGTTCAGTGATTGGGGTTCAAAGTTACTTTTATTTTTTTGTGAGGGAAAATGACTGGACACACACCACGGTGAGCACAGGGCTCCGGCAATTTGTGAAACTCAGTTTGACAAACTTGTTTTTGTTCCAAGTCCTTTTTTATAATGAGCCATGTATTTCTCACAGCTCTCAGCATCAGAAAAAAAAATATGCCAAACAATTTGCTACTGAGGATTGTAATTTACCTCAAAAGTGTTTGTCTTTGCTACCTGAAATCACAAGGACAAAGTTTATTCTGAATCACATTACCTTTTATTGACCCCTTGCCCTGACTTTAACAAGGTTTTTACATTTCTTTAACCATGTGTATATCCAATCCATTTTGGGAAACACTTAAACTGGTCATAATACATAGAACAACAAAAGCAGCTGTCATTTTGTAATGGATGTCTTTGCATTACAGCTGGTGGGGTTTTCAAGAAAGTCTGTTGACACACTTAATCATGTAAACAAAACCACAAATCCAAGTGGTACAGGCACAAAAACAAGACAGCTCACCAAGGCACACTGGTATGTTTAACGCATTATTATTTATACATCTTGTTGTGTTAGCTCTGATAATGGCCGTTATTATCTTGTCCTGCTCAGCCCTAATAATAAGGTGCTTTATGTGTTATGTCAAAAAATGCCTCCCATATCCTCACAGGTAGGCTGGATTTTATTCTGTTACTGTACTTTCTTCAAACCAAGGGGCATGAGAAGTTAGTACCTTTCACCTAGATTCTGTCAGCTTCGTGACATCTCTTTCTATGCCAAACCTTTTAGATACTGTTGTCAGATTAATTTTCCTGGGGACTAATTCCCATAAAGTTTCAGTGATGTATCCAGGCATCCGAAGCTTTCTGTGGTCTTGATACAACTTGTCTTTCCAAGTCCGTTTCTCACCATGCCTCCCACAAGCATTCCACTCAGCCAAACGCTTCTACTTTACCCCCCTTTGCTTTCCACCTTCCAGGTAGAAGACTTAGATTATAATTATCTTTAAGGACATCAAAAAGCCTTGCAAGAAGCTGTCAATAAAAGCAGTTTCTTTTGGCTCTGTAACTCTCATAGCTCCTATTACATTTTTTCTTATCACATTTATCTTTCATGATCATGATTTGGGAACAGATCTTCATTCCCCTGCAAGGACAAAAGCAGAATCTATTGTTACTGTTAAGACCATCCTAGTATATTCTCCATGACTCAGTGGGCAGACACTCAACTCTTTGTAGAATGCATTGAACAAATTGCCTCATTTTCAAGAAATTATTCATTATTTGTATTTTTCTCAGCAATACTGAAGACACAAAAGACATAAAACAATCAGAATAATACTGTGTAAAACAGGGAATCAGCAAAGCAGGGCACAGACATGACCTGCCGGAGGAGTGTTCACTGGGGAGAACTCCCAGATTCAGGATCGGCAGCAGGTGTCTGGTCTCCCCCGCCCCCTCACACTCTGGGGTGGTGCACAGCCATCTCAGAGAGCCAGACATCTGACCGTGGAAGACAGACTCCCCTTAGATGTGTTATGCTGAGGGTATTTAAAGAATTGAATTAAAAAAAAAAGAAATGTGTGCAATAGCACAATCTTGTCTCCAGCCCTAACCTGCCAGCTCGGTGTAGTCCCTCATAGGGTCAGGCATCCAAGCCTTAAAATTGCAGCTGCAAGACACAGAATTTGCCACATCAGGAACCCTGCTGAGGAAAGCACTAGCCCTGTCCTGGCATGTTGGGGAAGCTACGGTCCAAGCCTAGTGGCTGACAAGTGCCGTCAGCAAGAAGCCAAACTTGTCTCTATGGTGCTTTGCAGGAGGCAACACTTTTTCTATGATATCAGCTTGCAGGGCATCAGTCTTACTGATTTACTCTTAGCTTTCATACATTCGTAGTTCTAAAACAACCTGCATTACATTAGTTATGTAAGATGTATGCCTTAGGGGAGAGGCCCAAGTATATATGAATCAAGTCACTCCCAGAAGCTGTAATGTGTGTGTGAAGCCCTAGCCAGCAGGGATAAATGCTTTCATTAAAGTAGAATTGGTCAGTGAGGTAAATCAGCTGAACACCCAGCCTGGGTTTGCGCCTCAGATGTCTAACACTGTCCTTCCTAGAATTTTCTCAAGGTCTTTCTTATGAATCAGCTGAAGCGGGGAATCTTCTATATATTCTCACAAAACAAGAAAAGACTATCATTAATTTCCTATGAGACAAGAGGCCTTGTGAGTCCAAAGCATTCTGTTTTATCATTGCTTTGAAGCCTAGAGAAGCATGATTCTGGTTGTCATTCACTTTAATGGATTAAAGATCAAGGAAAGAACCATCCAAATCAACCACATATCTAACTACTACTATATTGGCCCCACAATGCTCTAGGAGAAGGGCTGTGGTGCTCAGAAATGGTACCCAAATTCATGACAAATCCCCACCTCAAAAAGCAGGAAAGAAAACAAGAAAAAAAGAGAGAGATTTGTTCTGCTCTGATTTTGAACAGCTGGGAGGTGCAATTAGAACACGTACCCTCTTACCACACAGGGACAAGATCACAAAGAGAAAGGACAACTTAGACTAATTCATGCCAGTCTGGGACTGCATGAGGGGCAGCATCAGAACTCCTCTAAGTCAGGAAGTTCAGAGATGGGCAGAGACACTGTCCCAACTCCCCAGGACCTGGACTGCTGGCCATGATGAAGCAGAGGACCCAACAAGGAACAAGAAGAGCAGGACTTAAAACATAATTCCTTCAGCCACTGCAGGAGGGAGAACGGAGAGGGAACCTGTCAGGATAGAAACCGGGGGCTGAGCTCAGACACGTCTCAGCTTCCTGGATGATGGTCTGAAGGGCGTGGCCACCAGGCGGAGGGCATCCCGGAGTGTGACCAAGCCTGGCACGCCCTGGCAGGGCGGCCTCCCCCACACACAACCTTTGTTCTGCTTAGGTGCTGAGTGGACTTGGAGATGGAGGATAATGTTTAAAACAGGTGATGAGACATTATTTTGGTAATGTCACAAAACTGAAAAAAAATCATTTGTAATTCTTTAAGATACATAGCTTCAAATAAATATTCCAGAGAAGCACGTGTACCATGTACACAGTGTTGGCCATGGAGATCGTGGTTATGAGGAAAGAAAAAATGAATTTTTACGAATGAAAAATATTTATTGAAAGGGGCAATTTCCTTACAGAACTATGGACTTCTTTCTCGTTATTCATGATTTAGAGTCCCAAATGTTGCAGTCCTGAGGAATTGCTAACTCTGCACACTGGAGGCACTGGACTGCTAGTATTATGTTGAACTCTGTACATTTTTTCCTAATATGCAATTGCTGTAAAGTTACACAGCTTGACAACAATAGGATCCAAATTCATAATTAAGATAGTCCATGTCCATGGGATGATCATGACATGTTTTTGCTTTTGAGCAAAAAACATAAGTTCTTATATTTTCATGGTTTACTGAGTTTTATCTTTCAAAATTGAATAACCCAGTATATTGAAAGCTATACTAAGTTCCATGTTGTCTATATAAATTGTCATTGCTCTATTTAAAATTGGGTAGGCTATATTTTCCTTTCACTGACCTACCAGATGTTAGGAGTTTCAAAAAATCTATTATCCAAAAAGTTACCATCAGTGATTCAAACTAGCCTGGCATTTCATCTATACAATTTTTTAAAGCAGGAGAAATATTATTTACTGAAGTACTTTAGAGTGGGTATAATGCAGAAATTAAACTACTTCTCTCTTGTGTCCAGACTGCTAGGCTAACATTTCTCCTGGTCTTTAAATTAACAAATGAAGTTTAGGCAATTATACAAAACTCAAATACTCCATGCAGTTTTGTAAAGAACCGGAATACCCACTATGAATAACTTATTTTCTCTCATGAAGATAATTCTTACTTTATGGAAAATAAGCTTTAAACCACTGGAGGAGGAGTCAGGCTTTATTTGTTATTTCCTTTATTAAAAAATTCATTTATAGGTATTTCAATTTCTAAACTACTTGAACTTAAGATTATGCTCTTTTATGCCATCCTACCCTTCCTTGTAGTACAGCACTTTAATATGGTTTCATAGTGGCACCATATTAAATAGATGATAGAAAAAGAAAACAAGGAATGAGACAGAGACGTGGAGATGACAGGCTGCAGCCCAGAGGAATCTGCACACCTTGCTGCAGACTGACTGCCTTTCTCCACAATAGGCAGCATCCCGCCCGGTTCCCTCAGAAAAAGAGGGAGGGAAAAACACAGAGAGACAGAGGCCCTGGGGGTTTATTTGTGGTTCCCCAGGTGTGTTATTTAATATATCTCTGTGCCATTTTATTGAGGTTAAAAGAGGTCTTAGCATATACATCACCTCTAATGCAGCACAGAATTGCTTAAGAAATATCACACACTCATAATGCATGGTTTCCCATCTATTATAAATTTTAATAAAATGTGTCAGTCTTTTTTATAGTACTTCATGCTGAAATAAGCACGAAATAAATGAATGTGACGTCAAACGGGGTTTTGATCAATGGCTATAGAAAATTAAATCTACTCTTTGCAGGGCATTTGATAGGATATTACACAGTTTAAAATCACTGCCCCTTTCCCAGGATTCCACCCTCTTCATCTCTATCTAACACAAGTGAGGTAAAAATATGCAGCAGACATGCCTCACATGAATATATAGACATGCATCTTATATAACGTGGCCAACATGATTCTGAGTAGTCATTTGAGCAGTTTAAACGACAAGGGGAAATTCAGTCAGCAAAGTAAGGAGGAATGCTTTTAACTTACGTGATCCCTAATTAGGTGGATCAATAGGATAGCTGTCACATTATGGAAGGCCATTCATGTCTGCTAATTAATCAAAAGTAAAGTTCATCAAAGCTTGGAGTGTATTTATTGTACTTCATTGTCTACCGTTAGCTGTTAGGAGAGAGAAGAGCTCTTGTTTCTGACTGTACTCTTGCTAATTAGTTCAGTGATGCCTCGGTCTTGTTTTTGTCATAAAGCAGTTACACACAATAACCCACGGCCACTGACCCAGAGAAGGCAGCAGGGTCAGGTGCTACAGGACAAATTAGAACCCATCTTACTGGAATTCATCCCTGACCTAATTTTTCTGCACTGTGAGAGTAGAAGTGGGTTAGATTATAAACCACTCAAAAATTGAAAAGAAAAAGGAAAAAAGGACCCTGCTAAGCAGTATCATGAGATCATGGATTTAAAGTATCCCAGAACCACTCAGCTGGAAAAATGGCATAAAAGGCCAAAGGTACTGCAGTAATACTGCATTGAAGCACATTGCTAATTCTTATCCTTTGTTTTATTAAGTTAAAAGCTATAGTTCCTTTCACTTATATTATCTTTATCACCCCTCTCTCCCCAAAAGACAATAAAAATCTATATAACCTCTCAACTGTCAAATTTTGCAAAAAATATATATATACTTATAAGAAGCATACATGTAAGTAGCTTAATTTCAAATAATACTATGGACTCTATTTCAGAAATAGCTTCTGAGAGCTGCCTCTCTCCTTTAAACCTTCATCAATTCAGTGAACAGGAATTTTTAGGCACAAATTAAGTCTGAGGCACATGGAGACACAGCAATGAAAGGACATTGTGCCTATCCTCAAGGAACTCATAGGAGGACATGAAGAGAGTACGGGACAGGAGCAGCAAAGAAATATGCAAAATATGGTTGTGACAGTGGGATCAGATACAGCTGGTAGGGGAACCAACTCAGCCTGTGTCAGGGAAGGCAGCTCTAAGGAGATGATGACTCTGATGGAGCTCTTGAAGAAGGAGAAAGAAATAATCAAGTGAAAAACTCAGGGTGGGGCCGTGGAGGGGGGGGACACAAATGCAGGGGACAGGTGTTGCCGGAGGAAGGGACACCAGGCATAAAAGTTAGAGAGGATTAAAAAGCCTGCTTTGTTGTGAGACAATATTTTAATCACATTTTTATCTTTCGTTTTTCTTTATTTCCTAATTATTTTATAAATAAGAATTGGAAGTTCAAACAGGAAGGGCAAGCCAAAAAAGGAGCTCAAACTGTCTCCTGCAGGCAGTGAAAAGCCACTGAAAATAGAGGGTGGCGTGATTGAGTTTTTGTTTTCATGATTCAGGCAATATTTCTGACCGAAGCCTGTGAGAGAAGAAGAAGAAAAGAAAGAGAAATGGTCCCTCCACTGAGTGCTCACTGTGTTCCAGGCACTATGCGGGGAAACTTTCACATCAAATGAACGCCTTCAGTGCCTCTCACTGAATTCTACACTGTGTGGTTCTTAGAAGCTGCATGTCCCAGTAGTCTGCACAGAAAGTTTCACATGGTTTTATTCATTTTTTCCTAATAGAATACAGGAGTCTAGGTAATGCCACTTCATGTAGTGAAGGTATGACATTTTAAAATTTGGAAGCAATTAGGAACTTTTGAACATAAGCTGTTTATAGCTTGAAGACGGTAATCTATTTTTAAATGCTCTGAGCCCCATCGTGAGCCTTTTGGAAAAAAAGCAATTGATGAGGGAGGTGGCGAGGTTGCACAGAGGGCTCTTGTAGGGAATGGTAATTATAGCACAATTGCCCCATTTATCATCACAGATTACCAAAAAGACAAAAATAGGATAGCAGAGCACTCGTCATGGAAAGTAAATTGTGTTGTATGCCCCCCCCATCATTACGTGGTAGACTTTCTCAGTGTACGTTTCTGTCCAAATCCCACATCTAAATACCATTAGTCACTTGCTCAGGAAGACTGTGATCTCACCATGGGAAGAAGGCAAAAGCACAGGAAGGAGACTGCCAGGAAACCAGGCCAAGGACAAAAAAGTGTGTCACATGAAGGAAATAGAGGAGATAAAAAATAATAAACTTCAGGGAGAAAATGCCAAGGGAAGATGTTTTTCCAATTTTTCTGGTTCTGAAATCAGAAGGTTGAATGTATAATCAGGTTATAAGAAATGTACTGAGTGCTGTTCATGGTCAGAAGGAAAATCTGAGTCAATGAAAAATGAAGTATTTCTGGACTCTTAACTACTAATGCAGAATATAAATACATTTTCCAGGCAATATTGGCAAATTAGATGCTTCCTATGATTTTCTTCCTTTCTGAGGACATTTTATTCTAAATACATCATTTTCAATTCATCATTTTAAAGCACAACATAAGGTTAAAATGATTTTATTTTGCTCTAATCACACTTCTTTCCTGCTGTAAATGGTGCTTACCTGGTCCTTTACCTCATCACTTTAGAATCTTCAATGCACTAAAACTTTTCCTAAGCGAGGTTATCACTCTATAGTTGCAGTTTGTCCAGGTATGTCGTATGTCAGTGTCATCAAAATCAGAATACTGAAGACACCAGAATCAAGGTTAGTGTAACAGATACATGTGCTAGAGTTATATCAGCATGTTTTCCCATTTCCAATTCGGACGTGTTATTAATATTACCTAGCTGCTATTCTGTCAGCAAGCAGTTGTTTTATAATCTGCACTTCCATGTTATTCTACTAGAAAACTTTTAAAACTTACCCTGAATCCCTCCAGAACCCAACAAGTAGTGACTTAAAAGTAAAATTGTGCTCCTTGTGGGTCTGGTGGGCAACATTTTTTATGTCAGTTTTAATATGTTACTCTAATTCAATAGGTAAACTAATCAAAGGATATAAAAGAAAATTAACACAAGAAAAACATTTTAACCTAAATAACTAAAGAATACCAGATGTCATGATATATATGTTAGGTTAGTTAACATATATGTGTGTGTGTATAAATAACAGTATTAGCATTGATAAGAGTACCATTTATTCAAGAAAGATCAGAGTGTGAATTGTCACAAATTTACTAGAGGCGATCAGACAATATTACTAAATACCTCAATTCTGTATATAAACTTTAATAATTCTATTTCTAAGAAAAATTTTAAATGGCTAATGAAACACACAGCATTTGAAAATTATGATGTTTGGTCAGTACTGTCTTAAATGAGGCAGGTAGTTCTTAATGCCGAACTTCCTTGAGCAATGCCAAAATATGGATCCTGCAGGAATTCTTTTTTTATTACCAAGATTCAGTGCTTTATATGTTGATTCTTGTTATTTAAAAAATGGATCTCTGTAAGAAGCCTTATCAAGTATAGAGGAAAAGATGATTAATTAGGGAAGACTGTATTTTTTGTTATTTCGGCAGCTATGTTTTGAAATTTTATTTTCTTTTCCCCATAATTCTCTGTCTTTCACTTTTGGTGGTAAGAGTATGTATGTCTTCTAGGAATAAAACATTACAGAATATTTCTTCTGGTTATCACACCCATTAACAAGAAAATGTACAAAGTGTGTGTGGGTTTTACACACTTCATAGGAGCAACCAGCAATGCTCATCACAATCACCTTTTTTAAAAGGTCCTTCACATATACGCACTGTATGCATTTTTAATAAATTGGGACCACACCATCTATGCTACTTCCTGCCATCCCCAGTATCCCACTCATCCCCACCCTTCTTAGGGTTTTGAAGGGTTACATGGCAAAATGATGCAAAGAGAGTCATTTGAAAGAAGACATATACAGAGGAAGGACAAGCAGAGTGTTGAACCCCGTGTCTCTTATCTTCTCCCTGTGGAGTCAGGAAGGGTCACCCTCCCAGCACATCAACGTGTGATGATACAGAACATTGCCAACCAGGCAAGTTCACAGCGTCCAGGGGGTTTATGGTGCTTTATTATATGGGCACGATTGATTGAATCTTTAGCTAGGAAGTCAAATTTACAGAGGTCGAGTTAGTATCACGAAGCTTAAACACTCAACCCTACATTTCACAGATGGTGCTTCTGGTGTGGCCAAGCTCCACCCTGTCATCTGGTTAATGTAAACCATCTGAGGCACAACACACTATACGTCATTGGGAATATAACAATAAACATGGTCTCTAAACTTTAAATATATTAATAAATATGATACACTGATATTTAACTTTTTGATACCTTGGTTTTCTTTTTCATAAAATAAGGAAGGTTTGACTAAGACTAACTTTTAATAGGATGTCAAATGAACATTGAGTAGGTGACTAGCTAATGGAATGAAAATGTTAGATAAATATTCTATAATCTCATGTTCCTTTGTCCAAAAACCTTCACAGCTAGTTATTTCTTGAGTCCTTCTGAAACTCTACTGTAGATGTCTTTATTACCTCATTCCCACAAAAACCCTGATTGCTTTTAGTATTAGTTATTTTCACTGTAATTTATTCAGCTTCAAAATTAGAAAACTAAAATCCTCACATTTCTTCCAGTCTAAGAATAAGCCTGAAGAAACAAACAAAACAAAATACTAAGAATAATTACAGTGTTCATTTCTCTGTTCTATCCATTCAAAAAGTCACCTCCTTCCACACATCCATGTCTATTGTCATACTCTTTAATATTCACTTAAGACTAACTCACACTAGCCCTGGCTGGGTGGCTCAGTTGGTTGGAGCATGTCCCAAACATGAAAACGTTGTGGGTTCAATTCCTGGTCAGGACACATGCTTAAGTTGCAGGTTTAGTCCCCAGCTGGGGAACATACTGAAGGCAACAGATTAAAGTTTCTCTCTCAGGTCGATGTCTCTCTCTCTTCTCCCATCTCTAAAATCAATAAATATACCCTCCTGTGTGATTAAATAAAATTTTTAAATTAACTAATTAATTAACTTACACTAGATAAAGCCATAAAATTTCTCTCTATACAAACGACCAGTGTAACAAATATGGGAAATTGCAAATAAAAATTACATTCTGCAAGACTTTTGCAAAACATGGGATCTAAAATAAGAATTTAGGAAGACAGAGTTTAGCTGACTTCACTGTTTTTGTGTAAAGTCAGTTTAGACATTAATTTAGCATGCAAGCGTACAGCATATAGTAACAATGAGGACATCTCAGATTCTTTCATCAGAGCTTTGACTTCCTATTGTGACCCCTGGTCAACCCAGAGTCAATGGCCTGAGTAGCGATGGAAGGGAGGTCAGCCGTAGCTCGTGTGCTTCTTTAATCTCTGCTCATCTGCGCAGGCAAGTCTACTTCTCAGAAAGCCTTTAAAGGGGAAAACCAAGCTCCCAATTTCCCTCTTTCTTTCTGAGAAATGCCTTCAAGCACTTGAGGAAGGTCACAGTATTCATCATTATGCTAATTTACATATTATATGGTACATTTTAAATTTTTAACCACATTTTATACCTATTTCACATATAACATGTTTGATGTTTACTCTAAGTATAAACTACAGCTTTGAATGCTCATCAACTTCAAGAAGCTTTGAAAAGTGGAAAGAAGAGA
The DNA here is from genome assembly GCF_021234435.1 of Artibeus jamaicensis. Classification (NCBI taxonomy): domain Eukaryota; kingdom Metazoa; phylum Chordata; class Mammalia; order Chiroptera; family Phyllostomidae; genus Artibeus; species Artibeus jamaicensis. The sequence goes on along the minus strand of NW_026522014.1, from coordinate 10,162,257 downwards.
GAGAAGATAATTTGAAGAGATGAAAGATTCTAAATGTCAATAATTTTATAAAATAATAATTTTTCAGGAATTTTTTTCTCCTCACTGAGCATCTCTTAAAATGTGGGTTAATTAAGTCTCTCAGAATCCTGCAGGAAAATCTGAAAATGTCTCTTCATATCAAATCTAGATTACAAATCTAACCCATACATGAGAGGAAAAATGCTCCATTGGGGTCCCCCAGCTCTCTCCTGAGCTGGCTTTAGTTTTTAAGAATGGGGTCCATATCTGCACTTTGAGCATCATTCGTAGCAAATGGTTTCTCAATTATCAGAGCCTCAAACTCCCACACACTGACTTGCCATGGTATTATGGTTGATCAGTGTAACCTTGGGCAAGTAACCTAAGCTCTCTGTGAAATATATAATACCTATTTATAGCTTACTAAAGCCTACATCTTTTGAATACATATGCAATTCTTAGGAGCTCCTACCCATCTGGGTCAGTCCTAGAGAGGTACCAAAGTCACAAGAACAGAGTTCATTCTAATTTCAACATAACTTCAGTCACTTAGTGTTTATTGGATACCATATAGTAGACAACTCTCCTCAGCAGTATTTATTTACAAGGTCTGTCCAAAAAGTATGCAGCCACAAAATAATAAAATTAAGACATTTGGTGAAGAAGATACAAGATATAAAAGACATTGTACATAGGACAATGATGTCTCAGTCCCCTTCAAAGTAGGCACCTTAGGACCTCACAGAGTTCTCCCAATCACTATTAGCCACCCTGTCTATACTCTCCTCAATCTCATCAACAGTCTGAGATGTCTTCCCTCTCAAAGGTGATTTTAGTTTTGGGAAAAGCAAGAATTCACAGGGTGTCAAATCTGGGCTGTGGGGGCTAAGTTACCTGGGCCATTTGATTTTTCACAAAAAAACTCTGCATTAGACATGATGCATGAGAAGGCAAATTGTTGTGATGGGGCCGCCAATCACCTGTTGTCCGTAGTTGCAGCCTTCTGAATCATCCGAATAGTTTCTGTGGAGGAATGTTCCAGCTTAACACAAAATTTGATTCAGGCTCCTTTCTCTACTCAGTCATTTTGAATGTGATGGCCACACAGTACACGTGCTCACTCAATGGCATCTACTGCCCCCAGTTAACTAGTATAGTGTGAAGTCTTTGTTATTCATGCATATGCATTCCAGTCCACTCTCCTTGGGTGCTAGATTACATCAATGCCATGCAAACCATTCTCATTGTATTAATGATGGTTTGACTTCTTCCAGACAGACCTTGTATTATTGTTCTTTTCTCTCCCACTCATGTGTCCCCACCTGCCACATTGCTTTAGTATCAAACCTTCCCTCCCCTTCACACACGCTGCTGTCCTCCCACAAGACTGTTATGCTCATTCTTCTCTTCCCCTACTTCTCAGACACCTTCTAGCCTCAAGTCCTGAACTATAACAAACTCACCCTGAACTCATCTTGGATTTATCATGTTCACCATCTTCACCTCGAAGTATTTTAAATTACCTAAAAGCCTAAAAGTGTCTGCCCAAATGCTGAAGGTTGCATTAAAAATGGTTAGGTCAACAGTATAAACTGCTCACAGGCCAGGACAAGCTGACTGTGGTGGGTAATGTGTCCAGGTGCTGGTTAGTATAAAGAGAGGCTCTTCAGAAATAACTTAAATCCAGGAAGATGAAACCACAGCATATGAAAAGAATAACCAAAGTATAATCTGTGTAGGTAGCTCATGAGTCAGACAAGACATAAGAGCAATGAAAAATATTTGGAAAGTAAATATTATTCAGATGACAAGTGAGTCTAGAGGTTAGAATAGGCAAGCCAAAACAAAAAGAGAAAAATAAATAAAAAAGAAGTGTCAGTGTCTTAGCTTGAGTTTTACCCATGGACAATAAATGCTTCTTATAGGTAGATTATTTGGAAACATCATCCCAGGGAAAGGTGGTGAGGTAAAGAGACAATCGAATGAGAAAAGGAAGAAAGCAGATAAAGGGATGGGTTACCTAGGTAACCACAGCCCTGGATAATAGGTGATTAAATCTGAGGGATCTTCTAGGAGCTGTCTGCCAAGGAGACAAAGAGTGACCATTTATCCATTAGGTTCCTTCCCATTAGCAAGAGATAGCTGCAGGGGTATCAACTGCCCCATACTTCTGCATGGCCCAATCAGGGTGCTAAGAAGATTGCTATGGTTGCCTCATGCTGCTAAGTCAGAGAAGTCCCTGGGGCAGGAAGTGAGAAGAGAGTATGCAGTAGAATCTGAGGTGAAATGCTGTCCTATTGCATCTGTCCAAAGCTGGTTGAAGCCTGGGTGGAACTGGTTGGAATAAGAAGTGGTGCTAACAGATTTAAATGGGAAAAAAAGAGGTGTTTGAAATAGCCAGCAACCCCTCTGAGTAGCCCCAACAGTTGGAAGGTTCATCCAAAAGGATCTGGTGGTTGAGCTCACATGAGACAAACCCAGTGGATTGGACCAGGCAGATGGCTAGCAGGATGGCTACCCTCTGCTCCAAGAAGGACTGAAGGACCAACCAGTTTAGGAGATGTATGCAGAGTTCTGTCCTCTGGGGATTCCACAGTAGGGTGTATATGAGAATGGAATCTAAAAGTGTGCCTATCTTTTGGAACTTAGAAACCAAAAAAATAACTTGGTGCAAAAAGGTGTACTAAACATTTTAAAATAAAGAAATGCATGCATTAAGCCAGATCAAGAATAGCAAGGTATTTGTATCATAATACAGATTTGTGTGGAAAACCCAGAAATAGCAGGGAGCAGAGAACATTGGGGAAAGTAAACAGATGTTGAAGTTCAATGAGAAGTAGAGAAGAGAATATTTAGGTTTTTATTAGTTACTGTTTTGTTTCAGAATGATATTTAGACCTAAATCCAGGGAACAGCTGATGTGACTGAACCTTGAGACTATAATTAAATTGACATCTGTGATTTACCTAATTATTTCAGGAAAATAATTTGAATACTTGAAAACATTTGATATTCAAATTTTGTAATTGTCAGGTATTAGACAATTCCACCAGTAGAAGGATTTCTTTCTTGTCTTTCAGTCAAAATTTCAATGGGAAAATGACCAATTTTAGGAAGTAATGGCAAAGGTGGGGCCATCTGGGGACTTTTCAGAGCTCTTGACCTCCCACTGCATTCCTCTGTCCCTGCAGGACTTCCCAGGGATCAGCCATCATTCACATACTAGTTTTGCTACCGGGATAACTTGCCTGCTTGCTTGCAGGCTGTTGGTCTGAATGCCAGGCCTTAACTGTTCCTTCATGCTAGGTTTGGGAGCCAAGCCCTGCCTCATCCTCAGGTTCTTGCAATCTGTTACTGCCTGAGCTAGCCTGTCTGCATGCCATTGCCAAGCCAAGGGAGTCCCTGGCTTGCACTACCTGACTACACCTTTGTTTGTGCTGCATACCTGGACTCAATGTCTAGAAAATTATGATAATGGGCATGACAGTAACTAGTACTTGTAGCTGCTTTAAGCTTTTTGCTGAAGCTTTTGCTTTTTAAAGAATGTAGGAGGAATATATTTGTATGAGGAGGAGAAAATAGCAGAATCAGACACTGTTCTAATGCAGGAGTACATATAAGAAGAAAGAATTCCTATGGCTCTTAGAAATCTAAAATGAAAAGAATCTGGAGTACTTTTAAGTATGTACCTTAAGAATGTGTTTAATTTTACTTGCATTTGAGATATGTTAATACTCTGAGAGTTGGAGGGACAATTCCATTTATTGCAAACATAGTGTTTGAATGAATTATTGTCTTAGTCTCCCCTTACAGTTAATTTTGCATTTAGAATATTGTTAGGTATCAGGTACTTTTGAGCTGAGACTCAGAATTTCTCTTCCTTATGTATTTTGCTCATCATCTTCTATAATTACTGAAGTTAATTCTTCCGGGATTCCAAACATCATTGTACATCGGTTTGAATCACCTGGGGAGCTTTAGACATTACTGGGGCCTCACCCTCAGAGATGCTGGTTTAATCCTGGGCATACAGATTTGTTGAAGCACCCCAGTAAATAGGCAGCCAAGGTTATATGTCTCCACTGCAGTGGTTCTCAAACTGTAGACCCTGGGCCAGCATCACTGGCAACATCTGGGAATTCACTCCAGATAGAATTCCTCATATGACTCCTCCCACCCACCAATTCAGAGACTGTGGAGGTGAAGTCAAGCAATCTGTACTGTTTTTACAGCTTTGAAATGCAACTCACATGCCATACAGTTCACTCATTTAAAGTGTACAGTTCCAAAGCTTTTAGTATATTCACAGAGTTGTACAATTATCACCACAATTAGTTTTAGAACATCTCCATTGTCTGAAAAAGAAACCCTGCAGGCCTTCAACCCTTTCACCCTCCCAGTCCCCCGCCCAGATAACCACAAATCCATTTTCCGACCCTACAGATGTACCTCCTGTGGACATTTATGATAAATGAAATCAGATAATGTGTGGTCTTTTGTGACTGGCTCCTTTCCTCAAGCACATGCGTAAGGTTCATCGATGTTACAGCTTGTATCAGTGTTTCATTCCTTTGTATTGCCAAATTGTGTTCCATGGACAGACGGCACTTTATGTATAGAATCATCAGTTGATGGATACAGCGTTTGTTTCCACTCTCTGGCTGTTATGAGTAATGCTGCTATGAACATTCATGTGTAACTTTTTGTGTGGATACACACTTTCATTTTTCTCTAGTGCATCTATCTAAGAGTAGAATTCTGAATTATATGGTAACTCTATGTTTAATATTTTGAGGAACTGCCCAACTATATTTCAAATCAGCTGCACATTTTACACTCCCACTAACAGTCTATGAAGTCTTATTTTTTTCCACATCCTTGCCAATACTGGTTATTTAAACTATAATGCCAAACATTTGATTAGGTATAAAGTAGTATTTTATTGTGGTTTTGATTAGAATTACCCTGATGGATAATGATGTCGAACATTGTTCTTATGAGCTTATTGGTATTTCTTCTTTGAAGAAATATCTATTCAAGTTATTTGCCCATAGTTTCACTGGGTTGTGCTTTTATTGAGTTTTAATAGTTGTATATTTATTCTAACTTCAAATGCCTTATTAGATACAATCAGATTTGCAAAAAAGTTCCATTCTATGGGTTGTCCTTTCACTTTATAATATTCCTTAAAGCATAAATATCTTTAATTTTGATATTATTCAGTTTTTTATTGCTTAGGCTTTTGGTGTCTCATCTAATAAACTATTGCTTAATCCAAGGTCATGAAGATTTATGCCTATTGTTTGTTCTAGATGTTTTTATAGTTTTAGCTCATATTTAGATCTTTGACTCACTTTTGAGCTAATTTTTTATAAAATGTAATGTAAGGGTTCAACTTCACTCTTTTGCATGTGGATATCCAATTATCCCAGCAACATTTGTTTAACAGTTTTAGTTTCAATAAACCCTAGAGGTAATTCTAACACATGCCATGTTTGAGGACCACAGCACTTCGCACACTAAACCTTCTCTGCCATCCCAGCGAGACCCTTCAAAACAGCACATATTACAGAAAATTATCAATTCTCCCTTGAAAATTCCATAGATCAGTTAAGTGCAATACTGTAACTCTACATTTATAGGCACTTACAGAATCAATATAATTTTACTTTGAAATCTTTTTTTATTCAATGCTTGACAAAAAATACGACTTTGTCATAGTCACAGCATGTGTTTTCCAGCTTTGAGTGCAGAGTGATTCCATGCGCAATAGTCCCTACTTAGTTAAGAAATCAATTTAATACTCTGTACCAGCCAAATTGCATTACGAGACAATGCAGGACTGTTCACGCTTAAACAAGGTTTGGCCAAATGCCAAAGTCCTATTAATTGTCCTCTACCCTCCTTCTTTTTGCCACTTTTTAAGGAAAAATATGGTATGAGTCTATTTTATAATGAAAGGGGTTGTTTTTGATGCTATGACAAGGATAATGTATTTTCGCAAGCCAGCTCTATTATTATAGTTTCAATTCTGCCAGGTTGCAAATGGATTGTTTAATCTTAAACATGGCCAGTGCCAAAACCATCTGTCAGGCAAGTGTGATTTTCTTAAAAACACTGTTTCACATTTGCTACAATTTTTACACACTGGGGAGCTTCAGTGAATTTCTACATCTTTGGAAAATGTCGGTTGTCTCATGTTTTTCAACACAAAAGTGACATCATATTTAAGCCCAAACAAAACTTTAAATCTAACAACACTTTATGCAAATCACTTAATCAAAACTAATTCGATATTTATATCAACTATAATAAGTTACTACGGAGAACCAACATTTCTGGCATGGAACAAGTCTTCCTCATATGGTAGATGTTTTTCCACTGTTTTACAAGTGAAGCATTTTAATCTACCCATAGTCACTCAGCTAGACAGTGATAGAGATCTGAACAAAAATTCTTCAGACTTCGAAGGCTTCATTCTTTCCATTGAATTGCACAACATTACATATGTATATACATGCAATAAAATAAAACTACAGAAATGCTGGAGCATAAATAAATAAATAAATAAATAAATAAATAAATAAATAAATAAGCCTAGTTTAGAAATGCAGTGTTCTTTAAAAATTCATTAATTTTTTGTCACAATATGCCATACAAATCTGACTTCCACTTAGAGACACAGCTAATAAGTAAATAGAGCAGTATCCTTTTATTCCTTGAACTCTGAGTTATGATCATAGAAAAGGAATTCATAATGATAGAATAAGAGAAATGCCTAGCGTCCGTCTGTTTACCAGGAGGTAAACATGTACCCCGTTTGTTTGCCTAGGGCAGTCCTGGTTTACTTTTTTGTCCTGTGTAATTATTGATAGCTTCTCCTTTTCCCCCAAACTGTCCCATCTTACCTAACAAACTATATGTTCACCTCATATCATGGGTGGCACAAGCTTCCCATCAAGACACAGCCTCTCTCCTATATAACTTGTAACTACTTAGAACTATAACTCAAAGTATCTTCAGTGTGTGCCTTTTCCTTCTGCCAGCTTGCTACAGAATGAAACATGTACCATTAGAATTATTTCTTTGGGTGAAGACATTATATCTCCAGATGACCTGCACTACCAATAACATGGAAGAGAGTGTGTTCCCAGGCCTCACTCTATTGGTATGGATTATTCACCTGAACACCAAACACCTATGTGCCTACCGAGGAATGGGATGAGTGTCTGAATGGCACAAAGCATGGGTATTTACTTGAGGAGATCAAAGGGATTTTGAGTGAGGCTCCTTGCTCATGTGCAATTAGCTAAAGAAAAACTTTAGTTTTTGCAACAAAGCATGAAGAACAGGAGTTTCTGGAAAAAAGAAAGGCAAGAATCTAGCTTAGTGAATGTCGAACACTAGTATTTTTTAAATGCAACTCGGGAACCCAATCTGCTTTTGCTAGATTATGATTTAGCTGATAAACTAATTAATGACAAGGTATTTCTTCCAAACTGTTAAATGAATGGTAACATAAATTTATTTCCTTTTAGAATGCTGGTGACTTCTATTTAAAGTTAATCAAGCTGTTTTCTCACCTTCAGATCTGATGTTAAGCACCAATAGCCAACTTGGAGACCTGTTCCTTTATTTAGAAATGCACATTGCTCCCCACGATGGTTAAAGCCTGTGGGGGCTGAGCCCACTGAGAGGGAGGTTGTATGTAATTATGCACACCATACAAGAAAGTTAGTGGACAAATATTTTTGAGCTTCCTGGCAGCCAAGAGAAATAAAGATGATCTACTTCAACGGAGCTTCAGTGAAATAGCACAACTATATTATTATTCATTCATCTTATAAAATTGGGTCAAGTTATCTGATATCCTGCTTTTCAAATGTCAAACATCTAAAATGCAGCCAGCTCGCAATTACCTAGAGGGGTTATAGCATTTGGGCTTGGCTTTCTGCAAGACAAGATAGGGCAGACTTACAAAATTCCAAGGAACTGTTCTCTGACCTTCCTCCTCTCCCCCCTTCCTGTTCACAGTGGAGAAATCCCCAGCAGGAGTCAGAAGACTTCACCTTCATTCTTCCTGAGGTCACAGAACCCTTCTCTGTATGCTGTTGCCTTTTCAGAAGTGATCCCTTGACTTATGATCAGAAAAGGATGTGCACACTCCTTGTTTACAGACCTCCTCTCCATGCACAAGTCCCTCTCAAGAACAAGAATAAAAACTTTAAACTCGGCTTTGAATAAGTAAGTTTCCTACTTTTTTACTCTCCGTCACTCTTAAATTCATGTAATGTGGTGATGGAAGGAGACTTGACTTGGGGTGGTGAACACACAACACAACATACAGAGGATGTGTTGTAGAAATGTACACCTGAAACCTGTCTAATTGTATTAGCCAGTGTCACTCCAATAGACTCAAAAGAGAAACAAATTCCCTTAGTGAGTCTTTAACTTCCTTCCAAGACTCCTCTATACTCTCCTTGTTTTTTTCTTTTCATTTTTTCTTCTCACTCAGTGTATCTTCTGCTATTGAAGAACTATGCATCTTTTATTTCCCATGTTATTTTCCAAGAAACTTTATTACATGATGACATATTTATTCATAAGTATAAATGGCCACATATGACCTTAAAATATACTTACACAGATGTATAGCGTGTAATGAATCAGTTTGTGTTTTCCATAAGGCAAGAAACATTAGGGTAAAAATATATTTCATCAACTTTCCACCCACATAGTCAACTTCATGTATATTCTAGATGTTTTCATAAATTAGTTCGTTAATAACATAGATGTTGAGCCATGTGGCTTTTTGTTTCTGAAATGTTATTTCTTACATAATCTCCAATTGCCTTGCTTATTTTCTTTGAAAAATAGATTTTTATTATCTGAGCAGAGTTGATGTAAAATTTAATGAGTGCAGCTCAAATAATGGCGCAACACAAGTTCACGATCACACTAGCACCTCCAAATGTTATCAAATACAGAAATAATGTGGAAATTACATTTCAGTGTTATGGATTCATCTCAAAAGGCACCTCCTTCTCTCCCAGAAGCCCTATTCTTCTTGGCAAATCATACTCTTTTTTAGAGTCAAATACCTTTCAGTCTTTCATTCCTAAATGGACAAGAAATTGGTCAGCCAAGCAAGATTCTGGAAGGCCTGGGTCAAAATGCAGCTCTCTTTGCTTATATATTGTTAACTACCTTTTAAAATATAAACTCATTGTATACATTTATAACTCTGCACCACCCTGGAATAAGAAGAGTTGTCTTGAACCACACATTAAATACACTGCAACATGTAATCACAAAAAAAATTTCATAATGTTTTTAGTAAATTTGCAATTTTGTGTTGGGCCACATTCACAGCCACCCTGGGCTGCACGCGGCCCACGGGCCACAGGTCGGACACCCCTGCTGGTGGTGGGACAGCACCTTCTGGGTCATCTCTGCTCCCCTAGAATGGGCCAGCGTAGGCCCTGATTCCCGGACTGTGGGCTGCGGAGCCCTCGTCCAACTTATCACCACAATGAGAAACTTTTTGCTCCACGGGCCAGTGCTTCAGCCAGGACTCAATTTTGTTCAACAATACATACTGAAAAGTATACTATAACATATATGCAGATGGAAATCCACTGTTATCATCAGTGTAAAATTAAAACGCACACCGTAGCGCCTGTGGTGTGGCCCTCACTCTCCATTCCTCCCACAGGGGGATCATGTCCTGGCTCAGTCACCACCGGCTCCTCACTCTGAGTGGCTCTCCTTCCTCTCTATTACTGGTTCTATGTCTCCTGCTGAGCCTCTTGTGCATTTTATTTTGATCCACATTTCATACAAATCCATGCTGAAATAACCATTTATTTTTGGCATAGAGAAAATAGCCTATTTGTAACTGCTCAGTGTTTGTATCTTTGTTGACAGATTGAATTAAAGTGCTTCTACAGAGCTAACATTTTCAGCTTCTATATTACATAACACACTATGCAAATTTCGAAAATACGTTATATAACACACCATGTAAATTTTAAGCACAGGAAATTGTTCTCCTTTCACTCTCTCTGGAAGAGGCCAAAGAGTTTTATAAACGCTGCTTTTGGCAATGGAAAGGGGGGGCAAATCATATGCTTTCTGATGCTACCTGTGTTGGAATTCTAACACCCAGAGATCACGTAGATTAGAAAAACAGTTCTGACAGGAACGTCAATGGTAGAAATAACAGTGAAAACTTTCTTACTCCTGTTCAGGGTATCTTGCCTCTTTACCTTTAAGCAGGCATTGCTTAAATATTTAAAATGTAATTAATTGTACTACTCAAAAAAGGGAAAAAACTGCAAGTAGGGGAACAGGGGAAATGCCATGATGTTAAAGAAAACATAACAATTACAACTATTGGAATTGTTGATAAAGCAAAAAAAGCATTAAAACTATCAGGAGGTGAGTCTCCCAGTGAGAATGGGGGGGGGGGGAGGGTGTGGGCAATAAGGAATCCTTACTGTGGTAGAGAATTACTTTTGGTGGACTTAAATGGTCAAGAAACAAAAACACAAGGGTCTCTGTGAAATAGTTTTTCTAAAGAACATGAAATTCCTGTGTATTAAATTAATTGAAGAAGAAAGAGACTAAGAATTAAGAAAGTGAAAAATACAAGCATGCTTTTACTCTCATGGAGTATGATTTTGATGAGTATCAGAGATTACATTAAACTCAATATATAAACCCAATGTCTAATCTAAATTAAGCCATAGAAAAAGTGCAACCAATTATCAAGTATTAAAAGGACATAGCTGATCATCAGGTCTAGCTTTTAAAACTTTTAAGTATTTTAAGAGACACATTTAATGTTCCAGTGGCTGTGAGAGCCAGTTACGAAACAAACAAATCCTTAATTAGAATCAGATGCAAATTTCTTCCAGGTGCTACTTTCAGTGTTCTGGAAAATACTCATCGGTTCAACGCAAAGTCTCGCACATCACTCCCAGGTAACAGTCAGCTCAAAGATATTTGACACATGTGGACAATTGGTTCTGCTTGAGAAGTAGTAACATGATACATTGTAACCGAAGTGCTAGAAAATTCAGCAGAGCAATGAAACTCTTCAGGTAATGCGCGAGGGAGGCTGTTGGGTTCCAGCCCTTTCCCAGATGGGGGTCTCAGAGGATGACTTCTTGCCACTGTAACTTCAACCATCAACCAGCCCTAAGTTTGCCTCACACAGTCCAGGTAGGATCCCTGACAGGTTCACATGTGTCTTATTACGTAGTGCACAAAGCACCCCCGCCTAAGGAGACTTTTACAATTTGTCCCTGGTTTATAGCTGAGAATATGGAGCCTTGAATAAATTAAGCTCACACAGCATGAAATCAGAAAAAAATTGAAATATAAGCAAAAGGTCCCCAACTGAAAACCCTGCGTACTTTCCAATATACCACCTAGAATTTATCTCAGTGCACCCCTAACATGCAGACACTCTACAGGCAGCAGAACTGTGGGAAGTCTCTCTATGAGATTACCTGAAATTAGGTAATTAGGGAAAACCTGAAATGTCATTATATACCAGTGAAAATTAGAAAAAGTTATATCTATTGTATTATTTTATTCTACAGAGGGCCAGACATACCTGGATCTCTTTTTTAAAGATTTTATTTATTTATCTCTAGAGGGGAAGGGAAGGAGAGAGGGAGAGACATATCAATGTATGGTTGCTTCTCATGCATCCCCTGCTGGGAACTGGACCCTGCTGGGAACTGGCCTGCAACCCAGGCATGTGCCCTGACTGGGAATCGAACCACGATCCTTTGGTTCACAGGCCCATGCTCAATCCACTGAGTTATACCAGCCAGGGCACCTGGATCTTTTTAATGTGCTCCTGGATGCACATATATAAATTGCAATTTTTCTCTACGTTTTCTTCTTAGGTGTTCTCACATACTTATTAAATGGATTGATTACAGGTATACATAGCAACAAAAACCTGTTATTTTAAGTTTGGTATCTATAAACTGTAACAGAATATCATCCATTGGAAATTTGGGGATTTCTTGGTATCTCTTCTACTGTCTTGAAAGATGGCCAATGTGTTTTGCCTCATCCAGCTTTCCCTTAGGACAACATGTTCTAAGCCTCAATCTTCTGCAAGCAGAGACCTGAAATTCAAACATGAGTAACAGAAACTAAGTAAGAAGTGACTTTCCCTTCATGTGCTCTACACAGACTTTTACAATGGTGCAAAAGAACTCTACATTGAAGAAAAAACTGAACCATTAGTGAGAAAGTGAAGAAATTGTCTCCAAGTCACACGTCACATCTCTGGGCTATATGCTTCTGAGTGAAGCAAGGGGAGTAGAATTTAGAAGCACGTGAGGAATAGGAGTTACGGACGCCACGCACTGTGCTGGCCACCACGGGGCAGGCTGACAGGAATGAGATCCGGCTCGTGGTCTGGGGAAACTTTTACGGAGAGAAAGCGGTATGGTTGGTACCATAATTATAGTACAACTTGATAAATGTTATTATGAATGGACCACGATAATGCAAAAGTAGAATGGCAAAAAAGAATTTGCCTGTAGATATTGGAAACAGCAAATTAAAGGTACCAAGTTGAAAGGCCAGAATGCCATCAGGCAACAGTGGTTTCAATGAGCATGAGGCGAGGGACAGGGGATACAGGTGATGGGAATTTAAAATAGCTCCTTCCTGTGAGGTCCTTATTCCAAATCCTGGGACCCATGTTAACCATGCCTTGAAGACACATAAAAGAGTAGTGGCTCTCATATATTTTAAAAAAAACATGAAATTCATGAGGATTAAATTAATTGAAAGATTTGAGATATAGACCATTAGTGAAACATTTTTATTCTCAAATACATGCATAGAAATTTAGTTTCAGAGTTTATTTAAAAATACATAGATTGCAATCTGATCATTAAACACCCTAACCCAGAAGGTCTCAGGTGGGGTCCCAGAATCTTCTTTCAGCCAATGCACAGGGTGACCTTGATGCTGGGTGGCTGTAGGGCACACTGAGAAACACTACCCCCTACAGCTTCCAGGTGGGAGGTACCAGCCTGGAGCTCCCATGACTCCTGTGGACTGGCTGCAGGAATCCAGAGAGGAGTACAGTTCACAACACTAGTGTAAATAAAAACTGACTCCCATGTCATGCGATCTGCAGGAAATAGTCTCAGGGGCTCTGAACATCGTATCTTACTTTAAACTGGAGGTAGGAAAATGGTTTGAGTAGGTTTAGAAGAGAAATTCTCAAATTTCAGAATACATAAAAATTGCCCAGAAGACATGTTTAAAAAATACAGGTGGTTATAACCAAGTTCCAGAGTTCCTGATTCAATAGGGTTGGGTAAGGCCCAGGGCTCTGCATTTTGAATAAAATGTCAGAAACCAGTGATGTGGATCTCAGGGATACTCAGAAGACACCAGGGAACATTGCTCTAATGGGTCTGTATCAGCATTTTGTAACACTGATGCTCACATCAATGTCTTGTTGAACATCTTGTATAACCGATAGTACGTTCATCCTAATTTGTGTTAGGCCCTAAGTAGCTATTAAAATTTAAAATTTACAGATAAAACAGGTAATAGATAAATTAATCTAGTTTGTTTAACCTTTACACATAGACAACAATCATTTAACATATGAATGTTTTGCTGTCTAAAGAGTCACTTTCTTAATCACTGTCCTATAAAATTTTCAGGTAATTAATGCAGGAAACCTACTTTTATTTGTCACAGTCACTTCTAAGTGAGTTACAATCCCTAGCCAATAAGAACATTATTTAATTTACATGAATGGGTGACAAACTACAGAAGCCAACATTTAGGATCATAATTCCATATTAGAGACTACAAAATAAAAAGAATTAATGCACACATTAATAACTCAATTTTACACAAGTTTACAATGTAATTAAATTACTGTTTGCTCTTCCAGGAAAAGATTTTAAAGGTTAGATTTTCTATTAACAAAACTTGAGTTTGCCATTACTGTGTGCTAGATCAGAAGCCACTTTCGAAGTATGCTCTGTTGAAAATGTATGACTTTTTTAGCTCGCCAAATTATATAATTAAAGGCCAGAGTCAGAACCTTTCTCTTAGCAATATATTTTTTCTGATATATCTCCTTGAGGAAAGGTAACGAAAGAAAAAAATAAACAAAGGGGACTACAAAACTTAAGGGTTTTTGCACAGCAAAAGAAACTATCAACAAAATTAAAGACAACCCACTGAATTGAAGAACATATTCACCAGTGATACATCTGATAAGTGGTTAATATCTCAAAGTTATAAAGAACTTATAAAACTCAACACCAAAACACAAACAATCCAATTAAAAAATGAGCAAAAGACCTGAATAGATACTGCTCCAAAGTGGACACATAGATGGCGCATACACATACGAAAAGATGCTCAATGTTTTTATTGACATCGAGAAGTGCAAATTAAAATCACAATGAGAAAACCTCATACCTATCAGAATAGCCAGGATCAAGAAATCAACAAACAATAAGTACTGATGAGAGTTTGAAGAAAAATGAACCCTCATGCACAGTCGGTGGGAATGCAGACTGGTGCAGCCACTGTGGAACACAGTATGGAGCTTTCTCAAAAAATTAAAAATGAAACTGCCTTTTGACCCAGCTATTCCACTTTGGAGAATATGTCCAAAGAAACCCAAAACACTAATTTGAAAAGACATTTACATTTGATTCAAAGACTAGTATAAATAAATCACTGAAGAGTATCATTTGGAAAATTAAAATTGTCCTTTGGTCCAATTTAATGCACTAGGAACTGGCCCTTGATGATATTTCATTCCTATAAAAAATGCCATTTAGAAATCTTTGTTCCATTTCCCTCCCAAAATGGAACTATTTTTAAAAGTCCTTTTAGTAAACAGAAAATTCAAGCTTTTTACAAATTACAGCATGTTTTGTCTTAAGAGATCTATGCTGGGTTTCCTAATTCCATCACGACCAGCCAGAAGATTCCCAGTGGGTAAGCTTATTTTTAGGATACTCTGTCCTGAAAGTAAATTAACTATTTCCACTGTAATGTTCATTTAGTGAATTATATTTCATTGTCAATCCCCGTGTTCTTCAAACAGGGAAAGCAAGTTAATCTTCATTTACAGACAGCACACAATTTTTTTTTTGCACATTCTAAGAGATTTAGAATATACTGGGACGGAAACAAAATACCATAGCAATGGAGAAGACCAGAAGCTAAGCTGTATTTTCAAAACACAGGTCTGAAGAAATACAACTTCTGAAAGTTATTAAATAATCAACATGCCACTCAAAGGGAGGGGAGTGGGTTGGGCATGGCTGTGAACTCTCACGTATGTAATATCACAAAATTACTCAGTTGCCCAGGAAGGGAAAGCAACACTCTTGTTGTTAGCAAAGCTTAAAGAGAAAAATTCCTCTGCATATGTCTGGTTTGCTACTCTCCTCAAAGAACAGAGGCATAACTTCACTGGGTATGTTCTTTAATTGATAGTAAGTGGCTTGGTAGTCAGGTACTGGAAAGGAGCTTTAAGTTCCAAAAGAGTCATGACTGACTTCTCTTCATCTGCAACTTCGAGTTCAAATATATGCTTTGGAAAATCACTTCCCCTTTGATAATTAGTACAGTGATGCACTACTCAAAAATCCCTGGAGATCACCAAAATGTTCATGGATTCTTCGGTTCTAGGAATGAGAAGGTAATGTAGCTACCTAGTTTCTGTGGCCATGTAGCACATTCATCCCTATCACTTAAATTGGGAAAGAAAAAGAAATAACTCCAACACTTACTCTTATCTGACATCTAGGATGGCATATGGACTTGACTTGCCTTCTCTACCTGACAAGTAGTAGTTATCCAGAGAAACATGTTTGAAAAAAAATTGGAACTGCCTCCAAACTCAGCCACAGTGAGTGTGTGAATGCTTAGCAATCTTGTCTATCAAGGTGAGAAGCAGCAGGTCCTCTGTCAAGTCTGAGAAGACCATGTCTTAAATGATGTAGATTTAACACTTGATGGGTTAAAAAAAAACTCACTGAAAAATACAAGATCTCTATTTCCATATTTTGTTGTGCCCTGGAGAAGTTAGTACCACTAAAATAAATAATTTTTCATAAACTTTCAACCTACTGTTTGAATAAGCTATAGAATGAAAAATAATGCTGCAGTTGAAGAAAATTATAAAAATAAAAATAATAAATAAAGCAAATATTTAATATATAAGCATACAAAAACCCCAAAATAATTGATATAGAACTATAGGAAAATCACTTTCCCCCAAAAAAAATTTAATAAAATATAACTGCCAACAAAGAATAAAATATATAGTCTGGATTTACTTTTAATAACTGATAGTTATTGAATATGCTTTAATAAAAAGTAAATTTTTTAAAGCTTCAAATATGTGAAATGATATAAATCTCTACATTTGTATTAATTTAAATTAAAAGTAATTATGACATGTACAAATATGTCTGAGTTCATTATCAATTTTATTTGCCTTAAAATTCTTCCAGATAAAATATGGATTGGCATTCTAATTGAAATATAACATCAAAATGAACTATGTAAGTACCATTTAAGAGAACAGTAAAACAATTAGAAATTTGCATATACTATTTGGGGCTATTTTTCTTATAAAAGCTACATTGAAAAATTTAAATATAACTGAATGATATGCAAACCCAGAAAATTTGTCTTCATCTTATTAAAAGCAAATACAGGCCCTGGCTGGTGTAGCTCAGTGGATTGAGCACAGGCCTGCGAACCAGAGGATCGTGGTTCGTTTCTCAGTCAGGGCACATGCGTGGGATGCAGGCTGGTTCCCTACAGGCCAGTTCCCAGCAGGGGATGCATGAGAAGCAACCATACATTGATATGTCTCTCCCTCTCTCCTTCCCTTCCCCTCTAAAGATAAATAAATAAAATCTTTAAAAATAAGAATAAAAATAAAATAATTTTAAAAAAGCAAATACATGGTAGAAAAGTTACCTTTTTTTAAATCAGTGGAAACTATATATGGAAAACTATATATAGGAAACTAATTAGTAGTTCCTTTTAATTTAAACAAATATATTTTGTGGGCAGTATAAAGGGTTGTAAGTATTCGTTTCTCTTCCTGATGAGATCCAGTAGAGGCAAATCATGGTTTTAAGTGGCACTAGATACGAGAGTATGGAGAAAGATACAGGAATACAGGAGATAAAGAGAGAACTCAGGAGTCGAGGAGGTAAGCAAGAGAACCCAGAAGTACAATAAAATAAAGGCTTTGAAATGCCTGCATAGCTTAGTAATGAGGTGGTAATAATAATAACAATGCTTCTGTTCATGCTATGATTGAGGCAAAGTGCTAAATATTTCAAGACAGGATTTCATTAATATCTCAATTAACTTCATTTTTTAAAACAGCTTTGAGATATAATTCCTGTAAGATACAATCCATGCAAAATACAGCTCAATGGTTTTTAGTACATTCACAGGTATAAGCAACTGTCCCGGCAGTCATTTTTAGAATATTATCATCACCACAAAAAAATAAAAAAGAGGGCACACTAACACTATGATACAAACTTTGTCAAAGACTTCATTATATATTTTGGATAAAATATAGCCATTATCACACTCTTGTGCTATGGGTGGCCTTTAGAATACATTAGAGAAAATTACTCCAAAATAATTTTAATTAAAAAAAAATCTCTTGCTAGCATGGAAGAAAGGAGAGTAAACCAGACTGTTGTGCAAAATGGAAGTATTGAGGCATCTTCAAATTGTTTCTGAATAAAAATGTTGTGTTGTTTTCCTCAGAGGCATAGTATTTCCAAAGTTAAGACAAAAATAAAGAATAAAAATGCAGTTAGAAGAAAAATGAAGAGGGGTCCCTACAGAAGTGCTAAGGGAATTCTTATCCAAAGGCCTCAACAAAGGCAAACAAATTGAGCAAACATTTCTTGAGCATTTTCTATGTACAGTAGTATCAACCTTGTTACTAAGAAAGAAACAGAACTATTAAATGCATTGTACTAGAGAGTACATTATAAGTGAGTCTTTGCAATGGAAGTACAATTAGACCAAAGTAATCATAAAAGTTCCCCTTAAAGAAAATTGTAAATTGACAAAAATTTAGCTAGACTAAGAGGGAGAAAGAGAGAAGATTCAAAATGAGAAATGAAAAAAGAAACATTAAAATTGATAGTATTGAAATATATAGGATGGTTAGAGACTACTGTGAACTATTATATGCCAACAAATTATATAACCTAGGAAAAAATGGGTAAATTCTTAGAAACATACAACCTATGAAGACTGCATCAGAAACAGAAAATTTGAGTAGATTAATAGTGAATAAGGGGATTAAATCAGTAATCAAAACCTTCCTAACCAAGCTCAGGATTACATGGCTTTATGGCAAATTCTATCAAACATTTAAAAGACAATCAATGTCAATTCCTAATCTCGTCTAAAAAATTGAAGAGGAGGGAACACTCCTGGACTCCTCTTACTTATCCAGCATTATCCTGATACCAAAACCAGATAAAGAAACTACAAGAAAGAAAACTATAGACTAATATCACCAATGAATATAGATGGAAAACTTCTCAACAAAATACTAGAAAACCAAATTCAACAACACATTAAAAAGATTACACAACATGACCAAATGGGATTTATCCCCGAGATGCTAGGATGTTTCAATATATGCAAATCAATAAGTTGATACATGATATTAATGGAAAGATAAAAATCATATGATTATCTCAACAAATGCAGAAAAATTATTTGACAAAATATAATATCCATTTGTGATTAAAACTCAACATATTGGTATGAAAGAAACAAACCTCAACATAACAAAGCTTACATATGACAAGCCCATAGCTAGTATCATACTCCATGGTGAAAAATAGAAATTTTCTTCTTTAAAATCAAGAACAAGACAAAGGAATTCATTTTCACCTTCTTTTTCAATAGCACTGGAAGTCCTAGAAATAGTAATTAGGAAAGATATTATAAATAGAAGTCATCCAAATCTAAATGGAAGAAGTAAAATCATCGTTATTTGGAGATATAGTGGTACCTCGATATTCATTGTTAATTCATACCAGAACTCATGATGAGTGATGAAACCAAGTACCGAAAGAGGAATGAGTGATGAATCATTTTCTCTTGCAGGACAGTGTCAAGACTCATACAAGTTCTGGCAAGTGTGAAGAGTCCTAAGCAAGTGCTGAGTGCTGAAACATTTTTTCTTTTCTTGTCAAAGTGTGATGAGTACAGGGTTTGATGAGTTCTGAAGCTAGCAAATACTGAGGTATGACTGTAATATGATTTTATATACAAAAAATCCTAATGAGTTAACCTAAAAACTGTTGGGACTAATTAATGAATTAAATAGAGCTGCAGGATCTATAACCAACATAAAAGAATCAGGTGCATTTCTGTACACTATCAATAAAATATCTAAAAAAGAAATAAAGGATGCCATTTGCAATAGCATCAAAAAATAAAATACTTAGAAGTAAAACTAACCATGGAAGTGAAAGATCTGTACAATGAAAAATATAAGATCTTGATAAAAGAAGTTGAAGAAGACACAAACAAATGGACAGGTATTGTGTATTCATAGATCAAAAGAATTAATATTGTTAAAATGTGCATACTACCCCAAAGCCATCTAAAGATTCATCTAAAGATATAATCCCTATCGAAATTCCAATAATATTTTTCACAGAAATAAACAAACAATCCTAAAATATATATGAAACCAGAAAAAAACTCTGAATAGCCAAAGAATTGTGGGAAAGAATAATAAAGGCCCTGGCTGGGTTGTTTGATTGGTTAGAGCATCATCCGGATAATCCATGGTTGCAGGTTTAACCCCTGGTCAAAGCATATGAAAGAATCAGCCAATAAAAGCATAAATAAGTGGAACAACAAATTGATCTCTCTCTCTCTCTCATGCACACACACACACACACACCAATAAAAATTTTTAAAAGAACAACAAAGCCACAGGCATCACACTCCCTGATTTCAAGCTATACTACAAAGCTATAATAATTCAAGGAGTATGGTACTGGCATAAAAATGGACATAGAGCAATGAAACAAAATAAAGAGTCCAGGAATAAACCCCTGGTCAACTAATATTTGATAACGGGGGTCAAGAACACTCTATGGGGAAAAGATACTTTTTTCAACAAGTGGTGTTGTGAAAACTGAATAACCACATGAATAAAAATGAAACCTGGACTCCTATCTCACACACTCACCAAAATAAACTTGAAGTTGATTAAAGACTTAAACATGAGACATGATACCATAAATAACTAGAAGACAATAGAGTAAAAACTCTGACATTGGACTGAGCAATAATTTTTTTGCCCAAACAACAAAAGCAAAAATCAACAGGAGGGATGACATGAAATTAAAAAGCTGCACAGCAAAGGAAACAATCAACAAAATGAAAGGCAACCTATTGAAAAGTAGAAAACATCTGCAAATCATCTGTCAGAAAAGGGGTTAACGTCTGAAATAACTAAAGAAATCATGCAACTCAATAACAAATAAAATATGATTTGAAAACATGTAGATAAACTAAGTAGACATCCCCCCAAAAAGATATCTAATGGCCAACAGATATGTGAAAAGATGCTCAATATCACTAATAATCAGAGAAATGAAATCAAGAGTACAATAAGGTATCACACACCTGTTAGAATGTCTGGAATCAAGAAGACAAGAAATAATATGTTGGCAAGGATGTGAAAATAAGGGAACCCTCATGCACTGTTGATGGAAATATAATTGATTTGGCCACTGTGGAAAACAGTATGGAGGCTCCTTAGAATTAAAAACATATCTACCATATGATCTAGCAACCCTATTCTGGGTATATAGCCAAATGAAATGAAATTATTTCAAAGAGATACATGCACTCCTGTGTTTATTGCAGTGTAAATTATGATAATCAAGACATAGAAACAAACTAAGTGTCCATTGATGGATGAATAGATAAAGTTGTGATTATGGATAAAGAAGTTACTATAGATAGATAGAGTAAAATATTATTCAACCATGAGAAAGAAGGGAACCCTGCCATTTGACACACATGGATGAACCTTGATGGCATTGGGCAAAGTGAGACAAATATTTTATGATGTCACTTATATGTGGAATCTTAAAAAGCCCCACCCAGAAGGTGAGAACTGAGGGAATTAGGGAGATGTTGTAGAAAAGTACAAACTTACCACCAGTATATTAAAAAAACCCTGGAGATCTAATGCACAACATAGTGGTA
Source organism: Artibeus jamaicensis (assembly GCF_021234435.1). Lineage (NCBI taxonomy): Eukaryota > Metazoa > Chordata > Mammalia > Chiroptera > Phyllostomidae > Artibeus > Artibeus jamaicensis. Next base: position 10,140,936 of record NW_026522014.1, on the reverse strand, counting down.
ATAGACAACAACAATGTGTTTATAAACTCCACAGTTGCAGAGAAGCTAGATCTTAATTGTTCCCCAAACATAAAATAATAATATGATGCACTATAAATGTTAACTAATGTTATAGGTGGTAATCATATTGCAATGTACAAATATATCAAATTAACAACTATACAACATAAACTTATACAATGTTACATATTAATTATATCTCAGTAAAAAAAGAAAATTGTGATTTCATATTAATGATCTACATTAACATGAATATCAGACATGAATAGAAAGAAATGAAGTAGCATATGAATTATTAGTGTTCCAAGGCACTTTAAAATTCTACTTACTGTCAGCCCACATTTTTATATTGTTATAAATCTTCACTTTAGTCCAGCGCTCATTTCAACATGATCTAAGATCCTAGCCCACTCATATATATTAATAACCACACTCCTGTCCCTGTTGGATTCCACATTTATGATGCGAGGTCTTAGCCATACAGTAACTAAATATGGGTAAACATCTAACGACAAGCACCTCTTGTACTAAAGAACACCTTTCATGTAGTAACATTGGTCTACATGTCTGGTTATAGAAATAATAAAGTTCATTTTTTCTAACAATTTTCCTTCATGCTGTTGTTTCTCAGCAGATTCATCATCTGAGTTAATGGATCCTAAAATCAAGGTCAGGACTAATTTTCTTTTCAAAGGCTGTGGATGTTGCACTTTTATTTTAATCTAGAAGAAGAACTTAATGTCAATATTATTAATAGCTCATCACCCTTTAAGGAATGTCAGAGTGAGACTTGGGGGGATCACAAACCAAGGACGCTGACCCTATCTTACAAAGAAGGGGAAGCAAGAAGTGGTCTTTGCCCAGTAGTACTAGTCACACAGACTGTCCTCCAGGTCCCCTTTCCTTCTTCCCTTTATCTACCATTTTTTAACCCATAACTTTCTTTTGCTTGAGCTTCCTACAAGTTCCCCTGAATACTAACACTTTAAAAAGTAAAATGGGCTGTTCTGTGAATAAATCGAGTTATGATATTTAAGTTCTCTAGCCTGATTCTCACTCATCATTTGTGCATAGTAATCATGAGTTAATGCATATAAATAGCCTTTGTGTTGCTTTTGAGAATAGTGTTATTTCTAGGGTCTTAAAAATACTCCACGTTTCCAAAGAATCTGAGATTACCCCTCCTGATTTATGGACCAGTCATAATATCCTTTAGGGGTGGCAGTTTATAGTCCCTATTTTGCATCCTTGGGTTAGGATGGAAGAAATAAAAGGAAGTTATTTGTGCAAGCCTGAAGAGAGGAAGCACGGCATACCGAACACTGACAGAAAGCAGCTGGTGACTTATACATAGTTTGCTGTTACAGAGAGATTACAGGAAACATTCCTTAGTATTCAGAATATCAGTAATGGCACCCAGAAAATACTGAAGTAGTACCCTAAGTTCCAGGTGGTGGTGGGCAGTGAAGTGAAGGCTACAGTAGGGTTGGAACGGCAGGTGGGAGCGGAGAAACAAGCTGCACTGCAGACTGCCTCTGGAGTGGATGTTAAAAACAAAATACACAAACACTCCTCATCTGTGAGAACCGCATCCTAGATGGGGAGGGGTGGGGAGGAGCGGGCTTGTGAAGATCCCACATGCTTTCCATTTAAGGAATAACATTAAGAAACATTCAGACACAGATATTCTCTCCACAGTTCTCCATCAATTAGTAATACAAGTTTAATTAAAAAGTTCTTACTTTGGGGAACCTTCCATTAAGCATGGAAAATCTAGCTACCAACATTACAAAGGATCCTTAGTCACCCTCAGATAAATTTGCCCCATAGGTGATTTCAAATGGCAGCAGCAACCATCTATTCGCATGCGTCAAAGATACAAAATTATAGAGTATTGTAATAACTAAATTTGACTAAACTATGATAATTTTTTAGGAGAATGGTGGCTTTAGAAATGCATTTTTTAAAATTAAACTTTGGTTTTTGTTTTCTCCTTTAGAAATTATTATTATTATTATTATCATTATCATTATTATTATTATTTTGGCCTACAGATATAAAAATTACATTTGCCCAAAAAGAGAGCAGTTGAAGGTGTCAGAATTGAATTAAAATTTACATAAATTGTAATACTCATACATATAATAATAGGTCTGATGTTCCCTCAGTTATCAATGAATCTTACTAAATTATGACACAAAAAGTTAAACTGTTAATAGCTCAGTAAAGAAGATCTACAGCAAATATTTTTTAAATGGTACAGCATGGACTTTATTTTTTACATCAAATATTCTATTCTTGAAAATATATTACCAAGTCCAACATAATTTGATTTATAATTTTTAACTTGATACAAAGTATTATTCTGAAATACTATTCCATTTTTTCCATGTTTGGTTTTAAACCTTAAGGGAAGAAAAACATCTGGAATTTCAAGTGAAACATTTCTTCTTCCATCAGCCCCAACAAAGCTGGGGAGTAGGGATTTAAAAATCTTTCCATTTCTGTAGACTTGAAATTGTGCTCTCCAAATTCCAAGGAGTCCACAGGGTTGCTGCTGGATTTCTACTAAGGTTTAATTTTAATTTGTAAAAACATGTATGTATGTATGTATGTGTATATATACATATACCTATATACATATACATACATATATAAATATATATATTTATATATATCCTGTAATCAAAAGCCATTCATAGCTAATATACACTGGAAAACTTTAACACATCGGTGACCCCTATTCACTAATTTGCAGTGGTTTTTCCACCTGCAACAATGTTTTCTTTTTAATGCAGGTCTGACTTGCAGCTCCCATAATATCAGAAATGCTAGAACTTGTACATTTACTTACATGCCAAGCATGACTCAGGTAAAGCTGTTCTTCACATGTTGAACACATGAAGCAATACCATAAAACAAATGTATGTCTTACTCTTCTGAGATATTATATTATGAATTGTTTTAGTATATACTAAGTTATTCCTTGAATAACTTTTTATTTGTAATTTTTAATATTTCCTCAGTGATATGAAATAATTATTCCTTGAATGTAATTACTGTTATATTTATTACTGTGGCTAAACCAAAATTATTAAACAGAAAAGTATTATTCTAAAGAAGATAACATCTTTCAAAAATGTTGGTGATAGTATAAATTTTTTTTAATATATTTTATTGATTATGCCATTATAGTTGTCCCATTTCCACCCCTTCATTCTACTCCACCCTGCACACCCCTCCCCCACCATTCCCCCCTTTAGTTTATGTCCATGTGTCACAAGTTCTTTAGATTCTATATTTCCCCTACTATTCTTGTCCTCCCCCTATCTATTTTCTACCTACCATCTATGCTACTTATTTTCTGTACCTTCTCCCCCTTCTCCTCCTCCCACTCCCCTGTTGCTAAGCCTCCATGTGATCTCCATTTCTATGGTTCTGCTCCTGATCTAGCTGTCCTCTTAGTTTGCTTTTGTTTTAGGTGTGGTTCTTAGTAACTGTGAGTTTCCTGTCCTTTCACTATTCATATTTTTATCTTCTTTTTCTTAGATAAGTCCCTTTAACATTTCATATAATAAGGGCTTGGTGGTGATGAACTCCTTGAATATTTTATTAAGTCTTATTCTTTATGATGTGGACTTTTCTGAGGTATTTATGGGCGAGTTCCAGAACCTACTTTATAAAACAAAGTCATTGGTTTCCTGAGGGTAAAATGCCAGTTCAAGTACATCAAGTCAAATGAGACAACTTATTCTGATAAACAAGGACACCACACCTTAGCTAAATAGTTCCCATTGTAACATAGCTGTATTAGCTTGCTCATATTTTTTATTAACATGTATATGACTTTGCCTTAAAAAATAAACTCACTGTTACAATGATTTTGGCTTCAAAAAATCAAAATTAAAAAAATTTCAAATTCAATATGCAAAACAAAACAGTTCCCATGAAAGCTTTTTGAACATCTATCAGATGTACTACTCATTCCAGGGCTCTTACCCCAGTTACTGAAACTAAGTCAAGGTCTCTGTGTTCCCTACCCAAGGTCTTATCTATGTGGAAGTTTTTTCTTTCTGAGTGTTGGGAACTGGCACTATTTTCATCCTTGTTTGAGCCCCTGTCTAGAATCCAGTACTTTTCTTACATTTACTGCTCACAAATTCATACTTTTGACAGATGGAACACTTTAAGCTTATATTTTATAGCAATTTGCAGATCCCAAAGATCATTCCCAAAGATTATACTGTACATCCTTCTTTCAAGTTTTCCTTTGTGTTCTTATGCAATCTTAACCCACATCTTTAACTCTTACAAGGTACAGTTATTTTGTTCTATTTGAATGAGCAAAATTGTTTTAAGTAATCTTGAAAATAATTTACTCAGTGTAGAAGAATGGTACATTATCTATGAGATTACATTTACAGATGCAAGCAGTAATTCTGGGTAACCATTGATTCTAGACATGCCATTCTCTATCTTCTCAAGGGAATTATGTTGATCATTCATGAATCTTGCCACAATATCTTTTTCTACATGTAGAAGACATGCTTAATTTAGTTTATCATTCACCCCAAGGAGTCAATGTTATTTTTATCACTTATTAACTCATAAATAGATTAACAGTTTGATATTAGAAAGGTGACAAAAAGGTTTAAGCCTGGTATGAAAACAAAGTGTAATTTGATTAGTTAGCCTAAATTATTGCTAACTATCATTAATAATTGCTAACTTGTGTTAGCAATGATTAATAACAGTCTATAGATTATCTCAGCATGCCCAACTTGTGCAGCAAGGGTTTTTGTTAAGAAGAGTCAAGAGGACTCCTTTTAAAGACTAAAATTGGATCCTTGTAGCCCTCAGTTTATTATAATTGTGGAAGTTCACACATAAAGAAAATGTTTTTTTAAAAATCATCATAAAGTAAGTTGTCTTTTTAATATTTTTAATAAACTTCCAGATATACAGAAAAATTAGAAATATAATATTGAGACTTTCTGCATATGATACATCCAGCTTCTCCTATCATCAGCATCTTAAGTTAGTATCCTACAGTTGTTACATGTAATAAACCTTATTATAAACTTCAGTCCATAATTTATTCATATTTCCTTATTCATACTTAGTATCCTTTTTCTCTTACAGCATGACATTTATTTATTATATTTTCAGGCTCCTCTTGCCTGTGACAATTTCTCAGACAAAAAAAATAGTTTGTGATAGTAATGTTCAGTCATTATTATGGTGTTAGTTGATACCTGTGTCTATTTTCTCTGACAACAAATATAAAATTTTGAAATATTTCCCCCCACTGCTTTATAAGTATGAGGGTGGCACATGGATTTGTCCGTTTTACCAAAGCCTTTTATAATAGACTTAAAATAACAATCTGTTGACATTGATAAATGCATGAAAAGACTCTTTCTAAAAGGGTTTCATTAGGTATGTTTATTGTAAAACTCAAATGTGGCAGCAGCCAATCCATTTGTATGCCAAATGCACTCTAATTTGTTATGTCTGTAGGGCACTCAGCAGCATTTCCACAGAAGGCAGAAATATTTTATGCTATAGTCCTCCCAGAAACCGTATAAGTGCTATTATTATTAATTGTCATTTAAAGAAGAGAAAAGAAAGGCTCAGCAATGTGCCTAAGCCACTCGAGTAGAGAGCAGGTGGTGAGAAGAGTCTAGAAGCTGGTCATCCTTGCTTGGTACCAGTGCCGTTTCTACCACAGTGCACTGCTCCCCGGACCACTAGTCAGCCTTCCAAAGACCTCACCCTAAAGTCAAGTATATCATGCTGAGGTTTTTTTGCCTCTGCAAAAGAGAATCAAGCTATTAATACCATAAAAATTACTGTGACGTTAAGATATATATTAGACATCCTTCAAAGCAGATATAGAAAAAGAGGAAATACTGAGGTGATTTTCAGATCTAGTCCCTATCATTAAAATACACTTACTTCCCTAATGACTCTGTGTTGAACAGCTTAAAAATACATTTTAATAATAATTTCAAATGTGTATAATAAAAATTGTCTTCCATGTGTAACTAAAATAAAATGACAACTGATTTTTTATAATCTGAAGTATTTGAAATTAATCTATTTAAATTATTCTCTTTTAAGGTTCATCTTGTACAATTTTCTAAAAATTAGAATCATTTTAACATTAATGTTTATGTAAACACATTTTCATATAATAAATTCAATTTTCAGGTTAGTAGTCATTATGCAATTTACAACAACATTAAAACATTTTTGCATTTTTGCCCTGCTTGATAGAGCTCAGTGAATTGAGTGCAGGCTATGAACCAAAGGGTCACTGCCCTTTGACCCTTTGGGGGTCACTGGCATTCAATGCACATGCCTGGGTTGCAGGCCAGGTCCACATGAGAGGCAACCACACACTGATGTTTCTTTTCTTTTCTTTTCTTTCTCCCTCTGTCCCTTCCCCTCTCTCTAAAAATAAATAAAATCTTTTAAAATGTTTTTTAAAACATATTTAATTGATTATGCTATTACAGTTGTTCCAAATTTTCCCCTTTGCCCCTCTCCACCTGCTATTTCATTCCCTCCAGCAATCCCCAACTTACTTCATGTATACGGGTTAGGCAAGGACCTATATCCAAGATTACTCTAACCAGCAAAGCTATCATTTAGAATGGGAGGGCAGATAAAGTGCTTCCCAGATAAGGTCAAGTTATAGGAGTTCATCATCACCAAATATTTATTATATGAAATGTTAAAAGGACTTATCTAAGAAAAAGAAGATCAAAAATGTGAACAGTAAAATGACAACAAACTCTCAACTATCAACAACCAAATCTAAAACAAAAACAAAAACAAACTAAGTGAACAACTAGAACCGAAAGAGAATCACAGAAATGAAGATCATATGGAGGGTTATCAGGAGGAAAAGGGATAGGGCTGATAAGGGGAAAGATACAGGTAATAAGTAGCATAATTGATAGGTAGAAAAAATAGACAGAAGGAGGTTAAGAATAGTATAGGAAATGGAGAAGCCAAAGAAATTATATGTATGAGCCATGGACATGAACTAAGCATGGTGAATGTGGGTGGGAGGGGTGGTGGAGGGGAATAAAGGGGGGGAATGGAACAACTGTACTAGCATAATCAATAAAATATATTTTAAAAGAATTGACTAAGGTTATATATGTTCATATACCAATGAGTTATATATGTTTCATTTATGCTACCATATTTTTATATTTTCTCATGAAATATATAGAGAAAAATAATCTCTTTCTCCTTGCATAATGCATAGGCCCTTCTAAATTGATGTCAGGTCTAGATTAATGTAACATGTTAATAATCAACACATGAATTATTACAAATTATTCTACCAAACCATAATAAAAGAGTATTTTCCTCTGGCAGGCAGAATGCCAACCTGCAAGGGCATTTAATTTCAACTCAAAGTAACTGTAGCCTGTGAAAGTTTAAATCAATATAAAATTTTTGGAGAACAACTTAACATGTATCAGAGAATATAAAAATGCTCATAACTCTGATCTAATGGCTCCAAATCCAAAAATTTCTCCAAAAAATGAATTACAGGAATGCGCAAAAGGATTATAAGTGTATTTTACAGAGCTGTTTATAATACATCAGAGACAACCTAAATATTAAACTTTAGAAAATTAATTAAAAATAACATAATGTATCCATACAACTATCATATACCCTGTTTTTTTAATAACACTTTTGAAAGATACTTGATATGTGTTCATAACACAGGCAGATGTAAAACTGAGTTTATATGTTCAATTATTAAATAGAAGGAGAAACAGAAGGCAACAGAAAATAGAAGGAAAGAAAACACATGGTAAAAAGGGATTGCACGCTCAAAGGTGAGAACTACCTCCAAGCTATTTTACTGCATGTGTATTTAATGGTTGCCTGTGCCGTGTGTGAAATTGCCTGCTCCTGTTTCTGTTTACAGGAGAAACAGTATGTCCACTGAGAGGAGAGTCTCAATAATGTTGGATATCTAGGATATTAATGAGCTTCGTGAGGTAAGAAAGATGAGACCTCCGAAGTGGGTTAAATAGGAATGGAAATTTTATTTGGCATATTTTAAAAGTTATAGTGAGATCATGTAAAGGCGGTTGAGAGCCCCACACATCTCTGCTTTCTTCCTTCTGCTGTAAAAGGTTGGTTGACTGTGACACACACCCACACAAATTTTCACCCCCTGTCTATTCCAGTCTAGATGCTAATTGTTCCAGACAAAGTAATCATAGTGAAAAACTAAGAACCTTAACAAAAAAACAAATGGTGAGCAGACATGAAAAGATAGGGGGAAATGCCTTTTTGGAAGAAAATGAATGTTAAGATTGATTTTCTTCTTCACTGGTTTTGTCATCTGGCTTATCATTTGGCCTCAAACAATGTACTTAATTGCTTTTTATGACAAATGCTACTTCGCACAAGAGCACCAACCTTGCCTTTTCAATCTCTTAATAAAGTTCAGTGACCTACCTATGCCTTGTAGACTCACACATTTTTCTCTTTGAAGATTTGCCAGGCGATTGTATTGCTTTGGGGTTTGACTTGCATTACATACACAATACTGAGAAGAGATAGATTTGTGCAATTTACACTCTCCTTTCCAGTACTTCTCTTTTTACATTTGAGTGGGTCAAAGCAAGACCTGTCCCACACTGGGCTAGGAGGACCATTTTGCCTGTGCCTTACATTTAGGGAAGGGTTTAGATTTTTGGTGTTTCCCCCAAATTTGTTTATTCTGTATTACTTTGTGCTTATAATAAACATTACAAATGTTTGTTCTTATTAAAAACATTTCATTGTAAATGGAAATGTAGTGGGAATAGAATTTTCATGTCACTCATTCACCTATAGTATCTTAGTAGTCTCCTTTTGCATCCTAATTGAATCTCCATTTTAGTTAACAGACAGGATAGTGCTGGCTTCTCACTCTGGGCAGGTGCAGTAATAGCTGATTGAGACTGGAGGTGAAAGAGTCCGTCCTCAACCTTTCCACATCAAAATAAAATTTGTGAAAAGCCTTGGCAGAGACAGTAAGATGAAGAATGCAAATATCTGCATAAACAATATATTTAGGAAGAATGAATGATGATGTAAGGATCAGTTTTCCTACCTTGATCTGAAGCAGGTAAGAGTTGGGGAGAGAGAAGGAAAGAACAGCAATAGAGTAAGAGTGCATGTACACTTGGCTCTGAGGCAACCCTGCCCACTGTCCCCCACTCCAGGATTACTACACCCAGAGGGAAAGGAGGCAGACAATGCAACATGATCACTTGCCTATGACATTCTCTAAAAATATGGACTGTTGAGAGAAAAGAAGAGTGCCCCCAATGCCTTTCTGGAAACCTGAGAAATGACACCTTAGAAAATGTTTCACATACCGTAATAGAATAAAACCAATAGAGATTGCTAAAAAGGTCATCGTCACAGATGATCCAAGGCAGCCCAGAAACTTGTGTGACCTTGAAGAGAAGAAGGGGAACCCACTGAACCTTCCATGTATTTCCAAGCAGAGGACAAGGTCGGTGGATTCCAAGATATGTCAAAGACACAACTCAGAAGAAAATAAATCTTAGGTGATGAGCATGGATTACAGTTTGAAGGCCAGGTGAAAATGAGTGTACCTCAGCATATATCGATTGACAGAGTTAACGCCAGAGAACAAGATGGAACATCTTGCTTATGCCAATTTAGATAGAGGCTGAGAACTGCAGGACAGATGCATTTTCCCAAAACACACCAGCAGAGCCTATGAAAAAGGACTACATTTTCTATGTAAACATAGAACAGACACTTAAAATAGAAATTAAGTTGGGCTATAGAAAAATAAGAGTTGCTTTTTGCACATCCAAACTCACAAAATACTGAGACAAATAAGAAATTTACCAAAATCATATTTTCTGTCATTACACTTAAATGAGGGCTCAAATGGCAATTGAGTTAACATAAAGAAAAGTAGTTATTTCTTCTATGTCAGAATCTGACAAATGTATGCTCTAATACATACTTATCCACAATTTTATAACCCTATTTTGATATTGCTAGTAGTCTCATAATATGAAAGAAGCCCTGATAACAAGGTAGCATGATCTTCTATTATTTCATTGAAATTTTGTTAGTGAAATGTCATGCATGGATGGACCTGGAGGGTATTATGCTAAGTGAAGTAAGTCAGTCAGAGAAATACAAATACCATGATTCCACTCATATGTGAGATCTAACAAACAAAATAAATGAACAAATTGAAACAGACTCAGAGGTACAGAGAGACAACTGGTGGCTGCCATAAGAGAGAGAGTGGGACACTGGGTAAAAGACAGGAAGAAATTAAAAGCACAAATTGCAAGTTGCAAAGTAGTCACAGGAAAGTAGGCATAGGAAATACAGTCAATAATATTGCTTTAACTATGTATGATGCCAGGTGGGTACTGGAAATACTGAAGGGAACATTATGTGAAGTATATGATTGTTCAACCACTAAGATGTACACCTGAAAGTGATACAAAATCAAATTGAAAAAAAATCTTTTTAGTTTGGTTAATTGCTCACATCTCATGGAATCTGCTGATAACCAAGGTAGTATCACCTAGCAATTATAATGGAATCTTGATAAAATGAAACTTAACAGCATTTAGATAAAAGGATATAATATAAATTACATATTTTCTTTTCAATACCTGGTTGGTTAAGCAACAGACAAAAACCTTAACCAATCTATGGAGTGGGAAATATTTTTATACATATTTATACAAAATATATTTCATATTCTATTAACATGTTTTAATATTGCAATTTTATAAGGAATAAACTTTAACAAGCTAACCCATAAAGTGCTGTGAATAAAAGACCATGTTTTCTATGTATACATTTGCCATCACACAATGAAAATCACTGTAATTGAGGCATGTATTTCATGCACATACCCTCACACTGGCTACAACAATATAGCACCCTAACAGCACCCTCCAGCATTATATATCACTGTATATTTGCATGATGTAGAAATTGAAAATATTCTGTTTTATAAATGTCTTTTAAAGTTTTGAAAGTTTTATTCACATGTGGCACAAATCTCCTATTACAAAGTAAGCTTATTTCCTATTGACAATATTATCAATTGAGAACATGATAAAAACAGGAGAATTAGTTATGCCTTTTTGAACATTTCATTTGGGGATTAAATAAAATTGAACCTATTTTAATGGATACAAACAATATTGAAATGTATATTATTTTGAAGAGAAGAATATTTTATCATAAAAGATTCTGTCATTGGCAAATTTCTAACATGAAAGAATGACATTTTATAATATATTACTTCCTGACATTAAAGATTTTATGTAAAGTCTTAGCCTTTGGAATCTTCCAGTTATCATCTTTTAACACATTGTACTGGCTGACTTTTAAAAGCTCTGCAAGATCATGCAGCACTCTAGGCCTGACTGGCGTTACTCTGTGGCTTTACAACAGATTTTCCTCAGCAGTGAAACCCAGTGACCCAACTAACAGCACCAAAGGAGTGTGAACTCATTAAACACAATGAGCTCTAATAAACTAAGTCGGTAATCCCTTAAAATATTTTGCTTCCCAGAAATCTTTTGTTCCTAATGATTTAGCTTTAATGGGAGATTATCTAGAATCATATTCAATAAGGCCATTCCAAAGAAATCTAGTCTAATTAAAGCTCCTTAAAACAGTGTTCTAGCCTTCCCCTCCTGGGAAAGTTTCTTTAAAATTTTAAGAGCTATATTTCTTGTAAATAATTAAAAAACATTAAGGATGATTTATTATTCAATATCAACTTTCTTTTTTTATTCTCTTCCAATACTATTTACCCACTCCCATGTTTTTCTGGAGTTACTGTACTTGACTCTTTTCTCCATTCCTATCCCAAATGATCACTTGGGTCCCAGTTACTACATTCTGTTCTGCCTTTTATTTCTCTACCCCTCCTCCCACCATGTACCTTTGTTTTGTTCCCTTTCTCCCTGAAGCATGTCTTTTAAAATCTTACTCTCTTAGATTCTCAAATGTATTCTGGTAAACAATTATTAGATTCCAGTTATTACAATGAGGTTTTGCTGACCCATTTTTTCCAACTTAACCATCTGAAAATCCTCACTGTAAGCAATCAGTAAGTGATAGATAATTATAAAGATTTTAGTCACTGACATAGAGAGAGGAAGGGAGGGAGAAAGAGAGGAAGAGAAAGATTGATTGGTTGCCTCTTCTACACTCCCCACACCCACAACCTAGGCCTGTGCCCCCACTGGGAATCAAACCAGCGACCTTTCACTTTGTGGGACAACACCCAACCAAGTGAGCCACACCAGTCAGATCTACAAACTAATTTTTAAATCCAATTTGCATTCGACAACTAACGTTCTAAGATAATTAATAATCTGCACAACAGATACACCTCGTTTTCTTGCCTTAGAGCAGTGATTCTTAACCATGGTTACTTTTGCTCCCTAGGGGACAACTGGCAATGTCTGGAGACATTTTTGGTTGCCCCAAATGGGATGCTTTAGAGGCTGGAGGAAAAGAGGACAGTAATACCACTTGTCATCCTTCAATGACCAGCATAGTTCCCCCACTACAAAGAATCATCCAGTTCAAAATGTCCACAGTGCTGCAGCTGACAAAGCCTACTATATGAGGAAGTTTGTGATACATGTATAATTGCATTTAAATATCAGAACATGTGAAGAGAAATAACAATCCCCTGAGTAGTTCCATACAGTAATATGGTAATAGCTCCCCTTCTGTTTTTATTGGGTTGGACAAAAAGTGCATTATATATATTTTTCCTGTACAATGGCTCTAATAGCACTGAGTGGTCTTTAACTTCATTTGAAACAATTTCATGAGATTGTGCTGTGACAGCTGTCATATCAGCATGCATTTTTTTTAATATATCAAAACTGGTGAACATTTGTACAGCCATTTTAATATTGAAGATAAAAGAAAATATGCAACATTTTAGTGTATTTTGTTTTATTTCAAGAAAGGCAAAAATGCAACTGAAATGCAAAAAAAAAGATTTGTGCAGTATATGGAGAAGGTGCTGTGACTAATTGAACATATCAAAAGTGGTTTGCAAGGTTTTTTGGTACTATTGACATTTTTGGCCAGATAGTTCTGTGCTGTGGGGCTGTCTCATGCATTGGAAGATGTTTAGCAAGACACCCAGCCTTTACCCACTAGAAGCCAATAGCTGGAGAGAGCTGGCATACTCGAAATATCCAAATCAATAAAGTTATTGGTGAAAATAAAAAAATGTGTCCTTTATTTTATGGCAAAAGAAACTAATTGCTCAACCCAATTAGAACCATTTCAAGAAAAGGGAAACATGTACAGGGGAGGATAAAATGGAAAAGACATTGTAATATACAAGAAAATCATCTTTCAAAAGCAAATATGAAAAATGAGTTGCTAGCCCAATAATTTAAAAGATTGTTGCCCTGGCTGGTATAGCTCAGTGGATTGAGCACGGGCCTGTGAACCAGACAATCTCGGTTGGATTCCCAGTCAGGGCACATACTGGGGTTGCAGGCCAGTTCCCTGCAGGCCAGTTCCAAGCAGGGGACACATGAAAGGCAACCATACATTGATGCTTCTCTCCCTCTCTCCTTCCCTTCCCCTCTAAAGATAAATAAATAAAATATTTAAAAAATAAAATAAAAAAATAAAAGATTGTTTTTATCATTCTATTTCCCCATTACATTTATCTCATTAATTTTTATGATAGTCCATTGAGAAAGTGTGAACATCATAAAGTTTTCATTAAAAGCATGAGTTTTGTGGGCAGCTCTCTGGGGTCATATTTCAGCTCTCAGGCTTTCCACATGTGTAATATTTCCCAGCTTAACATCTGTGTAGCTCTGTCTCTCATCTGTAATATGGGGGATAGGAATAGTATATATTTCATAATGTTGTTGTGAGAATAAAATTAGACATTAAGTAAAGTGCATGGGGTATAACAAGCATCTTACAGGTGTTTGCTTCTATTGGTATCTTTATTTTTATTATGATTACCATCATTGCCATTGTCATTGTCTCATAGATTAGGAACTGGGACTCAGAGAAGCCTAGCAAAATAGCTTACAGGCAGCAACATGGGGATTGGACTGCACACACATCTGACTCAAGGCTATGGCTGTACCAAGTCAGGCATCAGAGACTCGCTCAGAGGCCCCCGGGCTGCTCTGACATCTCTTGGAGGCTCTGTTATGGCAAATTATTAGCCTGCTTCTTCAATTGTGTTTTCTCCTTAAGTAATTCAGACTTTATTTGGGACTTGAATATTTTTGTCTTCAGAATTAATGTTTGTGTTGGATGCACTTGAGGATATTTACCAAATAATTCAACGTCTTAAAGTTTAATATAATGATGCCTATGATAAACAAATGTGCTATACAGCACATTACAGTTAATGCTCTACCCTCAAAGTTGTCTGGAAACAGGAATATTTGCTCAGCTGATTGCCAGCTTCTTCTCCCTCCTCTGCATCCTCCCCAACCCTCTGCCTCTCCCAGATTTCGCCTGTAACCCTTGCTCCTTCCTAACTTCAATTATTCCGAGAGAAAAAAGAGAGAAATACACTACTAAATCATTGGTCTCAAATTACTAGGGATTAATTAGTTCAATAATTAACAGAGCAATGAGACGACTCACAGACTGTTTTTCTTATGTTTATCACTATGTGATTGTTTTTTCTGTTTGCCAGTTTCACAGTCTTTTGCACCAGAAACAACCATGAGGTTACAATTTGCTGACCAATACTCAGCTTTCATTTTCCGATTTAGACAGGCCACCTCCTTTTCCAGATATGGACCTCTTCCTCAACATTTTTCTTAGAAGTTGAACACCGATTCCCATTATTTTGGCTACAGCTGCTGAATTTAGCTCATTTATAATTTTGGCATTTTCTTATGATGACCTTATGACTTTTAACTCCCTGATCATTCAACAATTGAAAAACCAACCAAGCAAATGAACCACAACAAAGCAAAAGCCCCAGATCTTCATACAATTGTACAGGTTTTTTCTTGTACTTAAGCCATAATGAAGATAATTGCCTTAGCCTAGATTACTCCACATTTTCACTCATATTGTTATTTATAATTTTTCCTTTTTCTCAATTCAAGAAATAGATTAACCCCTTTTTGGCACTATAATTTTTTAAAAATTAAATTCCACGCATTATGTTCTATCTTTCCCAATTCAAAACTTCATAACATGCATTCTGTTCTTTCACAATGCTCCCAGGTTTTTAGGAAAAGCAATGCTGCTTCACTGCTGCCCCAGTATCACTGTTACTAGCAGCAAACATGACCACAACAGCAGGAACTTCCATCTGACTGGATGGGGAAGAGTCAAGTAGAGAAAGGGGTGAGAAAGGACTCTACTCACAACCAAAGTATGAGCATTTCAGGCAGTATTTTTTCACATTATATATCACATAACCACTTGTATTAGTTTCCTATTGCTGCTGTGACAAATGACCACAAATTTGATGAGCAAAAAAAAAGCACAAATGTGCTAACTTACAGTTCTGAAGGTCCAAAGTCGAAAATGGGTCTCCCTGAGCTCAAATCAAGGAGTGGGCAGAGGTGTTCTCTGGAGTCACTAGGAGAGTATCTGTTTCCTTACCTTTTCTAGAGACTGCCGGTATTCTTTGGTTTAGAGCCCTTTTCTCCATTTTCAGAGTCAGTCAGCTGCAACTCAGTCCACTTACACTGCCTCACTCTGACTCTCCCAAGGCCTTTTTTATTTGCAAGTATTCTTGTGATTACCTTAGGCCCACCTGGATAACCTCAAGGCCAAGCAAACTAATTCCACCTGCAACCTCCATTCCCTTTGCCTTGTAATGCAACATAGTCACATGTTCTGGGTATTAGTGTGTGGACATCTTTGTAGGGAGGGATTGCTCTGCTCAGCATTGTTTGTTTTTGGTTTCTTTTTTATCACTTTTAAATCATATAAACTAGAAAATAGTTAGAATTGAAAATGTTTTCTTTCTCTCAATACCTCTTAAAATCCCAGCTAGCTCACTATTTATCCCCAAAAAACTCACAACACCTGTCCTTGTGTCTAGGTCTGTCTCAGAACAAAGACTACAAGAAACTTTATGGAATAATTAGTAGGCCTTTTATTAATTGGTAAAACAAAAAAATGAATAAATAAGTGCCAAATAAAGGCTTAATAGAACCAAACTGACCTCAGCATTTAATTTTTGTTCTCGTGAATATTTTTAAAGCTTTAAGTAAAGGAAAACTTATAAGCTGAAAGTACTCCTAACCCTACTATAATGGAAAACCAATATCTCTTTTAAATACCATGTTATCATGCAAATATTATTGTCAATAATTATATATTTCAGATTATGATTAAATATTTCATAATGTAGATATACTACAATTTCTATTGCATGTTCTATGGGACTTTGAACCACTCTTTAAATAATAAATAAATATGCCTGTATAACTATCTCTGTGTGCTTTATCTTATGCCCCTTATCTTATATAATAAAAAATATTACAGCTTTCTAATTTCATGATTTAAAGAAAGCTTTTAACACAAGTGGAAGGGTTATAAGTATGATTATAAGTACTTAGCAAAGAACCCAGCATATCCTGAGGGGTCAGTAACTTTTTCTGAGAAAAATGGATGAATAGTCATGATCACTTGGAATTAGGGCTGCAAACGATGATAAGCCTGGATGGCATGAGCAATCTTACAAGCACACACTGTGCAGAGCCAGCATAGCCACGTGTCTCCTTGGTTTTTTTCAAATGACAGATTATATTGTTTTGAAGCAGCAACTCTCAGCCTTGGTCGCACATTATAATCACCTGGGAAGTTTTAGGAAATACTGCAGAATAAGCACTGATTTTTAAAAGCTCTCTGGGTAATTCTGCTGTGCAGCCAAGGTTTTATATTCTATTACTCAGGCTTTGTATCAGAAAAGACCATAAAATTAGAATCCCAGACATAGAACATGGGCAATAGCATTCTCCTAAGCTTTCCAGGTGAATAACAAGTACAGACCGGATTGAGAACAACTGCAAGGGTGCTAAGGATCAATTCTCCAACATATTTGTTTTACAGACAAGTGTAGTTGAGACCTGAGTGCTCAATAGTTTTTCCCCAAAGTTAAATGGCTGTTTAAATTTCATATTAGAAGACAGGCCATGTTTAGCACAGTTTTAAAAGAAAAAGAAAATGAAAACCAGGACCTTGAGATACCACCTTATACCTGTTAGAATGGTTATTATCAATAATACAAGAACTAAGTGTTGGTAAGGTTGTAGAGAAAAAGGACCCTCATACACAGCTGGTAGGAGGGCAAATTGGTACAGTCACTATAAAACAGTATGAAGGTCTCTCAAAAATTAAGAATAGAGTTACCATAAGATCCAATAACCCCTCTTCTGGGTAATTACCACAAAATTTTTAAAACACTAATTCATAAAGGTATATGTACCTTTATGTTCATTGCAGCATTATTCATAGTGGCCAAGGACTAGTAACAACCTAAATATCCTTTGATGAATGATTAAATAAAGAAGAGGTGGTACATATGTACAATAGAATACTACTTAGCTGTTAAAAAGATGAGATAGTGCCATTTGCAACATAGAGGGATCTTGAGAGTATTAGGCTAAGTGAAATAAGTCAGATGGAAAAGCACAAGAACTGTGTGGCTTCACTCATATGTAGGATATAAAACAGAATGGAACAAATGAACAAGTGAAACAAACAAAAACTTTAAGTATACAGAGAATGGAACAGTGGTTACCAGAGGAGAAGGCAGACAGGGAAAGACAATGAGGGTAAAGGCGTCAAATGTACGGTGAATGGAGACTAGACTTGGTGCTGAGCATACAGTGGAGCATTCAAATATCATATTATAAAGTTGTACACCTGAAATTTACATGACATTAACCAATGCTACCCTAACAATTTAATTTAAAAAATAACCCCTGGAGGAAAAAAATCAGAGAGTTTTCAGATTACCAAAAATAGATGAAACTATGGCATTATTTAGCATCTTCCAGAAAAACTACCCCATTATGCATCTTATCTATTTATTCCTTCTTCCCCTCCAGTCAGATTATTTACTGACTCATCTAGGCCCACCCTGCATTTTAAGTGATTCTGAAAGCCCTAATTTGGAGAGAGTTTGGGGACTCTAATTTGTGGTCCTGTGTCCCACTAATCAGTCTACTAATGTGTTTATGGCTGAGGTTTAACAGAATGAAAACAATAGGAAAAGAGAAGATACATCTTTAGAGGACTGACTGTTCTGTGCTGGGTTTCCTGTGTGGAAAATCAAACGACTTGCCACTAATTGTTTGTGTGCAAAAGTCTTTGGCAGCGGTGCCAACAAAAGCACTGGCTAGTGTGTCTGTTCAAAGCAAAACACGTCAAATTATGTATTCAGCAAATCCTTATTATCAGGACCTTGGTCATGTGAATGACTGCCTTTTAAGTTAGGCTTCAGGAGGCCCTTCCTGTGAACAGAACGCCTGGCCTATTAAGCAGAGGGCTGCCAAGACAGAGCCACAGGTGGCCTGACTTGGCAAGTGATAAAACACCAGCCATGCTGAGGACAATAAAAAATGAACAGAATTTTCCATCTGGTTTTCAATATGTATATACAGCATGGAAGAGTTTCTTGGGGAAAACTGAGTTTTATGATTGAGCATAAATGCCCAATTTACTTCCTTACGTTACCAAGTCCATACTTAAGTTTGGGTTTTTTTATTCAAAACAACTGATTTAAAAGTCTGTATAAAGATAGTATTTTCAGGGAATAGTAAGTAGCTATATTCTTCTAATTTTTTCCCATTTTGTGTTGTGTTTTTAAGGATTAATTATTACTATTTACATTTTCTGTAACCTTAGAGAAAAGGCATATAATTCATGTGTGTTAAGAATTCTACATTTCGCCCTGGCTGGTATAGCTCAGTGGATTGAGCACGGGCCTGTGAACCAGAGGATCGCGGTTCGATTCCCAGTCAGGGCACATGCCTGGGTTGCCGGCAGGTTCCCTGCAGGCCAGTTCCCTGCAGGGGATGCACTAGAGACAACCATACATTGATGTTTCTCTCCCTCTCTCCTTCCCCTCTAAAGATAAATAAATAAATAAAATCTTAAAAAAAAAAAAGAATTCTACGTGTTCACAAACTCCATCTTCTGTCTCACTCTCAGACTCAATACCCTGCTCCCAAAATGTCAATCACCTAACCGTACAGACTCATGCACTCATTCCCTCTCAACAGTACCTTCATACATTTCTTATCAGTCTGATCCTTCCCAAGCTCCTGAGATACTCATGTTAACCCAAACCTTATTGTAGCTACCACTTTCCAGTATTACCCTACATTATGTTTGGTACAAAGTCCCACCTCAACACTGCCTATTGCCTCTCCTGTAAATCCTCCGAATGAATAGACCTATAATGAACGATACATGAACAAACCCTCACACCTGTGTCTGGATGTCTTCGTTCTCCTGCTATTCCCAGGGTTACAAAGTCCACCCGAGAGATATGGTGACTGAAAACTAGGCCAAGAGCCAGGGAAACTGCGTCTTATTCCAGGCTCTGCCTCTTCACAGACCTGCCAGAAAAAACAATTTCAGGGCCCTCTTGTCTTCATCCATAAAGTAAAAATAAAAATTGTGTACCTTATTAGTCATAGTGGTTGTTAGGATCAAGCAAGCTCATGAAAAGTGAGCATGTTAAAAAGGCACGTGACTGGGATTTTTTGTGTTGAGAAGAAGAATTTCCATATTTCAGAATTAAAATACCTCACAGTTGGAAGGAAACTAAAATATAATGAGTCTGACTTACTAGTAAATGTAAAAATTCACTCTTATTCTCTGACAGATGGTCGTCAATTTTTGCTGGAGTATATTTACTGATGGGAATTATTTATATCTAAAAGCAACTCATTCCAGTCTTAACAATGTCTATTTAAATATGACAGCAAAATAAAATAAAATAAAATAAAATAAAATAAAATAGCACAATCTCCAATGTAGTGTGTAAGTGGACAAAATTTTACCACAGAATATTAGGAAAGCAAAACAAAGCTACGTGTTTCCTTGTTTCTTTTTGCTTTTGTCTTATTACAAAAAGATAGATGATTTATAGTCATATCCTAGCCTTTAAAAAAAAAACAATACAAGTCAAACCACAAACATAAAACCAATCGTTTTCTGTTCTCAATCTTTGAGTCCTGCGCTCTAAGATATTAGAGGGTCCATCTTGCAGTGGTTTCTAAATTTAGCAAATCTAGGTTTAACTACAAATAACTAACAAAAAAGGAAACACTGAGAAGAATAGTAAAAAGTAGTGAGAGGCTAAAGGCCAAAAGAAATCCTTCAGCAGTTACAGCTATTGAAGGCTTCTAGTATTATGACCAATAAAAAGGTATGCGACAAGTTTGTTAACAAGGAAATGCTAAATAAAACAAACAAGCAAACAGAATAAAAACAAAGACACTGAAATAGAGAACAAGTGGGCAGCGACCAGAGGGGAGAGGGAAGGGAACTTAAGGGGAAAAAGGGGGAGGGATTTTGAGGAACAAGTATGAAGGACACAGAGATGAGGACTGGGGGGGGGGGGGGGGGGAATGGGAGGGAGGGGGGGGAGACCAGGGCGGGGTGCGGTGGGATGGGAGAAATAGATAAAAAAAAAATGTACTTGAAAAGTAACTAAGTAAAATTTAATATTAAAAAAAAAACACAGTTATTGTCAGTATGCACAACAGCTTGCTTAACAAGGAAGTAACTGACAATATGAAGTGACAGTGAAAACGTGGAGTGACTGGAACTCTTACCCACTGCTGCTGGCAGTGCCAACTGGGACACCGTTTGAAAAAATGACCTGGCTCTACATAGAGTAACACTAAAAATGCCCGTGGCCCAGCAAGTCTGAACCGGGGAAGGTACTCAAACATAATGACTTCCTTTGCCACCAAAAGACATGTACAAAATTATAGATAGGATCTTCATTCATAATTGCCCAAAACTGAGCTTGACTCCAATGTCCTTACACAGTGGGATGGGAAAATGAAGTGAGCCGTCTCCATGATGCTCAGAATAAACCATTGCTTACTGCAACAGCTTAAATGAATCTCACGGACAAAATGATCAGCAGAAGAAGACAGATTTGCCAGAGGAAATGGAGTCTGATTCTATTTACCTGAAGTTTAAGGGAAGACAAAATTAACTCATGGTGCTACAGGTGATAATTATGTTTCCCTTTGTGGGCTGACATGGGAGGGGCATGAAGGAGTGCCCACAGGTGCTGGAGGTTTCCTATGTCTTGGTCTGTGTGCTGCTTACACGGGCATCCAAATATATCAAACTTAATTGATTTTCATATGTAAAAACTGCACACAGAAAAACTACTACCAGTGGAGGTTTATAGCTTTACAATATTATATTCTAAAATACAATTTACCTGGTGTAGCTCAGTGGATTGAGCACGGGCCTGCGAACCACGCGATCGTGGTTCAATTCCCAGTCAGGGCACATGCCTGGATTGCAGGCCAGTTCCCAGCAGGGGACTCACGAGAGGCAACCACACATTGATGTTTCTCTCCTTCTCTCCTTCCCTTTCTCTCTAAAAATAAATAAATAAAATCTTAAAAAAATACAGTTCACCTTTCTTTTCCATCTCAGCCTGTCTAGAATATGCCAAAATAATATTACATATAATAGTCGAAAGGAGTTGCCAAGATTTTAATTTGAATTAATTACTGTGTGAGCAGGGGATAAAAGCTGTTCTATATCTGTATATCTTGACAGGAAGAATGTATATTTAGCACTTCTGAATGTCATTCTGTTTACTTAATGTAAAAGTTCATTAAAATGAGTTTGAGTCTCTTACTGATAAAGCATTCTTGAAAAAAAAGTACTTTAAGTAGAAGTTACTCTGTTCACAATTAAGGCAAATTAGGTATGACCAAAGCCAGCAAATGGATGTAATTGAGAGGGATTACCTTGAAACTTTTGGAATTCTATAGTAAATTGGATTAAAATGATGTGTATCCCATAACCCCCTTGAAAAATGGAATTTGATAAACAGTCATTTTGAAAAGCAGTCTAATAATATATACCTGAGTATCATAAGTGCAAGGACCTAAAGATTTTAGTCAGAACTTCTGTAAGGCAAACAGTACGGAGTGGATGGTGCTCTTCCTGTCTGTGACCTCCCTTCTCTGAATGCTACACTGTTCCCTGAGCTCCAGAGTGCACTCAATACCTCAACTTATTCAAAACTCTTCCAATAGCACCCCCTCCCTTAGTGAGGAAGATGAAAAGTAACCTTATTCTTCTGCTATTAATAAGATAGAAATTAAAGAAAAATAGAGACCAACCACCTAAAACATCTAGTACTTTAAAAATAATTTGCACAACACACACACACACACACACACACACACAAACACGGAGGAGACAGGGAGAAAAAACTCTAATCTCTTCCATGAGTATTTTTTTCAGTTGAGTGGGAAGAGAAATGAATCAGATGAAGGAGACAGAATCTATCAGAGAAGTGAATGTCAAATGTTTACACCTTTTATTATGTTGTTACCTGGTAAGGCATAGAGAAAAAGGGAGCATTTTTTAAAAAGAAACCCTGCTTCTTGAAAGAGCAGGTAACTTAAGTCATGAGTTTAGTGAGAGAACTGGTTTGGGGATCTCTGGGGATAGGAAGGTGCTGCCCATTTGCGGTGCTGCTGCTCACCTCTGCCTTCCGTTTAGATGTCCACCCTCCTCAGCCTCACCCCACAGTTCTGTTGGCTTTGTTTTCTATATTGAAAAGGTAGAAGGTACGTTCTTAGATGCAAGGAAAATACTCTAGTTTCAGGGAAGTTGTTCAATTCTTCTGTTTTTATTCATTAAACCGTCAGTAAACTTCTATATGTGAAGCACTATATTAGGTCTAGGAGAGAAAAAAAAAAAGAGTGTAAAGGGCAAATAAAACACACTCTTTGATGAGTTTACTTCAAATTGTTTTAAAGCCTGTGGAGGGAATGAGGGTGGTGGAGACATTTGAGACCAACAGAAAAACTTGAGTACAAATCAAGGGAGTAAAAGAGGGAAAGGATATCCAAAATGCATCACATCTGGAATAATTCAACTTTATTTTCCTTGGGAAATAAGGGTGTGTAAAGACAGTGAAAACGATTTAAAAATCTGGTGTTGGCCCTGGCAGAATGGCTCAGTTAGTTGGGGCATCATCCCCTGCACCAGAAAGGTTGTATATCCCATTTCCAGTCAGGGCACACACCTAGGTTGCAGGTTCAACACCCAGACAGGATTGCATATAGGAGGCAACTGGTCGATAGTTCTCTCTCACATCAATGTTTTTCTCTCTTTCTCCCCCACTATCTCTCTCTCTAAAGTCAATAAATATATTCTAAGGTGAGCATAAAAAAAAGTCTGGTTCCACGTCAGGGTGAAGATAGAATCTAATGGTCTCTCGGTATGAGCGTAGGACAGAACTGAATTCAAATTGTTCTATGAAATGCAGTGTAAAATAAAACATAGTTTTGTTTTTAGGAGGATAAGTACATTCAACTATTGCTAGCATTATGTATTTATTTACAGATATAAGAAAGAGGGAAATGAAATCAATTTATTTCGAGATACTGAATTATAACAATAATTCTAATTTTTCCAAAAAGTAAAATTTAGTCTATGAACTAAATTTAAAAAAGAAAAACAGCAGGTTATTAGTATCTAATGAAATGTTGCTTTATACCCCTTTTGAGATTTAGTCACTAAAGTAATAAAAGAATAGATAACAGACATTAGAACTTAAGTCGTTCCATTAAACTAGTTAAATAAATTAATAAATAATGTGTTACAAAGAGGTCACTTTTTATAAGAAGTAGAAAAAAGAAAAACAAAAGAATTATTGAATTTTTTGGTTAAATGGAGCTTAGAAAATATTTCATAAATTTTTGTTTTAAATAGGGGAGGGTAGTGGAAGTTGTTCACATCAAAGATGCATTTACAGCCTGGCTGGTGTGGCTCCGTGGATTGAGTGCTGGCCTGTTGACCAAAGGGACACTGGTTCAATTCCCAGTCAGGGCACGTGCCTGGGTTGCAGGCCAGGTCCCCAGTGGGGGAAGTACAAGAGGCAACCATACATTTATATTTCTCTCCCTCTCTTTCTCTCTCCCTTCCCCTCTCTAAAAATAAATAAATAAAATTAAAAAAATAAAGATATATTTATAAAAAAGTTAAAAACTGTACTAGGTAGGAGTCAGATGATTTTGATTCAGAAATCTACCCTTCGACTTAATAGTCTATGCCCTGGGCAAATCATTTAACCTGCCTAACCTTAAGGTCATCAGTCAAAAGAGATTTAACCATCTCATAGGGTGGTCAGTCTCATGGAATAGTCAACTTAGGCAAACAAGAAGAACAGAGACAGAATGGTTGATACAGAGAGCATCTTGACGGTTGCTAGATGAAAGGGAGGGCTGTTGGGAAATGTGTGAAGAGGTAAGATTAAGAAGTACAAATAGGTAGTTACAGAATAGCCATGGGGATGAAAAGTACAGTTTAGGAAATGGAGCAGCCAAAGAACATATATACCCATCATCCATGGCCATGAACAATGCTGTGGAGATGGCCTGAGGGAGCGGGGGTACTGGGTGGAGGGGAGCAAAGAGGGAAAAATTGGGACAGCTGTAAGCATCATCAATAAAAATAATTTTTAAAAATACTTCATGAGAAGATGATTTATGATATGCTTTGCTTTAATCAAATATTGGTTATAATTTTTAAGCTTCAGGCCATAAAGCTATGGAAGAGGCAGAACCAGGATTGCAAACACAGGTTCTCCACTCCCAGTTTGATAGGTTTGGTTAGCACAGGACACTGCTTGGGTCGTCCCGGTTTCTGGTGGGGCCAGGCGGGCCTAGAGTGCTCACAGTATATGGTCTGCTCTGGCTGTAATTGGCCTTTTCCTCCCAAATACTGTACAAATAACAACTCTTTCTACTTGTGCAGTTTCAGTGCAAATTTAAAGAGCAATACTTTTTTTAACATGGATCCCTCTTGCAGCCCACTAATGGTCTACCCTGGTTGTCAGAACTTCTAGGTTTCAGGCAGAACACTCACTTTTCTGGGAAGGCTCTCGCAGCTCATGAGTCACTTGCCAGAAGCAGGGCTGCAGTGCCCACAGGAGCCAGGGATTACCTCCTGACAGTGACAGACAATGTTCTTCCAGCTAATCCTGTGGCAGCTGTGCAATGATGTTGTCAGACACAAGGCTCAAGTCTGTTTCAATGTCCCTTGGAAATTCTGATGTGTATGGCTTTGCTTGTTTGGATAGGAAACATACTGGTGTCCTTTGAGAGAAAATAAGCCAGCCAAAGCTTTTCTCCTTGAGTTGAAAAGTATCATAAAATTAGTGAGCTAGTTAGACTAATTACAGAAGCCTTTCAGGCCCTCAAGTCACCTGCAGCAGAGGCAAGTCTTTTGAACTCAAAAACTGTGTTTGCCAGCACTTAGTAGGAGATGTGGACAGTCTACCTTTTCCATAGGGGTTGCAGTAGATTTTCTCAACTAATGAGAGAAAAGTAAGTCTCCTAAAACTTCACTTCATAGAGTTAAGATGCCTCCTCTTGAAGGACAAAAATACTCCTTCAAAGAGATATCAAAATCTCTCCATCCCAAATGCTTGAGGCCAAAAATAGCTGAAAGGATCTAAAAAGAATGTAAAACCTTAGAGGGAAATAGCTAATAGTTTCGAAGAAAATACTCAGCTTTGGTAAAGCCTGAAGCTGATTGCACAGTAAGTTGCTAAACAGTAGGAAAGAGTGACAGAGCTAAAGGAACAGAAAGAAATGCTTGGATACTTTAACCCACAAGAAAATAGGTTACAAATGATAGAGAGGCAGTTAAAATCCATGACTGCATCTGGACTGAAGCTGATAAACTTACCTGCTCTTTTTATAGAAGATTATATGATAATGCCAACAGGCAATAAAAAAAAAGAGTGAAGCAGAAAATGATGACTGATACTACCCGTCAGATGTTGATTTCAGAAAATTCATTGAAGATATTAACTAAAATATTAGCTTAAACTCAAAAGAGAAAAGCAAGGAATATTTTTAATCACATGAAGAAAATTATATGCATGAATTACTTATAATTCAAGTTAAAAAGTCTCCAACCAGACAAGTGTGAAAATTTTAAATTTCAAAGTGAAGTTCAAAGGCTTCAGCTAAAACTCCAGAGACTTCATAAACTAGATCCAGAACATGAAATGCAACTTCATAAGAAATCAACGGAGAAGGGAAATGACCACTCAGAAATAGAGGGGAAACTTCCCAAAGGGTATGAAAACGTCAAACTCTTACATCAAAACCTTGACTCCTATAGGAAGACGGCAAAATACCTGGAGGAAAAAAGTCGGAAAGCACCATTGCCTTCAAAGGAGAAACAGTTCTCACGAGAAAATAGCTTAAGAAAGTTGATTGGCTATTCTGTTGACCAAGAAAAAGAAGCAAACGTTTAAGTTTTGACTCACTTTAGTAGTGTTTCAAATTTCTCTCACCTCTATAAGCATATATTTGAACCAAACATCAGCTTTCCTTACCTATGTTATTTCGACTGCTTTTGTAAATGAATTTCATTGTCACTGTTGTTGTGTGTGGTTGCCCAAATGAGCATTATATTTTAATACATCAGAAAATCTAAAAATCTTTCAGTATTCCCTTTGTATACTTTGGAAAGTAAATAATTCTGAATAATTCTCATGGGCTATCCCTCTACAAGTACAGGCTGCTTAACTTAGGTATATTAATAAATCAATCAGGAGAATTAATTGATGAATGAATTAAACAATGACTAGGAGTTACTTCAGAAACACACTGGGATAGAATGATTGGTAAAAGCAGTGCGAGGACCAGAACAAAAGATATATAACTTCCAGGAGAGCAAAAAAGAAAAACCAGAGAGAAGTAATTAATTTGTACTTCACTCCGGCAGCTTGGGCCTCATGTAGACACCAGGAGGTGACACCAGGGCTCATCCTGGATGACACTGCCCATGTCACAGGCTCTTTCCGCCATGCGGTGTTGGTTGTTGACAAGCATGTGTTTATCTACCTCTGGCAGCCAGCTCTCCACTGATAATCACAGCAGCCTGGAGCACAGCATCGAACGGCACTGTCTCACCATCAATTTCCTGTACACGCGTGCACCTGCAGCAAAATATGACAGATAGTGAAGATAGATTTTAGAAACTATGGAGAGAAATACTAGAGACAACCACTCTCGGCCTCTGACTTCTCTTTATATTTCCTAGCCAAAAAATATCAGTTGTGGGGAGTTGGCTAAGACGAGGAGGTTGAGAAAGTGACATTATGCAAGTAAACTAAAAGTTATATATATAATAAACTAAAGCAAGATTTTTATCTTTTCGAAGAAAGGCCTAGCTCATAAAACTGCCAAATTTTCTAAGTTTAAAAAAAAAAACGGGCTCTTTTTCCCAAAAATGTTTGTTAATAAAAGCAAAATAAGAAAAAATAAACAGGGAAAAATTTAAGTCATAAAAATAGACAATATTTGTTGTATACTTACTTGGGACCAGGTCATGAATTATCTCATTCAAAGCTCACAACAGTGCAAGGAACTGGTCATTTTAAATGCTTGGATTTTCAAGATGAAGAAATGAATTCTTAGAAAGGTTAGATAGCTCGCCCTGAATTTGAACCTGGTCATTGTCTTACTCCCAGTCCCATGAAGTCCTCTGTTAAAGAATGCACATGCCACCCGTTCAAGTCAGTGCGGAGGAATGAGACTGCTTTCATCCTGACAGCAAAACACCCTCTAGGAAAGCGCAGCGACTTAATATGATTCACCAAAAATTACCTAAGGGGTAGGTGGCTTAAGGGAGAAAAATTCTCTTTAAGTTTCTAATGCCTCCTGAAGTTTAAACACAGCAAGAGAAATAGGAACATCTCTTCTTTTTAATATTAACTCACCTACAGTGTGAATATCTGAAAATGTCTGCATCTGGGTCACAACAGCATAGAATATAATGCAAGAATTAGCTCCAGTCTCGGTTGTTAAAAAAACAAATATATAAAATGTGTTTGTTATTATGCCTTTCTAGCTTGTTCTGTAGTACCAGGGATGGCGACAATCTTCGTTTTATAAAGCCATAATAGCTACAGAAATATTTTTGGTGTTCACCTAAGTATAAACTCTGAATAACTAACATAAACTTTTAAGTAGAATGGAACTTTAAACATTATTTTTATATTTATGCATTGTTTGAAGAAAATAGAAAGCTAGCGTCAATTAAACATTAACTAAAATACAAAATATATAAGAATTGAAAAAGTACAAAATTATAAGAATAAAGTGTGAAATAATCAACAAATTTACTAAATTTACTGGATTCATTTATGTTACATTTCAAATATATTTGAATTGATGGCTTCGATTCTCAGTATATATCTTTTGGTAAATAAATGAATAGCATATGTACATGATTTCCATGTTGCTGAACTGAGAAAATTTCTCTTGCACCCTCTGCTCTTCAAAGGTTATCATTATCATGGGTAGTTGACTCTGCTTTTTTCCTAAATTCATGTTTTTATTTATGTGTGTATTAAAAACTTAGAAATCACACTGCTAGAACATGGGTCCAAAAACTTGTAAAAATTATGATTTTCTTGTTACTCATGACAACTTATTTTCCTAAGCCTCTTCTTAAATCCTTGAGATTTCATTCTCTATAATAGACTAGCCTATACTAGTGCATTAACCCTCAGAGGTGATATCTGTAATATAAATAGAAGCTTCCAGAGGCTAAAGGACAGATTCTATGAAGTTTGGGATAGACGGTTTCTTGTAACATCAATAATTCAAATTGTGCTCTAGATTCTAAAAATATTTTTAAAATAGACAAGCCAAATGATGAGAATAAGAAAATTTTTCTGTGCTATTTAAAAAAAATTTGACTCAAGATTTTATTTTCCCATGAAGAAATTCAACAATATCAAGGAGGGACCTATTGAGGACTTGTCTTCCTACTAGAGATGCAAACAAAACACAAAAAACAAAAGATGACTAAAATAGAGCCGTGCTCTCAGGAAGGTCCTGGGAGAAGCCACAGATCTATCATTATAACAGTGCTATGAGCTCCATATTAGTCATATGCACATGGAACAGTGGAGGTATAAGCCAGTAGAGGCCAAAATATTCCAAGTGAGGCAGAGTGAGAAACATCATGAAAGCCTTCAGAAAAGGGAAAATATTAAAAATGAGCTTTGAAGATTAAAGGCATACAGCAAGGTGACAGGATCTTCAGTATGGAAGACGCAGCAGGTGTCACAGCTCCTGGCCCGTGAGTGGCCCTGGGAGTGGGTTAGAACGGCGGGGGATGCAGAGGCCGAATCACGAAAGGCCTTAGATTCTATGCCAGGAGTCCGATGTTATCTTCTGAGCAACGATGTGAATGTTCATTTTGTGTTACTAGTTCTCTAAGAATCCCAATTAAAACAAATAGAAAACTGCCAAAAGATTGTAGCCAGGGAATAATATGATCAGTTTTACATTTCGAAGCTTAAGTTCAGTGATGGGAGTGGAATTCCACCATTCGTTGTTTTTTTTTAAAGTGTGTGTGTGTGTGTTCCTTTCCAACCTGGGCTGGGCAGAATGGTTCCTAGAAAGAAGGACAATAAAAAAAAAGCAAGGCCATTCTGCCATTGACGAGGTGGTGACCAGAGAACACATCACCAGCATTCACAAGCACATTCATGGAGTGGGTTTCATCCGAAGAGAAATGACACCAAGAGTGGGAGACTGAGCAATTCATTTAAACGAGCAAAACTACACTGTATACAAATCTAGACCCTTCATATAGATTCTTTGTGCAATTAGTAGAACAACTCTATGGGGCATTATTATCCTGTGATTATTTTTGCTGTGTATGAGTAATGACTAAAACTGACACATCTTGCACATGGCCGAGGGGTATTCAGATTCAGAGAGGGCTGAAGCTCACTCATACCCCTTCACAGGCAGTGTGGTGACCATAGTGTGCTGCCTCTCACTTGGCTGTCAAGGTCACAGGAATAGAAAGCCACAGAGCTAAAAGTACAACTCAGAGTCCACAATCAGCTCCTACCTGCTACACTACACCATGTCTCACAGAAAGGGTCTTCATTTTTCAACCCTTAGCCTTCCATTTCCAGGATTTGTTGTATTCTTCCTTAGAGAATATTAGAAAGCAATGGTGAGGGCATTCCTCCAAGCCATAAAACAAGGGTCAGGAGTAGATTAGAATTCTGAGTCACTACAGTCTATATAGTATGGATGCAAAAAAGTCCTGTGTCACATGGATCGTTTTCTTTCCTTCCATAGAAATCCAGGAACTGAAACCTTGACTGAACTTCATGGCCCACCTTTCACTCAGGTGTTCCGGTAAAGCCATGACTAAATTCCCTACCACTACCTACAGGGCAGTGCAGAAGGGGACAAAACTAAATGGAGCAGAGGAAGATGGCAGGCCTGAAAATGCACACCTCAGGAACTGGAGTCCTTGCCAATGATTTAACTGCCATGTCATTTATAGTGACTCTTTTTAATGCAGGATTGAGACAGCATGAGTTAGAGGAAAGAACCAACATTTTGGATTCAGACAAACCTGGGGTTCAGGCATGGCCCCGCACTTGCTTGGTGAGGAGCCCCATAGAACGTTGGTCACCTCCCAACATGTTTTCTCACTTGCCAAAGATGACCAAAACAATTTTATGTTATTGGACATGTGAAAGAACTATATTTAAACCATACAATCACTACTCAGTAATGAGATATTATTATTTTGGCTAAGCAATCAGAGCTTACTATTCTCAGTTGCTATGCATATTATACAATTGGCTATGCCATTCTGAGTATGAACTACTGGGTCAAAGTATTTTCTCTATGGGATAGGCCATATTTCATTAGTATTTATATGCATAGTAATGTTTTTTAAATATACATACATATAGTCTTATAAAATGTTTATTTGCTTATATTCTGCTTTCTAAAGACCACATTTAGATGATTTAGTCACTTTATGTTATACCTCTCCTTGGTATCTTGACCATATTGACACTACCTAAATATCTTTTTCTGGAAGATGTGAAAAATATGGGGAAATAAAAAAGAAGGGATACAGCAAGAGAGGGAACTTAGGGGGGTGGGAAATTCCTTACAAATAGCTTATTTATAACAAAAGGGCTTAAGTCATTTTTTCACTAGACACGCATTGCTGGGAATCAGGCATATATGTGTATATGTGTGTGTGTGTGTCTGCTCTGGGGAAAGCTATGATTTAAAAACCTCTTGCCTTAAATACTTTATCAGAATTATACTTAATTATTAAAAAATACATAAGAAAGTAACAATGAAAAAAAGAACCCAGGTACAATCTTTTTTCAAATGATATCATTTAAAATTTAAAAAATAGATTTCTACAGGCTTTATACTAGAAATTGAGTCTGCAATTCAGCAAGTAACTATTTGTTTTGCTTAGGAGGAAGAAAATTGTGGCAGCGTAACTTTCAAGCTTATATCCTTTTAAAGAAAATATTTTTAATGATGAATCCCAGCATATTGAAAAAAACTTCATTGTTTCAAAGAAAAATAATTTTCAGGTAAAATCTAAATATAAGTAACAGCCTTAGTGAAAATTTATCACAAGCTGACCTCTTTTTAAGGGCCTCTCGGACTCTAAATACGAGCTCTGAAGAGGGACTAAAAAGATCTGGGAGAAAGCACCATAGGTTCAAGATAATAGCTGCCTTGAGGAGCGGTCAGGAAAGGGATTAAAACCAGAAGTGATAGTTGAACTTTATCTGCATTGAAGAAATTTCATTTATCCTAATTGAAAGCCATAACTCATAACCTCAATTTAAAATCTACTTTACCCCTAGTATTTTTGGAAACCACCCAGATATAAAGCCCGTGTAAAGAAAGATGATGATCATGCATATGACTAATCATATTTTTAATATCATCACCAACATAAATATATCATTTTCACTACTCTGTCATTCAACTATGAAACATAGACTTTACATTTCTGCTGTATTTTTCCATGGGACTTATTTTCATGTACTTTCCAAGTGGAAAAATATACATAAAAAGATTTCATATCTTTTGGTATGACTTCTGAAATGTGGCATCACTAAAATAAATAAATACACATAACATAAAACACTTTCACAGAACTGGCTGTGTCCCTTGATTGAGAGCTGTATTTTTTCTTAAAGCTTTGAATAGATTGTCTGGTGTCACCGAATGAAATGACATGTGATTACATTAAATAATGACACAGTATTACATTGAATACTGTGACAAAATCCCAAAAACAAGTTCAGAGACACAGCACTTTCTTTCACCGCAGATGTAGCAGAGAGAAAGAAAAAAGGCCCTCCATGGAGAACACATTGTGCGGCGGGTGTAGGCATGTGAATACCAAGAAGAGAGCAACAATGCGGGCTTTCATGATGATTGAAGACCAACACAACGTCTGCAGGTGACTCTGTGGGTCCTGGAATCTACCCAATAATTGCATTGACCCTGTGGGAAAGTGCTTTCCATTATTGCTCTTTATCTGCTCTGGAGATTCTCTTAAAGAATTCGAAATTACATTCAACACTGATGGTTTTCTAAGTTTGGAGATTAGACATTGGGAATACATTTGTAATCGCAACTGAATGCACATGTGTGTTTTTAAAAATCCAACTGAATAGCAAATTCTTTTGAAATTCTTCCATACATATTAGAGGGTTTTTTAAAATTAGGTTTATTTCTAACTTTTTCTATTGGCTTTTATATTTGTGCATTTATTTATCAAATTAATCAGTCTATGGACATTGAAAATGTTCTGTATGTTGTATTTTGGTTAAAATCTGAACCCCAAACCTGGGCGAATACTATCAGGAAGTACAAAAGGGTAAAAAAATCCTTAGGATATAAGGATTTGTTTACTAGAGAACCACAGTTACCTCTTCTCAAGGCTTTGCTCACCTTTGAAGGTAGCACCTAGTCCAGGATATTAAACCGCCTAATTGTAATGCAATTATGATTATTTTCTAGGGCAGTGGAGGGTGGCACATAATGCCACCCCAAAATATGCCACTTTGGCATGTTGATTATTTTGAGATGTAGCACTTGAAAAGCAGCAATGCAGGGAGAGGCTTTCTCTGAACTCCCCTTATCATCTTAGAGACAAGTGCTCCAAAAGGAGCTCAGCTGTCATAGGTTCCCTCTCCAGGGATTTCATCAACCAGAGAAAATTAACTCTCATCCCAGGAGAGAAGACTGGGAATCCATCCACACCACACCCAGATAAACTTTAACTATCATTCCTCTCATCTGGTCTTCTAAAGGGCCATTAATCCTTCTTAAAAATCACTTATTCTCCCTTCCGAGGCCTATACTCCCTCACCCTTCTCCTATTAAGATAGCATTTAATCCTGAATTCTAAGCCACCTCTTTGAGTTACTCAGTTTTTCTAGGTATCTCCCATGTATACATGCATCATGCATATTAATATACTTCTGTTTGATTTTCTCTTATTAATCATTTTCTTAGGACAGACATCTCAACTCATAAGTGTAGAGTAAGAATTATTTTTTCTCCATACATCAGGACACTATACAAGTTATAAACATTAAACAATAACATTATTTATATTAAGTGAGTTATAGGTCACATCTAACACAGACCCTAAGAATTTCATTACCAGTTCTATGTGAAAATGGTAATGGGACATAAGTCACTTGATTGGAAGTTCATGTACATTTTTAGGAAGGTGCTTTCCCCTGTTTACAATCAGTTTTCTGCAAACCTATCCAAATGACGACTATTAAAATTATAATATATTAATTATGCTTGTACTCTTGCAGGCTACTTAAGGAGAAGTGCATATGATATTTCTCTCTGCTGAAATAATTCAATAACATACTAGGGCTGCTTTTTAACTTATTTCATTATAACAATAAAATATATTCATAGTAAAAATCTCAATCTGTTCAAAGGATAATAAGCAAAGACTGAAAGTCTCTTTTACCCAAAAGAACCCTGCAGTTTTTACTCCACAAAGTAAACATCGTTTCAACTTTCCTATACATCTTTCCCAAATTCTTATAACTTGCATTAATTTTTAAGTCTCTTCCAATGATTTAATTACCTAGTCATAGATTTAAAATGAAAAGAAATCAATAATGAATATGGTGCACTTAAAGAATCAATTGACAACTTTATCATGTAGAATCATTTTGCATTTTGTGCATACATATAAGTAAACTGTGCAAACAATCAAACAGAAATGATGGTAACTATCACAAAAGATCCAAATTTACTCAAAGGAAAAACCTTGTGAGTTTCTGGAAAATTACTGCTTATTCCCCAGAGACTCACTCATTATAGTTTTTAAAACTTTAAAAATTATGTCTGGCCAGGATGGAGATGTAAGTAGACACACTGTGCCTGCTGGAACAACCAAATTAAGGACAACAAAAATTTAGAAACGAAAAACAACCAGAACTGACAGAAAATTGAACTGTATGGAAGTCCAAAAACCAAGAAGTTAAAGAAGAAACATTCATCCAGACCAGTAGAAGGAGCAGGGTCAGGGGTCCGAGAGGAGAGGAATCACAGCAAAAAAGCAGTGGCTAATGGAGCCCAGGCACGAATGGCAAAGGGCAGACCCAGTGAGGTGGGGGATTGTGGAGGGGCATAGCACGCAAGGCGGTTGGTTAACTGGGTGGTGATCTCACATTAGTGCGCAGATAAACCAAGCAAAACTGGGAAGCAAGACAGACTACACAAACCAAGGCTCCAGTTCAGGGAAATAAAGCCTCAAAACACCAATTGAAAACACTCGTGGGGGTTGAGGCAGCGGGAGAGACTCCCAGCCTCACAGGAGAGTTTGTTGGAGAGACCAACAGGGTCTTAGAATGTACATAAGTCCACCCACCAGGGAACCAGCACCGGAAGGCCCAGTTTGCTTGGGTGAAGCAGGGGAAGTGACTGAAACCCAGCAGAGAGTAGATCAAGCGCCATTGTTCCCTCTCAGACCCGCCCCTACAAACAGGGTCACAAGGCAGCAATGAGGGTTGCCCAGCCCTGGTGAACATTTAAGGCTCTGCCCCTCATACGTAACAGGCACATCAAGACAAAAAATGAAGCCCCACTGAAGCCCCACTGAAGAACAAATACAACTAAGGGACGAAGAGATGACCAACCTATCAGATGCACAGTTCAAAGCACTGGTGATCGGATGCTCACAGAACTAGTTGAATTCGTTCACAAATTAGATGAAAAAATGAAGGCTATGCTAAATGAAATAAAGGAAAATGCACAGGGAACAAGTAGTTATGGGAAGAAAACTGGGATTCAAATCAATGGAGTGGACCAGAAAGAAGAAAGAAACAACCAAACAAAAAAGAATGAAGAAACAAGAATTTTAAAAAAACGAGGGAGGCTTAGGAAACTCCCGGACATATTTAAATATCCCAGCATTCGAATTATAGGGATACCAGAAGGGGAAGGGGAAGAGCAACAAGTGGAAAAGTTATTTGAGCAAATAATAAAGAAGATAAAGGAGAACTTCTCCAATCTGGCAAAGGAAATAGACTTCCAGGAAGTCCAGGAAGCTCAGAGAGCTCCAAAGAAGTTGGACCCAAGGAGGAACACACCAAGGCACATCATAATTACATTCCCCAAGATTAAAAATAAGGAGAGAATTCTAGAAGAGATAAGGAGATAGTTAGCTACAAAGGAGTTCCCATCAGACTGTCAGCTGATTTCTCAAAAGAGACCTTCCAGGCAAGAAGGGGCTGGAAAGAAGTATTCCAAGTCATGAAAGGCAAGGACCTACATCCAAGATTACTCTATCCAGCAAAGCTTTCATTTAGTATGGAAGGACAGATAAAGTGCTTCTCAGATAAGGTCAAGTTAAAGGAGTTCGTCATCACCAAGCCCTTATTATTTGAAATGTTAAAGGGACTTATCTAAGAAAAAGAAGATAAAAAACATGTATAGCAAAATAACAGCAAACTCACAATTATTAACAGACACACCTAAAACAAAAACAGAAACAAACTAAGCAAACAACTAGAACAGGAACAGAACCACAGAAATGGAGATCACATGAAAAGTTAGCAACAGGGGAGTGGGAGGAGGAGAAAGAGGGAAAAGGTACAGAGAATAAGTAGCATAGATGGTAGGTAGAAAATAGAGAGGGGGAGGGCAAGAATAGTATGGGAAATACAGAATCTAAAGAACTTATAAATATGACACCTGGACATGAACTAAAGGGGGGGTGTGGGCAGGAGAGGGTGTGCAGGGTAGAGGAGAGTGAAGAGGAGAAAATGGGACAACTGTAATAGCATAATCAATAAAATATATTTTAAAAAATTAAAAATAATTTCAAATATTAAATTTAAGTGTTTTATATAAATATCTTTATTTTAAACTCTATTGGGGGAAAAGCAACAACAATTTTTGGGGGGATCGAATAAATCTGCTGCTTGTTACACAAACTGTGGATAGCCCGGGTGTTTGATGGATAAATGTTTGCCCACTCAAACTATCTGCACCACAGTTAAAAACATAACCCACAACAGTAAGTTGTAATGTTGCACTATTGCAATATAAATACAATTGCAGTATTAATTCCAAAATACAGCCTCCAAAAAGGCAAGATTTCTGCAGAGCAGTACAACTGGCCCAGACATTAGGAAAGCAATTTTTAGCCTAATACATGAAGAACAGGACAGTGAGGTAAGAAAGAAAGAATTATTACACAGAATGGGTGGAATTCCAAATCACTTAATTATATCAAATTTATCTTTCTCTGCCATATACATTATTTTTAAATACTTCTTACTATTGAAATTAAGAATTTCTCAGTTATTGGTAACTCTTCTGCACAAATGCACAAATAATAGTTGTTCATAGATATTTATTGACTTTCTATAGATTAAAATGAAATTATCTGAGAATAAAGATAAATGATAAATATTCAGTGGAATAAATCATTTTATAATGAATCTGACTTCTAAGTTAAAAAAAAGAGTTTCTGTTTTTAACAGGATAGAGAATTTTAAAGAATACATACTCTGGAGGTCTTTCCATATCTTGGTCTTTAGGTTTTTTGCAGCAAACACATTTATGATAGATTTTCTCTATTAATTTCACAGAGAACATATTTGGAAGCTATACCATATGTATATGAACACATGTAAGTCCATGCTTCCTCCCTATTTTTCATCACAGAAAATCACTGGGAATTACCTGGAGCTGTTTGCTAGAGTGCTTGTCTACCTGTCTCTAGTAACACTCACCTAGACAGGGAAAGTCTTAGAGACAAAACTCAGGTGTGAAAAAATTGAGTTATCCAAATCTTGTTTTGCCTTTGACTTCAGAGGGCTCCTGTATGGAATAAGCTTTGTGAGTTATGAAAGGAAGAAAGGGGTTTGGCCAAAAGAACAGATGGGTAAGATCAAAGTGCGAAGCTGTGAGAAAGCCTGAAAAACACTTCATCGCACTTCAGGGCCATTGGCTCTGCACTTAGAACAAAACCAAATTCACCCAGATCTGTCAACTAAGTGAAGAAGACAATGAGGCTAAAGACGGCAGTTTAAATGTTTCTAATAGAATGATTTAACTTAATTAGGCATGAGGAATTTTTTCCTTTCATCAAAAGTCAAAGTAAAGTGATGTATATTTTTTTCTTTTATTGATTCCAGAGAGAGGAAAAGGGAGAAAGAAAGAGAGGAAGGTATCGATGTGAGACAGAAACACTGATCGGCTGCCTTTTGCACATGTCCCAACTGGAAACTAAACCTTAAACCCAAGTGTAAGCCACTCTTGCCAGGGCTAAACTAATGTATATTCTTGAATATCACAAATGTTTATTTGCCATTAATTTTCAATGTGGAGATTAATTAATAATTCAAATATGCTTGGGCAAAAAGTCAATGTAGTACTTATTTGGATTTCTAAAAATAAACCAACATTTCATGTATAAATAAGTATAGTCTACCTTCTGTACAGTATATACATTGAAAGATGTTATGTACTTATTGTCCAAGATATGCTACTGCCTGTCATTCAAATATAGTTTGAATTCTGTCTATAATGAAATTTGGGATCTCTGAAGTAAATTTGCCCCAAAATTTCACAGCTTTTTCAATGAAAATATTTTGTTCTCATCACAAACTGAAATATGTCCCTTATGCAAATATTTTTAGTTTTTAAAAATAGATCAATTGAGTGTGGGTCTGCGAACCATACGCTCCCAGTTCGATTCCCAGTCAGGGCACATGCCTGGGTTGCAGGCTGGTTCCCAGCAGGGGAGGCACGAGAGGCAACCACACATTGACATTTCTCTCCCTCTCTTCTTCCCTTCCCCTCTAAAGATAAATAAAATCATTTAAAAAATAATTAATTAATTAATTAAAAATAGATCTAAAAATAAATAAAATAAAATCACCCTAATTCATTTCCATATTAACCTTTTAGTGTATATCCTTCCAGAATGTTCATGTGAATGAATATGTCACATGCAGACAATATTTTATAAAATGATATCATTCTATATATAGTATATTTTACTTGATGTATATTATATAAAATGCATATATATGGTACAAATGTAACATATGATACATATTACATACAGTTAGTAATATGACTGTATTGCTAAAACTTTCTATCTCAATAAATATGCACCATTAATTACTCATTAAATAGTGAGTTGTGTTTTATTGATTTGATCTATTTTCCAATAAAACTATTACAAACTACTTTCTAAAAAATCATCCAAAATATTCCAAATTATGGGGAAGGAAGAGGATGAGTGATCTGGATCAAACGAAGTTAGAAATAGGCACAGAGTTATCTTAATTGCAGGACTTCTCTGAGTGTGTAATGGGTTAACTCACAGTGTGAACTTTCAAAAGTGAAATCTTTTATGATATATTTAAAACAAAATAAGCCA
Source organism: Artibeus jamaicensis (assembly GCF_021234435.1). Lineage (NCBI taxonomy): Eukaryota > Metazoa > Chordata > Mammalia > Chiroptera > Phyllostomidae > Artibeus > Artibeus jamaicensis. The sequence goes on along the minus strand of NW_026522014.1, from coordinate 10,101,855 downwards.
TTAGATTTTTTATTCAATAAAATAAATTTGTTTTCTGAGTTATTCAAATTTCAAGGTATGTCCCTGAAAAATTGACTTATTCATTTTCCTGCCGTTGGGTTTTTAGAATGTTCTAATTTTATTAGCTAGTATTAATAATTATTTTATAAATATTTTCAGATATTCATTTTTTACATTTTCTTATTATTTTTTCAAATAAATTCTGATATAGAATTGTTGGCCTATTTACATGTTTGAGAATTTAATACCCGTTACCAAATTGCTCCTAAAGATTTTATCAATTTACATATAGTGTTTTTTTAGACTATTTTACCATTAATTAAAACTATACCTGTTGTTATCATTTCTTTAGCTTTTTTTCTAACCAATTCATTAACCACCTTAGTCAGAAGTCTTACTACCTCTAAATGACTTTTAATAATCCCTTCTGTAATAATCACCTTCAGCCTATGGCTACAGATAGGACATATCAAAAAATTAATCCACAGAGTCTTCGCCAAGAGTCACCGTGGTTTCCTGCTTCAAAAGTGCTTGAACGGAACCCGGCGCTTGACCCCCCCCCCATCCCAGCCAGCTGCCCAGATTCATCCTTCTACCACCTCCTCACAGTACCTGTGGACCACCCCAAGGTCCCTGCCACCTGCTCCAGCACCGCGAAGCCGCCTGTCCTCAGCCACCATCATGACCACGTCCGTCTCGCAGGTGCGCCAGAACTACCACCAGGCCTCGGAGGCCTCCATCAACCGCCAGATCAACCTGGGGCTCTATGCTTCCTATGTCCGCCTGTCCATGTCTTACTACTTTGACTGCAATGATGTGGCTTTGAAGAATTTTGGCAAGTATTTTCTCTACCAGTCTCATGAGGAGAGGGAACCTGCTGAGAAACTGAGGAAGCTGCAGAACCAACGAGGTGGCCGGATCTTCCTCCAGGATATCAAGAAACCAGAACGCGATGACTGGGAGAATGGGCTGAATGCAATGGAATGTGCATTGCACTTGGAAAAAAGTGTGAATCAGTCCCTACTGGACTTGCACAAACTGGCCGTTGAAAAAAAAAGATCCTCATTTTTGTGACTTCATCGAGACTCACTACCTGGATGAGCAGACGAAATCCATCGAAGAGCTGGGTGACCAGGTGACCAACTTGCGCAGGTTGGGGGCCCCTGGATCTGGCATGGCAGAGGATCTCTTTGACAAGCACACTCTGGGAGACAGTGCAGACAGCTAAGCCTCAGGCTGCCTTCCCACCGCTGGGGGAGGGACCCCTGGTCACCAAAGCAGTGCATGCATGTTGGAGTCACGTTTACCTTTTCTATAACTTCTACCAATCATCCACTTATGTCCTTCATGTGTACCATTCCTTCAAATAAAGTAATTTGGTACCTCCCCCCAAAAATTAATCCAGGGAGTTTCTTTCATCCATTTCCTATCACCACCACTGGTATTTCTATTTCATAAATTTAATTTCCATGTCACACATGCTAGAAAACCACACATGAAGTCACACCTGTCTAACTTATGTAAGTAAATAGCACCATGGTGCCATTGCAAAATTTTACATTAAAAGGCATATATTGAAGGTTTTCAGATCTCCTAACCCATACTTGGTCATTTTACCTGCTCTGCAAATAGTGCTGGAATCTGATAATCTATCAGTGAATCTCAAAGAAGAAGAAAATTTCCCAACCAAAAATTTTGATGATTCAAGGAAAGCTAACATTATAAATGAAAAGCAACAAAATAAAAGAGTGGAAAATTTTTGTCTGACAAGACAGAAGTAATAGAACAGGCAAAAACAAGCTTTTTGAATTTTGAAATAGTAACGAAGACATAAAAATACAGCAGAAAGCAAAAACAAAAATAAAATCTGATATTTTCAAAAGGGAAGAAGAAAGTAGGTAGATTTGATAAGACTGATAAAGAGAAAGAGTACAAATACATTCCATATGACATCTGAAGATATAATAGTCTCCTCTTATCCATTAGGGATGTGTTCCAAGACCCCCAGTGGATTCAAGAAACTGTGGGGAGTACCAAAGTCTCTACTGTATATACTATGATTTTCCCTACATATACATATTACACATAAGATAAACTATAATTTTTATCAGGCACAGTAAGAGTTTAACAACAGGCTTCTCTAAGGCTATGTGGATGAATAAACTAGTCCTGAGGGTCCATGGAAGAAAAGGGGAGAGCCAGAATTGCATTACCAGTGCTTGAGCTTTGAGGCCTGGGTTCTAGCCTCTTCTTGACTGTGTTATTTGGTCAAGTCCTGAAGTCTGTTTTTCTCATTTGGAAAATAAGAAAGCTAGATCTATTAGCTCTTTTCCATGCATATAATATGATGACTCTACTTATAACTGGTCAGCATGCACCTACAAACACTATTATCCCTTAAAACAACTTTGGCCAACATCTACAATGATAACATCTGTGCCTGCCCTTAAAAAGTGTCCTCTGAGACATTAATCACCCACATAACTGCTAAGTACTTGTGTACTGTTAGAGAAGACTCTATTATTGCAAATTCTCCTGGAATTAGAAAGTAACATGGGAATAAGGGGTAGCACAGGCATTATCTGTCATAATCACTCAACCAAAAGCAGCAGGGGTATTGACTTTACTTGATAAAAATCACTTTATGGATTTCTCAGAAAGGACTGTTGAAGAAGAGTGTTGGTTGTGTAAGTCTTAAATATAGCTGGTTGTACTATTGGCAAAAAGAGTGTTGGCTTCATTGGATGGCAAGAATTTAGTCCTAAAACAATTCTTCCAAGGGCTTGTCATGGTACCGCCTCCCCTCTTCCCTGGCTGCAGATTGCCTTTCCCATATTCACATCATGGCAACTGGAGAGCAAGCACAGTAATTGAGTTAGCACACAAAGCATTGTTGAAGTAATTTTTAGGCTGTTACAAAGCAACACGGGATGCTGAACAGGAAGTGAAGGGTCCCCCAGGAACATCAAGCAGCCATCTTTGGGGGAAAAACAGGAGTTACTAAAGAAAAGGAGATAGGCTAGAATGGAGTGTTTGAGGGTGAACACTTGGCAAGCTGGGGTTGACTGCAGAGGAGATGTAAGGTCCCTTGGCTTAAGGCTAACCTCTTGCCAGAGCTGTAATTAATTTTAATCATTTCAAAAGCCATTTTGCTAAATTACTTCTTGGCTTTTCCTTCAGTACTTCTCAAAAGTAGCCCCGATTCATAAAGATTAATTTCACCCCTGCAAGTTAACATCATGTAAAAGAACTTAATATCTAAAAATAATCCTTCTATTGAAAGAAAGTAGCACCAGCTTGCTGAAGTCCACACTAACTGAGATAATTGCATCTTATTTCTTGGTATTTCGAGCATAATAATCACCAACTCCACCTCATCCTGCCTCCGTGACAGACAGGGAGAAACAAATTATAGTTTAATCACTCCCAGTAGTTATAATGGATTTAAAAGCAGGATGGAAATATCATGACTAATTACCAAAAAATTTAGATAATTAGATAAATAAGAAGGAGAGAGGGATGTATATGCTTGCCTCACCTTACTGAAGTACTAGACCAAAATTTGGGGGGAGGGTAGTTTCCACCAATAACTGAATGGGAAGATGTCCATTTAAGATGGAATACTAAGCAAGTGAAGGCTACATTAAGTCATGATGAATTGCTATTGTTCATTCAGTGACTTTATGTTCCCTGGATATCCACCTGGAATCCATAGGACACCTGGACTTAAATAATTTACATAAGGCCCTGGCTGGTGTAGCTCAGTGGATTGAGCACGGGCCTGCGAACCAGAAAATCGCGGTTCGATTCCCGGTCAGGGCACATTCCTGGGTTGCAGGCCAGTTCCCTGCAGGCCAATTCCCAGCAGGGGACGCACGAAAGGCAGCCATACATTGATGTTTCTCTCCCTCTCTCCTTCCCTTTCCCTCTAAAGATAAATAAATAAAATCTTAAAAAAAAAAAATTTACATAATTCACACTTAATTCTATTGGCTCTGAGGGTAAAATTTGATGTATTCAAACATAAAGTCATTTTTGTGAAACTTATCTGTTGAAGCCATTTTAAATGGCCTGGCCATTGATGATTTGTATTGATCACCCTTAACTTTGTATGTATTAAACTTACTTTTATGTCATTCAAATGTCAGTAGCCTCTTTCTTCCAAATTTCACACCTTAAGTTCTTTTCATTTCCAGTATCAAAGTTGTTCCCAACTGAAGGTAAAAAATATTACAATTCACTTACTAGAATGTATTTCCTTCAAAAAGATTCTTATCATTTCTGTGACCACAAACTTGAGCTTTTAAAAATATCCATGTCAAAAAAGCTTAATCCTTTTTATTTGAATTTAAGAGTTTGAATCATAAACCCAGGAGAAAGACAAAGATAAGACCAACTAAGTAAACATAACTTCCCAAAGCACTTCAAATGACAATTTTATTTTTACTCTTATTTGCTATAAAATTTTCTCAATACCATTTTAACTGAGAAAAATTTCTGAATTCTGGGCTCAATATAGGATTAGCCATGTGAGTTATTTCAGGTACTAAAGCCTTAGAAAGAAAGGGTCTCCATTCCTGCTATACTGTTTCAGTCATTCTGTGGTGTTAGACTTTCTGCAACTTCAAAAAATAAACATGTTACAAACAGTTCTCAAAACTAGTTTAAATGAATAGGTTTGGTGCAGAATATGATAGATAAAGCCTACATGTTATCCTTGTAGACGCTTTATTGAACCATCTCATGTCGTCTAACTATAGTCTATAGGGAGAATTAAAGGCCTCAAGTAATCTCCAGAGAAAGCAATTACTTCCATGTTGAGTGCCATTTGCATACATTAAAATTATGTGGACACCCAAAAGCAAAAGAAAGAAATTAGATATCTCATTCACACCATTCAGAAAAATCCACTCAAAGTAGATCATAGGCTTAACTGCAAAAGTACAAATGACAAAGTCAAAATAGATAAATTGGATTTTGTCAAATTTTAAAATGTTTTTGCTGCATAGGATATAATGAATAAAGAGAAAAATAACACACAGAATAAGAGAAAATACTTTTAGATCAATCTAATAGAGGACTAATATGCAGAAACCATTTTTAAAACTCTTGCAACTTAATAACAAATAAAGATAAACATCCCAAGTAAAAATGGAGTATTAATTCTAAGGAGCATTTCTCCCAGAAAGATATGCAAAGGACTAAGGACATGAAAAGATGTTTGCTGTCATTTGTCACTAGGGAAATGAAATCAAAATCATGATGAGATAGCATTTCCCAACCACCAGGATAGCTATAATAAAAAGAGACAATGAATATTTCATGAGGCTGTAGAGAAGTTGGAATTCTCATACTCTGCTGGAGAAAATGTAAAATGGCACAGCCACTTTTAAAAATAGTGCAGCAGTTCCTGAAAATGTTAAACATGAAGTTACTACATGACCCAACAATTCAACTCCTAGATAATAAACCAAAGGAAATTGAAAACATGTGTTCACTTGCACATGAACATCATCACAGTGTTATTCATAGAGACAGAAATCTGGAACAACCCAATTGTCCAACACTTGGTGAATAAATAAACAAGATATAATATTTTTCTATCCATACAATGAAATACTATCCATAGTATTTGTCAACAAAAAGCAATGAAGTATTATCATTGCTCCAACATGGGTCAGCTTCAAAAGGGTTATGAAAGTGAAGGAGGCCAGTCACAAAAGGCCAGGTTATGATATTATTTCATTCATATGAAATTCCAGAATTGACAAACCTATAAAAACAGAAAGTAGATTAGTGGTTGTATAGTGCTGGGCAGCAGTAGGGAAGAAAGGGAAAGAGGGGGCAGGTAGTGGAAAGTGACTGCTGAAATATAGACTAAATAAGGCTTTTTTAGGGATTATGAAAATGTTCAAAAATTTGATTTGTTGATGGTGGCACAATTGTATATATATATATATATATGCTAAAAACCATTGAGTTGTGCTAAATTGTGAAGTATATACATATAAATTATATCTCAATAAAGCTGTTTTTAAAAGGAATGTATTAAAAAACTACACAGAAAAAGATTATACCATCATATAATGTTGTATACATGGAATTCAATTTGATTATATATTTGGTGTCCTTACAACTTTTTACTTCATCATACACAAATTATTATGCTCTTAAACTACCAAGCAGAATTAAACTGCTTTACTCTTGGGGAAAAAGCCATATTTATTCCTAAATTATGTGCCAAGAATATCATTGAACAGAAAGTAAAAACAAACACTAAAGATGCTGTAGGTAGAGGGTGTTATGGTTAAAGGTAGTGTGGTGATCTTTTTGAATCGCTGTGGTTGCACCCTGCAGAGACCTGGGGCTGAGTTAGCAGAGAACCGCTTTGTAATGTACTAAACAAGGCCTTCCTAAACATGTATTGATCGCCCTGCCTGGCCCTGTTGTCACACTAATGTGGACCCAGGTGGGTCTGGGTATGGCTGCTAGATCACTGCCTTGGTTTCAGAGGGGAGTAAGGAACTTTCTGTTAGAAATCCAGAAGGAAGAGGGTGGCGGGCAGACCAAACTGGCCCGATGACCAAGCATAAGTCAGGAGCGTAGAGCAACGGTTAAGACTTACCAAAAGAATTACTATCACAAAACTTATCATCTCTACAATTACCACTATTTAAAAAGGGAGAAAAAAACTCATTTATTACTTGCATATATATTTTTTAAATCAAAATAGAGCTTTGAGATTCTGTTGAAAGTTGGAAAGTCCACTCTTGGAGGTGGGGGCGTGTATGAATCTATGAACACACAATCTGAATACATCAGGGCATGCATGGGGTGTAACAAGTCTTTCTGGCTCACTGTGGTCTCAGCAAAATCCAAATTGAGTCCATCTATTTATACCAGGTCTCAGCATCACAAAGTGTCCATCTCAAGTCAAACTATGTAGGCTCTTCATAAAGACCTTATTAAAGGATTTTTAAACATCTGACCATAGCATGTATCAACCATAAATAAGTCAACATAAAGAAAATGACTTTTTTAAAAGACTCAAGTAAGGGAAATAATAAGCTCTTCTTCAATAAATATAAAGTGGAGAATTCTTTGTGGGAAAGTAATTAAACAGTTTTGAGAAATAAGTATTCAGTAGAAGAAATGGTGACAGAGATCATCCTGTTTGAACAAATACTATGTTGTTTCATAAAATAAACGTGTCTGAAGAGCCACATAGAAACTAATCTCTTCTCTTGGACTCTTTTGTATTGTTGGGCATACAGCAAGATTGTTCATCCTATTCTTCTCTGTTCACATCTGTGCCAAAAGTACACTTATTTACTCTGCAAATGCAAACTTTAATGAGTAGAAACAGTTGCACATTTATCACTAGACTCCTTATAGTCTAGTTTAATGCAACACCAGTCAAAAGGCAAAAATCTAAAACATTGCCAGTTCTCTGTGACGTATGCACTGATTTAAGTTTATTATTTTATTAATGGATGAGAAGCTTGCCAGGGAAGAGCAGTCCATCTCTTGAAGCAGTTGTTGGCAAATAAATAATATGAGGTAAAAAGGTATTTACAGCTCAAATTAGAGTAAAGTTTTCAATACCTGGAAAGAATAAACTGACATTTTCAATGTTGCTTGCTGTATCCATCAGTCTTAAAGGCAAAATGTCTAGAAAGTATAAGAATTCTTTTTTGGCTATACAGTTTGTTGTTGCGGTTGCTTTAGGTTTTAGTTTTTTACCCTATTTTACATAAAATATTAATTCGGTCTGGAGATTGGGTTTTAAGTTTGGGCCTCATAGGAGTCCCCCGCTGCTGGCCATTCTTGACCAACCCCATGTCTGGGCCAGGAGTAGCTTTCATCAATGTCACCACCATCCTAGGCTCCTAAATGTTCCCAAAATTTCTTGTTCTATTTAGTGCTGTCTCATCAGAACTCTCCAAAACTAAACCAGAAGGAACCAGATGCAACATGAAGAGAATACTCAAGAATTAGCAAATAATATCTTTAAGATGTTTGTTTCATTTCCAATAGTCTGAGTGAGATCATTCTACTGTCCAGTGTAAGGGGAATGAGGAAACTCTATTCCCCAGATATATCATTGAGTTCAGAGAGACCGAAAGGAAATACATTATAATTTATGGCACAATTGTAACAGACAATCTAAATTTACTTCAACAATTCCTTTAAATCTCTGCATGAGAGTATCCTCCACACATCTGTATTCACCCTGTGGTCTTTACTCATCTTTTTCTCTTCTGGTTCTGTGTTCTACTTCCCAAGCACCATTGATTGAACAAGATCACAGAGGAAGTTTCAACAATAACAATTGTTATTAAAAGACACTTCAAGTCAAAACATGTCCTAGAGAACACCTATGAACTTTAGAATTCTAATATATGCACCTTGTTAGCTTTCATTACAAAAATTGTGGTTTTTTTTGAGGAATTAGTCCTCTTCTCCAATTCCACTCTATTTACTAGTATGTACATCAGGATTCCAACAGGCAACAGATGGTGCACTCAAATTAGGATAATTTGGGAAGGGTTCATTTACAAAGGGACTATTTACAGAGGTGTGGGTGGAAAAGAATTACAAGAAGTAGGCAAGTATGCTAAGCTGGTTACGAGTTGACACCCCTACATCCATAAAGACATAAGAGGGAGCAATCACTGGATCAGGAAGGAGATAGTCATGCAGAGAGACATCCACCTTGAAAGGATGAGTGACCTTCCAAGGAGAAACAGGCAGTCCTAGGCCATCTGGCAGGGAGGTCACTCTCTTTCTATCTCCAGTCCAACAACCCAACAGGGAGCATACAGGGAATGGCAGCTTTAATGGCCTCAGTCACCAGTGCCACTCTAGGAAACCTCTCTACAAGGAGGATAAATACCTCTGGATCTCATGCCAGGATTCCCCAGTGGCAAACCTAACCAAGAGCCAGAAGGCACAAGGGCCAGTCGATAAGGTATAAATGAGTCAAGTTCCTGGAGCAAAGATGAAGATAGAAAAAGGAAGGCCTAAGAAGATACCCAACACATATGATTAAATTTCTGTGCCTACACATGCTCCTTACCACTCAAATATAATTACCCATATAACTTAAAAGCCTCTCAGAAAAGAATTTTCCCTAGGAATTTCCACTTTATTGATATCTTTCATGTTCAAAAGTTCCATCATCAGCTACTGCAGAGATTTAATGCTGCTGATAATCTATAAATGTGGGGTAGCAATGGTAGTGACTTGGAAAGGAAAAGGAAACTAACATTTTAAAATACAAGCCCCCTTACATATCTTACTTCAATTATTCTTTAAAATGACCCTATGAGTTATCAGTTGTTATTCCCCACTTCTCAGATAAATTGAGACTGTAAGAGTTTAAATAAGTTGCCCAAAGTCACACATAATAGACAAGGTGAGCCCTGACTGGCAGTGTTCGGTTGTTTGAGCGATGTTCTGCGAAGCGAAAGGTCACAGGTTTGATTCCCAGTCAGAGCAGGAGCCTGGATTGCCTGCCCAGTCTTCATCTGGGGCATGTGTAAGGGGCAACTGATTGACATTTCTCTCGTTCTCTTTCTCCCCTCTCCCCATCTCTCTAAACATAAATAAGTAAAATCTTAAAAAATGAAAGACAAGTTGAAACACTGAACCCAGGTCTGTTTGATTCTAAAGCCCATTTCATTCATCCCTCACCACGTTGCTATTGAGAACTTTAACCTGAAACAGTTTAACACTTTCCTAGCAGAAGGTAGGAAGAGCAAGAGTCAAAGACACAAAAGGGGAATATTTGTCCAGCGTCCATAAAAAATATGCACTTATCCAGTCCATGGTAAAATATTAAATGGAAAATCCTAGAGGTTATGAAAGTGGTGTAGGTAGAAAGGGGCTGGATATCTAAGGAGAAAGAGAAATCAAAAGAGAGATTAAATACAACCTTTGAGTTCTTCCCACTTCACTCTCTTGCTTAGACTGCCCTGCCACTTTTCAGAGCCTACGGACTTTGCACCTAAGGTTTACACTTTTCCACATAGGAAGCATTTTATTGTGTCTACAACCATTCAGTGCCTCACCCACAGCAATAATTTCACCAGCCTCCCATCTTCCCCTGTCCCTACCTTCTGTAAGGCAGCAGTGTGCAATAGTCACTAGAGATGTAGGCTCCCTGTAATTGCCCCGAGGGCCAAAGACTATCTCAGCTGCACCTGCCTTTGTACATGTTTGCTGTCACAGTAAAATTAAAATCACGCCTACTCAGGTAGGAGGAGGTTGTTGCCAATGAGTTCACATCTTGATAGAAGTATATGAGTCAGTGACTCCAGGAAGCCATAATGATACAGGAAATCTTAAAGGGAATGTGCTATCCGACAGGGCATTAGTTCCCCTAACAACAGGGAGCCCAAATACGTGTGGGGCTTCTTTTGCTTTTAAGGAGTCTGAAAGCATCATTTCAGATCCCAAACAAGAAAATCCCACACCTGTGCTTTTTCCCACAGGCCAAAAAGGCCAACCGGAAGTGACCAGTGAGAAACAGTATGGAGTTAGGCTCTTTTTATCTTTTTTTAAAGACAAACTCAGTGCCCTGCTATAGACATCCAATATCCCTTTTAATAATAGATCTAGAAACCTCTAAAAACAGAACACCAAGAAATAACTTCCAAGGCGGGGTAACCACTCCCTGAGTCAGTGGGGAATCACCATAGCGCTTTTATTTTGGACTCAAACACCACAGTTGTCATAAGGCCTAACATTCTCCTGGCTCCTTCAATTTCCACACAGAACTTATTTGTGAATGTTCTGTTTACCCAGCTAGCCTTCCTGCCTGAGCTGTGAAATCATTTCAGACAGCTAACTGGATAAAGAGCTTAAAATAGGGTGGCATTTATTCTTTATCTGCTTAAACTTGCCAACCAGCAGCCAACTTTTGCCTTGGAAAATGCAGAAATGCTTTTGCGCTATTTATATTTTCCTTTGCCATCCATGGAGTAATTGAATTCAGAACTAAATTAAATAAAGGAGATGCTTTATCACATGGAATATATTTTGATCAAATATTAATTAGACCTCTTTAAATTACTCAAATGTTTCAAAAATTGAGAATAGATAAATTGAAAATTAAGTGACATTTTGAAAATACTTTCCATGAAATTTGTATACAATGATAATGTAAATATTGTACAATATCTATATTGCTATCCATATGCAGACATTTAAGAGTCCAGGCGTGCATGTGGTAAAAAAGGACCTAGTCTATGAGCCGGGGAAACAGGATTTGCCACAAGTTACCTGAATACTCTGGTATTATCATTTAAAAGGCCTCAGTCCCTCTCTGTAAAATGGACGTATGTAGTTTTGAAATCATGATCTGATAAGCACTTGACTCTCTGAAGGGATGACCCTGTAGCCATTTTTTGAGGTGGCAATTGCACCCCCTCACCTGGCCACCACCATTGTCACCATCAGAGCAACTCCATGATTTTCACTTTTGCGTAAGATTTTGGTTGAAGACCACTCTGAGAATGTTGGAAAGCTTTGACTGCAGTATTCTTTTGATCAAATTCTATGACGCCAGATTTTTATTTCCATTGACATGTAGGTATGCTTCTTTGCAGAACGAATAACATTTCTTCTGATATATTAAGTATTAAAAATCAGAGTGCTCCACAAGATATAAGTAGGGCAGTGATAATCTCATTTCCTTCCTTTAAAATGGACAAAATCCTCTGCTTGGATAGATTTCTACAATTTTCTTATATGAATATTTTACTATTATATTTAAACAGTTCGGTAAGACCAAAATGTATTTTTAAAGTTGAGTAGGAACTAACATAACTAGCAGAATGACACTCTCTTTGAAATGGGTGAATTATGGGTGAACTGGTCTTTCTAAACACATACATAAACAAATACAACATACGCACTTCTCCTTAGAAACACATCTGCACTTAAACAACCAAAATTCCTCAGTGACCAAAACCAAAGCAGGGTGGTAGAAGTATAGCTAGGATTAGAAAAACAGTGTTATTTTCCTGGTCCACCTCTCTGAATTTAAAACAAAAATGAAATTGGTCTGGACCTCACTCAGTTAAAGATCACCTGGAGAAGCACACATCCATGTGTGTGCAGGTGGGGGTGGGGGACACACAGGGAGAAGGAATGGAAAGCTAAGTCCTGGGGGAAGGGCCCAAAGGAAGCATATTTATGCTCTGGGTCCAGGAACTGCTGCAGTGAGAAGGGTCCAAAGCCAAAACAATCCAGGGGGCCAGTCCTCACATTGGAAACAAAGCAATGAGTAAACTGAAGACCCAGACTTGTGGGGCAAAGTGGGGTTAAACCAAAGCACAAGAGAGGTGAAGGATGTTAGAGAATGAATTTCCTAAACAAAGCTCATCTCATGTGACATAATTCTCATGGTTCGCCATATTTTTGATGGACTGGAACTTATCCTTGAAGTTCACCACACCACAGAGGGAATGTGTAAATCTATGTAATTTTATGAGAAGCAGGGAAAGAGGGCTTGGATGATGATGACAACAAGGATATTGGTTGCAATGTGAGAATTTATGTTAAAGTCCAAACATATCTTTTATTTCCCCCACCCCAGAGCACTCAATGGTTTCAATTACTTTCACATGTTAGTGCTTCGGATATAATAATAACTGTATATTTTAACAATTTCATGACATTTCTTTGGATAATATATGTCCTTATGTCATATAAAACTAGAGAACATTACATTTTTAAAGTATTTTATTGGGGGCTCTGGCCAAGATGGAGGCACAGGTAGAAATGCTTTCCTTCCTCAAACAACCAAAAGGACAACAATGAATTTGAAAACAAAAAAAAAGAAACAACCAGTACTGCCAGAAAATCAAACTGAATTGAAATACAACAACCAAGGAGTTAAAGAAATACTCATCAGACTGGTAGGAGGGGCAGAGATGGAGACAGCAAGGAGGGACCTAGGAGGAGAGGTGGGGGTTGGCTGACCATATTGTCCCACACTGGTGTGTGAGTAAGAGAGGAAGAACAATTGGGGAGCAAGAGAGACCACGAAACCTAGAGTTTCAGGGTGGGAAACTCAAAACTTCTAGCTATAAAAAACTGTGGAGACTGAGGATGCAGGAGAAGCCCCCAGCCTCACAGGAGAGTTTCACTGGAGAGGCCCACAGGGTCCTAGAATGTAAACAGACCCACCCACCTGATAATCAGCACCTGATAGGGCCCAGTTTGCTTAGGGAAACAGGGGAAGTGACCGAAATCCGTTTTTCCCAAAACAATCTGTTTGTGGGAAGTGAGGGAATTGATGGAAAATGGGGCGAAAGTGGAGTAAATAGCACTTTTCCTTCTCTGACCCCCTCCCCCACAGAGAGCGCCACAGTGCAGCTAACCTGGTTGCCCTGCCCTGGGGAATACCTAAGGCTCCGCCCCTTACCACATAACAGGTGCTCTGAGACAAAGAAACGCGGCCCAAATGAAAGAACAGATCAAAACTCCAGAAAAAGAGCTAAGTGACAAGTAGATAGCCAGCCTATCTGATGCAGAATTCAAAACACCAGTAATCAGAAATGCCACAGAACTGATTGAGCTCAGTCGCAAAATGAAGGAAGAAGTGAAGGTTATATAAAATGAAATAAAGAAAAATATACGGGGAACCAACAGTGAAGGGAAGGAAATTGGGACACAAATCAACAATTTGGAGCAAAAGGAAGAAATAAACATTCAACCAGAATGAAGAAACAAGAATTCAAAAGAACAAGAGGTTTAGGAACCTCTGAGCCAACTTTAAACACCCCAGCATCCAAATCATAGAGGTGTCAGAAGGATAAGAATTAGAGCAAGAAATAGAAAACTTATTTGAACAAATAATGAAGAAAAACTTTCCCAATCTGGCAAAGAAAATAGACTTCCAGGAAGTTCAGGAAGCACAGAGAGTCCCAAAGAAATTAAAGAAATTGAACCCAAGGAGGAACACACCAAGACACATCATAATTAAGTTACCCAAGATTAAAACTAAAGAGAGAATCTCAAATGCAGCAAAAGAAAAGGAGACAGTTACCTACAAAGTAGTTCCCATAAAAATATCAGCTGTTTCTCAAAAAAGCTTTGCAAGCAAGAAGGAGCTGGAAAGAAGTATCCGAAGTCATAAAAGGCCAGGACCTACATCCAAGATTACTCATCCAGCAAAGCTATCATTTAGAATGGAAGGGCAGATAAAGTGCTTCCCATATAAGGTCAACTTAAAGGAGTTCATCATCACGAAGCCCTTATTATATGAAATATTAAAGGGACTTATCTAAGAAATAGAAGATCAAAAACTATGAATAGTAAAATGACAACAAACTCATAACTATTAACCACCGAACCTAAAAATGAAAACTAAGAAAACATCTAGAACAGGAACAAAATCAGAGAAATGAAGATCACATGGAGGGATTTCAGTGGGGAGGAAGATGGGGAGAATGGGGGGAAAAGGTTCAGGGAATAAGAAGCATAATAGGTAGGCACAAAATAGACATGGGGAGGTTGAGAATAGTGTAGGAAATGGAGAAGCCAAAGAACTTATATGTACAACCCATGGACATGAACTAAGGAGGGAAGGAATGCTGGTGGGAGGGGTGATGTCATGAGGAGGGGGATAAAGAGGAGATAAATATTGGGACAACTGTAATAGCAGAATCAATAAAATATATTTTTAAATATTATATCATTGGCTCTAAGTCGAACTGTAGGTCTACCCCCCATTGGTGTATACTAATTTTAATACATATATTTTATATTGTTTGAACTTTTTCTTGTCTATTTAAATATTCTACAAAAAGTCTGCTGATAAACTAATGCGAAAATAATTACAGTTTTTCACAAAACAATGCTGGAGCTAAAAAAAATCTACTACTAATTCCTTAAAAATATACTTGTGCAATAAGGAAAATTTGGTTTCAATCAAAATTTGTAAATGACTAGCCCTTAAATTTTAATCAATATGAGCTTCTCTTCACTTTCAAAATGCAGTTGAGAGAAATTTTGCCCTCAAAACTGGGTTTCATAAGCTTTCATTTCTGGCCTCTAAGCAGTCTCATAAGTAAAAAGGAGGTCAGATTTGCCATATTTCTCAACTGTCACGTATACAAGGGACAGTTATGATTCTCCCAAATTAAAATAAGCAATAGCAGGTTCTGACAATATACACAATTTTCCTAAAGAGAAATGTCATTATTCTCACTTCTATTAACGACAGTCTTTGGGAAAAAGCCATAAATCACTTTGACATAAGAAAGGTAACAGGAAATCAGCCAGCAACTGAGGGATCCATGCCATGAGGAGCAAGAGCTTAACACTTTGTTTGCACATGTTTTCTTAGCCCATGGAGCTGAAGCAACTTGGATTCTTATCTACAAAATCATAGGAATGCTATTGCTTTCATGATTTTCTTTATTCATCTGTAGAGAGAAATCACAGATTTCTTTTTAAATCATGTATTTCCTCACATAGACATTGGACAGCTGACAACCCTACTCACCTTCAAGGTCATCACTGTTTTCACAGGAGGTTCTCTTATTTATTTATTTTTTTGGAATATGGGAACATCGAAATATGTCTCCAGTTAAATTTCTCCTAGTAAATCAAGGCCTAAAGTAGAATTTCTAAATGGATTATAAAAGAAACTAAACAGACCATCAAGAAATATTGTAATATGTCACTGGTAGCAGTTTAATAGTCATTGATGATCCTACTAGCTATTCATGCCTTTAGGGTTATATTTTAAGCCTAAATGATTATATAAATACATTTCAGATTAGCAGCTCCATGACCACTGATTGTGATAGAGACATATTATTTTGTTGGCACCCTTACTAAACACAGGGTGAGACTCAGGAGGCTCCCCAAGAAAAAGGCCAAGGAAAGGAAATTTGAGTGCTGTAACCTTATTGGGGAATGTCCTGGAGATGGAGTCCCTTTAAAAGAGTGAAAGAAGCAGGATCAGGCAGAAGTTGAACTTGAAAGCAACTGAAATTGCCCCAGATCCTACAGGGTGCTCTGGAAATGCAAGGGCCTCCTTCAGCGCTGTCCTGGATGAAGCAGCAAGGCCAAGCCCCCACTACCCCACTCCCCTGCCTCCACCAGGGACCAGGTTTACCCCTGGGGAGAGTTTGCAAACTGAGTGAAGTAGCTCCCTTCAGCAGAGGGCCATGTCCTGAGAAATACTCGGATGTGCGAGCCTTCACCACCAGGTCCAGTGAGTGCCTACTATCATCATACGGGAGGCCCAGGCAGACATAGTCCTCCACTGCATCCCCTGCAGTGATGGAACTGTTACCAGGTGTGGGGTTTGCAGAACTTGCTCAGAATGAAATGGCAATTACATTTAGTTTGGTGAACAAAATGGTTTAAACCTTAGCATCTCTAGAACAACCATCAATATATCTCGTAAAATAACATGAAATAAAATTCAAAATAAATTCTATCTAAAAATAACGTCAAAGAAGCTAATCACCATTGGTGTTATGATAAGTTCCATACAACCAATTCTCTGGAATACTAAACTGTAAAACCATTCTTAGGGATTTACCTTTCAGTCACCTAATGAGAACAATGAGTCAGCAAATGAGTAACCCTTAACTTCCTAATAATTTTTCATTTTAACCTGGTGTCTTCATGTACTCATTTTGTAGTGTGGTTTGGTTGTGCAAGAGCCGATTCAAAGTGAATGGACAGCATGGGAGGTGAGTGGGGTGGGGAGGAACATTGTATGTACACTGGGATTTGGCAGAAAAGACATAAAAATCCTCAAGATCCTGGAAAATCCTTTCTAATGTTTTTTTGTGAGGTGAAATAACACTTATGTCAGCTTATAAGCTCCTGTAAGCTCATGTAATGCTGTATGGAGCTCCAGTTAGAAGGTATTCAGGAGAACACCTGAACTTGACAAATAAACTTTAAGAATAGGTGAGAATACAGGCTACTTTCTCAAAACCATAGTAGTTTATGGAGTATGTTTGTAAAATAAATGAGTATATTTTAAGACTACATTTCATTGTCTTGAAACATTTTCCTAATCTGAGAAAAAACATATATTTGGCCATAACATGTGATAAAAGAACGTATCCTGAGGGGGCAGTTCATACGCATCACTCAGAACCTTTCCAAATGCCAGCTGCCAGAGTCCTGGAAAAGAATGAAAGAGGGCAGAAAACAATACTTGACTCCTTTTCTAAATTACAACTGAGATGTGAGATAATTTTCTTGAAAAGAGGCCTCTCCACCTTTGATGAAGTACTAGGATTTAGAGGAAAATGAGTACCTTGCACACACAAAACGAGCCTAGGAACAGATTTCACTGGAATGGCGCACGCTGCCCGAGGCACGCTGGTACTCTGTAAGCTGGGATTACCCTGGTACCTGCACCATATTTCACGATCCGCTCCTCAGTAGCTTTTCCAGCTTAGAAATTCGAGGTTATATCCCACAAGAGTTTAGTCTCAAGAATACAGATTCACACTAACGAAGACTGACAGATAAACCAGGTCACTAATGTACAGCAAGTGTCAACCAATGAGACTAACTACCCCACTGAACTGATTGGCAGATCCTTTCCTTAGACAAACTACAGGGATGGCCAAATCATTGGGCAGAGCATGGATGTGTGGAACATGCTTTGGTTATTCAGTGGAATCTCACTCTGATTGACAGACACAGACTCCATTCTACACAATTAATATTTCTGAGAAGGAACCAGGAAGCTTACATAAGCTGGGCAAGCTGATGTCTCCCCTGGACAGGGAGTTCTTTGGTAGAATCCGGCACTTATTGTGTGATCATTCTTTTTCTATAATTCAATGAATAGACCCAGAGTTGGTTGCTACTAGAATTTTTCCATCAGGAAAATACATTATATATGTGTATAATTAGATATAGAAGTGATTATTTAGAGGAACAAAAGAAACCACATTTATAATTTTAGGAAACTGGTAAATATAAAAAGCATTAAAAATCTATAAAAATATACATATTTGCATTAATATCAACTACCTGCTAATCCACCATTTAGTACTTTTCTCACAGTTTTTTATCCCTTCATATGATTACAATTTTTCAATATCATTTTCTATAGAGAGAATAGAAAGATACTTCAGTCTTTTCTCTAGCACAGCATATCAGAATTTGTCTTTTTATTATAGAAGCTTAGAAAAGTTTACTTTAGTTTCTCAAGTTGTTATCACAATGCTGCACCTGTATTCCCCTCCCTTGTTCCATGCTCAGGCAGTGGGGATGGATGGGGGAGAACCAGAGCCCTTTGATCTTGCTGGCTCCTAAAGGCCCCTGCTGCTCCAACATGAACATCAGCCCTGGTCCCACTTCCCAACCCACCCTTGCCCCTTGTGGTCCTGTAGAAAGGAAGTGAACAACACAACCATGAGCTGGGACATGGGAGCTTCCAAACTGCAGTTCAGCTGGTCCAGACCATTTACTTGGGGTCAAACTTAGTGCTGCATCTGCAATGTTTCCAGATCCACAAGAGCCAATGGAGATACTACTGGAAGGGAGGCCCATCCCCAAATCCAGGACTGGCGCTGTCCTGCTTAGAACTGGTCCCTAACCCCCAGATTTGGCCAGAGGCTACTGCCTCCTCCTGCCTCCCTGGAAAAGAACACAGCAGACCTTGAGAGGGGCCTGAGCCTTAAGCTCCACTGAAGTTGGGTAACTGGAACCCTGTCTCACTCAAGTTAGACAAGTCTTACTAGGAAACCATTTCTCTCAGAAGTGAGGCGGATTAAACATGCAGAGTTCAGGCCCCTCTCTGGGTTCTTCTAGAATAGGAGGCGGGGCCCAAACTGTATTTTTAAATGGCCCAGGTGACTCATGCTCTAGTACGTTTTAGAAGCAGGGCTTTAAGGCAACGTAGCATATCTCAACTTTGAACTGTTAAAGAGGTGTTAAATAGGCAATGTAATCCTTCATCTTTAGGTTTCTAAAGTATGGCTATGTGGGTGTGGGTGTGTGGATGATAGCAGTGTGTGCCAGGTGTGTGAATTTGTGTATGGTATATGTGTGGTGTGTGCATGTATGTGGGTATGTGTGGACTGGTGTGTGCATTTGTGTGACGTATGTATGTGTTGTGTATAGAGTAGTGTGTGTATTTGTGAGTTGTGGATGTGTGGTGTATGGCGTGGTGTGTATGGGTATGTGTCATGGATGTGTGGTATACGGGATGGTGGTGCATGTGTGTGGGTGTTTGTAGAACATGTGTGTATTGTATGTATATGATATATAGAGTGGTGTGTGCATGTGTGGGTATGTGTAGAGTGGTGTGTGTTGTAAGCCTGGGAAAGAAGAAAAAGCACACCTCTCTTTCACTACCATGCTGCCTGCAATGGGTATCTTGAAAATCAAGACTCTCTCTTTTTTAGAAATGGATGACTCTTTTCAGGAAGAAGTGATGAAGATTGGTTTTGAACTAGCCATCTTAAAAGGAGTTGCCTTTTAAACTGACAGTGCTTTTCTACTTCATCTGGATTTCTATTTATTACCTGTTTTCTGTGATTGGTTGTCATTAAGATGAGTCTTCTCCAACACAAATCTCATAATTAAGTTCAAGAAACAATATGGTTGATGAAAAGAGAATTATGTACTTTAAATAAAAGAATAAAATTAGAATTATATTGCCCATAAACACCTATTTTTGTATGCATACTTTAATTTGATGAACCACTGAGCTAATCTAAATAAAAATAATAATAATATAGTAATCTGCCTTTATTTTTCACTTGAAAAGCTCTGCTTGTGTTAAAGGTATTAGTGTGTAACACTTGCAAAGCAGACTGCAATGGGTCAGCCTTTGTGTCCATTGAAGATGAAAACTAGCAACAGGAAACGACGTAATAACAGATCATTTGCCTAGTGGCTGACCCAGAAATTTGGTGCGGCTCCCCCATGTCTATTTAGGATTATGCTCTATGCTCTCTTACCTTAAACTTTGGAAGCACAGAGACTGGTATTTAAATTTTTGCTGCACACTTCAGGTGTTGAAACCTGCAAATTATGGATAACAACACTTACCTCAAAAGTTTGAACAAGTTTAAATGATAACAATCAGTAAACAGCTGCCTGTTATAACAAATATTACTAAATTCCTATTTTCTTCTGCCTCTTTCTAGTGTCCTACAACTAGCACCATTCTCCATATCCTACACAACTCATTCATTTAAAAAAAAACTCCTTCCAATTTTGCCATTTTCACCTAACATTAACACAAAATTATAGAGTTTTCTTTACATAACATCTTCATTAAACAAACATGCTTTTTTACTTTATTCACCTTAGTAATATAAGTGAAATCACTTGTTTAAATTGTAGTTGTATTTTAATACATGTTAACATATATATATGACTATTGAAAATATCTGTGCAACACCTAAAGTCCTGTTCTGTGTCACTGGGACATGAGCACCAGACTCCAAAAGCATTGGCCAAGTGATTCAGTCCCCAGATTAGTCAGTGAAAAGGATTCTGCTCCTTCTCCTAAAGGCCTGTCTTTGTGACCCAGAAACAGATACTATTGCATCCATTTTCCATGGCCACAAGACAACTGTGAGGGCCCAGAGTTTAGTCACTAAATAAATTCCAAGAAATTGTCAAACTCCCTTGATAACTGCACTTCCCAACTGAAAGCACCTGGCCCTAACATCTATTGAACATTATACTCACATATGGAGGTGCCTTGGCCATGGTCCTGATGTGTGTGAAAATACACAAGTCTCTCTATAGGAAATCCATAGTCATGTAACGCTTCTGTGACAGAACATTCTATACAAAATAGTAAGAAAGCTAATGACATGTTAGAAGAAAGTACAATTAAAATTTATGAGATTTCTTTTTAAAGTTTAAGCTAGAATTTGTTTCTTAAGCCTGTGGGACATGTGACTATATCAGTCTGCATGTTCCTAGGAATAAGAACATGAGGAATAAATTTAGTAATTTTAGTACATTATACAAATAATTCTTATTCTGTACATACAAGATGACTACGTTATGTTTTAAATATATTTGTTGAGTTACAATAAGACACAGTACATGACTTAGCACAGATAGTCAATCAGAAGGAGAAATCCTTTATATAAGAGTGACAGAAGCCTTCATGGGTTTATCAGAGCACTTGTTGGTCTTTTGTATTCATCCTTCTCTGAAAAGAACCAGAAGCGATGTGACATCCTTGAGGAGTGGATTGTGGGGAAACTTCAAGCTAGACAATGTCACTAAGATGAATGCTGATGCTTTCAGGTTGGAAGTGTGATGACTATAACCAAATCTACTCAAGTCTACAAAAACACTGGGATGGCAAATTCCTTTGGAAAATAAATTAACGGTCCAAAATAAATGCACATGATACCTCAATATTTTCAGAATTATAAAATAGAAAACCTAATTTCATATTTACATACAAAATAAATCTTATTTTGGGAAAGAAAAAAACACAAAAACAAGGCTCAAGAAATTCCTTGGGACATGACTGTGTTCCCTTTTCAATCACTTTCTGAACTGACATTTTAATTGTGGAACAGAAATCAATTCTATTTGCCACACTGAAATGCAAGAGAGTGCTGAAAAACCTGCCAGTGTGGGCTTTTCTAAGCCAATTCCAATTTGGCCCAAGAAAAGCCAAGCATTTAGAAATTCAAACCAAAATTATGAGGAAAAAAGAAAAATACATGCCATTTCAACACACTCTCTTTGGAACAGGAGCCAAAATTATTATCCTTCCTTTCAACAGAATTCCATATGCATAAAAATAAAATTTAAACACAGATGCCCTGACCAGTGCGGCTTGAGCACCAGTCTGAGAACTGGAAGTTTGATGGTTCGATTCCTGGTCAGTATACATTCCTGGGTTGCAGGATAGGTCCCTGGTTAGGGGTGTGTGAGAGGAAGCAGATTGATGTTTCTATTCCTCCCTTTATCCCTCCTTTCCTCTCTCTCAAAAAATAAATAAAACCTTTTAAAAATAAATAAACACAGTTGTACACTGTTCATTATAACAGATGCATTTCTGAGAAAATATTAATCAAATATTTGGGGAGAGAATTATATTTTACTTGCACCAGGGCAGTGGTTCCAGCTTTCCAGATTTCTGTAACAACTATATTTTAACTATTGCTTAAAAACTACATCAGAATATAAATCAAACAAAAAGTAAACTATATACATTTTAAAATTTGAAAAGATATAATCTCATAATAAAGAACTATACTTTCCAAAAAGGTATTTGGTAACCAGCATGTCTAAATCAAAGCTTTTTTAAAGCTTTTGAATAAACAAAAAATTCTTATTTTAGCCCTGGCTGGTGTAGCTCAGTGGATTGAGTGCAGGCCTGCGAACCACAGGATCACAGTTCGATTCCCAGTCAGGGCACATGCCTGGGTTGCAGGCCAGTTCCCAGAGGGGGACTCACGAGAGGCAACCATACATTGCTGTTTCTCTCCCCCTCTCCTTCCCTTCCCCTCTAAAGATAAATAAATAAAATTTTTTTAAATCTTATTTTATATTATTAGATGAATTTTTAAAAATTAGTCTTCTAAAATATTTGACCCGCATAATAGCATAATAAGATCTCTTCCGGTTGATCTCTAGCTTATAATTCTTTTGAAATTGTATTATTTAATAGAGGTAATGAGTTGGTTTTTTAAATTTTATTTAGTTCTTTTTCAAGCACAGTTTTTTGTCTATTTCTCCCATCCCAGCCACCCCCGCCCCATGCTCCCCACCTCCCTCCCATTTCCTCCCCCCCAGCCCTCATTCCTGTGTCTTTCATACTTTTTCCTCCAAATCCCTCCTCTTTTTCCTCCTTAAATTCCCTTCCCTCTCCCCTCTGGTCACTGTCCCCTTGTTCTCTATTTCAGTGTCTTTGTTTTTTTTCTGCTTGCTTGTTTGTTTTGTTGTTTAGCTTCCTGTTAAAGGTGAGATCATATGGTATTTGTCTTTCAGCACCTGGCCTATTTCACTTAGCATAATGCTTTCCAGTTCCATCCATGTTGTTGCAAAGGGTAGGAGCTCCTTCTTTCTTTCTGCTGCATAGAATTCCATTGTGTATATGTACCACAATTTTTTGATCCATTCATTTACTGATGGGCACCTAGGTTTCTTCCAGCTCTTGGCTATTGTAAATTGTGCTGCTATGAACATTGTGGTGCATAGGTTCTTTGATATTGGTGTTTTAGGATTCTTGGGGTATAATCCTAGCAGTAGAATTGCTGGGTCAAAAGGCAGGTAGATTTTTATTTTTCTGACAAAATTCCATACTGTTTTCCATAATGGTTGTACCAGTCTGCAATCCCACCAACAGTGGACTAAGGACCCCTTTTCCCCATAACCTCTCCAACATTTGTTGTTTGTTGCTTTGTTTATGATAGTCATCCTGACCGGTGTAAAGTGGTATCCCATTGTGGTTTTAATTTGCATCTCTCTGATAGCTAACGATATTGAGCATCTCTTCATGTGTCTCTGGATATTCTGTATGTCCTCCTTGGAGAAGTGTCTGTTCAAGTCCTTTTCCCATTTTTTAATTGGGTTAGATGTCTTCTTAGAGTGGAGTCATGTAAGTTCTTTGTATATTTTGGAGATTAAACCTTTGTCTGAGGTATCATTGGTAAATATGTTTTCCCATACAGTTGGTTGTCTAAAAACAGTGGTTAGATGCCACAAAGTAGGTGGCAATGCCTTAACTGGATGTGTGTTGTTAGGCCGAAGGGCCTCTTCCATCCTTGTCAAGGGGAGTGCTAACCTTCTCTCCTTTCATACAACACATGAGTTATTTTTTTAAACAACTGAATCATCAAACTTCCCAAAGCAAATGCATTTCAACATGGTTTAATTAATTTCTAAGAATGTAAATGACTTCTCAGACTTTGAAACAAACTACATAACTAATATTTAACTTCTTATTTTGAAATACAGAATAATGAAAAGTTACCAAAAATGTTACAAGAACATCCTGCACCCCCTTCACCCAGCCTATTAATGTCCTACATAATTTCAGTACAGCAGTAACATCATATAGTGAATGGCAGAAAGAACCGTAAACTTATTCAGATTTTACCATTTGTACATGAATTCCTGTGTGTGTGTTATTTCTATGCAATTTTATCATATGTGTAGGTTCTCATATCCACCATTACAGCCAAGAGGTTAAACCATTCCAGCATCGCAAAACACCCTTTGCTACCCCATAGAGCCACATCCACACCCTCACTCATCCCTAAGCACTGGCAGCTACTAATCTGTTCTTTTTCTCTATAATTATGTTATTTAACAAATGTCATGTAAGTAGAACCATGTAGTATGTAACCTTCTGAGATCGGATTTTTTCACTTAGCATAATTTCCTTGAGGTTCATACAGGTAACTGTGTGTATCAATAGTCCATTTCTTTTTATTGCTGATTAGTTCCATAGTTTGGATGTTTAATCATTCATCCAAAGGATTAAACATTCATCCTCTAATGTCCATTAGAGGACATTTGGGTACTTTCCAGGGTTTGGCTATTACGGCTGTTATGAACATTCATGTTCAAATTTCTATGTGAAAATAAGTTTTTATTTCTCTGAACTATATATAAAATAGCCTGTGCAGAAAGTGTTCAGCCATATAATACGAAAAATAGAGACATTTATTGAAGAAGATAAAAGATATCTCTTCCCTTTCAAAGATGACTTTAGTTTATGGAAAAACTAGAAGTTGCAAGGTGCCAAATCTGGGTTGTAGAAGGGCTGAGTCACCTGGGTAATTTGATGTTTCATCAAAAAACTCTGCACAAGATGTGATACATGAGCAGGCACATTGTCGTGATGTACCTGCCAATCATCAGTTGCCCATAACTGTGACCTTCAGAGTTATCTGCTACAGTTTCTATGGAGTAATGTTGGAGCTTAATACAAAATCTGATACAGATTTGTTGCTCTACTTACTCAATCACTTGGAATGTGATGGCCACATAGTACACATGCTCACTCAACAGCATCTACCACCCCCACTGACTAGTACAGTGAAGTTGTCATTGTTCACACATGCACATTCCAATCTACTCTCCTTGGCAGCCAGGTTATGTCAATGTTTTGCAAACCATTCTCATTATATTAACAATGGCTGGACTTTTTCCAGACAGACCTTTATACACACACACACACACACACACACACATACACACACACATACAAGTACAATGTCCGGGCTATAACATAAGGAGTTTAAGGAGTTGCCAGGCTATTTTGCATGTGTCTGTCTCACTGATACACTCCCTGAGTGACCCAGTTACTCTGAAATCTCACCAGTGCTGGACGTTCTGGTTGGGCTGGAGTGATACCTTACTGCAGTCTTAATATTTATTTTCTAATAGCTGATGATGGACATCTTTTCATGGGCTTATTTGCCATCTTTTTATATCCTCTTTGGTGAAACATTTGTTCCTATCTTTTGCCTATTTTCTAAATAGATTGTTGGGGGTTTTATATTAAATTTTGAAAGTAATGTATATATTCTAGATATAAGTTCTTTGTTATATATGCATTTTCTCCCTATTTTGCTTTCATTCTCTTACAAGAGATTTTCACAGAGCAAAAAGTTTAATTCTGAGGAAGTTCAACTTCTCTAATATGCTTTAAGAATATTACCCTGTTTATTATACAACGCACATTTGTCACTTATGCTTTGTGAGGGACATTTTTGTTCAATAAACCTTTTAAATTTTGTATTTCGATGCTCTTAACTTTAAATACCTTGTTAATGTGATGGTTTCATAGAATTATTCCAGAGAATACCTCCATATACTACATATTTCAAGTATCCTTTTTATTTACTTCAACAAACACGACTGATTAATGAATATCATTCTTGTATGCTTGTTTCTGCATGGACTAATAACAGCTTTGTCATTAAGGGGCCAGGTGCTGAGGCCTTCCCTGCGAGGCCACCTCACTGGAGTATAAAGTCCACACACTTAGGATCAAGAAAGGAAGCCTGGCGCCCTGGCTGGTGTAACTCAGTGGATTGAGTGCGGGCCTGTGAACCAGAGTATCCCGGTTCGATTCCCAGCCAGGGCACATGCCTAGGTTGCAGGCCAGTTTCCAACGGGGGACACACAAGAGGCAACCATACATTGTTTCTCTCCCTCTCTCCTTCCATTCCCCTCTAAAGATGGATGAATAAAATCTTATTAAAAAAAAAAAGAAAGAAAGCCTGGCTTGGCACAGGTTACTATTTTGCCAAGGTGATTCTGACCTATATTTCAGCTCTCGAAAACTAAAAAGGAAAAAGTGAAAATGTACATATATGTATACATCTTGAAATTCATGTGATACTTAGCAAGCATCAAGGAAAGAGACTACCCCTACAATATATTTAACACAAAGTTGAATTTCTTACTTGCTAAGGGGGAATGGCTGGCAGAAAACAATCTCTCTGAATGAAGCAAAGAACCCAATGTACGTCACATTGGGGGAAAAGCCAGCAGTTTAGGGACTGGCTGATTTTCCCAAGCCAGGACACTGAAGCAGGGGCAATGCATGGAGTTGTAGGACTCATCGACCGGGGCTGCATTAACATGTATTCTGGTGTGTGGTTTAGAACAAGAGCCAAAAAACAAGTCTATTCTTTTCAGGAACTTAAAGATCGGAGTTGTTCTAAAAATACAGAATCTCAGTTCCCATCCTACACCTGTTGAATCAGAAGCTCCAGTGGGGCCCAGGTAGATAGAAATATATAAATATAGATAAGTATAGAGATAAATATAGGCAGACATAGAATATGACACATGTAGACATATACATACGTCAGTCATGCATTTCCTGTTTAAAGTAACACAGTGTGAAATCAGTATTGATTTGTGATCATTTTGAGACCATTGGAAACACCCAGAGGCGGAGCAAACCAAGGTGAGGGAATGCATAGAGAGGAGGCTA
This sequence comes from Artibeus jamaicensis, assembly GCF_021234435.1. NCBI lineage: Eukaryota > Metazoa > Chordata > Mammalia > Chiroptera > Phyllostomidae > Artibeus > Artibeus jamaicensis. The sequence continues at coordinate 10,074,908 of NW_026522014.1, read as the reverse complement.
CAATCTCTACACGTTTGGGGGGCCAGCCAAGGCACCAAGAGCGTTAACTACAATGGCTCTGCTTGTGTGCCCTCCAACACCAGGCACCTTGCTCTTATCTCCAATTATTTTCTTCCACAAAGGTCTGAATCATGGAGATGAATCATGGAGAAGCAAAATCCTCTTGGAACCTTTGGCCTCTCAGCTCATCACTCAGAGAGAACATTAGCCCATCGTAGGCTTAGTCACATACTTTGAGGTGAAAGTTCATTCTGTTATTGCAAAACCAGAGAGTCCTTAGATAAATTACAGTAATTCAACTTAGTTATTGAATCATTTACTAAGCCAATCAGCTGATACCATCGTGCCCTTTCAGGCATTCCTTTCTATCAGAAGTTTAAATCTTTACAATCAGGCCAAATCGGCCCTATTTTCAGCCATCTGAACCCCCTATCTAAATATCTGCTCACTTATATTTGACCCTGGAGATTTTTTAACTTAGTTACTCCTTTATAAACCTCTAACTCAGTAATATATATGTGTTAAATCAAACATAAATAGTTTTATAAAAACCAAAAGCAAAAGAAATATTTTCTTCTCCTCTCCTCTCTCACAAACTCTCTCCCCAAAGGCAACTGCTTGTAACTGCTTTGGGTTCTTCTAGTAGTTACTTCCATATATATACATAAATGTACAGATACCGATAAATTATATTTTTCAATATGGTTACCGTATTGCTTTTCTAACTCTGCTGTAATGAATTACCACAAAGCAGGTGGCTTAAACTAACAGAAGTTCCTCCTTGCACAGTCGTGGAGGCCAGAAATCTGAAATCAAGGTGTCAGCAGGGCCTTGTTCCCACTGAGGGTCTGGGAGGGGACAGCACCTGGGACCCCCTCCTGGCAGCTGTGCTGAGTAAGTTTGGCATCAAATTAAATTTTACTCGAAGAAAATAAAGAAATGTTTCCATTTTTATACAGCCAAGATTGCTGAGTTATTTGCTACATCTATTATCTACATATCCTTTTTTTCTAGACTATCAAGTCTGGAACTCATGCCTTTAGTTTATACCTCCCTTTAAAAAGGGAACCCTATCTTCATACTCTGGTGTGCCTTGAATTTACGTGTACCAGCCTTGTACATTATGTCTCCCTCAAACTCTGCTTTGAACTATACTTTCTTCCTTAAAACTTTCCTTCCAGCCACAAACAACACAGTGTAGTTGTTGGATTCTAAACCTAAGCTTTATTAGGATTACACTAAAGAATGTATGGTTGCGTTAACAGTCTCAGATGTTCCGCTAATCTTTCATCTAATTATTTTAGATTAGGTAAAATGCAAGGCAGTCTATAGAGAGGCAAAAACTTGGACAATTTAACAAGAGAAATTTCACCTGATTATTCATGTCATGGTGTTTGGCCGAGGCTGCAAATGGGGTCGGAAGACACAGGGGAAAACAGCTCATGAGAGAAATACAGCAAAGCTCCTCTCCAGCCCAGCCCAGCTTCTCTCACCCTGAACCCAGAGAAGATGTATTCTCTGATGACAGCTGTGTCGCAAGGATTTCCTAGACATTCCTTCCATTCACAAACACATCGACATGTATAAATGGATCACTATTATTTGTATTAATTTAAGGGGCTTTTTACATTTATACATCAATGTGAAATGCATTTGTCTATAAAATTTTTTAAAGCAAGAAGCACATTTGAAATGTCTTATTCTATAGAAGACTTTTAGTACATTGTAAAGTTAGCTTGCAGGTTCAGCTGTTTCCACAAATGGAATAATTTTTGTTTTTATGGGTTTTAATTGAACTATTTGGAGTTGTGTCATTTAGAAACAAGAGGTGTTGGATAAAAACCAAGATAGCTGAATTCCTTTGATAAAGAAACATCCGGCCTGACTAAACCCACCTTGCCTGATACGTTCGCCTCCCCTGCACACCACCAGCCTGCTCCCTGTCTTCCTTTCTTGGACACAGTTTCTCAGAATTGCATATTGGTCCACTTTATTCAGAGTTACCTGCTTAGATCCTGAAGACATTTGAGTTTGAAAATCTGGCTTAAATTTTCTTTGAATAATTGCAAATGACTTTGAATTCTGAGTATTTATGAGACTAAGATTCTTCCCTGGTAATTCATACCAAATAACACTAAACTATGGAATTTGGAGTTTCCACACCCCTTCCCAAGCAACAAACACTGTAGAGAGTGAATCAAGTAACTCAATACATCTATCTAAAATTACGTTTAATATGTCTTTGTACCAATAACTGTAACATGCCCTCTCACTCAAAAATAAATCTCAGCGTTGGAGGTGGAGGGATACTTTTTTTTGTTTTTGCCTAGTATACTTCACATTCTTTCCCTGGGAGTACTATGAAACTACGCCCAAGAAACAAATAATAGAACAGAAAACAAATAACTATGTCATGACAAAATAGCAGTTACTAATGCTAGTAGGATTATAGCTCAATCTGAGAGAAAAAAGAGAGAGATACGGACCCTGAATTAAAGCTTTAAAGTAACTTGTTTTCCTACCACCACTGAGAATGCGTTCTATCATAGAATGAGAGGTACTAAAATAACTTGGCAAACTGAAACCTCTCTGCATATGGTGTTTACTCAGAAGGGTGAGGTGCCAAAGAGACCGTGGGCCGTAGCGCGTTGGACCTTCTCTGGCACGGTATCATTTCGAGAGCTGCGTCTGACAAAAGCTCGGGCTTCTGCGCCCATTAGACTCAGTGTGAAAGGTCTCCACTCCTTTGCCAGCTGGCAGAGGAGACCGTTATCTGAAGATGTGAACAGCGACGGCACTGGCCTCGCTGCAACTGGAAACCAAAGCGACGATTAATTATGGATGGAATGTGGCCAGGCAAGGCTGCAATTGTAATCAAATGAGACCACACTGAGGAAAAATAACATTTTATCCCATACCGGGTACCTCACAGATAGATTTATGACTACACTGCCAGCTGGAGATAAAGTAAAAATCAGTCATATTATTCATAGGAGTAAAACAAGCAAGTGCTGGCAAAACAAAAAATATGCTTCCTATGATTGTGTTGCAGATATTTCATTTATGTACAGCTTTATTCAGCAGAATCACAGATCCACAACTTTTTTTTTTGTAATGCAAGCTGAGAAATACACTCTCTAGCTGGCACTGTAATGAAGAGATCTGGGAACTTTTCACATTCAAAGCCTTGGTTACAAAAAACATTTTACAATATTCCCTGCTTTACTGTCTTGCTCGTGTTTTATTGTGATAGCTCTGTTTCATTTTGACATGTGGGACGCGGAAGCCGCAGAATATCCAGTCAACACACAGAGCAGCTTGTTGATTACATCCTTGAAAATCAAAAGAAGAACAAGTAATGTTGATTCTGGGCAGGAAAAAAATGTAGTTTCTAGAACTACAATTGAAATCTCAATCTAGTGTTGCCAAAGAAGGAGCATCATTAGCTGAACATTCCCTAAAAAGATGGGCTTTGGAGAGTAAACTTGTCAAGCTACACAGAGAAAATGCTACAATGAGCCACAGGTTCATGGGGAAGAATGTCTCATGGACTAGAATTAGTTATGATCTAGCAAGCCCTAGTTCACTTTAATAAAAAAATAAAATAACCACCTGTTGATGACATAGTCAGGATGGTATGCAATCATCCCTTGGTAGCAGAAGTAACATGTCCTTTTTTATCTCTCTTAGAATGTGACTGCTTTACATAGAAGTTTAAGTAACTTTGGCAATCAAAATGAAAAGATGCGTCTGGGCAACTGACATCTTCAAATCAACAGCCCAGGAGATCTTCCATGGAAATTGGAATCTGTCTGCCCAAATCTTCAATTGGACCTCACCTTCTACCCTTTTCTGTCTCTTGCCAAGATATCTGCACAGTGAGTAGGGTGGCTGGAGGGGAGCCAGGGGATTCCAGCAGAGGAAGAAGTGATGGAAATGAAAGGTGGTAGAAAGCCACAGCAGGCTCAGCTGCTCTGGAATCCTCCCTGTTCACTCACCACCCTCCCCTCCCCCTCCCTACCCCCATCAGCAACAGCCAGAATATCCAGATGATTCTAGCTTCTATGAAGGCACATCTAATAACTTCTTAACCAACACAACATCTTTACTTCTTTTCAGGGTTTCTCGAACTTATTGTTTTATTAAATGTAGTGGGGTGACATTGATAATAAGATTAAATAAGTTTTAAGTGTACAATATTATAATACATCGTCTGTATATTGTGCTGTGTGCTCATCACCCAAAGTGTGGTCTCCTTCCATCACTCAGCCCTAAGAAAAGGTGAACTACAGCCATTTCAACAACATGGATCGATCTTGAGAGTATCATGGTACACAAAATAAGTCCGAAGGAAAGGAAATGAGTCATATGATTTCATTCATCTGTGGAATATAAAACTGAAAGCAACAAATAAATGAACAAAACAAATAAAAAGGAGGTCTTCTTAAGAAGTGGAATACTAGGCATGATCATGGGAAGAGGCATGGATAGATGGAAAAATGGTAGTAATAACAAAGAAATCTATAAATGAATAACCTACAAGCCAAAAAAAGGGCAATTGCATTTGTGGGTATCTTTACATTTCTCAGTCTGGAGAGGCTGTGGCTTTGGATGGAGCTTCTAATTAAAACTAAAAATAAATATTGCTATAATGACAAGGGGCTTCTATGGGGGTCTTTATTGGTTTAGTTTGGCACAAGTGATTTTGCCTTTTTTGGTTGCCTTCCTCCTCAAAATTAAGCAATTCAGCACACTTGTTCACCTTAAAGTAGTTTTTTGCTCTTGTCCATTTGATTTCAGAATCTATTAACAAGTACACTGTAAAGAACCACAAAGAGATTTCCTAAAGAAATCTAGGAAGCAGATGCTTCAAAAGCAGACGGGAAAAGCACTGTCCGAGGAACACTTTAAATATGATGATTAGGGTGCCCATTAGCAAGAGTCTCCTGGAATCTATTCGCCTGTGTGAGGGAGGCCCACTTAAAGGCAGCTAAGGCTTCAATTTGTCGTTGCACAAACTGAATTCCTTTCTTCTCCGTAACAGAATGACAGCCATTAGAATTCAGTTACTCTTCGTTTTCTCCTGAGGTAAAAAGGAACACCGAGAAACAGAGTGTTCAAAGTGCTGAGGAATGTGAGTGTGTGTGTGTGTGTGTGTGTGTGTGTGTGTGTGTGTGTGAAAGTATGCAGGGAGGAAAAATAAGACCATTATGCTAGACCGCAGCCTTCTAATGTCGGTCATAACTCAGCATCCTATCATGAGTTTTGAAGAACATCTCTTCATCTCCCTTCACACTGGGTTTTGTCCTCAGCCTCAAACTAGGGTATTTGCTTCCTCCCTGGGCCTATAAAATTCTTCTTACAGTCCCACAACCTGTCACCTTCCTCGTGGCTCCTCCTCCTTCCCCAGCAGAATTAAACAGTTCACGTACCTCTGGCAGAGGACTGGAGCTATGTTGACATATGTGTCATTATATTTTTAGTGATATGTTTGCCTCTCAGCCCCCAGCCTCCCATCCTACATTCCCCTACCCACCCACCCTCGCCTGCACCCCAATTCTCTATTCCAGTGAGACTTATGTGAGGGCAGAAAGCACATTTTATCTGCTCCGGGATCTGAACTACAGTGTACACATCCTGACATGGACTAGTTCCCAGATATAGTTATTTAAATTGAATAAAACTTAAGAATTCAAAATATACCTAAAGAATAATTGCTAGGTATACATAACCTTTTTTAGTTTATGTGTTCTGTCTCAGACAATATGTTTCAGAAGGCATTTTAATCTACCTATTTGTACTGTTCTATTAGTTGTCCTATAAAAACAGCAATCATATATGGGATCACTAAATGAGTGAAATTCATACATATTTAACTCAAATATCTGTAAGGTATCCGGGGAACCCTAATCTTCAAATCAACAGTGGAGAAAATGTTACATAAAAACTCTAGTCTCTGTTCTCTATTCAAACCTTCTGTTCTCCTTAATCTTCCACTCATTTCTATAAATTACTGAGTTCTGTGCAAGTAGGTGGGGTGAGTGGAGGAAAAGTAAAAAAATTCCGGGCAGATGGAGAGGGGGCCATCTTGTACAAAGCACATTGTATTAAGTAATGTACATTTATTATTTTATTTAATCTCAAATTGCACTTATTACTCTCCCTGTTTTATCAGTAAGGAAACTGAGTCTTAACGATTTTTAGCCACACAAGTGAGTGAAAAACAGGGTCACAATTCAAACTTTTTTTATAATTTTAAAAAGTAAGTGGCTCTCTCTGTGACTTCACATGGAAAATAAATTGTTGTGTATTTATTACACTGCCTTTTTGTTCCTAGTTTGTGAAACATATTAATTGTTCCATCAATAGGCAATTATTGATTGCCCGAGTGATAGGCACAAAGTATCGGATACATGTAATAATATTTTTAAAAAATCTGAGTAGTGCCCTAATTTCTAGAAACACACAAGAAAAAAAAAGCAGAAGCTTACTATTGCATGTTTTGTTTTTCAACCAAAGGTGTTTCAGAGTGAAAATTGCTGGATCAGAGGATTTATAAATATGCATTTAAGTCCCCAGCTATGGCTTGATTGTCTATAAACATTTATATAAAAAGTGTCCTGGTGATATAGCTCAGTGGATTGAGCATGGACTGCAAACCAAAGGATTGTTGGTTCAATTCCCAGTCAGGGCACATGCCTGGGTTGCAGGCCAGGTCCCCAGTGGGGGCCATGTGAGAGATAATCATACATTGATATATATTTCTCTCTCTCTTTCTCTTTCTCCCTCCCTTCCCTTCTCTAAAAATAAATAAATCTTTAAAACAATATTGAGGTATTTTAAAAATAATAATAATAATTTATATAAAAAGTTATTTGGATCACTATATTTCATTCATTTAAATTATTTTTATATTGAAAGCTGGTGTAGTAAAATTTATAGTTTGACACATTAAATAATTTGTATGTGTTTCTCACTAGCATATAATCATAGAAAACATCTTATAGAAAGATGATTTTTATGTGTTCTGTTTATGTAACAAAGCCTAATAGAAACTGTATTTGTGCCAACACTGTAACTGCACAGACTCCCTGAAAACAACACATGACTTTGTTCTTTGCTGGACCTATACCAGCCTCAACTTTTGAGCTAAAAAAACAAACTTTGCTCCCTGTCCTCTTACCAATGGCTCTTTCCACATAATGCTTGTCTTGCTTAGAATATAGTTTTCTGCCTCCTGGCCATCATTTAGCTACTTCTTGGTATTTTCCCTTAGCTTAGAACAACTTCCTCCCAGGGACTCTTAACCTGAGATCTGTGGCCTCCATGGGTGGAAACTTAATTCATTATAATCAGTTTCTTCGTGAATACTATAAACATCTTCTGTCATGTATTTACTTTTTATCTTTACTCAGAAGAGGTTCACATCACAGAAAAGGTTCACATCACAAAAGAGGTTAAGGCAGTCCCTCCGTTAAAGCCCCACTGTGCCCTGGTCTCACTCCTACATCAAAACACACTGCTGTTGTTTCTCACGTCCACTGAAGAGTAGACACCTCAAGGCAGGAAAGCAGCAGTGTTCACACAGTGTCACGCTGTATTCTCTCTACCCATGTGCTACTTGTACACAGAAAGGGAACAAGAGATATTCGTGGGAAGGATGGATGAATTACATCAACCCAAAGCAGCAACCCTGGCCATTCGATGCTGCTCAGTAGCTCCATTTGAAAGTTATAGATAAATAAAAAGGGGAACATAAATTATGATTGTGTCGTTTGATACTTAAAAAAATATTTCAAATACTGCAGTTCCTGCAAAGAGTAGATCGTGATATGACTAACAGACTAAAAAGGACTCTGAAGGTGGTCTTCCTGATTGGGATTTGTTGCATTTCCCTAAGTCCAAGCTGTATGTTCTTTTCCTACTTCACACCAATTCTGGCTTCAGCAAGAACAAATTCCACAGGCTGAATTGTAGAGTCCAACTCTTTGTGACCACTGACTCCAGTGACGGATGAGAACGTCCTCATGACCCAGGACAAAGCCTGCCCCTGAATTTAACTGCTGCTCCCCAAACCCCTCTGTTTGTTTCTTGACCTCCTTGTTATTTAAGAAAATATATTTTACAGTGAAAAGAAGGGAATAGAGGGACAAGGAGGCGAATTCATATTTATTATGCATTTGTGGAAATATTATAGTACAGGCTGTTAGGGATAGGTATACTTTGTTTCAAATTATTTTTTAAAGGATAAGTAATCTGTTCAATATCATGCAGTGATTAAATCAAAGTGTTTGGGCTTAACCTAAACCTGCGTACCCTGCTGCTGTCTTTCCTGCCTAGAATAGGGGTCTGGCTGCCTCAAGAATGAAGTTGTCAAAGCAGATGGTTGTACACCATCTTGATGCCAATCAACACACTGATTCCCAAGCATGTGCTTGGGCCAGGATTGCTGTCTGCCACAGAAAATTTCTTTCTCATGATGTTATCTCATGACCCAAAAGGTTATGGAGAGTGAAAGAGTTTCTTTGGGCACAGAACCTATGGGTTAGACCCATGGTGGGAAACCAAATAAAAGTGACTCCCTTTCTTTAACGCCTTACCTCAATGGTGATTGGCCTTAACTTCCACACTCTGTATCTTCAAAACAATAGGACAACCTGCCTGGTACTTCCACGTGCTGCCAGTTTAGATGCTATTTCTTCCTTGAATCCTTTCCTAATTCTTTCAAACAGAAAGTTTTGTTCACTCCCTTCCAGTCCTCAATTTTACTAACTCTAATTCACTGTCAACCATTAGATACATCATATGGACTAAGAAAGAAGGAAACATTGCCAATTAGAGTGTGACAAATTAACTGTAATTTACATGCCATTTTAAACATGTAAAAAATGTGAAAAACGTGTTTCTTAAAATAATTGCAAGATTGCGTCAGTAGTAGAAATCGATGGACCGCAGCCCACCTTGGAAATGGGTTTGTGTCATCACGCACGGTCATTTCTTGGCCTGGTCCACCCTGGGAAGTGTGAACTCTCAGATACTTCTAGCAACCCAGTTTCCTAGCTGCTGGGCAGAGCCACTGTGTAGCCCAAAGATAGCCCTTGACAGGGGACTGTGGGTGACAGCTGTTAGCATCAAAATCTCTAGCAAAATCAAAGCCAGGGAACGGGTGGTCAGGTTCAGTAAAGGGAAGACGGCAACAACATTCACTACTGCATACGTCTAACATGCCTAAGACTGGACAGGGCTGGTATCAATGTGTGGGCTATGAAACCGGACATCCCCCACCATAACCATACCTCATATCTCTCGGATAACTGAAACTGTATTTTGATGTAAAACCATAATTATTTTATGAATTAATAGAGAACTTTCAAATAACTTACAGTGATTTTAGTGGTTCCTATTAACAATCAACTATATGTAATTTATGACATTTCTAAATAAATTTTACTTTTCTTGGTTCTTGGCTAATGGACATTCTCAATGAACATGTTATAAATATTCAGATTAGATGCAGGACAATCTCTTTGGTTGCCTTGCTATTGTCTCGGGTTTAATAAGGAGATCTTGCTTCCTACAGACTAGCCGAAAGGTTCATGTTACTGAGCTCAAATATGAGTAGCCATTAAGATTCTGAGAATCTTCTATGAACGTTTTTGAACATAAAAGGGTGTAGAAATTCTATATTTCTGTTCTCCGCTAAAAGATGTATGGGAATTGGCATTAAAACTTTTATTATTTAAGTTTCTCTAAAAAGGCTTTTGTAAACCTCTTTTCTGAGTGTGTGTATGACATTTTAGGTATTCTTGGGAACTCTGTTGTTTACATCACTGGGATTTCTTTTCATTTTTTTACAAGCCCCTATGCATGCATATGAGCATACCTGATGGTCTTTGAATGTTCAAAACTTAAAGCCAAAAGCAAAGAAAATAAAAGTAAACCTAACTATAAAAAACAAGCCCAGACATTTAGCTGGGTTTTGATATTAAATGACTTTGTCTATTTAATATCCCTAGCTGGGGAAGCCATTCAACTGGGGTGAGATATGAGTTCATACTTCCATTTTTAGACTATTATAGGCATATCCAGCCTCAAGGCAGAGTGTAGCAAGACTAAACCAGGAAAAGGTGTGGAGTTAGTTCCAAAGACACAGAGTTCATCCCAGAAGCAAAGACAGAATCAAGGGGTAAAGCCAAGGTCAATTATGGTGTCAGGCTAGAAGACGCCAATTAATGAATGCATAAGTACATGAGTTAATAGCCATGGATGAAAGCCAAATGTACATGAGGAAGCAGGAAATGGGAATACAAGGAGAATATCCTATTTAATTCTGGCAAAGGGCATCTTGCTGGCCTAGGGGTCCTCTAAAAATGTAAGGGCTCTCACGCTCTGTTTTACAGAGATGGGAAAGGCATTTAGAGGGTACAAGCTATGCAAGAACACAGCATCTTTTACCGGATTGAAGCACCACATTGTCTCACATGAAGTTTGTGTTTCTCATATCTATAAACGATGGTGATTCACAAAACTATCAGTGTCATTTCATAGAAACACACTCCCCTTATTGTGAAGAGCCACAGCCAGCTTCTCTGGGAACCTCCAATTAAAGAGCTAAGGCCTATTCAAACGTGACTTCTTGTAGTTTTTCTTCATTTAATATCACTATTAAACATCATCTATTTAATAGTCCAAGGAAGAATTTTTAAACAGTGTTAATGAGAATGTAGCTCATTGTCATCTAAGTTTCTCAATGACTCAATTATGTGATATTTACTTATGCCCTTTGAATGACAACAGTCAGGCCAGCTGCCAGCTGAAGGATTTTTTCCAGCAGCTCCTAAGTAGACTGTTTATCTCCATTAGCGCTTTGTTAGAATTCACTCTGAACAGCCGAGGAGGCTGTCCTTCAATGAATTCTAGAATGATACTACTCCTGTTTTATATGGGGCTGGTGTCTGCTCAGCTATTTCTTTTCTGGTTATTTGCTTCATGTTTAAACTTTTAATTTCTATTATCACCATGTTTTAATACACACCATGCATTGATCTTTATCCAAATTTAATGTTTCTACATTTTCTACCTTATATTTATATCTACCAATATTTGCAATTCATTTTTACTATGCAATCTGGTTCAAGAAATAAGTAGAATAAATGCTAGAAAAATCTCAACTAGGATTCATATCGAATTTAGATGCTTCCGTGGATATGTTACAGAAGCTGTTTATAATCTTTTTGGCATATAATACAGTAAATTCTCTGACATGATACTTAACAACGGATAATGTAATCACTTAATTTTAAAAATCTATTTCTAATTGGATTTATTGGGTGTGACATTGGCTCACAAAACCGTCCAGGTTTCCAGTGCACAGCTCTATAAAACATCCTCTGTGCACTGCATCATGTACCCACTCCAAGCAAAGTCTCTTTCCATCCCCGTTTCCCCCCACTTTGCCCACCTCCACCGGCCCCTGTCCCCCTTTCGCTCTGGCCATCACCACACTGGTGTCTGTGTCTGTGGGCTGTGTATGTACGTTCTTGGGCTGATCCTTTCACCTTCATCCACCCAGTCCTTCTTCCCTCCTCCCTCTGACCTCCGCCAGTCTGTGCCACGTGTCCATGCCTGTTTCTATTTTGTTTGTCAGTTTATTTTGTTCATTAGATTACACCTACAAGTGAGATCATATGGTATTCGTCTTGCTCTGACCAGTTTATCTCACTTAGCGTAACTCTAGGTCCATCCATGTTGTCACAAGAGGTAAGCGCTCCTTCTTTTTCACAGCCTCTTAGTACCCCAGTGCATAAATGCACCACAGCTTTTTTGTATCCACTTATCTACTGATGCACACTTGGGCTGTTTCCAGATCTTGGTATTATAAATAACACCGCAATGAGCATAAGGTTGCATATATTCTTTGAAGTAGTGTTTCATATTTCTCCAGATAAATTCCCAGAAGTGAGATTGCTTGGTCAAAAGTCAGTTCCGTTTTTAATTTCTTGAGGAAACTCCATACTGTTTTCCACAGGAGTCACACCAGTCTGCATTCCCACCAACAGTGCACAAGGGTTCCCTTTTCTCCACGTCCTCACCAGCACCTGTTTGATGATTTATTGATAACAACCATACCGGCTGTAAATTTTTCTTATGTAACATTCCCCATTTGCAATTTAGAAACTGTATAACACTAAATCTATAATGAATAATCATTTTTGATTATGTAAATGGTACGTCTTCTATTTCTGTGCAGAAAAAAATGCAGAAGTGACTAATAATAATAGAGAGTCCTACTAAAAGCGTGAAGGTTAACCCAGAGTCTTCTGTATACAATTGTATGAATGTCAGATTTCAAAACATGGATAATAGTTTCCCATCTTTGAAGGATAAACTGGTGTTAAGGTTGAGGCAAGTTCAAGCAAATAAAAAAATGGAAAAAATAATATATATATATACTTCCAGAGCTGTTGAGAAGAATATTAATCACAAGGTACCCAGTGGGAATTCCAGGCCAATAAACCTCAAACCTGCTTTAAAGAGCTCTTCACTCGCTTCCCACTGCCTATTTTATTTGCATTCATAATACGAACCTACATTTGTGGAGATGGTATTTTTAAACATTCTTCTGACTACTATATGAAAATGAAAAGAAAGAAGAATTTTATTAAGCTAGTTTTCCATGATATATAATCATATAGATGCCATCTTATTTCTAAATGTAAATTATTTACTGTATGCCCACTATTTTGCTATTCTTCAAATTCCTTCAGGGTCTTGGAACTGATTGCGTTCTCAGCCTGGAATATTGTCCCCAACTGAAGTGCTAGCTGTGCCAGATGCTTTCACAACTTGTAGCCTTTCCTCACAATATATCAGGAAGCAGAGCTCACAGCCCTGTCTCTGTCACATTAAGCTGCTTATTTCTTTTTAAAGCACTCTTCCAAAGCTATCATTGAGCTATCACTCACTTATTTATTACCTTGTTTACATCTATCTTTCTACTCATACGATAGAATTTCCAGCAGGGCAGAAGCTTTGTCTTCTTCACATCTGAATTCCTCACCCTGCTACATAATAAATGCTCAAAAAATATAGGTTGAGCAAATGTGTAAATGATTTATAAGTATTATTTCATTTAATCCTCCAGCAAATCCCTTGTGATCATCTCAACAGAATTAAGTCTCAAATAGTTTAACAATCTTGCTCACGGTCACCGGAGCACGTGCAAAGAAAAAGGATTATAGCCCTATTCTTAATGTTTATGTATTACTTTTTGCTTCTCAGACTAACTTTACTTAACAGTATCACCTTCCCAGCACCTGCACTAGAAACCTGAAGTCCACTCCAGTCTTTCTTCCCTTCGTGCCTTAACTCAAACAATTGGTTACCAAGTCCATCCACCCTCCAGCTCTAGCCCTCCTCTCCATCTATCTCCAGCCTTAGTTTTGGCCCTCACCCTCTCTCATCAACACTGCCCTTAGCATCTTTTTCTTTAAAAAGTTTTTTTCTTAATTTTTTAGAGAGAGAGAAAAAATATCAGTTTGTCATTCCACTTATTTATGTATTTGTTGGTTGATTGCTGCATGTACTCTGACTGAGGATCAAACCTGCAACCTTGGAATATTGGGATGATGCTCTACCCAACTGAGCTGTGTAGCCAAGGCTGTCCTTAGCCTTTTAATGGTCTCCCTGCTATAAGTGACTTTCTGCATCCTCAACACTTGTCCTACAGGACATCCATACAGATTTAACACTTCTGTTGAATTGTCTCAGAGGCTTCCCAATCATTAGGGTAAAACTCACACTCAGCTCTGCAAACCCCTTGAGGCCCTGCCCGGGCTTCTTCCATCTTCTCCCTGCTCATGTCCCCTCTTCCCTTCTTTAGGATTTTTGCACCGTGCCCGAAACACCGGCATTTTTCCATATTCTTGTTTTTCACATTTGTTTTCTCTGAATGTGTTTCCCTGTTTTTTCTTTCTGATATACATCCAATGATCCTTCAGGACTCACCCAACATCTCTTTGTGAAGGCCTCACCTAATCTAACCCCCGCATAATAAAACCTTTACCTTGAAGCTAAGACTCGCCTCCGCTCTGGTATGCCATAAAACCCAGAACAAGCCTCAACACCATGGCATTCTACAGTGTGTAGTAATTGTCACATTTTCTCATGTGTTTCTTCTGTGTTATTTCACTTTTTACAAAAGTCTGGCAGTGTTTGATAGACTCCCTGAGGGCATGTTCCCAGCATAGTATTTGGTGTGCAATAATTTTTCAGAAGTTATTTGTTGAAAGAATGAATCAAAGAGTGAATATATTTTTGAACATAATGGCGATTAAGTTCAATAAAAGAACGTGAACTGTGCTATGCATTGTGCCATGAGTTTGATAAACAGTCTCAATGGTTGTGCCTCAGGAACACAGAGCATTCTGTTCTGGACTGCGGTGCTAAAAAACCCTCCGCAGGAGAGCATGGTGGGAGCTCTTCTCTGCTTCAATCCAGTCCCTAAAATAGCTCCAAAGTGCTGGGCTCAGTCCCATGCAAGTTACATGAATAAGACAGTCAGCAGGCTTTGGAACCCTGCAAGCCAATGGGAGAGACATCATTTTCCAAAAAAAAAATTCATATGAACCCTGTGACTTCCTTTACTCAAGACATATGACCTGAAAGTTCATCAGAAACTGTTTGTCCTGGTCTTTGTTTTCAAATAGTTTTTTAAAAACTTCCTTGAAATAACGAATTGCCTCTAATCATTAATTCCATTTATTTACTCTAAAACTCCATTCTTCAAACCCTATTTCAAATATTTTATAATTTAAAGAGCAATTCCATATTCCTAAATTCAGTGGCTGCTTAAATGTACACTTTATTTTTTTATTTATGGTGAAAAGCTTCTGGGTTTCATTCCTCTTGAGAAATAACTTTCTAGTCATTCTCACAAAGCCTACTTTGCAGATCTCAGGGATGCATGATGCTACCGAGGAATTTCAAACAGGGATTCCTAGAGAGCGAGGACAGTGCTCAGGGGGCGCAGAACTGCAAACAAAAAGCAAGGTGGAATGTTTTCTTCTCCGGGCCCTGAGGAATGATTTGGCTTTGCCTTTGTCCGGGTTTCCATGGAAACCCTACTCGTGGAATGTGCCGCGTTTCAGAGCCCTCCTGGTGAAAGCACGCAGAAGACCAACCTAGGCTGTAATCTATTTTTGTGCTGCCAGGAGATGATGAAGCCACGGGGTGGTTGTTACATTCGTAAAGAAGTTAGTGAACATGAAAATGAGGAAAATGAGCAAACAGTGGTCAAGTAATAACCTTTAATTTTCCTCCTCCCTTTGGGTAAATATACTAAAGAAATCTATAGGATTTTTAATAATAAACAGTACAATCACAGTGAGATTAGCCACCAAAAATTAGGCTAATCTTTATCCTATAAACTTCAGTGAAATGAAATTTCTAAATTTTAAAATTATATAAGTGGACACAGAAATCACTTTTTTATCTGTAAGAAACAACTCAGGAAAATCCCATTTTAAGGACAGGTGAAAGGAGTAGAGATTATATTTTTAGTTCAGAAAGAGACTGACAATGATGAAGAGGGTCCATGCCACACATGAGGAGTGCCTCTGGAGGATTTAAAAGCAAGCAATATGCTCAAAATACCATGTATTATGAGAGAAGCACTGAAATTCCCCAAATTCAGAGAGAGCAAAACGAGGAAAAGAAACTGTCAGGTTTCTAGGTATGAGAAGGAAGGGAAGCAATGTTTACTAATGGGGTAGGACGTGCTCTGGCTTCTTTCAGTCAGCATTTACCCAAGGATGTGCTTGGTGCCTGCTAACTAGGAGAGATGTGGTTTCTCCCCTCAGGAGAAGGCTGAGGAGACATTCACAGAAGATCGTATTTTACAATTACTGAAATACAAAGTGCAAAAGGTGCCATGGAAGAGAAGTGCAGGGTTCAGGGAGAGGATGTGAGGAAGGAACCTAACCCGCCCAGTGCCGCCTCCAGCACGATAATCCCTCCAGTGAGATGCTGTACTACTGTTTCACAGGCTCTCACAGAGGCACAGGGGACGTAAGAAATTTCCCCCAACGGCAATTGTGAGCTTGACCTTGGAGCTGGTATTTGAGCCAGTGGGGGTCTCCCCTATGTCCCGTGATTTTTTTAAGTGCCTGTCTCCATCTTATTCTTAGTGCTGAAGTAAGAATTAGAGGAACATAGGATACATTCGTCAGGAGATTTTAGAGTTTGTGCTGTTGTCTGTATCTCTGTGAATTATTTTCTTATTAAGCATGGAATGATTGTCTTATAAGAAGTCCTCTGGAATTAGCTGGACTATGATAATGAGATTCGATTAAATGTTATGAGTTTGCCCATCTAAGACACAGACTAATCTTCAGTTAGGGTTCTCCAAGCCAACAAAGGGGCTGCTGTTGGGGGGGTGGGGGCAGCATGTTGACATCACACACTTGCGTGTAAGATTGGAATCTACAGATGTCCACACTCAGCCCTCATTCATGTGGGCTCCCTGATCTGCCACGGCCTCCTCTCACTCCCTTTATTGTCCTCGTACATGCCTGTCACTCTCACTCAACCGGAAACAACACTGAAGATATCAGACATTTCGTACTTACCTCGGTACCACGGTGACAAGCATAGCAACTGGAAAAATGACTAAATAAAATAAATAATTTAAAATATTATCCTAATATTTAATAATACTTTAATTAAATACTACTGTTTCAGCCAGATACAAAGTTTACCTAAAAGATTTATATTATTAACTAATTCAGAATTCTTTTTCCAGGAGTTTTATTTCTGTAAAACACTTATTAGCCACTGTCATGATGGCATTATTCTGAGATGTGTTTTGGAACAAACCAAACTACCTTCTTCTGTGGTAGGCGGGCAGAAGGTGTACAATATCAATCTTTTTAATACCATCTCTAAATCTTCTAATTCCTGGAAATAAAGGCTTTTATGTTCTGCCAGTTTCCTCCTCCTTTCCCAGAATGGTAAGTTTAGGAACCTCAGAGGTGGCCTCCCCTTAGGTCCCACTGTAAACAATAAAGAACAGCCTGGGGGCTTTTGTTTTTAGACTATGTTTCGGTATCCACTTTGATGAAACAGAGTGCAAAATGCCTTGAAAGTACACAGACGATATTCATAAAATGTCATCCTCATAGAAGGAACACTCCAGTTACCGTAGATCACCCACCCAAGGAGGGACGGAGGTGCTGTGCCCCTGCCATTTTGGTAAAAATGAGCTCTGTAAGAACACGAGCCCTGACTCATTTCTCCAGATCCTCTTAATTCAATTCAGTTCAAATATTTTCTAAGTACCTACTATTTGCCACAAGCAGTGGGTGATGCTGCCAATACAAAAAGGAACCGAGGTGCACGCCCTGCCCTTGGGTGGGGAAGACACACATAGCAATGAGGAATATCCTCCAGAATGAGAGGAACAGGATCTCTCCTTACATGCCTCCCACCACCCGCCACCCTCTCCCACACTCAGGCAACCCTTCTTCCCAGTGGAGTTCAAATTTAAAAATTACATGAAGCTTTAACAATATGTAGGTAATACATTACTCTGCCTCTGACTCATCATCTTCTGCCTCTGACTCACCATCTTCTTCACCCCATGCATCTTTCTTCAAAATGCACCATAGTCTTCAAATTTTTCCAGTCCAACATCCAGCGTGGACCAGAAGTTAACAAAGATTCTTGACTCCTGGTCTCTCATTCATGAAGATGCATGTTAAGAATATAATGAGGATTCTCTAAGTCTTTCAATGCAATGTTTGCTCTTGAAAGCCTTGAAAACGCCTATAAAAAAAACCTTCTAATATCACCAAAATCTACCATTGTCTTTTTGTCTCTCTAGTGATTTTTATATGACTTTTTATCTAATCCATGTTCTTCATAACAATAGTCCAGAAGATACTTAGGGAAAGAAAGGTAATTATTGAGGAGAAAATTTTGTGGTCAAATAAACTTGAAAATGTCTACATACTACCTATGTTTCAGAGATTCATAATACATATTGAGATTAAACTCTCTGAGAAGTCTTGCAATATAAAAATTAAATTAATTTTATTTAACTTGGCAGTTCCCTCACTTACTTGGACAAAACATTCTTTGACCTTAAAATTTACATCCTAAGAAATTTGATTTTCACGGAACACATGTAGGAAACTATTATTAACTGATGCCTTTGAAATTATTTGGCTGAACATGGAAGGCTTCCATTCGCCAGAGCTAAGATCTTATAATTCATTTACTTATTCAACAAATTGTTATTGAGCATCTGCTAAGCACTTAACTTCCTCTTCTTAGCTTAAGTGTAATCCAAACCCCAAGGATCAGTCGGCCCCCTAAACATGTAAAATAGAAAGAGACTTCATAGAGTTCTAGAGGTGAGCACCAAATCCATTTTGTAACGAACCCTGTTATGACAATATTTCCTCCTTCCAATCATCAACATTCAGTAGTAGTCCTTTTACCTACTTCAAACTTTGGCTCTGCATCTGCTTACTGAGTTTCCATACTGTCTCACACACACATGAGTCTCTCTTTGTTTTCCTGTCCACTTCCTTCTAGGCTGAGTCCTATTTATTTGCACAGGGGAACCCGGGCATTGGAACCAGACCCCTGAGGAGGAGCACTCACATCTGGCTCCCCGGTACCTGCTGTCAGGACCCTGTAACCAGGCCCATGTTATTCTATATTCATTTTCTTCAGACCTCCTTGATGGTTCACACTGTGGTTTTATATGTGTACCTCCTAAATCCCAGCCACTTTCAAGTTTTCTACATGGAGCAAGCCTTGGTTGTGAAAATTCTCTTTTCCCTTAGCTTCTAGAACTGCTCAGGACCATTTTATTTTATTTTTCTACTTCTTTTCTGAATACTTCTTTACCACTTCTTTCATGGGTTTTATTGTTTGCTGGTTTCTTTTTTTTTTAAATATTTTATTTTTTGAGAGAGGGGAAGGGAAGGAGAAAGAGTGGGAGAGAAACATCAATGTATGGTTGCCTCTCATTTGTCCCCTGCTGGGAACTGGCCTGCAATCCAGGCATGTGCCCTGACTGGGAATCGAACCTCGATACTCTGGTTCGCAGGCCCGCGCTCAATCCACTGAGCTATGCCAGCCAGGGCTTGTCTGCGGGTTTCTTAGACATAGTCTGTGCTCGGGCACAGGCCCAGCCGATGCTTTTCTTTCTCTGCACACTTTTATTGGCAGTTCATTAACCCTAGGCACTTCAACTACAACAGAAAATATGATCAATTTGTTAAAATTGGACTTATCTTTCATCTTTTCAGAAACTTACAAATTATGAAGGTCAAATAAGAGTGTTGTGATGTGTCCATAAAGAATATGTTAGATACTTAAAAAATTTCTGTATATCGATATGCTATACAGAGAATAGTAGACAGTAATCATAATCACCATTTCAAGTTGGTATTGAAACTTAAGTCTTTGTTTTCCATAATTATTTGAAATGCACACATTTCAAAATAATAGATCTTCCCTCCAGAAGATAAGAAGATGTTTTAATTTCCATTCTGTATAACATCATTAAGCACTCATATTGAAAGACATTAAAATAAATATCCTATGTATTATTGTTTGACAAATGCCTTAGGTAAACCAAGAGTTGAAATGGTGTCCATATATGAAAATGGTAATTATTTGCCTCACTAATAGAACAATTGATTCTCTTCTTTAGTGGCAGTAACAAATTGCTACAATAATACCGTCCATTCCTGATGTTTTATACCCTTCAGATACTTTGAGATTGTCTATCTTCAGTGGGTTCCAGTGAGAAATGAGGAGTGCAAACTAGAATCTGCATTTTATTGTTTGGATGTAGAGTCACAAAGAGTTTAAATGACCTGTCCGAGGTCACAGAGAAGAACCCCACCAGAATGCAAATAAAAAACCTGCTCTCTTCTGTTCCTCAAGTATAAGGCTTTGAAAATCTTCAGACAGTCTCTTGCAATCACTCTATGATGAATAAACCATATGGCTGAAAAAATAGTGTACTACAAAATGAATTTTAAATACCATCCCATTTTACAAGGAAGGAAAGGTTAGACCCAGAAGTGTTATGAATTGATCAAGTTCGGAGAAATATATAAACTGTTGCACAACTAAGGTCACAGAAGTACAAAAGCTATTGCGTAACAAATTAGTCTGAAACTTCATTTGTATGAATAATGCAAATGCAGATAATGTGCTTATATTTTACCCTTTCCAGTGTCTTTAACAGCTTCTGAATTCCCTTTCTAGTTTATTTTTCATCTCTAATGTTGAAGTTGAATTTGTCCTCTAACTTCTCAGAACTCATTTCCAGAGAATAAAATGATGTGTGGTAAGTAGTTTAATGAGGTCAATCACTTAATTTCTTGTGCTATTTTCAGATAACTAGGCTAATAATGACTTTTGAAAATCTGTCCTTTATACACTTTCCTGTTTTGTAGAATTATTGTTGGTAATACACCAGTAACATTTGAAGTGGGGATATCCTCCCAAATCAAACATAGTTTGACATTACCTTTAAAAACAATACTACAGTTTTTAGATGTGATGTGCTTGACAATTGAAGAGATATAGGTATATAGATACAGATCTATCTCTTTACCATATAATTTATGTAGAACATACATTTTGTGGGGAAAGGGAAAAATTCCTTTTTCTTTCCTCTAGTTCTTCCAGTTGGTCAAATATTCACATCGAAAGGAGACAGATTGCCAAGAGAAAAAATCAACTTAAATCTCGTACAAACAGGAACCCCACTCACCTGAGAGAGTCAGAGACCCCACCTGCATGAGAGATTCCGAGAATGAAAGGAAGACTGAAGCGTAAGACACCCTGAGCTGGGGAGGAGGTGAGGCGCCTCAGCAGCTTCACATGGTCATTGCAGGATGATGAGAAGAGCAAACCTGTGGTAAACAGAAGTTTGCCCTGTCCTATAGATGTGCCACAAGAAGTTACCTTTGAAAATCTCTTAAAAGCAAGGCCCCTAACTCAAATTCTTGTGGTAGTTTTTCTGAGCGTGAAGCTAAAATGGCCTTTAACTCAAAGTAACCTATATACTACTAACACACACCTTGGGGTGCCCACTCTGGACCCCCACACCATAAAACATTTATTCTAACTGCTTTTCACATCCTTGGTTGACTTTGGTCTCCACTTTTCTTCAGTGTGTAAGCATACTTATTATTTCAAGTTGATAAAACCTGGCTTCTGGATTTTTAAACAGCTAGCTGAATTATAAAACTGATACAACCCTGTGAGGAAAAAAATATCCAAAGACTTGCAACAATAATAATTAGTATTTTAAAAGCATATAATATACTCATTTCATGCACAGGAACAATGCAAAATGTGGAAATGTGGTAAAGAATTGAATAATCAGTTTTCAATTTATATTTTGACATGTAAATGTATACATACAATTTTTATGTATACTTATTCTCCAGGCTTTAAAAGTTAGAAATTTAAATATATATGTGACTTTGAAGTTTCATAAAGGGTGGTGCCAGATCTAAATTCCAATCCTAATTCCAACAACCTAGCTAATCACAGCTTGGCCTTAGTTTCTTCGTTTATAAAAATGATAGCCATCAAGTCCACCTGGAAGGTCCCTACAAGAATGAAATGTGATACAAATTATAGATTTCCTAGAATGAAACATGAAAACTGATAGATGTCTTACTACATCTTTGCTTGCCTACTTCTCCAGTAAAACTGTAACCAAGCCAACTGGGGCTCAGCCACGTGGCATCTTGATACAAGACTCAACAGTTAGTGTTGAAGAAAATGAGTTTTATTTACAGGACTGCAACCTTGGGTAGGGGGAGGCTAAGAGCACTTCTGCTTAGAGCCTGGTTCTTTCATAAGACCCAGCACTTCCCTTGTTCCTCAAAAGGCTATAGGCCAAAACCATTCCCAGAAGTTTCCCATTTCCTTATCTGTTCATAAGCTGGCTGTGCAAACATGTCTCCATCCCCCCTGGAATGTGCTCCTGCGGGTTTCAGAGTCGCCATCCTCTCGCAGTAGCTCTCTCCTTCAGGATGTGGGGTATGTTGTTCTCAGTCTCCATGTAGTGATTGAAGGAAACCACGTGCCATGTATCACGGATCCTGGTGGAGTCCAGGGAGGCACACATCCCAAGAGAGGGGCTTCTCTGTACGTCCTTCAGAGAAGCATGTATCTGTATTCCAGGTCCAAGCATCTCCCACAAATCTGTGCTTGGTTAGGCAGGTCCTCACACAGCTCCGTCAGCTCTCTCCTTACACCCTTCTCTCCCTCATGGCTTCTTCTTCTCCAAACCATGCGGCCTTTCCTTAAATACTAGACCTCTTGGAAGAATTCCCTTCTCTTTCAGCCCACCCTTATTTTAAATGCTTGGCCCAGAACTTCCTATGTGACCTCATATCCAACCCCTCCGATGATGTGCTACTTTTGCCAGTTTCCCCCATATCTTTTACCTTCTTTCAGCTTCCATCTTCAGTAAGAGCAAGAGTTTCCTGTGACATGCAGACATCCAGGGTGGGGGCATCCATCTCCCCTGGCGATATCATGAGTCACTATATGCTCTTAAAGTCACATAGGCCTTTGTATGGGGAAGCAGCGCAGCTATTAACTTGCCATTATTATGCAAAGTATCTTAAACATCTTATCGTCCACTTCTTCCTTTCCCCAATTAGGTTTGGGGGTGATATTCTCTACTATTTTTAGGGACCCCCACTACGCACCCCATTACAGAACCATTTTTATTCTGCTTAAATATCTTAAATTTTAAATGCATGTAATGAAATTTCTACTTTGCTCCTGTGTAAATCTTGTATAAAGAAGTGCACTAAACTCATTGCTTTAGCTTCAAGCAAATGGGATATCTTATTGTTTGCTATTGTTGTTTTTGGCTCAGAGGAAAAAAAAACATTTATTGATTTACCATTTTCCTAAATTTGATCTCACTATATTCATGATTATTTTATATCCCTGTATAAAAATGGAGTCTTTTTTCTTAACTTTAATTTGTAGCCATACTATCCTATTCAGGCATATACCCTATATGTTTCAAAACTCAGTGTTCTACTGCATGACATCAAAGGTTTCTTTCAGTAATTTTTCTTATGAGAAAGTTGCAACACAAAACAGATCGCAGGCATCCAGGGTCTGGAAAACTAAGGTGTTTATACCTGACCTCATCCAAAAACTCTACAAGTAAATGGAAATCCTGGTTGTCCCAATGGTTACTATTTTACCCCCTAATAACTAAGATCCTTCCTTGAAAAATCTTGCCTGGAGCTTGCACTGTTAAAACAAGTAATCACAAACGACATTCCACCTGAAACAAGGCATTGAGGATTTGGAGGTTTGGGACACACCACACCTTTCGTGGGGCCCACAGATCTGCCTCTCTCCTGTGGCACTTCTCTTATTTCCCAGAAATGCAAGTAATCCACCCATATCCTGGAACACTCGTCCATTCTACTTATGCTGGGTACTTGCTCAACATTATTTGTTTTATTTCCATAATCAGTCTAATTCATATTTTTAAATCACATGTTGAAATCAAATTAGTGTGTTATGAAAGCATTTTAAAAAGTAAAGATGAGCCCTGGCTGGTGAAGCTCAGTAGATTGAGCTTGGGCTGTGAACCAAAGGGTCACCAGTTCAATTCCCAGTCAAGGCACATACCTGGGTTGCTGGCCAGGTCCCCAGTGGGGGCCACTTGAGACGCAACCACACATTGATGTCTCTCTCCCTCTCTTCCTTCCTTCCCCTCTCTCTAAAAATAAATAAAACCTTTTGAAAAAGTAAAGATTAATAGAATAACATGGGTTGGAATAAAACCAAAATTGAAATAGAAAATGTTAGAGGGTATTACACATAACAGACATAAATACTAACATACTATTTTGTGAAACTTTTTTTTTGTATGTGTGCCTGGGTGGTGATGTAAGAGGTAGTTCCCACTGCGGACCATAGTAAAAAAAAATCTTTGAAAGCCACTGTATTGGTGTGGTGGAAACAGAGATCAGCCACCCAGATGTCACTTCAAGGAAGGGCTTATTGCCCAGCTGTGGAAGTGCTGTCATCAAAACCCCTTCAGTCACTGGCCCCTTTGAGGACAATGTCCACTGCAGAGCCACCTCGCACCACGGTGAAAGTCCCACCCTCCCTGAGTTGTCCCGTGTCCAACAGTTGACACAGGAGAAAGAAAAAAAAAAGATCAGGTTTTTTTGTTCCAAACCAAGATCAACTGTGTGTGACAGGCCATTTCAGTGTCATATCTTCCCATGGAATCAATTGAAACTGTGCAGCTGTGCCTAGCAGTTCGATCTCTCCCTCCACCCAGTCCTGGGCCTTCCTCTCTCATCTACAGATATCAATCCCAAGGCACTGCCCAATAAACGTCCTACACCCCAAACTCTGCTTCAGCCTCTGCTACCCAGAGAACCCAACTCATGGTGCCTAATTGATCGAGTAACAAGTTTTGTGGGCCAAGTCAGCTAAAAAGGCCAAGCCTATAAGCAAGTATCTTCACACACAATGCAGTGCTCGATTTTTACAATAAAACTGCACATTCAAAGGCTAGCGTTAAAACCATTGAAGGGGAGCAAAACCCTAAAGCTGCCTTTTGGGGTATAGATTTTAAGCTGGTTAGTAAGAAACAGAAGACTCTTAAAGAAACTTTGATGCTCCCTCCTCTCAGCCATGAGTTCTGAAAGGTCTACTCCAGAAAAGCAGTCTCGGGCCGTTCCCCTCATCTTACTTGGAATTGAATTTGGAGAGCTGCAAGCACCTGCCTGTCTACTACACCCCCCACCCGCTGTGTCCCACTGAAGCAAGAATTGACCCTAGACGTGTGTATTCCACTCTTCCTCAGTTACCTGGAAATTGCCCATTCTCAAATTTGCAATCTCAAACCCCTACCTGCTTTTATCCTTTGTCCAAAATCATGTACATACTCAGTTTCATCTCACTGACTCTGGGTATTTTGATGCTTTTGTGAATTCTTCATGCATACGTATTAAAATGTGATTTTTCTCCTGTAAATCTCTCTCTGTGGATTGAATATTAGCCCAGCTAGAAGAATTTAGAAGGTGGGAGGAAAAGAATTACGATTTTTAGCCCCCACACCATCCTCCACCTACACTACTGGCCACTGATGTGCTTGATCAAAGTGAGCACATTTCTTAACAATGATTAGTGGTTATCATTTTTTTCCTTAAATTGTACAGCTGTCTTAGCTCTAAAAAAGTGTCCAGATGTGGCTGTAAATAGTGCTTCATTTTTCTGCCAGTTCTACTGCACATTCATCCCATCTTAGCAGCTCTTTGGTTATTCTGGTCATCCTTTGTGTTCCAAATATGCTCCCAACAGTGCCACTGAAAAGCTGGGACAAAGCCATCAATGCCATGAACTTGGGGGACAGGAAAAGGGAGAAGGTGGGGGTGCCGGATATTAGGAGTGAACCATGGAATGCATTGTGCTAAGCACTATCCGAGGAAAAATGCTGAGAAAATTGTTCGATAATAGGGCTGTGTTTTCTGGGGCAATCAAAGAAAATGTGCACAGCAGGTGAAGAATTCTCATAGAAGGATAGTTTGTTTTCTAGAATATAAATATTGGTGATATAACCTGACTCAATCATTTGGACTAATTTGGTAAGATCCATAAAAAGAATCTATTTGAGCTTGGTTCCTTCATTTACTCATTTTTAAATTGAAATGTTTGTGTTCCATTACCCATTTTGTCATACAAGATATTTCTAACATCTTGTTTCGACACTAACACCCCTTTTATTTTCTTCCTCAAACACACTTTGAATATATGACCTCTACATAGGGGCAAATGCTGGAAGGGTCAGATGCAAGCGGGACATTTTTTTAACAGAAGATGAAGAATTTTTAAGTATCAATATTTCTATCTCCAAGTTAGGACATTAGCAAACTGCATACAAACTTGATTTAAAAAATATGCACTTGGTGCTTAATATTTGAGAGAAATACAGTTGTTGTATAAACTCTGACAGACTGGCATGCTCATGTTTCCATTTCCTTTCCTAGGGAATCATGGTCATTTACTGCAGCCTTTTCTTTCTTCTTTAAGTAAATGTAGTGAGAAAAATAGGCTGATAAGCCGCAGTGGATCTGTTGTTCTTACAATAAAATGAGGTTTATTTTCATCCATTCCTGCAGTCCACTCAGAGAGGAGATGGAACACCAGGGGTCTGAGTGTGGAGGATGATCTGGGCCCCCAGACGTGATAATGAGTGAATCAGAGAAAACAGCTGCAGCCTGAAGTCTCTCAATAAAATGCGGCGGGGACTGCATGGGACCTGGCGCTCGGTGTCTCCACGGTCCGCCAGGTTTCTTTGTTTCTCACATTTTCTACACTGGGAATATTTCCCTGGCTTTTCAGCCTCATCCCAGGCCCCTCACTCATCTTTGGGAGCACAGCAACCATGGCTGCCTGAACTGGAGACACCAGAACAGGGCCCCCATCTGCCTTTTTTTATGCTATAAACGATGCCGTTCTCTGTGGTGAAAAGACTGAAGCCACCCACAGACGGGTTGGGAGTTAAAGCAAGGTCCTTCAAAGATTCACTTGCAAATAGAGCCCTAGACTAACTTGTAATGCTGGACAGCCTCTACCAGGTGAGTTCTCACTGGAAGCCCAGACCCTGAATGCCTGCCCACATTGATAGTGAGAAAGAAGTGGAGAATTTTAACGTGGTTAGACTAGAGCCATATTCGTACCCTTCACCTGTCCCTGGCATAGGCAGAAGAATCACATTGTCCCAGAAGAAAGACAATAAATGATCTCCACTCTGTTTCAAGCCTGACCTCTAGGCCAGACACACAGTTTCAGGCTTTCATCAAAAAGATTTTTCTTTTATCATAACACCTTTCTGTTTACTTGAGGACTTAGACTCAGCAAAGCAACCAAGAAGACTGAGCATCATCTATTTCTGCAGCTAGACACCCACACTGAGGAGGAGAGAGTGTTTTCACAGTGTCCTTCAGTCACTCAGACGGCAGTTGAGCTTCAGAGGGTGGTAGGCCATTGCTGCTGTTTCCATCAAAGCACGAATACCAAGTCACTCTACATGCCAAGGTGGAAATGTCTAGGACCCTCTTAGGTTACAAAACTATAAATACTGAAAAACAAATACAAAAAGAACGAGACTATCTAAGAAAAAAACAATCTGAATAATTCAGTTGCGAGAGCTCTAATCCCACTATCTAAAATACATTATGATGCCCTGTCAATAAACGATAAGACAATCACACACTGGCAGCTATGAAAGGCAGCTTTATAGACCAAGACAAACTTATAAGTAACAAATATTTTCTGCCATGATTTAATCTGGAGATAATTTGGCACTGGTGCTGCCGTGGACTTATCATTCTGGTTTTGTTCACCTGTGCATTCTTTTTGCATGGTATCTAGATTCTATCCACGAGTCTTTCCAGGGTTTTCTTTAAGTGGTTTCCAAACAGTTTAAATGAACCCCTCTCTCCAAGAGAGAAGAGCCTCATCCTTCCCCAATTGTATGAACTGATTGTGAACTGTGAAAGTAAGTGATGTTAATCAGTAGGACAGAGAATAAAGGAGGCAAAAGAAAAGCCTTTTTTTAATCTTTTACCCTTCCTTCCCCCATTAGTCACTTTCTGTGAATTCTTTAGTTTATCTCTTAAAAGGAATTTTCAAAGTATATGATTTCTCAATTTTCCACTTTGCTAAATAGTAAGCAAAATTCAGGCTGGATCATTCCCATTCTCTGTACTTTAAAAAGAAAAAGGAAAGTAAACTATCTCAATAATATTAGGACAGTTTCTTTACATAGTAAATGAATATATGACCTGAAAAAAGTAGGTTTACAGTTATACATACACACAAAACAAAGTTAATAAAGCCATTGTAATTATCATTACCTGCATGCCTTTTCTGTAAACCACCTTTCGCCCACCCCTGTATTACTTAGTTCAGGAAAAATACCATGAAAGAGTGTATTTGTTCTTTATTAATATATGAGAAATTACCCCAAATTGCAACAACTCAAAACAACTAACATTTACTTACCTCACCCATTTTCTGAGAGTCAGGATGAAAATGGCAAACCTGAATGGTTCCCACTCAAGGTCTCTTAGGAGGTTGCAGTCAACCCTAGAACAGGGCTCGGTCAACTCCAGGCTCCACTGGGGCTCAGGAATCCATTTCCAAGGTGGCTCGTGTATATGGCCGTTGGCAGGACACCTCCACTCCTCACCGCACGGGCCTCATCATGGGATTGTCTGCTTGTCCTCAGGACATGGAAGCTGATTTCCCCTAGAGAGAGAGTACAGAAGTGAACAATATTTTAGCGTTTCATCCTGAGAGCCACATACCATCATCCTTTATGCCATATTCTATCTGTTAGCAGCAAGTTAGGCCAACCCCTACTCCAGGGTAAGGACTCTTATGTCCAACCTTTTGAGTTTGTGGGTATATTTTTAAAACTATCACACAAGGGAAGCCTATGTGAAGGTCACTTATCTCGGCAATATCGTATATGACATCTGGAATCTTCATCCAAAACATAATCACCCCTCAAAAGTGAGATGAATTATTGAAGGAAATCCTGTCATATGCAACAATAATAGATGGACCTCAAGGATATTATGCTAAGTGAAATAAGCCTTTCACAGAAGGACAACTACTGCATAATTCCACGTATATTAGTAGTTTAAGTAGAACAGTTAAGGTCATAGAAGCAGAAAGTAGAATGGTAGTTGCCAGGGGCTCAGGGTAGATAAATTTGTTTTTTAATGGTATGATTCACTATAAAAAGTTACTCTAGTTGGCTTTCCAGTGATTAAATACAGCTACAGGTAACTTGCTACACATGCCAGCACTTAAAGATGATTTAAATTTTGTGAAAATTTTTAATTAAAAATTTTAACTTGACCTATGAATTATGAAATTAATGAGAAGATTTTCTAATGAACATGGCATCATAAGTTAGTTTTATGATACAAATGTATGTTTCCTATTGCTGCTATGTAACAAATTACTACAAATTCAATGGCTTAAAACAACGATTATTAGTTTACAATTCTAAATAGCAGAAGTATAAAATACGTCCACAGCACTACGTTCCTTCTGGAGACTGCAGGTGAACATCTATTTCCTTGCCTTGTCTGGCTCCTCGGGGTCACCGGGGTCACCTAGGTTCCTTGCCTTGGGACCCTTCCTCCATTTTCAAAGCTTCTTCTCTCCTTTGACCTGCCTCCCCCTTATAGGGATCCTGTGATTATATTGGGACCACCTAGACAACCCAAGAAAATAGCCTGTCTCAAGATGCTTAACTTAATAACATCTGTAAAGGTCCTTTTAGCCTGCAAGGCGACATGCGTACAGATTCCAAGGAGTAGGAAGGACACGGACACCCTTGTGGAGTCCTTATTCCATACGCAACAGCATGTTTTAGGAGGGTGTCAAAGAGTCCAATTAAATTATGGAAAATACTCTAACACTATGTGAAGAAGGCTTAAATTAATCTGACCTATCTGTTAACACATAACTAGTGACCAAAAGGAGTGATGTTATGTACCAATATCACATTTTCCAAGGCCAAACCTGAAGAAGTTGGCAAGTCACATTTGCTTTTAATACTTGTTGTAGTTAACATCTTTGATACACGAGAACAAAAGCCTGAGATATGTGAAGATAAAGCCCCAGGAACATCAGTCTCTTTCACCAGTGGCTTCGATCTCATGCTCCTATCTCAAACGTCCCACAAATGAAATGGCGAAGAAATAAAAACTTCATTGAGAAATGTTCGTTTCGAAATATATGAAGTTTGCCACAGAAACATCTCTCGGTGAGTTCTTTTGAGACTAGAAAACAGCTTTCTACATATGTAGAGTCACAGAACTCTGCAGAGTGTGGTGGGACCTAAGAAATATAAAAACAATATAGTTCTTCTCCACCCTCTAGCCTACCCCACACCCCTCAATTTATATATGAAGATTCAAAGGATCAAAGAGCTTAATATGCCTTTAACCTCTTAGGAAATCCAGTAAGTGCACAGCTTGGCCTGGAGCCCAGTCTTCTGATCCCTGACCCAGTGTGTTTTACTTTATCACAGACCCATCACATCTGCTGACGATTCCTTGTTTTCAAAAGGTGCAGTGTGTTCAAAGGCTGTGTATGGGGGGCAGTGGTGGGAATGGCTGCCACGTACTGAGAGGGTGTGCAAATTTCTAGAACAGATTCCCTTAAATATACTATTTGTCAATATTTTACCTCAACAAGGTAGAAAGTGCTATGCCTGCTTCTGAAATAAAAAATGAGATCACAAATTTTTAGAAGGGCAAATAAACCTGATCAAAGGAGGAATGCTAGGATGTGGACTGTGTCTCTCCTTTTAACAACAAAGCTCATGAATAAATTTTCACTGCATTTCTGAAAAAAAGAATAAAGAAATATGCAAGTTGAACAAGCAATTTCAAAATGTGTAAAATAAAACATTCTTAGAGGAGATTCCTACCAATTCCATGCATTAAAAATTATAAAAATTACAACACAAAGTGTTGATAGAGTCATTTATTCATTCAACAAACACTAATTGTTAATTATGTACTGGGCGCTATCTACATAAGATGTGAAAAAGATAAATTAGGTGCCACTTTTATTTAATAAATAAATCACAAAACTTCAGGTAGTAACACATTTAACATTCAGCAGGGTAGAAAGGGAACAGAAAGTTTTAGAGGAATGACCTCTCAATAAGGGGACATTTGAGAAGCAATCTGAATGATATAAAGGAGATAAGAATGAAAAAGGCTTTGGAAAAGAACTTGCTAGGCAGTGGGGAAAGCACTGTAAAGATCCAGCAACAGGCAAACTTTGACCTGCTTAAGGTAGCAAGAGTTCCACTGTGCATTGAAGCCACGTGGGCCAGAGCAGGACAGTAGGCAGGGGCTTGTCCCTGTACGGTCTCGTAGGTCATTAATTAAACTTTGACTTTTAACCCGAATGTGATGGGAAGTCCTTGGAAAGCTTCCATGAAGAAACAAAAGTGACTGGGTTTGAAGTATAAATAGATTGAGATCTGCTATATGAAGAATGCATTGTAGGTGGGCAACTATGGAAGTAGGATGTTAGGTTAGCTTCTGCAATGGTCCAGGCAAAACATAGTGGTATCTGGTGTGAGATGGGGATGCTGAAAGGTATGAAAAGTAGTTCAACTAAAATATAGTTTAAATGTAGAGCCAAAGGACTAACTAGTGGATTGAATGTGAAAGAAAAATTTAAGGATGATTCCTAACCTTTTAGCCTAAGCAGTACATGAATATAAATACCATACACTGAAGAGAGGAAGAAAAAAGAAGAACAAATTTTGATACGAGAAGGTAAAGTTCAAGAGTCGTATTCTACAAATGTTAGTTTGAGATGCCAATTAGATGACAAAAGAAATAAGGAGTAAACAAACATACATAGAACTTTGGGATTAAAAAAAAGAGGTCAGGGAGGACATTAGAATTCATCAGCATTAAATGGCATTTAAAGCCATGAGATTGGGTAAGCTCTCCTAGGAAGTGCAAGTAGGGAACAGAAAATCACTCCAATACTTAGAAGTTATGGCAAGCAAGAAAAGCAATTTAAAAAATATATGAAGAAGCAGCCAATGGGTTATAAGAAGTGGTGGGAGTCTGCATCCTGTGAGGCAATTGAGGAAAATATGAAACAGCATAAAGAAAACTCTCCTTTTGCAGAAAAGCACAGAGGACACAGTGGAGAGATTAGAGGCATTAGGGAGGGTTGGGAGACGAGGTTAAGTCAGGGGTGGTATGATAATCAGTAACCTGCACAGCAAAGGACTTCAGGTGGTATCCAAGGTAATCTAGATTGTCTTAGTTGAGACAATAACGTCATTGATTAAAGGTGTGAAAAGATTGTGTTCTATTTCTAAGGAAAATTGAATTGTACTAAGTATAATTCTTAATTTATATTATAAAATTAATATCTATTATTATTTGGAATATATAATTCAATATTTGAAATGCTTAAAAATTGTAGTTTTCTGATTAACTGAATTTTCTGGGTAGTTGTCAATCAGGACTTTAACTTTCAAATTATTCTCCAATATAGCTTTTGTGTTCAGTATACTCCAGTGTATTAAAATGGACATGGGCTGACACACTTTCTAAATAATATTCTCATGTTGAACAACTATAGACAGTAATTACACTGTGGAATGCCCTCATCTACAGGTAGAGGGAAAATCGGAATTAAATGAATGTCTAGGAAAGACTTTAGACAAGAGAAAGCAATTCAAATGAGCCATACCAGAATAAATTCTGGTACTCAAAAAAGGAAAAAATTACACCACGATGCTTCTGCCTTGCCAAAACTAAGTGGCTGAAAGACTGCACAGATCTCTGTGAACTCTTTAGCACTGGTTGGAACTGCTTTATCTGATAAAATGACGTGGTAAAGGTGCAGATGTCAGTCACTGCTGTAGCCCTAAGGTACAACCCTGAAAATCAGAAAGTAGACTAAATGTGAGGTGACCAAAAAAGTACCAGGGCCCTGGCTGGTGTGGCTCAGTGGTTGAGTGCTAGCCTGTGAACCAAAGGGTCACCAGTTCAATTCCCAGTCAGGGCACATCTCTGGGTTGTGGGCCAGGTCCCCAGTGAGGGGCACACAAGAGGCAACCACACAATGATCTTTTCCTCCCTCCCTTCCCCTCTCTAAAAAATAAATAAATAAAATCTTTTAAAAAATACAAAGGTGGGTTTTTTTATTTCCCTACTTTTAGGTGTACTATATTTTATAATTTCTCCCTATTTTCACCTATAAATAAGTAATATTAAATACAATTTTAAAAATATATAGACAATACCAATCACAATTGTATATTAATTTTGCTAACATTTTCTGACATCTTTATAGTATAAAAATATTTTCATACTATACTCTGCATAGCATGGCTGCATCTGGGCTGTTAGTGAATTAAGTTCTAAAAACAAGAATCTCTCTTTTTCTATATAACAGGAATTTAGGTATCGTTTTAAATATTTTTTAATAAAGTAAAATTTGATTTTTTTAATTTTAAATAAAACTTAGGTATTATTTAAAATAAAATTGCATTGTAGAGGAGGAAGAAACTCTCCTCTACCCTCCTGGGTCGTTTCAGATGGTCTAATAATTAAGTTGATATGAAACAGATGAACAGCAGAAAATGACCAAATTCAATTACATACGTACATATAAGAACCCTACATACATGAGAGAGCCAGAGACAGAAAGTCGAAGTGAGGAATATGTGGCCTTCCGAGTGAAGGTGAAGTACCTTGGGGTTTCAGAGGGGCGGAAGGTCATCGTGGACTATAGGAGGACTAGAGGTTCAGTAATTAGAAGTTTGGCAAGCCCTATAAATAGGTCAGAAAGGTTACCTCTGGCCCTGGCTGGGTAGTTCAGTTGGTTAAAGGGTCATGCTGGTACACCAAGGTTACCAGTCTGATCCCTGGCCAGGGCACATAGAAGTATCGAACAGTGAATGCACAAATAAATGCAATAGCAAACTGATCTCTCTCTCTCTCTCTTTCTCTTTCTCAAGTCAGTAAAAAAATTAAATAGGTTATCTCTGATAATGTTATTATGGGTTATGCCTTCAATTCAACTTCTCAGTAGTTGGGATGGGAGAGGGTCAGAAGTTTCTCTTGAACCCTCAGGGTCTCTGTTGCCTGTAGCTTAAAATAATCTCAGGCCACGGAGTCCCATATTGGGGTGACTTGTTCTGAACCCCTACAGTGTTAAATAAAAAAGTACAGTTATTTTCCATGTATTGAATAGTTTAAAATGGATTGTGTTGTAAATACAATTATAATCTAAAACATGAAAGTGATTCTATCAACACACAAAAAAATACAGCTATTTTCATGTCTTCTGAGTTTAGGTTCTCTAAAGTCTTATAAGCTATATACAGGGTCTGGTACAAATAACACCCCTATTTTATTACAAAATCATGAGTATGTAATTCTGTAACATAACAATATCATACTCAAGCACACCACATGCCATTTTAGGTGAAATGTTCAAATTGCTGTCCATCTCATGTGAGACATTCACGTACCCTACCAATCCCACTCAAGCCTTACTTCTGCCTGGCCCTGTAGAGTAGTGTAATTTATAGGTAAAATAATGGTCAGTATATATTGTCTAAAAAACAAATTGTTTTTTAAAACATTCTTATTTTTTGCATTTCCTTTCAGAAATTAAACTCATATGCCTACTTCCTGACTATTGTCAAATGTTGTTTTATTCACTGAAGAAATACGTTTCCTATATCCTGAAAAACAATATAAAACAATTTATGTGATAGAACATCTGTTTTCTGGCACAAAGAATATTATTTTTTCTTGTTAATTATTTTAACATCCCTCAGAAATGAAGTGTATTTATGACCATCTTTATTTTTTTATCCCGATAAATTAGGGCTCAGAAAGATTGAATGGTTTGGTTATAATAAAAACAAAGATATAAATAATCTTCAATGGTCTTTCTTAAGTAATATAAAAATCATACAGTATGTCCGCTAGCCATAGTTGTTCTCAAAGAACCAGATATAATTCTCTATTTGCCACAAATAACCCTTTCAAATCACAAATTCTGTCAATGTGAAGAGAGGTCCAGGAATGTATGGATGATAAAGACTTCGGAAAGGATTATGACTTTTATTATACCTTCGAAGGTACACTAAATTTATTTTGTACCTGATAAACATAAACTCCATCACTTTCATGAGAGAGCTACATTATTTTTAGATACAGAAATACATGTTTTTATGTTTCCACATTTACCCAGGTCGCTCAAGCACCTAACTTACTTGTAACTACTATTTGATTTATTAGAAATAATTAACAATACATTTTTCCTCATTTGTTCCAAGTACAGCTTCACAGCCCACTAAAACCACTTGAATCCAAGAATGCCTACTTTTCACTAGATCTCTTGGAAAAGTAGCTGACTGTATTCCTGTTTCTTAAATTGACTTGATCTAATAAAGACCAGCAGAGTTTGGAAAGAATTTAAGAGGTTTGGAGCAGAAAAAAGGAACTCCTCTCTCCTTTTTTTTTTTTTGCTTCCATGGTT
Source organism: Artibeus jamaicensis (assembly GCF_021234435.1). Taxonomy (NCBI): domain Eukaryota; kingdom Metazoa; phylum Chordata; class Mammalia; order Chiroptera; family Phyllostomidae; genus Artibeus; species Artibeus jamaicensis. Next base: position 10,039,745 of record NW_026522014.1, on the reverse strand, counting down.
GTTTTAAGTGTAGATCATCCTGTTATATATATTGGTAGTTGATAAAATTAACTGTTGTGGGGGTCTAGAAAAAGCCACCCCAAGAAGTGCCTCAGCGGTTGGTAGATTCTTTGAGCTAAAGGCTATTTTAGCTTCAGGCTCAACAGAAACTTCTTTCCCTCCCTTTAACTACCCAGAATAATTTGAATTAAAGGCTTTGCCCATAAGAAAGCATTAGAGAAAACTTCCCTTGGCTTATCTGTAGGGCAGGGCAAACTACTAATTACTGAATGCTTACTCTTATACTGCAAGGACCTGTTGAAGTCCCTAAGGCACCTAACTTCATCCCTAGCTCAGGATTTCTTATATAATTCAATCCCATTTTTACCTCTGAAACTCTCATGTATATAGGTCTCTGACTTTCTCTCATGTATGTGCAGTTCCCATGTACAAAAGATTCAATTCAATTTTCTCTTGTCAATCTTCCTTCTGTTGATTTATTTGTCCCACCAAATAGAACCAGAAAATGAAAAGGAGAATTTCCCCCCTTCTTCACACGGTGCTACAGCACATATGAGTGTATAAGTACACAGAGTACCAGAGAAAATCCTATCATTTCCTCAAGGCTGGCTTGGACCCAATTTTATCTACCACCAGGCTCACTCAGGAATCAGGTAGCAGAAAAAATTGTTTTTCTGAGACAAGAAGAGTGTAAAGGGATGTATATCCTACAGAAATACCCAAGTATTTCCTGAATTTGATTCCAAAAAACTAACAGAAATCTGTATTTTCATGTAAAAGAAACATAACTCTAATGGCTTAACCAAGTGGGTTTTCATTTTCACACAATAGGAAATGCTAAAGTGGGCAATTTCAGGCTGGTGCATCAGCTCAAGGATGTCATCAAGAAACAAGGTTCCTGCTCTTCTGCTCTGCCACTTTTTTCTAAATTAAATTTATTGAGGTGGCATTGGTTAATAGGTTTCAAGTATATGATGACACAAGATGACATGACTTTGGATGGTAGGCACACAATGCAATATACAGATCACTCGTGTTCTGTCATTTTTAACAAACTACAGAAACAATCTCTGAGCCCTGGCTGGTATAGCTCAGTAGATTGAGCACTGGCCTGTGAACCAAGGGGTTACCAGTTCAATTACCAGTCAGGGTACATGCCTGGGTTGAGGGCCAAGTCCCCAGAAAGTGGCATGTGAGAAGCAACCACACATCGCTGTTTCTCTCCCTCTCTCTCTCCCTCCCCTCCCCTCAGTCTAAAAATCAATAAATAAAATCTAACAAAGAAAAAGAAAAAATAAACAATCACTAAAAATATAGTCTCTGCCATTTTTAATCTGAGCCTCTCATTCTCATGGTCCCAAGATGACCTCACCTCCTCTGTACACTGTATGTTTGCTTAGACACAAAGAAGTAATAAAAAGGTGCAAAGATTAAATAGCAATAAAAATCATTAATCATCTGACCTTTAATTACATCTCATTGGCTACAAGTGTTTGTCCAACAACCAGCTGGGCTGAGGCCAGGAACACAGTTTCTGTTGGCCAAGATGCTCCCACTCTCCATAGTCTGCTTTGGTAGTAAGTAAACAGGGTAAGTAAAAATACAGGGCATCTTCTGGAAATGGTAAAAAGCTAAGAAAACAATTTAAAAATCAGTGGTTGCTGCCTGGGGTGGGTGTAGAGTGGATAAGCAGAGCACAGAGAATATTTAGGGGGGTTAAAATAGGCTGTGGAATACCAAAGTGATGAATGTATGTCATTACACTCTTGTCCAGGGCCATAGAATGTACAGCACCAAGCATGCACCCCAAGGTAAACAGTAGACCTGGAGTGATGATGATGTGTCAATGCAGCTTCACTCCCGGCAAAAAAAATGTACCAGTCTGGTGAATGATGTTGACAGTGGGGAAGCCTCCTGCATGTGTGGGAGTGGAGGGCATCTGGGAAATCTCTGTACCTTCCTCTCAGTTCTATTGTGAACCTGTGCTAAAAAGAAGTCTTAAAATGTTTAAATAGGGGGATGGCTGGAGTAGGGAAGCATGGGGGAGGGAATGGAGACAACTGTACTTGAACAACAATTAAATAAATAAATAAATATTTTAAATATACAGCTAGGAAGAAAAAACAGAGGGCATCCAGCTAAGTTTGACTTTTAAATACATAAAAAAAATTCTTAAAAGTAAGCCCCGTACAAAAAGAGGGACATATTTAAAAAAAGAAAAACAGTATTCATTGCTTGCCTGAAAGTGGAATTCAACTACGCATGGCATCCTATGTTTCTACCTACTAGATCTGGCAACTCTAACAAGGGGAAACTTAACTCTTGGACAAACAGCTACTATCACCTGCCTGCCGCAGAACCCATGGAGAATTGTCCCATCCCCTTGCAGTGTTGCATTCTCTCTTCAAAGGATCTACTTGGAGCATCTAACTTCAGAGATTAAATAGATGGTTTTAAGCGGACAACTGTGATAGTTAATTTTATGTATCAATGTGGCTAGGCCAGAACAGCTGGATATTTGGTTAAATACCAGTCTGGGTGCTGCTATGAAGGTATTTTTAGATGAGATTAACATTTAAATCAGTAGACTCTGAAAAAAGCAGACTACTCTCCATAATGTAGTTGGGTGTCATCCAATCGGTTGAAGTCCCCCAAAGAAGAGGAATTCTACCCCGCTGTCTTCAGACTGGAGCTGCAACCCTTCCTGGGGTCTCTGGCCCGGGGTCTACTCTGCAGATATTGGACTTGCCTGCATCTATAATCCTGTTAGCCAGTTTCTTAAGGTGAAAAAAATACATCTCTCAATAGATAGTAAAGGGGAGCAGAAGTTGTTACTTCAAAATATACCTATTTGGCATAAAGATTATCTCAAGCTGGTTATTTTTTAACAAACTGCAGACACAGGAGAAGCTCTGAAAACTAAGTGAAAGTTTGTGAGAGATTCATATTTATAAGGAAAATCTCCATTTGTTAGAGTGTCTCCCTTGGTACAAAGAGGAAGTTGACCAAATCTTTAGCAACTTTTATGAATGGAGAAGACTCCAACTTAAATCAGCATAACAACCGCAACTTTCTTTACCATGAGTTTCCTGGAAACCTCCCATAACTGGCCTCCCTTCCCCCAGCATCTTTTTTTTTTTTTTGTCTTTTGCTAGACCTGGTCTTTAAGGTGGTAGCTTGGGCCACTTGAGAGAGTTACTCAACTTTTCTGGGTATCTCCCAAGTACACAGGAGGTACACATGTGGGTTCTTCTCCTGCAAATCTGTCTTTTTCGACAGAGGAGTCTCAGTCAAGAATCCAGCAGAAGAGAGGGAAAGTTATTTTTCCTTCCTCATGATAGATATACAGACAGACAGATATATACATTCTATTCTTTTTCTCTAGAGAACTCTGACAGATATACCAATCAAGTAAAAAGGCTAAAGAAAACGTGTGATTGGATAACTTTAAAAGTATAAATAGGCCTATAAACTAACTGGAAACTGTGCAGACTGGACTTGTGGACTCTTTTTATGTTAAAATAGAGAGAGGATAATTAGCTAATAACCAGATACTAATCAGTTTTCCACTGAATTCAAAACTTTTCTTCAAAACTCCTTTACAACAGCAGCTACAGGTGAATTTAGAGGAACATTTGTTTTTTATCTGTACTTGTTTTATAATCTAGTCCTAATAGATGCTCCAAAATAGCTGACCTTGAATAATTATTCATACCGTACTAACCTTTTCACTTCACCAAAATGAGGTCTCCACACAAACAATGGACTTGTGGGAGTCAGAATGTCTCAGAAGAGTTCAGTAAAGTTGAGGAAAATCAGAAGTTAGAGCGTTGTGGCAATTTGAAAAGTGTATGTTAATACCATCACATGTGCCCATGACATAATATTTTGCTAGGTCTTGTACTTACAGAAAGTATCTTTGTTCAAATAAAATACAAATTTCTAACACCAGTAATGTGTTGATTCCTTTTATCTAAGAATGTGTCCGCAGCAACAGCTTTGGGTTTATCAATGTTTTTTAAGGGACTTCCTGGGTGTGGGTGTGGCTGGACAGCCTGTTATCCTAGATAAACACACACACACACACACACACACACACACACGTTCTGAATACAGGCAAGAAATAAATAAATAAAAGCCTCTGTTCTCATTCTCTCCCTTATGTGTATTAAAAAGAAAAAAGCTCTGTCAATTTAACTAGTATCAGTTTCTCTTAAAATTCAAAACAGAAAATTGAGAATTGTCAATATATTAGATCCAATTTATACTCATAACAAAACATGCTAAACTACAAGAGAACAGAAAAAAATATAGCCCTGGTTCAGTTGATTAGAGCATCATCCCATACACCAAAATGTTGCAGGTTCAATTCCTGGTCAGGTCAGGTGCCTAGGCTGGGGGTTGGGCCCCAGGCTGGGGGGGTGTTTGGTAGGCACCCTACTGACTCTCTCTCTCTCTCTCTCCCCCCCTTCCCTCTCCTGCCTCTTCCTCTTCCCTGCTTCCTCTCCATCTAAAATCAATAAACATACCCTGAGTGAGGATTAAAAAAATAGAAATGAAGAAAAATGAATACATAGAAAGGATTTGAGATTTTTTAATACATTTGCTATAAAAAAATGTGTTCCTGTTATAGGCAAAAGCCAGCTTCTGTCCCTGTATATTTAAAACTTAAAGTGAAAGCTATGCCTAAAATCTTTTGCTGGTTTTGTTTTGTTTTTTTTACCTAAGGTCACGTAGACCCTGTCTAGTTGCCGGACAGTCTGCCTTCCCCCAGGCGTGGTGTATTCCTCCCTGCGTTATCTAGCACAGCCTTCTCCCTGCCTGACTCAGGTTCACATGGTAGAAGTAACCTGGAATGGACGTTTTGCAAAGTTACTGGGATGCTCTTGCACTGAAACGGAGGCTATCAAATCAACACACGCTGTGGATGCACAAGAGCTGGGAACCTTTTCCTCTCCAGATGCTCACCCTTTGCTCCAAGCTCAAGCCAGCAGGTCCTGCTTTTCTTTAAAAGATTGGGGTAAACAACTACTCTTGAAAAGATGAGGAGAGAAAAGGAGAGGGTGACAGAGGGGTAGGTCCCAAACAATGGGTGTTTCACAGCAGAGAAAGAGCACTGGCGATGGCGGGAGTGAAAACACAGGGATCCTAAAAGACTGGATCCTGCTTCCCCACCTTGCTGCTAACGACCAATCTGGGGACTGTATGCTGTTTTCCAAGCCGTTGTAATCCTACTGGGAGGGATGGGAGTCTTCCTTCCAGATCTTTGCCAGACCTCCCAAGATGAAACCGAAATTTTTACTTTCTGCTCCAGTCCAATCTTAATGATGTCTCCCTCTTCTTCCACGTCAACAAAATGATAGGTTAGAAAAAAAAAACAGTAAACAGGTGACAATTGGTAAAAAGAGGGCTATACTTGGAGACAGAACATGCGCATAGATAGATGTCCTTGGTCTGCAGATTAGAAGCTGTGAGACTTTCAGCATATAATTTTTGTGGTGTTGTGGTTTAGAATAAAACAGAAGAAAAATGTTCAGTAAGAATGAGTAGGTCTTCTTTCAGCCTTAATTTGCTCATCTGTAAAATGTGATAAAAATCCTGAACTGTAGGATGAGGAGTGGGCGGTTGAGGGCGGGCCAGAGGCTCTGTCAGGAGATGAAATCTTGTGTGTGAAGTAACCAGCAGAGCTCTGGTGCAGTAAGTGCACGATTTCCTCACCCTTCCCCTCCTGACAGGTTTTCACATCGGTGCGGGGAAGCCAACCTTCTCTCCAGGGTCTGTGGGTGCCATGAATGGTAATCCGAGACCCCTACCTTTGTGGATTATACTTTCGGGGAACTGGGGGGGTTGTTGGGAGGAGAAACTGAAATAATATATGGTAAACTGAATTTTACATGTTATTTTTAAAAATTAAAGTGTCCTGTCAAAAATATAACTTTAGATTTCTGTACTGATTGTATCTCAGACTGCTTCACTTTTGTCAATTTCCTGTGACGATTAATACAGAATTGCTGACACACTGTAGGAATTCAGAAATCCAAAACTAGAAAGCAGTGATTCCTTTTTATGCCCCAAAATGCTATTCCTTGCATTTTTTTATTGTCTTATTTGACTAATTTAGTCTTTATAAACCGTAATCTCAAGTACACTGGCAAGTTTTTTGGAAATAAACACGAAAAAGAATACAAAGGAAGACATCTATTTTTAGCTTGTCACTAAGCCGTTTCTTGCTCAGCTGTAGTTATTCCAAAATTGGTCATGGTTTCGTGTGAACTGTGCTAAGAGTGAAAAAAATAAACTTGTATAATAAATTTCTAAAGTATGCACTATTGAATTTAATTCAATTTTAATGCATGTTTAAGTAAAACAGGTCCTGACAGATATTTATCACCAACCATTTGCAAAACAATTGGTCTAACCCATTCCCAGCCTCAACCTGATGCTGACCCTGCTCAGGTCCCCCACAGAGGGTGAGACAGCCCTCCTCCCCCCTGCCCCTGCCTGCTGGCCGGGCCGCCCATTGTCTGCCGGAAGGGATCCTGGACACCAGCCAGAGCTGTAGCCTGCCTGTGTGGCTTAGTTCAGTTTTGTTTTGAATGATCACACACTTTTTGACCTAAGCTGCAAACAGAAGTTTCATTTTATTTATTTAGAAGAGAAAACTCAGAGAAATGAGTTCTAGATGAAGCTGTCTAATGTTATAAGGAATAAATTTAGACCAATGATTAATATGGAAAAGTGCAGCAGAAAGAGAAAGGAAAAAAGAGCAAGCACACCAAACCTTATTGGAGGAAATTCTCAGAAATATCACCAACATTAACTTGATACATAGACACAAATTAAAAAATAAAAAATCAGCTTGCTTTCCTCCCAGAAGCTACAAAAGAAATAAAACAATTTCCTTGGAGTAAGTATGCAAAAAATCAATGTTTTTGTTGGTGTTTAAGAAGACAATCTGAAAATAAAAAGGCATATAATTTTGCTGACAATTGTATTTCTAGACTTTCAAAAGTACTCTAAAATTACGTGTGTATGTAAAATTTAATCACATCAAAGAATTCACATAGATGAAGCCTCAAAATCTACCTTCTAAAGATGATGTCAACATCATGGAAAGAGGAGGTGCAGGGAACTACTTGCTTTTAGTAAACAAAAATGAAAAGAGTTCAGAAAGGCATCAGGCTGGCTGTCAGGAAATGAACTTAAGCAAAGGAAATGGGAGATGTCTGGTTGGGGGAATTTGAGGAAGGCTTCTCCCAACGGTACTTTTGTTTTTGCTTTTCATGCTAAGTCAGGATACATGCTTTGTCTTTCATATGTACAGAAAGAAATGCCAAGGTGATAACATCTAGGAGGGTATTAGCCCCGAGTTTTTTCTATCACAGAAAGCTGTTCACTTGCAGCCTAGTGCCAGTTTTTCTTCATTCGGCTGAAATATTCAGGAAGAGGAAGGAACCATTGACACCAGGTTGAGCCCTGATGTCTTTCACCAGATGAAAACAGAAGCTGGGACAACTGTATTCTCTGGCCTAGGAAATTGGAACCAAGACGCTGAAAGCCCACACTGAGTGGTCTGCCAGGACACTCACAGACAGCCCCCAGTGCAGGGGATGCGTGATCACATGATGCGAAAGTGGGTGCTGGCCTCCCTCAACCCCCCACCATTAACATGCAGTCCAATGTAAAACAGTTTGTGCAAAGTTCCTGTGCAAGTCATCACACTCCAGCCCAAACCACCACAGAATGTTGTCTCTAACCTTTTCTGTACAGGAATTTTGGAAATGTTTATAGGAAATTAGTCTTCAAATACCAAAGTGTATAACTGACTCCCAGAGAGAAGCTGACACAAGAGACCATGTGGCCCAAGAAAGGAAGAAAGAGAGTGGGTCAGCTCCTGATCAGTTTGTGTGAGGCCAGCTGTATGTCCCACACTGCTCTTTCATGAGAGCCACCACGATGCTCCTTAGAAAACTCGTGAGCCAGGCTGAGTGGGTAGCATACAACCTAACAATTTCTCCCCCAGACAGACAGGATTTACAATGAAACAGTGTGCTCAGATGGAAGCCCGTTTGCTATGAAAACAACTAGTGGGGGAAGACGAGAACGAAAATATGTATCACTTTTTCAGCGTTCAGGGACTGGCCTTATCCATACTAGGAAACATTTACCTCACAGAGGGAGACCTAGCATCTTCCTCTGTCTCATGTTACCTGCTCTGAAGGCACAGCAGATTCTGCCAATCTCTGGCAGAATTGCTATACGAAAATAGCCTTGTTCCAGAACTGCTCTCGCTAGGAAAGGTTCTACTCCAAAACTGAACTTCAAATATGTGACATCCGTCTCTACCTATAATCCCCTTCCCACCCCTGCCATCCTTTAACCCCACCCCACGTTAAAACATATCTTGGCTCAGGAAAGCTCATCTCAGCTTATTGGTAGAAGAAAAGCTATCAACAGAAACATTCAGTGTAAACTACTGTCAATAGTGGCAATAAGTGTTAGCCCCCCCCAGTAAATTATATAGTTAGTTGTAACTAACTTGTAAAGACAAAGGATGAGATATTTATTGATGAGATTTCTGTGGACATATTTCTTGGCTACGGCCCTCCCTTATTTCATACTTTGTTCAAAAATAGACTATTCTATTATGAACAAACCCTGCTCTCAGTAGACCATTCCCTTGATGGCAATAGTACTTTGATAACGCAATACCTTCCAGGAAGGCTGCCTTTCCAAAGATGGAGGGAGGTGCTGAGTAGCAGGGAATGCCCACCAAGGAGGAACCAGTGGATGCCAACTAGTGAGGGAGGGGCAGATAACTGAAATTGACATGAAACAGGAAGGATCGTTTATGAAATCAGCCACTCACACACTGAGCTGTCTTGCTCTGCATGTTGAAGGGAAGCAGTGAGGCACCTTGGAAAGTGAACAGACTCTACAGTCAGGACAGTCTGGGTGTGGACACCACGCCCCACAACTTACTGTACAGGAGAATCTGGGCTATTACTTAACCATGCTGATATGCAGTTTCTTCATTTCAAAAATACCTATATATCTCCTGGAAGAAGAGCCGATATCTGAGGCACAGAGAGACCATGAAATAAATGACTTTAGAGCCAGAGGTATCAAGATTTATGACAGTGTGGGAAGACTGGAGACCCTAGGGCTCAAATTTTGCCTCCTCATAATATTTTCTGTCTAGCAGCTGGTTAGCAGTCGTACCAAAAATGCGTTACTCGCTGAACCTTACTTCTGACCTTACCCACAGAAACACTCCTTTTTTTAATCTTAAGTGTAGACAGAAATGGGCTATTTATAGCTACCATCCTGGGCTATAAATCTCAGAGGCAATGTGGGTGCTGGCTTGGGAGCTCAGAGTCCATGAAAGTGTAACAGATAAAAGGGGTGGGTTCTAATGAGCTGTGTGGAACAAGTGAAGGGATGTTTTTAAAGGGTGAAGAAAGCAACAGAATAATGAAAGGTGCCGGTGGGGACAAATCTGATGACCCGCTACGGGTCCGGAGGAAGAAAAGGCTAAAGAGTTTCTGCTATTAAAAACACATAAATAAAACATAAAACAAACTAAGGAGTCCTGATGCCTGCAATGCACTAGACCCCAGATTTTCCAGTGGCTTATAGAATTGATCAATTCTCATTATATAAATTATCATATTAAAGACTAGAAAAGGTCAAACCATAATTAAAATAAATTTTATAAAATATTCACTCATATTCAAATAAAATGCAACTTCCTCTTTTTGAGGGTAAAATATGTCTGAAAGCAGTTTTGTCATATGAAATAGAATAGCAACATCCTGAACATGATTAAAAATATGCTTATAATCAAGAACACTAAATTTTATTGAATAAATCATTGATTTATTAAACATCAAAAGTGTCTTACTCCTGGGAACTTATTTTCTAAGGAAAATTTTGCAGATGTAAACATATCTGAGAAAAATCTCAGGATTTTTAGAACATCGTTCAGTTATTCTTTTTCTTAAGATTTATTTATGTATTTATTCATTTTTTTTAGACAGAGGGGAAGAGAGGGAGAGAAATATCAATGTGTGGTTGCCTCTTGCACACCCCCTACTGGGGACCTGGCCCACAACCCAGGCATGTGCCCTGACTGGGAATTGAACCTGTGACCCTTCGGTTTTCAGGCTGCCACTCAATCCACTGAGCCACACCAGCCAGGGCACTTGTTCTTACTTATTACTAATTTAAATATGATAACCAAAGTGAGATTCTAGAGGAATAAAATGTTGATTTAATACCTAACAGAGAAGAAATTTTCAAAGGAGAAACAGGAAATTGTTGATACCTTGATCATAACATTCATTCACTTAATAAATATAATTGTCTTCAACATGCTATGCACAGGGGAACACACCATGAAGAAGGCATACACGCTCCATCACCAAAGTGGAGTGTGGGAATGATGGCTAAAGAAGAAATTGTAATTGTGATGGATGCCACAAAAAAGGAAAAGTAAACCCAAAGAAAGGTATCCACCCCAAGAAAGACATTTTGTGATTGTTGTGGGTTCTTTTTTCCCTTAAGACCTGTTAAAAGAAAAATAAAACTGACAGAAGAGTAGAATTTTCTAAACAACTAAAGGCTGAGGGACTTGGGGTGGTGGGTGTCAGAACTTGGTACCAGACAAGCCTGGTTGCAGAAGGGAGCATTGTGTGTTTAACTAATGAAAGAAATCCAGAGTTGCTGGGTTGGGGGGGGGGGTGGAATCAAAAGGGAAAGTAGTGAAAGATAGCACTGGGATTTTAAATTATGATCATATATGGCCATGCAAATCTTAGAAAGGTCAATGACTAAAACTGTCTCAAAGTCACTGAAAAGTTTTTAGCAGAAATATATAACTTGATTGGACGTGCATTTTAAAAGATCACAAACATGGGTTCATGGGCTAAAGGGGGTAGCTGTGGATGGTAGCAACAACTAACACTCATTGTCAACTTGCTAAATGTCACACACAACACAAAGTGCTTTACATACATTACCTTCTGTAACCCTCATGAAAACCCTTTGAGGTAAATACTATTTCATTCCCAACTCGTGGAAGAAGAACTCAGCCTAAGCAAGGTGTGAACAAACAAGGATTCTGAAACCCAGAAGTCCGACTTCAGAGCCCATAATTTATTACTGTTTTAATATGGGTACCAGAAGATTAGTTGGGAGCCCACTATAGAAATTCAAATAAAAGATAATTGTGGTTTAGAGAGTATGGCTATGGAGTTAGAGAGAAATGTAGAGATTTTAGAAATATGACAGGCATTCTGGTGCCAGAGACGAGGAAGTAAGAGGAGGGGGAGAGGTGACTCTAGGTTCAAGCCTTTGGCTAAACATCACTTACCAGAGGATGAGAAACACTCCGCAGAAGAGGATGAGAATTTTACTTTTGAACATGTTACCTGAAAAACTCCCAATAGGAAATGCCAAATAGGCAGTTGGCTACCTGGGTTGGAAGTCCAACAGCAAGGTATGGAATGAAGACAGAGATTTGAAAATCCATAGCAAATGTGAGGTCATTAAAGAAATAGGAGAGCAAAATTTCTAAGGCCAAAATTTTCAAGTGCAACTTGTCCCAGATTCACTCGAAGAACCTGTTAAAAGGGCAGATCCATCAACGTACCTCCCTCCAATGCAAACTATTCTCACTCTCCATGTACCCAGGGAAGGGACAGCAGGTGATTCTTATACACTTGGTCAATTAAACTTTAAGAAGCCTGGGAGAGGGAGAGGGTGAGATAAGAGGAGGGAAGGTAAGCACAGGCTCTGATGAACTCTAACATGTAAAGGGTGAGTATATGGCCCCAGCTGGTGTGGCTCAGTGGATTGAGTGCCACACTGCAAACCAAAGAGTCACTGGTTGATTCCCAGTCAGGGCACATGCCTGGGTTGCCGGACAAACCCCCAGTAGGGGGCACTTGAGAGGCAACCACACATTGATGTTTCTCTCCCTCTCTCCCTCCCTTCTCCTCCGTCTAAAAATACATAAATAAAATCTTTTAAAAATAAAGGGTAAATACATGAAGGGGATGAGAATATACCACCACAAAATATGCCACATTGGCACAAGGATTTTGAGCTAAAGGCAACTGAGAAACAGCAGGCGCAGGACAAGCTCCCTGCCTGCCCCCTTTTTACTTAAAAGCAGGGCATATACTTCCCTTTGTAAAGATGACATTAATTTTCATGTGTGAAGGTGTTTTTCCCCTTCTGTACCAAGAAAACCAGAGAGAGCAAAGAGAAGTCTGCGCAACAAACCTTATGAACAATGAATATCTGTCGTACATTTCCCAGTCACTGTCCCGTAACTTATTGCCCTTTGTTAAAATGGTACACAAGCTACTGAGTCTAACTGCTTCTTCGGGTTTTCACTTCTTTTCTGTGGTGACTCCATGCATGTAAAATGAAAAATAAAACTGTGCTTTTCCTCCTGTGAATCGGTCTTTCACCACTTTAATTCTCAGTCCTCAGAGACCGAACCTAAAAGGTGGGGGGTAGAGGGAAGGTTTTCATTCCCTTCGTACATGAGGAACTGTCAGCAAAGTATGTGGGGAAATAGCAGCCAGAATGAAAGAAGATGTACAGATGAGAACTGTGTAAGAAAACCCAAGACAGGTGAGTGTGTTTAGGAGCAAGTTGGCGACAGAATGAAATGCTAACATCCCGTCAGCATGATCTGAAGGCCAATCCTGCCCCAGCTTGAGAAGCCCAAAGGGAACACTCAGAACCACAATTAGGGGGAGACCAACTGCATCTGCCCTATCATACAAGTCAGGCTGCATACAAGAGGCAACTGACTGATGTTTCTCTCCCTCTCTTTCTCCCTCTCGTCCCCTCTTTCTAAATATATTAAAAATTTTAATTAAAAATAAAAATAAAATATGTAAAAACATACTCTTTATGCCAACTATTGATATAATTAATTACAAATAAAAATGAAAATATATTGAGGTTAAACTATATGTCTGAGTTTCAGTTTAATAGATGAAAGACCCACTAGTCAACCCCAGATCTGGCCAATTCCAGTGGCAATAACCTTTCAGCAACTGAGTATCCTATTATCGCCTTTAAGTGTTATGTCAGAGCTCTGTTTAGGAAGCATAAAGGAGGGGCAATTATTCAGAAAGGTGGAGACAGAAGTATCAGGAAGTTTACACAAGAGTTGAGCCTTCAATGACAAGAAATTGGTCAATCACACGAGGAAGGGAAGGGTGTTTTCAGCAAAGCAGAATGTTCAGTCAGGATGGAAAGAAAGAGCAGTGACCTCGGGAAATTTGGGAAGCACAGGGTTCATGTAATGGAGACAGGAAATCTGCAGGGGAAAGAGCAGAGGTAGGGAATTTATCCTGAAGGGAAACCATTTACATATGTTTAAAAGGGGAGCTGCTGAGACAGATTTGTGTAGGAAATCTGTGTCAACAGTGTGTGAGTTTGAAGGAGAGGAGAATGAGCGCAGGCTGAGTAAGCCAGAGTCTGTACCGTGGCCCGACTGATAACAGAGAAAGGGGGAGTGTGTCAGAGAGATCAGAACGACATAAAATAAAAGAACTGATGACTTCAATCAAGGTGGACGGGGAGGGGAGGTGACAAAGAGAGAGGTATTTGGAATGACTGTCTGACTGGAGCAACAGGATAGCTGTCAGGAAATGAATAGAGGAAAGCAGATATGGAGAGACAAACTTTGAGCTCAGTTTTAGAGTTTGCATGGGCTGTGGAACTTCCAAGACACATGACAAAGGTGCCGGCTATGGAGGCTGACATCATGGAGTGTGTATACACCCGTGATGCCTAAACTCATGTGACCAAAGCAAGTGTCCTGAAAGGAGTTCGTAATTCTCTCCTTCTGGAAAAATTCTGAAGCTTTATCTGTGACTCTCTGGGTATTTCAACAATGGAATAGCCATGAAAGAGAAAGGAAGAAGGCAGCAGGGACCCTACCTGAATCTTCTTCTTTTTTTTTGTGTGTGTCAAGCAAAATATTTTTAATTAGTAGGCTCATCAAAAATAAATTCACATAAAAGATAGAACAGAATTACAAAGAGCTTTGTGTTTCTTTCTTTTGTGGACTCAGTTCATACTACACATTAGCCAACCTTATTCTCTAACCTGAATCTTCTTTCTAATCACTATTATTCTAGTAAGGATTGATTTTTTAAACTTTCTTAAAAATTGTAGAAATATCATGTGGATAAATGGATTTTATCTAGCACAAAACATATTTTATGACTCATCCTTTTTTAAATTATGATCATCCTATTTTCATGTGTTTGTGAATCTCTAATAACCAGTGACATTTTTCTCAGTTTTGGTGTATAATTTGGATTAGATCAGCAGTTTTCCACCGGTTTACTGCAAGAATTTTCAAAACATGCAGTACCTGAGTAGTCAGGAGTACTGGCCTCTTTTCCTTTAGGTTGTCAAGTAAAAAAATGACAACAGCCAACACAACAATAGCTTTTCAGTGTAAAGAAACCAAAATTATACCTCTTTTGGAGGGGTCAGACCAGCAAAAAAAAATTTTGGTGTGCCACATAATTTTAGTAATTAGTTTATATGTGGCATGAGATTAAGAGGTTAAAAATCACCATATTAGATAAAGGAGGAAAAGTAAGGAAATTACAGCTGCACCATCTTTTGTGTTGTCTCATTTTAAATAATCAAAACAATTTAGCTATCATGTAAAGAATTCTGTTGTCCAAAACACAAAAAATCAGTTCATGAAGAATGACAAGAACAATGTACATTCTGCAAAGCAACAAGCTACGAAGACTCGCTTTAATCTCTCGCTAAAGGCCACAGTGTCACAAAAAGCAGTTTCACATAATTTATTCTTGGGGTGACACAGGTATTCTTTAAGAAGTTCAGGCAGAAATGTTGCACAATTTTTTAAAGTAATGCCTTTAAAAAGGAATTTCCATAATAATTATGTAATAGTTACTTGATAATAACTACATTGCTAGACAGGAAGACCCATGGAGGGTGGGTGGAGCAGTAGATTTCCGCTTGAAAATTACTATTGAGAAGTTGATGATGTAAGAAATAAGATGAATAATTCTAGTTCATTCAAAGAGAGGCTTTCCCCTTCTTTTCTAGCACGCATGCCACTTTCTTTTAGAAAGATGAATCACAGTGTGCAACCCACCGCTTCCTTCTGAGATGCACAATGACTTCATACGGATCAAAATCCCGCCCAAGGGAAAGGTGAATGCAATCCACCAGACTTTCACTGAATCCTCAAAATTAAGAGTATTTGCTCTACTTTTTCTTTCATTGGATGTTGTCTGTTTTGAAGAATTCCTACAGTTGTACACTTTCTGTCAGTTACTCAAGATCATATTATAATGGTTACAAAGAAATTGACT
Organism: Artibeus jamaicensis; assembly: GCF_021234435.1. Classification (NCBI taxonomy): domain Eukaryota; kingdom Metazoa; phylum Chordata; class Mammalia; order Chiroptera; family Phyllostomidae; genus Artibeus; species Artibeus jamaicensis. The sequence goes on along the minus strand of NW_026522014.1, from coordinate 10,024,353 downwards.
TTAGCCAAGTCCATTGACCTTGAAGCAATTTACTCACCACTACTCCTAGTATATTTGATTACTCTCAAAAGGCCTACTTGCCAAAAGCTGGTAGTCTAAACTAGGCATGAATATTCAGGGAAAAAATAAAACTTAAAAATTTGCTGAGCTGAGATTAAATAAAGAGTTTATGTCAGGGAGAGTTGGGAAATCAGGTAGTCTAAGTTTTTTCTTAATCAGTAAGGAAAAAGAAGAAATAATGGATCAGAAAAAGAAGTCTTTTTGTAACCAAGCAAACCAGGGCTTGTCCACGTGGTGCCTTAATACATGACCTGACAATTAATGTTGAGGGAGACAGGTTTTTATTTATGAGGTTCCTGTACTGGAGGGGCTGAGAACGCTCCTGCTCAGAGCCCTGTTCTCCCACAAGACCCAGCACTTCCCTTGCTCCCCAAAAGGCAATAAGCCGAAACCATGCCCAGAAGTTCCCCATCTCCCTATCTGTTCTTAAACCGGCTGTGCAAACATGTCTCCATCCCCCCTGGAATGTGCTCCTGCGGGTTTCGAAGTCGCCATCCTCTCGCAGTAGCTCTCTCCTTCAGAATGTGGGGTATGTTGTTCTCAGTCTCCATGTAGTGGTTGAAGGAAACCATGTGCCATGTATCACGGGATCCTGGTGGAGTCCAGGGAGGCACACATCCCAAGAGAGGGGCTTCTCTGTACGTCCTTCAGAGAAGCAGAAATCTGCATTCCAGGTCATGGTTCTGCTCCAAGCATCTTCCACCAATCTGTGCTTGGTTAGGCAGGTCCCTGCACATCTCTGTCAGCTCTCTCCTTACACCCTTCTTTCCTACATGGCTTCTTCTTCCTCTCTCAGCCCACCCTTATTTTAAATGTTTAGCCAGGAACTTCCTATGTGACCTCATATCTGGCCCCTCCGGTGACATGCCACTTTTGCCAGTTCCCTCATATCTTTTACCTTCTTTCAGCTACCATCTTCAGTAAGGGCAAGACTTCCCATGATGCACAGACATCTGGGGTGGGAATCCACTTCCCCAACTATGTCACAAGTCACTATATGTTCCTTAAAGTCATATATACCTTTTGCCTTGGGCAACAGCCTTCTTCATTTAAGAAAAGCACAGCTATTAACTGACCATTTTTATGCAAAACATCTTAAAAGTATCATAAAGGTTTGGGTATTTTCTTCTATATTCAGGTGTCCTTCATTCTGTACCCCATTATATTTTTACTATAATCATTGTTGATAAAAAATCATCTTTTATGATTCTTTATATGAATGTTCAAGTCAAGAGGGTCATGATATAAAATAATTGAAACTTTGGTAAGATTGTATAGTTAACATTATTAGGATGTCTGTCTAATCCACGCACCAGCAAGCCCCATTTTCTGAAAAATGCCCTTCCCATAACCAGACCTGATTATAGAACAAGAACTTAGTCCTATTCTGGCTGCTACGGATCAGGGCAGATGGGTGAGAAGAGCTCACCCAATGACTCTTTTCTAAGGATGGAGCTGGGATTCAGAAGCTTCAGTCCCTCTCTCCTGGCTGCTATCACTGGGGAGTAATATACAGCAGAAAAAGTTGTCTGTAGAGAAAGAAGAGAATGAAAGAGAGTTAAAAGGTGTAGAAACAAGAGACCATGAAATAACTTGAACAATAGAGTAGGTAGTGCTTTAATTAAGATGGACAAGATGGGGAGAGAAATAGTGAAAATTAAAAGTCCTTCTTTGTGCCTCTGCCCATCACCGTCATTGCACAGATGAAGGGACATGTAGGCCAGACATCCAGGACTAAGGCAGATGTCAGGACTGAAGAGAGGAATTGTAGACTCATCAGAGTAGAGATGGTTTTTAAATTTGTGGAGCCAGATGAGGTCAGAAAGAGAGAATAGACAGAGAAGACAGACTAAAGCCAAACCCTAGGTCCTCCAGCATTTAATGGTTAAGTAGAGAAGGAAAACCTAGCAAAGATAAACAGGAGAAACAGCAAACGAGGCAGAGACAAAATAAGATAATTGCAGTGCCACAGATGCTGTGAAAACAGCTCTTCCAGAACAGTGATGAAGTCATCTCTCTAGAAAGAAAGAAAGAAAGAAAGAAAGAAAGAAAGAAAGAAAGAAAGAAAGAAAGAAAGAAAGAAAGAAAGAAAGAAAGAAAGAAAGACTTCTTAGAATTACATGTATTCAGTTTTAGGGCTAACCAAATGAATGATATTTATATTGGCTAAATAAAAACCATGTATCTAAAATTAAAAAATATATAACATATGCATACAGAAACCAAACATTTTCTAAATGCCTCAGACAGACCCAGTTAGGCTTTGTTAAGACAAAGAGGCAGGAGTAGGTTGTTTTACAAGATTTCTTGCAAGGACTGCAATTGGTAGTAGAATTATTCTAAGCACAACACTTTTTTGTAAGTGCGAGACTAGAACAATGTCAATGAGTCTTTGTGAAACTCACTTCGCAGAACGGTTAGGATACAGTTTGATGGACAATAGCAAACACCTATCCCAGGCTCACCCAGGGAAGGGTGTCTGATGATAAAAAGGAAGACTTCAATACCATCTACTTGGTTAGGCTCAAAATGATATCTCAGATTATTTCATGAAGTCTGTAAAGCAATAGAACAGGCAGTGGTGATTCTGTCCGTCAGGGATTGGGAGAGAGGCCACTGGGGGAAAGGTGTTTAACTATGTAGTAATATCTTCAACATCATCCCCTCCACCAGTAAGCATCCAAACTAAATGGAAACAACATGCTTCTTATGCCATGACTTCTGAGCCAGTCCTCTGGCCCCCCAGTTTGACCAGACTGACACCCTCCTTTTAATGTAAAGGCTGGTGTAATTAATGGGCTGAATGTCTTACTGGTTAAGACCTTGAGCTCTGCATTCTACCAGCCTTGTTAGAATCCCAGTTCTTCCCATTATTAACTGAGTGATCAGGTCAAGAGACATAACATCTCTAAGCCTCTCTTTCCTCATCAGTGCAAAGAAGATTACAGAGCTCACCTCACAAAGTTATGCAGAGAATGAAATGAGAAAATGAACAGAGATAGCATTGTGAAAGCGAAAATCACAGACTGAAAATGGTGTCACTTGGGCTGGAGGCCCAGGATACCAAACCTAGATTAAATACCTGACTTAATTGCAGTTTCAACCTCTCCCAGAAACGTAATCTTAATCAACCAGTCTAGAATTTTCTGGTCAAGCACCAGTAATCTGTCACCTGGGCCTTCTCCATCCCCTATAGAAAGAAGAGACAAACCGCATAATAAAAATCCTTTCCATTTCTTTCCTCCTAAAGAACATGTCCTGGTCTAAAAATAATCCTTTGTTTTCTTTTGTTCAGAGCTGTGTTGCCCCGCCCTTCTTCCTATGAAAACCTTCTGTCTGCGCAACCCTTCAGAGCATCCTTCTAATTGCTAAATGGGATGCTGCCTGATTCCTGAATCACTTAATAAAGCCAATTAGATCTTCAAGTTTACTTAGTTGAATTTTGTTTTTAACAGCATTTAGCACAGTGCCTGAAATCACCATTCAATAAAAGGTAGTTTTCTGTTATTTGATTTATTGAGTCCAGAATGTAATGTTACACCAGATTCATTTGAACCTCTAACAGGGTCTGAGGTGGATAGGAAGATGATTAAACTCTCATGAGTGTGATTGCTGCTGTGGTGGGAAGCAGGAGGTTTATTTGCCAGTTGCAGCTCAGGCTCCAAGGCCAGCCCTCCTCTGGCTACACTACTTCTTTCCTAGAGCTGCCTGTGTAGACCAATGGGTCATTTACTACCCCAACATATTGACGGGTACTTGCTATGAATGAGTATGTTGTTAAAAATAAAAGTATGGATTTTCCTAAATCAAAACACATTAATCCATTTCTCTCACTATCAGTGCACTTTTTGAGTGCATAATAGATGGATTTCTGAGCCTGCTCTAAGTGGTAGAGTCGATCTTTGTCCAAAGGCCCCACCAACCTGTGAGCCTTGAGGTAGTAATAGTAAGCATCTGCTTTAACACAGAAACTCTCCCTGGCCTAACACTCTCCATCACAATAGGCAAGACACTGTGAGGCAGTTTAGAAATCCCAGGGCTGTAGTCAAAAAGTACGACCTCCTGGAAGGACAAAGTGTTCTGTTTGTGTAGCACGAGGGTGTGGCTTTTGCTGCCAGTAAAATAATCTGAACACAAAGGCTTGGAGATCCTGCCCAGCACTGCAGTGAACTGACTCAGCGGAAAGTGGTGGGAAAGGAAGCTTGTTCTTAGCTTTCAGAACATTCTGAAGCGACACCCTCCTCACTCAGTTCTATCACAGTCCATAGGAAGGGGGTTCATCAGCTCTGTGCACACACACACACGTGCACTCGTGCACTCGTGCACTGGGTAGAAGAGATGATGAGATCTTACACCCTTGGAAAACTCTGGTGGTGCCCACTGCAAGCTCTTTGCCACCTCTCTCCAGTTTCCAGCTTTTGTTGTTGCTTCATTCAAACAAAACATAGTTGCTCTCAGGGACTGAGGAAGGGAGGCCCTTTGCGCTGAATCACCATATCATGGGCAGTGAAAGAGACCACCACATCAAACATCCCCAGTTAATATTGAGGAGATTTCTGGATACCGTGGTGGATAGATGCTTTGGTTATCAAAGTGCAAAATAGATCTGTGTTTTGAAAGCAAAATACGGATAGCCCCACGTTTGTTGTGTACAAAGTAACTGGTGAGTTAAAATCAATCAAAGATTTTACTCATGTACTTTTTTAGGTTCTACATACACTCGCACTATTACCACCACCAGTGTAGGTCTCATATGAATAAACAGGGCGCATTTAGAAACTATTAGGGAATTTTAATCTTCTGATCCCCATACCTGAAATTTTAAAAAAACGAGGTCTGAATTATGCAAAATCAGCTCACAGTGTCTAGATTCACCCTATAATTGCTCAACTCTAATTTGAATCTGATCATTTTAACTAAATACCACTTAGTCAATGTCACCTAGAGAAGATGTAGAAACTTTTTTGGTAAAGAAGTCCATATAGAACGTTCGACTCTATTTGTAAGAATAATGTTCTGTGGAACTTACATCCAAGGAAACATGTTCAGGGCAAAAAAGTCACTTATTACAATGAACAAGAAACAGTATTGATTTACAAGGGAGGTACTCCTACCCCTCAAGAAAACCCCATAATTATCTTTTGGAAGGTAGGCCCATTGTAGCACAGGCTTCTCTCACTAGGTGAGTGTACTGGGAACTCATCTGCATTAGCATACCAGCTGGTGCTGTTGTGAGAGGCTGCGTTCTGCTTTAGTGAATTTTTTATCAGTTTTAAAGACTCTTTCAGTGCATTTGCCCATTTCATGATGGGTGATTTATGAGCACACCTGCCCACAGCACATGGAATATTCATCAGTTTTTGAGCAAAAACAGCATGATCCCTGTGCCTCACCTTCCCTATTCACTTGATCTTGGCCCAAATGAATTTTTTTTTGTTCCCTTAGATCAAAAAAGTCCTCAATGGGAAACATTTTGCCAGTGAGGAAGAGGAGAAACAAAAATGGCAGAAGCACTAAAAAGCATAAAAATTGATGAGTTCAAAAACTATTTTGAGCAGTGGAAAAAATGTCTTGATAGGTGTATTGCATCAAATGGTGAGTACTTTGAAGGTGACTCAAGTTTAAACACATAAGAAAAAGTGTACAATTTTTTACAAATAAATTCCAGTTTTGGTGGTCCCTCCTTGTACCTTTTCTTAAACTATCAGAAACTATCAAGAACAAATGAATTTTTAACAAATTCATGAATTAGATATAATGCTACATTTACCAAAGAGAAAATTTAAAAATACAAACAGGCCATTAAGAAAAGCTATATTGTGAGGTTTTTCCAAAAAAAAAAAAAATTAAAAGTTAACCCCAGGATAACCTAATGTGTTAAAATATCCTATGGGTTAAATTTTTAAATATTCATGGATGTTTTCATTAAGGTTTAAACAAATAGTTAAAATACATATAATTGGTAAAATTCAGGATTTCTCTTCCCTTCACCTAAATCAATAAATGTAATGATATAATAGGGTTTGGGTGAAGGTTTTTAGACTGGTCTTTATAAAGATTTTTTTTCTATAATTGATTACATGACTCTTTTTATTCTAGAACTTCTGAAGATCACAGTGGGAAGAGTAAAAGATAAAATACTCTGTCTATAATTATGTGACAATAGGAATTCGTGAAAGGTGAGGTTTCTTACAAAATACAAGGCAAGGAGAGAATTTTTCTGTTCAAAATGCACTACCATTAACCCTCACGCGTTGTTGGTGGAATTGCAAATCAGTGCAGCCACTAGAGAAAACAGTATAGAGGTTTCTCAACAAAACTAACAATAGAAATACCATATGGCCTAGTAATCCCACTTCTGGACAATATCCAAGGAAATCCAAAACACTAGTTCAAAAAGATACATGCATCTCTGTGTTCACTGCATTTTTTACAACCTAAAAAATGGAAGCAACCTAAGTGTCCAGTGATAGACAAATGCATAAAGAAGAGGTGGTACATATACACAATGGAATATTACTCGGCCATAAAAAGAAAGAAATTGTGCCATTTGCAACAGCATGGGTTAACCTAGGGAATATTATGCTAAGTGAAATAAGTTAGACAGAAAGACGAATGTCATAAGATTTTACTTATATGTAGAATCTAAAAACCAAAATAAATGAATAAAACAGAACCAGACTTATAGATATAGAGAATAAACTGATGGTTGCCAGAGGGGAGGGTAGTTGAGGGCTGGCTAAAAAAGGTGAAGGGAATTAAGAAGTACAAACTGGTAGTAACTAGTCATAGGTATAGTACCGCATAAGGAAAATGGTCAATAATATTATAATAACTACATGAGTGTATGGTGCCAGGTGGGTACTGGAAATATCAGGGGATCACCTCCTAAGTCACATAAATATCTATTCATTAGTATGAAATGTCCGCTATAATTGAAATTTTTAATTAAAAAAAGTAATGCACTACCCTTGAGAATGACATTTGTCTTTGAAGGACAAGTTTTCATCCCTGAAGAGAATGTATGGAACACTTGGTGTTCACTAGGCAGTGTCCTAGATCCTGGGACTGCAGTGAGAAACAAGATAGACATGGTCCCAGCTCTCACGGGCCCTACACTACTGGGGAGGCAGGCAGGCATGCAACACACAGACAACTACATCAACAAGACTGGTGAGTGCAGAGAGAAAATTACAACAGAGTGTTGTACCTGGAAATAACCAGAGGTAGTGTTGCCAGGCTTAGCAAGTAAAAATACGGGAAGCTGAGTTCAACTTGAATTTTAGACAAACCGGATGTAATTTTTTAGTATAAATATGTTCTGTGCAATATTTGGGACATACTTCCATTAAAGTTTTTTTCATTGTTTATGTAAAATTGCATTTTCACTCAGCCTCCTGTATTTTATCTGTAATCCCTACCTGAGAGACTTCTTAAATAGGGAGGGTGGGGAAGGCCTCTGGGAGAATGCAATACTGACAACATGCCAGAAATATGCTATAGCAAAAGTCCTAGAGCAGAAACAGTGTACACGCAGATCATAGAGTTGGGAAATTGTGGTCGTCAGAACTGACCAAGGGAACCCTTTCTCACCTTGCAGGAGAGACCTCGTTCTATATGGGGAACATACTAAGGAAGGATGTGGAGATGGACTGAGGAGAGAGGTAAGGTTCTGTAGTGAATGCAACCGGGAAGTAGGCAGAGTTTGGAGTCTCTGTGTAATGTGTGAGAGACCCTCACAGGAAAGGCTAGACGGAGGAGGAAGCACTGGGAGAGAAACGTGTGAACCTGAGGTTAGAAGAACCAAGTTGGGCAAGAATGATTCAGATCGTTGATGCATAACAAATATAATTTATAAAGGAGAAACTAAAATCTAATTGTTTATAATAGCAAAAATAATCGAAAACAATCTCAGTGACTAGTAGTTGGGGTGTTACTGTTTTATGGACAATTATGCAGCTATTGAAACTGGAGCAGATAGACAGTGACAGAGAGAGATCTGCAGTGACCAGCCTCTTGCTTTCAAGTCTCAGATTGGGGATGAGGCCAATGCTCAGGATTTTCACTGCTAACGTAAGGACCCTCCGTGACAAACCTGGACCAACTGGTCAGCCTAGAAAGATCCCCAATACTATGTTAAGTGACATCAGCAAGTTGGCATATGTGAATAGTGGCAAAATGAAAAAAGAACTACCTCTGTTTAGATGTAGAGGTATATGGATTCAAAGACTGGGATTAGAGAGGAAATTGAGACTATCATAATTTTTATTTGTGTTACCTCATTATTATTATTTTAAAGAACATATCTTGCTTTCACAGGTTGAAGTATAAAGGAAAAAATGCTTTTATTCCTGTATGTCTTTAAAGCAATTTTAAGATGAATTTTTTTCAATGCATAAGAAAGAGGTGGTACATATACACAATGGAATATTACTCGGCCATAAAAAAATGGAATTGTGCCATTCACAACAGCATGGGTTCACCGAGAGGATATTAGGCTAAGTGAAATAAGTTAGAAAGACAAATACCATAAGATTTCACTGATATGTAGAATCTAAAAACCAAAATAAATGAATAAAACAGAACCAGACTTATAGATACAGAGAATAAACTGATGGTTGCCAGAGGGGAGGGTAGTTGAGGGCTGGCTAAAAAAGGTGAAGGGAATTAAGAAGTACAAACTGGTAGTAACTAGTCATAGGTATAGTACAGCATAAGGATAATGGTCAATAATATTATAATAACTATATGAGTATATAGTGCCAGGTGGGTACTGGAAATATCAAAGAATCACTGAAAGACAAATACCATATGATTTCACCTTTAACAGGAAGCTAAACAACAAAACAAACAAGCAAGCAGAGAAAAACAAACCAAAGACACTGAAATAGAGAACAAGAGGACAGCAAACAGAGGGGAGAGGGAAGGGAAGTTAAGGGGAAAAAGGGGGAGGGATTTGGAGGAACAAATAGGAAGGACACAGGGACGAGAACTAAGGGGGGTGGAAATGGGAGGGAGGTGGGGAGCAAGGGGCAGGGGAGGCTGGGATGGGAGAAATAGACAAAAAACTGTACTTGAAAAATAACTAAATAAAATTAATAAAAAAAGAATCACCTCCTAAGTCATATAAATATCTATTCACATATCACATATCTAATCACATAAATATCTAAATGCATATATAAATATGCATTTATTGTATTTATTTCTATTTATATTTTAGGTAGATCCAGGCCTTCCCATAATATGACTTTACACTGTCAGCTGTTAGAAAAATATCAGACTCTAACTAAATTATATAATATTCTTTTTATTTATTTATTTAATTATTGTTCAAGTACAGTTTTCTGTCCTTTACTCCCACCCCAGCCCACCCCCCAGTGCTCCCCACCTCCCTCTCATTTCCACCCCCCTTAGTTGTTGTCCATGTGTCCTTTATACTAGTTCCTGTAATAAATTTATAATATTCTTAATCTAAGTAAATTTAATATATATAGAACTTGCAAACTTTACAGATAAAGCTTAAGGGCCCTTTCATAATTAACTTCAACCCTATAGTCCATGTAGGAATATTTTCTTATCAGTCAGGGATAAGTTTTTCCAGCCCTTTTTTATGCATCCGTATGTGTGTATATATAGATAGATAGATATAGATAGATAGATACAGATATGTATAGTAAAGTGTATATAATATATATGCAGTTTTGCTTCAATATACATGCACGTGTTTTAAGTGATATCATATAACTATTCCTCTTTCAAGTTTCACTCACTGATAGGTATTGGAAACCTTTCATTTCCAAGTTTCCAAGTTTCACTCAATGATAGGTATTGGAGACCTTTCTAAATCAGTACATACAGATCTATTTCATTCCTGTTAACTCTTATATAGTTTTACATCATGTAGAGTCACTATCCTTCAAACATCATCCAATTAATGAGCATGTAAGCCATAACCAGTGTTTTTCTAGTAATACTGCTAGGACCATATTTCTCAAACTGTGCTGTCTGCCGTGAACTCACAGGGGTGTTGTGGAAAATTTTTAAATTTTGAAGGAAGCACAGCAGTAGCTGTCAGACACTACACAGACTACTACTGCAATGCTACTATGACATTTGGGCCAAACTACTTAACAAATGTAATATTAGTTATTTCTTCTGTCCTAGGTCACCATGAAAAAGTTATGGAGACACTAAGAGCACCACAAACCAGGAAAGTCTGAGAGTCTCTGAGCCAGGAATATCCTAAACAGTGGCCGCATGTACGATATATCAGAAGGTAATAAAAAACGGTTTACTGGTGTGTGTTTTTTAATTAAATTGAAACCACATTTAAAAAAATACTTTCAATCTATTTTTATATGATTTTTTCCTTAAAAACAAAACACATTTTACAAATTTATCCTCAACAAATGCTCAGCCAGACTTTTGTATTTCAGCTTGACAGTAGTACTTACTACCATTGTGAGTTGGTACATCTCATATGACTTTTATTTTTTTAATTATATGTTTTTAAAGACCTGTGGCATTTATTATAATTTCAGATATAATTTTAAAACACATTAGATATTTTTAGCAGAAAAAATGCAGAATATGCTGTTTCTTGATGTTTTGTGTTACAAAAGTACCAATGAGTTGATTTCCCAATAAGTCATGATTTTGTCATGTAATATTTATACCAGCAGAGTTTTGTAATAATGAGCACAATCTCAATAGGCTTACGAAATGGCTGAGTTTCCAAATGGAAGTCTCTTGTTGACACTTCATTGCACCTGTTGAGAGACAAACACTAGGCATTCCACGGGAACTGAGAGCGTGGTGAGAGGTGGCTGTCAAGAGTTTAAAAGAAAAGTTATCAACTCCAAGTCCTTTGTCAGACTTTCTCATTTTTAAGTATCTATTCCCAACTATACAAGAACCAACAGAACTCAGTGATTTGCCAAATCATTATAGCATATCACTAGCTAGTAATCCGAGGACAAAGGTCTCTGAACCACGGGCAGGGTGCTGCTCCCGCAGTTTCGATGATCCTTCACCGCACACATTGCTCAAGAGCCAGGGGCAGGCAAGAGGCACGTTGGTCCTGCTGAGTTATATCTCCGCCACCATTACGACCGCTGTTTTCTCAAGCATGTGTTTTCAGTGAACGCTTGTTAAAAGACTAGTTCAGCTGGAACTTAATCATTATTTAAAAATCACTTGTTACTGTCAGCCTTAATGTTTCCATCACTAAGCACAAAATACTTGTTACCTATTTCTTAAGACTATATAAGAAGGTTAGTATTATAATTTGCTGAATATTATGCTTGATAAAGTGACTGTGAAAATATTTTATCGTAGTATTCTACCAACTAAAGCAATCCAGGTGGGAAATCTCAGAAGAGTATCTTCCTTTAACAGCTTTGAAAACAGATTTTCAAAAACTCTTATCCACTTACAAGAAGAAAGCACTAACAGAATAAACAAGGGGAGTGTTGTGTACTTAGTGATTTTCTGGTTTTAAAAGCATCCAAATCCAAAGTAAGTAATGAGAGTTCATTGTACCTCCACCAAGACAGAATTCCAAGGTGATAACTGTGGCAGTTTCTAGATACGTAGAAATGAATTGGAAACTGAGACCCTGGTGCCCCCAGGACACAAACAGTCTTTTACATGGCTACTCAGACATTCTGAGTTTATGTGAATTGCCTATGAACTCTGTGCACTTGTAAACTATCAGGAAAGTATCACTGTGTTGTGTCTGAGATACATGTAATTATAATGGGCTTCTCTTGCAGACTCCACCCTGAGTTTCAATCAGCTTTCAACAGGCCTGAGATTCTTGTCAAGATCTGATCGGTATCCACACTTTATGTCAGTACAGATGGATGACTGCAGTTCTAAGTGACACTGGTACTTAACATCTTTATGTTGTAAAATATATAATAGTGATGTAATATGGTTACTATAACTTAAAGAGCAGCCAATTACTGCAATGCAGGGAGAGAGATAACTTGAATAAATTTTTGAATTATATCACTATTGAATTTTTTATACTCTCAAAGAACATTTTTTTCATTTGTAAATTAATTTCATCATCACCAAGCCCTTATTATATGAAATGTTAAAGGGACTTACCTAAGAAAAAGAAGATAAAAAAGATGAACAGTGAAAGAACAGCAAACTCACAGGTATTAACAACCACACCTAAAACAAAAGAAAACTAAGAGGACAGCTAGATCAGGAGTGGAATCATAGAAAAGAATATCACATGGAGGTTTAGCAACAGGGGAGTGGGAGGAGGAGAAGGGGGGAGAAGGTACAGAGAATAAGTAGCATAGACGGTAGATAGAAAGTAGATAGGGGGAGGGCAAGAATAGTATGGGAAATATAGAATCTAAAGAACTTGAGACACATGGACATAAACTAAAGGAGGGGAATGGTGGGGGAGGGGTGTGCAAGGTGGAGGAGAATGAAGGGGGGAATAGAACAACTATAATGGCATAATCAATAAAATACATTAAAAAAAACTTGACCATCTCAAGTTTTGAAGGCCAATACTAAGAAGGCACAACGTCTTTCTGAAGTAGAATCTGATACTCAGTTTGAGCAGGAGGCACATTCATCTCTCAGATGACTTCGGGCAGAGACCAGGTCAAGGTCCCTTCATCTGCACTCATTCATTCTACTCCCATCATAGAGAATTGAACCAATTTCTCCAAATACCTTAACATCCTTTCTCGAAAGCCATGGAGCAATAACTTTTAATTGGAGAGCAATGGAACCAGCCCACATTTCCACATTGTTGAGAGTCATAACTAATGACATGTTTTAATGACACTGTATACAATGAAGAGGCCTTTACCTAAAATAACAAAAATGGAAGTGTTTTACCTAGAAGTCCATGCATTGTACATGACATATTTGATTTGCACAAAAATTCTAGAAGATTGACATTATTTAATAATAATATAAATTGTATAATAGTGGCTTTAAAAATCATTGAAAATATAATTTTCAAAAGAATTACATGGCATTAAATATAAAAAGTTCTGACCCATTGCAATCAGAAGCTACACTCAAAATACACCAAAAGCCCCCAGCCTCAGAGCTGGCAGAAACAGGACAGGAGGGCCCTAAGAACCAGTGGTGTTTCCTGTGGCTCAGTAACAGTCCTCGCTGACCAGGAGGGGGGCCATCCTGTCTAGCCTTCTGGGTCTCCTCAGTCCTACTGGGGCAAAAGGGAAAGGAAGTTAAGAAGAAGGCAGAATTCAGAAGGTCAGCTACGAATGAACCTCTCAGCACGTTGAGTGAGACTCTCAAAGGAGGAGAAGCTCCTTCGGCCGCCTCTGTCACATCTGTTGGTCTCTTTCCTGGGCTCCTGGGGTGTTTCATGTTCCCCCTCCTCCACAACCTTACCACACTGTCACAGGAGTCGTCAGCCTGTCTACTTGTGCTGTCACATGCCAGGTTCTTTATAGACTGTGTCTCATTCGCCTTTGTATGCCTAATGCCTATTACCATTAAGTGCTGTGAATGAACAAACACAAAATAATAGAATACGCATACAAGATCTGAAAAAATTAAACTTCATTCCAAAAACTTTATTTCTACAATACCTATACATTTTTAAAAACACCAGAAAGTACAGGGTCTGGCAGAGGTAAGGCCTGCTTAAATGTGGTTGGTAGGGTAATACTATGGGTGTAATAATTTATAGTTTTAATTTGAACATTTTACCTCGAATGTCATATGATGTGCTTGAGTATAATATTGTGATATTACAAAATTACATGCTTAATGTAATAGAACTGTAATTTTGTAATAAAATAGGGGCATCATTTGTGCTGGACCCTGTATTTTTCCCATTTTAATTTAGATTTTATTCAGATTTAAAAATAGGGTATTCCCTCCCCTCTTCTATCCTTTTCTCTGCCCCATATCTTTATTCAGTGAGAAAGCCATTAGGCAGGCCCAGAGGGCAAGAAGGCAGCCCAGCAAGATTGGCTAGATATAGGTGGACTAGCAAATGAGATATTGAGATAATGAAAACTTGGTTTCTTACTGTCAGAGAAGAAGGTACAAATATGAAAGGGGGAAACTATAGTAAATGCTGCGGTGATAAGAAATAGAAATTGGAGATATTGGTATGTACTTGTGGCTATAAATAAATATGTGTGTATGTGTATATACACATATATATACACACATATACTCATACAGGGAAGGAAGGAAGGCAGGAAGGAAGGAAGGAGGGAAGGAAGAGAAAGAAAGTTGTAAATTGCCTTTGTCCACTAGAAGAGTCTAGAAGTAGCAGTATCTCAGAATGAGCACCTCTTGTACCCAGATCCTGGTTTCTAGATGCCACTCTGCTTAAAGAACAAGGCTTCTTGGAGAAATGGCTGATCCCAGGGATAGTACAAGGAAAGAATAAGATGAGCTTGAATCATTTGTGCCAGAAAGTAAAGAAGTGCTCAAAGGATGATGTAAACGTGTTACAGTCTGAAGGGGCTTCTACTGGACGTGCCTGGGACAATTTGAGCATCAAAATCCACAATAACAGTACAGTCGTGCACCACCTAATGACCGGCATACATTCTGAGAAATGTGTCATTAGGTGATTTCAGCCTTGTGCAAACATCACAGAGTGAATTTACATAAACCTAGATGGTATAGCCTGCTGCTGTAATTGTATGTGCTGCACTTTCATAGGGCTGGCAGCACAGTAGGTTTGTTTAAAGCAGCACCACCAAGCACACGAGCAATTGTGCTACAATGTTAAGATGTCACTAAGCAATAGGAATGTCTCATTTTTATAATCTTAAGGGACCACTGTCATATATTGCAATTCATCATTGACAGACGTGCCATTATACAGTGCGTGGCTGCACTGAATTATAATTCATTCAATAAAATAGGAATTCACAAATTCCCAATGATAAAGGTAAATAAATAATGGGAAGAACAAAAAGCTCTTCCTTACAGTTTAATATTTTGTAATGTAGAAGGAATTAGAATATGAACATTCTTCAACCAATATAATAATAATTAATCAGGCAAGAAATAGCAAAAGATGCTAAAACTAATTGGTGAATGTGGGCTAAGGAAGAGGATTTTATAGTCTCAAAATTTCTCCCCACAACATAATTATTAACTTCTGAATGTAAAAGCCAAATCACATTTACGGTAGAGAAACATGAAAGAGAGACAACATCTCCATCTTACCTAAGTGATCAAAGTAAACATCACCAGTAATAAAAATAAAGAAAATTGACACTATGTATCAGATGTAAGGCAAAAAGCAAAGCATCATTTCTATAAAATTTTATCCAAGGATTATATGACCTGTATGTAATTATAGGTAACATTAAATAAACCCAGGCTGAGGGACAGTTGCCAAAACAGTTGGCCTATAATCTTCAAAAATGGCATGGCCGATATAGTCAAGGGAAGAGGGAGAAACCGTTTCAGAATGAATGACACCACCAAGTACCACAACTCATCCTGGGTTGTCTCTCGTGTATTAAGAACATTACTCAGACAGCTTGTCGACTGTGGATAAAGTCTCTGGGGAGAAGGTATACAGAAATTGTTTTACCACTCTTGCAACTTTTCTACAAGCTTGAAATTGTTCCAAAATTAAAAATGACAAAAAACTTGTAAGTGCTGCTATTTTTTGACGATGACTCCAATGGTTAAATTTCCTAATAGTCAAGTTCATCTAAGAAACAATCTAATACATTTGCAAAAGCAAGTTTAAACATTAAATGCTCAGTAAATAGTGACTCACCAAAAGCCTCGTCTGTAAATTACTAGTATTGTTATTATTAGTACTTAACATTCATCTAGCCCCCACATTGTTTTACATAATTGGGCAAAAGTAAAGGTTCTCTCAAGGAGCTCTTCTGAAAAAGCAAAAACATCCACATCCAAGCACACCATGTGTAAAGACAGAGAGCCGTGGATCAGGTCTCACAAAGGGAAAACTGGACTCAGCCGTCAGTCTCCCTTTCCCTGCACGTTGAAGGCGGTGCAGATCCAGGTGTTCACACATTACCAAACTGCTGCTCTGTAATTTGAAAAGAATGACAATGACATCCTGTTGTGGTCATGAGCAATTTAGTATTGCAGTGCACCTGTGCAACCCCGGGCCATCAACATTTCAGCGGGACTGTGTAATTACAGAGGTACCACTTACTACTCACATTTACTGGTGACTTCCTGGATGTAGCATCCCTTCATCTACCTGACTTTCGGTTACAAATGGGGTCAGCGGGACCCAGTAAAGGCAGAGAACCTGGACAAACCTGTGGCTGCCGCGGCTCCTGCCTTTGAATGAGCTTCTTGAAAATTCCCCACTGCAGGCAAGAGGCAAAATTTAAGTGTTGCTGCTTGAAAAATGTTTTCAATTCCCTCGTGTTTATCTATGTCAAAATCTACCTTTTCCCTTTCCAATACTAAGTTTTAAATAAACATTTGCCTATTATTGGACCACAAATTGCCATATACAGGAGAGAGTCATAGCTCATTCACATTGCTGAAGAATCTCTAAAAATTGCATCAGTTGACAGAATGTCAGGGATTGCAGAGATCTACACAAACTCTATTCTACCTGAGACACTTCAGAAAAAAATTTATTGGAAAAATAATAATAGTAATAGCAGAAGTCGCAATAATAATAAATTGAATGCTTTCTAAGGGCGGGATAAGATTTCCAAATAGTGAACGTGTAATGATTCTTGTAATCCTCATAATAACTCTAAAAGGGAGTACTGTTGCTATCTCACTTTAATGGTATAGCCCCCAAAGGTTAGGTGACCTGCCTGAAGTTACACAGTCAATCAGCATTTCAACCCAAGCAGGTCTGATATTAAGACCCACAACCCAAGGTCTTAATATCAGACCTGTCTCTCTCAGAGAGCTGTACAGGTCATGGCCACCACTATATTAGCACCATTTTTCCTATTTTATCTATCGAATCTAAAATTAGAGCATCTTAAATCTAGGGAATTCAAAATAGTCACACTCTGCAATATATGGAAATCCAGTTATTATTTAAAGTATGACATCAAGAATTTAAAGTATATTTGAAATGAAATAGAAACTTTAATAATTATAAACAGCAGACATTAGGGCATAGATTAATGAAGAGAGTATAAATATAAATTTTATTTAAAAAAAGACAAAATCTTTGCTTCCTCACACTACCCAATCCACTCTCTGGTTTGTAAAAATAATGTATCCTAATAATCATGATATAAGTGATTTCAGCACTCGAGGTATCTAAAAATACTCCAAAATGAAAATGTCATAGTATCTAGGAAGCATTAAATTAAAGTAAAATCTCTAGTCCAGGAAATAAATTTCTCTGGTCCTTTAAAAAATTAGATGGTAATTAATTACAAAGCAATAAGGTATATCTTATACCTTCTTTTTGAACTACTCATATGTGTGCATGTATGTGTATTGTGTATACATGTAACAAATGTTAAATGGATCTACCTTCTGAAATTTGAGGCCTGGCTTCAACATGTGGCTTCGCCAGCTGTGTGATCTTGAGCAAATTCCTTAACCACTTCAAGCTGATTGCTCTTCTATAAAATGTGACTAACAAAACTACTTACTTAAAGGGTTGCATGGCTATTTTTGTGTTTTAAATCTAGATATAATAGAAATAGTATTTTGGGGGGAAATTCAACATTGATATGTTAGATGGCCTTCAGGAATAAGAAAGTGAGACAAAAGCAATAATCCAAGCTAGAGTTTGGAACAAGATGCTAACAGTAGAAATGTAAATGAAAGCAAACTTTATAGACATTTTAAGGAACAAGATAACAAAATAATTTATTTAAGAGCATGTTAAAATAGAAGCTGATTATATCAGTTCTTAAAAAACTTTAAGTACTTTTCTATTGCTTTTATAATAAAATTTGTTATTTAAACTCTTTCAGACCCAACTTCCAGCTAGAAGAAACTAGAGAAGATAGACAATTTTTGCTTTGTAATCTATTAAAAGGAATCAGAAAGCTACAAACACATGGAGAATTGGGGGGAAAGATGCAAAAGGAAATGGAAGCCCAGAGAGATAATTTAATCTAACCCTTGCTAACTGCCAGTAATAAAAGTAAATTCTCTCTAGAGAATGATGACATCCTCTAGAGCTTCAGATATTACTAAAATTTCATTCATGGTGTATGGTAGTCAAAAGAAAACCAGAAATACAACAGGGCAAAATTTGATTGAAAAACAGAAGACAGACAGGCTCATAGATAATCAGATATTGTTGTTATCTGACAGGGATTCAAGCCATAAATTCAAGAAGCTCTACAAATCCCAAGCAAAAGACATACAAAGAAAACCATCCCTAGATATACAGACAAAATGCAGAAACTAAGAACAAAGAAAAATCTTTCCAGCAACCAGAGAATGAAAGACATACTACCTTCATAAGAGCCAAAATTATACTAACAGCCAACCTTCCATCAATGACAATGAAAGCAATAGGACAATAGAATGATATTCTTTAAATTTCTAAAAACATCAAAACTTCCAACCTAAATTCTATATACAGTGAAAATATCCTTTGAAAATAAAAACAAAACTATTTTCAGATACCAAAAATGGAAAGATTTGTTGCAAGAAAATAACACCAGAGAAAATACTAAAGAAAATTCTTCAG
Source organism: Artibeus jamaicensis (assembly GCF_021234435.1). Taxonomy (NCBI): domain Eukaryota; kingdom Metazoa; phylum Chordata; class Mammalia; order Chiroptera; family Phyllostomidae; genus Artibeus; species Artibeus jamaicensis. The sequence continues at coordinate 10,005,635 of NW_026522014.1, read as the reverse complement.
GTAGAAGAAAAACAATCCCAGATTAGACCTCAAGAGAGTCAAAAATAATAGAGAGCAGAAAGGGTGTCATGCCCTAAATAAATAAGTAATAATCATGTCTCCGAGGATTTTTAATGTGCAGAACTAAAATATACGATAATAATAACCCATATATCAGAAGGGAGGTAAATGTAGTAAAATATGTTTTATGTTTTTGTATTGTCCAAAAAGTAGAAATGGCAAAGTAGTAATTTTCTTTGAAGATTTTATTTATTTGTTTTTAGAGAGAGGAAGGGGGAGAGAAAGAAAGGGAAACATCAGTGTATGGCTGCCTCTCCAGCGCCTCCTCCTGGAGAACTGGCCAGCAAGCCAGGCATGTGCCCTGACTGGGAATTGAACTGGTGACCCTTTGGTTCTCAGGCTGATGCTCAATCCACTGAGCCACACCAGCCAGGGCCAAGTAATAATTTATATTAGACTTCAATAAATCAAGAATGTATGTTGTAATTATGCTAACAACAAAAAGAATAAGAGAATTTGTCGCAAGTTAATGGGTGTGGGGGAGGATAAAATACTTCATGAATGATAAAGAAAGAAAAGGGGACATTAAAAAGAAATAGAAATGGTCAAATAAGTGGAAAAATATTATGGTAGACTGAAGCACAGATAGCAGTAATCTATAATGAAATATATGAAAACTAATAAAAACAAGCTAATATGCTCATTAAAGACACAATTGTCAGATTGGATAAATGTTTACTCTGATCTTTCAGTATGATATCCTGCCATTCTCTCCTTTGCTCACAAGTTCCAATCATACTAGTTTACCTTGGTTCTCAACCCCATTGAGAGATTTTCCATGTCAGGGCTTTTGAATATAATGTTCCCTCTGCCTGAAATACTTTTCCCTTTAGTGTTCTCACAGCTGTTTAGATAGATCAGGAAAATGTTCTCCTACCATTTGACTGAAAGAAAGTCCTCCCTATTGTTTTCCATTTCTCAGCCCTTTGTTTCCTTTATAGCACTTTCATAGTTTATATTTTTTGTTTACTAACTTTTGTCTGGCTTCCCAATCAAAATTAAGTTTTATTTATCCATTGTGTATGTATGTGGGTCTTTAGTATGTGCATGGCATGCATGTGCCATGCAGTGTTTGAAGAGCTAAGGATATAATGGATATATGTCCTGTTGGAGCTGACTTACTAGTGTAGGAGATAGACAGTACTCATTTCTGTTTTGCTTATTGCTGTATCCCAAATACCTGGCATTATGAGGCAATCACTCAAATACTTCTTGACTGAATGATCTATGTGCCAGAAACCACACCAGATGACTTACAAACCTTTCATTACCTAACACTTTTAGAGGTAGTATCACCATTTCAAAGTGAGAAGGGTGAAGCTCAGAGAAATTAAGTAACTTGCATTTAGTAACACAGCTAATGCATGTCAAGATCATGATTTAACAACTCTCTGTAAAATTTAATACACCCTGTTCTGAGCCTGCGGAGCTGTTGACAGGTTGAGCAAGAAGGACAATCTTTGTCTACCAAACTGAGAGACAAAGTGTTTTACTTATTTTATTAATCACACGTGCCAGGGTTTAGTTGAGACCATTGGACAATGCCCATTTTCTTCGGGTGCTGCTACTGTCACACACCTTTGACTTTTCCTTATCATACCTGTTGGTCCCAACATGGCTAGGATCACTGAAGTCTGTGACGCTCAAAGTTTCCCAGTGGATTATGAAAAAGTGGCCCTGTAAGCACCATTTATCTCTAAATCTCTGACTGGTCTCTATCTTTTGTGGGAAAAGCATAACTCCTTGTAAAATCCTGGGGCACCTTGTGCCTCTTAGCACAGAGTATATCCAAGGTTACCGTAAGGGAAAGTCTCTATTCTCTGTGTCATATTGCCTTTCACCCAAACACTCTCAAATTTGCCCCAAGCCATCTAAGGCATCCCTGGGTCAGATAATGTTCTCAGTTTAGTTGTTTTGACACCAATGTCAAGCAAGTTAGAAAAAGAAAAACACAAACAAACAAAAACATACCGTACACAAGAAAAGGTATCAGACGGAGCCAGGTAAGTTTTCACTAGGCCAATTCTATTCGTGACCCCTCTATTCCTAAGGTACCATCCCTCCATCATTTCCAACGAAGCAGTTGCTTCTAAATCTGGCTGATCTAAGTGTGTTAAAAACTTAGGAAGAGTTAGAATCATAAAGTACTCCATCTCCTAGACGTTTGATTTAAAATGTCTGAGATAGAGTCTAGGAGTTTTAAAAAGCTCCTTCAGCCATTCTGAAGCATAGCCAGTTTGAAAACTGCTCTTCTAGGGAACTCCATGCTGTCACTGACCCACTTCCGGGCATCGACAGAGATGACAGATGAAGGGAAACAAGTATGTCTCATTTTCATATTTAAAAAGTATGTTGCTCTACTGGATGCCATGCTTTCTAATTACCTGTTGCTTAATCAGTTTCTGCATTTAAACTTAAAAAATAACTATTTATATTCTTATTGCTATTACTTAGGGTGACAAGAAGGATGGCAAGAGTCCATGTTCAACCAGAGGCTATTATTCTCTATCGGATGTCTTCCAACACAGCTTACGTGGACTTAAGTTTTCATGAAACAATTGTCATGCAAAGGATGGGTTCAAATTAAAAATGAAAAAAAAAATGTCTAGAAGAAAATTCTTCTTGGTTGTGAAAAATATTCATATAGCTCAGTTTATAAAAGACAGGCTCCTAAAGTGTACTGTGTTTCTGCTGGCACTGATTAAAGTTTATTCAAGTAACTTTTACTGGATAACTACTTCAAATAAAGCAAACATTGTGCTTTTTAGAAAAGTAGTTTTTTTAAAAAGCCTGAATTTTTATAATGTTTAAATTATTTAAAAGTTTACACAGTTCAGTTTTTGTTTTGTTTTGGTTTGAAGCATGAGACACGACTGGATTTTCTCTTAACTTAATGGTTAACTTTAGTGACTATCAGAATCACTTGGAGGGCTTGTGAGAACAGATTGCTGAATCCAACCCCACATATGTATTTGTAAGTCTGGAGTGAAGCCTGAGAACTTGCATTTTGAGCCAAATTCCTTGGTAATGATGATGCTTCTGGTTCAGGGACCACACTTTGAAAACCACTGCGTTAACCCATACCAATTTCATTCACTGAAAACAGCTTCTACAGTATATACTTAAGCTGCATTATCTGAGGTAGTCTTCAAACAGGAGAGGAGGGGGTAAGGGACCATGCTCCAGATAATTCTTCTGTTTTGGCACTGCTTTAATTTCTTTCTTATTACAAAGCCAGGGGAGACAGGGCCCAAGAAAGTATGGGTTTATTGTTTTTCTAATAACCCAGGGTTTTCTACTCAAATTGTTTAAGAGCCAATGCCTAATATGAGTAATCTCAATCCAATAAAACATAAGCAGAAGACATTTTTTAAAGACCAAAGCCTAAAGGTGATTTAAAAATACACAGCACACATACCTGCCCCACAAACACAAACCAGCTCTGTCATCTGTCAGATGGACACACAATATTGTCAAGTTTCCATAGAAGGGTCGGCACACAGATTAATACTTAATAGTTAAAAATTTGTAAATTGACTGATAACGATCTTGAGGCAATTTGCAGAATTACAATGTTGAGACAGTTCTAAATTTTTAATTTCTGCAAAGTGACTTACTTTATATCTATACCAGAAAATAACCATGGTTTTACATTTTATTTGTTTCTTAAAGGGGAAGGGGGCTATTTTTGCTTAAGTAAATTGGTGCTTTAGAGATTTAAAAAATTACCCATATTTCAAGAAAATTCAGTATATTTAGTCTATCCCAGGTTCTACCCTGCTCTCATTTTGTGCCATGCTACATAAGTGCTAAGAAAAACATAGTAAGAGCTTTTTCTGGAGACTTCTAGTCAAGATGGAGGCATATGTAAACACAATACTGGCCTTCTCCCACAACCTCATCAAAATTACTACTAAACTATAGAACACTATCATTCACAACCACCTGAAATCTAGCCGAATGGAAGTCCTACAGTTAGGGAATTAAAGAAGCCACATAGAGACTGGTGGGAGGGATGGGCACATGGAACAGGCTGGTCACACACCCATGGGTGGTGAATAAAAATTGGGAGGGTTATCTTGGCTGCAGAGGTCCCCTCCCAGGAATGAGTGGTCACAGTCCCACACCAGGCTCTCCAGCAGTGTTCCAGTGTCAGGAGGATAAGTCTCCATAATTTCTGACTATAAAAGTCAGTATGGATTGAAGCTGTGGAAGACAAACTTCTAGAGTCTCAGTCAGTTCCTCTTAAAAGGCCCACACAGACTTACTCAGACTCAGTCCCTCTGAGCACCAGCACTGGAGTAGCAGCTTGAAATGCACCAGAGACAAACAGGGAAGAACTTCATTGTCTGGCATCAGAGCAAGAGCTGAGAGGGTAGCTTTCCCCCAGACGAGAGTGCTGGCTGTACCACTGTTCCTTTGATGAGCCCTTTCCCCACAAAACAGGTAGGCGGGTGGCATGTTTGAGACTCCATCAACCTGGCTCACAATGTTTGCATCTCCCTGGTGATTCCCTAAGGCTCTGTACCACCCAACTTTCAGGTCCAAGCCAAGCTGTTTCCAGTGGCTTTTTCATATGAATGGCCTGTCTTAACTCATGCTTCAGATTCTCCTAAAATCTCTCAAACAAGCAGCATCTGGCCTCAGTGAGCCCCGTACCTCTTGCTAAGTGGCCTCAGGCCCAGCACTAGCAGTAGCTGGTCCTGATTCACAGCTTGGCCTCACCTGGGCACCCCCAAGCCCAGTACAAATAGCAGCCATTTGTAGGTCTCTGTGTCCTACACAGAGCATAGGCAGAAACTGACCTTGGCCTGTACCTCCGGGGAGTCCCCAGAGCCAGTGCAGCTAGTGGACAGCTTCAGACCATGTTGCAGCATCACCACCCAACCACCTCCACAAGTGGGCCCCTGCACAGCTGATCCTCCACAGTGGTCACAGTCAGTTCTAGTAGCTGATAAGCTAGGGGGATAAATTCCTCCCTTTGACATGCGAACAGCAATCAAGGATCAACTACAACAGGAGCATTTACAAAGCCCACACGTGGGGTGCACCTTGAGTACACAGCTTAGGTGATTGGGGAGGCTGTGCCACTGGACCCTACAGAACACCCACCACATTAGGTCATTCTACCATGCCTCAGAGATATACTAGCTCTATCTAATACATAGAAATAAACACAGGGAGGCTGCCAAAATGAGGAGACAAAGAAATATGTCCCAAATGAAAGAATAGAACAAAACTCCAGAGAAGAAACTAAACAAAATAAAGACAAGCAATCTGTTAGATGCAGAGTTTAAAACACTGGTCATTAGGATACTCAAGGACTCATTGGGTACTTCAACAGCATAAAAAAGACCCAGGCAGAAACAAAGGATACACTAACTGAAATGAAGAATAATTGACAGGAATTCAACAGTAGAGTAAATGAAACCATGAATCAAATTGACAATTTGGAACACAAGGAAAAAAAAACAAAAACAAAAAAACAATCATAACAGCAAAAAGAAAAAAGAAGTAAAAAAGATGAGGACAAATGTAAGGAGCCTCTGGGACAACTTCAAGTGTGCCAACATTT